>NC_045634.1:2400000-4800000 GCF_009829155.1 Mustela erminea
AGGAGAGTCCTTTTGCGATTGTTAAATTTGCTCCTTCCTATGGGGGTCTGCCGATCGAATGGGGCCACCGAATGTGGGGTGACTGATCGGGCGGGGGCCGGCAGCAGTATGCGAGCCTGAAAGAATTCACGGAGGCAGAACAAAGGAGAGAGATGTTTATTTTCTTTTGTTTTGTTTTATTTTTAAAGATTTTATTTATTTTTCTGACAGAGAGAGATCACAAGTAGGCAGAGAGGCAGAGAGAGAGGAAGGGAAGCAGACTCCCCGCTGAGCAGAGAGCCCGATGCAGGGCTCGATCCCAGGACCCTGGGATTATGACCCGAATCGAAGGTAGAGGCCCTAACCCACTGAGCCACCCAGGCGCCCCTAGAGACGTTCATTGAATACACTGCAAGCAGCAGTGGACAGGACAGCGAGGGAGAGAATGTCCCCAGGAGGCTTCGGTGTAGGGGCCGTCCTTAAAGGGGGAAGGGGAGGAGGTATGGGAACGTATGGGATTTTCCTCCTTTGGTACCTGGGTCCAGCGGTAAGTAACCCACTGGTCAGCTCGGGCTTATGGCTATTTTGAAGTGGGTGACCTGATGGGTCTCTCTGTATTCAGCCGGGGGGCGGGGATCTCTGTGGGTCCTTCTATCATGCTCAGCTTTCCATGGTTCAAGCTGGTGCCTAAAAGCAGTCTCTATACTTCACTTATCTGTTCTGGAATTCGTATTTGGAGAAGACATCAGGGCCTCTTAAAAAGAGGCACACCCGTCCTCTTACTATGGTCAGTATGCAGTGAGACCAAAGATATCTGTGAAAGAAGCAATAAGATAGAGATCAGAGCCTCCTGGGGAACATCCTTCTTATTTTGCCAGCATCTGATAGTCTCTGAACAGTTGTCTGGCAGAAATAAGCAGTCAGACAAATGATGGTATCAACGGTCTAAACAGCTAGTTCATCTTCCTTAGTCAGTAAACGTGAAATTGCTGTGGAGGGACAGTCAAAGGGCAGAAAAACCGCTGGAGAAACAGGCTCTTTTACTGGGATGCTCTGATTTTCTGCAACAAGGTCAAGAAATATCTCTTATTCCCAGATGTTTCCTGGTATCGCAGAGCTAGGATTTGGTAAGCATCCATCCATGGCTGATCTGAGCAAGGGGCTTCATATAAATCCATAAATTCATAAATCGGATCACCATACATAAGTTTTAAGACATACACTTTTCCTGTTTAAGTGCATTTTGTAGGGGTGCCTGGGTGGCTCAGCGGGTTAAAGCCTCTGCCTTCGGCTCAGGTCATGATCCCAGGGTCCTGGGATAGAGCCCCGCATCGGGCTCTCTGCTCAGCGGGGAGCCTGCTTCCTCCTCTCTCTTTGCCTCTCTGCCTGCTTGTGATCTCTGTCAAATAAATAAATTTTTTAAAATGCATTTTTAAAATGTAAAGCGGTGTATCCCCGGGGGAATAATCAGAACAGTTCAGCAATGTATAGTACAGAAAGTGAAAACGCCCAGAAGGCCGCTCACAGAGATAGTTTTCTGCCATCTTTTTCTACTTAATACTATCAATGTCTTGAAAATATATCTCTGTCCATTCATATTCTTCTCAGTAGTAGCTTCATAGCCCGTTGGATGAATGTATCAATTCTTTTTTTTTTTTTTTAAGATTTTATTTATTTATCTGACACAGAGAGAGAGATCACAAGTAGGCAGGCAGAGGAGGAGGGGGAAGCTGGCCAGGGAGCCTGATTCGGGGCTTGATCCCAGGACCCTGGGATCGTGACCTGAGCTGAAAGCAGAGGCTTTAACCCACTGAGCCACCCAGGTGCCCCAGATGTATCACTTCTTACCCATTCATGGCTCTTCCAAATGTCAGCCGTTATACAAGCAGCAATAAACATTCTTTTTTTTTTTTTTAAGATTTTATTTATTTATTTGACAGATAGAGATCACAAGTAGGCAGAGAGGCAGGCAGTGAGAGAGAGAAGGAAGTAGGCTCCCTGCTGAGCAGACAGCCCGATGTGGGGCTCGATCCCAGGACCTTGGGATCATGACCGGAGCCGAAGGCAGAGGCTTTAACCCACTGAGCCACCCCAGTGCCCCAACATTCTTGAATATGTAATGGGACACCTGGGTGGCTCAGTTAGTTAAGTGTCTGCCTTTGGCTCAGGTCACGATGCCAGGGTCCTGGGATGGAGCCCCGCAGCAGCGAGTCTCTTTCTCCCTCTCCCTCTGCCCCTCTTCCTGCTTGTGCTTACTTTCTCAAACAAATAAATAAAAGTCATTCTAAAAAAATCCTAGAATGTGTACCTTTGCACACACGTCAAGAACTTCATAGACGTTCCTAGAAGTGGAATTGCGAGTTCAAAAAGTATGCAGCTATAAATGTTGTAATAGTTATTGCTAAACTGCTTTCCAAAAATGTTTATGTTTTCCAGCATTTTCCAGATGAGGCTCTTGCGCCAGATAAACTAAGGGATGCCTTTCCCCTCTTGGCCTCTTGCAGAAGAGTCTGCAATTCTCTTTTGATCACAATAAGATGAAACTATGGGATCCTGGAGACAGGGTCTCACTCTTCTTTTATTTTCTATCCAATGCTTACTAAGTGGTGTCCAGTTAAAGCCCACACTGCTCTCTACCTACCCATGGGATTGTCCACCACCCAACAGCTTCTCTGCCCCAGAGCTGGGTGGCCCCTGGACACAGCTGACAGGCGGCCAGCGATGGGATCTGCCGATGAGCCTTCATGGACACAGTCAGTGGAGGTCCTGAGGGGATGGGGCGTTTAGACCTGCTGCTTTCCTCAGATCAGAAGTTGAGGACCCCTGGTGTCATCGATCACAATGCTTTCACTTCTGCGGAGGGACCAACAGGAAAAGAGAAAGCTACTCTTCACATGCAGAGAATTGTAAAAAGTGTGATTTCCAAACAAAGGCTTAACAGCCCCTTTAGGCCAATGGTTTTCCCAAGGTCCTTTGATCTCGTACCCTGGGTACAAATGTACCCTCTGTCTGGGAAAAGGCACACAGACCTTGGTGCAGCTTCATTAGGAAAACAGACCACAGCCTTTGTATCCCACTGACTTCCATTCAGAGGGCGAGTTCATTTGTAGGAGATTTTCCTGAAGACTTCCTATACATTGCTGGAGTGGCCATTATGGCAGTCAGTATCTGAACCCAGGTCTTACTGATTTAAAACTTACTCTAGGGAACAGACAGTCTTTTCAACAAATGGTCTTGCAAAAATCAGATAGCTACACACAAAAGAATGAAACTGAACACTTACCTTATATCACACACAAAAATTAACTGAAAGTGGATCATATACACCTCAATGGCAAAAAAAGAAAACCCAAATAATCTGATTTAAAAATGGGCAAAGGGGGGCGCCTGGGTGGCTCAGTGGGTTAAAGCCTCTGCCTTCGGCTCAGGTCATGATCCCAGGGTCCTGAGATCAAGTTCCACGTCAGGCTTACCACTCTATGGGAAGCCCACTTTTCCCTCTCCCACTCCCCCTACTTGTGTTCCCTCTCTTGCTGTGTCTCTGTCAGATAAATAAAATAAAATAAAATAAAATAAAATAATAAATAGCAAAGGACCTGAACAGACATTTTTCTAAAGAAAACATACAAATGACCAATAGGTACATGAAAAAGTGCTCAACATCACTATTAGGGAAATGCAAACCAAAACCACAATGAGATATCCCCTCACATTCATTAGGATGGCTATATTAAAAAAAAAAAAAAAAAAGGAAATAACAAGTACTGGTGAGGACGTGGAGAAACTGGAACCTTAGTAAGCTGTTGGTAAGAATGTAAAACAGTAGAGCATCTGTGGGAAACAGTGCGGCAGTTCCTCAAAAAATTAAAAACAGGATTACCATGTGAGTCCAGTAAACCTACTTCTGGATACAAACCCTGAGTAGCCAAAAGCAGAGACTTGAAGAATATTTGGACAACTTTGTTCATTATTAGCAATATGCAGAAGGTGAAAGCAACCCAAGTGTCCACTGACAGATGAATGGATGAACACAAGTGGTACATAAACATTGCGGAAAATTATTCACCCTTTAAAAAGGAAGGGAATTCGACCCAGGCTACAACATGGATGAACCTTGAGGACATTAAGCTAAGTGAAACAAGCCTGTCACAAAAAGACAAAGACTGTATGATTCCATTTGTATGAGGTTCCTAGCAGATCAAACTCATAAAAATAGTGTAGATTGGTGGTTGCCCAGGAGCGTGGGGAGTTGTTGTTTAATGAGTACAGTTTTTGTTTTGTAAGATGAAGAGTCCTGGAGATTTGTGTTGGTGATGGTTGTCCAAAGATGTCAATATATTTAATGCCACTGAACTATACACCTGAAAATGGCTGAGACGGCAAATTTTATATTATGTGTATTTTACCACACTTAAAAAATTTTAACAGTCCACGTTAACTCTCCTTCAATGTCGAGCCTACGTTGTTTCTCAAAAGTGTGCCCCACAGACCATTAGTCTCTTAGAAGTTCAGATTCCTGGGCCTTGCCCCTGACCTATGGGATAGCACTCTAGGAAGAAGAGTCCAGGAATCTGCCTTTTTTTTTAAAAAAACAGACAGAGATCACAAGCAGGCAGAGAGAGAGGGGGAAGCAGGCTCCCGGCTGAGCCGAGAGCCTGATATGGGGCTTGATCCCAGGACCCTGGGATCATGACCTGAGCCGAAGGCAGAGGCTTTAACCCACTGAGCCACCCAGGCGCCCCAGGAATCTGCCTTTTGACAGGTTCAGATGATTCCTAAGTTCACCAGTTTGAGAACCAGTGTCTTAACAGCCAAGTGGTCCTCTGTGTGAGAAAAGTGAAAGCCAGGACTTTGAAAATCAAATGGACCACAGCGCCAACCTGGCTCAGTGAGTGGAGCACGAGACTGGATCTTGGGGTTGTGAGTTCAAGCCCCACACTGGATATAGAGATTACTTGAAAATTAAAAAAAAAAAAAATTAAAAATGGGGGTGCCTGGGTGGCTCAGTGAGTCAAGCACCCGATTCCTGGTTTTGGCTCAGGTCATGGTCTTGGGGTCCTGGGATCGAGCCCCAAGTTGGGTTCCACATTCAACACAGAGTCAGTTTGTCCCTTTCCCTTCCGCTCTGCTCCTCCCCCGGCTCACGTCGCTCTCTCTTTCTCTTTAAAATAAATACATAAAATCTTTAAAATAAAATGAAACAAAAAACAAATCGCAAAGACATCTTGTTTTTGCCGCATGGGCCTGGTCCGTCAGCAGCCTGCTTGCTGTCTTCAACACCCTCACCTAGAGGTTCAGGACGCTGCCTCACAGCTGAGCCTCGTGCACAGCTGCCCTGGGTCAGGCCTGGTTCTGACATGAGGCCAGCCTCTCTAACCTGATAAAGTTGGGGGATCATAACTGTCCCACTAGGTTGGCATGAGGATGAAATGAGAAATAAACACAAATTATGCATTAAAGTAGTAAGCAAATACATTATTATTATTGCTATCATAGTTATTATTATTATCATAGAGTACTGAACATAAATAATTTTGGCAACCACACACTGTCAGATCAATCTCTTGAATGCAACAAGAGACCTTCCTCTGTAGGGTATAAAGTAGAGTGCAGGGATAGAGCTGGTGTGCAGCCCAGCCTGCTAGAGTTTAGGAAATAGTCCGCAAAGTCTTCCAATCCCTGGCCTGATTATAGAGAGCAGTCCCATGTGGCTGGATAATCCATTCCTAGCTGATAATTTAATATACACTATTAATTGTAAATTCCTTTTTTGAATAATTGTTATTCCAACACAGGCACAGAGTAAAGGAGATTAAAGGGAGCAAAGATTAAAGTGGAGCATGTGGCTCTCGGTCTCCGGGTTGGGAGTTGGAGACACACATTGGGTATAGAGATTACTTATAAATGAAATCTTAGGGATGCCTGGGTGGCTCAGTTGGTTAAGTGTCTGCCTTCGGCTCGGTCGTGACCCCAGGGTCACACATTGGGCTACTTGCTCAGTGGGGAGTCTGCTTCTCCCTCTGCTCCTCCCTCTGTTTGTGCTCTCTCTCTGGTAAATAAATAAAATAAAATCTTTAAAATAAATAAAAAATAAAATCTTAAAAGTAAATAAATAAGTAAAAGAAGCAAAAAGCACTGGGCACACTTACATCATGTCTGTTTGTCTAAAGCATCATTTGTAATATCTTACAGTGCTGGGGCAGCGTGTATCCTCCCTTATTTTCCAGATGGGAAACCCAGAATGGACGGTTTTACCATCTTCTTCTCCCCATAGGGTGATTAATCACCTTGTGTTGAGTAGAGGTCAGACTAGAGAACTATGAGGCTCAGGATACCCGGGTTAGTTTAGTCGGTTAAGCGTCTGTCTTTGGCTCAAGTCATAATCCTGGGATCCTGGGATTGAGTCTCGCATCCAGCTCTTGCTCTGTCAAATAAATAAACAAAATCTTTAAAAAGAAAAGAAAACTATGACGCTTTAAGTAATCATAAAATCACCTGCTCATGTGACAAATGTACGGGCCTGGATTTCAATGTCTTGTTTGGATGGCCTCAATGTATGACAAACCTGTTGAATAAAATCATTAATATTACTTAGTGAAAAGTGTTTCTGTATCATCCATGAGACCAAAACCTGATTACTGGAAGTAGTTACCCCCCAAAATAAGAGGAAACCTGTTTTGGATTTTATATAAGATAGTATAGCCTTCAAGTCAGAGTAGAATACCCCTACAGGGTAACTGCTAATAAAGCAAGATATGTTCAATAATTAAAGTCCTACACTGAGTTCAGTCCAATTTCTCTCTATATTCTAATTTTTCCAATATGAACAAAATTCTAGACCACAGGCTATTTAAAAGCACCAATATTATGTGTCCAATGTTTTTAAAATTATTTATCACAGAAGCAGCATAATATATTCTTATTTTCCTGTTCTGAACACCAGTCCTTCACTGTACTCACTTGTCCTTCAATCTTCAGGTTCCCACCAGGCCTGTCCCGGGATCTGACTCAGCCTCACGCAGCACTCGTGCAGTAGCGCAAGGGAGCCCATACGAAGTTCTGCTCGCGGACATCCTGACATTCTGCCGGCTCTCATGTTGATCAACAGTTAATATTGCTATTAATCCTAATCACGACGTAGGGTTATGGTTAGGACTGGAGATGTGTTAGGGCTCCCAGGACAGAGAAGACACAGACCTATGTTCAAAGTGAGCTGCCCGTTGTCAACAAGCCTGTTACCACAGCAGACATTTGTGACCATGGTGACAGGGTGTCTCTGGTCCCCAGCGTGCTTTAACCCTCCTGGAGAGCATCGCAAGTACCAGAAGCAGCTGGGAGAGGCTCCGAGGACTAGAGAGGAAAGGGGGACACCATTAGCAGACGTGGCATTGGCTTTATAAACTCAAGGCCATGGAAGGACTGTGGACAGCAGCAGCAGGTGCAACAGAGTGAGGACGATGACCAGTAACAAGGCAGAATAGGTTGACATCTTTCTGGAAGGTGGCAGAAAACAGCCTGGGCCAGAGTGCTCCCCCCACCCCTACAAACTCGACCACTGTTAATCGACCAAGCACACAGAGGGAGTTTTAATGTTACCTTTGTTATTGCTGTTAGGGGCCCTACCTCCTTTACATATCCTCCTGGCAACCTCTACCTTAATATCTCTAATTTTTCTATTACTTTCAGGACACAGTGCTGCTGTGGGGGAGGGGCTGTCTAATCAGACCACCAGATACCTGCAACATTGGGTCTGTTCAAAATCTTAACTATTTTTTTTAAGATTTTATTTATTTATTTGACAGCGAGACAGAGAGGGAACACAAGCAGGGGGAGTGGGAGAGGGAGAAGCAGGCTTCCCGCTGAGGGGAGCCCCAGGCGGGGTTCGATCCCAGGACCCCGGGACCATGACCCGACTGGAAGGCATTTGCCCAACACTTGAGCCACCCAGGCGCCTCTGAACTATTTTTCAGTGCTAGACATTTTTCTCCCAACCATAGGTAGGATGCCCTTAACCATGTTTACTTCGGATTGATGCTCTTTATTTTGCCACCTTCGGGAGCCCCTCTACATGCAAATGAACAGCTCTGCACTAAGGCGGAGTCCCACCCCTCCCTCCTCTTCCGCCAGATTAACAACACGGCTTTACCTTCGGCTCATAAACAGATGAGCGTCCACTTCCATACTAACCCCACCGCTTTCTACTACAAATAGCTAAGACTCTCCTTGGTTTTCATTTGTTTCCGGTTGTGTTTCTACCTGCTGCCTGAAACTGCTTCAAAATCTTCGACAGATAATTCTGCCATCTCTGTCATCTCAGTCTTGGCATTTCTTTTCTTTGTCTTTTTTTTTTTTTTTAATTTTATTTATTTGACAGAGGGAGATCACAAGTAGGCAGAGAGAGAGAGGGAAGCAGGCTCCCTGCTGAGCAGAGAGCCTGATGCGGGGATCGATCCCAGGACCCTGGGATCATAACCTGAGCCAAAAGCAGAGGTTTAACCCAGTGAGCCACCCAGGTGCCCTAGTCTTGGCATTTCTTGATTGATTGTCTTTTTTTCATTCAGTTTGGGATCTTCCTGATACTTGATATGATGAGTGATTTTTTTTTTTTTTTTAAATCAAAACCTGGGCATTTGGAGTGTTACATTATGAGGCTCTGAATGTTTTTAACCTTGTATTTTAGCTCCCTGCTTCTGACATAATTCTCACAGAGGATCTTAATGTGAGTTGGTGGGGGTACTGCCTAATTACAGTCAGGAGAGGCTAGAAGTCCAGGTTTCCCACTCAGCTGATTTTTGTTTTGTTTTGTTTCGTTTGTTAAAAAAAAAAAAAAAGTATTTTATGGTAATTTTCAACCATACACAAAGGCAGAGAAAATCAAACTATGAACTCCTGGCCATTCTTCATTCATCTGCTCCCCACACTTTAAAAAAAAAAAAGCTTGGGACACCTGAGTGGCTCAGTTGGTAGAGCATTTAACTCCTGATTTAGGCTCAAGTCACGATCTCAGGGTCCTGAGATTGAGCCCTGCATGGGGCTCTACCTTCAGTGTGGAGTCTGCTGGACCCACTTCCCATCCCCCCCTCAACCTTGCTCTCAAACTCTCCCTCTCTCTCTCAAATAAATAAATAAATAAATATATTTTATTCATCCAGACTAAAGAATCCAGAATTGACAGACAGAGATTACAAGTAGGCAGAGAGGCAGGCAGGGAGAGATGGGAGGAAGCAGGCTCTCCTCGGAGCAGAGAGCCCAATGTGGGGCTCGATCCTAGGACCCTGGGATCATAACCTGAGCCAAAAGCAGAGGCTTTAACCCACTGAACCACCCGGGCACCCAATAAATAAATCTTTTAAGAATAAAATAAAAAAATTTAAAAGCTGGATTATTTTAAAGCAACTCCAAAATATCATTTGATTTTACCCAAAAATAGTCAGAATGTATCTATCTAGATAAAGCCTTAAAAAAATATAATCACAATACCATTATAACAAAATTAACAATAATTTATTAATATTAATATTCCTAAAGCCCAATCTGTGTTTAATATTACCCAATTGTCCTTGAAATTTTTTTTTACAGTTGGTTTGTTTGAATTGAGATCCAAACAAGGTTCACATATTGTTGTGGTTGATAGGTCTCTTAAGTTTTTAAAAAATTGATTACATTTTCCTATTCCCATCTTTTCCCCAGGCCATGTGTTTATTGAATAAAACAGCATATTAAATATAGATTTTCCTATTGTATGGATTTGACTGATTGACTTCTTGGGTCATTTAGCCTGTTCCTCTGTCCTTTCTCTCTCTCTCTCTTTTTTTTTTCTTTTTTAAGATTTTATTTATTTATTTGACAGAGAGAGATCACAAGTAGGCAGAGGCAGGCAGAGAGAGAGAGAGGAGGAAGCCGACTCCCTGCCGAGCAGAGAGCCCGATTCGGGACTCGATCCCAGGACCCTGAGATCATGACCTGAGCCCAAGGCAGCGGCTTAACCCACTGAGCCACCCAGGCGCCCCTTTCTTTCTTTTTTTTAATTGAAAGGTAATTGACATGTAATATTATGCTAGTTTCAGATGTTCAACATAATGATCACATATGTGTATATACTGTGAAATGACCGCCACAGTAAGGGTACAGCCGATCCTTGAACAATACAGGTTTGAACTGCGTGGATTCACTCTCATGTGGATTTTTTAAATAAATACAGTACAGTATTGCAAATGTATTTTCTCTTACGATTTTTTTTAAAGATTTTATTTATTTTAGAGACAGAGAGTGAGTGGGGGGAAGAACAGAAGAGAAGGACAAGAAGACTCCCCGATGAGCAGGGAGCCCGGATGAGCCCGACGCGGGGCTGGATCCCAGGACCCTGAGGTCATTTCCTGAGCTAAAGGCAGACACTTAACTGACTGAGCCCCAGGGGCCCCCACCTCATCTTTTATATATAAACATACATAAATTTACATGTAATCTCTCTTCTGTAACTTAACCTTAAAATTATTCTTGGGTTCAAGTACTATAAATATAATCTAAATTAAACCTTGGATTGTGATGCAAACTTAGTAGAAATTTATTACTTCTTATTGTTTAAAAAAAGATTTTAAGGGGTGCTTGGGTGGCTCAGTGGGTTAAAGCCTCTGCCTTCGGCTCAGGTCATGATCCCAGAGTCCAGGGATCGAGCCCTGCATCGGGCTCTCTGCTCAGCAGGGAGCCTGCTCCCTGCACCCCCCCCCACTTGTGAGCTCTGTTTGTCAAATAAATAAATAAAATCTTTAAAAACTAAACAAATAAAAATTAAAAAAATAAAAAAAGATTTTAAGAATTTCTAGTCCCTGTTACTTTTTTAACAGTGGTTTTGTTTTTTCAGCTTTAGATAATGATAGCTATGTTTTGGTTTTAGATAATACTCGAAATTAAAAAGTATTATTATCGGGGCACCTGGGTGGCTCAGTGGGTTAAAGCCTCTGCCTTCGGCCCAGGTCATTGTCTCAGGGTCCTGGGATCGAGCCCCGCATCGGGCTCTCTGCTTGGCGGGGAGCCTGCTTCCCTTCCTCTCTCTCTGCCTGCCTCTCTGCCTACTTGTAATCTCTGTCTGTCAAATAAATAAAAATAAAATCTTTTAAAAAAAAGTATTATTATCTTGAATATTTATTTATAATTTTTTTTAAAAAAGATTTTATTTATTTATTTGAGACAGAATGGGAGAACACAAGTAGGGTGTGGGAGGGGGAAGGAGCAGAGGGAGAAGGACAGGCAGACTCCCTGCTGAGCAGGGATCCTGACATGGGGCTTCATCCCAGGACCCTGGGATCATGACCTGAGCCAAAGGCAGATGCTTAACCAACTGAGCCACCCAGGTGCCCCATATATTTAATATTTTAATTGTATTAACCCAATAACCACTTTTACTACATTATTCACACATTTGAACAAATTATATCAATACTCACTTTACCTTAAAATAGTTATTCTCAAGATGCGTGGGTGGCTCAGCTGGTTGGGTATCTGACTCTTGATTTTGGCTCGGGTCATGGTTTTGGGCAGTGTCAGGCCCCGCATTCAACAGGGAGTCTGCTTGACTCCCCATCAGTTATTCTCTATGCGCTTATCATGAGTCTTGTCCCTGGTCTTACATTTAGAAATGCAGGATAGATGATCACTCTTTCAAACCTGCATTGCTCAATAACCAAGTATTTAGGCTAATGAAAAGTGTTACATTTTATTATAGTTCAGTAACCTTTATTCCTACTGCCCTTTTAATGATGTGGTCAATTTTGAAATTTTGAAAAAATGACTATGTACTTACTTAAATATTAATCAATTACTTTAAATATTTACCCTCATTTGTAATCACTATAATTAATTACTCTTAATATTATCAAACTGTTTGGGACAAGTGGGTGGCTCAGGCAATTAAGTTTCTGCCTTTGGCCCGGGTCATGATCCCGGGGTCCTGGGAAGGAGCCCTGCTTTGGGCTCCGTGCTCAGTGGGGAGCCTTCTTCTCCCTCTCCCTCTGTAGCTCCCCCTGCCTGTGCTCTCTCTCTCTCTCTGATAAATAAACAAAATCTTTGAAACAAAACAAAACAAAAAACAATATTATCAATCCTTTTATGGAGTAAGAAAGCATAGAAGTCATGTCATGTTATTAATTGGATTGGCTAATACTATATTCAAACAGATGCACATATATCATCTCCTCCAAGTAGTTCCCTGTAACTGTGTTGAAAAAGTCAGCTTTCGGGTGCTCAGTAGGTTAAGCCTCTGCCTTCAGCTCAGGTCATGATCCCAGGGTCCTGGGATTGAGCCCCGAATCAGGCTCTCTGCTCAGTGGGAAGCCTGCTTCCCCCTCTCTCTCTGCCTGCCTCTCTGCCCACTTGTGATCTCTCTCTGTCAAATAAATAAATAAAATGTTTTTTAAAAAAAAGTCAGCTTTGAATCATGGTTTGAAAAATTTATAATTAACTCTACTTCATAAGAGTTTGTTTTGTTTTTGTTTTTGTTTAGAGGGGAAGGAGACAGAGGGATTTAGAGAATCTTAAGCAGACTCCATGCCCTGTGCAGAGTCCATTGTGGGGCTCCATCTCACATCTCAGGTCATGACCTGAGCCAAAATCAAGAGTTGGACCCTTAACAAACTGAGCCACCAGGGACCCTACTTCATAAGCTTTTAGCTAATTTTTACGATCAACTGTATGTGGCTATCCATTTTAGGAACTTGAAGTACCTAAGAAATCACCCCGGTGTGGTCTCTGGTCATGACTGCCTTCTACTGTAGAATTCTTCCACCACTAACAGCCTTACCTCATTCCAGGAAAAGAGCAGGAACAGGGTTTGTTTACAATATCTGAATCTAATATCCCTTAGAGAAAATAAACAAAAGGAAACAAGTCAAAACAAAATGCTTAAAACCTCTGTTTAGGAGCCCAGACAACACTACTTACAGCAATCCACGAAAAAATTATATTTTAAAAGTAGGTCCTCTTTCAACTTTTGATTTATTTAGAGTAATAATAATGCCAACTGGAATTAATCCAATCTGCTGAGAAAGATGTAAACAGGTGCCTGGGTAGCTCAGTCGGTTAAGCATCTAACTCTTGATTTTGGCTCAGGTCATGATCTCAGTCATGAGATCAAGCCCCACATCAGGCTCTCTGTGCTTAGTGTGGAGTCTGCTTGAGATTCTCTCCCTCTTCCTCTTCCCCTCCTCCTGCTCACTCTCTCTCTCTCTCCCACACAAATAAATAAAATCTTTAAAAAAAAAAAAGATGCAGGGATGGCAAATAAGCATATGAAAAATGCTCCTCATCATATGTCATTAAGGAATTACAAATTGAAACAACAGGATACCACTAAACACTGATTAGAATGGCCCCAATCCAAAACCCTGGCAATATCAAATGCTGGCAAAGATGTAGGGCAACAGGAAATCTCTCCTTCTTTGCTGGTGGAAGTGCAAAGGTACAGCCATTTTAGAAGACATTCCAGCCATTTATTAGAAAACTAAACATACTCTAACCATATGACCCAATGATCCTGCTCCTTGGTATTCACCCAAATGAGCTGAAAACTTAACATCCACACAAAAATCCACATCTGGACTTTTATATCAGCTTTATGTATAAGAGCCCAAACTTGGAAGCAACCAAGATATCCTCCAATAGGTAAAGGGACAAATAACCTGTGGTACATCTAATCAATGGAAATTTATTCAACTGTTAGTTTGCAACCATCCTGGGAGTTCCCAGCTATAATCTGAAACTGGTCCCCGTAGTCAAAAGACAGGGAGAGGATGAAGGAAGAAGCAGGCCCTCCAAGTTGGTAGGCAGCAGTTTTAATAGGAGAGGGAGCTTACATACAAGACCAACCTTGGATGGCAGCAAGACAGATGGATCCCCACAGTGTCCCCCACCACATCTTAAAATTTTACATCTCCATATAACTGGGTTCAGTCATGTACACTGCGGTGGTGTCTTCAAGACCACATCACTATCTCAACACTTTGTCGTTGGAGCAGCTTCTGAGAGCAAGAAAGGAAGGAGGAACCCACATTTCAAAGATGAGGAAGGGGTTGAGGAACCTCTGACCCCTGACCTCCAGCTCACAGATCAATTGGCAGTCCTGTCTTTTTGGTGACCTTCCCCAATGTCGGCACTAGAAAGAAAGGAGCTATCAAGCTGTGATTAGACATGGAGAAACGTAAAATGTATATTAAGAAGTGAAAGAAGGCAATCTGAAAATGCTTTATACTGTACATTTCTAACTACATAGCATTCTAGAAAAGGCAGAACTATAGAGAGTGAAAAGATCAGTGGTTGCCAGCAGTCAGCGGGAAGGGAGGGATGAAGAGTTGGAGCAGAGGAGAGCTTTGAGAGCAGGGAAACTATTCTGTGTATTGTAATGGTGGCTACATCTGTACAACATCAAGAGTGAATCCTAATGAAAACAATGGAATTTAGGCCCCCCCACCCCGCTCCTCTGCATTTCTCGTTTTTTCTTTCTCAAATAAGTAAATAAAATCTTTTCAAAAAGGTGGGGGGTGCCTGGGTGGCTCAGTTGGTTAAGCATCTGCCTGAGGCTCAAGTCAGATCCCACGATCCTGAGATCGAGCCCTGCATTGAGGCTCCCTGCTCAGCAGAGAGTCTGCTTCTCTCTCTCTCTCTGCCACCCCCCCCCCCACTGCTCATTCTTTCTTTCTCAAATAAAATCTTAAAAAAAAAAAAAAAAGGACAACAATGGACTTTGGGCAATGGTAATGTGTCAATGGACTTTCATCAGTTTTAAGAAATAAACCACTCCTGTAGGGGGATGTTGGGGGAGGGAGGCTGCATTGGCGGGGGCGGGGTGCGGGGGAGGGAATCGGGAATATATGGGACTTCTCTATACCTTCCTTTCAATTTTGTTATGAACCTAAAACTGCTCTAAAAATAAGGTCTGTTTTTTTAAAAGATTTTATTTATTTATTTGACAGAGAGAGAGAGATCATAAGTAGACAGAGAGGCAGGCAGAGAGACAGGAGGAAGCAGGCTCCCTGCTGAGCAGAGAGCCCAATGCGGGGCTCCATCCCAGGACCCGAGATCATGACCTGAGCCGAAGGCAGAGACTTTAACCCACTGAGCCACCCAGGCGCCCCTACCTGGTATCTTTTCAAATGAGGGAGATGCTGTAATCCAGACATGGTTATAAAAACCTAAATAGAGTCTAAGAACTTGGAGCATATAATCTGTAAATACTATTTACTTAATGTTTGTGAGACATAAAATAAATCTTCATTTCATGAAAATCAATGCACAATGAAGATATGTACATGGGCACAAATGCACATGAGTTAGTTAAATATAAACTAGAAATAGTTTGGGGTCATCCCAAGACTCTGACATCATGACCTTAGCCAAAGGCAGATCCCTTACCATCTGAGCCTCCCAGGCACCCCTCCAAAGATTGATTTTTAAGTACAAATAAATGTTGTAGGGTGCCTAGGTGGTTGAGTTGCTTAAGTGTCTGCCTTCCACTCAGTCATGATCCCAGGGTGCTGGGATTGAGCCCCGAGGCCAGTGATTCTCCCCGCTCAGCAGGGAGTCTCTTTCTCCCTCTCCCTCTGCTCTCCCTACCCCCATCTCACTCTCACTCTCTCTCAAGTAAATAAATAAAATACATTTTTTTAAAGATTATTTATTTATTTATGGGGGGGAAGAGTAGGGGAGGGACAGATAGAAACAGGTATCCTGCTGATCAAGGGGCCCATGGTGGGGCTTGATCCCAGAACCTCAGGATCCGGACTGAGCCGAAGACAGATGCTTAACCTACTGAGCCACGCAGGCACCCCAATAAAGAAAATACTTTTTCTAAAGAGTACAAATATTGTTGAAATTACTAATGTATCTTATAGAATAATTACCCTGCTTTGACATTCATGTAAATCACCTGATTTTATGCTTCACTACAGACACAGCATGCAAAAACCTTCTGAGTTACTTTGGCTTACTAAAGCTGGACAATGGAAATGCCCTGATGGGCTTCTATAGGCTTGTAAACATAGAAGTCAGGTCTGACTTCGTTGTTAGTTGTGTATTGTTAGAATTGCATGAGCAAAGCCCAGCACACCAATGAGAAACAGGTCTAGTTCACTGGAAACCTAAAGGCCCTAACACCAAGAACACCATTAGATGGCTCACTGCGTTGCGTTTGACCATGTCCCCAAGGAATCAGAAGTAATTTTTTTTTTTTTTTAAATCAAACAATAAACGAGGATTTGAGAGGCACCTAGTTGGCACAGTCAGTTAGGTGTCCGACTCTTGGTTTCCAGTTGGGTCGTGATCTCGGGGTTGTGGGATCAAGCCCCATGTTAGGCTCCTCGATTAGCGCAGTCTGCTTGAGGTTTCTGTCTCCATCTCCCTCCGCCCCTCCCGCTTGTGTGCTCTCTCTCTCTCAAAAATAAATAAATAAATCTTAAAAAAAGGATAAATGAAGGTTTGACGCAGCTGTCCTTAGAGTGGTAAATTCCATCCTAGTCGTTGAATTCATGTCCTTGAACTAAACCAATACTTCCTTGTGTAAAGCATGTCTAAGATTTTTTTAAAAAAAGATTTTATTTATTTATTTGACAGAGAGAGATCACAAGTAGGCAGAGAGGCAGGCAGAGTTGGGTGGGGGGCAGGATCACCGCTGAGCAGAAAGCCAAGCATGTCTAAGATTTTAAAAGTGAAGTGAAAATTCAACCGACTTGGATAGTTCCCACTAAAATATAAATGAAGATACTTTGTTTTTTTCCCTTTTTTTTTTAGGAAAGGACGGGGTGGAGGGTTGGATTTCAAACACACAGTAAAGTTGAAAGCACTGTGCAGTGAAAATCCTCAAACCTTCCACCTGAATTAAACACCTGCTAATATTTCGCCTGCCATATCGTGCGCCCTCTCTCTCTCAATCTCTCTCTGTCTCTGTCTAGATAGGTAGATCAACGGATAGATCAACAGATAGGTCAGTGGATTGATAGATGTTATGTTTATATTTCGTTATGTCATTTGAAAGTGAGTTAGTTATTGGCATTATGGCGGGATGAGACGTCATCCCTAAATATTCCAGCATGAGTCCTCTAAGAATAAAAACAATGTCCTACATAACTACCAGTACCAGTACTGTTATCACACCTGGACAATAAGTAATCATTCCATAACGATATCTCTATACAATCCTTATTCAAATTCCTAAATTGTTCCAAGAATGTTTTTATAGCTTTTGTTGCCTTGTACTTACTTGTCCTGTATACTTCGGTCTCTTTCAGTCCAGCTGTTCTCCTACCCCATTTTTTTCCTCAGTGACCTTGACCTTTTGATGAGCCCAATACAATTGTCTTGTGGAATGTTCCATAGTCTGGATTTGCCTAGGGTTGTCTAATTGGCTTCTTTACAATTTTTCCCCTCCCTGGACTTCCTGTGAACTGGAAGTTAAGTTTACAACCTGGATTATACTCAGGTTGAGTATTCTAGGCAATATTTTGTGGGTGCTTTTGTGTGCTTTTTGCATTAAATTAGGAGGCACATACTCAGACTGTCACACAATTTGGGAGGGTGATTTCAACCGCTTGATTAAAGTGGTGATCACCAGGGGCGCCTGGCCTGCTCAGTCTGTGGAGCATGTGACTCTTGATCTGTAAGCACTGTAAGTTCAAGCCTCACGTTGGGTGCAAAGATTACTTAAAATAAAATCTTTTAAAAAATAATAAGGGGACACCTGGGGTGGCTCAGTTGGTTAAGTGGCTGCCTTCGGCTCAGGTCATGATCCCAGCATCCTGGGATCGAGTCCCACATCAGGCTCCTTGCTCGGCAGGGAGCCTGCTTCTCCCTCTGCCTCTAGCCTGCCACTCTGTCTGCCTGTGGTCGTGCTCTGTCTCTCTCTCTAACAAATAAATAAAATAATAATAATAATAATAATAATAATAATAATGTGGTGCCCACCAGATCTCTCTGTTGTAAAGGTACATTTCTCTTTATGATTCAGAATTATTCTGTGACCAGGACTTTGCTGCCATGAAAATATTCTGTTCACTAAAAATCTTTCCCCTAATGGTTTTAGCAACTATTGATGATCATGATCAGTGACTGAATAAATTATTACATTTGGGGGTACAAATTGGTAACTTTAAGAAAATGACTTTACTATTAGAGAATACATAAGCCAAGACCCTCATTAGAATTAAATGTTTTGGGGCACCTGGGAAGCTCAGTTAGGCAACTGCCTTCAGCTCAGGTCATGATCCCAGGGTCCTGGGATCTGAGCCCCACATCGGGATCCTTGTTCAGTGGTGAGCCGCTTCTCCCTCTCCTATTCTTTCCCTCCCTTCCTCCCCTCTGCCCGGCAAAAAAAAAAAAAAAAAAAAAAGAATTAAATACTTTACCATGCTTTATCCTAAACTAACAAAAACAATGCATTTTTTTGTTGAAGAATTGCTAGTAATGGCTTAAAACTCAAATCACGTGTGGTTCTTATATCTCTTTGAGAATCTGTTCTGTAATTGGTAATCTTCTACTCCTGAGTTTCTTTACCCCCATATCAGCAAAGCTTTCTTTCAGCAGCAGAATAAGCACAAGTATAATCATAAAACATAGCTATAAAATCACCTGAAGTTATGCTTTGCTACAGACACAGCATGCAAACGTTAGCATTATAATTAAACTTATACTCAAGTGGGACAATGGAAACGCCCAGATGGGCTTCCTGGGCTTTCTCAGGAAAAAGGTGCAGCATTTGGGTTAAGAATAAATCAGCTATGTTCTCTAGAGCACAGAACTTATGAAAGTCTCCAAGGAGGATCTAATAATTAAGGAAAACTCTATAGGAGCATCTGGGTCGCTCGGTTGGTTAAGCATCTGCCTTCAGCTGATCCCTGGGTCCTGGGATAGAGCCCTTTGTTGCGGGGGAGAGGGAGCTGGTGTCCCTATTTCGTGGGGGACTGCTTCTCCCTCTCCTTCTGCCCCTCCCTCTGCTTGTGCTCACTCTCTATGTCAAATAAATAAATAAAATTTAAAAAACGAAAAAGAAAAACTCTATAAAGCACTCATACATCACTTCACTCTCTCCTCAAGGAAAAATATGTACAAATCCAATTTTCTTATTTCTTACTGTCCAGTTGTTTGTTAAAGAGTACTGGTTGATTATCAGAATTGAGCCACTTAATTGATGTCTGCTGTTATGTTCACTAGGAATTTTTGGCAATACAAACGTAAATCATGTATCCCATTTGGCCTTGTAGAGGAGATGAGTCAGAGCACGGTAAGGAGCCTGAAAGGTACACTTGAATGAACCCAGCTGTAACTTATTTATTTGGGGGACTCCTAATTACTCCAGACTCACCCTTGTCCTTTCCTAAGTTGCATTACAGTGTGCTTAACATTTCCTCAAACATTCAAGTTCACTCATAGAAATGAAAAAAAAAAGATGGACGATTTTAAGAAAGTGCTGTAAGAACATGGCAAAGGAATTGTGAAGGTAAACAAAAGCTAAAACTTGCAACTTTGGCATAAAAAATTAACCAGAACCATACACCCCAAATCTTACCGGTTTGAAATCCCGTAACTAAGTGAACAACTCATGAACGATTAATACCGTGAAGTCATCTATGTCGCAATATAGTGAGAAGGGTTATTAGTAAGGGATTCAGGTTAAACTTTACATGCACTTTCAGCAATAATGACCTCAAGTCTAATTTAACAGAAAAAAGAAGGTGGAGGGCTTTCAAAATAGGATATATTCTTTTTTAATAAATAAAACTGCCAAAAATTCCTAGTAGACATAACAGCATGCATCAATTAGTCGCTTAATTCTGATAATCAACCAGTACTCCTTAACAGATCATTGGATACATTTGTAGAAGAAATAATGCTTATGTAAGTTAGAAATAAGAAAATCGGAATTGTGGGGCGCCTGGGTATCTCAGTGGGTTAAGCCTCTGCCTTCGGCTCAGGTCATGATCTCAGGTGTCCTGCGATCAAGCCCCGCGTTGGGCTCTCTGTTCAGCGGGGAGCTTGCTTCTCCCCCGCACCCCCTGCCTGCCTCTCTGCCAACTTGTGATCTCCGTCTGTCAAATAAATAGATAAAATCTTTAAAAAAGAAAAAGAAAGAAAATCGGATTTGTAAGCACAACTTTATTAAAGAAAAGTAGGTTAGAAGGCTGAAGGTGAGCTGGGGATCAGGCGGTCTCCCATAGGTAGCAGGGAGCCAATGAATGTTCTGGGGGAAGGTGACTGTCTGAAGAAGGCTTTATTGGGAGATGAGCGAGAACCACTGTCTGGGCAATGACAGCAGCTCATTTGGGGCATCCTGGATGTGCTAGGCTCTGTGCAGGCCTGGTGGATATTCTTTCTCTGAACCTCACAGCCATTTTGCAAAGTGAATATTGTCCCCGATTCACAAACGAGGAACAGCCACAGAGAGCGTACACTTCACCAAGGCAACAGTGCTGGCAAATTGGGAAACTGAGATTCAAAACAAGTGTGTTGCCCCTGAGGCTGGTGTTCTTCCCTTTATCCCAGGTGATGGCCACGAGGAAAGCCTGCCTTCTGTGCTTAGGAGCTGAGCTGAGGACCAAGGGCCGTAGGACTTCTGCTGTCTTTCCAGGGACAGGGGTGCACTAGAGAACTCTCTTCCCCCTGCCCAGCCTTTGCCACTTTACTAGCTGTGTGAACTTGGACAAGTCCCTTCACCTTCACTTTGAACCTCTAAAGGTTTGGCAAAGGAATCCAGAAACAGGACACAGGATATACGCAGCCTATGAAAGATGGGAATTTCAGTGGTGAGGTATTTGGCTCTGATTCTCAAATGTGTCACTTTAAAATTTTCTACTCTCACTTCCTTCTTAACTAGCCACCCTTCATTGTCACTAGAAGCAGGAAGGGGACAGATACAGGCAAGGGGAAAAACCGTGAAGGGGGAGAGTTTTGTGGGGGTTAAGAATGTCTATGGACTCAGACTAGAGCTGGATTCAGAATATATGAAGAACATTGCTTTTGAGGTTAAAGTCTGGGGTTAGACACCATTTTTAAGTGCAGTTGCCAAATCATGTACTGCTGTTTCTCAAACTCAAATGTGCATACGACTCACCTGGGGATCTCATTAGACTAAAGATTCTGGTTTATTAGGTCTGGGGAAGGGCCTGAGGTTCTCACACTTGGTGTCCCTGACTCTTGGGGTTGGAAGAAGCCAGACTTCTCTCAAGGAAAGACCTCCGTGAATGGCTTCAGAAGGTCTTATGGGGAGCAAGCGTGGAAAATCCAAATAAAAGACATTTGTACGAATGATATACTTTAATATTAATTGCTGAATTCAACACATATTTACTGAACACCTACCAAATAAATGCCTGGCACATATGGTGGAGGAAAAGAGACCTGCTCTGGTGAATGACCCTCACTTTCAGAGAGCGGACCCAAAGAACCAAGATGTTCAGCAACCAAGCAACCAAGTAAAGTCAGCACAGGAAGGAGATGAGCCAGGGATGATGGCGCAGCAGGAATCTCTGGAATTCCTCTCACTTCATGACCTCAGGCAATAGAGAACAGCAGCTGGGCTCTGCGCCCCTTCCACGGCTCAGACACTGGAGTGAAGGCACGCCCTTTCCCCACCCTCCCCACCCCCAAACCAGGCTTTCAGCTGGCTCCCGGCCAGCCTTGTGGGAACCCTTTGGTGCCAGGAGGGAGCTGCTGCCCTCCCCACCTGACTCCCCAAGGTGACTGGCCTGTGCCTGGGCTTCTCGAGAACCCATTTCCCCGCACCGCTCAGGAGATCTCCCCCACCACCCACGGGTTCCCCTGGTCCCCCATGAAGTCCTGTTCAACTCTGAGAAATCAGTGACGTTCTCCAAACCCTTCCTGCTAGTAGGGGGAGGCCCTTGGCCATGGAGTAAGGGGGGAAAGGCTCTGCTGTGTGGGGAACTCACAAGGGAGAGCAGTGGTGGGGAGAGCCAGGGGTCTGGTACCACAGACATCTGGGTTTGAAGCCTGACTCTGCTGCTTCAGGGAAGCAGAACACTTGAACTTTGGGCAAGTGTTCTTATCACAAACTAATCAGTCATACCAGGTTATTAATAATTATGAGTTAATAACAGCGTGTTGGTAATATAATACTGACCTCACTGTGTTTGGCGAGGACAAAAGGAGATTGTTTCTGTAAACTATCTAGAATAAAAGCTAGAACAGAGAAGTTTGCTCCTCTTCCACCTCTGCCCTGAGGCCAAAGACCAAAGTCTTCAATGTGGCTCTGAGAGCCTCTCTGGGCTGGCCCCCCACTCCTTCTCTAGCATCATCACTGGCTCCCCATTTCCCCCATCCCTAGTCACATGAACTGGTGTGGCCTACTAAACCCTTTGCTTTACCATGGGCCTCCCTTTCCAGTGAGGCATCCCTGCCCCCACCCCCCGCCCCAGCCCAGGTGGCAAAGTCATACTCCCCTTGTTCTACTCAGCAGCAATGCCTCTTTCACCAAGACTGTTCGAGTTAGCGTCTCCTCTGTGAGAGTGACATCTCCCTTCTCTGAGCCGAGCTGCACCAGGTGCTTCCTTCCATCCTGTCCCACAACATTTTCGTCCAGCCACTGGACAGGCTGCAGCCCATGGGCCAAACCAACCCCCCACCTGCTTTTGTAAGTAAAGTTTTATCAGCCAACAGGGGTTTTTAGCACACCTAGTTCAGGTCCTTACCTATTGTCTGTAGCTGCTTTCATGCTGAAACGACAACACCGTGTAGTTAGAACAGAGACTGCATGGCCTGTAAAGCCTAAAATTTTTATCATCCAGCCCTTTACAGAAAAATTCTGCTGACTTCTCTAGTATCTAGTACAACTACACTGGTTTAGTTAGTATCATTAAGGGATCTGCTGTTGACTCCTGTGCAACTGGAAAGTCTGAGTATAACTTTTGACTCTCCAAAAACTTAGCTACTAATGTAGCCTACTGTTGACCAGAAGCCTTACCCATAACATAACAGTTGATTAATACCTAGTTTGTACATTATTATATACTATGTTCTTACACTAAAGTAAGCTAGGAAAAAAGAAAATGTTATTAAGAAAATCTTAAGAAGGAGGGGCGCCTGGGTGGCTCAGTTGGTTAAGTGTCTGCCTTTAGCTCAGGTCATGATCCCAGGGTCCTGGGTTCGAGCCACATATCAGGCTCCCTGCTCAGTGGGGAATCTGCTTCTCCCTCTCCCTCTGTTCTTGCTTGCTCTCTCTCTCTGTGTCAACTAAATAAATAATTTTTTTTTAAAAAAAGTAAATCATAGGAAATAAAATATATTTATAGTACTGTACTATATTTATAAAACAAACCAACAAACCCTGAGTCTAGATAGACCCACACGGTGCAAACACATGTTGTGCGAGGATCAGCTGTCTAAACTTGTGTCCCCTCACCAGACTGCGACCTGATGGCAGAGTCACTTGGCTCTCGAACCCCAGCACACTGGAGCACCCTGCCTGACACACAGCGAAGGAACCAGTAAATGTTTGAAAAGTGAAAGACTGAGCTCGTCAGTCAGTGCATGCCTGTGTCTTCTTCTATCTCCCTGATCCCTAGGTGGAGTGAGGTCCCACCATAGGGTTTGAATTTAGAGGCACAGGATTTGTTTGACTGACAGGAAGTTTCCCAGATCTCAGTATGTGTATCATGGTATCAATGGTAAAATGAAGTAGCTTTAGGGATCTGGGTCAGCAAACGTTCAATCACATGAAAAAGATTCAGTTTCTCTGCAAAAAGCTCTGAGCATGGCCCCTAGGATACCCCAGAAGTATCAAACAGACAGTCTAGACAGAAGAAAGTAGAAACCCGAAGTGGTGTGCACCTGCTTCTGTCTCACCTGTCTGAGTAAGAGTTAGTCAGATTTTATAAAGAGGGAAAGCAAGTGATCCAATCGGGCAGCCATCAAGTGATAATGACTTTGTGCATTCAGTTGGCTGGGGCTTTTTAGACCTATTTTTGTGGAGGGTTATACGGAGCCTTTCCTCAGGTAGACAGCATCTTTTACCCTGTGATCGTATTTAACTTTGCCTAATTTCATTTCTTTGGGGCAGTAAGATTTATTTCCTGGTGTTCTGCAGGGAGAGGGCTGGGCAGAGGCACCCTGGTGTCTCAGATCAACCACCAATAGGAAGAGTCCCGGTGGATTGAGAGCAGTGAAAGCGCCAAAGGTAGGCTAAACCAAGTGAAATCTAGGGCTTTTTCTAATTCTATAATTCTGCCAATCTTATTTGGTTACCCTTGGATTTGGGAGTACAAAACTCCCTTCACCTCCACGGACTCAGGTAAAGGATCTCAGTTCAGAGAGAGACCAGTATCTGTTCTCAAGGAGTAGCATGTTGTATCAACTGCTTTGGTCTTTTTTTTTTTTTTTTTTTAAGATTTTTATTTATTTGAGAGAGAGAGAGAGAGAGAGAGACAGAGCATGAGCAGACAGAGGGCCAGAGGGAGATGGAGAAGCCAGCTTGCTGAGTGGGGAGCCCGATGTGGGGCTCGATCCCAGGCCCCTGGGGTTAATGACCTGAGCTGAAGGCTTAACCGTCTGAACCGCCCAGGCACCTCCTGCCTTTGTCTTCTTGCACCCCTTTCTGCTTCGTCTGGTAACAGACCTCACTCTCCAGGCTGCAGAGACAGACAGAGGACCCCGGCCCGGCCAGTGCCAGAATCTTCCTTAGATAATGGACTGTAAGAGTTTGAGCCGGAGCTATTACGCCCACGTACCCCCGAGACAGGGAGCACCTGTCAGAGTGGAGCTGTCATGCAGAGAGAGGAGAGGAGAGGCAAGCAAAGACCAGGGTGCATTGCCCATCAGGCCCGCTGACCCCCCAATAAATCTCCTGTGCTCAAGGTGGCTTGGGGTAGGTGGGTTTAGCTCACCAGCACAGGCAGCTGGCTTGCGCAGGCCCAAAGTGCTGCCTTGTTAATGACCTTTCCGTTCTCTCTGGGACAGTCTTGTCAGGGCGCTTCTGTCGTCACGGCGGTTGCACAGGCAAACGCTGGAGTCCCACTGGACTGAATGCTGTCACTCACCAGCTGTGAAACACTGGGCAGGTGACTGCCGCTCTGGGGGCTTCAGGATTCTCATCTGCAAATTGGGGACGGTCACAGCACCAACCTCACGGGATTGAATAAATACATGTGACGTGCCTGGGCCCGGAAAGGGCTACGTAAGAGATAGTAGCTATTCGCATGCAGCACAGTGACCTCATCCTCCTTTTACTAACGTTTAGAAAACACATTTTAAGATGATAGCCAGATCAAGGGAGCCAGGGGTGGCGAAATATTTGACAACTGGCCGAGAAGGGCGGCAGGACCCCAGAGGAAGCCATGCCTCACTTCACTGGCCTGCAGGGGCACAACAGGTCATACAGGATCACAGAATGGCACATTTGCGAGTGGCAGAGTCACTCTGGGATCTAAAACCTCAGGAAAAGAAAAATGCAGCTTTCTGGGTTCCCAGAAGTGTCCTTTCCCAAGGGGTGTGCTGACATCAGCTGCGGGGTCCAGAGCCTTCCTGGCATCTATTAGAGCTGGGAGATGTCAGAGCGTGATACATGGTCCCCTTTCAGTCCCGATGGCGTCAGGACATTCCTAAACGATCGTGTCTGACTTTGTGTCCAACTCGAGCCGGACAGAACCACTTCAGATATATATACTTTTTTACTGCTTCATCTTGCATTATTTATAGAAATTCAGCATTCAGGCCCCATTTCCTGTTTAGGACCTGCAAAGTGCTTAAAGGAAATGATACATGTTAGCCTTTTGTGGCCCTCTGTTCCCTACACGCTGACCTTCCAGACAGTTAACCCCACCTACGTGGCTGCCCGACCCTGGGGTGGCCTGAACGAAGTGCCCCGAGCCGGGTTGCGGGGGGCGGAGTGTGCAGAAGTAGCTCTCCTTCCTGCCCCGACTTCCCTGCCACCCACCCGCCTCTGTGCTCTGTCCTCTTCACGAAGCTACTTCATAGGGAATCATCTTCCGTCTTACGCGGCCTCCAGGCTGGCTCAGTCCCTAGAGCATGTGACTCTTGATCCAGAGTCATGAGTTCGAGCTCCACCGCGGGCATAGAGCTTACTTCAGGGGGAAAAAATTTGACTTCTGTTTACATAACAGTGTTTCGCCAATTTTCATTCAACCCTCCAAAACTCCTCTGAAAATGGGCAGTGTTGGATTTCATTCCCATTTACAGATGGGGAACCTGGCTCCAGGAACTCAGGGTGCTTGACCTCTGGAACGTACCAGGGCTATAACCGGCCGTCAGAGCCTCCGGACGGCTACAATCCAGACGTGAGCCTGTTCATCCCACTGTTTCCTGTTGTCTCTCTCAGCTAGAGGGCGGCTTCCCAGCCTGGCCCCGTGGCAGCAGGCAGGGCTGTTGCCTGAGCAGAGGCCAAGAGGCCCGGCCACCATGGTGAGGCTTATGTCCAATGGGAGGTCACATCTACAGGGACAACTTTAATTACTCTGGCAAGGGCATGCCTCTGGCATCTCTAGGGATGGAAAAAGAGTGATCCGTCCCCAGACTCGACAGGGTGGAGGCAGGTGGGAAGGGGGAAGCGCCCCTGCAGTTGCAGCTCCTGGGTCTTGAACCCCTCTCCCCTGACCAGGAGGCTGTGGTGGGCTCGGATGAGGGGTTCCTGGGGGGCGCCCCCTAGATGCTGGGATCTGAGCTATGCAGGGCAGGTCACAGGACTGTTCCCATTAGTGAAGGAGACAAGCAGGGGAAAATGTAATAGGCAGTCTCAGGAACATTCTGTGGAGACAAGAGCCCGCCCCACGGCCTCGCCTTGAGGACTTGAAGAGCTCAGGGGTGGCGTGTGCTACAGGAAGCCACGAGGCCTGCAAGCTACCACAACAGGATCCCTCTGACCAACGTGCCAGGAGAGTCTGTTTCTGATGTGGTGTGGGTTCTCCTGCTTGCAGGACAGACAAAAACATCAACAAACTCAATCATCGTTTTGAGATGCCTCTTACGGAAGGCTGATGCTGGCTTCTCTGCTTGGCCGTTGACAGGGGCCAGGAAGGCGGACGGCAACTCTGCCACGCGGCGTCAGGGCTGAAGCCCAGATCTTATTCTGGTTGACCTTATTGGGCTCCCTCATGAGCGAGCAGCTCTGTGGCCACCGGCAAGTCCTCTCCGGGCCTCAGTTTCTTGCTCTGTGAATCGGGTGTAATACCTTCTCTGTCTCTCTCCCAGGATGTCACATGTTTGAAGAACAGACGTGAGAGCGTATATGAAAGAGCTTCGTAGCCCACAGAGCACTAGGCCAGATCAGTTATTAGCACAACAACATGGCGGCTCAAGCCAGGCTCCCATGGGAGATTTTGGCTACTCCTTGTTTGAAGTCTCCTTCCTCTCATTACCTTTTCTCCAAATAGGTACCATCTCTGGGTATGAGAGCTGTGATGTAGTGACATGGAGGGCAGCATGATCGACGCCACCCTTCAGAAATAATTCGCACGTCCCTTTATGACTCAGATTACCTTCCACTTCCCCAGCGACCACCTTCCTTCTCCTCTTCGTGTTACCTGCCCCCACAGCCTCGCGGGTCGCCATCTCCTGCTCCTCGGATCTCCTGGCTCTTTGGCGCCAGTCCTCCCTGTCCCTGAGCACTTTGCCTTCAGCCAGCCTGGACACAGAGCCCCACGGCTCAGGGCCCACCAGCTGCTAGAAATTCTCATCTTAGAAAATCTTACTCTAATTCCAAGGTTCACACCTTGGCACTCTCAATGCTCTCTAAGGAGAGACTCTCCTATTCCCTGGGTTTCCAGTATTATTTCAAAGCAGTTGCTTTTCAGATCTTTAGCTATTACCTCTCCTATGCTGTTAACCCTTTGGGGAGTCTGGTTTTTTTAAGTTGGTATCATAGGGCACCTGGGCGGCTCAGTCGGTTCAGCGTCAGACTCTTGATTTCGGCCCAGGTCATGACTCAGGGGCGTGAGGTGGAGCCCTACATCAGGCTCCATGCTCAGCCCATGGGGTCTGCTTAGGATTCTTTCCCTCACCCTCTGCCCCTCCCCCACCCACTCACATGTGCACTCTCTCGTTCTGTAAAATAAATAAACCTTAAAAAAAAAAGTTGGCGTGATAGTGTTTTCTAGCCTGATGTACACACTCTTCACATTCCAAGGTAATTTCTACATTAGCCCAAACACATGAAACTGTAACTTGGTGGGTCTGTGGCCCTGACCCTGTTACAGCTGTGATGGTCATGACAGGTAAGTACAGATTTATTTATTTGTTTTAGAGAAAGAGAGAGTAGAGAGGAGGGGCAGAGGGAGAGAGAGAGAGCAAATCCCAAGCAGACTCCCCGCTGAGTGCAGAGCGCGACAGGGGGCACACAACCCTGAGATCACAGCCCCGAGATCATGACCTGAGCTGAAACCGAGAGTCAGACACCCAACTGACTACGCCACCCAGGCGCCCCCACAAAGTCTTTCTTTTTAACTGGAGGTCAGGTCAGAATATTCAGATCAACAGGAGCTGTGTTCAGTGCCCGGAGTTCTGGCAACTTCCCTCAGTTTCTAATAAAAGCTGCGGACTGAGCCACCTCATCCCTGAACCAACACAGTGAGATAGGACAAGTGACATTTGGGATATGTGTGACTAAAGGCATCAATCTAAAATCAAACAGGAAACCCTGTATCCCACAGATAAAGGCTGGGGGAAAATTTTGATCTTAGATTCGCACAGATTGGTACAAATCTGTCACAGGGATTAAAAAAAAAAAACTGTACATTTCAGTCAGTCATGGTTTCAAAAAGCATCTTGTAAAACATGCATCATTTCCCCGAGGTGGAGTCTGGAGACGCAGAGAGCTGTGGAAAGCTACACCAGAACTTTATTCACTGGGCAAAAATGTTTGACTCAGGAAGAAGGCCACCAGGGCACAGTGCTGTGATGGCGCAGCGGGAAGGTGGGTCCAGTGTAAACAGTATGTTCCTGCTGCCCCAAACACGTGCTGTTCCCCAGCTGGTGACCAGAACTGATGCAGAGCCTGCCCTGTGTAATCATCCGGCCTCCCCTATCACCGATGAGCTCATCGCAGAGGTGAGGGCTGGGCGGCTCTCTCAAAGGAGCCTGTCCCCACCACACACAGCAAAGACCTCACACTTTGGGGTCAGCCTGGGGGCAGAGGGATGGAGGGATCTGTGCCCATTTGGTTTTGGTTATTGCTTTTTGTTTCAGAACAAAAAGAAATGACAGGAAAGGCTGAGAGGAGACAGATCAAAGACTTCCAGGAGGCTAACGGGTGCAAAGGCAGAAACCAGCGCTCAGACATTGGCCCCTGGGGCAGCCACTTCTCAGTGTCCTCAAGTATAAAGTAAGGGATTAGAGTAGCTCAAGTCATTCGAAATTAAGCTGAACACAGACACCCTTAAAATCATAAGATTTTGGGGGGTGCCTGGGTGCCTGGGTGGCTCAGTGGGTTAAAGCCTCTGCCTTCAGCTCAGGTCATGATCTCAGGGTCCTGGGATCAAGCCCCGTATCGGGCTCTCTGCTCAGCGGGGAGCCTGCTTCCTCCTCTCTCTCCGCCTGCCTCTCTGCCTACTTGTGATCTCTGTCTACCAAATAAATAGTAAATAAAATCTTAAAAAAAAAACCACAAGATTTTGACAGAATACTTACAGCTATTGATGAAATAAGATATGCCTAGATATAAGCAGACGGCAGTGGATGGTTTCACAGACCAATTAGTCTCTGGAAAATACCCCACAAAACTAAGTTCTTCTGTATACATAAATATAATATTAAGATACAATTTTATAATATCAGAAATGGCTGTATTTTGCATTTTCAAGTAAATATCCTTTTAATTAACAGACTTTTTTTTTAGAGAAGTTTTAGGTTCACAGAAAAATTGAGCAGGAAGTACAGAATTTTCCCATATACCCTCTCTTCCCTGACACTGTCTCCCCCATCATTAATTTGTGTTTAATGTGATTTTTTTTTTTTTTTTTTTGAGAGAGTGAGAGCGAGAGAGAAAGAGAGAGAGGCAGTAGTGGGGGGTGGAGGAGCAGAGGAACAGGGAGAGAGATAATCTTAAACAGGCCCCACGCCCAGCACAGAGCCTAATGCAGGGCTCAATCTCACGACCCTGAGAACATGACCTGACCCGAAATCAAGAGTCAGACACTTAACTGACTGAACCACCATGGTGCCCCTGCAAAATTGTTTTTAAAAGAAAAAAATATTATTAGCATTGGCTTTTTTTCACAGGAGTGCCACTAATATTGCTTAGAAGAGAGTACAGAGTTGCAAAAAAAAAATGGCTTATTGGGGCGCCTGGGTGGCTCAGTGGATTAAGCCGCTGCCTTCGGCTCAGGTCATGATCTCAGTGTCCTGGGATCGAGCCCCGCATCGGGCTCTTTGCTCAGCGGGAGCCTGCTTCTCTCTCTCTCTCTCTGCCTGACTCTCCGCCTACTTGTGATTTCTCTCTCTGTCAAATAAATAAATAAAATCTTTAAAAAAAAAAAATGGCTTATTAAATCACCAATTTGGGCCACCTGGGTGGTTCAGTTGGTTAAACGTCCACCTTTAGCTCAGATCATGTTCCCGGGATCCTGCCATTGAGCCCTGCATCGGGCTCCCTGCTCAGCGGGAAGCCTGCTTCTCCCTCTCCCACTCCCCCTGCTTGTGTTCCCTCTCTCCCTGCGTCTGTGTCAAAAAAAAAAAAACCAAAACCCAACACCTGAAATCACCAGTTTTATGTCACTTTTCTCAAAGTGTTTTCTTTTCTGTGTTACCCTACTTGAGCCAAATAATACTCCCATGAGTTTATTGCTCTCAAAGAAGCTAAAGCAGAGGGCAAACTGGCCCAGAGTCATCCAACTAATTTTGGAGAAAAGAGACAAACTTCCTGATTTAGAGCCGCAGGCCCTGGCCAGCAGCCCTCACCAGGGAGCCAGTGCAGGTGGACAGCTGCTTGTTTACCCATTCTAGAAGTCTGAAACTGGAGGTCATGTCTCAGAGGTGAAAGGGGTAGCTTAGAACCAAGGACAGGAAGTTGTTCTAGAGAATCAGGAGGGAGAAACTCAATCCGCTCCAAAAGGGAATTGACTGAAAGTGAGATGTATTGAAGAAGAAGAGTTAGAACAAATGCATGGGTGGGCGCCTGGGTGGCTTGGTGGGTTAAAGCCTCTGCCTTTGGCTCAGGTCATGATCCCAGGGTCCTGGGATCGAGCCCCGCATCGAACTCTCTGCTCAGCAGGGAGCCTGCTTCCTCCTCTCTCTGACTGCCTCTCTGCCCACTTGTGATCTCTGTCTGTCAAATAAATAAATAAAATCTTTAAAAAAAAAAAAAAAAGAACAAATGCATGGGTAACTTTGTAACAGGTTAAGGAGAATTCCTAATCTTCCAACACGTTGTCCTAGACAAGCCTGTCCTTCCGCTGCCTGTGTCAGAGAGACTAGACACAGTCACACTAGCTTGGGTGCACTGTGGAGTCAGCGAGTCTCTTTTTATTAAAACAATTTAAAAGTACCAGGAGAGGAACTGACAAAAAAATCACCAAAAAGTACAACACTCAAACACTTGATTTTCTCTTCAAGTCTTTATTAGTACATACATGGGGTGTTCACCTGGTTTATATTATAGTGCATAATACAATTTGTTTTCTACTTCTTTGGGGTAATTGATAATCAGCTTCGATTTTCTATATAATTATATTATTAATCATCATAATGGCTATGTAATATTGCATTATACTAACATACTAGTACTTTATTTTTGGACATAGGTTATTCTTAGTTTTCAGATGGCCAAAATAAAGTTTTATACCTACATTTTCTTCTTTAGGAATTTAAAAAATTTATTTCTTTGTGCTACATACAATTGACCCTTAAACAACGTGGATTTGAACTGCATGGGTCCACTTATATGTAGACTTTTTTAAAAATGCAGTACAGTACTGTAAATGTTTTTTTCTCTTCCTTATGATTTTTTTTTTTAAGATTTTATTTATTTGACCGAGAGAGAGAGCGAGAGAGGGAACACAAGCCAGGGGAAGTGGGAGAGGGAGAAGCAGGCCTCCCACTGATCAGGGAGCCCGATGCAGGACTCAATCCCAGGACCCTGGAATCATGAGCTGAGCTGAAGGCAGACTCTTAATGACTGAGCCACTTCGGTGCCCCTCCTTATGATTTTCTTAATAACATTCTTCTCTGGATGACTTTATTGTAAGAATACAGCATATAAAACATATTACACAGAAAATATGTGTTAATCAATTGTTTGTTATCGGTAAGGCTTCTAGTCAACAGTAGGCTCTTAGTAGCTATTTTGAGGGGGAGTCAAAAGGTATACAAGGATTTTCAACAGGGTGGGGGGTCGGCACCCCTATTCAGAAGTAGAATTACTTCCCCAAGAAAATAACCCAATTTTTACCTTTTTATTTTTATTTATTTATTTTTAAGATTTTATTTATTTATTTGACAGAGAGGGAGAGACTGTAAGAGAGGGAATGCAAACAGGGGGAGTGGGAGAAGAAGAAACAGGCTTCCCACTGAGCAGGGAGCCCAATGCGGGGCTCCATCCCAAGACACTGGGATCATGACCCATGCGAAAGGCAGACGCTCAACAACTGAGCCACCCAGATGCCCCTGCCTTTTTATTTTGAAATAATTTCAAACTTATAGAAGAGTTGCAAGAATAGTACAAAGAACTCCGTTACCATCTCGTGAATGATTCTTTTTTTTAAAAAAAAAAAATTATTTATTTATTTCACAAAGAGAGAGAGATTACAAGTAGGCAGAGAGGCAGGCAGAGAGAGAGAGGGAAGCCGGCTCCCCGTTGAGCAGAGAGCCCAATGCAGGGCTTGATCCTAAGACCCTGATATCATGACCTGAGCTGGAGGCAGAGGCTCAACCCACTGAGCCACCCAGGCACCCCTTATGAATGATTCTTAACAAAACAACCATATTTAAAGGTACTTCTCAGGGCGCCTGGGTGGCTCAGTGGGTTAAAGCCTCTGCCTTCAGCTCAGGTCATGCTCCTGGGTTCCTGGGATTGAGCCCCGCATTGGGCTCTCTGTTCGGCAGAGAGCCTGCTCCCCACTCTCTCTCTGCCTGCCTCTCTGCCTACTTGTGATCTTTGTCTGTCAAATAAATAAATGAAATCTTAAAAAAAAAAAAAAAGAAAGTACTTCTCAGGATGCCTGGGTGGTCAGTTGGTTAACTGTCTGCCTTTGGGTCAGGTCATGGTCCTGGGATCCTGGGAAGGAGTCCTGCGTTGGGCGCCCTGCTTAGTGGAGAGTCTGATTCTCCCTCTGTCTGCTGCTCCCCTGCTTGTGCTCTCTCTTGTGCCCAAGTTTCATACCCGAGAGACCACCAAGGAGCCAACACCTATGCGATCACACAAGGGTTTAGTCAGAAAGCTTGGGGTTGGGCCCAAGTGTACTCGACACAGCAGAGTAGGGACTTGGACCCTGAGCTCCGTTAAAGCAGGGGTATTTATATGTTATTTTAGGGGATTGCCAGTAGGGGGTGTGGACCCTGTGTCTCAAGGTCCAGTTTCTGTTATCATGCGGAATACCTGGTTGGCTACTACTAGGGTGTTCTGCGGTTTTTCTTGTAACTGACGCTTGTGCCATTTTGCGGTTTTTCCCGAAACTAAAGTTCAGCCCCTGTAGCAGGGGCCTGAGATGGCTGCCAGAGCTAAGATGGCTGCACTTGTGCTAAGGCTAAACTTGAGATGGATCGGCCTCATTTTTCTTGGCCTCCACGCTCTCTCTCTCTGTCAAAAAAATAAATAAAATCTTAAAAAAAAAAAAAGAAAGAAAGAAAGAAAGAAAGACAATTCTCAGGCTTTCAGCCTATTCGATGTTTCTCGGTGTTTATGTGGAATTCAGGTCACTGATACGGCTGAGCAATCTGAGAGTCTCTAGTTGGGGTGAAGGCATAGTCAACGAATATCATGTAGCACTACCTCACATCTGTTATGATATCAACCTCACTCCCCCCCCCCTTTTTTTTAAGATTTATTTATTTATTTGACAGAGATCACAAGTAGGCAGGGAGGCAGGCAGAGAGAGAAGGGGAAGCAGGCTCCCCGCCAAACAGAGAGCCCAATGCGGAGCTTGATCCCAGGACCCTGGGATCACGACCCAAGCCGAAAGCAGAGGCTTTAACCCACTGAGCCACCCAGGCACGCCACTACCCCACTCCCTAAAAACCTCGATGGCTGGGGCGCCTGGGAGGCTCAGTCGGTTAAGTGTCTGCCTTCAGCTCAGGTCCTGATCTCAGGGTCCTGGGATCGAGCCCCATATCGGGCTCCCTGCTTGACGGGGAGTCTGCTTCTCCTTCTCCCTCTGCCTCTGCTTGTGTTCTCTCTCTCTCTCTCTCAAACAAATAAAAAATAAGATATTAAAAAAACCACCCTGATGGCTAACAAAATTAAATCTCCTTAGATTGTACACAAAATTGCTGTCTTCTGGTCCCAAACCATCTTGTCCTAAGGCTCTTGCCCATTTCTCTTTTCTTGGACTTTCCACAGACATCACATCATTTCTTAGTCAGACCGCTGGGGTCTCAGTGCCATCCTTGTTCTCATGCGCCATCCCTGCGCCCACTCCCGTGATAAGGGGTCCACACTTGTGACTCACACAATCTTCAAGGGATGGGGGCCGCCAAGAAATTAGGCCAGCCTGAGAAAGCGCTATAGCAATATTTCCTTCTGGTTTCCCTGAGCCCATTTTGTCTCCGTGTTACTTGGGCCTGCGTCTTAACTTCTCTTCCTGGAAAGCAAAGGGTTTGGATAAAATTTTCCCAGGATGTGATTTCACCAAGATTTCTTTTTTTTTTTTTTCCCTCCTCCGCAGCAATCCCTTGACTAGAATCAAGGCCCCCATTGTCATTGTATCAGCTTCTCTACACCTACCTCCTCCTGCTCAGGCTTCCCCGAAAAACAATCTCTTTTTTCATAGGAACACAAAGGCCCCAGTTCCTAGGTTCCTAGGGAAGTATAATCTGCTCTGTCATTTGGGTGTATTGTAGCAAAGCTGCAGGGTACCTCTTGGTGACCTGAAACCTTTCCTCTTAATCTCCTGGTCCCTCTTGGTGTACCCCTCTCTCCCTCAGGCCAACAGACAGCTCCCTGCTGGAGACTACATTGAAGGCCTCGATTAAATTAGCATTTTAACTGGGGGCTAAAAACCTACCGGAATGCATTTCTAAAGGTGGAATTGTAGGCACCCTGACAAGGGGTAGGAAAGGACTCTCCGTGTCCGCCCCTGGATCACACCCTGTAATATACACCATGTAACATACATCGCGGTATACAGACCCTACTCCACTGCTCAAGCTTAGGAGCCAAAACCCAGACTCCAATCTCCGTATGATCTAAGGATTTAAACGTAATTGTTGAGGAGCAAATCAGCCCCCACAGGAGTTCAGATGAAAGACCCCTCCATCCCTGCCCAAACATAAAGGGCAGAAAAGGCCTCTGGCCCTTATCACGGCAACCTATATTACAGGGAAGTGGGACAGAGCCACTCTCTTACCTGGTGTCCGAGCTCTAATGCTCTGCAGCTAACTTGACAGCCTCCCCCACAGCTAGATAAAAATATGGAAACACGGTTTGACTTTGGACACGCCTGCCTTACTTCCCCTCCTCAAAGTCAGCTCTCATCTCAGCTCTCCTCAGAAGCTTTGGCCTCTCCTACAAGAGCCAGCCCTCCCTCAATTTCTGCTGCCCGCCTCAGCCTTCTGATCCCTCTCCTGGCATCTCTTCCTTCTTTCTCTCACACTGCCTTGTCTAGGCCAGACCTCAACCAACACCACAGATGCCCCGTCTCGAGGCCCGAGATACACGGGGGAGCGTGTGTCCGGGGCCACGCACGGCACCTCCGATGCGCTAGCTCGGATCTAGAAAGCCCTGGCTCCGGTCACGTCCTTCATTACTGGTACCGCTGATTCAAGCCTGCTCCTTTTCCTTATCAGTCATCTGTAGGGTTCTAACAGGTCAAACAGGTTGTGCATTTCCAGGAGCATTTACATTTAAGAGCAAATTCCAGAACAGGGGAAAGTCTCCCTCAGTCTAAGGGATGGAGAGCCAATGTTAGAATTGCCTGTAAGGCTGTGCAGAGAAAGAGTTTAGACAGAGCACTGGCTCAGGGACCCCCTGCCTTTATTCCACAGCCCCATCCAGGGAATGCTGGAGCCGAGAAGTCCTCAGCCATCTTTTTTTTTTTTTTTTTATTTATTTATTTTCAGAAAAACAGTATTCATTATTTTTTCACCACACCCAGTGCTCCATGCAATCCGTGCCCTCCATAATACCCCAACCTCCCACCCCCGCCTTCAGCCATCTTTGAGAAGTGAAATGATTTTCTCCATGATTGTAGGGCGGGGGAGTGGCAGGGCTGGTGGCAGGGTCCAGATTCCAGGCCGGGGTACTTTCCACAGCAGAGGAGCCCGGCCCACCTTTATCAACCCCCACCCCATGCCCCAAGTGGCCCAACGCCCCTCTCCCAGCCCTTCTGTGCCTGGAGGGAACTGGTCCACCTGTCCAGTCCTTCCTTCTACCCTCTTGTGTCTCCAGGGGCAGATTTACTGCTGGAGATTCCGGAAGAAGCCCTTGGGCCCCCTCTGTGTGCATCTGTTTAGAACTGTAAATTCCTTTTTCCATGATAAGCTTACAGCCAGTTGATCCTGGGGGTCTCATTTAGGTCATAGACCAGGGCCTTCAAGGAAAATGATTGTTAAGGTTCCGTTGAACTCCCAAATTCCTGCGATTGGATGACATCAGGATTGTGAATAATCAGGCTGGCCCTAAGCCAGGTCGGGCTGTGCTGCTTCCATCAGAAACTTCCTCCCCCTCTTTACAAAAACAGGCCCGCCCCGTTGGGCTCCCTCCTGGCCCTGTCCACTGGGCATCCTCCTGCTGCAGAGAAACCCGCCCACCCAGGGCCACTGACCCCACCCCCTGCCTTGAAATTTAAAGCAGGCCAGAGCCGTGCAGGGAGATTGGAGCTGAGGTCCTACAAGAGCCCAGGGCTGAAGAGAAAGCTGTCTCGGAGGGAGGGAAGGAAGGCAAGCAGGGGCGGTAAGTTGAATTCTGCGCCTCTCTGTCTGTCCAAGTCCTCCTGCCTCTCTTAAAAATCTTTCTGGCAAACGGCGCCAATAGAAGAATGCCTTAATGAGGGACTGACTTTGTAATTCAGGCAAAAGCGGATTAGCAAGAATCCGAGTCCCAAGGGAGCCTGCTTTTTGTAGCTGCATTTCATTGGGATGGGCTGAAGGCTTTTGGAGGGGGGAAGGCGTTCGGGGAAGAGAGAATAGGAGGGATTATTTCTTGGAGAAAAATCTCAGCAGAGTAAAGGAGAAAGTACAAAGAATTAGGGACAAATGCTCTGAAGAGACGATGGGATCCCCTCATGAATGATGGGCCAAAGAAGTGCCATCCGCTGCCTTCGGGACTTGTGGCTAGCAGAGCCTGGAGGGTCCGCGGTGTCTGGCTGCCGCCCCCCGCCTCGGTGAGCCTGTTAAGAAGCTGAGGCTGGGAATGGGGGAGTGAGGCACAGGACTGCCTCAGAGCAGAATTAAGTAGGTGGAAAGTGTTGGGAAAGAGAAGGCCTGTGCTCTCCGTCCGCACATCCCCAGCCTCCGTCTCCACCGGTCAGTTTTGGCCCAATGTGCAAGTGTGCGGTCCTCTTTAAGGACTTTGCAATTACGGCGGGGGAGAATAAAATGAATGGTTTTGCTTCCTAAGGTGCTCTGCGCGATGCCTATCAGGGCTTTCCAGATTTTCGCTGTTATTATCTTTATTTTCTTAACCTCCCTGGGAGGGAGGGCGGGAGGGAGCCAGAGAAGTAGGAGAACACGCTGAGCTCCCAGGTAACTAGCGACAAACTCAAATGCAAAGAAGTGTGGAAAGGATTTACCCGGTGGTCAGGTCGGATTAATAACGGTGATCTCGTGCAGAGGAAAATTGTGTGTGTGTGTGTGTGTGTGTGTGTGTGTGCATTTGCAATTCCATGAAGAAATTCTGCAAATACAACTAGTAAGCAGAGTCCCTTGAAGGTGACTTCCTCAGCAGTTCCTGCCCATGGGCAAGAAGACACATTCTGGGATGTAGACGCTGACTTGTCCAGAATCAATATATGACGGTCAGCCCGAGGGCTTCCTGTGAGAGCAGAGCCAGGCTCGGGAACCAGCAGGGATTTGTGAATGTTGAAATAGAAAGAGCCCCATGCCACCCATTACTTTATTCTACCTAAAGTGTTCTCAGAGATGCTGACCTCAAACCTGGATCTCATCAAGAGTAAAGGGTAGCTCCCCTCTGCCCAGTGGCTTAGTCTCTGTCCAGACTCCCCAGGACCAGCTCAGTTTATTTTGGGATGCCTCCTATTAGACACTCCTGGAGTCTGGGCTACTCTTCAGTGGCTTCCTCCTGCAGAGGGACAGCAGCCAGCGGGTAGCTGAGGGACAGTAGTGACTTGGGTTACAGTAGAACCATGCTCAGTACAGTTCAGACTATAGTAACCAGCGGCCCGGCCGTACTCAGTGACCATACCCATCTAACGCTTTTGTAAATGACTGGCTGGGACCACAGAGCATCGGGGGCGGGGGGGGGGACTTTCTGTCCAGGGGAGCCCTGGTACTAATCTGCAAACAGCACCTTTTCTGGTTAGGGGGTTTTATAGCAACGGAAGGGGCCCTTTGACTAAGATCATCGTTTAGAAGGAGCAGCATTTCCAAAGCTTCTAAAATGTGTGCCGGTTCTTTTTGATGGGACAGGTAAGGGGGCAACATGGTTCCCAAGAATGGTGGTGAACTTAGCTCCAATCCAAACTCAAAGTCCATGCACTTCTTTGAAATACTGAGTGCCGGTGCTGAGGAAGAATTTAGGTGTTGACTTGGAATGTTCAATCTCACTTGATTATTTGGCACCGTGTGTCTGTGGTTTTAGAGTAAAATGTCTACTTTCTGTGAGGGAATTTCAGCTCTGCTCTGATAAGGTGGCTGGGAGGGACAATGAGTGGCCAGAATATTCTCTTCATTTATTCTTTGGGTCATTAGCTTTGCACGGAGAAAAATTCTGTACAGAGTTTCAGGCTATAAGCCAACCAGCTCACAAAACTGGTAGTCTCAAATCAAACCAGATAAAAGAATGAGGACAATTTAGACTCACGGGAAGTCAGAGCCAGAAAAAATCTTAGCAATCCTTCGCTCTGGTACAACCCCAGGTCCATCCACATGGTCTCCCAATACTGGCTTCGTTGTCTACTTACACATAAGAATAGCCTATTTTTTTGACCATCTTTTGTCCATTCTCCTCCTTGAGAAATCGACTTCTGGGGAAGAGGGTAGAGTGACAGACAAGGCTCTCGATCGCCTGAAAAGTAACATGAGTGCCAGAAGGGAAAATGAACAAGGTGTTAGCCACACAACAGGCATTTCATAAACATTTTTAAAAGGGATGACTTGGGCAAGTTTGGGTGCCTATTACCATTATCCAAGAAATACCAACTAGCTGTTCTTCCTATAAAACTTAATGCAATTGCATGTTCTTCGCAGCTACCCAGCACCATTTGTGTCAACAGTCACAATCTTCAGGGTGACTCTTGGCTAGCTGGCCTATGCGCAGGTGAGCACGGCTTGCCTATGGGATGCTCTGACACAGGCATCAGCGGCTTGGAGAGGTTGTCTGGGGCCTGATCTAGAAAACCTGATTCTACCTTGAGCCTCTGAAGTAACCCACTTCAAGGTCAGGCTGAACCTAGACACTGGGATACCTTCATATGCCAAGCCTTTTCTGTTTATTACATGGTCACAGATAGTCCATTAATTTGCAACCAGACGTTAAGGAATCGACACCGAACTCAGGCCACAAAGGCTCCTGCATCCTTAGAACTCTCGGGCTTTCCAAACCATACTTCCTCCTAGGAAAGCCCTCGAAGGGAGAGCCTGGGATGTGTGAATCGAATTCCTTTGTCCAGTGGAAAGTGTTTGCTGAAGAGTAAGGGGCTCTGGCTGCTGGCTGCTATTACCCAGACCACAAGGCTTTGTAAACGACTGATAGTTTACAAAATGACCAGTTTACAGCATTTATTGACCATTTACAGCAATGGTCACCTCTTGGCCCTATGCTCTGAGGAGCACTTCTTTATTTTGTTTAACCAGCGGCTTATATAATAATATCAATTCCAGGAAACCTACCTTGACCAGCTCCTCACCTCACCAAGAGGAAGTAGATCTCGCTCCTCCACGTTCTCCTAAGACCCCTTCTTCCTCTGCATTTCCGCCTTCTACCCCTACCTCCCTGCATATACCGCAGCGCTGATCTCACTGTACTATGAGGACCTAATTACCTGTCTGGCCCATGCCTAAGCTATGAGTTTTTGCGGACAGAGCATATATGTCCTTATACCATGGAGCCTGTGCATGGGCCGTGGTGGGTGCTCTGCAAACATTTGATGGTGAATACATAGAGGTGTTAGATCTTTGCCCATGAATCCAAGAAAGGAGGAAATTAGACTGAGCTGGGGCTTGAAGGAGAGGGGCTGGGGTCACGGATCTGACAGATGTCGCCCAAGGAGGACACGCAAAGCGGCCCTAGAGCCCCTTCGAGAGAGAGAGCATTGCATGAACAGCTTGATGTCAGCTGAAGCCTCTGCAGGTAGGGGACAGGACAGTCAGCAGGGAAGCTGAGCCCAGTAACCTGCTATGAGTAATCTAAAAGGGAAAGGCTGCCCGCTGGTCAGCTGGATTCCTGCTGGCTTTTCATATTTTGTCCTGTTCATAGAAAAGAGAAACTTGCTTTAGTTTGCCTCATCGGAGCAAGAGCCGGTGTCTGCCCCCTGGGCTGCAGAAAGAAAGGGAAGTTTTTTTTTCTTCTTCTTTTTCTGGGAAGCTCCGATTTCCTTATTTTTCTAGCCTCCTGTCTCTGGTTTTTAAACATCTATGTGGTCTGCTTCAGACGGGCCTTATCAGTAGGAGCGGCCTGATTTCCCAGCGGTCTCAGGCGCTAATTCCAGTTTCCTCGGAGAGTCCGGCATAATCCTGATGTAAATAGGTCCCGGAGAGGCAAATTAAAAAAAAAGAAAGAAAGAAAACATTAAAAATGAGGTGAAAGACACCACCTCATATATCCAGAAAATAATGATTCCTGTTCATGTAGATGAAAGGCACGAACCTTTAGATCAGTTGTGAAGAATCTGGTTGCGGGTTATCACAAGATGTCCACATGATCGAGGAAGGAGCATTTGGGTGTTAATGCTTGACCACAGTGGGGAACCCCGTAGATGTTAGCATCTTTCTGTCTTGGTAGCTTTCGGTTGTTTTTCCAGGGAGAAGCTGTTCATGCCGGTGCCCCTGTTATTGAAGGACGCTCGTGACTGCCAGTACGGTTGACCTTACCGTGCACTGGCCATTGTGTCATAGGGCCTTTGCCTGCTTCTTCTTTAATTCAGCAAGGTGGGAGTGATTGGCCCATTAAAAAATCCAGGAAACCATACACAACCTGTGTGTCATGGTTGTGTCATGGAACTTGAACTTAAGACTATGCCCCTTGCACTGTAACATGCTGTCCTTCCCAAATAGCAACTCTGAGTGCATGAAAAACATAACGGTCTAGCATCGGGATGCAGGAAGGAGGGTTGGAAACAGTGTCGGTTCGAGTCTTGACACCACCTCTCACCACATATCTCGCCTTAGGGCCAAGGTCCTGATGCTTTTTGGAAGTTTGATTCTCTCATTCGTAAAAACAAGAGAATACTATTATTCTATTATATATTATAGAATGCTATTCTATAGTATTACATATATTATATATATATTAAGGTTCTGTAGACTCTGCCTGGCGAGTGGTAGGTGCTCCAATGCCCATGGAGCAAGGGGCATTAACCCACACACAGTTCTTGCAAACACATCGTAACATTGCTTTCCTATGAGCCCAGGAAAAACGTGTACGCATTCAGTAACGATACAAGGAAAGCTTCTGATCAGTTTTCTGACTCATGGGTGTTGAAATCTGGAGGTAAACTAAAGAATTACCAAAGGATTGTGTATTTCATTGCTTTGCAGTGATGTTGACTTTAGGGAGTGGGAGGAACATGAGGAACTACCTTCATGCTTAAGATGAGACATTGTTTTAGATCAACCTCAGATTGAGGGGTTTGTTTAAATTCAGACTTTGGGATTAACATTTTATTGCACTAATTGCATTCGCATTTGTCAGCTAAACCTTGTTTTTTCTTCTCCGGGTAAAAAGTTTATTAGGAAAGGGTTTCTTTTGTTTTTATCCTAAAAGGAGGCAGGATGGACTTCTGGTTTCCTAGACCCACAAAGAGCTCTCCCCTATTTCCTCCAAACAACCAGCATTACCTGGCAAACTATGGACAGCGAGTAGACGACAGAGCTCAGTGCCAAGATTTGGAGTAGCCTGGTCAGTTTCACATAACTCAAGTCACAAGTCATCCCCCCGCCTATGGTTTGAAGATGTTTTGGAGAGAATTCTGCCCTGAGTAACTCATGAGATGGGTGGGAGCTAGCAGAGGATTCTGTTCTATTCACCTCATTGGAATGGATCATATTAGATAAGAAACAGGCTCTTCCTCTCTTGTCCGTTATGAAACAGGCTCTTCAAGAAGAGAGAAAATAAACTTTGACACACAGAAAGTTAAGGATTGAGAAGTTAAGAATTGTTCACATGATGGCAGTTTTTGAAAATGGTTTTTATTCTGAGAGCACAACCTCTATAAAAAGCTGGACCTGTGTAAGTGAGATGGGGCTGCGAGGCTAGTGTTCCATCTGGAACCTGCAAAGGTGAGCTTTTTTGGGGGGGTCCCCACATATGGGGGCAGGACTCCTCTTGCCCTCTCACCCCCTCTGTTGTCCCAGTGAGATGCCTTTGCTACTCCAAGGAGTTCTTCCTTGGGCCATTTCTTTTCTAATTTGTTGGCATCCATTCTGGGCTATGGTGGTTGGGGGTTGGAAGGAGGGTGTTGTTTGTTTTAAAGCTATGAGTCACTTTAAAGTATCGGTATTCTTGGAGACCGACTTTTTCTTACTCAGATTTCCAGAGAGAAGCTTTGCAAAGCAGTAATAATCTGAGAATCTCCTTTACCAAAGATTAAGCTAGCAAACCTTGCACACGGTGTAAAATTTGATCATAGTATCAACTTACTTTTGTCTTTCCCTTGCAATTTCCCTGCTCCTCTAGCTCGCTCATATTTCTGTCTTCTTCCTGCTGGCAAGAGTGAAAACAGTCCCTGAGTTCTATACCAGCAGGGGCATTTGCATTGTTTGTACCTAGAACCACAGAACTTGGTCAAGTGACTGTATTTGCACAGTTCCTCTATTGCAGATCAATTTCATGCATGTGGTCATGTTTAAATAAAAGTACTAATACACTTTTTTAAGTGTTTCACAGTTTATACCCATTATATCATTTGTTCTCACAATAGCAGAAACCACAGTGTGTCAACCCTGGAGGAAACCTCAAGAGTCCATCCCACTTGGTTTTGCATCCCTGGGAGCTGATTTTTTTTTTTTTTTAAGATTTTATTTATTTATTTAAGAGACAGAGATCACAAGCAGGCAGAGAGGCAGGCAGAGAGAGGAGAGAGCAGGCTCCCCACTGAGCAGAGAGCCCGATTCAGGGCTCGATCCCAGGACCCCGGGATCATGACCTGAGCCCCGAAGGCAGAGGCTTTAACCCACTGAGCCACCCAAGCGCCCCTGGGAGCTGATTTTTGTGCCTCAAAATATAGATACTTTTGGGAAGGGCGGTGTATCAACTTTTACTGTCAATGTAACCTTATGTGAATGAACATACCAGTCCCTTTCTGGAAGGCAGATTTTTAAGGGGGAAGATGGAGAGAAAAGGGCAATCAATGCAAAGGGACACGAGGGGCCCCAGGGTGGCTCAGTCAGTTAAGTGTCTGACTCCTGACTGCAGTTCGGGTCGTTGTCTTAGTTCATTATCTCAGGGTCATGAGATTGAGCCCCTGTCTGGGCTCCATGGGGCGTTTGCTTGAGATCCTCTCCCTCTGCCCCTCCCTCATCACTACTCCCCCACCACCTGGGCATGTGCTCTCTCTCTCAAATGAATAGATCTATTTAAAAAGAAAAAAAAAAGGACATGTAAAGGCACTGAGGACAACAGTTCATCTACTTTTTCCCAGGATTTCTAGTTGTCCTGCCGCTGTTCCAGCGGCCTCACCCAATGCAGACCCAACACCTATGAATGGGCGCCCATCAGGCAGCCTTGCCCCATGTTATCGCTGCCAAAATAAATACCGAGTTCTGGCTAGCATGACCACTGACTTCTCAGGCACAAGGGCACACTTCCTTGGCTCTGGCAGCGTAACCCCCTCCCTGGTTACCAGTCCATTGTTCCCGTTTTTCCCCTAGAACAGTCATCACTCATGGTTGTTCAGAGGGACCAGGGAACGGAGTCACTGTATTGCTGTTGCCAGCAAGACCCAGCGCAGCTTCCAGACAGAAGGTCAGAGCAGCTCTGGAAGCAGATGAGGCTTTCGCATGCAGACATGCAGACTGTGTCCCTCACCAGGATTTCTGCCCGTGTATCCTTGAAATCCAGGTCATGCTTAATTTGCCAGGCCCGTATATCCTGGGTTTTGTTTTTGTTTTTGTCTTTTTTTGTTTGTTTGCTTTGTTTTGTTTTGTTTTAGTTTTAGCTTTTTTGGTTTTCTTTTTTGCACAGAGTCTTTGTCCATTTGCCAAGCTCTGTGCCTGCTGAATTCCATCCACCAGAGAGGGTGTCTTTTGCAAATCTGCAGAAATCAATTCACGTGCTAACATGGACCTGACAGGCCTGGGGCCCTGGGACCTTGGGGTCCCCAGGCCTTATGCCATTGCAGAATCCATTACTCTCACACGACAATGTCTTCAGTGATTCAGGGATTCCAGTCTAACAAAAGTGAGACCTCCTGGTGGTTTTCTTTCTCCCTACCTCCCACTCCATCCATTCATCCTTCCTTCTTTCTCTTACTTTCTTGCTTTTTTAGTTCTCTGACTCTGGGAAACTATGAAATAGGCAAAAGGAAGAGAACACGGAAAAAAAAAAAAAATAACAAGTCGTCTTTGTATTTGTGAAATGAGCCCAGAAGGATTTCTCACACTTACTCTATACATCTCGCCCCCACCTCCTCACCACGAACACAGGGCACTCCAGCCTCTGGTGGCAGCCCCTGTTCACAGTGTAGAAGCCTGTCCTGGCGCTGGCTGGCCCCGTGGTCCCAGAGTCTGAGTCCCTGTTTCTGGTATTCACTTTGTTTTTTGTCCAGGCACTGCCCCCAGACCTCTACACCCACCTCTTTAATGAAGGCAAAACAAGGACACATTTTTTTCCTCCCCTCTTCCTTCTCCCTTGTCTTTGGACAACACTGCTTGTCTGCTGGTGGGATGACTCATTTCTTTGTCATCCTCTCACCCCATTCAGCCCGTCCAGATGCTCTCATTGCCTCTGTGCAACGAGATGGAGCTAGTGTCTTGTTTGAGATTATCACTGGATCGGCTCAAGGCCCAGCAAGGTCCCCCCAAAGTGGGGGAAGATAAGGACTGACAGAACAGAGACCGTCTCAGACACGGCCGGGAACAGAAGGCAAAAATAGACTCCTTGGCCCCTTATGCCCCTGAGTCGTCAAGGGTTTTCCCATGATGCAGCTGTGTGGGAGCCACAATGGAAGTCATACTAAGTCATGCTCCGCCTCCCCATCTGGTCCCCCTCCCCCATTTGTCCAGAGAATGCAAATGTGTCAATACTGCACTTCTCACTTGGCAATTTTCCAACATCTAGAGTTATGTTCCAGTTAGAAGGACCCAGATGTCTTTTTTTTTTTTTTTTAAAGACCCCGAATTCTTGAAATAATAAAACTGTGCCTTGGTGGGCATCCAGAGGAAAAAATGAAAATAACCCTCTGGGAAAGGGCTGGTTGGTTTGACAGGCAGTGCTAACGAGGGTTAAGTTCCTTGTTGATGCATGGCTCATGTACTCATTCATTGCTTCAGAATTTCTTCATAAAGCCAAGATAATAAAGGATGAGACAATCTATATGCGTCTGTGAAACAGGATTAACATCCGGAAGAAAGAGAGGGGATGCATTTAACAAGGTCTATTTTTAAAAGTTAATAAGAAATGGGATAAAGGGGTGACTGGGGGGCTCAGTGGGTTAAGCCTGTACCTTCGCCTCAGGTCATGATCTTGGGGTCCTGGGATCAAGCCCCGCATCGGGCTCTCTGCTCAGTGGGGAGCCTGCTTCCCTATCTCTTTCTACCTACCTTTCTGCCTACTTGTGATCTCTCTCTCTGTCAAATAAATAAATAAAATCTTAAAAAAGAAAAGAAAAGAAAAGAAATGGGATAAAATTAAGAAGGGAAATTTAAGAAGGGAAATTTCCTCTTTCTTTTCAAGAAAGAGGAAAGCCAGAGCAGGTCCCATGGCCAGAATCAGAAGATTCCACCAAGGGCTCTTGTTGCCCATGGGCTCAACTCCCTACTGTTCTCTTCTGAAAGTCTGAGAAGCCGGTAGTAGTAAGCTTCCTTCTCCCAAGGAGAAAAGGCGCTCAAAGAGCACATCCTATGAGGAGGGTCCTTGGCCCTTCAAATTAGAACTAAGGCAGATTAGATGCTGCCTTCTTTCTGTTTCCTTCACCATGGAGGAGGGGGCGGGGGCGGACTTGGTTGGTGAGCCAGGCCTCTGAGCCTGGCCTGCATTTGCTCCTTGGAATCCTGTTGACCAGCGCCGCCCCCCCTCCCCCCCCCCCCCGTTGCTCCCTCCCCTCATCCCTGTCCTGGCTCCCTTTGTCCTCCTCTGCCTGTCCCCAGCAGCCCCAAAGAAGCACTGGGGCATAAAGAATCCTCCCCGCCCACCCCCTCTTTTTACCCTTGCTCTGAAGGGGGCCTGTGGCCAGTGAGGGAACGGACACTTCCAACAGGGAAGTTCTTTGCAAAGAAACAAAGGAGCCAGAGACAGACACGGATGAAAGTCTTGGAAGCCTCTGATCTAACAGGGCCCTGAGGATCCTGGTGATGGGGGAGGGGTGGGACCGAAAGTTGTTGTGACTGAAGGGAAATGAGTCAAGGAAGAAATGCCTGATTTAATTCTTGTGGACAAAGGAGTGAGTGGGCCTGCCAGACCACAAAATAACACCCCGACCAACTAACCTAGTTTAAGCTGTGGAGGGCATGATCACTGGGGAAAGACACATGGAAACTGGGAATTTGGGGTCTAGGAGGATTTGAGTCTTATGACCAAAGGCCAGATGGCTCAGTTCCTTTCTGCCTATCTGTACTTTGCCGGGCCTGCCTGTAAAATAAGAGACAGACCTTCCAAGGGAGCAGCGGGGAGGGCAAGAGCCAGAGCAGAAGAGTATTTCTTGTGCTGGGCAAGGAGTTCTAAGTGTGAGAACCGAGGTAATGGGGGTAGGTTGGCTCTGTGAGGTGCTGGCCGTAGAGTCCCTATGGTGTCCTCAGAAAAGGTTTCAGAGCGGACATTTCTATGGTTCCACCTAGTTGACCTCAGGGCAGGAATTCACTTTGAGGGCACCAAATCGGGACACTATTGCCAGGAAGCGCCAGGTGTGGTCTCACTATTCAGCCAGCCCACAGAGATCTCTGGGCAAGACAATCTCCTAGCCACCTGTGCCCGTTGACGGATGAATGGATAAGCAAGATGTGGTCTATACAGACAACAGAATCTTCCTCAGCTTTAAAAAAGGGAGGAGAGTTGGGGGCACCTGGGTAGCTCAATCAGTTCAGTATCCGACTCTTGATCTCAGCTCAGGTCTTGATCTCAGGATCACGAGTTCAAGCCCCATGTTGGGCTCCATGCTGGGTCCAGAGCTTACCTTACACTCAAACGAAAGGGAAGAGATTCTGACACACACACGAAAGGGAAGAGATTCTGACACATAGTTCCCCATGGATGAACCCTGAGAACGGTATGCGAAGTGAAATGAGCCAGTCACAAAAGGACCCATAGTCTATGATTCCACCCAGATGAGGAAGCAAGCGAGTTGCCATAGTCATAAAGACAGAAAGTATCGTACTTTCTGGTGGTTGCCAGGGGAATGGGGGTTATTGTTTATTGGGCACGTTATTGTTTATTGGGCACAGAGTTTCAGTTTGGGAGGATAATAACGTTCTGCAGAGGGACGGTGGTGATGGTTGCCTAACAGTGTGAACACACTTAATGCCACTGACCTGTGCACATAACAGTGGTTAAGATGGTCCATTTTATGTATCTTACCACAGTAAAAACTATATATACAATTGAAAACATCTTCCAGGCACCTGTGGCATTTCCTGCCGTGGGAGTTGATGCTGGAGGGACTGGCCATGATTGAGTCGTAGGTTCTCGACCTTTGCCACACTCCTTGATTTCTCGATCCCACTATGAAGTCTTTTTCCCCCCACTTCTTCTTCCAGAATTCAAGGTTCACTCTGAAGGAACCATAAATACAATGAAGAGAGAGCTGGTGTGCGTTCTGCTGCTTTTTGGAGCAGCCCTCTCCTTGTCCAGCCAGGTAAGAGGTCTGTGCCTCGAGCCCACCATGTACCCTCGTTGGACTCAGGAGCCCCCCGGGGGTTATGTCCGAGCGCAGGGGTGCAGCAGAAGTCAGTAGGTATGGATCCTCTCTGTCTAGGATGCTCAGCATTCAGGGTCCGTAGGCAGCTCTTCGGACTTGGGTAAATAGTCCACGGCCACGGACTGCCTTCCTTGGAGCTGTTTGTAAAGAGTGTGTTTGCATTCATCCATAAGACATCTTTAAAAAGGTGGTGCAGCAGCCATGAAGCTGGAAAGCCGCCCTACGCTGTTCACTATCCACTTGGGATGGAAACTATACCCTGGACACACTCTCTAAAAATGCCCAGCAAGCAGGGGCGTCATGGAGGGCACAATGAGTAACACCCGCAGAGTGAGATTTTAGAGGAGACAGTTGGGGACGGCGACATGGTGGGGAGGGAGGTGGGCTACCACTGCACTAACCACTTGCGGCTACAGTTAAATGCAATTAAAGATTCAGTTCAGTTGCACTAGCCCCATTTCAAGTGCTCAGTCGCCGCATGCGACTAGTGGTTACGGCACTGCACAGCACAGGAATTAAAGATTTTCATCACTCAGAAAGCTCTTATGGCAGCACTGGTCTAGAAGGAGAGGACGAATTAGAAAAGAAGGCAAGAAGTGGACATTGCACCTGGGGCCAGCTATACCTGAGGGGGAATCTTCGGGCCCAGTGGCATCTGATTGGCGGGGGTGTGAGTGGTCTGTGGGTCAACCACGTTTATTCCTAAAACGCCTAGCATGTGTTGATCCTTTTTCCATCCCTGGTCGCTTTGCAGGAGATCCACACCCGATTCAGAAGAGGAGCCAGATCTTACAGAGGTGAGGTGAAAGGGGAGGTAGAAGGGGGAGTCTGTGGAAGCGGGAGCCCAAATCAGGGCTTAGGAGTTCAGGGTGTTGGAGGCTCTGTCGGGGTTTATCTTCCACCACGCCCAGCTTACTTGAGCTGCGTGAAGGTGAAATTTTGCAGGGTGATGCTGTGAAGATGTCTGTGTCACCCCCATCCCTTACTCATTCACTTAGTTAACTAAGGCCCTGTTCTGAGAGGACAGGAACAGACGTGCCCTCAAGGAGTCAGGCTGTCAGGGAGTCACAGAGCTGGCAGGGTGGGGGGGAGGGGCTGCCAGCTCAGTGGCCCGAAGCCCTGTTACACAGGTGAGAAGACAGAGCCAGAGATTGAATGATGGGCCCGAAGGCCACACTGTGGCCAGGATGCAGCTGCGCAGGTCCTTCTGGTCCTCTGGGAGCTCCATCCTGCTGGCATCTTTGTTAACTGCCATCTCTGTGCATGCCTGTCTTCCGGTTGGTAAAACCAGAGTAATAAGCCTGGGTTACCTCACACAAGTTGCACAGGTGTGGAAAGACTTTTCACTCTAGAGTCGACTCTAGAAACCTGAGGAACATCCCCCATGAGCACTAGGTAAGATTCCAAAAATAGAACATGCTCGCAGCCAGATTGTCTAGACTCTGGTTGGAAGAAATCTGGGCCCAGCTTCAAGTCTAAAGCTACCAACGTGGGGCCCTCCTCTCTCGTCCTTCATGACCTAGTTCCTTTGGGTCTGGAAGGCTTTGCAACACCTCTTTTAAAGTGGAAGTTTCCCCAGAGTGAAGTATGCTGTAATTTTTTTTTTTTTTTTAAAGAAAAAGTGAGATAGAGAGAGCACAGGCACACACATGGGAGTGGTGAGGTGGGGCAGAGGGAGAGAACGAGAGAGAATCTTCAGCAGGCTCCATGCCCAGTGCAACATAGGGTTTGAACCAAGACCCTGACATCATGACCTGAGCCAAAACCAGGAGTAAGACGCTTAACCGACTGAGCCGCCCTGGTACCCAAACACTATACTCCATGCCTTCGTTGTTGGATAGCACAGCATTTCCAACAAGGGTATCCTGGCCCCAGCAGACCCCCAAAAGAAACAATAATGTTATTTACAATGAGCATGTGTCACTGCTTTAGTTAATGAAAAGTTGAAGATTTCCTAAGTTGGCAGTCTGCTTTGCAAACAGAGAGAGACGAAGAGGCCAGGAATATCAATGCGAGGACTCAGACCGTTTTCATTACGTCACAAATACTAGTGAGAGCAGCACATTCCCCCCACACACTATGATGTCAGTTTTCTTTTGGGCTAGCAATGCATCATTTGTGTGGTAATACTCAAATGGGTCAAAAACTCTGGTAGCCAATTATATACATGTACATATTTCTGATGAAAGAAAATGAAAAATTAGGGGCACCTGGATGGCTCAGTCAGTTGGGCATCTGCCTTTGGCTCAGGTCATGATCCTTGGGTCCTGGGATTGAGCCCCACATTGTGCTCCTGCTGAGCAGGGAGCTTTTGCTGCTCCTCTCCACTCATGCTCTCCCAATCTCTCTCTCTCTCTCTCTGATAAATAAATAAATAAAATATTCTTTAAAAATAAAAATATAAAATAAAATGAAAAATTAAAATATCACTTAGTAAATGCATTTTGATAGGTAAATTCTTCCAAGACGAGGGTCCGTCCAAGGAAGAGTGGCAAACATAGTCTTTGGTGACTGATTGGTAGATGTGTGTTATCTTCCGGCTGGGATGACAGATGGGTTGTATGACTAGTGATTGAGGAACTTTCTCAGTAGGACCTGGGGTGGGGCGGTGGCAACGTTTGGGCAGCTGTGCCGTCAAGAGGGCCACCTGTCTCTCATTCCAGTAAGCTGCAGAGATGAGAAGACGCAGACACTCTACCTGCAGAACGAGTCATGGCTGCGCCCGGGCCTTCGGGGCAACCGCGTGGAGTACTGTCGCTGCGTGAGTGGCCGCCCACACTGCCACTCTGTGCCCGTCCGAAGTACGTAAGCGCTCGCAGCCCAAGCTTGGAGCTCCAGCTCTCCCACTGCACCCCCCCACCACCACCACTGCGCATGTGTGCAGAACTTCAGCCATTGTTTCCCCACGGGCTCTGCCTTAGGCCCATGCGAAGGCACTGAGCCAACAAGTGAGACTGTGACCCGGGGCCCATGCCTTCTCCAGCCTGGCCTCAGCTTCCTCATCTGTCCAATGGGGACAATGGGTGTAACTGCTTCACGGTTTGCAGAGAGGATGAAATGAGCTCCTTTTAAAAACTGCTGAGAATAGTGCCTGACACGTGGAGCTCACTCCTATTATCCTTGGAACTGCTTTTTAAGGTGACCAGGGGCTTCCTTGTTTTGTCCCTGACAGGTTGCAGCGAACCCAGGTGCTTCAATGGCGGGGTATGCCGGCAGGCTCTCTACTTCTCAGATTTTGTCTGCCAGTGTCCTGAAGGGTTTATGGGGAAGCGCTGTGAAATAGGTGAGTGGTAGGTGGGCGGTGCGGGAAGAGGGACAGAATCCCAAGTCTTCCCAGAAAGGAGAGGCAGTGTGTGGTGATGTGGGGAGGCGGGAGGCGGTGGGGGGGCGGGGGAGCGGGGCAGGGAAGGATCCTGCAAGGGTTGGTTAGGAAACCAGAGTGTTGGGCCCAATGGGCGGAGCCTTGGGAGCAAGCTGGAGTCTGTCTGGTGGACACGGCCAGCCCTGTGTACCACCCGTGCCCCAATAGCTTCAGCAGCAAACCTGCCTCTCTGGTTTGGGGTGACAACAGAGCAGATGTGAAACCCCTTTGGAAAACTAAATGACAGAAGGGGGAACTCACATGGGAGGCATCACGTGTCCTGCTTTCAATCAGATGCCAGTGCCACCTGCTACAAGGACCAGGGTATCACCTATAGGGGCACATGGAGCACAGCAGAAAGTGGGGCCGAGTGTGTCAACTGGAACAGCAGCGTGCTGGCCTCGAAGCCGTACACTGGGAGGAGGCCCAACGCCATCCAGCTGGGACTTGGCAATCACAATTACTGCAGGTGAGAGCCGCCTACGCCCTGAGCTCGCTCCCCTCCCTGGGGAGGAGCTGCTACATCCGCAAGCGACCTGGAGCCGATCCGCCACGGCTCTCCAGAGGAACAGAACCAATACACTCCCTACCAATATGGTGATTCATAGCAAGGAGTTGGCTCGCTGCGGGGGCTGGCATGTCTGAAATCTGTGGACAGGCCAGCAGGCTGCAAACTCAGACAGGCTTCTCTGTTGCAGTCTGGAGGCCGAACTTCCACCCCAGCTTTCGCTCCTAAGGCCTTCCACAGATTGGAGGAGGCGACCCACACGATGGGGGTTAATCTCCTTCACTTCAACAGATTGCTGATATTAGCCACAGCTACAAAATCCCTTCAGCACAGCACCTAGATTAATGTTCGATTAGATAAATGGGCACTTAGAGCCAAGTTAATCCACAAAACCGATCATCCCAGGCCAGCCCTTGTCAACACGGCTTCTGTGCACAAGTCCTTAACCCCCTCTTGGTCTCCAGATGGAGACAGTAGCCAAGTCCTACTTCCACCCAACCTGATCCAGCTCTCCTGGGTACAACTGGAAGTGCACAGACCTTTTCCCCGGAAGAGGATGCAGAGTCCTTGGGTCTGAGAGGGAGGCTTCACTTCTCCCCTCTCACGGCCTTCCCTGGCTGCTTTTTCAGAAACCCCGACCGTGACTCGAGGCCCTGGTGCTACGTCTTCAAGGCAGGGAAGTACAGCAGTGAGTTCTGCAGCACACCAGCCTGCCCCAAGGGTAAGTGCGGCCTCCCCTTCCCCCCCAACCCCAGAGTCCTGGAAGTAGAGTCTCAGAGGATAAAGCAACTGTGTTTCTACAGCTGAGGAGACAAAGGAGTAGGCTGCTGGTTCATCATTTTCATTGCAGAGGCAAGACAAGTCAGGAGATGTAGGTCTTCACCCAGGCCTGGCCTCTAATTAGCTGGTTGACCTTGAGCTGGTTTCTTTGCCCCCGACCCTCCATTTCCTCAGGTACAGAGGAGAAGGGGGCCCGCATTGGTGGTTTCCAGGCCTTTTGAGGGGGAATGGAGATTCTCCCCTTCATGATTGAGGCGTATTTTCCATTGCTCTCTCTCTTTTTAAGAGAGAGATGTTAAACATATTATATGTTTAATATAAGAAGTTTTCCCAAATTTAAAAATACTAAATTATAAAAAAGCACTATGCATTCTGTGGTGCTTTTACAAATAATGATATTGCAATAGTATAAAACATGTGTTTTAAAGTTCTAAATATTCGGGGCACCTGGGTGGCTCAGTGGGTTAAGCCTCTGCCTTTGGCTCAGGTCATGATCCCAGTATCCTGGGATCGAGCCCCGCATCAGGCTCTCTGCTCAGCAGGGAGCCTGCTTCCCCCTCTCTCTCTGCCTGCCTCTCTGCCTACTTGTGACCTCTCTCTCTGTGTGTCAAATAAATAAATAAAATCTTAAAATAAATAAATAAATAAAATAAAGTTCTAAATATTCATACACAATATTAATGTGCCTTCTGCCTACAGATAAATCTGACATGTCTGTGAATTTGAGGACCCTTTACAGTAATTCTAAAGCATCTTCTCCCCTCCAAGGATCAGTAAATTGTGACTCACTGGTCTAGGTAGCCTTGAAGATCATGTTCCTTATGTCGTTTAGAGTGGTACACTCTGCCAGTTTCAAGTGGGGAGAAAGGAGGGTAAAATGGGGCAAATAGGCAGCATCTGTAGGTCCATATGCTCTCTTCCTGCTCAAGGCCAACAAACCCTTCAGAGCACTGGCAGACAAAATCTGAGAAACTGGGGTCTGCTGACATGTCACTCCATTGAAGAGCCCCGGTTCACCACAACCTGTCAAGTATAAACAAGGAAACTCCCAATTACCTTCGAAGCAGCTCCAGCAATAATCACTACCAGTTGGGCATAGACCCTTCCTACCCAACATGAACGAACCCTCAAGGATCTCTCAACACAGCAATCTAGGAAGCCACATCCAACTGATGAAAGCTGGCCCACCAACCGAAAGCCATTTACCACTCATGTAAAAGGGCTAGGAGGAGGAGGAGAGGGGAGAGGTGGGATGGTTATCTCCTCCCTCCTATGGGCAGGCTGGCTGCCTTCATCCTGTCAGGCCTGCCGCCCCTCTCAGGACCAGCTGCAAACCCTGACTTACCTGTGGAAGCATTTAATTACTTTTGTTTCAGTTTGAGATTTCTTTTGTTCCAGAAAAATATGAGGACTGCTACTTTGGAAAGGGGTTAGCATACCGTGGCACATACAGCCTCACTGCGTCTGGTACCTCCTGCCTCTCCTGGAATTCTGTAGCCCTAGCAGGCAAGGTCTACACAGCGTGGAAGAGCAATTCTCAGGCGCTGGGCCTGGGCAACCACAATTACTGCCGGTATGCAGCAAAGCGTCCGTGGGGTTCATGTCTGGGCAGAAGGCAGGACTGGGGCGTGGGATGGGAGAAGATTTCATACCTCAAGTTATAGGAAAGACCCAGTGGGTGGGAAGGACCCAGGGATATGATCTAGTCACCCCATTCACTCGCCAGCATAACATCTTTTATAAAGAGTGAAGTTCACCAGTTTGTCAGCCCACATTGCAAGTTCGAGGTGCTTTCCCTTAGCCACTTGGGCCTCATCTGCTCGGTTCTTATATGGCGCCTTTCTCCCAGTGAATCATAAGAGTGTCCTCACAGCTTAGCTAACAGTTCCTTCCAACATCCTTGTCAGAGGAGAATGTTGTGATAGAAAATGTGATAGAAAAACAAAACTAAAGTTGTTTTCCTCTGGTGAGATCTCTGACAGAGCCAAGTTCGGAACTCAGGCCCCTCCTTTCCAGCTCATTGTTTGGCTATTGGTTTACTGAGCCTCCTTCCTCCCTCACTTGGCTTGTGATGTGATTGAAAACCTTGAACTCTCTTATCATCTAGGAACCCAGATGGGGATGCCAAGCCTTGGTGTCACGTGCTGAAGGACCGCAAGGTGACGTGGGAATACTGCGACGTCCCCCAGTGCTGTAAGGACTGGCCCTTGGCCACCTGCCGCCGCCCAGCCCCCCTCTTGACCATTTCCTCTGTCACTTCCCATGTCCTCACAGCTGTCTGCTTCAGACTGTGTCACTCCCAGATTTTCAGGAAGGCTTTGGTGGGGAGGGGCTTTCCATGACTGAAGCAACGCTCTGGGCAGGTGTTCACTCCCCATGCACGAGGGTGACACAAAGGGGCAAAGCGAAAGAGAAGAACTTGCCAGTTTCTCTTAGAATTCATTAGGCTCTGAACTTCTCTCTCCGGATGCCTTTATTAATGGTTGGTGATGAGGTCGTGGTGAGCATGGAGGAGGAGAGCTCCCATTGACGGCTGCCTCCATAACAAAGTGCTCTGGTAGCATTCTCCCGACAGCGTGGTCAGAGGTGGTCTTCCTCTCTTTAGTTTCCAGATGAGGAAACCAGCTCCCAATCATGTGGCTGCCGAAGCTCACTGGGCTCCAGGTGGCAGGGCCCGTGTCTGTCTGTTCCCACGTCCTCTGACCCCACAGCTTGTACTTCTGCTGTGAACTCTTCCAGCTTTTCTCACAGAGCCCGTTTCACTCAGGGGAGCTGGGCGGGTGGAGGGAGAGGAAGACTCAGAGGAAATTCAAGCTGGCACATTTTGCTAAGAAACCTTAGTTTAGAAGTTGTCTGAGAATAGATTATTATGACTCCATTCCTGTGAACACACATTTAGCCCGAATGTTGCTCAAGGAACGTATTACATAACTGGGCGGGTAAGTCGCAAACTACCAGCGGACTCACAGCGAAGGCCATGCCTGGAGAGTCCCCCGTGAGCAGCATCAGTAAGCTCGCTCGGAGCCTGGTGGGCTGGGAGTGTTAAGAAAGCTGCATGAGGAGGGAGGATCTCATCTAGGCCCTGACGGAGGGGCAAGGTGGGGGTAGATGGAAGAGAAATGGGGCAGGCATTCTCCAGGAGGGAGCCGCAGGACCACCTTATTAATGAAGCCAGGAGGCGGGTACGGGGAAAAACGGGCTAAGGAAGCATAGCAGAAAGTTCCCATTGGGAGTCAGACAAATCTGGGTTCTAATCCAGAGGCCGCTGTGAGCTTGAGCAAAAATTTCCCAGCCTCTCAGGGTTCCAAGAGAAGAAACCGGGGTAGGTGCTGAAGGAACTCACCTGAGGACTGCAGGTCTGATCTCCTTTCTCTGTTCTTTCCTCTCCCAGCCACCTGTGGTCTGAGACAGTACAAGCAGCCACAGTTCCGCATCAAAGGAGGGCTCTACACAGACATCACCTCTCATCCGTGGCAGGCCGCCATCTTTGTCAAGAACAGGAGGTCACCGGGAGAGAGGTTTTTTTGTGGCGGAATACTGATCAGTTCCTGCTGGGTCCTGTCTGCTGCTCACTGCTTCCAGGAGAGGTAGGGACTTCCAAAAACCCAGTAGGTCTCCCTAGACTTTGAGGCCCTGAAACTGGGGCCTGTTAGAAGCAGCCCCCCAGCAAGCAGCGCATCCTAAGGCTGTTTCTCCATTAGGTACAATCCCCACCACCTCAGGGTGGTTTTGGGCAGGACATACCGCGAGGTCCCCGGAGAAGAGGAGCAGAAATTTGAGGTTGAAAAATACATCATTCATGAGGAATTTGATGATGACACTTACAACAATGATATTGGTGAGACGTCCTACTGTCCCTGCTCTAGAGGACATGACAGCCACCCTGCCCCACCATGGGCGTCCCCACCTCTGCTTCCCATGCCCTCGCCCTCTCCGTCTTCCTCCCTTCCTATCAGATGGAGCGTTCCACGAGGCTTTTTCTCTTCCCGATCTCTTTCTAGTCCTGCTAAAACTGCAGTCGGACTCGCTACACTGCGCCCAGGAGAGCGACGCTGTCCGCGCTGTGTGTCTGCCTGAGGCCACCCTGCAGCTGCCCGACTGGACAGAGTGTGAGCTGTCTGGCTACGGCAAGCACGAGGCGTGTAAGTGGAAGGAAGTCTCGGCTCCGTCCTGTCTGTCTGCAGGGCAGCGGGCCGTGCAAATATTGAGAGGAAGAAGTCACGAGAATGTTCTAGCCCTGGCCCAGGCACTGGTGCTGTGTAAAAGTAGGCATGTTCCCCGCAGACCAAGAAGCCACCGTCTGCCTTCCCCACCTCACAGGGTCACTATGCAGGTCAAGAAAGGAGTGAATAGTACAAGTGCTTGGAAGGGCTTAAGATGGCAGGAAAGTTCCGATGAGAAGTAGAGGCTGGTGATTAGGGTGTGGGGCTCTTGGGACTCTCCGGTCCTGTAGGTCTGAGTCCACACCCTAGATTTGCACCTGGTAGCGGTGGGAGCCAGGACACGGGTTTTCCTGTTACACAGCTCCAAGCCTCGGCCCCCTCACTGGGAACATGGGGGTAGAATCACCTAGTGCCTTAGAGTATGAGAATTCAATGACAGTAGGTTAAGCCAGTGGTTTTCAGCCAGGGTCTTTGCCCCCCAGAACACAATGGCCCTGCCTGGAGGCATTTTTGATTGTTAGGACTGAGGAAGGAGGTTTATACTAACATTTAGAGTTGAAGCAAAGGGCGCTGCCGAATATTTGCAATGCACAGCCCTCCTCAAAAAAATGATCTGGCCCCAAATGTCAATAGCGCTGCTCCTGAGAAACCATGAGCGAAATAAACTCTATAAAATATCTAGGCTGGGGGATGCCTGGGTGGCTTGGTCAGTCAAGCGGCTGCCTGGGGCTCAGGTCATGATCCTAGGGTCCTGGGATCAAGCCCCGCATCAGGCTTCCTTCTTGGTGGTGAGCCTGCTTCTCCCTCTGCCTGCTGCTTCCCCTGCTTCCACATACACTCTGTCTGACAAATAAATAAATAAAATCTTTTTTTTTTTTTTTAACATTTTATTCATTTATTTGAGAGAGATCACAAGGAGGCATAGAGGCAGGCAGAGAGAGAGAGAAGCAGGCTCCCCACTGAGCAGAGAGCCTGATATGGGGCTCGATCCCAGGACCCCAAGATCATGACCTGAGCTAAAGGTAGAGTCTTAACCCACTGAGCCACCCAGGTGCCCAACAAATAAAAATCTTTTTAAGAAGTAAAATATTTGGGGGCACCTGGGTGGCTCAGTGGGTTAAGCCGCTGCCTTCGGCTCAGGTCATGATCTCAGGGTCCTGGGATCGAGTCCCGCATTGGGCTCTCTGCTCAGCAGGGAGCCTGCTTCCTTCTCTCTCTCTCTGCCTGCCTCTCAGTGTACTTGTGATTTCTCTCTGTCAAATAAATAAATAAAATCTTTAAAAAAAAAAAAAAAAAAAGAAGTAAAATACTTGGTTTTGTCAGTCAAAGCAGTATTGATAACATTTCCTAGGCTTCAGCCCCATCCATCTGAAAGCTGGATCCAAACTAGCCATTATTAGAATAGTTGGCTTCCTCCTTCTAAAAGGTTTATAAGTAACTTTCCCTAAGACCGTAAGATATTTTCCCTTCTCTGTTTCAGCTTCTCCTTTCTATTCTGAGCGGCTGAAGGAGGCTCATGTCAGGCTGTACCCATCTCGCCGCTGCACTTCACAACATCTGTTTAACAAAACCATCACCAACAACATGCTGTGCGCTGGAGACACGCGGAGTGGTGGGAACCAGGCAAACCTGCACGATGCCTGCCAGGTAGATGCAGGGGTCTTGCCTCACTCGGGCCCTCCCAAGGGGAAGAGTGGCTCTTGGCCCACAGGTTCCAAGCAAGGAAAAAGTTAGAGCCAGAACGGTTGAGTTCTTCTTGGTGAGGCACTGGAGATTCTAGATGAGGGCTTCAAAGAAATAACACCATCCGAGTGAGATCAAAGTTACCCAAACCTAAGAAATCTAAATTGCAGGAAATTTCCCCGGTGTCTACCCCGGAAACTCCACCTGATTCAGGGTTTCCTGTAAGCCCAGGCAATTGATCGACTATTGAAGTGATGGGTAAAGCCACATAAATGAGGCGATGCTTGACTTCTGGAGGCTGGAGAGTTGGAGTCCGCTATGTAGGGGTGGGGGAGGAGGAGCTGCTGCTCACCCAGAAGTACGACCCAGATGAGTTGTTGAGACAGAAGTTTCAAAAACTCATACCAGCCTTAAGAGGAGGCTGGTCGCCTGGGAAAGCAAACTATTTCAGGCTGTGTTGGCATCCTTATCAGAGTTGGTACTTCGGTTTTGTGATAACCAGACATCCGTAAGGGACACACCAGCCTGTGGGATTAGGACCTAGATATAACCAAGGCACCGTTATCAATGAGCCATTTCAAGCCTACAGTGTGCCAGGCTCTCCATCGAGGGGCTGGGGTGAGGGGATAAAAAAAGAAGGAAGCAGGGCTCCTGCACTGCAGACTTCGTGGGCTTTGTTTTTATAAGGTAAATCGCATCAGCATTTTCCCCCAGTTCCTTGACAACCTTTGTCTCTTTTCGGATGGTTTCTTTAGAAACCTCAGCTGTACCCCTAGCTCAACAGTCATAAAAAGGTTGTATGCAAAGTGAAACCTTGATCTGAAAGCTTCAAGTCAAAAACAAAAAACAAGTGATTTTGATTCAGTAAGACAATAACGGCCAACCGTGACCAAGAGTTTTGCAAAATGTCATGCTTTCTCCCAATTAATTCCCAGAACGACCTCTTACAGTAGAGAGTAGGATCCCGATCTTCAAGATAAGAATACCAGAAGCACAGTTAGCCTGAGGCCACACAACTACTGGGTGGTAGAGTTAAAAGAAGGAGCGTTATGGCCTGAAATGGCTGAGCAATTATCTCAATTCCAGTTTGCAATGTAGATACAGCCTAATCGTGGACAGGATCTAGACAGTAGGAGAAGGAAAGGATAAGTGAATTGGGGGAAATCCGAGGGGGAGACGAAGCATGAGAGACTGGATTCTGAGAAACAAACTGAGGGTTTTGGAGGGTAGGGGGTTAGGTGAGCCTGGTGGTGGGTATTAAGGAGGACACGTATTGCGTGGAGCACTGGGTGCAGTGCATAAACAGTGAATCTTGGAACACTGAAAAATTTTTTTAAAAATCTTAAATTTTTTTGGAAAAAAAAGATCACTGATAAAAATTTCCCTCTCTGAACTAAATACTTTGAAGAAGACGACATTAGGACTACAAATATTAACCCTAACTTCCCCTCAATGAATCTGCATTTTTGGCAAACAACTAACCCGTTCTCTCTACTGCAGGGGGACTCAGGCGGCCCCTTGGTGTGTATGAAGGACAACCGCATGACTTTGGTTGGCATCATCAGTTGGGGCATTGGTTGCGGGCAGAAAGACGTTCCTGGCATATATACCAAGGTTACGAATTACCTAGACTGGATTCAAAACAATATGCGACCGTGACCAAGGACATCCAGTTCCCTGAAATCACAGGGAGACCCTGCTTCCTCTACTTCAGAAGACACACCCAGGCGAAGTGCTTCTTTACAGAGCTGAGCCATCACACAGTACAAGCAGGTGGCGGGGCAGGGGGAACCCAGAGGAGAGGGCGAGGATAGGTTTTCATAGATACTTCCCATTTTAGAAGTTTTCGGGGGTTAAGATCTGATTTCAGAAGATAGTTTGGCAGCTGAGAAGACAGATAAACGCCAACCCCTCCAGGAATACCATCATCTAAGGCAGAAGAGAGGGAGAAGAGAAGCCCAGCCTCCTGATCTGTCACCATGAGAAGCTTTGGAAATGCGACCACAAAGATAAAAGCATGTCTCAATAGTAAAAAAGTAACGAGATCCTTCAGGAAGGAAGGATTGCATTAGAAATGGAATGTCTATTTATAGTGACAAGGAAGCCCAATGGGGCCTCCTAATAAGGGATAGGCTGGCTGGCCAGATCGTGTTCCTCAACACCACCTTTTAAATCAAGTATTTGGCTTTTCCCTTTCTCCACTTTACAGATCTTGGAAGGAAATCTTTTTGTGTATAGTGTAAATCTTTTTTTCTATATAAACTTTATAATAAAACAGACTTGTATCATTTTAGTAACTGATAAACTAGGCTTTAGTATATTTATATCAGCCCATTTTAGTTTTTATTTTGTTGCCACGCCCCTGTATTATACTGTGCGGAAATAATAAATTCAGATTATTTTTCACATATTTTCCCCAATCTGAGTGGGATAATTTTGTTATACTTCTGCAGAATCTTACAGGTCTTTTATTCTTGGTACTCACTGTCACATTTTAAAAGATCATCTCAAATATTTCCTTTCATTCATTGGACATATACAGAATACTTGCTGTATACAAGTGCTAGGTGCTGGGGACAGTAAAAAGGGGGAGGAAAGCTGTTCTCAGTTTGACAGGAAAATAAGGTACTTAAAGAAATACCCAGGTACAACACAGATGGGTCATGAAAACTGGGTTTCAGTTGCAGGAAGTATGAGGGAATCTTAAGGAAAAACAGAGTTAGATAGGGCTTTCAAAAACTGGGCGAGCTTTGGACTGGTGGGGAGGTATGGGCAAGGCATCCTTGAGATCAGGAATGTCACTGCATAGAAATAGAAAGATCCGGAGAGCAACGTGGGCTGTGGGAGTATGGGGAAGGATTTTGTACAGGTTGTCGGAAGTGAAGGTCATGAAGAATGTAGATAGGAACTTTGATTATCGTGCTTCGAAGGCCAAACTGAGTTTTGGACTTAATTCTGTAGGCAACATGGAGCCACTGGGGCTTGTGTGCAACCGAAGTAAAGAAGTGAGCATGCACTGGGGAAAATGAACCCCGAAGGGGTTGGAATGAAAGCAGGCTGGGTAGGCAGACTCCATGGACAGCACCCAGGGTAGTAGAAAGGGGAATGGGAGCATGACCTTGTCAACACAGCAGCATCCCACCGCGTGTCAGCCGAAAAGCTAGTACTGGCCATTTTCTTCCCAGTCCATTTTCCTTTCCCGTTCATCTGAAAGAATTAACTCTTGGACCATGGGACGCCTGGCAGCCTCAGTTGGAGGAGCACACAACTCTCGATCTCAAGGTTGTGAGTTTGAGCCCTATATGGGGTGTAGAGATCATTTAAATAAATAAAACTAAAAAAAAAAAAAAATGCACTCCCAGACCAGTCCATGCTAGTATGTTCCTTAAGGATGCTGCTTTCTGCTCCTCTTAGACTATTTCTTAGCTCAAGCTGTAGCTCCTATTCTTGGCTGCAAGCTGACCGGTTGTATCATCCCTGCTGGTCTGGGTCCAAGAAGAAATCTAAGGGTGCTTGCTGTTGGATATATGCCAGCAGTTTCCCAAAGAGGAGACAAAGTTGCAATTGCCTCTATCTCTTGAAAAGCTGTGAGAACAGCTCACTTTAGAGGTTCTTAGAAGAAGAAAAGTATGTAGTTTTAGCTCACAGAGGAGACTCTCTAAAGCCCAAGAGTTTGATTTAGAGGGGAGTGAAACCCAAACTTCCCTGAAATACTCAAGCCCCCTCCTCCCCCACCCAGAGCAGTTAAGCCCAAGGTCACAGATTCCTCCACCTTAAACCTCTCCCATGCGTTTTCTCACGGAAACAGTACATTTCATGGAAGACAGAAGTGTGCCCCGGCCATTTAGACAATCCCTGCTCGAGGACAATAGGCAGGACTCCCAGAGAACGCATCTCTGGCAGGAATTCAGTGGGTTTCTCCCCCTCCCCTTTGCATGACAAGACTTTCTTCAGAGACCCGGATGAATGAAATAAACCGAAGCAGCAAGGCCTCCTGGGATAGAAATGCCAAGTTCCAGGCCCCAACATTCCTCCGGGTGAGGTCCTGGCAACCAGAGGCTGGGTGGAGCCATTGCTCACAGGCGGCCGCGCACCAAGCTGCAGGGCAGAGTCCCAGCCCCGCAAACAGATTCCTGTGAGTTACACTAAAATACATTCAAAGAACAACACATCATTACCTGGTGTGGGTTAGGAAATTTAGGATAAAATGTCCCAGAATTTGGCAGGCACGGGAAAGGTGAAATTAAATAGTTCCTTATTCCCACCTGGTTAATAAAGCAAACAGACACTAATAGATCTGAAGGACAAGAAAGATTCTTAGACAGCTGTGCAATACATTTTAGTGGGTAAAGACTTAGAGGTACTCAGGTGATGGAAACTGCTATTGTCCTAGAGCCTCAATCTTAGGTCTGGTTATCAAAAAGAGTGTTATAAATTTGGGGGTCCATGTTTAACTTCAAAAGTCGAAAACTCACACCATCCCCAGTACTTGGGATCCCCCAGCACTGGAGGAAAGTTTAAGAGTTTCAAATTTGAATCTCTTTTAAAATTCTACAATCAATAAATTAATTTCATTGCTAGCACTGAGTCTCCACCTACTGGTCACAGAGGAAAGTACATGTATTTTTATATAAAATTCACTCGGTCACACCACAGTGCAACCAGAACAGTGCCAGCACTGGCTGGCACTGGGGAAGAGATGTTACCAGCCAGGACAGATGCAATGGAGTATTCATAAACACCAAACACTGTAGTTCATAAACAGAAAAAAAGCCCTAATGTCTTTTCATGACCACGAGGGATTTACCAAAGGATATCATTACAGATACGGGCTAACAGCCAGTGTCCATACTTTACAGATTGCCCATGACTTAACTGCATTTCACGCCTGAACTGGCCAACCCAGGATCAAGAGCATGGTGAAAGCACTAGAATAGCCGTCGGCAGCTTTAATGGGGAAAAACGACTGATCTTCACCTTTGTTTTTACCACTTTAAAAATGACATTAACATCAACATCCCCTATTTCCAGAAGTAACAAGAATCCTACCATAACTATGGTGATAGTCTACTGGTTTGAAGACAAAAGCAGTAAGATCCTCCTGAACTGACTTATTTCTCACTGCTTCTTCTGACGCCTGCCTGGCATAACACTGCCGTTAGTCCCAGTAACGAGACAGTCAGGACACAGAGAACTGGTAAAACTCAACTTTATTACGATTCAAACACAGGAGATACTTCCACGCATGTTAAACACATATGGAATTGAACAGCTCAACCAAGATGCCCTGCTGGGCAGTTGCAGCAATGCCCTGCTAGGCTCGAGGTCTGCTACACGCAGGATACCTTACTCCATATGCTAAGGCCTGTGGGTCCCATACCCTAGATATTTTACTTCTCCTCAAGTTCTTCCCTTGAAATTAGGATGAACTGTCCTGAAGGAAATATCACAGCTGGATGTATAACCCTAAAAACATCCAGAAACCAAGACTGACTGTTTTCTTATGACCTAGGAAACCTTCAAATCCTCCAGAGCTCTTAGAAGAAGTAATTCTGAGTATTCTGGAATCATAGGCAGAGCTGTTCCCCTTACCCTGCCAGGTGTGTATAAAGGACATAGTCATTTGGGACAAATTCTGGAGTGATGGGAGTATGAAACACACCTGTTTGTATACAACACAATTCATCCCAGAGGAAAACCACAAAGCAACATTACTGTGCAGGAAAAACAAGTTCAGGAAGTAGGGAGATAAAACTCGCAAAACAGAATTGCTGAAGGACTTGGAAACGGCTTCAGAGAAAAATGTAAGGTTTGGAGAGCACAGGTCTTTATTTTTCTCCATGCATGAAGCAGAGCACAATATCACTCTTTTAGCTAGAACAATAATAATTTTTAAAACCTGTCTTTTATATAAATATTTAAACGGGTAATAGGCATATTGAACTTGAATAAAAATTACCCATTGGGAAAGTCTGAGGTACTCCCTCAGCCGCCATGTTTCTTAAACTGGGGTACACATGATCAACATGGCCCATCTTCCTTCAGTAACAGCTTTATTCAAAGGTTTAGAGGATATATATATATACATCTTGAAACAAAGATGGGCCAGTAGATTTAGATTACTAATAGCTCTATTATAGAATGGAGCACAGAAGACTCCAAGGAGTTAACTTTACTGAGCAGCTTCCAGGATTAACCATGCCTCTCAATGGTAAGCATTCTTTTTACTTAGGGTTACTGATGGAAAAGTGTGAGACAGCAAGGCTTAGACTCCAGCACTAGCCCAGCACCGACAAGTGTTAACTAAGGAGTCACTGGGTTACAGCTGTGATGCACTTTGTGAGGAAGTTGGTCATCTACACCCAACACTGTTGACACACAAAATCTGGCTGCCCTGGGATTATAGGATTGGCTTTTCTGCAACTGTCCTTGGGTAACAGGAGAAAGGCTGGTGAATTCTGCAGTGTAAAGTGAGTAAACCATTTTGGGTTAGGGAAAGGGGCATTTCAGGCAGCCTCTGCCAGGAAGAGGGCAGATCCCCTTCTCACAGAAGATGACAGACCAAGTGCTAAAGGCAAACAATAGTTAGTACCTGAAAACTGGTCAGATATCATCATAGTCTTCAAGGGAAAATCTAAAGCTACTGGGGTTTCCCATGTCATTAGTGGACTCAAATTTAGGAAGCTTCCAGTTCACTTCTAGAAGTACTGATGACTTTATATAAATATATCAAAGTAGAGGGATCAGAAACCAACTCCACTCTTCCTTCCAACCCTCCTCCTTCATGTGGGGCTTGACTGCTCTTTCTGCCCCTTTCACTTGAGCCTGTGTCCTCATACTTCTTCGGTACTGTTTCCTTTCTTCTCCCTAACAGAGCAGATTCATTACTAACTGGCCTTTCTGTGGCTAGCATTCATTTCCTTCTAAGCTTTCTTTCCTTCATTCTAATCTTTCTACCTGAAAAAACAAAAAGAAGTCAGTCACTGGCTTTAGATCATTAAAGCCAAGCAAGTAACAAATCCTACTCTTTTTCTATGGTAACCATGTTTAAAATAGTTAGATATGGCATCAAGTGTCTCTACCCTCCGTCACACATCTCTTCTTGCAGAACTGAATTGGCACCGATTGTGTTTCAGTTCTGTCCAGTTCTCCCTGGCGACCCTTCTCTCCCTTGATTAGCTCCATGGCACTGAAGGCTAAGGAAAAAAGGGAGTGGGTGGGTCCAGAAGGGGATACTGACCTAGGAGACAGGCTGATATTTTTTACTTTTAGACAAGTAAGAAATGAAAAAGCGTTCAGGACTGTTCTTTTTGCAAAACTCTCCCTTCAGGTTCGAACTTGGAACTTTCCAGCTTTGGTCATGTATTTTATGCCCTTAAAGGGTTTGTACTTTTCTCCGTACATATCCAGACGATTCACCTTGAGTCCTAGAAGGAAGATAGGCAATTATTCAAAAAGGAGCACGTAGCATGTCTGTTTAAATTCATTGTAATGGGGCGCCTGGGAGGCTCAGTTGTTAAGTGTCTGCCTTCCTGGGATTAGGCTCCCTGCTCAGCGGGAAGCCTGCTTCTCCCTCTCCCTCTCCCACTCCCCCTTGCTTGTGTTCCCTCTCTCACTGTCTCTCTCTCTCTGTCAAATAAATAAAATCTTAAAAATAAAACTCATTTTAATTCAGAGGAATCAGTGCAATAGAGATAGTTCTAACAATGAACCAGAAAAATAATAATAATTGCCCCTTATTTATTTCATTTTCTGAAGCTCACAGATTGTTCACTCTTGGTTCAAACACGGATAATAAAAACTTCTCCAACAAAAAGGTATCCTATTTGGAAGACCTGTTTGTAAAGTGGCAAGGGCAGAAAGTTAAATGCAGACTGAAATGAGGATAGGATAAAATAAGACCCTTCTATATTTTTCTCAAGTTACTGGATGGAATACATTAATTAATAATAATAAAATTCATGTATAATGAAATAAAATACAACTTAATTAATGAATGAGTGCTTCCTAGTGTTCTCACTGTACAGTATAAAAGCAAAGTACCTTCAATACTGCACAGGGCTTTAAAGTTTGTTAAGTGTTTTAAGATGAAAGAGTTTATAATTGAAGTGAATGCTATCCACTTAAATTAGACAAATTCTGTTGGTAAAGAAAAACTTTATATAAAGCTGAAGTCATCTCCTATCTGCCTTACACACTTATTCTAAGGCAAATAATAGCATAGATGGAAAGTGCCTGGCACATAGGAAATGTCCGGTAGGCAGTAACTATCATCATCACCAGTTTGAGACAGGTGCCGATCTCAGTGGGCTGATGTGGGTTCCACATGGTAATAAAAGCAAATGTGAAAGTCCTTCTGAATCTGGGGGAAAGGAGCGGAAATTGTTCTTCTCGGTTACCAGCTGAGAGTGCAGAAGCCTCCCATCCTGCAAACCTTGGGAGCCCCACACTGACAAGGCCAGGATGACTCAACTCCTGCTCGTCAACACTCCATCTACCCACACTGCTTCCTTCTCCACTGTGTCTTATACACTGACAGTCAGATCACTTCAGCCAGCTTCAAAGTAAGGATGATGAACTTTCCCCAGAAATGCTAAAGAAGATTTTACTCAAGATTACCTGCCAGGAAATGAAAACAAACTCCATAAATAGGGATCCAGCAGAAGGCTTTCTGAGATATGTGGACACAGGTCTGGAGGTGTCTCTGGAGAGAGCCACTTCTGTTCTCATGAAGCAACATTAAGCTGTGAGTCACTCACCAGAAATGGCCAGCTGCTGGATCTTAAATTGCAGGTTAATTGTGGGGTTCTCATCCGGTTTGGAAGCTCCAGCCTGAAGACTCATGGTCCCCTTCAAACTTGGTAGCTTTTGGGGATTTATTTTTCCTACATCCCATGACAGCATCTTCAAAGAAAAAGAAAGAACTTACAGTGGAACTCTTCATTTGAGGTGGTTGAGCTCTAACCTCAGGGCATCTGTTCAGTGTTACAAGCTGCCTCTAAAGTGGTTTTCAATAGAGAAAACTATTTGTTGCCACAAATTATCTCAAGGAGAAAAAGGATGTCCCCTTGATTATGCTTCCCTTTCAACAAGGTATAACGTCTAGGCGGAGGGCTCCTGCAAAAATATTTCCATCTAGTATCAGCAATTCAAAACCTCTTGCTTATTCTCCTCCTACCTTGGTAACTGGGTCAAAGGTATGTGTCCCCTGAGATGGAGCGAGGCTCATATTCAGGACCCCTTTGGGCATCTGGCTGGTGACCATCACTCCCTCTATGGTCTTCCCCATAGTCTGCTTTGGTCCCACTGTTATTTCGAAGCGTCCAAGTGAACTACTGTCCCGGAAACTGATGCTATGTTTGACATATACTGGAATTGCCACAAGACTGGAAAAGAGACAACCCATTTCGTTACTCTACTTGGAAAAATGGCGACATTTTCTTCTTCTATACTAAGCATCCCCCAGCCCCCCATTGACAACTTTTCCTTCCTTACCTAATTCTTTACTCATTAAAAAAAAAAAAGTTCAGAAAAAAACCCAGTAATCTTTAATTTTTTTTCTTTTTGTAAAGCTAAGGTGCTAATAAGTGAACCAACTCTTCTAATGATTGAATAATATTAACAAAAACCAAAGAGTATACTAAGTCTACTATGAGAAAGGCATTAGAGATAAAAATTAGGAGTCACCATATCTCTGTGTTTTACTTTATGACATATGACCAATAATTATTTGTATTTGAGAGAGCACTATTCATACCTCATGGACCTTTTATAGTATCTTCAGAGTGCTTTTACCAGACTTCCTCTGATCCTCACAAAAATCTTATGAGGTATGTATGGTAGGTTGTCATGATAGGACAGAATAGGAAATAGAGAAATCACAGAGTAATACCAAAGCAGTAATAGTCCTTAATAGCTATTAAACACTCCTGTATGCCAGCACTATGCTAAATGTTTTATCTCCATTATCTTGTTTAATCCTCCCAGTAAGTATGAACTAGGTACTCTTCCTGTCCTGATTTTATACAGAAATGATACTGTCCTTGTACTTCACTAAAATTAAGTTAACTTGCCCCAGATCAACTGCAGATGGGGTTTAAATGTAGGCAGTCTGAGCCCAGAGCCTTTGCTCTCAAGCATGTACATTTTTTTCCTAAATTATTTATTTCAAATTCCAAATTGGTGGCTCTGAGGTGTCATGGCTCCCTTCAGTCTGTATACCTTCTACTACACGCCTTCTACTAAGGGCTTCTAAAGTCCTTTGACAAGATATTAAAGAGAATGTTCAAGACCAAAAATGACTGCCTTTGGTGGTTTTTCATAGCCTTTTGGGTCAGGGGACTGAACACAGGTGTACTCAGATTCCAATTTGAGAGAAACGGTCGTCCTGTTTAGACATATAACCACCACAAAAACAGCAACAGAAAACCTAATGAGCACGGACTTTGTATAAAGCACTATTTAGAGACTGTTTTATTTAATCTTCAAACAAGGTCCATTTTTTGTTTTCCACTTACAGATAAGAAAACAGACACAGAAAGGTTAAACAACTCACCTGAGGTTACCCAATTAGTAAGAACAGAAACTGGAATTTGAACCCAGGTAACTCTAGAGCCTGAGTCCTTAATCACTACAGGTACTGTTTCCACATATACACTTATACACAGATTCTATTCGTAATAATAAGGGCTGCTTACTTCTGTGCACTGACATGGTAAGAGAGCAGGCGGAAGTTTCCATCAGGAGGGATGAAGGAGAGGATACGCTCAGATTCCCAGCGCTTGAAACGAACACAAGGATGGAAGCTGACATCATCCAGCAACCTGGGATTCTGTAGTCACCGGTCAAGGAAAAGCAAGAAGTAGGAATTAAATACCCATACTTCTTTTGGGAAAGTTATTCAGAGGCTGTCTTTATTTAAATGCACATGTGTGCGTGCACATACAAACACACACACATGCACACAAATTCTGTATCTACTTAAAGAAAATTCAAGCCTGATATAAGCTTTGTGGCTGTGCTTAATTATTTTTTCTTTTTTTCTTAAGGCTCTGTGCCCAGTGTGGAGTCCAAAGCGGGGCTTAAACTCAACGACCCTGAGATCAAGACTTCAGCTGAGATCGAGAGCTGGCTGCTTAACTGACTAAACCAACCAGGCACCCCATCCTTAAGTATTTCTTTTTCTTTTTTTTTTTAAATATTGTATTTATTTATTTGACAGAGAGAGACACGCTGAGAGAGGGAACGCAAGCAGGGAGAGTGGAGAAGGGAGAAGCGGGCTTCCCACAGAGCGGGAAGCCTGATGTGGAACTTGATCCCAGGACCCCGGATCATGACCTAAGCTGAAGGCAGACGCTCAACGACTGAGCCCCCCAGACGCCCCATAAGTATTTCTAACTGTTCCATTCCATTCTCACCACTGTCTTTCCAGAAGCAGTTAATTTGTCATCTCGAGATCTGAACCTATGGTTTAAGATTTTACCATGAAGGAAAGTGTAAGGTCTGGCATTCCAGTCAGCTTGACACAGGCATCAATGACCCCCTGGATCTCAGCAGTGATAGTGGAACCTGAGATAGGAACAAGACAAAAAGACCGTAAGAGGTTATTTAACGTTTCTCTGTCTTTCACAACCAACTTATTTCCTCCCTACTACCTTCTTTGACGTTCTCTCTTCCTCCCCAACTTTTGTCTTCTCCCTTCCTTCTTTCCTTCTATCCAATTCATCTACCAAATGCACTGGTCCATCCTTCTAAATATTTATCAACTGCATATCAAGTATGAGACACTTTGATGAAGCAAGGGGGATAAAAGATTAATGAGACCTTTATTAGCTTGAAGAAGTCTTCCATCCAGTGCAAGAATCAAACAGGATATCATTGTAACCAACAGTTCAGAAAACTTCACGGCAGAAACTGCTCTCCCTACTGTGTCATCGATCAAATGGATACTTTGAGTCTTTATCCTACAGGTGCTCTCTGTAGCATGTCATTGTTGACATCTCATTCTCCCTTTGTAAAATCCTCCTTTCTCCTAACCTCTCCTAGTTTTCTGCTTTTCTAGCTCCTGTTCCTCAGCGCTTTCTGCAAGTTTCCCCTCTTTGTACAGCTTTGAAATGCCCATGTTTTTCCACAACTCTGGACTCCTCTTTTCTTTCACTCAACATGGTTTCCTTGAGCTTCTCCCACAGGTTGTATTTTTACTGGGCTGACTGTTTTTGTTGTGCAGAAACTTTTTAGTTTGATGCATCCTAATTGTCTATTTCTGCTTTTGGTGTCATATTCAAAAAAGCCACTGCCCAGACCAGTGTCAAGAAGCTCTTCCCCTATGTCTTCTTCTAGTAGTTTTATGATTTCACATTTTACATTTAAGGCTTTAATCCATTTTGAGTTTTGTTTTTTGTATTTTTTTGATGTGAGATAAAGGTCCAATTTTATTCTTCCACATGTGGATATTCCACTTTCCCAGTATCATTTAATGAAGAGACTATCCTTTCCCCATGATGTAATCTCAGTTCTCCTGTCAAAGATCAGTTAACTGTAAATGTGTGGTTTTATTTCTGAACTCTCTATTGTATTTCATTGACCTATGTATCTTTTTTTCTTTTTTTTTTATTAAAGATTTTATTTATTTGACAGAGAGAGATCATAAGTAGGCAGAGAGGCAGGCAGAGAGAGGGGACAAAGCAGGCTCCCTGCGGAACAGAGAGCCCGATGCCGGGCTCGATCCCAGGACGCTGGGATCATGACCTTAGCCGAAGGCAGAGGCTTTAACCCACTGAGCCACCCAGGCGCCCCTACGTACCTGTTTTTATGCCAGTATAATAGTTTTGATTATTGTAGCTCTGTGATATATTTTGATCTCAGGAAGTATGAAATCTCCAGCTTTGTTGTTCTTGCTCAAGATTGCTTTGGCTAGGGCACCTGGGTGGCTCAGTGGGTTGGGCCTCTGCCTTTGGCTCAGGTCGTGATCTCGGGGTCCTGGAATCCAGTCCCGTGTTAGGCTCTCTGCTCGGTGGGGAGCCTGCTTCCCCCACCCCTCTGCCTGCCTCTTTGCCCACTTGTGATCTCTGTCAGGTAAATATATAAAATCTTTAAAAAAAAAAAAAAAAAAGATTGCTTTGGCTATTTGGGGTCTTTTGTGGTTCTATATAAATTTCAGAATTATTTTTTCTATTTCTAGAAAGAATGCCATTGGGATTTTGATGGGGATTACACTAAATTTATAGATTGTTTTGGATAATATTAACTTTAAAAAAATTTTTTTAAACGTTTATTTTTGTTTAAAAGGGAGGAAGGGGGAGGGGCACAGGGAGAAAGAGAGAATCTTAATTTTAAAAGATTTATTTGAGAGAGAGTGAGCACAAGTGGGGGGTAGAGGCAGAAGGAGAGGGAGAAGCAGACTCCATGCCAAGCAGGGAGTCCGCCGTGGGGCTCAATCCCAGGACCCCGCGATTATAACCTGAGCTGAAGGCAGACGCTTAACCGACTGAACCATCCAGGCACCCTTGAACATTTTAGTAATATTAATTCTTCCACTCCATTAACATATTTATTTTCATTTACTTCCATTTATTTGTGTCTTCTTTAATTTCCTTCACCGATGTTTTATAATTTTCTGAGTATGAGTTTGGTTAAGTTTATTCCTGTTTTATTCTTTTTGGTACTATTGTAAATGGGACTGTTTTCTTCATTTTCTTTTAGCATAGTTCACTGTTTATATTTAGAAATGCTACTGTTCTTTATGTTGATTGTGCACCTTGTGACTTTACAGTATTTATTAGTTCTAACAGTTTTTTGTTGAGTCTCTGTGGGTTCCCATATATATGATCATGTCATCTGCATCATAATATTTAAGTCTATTCCCAGTACCTAGCACAGTGCCTGACACAAAGCAGGCACTAAATTAAAATGAGTGATCTTGAATGAGGGATAATTCTGATACTAGCAAGCGTTATATGAAGGATACCCTTTCCACTCTCTAGTTCTGAAAAGAGATTAAAAACACCTACCTGATTTATCAATGATGGCATCAATCTCTTCGATCACGTCAAAATAGGCCTCATTGTTGGTGTACTTCACCCCAGTCCTTCGCCAGGGTACCACTGACAGCTGTCCAGTAGGAAGCTGATCACCCACATTGGTGCTTCCTAAGATAATGAATATGACTGTAATTTAATTCCAACTGGATAATTAGATGTAACTAATTATCTAATAATCATAGAACACTTTCCTAGAAGTTTCTATGCTCCCATTATTCATGCACTCAATTGGGAGAATTTTAAAAAAAAAAAAAAAAAAAAGTTAAGAGTTTTCTCAACTTCTATCTGGGTAACCTAGTCTATTCTAAAAACCTGTTATCATCTGGTCTGCTTCTTTGAACAGAATGAAGGTTAAAAGTTACCTGAGAAACAGATATCATATTTTGGTTTTAAAAGAAACATGAACTTGGTCTCTCAAATTTCACAATAGCTTGTAGCTTAAATAATGTACTGGTTTTCAGCAGGGATGGCGAGCTACATATTAATATAAAATTTTCATGGGTAAAAACAGTATTCTAGTTCAAGGTAGGTTTTTAAGCACATTTATGCTAGTTAAGAAAACATACACATTTTACTCCTACTAATACTGAATCTTAGGAAAAGAATACAAATTAGGTCTTTCCCTGTCTGTAAGAGTTGTAAATCAATCCTTGTTTCACCCCCAAAATGGATCAAAAATATTTTTTTAAACCAAAAGTTCTATGCTGAAATTCTGAAATATTATAACTAATTTAAAATCTATTTCCTTCTTTTGTAACCTGGATAGTTTCAATCTAAAGAAAGAAACATTAAACACACACACATATTCAGCACATTTGCAGAATAGTTCAGCTTTTCAAAAATGACTCCCAGGTACCTTTTTCCAGATTTAAGAGAGATACAGGAAAATGACTCTGTAGTATTCAAAAATGATTCAGGCACTAACAAAGAGTTTAAGAGTTCAATGAACCCAAAATATTGAAAAACCCAACAAATGTGTTTTCTTAAAAAGAGGCACCATATATTAAAACATGATATATCAATTTATAGTAATTAAAGCAGTATATAAGGCAGGAAGCCTTAAAAGCAAAGAATCCACAGTGCCTTAGTACAAGATAAAAATATTTTAAAACAGGGAAAAAGGTTAGGTTATTTAATAAATGGTGCTGGGAAAGCTGGTAGGCAATGTTGGGGAAATAAACATGGAGTCTTTCTTTACACTGCATACCAACATAATTTCTATATAGATTAAAGAATTATGTCCAAACATAAATCCATAAAAGAACTAGAAGAAAATACACTTTTTAAAAAAGGAGAACCTACCTTCTCTGAGCTTAAAAAAACATTCCCCTATGTTTTCTTCTAACAATTATAAGATTAGTATTTAATTCTTTGACCCTGCTGGAATTTATTTTGTGTACAGAATGGGTAGGGGTAGGGGAACTTCATTTTTTTCTATATCAAAGCTGACTGTCCTAATACAATATATTTACTGATTGGCCCTGGCCCACTGATTAATATATGACATCTATATATACCAAATTCCTACAAAAGCAAGGGTTTGTTTCTGAACTTTTTCTTCTTTTTAAAGATCTTATTTATTTTTTGACAGAGAGAGAGAGAAAGAAAGCACAGCAGAGGGAGAGGGAGAAGCAGACTCCTGGAGCTGAGCAGGGAGCCTAATGTGGGCTCAATTCCAGGACCCTGGAATCATGACCTAAGCCAAAGGCAGATGCTTAACCAACTGAGCCACCCAGGTACCCTGTTTCTGAACTTTCTACCTCATCCCAATCATCTATTTGTCTATTACTGGGCCAATACTATGTTTTTAAAATTACCAAAATTTTGTAATATATCTTGTACCCATCTGATTTTCTCTACTGCTCTTGATCTTTTTAAAAAATATTTATTTTGAGGGCACCTAGGTGGTTCAGTGGGGTCAGGCTCTCTGCTTGGCAGGGAGCCTGCTTCTCCTCCCACCCCCACCCCCCCAGCCTGCCCCTCTGCCTACTTGTGATCTTTCTGTCAAATAAATAAATCAAATATTTAAAAAAAAAATTATTTTCAGATCTCCTGGGTGGCTCAGTCGGTTAAGCATCTGTCTTTGGTTTGGGTCACGATCTCAGGGGCCTGGGAGCAAGCCCTATATCAGGCTTCCTGCTCAGTGGGGAGCCTGCTGCTCCCCTTGCTTGTGCTATCTGTCAAATGAATAAATAAAATCTTTTAAAAAAATGAAATAAAGATATTTATTTCATAATATTCATATTTATTTCATAGTATTTCATAGAATTTCATAATATTTCAAATAAATAAATAAATAAATTTATTTTTCAAAACTGTCTTGGATTTTATAGCTTATCTATGAGTTTTTGTCTCCTGTACCATATGAACTTAATATAGCTTGATACTTGACAAGGCAAATCTGTCCAGGCTTTGTAATTCTTTTTCAAACTATTTCCAGGTTTTCTTGCGTATTTATACTTCTAAAAATTATCTTTCGTTTGTCAAATGCCATGCAAGCCCTTGTTTATATATTAAGCAAGACTCAAAATATAAAAGCTGAACAAAGCAGAATGACTAGTTTGGCTAAGTCAGAATTAAATGTGGCTAAACAAACACACCATAAACAATGTTAAATGACAAGTGATAGACTGCGAAAAAATATCTACAAAAGAAAGGATCAAAAATACACAGAACTACAAACTACCATGTATATTTCCAAATTTTCTACATATATGATAGTTTAATGTCCTTAAATAAAAGGAATTCTTTTTCTTTCTTTTTTTTTTTTTTTTTAAAGTAGGCTCCACACCCAGCATGGAACCCAAATCAGGGTTGAACTCACAACCCTGAGATCAAGACCTAATCTGAGATCAAGAGTCAGATGCTTAATGAACTAGGCCACCCAGGTGCCCCGAAAGGAATTCTTTTAATTTAGTAGGAAAAAAGAACCACATTCCAACAACAAAAGAAAAATTGGGCAAAGGACACACAACTAGGTAATTCAGAATAGAACAGTCAATAAATACTCAAAGGGTTTTAACTTCCTTAGTAATAAAAAATGAGGGTGTACATAAGATATGACTAAACTGGGGCGCCTGGGTGGCTCAGTTAGTTAAGCATCTGCCTTTGGCTCAGGTCACGATCCCAGAATCCTGGAATCAAGCCCCACAACAGATTCCTACTCAGTGGGGAGCCTGCTTCTCCTTCTCCTGCTCCCCCTGCTTGTGTGCTCACTCTCTCTGTTAAATAAATAAATAAAATATATTTTAAAAAAACATATGACTAAAAAAAAAGATATGACTAAGCCAACTGCCAAAGTTTTGAAAAAATTAATAACAGTAGGGTTGTCTAGGATGCACAGAAACTGCTAATGAAAGCATGAATTTTCGGAGCAATTTGGCACAATGCATTAAAGTTCTTAAAATGTGAACAACCTTTGATCTAGTACCTCCATTGCTAGTACTGAAAACAAATAACCCTACATGTACACAAAGATTTAAGTATAAGAATGTTAATTCCTTGTTATTTAAAAGAACAAAAAATCAGAAACATCAAAAACATAGACTGAGTAAATACCTTAAGATCTATTCTATATAAAAGAAAATTACATATTTTTTAAGATTTTATTTATTTATTTGACAGAGAGAGATCACAAGTAGGCCAAGAGGCAGGCAGAGGGCGAGAGGGAAGCAGTCTCTGCGCTGAGCAAGGAGCCCAACGCGGAACTCGATCCCAGGACCCTGAGACCATGACCTGAGCCAAAGGCAGAGGTTTAACCCACTGAGCCACCCAGGCGCCCCTGAAAGAAAATTATAAAGTCACTAAAAATCATGTAGAATGTATCAAAATGGGATAATGTTCACAAAATATTGATATAAGTCATAAAAAATATACAAGAGTTGTTTTTAAAACATTCTATGCATCTATTCATTATTCATCTATCTAGAAAAGATAAAAAAATATGTCAAAACTGTGGCGGGATTAAGAGTTATTTCTGGAATGCGTGGGTGTCCCAGTCAGTTAAGCCTCTGCCTTTGGCTCAGGTCGTGATACCAGGTTCCTGGGACTGAGCCCCAACTACGGCTCCTTGCTCAGCGGGGAGCCTACTTCTCCCTCTGTCTGCTGCGCCCCCTGCTCATGCTCTCTTTCTGACAAATAAATAAATAAAATCTTTTAAAAAAAAGTTATTTTCAAGTTCTTTGTGCTTTCCTGTATCTCTGACATTTCTGTAATTAGAAAAAAAGCCTCTTTTTAAAGAGCACACTCTATTCTGTCACTGAAATCAGGGTACTTTTTACCTAACAAAGACATTATTTTACATCATAATCAGACTATAATGAGCAAAATTAAAGCATCTGGACATCTAAGAGCCCCAAAGACAAGCACTCAAAAACAGTGCACAACATTGGAGGGAGCCACACCCAGGAAGGCAGCTCTGTGGGTTTCCCCTTTCTCCATACCTGTTATTGTGTTGACGACCGTCCGAAGGATCGTGGGAGGCTTTATCAGCTCTTTGAGGATGTTTGACTCGGTGGCCAATGGAAACCCATTATCAAGCATCTCCTCTAGTACCTCATAAACCACAACCACATTATCTTTGATCACGGGCTCTGAACAGACTCCAAAATAATCCTGATGAAAAGATCATACATATATCAAATAAATCATTCAGAGACTGTGATAAGGAGAAAGAATCTTCCTAGAGAATAAGGATCTAGTACTATGTATATGTTTACACAGTGCTTCTGGCATATTCTACGTTAGGGGAATGAAGCATAACATATTTCTCTTAAGCAGCCCAATTTGGTAGAAAGAACACTGGACTGGCTTATAGTAGCAGTGTCATAACTAGCTTCTTTTAAAAATTAAGAGTAAGTCATTTAACCTTTTTGTAAGTTAGTTTCTTCAACTAGACAAAACATATAGAATACAAAACTGAATCTAGACTATCATACATGCTTAGGAAGAAGAATCTGAAAGAACTAGACAAAACAGTAATACTTGATATGACACAGATTGGACCCCAAAGTCTTTTTAACCCTTTCCATTGTGCTATTCCTTAACATTCATGCAGCAAATACAAACTGAGAGGGGAAATAAAATGAAATGAGGGAGATGAACTAGCACACTAGAAAATCTCTTTGAATCATCTCTACACTAAGATGCTAGGATTCTAAAAATGCTTTGTCCTTTTACTAACAAAGACTTCGATACTCAATGATCCAGGTTGTGGAAAAAACGCTGGATTCTAAATCAGAAGACCTGTGTGGTAACCTTATTGTCACTTACTAGAAAAGTTAAGCTAATTCGGGTCTTGATTTCTCTTAATAGTATAAATAGTATAATACCACTGGACGCACAGGGATGTTTTAAGAACTATGCATGATTGATTAGATGATAGTATTTGCGAAAGTGCTTTGTAAACTATAAAGTACTTTGAAAAATGTGATGCATGATGATAAAAAGAAAGAAATGCTTGTAGTCATTTGATATGCCCCTTCTAGCAACATCAGTCACATCTTTTCAGGACCTCTGAGATGGTCATATAACCTTCCTTGAATTCATCCACTGAATGGAAATTCACCCTTTTGAAAAAGCCCACTCTATTCATGGAAAGCTCTGATTATTAGAAAGTTCTTTCTTTTGCTAAGCTGAAATGTGCTTCCTAGATCTGCCTTACAGAACAAATTTTCATAACAGCCCCACAGTCACTTGAAGACAGCTATAAACTTTCACTCCAATTTCTTTTTTCTCCCAGCCAGCCAGTTTGATCCTTCCACTATTCATGCTGTGATATGATTTCTAGATCATTCCACCACTTGCCATTTCTTTGAATATGCTCTAGTTTTCCAATATGGTCCTAAAATCATGACATCCATAACGGAACGGACTACAGATGTGATCTAATTTACATCAGATAACAGCAAATATCAGAGACATTCCAATATTCAAGAACACTTAAGAGTCAGGAATGTGTTTCTAAGACAAGATTTCTTCTTTAAAAACGAGAATTTAAGAGGATGGGGGAAGTAACACATTCCCTTCCCAAGAGTGCTTTCCTTTTGAAAAATAAATAAAACACCTCACGAGGTTTTATAAATCAGACATAATTGAACTGAGTCATTGGAAAGAAGACCTGTAAGTATGACAAACTGCTATAGCAACAGTGTTTGCAATTCTACAGTTGGAACTCTTCCAACATATTCTAGTACTAAAAAAAAGTAATGCAGCCAGAGAGAAAAGACATTAAAATCAGGAGATGTCCACTTACTTTTAACAAATCTCTCAAAAATGACAAGCTATGAAGTTCCAGACTTCCAAACTAGTGACTTTACAGTTATCCCCAATTCCTCTGTGGTTTCCACTAGATTAAGCAACTTTTCTCATTTCCTGTCTCATAATAAATTACCTAATATTGCTATGGCGGTATGAAGCAAATGCTGGGTTTCACCAATGGGACTATTCATCTCAGAATGGGGTAAAGTATCATATGTGGAAATCATAATAAGCCCCAAGGAGAGTAGTTTATAAGGTCATAATACTGGGTTCTTCTACTTCTAGTTCCTCTACATATTGGGATTTATAATTCTCAAGTTTTTACTGTGGGAAGGAACTAGTATGCCACATGAGAACTAGAAACCCAGAATCGGGCTACCACCAGGTATTGGTGGGAAAAAAAATTATGAAATGTATTTTAACTTTCTTGGGACGAAAGCTGTTCTAGACATGTGATACAGATATGACTGCAAATGAAAGGGCTCTTTGACTTGTTTTTTAATTTCATCATCATATCAGAGTCATCATTCTCTTCTTCTTCTCTAATTCCACAATTTCTGCGTTCATATGATCAATTCCAGACTTCACATGACACAGAAGTTCAACCAAGGAGCCCTTGCTTCTCACATATTGTCTGAGTTATGCAAATAACTGTAACAGAATTTGAACAATTATTTTAGGGGGAAGGATCCCACTGTTTGCATTCACAGTCTGGGCAGCCTAAAATCCTGTGCTGTAAATGGTGCTGACATCCTGGTATAATTCACTTATACTTCCCCTACACCCTGCTCCCCCAAGATCTTCAAATCTATTCCTGAAAGAAAAACAAAGCGAAAACACTGTCTCGTAAAATATCACTTAAATTCTTAAAGGAACAGAAGATTTTCTGATCTTTATTTTCAATGAGAGTACTTTCTTATACAACAGGTTCAAAAGTATTCAATTTGTCATTTCAGATGCAGCCAATTCAATAAACAGAAACAAGAATCTTACCAGATGGGAGAGGAAGTGAGCAATGCCAGTTTTGATTTTTTTAAGAAGTTCCTTAATTGAAGCTGAATACAATGGAAAAAGAACCATAAAGACACTTTATAATTTACATGTACGAGCCTCCTCACATTCACGCACCTGAAATGTGTCCACTACTCGGTGAAGGAACTCAATAACAAATAGAGGTGGAACCTCTGTCTGGATCACAGCCACAAAAAAGATCTTGTGACGGTAAACACTTAAGAGATAGTGGTGAGGGGTAGGGATAACTGGAGGTACATTTTCTGCCTCAGTCGCTCTCTCTTGAGCCTCAAAAAAGTAATCACAAACAGAACGGCTGACCACACTTTTCCAGTGTTTTTCCAGGAAAATATCTCCAGAGGAGTTGATCAAGAAGAGGCTATGAATCATGGTGGAGATTGTCAGTGAGACAGAAAAGTCTTCTTCAGTCTGCAAGTCTCAGAACTGCCAATTTTCAACCCTAAAAATAAAAGAAGGTATGGTCAATTCCACTCAATCAAAACACTGTATGGGGCGCCTGGGTGACTCAGTGGGTTAAGCCTCTGCCTGCGGCTCAGATCATGATCTCAGGGTCCTGGGATGGAGCTCTGAATCGGGTTCTCTGCTCAGCGGGAAGTCTGCTTCCCCCTCTCCCTCTGCCTGTCTCTCTGCCTACTTGTGATCTCGCGCTCTCTCTCTCTGTCAAATAAATAAATAATCTTAAAAAACAAAACAAAACAAAACAAAACACTGTGCCAACTTTCAAGAGCAGACTCCAGTCTTCTACTGTAAGAGCCTGAAGTATCCCTCCCTAAAATTCTTTTTTTTTTTGGTAAGATTTTATTTATTTGATATAGAGAGAGAGACAGCAAGAGAGGGCATACAAGCAGGGGGAGAAAGAGAGGGAGAAACAGGCTTCTTGCTGAGCAGAGACCCAAAGTGCGGCTCGATCCCAGGACCCTGGGATCATGACCTGAGGAAGGCAGATGCTTAACCAACTGAGCCACCCAGGTGCCCCTCTCCCTAGAATTTCTAAGGATAATTATCAGCCATCCTGTTTGCCAATCATCTACTGCCTCGTTATCTTTAAAACTGCCTTAATTATAACCAACTAAAATTCAACTTAATTTTTGGATGTTTGTTTTCTCAACTAGACTGTAAGCTCCTTGAAAGACCAGGCCTTAACGTTTTTTTGTTGCCTCATTGCAGTGCTCCCAACACAGAAGAAAAGTTTCAAAGAATACTGGTAAGTTTCATATCTTTAGCCACAACTCACACATACTTAAGAAATGCTTATAGCTGTCCAGTCTCATATGGTAGCCATTTAGCTAAATGCTGCCACTGAGCACTTGAATTATGTCTGGTCTGAACTAAGATATGCTATAAGTACACACCAGACTTTTTGAAGGTCTTGTATGAAAAATGGAATTTTAGATACCAATAATTTAATATTAACTATTAATATTGATTAAATATTGATTAGTATTGGTTAAATAAATATTAATATTGATATTTTGATATATCAGGTTAAATAAAATAAAAATAAAATTAATTTAACTTTTTTGGGGGGTCTTTTTGTATTTTTAAAGATTTTATTTATTTATTTGACAGAGAGAGAGAGATCACAAGCAGGCAGAGAGAGAAGGGGAAGCAGGCTCCCTGCTGACCAGAGAGCCGGTTGCCTTACTGGATCCCAGGACCCTTAGATCATGACCTGAGCCCAAGGCAGAGGCTTTAACCCACTGAGCCACCCAGGTGCCCCATAACCTTTTTTGTTTTTGTTTAAAGATTTTATTTATTTGACAGAGAGCGAGCGAGTGAACACAAGCCGGGGAACCGCAGGCAGAGGAAGAAGCAGGCTCTCTGCTGAGCAAGGAGCCCTATGTGGGACTCAATCCCAGGACCCTGGGATCATGACCTGAACTGAAGGCAGAGGCTTAACTCACTGAGCCACCCAGATGCCCCTAATTTAACCTTTTTTTAATAAAGTGTGGTTACTAGAAAAATGTCAAATTACATAGCTGGTTTGCTTTTCATGTCTATTGGACAGCGCTGGCCCAGGGACGGAAAACCATCACTACGGTCTTCATTCAGTCAGTCAGACCCCGTTCTCGAGTACTTGCTATGAACAAGGTTCTGCACTGAATGCCCTAAAAAAATCCACCTGGGGGTACCCAAGGTCTCTCAGGCGGCAGCATATCTCCGGCGCCCGTCCCCAGTATGTGGCGGCCGCGCCGGACCGCAGCTGTGGCCATTCCACCAGCTGGCTGCGGACTGGCCCAGGTGGTCAAACGGCAAAGGCCTGCTGTACCCAGTGCCCCAGGGCAAGCTTAATCCTCTGCCCGCCGATGAGGCAGCAGGAGGGAGGGGAGAGAGGAGTAACTAGGCCGGGAAGGAGGAGAGGCGGCTGCTAAAGTGGGTTATTTTTGCGCTGGCCTCAGCCCAGCTGCCTTCGAGCAAAAGATGATGGAGACCGTTTAGGGCGGGGGTAGCCAGGGGGGCGGATTTAAGGTGTGCACACCTTCAAGCGAGGAGAGGGGTCGCCGGACTGCACAAGTGCGTTGCCATGGCAACAGTGTCCCCTACTCCCCCAGCCACCGGGACGGAGCGGGTCCCCTCCCCAGGCCGGTACTCGGTCCCTCAGCTCGCCGCATCCCGTATCTCGGAGGGTCAATCCCACAGCAACCCCTAACTCCGAGCCTGCCCCGCGCGCCCCGCCCGAACCCTCGCGAGTCCCCGTCCCCGTCCCCAGCCCCCAGACCCCAGCCGGGTACGTGCACGCGCTGCCCCCAATCCCAAGCCGGGTCGCCAGCTCTCCTCACCAAGCCTCATTCTTCGCAGCGCCCACCGTTTCGACGCGCAGACAGGCCCCGCCCCTCGGCCGCCTCCCGCACGCGCGCCGGAGGCCGCTCACCTGCTGATTGGCTGGCCCGTGGGCCTCACGCCAGCACCACCCACGACCGAGATCTTAAAGCCTCTGATTGGAGTTCGGTGATCTGCTCCTCCCTTCTGATTGATTGCTGTCCGCCAGTCACATTCTTCTCGACTTTGAGCCACCAATTGGCTCTTGTTGAGGCTTCGATAATCTCCAATTGGTGCAGCTCTGTGGCTCCGAGCCCTGATTGGCTGCGTGAACAGTCTGAGGGCCCTTCGTCACCCAGTCACAAAGGGGGGGCTGCTGCTGCCACCTGCGTAACCCTGGAATGCACCTGGAGGGGGATGCTAAAAAGTGTGATTTCCAGGACGCAATTTGTCAAATAGCGTATCATGGATACTAAATCATGAGCAGTGGGGCGCCTGGGTGGCTCAGTCGTTAAACATCTGCCTTCGGCTCCCGTCATAATCCCAGGATCCTGGGATGGAGCCCTGCATGGGGCTCCCTGTTAGGGGGTGGGGGGGGCGGAGTCTGCTTCTCCCTCTCCCACTCCCTCTGCTTGTGTTCCCCTCTCTTGCTGTGTTTCTTTCAAATAATTTTTTTTAATCTCTTTAAAAAAAAATAAATCATGAGCAATAATAACTACTTTCCATTAGTTAAATGCATTTAAAAAGAGACACGATGCCTTTTCATTGATGTGCATTGGGGGGAGTAAAGGTGACTGGCTGTATAGCCTCTTATTGAAAGCTCTGGACTTGGATTCAGGAGGCCTCTTCCAGCCCGGACTAGACCAGCACCTGCTTGACCTTGGACAAGGCACTTAACCTTTCAGAATCTCAGTTCCCAGATCTGAAAATAAGGTAGTTGGGCAGGTCTCTGGAAAAAAAAAAAAAAAAAAAAAAAAAAAAAGTGTTTTAACGACTTTGATAATAAATTTTAAGTGATTCAAATCGTGATCCAGAGAGTCACAAAGTAGAAGTCAGACAAGGTTCCCCTTTAGCTAAACTAAAAATTTATTATTAAATAAGATGAGGTGTGGGAAGGTGCCTGGCACATTGCTTGTGTTTGATAAAATGGCAAACTGGTGTTAATGGTAATAATGCTGATCTTGACCCTGCTCAGGCTTTGGTTTCGCTTTGCTGAAAGGGAAGTATGAGTGGCGGCTCCTCCATAAGGAAGGCCCTGATAAATGTACATTAAAGGTGGTATGGATTGTTCTTTGACATACTTGCTAAGGACAGACAGTTGACTAATTTTTGAATAAGCAAAAGGACAAGTCCAAAATTAAAATGGCTGAATGATGTGGGATCGTATAAGCTTAGGAGTTCTGGTGCCAGACTTCCTAGGTTTTAATCCTGATCCAACACTTGCCAGCTCTGTGATCTTGCGAAAGTACCTTGAGTTCTCTACATTTCAAGTTTCTCCCTTCTCAAATAAGAGCACTCAGAGTACGGGCTACACAGAGTTGTGAGGATTGAGTTAGGAAAGTGTTAGTGATTGTTATTACCTAAGAAGCAGCACAAGATGCAATTGCACATGGTTACTAAGCAATGCGTGTGGAAGGTGCAGCAATGCAGGCACTGCTGTGGGCCTTTCTCATTCATCGCATTAATGTTTACTGAAAGACTCCTATGTATCAAGCCCGGGGCTGGGTACTGGGGATGCTGCAATGACTACCATCACAGGCATAGTGTCTGTTGTCACAGATGCTAGCTGAAAAGACAAATGAGAAGCAAGTAATTACAAAGCAGGGTGATGAGCAAGGAGCACATGGTGGTGGGGTGGGGGGGCGGTTTGCTGGTGGAGGGGGCTGACCTAGAGTCAGGGAAGTCCTAAATTGAAACTTGAGATGAACGTAGATTCTGCAAACATAAGGGTGGAAGGACAGAGAGAAGATTACATTTGGAAAGCTCTAGAGATGAGAGAATTATGTATAGCTGAGCTAGAACTAGAGAAAGAGTACAGGGAGATGAGATTAAGAAGATACATGGGAGCCAGGTAGTTGTGAGCTTAATAACTGTATATATTGCTTATAAAATGATATATAATAATGTATACTATAATTATAATTATGTAATTATAATGTATAAAAATAATTATATACAAAGCATATATATATGCATATACACATAAAAACACTGTGTTGCATGGACTGTCCATCTATTCCATAAATATTTCGTGAGCTCTACTATGTACCATCACTGTTCTGGTGTCTGGATGCAAAACACCAGTGAACATAAAACAAGAATCCTTGCTCTAGGGGAGCTTGCATTATAGTGGGAGAAGACAAATAATGATCAATAAATGTAATAAGTAAAGTATATAATATGTTAGAGGGTGGTATGTGCCGTGTGTGCCGTGGAAAAAAACTAGAAGGGAGATCAGGAGTGTCAGAGAACTGAGGAAAGTTATAGATTTTAAAAGGGTAGTGAGAGTATATCTCACTGAGAATAGACATTTGAGCAAGGACTTGAATAATGAGTTAGCTATAGGGATATCTGGGGGAAGAGCATTCCAGTAAAGGGAATAGGCAGTGCAAAGGCCTTAAGACCAGAGCATGGTTGAGGAGTCCCAGAGGAGCAAGGATGATCCTGGAGTAGAATGAGCAAGGGGTAAAGTAGGAGATGAGATTACAAAATGGAGGCTGAGGACTGACTACATGGGATCTTAAAATCCATCATAAAGATTTTGGCTTATAGTGGTCATGAAATGGGAAGCCAATGGAGGTTCTGAGAAAGGAGTGACAGCATCTGATTTATCAATCTGTTGGCCTGAGAAGAGACTGTGAACAGGCCAAGGTGGAAGGAAATCAGTCAGGAGGTTCCTGTAATAATCTAGGTGAGAGATGATGGGGTTTGGTCCAGGATGCAACCACAGATGTTGGTTGGAGGAGTCTGATTCTGTCTACAACTCAAAAGAGGAGCCAGCTGGATTTCCAGGTGGATGGGATGTGAGGAGTGAGAACAAGAGAAAAGTGAAGGGTGACTGAGTCTGAGCATCTGGAAGGACAGTTTCAGGAACAGAGATTAAAAGGACTTTGAGCAGAGAAAGTTTGAATGAACCTTAGGAGTTCAGCCTTGGACATAATTAAAGTTAAGATATCTATTAGCCGTCAAGTGGCCATGTTGAGAAGGCAGCTGAGTCTGGGCTTCAGGAGAGAGGTCTGAGCTGGAGATGCACATTTGGGAGTTAGCAGATATGGATATTAAAGCCATGACTCCAGTTGAGATGACTAAGGGAGTGAGCATGGGGAAGAGGACTAGAATTCAGGGGCACTCCAAATTTAAAGATTTACAGAGGAGAGGAAGATCCAGATTCATACAGTCTTCCCAACTACCCTAAAATAAATCACTGTTATGATCCCCTTTTTATAGATGAAAAAACTGCAGTGAGTGCTTAAGAAACCTGCCAAAGGTCAAGTAAATAGGTAAGTAACACAGTTGGAGTTCAGGCACACAGGAAGATCTAAGGGGTCTGGTCTGGCACAGACTGCATAACTCTTCCCTCTTTTAGAAGCTGGGGCCCGGAGACCCAGTGAAGAAATGTTAAGCTGGAGAGTGAACGGGTTTCAGATTTGCATTTTGGAGAGACCAGGGATGGGGGATGGGTTGAAGAAGGCCGAGCTTGTGCATAGGGAGATAATTTTGACTACTGCAGTAATCCACATGAGAGCTGCTAGTGACTACAACCAGCTTGGGGCATTGGAGAAATTAGTGGACAAATTCCAGAGGTGTTTTGGTGGTAAAATGAAGGGAATTAATTAGAAAGTAAGTAGTAAGGAAGAAAGGGGGATCCAGGATTATTCATAGGGTTCTGATTTGGGCAGCTGTATGGATGGAAGTATCATTTGTTGAGATGGAGATCCCTGGCAGAGAACACATTGACAAGAGGGAGAGGCGACATGAATTCATTCCTAGCAATGCCAAGGGTCATAACCAAAGTCAATACTCAAATTTTTTTTTTCTCAAATATTTTTTAATTTAATCAAACATCATAGAATTTGGGAGCTCACAGGGTACCTTGTCATGATGTTAAGAGGGGCCACAGGAAATCACTACCAAATGTCAAGTCCATTTTATGCATAAAAATCTCTGGGAAAAGATTTTCTAAACCTTCCACTGACAAACCATTCTAGTGTTTAATAGCTCTCACTGCTGAGAAGTTTGTCTTTTTCTTTTTCTTTTTAAGATTTTATTCATTTAGGGACACCTGGGTGGCTCAGGTGGTTAAGCGGCTGCCTTCGGCTCAGGTCATGATCCCAGTGTCTTGGGATCGAGTCCCAGCCACGTCGGGCTCCTTGCTCAGCGGGGAGCCTGCTTCTCCCTCTGCCTCTGCCTGCCACTCTGTCTGCCTGTGCTTGCCCTCTCCCTCTCTCTCTCTCTCTCTGACAAATAAATAAAATAAAATCTTTTTGGGACGCCTGGGTGGCTCAGTTGGTTAAGCAGCTGCCTTCGGCTCAGGTCATGATCACAGCCTCCTGGGATCGAGTCCCACATCGGGCTCCTTGCTCAGCAGGGAGCCTGCTTCTCCCTCTGCCTCTGCCTGCCATTCTATCTGCCTGTGCTTGCTCTCTCCCCCTCTCTCTCTCTGATAAATAAATAAAATCTTAAAAAAAAAAAGATTTTATTCATTTATTTGAGAGAGAGGGCACGAGTGGGGAGTGAGGGCAGAGGGAGTGGAGAAGCAGACCCCTGGCTGAACAACCTCCCCAGTGAGGGACTTGATGTGGGACTCTATGCTGGGCTCTATCCCAGGGCCCAATCTCAGCTATCAGGGTTCCCTGAAAATTATTTACTTATTAGTAATATTTTAGTCCAGGACAAGAGAGGCTTTGCTCCCTGAGAAAGACATTTTTAAGGGTTCTGCTGTGAGGCCCCAAAGCCCCTCTCTAGCTTTGCCACTCCCTTCTCCTATCCATGAATACTCCCCTTGGCTCAAACCTCACTACTGGTCATGCATGGAAGAAACAAAATGCCTTCTCTCTGTGTCTTTGTTCTCACTGATCCCTCTTCTTGGCATGTATTTGTCTCTTACTCATCCTATTTGCAGAAATTCTCTCCAGCCCTCAAGGCCCCAGCCATATGTTTTCTCCTCTATGAAGTCTGTCCTAAGCTGGATGCCCCCACACTAGAAGTAATTTCTCCCTCTTCTGTGACTAAATAGCATTTCGCAGCTCCTTTAGGTAACCTATAGTGCTTTTAACACTGTGCCACACATTCATGTATGCAATCTGATCACCGCAACTGGATTGTAAACTGTTTGAAAAGCAGTGTGTATATCCAACGCCTAATATATATTCATTCATCTATTTAACTAATATTTATGGGTGCCTACCATATCCTGGACACTAAGGGTACAAAGAATTAAAACATGTCTTCAAGGAGCTGATAATCCAATGTGGGAAAAAACTCTAAAGAAAAATTCAGGTGCTTTAAAAAAATTAAAAACAGCTCCTTTAAGCCTGGTCATTAAGGATGAAGGAGCCTGTCCTTCTGGAGAGGAAAGCCTAAAGTTAAGACCCCTAACCCTCAAACAAGAGACTCACCTTCCCCTTAGGGACTCCTGCTACTGGCTGTCCCCACCATGCTGGACTTGGGAGATTAGTATTCCTATAACTCTTTAACACCAGTGTAGACACACTAGTTTTTGTTGAATTTCCCATAGCAGAGCAAAGACCAGGGTGGACACTTATACAAAGCTTATTTAAAGACTTGGGGATAATAAAGGGAAAATGAATAGACAGCATCATACACAAATAAAAACATCACTTAAAAGATGTGATGTGTTGAAGGTATCCTGGGATGTATACCTGCTTCTAGGTGGCAGAACTTCTCTGTAACTCCTCTTAAATAGGAACCCAAGCAAAGTCATCCTAAGTTCCTGAAATCCAAACCCTGCTTGATAAGAAGACAGCAGCATCCCTCTTCCAGCATCCTCAGTTCTAGTCTCCTGAAGGAAGTAATCATTGAACCAAATGGCTTCTTCCCTAGATGCTATACCCAGGAATATTCAAACGTGAATATCCCTAGATGCTCTACCCAGGGCATAGCATTATTCTGTGGCTAGATGCTAGCCATAAGAGCTAGCCATAGGATCTAGCAGGAGCTAGATTCTCCTTCATTCTCTCTCTACACTCCTTGTCTGGATCACCTCATGACTGTAAGTACTCTTTCAATTATTTAATTTGGATTTTGTATCTCCAACTTCAACCTCTTCATAAACCTCCAGAACCACATATCCAATCACCCACTTGACATCTCCACTCAGGTGCCTCAAAGACATCTTAACAGAGGAGCTCTTGAGTTTTCTTCCCAAATCTGTTCCTTCTTCTAGCCCTACTCCACCTCCAGCTTTCCCCACCACAGTAAACGACATCACTATCCATTCAACTACTCACACCAACACCCACAAGTCATCCTGAGGTCCTCCATTACCCTCATCCCTGCATTTGATCCAGAAACAAACCCTGTTGATTCCCTCACCAAGTATATCAGGAACCCATCCTCTCTCCAACTCTACTGTCACAGCCCCAATTCTAGGCCACCAATGCCTCCTGCCTGAAAGACTATAAACCACCTGCACACTGGCCTCCCAGTTCCCCTCTCACCCCTTTCAGTTCATTTTATATACAACAGCAAAAGTGAACTTAAAAAAATTATTAATGGTTATGTGCAGCTCAGATCCTTCAATGCTTTTTTATAGCATTTAATTCAAATGCCTTTATCACCTTGCCATAGACTGTTTGTGTCCCCTCAAAATTCATATATTAAGTCCTAATGCCTGATGGGATGGTATTTGGAAGTGGGACCTGTGGGATGTGACTAGGTCATGAGAGTAAAGTCCTCATGAATGGGTCTCTTATAATAGGCCTCATGGAGGAACCCCAGATTCCTCACTAAGTAGGGATACAGAAAAGATGGCGGTCTATGAACCACGAGGAACGTCCTCACCAGGCACCGAATCTGCTTGTGCCTTGATCTTGCATATACATCCTGGGATGGTGTATGTATAGACTACTACAGACGGAACTAGTAAGGGTTCAAAAAAAAAAAAAGTTCATTCAGTAAAGCTGAATTCCTAGTCTACGACGTTCTTATTCTCTATTGGAGCCAGTGGGGATTGTTGGGTCAGTGGTTCCGGGAATGCAGGAGGAACAATAGAAATGACCGCCAGGCCGCCATCTTCCAGTCCCCTCCCCAACCCCTTCCTTAACCCTAGACTCTCCCACCAAAAGGGTGTACGCATAGGTAACCTGATACCTATGCAGGAAACAGGAGTATCAGGAGCCCTCACCCCATACCTTCAGATCACCAAATATGGATGTGAGCCCATGCCCTGACTTGGCCCAATAAAAGACCCCCCTCCAACTCCCTCCCAGTGCAACTTGCCCCACTCCCCTTTCTGGAGGCAAGGAACCTCACCCAAGGGTGCCCACCTCCTCCTAGCACGACTTTCCTGGCTCCCCTTCTCGTGAGCCCTGAAACTTCGCCAGAGAGTAGCCTTTAATAAATCTTGCCTTGCGCCTACCTCGCCTGGTGTCGTGTTTATCTAGCCTATAAAACTTTACAGGGATCACATTCAAGAGCTGGAATGTCAGCTTCATGTCAAGGATTCAGGTTTCTCTTAGTTTGTGATTCCTCCATTCCTAGGGTGGGGCTTTCACCTTCATGCTCACAACATTGTCGTCGTGGCTCCAAGCATCAGGCTATATTCCAGGAGAAAAGGAAGAGAAAGACAAAAAGCAAATGTCCGTGAACCAATGAGGAGTCAGTTGCCTTTAATGAGCTTTTCCAGGAGATCCTGCTTTTGCTCTATTGTTCAGTATTGAGCTAAAGGAGGTCCCGGGAATACTTTTAACTGGGCATGTTACTACCCCCAACTCCATTAAGATGGGGACTCTGTTAATGAGGAAGACAGGAAAATGGAAAATGAATAGACAACTAACAGGCTGTCCACAGCCAGGAGTGAATAGAGTAGCTACAGTCCTTGAATAGGTTGGATATTTTAAAGTCTGGAACTCAAAGACTTAGGGAAGATCGACTAGAAAACAGGAAAGCTCCGCAAGGAAACTTTTATCTAATCTCCACAAGATAGATTAAAATAAGAAATGACAAAACATGTCCATAGTAACAAGAAGGTCTGGTAAATGATGGCCAGGAAAGGGGCAATGTGGTCAGCTCTGATCTGAAAGGACTATAGGATGGCAACAGGTCACAGGGTAAATAGCCACAAACTGACCATATGACCTTGTACAGGTTATCTAGATAAATTCCTCAGGTAAAAATGTTACCTATAGGGGCACCTGGGTGGCTCAGTGGGTTAGGCCTCTGCCTTCGGCTCAGGTCATGATCTCAGGGTCCTGGGATCGAGTCTCACATTGGGCTCTCTGCTCAGCAGGGAGTCTGCTTCCCCCTCTCTCTGCTCTGCCTCTCTGCCTGCTTGTGATCTCTGTCTGTCAAATAAATAAATAAAATCTTAAAAAAAAAATGTTACCTCTAAAATGAGATGATTGAACTAAATTGTCTTCAATATCTTTTCCAAGTCAGGGTCCCTGGTGGTTCAGTGGGTTATGCATCTTCCTTCAGCTCAGGTCATGATCTCAGGGTCCTGGGATCAAGCCCGGCATCAGCCTCCCTGCCCAGTCCCACTTCTACTTCTGCTTCTTCCCCTACTTGTGCTCTCTCTCTCTCTCTCTCTCAAATGAATAAAATCTTTAAAAAAAAAATTCTCCAAATTTCTACTAGTAATGGTCTTTTTTTCTTTCTTTCTTTAGCAGTGAAATATTTTAGACAAATGAAAGCTTACATAGAAAAGACAGAATGACACAGGGATCAAAATCTTGGAGTTCGACTTGGCCTTGTCTTAATTCCCATGATGACCACTAAACTCTAGAGAGTATATTTCTACATAGTTCCCTATGTGATTCTAAGAAAATAAAATGATGTATTCATAGGTATAAGTCAGCCTACAGATACAGCCATGAGTATTCTTTTCTGAAAGGGAAAACTGCTTTTATTTCTTAATAACAATTTTCAACACTTTAAAAAAACTCATTAAGTTACATAACGAGGTTTCAAATCATGACTCTCATTTGAAATCACTAGGGAAATAATCAAATCTCACAGGAAAATTGGCAGAATTTCCTCCAAAATTTATTGTCATGTTGGGGAAAAAAAGAAGCCTGGATTGTAAAGAGAAGTTTACAGAGTAACATACTTATTATTTTCTAGGTAGTTATTTAGATAAAAATAATTCTCAGAGGGGGGAAAAAAAAAACCCTTCACTTTGCAAATACTTGTTTCCTGTGTGCCAGACTTGGCTGCTTCCTGTTTACCAAAAGTAATTGTTGATAATTCAAAGCAAAGACCAGAAAACTGTACTTCTTGTCAGTCACCTGCTGAACTTCCTTCCCTTTCACTTGTTATACTTTTAACATTCCCAAAGTTTTTAAAAATACTCTTTATAGAACTTTAATTTTTCGAAAAGTAACAGTATGAAAGACACTGTGAACTCTGAAGCAGGTATCCTCAAATTTCCTCCTCTACTATCTACCCTTCGCAGGATAAGATTTTATGAAAAGTGACTATTTTTCTGATCCACATTGACTCCTAAGCTTATCTTTGTCTCCAAAATAGCCCAACCATCCCGGTTTTTTCCTTTCCGTGGAGATTCCCCACACTGGTGTCTGTAAGCTGCTGCATTTTTCTCTCCACTGCTTCCATCCTCCTTCTTGATCCTGTTTTTCTCTTTCACCAGTGTAACCTTTCCCATTCCCAGCTACGGCTGGAAAACACCATCTGTTCCAAGAACCCCCGGTGCAGAGGACACGTTCGGGGGCACTATTCCTTGAACCCCAAATCCCAGGCGCATGGTCAGCCAGACTTTTTCTTTTTTTTTTTTTAATTTTTTATAAAGCTCCTCCACAGAAAAAAATAAAGTCAATTGTATTTAGGGCTTCATTGAAAGGTGATGCAGATCTTTAAAACGTATTTTAATCATACGCTTCATTAAGAAACTTGAGGGAAAAAAATACAGGCTATTGTCTCCATCACCGTGTCGCCCTGATATCGGCCGGAAGGGTGTCCCGCTGCCTGCGTCCGACGTCCCCAAACCGAAGCCCTCGTCGAACGAAGCGACTAGTCTCTGTTCTGGTGAACAGGCCGAAATGGTCAACTTTTCGGCGCTAACGACGGGGACGGACCCGGCAATGAGCTCCTCGCTACAGAAGGTGGTGCTATTGGGTCTGAGGGGAGAAGCGGCCGGCCGGGGAGCTCCGCGAGCGGCGTCGCGGAGCAGAAGCCCGGGATTTCTGAAGTGAATTCCCTGACTTTGACCCCTCCGCTGGAGAGCCAGACTCCTGCGGCCTCAGAGAGTCAGAGGTAAAGGCAGCGACTCTCCGGCAGGAGGGAGCCCGGGAGGAAAGAGACACCAGAGCTAAGCGGGGGCGGGGGTGCGACTCGAGGCCGGACTCTCGCATCCAGGGGCGCCTTCTGGGGACGGGGCGCGGAGAAAAGTTGTCGGGCGGAGAGAAAGGGTGGCGAGGAAAACCAAATGTCTTTCATCCCCCGGAGACAAAGAGGTGCCTTCTTTTGACAACAGCTGCCAGTGCCCCACACACCATACGGCGGGGCCGGCGGGGGAGGGGAGCCGGCGACAAGAGCGTCTGAGGCGGGGACCGGCTCCGACTTTCAATAACGGGGTGGTTGTCATGGTGACGAGCCCTCCGTCTGAAGGGGGCGGCTGAAAGGACCCATTGTTCTGGAGCGGGGCTGCCCGGCCGGTGCCTGTTTCTCAGGGACACCTTTGAACACCTCCCCGCGTTCCCGGGAGGCCGGCGGCCCGGTAGGCGGCAGGGTCTCCCCGCGGAGCTTGCGCGCGCGGCCCGCCGCATACCACAGAGGACGCCGCCGCCGCGGCTGCACGCGCGCCGCGACAGGAGCAAGCCGCCGCTTGCACGCCGCCTCGCTGCCGCCCACGCGGGTCCGCCCCAGAAGTCGGCGTGGGACCGGCGCGCTCGCCGCCGCCCGGCCGCACACGCCCCGACACTCAGGGGGTGACGCGGCCGGCTCCCGCCGGGGGCCCGCGGAGCCCGACGGACGCGCGGCTTCCCAGCCGTGCGGGAGGACGCACCCGCGGCTCCGCAGACACTTGTCGCGGCCTGGGGCCGGAGCCGGGGGCGGGGCCGGGGGGTGCGGGAAGGCTCCCCCTCCTCCCCCACGATCACTTTTCAGTTGTGCTCGAGGAAAACAAAATCACTGCAACGACGAAGTTACTGGCAGCCGCGCAATCTTCCTTATTCGGGCAAACAGTTAGAAAGAAACCTGAAGTCCATGCCGGGGGCGGGTTAAATTGTGGGGGGCGCGCTCCCTCTGATGAGATGTTAAGCTGCCGTTAAAAAAATATAAGGCAACTGTGTGTGCAGAGATACGGGAATTTTCGGGAATCCTCTAACCAAGCAAGGGGCCGAGCAGCGTGTGTCCGCACGCAGACGCACGTGCTGGTGTGTACCTGTGTGCTTGCGTCCGTCCGAGCGGTTGCTGCTTAGGACGGCAGCTGTGGGACCAGCGGCCGTAGTGCGGAGATGAAGAAAACTTCCTTTTCAGAAAGCCATATTGTCTTTGGTACGTTTTGCAATTTGTCCCATATACCATGTATTACCTCTTAAAGCGCGCGCGCGCGCGCACACACACACACACACACACACACACACACTTTTAAGGAGAACTGTAAAATTGTATCTGCTTGAATACTGTCTAATGCGGTTTGGAACTCTTCATAAGTCCTCTGAATACCTTTATCCAATGCTTTAATAAATGCTAATTTTCAAAGTATATATATACAAACAATACAGGTATATACCATTAACTCGCAGAGATGTAAAGGGAAGTCCCAGTGGCAAGTCCAATATAAAAACATACACCGAGGGTCAACTGATACTGGAGGATCCTGCTGTGTAATTCATCTATTAAATCGAATTAATCACAGGGCTTCCAAATTAATGACATTACATTAGGGTGATTTTCCTAACTACAACGTGATTCATAATCAGTGAAATGGACTACTGATAGTCTTCCCACACAGATAAAAATAAAAATTACTTAGCAGTGACTTCACCCAACAATGAAAACCAGGTAACATCTATTGAGCCTGTACCGTGTGCCTTACTAACACTGTGTTAGGGGTTTGATAGGTATTATATCTTTTAATCGTCCAAACAAACCATTTGCTTCTTTTACAAATGAAGAAACGTGTAAAATGTTTTGTTTCTCCATTTTCTCTAATATCATACACCTAAGAAAACTGCAGAACCTCAGTCCTTGTGATCTGTCAAATAAATAAATAAAAATCTTAAAAAAAAAAAAACTCAGACTGCAGAACCTTGAATTTACATCTTACTCTAAAGCCTATGTTCTTAGCATTTACTTCACGTTTCTTCTTAAATTATTGTGACAGTAATATAGGCTCAATATGACCTTCTAATCCTGTGGTTTCACAAATTGAATAAACAGTATCTAAATATTAAGAGTTAGACTGTTTGAGGGAAATTTGTTGTAAACGGAGTTGTGGGCCGGTAAATTTTTAACTCATGCTATGGTTTGGTTGTACCGTGTAAATAGGAAGACTTTGTTTTGTGAGTAATGTCTTTATATGGGTGCCCATAAATAAAGTTTAATTGGAATAAAGCCACCTTCGTTCGTTCATGTATTGTCTGTGGCTGCTTTTGCACTGCCATGCAGAGTTGAATACTTGTAAGATAGACTGTATGGCCCACATAGACTAATCGATCTATAGTTTGGCCCCTTACAGAAACTGTATACTGATTCTTGATCTGGAGTTAAGATCATGCACTTAGAAAGGCAAAAAGGAGTTTTATAATTTAAAAATGCCATCTCCGGGCTCCTGGGTGGCTCAGTGGGTTAAGCCGCTGCCTTCGGCTCAGGTCATGATCTCAGGGTCCTGGGATCGAGTCCCACATCGGGCTCTCTGCTCAGCAGGGAGCCTGCTTCCTTCTCTCACTCTCTATCTGCCTGCCTCCCTGCCTACTTGTGATCTCTGTCTGTCAAATAAATAAAATCTTTAAAAAAAAAAAAAATCTTAAAAAAATAAATAAATAAAAAATAAAAATGCCATCTCCATTCTAAAAGCGTTCTTTTTATATTTGCCCAAGTATTCATCTCCTGTTCCAAACTGTATATTCAGGACTGTCTGAAAGGGCTTCAGAATTGAGAAATTTCTTTCCGTTCTTACAAGATAAAGATGATATATGTATGGCCTTGAGTTTTAGTCAGCCAGGATGCCTTTTTTCCCTTGTGATAGGTAGCTCACAGATGAGCACACCTCGCTTTGCTTTGGAGCCTGTTCTTAACTGAAGACCTTCCAGGAAGAGAAAAAAAGCCAAGGCTATATGATACTTTGCCAAAATGAAGCAATTATTATGAGTTGAAATACATAGCTTGTGATATCATGTACAGTAGTTGGAACCAGCTTAGAGGAATGATTGCCACCCTCTTCCTTAGATTTCAAAGACCTGTGTTCCCTTTCCTCTTTTAAAGCTTTAGTGATTTCCAAAAGTCAGGGAGAAGGTTGTATAAATTTGGAGGAGAGAGCGCGAGGGAGAAGAGCACTGTACCGTCCACGGGGACAATTGCCACTAATCGTAAAATATAACTTTTAGGAAAATTGGTTTGGGAGGATATGAATCCCAGTTACCCCTTCCTCTCCATTACTGTTCCCATCACCTTCTAGCGCAGTGCACTTGGCAGTTTCTCCCTTGTTGCACAACCAGCAAGTCCTAGATTTATGCCTCTGGACAACACCCGCCTATAAGAGCCAAAAGCTGTAGGTGTATTTAGGCAGCAACCTGGAGAACTTTTCTGAGTTTGAAATTTTGTTTCTTTAAGCTGGGAAGAACTCTAAGCTCCTCCACCCAGTTAACAACTGACCTGTGTTGGCTTGTTTAAAGCTCTCATGGAGTTGGCCATAGTACAGAACTCTTATGAAGCACCAGACTTACCAGTAGGAACAGAACCTTTCCTATGTAATTATGGTAGAACTATCACCCTACTCAACATCACTGAGAGGCAGGCAAACACTAATTCCAGCTAATAAAAAGTAAATCCTGACTATAGAATCTACACTAAGGGTGCATGGGTTTTCATTGTACATTTATTTCAAATTTTCTATATATTTGGAAGTTTTTCTAATCAGATGTTGGGAAAATCAGGTTCTAACTTGAAGGCTTCAATTTCTCTAAGCTTCTGAGGAACAAAACAAGACCAATATTTGAGAAAATACTAGAATTTTTCATTTAAAAACACCCGCAGCCCCATAAAAGTAAAACAAAAACACCTTAAGATCATAAGACTACTATGAATAATAAGAACACAGAATGGAATTCAGAGTCTAAATAATTTCAGTGGTCTTTTCTTAAGCTTGAAAACACTTTAGGGAAAATATCTGGACATTTTCTATGAAATGATTCTCAGTGTTATTCTTAAATTATTAGAGAATGGTAATAACACTAGCTGTGTGTAAGAGTGGAATGTTCTTTTTTTCCCTTTATATTAAATTTTACATTGGCATTACTTGTTTCTGACTCCCAGATTGCCCTCTTTGCAGGCATCCCTCTACCAAAAGTTCCTAAAAGGCCTTGACCCAATGTATATGTCAAAGTCTCAGAGTCTTCTTTTCCCTTTTCTCTCATCTCAGTAAGCATCTGTGGGCATCTCTTACCACAGCTGCCAAACTACCCACCAACTTCTACTTAGTCCGTCCTTAGCCCTCTCAGCACCTCCCCTATCCTAAAAGAAGTCTTTTGATTAAGTGCATAAGGAGTTAAGCTTATCTTACCAAATTAGGAAAAAAGAGGGGGGAAACTATGAAGAAAAACTGAAAAGAACAGTAAAAATTGAAATTAATAAAGTTGAAAACTGACCAAGAAAAAAGAGAAAGCAAAAATGGAAAAGAATAAGAAAGAGATAATTATGGATGTAGAAGAGTTTTTTAAATGTTTTCTTCATAGAATTATGAATCATGTGGCAGCATATTTGAAGATTTATATGACATGTATAATTTCTAGGCAGAATACATATGACAAAGAGTGACCCAAGAAAAGACGGAAATTCGAATGAAATTGGAAAGATAATTAAACATCTTTCTGTTAGAAGAAGACGAAAACAAAAACTATTCTTAATATCTCCAGAGACATGAGATGGATCTATGGGAATGAGAACAGAACAATATGAGAAAAGAGAAGAAAAGAAGAAAAGCCAAGAAAGAACTCTTAGGAACTCAAATTATGGCTATCTTAACTTGAAAATTCAATAAAACATTTAGGAGAGTAAGTCTAGAAATCTCCCAGAAAGTATAGAAAAAAGACAGAAGTTGAGAAAGCAGACAAAAAATATAAGAAAAACACTAGACCAATGCAGAAAGTCTACTTTATTAACAAGAATATTATAGAGAATTGTGAAAATGGAGAGAAGGAAAAGTTTTGTTTTGTTTTGTTTTTAAATCTAGTGAAATTCCCGGTTCTGAAGGGCCTGAGTACCTAAATTTAAAGGACTGACTGAGTACCCAGGTCAAAGAATGAAGCCACCCACAGAAGGAAAAAGAAATATCTAAAACCTGTATGGATTTAAATAAAATGGAGGAAGATAAGGAGGGGGGGAGAGGAGGAGGAGGAGGAGAGGAAGAACAGGAAGAAGAGGGAGAAGAAGAAGAAAAGAAAAAAGGAAGAGGTAAAAGAAGAGAAGTGATAGATAACCTGGTACATTTGACCAGAGGGATATAATGGAGAGGGCCTATATAGTTCTACTGGAGAGTGAAAAGAAGAATGATTTGGGTACATAGGAACCTGAGCAAAAAACCAAAAAGTAACCAGAAAAAACCAGAATGTTGTGTAAGAAAAGAAATCTCATCACATTATATTATTCAGTTTATTAGTGATAAAGGGTTAATATCCAGATATATAAGAAACTTCTATAACTCAACAACCAAAAAACAACCTAATTAAAAAATGGAGGGGTTGGGGTGCCTGGGTGGCTCAGTTGTTAAGCGTCTGACTTCGGCTCAGGTCATGATCCCAGGATCCTGTGATTGAGCTGGAGGCCTGCTTCTCCCTCTCCCACTCTCCTGCTTGTGTTCCCCTCTTGCTGTGTCTCTCTCTGTCAAGTAAATAAATAAACTCTTTATAAAAATAAAGTAATTAAATAAAATCTCTTTTTTTAAAAAAGGAGGGGTGCCTGAGTAGTTCAGTTGGTTTAGCATACAACTTTTTTCTCCTTTTTTAAGATTTTATTTATTTATTTGGCAGAGAGAGAACAAGCAGGGAGAGCTTCAGGCAGAGGGAAGGGAGAAACAGGCTCCACGACGAGCAGGGAGCCCAATGTAGGGCTCAATCCCAAGACCCAGAGATCATGACCCAAGTCAAAGACAGATGCCCAACCAACTGAGTCGCCCAGGCACCCCAGGCATCCAACTCTTAATCTCAGCTTGGGTCTTGACCTCAGGATGATGAGTATAAGCCCTGTGTTTAAAACCAATTTTTTTTTAAGGCGCAAGAGACTTAAATAGACATTTCTCCAAAGATGACATAAAACTGGCCAACAAGCATATGAAAGATGCTCAATGTTCTTAATCATTTGGCAAATGCTAATTGAAACCACAGTGATGTACCCCCTCACACCCTTTAAGATGGCTACTATAAAAAACAACAATCTAGAGTAAGTGTTGGTAAGGATATAGGGCAATTAGAACAGTTTTGCACAATTGGTGGGAATGCAAAATGGTGTGGCCATTATGGAAAACAGCATAGTAATTCCTCAAAAAAATTAAAAATATAGAAATATCTTATGATCCAACAATTTCACTTCTCGGTTATATTGAAAAGAATTAGAATCAGAGACTTCAAGAGATATTTGTACACCCATGCTTATAGCAATGTTACTCATGCAATAGCAGAAAGGTAGAAGCAACCTAAGTGTCCATAAACAAATAAATAGATGAATAAAATGTGGTACAGACACATAATGGAATATTAGCCTTAAAAAGGAAGGTTTTTTTTTTTTTAAAGATTTTATTTATTTATTTGACTGAGAGAGACACAGCAAGAGAGGGAACACGAGCAGGGGGCGTGGGAGAGGGAGAAGCATGCTCCCCGCCGAGCAGGGAGCCCAGCATGGGATTTGATCCCAGGACCCCAGGATCATGACCTGAGCCAAAGGCAGATGCTTAAAAACTAAGCCACTCAGACACCCCAAAAAGGAAGATTCTCTTGACATAAGTGACAACATGGGTGAAAATCAGTCACAAAAGGATAAATACCATATGATTCCAGTGAAGCAGGTGTCTAGAGTAGTCAAATTTATAGAGACAGAAAGTAGAATGGCAATTCAGGGGCTAGAGGAAGAGGAAAATGAAGAACTATTGTTTAATGGATATAGAGTTTCAGTTTTGCAAGAAGAAAAAGTTCTGAAGAATGATTACACAACGATGTGAGTATACTTAGCATTATTAAACTGTACACTTAAGGAGTAGGATGGTAAATTTCACATTATGTGTATTTTACGACAATTTAAAAATGTTTAATTCAAAATAGATCAAAGACCTTAATGTAAGAACTAAAACTATCAAACTCATAGAAGGAAACCGGTGTAAATCTGTGTGACCTTGGATTATACAATAGTTTCTTAGGTATGACACCAAAAATACAATCAAAGAAAAAATAGATAAATTAAACTTCATTCAAATTAAAAAGACACTATCAAGAAAGTGAAAAGACAGCTGACAAAATTGAAGAAAATATTTGCAAATCTTAGATGAGGATTCAATATCTAGAATATATAAAGAACACTACAATTCCTCAAGAAAAAAGACAAGGGGCGCCTGAGTGGCTCAGTGGGTTAAGCCTCTGCCTTCAGCTTGGGTCATGGTCTCAGGGTTCTGGGATCGAGCCCAACATTGGGCTCTCTGTTCGGCGGGGAGCCTGCTTCCCCTCTCTCTCTGCCTGCCTCTCTGCCTACTTGCGATCTCTCTCTCTCTCTCTCTCTCTCACTGTCAAATAAATAAATAAAATCTTAAAAAAAAAAAAAGAAAAAAGACAAGTAACCAACTTTAAAATATGCAAAGGATTTGAATAGACATCTCTCCAAAGATAATATATAAATGGCCAATAAATAGATGAGAACACACTTAAGATCTTTGGTCAAAAGGAAAATACCAATCAAAACCACAAAGAGATACTACTTCATACTCACCAGGAAGGCTATAATAAACAAACAAACAAAAAATAACAAATGTTGGGGTGAATGTGGAGAACTCAGAAACTTCATATATTGCTGTTGAGAATGTAAAATGGTGAAACTGCTGTGGAAAACAGCTGGGTGATTCCTTAATAAGCTAAGCATGGAATTACCCTGTAATCCAGATGTTTCTCTCCTAAACATACATACCTTATATAGTGAAGAGAATTGAAAACAAGTTCACACAAAAACTTGTAAATGAATGTTCATAGCAGCATTATTCATAATTGCCCGAAAGTAAGAACAACTCAAATGTCCCATCAACTGATAGATAAACAAAATGTAGTTTATCCACACAATGGCATAAAAGGACAAGTAATGATACATTCTACAACAGGATGAACCTTGAAAGCATATGCTAAGTCAAAGAAGCCAGCAACAAAAATCACATATATGATTCAATTTATGGAAGTGTCCAGAATAGGTAAGGTAAGGTAAATTATAGAGACAGAAAGTATATTAACCTGGGATTGTGGTAAGGGAGAGTGGGAATGAGGAGTGATAGCTAATGCGTATGGAGTTTCTTTTGGGGTTGGTACAAAAGATTTAATATTAGATTGTGATGATGTGTAATATATTACGCATCTTTGCACACCTTTGTGAATATATTAAAACCCATTGAATTGTATACTTTATCTGAGTGAATGATATGTATGAAATGTAAGTTGTAAAGTACATCTCAATAAAGCTATAAAAAATGAATCTCACAAAAAGGAACTATTATTTCTCCCTCATCCTTCTTCTTTTCATTGCTATCATGATATTTGGATTCCTTTCCATTTTCCGTAATCTTAGACTGCATTCTCTACATATTCTATTTTCTGTAATACAGAGTGAGTGTCTTTCTGCCTTTCCACTTTCTCCCTCCAACACCCATATGTGAGAACTGGTCGCTTGCAGTTTCCTCCTTTCTTAATCACCTGCGAACAGCAGGAGGGCAAGAAGGTTGAAAAGAGGCAAGGGCTAAAGCAGGAATACCAGGAAAAAACCTACTATGATAAGTAAGGTGAGAAATGACAAGGGTAGCCTCAGTAGAGATAGTGGAAGTAGTTAGATTCTCCATATAATTGAAGATGGGGCCAACGAGTTTTCCCAACAGATTGGTTATGATGTGTGAGAGAAACAGGAGTCAAGAATGACTTTAAAGTTATTGACTTGAGTACTTGGAAAGAATGAAATTATAACTGCTTACTAAAATGAAGAGTCTAGAGGAGCAGGTTTGGGTTGAGATATCAGGAAGTCCGTTTGAGATGTTTAAGCTTGAGATGTCTCCAAGTAGAGCTGTTGGGTAGTGTGATATAATAAAGAATATATCTAGTTTTTGTCCTAGCACAGAGCTTCAAAACTTCTGAGGAAGTCCTGGAGTGGTAGGAATGTCTTGTTATGCTAATGAGGTGACTCCTGGTGGGCCCCTAGGTAACTTCAGGATGGGGGCTGGTCACCAGAAAATGCAACCTCGTGACTGGGCTGGGACTCTGGGCCAGCATGACCTCAGGAAAGGGGAGGTGGGTTGGAGATTGATTTTAGTCTACCAGCCAGTGTGATTTAATCAACCATGCTTACATAATAAATCCCTAATGAAAACTCCGGACACTGAGACTTGGAGGAGTTTCCTGGCTGGTGAACAAATCGATGGGCCTGGAGGGCGATGCGCCCTGACTGCATAAGGAGTGGACATAGAAACTCCCCACTGTCCCCAAGGCTGTACTCTATGTGTATCCTTTAGAATAAAACTAATTGTAAGCATAGCACTTTCAGTGGGTTCTGCGAGCCATTCTAGTGAATTATTGAACCTAGGGGGATCATTAGGAATCCCCAAATTTGTAGCCAGTCAGTCAGTAGTGTGGTGGTCTGTAGACACTGGTGGTTAGCATCAGAATTGAATTATATTACAGTACACCCAATTGATGTCAGACCAGGAAGGGTGGAAACAGTAAGCTGGTAGTTTGATATTCAACTCTGAGGATTCAGGGGAAGTCAGGGCCAGAGGGAAAACACTGTGAGCTTTGAGCAAATAGATCTCATTTTTAAAGGCTCAAGACTGGATGAAGTTATCTAAAGAGTGAGAGTGGATAGAAAAGAAAAGAGAAGACTTCTGAAGCCATGCCAACAAGGGAGGAAGATGTGGAGGAACCAGAATAGAAGACCGAGAAGTGCCCAGACAGGAAAACCAGACAAGTATGATCCTGAAGAAAAGAAATTGTGTTTAACATTGCTGATAAGTTGATAAGACTGAGAATTTTTCGTTAGACTTAACCATGTGGAGGTTATGAGAGGACAACATCAGAGAAACTTCAATGGAGTGATGGGGTTCAAGAAGGAATGGGAGGTGAGAAATTAGGATAACTCACTTAAATAATTTTATTGTAAAAAGAGGAAGAGAAATGAGGCCATATTTGGAGGAGGAGGTAGTGGAATTAAGGAGACACTGGTTTGTTTTTAAATGGGTGAAGTAGCAGTAGGTTTACATGCTGATGGAAATGATCCTGTAGAGAGGGAAAAAATTTATAGAGAACAATCACTGGAGGGCCAAGTAACAGGTGAGTTGGGACAGAACTTAGTACACACATGAAGAAGATTATCCATAGTAATCACATGTTTAGGTGACCCATCGTAACAGGAGAAAAAGTACAGTGCACAGATGGCAGTATGTAGGTCTGCTGTTAGGAGCTTATGGAAACTTCTCTAACTGCTGTTGTCTCAGATTGGTTTGTTTAGAACAAGCACTGAGACAAAGATGTTCATTGGGAATCAACACCTATGAATAGAAGTGGAGGGAGTGGAATCGGACAGAGGAAAAACATGAACTGGGAGAAGAACCCAACAAGACCTTGGCCAACTCAGTGGGGTGCTATTGAGGAAGTATTGCCCTCCAAAGTTGTTCTGCATTGGGCTGTCCTCTAGATATCAACCTCCCCCAACTCACTCTAGAGCCTCGTATAGTAGATTCTCCTGCTTCTCCCAGTAAAAGACTGTCATACAGATGGGGGCATGATTGATGGGGCTCGAGCCCCCAAGGATGTTCTGAAACTACCTCTTCTAGACCACTAGGTATTGTAACTGGTTTCAGGGAACTGCAAGCGCAGCTTGTAATTATATACTGATTCAGTAGCGCTTATCTGTGGAAAGGAAGGATATGTGGGGTGCAGAGAGGGGTTGTGGCAGCCTATGTACAGGGAGAGCCAAAGGAAGATTGAGAAGATAAATAGTAGGTAGACCAAGCTGAGTTGATCAATTCAGATCAATTCAGATGTCAAGAATGGGCTCAAGAATCCATGCTTTGCTACTGGGTATTTACCCTAAAGATAAAAATGTACTGATCTGAAGGGGCATGTGCACCTGAATGTTTATAGCAGCAATGTACACAATAGCCAAATAACTATGGAAAGAACCTAGATGTCCATCAACAGATGAATGGATGAAGAAGATGCAGTATTAATATACAATGGAATACTATGTAGCCATCAAAAGAAATGAAATCTTGCCTTTTGCAACAACATGGATGGAACTAGAGGGTATTATGCTGAGCAAAATGAGTCAATCAGAGAAAGACAATTATCATATGATCTCCCTGATATGAAGAATTTGAAAGGCAACATGGGGATTTGGGGATAGGGAAGGAAAAAATGAAAAAAGATGGGATCAGGAGGGAGACAAACCACAAGAGACTATTAATCTCACAAAACAAACTGAGGGTTGCTGAGGGAAAGGGATAGGGAGAGGGTGGTTGGGTTATGGACATTGGGGAGGGTATTGCTATGGTGAGTGCTGTGAAGTGTATTAACCTGGCAATTCACAGACCTGTACCCCTGGGGCTAATCATACATTATATGTTAATTAAAAATAAAATAAAAAAAAGAACCCATGCTTTGGCCAAGGTTAGGTCATTCCCGTTTCTCCATTGGTACGTCCTCCTCTTGTGTAAATTTGGCTTACCATTCACAGCCATGAACTGCTTATTAGGTCACTTGGGGGCCCTTTGATGTGGAGAATAATTCCTGTGTGCTGTGTATCCTCTGTTTGGCCCCAGAAATCTACTCTCCACATCCCTCTGCCCTGCTGTCTACCATGGGAGGTTGACCTGCATAATTTAGCCTCTTTCTTCCTTCTTCTGGGTTGAGTAGAGTCAATAGGTAATACCATCAAAAAAACAGAAACAGAAAGGAGAAGAAGGTCAGAGTTTTTTCCCCCTCATTCTCTGTGATGTAGCCTTGGGCTGACTGTGTCCTTTGACAAAAGGTCACTGGTTCTCTCAAGGCACCTTCATCTACATGACTCTCTTTCAGGTTACAGTCAGACTTTTCCTCCTCTAATCCCTTTAGGCTGCATGCTTCGGGTTCCTGTCTAGTTTCTCATGTGGGTGTCCTATACCCTAGCCACATTTAGGAAATTAATTCCTTTGTAAATAAACCCTTTAAATATTTAAGTATTAAGTGTTTCTTATCCCTAGCTGACCCACCCTCCAAATCCTGACCTGCTGCAGGAGCAGCTAGGAGTGAAGGATGAAGAGAACTGGGTGCAGAATCTATCATCAGAAGAAGAGTAGTGTGGAACTTTCAGGGGCAGTGGTCAAACCAGCGAAACTAACTATGGTGGAAAATGATACCATCAGTTTGTATAACCAAAGAGCACAGAGGCAATCTCTCTTGAGGCATAATTCATTTAAGGACTTAAGCATGTCCTCAAGACTTGATCTCTTACTTTATCTATTGCTTTTGCCTTCCTTGGTGTTGGTTTCCATTACGGCCATGCTCTTTTCTTTGTGGAGGCAAAGACCAGCTAGAGGCAATACTGTGCTTCTTTAGTCCATTAGCTAGGAATAGAAAAGAAAGCATCTCTTTCCTGACCAGTAAAGGTCCCAAGTCTTCTGCTTGTTGGGCTAGCTTGGGTCACATGCTCATTCCTGAACCAATCATAATGACCAGGGGATGGTATGATAGAATTATCCAGACCTGGTTCATCTGCCCAGTTCTATGGTGGGAGTTGGTGAAGGGCTAGCCCCCGTTGAAACACACAGTATGAATTCTCCATAAGAAATAAGAGCTCTATAACCAGCAGTGGAGGAAGGGAAATGGTCTGGGAAGCAGACCCAAAGCTACCACAGTTCAGTACAAATGAATTTAGAGTGGAGGTGTGAATGGCAGTGTTTGAGAGCCTACTGTGAGAAACTGTTGAGCCCATTTACTCTGAGAGTAGTACCACAGCATCACAGCACTCTTTCTACACTTGGTGGTCAGCCTGACAGGTGGTCAGATTAGTTGAAGGTGTGAGTGTGTGTGTCGGGGGGCGGGGGCAATAGAAGGTTGTGGATTGCTTTGAAGCTTGCTCATATCTCCTGAGATGGAGAATAACTTGGAGCCTCCATGTCTGATTGGAGAGCTCATAAGCAATGATATGGAAAGTATAGGATTCAGAGAGCCATGGCTAGAGAGAACCAAGTGCATCTTCAGCCAAGCAAAGCAAAGCCTCAGCCTAGGAACTGATAGGCAGATACATGTGGGAGCTCATCCACTACCAGCCTCCACCAAGATGCCCTCTTTGGGACCTAAGCAATTTCATCGTACATGCAGTTTCCTAATGCGCCATGCATTCGACCTTTTTGGAGCTCTGTGTCTTGCTTTTGGCTTTCCTTCAAGGACTCCTTCTCCTATGTCATTGGTTTATTTTTGTTGTGTCAGTTTCATTTAAGAAAAAAACAACCAAGCTCATCTCTCCCAACCTCCACCATGTTAGTCCCATTACGGAAGGGGTGTCCATCTCTTGGCTGTCTCTATTAGAGCAGGACCAGCATTTTTGGTTATTACAGCCACCTTGTGAAAAAGAGAGGACTCTTTATGGCCCTAAGGTAGTTCATTCTGCCAGTATGTTCTCAAATTGTCATACTAAATATGCATTCTTGCAGAGCTATGAAAGATATTGTTCTCCCAGCTGCCTTCCACTTGCTCCTTCAAATTCTCAGTATCCCCTCATGGGTAGCTGTGAAGTGAAGATGTGCCAGGGTCTATAGGTCAAGAGTTAATGGGCCATCTGACCCTCCAGGAAAAAGAGTATCCAGTGTTCAGAGGCCAGGAAAATATAGGACCTGGGCTCACATGGCCTGTACATGGGGGCTGTTAGCAGGGAAATAGCCATGGGCCAAGGAGAAGGTTATCTCTTCAGTCAGTAAGACCTGTTGAGCCAGAAGGTAATAAGCAGAAAGCCAAGCACTAGCCATGAGACTAGAGAAAGGAGACACAGATATAGAGAAATGAATGAGCCAAGTTGGGTCAGTCACAGAGAAAGCAAAGATGTGATGAAGTGTAGCTATGGACTAAGGTCAAGCAATTGGGAATACTATGGACACCAGGCTTTTAGAAAAGTTTATGTTTAACTGTCATATACCCATCTAGTAGGGGTAGGGTTTAAAGGAGCAGGCCCCACCAGACACAACATTGTAGACAACTAAAGTGATAACCAGCTTAGGCTAGAACCAAAAGTTCTAGGGCTATGTCGACTACCTTTGGGACCAAACTGCAGAGCCTAAGGGGGTCAGATGAGTATAGTCCGTTGGCCTCCATCAGAAGAGTCAACAAATGACCAGGAAGTGAGTGTTTGAGAGGGGTAGGTAGGTAACAAGTAAATTTGGACACCAGAGAATTGGCTAAGGTGAATCCCTGAAGGTTGAGAGGTCCCTGGAAGCACATGAAGCTAGGAGGACAGAAGTAGAGATGATCTCAATAGGTGGCAGAATTTGTAGTTCCCAGATAAGACACTAGCTTAGAATAGCATATGACGGGCTTAAATGCTTGGTCCTAGCCTCAGTACTTTTTCTGCTGAGGCCTTCAGGTGCTCCCAGGGCTAAAGTCATGGTGTTGGAGCAGCAGACATTTTTCAGATGCTCAAAAAGACTATAAAAATATGTAAGGATGGGGGATAGAAAGGGTAGGGGGGTGAGTCGGGTCCTCTAGGGAGAGAACTAAGTTTCAAAGAGGACTTTAGTCATTAGGACCCCTGCAAATAGATCAGTTGAATTCTGCAGGACTTAGTTCTCCCCCTCCTTAAAAAAGGGGGGGGCGCACCTGGGTGGCTCAGTGGGATAAGCCTCTGCCTTCAGCTCAGGTCATGATCTCAGGGTCCTGGGATCAAGCCCCGCATTGGGTTCTCTGCTCAGCAGGAAGCCTGCTTCCCGCTCTCTCTCTGCCTGCCTCTTTGCTTGCTTGTGATCTCTCGCTCTCTGTCAAATAAATAAATAAAATCTTTAAAAAAAAAAAAAAGAATAGAGATTAAAGAGAGTGAAGAGGAATAGTAGGAAGAGCAAATAGAGCTAACCAAGTTAATTTCTAAGACCAGGCGTGAGAATCCATGCTGTGGCTAAGACAAGGACCATTCCCAGTCTTCTACTGAAATGCCCTCCTCTGATATGCATTTGGTTTGTTGGGCATGAGCTACTCCTGGGCCAACTATGGTCATCTGGAGGCACTCTGGAATGACCCAAAAGGCCAGATTTTGGAGGGCCAAATTGATTGTAGTTTGTCAGTCCTTCTCCAAACTTCCATGCCATGTAGATGTGGTCAAATACTTCTCACCAGCTTAGCTTTGCTCAGGCCCTGTGTTGACTTTATTTTCTAAAGAGAGCTTCCATAATAGCTCCCATTTTATTGAGATGCAATTCAGTACCATATAATCCACCTATTTAAGGTATATGGCAATACTGGGGTGCCCGGGAGACTCAACGGGTTAAGCATCTAAATCTTGATTTTGGCTCAGGTTATGATCTCAGAGTTGTGAGATTGAGCTCTACATTGGGCTCCACACTGGGTATGGAGGCTACTTAAGATTCTCTCACCTCTCTCTCTCCCCACCTTTGCCCTTGCCCCTACTCTCTCTCTTTCTCTTAAAAAAAAAAAAAAGAATTAAAGCATACAGTAGTTTTAATACATTCAGAATTGTACAACAACACTACGTTAAATTTTGGAACATTTATCATTCCCTCCCCCAAAATCCCCACTTATCCAGAAATCATTTCTTCCTACCACCCAGCCCTAAGCAACCACTAATCTAATTTTTGTCTCTATAGATTTGCCTACACTGGACATTTCATATAAGTGGAATCACAGTATGTGTTTTTTAATGACCGGCTTCTTTCACTCTGCATGGTATTCTCAAGGTTCATCCTTGTTGTGGCAAGTATCAGACCTTCATCTCTTTTTATGGCCAAATAATATCGCACGTGAAAATACTACGTTTTATTCATTCATTCATCAGCTGCTGGACATTTATTGTTTCCATATTTTTGCTATTATGAATAATGCTTCTGTGAACATTCTCGTACAAGTTTTTGTGTAAACAACTTTTTCATTTTCTTGGGTATATACAGAAGAGTGGAATTGTTGAGCCATGTGGTTATTCTATATTTTAACCTTTTGAGGAAATGCCAGATTGTCTTTTAATGCAGATGTACTTTTTGCATGTCCATCAGCACTGTTCAAGTTTTTTCACATCCTTATCAACACTTTTTATTATCTGTTTTTTCTATTATAGCCATCCTACTGGGTACAAAGTAGTATCTTATTGTGGTTTCCATTGTATTTCTCTGATGACTAATCATGCTGAACATTCATACTGGTTATTTGTAAATCTTCTTTGAAGAAATGTCTATTCATATTCTTTTCCCATTAAAAGAAAAGATTTTAGTTATTTATTTAAGAAACACAGAGAGAGAGGGCATGCACACAAGTGGAGGGAGGGAAAGAGGGAGAGAGAATCTCAAGCAGACTCTGCACTGAGCATGGAGCCCCATGGAGAGCTGGATGTGGGGCTCCATCTCACAACCCTGATATCATGACCTGAGCCAAAATCTAGAGTTGGACACTTAGGTGACTGAGCCACCCAAGCGCCCCTCTCTGCCCTTTTTAATTGCCTATCTGTTATTATTGACTTGTAAGTGTTCTTTATATATTCTAGATACTGATCCTTTATCAAATATATGATTTGCAAATATTTTATCCCATTCAGTCACTTGTTTTTTTCACTTTCTTAATGGTGTCCTTTGCAACATAACAATTTTTAATTTTTATAAAGACTAATTTATTTTTTCTTTTACTGTTTATTCTTTTTTTTTGAGGTTGTATTTAAGATACCATATCCTAATCCAAGACCATGAAGATTTATGCCTATGTTTGCTTCTAAGAGTATTATAGTTTTTGCTCTGACACTTATGTTTTGATCCATTTTTATATATATTGTGAGGTAAGGATCCAACTTTATTCTTTTACAATTAGATATCCAGTTTTCCTAGTATCATTTGTTGAAAAGATTATTCTATTTTTCCATCATTGCACTGTCTTGACACCCCTGTCAAAAGCCAACTCATCAAAAATATATGGGTTTATTTCTAGACTCTCCAATGAAAGTTTATCCTTATGCCAATACCACACTGTCTTGATTAGGGTAGCTTTATAGTAAGTTTTTCAAGTGGGAAACACAAGTCTTCCAACTTTGTTCTTCCTTTTCAAGATTGTTTTGGCTATTTTAGGTCCTTCAATTCCATATATGTTTTAGCATCAGCTTGTCAATTTCTGCAAAGAAGTCAGCTGAAATTTTAAAGAGGTTACACGGGATCTGTACATCAATTTGGGATGTACTGCCATTTAAAAAATATCCAGTCTTCTGACCCATGAACATAAGATTTGTTTCCATTTACTTAGGTCTTTAATTTCTTTCAACGATGTTTTGTAATTTTCAGAGTATAAGTTTCACATTTCTTTTGTTAAATCTATCTCTAAGTATTTTATTTTCTCGATTTTGTTTTCAGATTATTCATTACAAGTATATAGAAATACAATTGATTTTTGTATGTATTGATTTTGTAACCTGCAAACTTATTGAATTCTCATTAGTTCTAAGAGTTTTTTTTAAATTTATTTATTTATTTTAGAGAGAGTGTGGGAGTGAGGGATGACAGAGGGAGAGGGAGAGAGAGTCTTAAGCAGATTCTGAGCTAAGTGTGGAGCTCAGCATGGGGCTTAGTCCCAGGACCCTAAGATCACAATTTAAGGCAAAATGCTTAGGTTGGATGCTTAACTGACAGTACCAGCCCGGTGCCCCCTATAGTTTTTAATGGATTCCTTAGGACTTTTTAAAAACTTTTTTGTTCTTCAGAACACCCTGTTAGTGTCAAGTAGTTCATTTTATTTTCTAATTTTTTTAGTTTAAATTCAATTAGCAAACATAAAGTATGTCATTAGTTTCAGATGTAGTGTTCAATAAATCATCAGTTGTGTTTAACACCTGGCACTCATCATCTTTAGGATTTTTTATATTCAAGATCATTTCATCTACAAATAGAGTTAGTTTTACTTCTTCCTTTCCAAACTGGACTTGTTTTATTTCATTTTATTGACTAATTGTCAGCTTCCAGTACTATATTGAATAGAAGTGGCCAGAGGGGAAATTCTTGTCTTATTCCTGTTCTTGCAGGGGAAATATTCTTTCACCGCTAAGTATAAAGCTAGTTGTGGGTTTTTTGTAGATGTCCTGTATTAGCTTGAGGGCCTGTGTGCTTTTCTCCAATGTAATGTGTCACTACCCCATTAAGAGAAGTAGTGTCTAATTCTCCTCCCCTTGAATCTGGGCTGACTTCCTTGACTCACTTGTGGCCAACAGAATGAGGTAGAAGTGAAACCACTTGATCTTGGTAGTGAGGTCAGCAAAGGCCAAGCAGCTTCTGGCTCTTTAGAATCCTTGCTCTACAGAATACGCACTTTTGGAATTCAGCCCTCATGCTGTGATAAGCCCAAGGGACATGGAGAGGTTCCAGTTGACAGTTCCAGCTAAGCCCAGCCTTTGTGTCTTCCCAGGATTGACACCAGACATGTAAGTGAATGATTCTAGCTCTCAGCCATATGAGTCACTGTCAATCATTTAAATCCTCCCACTAAGGTCCCATGCATGCTAGAGCATCGGGTCTTGTCTGAATACCTGGCCCACATAATCTACAAACATGATAAAATGGTTATTTTAAACCACAAATGTGGGGCCGTTTGTTACTGAACAACAGATTTCTAGAATAGTTCTCAAGCTTTCAAAAGCGAGCCTGTTCAGAGTGTTCTTTGCATCAGTAGATAGGAGTTGGGGATCTAAATCCGCAGTACAGTGGTCTAGGAGTTGTGGATGAGGGAATGGATGAAATTGCAAGTTTCTCAGAACCTCTCCGTAAGCAATCCAGCTGCAACACCAGCCTCCCATCCAGGTAGCCTCCTGAAGGTGAAGCCCAGCTTTGAACCTCAGCCTAATTGACTCTTCTTGCCAGTCTCTAGTTCCCAAGGCTCAACACTATTCTCCCTCAATTTCCAGTTGATTCTTGCATTATACTGGACTGTTCTCAGTTGGAACTACTGCCCAGGGCTTTGTCTTGGCCCTGGGTTACTGTAGACATTTAATACATCTTTTATAAATGAATGAACCGTGACTCTGAGGCTGAGGATGGCTTTATCCTTTCTGTCCCAGAACCCTTATGCATCAGGGCTCAAGTCTTCTGGATCAGATCTGAGTTTGCCACCCCTTGAACTTCGTGATTTGAATAACTGTTTTTATAGAATTTCTTTCCTGGCAAACTTCAGTTTTTACTTTTAAGGTCTTCAATTGATTGGATGAAGCTCATCAACATTATGGAGGCTAATCTCCTTTACATAAAGTCAGTCGATTGATCTACAAAAATACCCTTACAGCAAAACCTACATCAGTATTTGATTAAATAAATGGGTTCTACAGGCTAGCTAACTTGACACATGAAACTAACCATCTCAGACACGGACATCTTGGGGAGGGGTATTATTCTGCCTACACCAGTGAGAATAATGAAAATGATAGGAATGGCCATGCTCTTTCTGAGAATCTGAGGCAGGCCCTCAGGAAGGGAAGGCATTACACAAAGTCCTGATAATAACTGATATGACAAAACACTCATAATTCCAGAGATGAAAATTGCTGATGTGGGGCAAAGCAATATGTTCAGTTTACATTTTTGGGTTGGAAAAGGGTTTCCAAGAGACACTATGGTAAATTTCTGAAAGGGGCTGTCACATAGAAGAGGGTTGTAGGGGTAACAAGGGCTTGTGCCCTTGATTCTCATAAAGAGATCTGTGCCCAGGAGTTAGGGGGTGACAGGGCTCAGAATGAGCAAATTAAAGTTATTATGAGCAGGCTGGGGAGAATCCCTAAAGGTAAAAGCTGAAAAGCTTCTCTAGATAGAAGGCCTGTGGGAAGGAAGAAGACTTTGATAGAATAAAAAGAATTTCCAGTGGCTTTCGAAAGTAATGCAAAGACTGGAATCCTGGAAAATCCTGGAAGTTTGAACATAAAAGTGAAGGCAAGTCAAGGTTTCACATACTCATTTAGAAAAAGAATCATTTTTTTTTTTTTTTTTCAAACTGGGGCTGTCTAATGTTCAAGTCTGGCCACTCAACTTCAGGTATTTGTCAAAGATACTTTCCATTAATTAAAGCTATCTGCGGCCACTTGGTCCCATAATCACATGTGGGATTTTATGAAAGATTGCATGGATCAAGGTGCTACATGAAGGGCTGAAATAAATGCACCTGAGGGGAAGTTCAGGGTCTTCAAAAGGGCCCTGAAGGTGATAGCTCGACAAGGGGGAATGTAAACCACGGAGGTGGCAATTAATGGATTGGAAGGCGCGTGGCCACAGTCCCTATGCACGGCTCGGTGGAGTTTCAAAGTGCATCCCTATGAGTGAATGTTGGCTTTCTATGCACAAGGAGCCACACCTCTTGGAACGTGGTTGCACAGGTTGAGTTGCTTTTGTGGAGTCCCTTGAAGCTTGCTGTGTTTCACTAGGAAACATCTACTAAGCCCACAGAGTATCTGGCCTGCGTGTACAGGCAGATCCGCCCATCTTCCTGCCTTGTGCTATACCATCAGCTACTAAGGAACAGGACTTGATTCACATCTGAAGGAATCCATCTTTTAGGAAGATTGGGAGCTAGATGAGAAATCCTCAATTTCATGAGATTCCCCAACCATCACAATGGAAATCCAAGTAGGCAGAGTTGGGGGGACACGACTAAGATGGGGAGATCATTTGTCGGGTTCTTACATTGGCTTAATTTTCCATCCATGCACAGGAATTATCTGCCAGCAGAAGGGTAAGGGTCGTAGCAAACCCACCTGTGGCCTTGCTCAGAGATGGGTGTAGCTCAGCGGGACATTTGCAGCTCTATCAGTGAGAACCAAAAACTTTTACTCAAGAATTTTTTTTCCCTGGGCCACCTGGGTGGTTCATGATCTCAGGCTCCTGGGAGGGAGTCTGCATCAGGTGCCCTGCTCAGCAGGGAGCCTGCATCTCTCCTCTCCCTCCGGCCCTCGCCCCTGCTTGTGTTCTCCCTCTGTGTCTGTCTGAAATACATAAATAAAACCTTTTTTTTAAAAAAGTATTTTTCCTGTGTATGTCCTTATTATAAAAACTGGGGAATATAGATAAGCACAAAGAAAAAGTGGAAATTCACCCACAATTACATCACCCAAAGACAGCAACTGCAAATATTTTCTTATATTGATATGAAAGTTCTCTGGAAACAATTTAGGTCACTTTAACACGAATGCAGAAATTACAATGGCTCTTAGACTCATCTCACAACTGTAGAGTGTCGATCTCAACCGGTGCCGCAAGACTCCCTCTGTTACTTCTGAGGGGTCTGGGATGTGTCTCACAAAGGCTCAGGAACAGGACAGCATGTGTTCTTCCTCCTCATGGAGATTCTGCTGCATTCCAGCTCTTAAGGAAGTTGCTTCAGCTACCGGTGTCCACCATGAGAGCATTATCTCCTGGTCCTTCCACTCACAACGGGCCCTGCTGTCCCTGCGTGCTAACATGGAGCAGAGAGAATATTCTTTCCCCACCCCTTGGGGTGACTGGTCACTGGATCCTGAAGAGGCATGGCTTGTATTCAGAGTCTCAAAGTCTATCCAGAAGGAACAGACACCACACCATTCCCTCATTTCTTTCATCTCTAAGCTCCTCCTGTGCAAACAAACAGGAGGAGAAGCCCCAATAACTACAAGAATGTCTTCCTCTCTCAGGGAAGGGAAACAATATGAAATGCCCCCAGTATGTAATAGCGAGCATCTATTTCGTACTTCTGTGTGCCTGGCATGGCTTTAAGCCCTTTCTCCATACTAGTTCCTTCGCTCCACACAATCCTGTTAAGACTGGTATGATGTATGATACCTTCATTTTACAGATGAGAAAACTGAGGCACAGAAAGGTTAAGTAACTTGTCTGAGGGCTCGAAGCTTGTAAGTCTCAGAGCAGGACCTGGGCCTGGCAGTCTGTCTGGAGTGTCTGTGATCTTAGGGGTCATGCCTACTAGTCCCCAATACAGCAGTCCAGTTTGACATTTACTAGGGTACCATATTAGAGGTGTGTATCCTTCTAGGTTTTTCTCAGTGTCTATATATACTTCCATAAAGACAAACTTCTCAACATTTCACCCAAGGCTGACATGACTCCAACTCCCTGCACAGCCTCTTTTGTCCCATTCTCCATCACCCACCCCACTCTGAACCATGGAGGGAGCCTCCCCAAAGCTCTCCTAGCCCTTCTGCCTCTGCAGATAGCTACTTTCCTTGCCTTCTGTATTGCTGGTGGATCCTGTCTCACTTTTGCCATCTTCTTCCAGGTGCTCTGTGATATTAGGCCTTCCCTGACTTCTCCAGGCAGCTGGATGCTCCTTCCTCCCTATACCCATGCCCCTAACCTCCCTGTCTTAGAGGCCCGACACATAGTATTAGAGTTCATTGTGTGCTTGTCTGATTTCCTGTGGAGCTGGGAGCTCCTGGAAGGCACGTATGTTTTTTTATTACCATATCTCTAGCACCTAGGATAGCCTTAATTAACTCATTTTAATAAACTAATTAACTTTTACAAATGAGTGTTTATTGTACTTTTCAACAGTTGCTAGGAAGGCTAATTTCATTGCTTTTCTCAGTCGTCAATTCCAGTCTCTAACCTTCTACATAGGCCTTTCTTTTAAATCTGTACAATCTCTTTCTCTCTCCACAATTGTTACAACCTCTGCTCCTTCTTCCTGGGTGGAGTTTTGCAAAACGGTGATAGGACATTATAAATAGCCTTAAAAACACAGGTGGCAAGACACATTGATTGAGATACAGTACCCAATTCCACTGCACCATTTCAGAAGAAGGAATAATTTCCACTGTTTATGGAACATTAATTTTTTTTTTTTAATTTAAGCGAGAGAGAGAGCACAAGCTGTGGGGAGGGATAGAAGGAGAGGGAGAAGCAGACTCCCTGTCGAGCAGTGAGCCTGATGTGGGACTCAATCCCAGGACCCCGGGATCATGACCTGAGCCAAAGGCTTAACCAACTGAGCCACCCAGGCGCCCCTAAAGCTAGTTTTAAATCCTCATTGTTTTGAGGTTGGGGCCTTTGCACTTGCAGGATCTTTTAAGTCCTACCGCACAAGCAACATCACAGAAACACTTCTGGCCAGAGCCAAATAATTGTTACATCAAAATCGCAAATCTCTGAGATTTTGGCCAAGAGATACCCATTCTTTCTACAACATTCCTGTCTCGTTGTTTGAGTGAAAGGCAGGTTATTGCCTTACATTTTTTTTTGTTGTTGTTGTTACAGATTTTATTTATTTATTTGACACACAGTGAGAGACACAAGAGAGGGAACACAAGCAGGGGGAGCAGCAGAGGGAGAGGGAGCAGGGAGCCTGATGCAGGGTTCAATCCCAGAACCCTGGGATTATGATTTGAGCGGAAGGCAGACACTGAACGACTGAGCCACCCAGATGCCCCCACATTTTTATCATTAAATATCATTTCACCTTTTAGAACCATGTATTTTTCCTTATGGGTATTGTTTCCCTGGTCTGCATTCCTCTCAGGTGCTTTAGGTATGGATATCCCAACTCATCTGGGAGCTGCCCATCAGGATCTTTCCTGCTGGAGAATACCGGGGAGATGCCCCCGGGGAGTTCACACGCACAAAACGTTAGCAATAGCTCCTCACTCTTCAAAACTCCCCGGCAACAATACAAAGCAGGGTTCAACTTGCAAAATCAAGAGTAGCTGGAGGCCTCCTGGCTCGGTGCCAGCAAGGTCTAATGAGTAACTCCTCTAAATCAAGAGGGTACTCTTGATTAAGAATTATCTAGACCTAGAATGGTCTAGTGAGTTATAAATCTTAAATACAAGATTCTGTGCAACACGATAATGACCAAAGTTCTTTGGCTTCATTCAGGTTTGTATTCAAACTGTACGCAACCTGATGTAAATCGCCTTGACGTCCTTCACGCCCACACAGCTTCTTCTTCTTTTTTTTTTTTTTTTAAAGATTTTATTTATTTATTTGACAGAGAGAAATTACAAGTAGATGGAGAGGCAGGCAGAGAGAGAGAGAGGGAAGCAGGCTCCCTGCTGAGCAGAGAGCCCGATGCGGGACCCGATCCCAGGACCCTGAGATCATGACCTGAGCCGAAGGCAGCGGCTTAAACCACTGAGCCACCCAGGCGCCCCAATCCCACACAGCTTCTTATCGCACCTTTGCTTCAGTTAGACCCAGGTGGTGATGTCGCCTGTGCCTCTGCTGTCACCCATCTTGGAGCTCTGTTCCCGTCCTCCCCGCTCTCTGGAATGTCTTTCTCTCCTGGGCATCCTGTTCCTCCTTAAAAGTCATTGTCTGAATTAATTGATATTTTCTGCTCTGACATCTTTGCCACCCCTTGTCTTTTCTTGTTAAGCCAAAATAATAAAAACCTGCCCACTTTATACCACACACAAACATGCTAATGGCTGCCATTTGCTGAGTGTTTGTCTATGCCAGATACTGTAGGAATATACACCTTCTAATTAATGACACAAAACCCTAACAAGTAAGTATATTTATTTTATATCTGAGAACACCGAGGCTCAGAAACATCGAATGATTCCCCAGGGTCACAAAATGAGTAAATATTAGAGCTGAGACTGGGTCCCACGACTAACTCAAAGCCCACGCTTGATTTTTCCATGATTTTTATGTGTGATACATAAATTAATGTCTGTAAAATAGATTTTTGAATGTGGAAATGTCATGTTTGAATTGTCTTTATGACTTGTAGAGATTAAAGACATTCTTTGAAGAAAAGTTGCTCAAATGACCTCCTGTAACTGGGTCTGAGGCTTCTTCTCCATGGATGTATTTCTTCTTTGACCTCGCGTTAGAAGGATATCCATTATATTGGGGTGAGGCTGCTCCCAGACTCTCTTGGTAGACAGAGCTAAGGAATGTATACGTGTATGTATGTAAGTAGGTATGTATTATATACATGCACATATATTCCATATTCACATTCATTTTATTATCCATCTCTCTATTGAGTTCTCATCAACACCTCCAATTTAACTGATTTTTTCCCCTTTCCACTTTGTAATTCCCTTTCCTGATCATGAGAAAACTGATTCATATTTTCTTCAATATCTTTTTTTTAAAGATTTTATTATAAAGACAGAGATCACAAGTAGGCAGAGAAGCAAGCAGAGAGAGAGAGAGAGAGGAGGAAGCAGGCTCCCCGCTGAGCAGAGAGCCGGATACGGAGCTCGATCCCAGGACCCTGGGATCATGACGTGAGCCGAAGGCAGAGGCTTTAACCCACTGAGCCACCCAGGTGCCCCTTCAATATCTTTACTTTGGGAATCCACCTGTCTGTGTTTACCTGTCTACTGTTACTAATGCCCCGCCATGTGCACATCTTTCTCACCCTGCCAGCACTCTGGCACCGCGCAGCCCCAGCCCCAGCTCCAGCCCCAGCTCCAACCCCAGCTCCAACCCCTTCACAGGTCCCACCTTGCATGGTTCCGACTAATTGTTTTTGGACTCAATGATTCAGAAGACAAGGAAATAAGGCCAGTCAAGTCTCAACTTAACTTTTTTAACATCTGGGACACGGTCATAATACACATGATACATCCTCCTCTGCTGATTCTAGCAGCTATGTCAGTCCTCCGTCAGTTTTGATTGATTTAGCTCCATATTATGGGTCACCTTTTCCTTCTCCTCTGCATGATTGGTAATTTTTTTAATTGAATGTCAGACATCATAAATTTTACCTTATTAGGTGGCAGGTATTTTTGTATTATTATAAACATTCTTGACATTTGTTCTGGAATGTCGCTAGGTTGTTGGACACAGTTTGATCCTTTTCGGGTCTTTTGTTTTTTAAGATTGTTTATTTATTTGACCAAGAGAGCATGAGTGGGGTGGGGGGGCAGAGGGAGAAGCAGGCTCCTTGCCGAGCAGGGAGCCCGATGCAGGGCTCGATTCTGCGATCCTGAGATCATGACCTTTGCTGAAGGCAGATGCTTAACCGACTGAGACACCCAGGAGCCCTCAGCTCTAGCATTCATGATTTGTTAGGAGGGTCTGGAGCACTCAGTCTAGAGCTAATTAATTTCCCTTACTGAGGCCAGGCCCTTCTGATTACTCTATCCCATGCCTGTAACTCAGCAGGCCTCTGCTCTGGCTGGTGGAAACAGAGTTCTGGTGTGAACACCAGGCACTGTTACCCATTTATCTTCGTGGATGGTTCTTTCCCTGACTTCAGATAGTTTCCTCTTCCACATGGGCTGCTCAGCAGTACTCAGCTGAAGACTCAGGGATGATCCTGTGCACATCCCTGGCTGTCCCTCTGTGTAGCTCTCTCTTCTTTGGTAACTCTTGGCACCTCCACCCAACCTGGGGAATCTTCTGGGCTCTCGCAGTTGCTCCTCCCCATGCCATGTCTGGGAAATCTCTCAAGGCAGTGACCTGAGGCAGTTGCTGCACTCACCTCACTCTTTCCCACTCTCACGGGGATGATTGTCTGTTGTCTAATGTCCAGTGGCCTAAAAACCACTGTTGCAGGGATTTTGTCTGTTTCAGTTGCTGTTCTAATTTCAGGCAGAAAGGTAAATCTGGTTCCTGTTATCCCATGGTGGGTGGAAATAGTAACAGCAGTGCATATTTCAGATGAGAAACCTGGGTTTAGTTCCTAAACTCTCAACCTTCAATATGTTTCTCAATTCAGATTCAATGCCAACAACCAGTGGGTGAAAGGGCCCCTAATGTTTCAAAGTTCATGAGCTTAAGAAACGATCCTAAGAGATAAGGAAAGAATCTTGGACCTTGGCTAAAAAGTAGTGGTTAGGATTACTCCTGATTCTGGTTTCCAAAAATCAGTTCAACTTGCTTTTAAAAAATGCTTAGTGCTTCTTGCTGAATGTCCACAATAGACCTACAATTATGTCCAAGCATTTGGGAAGTGCACAGTCCTTCCCATGAAGAACTTGCAGCATCTCAGGGGGAAAAAACATAATACATGTGTAAAATGAAATCGCAGGGCAGTATTGTTCATGTTGGAATGACTAAGATAATGAGCAATAAAATACCATGGCCAAAATTGATCTTCTTCCTAACAGTGGACATTTTTTGAGTGTTCTTATGCTCTTTTCTTTATTTTTTTTTTTTAAGTCCAGGACAACTATAAAACACTTCCACACAAATAGAGGAATATTCTCATTTTGTCTGGTTCATTTGCAAAGAAAAAAAATTACAGGCTGTGGCAGATACAGTAGACTAAGTCTCTCATACTTATCTCAACCTCCTTCCGGGGAGCCTCCTCAGGTTGCAGAAAGAGAAAGACTAACATGGCACTCCCCAGACTCCTATGCGGCTTTGGGGTCTTGTGTGATTTGGGTTCTGTCAATCTTGCCTTCATGCAAGAACTGAATCTGAACCAGAGATAAGCAGCAGAAGCCTTGGTTTTGCTGGTGTGGCTCAAACACTCTGGAGCAGACCATTCTGGTTGTGGTGCTGACCCACAGATCACAGCTGAGGCAGATGGGCCTGGAAATAACAATCTGACAGCAGCTTCCTGAACTGACCTGAGCTGAGATTATGGTATTTTAAAGGAGTGCTTCTCAACTAGGGGCTGTTCTGCACCCAAGGGCCGTTTAATAAAATCTGGAGACATTTCTGATTGTCGCAACAGGGGGCGTCCATCAGCAATGAAGCAGGCAGAAGCCAGGGATGCTGTTTGATATTATTCAATACACAGGACAGCCCGGTCAGCAAAGATTTATCCTGCCCCAAATGTCAACAGTCTGTGCTAGAGCCTGAGTTGTGGATGCTGGCATCCTGATTCCCAAAGCTCTCGATCAAGTCAAAGTCGCCGTTCCCTCCAAGGGTAACTTCATGTGTGTTTACTTTTCTGCTGAATTTGTTCCCAAGCCCCAAGTTTTTGTTTCTTCACTTTCTTCTGGGATATTTTCCTTGCATACAACCTTCTCTTCTGGCTTAGGAACAATCTGCTCTGTCCCAGTCAGGAGCATCTCGATGTGACAGGAGGAGCTCAGGTAGGGGGAATCCAAGCAGAAGCTCTGTGAGTCCAGCAGTGCATCCTGGGGCTTATTCACCTACATGAACTTGATGATCAGAGAAACAACATGTGAATCCTTACATTCAGTGTTACTCTCTGTGTTTTTATGTATGTGCAACAAAAATGCAGCATTCCTTTTGGGCCGCCAACTCCATGCCCAGCCCCATCATTGGAACTGTGGAATGGCTCACATAAAGTTGGTTAACTTCATCTCTAAGCTGTCCATGGGATCTTGTCCTGTCCCAGGGATCTTGTGCAGATTGAAGTAAGAAATCTACATACAGCAGTTAAATAATGCTTATGCATAGTAATGTGATTTGTTTGTTAAATAAAATAAAAGCGAAGGCAGAAGTTTAGATGGATGGCATGTGTACTGTGAAATGACTGAAGACGTGTCTGAGGTGGGTGCAGGAATGTCAAGGCTAGACTACAGGAAGGAAATCGGCTCTATGGCTGTCCTCGTGCTGAGGACAAGTGGCATGAAATGTAGGCAGGAAGGTGAGAACATGAGTGGAGAGTCTTGACGATCTTCCTAAACAGGATGGTCTTTCACCTGTGGAACTTGGGGACCCTACTGGAGGCTGTTTGACAGACAGGTGACGTGAAGAAAGAGATGTTTTGGGAAGAGCATTCTGAGGGGGACTTTTTTTGTTGCCATTCCTACCTTTATGCCAACCTGACACACCCATGAATCACTTCCCAACTGGCCCATAAATGGATTGTTTTAAACACCTACAAGTATTCATGGCAGCCATCTTGCCTTTCTCTACTCTGAAATTCCTGTCCAGCCCTAGACAGCTTCAGGGGTCCCTACAGTTGGGGAAGGAAGTTTGGAAAATGATTAATAAATGTTGGTCTTAAAAAAAATCATAGTTATTCTACAAGGTTCTATTTTAGTTTAAAAAAGCACTGGCATCCCTTGACAGATTTCTTTTTTAAATGTTTCTGCTATATCTTTTTTTCCCCCCCTCAGCTATATCTTTATAGGTCCTGGATGCTCCCTGGTCACTGGTAGTCTTTTAAACATTCATTAGTATCCTTAGACAATATCTTCCACTGTCACCCATCTGGTGTCACGTCCATAACAATAGGCACCCCAGATGTTACAGTAACCATGAGCTGTGATTTCTTTATTACTGATGGGAAAAAGAATATCTTGGGCTTAATAGAAATAGGATCACTTTAAATTTCTTTTACCTATATGAAGAAGCCAGTGGCATTTGGAAATGAAGATGCTAGAAATATCTAGAAAATAAACAACAGAGTTCTTTGTAAGGGGATAGGAGGGGAGGAAAAGTTAAGGGACAATTCCAGGATCTCTGGCCTGGGTTGTTGGATTGATGGCATCATTGATTGAAACAAGGAAAAAAGAGAAGCAGTTGGGGCCAGTGACATAATTTACAGGGCTCATGGCAAAATGACATTGCAGGGCCTCTAAATGTTAGAATGTCAAATTTCTAATTTATATTTAAAAACCCAGTGAGTAAAATTATGAACTTAAAGTACAAGGTTATAATACTCTGTATAAAAATTGAATAATGTGTGTGTGTGTGTGTGTGTGTGTGTGTAAACTTTAATACCAAGAACCAATAATATCATAGGCAGGACTGAGACTCAGGGTAGCTGTCAACTTCTGAGCCAACTATCAACCTATATGTCAAGGGACTTGCTACCCGGTCCTGTGTTGGACTAAATAGACTTCACCATGGTAAGACTAGTAATGACCTTCAGTTTATTTTTTTCTTTCTTCTTTTCATTTATTCATTTTAAGGACTTGGCTTCTTAGATATGTGATTGTTGCCATCTTGACCTGATTCCCTACTCAGATGTTATCATTTCAAGAACATAAATAGACGGGGAGCCTGGGCGGCTCAGTCATTATGTGTCAGCCTTCGGCTCAGGTCATGATCCCAGGGTCCTGGAATTGAGCCCTGCATTGGACTCCTTGCTCAGCAGGAAGCCTGCTTCTCCCTCTCCCACTCCCCCTGCTTGTGTTCCCGCTCTCACTGTCTCTGTCTCTGTGTCAAATAAATGAATAAAATCATAAAAAAAAAGAAGAAGAACATAAATAGACATAACTCTCAACTTAGGGTCTTATTGTCCAAATGCGAAAAACTCTTCTTCCTTTCTTTCACTCTCTCAACTTGTCATGGTGAGCTTGATTTCCCACCTAACATCATACTCTCTCAGGTACAGGCACACACGGGGTGGGTGCAAGCCCTCACAGACTCCTGGGGCCCTCACCTCAAGAGAGAGCACAGAGCTTCCAGGTCAGACCTCCTGCCCCTGCCAACAAAGGACAAACATCCCTGGAACTCAAGTCAGGCATCTACCCCCCAACCTTTTTTTTTTTTTTTTTTTTTAGATTTTATTTATTTATTTGATAGAGAGACACAGCGAGAGAGGGAACACAAGCAGGAGGAGTGGGAGAAGGAGAAGCAGGCTTCCCATCAAGCAGATAGCCCAATGCGGGGCTGCATCCCAGGACCCTGGGATCACGACTTGAGCTGAAGGCAGCCGCTTAATAATCAGGCATCTCCGTTTGTCATGAGGCCACAGTCCCAACCCCCAGCAGATGGGTGACCCTCAGGAATGCTGTTACTTCCGTGCCAAGGTGTACTACCTACCGGGGACAGGGATAGGCAAGCAACTTGCCCACCAAGTTGCCCTCTAAATGTGCTGCAACACTGCCAACCTGGGGCAGCGACAGCCAATGCCATGCCCTGTCCCGAGATACCACAGTGTGCCTGTGCCCAATACTCCTCGCATCCGGGCCAAGGATCCCACCAGTGGGGACAGAAGGTGGCAGCAGTCACAGGAGATGGGCAGGAGAGGCCCTTGGTACAAAGGGCAGGAGCAAGAGTCTTGGAACCTAGCCCAGGGATGCAGGGAGGTAGCGTGAGGCAGGATGTGGGAGTGAACTCACATGCTCCACCGTCTCACAGGACTCCACTTACAAAGCATACATTCAGGGGCTCCTGGGGGGTGCCATTGGTTAAGCGCCAGACTCTTAGTTTCGGCTCAGGTTGTGATCTCAGTGTTGTGATCTCAGGGTCACGAGATCGAGCCCTGTGTCTAGTTCATGCTCAGCGTAGAGTCTGCTTCAGAGTCTCTCTCCCTCTCTCTCTGCCCTCCCACCCCAGCTCGTGCTCTCTTTCTAAAACAAATAAATATTTTTAAAACCCGTAAGTTCAAAGATAAAGTTCTTTAAAATTTCAAAACAACTAATGGAGAGCATTAAACTCCAAGCACAGGGCCCTTCTGAGTTTGAAGCCCTGTGGGACTGTACTAGTTACAGACCTGTTGTTATGGACTCAGTGTTTTCGTTCACTGCCCCCCCCATCATTTACTGAAGCGTCAACTGCCCCCGCACATCATGTGACTGCATTTGGAGATCCGGTATTTAGGAGATAATTAAGGTTAAGCGAGGTCATAAGGGTGGGGCCGGGTTTCCCACCCTTATATAAGAAGAAAACGCTCAGAGACGGAGGAAAGGTCATGTGAACATGCAGTGAGAAAGTCACCATCGGTCAGCCAGATAGAAAACTCACCGGAACCCAGCCCTTTGCACCCTGATCTCAGACTTCCAGCCTCCAGAACTGTGAGAAAATAAATTTCTGTTGTTTCAGCAATCCAGTCTGTGGCGTTTCTTTTGGGCAGTCTGGGCTGACTAACAAGCCTGTGAAGCCAGACCTGGGAGCGGGTTGTTTGAGAAAGATCGTGAATTCCGTTATGGACCTGTTGAGTTCTAAGGGACCAAAGTGAGTCGTTTGGCAGTTTCTCATTTATGGACTCACAGATCCAGCAGCGCAGCGCAAGGCTAGAAATACCAGTTTGGGAGTCACTGATACATAAACAGCAATTAGAGCCATGGGAGGAGATGAGATCACCCAAACACAGCGTTTAGAGTGAGAGGAGGGTCAAGTTAAAACCGAGGTGGGCGTGCCAACATTTAGAAGGTGGCCAGAGGTGGGCAGATCACAGAGAAGACAGGGACCGAGAAGGCAAGATCAGAAAAAAGGAAGGAAATTCAAAAGTCGAGTATGGCATTCTGGAAGTGAAAACAAGGTTAGAAATTGGTTATCTTGTCAAATGCTGTTAAGAATTCAAGTAAGAAGATGGGAAAGTGTCCTATGGATCTAGCCACAGGGAGGTCTTAATTTAAGAACTAAGCAAAGAATGAAGGGGAAAAAAGAGACAAAAAATACTCTTTTAAAAAAGATTTTTATTTATTTATTTGAGAGAGAGACAGTGCAAAAGAGAGAGCACGAGCGGAGGACAGGGGCCTAAGGAAAAGCAGATTCCCTACCACTTTCTGCTGAGTAGGGAGCCTGATGCGGGGCTCGACCCCAGAACCCTGGGATCATGTCCGATCCAAAGGCAGACACTTTAGCCAACTGAGTCACTCAGGCACTCCAAAAAAAACCATCCTCCTGGGGCGCCTGGGTGGCTCAGTGGGTTGAGCCGCTGCCTTCGGCTTGGGTCATGATCTCAGGGTCCTGGGATCGAGTCCCACATCGGGCTCTCTGCTCAGCAGGGAGCCTGCTTCCCTATCTCTCTCTCTCTCTCTGGCTGCCTCTCCGTCTACTTGTGATTTCTCTCTGTCAAATTAATAAATAAAAAAAAAAATCTAAAAAAAAAAAACAAAAACAAACCATCCTCCTAAATACAGAGAACACTGGTGGTTACCAGAGAGGGGGTCAGTGGAGGGAGGGGTGAAACCCATGAAGAGGATTAAGAGTACATTTATCTTGTTGAGCACCGAGAAGTGTACAGAATTGTTGAATCATTATGTTACACACATGAAACTAATATAACACTGTAAGTTAATTACAACACAGTAATTTAAAAAAACCTTAAAAAAAAAAAGATACGTAGAAGGATCAACAAGAAGTACCAGTCTTAGCTTAGGTTGGAGACCACTGATTTCTTCTTTGTCTTGTCTCTGTAATATATATGGCTTGTTTTAGTTGGCCTCTATAATTGTTTAGAAATCATAGATTATACTAGTGGCATGTGCTGAAGATAACTCTTCCATTATCTTCAGCTTCTTCTTCTGTGCCAGCATCATACTCAGAATTTTTCATTATTATCTCGTTTAATCTTCACAACAACTCTGTGATGTATGTCCCATCCATTAACCCCACTTTATAGATGATGAACGGAGACTTAAAGAGGTTTAACTAAGTGCCAATGTTGCTCAGCTAATTAATTGCAGAGTAGGGTTTTCAACCCTAGGTTGGGCAGATTCTAGAGCTTCTGTTCTTAATGGTGGCACACCCTGCATTCATTAGAATTAAGTTCTGGTAGTACATACAACGGAATGGTGGGCTGGGGGAAGGAACTGGACAGATCTATCCAGTTTGGAAATCTGTCATTATTAACTGTATTATGCAATCTAGTTACATTTATTATTACTGATATCTTCAGATTTCTTTATCTGGAAAAAAATTAATCAGGTTAAAAAAATCTATTTTTTGCTCTTTACTGGTTTTATTTCATTTTTGTAAAGATTCCTTATTTATTTATTTGATAGAGAGAGAGGATGAGCACAAGCAGGTTGAGGAGCAGAAGGAGAACCAGACTCCCCACTGAGCAGGGAGCTGGATGTGGGACTTGATCTTGGGACTCTTGAGATGATGACCTGAGTCGATGGTAGATGCTTAACCAACTGAGCAACCCAGGTGCCCCTCTTTACTGGATTTAAAGATACAAATTAAAATTATTTTCTTATAGTAGTTAGTTGCCCTTGTAATAAAGCCTATGTAAAATGCCTCCCTACCTTTTAAAAATCTAATGATAGGGGTACTTGGCTGGCTCAGTCAGGGGAGTGTGTGCCTCTTGATCTTGGGATTGTAAGGTTGAGCCTTATGTTGGGTGTAGAGATTTCTTAAAAATAAAATCCTAAAAAAATAAATTTTAAAAATCCAAAGGTAATTAATATCTTTAAACTTCAAATAATATTTTAACTCCAGTAACTCAGGCTTACATTATTACCATAGACCAACCACTTCATTCTATCTTGCTGTGTTGTTTTTTTTTAACCCCATACAACAAATATCATTATCACTGTTGTCTAGCCAACTAGTGTTTAGAATTACCCACATCTCAGCTCTTCTTTCCAGGATTGTTTTTTGGTTTTTTGGGAGACATAGCCTTTGGAAATTCCTTTAGTGCAAAATAAATTTCTTTTTATTTATTCTTCTTGGAGTTTACTGGGAATTCCTGAATATGTGGATTACTGCCTTTCATCAGTTACAAAAATTCTCAGCCACTGTTACTTCGAATGTTGGTTCTCCCCCTTTCCATTATCTCCTAACTCTATTAGGACAGATGGCAATTTCTCACTTTACCAATACATATCTCAATATTCCATAGCCTTTTATAGTCTTGATCACTTTTGTTCCTGGGCTGCATTCTTTGAGATTCCCCCAGATTTATTCTCTAGGTCAGAATTAAAATTTTGTCCATTATGCCACTTAACTTTTCAGATTTTTCCTGGATATTTTATTATAATTTTCAAAATACAGGTAAGGAGAATTTTACTCTAAACTCCCTTATACTTACCCCAATTGTATATTTTACGATTAACATTTTACTGTACTTGCTTTATCACAGATCTATCCCATCTATCCCTCTATGTATCCATCAATCGAATTTTATATGTGTATCAAAGTAAGTTGCAGCATCAATATATGAACTCCAAATTCTTCCACTTAGCTTTTATTTTCGATTCTTTTATTTTCTATTTCTCAAAGGTTCCTCTCCGTCTGGTCATTTCTGATGTTTCCTCGTTTATCACTTACCTTTCCATGTACATCTTTTACTTCTCAAACATACTAGACATATTTACTTTATAGTCCATAAGGCCATATTTTAACAACTAAAAATACAGAATGCCTAGTTAAATTTGAATTTTAGGTAAACAACACATTTTTAATGTAAGTATGTCCCAAATACTGCATGGATATGCTTATACTTAAAATTTACTTATTACTTACCAGACGTTCAAATTTAATTGAGTGCCCTGGTATTTTGTCTGACCGTCAACTGATAATTCCCACATCTGAGGTCTTTATAGGACTGGCTCATTCATTTTGTTGACTCTTACCCATGATGGCTTGTTTCCTTGTCTGTTTTGTGATTTGGGGTTTTTCACTCATCTTCAAGTTTCACTGTCAGACTTCCTCTAGGCTTCAGCTGAGGATACATTCCTCCTTGCTTCTGCCAGGTGTCTGGGACACTATAGATCTGGTCTACTTTAAAGTAAAAATTTCAGCTGATGGCTTTCTAGACCATGCAAAGAATGAAAATTTGGGCCAGGAGCCCTCAGAAAAAAGCAAGTGGCCACAAAATGTCAATAGAGACTTTTTCCTTCTTTTTAAAAAATGTCTGTACAAAGAAAACATGGAAGCAATTTTGGTTGCTGTCTGCCTTTTCTAAGTGCACTCTCCTAGCTCAAAAAACTTACCGCTGCTAAGTCATGGCGTTATTTTTTCCGGTGTGAGGAGCTTACCATCCCGAACAGAGCCAGTGCTTCATACCAGGTGCCCCAGAGCAGAGGTTTTGAGTTATTATACAGCATCTTCAGGGCTTATTTCCTTCCTTCCTTCCATGGACTTCAAGGCTGATTTGTTCCTGACATCAAAAGATTCCACTTGAAACCTTCAGAGGCATCCCTCTATTTAAATGAGTGATTTTAAAAGTTTGGTTGGCTTTTTAGATGTTTTGTAGTCTCTCCAGTTACAGTTATTGCTGGAAGCCTGTGTTCTGTAGTCAGCAAACAATTTTTGGATCTTATAAAGTTAAAGAGTTGCTTCAGGTATTGTTAAATCTGGAGATCCCAACCAGGCAGACCCTATGTGATTATAAACATATGTAAAACAAAATAAGTAGAATTCCTTCTTACTTTAAAAAGCTAATCTTTTTCTAGGTATGCCACATGATATAAAGGTAATTAAAGTGGCCACATTAAAACAAACGAACAGTGCAACTGGAATGACCTGCTCCACCAATTCGGTGTATAAATGACATCATATTCTTTTAATATTCAAAGTCATCACCTTATTGGAGGGAGAACTAGAGCCACTGATTGTGATCAATGATCCCCATTTCCAATATTATAGAGCCTACTCTCCATTCCTGGGGTCCCCCAGGTTCAGACTTTCTATTTAATATGCACACACTCTGCCTGTGTTTCATACTCACAGATTCTGCCTTAATTTCTCAAACTCCTCCTAAGGGTCTGGATGGCTGGGAAGGAAGGAGAGTCCGGCTTCCCACCCCGTGGCAGTGTTCCTGGTTGCCCTGCCTGGGTTTTTGGTTCAGAATCTCCTTCCCTCTACTAAGCAACTGTCTGGGGACACTTGGTATCTTTTTGTGATGGAGGACGTCAGACTGGCCCAACTCAGTACAGCTGAAATATTCTGACATTGTAGCTTAGATGCGGTGGAATGAAGGTCCCAATTCTAGAATACCTTGGAGGAATCTTGGTCTTTCTGCAAAATGTCCTTTCTCCTTAGCATCATAGTAAAGAATATTGGGAGGGGTAGTCTTTGTCAATTTGTTAACAAGTGCCCATGCTGTATACCTGTCCTGGGGCATTAAGTGCTTAATTAAGAAGACACATGCAGGGGTGCTTTGGTGGCTCATTCAGTTAGGCAATCCATTCTTGTCTTTGGCTAAGGTCATGATCTCAGAGTCGTGAGAGTGTGCCCGTGCAGGGCTCTGCGCTCAGTGTGAAGTCTGCTTGGGATAGTTTTCCCTCTTTCTCTCCCTCCCCCATTACCCCACCCCAAGTGCAAGTGCACTCTCTCTCAAATAAATTAATTAAATCTGGGGGGAAAAGGGGAAAAAAGAAGATGCATGCCAATGATTGTTTTAGAAAAAAAAAATTGCTCCCAAAAGCAATTGTGATCTCTCAAGGAGCCTTGTGATCTCCAATACTAGACATTAAAGCAGACTGAACTTTTTTTTTAACTTTATTTATTCATTTGACAGAGAGCAATCACAAGTAGTCAGAGAAGCAGGCAGAGAGAGAGGAAGAGAAGCAGGCTCCCGGCTGAGCAGAGAGCCTGATGTGGGGCTCGATCCCAGGACCCTGAGATCATGACCTGAGCTGAAGGCAGAGGCTTTCACCCACTGAGCCACCCAGGTGCCCCCGGATTGAACATTTTAATTGCTAGCTTATGCCTTTAAAAAATATACAATTTGGGGCACCTGCCTGGCTCATTCAGTGGAGAGCATGTGGCTCTTGATCTCAGGTTCATGAGTTCAAAAAGAAAAAAAGTACAAGTGTTTGCGTCACCAGAAAACCTCTGTAGGAGAGTGTATAGTTTTCCACATATAGATTATTCACTGCAAGGAGAATAGTAACTGTACAGTAGTAAAACCAGATAATAACTACACCAGATGATCAGACTTAACTTCACAAACTAAACACCTGTATTTTCAAAAAAGAAAGATCTCAATTTACATCTTTTACCTTCCAACTTAAGAAATTAGAAAAAGGAGGGGCACCTGGGTGGTTCAGTCGTTAAGCATCTGCCTTCAGCCCAGGTCATGATCCCACAGTCCTGGGATCGAGCCCTAAGTCTCAGCAGGGAGTCTGCTTCTCCCTCTTCTTCTGCCTCTACCCCTCTCCCTTCCCCTGCTTGGGCACACTCTCTCTCAAATAAATAAAAAATAAAAATTGTAAAACAACAACAATAATAATAAAAAAGAAATAAGAAAAAGGAGCAAAAACCCAAGGCAAACAAGAGGAGGGAAATAATAAAGATTTCAGTGGAAATAAATGAAAGAGAGCATGGAAAACAATAAAGGAAATCAACCAGACTGAAGTTTGGTTCTTAAAACAGATCAACGAAAGTGATAAACTTTTAGCTAGAACGAAGAATTTGAGAAAGGGAGACAAGTCAAATTCCTAAAATCAGAAATGAAAAAGGGAACACCACTCCAACTTCACAGGGGAAAAAAGGGAATTAAAAGGGAATACTATGAAAAATCATGTGTATCTAAATTAGGTAACTACATGAAATTGACAAACTCCTAGAAAGACAAAAAGAACCAACACTGGCCCAAGAAAAAAAACAGAAAATCTGAAAATGTCTATAAGAGGCTAAAGGATTGAGTTAGTAATTTAAAAACTTCCCACAAAGAAAAACCTAGGCCCAGATGACTGCATCAACATGTAAAGAATTGTATCAATCCTTTACAAACTCATGTCTTCCCCCTGTGAGACCAGGAACAAAACAAGGGTGTCTGCTTTTACCACATTTAATTTAACTTAATTTAATTTATTTATTTGAGAGAGAGAGAAGAGGGAGAAGGAAAAGCAGACTCCCCACTGAGCAGGGAGCCTGACTCAGGACTCAATCCCGGGATCCTGGGACCGTGGCCTCAGCCAAAGACAGATGCTTAATTGGTTGAGTCACTCAGGTGCTGCTCACCCCCAACATTTATTAACATTGTACTGGAGGTTCTAACTCGGGCAATTAGACAAGAAAGAAATAAAAAGCACCCAGATTAGAGAGGAGGTAAAAAACCAAAACAACAACAACAACAACAACAAAAACCAATGACATGATCTTGCATATAGAAAATCTTAAGGAATGAGAAACTATTAGAGCTGTAATTGAATTCAACAAGTTTGCAGGATACAAAATCTAACTATAAAAATTAGTTGTATTTTTATACATTACCAATGAACATGGTAAACATGAAATTAAGAAAGCAATTACATTTACAATAGCATCGAAAAGAATAAAATACTAGGTATAAATTTAGTAAGAGAAGTGCAAGATGTATGTGGCAAACTATAAAATACTGTTGAAAGAAATTTTTTAAAACATTATTTATTTTAGAGAGAGGGAGATCTTATTTTATTTATTGATTTATTTTTAAGATTTTGTTTGTTTATTTGAGAGAGCGCACATGGGGTGGGAGTATCAGAGGGAGAAGCAGACTCCCTGCTGAGCAGGGAGCCCAATGCGGGACTTGCATCCGAGACTCGGATCATGACCTAAGCCGAAGGCAGTCGCTTAACCAACTGAGCCCCCAGGTGCCCCAATAAATCTTATTTTAGAGAGAGCATGCAAGTCGGGGCAGGAGCAGAGGGAGAGAAGGAGAGGCAGACTCTGTGCTGAGTGCAGGACCTGATGTGGGGCTCCATTCCACTACACTGAGATCATGACCTGAGCCAAAACCAAGAGTTGGATGCTTAATAGACTGAGCCACCCAGGTGCCCCAAAATACTGTTGAAAGAAATTTAATAAAATCTCGGTAAATGAAAAGACTTCCCATGTTCACAGATGAAAAGACTTAATACTGTTAAGGTGGCAATATTTCCCCAATTGCTCTACAGATCCAACTCAATCCCTAGCAAAATTTCAGCTGGCTTCTTTGCAGGAACTGGCAAACTGATGCTAAAATTCACGTGGAAATCCAGAGACCAAGAAGGGCCAAAACCATCTTCAAAAAGAAGAACAAACCTGGAAGACTCATAATTTCCACTTCAAAACTGATTACACAACTTCAGCAATCAAGATGTTATCATATTAGTATACAGGTAGACATATAGATCTATTAAATAGAACTGAGAATTCAGAAATAAACCTTTTCATTTATGGTCATTTGAAGCTGGATGAAGATGGCAAAATAATTTAATGGAGAAAGAATAGTCTTTTCAACAAATGTCGTTAGGAAAACTGCATATCCAGTTGCAAAAGGTTGAAGCTGGACCCCTATTTCACACTATGCACTCAGTAACTCAATAACCCGAGTAACACAAATAACTCAAAATGATTGAAGAACTACATGTAAAACTATAAAACTCTTAGAATGAAACACAGGAGTAAATCTTCACAACCTTGGGTTCAGCAATGGCTTCTTTCAAGACATCAAAGGCATAAGCAATGGCAAAAAAAATGAAAATTTGGATTACATGAGAATAAAAACTTTCATGCTACAAACGATACCATAAAGAAAGTGAAAAGACTACTTGGAAGTTGCTAAAAGAGATCTTAAATATTCTCAACACACACACACACACACACACACACACTAAATTACATGAGGTAATGACTGGGTTAACTAATATTATTGTGGTAATCATTCCATAATATATACATGTATCAAACTGTATTGTATACCTCAAACTTATGCAGTGTTATATGCCACTTATATTTCAATAAAGCTGAATAAAGAAATGAAAAGACAACCCACAGAATGGGAGAAAACATTTGCAAATCATATTATCTGATGATGGACTTGCATCTAGAATAAACCTCTGTTAACTCAATAAAGGAAAGGCAACCCAGTTTTAAATTGGGCAAAGGATTGAAATAGATATTTCTCCAACGAAAATATACAAATGGCCCTTAAGTACAGGAAACGCTGCTCAACATCATTACTCATCAGGGAAGTCAAAACCACAATAAGATTCTACCTTACACCCACTAGGGTGGTTATAATTTTAAAAATGGATAATAACAAGGTTTGGTGGAAAGATGGAGAAAATGCAAGCCTCATAGGTTGCTGGTGAGAATGTAAAATGGTATAGCCATTTTTGAAAAACTGTTTGGCAGTTACTAAAAAATTTAAACACAGAGTTACCCTATGACTTAGTAACTTCTCTTGGGTATATGCACCAAAGAGAAATGAAAACATGTCCACATAAAAACTTGTACACACATGTTCTAAGAAGAAGCATTATTCATAAGAGCCAAAAAGTGGAAACAATCCAAATGTCCATCAACTTATGAATGGAGAAATAAAATGTGATATATCCATACAATGGCATATTATTCAGCCATAAAGAGAAATCAAATACTGATACATGCTATGGCATGAATGAACCTTGAAAACAGGATGCTAAGTGAAAGAAGCAAGTCACAAAAGATGACATATTATATGATTCCGTTTATAAGAAATGTCAAGAATAAGAAAATTGATAGAGACAGAAAATAGATGAGTAGCTATTTAGGGCCGATGGTAAAATGGAGGCGGGTGGGGGGGGGTGAAGGGGAGATGCGGAATCACAGCTAATGGGTAGGATTTTTTTTAGGGGGAATGAAAACATTCTAAAATTAGATTGTGGTGGTAATTGCACAAACCTGCGGATAGAGTAAAAACCACTGAATTGTACACTTTAAATGGGCGAGTTTTACAGTATGTGAATTATGTCTCAACAAGGTTTTTTGGGTTTTTTTGTTTTTGTTTTTTTTTAAAGTAATCAACTTCATCACTGAGGGGCAAGTAGAAGTCACACAGCTCCAGAGATGATCCCCTGAGTAGGATCCATCACTTTTGTAGTATTCTGGCTAGGAATGAGTGCCTGAAATCTAATCCCAAGAAAAAAGAACATTAAGTGTGGACCATTCCAAGCGATAATTTGTCTGTATTCTTAAAAATTGTTAGTGTCATGAAGGACAAATGAAGGCTGAGGCATTTACTTTATTAGAGACTAATGAGACCTACACTCTGTGATCCTGAACTGGATCCTACCTAGAGGGAAAAATGCCCTAAAGAACACATTAACAAAATTGGAACTGGTTTGCAGATTAAAATGTCATATCAAGGTTAAATTTCCAGAACTCCATAAATGCACTATAGTTAGGTAAGAAAACATCTTTGTTATAAGGACAAAAACCTACAAGTAAGAGGCATGGTACATGCAACCTACTCTCCCACAGAGAGATTAGAAATCAACATAAAAGAATATATATGAAGAAAAGCAAAGGAGTGATGATCACAGAAGACCAGTGGGGAAGAAAGGGATACAATTGGAGAAGGACATGAGGGGGACCTTGCAGGCAAGGGAGAGGGCAGGGGAGTACCGTGCTATGTTTTAGCCAGGGTGACAGAACACAACTATTTATATTATTATTATTGTCTTTGAAAGTAAGCTGTTTTGTGGATTTGTTACATTTTACAGTTAAAAAATAATTTAAAAGGAATAAATCTAAATTCCTATACAAATAATCTTAAAAGAAAGCCAAAACCAGAATAGTCTAATCAACCTGACATTTTCTAGGACTTGCTTCTGTCCCTCAGTATTAGGATTTTGGTAAATTTTCCCTATTAAATAATCTTGTTAAGGTCTGCCTATTAAATTAAAAAAATACGCATTAATTCTGGATGTGGGTAATAGGTAAATAGTTAATAGTTAAATTCTCTACATTTCTGAGGATATTTTTCTTACGAATTAAAATAAATTCAAAAGTGCATGGCTTGGGCACCTAGGTGCTCAGTTGGTTAAGCATCTGGCTCTTAATTTTGGCTCAGATCATAATCTCAGGATTGTAAGTTCGAGCCCTGCAACCAGATCCACCCTCAGGGGAGAGTCTGCTTGGGATTCTCTCTCCTTCTGTTCCTCCCCTCTCTCTCTCTCTCTCTCTTTATAAGTAAATCAATCTTAAAAAAATAATAAAAATAAAAGTGCATACCTGATTCTGCATAAGAAAACATTTCCTAGGTTCATGGGTAAAGGTGATTTGTCAGAGAGTGCCAGGCTGAAAGTTAGGATTTTCTGGGGTTTGATACCTGACCACTTCTATGACCTGGATCTACATCATGGATTAGTTACTAGTTTTGTGATCACAGGCCATCTACTTAAACATTCTTTTTAAAAAATTTCCCTCTTTAAAGCAGGAAAGGGAATTTACTCAGTCATTTTTTTCAGAAATAGTGTTCTTTCAGGGAAGTTACTAATATTGGAAGTCACTATGAAAAGAATGCCATATGTCCTAGGTTTAAAGAGCTTACCAACTTAAAGATATACCATTTACTTAAAGCTTTAAGCTTTTTTAAAAAAAGATTTTATTTATTTACTTGAGACAGAGAGAGAGAGAGAGAGAGCATGAGTGGAGAGAGGGGCAGAGAGAGAGGGAGAAGCAAACTACCCACCAAGCAGGGAGACCCAATGTAGGGCTCCATCCCAGGACCCTGGGATCATGACCTGGGCCAAAGGCAAACGCGTAACAACTGAGCCACCCAGATGCCCCAAAGCTTTAAGTTTTTTGAGGAAAAAGGGGGGAAAAAAGAAGGAAGGAAGAAGAAAAAAGAAAATGAAGGAAAAAAGGAGAGAGAAAGGAAGAAAGAAAGAAAGAGGGAGAGAGGAAGGAAGGAAGGAAGGAGGAAAGAACCACCACGTTGAATTAAAAATCTTCCCAAAAGGTATAGTATCAAGAAACAACAGTAATTAACCTCTTTCTGCCAGTATCATTTTGCCTTGGTCTGATTGCCTTCCAACACACCGAAGGACCGAGGCAGCCCTCTTCGTGAACATTACAGTTTCCTCATAGAGATCCTCAGTCTTGGTCCTGTGTGACTCGGAAGAGTTGGCAGTTGCTATGAACTCTATTAAAGTGGCAGATACACAGTTATGCAAACCGTGGGGGTAATACAGCGGATTAAACATATGCATCCAATTTTGCCCCCTCTTAAAATTTGATTGAAACTAGAGTAGAAAGATGCTTTTTGAAAAGACATGACAATGATGGGTGGAAGAGATAGGAAAGGAGAACAAAACTGGCAGCTAGGATGCTGGTGGGCATGATACTGATTTGGAAGGCCTTGGGAAGCTGGATTCCCAATTTTGCAGTGGAGGCGGTCAGAGGCAGGTCAAATTACATCAAAGAATGCTGAAAAATTGGCAGTGCCAGATACCTCTGGAATTTGGGGGTAAGAGCATGGCTGAAACAAGGAAAACTGCTAAAAGGTGTTTGTGAAATTGTGACATTACCTAGATCCCCCCTCCAACTCCATACTATTAAGCAACTGTTCCTCACCTACTGGTAAGAGAAATTCAGCTTTATCATCTAGAGAGAATGAAACAGAAACTCTCTTGTTTGAGGGAGGCCAGGTACATTGAAGGCATAGAGGGCAGGACTCTTTATTCTCAGATGGTTCAGAAAAATAACAATGTGTGTATATTTGGGGAGGGGGTAATAAAATGTTAAATGTGGCAAAATACTAATAATTGGTAAATCTGGAAAAATGTATATAGACATTTTCAGTAGTATTCTTGCAACTTTTCAGTAGTATTCTTGCAACTTTTATGGATATTTGAAACTCAAAATAAAAAGTTTATTTTGGGGGTGCCTGGGTGGCTCAGTGGGTTAAGCCTCTGCCTTCAGCCCGGGCCATGATCTCAGGGTCCTGGGAAGGAGCCCCGCATCTCGGGCTCTCTGCTCGGCAGGGAGCCTGCTTCCCCCCTCTCTCTGCCTGCCTCTCTGCCTACTTGTGATCTCTCTCTCTCTCTGTCAAAAAAAAAAAAAAAAAAAGTTTATTTTGGGGATGCCTGGGTGGCTCAGTGGGTTAATTTAAGTCTCTGCCTTCAGCTCGGGTCATGATCTCAGGGTCCTGGGATCGAGCCCCCCATCGGGATCTCTGCTCAGAGGCGAGCCTGCTTCTTCTTCTCTCTCTCTGTCTGCCTCCCTGCCTACTTGTGATCTCTGTCTGTCAAATAAATAAACAAAATCTTTTAAAAAAAAAGTTTATTTTGTTAATTTTTTTTAAAGACAGACAATGCAAAGAACAGCAGGCCCTTTCTGCCTCTACTGACTATCAAAATGCCAGTAGCCATATATTTAACCTAGAGAAAGGGGATTTGAACACCCTTCTCCAGGGAATTACCTCGAGCGGAAAGATAACTGGAGCTCCATTAAGATATATGGAGCCTTCTTTCCCCAACAGCCCACTGAGACTGTCTTTATGAAGCTAAAGGTCTGTGAGCCCCAACCACATTGTCAGACTTTGCAATCATGTTTTTACTATTTCACACTCAGGGTGCCTGGGTGGCTCATGTGTTCAAGTGTCTGCCTTCAACTCAGGTCATGATCCTGGTTTGTGGAGTCGGGTCCCCGCTCTGCAGGGAGCCTGCTGCCCCCTCTCCCTCTGCCTCTCCCCCTTCTCTCTCTCTCTCTCAAATGAATAAATAAAATCTTCTTTAAAAAAACTTTAATTAAAAAAAATCTTTAGTACTCCACACTTATTAATGAAGAAACAGCTAAAGAGGCAAGGTAGATACAGAAGGCAAACAGGAAAAACAAAGCCCAACTTAGCGAATCAGGCAGCAAGGAGAAAAATACCTGGGCCGGAGGGGGAGGTTAGGTGAGGGGACTAACATTAACATCCTTATGGAGATAAGATAGTGTTATATTCATAAACCAAGAAGGGGTTGCTTTTAAAAGAAACAGTAGGAGAACAAAAAACAGCTGTTAGAAATTAAAAACATGTTAGTGAAAAGGAAAATGAAAAACTCAATCAAATATTGGAAAAAGAAGTCTTGAAAATTTCCCAAAAGTAGAGAAAAAAGACAAAGTGACAGAAAGGTAGAGAGAAAAAGTGAGAAAACAAGAGGATCCGTCCAGTGGGTTTCAAACCCAAATAATAGGAAGTCTGGAAAAAGAGAAAATGGAGAGGCAGAAATCAGAAATTAAAATAATTTGAGATAATTTCTCAAAACTGAAGAACAAATTTTTCAACTAAAAGCTCCACCAGGTGAATTTCAGAAATTTGAAAACCTGAAATTTTCTTTCATCAGTAGGAGGTGAGAAGCAGTTGCCCAATGGTGTAGAGTGGGGAGGGGTATGGAGTCTTGCAAAATTGATTAACAAGACTCATACGAAGGTGTATCACTGTGAAATTTCAGAACAATGGGAACAAAGAGAACATTTTACAGACTTCTAGAGACAGAAAACTAAGACTCTTTAGTTTTAAAAAGAAAGGGGCGTAGAATTTGGAGTCTAATGTTTTTGTTTTATTTTTCAACGTTTACTTACATTAGTTCTTTTCTGTTCCAGTCCCTGAAGTGTGCTTATGTTATTCATTCACAGTACATTTAGATTCATTTTTTTGTAATTTATAGTCTATTTTGGGTTTCCTTTGCAGTCTGGGTGATTTTTTAAAATTTACATTAAGATATTTTTTTCTTTATTTTCTTCATCATGATAAGTGTACTGTTTAATCCCACCCCTATTTCCCCCATCCTCCCATCCATCTTCCGTCCAATAACCACTATTTGTTCTCTAGAGTTAAGAGTCTTTCTTGGGCGCCTGGGTGGCTCAGTGGGTTAAAGCCTCTGCCTTTGGCTCAGGTCATGATCCCAGAGTCCTGGGATCGAGTCCCACGTTGGGCTCTCTGCTCGGCAGGGAGCCTGTTTCCCTTCCTCTCTCTCTCTGCCTGCATCTCTGCCTACTTGTGATCTCTGTCTGTCAAATAAATAAATAAAATCTTAAAAAAAATTAAAACAAACAAAAGAGTCTGTTTCTTGGTTTATCTCTTTTTTTTTCCCTTTGCTTATTTGTTTTCTTAAATTCCACATACAAGTGAAATCACATGGTATTTCTCTTTCTCTGACTTATTTTTCTTAGCATTATACTATATAACCTTCATAAATGTAAATTTCATAAATGTCTCTTCATAAATATTGTTGCAAATGGCAAGATTTTGTGTTTTTTTTTTTAAAGATTTTATTTATTTTTTTGACAGAGAGAGATCACAAGCAGGCGGAGAGGCAGGCAGAGAAAGGAGGAAGCAGGCTCCCCACCGAGCAGAGAGCCCAATGCGGGAATTGATCCCAGGACCCCTGAGATCATGACCTGAGCCGAAGGCAGCAACCCAACACACTGAACCACCCAGGCGCCCAAGATTTTGTTTTTATGGTTGAATAATATTCCATTTTGCACACACACACACACACACACACACACACATATATCTCACATCTTTTTATCCATTCATCATTCGATGGACACTTGGGCTGCTTCCATATTTTGGCCATTGTAAATAATGCTGCTATAAACATAAAGGTGCATGTATCCTTTTGAATTAGTATTTCTATATTTTGGGGGGTAAATACCCAATACTGTGAGTCCTGGATCCTAGGGTATTTCTGTTTTAAATTTCTTGAGGAAACTCTATTCTGTTTTCCGCAGTAGCTGTACTAATTTGCATTCTTGCCAGTAGTGTAAGAGGGTTTCCCTCTCACCACATCCTCACCAACACCTGTTGTTTCTTGTGTTTTTTATTTTAGCCATTCTATAGAACATTGCCTTCAAGATTCTGAGAGAAAATAATTTTCTTATATTTTACTTTATATCCAGTTCATTTATCAGTTATATATGAAGATAGACTAACATTATTTTCAGACTTAAAAATCCTCCCAGATTTGCTTCTTATGTACACTTGCCTTAAGAAAGAAGTTCTCAAGGAAAAAAAAAATAGCTAAGAACTAGGAAAGATATGGAAAAAAAAAAAGAAGATTCCATACAAGAGAGGGATAAAAGGATCCCAGAGAGGTACCAGAAAAAGAGGTTCTAGGATAACAGCTATGCACTGGATGTGAGGGCAAACTCTCCAGTGTACCCAAAAGATAAACATATAGAAGGCTATAATTTCCGATATCCCTGTGGCTATTTTTCTATCTCTTTACTTTGAAGACAGAATGAGGGACGCCTGGGTGGCTCAGTTGGTTAAGTGGCTGCCTTCAGCTCAGGTCATGATCCCAGCGTGCTGGGATTGAGTCCCACATTAGGCTCCTTGCTTGGCAGGGAGCCTGTTTCTCCCTCTGCCTCTAGCCTGCCACTCTGTGTGCTTGTGCTCTGTCTCTCTCTCTCTCTCTAACAAATAAATAAAATCTTTTTTAAAAAAAAGATTTTATTTATTTATTTGACACAGAGAGAGAGAGATCACAAGCAGGCAGAGAGGCAGGCAGAGACAGAGAGGAGGAAGCAGGCTCCCCGCTGAGCAGAAAGCCCGATGCGGGGCTCGATTCCAGGACCCTGGGATCATGACCTGAGCCGAAAGCAGAGGCTTTAACCCAATGAGCCACCCAGGTGCCCCCAAATAAATTAAAAAAAAAAAAAAAAAAGAGAAGAAGACAGAATGAATCTGGCACTGACTCCAAACTAACCTTGATTTGACTCAACCATATGCTAATGAATTACTGCTCTTGTCTCTGCCCAGCTGCCTGAATCAGATGAAGACACATAAAAGTGGTCTGCTTTCATTCCACAAAAGTGGTCTGCTTTGATCTATTAATGAGGACTATAGGTGGTTCATCAGCACAGAATCTGAAAATATAGAGCAACACACTTGACATATTTCTGCCATGCATCCCAACAGTGGCCCTTTCTTTATACATCTAGGTTTCTACTTGTTACTGTTTTAAAACAATGTATGTTTAGTTTAGAAATACATAGATGGAAAACCATAAAGTAAGAAAATTATAAACACAGGATAATGGTTACTTGGAAATTGGAAATTGGGGAGGGGAAATGAAGGAAAAACATTAAAAGTACCAGTAATATTCTATTTATTAACCTGAACATGTTTAGGGCTCAGGGTGTGTGTGTGTGTGTGAGAGAGAGAGAGATGTAGATGTTCATTGTATTATTATTCTGCAAATTATACATATTTTATATTATTTATACATATATTATATCTGCACATTTGTTATATTCACAACAAAAATTTCTTTTAAAAGAGAGTAAGCAGAGGGTTGCTGGGAGGAGGGGGGGAGGAAGAGGGTGGTGGGTTATGGACATTGGGGGAGGTATGTGCTACGGTGAGTGCTGTTGAAGTATGTAAACCTGGTGATTCACAGACCTGTACCCCTGAGGCTAATAATACATTATATGTTAATTAAAAAATAAAAAAATAAAAAATAAATAAAAGAGAGTAAGCAAAAGTACTGGTACTATGCTTAAAAGTTCTTTTTACTTAAGCAAGAATTTATAAATACTGGCAGATAATTTAAAGCAGTTTTTTTTTTTCCCACAAGGAATTTTAATGGTCCCTCTAAAATCCATTTTTAAATGCTCAAGTAGTTCCATATGGTTGGAGGAAGGATGAATGTAACTGAGTGCAAGAGATGAATTTCTAGAAGCAGACAATACCAAATCATGAAGGGCCTTGTATGTTAAAATAATCCTGGCCTGCAGCGATGTCTCTAACTAAACTTAGATAAGGTTCACATATGTGAGGTTAGTGACTTCCCCATTCCCCCCAGCCTTTCTTCATCAATGTGTCTGGAACAGATTAGGAGGTACTACGGAGTCCCAGAAACATGTAATGAGCAAACACACAGGAAATGTGCCAGGTTCTTAGAGCAGGTAAGTATTTTTTTGAGAAAGAGCTTTCAGCTTGCCAGTAGGCTTGGGCTGAGTTTGAACACCTGGTCATTAAATACCAAGATACCATGTAACCTAAGCTGCCTTACATGGACCAGGTGTTAGCTGGTCCAATTAGCTATTATACTGCACCTGCCCAGAGGTACTACATCAAAAAAAGGAATTGGTATGCATAATAAGGACTACGCCTGAACAGGTTTCAAGAGCACTGGTCATATTTGCTGTACGTCTACTTATGCTACATTCTGGTTCCTCCTTGACTGTGGACACTACCGTGTCATCATGGGGAATTCCCTAAATCCAGTTGACTGAGGATGAACTATTTTGAGCCTGCTTTATTAATGGTGCTTGTGGTGTAGCCCCTCTCAGTTGTCCTAAAGGACAGAAAAGCAGAAAAATCTTCCCAGTGTGTACAACATTAGGTAATACATCTCCCTGTCTACAGTATCTAGGGGAGATAAGCCTGAATTAAGAACCTACACCAATTCATGGACAAAGGCTTGTGTCTTCAATGGATGATCAGTGACTTGGAATGACCATGATGCAGAGACTGCTGACTGTTGACAAAGAGGGAAGAGGTTCATGGACAGACCTCTCAGAAGGGGCCAAGAGTATGCAAGCATTTGGGCCCAGGGTCAACATTCACAAAAGCCCTCTATGACGGAGAAGATTCATCATAATTAGTTTGGCAAGATGACTCATTTTGCGGATAACAGTCAACCTCCAATCAGTGCGTGCTCATGAATAAAGTGGCAGGCGTGTCAAGACAGAAGCTATGCAAAGTCTCATCAACATGGACTTCCCCCCACCAAAGCGAGGCTGTAGCATGGGCTAATTGCTACCGCCGAGTGCCCCATCTACGGGTAGCAACAATCCCCAGTGCCTAGTGTGGGGGCTTCCCAGTTGCCACCTGGCAAGAGGTTGATTGCATACTGCTGAAACTCTTCAGTCATGAAAGGGGCAGGAATGCACCCTCATGAGGATACTTATTCTGAATTTGGACTCATTTCCACTGTTTGCTATCCTTCTAGTACCCTGTCCATGGACTTGCGGAACACTACACTGTCATGGTACTCCCAGATATTACTTCTAACCAAGAAAATCAGTCTACACCAAAAGAAGAAAGGTCATGGGTGTATCTTCTCAAGATTCACTGATCTTAGCATGTATGCCATCACATAAGAGCAGCTGTGTAGCTGCCCATATAGAATGGTAAAATGGCCTATTGTTGACAGGTGGGAATGAAATTGTAATTGCCTATAGCCTCAGACAGAGAAAAGAGCTTTGTTGTTGGAATAGCACTGCATATGCAGATGCTTGAAGATATGAGAAAACCCAGCAGATCTGAGGTGTTGCAGTTATTTCAGGAAGGCAGAGAAGAGGGAAGGCAAAGAAAATGGGTTCAGCAGGTAAACATAACTCTTGTTGAGAAGCATTACTCTCTTTTGTGGGTGATAGGGACCCAAGGAAGGCTGCCATGTGAGACTGCCAAGGACCCGCTCAAATTCCAGTACAATTTACAATTGCAGGAAACTCTCATAACCTCTTCCCCTCCATAAGCCTGGCACTATCCCTTCCTCCTCTGAATGACAGTTCATTGCATAAGTACTGGTGGTTTCAGCATATTTGTAAATTCCTTAATACTCTTCCCTCGGGGAGGTAGGGATACACCTTCCCCTTGAAGGTTGGAGGTTGGAATGGGTGACTGGCTTCTAACAGTGCAGTATAGAATGGAACAATAGTAACTTTACAGTAGAGAAGTCCCCTTAACTAAGCCACCAAAGTTAACATCACCAGAAATATATCATATCAATATCATGTAACCCCTGATATGATGCAATGAGAAGGAGCGTATCATCTCTGTGTTTTTCCCAAAAACTGGATTAAGGGCATGGAGGAGCTTGCTGTAGGATCTTTGTAATTCTAATATAAATCAAAAATTGCCTCAAAATAAAAAAGATTAAAATTATTTCAAAGTAAGAAGTAAATTTTTTTTTAAAAAAGTAAAAAGTAAAAATTTTAAAAAACGTTTGCTTCCAAAAGGTTCTCACTAAAGAAAATTTTAAAGGATATATTTCAAGTGAGTGAAATAATCATACCCGGTAGGCTGAGATTCAAGGAGAAATGATAAGCAAGGAAATTGTAAGTATTCGGGTAATTCTAAACAAACAGCTACTATCTAAACAATTAATCATGTTTTGAGGGGTTAAAAAGTAGAGAAAATGTATATGAAAACAATACCAAATATATCAAAATGGGGGTATAATAGTTTAAATGTTCTATGATGCTTGTGTCATTCAAGAAGATGATCAGGATATTACCTTGGACGTTGACAAGTATACATATTAACATTTTTGACATTACCACTAAAAGAAGGATATTTAGCATCCAAATCATTTGTAAAGTTTTATAAAAATCTAAAAAAAAATCCAAAATAAGGCAAAAAAGTAACTACAAAGAAATATAGAAAAGGTAAGATACATAGAAACTACAAAATAAAATAGTAAAAGTAAATACAAATAAATATAAACAGTCTAAATGCTCTAGTGAAAGAAAAAATATTAAAAACTATTTTTAAAATTTAAGATATACGGTGGCTTTCAAGAGACATTTCTGACATAAGGATACAGAAAGTTGAAGGAAAAGAGTAGGTAAAGATATAGAAGGCAAATAGTAAACAAAGGAAGGTCAGTATCAGATTAATTAAGCTTTAAGGCAAAAAGTGCTACGGGACCTTACATATCACAGTATGTATGAGATTTAATTCCCTAGAATGATGTCACAATTCTAAATGTGTATGTACCTAGTTCCATAGGCTCAAAATAACATAGCCTCAAAATACATTTGTATTTTTATTTTTTTTTAAAGATTTTATTTATTTATTTATTTGTCAGAGAGAGAGAGAGAGAGAGAACACAAGCAGGCAGAGCGGCAGGCAGAGGCAGAGAGGGAAGCCGGCTCCCCACTGAGCAAGGAGCCCGATGCGGGACTCAATCCCAGGATTCTGGGATCATGACCTGAGCCGAAGGCAGCGGCTTAACCAACTGAGCCACCCAGGCGTCCCACATTTGTATTTTTAAACTAGGAAAGAATTTTAAGGAAAAATAGACAAACCATCATCATAGTAGAAAATTTTACATTATATTCAATGATGGATAAATCAAGCAAGAGAAAAACAGCATAAAGGAACATTAATGTTTTAAAAAGATTTTATTTATTTATTTGACAAAGAGAGCACACAAGCAGGGGGAGTGGCAGAAGGAGAAGCAGGCTTCCTGCCAAGCAGGGAGCCTGCTGTGGGGCTCGATCCCAGAACTCTGGGATCATGACCTGAGCTGAAAGCAGCTGCTTAACAACTGAGCCACTGGCACCCCAAGAAACAAAAAAATGACAAAACTGAGAAGCTTCATCCAATAGTCATATGTATCGTATTGGTTTCCAAACTCACTTTTTTTTTTCCAAGCACAGTGAAATATTTGTGAAAGTGATCACATGCACTAGGTGATAAAGCAATTCTCAACAAATTTTAAAAGGAGAGGCACCTGGATGGCTCAGTTGGTTAAGCCTCTGCCTTCAACTCAGGTCATAATCCCAGTGTCCTGAGATTGGAGCCCCTCATTGGGCTCCCTGCTCAGCAGGGAGACTGCTTCTCCCTCTCCCCAACACCCCACTACCCCACTTGTAATCTCTCTCTCTAATAAATAAATAAAATCTTTAAAAAAAAATGTTATTAGCATGGGGCACCTGGCTGGCTCAGTTGAAAGAGCATGCAATTTAAAAAAAAAAAAGATTTTATTTGGGGCACCTGGGTGGCTCAGTGGGTTAAGCCTTTGCCTTCGGCTCAGGTCATGATCTTAGGGTCCTGGGATGGAGCCCCACATCCGGCTCTCTGCTCAGCAGGGAGCCTGCTTCCCCCTCTCTCTCTGCCTGCCTCTCTGCCTACTTGTGATCTCTGTCAAGTAAAATAAATAAAATCTTAAAAAATATTTTATTTATATATTTACTTATTTATTTGAGAGAGAATGAGAAAGAGAAAGAGGAATGTGGGTAGGGACAGAGGAAGAGGGACAAGTAGACTCTCCGCTAAGCAGGGAGGCTGATGCAGGACTCGATCCTAGGATCCTGAGATCATGACCTGAGCTGAAGTCAGATGCTTAGCCGACTGAGCCACCCAGGTACCCTGAACACAGAACCCTCGATCTCAGGGTTGTAGATTCGAGTCCCATTATGGGTGTAGAACTTACTTAGAAATAAAATCTTTAAAAGAATTAATATCATGCGAGTTATGTTCTGTAATTAGAGTTTAATTAAGAATGAATAATAAAGGGGCGCCTGGGTGGCTCAGTGTAGTTAAGCCTCTGTCTTTGGCTCAGGTCATGATCCCGGGGTCCTGGGATCAAGCCCTGCATTGTGCTCTCTGCTCAGCAGGGAGCCTGCTTCCCCTCCTCTCTCTGCCTGCTGCTCTGCATCCTTGTGATCTCTCTGTCTAATAAATAAATAAAATCTTTAAAAAAAAAAAGATTGGGGGCACCTGGGTGGCTCAGTGGGTTAAAGCCTCTGCCTTTGGCTCAGGTCATGATCCCAGGGTCCTGGGATCGAGCCCCACATCGGGCTCTCTGCTCAGCAGGGAGCCTGCTTCCTCCCCCCTCTCTCTCTGCCTGCCTCTCTGCCTACTTGTGATCTCTCACTCTCTGTCGAATAAATAAAAAAAAAAATCTTAAAAAAAAAAGAATGAATAATAAGAAAGATAATCAGAAAAACTTCCTGTATTTGGAAATTAACAAATAGGATTTTAAGTAACTCAGAAAAACATTCTGAATTTAAATGATGAAAATGATCAAAACTGGGCGCCTGGGTGGCTCAGTGGGTTAGGCCGCTGCCTTCGGCTCAGGTCATGATCTCAGGGTCCTGGGATCGAGTCCCGCATCGGGCTCTCTGCTCAGCAGGGAGCCTGCTTCTCTCTCTCTCTCTCTGCCTGCCTCTCCATCTACTTGTGATTTCTCTCTGTCAAATAAATAAATAAATAAAATCTTAAAAAAAAAAAAAAAAAAAAGAAAATGATCAAAACTTACAAAAGTGTTAAACTTTTTTTTTAAAGACTTATCTTTTTATTTTAGAGAGAGAGAAAGAGAGAGTGTGCACACACATGTAGCAGGGAGAGGCAGAGGGATAGGGAGAGAGAGAATCTCAAGCAGACTCCTCACTGAGTGAGGAGCCTGATGCAGGGCTTGATCCCACAACCCCAAGATCAAGACATGAGCTGAAATCAAGAGTCAGCTTAACCAACTGAGCCACTTAGGTGCCCCTAAGAAGGGTTAGATATTTATAATAGAAAAGAAGAAAGGTGAAAGTAAATGTGCCAAATACCCAAATTTTCAATTCATCCAATATTTCAATCCAAATATTTAAGAAGTTAAAGAGTGAAAGAATAACTCTAAAGAAAATAGAAAATATTTATGATAAAGATGGAAATCAAGAAAATAAAAAGTAAACAAAAAAATAGAAAACAGTAGCAATCCAGAAATTGTTTCTTTGAAAAGATTTATAACATTGATAAACTTCTGCCAATAGTATTTAAAGAAACAAAGGTAAGAAGGTAACCATAAATAATATTAAGAATAATAAAGAAAACAATTAGAGATGCTACAGAAATTACATGGATTGTAAAAGAATATTATAAACAACATCTTAAAATGAAAATAAAATGGACACTTAGAAAAATATATCAAAACTGATTAAAGATAGAAAATCACAATAATTTTACAACCATTGAGATACTGAATCAGTATGCAAACATCTTCCCACAAAGAAAACACGAGGTCTGAATCATTTTATAGGTGAATTTTTCCAAATGTTTAAAAACCAGATAATTCTGTTTTAGAAAATTATCTAGAGAATAGGAAAAGAAAGAGTTCTCCTTTCTCGTTTTACGAGGCCAGCATGACTCTGATACCAAAAGGAGCAAGAATAATACAAGAGAGAAAAATCATAGATCAGATTCACTCATGGACATAGTCACCCAAATCCTAAATGAATTATCGATGCATGTAATCCTGCTATTTATAAAAAATATGTATGACCAAGTTGGGTCTGTCCCAGGAATGCCAAGTTGCTTTAACAACAGAAATACAGTCCTTGCTACCCATTACCTGCAGAGATTAAAAGAGAAAATCAACAATCATGTCATTAGTCACAGGAAAACAATTTGACAAAATCCAACATCTGGTAATGTTAAAAATTCTTAGCAATGTGAAAATAGAAGTTTTCATATTCATAAAAAGCATTCTCAAAGACTACAGTAAATATCATCCTCAGTTTGAAAGCATTCCTTCTGTAAGATCAGAACCAACTCTCACCACATAAATGGTGAGATCAGGGTACCAACTATCACCACATAAATGATAAAAGAAAGAATACATTTATGTAAATTAATAATAGGTAAATTAATAATATATTTATATAAGTTAATAATAGGATACATGTATGTAAATTAATAATAATAATTTATATGTAATTTAAATTACATATAAATGTAATAATTTACATTTGTAGAAATTAATAATAATTGTTCACCCATGTATATATAAAGAACAAAGAAAAATATAAGCAAGCAATAGAGGAATAGGCAAAAGGCTGCAACAAGAACTTGACAGAAAAGAAAATTCAAGCAGCCAATAACCATATTAAAAAAAAAAGTCTGTCTCACTAGTAGTCAGGGAAATGCAAATTAGAATACCATGATAATAATACTAATAAGTGTTTACTATGTAACACAGACTATTTTAGTGTAATAATGATAAATGTTTAAATTCTCTCAACAATCCCATGTGATAGTATTTTAGGCATTTGTGCTATTAGTTGATAGGCCCTGCATGAGAAAACTCAGGAAGTCTTAAAGTCAGGCAATATAACTCCTGCAACTTTGTTCTTTTTCAAAGTTGTGTGACCATTCTACCTCTTTTTCATCTCAATAAGAATTTTAGAATCTGGGAGCACTGACTGGATGGTGTATCAGTTGAGTGCCTGACTCTTGGTTTGACTGGGGCATGATTTCAGAATCTGCTTGCCAGTTTCTACAATTGACATCCTAACAATACTGAGTTTTCCAACCCAAGAACCTTGGGTTGGAAAACTCAGTATTGTTAGGATGTCAATTGTCCCCAAACGGATTTATAGATTCAGTACAATCGCAATCATAATCCCAATAGGGTTTATTTGTAGAAACTGGCAAGCAGATTCTCTGAGTCTGCTTGAAGTTCTCTCCGCCCTCCCTCTGCCCCTCCCGCTCACGCTCTCTCTCTCTCTAAAAACAAACAAACAAACAAACAAATAAATATTTTTTAAAAATTTCCTGCGGGGCACCTAGGTGGCTCAGTCAGTTAAACCATCTGTCTTCAGCTCAGGCCATGATCTCAGGGTCCTGGGTTCAAACCACATGTCAGGCTTCCTACCTGGCAGACAGTCTGCTTTTCCTCCTGTCCTTCCCCCAACTCATTCTCTCTCTCAAATAAATAAATAAAATCTTTAAAAAAATTTTCTCTCAGTAATATTTTTTAGCATTCGATGAGCATATCCTACATATCTTTTGTTTGATTTACCCCTAAATATTTCATAGTTACAAAGCTTTTTAATTTAAGTCATCTCTACACCCAATGTGGGGCTTGAACTCACAACCCCAAGATCAAAAATCACATACTCTTCTGACTGAGCCAGCCAGGCACCCCTTAATATTACCAATTTTTGATGCTATTGTAAAAGATATTGTTCTTCAAATTTTCATCTCTAATTGTTTGTTGCTGGTATATAGAAATAGTTTATTTGTTTTTAATTGTGGCAAATAAGCATAACATAAAACTTATCATCTCAGCCATTTAAAAATGTGTAAGTTCCTTGCTGTTAAGGACATTCATGTTGTCTTGCAATTACCACCAACATCTATTCAAGACTCTTCATTTTGCAAGACTGAAACTCTGTACTCATTAAACAACAACTTCCTATTTCTTCCCCCCAACCCCCGCAACCACCATTCTACTTTCTATCTCTATGAATCTGACTACTCTAGGTACCTCATCTAGGTGGTATCATATGGTTTTTGTCTTTCTGGTTGGTTTATTTCACTTAGCATAATGTTTCAAGGTTTATCCATGTTGTAGCATGTGCCAGCATTTCCTTCCTTTTAAAGAATAAATAATATTCCATTATATGTTTATGCAACATTTGGTTTATTCATTCTCCCCTCAGTGGACATTTAGGTTGCTTCCAGCTCTTGGCTCTTATAAATACTGCTGCTTTGAATATAGATGTGCAGCTATCTCTTCAAGACTCTGCTTTCAATTCTTTTGGATATATCCCCAGATGGGGTATTGCTGGACCAGATGATATTTTTATTCTCAATTTTTTGAGGAACCAGCATACTACATTGTACAGTGGTAGTGACATTTTACATTCCTGCCAACAATGCACATGGATTCTGGTTTCTCCACATCCTCATCTACACATCTTAGAGATCTCCTAATGGGCATGAAGTGGTATTTCATAGTTTTGATTTTGTATCTCCCTAATAATTAGTGATGTTGAACATCTGTTTTATGTGCTTATTGGCACTTGTATCTCTTCTTTGGAGAAATGTCTATTCAAATCCTTTGTCTGTTTTTTAATCAGGTTGTTCTTACACTTGATTTTTGTATATTGATCTTACAGCCTGCAACCTTGACAAATATTAATTCTAGTTGTTGCGGGTTCTTTAGGATTTTCTAGATGGGTAATTTGTTACCTATGTATACAGACAGTTTTCTTTCTTTCTTCCTAATCTGGATATCTTTTTATTTCCCAGCCTTACTGACCTAACTAGAATTTACAGCACAATGTTGAATGGAAGTGATGACAACAGACAACTTTGCTTTGACAATTTCTCAAAGAAAAAGTATTGGTCTTTATTTATTAAATATCATGTTAGTTGTAGATTTTTCATAAATGCCCTTTATTGGTGTGAAAAGGTTCCCTCCTATTCTTAATTTGCTGAGAGATTTTTCTTAGGGATAGATGTGGGATTTTTATCAAGTGTTTTTTCTGTATCTATTGAGATTATCATATGATTTTTCTTTTTAGTCTGCTAGTAAGGTGAATTATATTGATTGACTTTCAAATGTTAAACTGGCCTTGCATTCTTGGGATAAATCCAATTGTTCATGATATTTTATCTGTTTTATATACAGTCATCAGATTCAGTTCACTAAAAATTTTAAGAGAACTTTTAGATCTCTGCCTCTATGTTCATGAAGGGAATTCCTTTTTAGTCTTTTTCACTGGAATTAGAGTAATCTGACCTCAGAAAATGAGTTTGGAAATATTCTCTTCCCTTCAATTTTCTGGAAGAATTTATGTGAATTGGTTTTATTTATTTATTAAATGTTTGGTAGAATTTACCAGTGAGACCAGATATGCCTGAAATGTCTTTGTGTGGAAGGTTTTTAAACTATAAATTCCATCCCTTAAACAGAGGTAGGGATATTCAAATGGTCTTTTTCTTCTTGTGTGACCTTTAGTAGATTATGTCTTTCAATCCAAGCTGTCAAATGCATTGGCCTACAGCTGTTCATAATTCCTTTGTTCTTTTAATATGTGGAGGATGTGTGGTGATGTCTCCCCTTTCACTTTTTATATTGTTGACTCAAATCTTCTCTGTTTTGCTAGCCAGTCTTCTTAGAATTTAATGGTTTTAAAAAATCTTTTCAACTAGCTCTTAGTTTTATTTTTTCTATTGTTTTTTTGCTCTCCATTTCATCAACTGAAGTTCTTTAAGATTTCCTCCCTTCTGCCTACAGTGGGGGTTATTTGCTCTTTTTTTTTTTCTAATTTCTTAATGTAGACGTCTTGTTAATTGATTTGAAACATCTCTCTCTCTCTCTCTTTTTTTTAAAGATTTTGTTTGTTTATTTGTCGGAGAGAGAAAACGTGGACTAGCAGCGGGATTGCCATGCATAGGGAGAAGCAGCCTCCCCACTGAGCAAGGAGCCCAACTCAGGACTCAATCCCAGAACCCTGGGATCATGACCCGAGTTGAAGGCAGATGCTTAACTGACTGAGCCAACGAGGCATCCCCGTTTCTTCTCTTCTAGTAGAATCATTTAATGCTCTGAATTTTCTTTTAGCTGGACTCTACACATTTTGATATGTTTCTTTTCATCTTCATTCAACAAAACATTTTCTAATTTCTCTTGTAATTTCTTCTTGGATTCAGATGTTGGTTAACTGGCAAATATTTACTGATTTTCAAGATAAATTTCGGTATTAATATCCAGTTTAATTTTATTTTTATCAGATATCATACTTTGTATAGTTTTAATCCTCTTAGACTTACTGAAACTTGTTTTATGACAATAGCCAATTTTGGTGATATTATGGGTGCACTAGCAGAGAATGTGGATTCTTCTGTTGTTGGGTATGAAGTTCTACAAATCTCAATTAGTTAACAGTGTTTTCCACAGATTACATATCATTACTCATTTTCTGTCTACTGCTTTTTATTAAGTACTGATATAAGAGTGTTGACATTTTTAACTATAATTGTAGATTTGTCTACCTTTTCATTTCTATCTGGTAGAAATAATTTACTTCAGTATTTTGAAGGTCTGTTATTAGTCTCATATACTGTTGACTCTCGAACAACACAGTTTGAACTGCATGGGTCCACTTATACATGAGTTTTGTTTTATTTTTTTAAAAATGTTGGACAACTTTTCAGAGATCTGAGGTTTGTGTAGTTTAGAAATATCAAAAAAATTGAGAAAAAGATATGTCATGAGTATATAAAACATATGTTGATACTAGTCTATTTTATAATTTACTATCATAAAATATGTACAGATTATAAAAAGTTAAAATAAAAACTTATGCACATCAACACTTACAGACCAAATATAGTGCCATTCAGTTGAGAGAAATGTAAACCATGAAGATGCCATATTAAGTCATAACTGTATAAAATTAACTGTAGCACATACTGTACTACTGTAATAATTCTGTAGTCACCTCCTGTTGCTATTGTGAGCTCAAGTGTTGCAAGTATCCGCTTAAAACACCATGTGATGTTAATCATCTCCATGTGAACAGTTTGCATCACTAGTAAATTTTGTATTGCAGTAAAAAGTGATTTCTTGTGGTTCTTGCATATTTTTCACTGTGCTTAGTGCATACGGTAAACTTTGAATAACACCATGGGACCCATACAAAGTGCCACTTAGTGATGCTGGAAGTGTTCCCATGAAGCAGAGATAAGTCATGACACTACAAGAAAAGGTTGAATTGCTAGATATGTGTGGTAGATTGAGGTCTGCATCTGCAATAGCTCACCATTTCAAGATAAATAAATCCAATGTAAGGACCACTATAAGAAAAGAAAAGGAAATTCATGAAGCCATTGCTGCAGCTATTCCAGAAGGCATGAAATGCCTTGTCCTCTTATGTTGAAAAATGTGACTTTTATGTGGGAGCAGAATTGCTGTAAGAAAGGCAAACATATAGTCTAATATGATTTGGGAAAAAGTGAAGTTATTATATGACAACTCAAAGTGAAAGGAAGATGAAGGATTTAAAGCTGGAGAAGTTAATGCCAGCAAAGGATGGTTTGATATTTTAGAAAGATGTCTGGCTAAAAATATCAAGCCCTTCATCCTGGAAAGGTAAAGATAAATACCAGCTGCCAGTCTTCTAGTTGTATGAAAAGGGCTGGACAATGAGAACCCCTTTTCTTGATTGGTTCCACTGATGCTTTTTCCCTGAAGTTAGAAAGTACCTTACCAGTAGGGGGCTGACTTTTAAGGTCCTTTTGCTATTGGACAAAGCCCCTGCCCACTCAGAATCCCAATGAATTCAACTCTGAAGGCATAGAAGTGGTCTACTTGCTCCAAAACACATCTCTAATTCAGTCTCTAGATTGGGGGCATAAAGACCATTGAGGCTTATTATACACAGTACTCTGTGAAGACAATTGTCAATGCTATGGGAGAGAACCTTGATAGAGAGAACATCATGAAAATTTAGAAGGATTAAACCACTGAACATGCCATTGTTGTTGGAGAAAAAGCTGTGAAATCCATTAAGCCTGAAACAATAACTTCCTGCTGGAGAAAGCTGAGTCCAGATGCTGTGCATGACTTCCGAGGATTTACAACAGAGCCAATCAAGGAAATCATGAAAGAGAGTGTGGATATGGCCAAAAATGTGGAGGTTGGGGATGGTGAAGTGTTTCAAGATATGGATCTTGGAGAAATTCAAGATCTAGTAGACACCACACTGGCAGAATGAACAGAAGAATACTTGATGGAGATGAGTGGTTCCAAAACAGTGCGAAACAATGAGGGAGGAGATGTAGAAGAAACACTGCCAGAAAACAAGTTGACATTAGACAATTTGGCAGAAGCATTCTGATTATTCATACCTGTATTTAACATCTTTTATGGTATAGACCCTTCTATGACACAGACACTGAAATGAAAGCAAAGTGTGGAAGAAGGTTTGGTATCTTACAGAAACATTTTAGAGAAACCAAAGAGCAAAAAAGTCAGAAATTATAATGGATTTCTGGAATATGCCTGTCTCTCCTGTCTCCTTCCAAATCCTCCGCTTCTTCCACATCTGCCACCCCTGAGACAGCAAAACCAAACCCTCCTCCTCCTCCTCAGCCTACTCAACAAAAGTTGATGAAGGTGAAGGCCTTTATGATGATCCACTTTCACTTAATAAGTAGTAAATAGACAGCACACAATCATCATACCATACAGTTAATGTGTATATGTGTATGTGTCTTCATGTGAATTTCTAATAACTGTACAGCAAGAACTATGAGACCCTTTTGTGTCATCATCACCATCATCGCCTAAGTAGTCATTGTGCAAAACATCAGTGTGGGAGGCCTGGCTGGTTCAGACAGCAGAGCATGAGACTCTTGATCTCAAGGTTATGAGCTTAAGCCTCAAGTTGGGTGTAGAGTCTACTTAATTAAAAAATTATGCACAATGGGACGCCTGGGTGGCTCAGTTGGTTAAGCAGCTGCCTTCGGCTCAGGTCATGATCCCGGCGTCCTGGGATCGAGTCCCACATCGGGCTTCTTGCTCTGCGGGGAGCCTGCTTCTCCCTCTGACTCTGCCTGCCACTCTGTCTGCCTGTGCTCACTCTCGCTCTCTCTCTCTGACTAAATAAATAAAATCTTTAAAAAAAAAATTATGCACAAGGCTTATATGGAAGTGGATAGCCTATCTTTATGTAGGCATAAAGTGAGTGATATTTAGCATAAAATTAATAATGTGTTAGTTTATTTTATAATTTTACTTTCAAAGAATTACATCAGTATACAGTATACCTCTATTGTAATTGAAGAAACTCTCAGCTTATCATCACAGGTAAGTAGTGGTTTTTAAAAACTATAACAATGTTCCTAATACCCTGTTATAAATATGTTAGTAATACTATATGCCTTAGAAATTGTATAATGATTCATTCTTTAATGTATAAGCTAGGGTACTGTGAAGCAATTGGATTGATTATAGTTGGCTACCATAAAGCAATCATATTGCTTCTTCTTAATTATTAGTGAATGAACCATTATTCCTATAAATAAATATGAAATTATTTTCACATTATCTTTTTATTTTTGGTGTCTAGTGTTAGGAATATGTATAACATCTGCAATGTTTTGTATCATATAAGACAATATTGATGTAGGTACAATGATATGATATGATATGATTATGATAGACATAATCAGATGATGTAAGTTTTCAGCACCAATAAATACAGTACAGTATTATAAATGTATTTTTATGATTTTCTAGCTATATACTGTAAAAATACAGTATATAACACACATAAAATACAAAATATGTGTTAATCAACTATATGTTATTAGTAAGGCTTCCAGTCAACAGAAGGATCTTAGTAGTTAAGTTTTTGGAGAGTCAAAAGTTATACATGGATTTTTGACTGTGTCGGGGTTGTCAGCTCTAACCCTGGTGTTGCTTAGGAATCAACTGTACATTTATGATTGTTATGTTCTCTTGATGAATCAGGTCTTTTATCATTTTAAACTATCTTTTTTTATTCCTGGTAATATTCCCTGTTCTAAAATATACCTTTTAAAACATTAATATAGCAATTCCAGCATTCATTAGTGTTTGCATGATGTATCTTTTCCCATTTATTTAATTCTAACTTACTTGTGTCTTTTTATTTAAAATTTATTCCTTATAGGCATGACATATTTGGATCATGCTTTTATCCAATATGATAATCTATACTTTTTAATTTTTTTTTTGAGGAATCTCTACACTCAACATGGGGTTCAAAGTCATGACCCTGAGATCAAGATACTTTGAGAATTTACTTTACTTAGCCAGTCCAGTACCCCAAAGATCTATATCTTTTAATTGGATATTTATACCATTTATATTTAATATAACTAATATGGTTGAGCTTAACATCTACCATTTACTATAGTTTTCCATTTGTCTCATCTGTTCTTTCCGCCTTTTTTCTTATTTTCCTATCTTCTAGATTGCATCATTTTGTGAATTTACTTTATTTCTAGTATTGGCTTATTGAGTATATCTTAGTTTTTTTCATTATTATTATTACTTTTAGGGGTTGCTCCACAGTTTGGAATATGCATCTTTGGCTCAGTCTGTCTTCAAATAGTATGCCATTGCATGGACTTTGTGAAACCTTGCAACAGTTACTCCTATTTCCCCAGACAACTGTACCAACCATTTTACTTTTACATAAGTTTTAAACTCTACATACATGGTTATTAATTTGCCTTAACAAGAGATAAGAAGACTTTAAAGAATATATATACTTATCCATAAAGTATCTCATTTCCAGTACACTTACTTTTCCATAAATCCAAATTTCCATCTCATAAAGGATATATCTTTTCCTCTTCTTTCTGAAGAAAATTTCAACATTTCTGACAGTTTAGGTCAGCTAGAGATAAATTTGTGTTAGCTTTTTTTTTTTTTTTTGTATGAAAAAGTCTCTATTTTCCCTCCATTTCTGAAAGATACTTTTACTGAAAAAAGAATTATAGATTGATGATTGATTTTTTTTATCTTTCAGAAATCTGAAGATATATTTTTCATTTTCAACTTGGTTGTATAGTTTCTAATGAGAAATTTGGTATACTTCTCTGTTGCTTCATATATCATGTGTCTTTCTTTTCTTGGCAACTGTTAAGATTTTTCTATTTATCATCGTTTTTCAGCAATTTTACTAAAATATGCCTTGGTGTTGCTATGACTTTGTCTATTCTGCTTGGTGTTCATTGAACTCCTTGAACTTGTGGGTTTATAGTTTTTATTTAATTTGGTAATATGGTAGCATTATTTCCTTCTAAATATTATTTCTAAATCTCTCCCCTGATCCCTAATATAGGATTCATCCTAAGGATGTTTCTCCCATGCTCTCTCTCTCAAATAGAATAAATAAAATCTTTAAAAAAAAAGTTTTTCTATCCTGGCTTCTGGAAAAGGCACTATTTCCATCCATATGGAATATTGTGGGATATCCTGACTCTTTCCCCTCTGTAGATATTGAGCTCTGTATACATGGATCTTCTTCCTTTCTGGTTCTCTGTCTTGCTAATAATAGCTGTCTTGGTTTTCCTTAGTTCTGACATTAACTCCTCAACTCAGGAATATTGCTGATCTCTGGGGTCCCCACTCCCTGTCCTATGGTCGAGAAACTGTCTCAAAGCAGTAGGCTGGAGCAATTATATGGCTCAACTTACTCACTTCTGTTGTTTTAGTGATCACTGTCTTTTTTTCTTATTTTAAGATTTTTATTCATTTGAGAGAGAGAGAGAGAGCATTAGCAAAGGGGGTGGGGAGAGGTAGAAGGAGAAGCAGACTCCCTGCTGAGTGCAGAGCCAGAAGCACGGCTCCATCTCAGGACCCTGAGATCATACCTAAGCCAAAGTCAGACACTAAACTGACTAAGCCACCCAGGCACCTGTCTTTTTTCTCTCCCCAAGATTTTATTTACTTATTTGAGAGAGAGAACATGCACATGCATAAACAAGTGGGGAGAGGGGCAGAGGGAGAGGGAGAGAGAGAATCTCAAGCAGACTTATGCTGAACATGGACCCCAACAGTCCCACAACCCTGAAATCATGACCTGAGCCAAAATTGAGAGCTGGATGCTTAACTGACTAAGCCACCCAGGAACCACAGTGATTATTATCTTATACTATCTATTGCCCAATGTCTGAAAACCATTGTTTCATACATTTTGCCAGGTTTTCTAATTTATGAGGGAGGACAAATGCAGTCAGTCTCCATTACTTAGTCATAGTTAGAACAGAAATTTTACCTGGAGAGTTTTTAAAAATAGAAAGCCAAACTTATCTCTCTCTCAGAAACTCAGATTTAGTAGGTTTGGTGTGGAATCTTGGAATCTTTGCTTATTAAAAAGATTTTGATATACATACAGTGTTGGAAATTATATCTTGATACCTTAGGCAAAGGCTTGTTCAGACATTCTTCTAATTAGAAGGAAGGCCAGAACTTTTCATTTTTAAAACTTTTCCTGGTTCTGAGTATGATGGGGTAGTTACAGCCAACCAATGATCTAATTTAAAACAATTAAGTGAGCAGATACAATATTAGACATCCATATGGAGACATCAGCAAACAGCTGAGGCAACCAGGACTTAAGATGACACAATATTAAAGAATGGGAAACTAGCCCTGGAGGTGACATGATATTCTCCATCTCCTTTGTCCCTCAGGAAAACTCTGAGCATAAGACCAGTCTGAGTTTTGGAACAGAACCAAGAAAGTGGCCCTAAGAGGCAAAGATACCAGCAGGGATTTTGGCAGCTAACCAAGGCTGGAGAGACAAAACATAAAGACCAGAGGGGACATATTCTCAGTGAGAAGAAGTGAATGAGCCCAATACACTGATAGTTTCCCACAGGTCACTTGCCAAATTCTGAAGATGAATGGGAAAGAAAGCTAAACTACCAAGCAGAAAACCTCTGAAAAGCAGAGTGGAGGTGTTTTTCTTTGTTGTTGTTGTTGTTTTGTTTTGTTTTATTTTTTGTAGTCTCATAGTTCTGATGAAATGAAGATTAGACTTCAGTATACATGGGGATCAAGGGCGCCCTGGTACACACAAGATTCTCAGTTGGAACACATGGAGGGCTGTGCTATAGGAACAGTAGAAAAAAATGTAGATTAAGCCTTGGCAAAACCCATCATCAAGTTAGTTCAGTTTCTGACTGATTAAGGTGTTAGCTCTCATCCTGACTACTTTGTAGAGGACAGAGTAAAACCTCTCTTAATGAAAATAATCTTATCCAGAGCCACTGTAACTTTCCACACTTGATGTGTGGCATTCTATTAAAAATTACTAGGCAGGCCGAGAGGCAGTAAAAACAAAAGGACCAAAAACGAATGGAAAGAATATACAATAGAAATAGACCCACAGAAGATGTAGCTATTATAATGATCTGAAAGAGATTTAAAATTGCTGGGATTGATATATCAAGAAAGTATAGGCAAAGGTGGAGAAAATAAATAAAAAGAGAATTTCTCCAAATGCATTGGATTTTATTTTCTTTAAAAACCATATGAAAATTCGGGGCACCTGGGTGGCTCAGTGGGTTAAAACCTCTGCCTTCAGCTCAGGTCATGATCCCAGGGTCCTGGGATCGAGCCCCACGTCGGGCTCTCTGCTTAGCAGGGAGCCTGCTTCCCTTCCTCTCTCTCTGCCTGCCTCTCTGCCTACTTGTGATTTCTGTCTGTCAAATAAATAAATAAATAATTTTAAAAAACCCCATATGAAAATTCTAAAACTTAAAAACAGAATGACCAATATTAAGAGCTCAACAAACAGACCGAAGAGAAGATTTAGATAGGTAGGTACAAAATATACATACTCATGCACAAACAGGCAAAAAAGATGAAAGGAAATACAGATGGTAAAGAGTGAAAAATTCTGACATATATATAACTGAAGTCCTAAAAGGAAAAGAGAGATAAGGAGTGACAGTGACAAAGAATTTTCTAAAACAGATAAAAAATATCAAGCTACAGATTCAAAGAACTCCTTGAGAGGCATTCATCCCACCCCAGAACCCAAGTGGGATAAGTACAAAAAAACCACATCTAGACATACCACAGGAAAACTGTTGAGAACTAAAGAAAAAAAAATACTAAGAGGAGCTAGGGGAAAAAACATCACTTTTCAAAAGTGACAAAGCAGTGATCGAAATTGGGGGGGCAACTTCATTTTTTAAAAAAAAGATTTTATTTATTTATTTGAGAGATAGAGAGCAAGCAAGAGCAGGGAGAGGGACAAAGGGAGAGGGAGAAGCAGACTCTCTGCTGAGCAGGGAGCCCCATGCAGGGTTTGATCTGAGGACCCTGAGATCATGACCTGAGCCCAAGGCAGATACTTAACCAACTGAGCCACCCAAGCATCCTCAGGGGACATTTTTAAAATGCTGAGGGGAAAAGAAGTTACTAAATTGAACTGCTATACCCAGCAAAAATATTAAGGATAGAAGGATGTTTTTAGGCAAACAGAAATGGAGAGAACATGTCACTACTTGACCCGCTCTTAATAGAGGAATTATTCAAACAGAAGGAAAAAATTCCAGGCAGGAGTACATAAATCCATATTGGAACAAGGTGTACCTTAAAGGGTAAAGATGTAGGTGAATATAATGGGTATTGATTGTATAGAAAAATAATTATAAAAACTTGTGTGGCTTAAAATATATGCACAATTAAAATCCATGAAAAAAATAAACACAAAAAAGAGGAAGGGGTAAGTGGAAGCATAGCGTTTTAAGGTTTTGGTATTCTTGGGGAAGTGGTAAAAGTAATCATTTATTTTAGAGTGTAATAAGTCAAACAGTCATGTTGTAATCTCTGACTTCTAAATGAATGTATAATTAATAAGCTAATAGAGGAAGTTAATGGCATAATGAAAATTTTTAATTCAAAAAAGGCAACAAAGAACAGAATAAGGAATATGAATAAGTGGGCAAAAAGAAATAAATAGTAAGATGGCATGTATATATCCAAATACAGCAGTAATTATACTAAATATAAATGGAATAAAACTTTTCCTGTTGAAACAAGGATAAAAGAGACTTCTTATTTTCGGGTTAGCTGAACTCTGTGTAAAATGTAATTAACAAATATAACTGAAAAGGCAGGGTTTCTTAGAGCAAAATGTGGAAGGGGTAAGTAGCTTTCAGCTGCCAATCCTCCAGAGCTGAATTCTGACTAAAATTTGAAGGAAGAAAAGCTGTCCTTTCAGTGCTAGGGATTGTTTCTTTTTCTTTTCTTTTTTTTTTTTAACATGCAAGATATGAGGGCTTTGATCTTTGTTGCAAACCATTTATTCTGAGAAGACCTCTTGAATGTGCCATTAAATTATGCAAATGTAAAGCAAAGACTCTCTATGGAAGTTGTTTGAAAAGCTAAACTGCTTTGTTGTTGCAAATTGTTTTATATTCGTGCTACTAGGAGCTTAAACTCCAGCTTGTTTTTTCACAGGAATGCCTATGGTTAGTTTTCTTCCAAACTATCAAAAAGCAAACACAACACATCTCTGTATTATTTTTCTTGTGAAGACTACATACTAGTCTCACACGAAGAACTCATTTACTATTAATACAACTTCATCTGTCCTCTCCGGGAAATAAAAACCTTATTTTATTTCTCTTATGAGAATCCCCACTCTCCCACTGCGTTTTTTTTTTTTTTTTTCTTCTGAATGTATTTCCATTACAAGTAGCTCCCATTTTACCTAAGACTGCATCTGTCTGATTCATCTAGTTTGGAAAATATCCTTTCTAACAGATTATTTTATATTCCCAAATTTCTCTCATCTAGGGCTGTGTCTTGGAAGTAAGTGATGAAGAGTGATGCAGTAAATCTCACCACACCACACTTCTGTTATCAGTGTTAAAACTAGAATAGAGTTGGCTGGACCACCATCTGAAGATACAAATTCCTATGTTATTACTGAATGATCTAGATGGTCTGTGGTGTAGAACAATAAGGCTAAGGATTAGAATGGAGAAAAGCTAAAGAGATAAACAAGGCAGGGCTGGTGTTGGGGGTAAAAATTCTGTCTTTTTCTTAGTGGCTGAAGAAATGTTCACTCACTAGGAACTTTTTTTTTTTTTTTTTTTTGAGTCTGTGCTGCTTGTACAAGACTAGATCATTAGAGATGCAGAGGCATTCCCAAAGAGCATATGTCTGGTAATATATTAAAAAATGTATAGAAGAGCAACATATCAAGTGCCAAAGGAACAGGGCAAGTGGTCAATACTACAAAAATTCAGAAAGAAAATACAAATCAAAGTTAAGGCAGTGAGTGAAGGGGTGGTCTTTAAAAGGTAAAACTGAGATAAAATGAGGTGGTGTTGGGGAGAACTGTCTACATAGGGGCAGGACACAAAACAGTTAAAGGTCCAGTAGCAGGAAAACACTTCCACTAAAAATTATTAAGCATTTAATATGTCTTTTCATTTGTCACTTATTACAGGGAAAAAAATATGAAGTATGACTCAATCTCTGCCTCAAGGAGTTTAAACTAGATGAGAGACAAGACAAAGAAACATATATGTCACCAGTAGAAGACAGGCCACAAGAAGGGCCAGTTCGTGGTTCAGCTATCAATTCGGAAAAAAGCAATTCTGCACAGGGCATGGGTAAAAAACAGGCGGCGGAACAAATGAGACTAAGGTTTCAAACTCAGATGTGTGCCACAAAAGAGCTCTGTGACCTTGTACAAGTCACAGGACACAAGTGACTTGGGTCTTTCTATAAAAATGGCTTGCTAAGGTCCAACAAGACTCTCTGTTGTGGGGAGGATGAAGTCATTGCGGTGAAAGGGCTTGATATGCGTGTCTGAGTTTCCACCCTTTCTGCCCTCCTCTTTTTCCTACAGTAGGGTAAGATGTGTGGGATGCTAGTGAGAGCAACAAGGGAATCCTAAAGGAAGGCAACTTCCTCCCGCCCTTTGTCCACTCCTCACTCCCCCAGCTCTCGACTTCGGTTCTGGGAGAGTCACTGTGGAAGTGGGGTGAGGGCACAGAAGTGGGGAGGGAGGATCTACTAACTGTAAACAGACATCATCAGGAGTTCAGATCGTTCAGATCGTCTGGCCACCTTATTTCCTTGCCGTACGGAAAGCCACCCCACCCACACCCTGTCCTCAGTTTCCCTAGCTGTGTAATGGGGATACACTCTCTCCCCTTCCCGCTATCTGCCTGACCTAACAGCGTGAGAAAGACGAGAAGGAACCCCCAGTTGCTGGCCTCCAGACCCATCAGGTCCTCCTCCCACTTTGGCTTTGGCCTTTTGTACCGGCCCCACGTGACCTGCCCGGCCGGCTCTTCCCTCCTGTCCCGCCCCGCCCTCCGGCCTTTCCCGGCTCTCGGCGCAGCTCTTCCCGCTCCTCGCCCGCCACCCTTCGCGCTTCCCCTTCTCCCTCCCCCTCGCCTCCCTCCCAGGCTGTTCCCGCTCCCTCCCCAGGCAGCCGTTCCCTCGCGACGCTTCCCCTCCCCCCGCGGCTGTTCCGCCGCCTCGCCTCCCCTCCCCCCGGCCGGAGCTCACTGTCTCCAAGATGGCGGCCGTGTCAGTTTGGGGCATCTCCGCGGTCCGGCCCGGGGCCCCGGGATCCCGGTTCTCTTCCCCCCCGGTAAGTAGCCGAGGAGCCACCGGCGAGCGTCCCTGGCCGTCGAGCCCGAGGCTGAGCCGCTCCGGGGCCCGCTTCGCCGCTTCGCGGGGTCGGCGGGCCGCTGCAGGCCCCGCCGCGGCCTGCGCCGCCTCCCGCTGCTCTGCGCCAGGCCTCGGGCTGGGGCGCCGAGGCCGCCCCCTCGCGCCCGGCCGGCGCCCGGCTCCCCCCACCCCGCGCCAGCGCGCCGCCCGCCGGCCCGGCTCTCGCGGGCCCTACGCCCCCGCCGCCCGTCCGCCCTCCCGCTCGCCTGGCCCAGCCCCGGGGAGTCGGCGGGTGGGCGGGCGGCGAGCGGCCCAGGCCGCGGAGCCTCGGGCTGGGCTGTGCCGGCGAAGCCCGCTCTCCCTCGGGGGCGCGCCCACCGCCCCGGCCCCACCTGCGCCCGGCTGCTCGCCGCCCCAAGCCGGCCGCGGCTCCCTCTGCCCGCGCTCCCGGGCGCTCGCTCTCCGGCTCCGGCCGGGTTCGCGGAGATCCGAGCGGGGCCGAGGCGGCAAGTGGGGGTGACAGGCTGGCGGGTGTTGTGGTGCGGAGGAGGCAGCACGTGTGGTGTTGTGTCTGTCGGGCTGTCAGCCCCTGTGCTGGGAGGGGAGGCGGCGGGCTGCCTGTCAACCTTCGGCCGGTTTGGCCGGGAGCTGGGGGACCTGTCAGGCTCCTGGGGCAGCCTGCGTGCCACAGACGCCTCCTTTGAACCGGCCTCTGTGGAGCTTAGGATTTGGAGGAGCTGGGAAGGGGAGATCCATTGCTCTTAACTCTTTCACGTGATTTCATTGTTAACTTAGTCCTCGGGTTCTGTTTCCATCTAATGGGAACGGCGGAGCTCCTCGCTGGCAAGCTGCGGGGCTGTGCGGTTTCAAGTTTTTAAAGTTTCTCGCTCTTTAAAAAGAGAGCGCGAAGATGTGTTTGGGGGTGGGGAATGGAGACCGGGGAAGGACTGTCGGAAGCAAGTTGCACTTTCTCTCCAGCCGCTGGTGTACTTTCAGAGAGTTACAGCTCACGTCTGCAGGCGCTTTACTTTCGGGAGACCTGGAGACGCGTGAAGACCCTGGCCGGAGAGACAAGGAGTAGCTGTCATTCGTTTACCTGCGAGCAGAATCAATTAGGACGTTCGCAGCCTCTTAAACTCAGATTGGAGCCTCTCGTTTAGTTTAGCCTTGATGTCTGCATAATGAACGTTCTTGGAGTAATAATACTATGATTTCTGTCCTCTCGAGACTCTCACCAAAATGAAGCATAGCTCTCTCAGGGGGGCTTCTTTTTAGTCAGCTAATTTAAAAATAAATCTTGGCTCAGGTTTGAGTGTTTACTTCAGTCTTTTTTTTCCCTATTAGAGTTAATAGGATTGTAGCTTTCCTGATATCTCTTAGTTTTCCTTTTGATCTTAATGTCAGTCTTAATAATTGCTGCGGGAGCCATTTTTCTGTCATTGTTTATGTTGTAATGTAAATGCCCTTCAGAATAAGAGCAGACGTTCTAAAAAAAACATACATTATATTTATTTTTTGGAAGCAAAGAAGTTAATTTGATTCAGAATTCATTATTTTGGTGATTTTCAAAAAGACCTGTTTCTGCCAAATTCTTTTGTTTGAAAGAATATTGACTTTGATCCTGGAGAGGAAATGTATTTATGTGCTTGTGTTTCACTCATTAATGTACATTTCAGGTCAGCAATCTTGAATCTGTGAACTCTCTTTAAATCTGCCAACAGGCAATATAGTACATTTGGTATGTAGTGTGTGCATTTTTGAACCCAGTGATTCTGGGCATTTCTCACTTCTAGTTTCTCTCTCTGTAGCTTGGTTATGAACGTTTTGACAGTTTCTCCCTTCAGTTTATTGAATATTAGTATTTTAGTTCAGTTTAGGACAAGCTGTCAGCATGTAATTCTTAAAATTTGAATGAATTTGGATTTTAAAATTCTGAAGGACTTTTCTTACTTGACTTTCAATATTATTTTTGTTTCCATTTGGAATGTTTACAGTAATATTGTACATACAGTATGAACTTGATCTGTGTAAATTGCATATTTTGTTTCTTATATAAACTAGTTAAAATTTTCTCAATGGTTTTTTTGCCTAATTGACTGTTTTTATGCAGTTTGAATGTCTGGAATTTTGAAAGATGAAAGATTCACTCTTACTTTCATTGCAGGATTTTTTCTACTAATCCAGATACTTGTTGAAGTGCTGAATAGGTTCTTGGGGAAAGATGTCGAGGAAGAGTTTCAGTTCATAGACTGGTGAGCAGAGATTGTGGAGTACAGTATAGTGAGCACCCTCCTGCTAAGTTGTAGCCTAAGGTCATTCATCATGTATCTCATCTTGTTTCCTCATTGTATCCTAATTATTCATCTTTTTTTTTTTTCCTTTTTTACCCCAATGGTTCACATACATAATTGTTTTTGGAATGTTGATAGAAACTTGTTAAAACAAGTAAACACTTGGTATTTGATTATTTTTAAAGACTAGGATGTCTCAGTTACAGCTTATTTATGAAATGGGACTTGATAGAAAACTGACCTTGTTTGTTTTTCAGGCATAAGATGCACATTTTTCTGCTGGGAAGGAGATGTTCTTGAGTTCTAACAACTTTATGAAGAGACCCATGTGTGGTGCTATTGAGAAGTTTATTGGGAAATTTAAAGACATTTCAAATAACAGGTTGTTTTGGTTTCTAAAGTGAAAGTGGGGAGGCTCTCTGTTTTGTGAAAGGAGAAAGGACTCAGGCCAGAAAACTTGTATGCTATGGTTAACTGGTTCCCAGCCTCCGAGAATGTTGTTTTCCATGGTGTAAAACTTACTCAGCATCAGGATAAGGGATAACGACTCTATGGATATACAGAATCCTTCACCATGGTAAAACTCGCTAACCCCCTGTATACGGAGTGGATTTTGGAGGCCATCAAAAAAGTGAAGAAGCAAAAACAGCGTCCTTCAGAAGAAAGGATATGCAATGCAGTGTCTTCATCCCATGGCTTGGATCGTAAAACTGTTTTAGAACAATTGGAGTTGAGTGTTAAAGATGGAACAATTTTAAAAGTCTCCAATAAAGGACTCAATTCCTATAAAGATCCTGATAATCCTGGGCGAATAGCAGTTCCTAAACCCCGAAACCATGGAAAATTGGATAATAAACAAAATGTAGATTGGAATAAACTGATCAAGCGGGCAGTTGAGGGCTTGGCAGAGTCCAGTGGCTCAACTTTGAAAAGCATTGAACGTTTTTTGAAAGGTCAGAAGGATGTGTCTGCATTATTCGGAGGCAGTGCTGCCTCTGGCTTTCACCAGCAGTTACGATTGGCTATTAAACGAGCCGTTGGCCACGGCAGACTCCTTAAAGATGGACCTCTTTATCGGCTCAACACTAAAGCAACCAGTGTGGATGGGAAAGAGAGTTGTGAGTCTCTTTCCTCTTTACCTCCAGTGTCACTCCTTCCACATGAAAAGGATAAGGTAAGGGTGGCAAATGTATCAGTGTTCATAGAGCTGATGATAATAGCATGCTACAAACTTACATTTCTAAGAAGTTATATAGGAGTTACTTTCAGGTTTTGGGTTTGGGGACTCATGGAATGATCACTTCTGATTTTTTATTGGTGAGTTGTTAGAATTCATAGCTACCAGTTGTCCTTATACTTAGAAATATTTGACGCCTGAGTGTATTGATGTACCTAAAAGAACAGATTTAGATAAGAATTTAACAGTTAGAACATATTTAGATAAGCATGCAACTTTGAGGCTGTTGTAAGTTCTTATAATGTCTTATACCTGGAAGTTGATGAGCAATTCTGAATGTTGGAGGCTTGGTTGAAATAAGCAGGTGACTCTAAGAAACTCTTTTCCTTTTTTTCTTTTTGTTGCACATTATCATTAGGCAGGAGTGAGACTGATTCTCCTGACCCATAGTAGTAGCTAAGGATTTTCCTCAGTTCCTTATTTCTGTTGTATTCTAACTTTCCGTCATGTAATCTTTGCATAGGATGAAGTCTTAAGTGTTATTGTTTATGGTAGGTGTAACTGCATGGGTCAGGAATAAAGTATCCTTTATTCCCAGAGTTCTGTGGAGTTGTGAGTTTTGATACACAGTGACATACCTTACTGTGTTCTGTATGTCATGCTGTTGTTTTGTGCAGTTGAAAGTACACTAAGAAACAGCAAAATTTGGCCCTTAAATAGATATTGGGGAATGAGAATTTTGTTAGTGGTTTTTTTACATTGACGTAGTGTCTTAGCTGTAAATTTATTTCAGGTGTTCTGAATGTAGTTCTGGGGAGAGTGGTAGTACTGATGCACACTAGTACACAGTATAGTCAAATAATCTGTGTCTTGCCTAAGACCAGGGAAGCTACTTGTAGGATGAGGAGATTGTGAAGTTAACATTGAATGTATTTAAAAATATTTGAGATTCAATCTAAATTTATTGCAGTTAATAGCCCACCTATAGATTTTTGTTTAAATAGCTATTGAAAATAAACAGTATTTTTCTTTGATGGAGTTTTTAGAGATCTGTTTTAGGGTGGTTTTCCCTGTGAACTTTGAAATAGAAACATTATCTTACTGTTATTACCCTTGAAATGATTCTGATAGAATGGTTCTTTTCATTTGAGCATTTATTAAAAGTGTGGTATTAAAAATTCAAGCTGGCCAAGTAACCAAAATGCTTTATTCTGTAGTTCAGTCCTATAGAACTCCTACTGTAAGAACTGTTTCTTGATCCCATTTGGCTGAAGTTAAAAGAAGTACAATGATTGATTCCTGAAATTGTTACCAAATGATCTATAGGTTAAACTACATGGAAACAGGAAATAATTTATAGTTTATAATGAATTTAGTGTTCTATCTGTGAGTATTATATATATTACAAAGTCTTGTTAGAACACCTGGGTGCTTGCTTTTATTATAGTTTCCCTTGCTTGAATTAGATATTTCAATTTATAAGAATATTAGTCCTACATAAAATGACAGTTTTGCCTATTTTTAAAAAGTAGCTAATACAGTACACTATAGAATGGATCTGAGTCCTATCACCCTAGGATTTTACTTTTGAAAGGGACCTTGAGAGCCATCTAACCAACAATTCTTGGCAGCTGATAGGAGACCTACATTTAAAAAAAGTTTAATCCAGTAGAGATTTGCTGGTTTACTTTGGTTAGAAATATCTTTTTGGTTACGTAACTGTAATATATAATGTTATTAACCAAAGTATCTAAATGTGGAGTATACATTTAGGAAAATTGAGTTTCATTGAATGGAGACTTCTATATATGTGTGCTGTCTGAATTGAAAACTAATTTTATAATTTCTGTGAAATTAGAGTTGGTGAGATCTCCTATATATTTTTTAAATAGTCTTATTTTCAGTAGTGATTTTCCTCAGTGCTTCCCCCAAGGATAGGAAAAACTCACATTCCAAATGATAATACAGTGAGGAATTATTCCTTCTCTGAACAGATTATATATTTACTCTTTACATTGTTTTTTTTAATCTACTTTCTTTCCTCTTTTTAAAATCGATTGGTTTGCTATTGTGAACCTAGGTATTCTGAAAAAAAAAAAAAAATAGAGTGTGTTCGACAGTGATGGAGAAAGAAGAGTGTAGGCGGGGAGTAGTTTAACTTTTAGGCTTTAATTAATTTAGCAAATAGGTATTGAGCACCTACTGGGGGCCAGACACTCTCCTTAGAACCCACATGGCATTATTTCAAGTTCCTCTTTATTTTCATCTATATCAATTTTAACTTTTATTTCTTTGGGATAGCAAACTTTGGAAGGAATTGTAGAACTGTATGTTAGATTATCAACAACTGAGTGGTTTTTGCTACTTCTGTTGGGATCAGCTATGTAGAAACAACTGTATTTTTAAAAGTTTGTGAACACACTTAAAGTTACTTGTGTTTTCACGTTGATAAATAGGAAAATCCATGGGATACTGTGATGTAAATGTTTTATCCATGTTGTAAGGGAAATTTCTGAGCTAGCTTTAGTGTTGTGGTACTTTATGATGAATTTGGATAACTTGATGTGTTTACTATGTGCCTGGCATTACTTTGAAGCTGTACATATATTAACTTTTTAAATTCGCATACAACTCAATGAAGTAGGTACCATTATCTTAACAGGTGAAGAAACTGAGGCATAAAAGAGATTTAGTAATTTCTCCAGGTCACAGGGATATTAGTGGCAAAGCTAGGATTTGAACTTGGGTAGTCTGGCTCCAGTCTTTATAACAGCTATACCTGCTGCCTCTTGGGAGTTGTTACATATAATTCCTGTCACTGCCGTCAAGTACACAATTGTGAATGTTCTTGTTGTTAACTTCATAGCACATTCTTTAATTACATTATTATGTTTTATGCAATTTTATATTTTTAATATTTTTATATTATATTATTATTGTATATTATAGCTATATTACATTCTCTAATTATATTATCTATCCTTATTTCCCCTTACCTCCACCCCTTCATGGTTTGTGTCTCTTTTTCTCTATCATAGACTGGATTTTAAAACTGGCTTTGAACCAGTGAAAAAGAATGTATCAGAAACCAGAGATTATGAAAACCCTAGTTTTGTATACCTGAAGTCCATAAAAAAATTGTTTTGTCTACATGGTACTTTGTTTTATTTTTTTTTTCTTGAGGATAATGTCTGTGCTTATTTTCATCTTATCTGTTACTGAAGTTTCTTGATTTTCAGCCTGGGGTTTGTTGCATGGCTATATTAGAGTGCTTTTCATTTGGGGGTTCAGAGTGTTGCTTTCCCTTGAATTATGGCATATAGGTGAGGGTGATAGTGTGAAACTGGCTTAAATAACATTTGGCCCCTTGCAAATTTCTTCCCTTTTGAAATACAGATTTTACTCTAGGATAATTTGTTCATTTGTTTGATTTATTCATACTCATTTGGGAAACATTTAAGATGCCTACCATAACAATGAATTTAAGATTTAGGTCTTGTTGAGGATTAAAGCCGAGAGAGGTGAAATTTTTTTGGGATTCTTTTTTAGTTTATAAACTGTAACTTTTAGTTTTTCACAGTCATTGTTGTTCAGAACAATTAAGTGTTGTCAATCCCGGAGAAATAATGAGCTGTTTCTTGTTTGAGGCTGTATTATTTGAGATTGTGATGATCTGTATCTTTCGACACGGTGTCTTGGAAGGAACCTTTTCAGGAATAATTTTCACCTTGATTTCAAACTTCTTTGGGTTCATTTTAACGCAGAAAAATGTTCTTGAATATATATAGCTTATGTTCCATATTACTAATCCAGAAACCTATACTCTTGTGATAATCAGCCACATCATTAAAGTGTTACTCTGTTGAGTAGTGTTGTGGAACAGAATTATAATTTGTCAAAGCATTACAGTTGGAAAGGGTAGAGAAAGTATTGTCAACTAATGTTATTGTTTAGTTTATTACCCAGCTAGGTACCCTGGAGGAGAAAGATCAAGTGATAAATTTATAGCCTTTTAAAATAAGTTCTATCTCAATACAGTAAACTTTTAGTAAAGTCCAAATTATTTTGTTACTGGAATTTGACATTTTAAATTCACAGAATAAGTGGAGCTTTGATGTAGAGATGAGAATTTGAATGGAAATATGTTTTCAGGTTACCGAGTTAAGAATAATAAAGTTTTGATTTTGCTATTTGGAAATGGCCTTTGTAGTAAAATTGATGCTACATCATTTTTTTTGGTGACTCTAAATGTTGTGGGCCTGAAGGAGAAGCTGGCTAGAAATAAAAATTTGTTACTAACAAGTTATTGAGGTGGATTAAATATAATTAGGAATTGACTTTGTCTCAGTAGACTTATTCTTATTTAAAAACTCCAGAATTTTAAAAATAACTCAGGCAGAGATATATTTGTAATGCAATACAGTCAACTATGCAGGCAATTTTTGGTCTTCTGTTTAGCTTATGAACTGTGTGTGTTTTGGTTCATTTTCAGCCCATGACACACGCTGAAAGAAAATTTGAGCTACTGAAGCAAACCTTTGGTTTGTCATTGCTAATCAAAGCTTCTATACCCAGCCAATGCACGCAACCTAGACACTTTTCTTGTACTTTTGACAGTAGCACTTACTTGGACTGACTACTAATAAATTGATGAAATAAAGGGAAGAAATTAATTAAGATGCCAGATACTATAAATTGCTTTGGGAATAGGGATCTAGAGGATGTAACCATCTTGACCTTTCTTTGCCCTTTATCAGTAGGCCAAGGGAACGTAAGCAGTTGCTTATAGAAACCTATTAATAGCTAACATTTGTTAAGGGCTAACAATTTGTGGAGTACTGTTCAGAGTGCTTTAACATGTTTTCTTATTGAAGTCTCAGAAAATTTTACATGGTTAAATTTTATAGGTGTAGTATATTTATGTAATAGCTATTTAATAACATTTAATAATACAGGTTTTCATTATGGTTTCTCATAAAACACCAAATAGAAAATGAATGTATGCAAAATGCATTATCTTATCCATGCTTTTATTTAGTTCATCCTGACACACAGGCCAGTACTTTTTTACATTACACTTATCTTTAATACTGTGAAAGCACATAGATAATAGGACTTTTTCTCTTCCTATGTGGAATATTGGAGAAAGTATATTTTCTACACTGACTTGGATTTTAGCTATATAAGAGAACTGAATCTGGTTGCCAGGTTGGTTAAAATAGAATTGTTTTTTTTAAATTTTTCGTGAACTGGCAAGTGTTAAAATTATAATAGCAAATATTTTTGGTGTTCTGATTTAAACATTTTCAAAGAAACAAATGAATTTTTTCGTGTAGTGATTAAGAGTCTCCTTTGGTAAAGTTGTTTACCAGTTGGCTACTCATGGGTGGAGTCAGTTCACAAAGGATCTGCTGCAGATGAATTAGACCTGTAGTGAGTTCACCCTTCTGCTTTTCCCAGCTGGAGCAGGATTAGGACTCATTGAGCTGCAGCTGGTTCCCAGGAAAATCTAGGCTGTTTTTTCTGGTGTTTTCCTTTGACAGGAAAGTCATAGTTCCCAACAGATGGCTTTCATCAGCACTGTACATAACTCTGTAAATTCAAGTCCAAAGAATTACTTTCAACTTCATTAGGGAACAGGTGAAGAAACAGTTTGTAGAATGGCACTCTTTGGTTAAGGGTTGAAATTAAGCATGGAGATTATAGTAGTGTAGCATTTAGATTTGCAGAATGCTATTGTAGGTCAAAATAGTTTTTAAGGCCAGCAATTAAAAAAAGAAAAAGACCTGCTAAGGAAAAGTAAATTTGGCTGTGGTGTTGAGTAAGGTATATTTTATAATTGGATTATATTATGTTTACAAAGTATAGATAAATTCTTTGAAAAAAGATTTGAATCTTACACATTTTATAGAATTTTGAATAAGTAGCAGTCTTGGTAACAGTGTTTCTAATCATATTTCACAAATAGAGAAATTGAGGTCCCAAGAGACTTGAGTATCACATAGTCAGCTAATCTGGGAGAAAGTGGTCAGACCCTTCTCATTTCTTTGCTTTTCATCATTAAGTGTAGTACTGCTTAAAAGTATTAGAGAGCAATGAATATAAAATAATGTATTGCTTGATGGGAACCTTAGAATAAACCCTGGTCTAGAGAATTTGGGTGGTTTTTATAACCACAAATATGTAAATCAGCTTGTTTCAGTGTTGAAACGTTCTTGAAAGTAGAAACAGTTTTTAAAATTTTTTTTGGAAAAGATTGCTTTCTTATGGCTGTAATTAGAAGAGTTAGAAAGTTGTATTTTTTTTTAGCTAAATACTAGAACATGTTGATACCTTAGTGCTGGAAGGGAAAGTTAATACTCCTTGAATTTGGGGGGAAACAAAAAAAGGTCTGCTTATAATTAAGTCTGATTTTCAGAAAGTCTATATAGCATAGACCTTTGAAGGACTTGGATAATTGCTTAGAACTTAAAAAATTTAGGAATGAGGGGCACCTGGGTGGCTCAGTCGGTTAAGTGTCTGCTTTCAGCTCAGGTCATGATACCATCTGGGATGGAGCCCTGTGATGGGCTCCCTACTCAGCGGGAGTCTGAGTCTCTCCTGCCCCTGCTCCTGTGCTCTTTCTCTCTCACTGACTCTCTCAAATAATAAACAAAATCTTAAAAAAAAAAAAATTAGGACTGAGAGAGAAAGGTACCAGCCTTTCTATTAAGTAATGAACTAATTCTTATCAAAGACATCAGGTATGGGGAGATAAAAATGTAGGGTCTATGATTCATTGTTATGTATATACAGAGTCTTGTTTCTGGGTGATTTATAATATTAAACCTTAAGAAAAGGTAGCAGATAATAGATTATATTTGTCTTTTTTTGGTCATTGTGACAATTCATCTCTGCATTACTTTTACTTTGTGGTAAAATTTAGCAACTACATTAGAATAATGGCAAAAAAAAAGGTTAAGATTGGGAACAGTTATTTATAAAATGATTGGGTGTTTTAAGATTATTGGTAAATGATGTAGAAAGAAAATCTGGAAGCTAAAAAGCTTAAAATCTTTGTGTGAAAGAAGACAGCTGATTCTTTGCCATTTACCTTTTGTGCAGAAGAGGTAGATTCTGGGGGTGGGAGGTGTTATCATGCTTATATTATAGGCCGCTTTTTCCTCCAGGGAGTGGTGAACTGTAGTTGACCTGGAAAGCTGCTGTTAAGTGTTGGTTTTCAGTTCTTTCTGCTTAGTAGAGTACAGGTTTTTCTTTCTTCTTCATTGCCTACAGTGAAGCATTTAACTCCCGAGTTTTCTAGAACGTGTAACAGAACCCTTAGAAACATTATTACATTTTTGTGTGTGTGTTAAGTGTGGTGCTGTGCTTTAAGATGGTTTTTCAACTTTTTCTATTGAGGGCATCTTCAGATACCTGATTTAGGATTTAGATCCTCTTTTTATCTTTTTCTTGCTTTAGTTATTTCATTTCTTCTCATGCCAGTCAATTTTTCTTTAAATTCATAACATAAATCTAAAGTCCTGTTCTTTCTAAGCAGTAGTTATTGACACTATATCCACTTTCGAACAACCCAAGGAGCCTCAAAAAATAAGCACCAAACCACTTAAATTAGAATCTGGCAGATTTAGGGGGCCCAGATTTCAAGTTATTTTGTTTTGTTTGATTTGAAGTCTCCATGTGCATGGAATGTATAGCCAAGGTTGAGAACTAGGCTCTAACAGAACTGGTAGCCAAGGTTGAGAACTAGGCTCTAACAGAACTGGCTGAGGGACTCAGGGGACAGAAGCAGCTACTTTTATCTAATTATTGCAATTCAGACAAATAAATGAAACTACATACTTCACATCCACTCCCTTGAACATACTTTGACTGAAACCAGGACAGTGTACTCATGGAAACCTCTAAGTTTGTTTGTTTGTTTTAATTATTTATGTTTTTGACAGAGAGAAGCAGAGAGGGAACATGATCGGGGGAGTGGGCAAGGGAGAAGCAGGCTTCCCGCTGAGCAGGGAGCCCGCTGTAAGGCTCCATCCCAGGACCCTGGCATCTTGACCTGAGGTGAAGGCAGAGGCTTAATGATTGAGCCACCCAGGTGCCCCTCCTACATTTTGTTTTATCATACTTCCTGAGCATAACTGTCCTAATCTTCCACCTTTCTCCCCTGCCCTTTTATCTCACCAGCGTCTCATATGGCATTATTTTGGAGAAGGTTCCATTTGTGAGTTTGATAGGTGCCCCTCTCCCACCACTCTAATGGTTTTCTTCTAATTGCTTGGCCTTACCGTTTATCACCTCATTCATGCTTTACTCCTAATTGGCAAATCCTAGCCTTGACATGAAGGCAACAATTTTTCTCTTCCTACTCCTAAATGGGACTGTTTATCATTTTGAAGAAGATTGCACAACCATGTGGTGGGATGCCACTTACGAATTTGTGGCTTTTAATCAGTTCTGCTTTGGGATGTATGTCTGTGTCTTTCATCTGTTCTCCCTGCAGCAGTTCAGTTCATGTTGTCTTCAGACACTCCCATATTCTACTTCACAGCATAGAATCTCTGGCCGTATGAGCTCATTCAGCTTATACCGCCCTACACTAACCTACATATGTCTGTACTGACTTTTGCCCCCCTTTGCTACCTTTTCAGAGGATATAAAAGAAAGTGTCTTGTCTAGAGCTCATCTCTCAGTGTTTTCTCCTGTCTCAGGAGCCTTGGCCCATCAGTAATGTTCCCAGTCTTTCCATTCTTTGCTCCTTGACATGGGGAAGTCTCTCCCATCAGGTTAGAATAAAAACAAACAGAAACACTGCTGGAGATGTGTACATACACCCTATCTCCTTTCCTTCATTTTGAAACTTCTTGGGGAAAAAAAAAAGTCTGTATTCATTCCATATCTGTTGAAACCTGCCTTTTGCTCCTAGAGCACCGTTTGAAACAGTTCCTGTGTACAGTTTTCAGTCTTTGTTACTTGACTTTTCAGCAGCATTTATGCTTGTTGACCATTCTCTCCTCTTCTGACCTTTGGGATAATTCTTTGCTAGGTGTCCTCCCTGTTCTCTTTCTGGTAATTCATTTTCAGTTTACTGGCTTTTTTTTTTAATCTTTTGCCTGAATATTATATGTTGGATTCCCTAGGGTTCTGCATTTTTGTTTTGTTTGTTTGTTTTGAGAGGGGGTGTGAGGGAGGGGCAAAGGGAGACTCTTAAAAAATTATTTGAAGGTGAGAGCATGGGGACTTGCAGGGGGAGGGGGAGGGGCAGAGGGGGAGGGAGAGGGAGAATCTCTCAAGTGGACTAGGAGCTGAGTGTGGAGCCCCTTGTGGGGCTTGATCCCACCATCAGCCAGTTCATAAACTGAGCTGAAACTGAGAGTTGGATGCTCAACGGACTGAGCCATCCAGGTGCCCCCTAAGATCCTTTCTTTGCTTGCTGCTTTTTGTTTCAACTGTACTAATGACTAAATTCATAATCCAGATTTCTCTTTTGAGTTCTGGGCTTGTATAACCCACAGTGTAGTGGCTTTTTTTTTTTTTTATTTGTAAAGATTTAATTTATTTATTTGACAGAGAGAGATCACAGTAGACAGAGAGGCAGGAAGAGAGAGAGAGAGGGAAGCAGTCTCCCTGCTGAGCAGAGAGCCCGATGCAGGACTCGATCCCAGGACCCTGAGATCATGACCTGAGCCGAAGGCAGCGGCTTAATCCACTGAGCCACCCAGGCGCCCCGTAGTGGCTTTTTTTTTAATCACTTCAAATTCATAATGACACAGACAGACTTTATCACCTCCTAACTTGCTCTTTTGGTTTCTTACTATGGTATGGGACATTGCCATGGACTCAGATTCCTATAAGAAACTTTGGTGTCATCTTCTACACTTCACTTGTACTTCTTTTGGATTCAGTTCTGGTCCATTCCCAATCTTTTCTACTTCTTAACATCTCTTTTAATTAACTTCTCCATTCCAGCTGCTACTCTTAGTACAGGTCCTTGACATTTCTCTCCTGTTTTACCTTAGTAGTTTACTCACTGGTGTTCCTTCCTCCGGTGTCATCTCCCTCCAGTTCATATTTTTGCCAATAATGATCCTGTTAAGAAGTGATTAAGAACATAGGCTCAAGAACCAGACCATCTGGGTTTACATCCCATGTAGGCACCACTTGCTTTATGACCTTGGGTAATTTGCTTAATCTTTCTTAGCCACATTTCTTTCTATAAAATGGAGATGATATGGTGTGTATCTCATAACGAAGTTCCAAAGTTTTAGTGAGTTAATGTACATCAGTGTTGTCTAATAGTGCTTTGTGTGATGATGGAATGAATGTTCTGTATCTTTGCTCAGTACCCTAGTCAGTGGCCATTTGTGGCTGTTGAGCTCTTGAAATGTGGCTGGTTGATGAAGAACTGAATTTAATTTAATTGTAATTTAATTGAAGTAGTCATATGTGGCTAATAATTACTGGACGATACAGAATACATAAAACCCAGTGCTCTATAAATATTAGCTATTACTGTCTTTCTAAAGTTCAACCTACTCCTCTGCTTAAAATCCTTCAGTACCAAATTCTTTGGCATAATGTATGTAACTTTAACTCCATTTGCACTGTCGTGTTGCTCCAAACTTGTCTACTGCTACTTCTTTATATGCCCGCTGTTTTCTGCTGTGCTAGTGGTTTTCAAAGTGTTGCCCTAGGGACCAGAAATAGCAGTAATGTCACCTGAAAATGTTTGAAATGCAAATTCTTGGGCCATATTCCAGGCCTACTGAATCACAAATTGGGGGTGGGGCCCAGCAACTTGTATGTTAGTAAGCCCCAGCTGATTCTGATGCATGCTGAGGTTTGAGACCCACTGCACATTCCAAACTACTTGTATTTCCTCAGAACCACCTTGTTTCTCTTGCTCCTGTTTTTCTCATATCTGGAATGATTATCCTTTATCTTTTCTTCACCAGTTAGCTCTTATTTAACCTTGCAGGCTTAGTTTAGGCATATCCTCTTTCTGTTTCTTTCTTCATTATCACTCATCCTGCTTCCAGGTTGACTTAGCTCTCTTCATGCCCTTGATATCCCATACATGCCTCCTTCATAGTCCATTTTACATTGTATTGTTGGTTTAGCCTGTCTCCTACTAGTGAATTTAGGATCTTGTTTTTCAGCTTTGTATCCCTGTCCGTCTGGCACAATGTTTGGTATGCTTCACAAGTATTTATGCAACATATTCAGGTGCCAGCACAGTGATTAAGTTCTGAGTAAAGGAGCTACAATCTCTAATTAACATACACAGTGGTAAGTGCTCTGTTGGGGTAAAACCTAGTTTTGTCTAAATGCAGAGGAGGGGGTGGGGAAAGTTAGGGAAGTCTTCTCAGAGGAAGTCACATGTGAGAGGTTTGTGAGGTGGGGAAGCAAATGGGTGGGGTGGGAAAGAGAGTGGTTCCTGCGGAGGGAACAGCACGTACAGGGGCCTAGAAGCAAAACATTGTAGGCCCATAATAAGTGTTTGATGGGGTGTGAATAAAAAGCCAAATCACATGTCTAACTTTTAGATCTTGGATTTGGAGTCACTACCCTCCACAGCAAACATTAGTTAGCATTTTATATGTTTCTGCATTTTGCTAGCAGCTTTTTTTTTAATTAAGATTTTTATTTACTTGGGAGAGAGAGTACCCAAGCAAGCGGAGGGGCAGAGGGAGAGGGAGAAGTAGACTCCTCACTGAGCAAGGAGCCCGGCTGGGGCTCCATGACCTGGGTGTCCATCCCAGGACTCTGGGATCTTGACTTGAGCAGAAGGTAGACGCTTAACCAACTGAGCCACCTTGGCATCCCTATGTATGTAACTTTCAATAAAAACTTACCTTTCTTTGAATGCTTTACAAGTGGGTTGGCTTTGTTATCTATTAACTTTGAAAATAATAATAAAAATAACACAATTTTGTTTCTGCTAACTTCAGTTAAACAGAGAACCCGTAACATCAGCAAAGAAAACTAGAGAAAGAAAAAGGGAAATAAAATATTTTTCTCAAACTTCATTTGGGTCGTATAATTGTGTTTCCGAAGTGTTTCACAGATTATAAAGAATTTTGCTTTCACATATATCTTCTTTTGCTGTAATACTTTTGTAGTAAAGTAGGCAGTCCAGGTGTTATGATTGCCAGGTTTTATGTATATGGAAGTATATGATTGGTTATGGGAATAAATGGAATTACAGTCCTGGTTTCTTTCAAGCCCAGTACTCCTTTTGGTACATCAGGCTGCCCCTTGTTCATGAAAATGACAGGCATTAAAAAAGTGCTGTCCTTTACCATTTATTAGGTACATCTGTTCAACCATTTATCAGGTCATGCATGTTACTAATCTTTGTATCCACATCCTAACCCTTTGTAAGATACTCAGAAAATGTTTGTTGAATTGAAACTGTCAGGTTTAAACTGAAGGGAAAATGATAGAAATCAAGTGGTTTTTTTGTTTGTTTGTTTGTTTGTTTGTTTTTTTAACTTTTAACTCTCTTTAAACTTCGTGGCTAACCCATTTATTCTCTCAAAATTTATAGCCTCTGTAGATTAAAAAGAGAGACAGTGGTTCAGATGTTTTCAGTAAATGTTTGATACCTTAGCTAAAAAGTACCATTTGTTACTTCCTTCAAGGTAATATTTGTTCTTTGTTACCTATAAAATATTTTTAAAACTTGAAGAAATTGTGTTTGCCCAGTAGATAATATATTCATTAGTATGTACTATTCAAAAGGTGCAAAAGAGTTCTTCTAACTCCTCTTCCCCAGCTAAGTAGTTCTCCTCCTAGATGGCAGCCAGTGTGTTTGGTTTCTGCCTTCCAGAGAGATTCTCTGTATATATAAGTAATCACTTTTATATATGCATTTTTTCCTACAGTTGATAACATACCTTCATATACTCTTCTGCACCTTGCCTTGTTTTTCTCCCGACTGTTTTTCTCCACCTCAGTAACCTCCTTTGTGCATTATTTTAGATTTGTAAGTTCCTAAAAGTGGCATAATTGGGTCAAAGAATGTGTATGCCTTTGTAATTTTGGTATTTCTAAATTTCTCTCCATAGAGATTTACCAGCAGTGCATTTTTTGCCCACGCCCTTTGCAACAGTGTTACCAAACTTTTTGATCTTTGGCAGTCTGATAAATGAAAAATCATTATCCATTTTCGACTTTTTTGTTTCTTATCGGAGTTTGTTGTTCTGTCTTACCTAGTGCCCAGAGACAACCTCTGATCTGTATTCTACTAGTTTCTCGTAAGCCTGATTACCTAAAAGCATACAATTCTTAGAGGTAATCAGAAATATGTTGAGTTTCTTTTTAACTGTTACATGTGGCTTGAGAAATATCTAGGTCTTTTTTGCTGGGTCTCCCTTGTAAGCCTGTAATGACCTCTCTCTTCCAGTGGCCTATACTGTTAGATTTCTGACCTATGTAGAATGACCCTTCACCCACACCCCCAAATCTTAAGTTTGTTGCTTTTGTACTGATGGCGGGGAAAACCTATTCATTAGATGATTTAGTATGTTCTTGCTTGTCAGTCTTTTTAAGTGCATGTATTACTTGTATTTGAAAACTTACATAATTTTGAATAAATACTATGTAGGTATTTAGGTCACAATTACCTTTAAGGAAAGTTGTCTGTTTTATAGATGAACTAACAGCTCATGGAGGTCAAGTATTGGAGCTAAAAGGTATTGGAGCTAAAATATATGTGCTGGAATGTAGAGGCTAGTGGTAGTCATAAGAAAAAAAAAAAACACTATGAATTCAGAATTGAGAAAAACAAATTCTGGTAACTTGGTGCATTAGTTTAAAGTTCTTTGTGAATTATTACAAAATTAATTCTGATTAGTTCGGGGCTTATATAAGAATAGTTACAGATCTCAGCCTCATTGCTTATTGTTTGATCTTTAAGTTACTTTATCTTCCATGAGTGTCAGTTTCCTTTTCTGTAAGAGGGATAGTAATAGTACCAAAATTACCAAATTCATCAAGCCTCAACCTTTTTGAAGATTATTTTTAGGCCAAGCAGGTCATAGCTAAAATGGTTTTTTAGCCTTTGCTTTCAAAAATAAACAGCAGGAAGTAGTGCTGACTTCCCCCTCTTTTCTCCAGTGAAACAATAAAACAAATCAATTTACTAACCCACAAAATATTGCCATCGTAATTTGCAAATTATTTGAAGTTTTCATGAACACGTATCAATTTTAACGGGACATAAAAACAGATACCTAGATATTTAAAAAGTGTTTTTCATATGCTTTATAATCCATTTAAATTAGGATGGGCATTCTCTGGTCATATTCCTTTGGAATAGGCAAAATACTTGAGTAGTCTCTGCATTTGGTCCTATTTTTTAGTAAGTGTTCCTCCCCCCATCCAAAAAGAAAACAAAAAAAGAAAGTACCCCCTTTGATAAAGTTGTCAAATAGGTCTTTATTTTGTATCTTGAAGCTCAGAATTAAGGTAAGGATGAAGCCTTGAACTGTTGTTTTAACCCATGCAAAGTGCCCTAGTTCATGTTGGGAATCAGACTAACAACTTTAATATAATTAAGTACCCTCTTGTATAGTACTGTTCTCAAATTGTCATCGGGGAATCTTGTTAAAATAAAGTTTTAGGTCTTTGGTGAGGCCTGAGATTTTGCATTTCTCACAAGCTCCTGAATATTCCACTGCTGAACAGAATACACTTTGAGTAACAAGTTTCTGTAGGATTGCATCTCTTTCACTCTTGACTCTCTTAAATCATATGCTTATTTTCAGACATGCACTCAGCAGATTTCCACAGAATATCTGTTTCCCAGGTGCTATGCTAGGTACTGAGATTATATATAAGAAGGATGCTAGATACATACTCTGCTCTCAGTTAAGTAAGGGAGCCAAAGAGATAGCAATAAATTATATGAAGTGGTGATGCATAAGTCCAGGGAGCTCTGAACATCTAAGTATAAAAACTGTTTTTGTTTTTGTTTTTTTTAAGATAAAGAAACTGATTTGTCTAGTGTATTGACATGTAAATTCCCAGTGTAGTGGAGCTTTGATTGAATTGATTGTCAGCCTAAGGTAGATGTTGGCAAACATTTACTGTAAAGTGTCAGAGGGTAAATATTTTAGGTTCTATGGGCCATATAGTCTCTGATTTCGCTTCTCAACTCTGTGAGGATCAACTATAGGCAATATGTAAACAAACAAGTGCGTGTTCCAGTAGACTTTACTTACCTAACAGGTGGTGAGCTGGATTTGGTCTGTAGGCCATGGTTTGCCCACCCCTGCTCTAGAATAGCAGTGTTTTTATATTCAGTTGTGAGACATGTTGAAAATAATTTAAAGTAGGAAATGACTTAATTGAAAAATTAAGGTGCTTACCTCTAAACTAACTTCAGTGCTTTATTTGCATTCATATATGCTATCTGAGAACATGAGTTGTTTACACAGGCATATCTTGGAGATATTGAGGGTTCAGTTGCAGACCATTACAATTAGCAAATATTACAATAAAATGGGTCAGATGAATTTTTTGGTTTCCCAGTGCATATAAAAGCTATGTTTAGGGACGCCTGGGTGGCTCAGTTGGTTAAGTGGCTGCCTTCGGCTCGGGTCCTGATCCCAGCGTCCTGAGATCGAGTCCCACATCGGACTCCTTGCTTGGCAGGGACCCTGCTGCTCCCTCTGCCTCTAGCCTGCCACTCTGTCTGCCTGTGCTTGCGCTCTGTATCTCTCTCTCTCTCTCTCTAACAAATAAGTAAAAATCTTAAAAAAAAAAAAAGCTATGTTTACACTATATTGTCTGTTAAGTATGTGATTGTATTCTTTAAAAAAAGGACTTATTTTAATTAAAAAATGGTTTATTGGTAAAAAGTCTGTCATCTGAGCTTGAGTCATGATCACTGATCGCAGATCATTATAATAAAAAAAGTAATAATGAAAAAAATTGAAATATTGTGCGATTTACCAAAATGTGACACACACAAATGAAGTGAGCAGATACTGTTGGAAAAATGGCACTAACAGACTTGCTTAATGCAGAGTGGCCACAGATTTTCAATTTGTAAAAAGCACATTATCTGCAAAGCACACAAAGCAAAAGCCCAATAAAAGAAGGTATGCCTGTATACAGGGGGTACCATATTGTACATGTGGTTGTCATTTGTCATGTGTGTCACTGAGAAAAAAGGTAGAGCTTTTGCTTGAGAATTTTATTTATTTATTTTTAAGAACTTTATTTATTTGTCGGAGAGAGAGAGCACAAGCAGGGGGAGCAGCAGGCAGAGGGAGTAGCAGGTTCCCCGCTGAGCAAGGAGCCTGATGTGGGACTCTGTCCCCGGACCCTGGGATCATGACCTGAGCTGAAGGCAGATGCTTAACTGATTGAGCCACCCAGGAGTCCCCTTGCTTGACAATTTTAGTTCATATTCCTAAAGAGCAGCACAAATGCCTATTTTCTCTTTTTACTGTATGGGAAAAGGAGCCGTGACAGGTAGAGGGGATTAGGGGATCTCAACATAACAGTGCAGTGAAGCATTTCTGTAAATTGCTTTTTTCTGGTCAGTATTGAAAAATGCATAATATAGAAGAAGACATCCTTGGACACTCAAATCAGTTATCATCATTTAGGGTAGTGAACAGAATTTGGGATCTGGAGTTTGCTTTCTCTTTCTGGTTTCACTACGTAATTAGTTGTGTGGTCCTAGGCAACGTATTTAATTTCTTTGCCCTTCCATTTCTTCATGGGATCATCATACTGCTCACACTTTAGGATGTGGTAAGAAATCCTGTATCTGATAGCATCTAGTACATAGTAAGTACTAGCCCCTAGTACATACAGCACCGGTACATAGTAAGCTATTGGTAAATGTAGACTGAAGTAATTTTCTGACCTCAGCGGAGATGGAGAGTAACTATAGTCCTGACTGTAAATTAAATAATTTTGATTTCTTTAGGATTGCTACCAGGAGCAGTTTTCTCTAACATTATTATTGCTCTTTAGTAGACTAACTTGGATTTTTTTTTACAGAGCTTAGAATTTAAAAAATTGTTAGTCTCTTTGAGCTGCATTAGTAGAAGGAAAAGGTGACATTCATTACTGACAAGCGATATATATATATATATATAATATATATATATATATATAAAATAGGGGCACCTGGCTGGCTCAGTTGGTAGAGCATGCAGCTCTTGATGTCAGGCTTGTGGGTTCGAACACCACCTTGGGTGTAGAGATTACTTAGAAAGTAAAATTTATATATATATATATAAAAGATAATTGCTTTTTAGCAGCTTTATTCATGCCACCTATGTCTGTCTCCCATTGCCTTACTTAGTTCACTTCTTTTTTTGGCTACTGCAGTTGTCTTTAGACTGGTTTCCCTTCATTCATCCAGTAAATATTTATTGATACCTGACGTGTGGTATAGGTACTATTATGGGGATTTAGTGTGGGGATTTAGCAGTGAACCAAATGGATAAAAATGTCTCTTCTTATGGAGCTTAGATTATCTAGCAGACTCCACTCTTGACATCTGGAACTTACCTCTATACTTTTATCTGATTACTTTCTCTGAAATATCATGTCCTCCCTTTGTTTAGAATGCTCAGGTCTCATGGATTTCTGTTGCCTTCTGGATAAAGTTCAGGCTCCGTGCTGTAATGCATTGTCATCTGTTGCCACACTTCATAACTCTCTGCCTTCCAACATATTGCAGTTCCTTATAGGCACCACACTCTTGCCTTTAAGTTTTTATATGTATGTATTTCTGCTTGGAATGTCATTCTTTTATATATATATATAAAATAGGGGCACCTGGCTGGCTCAGTTGGTAGAGCATGCAGCTCTTGATGTCAGGCTTGTGGGTTCGAACACCACCTTGGGTGTAGAGATTACTTAGAAAGTAAAATTTATATATATATATATAAAAGATAATTGCTTTTTAGCAGCTTTATTCATGCCACCTATGTCTGTCTCCCATTGCCTTACTTAGTTCACTTCTTTTTTTGGCTACTGCAGTTGTCTTTAGACTGGTTTCCCTTCATTCATCCAGTAAATATTTATTGATACCTGACGTGTGGTATAGGTACTATTATGGGGATTTAGTGTGGGGATTTAGCAGTGAACCAAATGGATAAAAATGTCTCTTCTTATGGAGCTTAGATTATCTAGCAGACTCCACTCTTGACATCTGGAACTTACCTCTATACTTTTATCTGATTACTTTCTCTGAAATATCATGTCCTCCCTTTGTTTAGAATGCTCAGGTCTCATGGATTTCTGTTGCCTTCTGGATAAAGTTCAGGCTCCGTGCTGTAATGCATTGTCATCTGTTGCCACACTTCATAACTCTCTGCCTTCCAACATATTGCAGTTCCTTATAGGCACCACACTCTTGCCTTTAAGTTTTTATATGTATGTATTTCTGCTTGGAATGTCATTCTTTTAGATGGTCCTCCAAACAAAAACTAGCTGGTGCTCATCCTTTAAGCCTCCACTACCAGCACTGGCTTGGTGAGATGACTTTCTTTATGAATGTAACAAACATATTCTCATGGGATGATAGGCATGCTGATGCTATGACATTTTTTCTTCTGTACTGTGATAGTCTATTTATCTGCCTCTCCTACTGACATTAAAGGCAAGGGCTGCTTTTTATTTCTTTCTCAGTGTCTGTCAAGGGGCCTGGCTCTTAGTTTGAAATATTCATTGAACAAATGAATGAAATGCCTGAACTTCTACTGTCTCAGCACTATCAAGCTGACTGAAGAATGTTGGGGGTTCATTCAGTAAACCTTTGAATTTGTGGACTGTTTACTCTGTGCCAGATAATGGAGATAAGTAGATAAACTCTTCTCAGATGAGTTAACAGTAAGGCTGACAACTTACTTTCACGACAGACCCTCCTTTTTATTACACATGCATATACACGAGTGTGTGCATACATATTGCTAATAAGTAGTCTCTATCAAGTATCCAAACAGTGCTGTTGTTATCTTTTTATCTTTTATTTTTTAAAATTTATTTACTTGAAAGAGAGTGAGAGAGAGAGAGAGCATGAGAGGGGAGAGGGTCAGAGGGAGAAGCAGACTCCCCGCTGAGTGTTGAGCCCAGTGTAGGACTCGATCCCGGACCTCCAGGATCATGACCTCAGCGGGAGATAGTTGCTTAACCAACTGAGTCACCCAGGTGCCCTGGTTGTTATGTTTTTAATGAAGCAGTGTTCTAAACTGTTGAAGACAGACGTAAAAATGTGGGGATCTGCAAACCATTTTACAATCGTAAGAGCAAGGAATGAGAGCCCTGGCTTGTCAGAAAACCTTCTGTGGTCACCTTCTGGTATATCAGAAGTTGTTAGCATCCAGACTTGCAGAATAGGGCCAGTAACTTAGAAGAAAAGTCTGGAGACCAGAGGCAAATAGTCTTTAAGAATTAAGTATCAGGGCTGCCTGGGTGGCTCAGTGGGTTAAGCCTCTGCCTTCAGCTCAGGTCATGATCTCAGGGTCCTGGGATCGAGTCCTGCATCGGGCTCTCTGCTGGGCAGGGAGCCTGCTTTCTCCTCCTCTCTCTCTTGCTCTCTACTTGTGATCTCTCTCTGTCAAATAAATAAAAACCTAAAAAAAAAAAAAAAGAATTACTGTATCACTGGTACCCTAGGCGGTTCAAAGAATGACACTGTAAAAACATGTAAAAAAACAACAAAAAATGAGCAGTGACAACTTTGAATAGAAAGTGGTTCAGGGGCACCTGGATGGCTCAGTGGGTTAAAGCCTCTGCCTTCAACTCGGGTCATGATCCCAAGGGTCCTGGGATCGAGCCCCTCATCAGGCTCTTTGGTTAGCAGGGAACCTGTTTCCTTCTTTATCTCTGCCTGCCTCTCTGCCTACTTGTGATCTCTGTCAAATAAATAAATAAAATCTAAAAAAAAAAAAAAAAAGTGACTCAGAAAAGATGAACTCTGAATTAAGAGAAGGTATAAGGATAATTAATTAATTTTGCTTACATTTTTATTCTTTGTATGCACAAGATTGATATATGGTAAAAATGTCTAAGAGCACTTTCAATAAGTTTACCTAAAAAATTTAAGTAGTAAAAGCATTTGGGGGAAAAAATGGGGGGAAAATGAATGTATAGGAGTGCCTGGGTGACTCAGTTAGGTTAAGTATCTGTCTGCCTTTGACTCAGGTCGTGATCCTGGGGTTCTCGGATGGATCCCCACGTTGGGCTCCTTGCTTTTAGTGGGAGCCTGCTTCTCCCTCTCCCTCTGCTCCTTCCTCCTGCTCACGTGGTCTCTCTCTAATAAATAAATAAAATCTTAAAAAGAAAAAAAGAAAAAATATAAGCAGTGCTAATATTTTTTTGCGCATCCAAGATCCAAAGTCATTTGGATGGTTTAGTTACATACAAAATACATTTTAAACAACTGTGTTTGCTCATTAAATCATTGTATTTACTGTCTTTAAAAATGTGAAGGCTTGTGTATGGAGGTATTAAATCACTGTATCGTACACCTGAAACTAATACTATACTGTATATTTATATTAACTAACTGGAATTTAAGTAAAAACTTAAAAAAAATAAAATGTTCACACTAGCAGAAAAATTTTTTGAAGGCTTATAAATGTTTTCTTTTCCCCTTAAGAGTAAAGTTTTGTCCTTTCAATGATACTCTTAGAGAAAATTTTTTTGTCTCCCTACCCCCACCTTTTTAGTAGAGCTATCTACTTGTGTATCTCCTTATTTCACCAACACCTCTTTTTTAAAATAGTACATTATCATATTGCAGTTCTCTTTGACTCTTATTTTATGGATGTTGTACTTTAAAATTGTATTTGTAACTGTTACTCTTAATCTGTTGTGTTATGTTTCTGGTTTTTCAATTCAAGGGTATGCATATGTAAAAAAGATTGTTAAAATATACCATATATGTATGTTTGTTAAAAGGAAAAGATTTAATCTTTGACTTATGATCCTTGATATTTTTATTGCTCACTTTTAAACTTTTTTTTTTAAAGATTTTATTTATTTATTTGACAGACAGAGATCACAAATAGGCAGAGAGGCAGGCAGAGAGAAAGGAGGAACCAGGCTCTCCACGGAGCAGAGAGCCCGACGTCGGGCTTAATCCCAGGACCCTGGGATCATGACCTGAGCCAAAGGGGGAGGCTTTAACCCACTGAGCCACCCAGGTGCCCCTATTGCTCACTTTTAATACTAATTTTAAAACAGTAGGTTGGAGAGAGTTGTTTCCTAAATTGCTTCCTTGGTACACCAGTTCTTGAATTTGCATTCAAAGACTAGAGGAATCCCTGGCACAGTAAATTAAGGATACAGTGTGTATTCATAGAAGACCTGTGGAATCCCCAGCTCTGTACCTTTTTAATTTTGCTAACTTAATTTGTATAAAGGAAGACCCTCACCCCCTTCTTCCACCTCTCACATCTTAAGAGCTGTTTCAGAAGCACTGGTATTATGCTTTTTCTGGGGCTCTAATATTCTTTCACAACTTAGCCTTTTGGTTGTCAGTGCAGTTAGAGTCTGTGCTTTTCAGCATTTGCAGTAAAATATCTGTGGGAGTTAACTTCAAGAGGAAAAAGATCCAGTCTATTTCAACTGGAAAAGCCTGTCCTTAGGGTTTATGTATATCCATGAGCAAACTTCTTTGCTATTTTTTTAAAATTAAAGATTTTATTTATTTATTTTAGAGAGAGAAAGAGAGTGAGCAAGTGGGGGAAGGAGCAGAGGAAGAGGGGCAAGCAGACCGAGCTTGGAGCCTGATGCAGGGCTTGATCTCATGACTCTGAGATCATGACCTAAGCTAATTTTTAATTTTAAAATCAAGTCAGATGCTCAACTGACTGAGCCACCGAGGCACCCCTTTGCTATTTTTTAATTCCTGTTTGAACATCAGACTTGTTGACTATCTGGATTATTGGAGTAGGAACAGATACTTCAGTTGTGAATTGGCATTGAAAGTTTTCTAGATCTACTAATTTATAAGCACCTTGAAGATAAAGCTTTTGTCATTATATTGCTCACAGGCAAATATTGGTTTATGAGTGACAGTAATCTGTGTTTCAGTTTAAGGCAAGGAGTGGTTTATGTTTTGTGTTCACTTACAGAGTGCCTCCTATGTATCTGACACTGTTAGTCATCTGTAATTGGCCATTAAATGCTATTGTGATTTTGGAAAGTTGTTTGTGTAGTTGACTCCTGATTAATCTGTCCTCCTTGCTTCCTAGCTCTGCTTTCCCCCAGCACACAGGGGCTGTGGATTACAGTCCTGCTTGGAAGTATAGAGGCTGCCACCTTGAGAGTCAGGATTCTCATAAATACAGCAGAGCCACAAGGCCATGGCCCTGACCTCATTGGACAGAATATTTGTAGGTTTTCATATGTGATACCTCAAAATTTTTGGTATATCTTTATGGGTGACATTGGTGGAGCATCTCTAACTTCAACTTTACACTTTCTAGCCAATTCTGTTATGTATATGTATTAATGTGTTCCCTCATGTGGTAAACCATTTGAAATAGAATCTTGAGGCTTAAGGACAAGGAGTAGTGGAAGAATTATGAACAGTGATTCCTCAGCTAATTAAAGAGACCTAAACCCATAGCCTAATCTAATCCTGAACTAAAAGCGAATCCTGACTAAAAGTGAATCACTGCATTTACCAAAATGTGTTATTGGATCACACACTGTTCCGGCTTCTGCTTCTGTTACCATCTCCTTGTGTTTGAAGTTGCTTATCCTAATTGAATAACATCTGTAGATTTGTCTTTTTTTTAATGTATATAGATAGATTGATAGATTGACTTGCTAATCTTTTATCCTCCCTGTCCCACTTTATCTTTTCTTCTTTCTTTCTTTGCTGCGCTTGTCCTCCCATCTGTCCTTGTCTTACTGCTTTGGTTTCTGTCCCAAACAAAAACTTTATGCTATGGATTTGAGGTGTATTTGTTGATCTAACTTTATGTTTCTTAGAAAACTAGTAGCTTGAGACTTTTTCTGTTTGTAATTTAAGAAAGAACATAGCCCCTAAATCTCAAGCCAAAAATGTGTTTCTTTTTAATGGTATATCGCCTTCAGTTGATTTTTCTCTGGGGTTTTGCCCTGGATACTATAGCCTGGGTATAGGCGATTGTGAATAGTCTGTATTAGCTGATTACCCAGTAATGGTCCAATATTATATATGGAACAGTTTGGTAAGGAAAATCAACTCTAGCAAAGAGACTTTATTAGCATATCTGACATCTCTCTCTCTCTGTCGTCTCTCTTTTTTTCATGTTACATGCAGTCCAGTAGCAAATTCTTATTGCTCTTCCCTTGGTAATTTATGGCCCCCAGCCAAATCTGGTCTCCACCTTTTTTGGTACTGCCTGTGAGCTAAGTATGTTTTTTTACATTTTTTAAATGATAGAAAAAATCAAAAGAAGAGTATTTCATATATGTGAAAATAATGTGTAATTCAAATTTCAATATCCACGTAAAGTTTTATATTGGAGCATGGCCACACTTGCTCATGGCTTCTTTCACGCTTTACAGCAAAGTTGACTAGTTGCAACAGAGGCTTTATGGCCTGTAAAGCCTAAAATACTGACTGCCTGACCCTTTGCAGAAAAAGTTGGCCAAACCCTCCTGTAGAGGAAATGCAGAATCCATCTCCTTCTCATTTCCTCTATTGCTACTATCTGGTTTAAACTTCTTGACTAAACTCTTGCTCTTGTCTTCTAATTATCTCCTTGCTTTTGTCTGTGTTTCCTTACATCTATACAGCAGAGGAGTGGTGTTTATAACAGGTAAGCCAAATTTCGTCACTGCTTTGCTCAAAACCATTTAGCAGTTTGCTGTCTTGTTCAGAGTAAGTGTGAAAAGTAAAAGACTGTTTATAATGGCCTACAAAGCTCTAAAACAGGGATTGGAAAATGTTTTCTGTACAGTTGCTCTGTCGCAACAATGCAACTCTGCTGTTGTGTGAAAGCAGATAAGCAGTATGAAAACAAATTGACATGGCCGTATTCCAGTAGAACTTTATTTACAAAAACAGGTGGTAGGGTGCCTGGGTGGCTCAGTCAGTTAAGCATCGCCTTCGGCTCAGGTCATGGTCTCAGGGTCCTGGGATCAAGTCCCGAATCGGACTCCCTTCTCAGTGGGGAGTCTGCTTCTCCCTCTATCCCTCCCCTGCTTGTGATCTCTCTCTCTCTCTCTCTCTCTCACATTTTGTCCACTCAAATAAATAACATCTTTTACATCTCTTTTTTTGTTGTTGTTGTTAAAGATGTTATTTATTTGAGAGAGAGAGAGAGAGAGCACAAGATGGGGCAGGGTCAGAGGGAGAAGCAGACACCCTGCTGAGCAGGGACTCAATCCTGGTACTCCAGGATCTTGACCTGGGCTGAAGGCAGTTGCTTAACCAACTGAGCCACACAGGCATCCCCCAATAAATAACACCTTTAAAACAAACAAACAAATAAACAAAAAAGAGACAGGTGGGTAGGTTAGACTTGTCCTATAGATTATGGTTTTCCGACTTCCACTCTAGATAGGACCAGATCCTCCTCAAACCCTTTCCTTCCCATGTATATGTACTTTGTGATTTTACTTCCTGCTATTCTGTCTTCTACTGTCTATCAGCTAGATTAATTTGTAGGAACATCCCTCCCTCAGGGCCTTTTGCATTTGCTGTTCCTTCTACTTGGAACACTTTTCCCCCAGATAGTCGTTGCCTATTGAGTTCCTCTTATGTGGCAGGTGCTCTGTGGACAAAACCTAAAATCCCACATTATATGTAGTTTACATTTGTGTGTGTGTGTATATATATAGACAGTAAAAAAGAAAAAAGCAAACATAAATAAAAGATACGGTATTTTATGAGATTTGTGCAGTGGAAGAAATAGTGTGTGCTGAGAGAGGTCTATCTCTTGGATAAAATGATACGTATGCAAAGAGCTGGGGAGGGATGGGTGTCTCTAAAGTAAATATTTGCATGGCTTGTTACCTTATTGACTGGCACATAGTGAGTATGCAGTAAGTATTTATGAAATGAATCAATCTAGAACTGATAATCCCTAGACTTACTCTTTACTAGTGTATTTATAGCATGCTTATCACCACTTCTGTTTATTGTTTTTAACAAGAAATAGGTTATTGGGCAATAAATTTGGAAGCAAAGGAGGAAGTTTAGCATCACTAAGTACTCTTCAAGATGTTTTTGTTTCTACTCAAAGTGGATACTTAACCTATATTTAAGAAGATAGGAAGAAAAGTAATGTTGGGAAGTGATTCAGTAGGAGAGAAGAAAAACATAGGCTGTACTCAAATATACATCTGGTCAATGACATGGATGCCCAACTTCTGTTACCCAAAATGGAGTCTACCCACATGTTCCTCCCCTCATCCGTCACTCCTCTCTGTTTCTCAGTTAAAAATATCTCAAAACAATTGATTTAGGACAGGGGTCAGCAAACTTGATCCAGCCTGTGGGCCAGATCTGCCTGAGACCTATTTTTATATGGACCTTCAGTCAGTTTTATATTTTTAAAGGATTATTAAAAAAAAAAAAACCCAAATAGGTAATATGCGCTAACTTATATGGACCTGATGTGGTCTGCAAAACCTAAAACATTTCCTTTTGATCTTCTACAGAGAGAGTTTGCCAGTCTTTCACTTATAGGTACCATCTTGGCTGTTTCTAGGCGAAAATGATAACTTCTCTGTGGTGGTCTTCATAAATAATATAACTTTGCAATTGGAACATGTAATCCATCTCACTTATTTTATAGTTTTTATTGAGACTAGAAAACTACATCAACTTTTGGGGGTCATACAGCTTTCCAGGTATGGATCCTGAATCTTTAGCCCACTATTCTTTATTTACTTTTTTTTCCACATCAGTGATGAGTGATACTCCCTCTTCTGTAATATCTTAGTAGACAGACTGTCTTCTCTAAGCCTTAATTTTTTTATCTGTAAAACAGAAATTGATAGTATAGGGTTTTTGTAATGATTAAATGAACTAATGCATATAAGGTACTAGTGTATAGTTAAAAATGCTTCACAGATCATAGTTCTTTTTTGTCATGCTGTAGTGAACAGATTTCTGCTACCTGGGAATCACTGCCGCCCCCCCCCCCCCGCACATTTTTTAGGGGGTAGGGTCAGAGAAGGAAAGTGTTTTTGTCATCTAAAATTTTCATTCAGATGTCTTCTGTGTCTTGAAAAGTAGTTAGAGATGTTTCAGTAACATTGTACTTCATTGATTTTTTGGGGGGGCTTAACCAGTTTTTAGAACATCATTAAAATGGGACACTTTGTTCCAAGTTGTAAACAACCGATTTACAAACGGACTTTTCAACAAAATTGAATCGCAGATTGAAGATTACTTTCCTAAAGAGGTTAGGCAGAAGAGATTTTTGGTCATTTTGTTCTGTGCATTTTTAGTGACTGAAATTGTGGGGGAGTGGAAAGGGAAAGACAGAGGGAAGAAAATGGAGCCCCTCTGGGAATTCAGTCTGGTGTTCCAGGGCAGTCTTGTTGACAAAAATGGGCATGTTGACAAAAATGCTGGGTGGTCATTAAGTTGGTCAGAATGTCACTTATGCATGGATTAGTGTTTCATAGTTTACCTGGTCTGTGAGGGGTAAATGTGTTAGGAGATTGGGAATGCCGTCATCATGTCCAGCTATCTCCCTTCCTGCCTGTCTAGATGAAATAGGGTTCATGAATTAATATCAAGGACAATTTGTTACAAAAGGACTAGTACCCTTGGTTAAAATAGGAACAGAGGATCACATACTGTTGTTTAAATGTTTATTGAATAAAAGAATGATTATACATGTGTTTGTGATCATTTAAAAAAACAGTAAATGGGGTACCTGGGTGGCTCAGTCAAGCGTCTGCCTTTGGCTCAGTTCATGATCTCAGGATACTGGGTTGGAGCCCTGTGTCTGGCTTTCTGCTATGTGAGGAGTCTGCTTCTCCCTTTCACTCTCTCTCGAATGTATAAAGTCTGTAAAAAAAATTTAAAAAACAAAACAAAACCAGTTAATGGCAGTTTACTTTCCTTTATAATGCTACATTTAATTATAAGTTTACACATAGTGACACATTCTTCCTTTTATTTTTTAAGTTTATTTAAGTAATCTCACCCAACGTGGGGCTCAAACTCTCAAGCCCAAAATTGAGGGCTGCATTCTTTACTGACTGAAACAGCCAGGCGCCCCATGATGTGTTCTTTCTGATGCACAGTATAATGAGTTTTGACAAGTGCATAGGGTTATGTAACCACCACAGTTAAGATACAGAAAACTTCTGTTATCTCTTCTGAAAACCTTCCTTCATGCAAACCTTTTGTGGTCATATCCAACACCCTCCCCTCCCCACCTCCCGTTGGCAAACTGTTGAGCCAGTGTTGTTCCTATAGTTTTGCATTTTCCAGGCTATCATATAAATGAAATCATATATATAACCTATGGAGTCTGGTCTGTTTCATTTAGCATAATGCATTTGAGATCCATCCTTGTCATGTGTATTAATATTTTGTTCCTTTTTGTGGCTGAGTACTATTCTACTGTATGAACAGAGTTTATCTGTTCCTCTGTTGAGGGATTTTTGGGTTGATTCAGTTTTTGGCAATTATGGATAAGGCTGCCATAAACATTCATATACAGGTTTTTGTGTGGACATAATGTGTTAGTTTTTGTGACTGCTGTAATAAATTGTCAACCTAGATGCCTTAAAATAACACATTTATCCCATCATGCCACTGGAGGCCAGAAGTCCGAAATCAGTTTTCCTGGGTTGGAGTCAAGGTGTTGGCAGCGACATGCTCCCTCGGAGGCTCTTCCAGCTCCTGGTGGCCCCTGACATCCCTTGACTTGTTGCTGCTTATCACTTCAGTCTCTGCCTCCATCTTCCCTTCGGCCTTCTCCACGGTGTCTCTGTGTCAAACCTCCCTTTGTTTCTTTCTCATAAGGGTACTATGATGGCATTTAGGGCCTACCTGATAATATAGGCTAATCTCTAATCTCAAGATCCTTAATTTAATCACATCTGCAAAGGCCCTTGTCCAAATAAATTAACATTTACATGTTCTAAGGATTAGGAACTGATATCTTTGAGGGCCATTATTCAGCCCACTACAGTATGTTTTCATTTCACTTGGGTAAAAACCCAGGAAGGGGATTGCTGTGTTGTATGTGGTAAGGGTATATTTTTAATTTTACAAGAAAGTGCCAGACTGTTTCCATAGTGGCTATACTGTTTTGCATTCTGACCAGCAACATGTGAGAGTTTCACTTGTGCTGCATCCTTACTAGTGCTTGGCATTGTCGTTTTTAGAAGTTATTTTAACAGGTATATAGTGGTATTTAATTATGATTTAATTTGCATTTCTCTAATGATTAGTCCTTTTGAGCACCTTTTCAAATGTGCTTATTTGTATTTTCTTTGGTGAGTTGTCTGTCCATATGTTTTTCATTTTGTTTTTAAAGATTTTTATTTATTTATTTGACAGGATCACAAGTAGGCAGAGAGGCAGGCAGAGAGGGGTGGGGAAGCAGGCTCCCTGCTGAGCAGAGAGCCCGATGTGGGGCTCGATCCCAGGACCCTGAGATCATGACCTGAGCCGAAGGCAGAGGCTTTAACCCACTGAGCCACCCAGGCATCCTATTTTTCATTTTTAAAATTGGGTTTTTTTCTCTGTTGAGTTTGCTTATTTTTAAACACCTCTGTTCTTCCCAAGTTAGTCCAGGGCCTTAGGGAATTAGGAAGATATTGGTTCTTTTGTAATCTTCTTGCTGCTTATATTTTCTTGCTGCAAACTGGTTTCCTTTTTGAATCTCTAAAACTGAATAAATTAGACTTGAATTCCTTTTTGGTTCCTAATAGATTTACTCAATAAAGGAAATAGAATTTAAATCAGCATGTAGTGGGTGTGTTAGTCAGGTCTGGGGTTGCAAGCAACTGAAACCCTTGAGTAAAAAATGATTTATTAATCGTGTATGTTACCAAACTACAAGGAAGGACAGGGATTGAATTGGCTTTAGGGACAGCTGGACGAAGGTTAGATTATTGCTTGGTTTCTCTCTTCTCATTTCTGCTTCTCTCTTTGAATTGGTTACAGTGTGTCTTATTTCAGATAGATTTTCTCCAAATGGTTGGGATCATGGTTGCAGGTTTCTTAGGACTCAGATCCTTCCAACTTCCTGACCCTAGAGGAAAAAAGGGATCTTTTTCTTTTTCTTTTCTTTTCTCTTTTTTCTTTTCTTTCCTATCTTTCAAATTTTTATTTAAATTCCAGTTAGTTAGCATACAGGATAACATTAGTTTCAGGTGTTGTAGAATTTAGTGATTCATCACTTACAACACCTGGTGCTCATCACAAGTGCCTTCCTTAATCCCCATCACTTATATAACCCATCCCCCTACCCACCTGCACTCTGGTAACCATCAGTTTGTTCTTTATAGTTCTTTTCTTTTTTAAAAAATTATTTATTTGGGCGCCTGGGTGGCTCAGTGGGTTAAGCCGCTGCCTTCGGCTCAGGTCATGATCTCAGGGTCCTGGGATCGAGTCCCGCATCGGGCTCTCTGCTCAGCAGGGAGCCTGCTTCCTCCTCTCTCTCTCTCTCTGCCTGCCTCTCTGCCTACTTGTGATCTCTCTCTGTCAAATAAATAAATAAAATCTTTAAAAAAAAAATTATTTATTTATTTGGGGGGGAGAGAGAGAGCACTTGAGAACAAGCATGAGTGGGGGGAAGGGCAGAGGGTGAGGGAGAAGTAGACTCCGCTGAGCAGGGAGCCAGACAAGGGGCTCAATCCCAGGACCCTGAAACCACGACCCAAGCCGAAGTCAGATGCCCAACTAACTGAGCCATCCAGGAGTCCCAAAAGGGATCTTTTCAGATTTTGTTCAGAAAATCCCTGGGGTTTTCAGTTGAAGTCACATGCATATCACTAAGCAGTCACTCTTAGTTGAACATCTTACCTCAGATTCAGTGTGGACAAAACAAACTTTTGATTCCTCTTTTCTCTTTTCCCCCATACCAGTAAATCCACTCCTTATCAAAGCCAGAAAACAAGGAGTCCTTTTTGATTCTTCTTTGATATCCTTAAAGGAATAACTAGCCCTTTTCCATATCTAGACCATCACTTCTGCTTACTGTATTGTAACTACACTGCTCTTTTCTTAATTTCTTTATATACCATGCTCTTTCTCTTCTTGAGACCTTCGCACATGCTGTTCCTTCTGCATGCAGTGATTTCCCCAGCTAGAGGCAAAAGCTCCCCTTGTATTAGGTCTCTACTTCACTGTCATTTCACAGAGGTTCTTTTTCTAAAACAGATAGCTCCATTTCCATCTCTTTACAAGCTTCTTACTCGTGGGATGCCTGGGTGGCTCAGTTGGTTAAGCGACTACCTTCAGCTCAGGTCATGATCCTGGAGTCCCAGGATGGAGTCCTGCATCGGGCTCCCTGCTCAGCAGGGAGTCTGCTTCTCCCTCTGATCCTCCCCCTTCTCAAGCTCTCTCTCTCTCTCTCTCTCTCTCTCTCATTCTCTCTCTCAAATAAATAAAATCTTAAAATAAAGGGCTTTGAAATGACTCAATCTGTTTAAAAAAAAAAAAAAAAAGCTTCTTACTCGCTTCGCAGTACTGCTTAAAACAGTTGAGAGTCATTTTATCCATCTCCTTACTTGAATTTTGTCTTTTTACTACTAGACTATATAAATTGCTTTAATGTAGGGACATTATCTTGTTTACCTTTGTATCGACAGTCTAGTACAGTATGGGGCAATGGTAGGCCTATAAAGGTTTTTGAATGAATGACTCAAAATGCATTTCTACAGTTGGCCCAATTTAGATTTAGTGGCCTTGTGGGGTGGGGGTTAGTGGATAGACAGAAACACAGTAGCCACTGTTAAGGGCTCCAAATGAACCTACGTTAAGTTGCCACACCTGATGCTTTTTTTTTACTCCTTGAATATAATAATGATTAATTCTGGTATTAATTATTTATGCTTGTTATTATTTTTATTTGAATAGAAATAATTTCCAAGAGTTATCGGTAGGTATAGGTCTAAACCTAGTTTAAGAATTTTACTGAAAACAATAGTCAGTAGAGTCTGATCAGTGCTCTTTTCTCTAGCTACTTAATGCAGTGGACTGGCCAACCAGATGTTTTAAAGCAATTTTCACATTGCTCTATTGTGCTTACCTTTCGGGGGCTTCTGTTCAGCTTCTTGTATTGTCCCTTTCTAACACTTTCCTATTGATTGTCTGTTTTTATGTTATTTTCTTAATCAGCTGTGCAAAATTCAAGACAGAAGGGTCTGGACTTAAGAATGTTTGAATACATAGTAGAGTACGAAAAGCTTATGGACGAAGGTGGGAATGATTGCTGAATTAGTGAAGGTTAGGGTGATTATATAATTTGTCATCCAAACCAGGTTGTTTTTGAAAGGGTGTGCCAGGGACAGGTGTAAACCTGGACTGCCCCCACAAATCCCTTTGAGGGGGAGGCGATGATCAGTTGTTGCAGGATAGGGTGCTCTGAGACTGAGGGCTTTTAAATTGGGAAGAGACTTGCCTAAAAGTGTGTAGGAGAAAGCTAGGTACAGCTTTGTGCTTTCATAAATCCTTTTGGGAACTGATGTAAACAGAGCCAAGGGTTCTGTAGATCAGTCCTAATTAGTAAATGTAATTGCCTTATGGATAAGATTAAAATCCTAGAATCAGAACCTAATTCTCTTTTACTTTCCCATAGGAAACTGATATTATTTAGCTGTCATGTTCACTCAAAGAGTATTTGGGTTTTCTGATCTGCAAACTTCTGGCCTACTGTCAGTGGAAGGTTGTTTGAGTGATTTTTGGCTAATGTTGAAAAATTTTCCCAGATAAATTCATACTTTCTTGCCATTTTGCCCCATAGATAGTTATAGTACACATTTGAGAATAGGTTGGAAGGATGCACTTTAAGATTAGTTTTTCAGTCTTGAATAAAGCCCACTTGAATTCTTACATTAGGGAGATTGCAGAGTTTGTACACACCACAGAGTTTTGTTCTTTTAAATTCCAGTCTGGGATTGTTAGTAGGCACATTGTGATTGAGATTAAGATCTGTGACAGTATATAGCAAGACTAATTCCATAAAGATAAATTTATCACTGCAGAATTGGGTTTATTATTTTTTTTCTTAGGCAGATGTGTTCTTTTTTTAAAATGAGACTTCTTTCTGTGCTTTTGGCAAGGATGCTAATTTCAGATGTTTTGAGAAAAACCAGAAAAAACTTTAAAGGTTTACAAAGAATGTAAAATGCATACGAACATGTCAGTCATCTTAGGGACACCTCATGTTACCTTTTCTATGCACACTCTTTTGTTTTGTTGCCTTTTCTGTATTTTTTTTTTTAATCTTCCTTGCTAGGTTATATACACTAGAGTAGTGCTGTATATGGTTGTTCAGTAAGAATCACAGTTACTGTGACGTTTGCTGAGATAATAGCAGTAAATATATTTAAAAATTTTATTCCTGTGTAAAGTAATAACTGCTTTTTAATGTTTTAATTATGGTTTCCATTTTATTTCATTTAATCAAGTCAAACAGATATAGTTACTGTTATCTCTGTTTCATGGAGGAAGAAAGAGCCAGTATAGGTACCTGGTATATGTTCAACAACCAGTTAGGGTAAACCCTGAGAGCATTGTATTAAAGGTGAGGGGTGATACATGATTTGAGGCACTTGATATATAAAGCAGTCAGTCATGCACAGGGTAGTATGCATATAAAGTCATACACTATAGAGTTTATGTTAAAAGTTGTTTTTCAAGGTAAAAAGTTGCTGTGTAAGTATTGCTGTAGTCACTTTTCATTTTGCTTTATTCATCAACTTTAAAACCTTATTACTCAGTTTTAAAATGTCTTCCCTCTATATAGATTTTCTAGAATTGTGTCGATACAGTTGCCATTAGCCACATGTAGCTATTTATATAAATTACAATTTAAGAAAAATTAATGATAGTCACATTTCAAGTATGTGGTAGCTCACATGTGGCTAGTGGTTACCATATTGGACAGCACAGATAACATTTTTATCCCTACAAAAAGTTCTCTTAAAATAGCACTGTTCTTAAGGACCGTCTTAAAGAAAGTACTGCTTGACGATAGGTTTTATTTTTATTTATTAGGCTTTAGGATTTTTGTAGTTAAAAATGTTAGCTTTAGATTACGTACCCTAATGAGAGGAGCTTTGTGATTTACTCTCTGTGGATCAAGCTTGTCGTGTTCAAACTTAGCCCAATCTTTTATTAGTCTTCTGGCTCTGCATCAATCAGTCATACTGGGCTGAGCAGTAATTTGGACTAAGTAATATAAAATTTGCAAATAATGTGTTTTAGGTTGTTAGTGCTTAGTATCTTTTAAGCCTTAATGCTTAATATCATTTTCCTTATCAATAGAATGAGGATAATGAGATAATGACTACATGGAATTTGGATTAATTGATTGGGGTTTATGTTGAATTCTAATGAACCTTCTAGCCCCAGCAGAACTCTGCTCTCTTTGAAGTTATCTCAGCTTCACCTGTCCTCCTTTAGACTCTAAGCCCTTAAAGTCAGGACTCACAGAGCAGTTTACACACTTATTAAGTAGCTTCTCTGGGCCAGTCACTGTGTTACCATTGTTTGCTAATTCATTTTTGACTACCCTTAAATAGATTATAAGCTCCTTAAAAGTAGGAAACCTCACTTTAAAAAAAAAAATAAATACCTGTAGTTGTAGAAATTAAGAAAAAAGATACTTTAGAGATAATCATGTCAGATATTTTCATTTTACCAATGAAGAACCATGACAGGTTAAGTTACTTGCCCATCGTTGGGGAACTAGGACTAGAGAATCTGGATAGCCTTCTATCAAGCCACCTCCTTAATGAGTTCATTGTTAAATTTAATTTTAAGGAAGTGCTAAGCACTACTGTTGCCTGAAGACTATATTTTGTGTGTGTAAACTACATCAGTGTAGAACAAGGTTGTTTGTAACTTCTGATTTCGGGGCACCTGGGTGGCTCAGCCATTAAGTGTCTACCTTTGGCTCAGGTCATGATCCCAGGGTCAAGCCCCGCATTGGGCTCCCTGTTCTGCGGGAAGCCTGCTTCTTCCTCTCCCACTCCCCCTGTTTGTGTTTCTTCTCTCCTTGTTTCTCTGTCAAATGAATAAATAAGATCTTAAAAAAAAAAAACTCTCCTGATTTCAACACACGATATTTCCTGTTTGTTTCTTATGACACATTCTTAGGGGGCAGATTGTATGCTATTTTTGGAGATGCAGCATTTTGATCTTGAAAAAGCATTTTGGTTTTTAGACTAGAGAAGATTGAGGAATAGATTGAGTGGTTTCTCAGGTTAAATAAATGCTCAGGGTCTGTATTTTCATGTATTGCATTTGGTAATAGTAACTTATATAATATGTCATGGGATTGGAATGTCCATTTATAGAAACTGCTAGTCTTGACTATTTCTATGAGCTATGAATTTTAATCTCTATTTTTATATTCCATTTACAGTTTCGGTTTCAGTATTACTATTGTGTATGTACACACAGGAGTGCTAAGAATAGCAAACTGTCCTACTACAGACAAGATTTACGTTTCTTAGGTACCTAAACTGTTTCTTAAAATTCATTTTCGTTCCATATACTCATTGGCAAAGTGTCATCGGGTATTCATAAGGTAATTGTTAATTGACAGGATACTTTTGCTTCTCAGGAGTATTATTGGTTTGTTTCTGTGGTAGCATATGCTTGTAGTTGGGATGGACCAGACCAGCTGAGTCTTTTTTGAAGAATACTGGTTGTTTCCCCACGGGGTTAGAATACCTTCCTGCCTCTGTCCTTCCCCCAAGAACTGAAATCAATTTCAGAAGAGAGTCTCTGCTTGTGAATCAAGACTTTAATTATAGGCTTTCTTGTTTCGAAAGGCAGTTTCCTTTTTCTGCAGTTGTTCTTTGGGTGGAGTGCATGTGCGCATGCGCACGTGTGTGTGTGTGTGCACGCGCGCGTGCGCGCACGCGTGCATGTGCGTGCGAGTGTCTGCTTGTAGCATTTGGATCTGTGCAGCACGTTGGCTTTCTAGACATCCTTTGTATAGTAACAGCATGTGCGGAGGGGCTGGCAGCCCGTAAAACAGTTTTTTCTCCTCTTTCCCCTCCTCTCAACCTCACTCCCTCCCTAGATCTGGTGACATTACATAGATAAATGTGCTGGCTAGGAAAACAGCAGAAGGAATTGAATGTCTGCCAAAAATTTGCAGCATGAAACCAAACCAGCCTCGCTTTCCTGATCTCTTATTGTGTGTGCGCAGGCTACACTTGTCAGGGCTTTCCTTGTTGAGCGTTACGTCACTGTGTTCTCCACCCTCATTATACTGTCTTTTCTTTTGAAAAGCTACTGTCCTCAGGCTTCAAACTTGTTAAACACTTAAGGCTTTATTTATACTGTTATGGTGGTAGTACTGAAGATGAAATATATTTAAGTCTCAAAGAGAAATTTTAATTTGATGTAATATCGACTTAGGGTGTATGTGTATACATGTGCACGTATGTGTTTCTGGGCAGTATTAGGATAGTGTGGAGAAGATAAGGTACTGGTAACTACCTGAAATTATTATTACATTGCTTTTAAAAAATCTTTCTGTTCTTCAGGAAGAGACATTTTCTCAAAGGACTTTGACGGTAGCTTAGAGAGGTATTGATTTTTAACTGTTAATCAGCATTGCAAATAGACATTTCTAGAACAAAAGTGATTTCATTTATTTAATGTATGTTGAATTAAAGAAGATAATATGAGATCTTTAAATTTGGAGTTCTTATTTTCAAGACTGCTGGTAATGTTGAGTATCTAGACAATGTCTGATTTCAGAGAAAAAAATTACTTTCTATTCTTTGATTTGGTGAGACTGCTTAAATCCAGGTCTAAAGAAAAGGTGTTGGCTATTAATTAAAGCTTTATATAGCTCTTAAAAAAATAAGATGGCATCCTACTTCCTTTTTTCTGAATCTTTTAGACTTATAGTTTAGCAGAACATAAATTTGAATAAGCTCATTTGGTTGCCTTTCACTACAGTATTCTCATTGCATTTGTTCCTTATCGTGTGCTACTCTGTATTGCAGTGTATTTTTAATGCATATGTTTTATTTTTACAATTAGGTTGTAAGACCCAGCAGCAGGGAACCAGTTTTTGTTGCATCTTGTTCTCTGGCATCTGACTCAGTGTCCTTATGTATAAGAGATAGTATGGATAATTATATGTGGAGATAATATTGAGGATGAGAGTAGGGTGAGGTGATTTCATTAGCTGACTTAGTCATCTAGGGCTTAAAAACAGAATACCATAGACTGGGTGGCTTAAAAAAATAAGGATTTTTTTTCTTCTCACAGTTCTGGAGGCTGGAAGTCCAAGATCAGGGTGCTAGCATGATTGATTTCTCCTGAGCCATCTCTCCTTGTTTTGCAGCTGGCTTCCTTTTTGCTGTGTTTCATATGACTTTTTCTCTGGGCACATAAATGCATGCCGCTGTCCCCCCTTTCCTTCTCTTGTATTATACCGGAACTCTTAAGATTAGGGCCCCCACCCTTGGGACCTCACTTAACTTAATTATTCCTTAAAAGACCTGTCTCCAGATACAGTCACATTAAGGGTTAGGGCTTCAGCCCAAGAATTCTGGGGTGGGCGGAGGGGGGGATAGAGTTCAGTCCATAACACTGCCCTGAATATAGAGATGCCAAATAATTGAACTATCAGATAACATATCAGTCATGTTATGGTAAGGAGAACAGAAAGTATGAGAGAGTGTAGTCCAGGGAATTGATAAAGCAGAGGTTGAGAGAAGTGACAAACAAATGGGAACACTGAAGTGACACAGGTAGTAACTTCCTTAAGCAGCTACCACCTCTAGAGCTGGAGGGAAAAAAGGAGACTGGGGTTATTAGGACCTAGAGGCTTAGAGAAGGGGTCCCATGGAGCTTGGATTCACATTTTTGAGGAGGTCTCCCTGCTTGATTGCTATTAAAACCTTACAGAGGGGTCCCAAAGGTTGAGATGCAGGCCTCCAAAAGGATTTGTTGCTCTGCTACTCCTGGTACTTCTGAGGGAGCATGATGAGGCTGCTTCTGGGAGAAATCCATCTTCTGTCGGAAGCCAAAGTCTGTGAGCAACTGCTGTTGCTGGGAAAAAGGACCCATGCTAGGGTGGCACTGGCAGGAAGAGTAGAAGGGTCCATTTTTTTGTCACTTCACTTTCTTTCTTTTTCTTTTTTTTTCATATTTACTTTCTTGTATCCTTCTAGTGTTCCCTGTCGGTGGAGCCTAATGGAAAGGTGGCTGACAGAGAAGAAATGACATATGCATTCTGAGCCTAGCACCACAAAGCAGAGTAAGGGCAAGCTTGGAATTGAAACAACAGCTTCATAGCTGGCACAGATATTATTGGTGGGAGTACAGCCTTAGAGAGGCAATATGTGTCAAAAGTCTTAGAAATGTGTAAATCTTTTGATCCAGCAATTCCAGTTCAAGAAATACATCCTAAGGAAATAATCCAAAAAGTGAGCAAAGATGTATGTACAGGGGTGTTTGATTATAGTATTCAGTGTGATAAAAAATTAGAAGTATTGAATATTTATCAATATGGGATTGGCTAAATATCTTACAACAGGTAGTGAAATGTTATATGGCCATTAGAAAGATGATGCTGACTTGGATTTGTTGATGTGGAAATAAATTTAACAAATGTAGTTTGGACCTACTTTGTGTTTTGTTTTGATTTTAAACTGTATGTAGGAAAAGCTGAGAACTGGGGCATCTGGGAGGCTCAGTCACTAAGCATCTGCCTTCAGATTAGGTCACGATCACAGGGTCCTTGGATGGAGTCCTGCTTTGGGCTCCCTGCTTGATGGGAAGCCAGCTTCTCCCTCTTCCACTCCCCCTGCTTATGTTTCCTCTCTCTTGTCTCTCTCAAATAAATAAATAAATATCTTAAAAAAAGAAAGAAAGAAAAGCTGAAAACAGTATACATAAGAAGAGAGCACAGTCCTAGGTGGAAGAGTACGGGCTTTGGAGTCAGACAGCATAGGGTTAGTAAGTAGGTTCCACTACTTTTTATGATCTTGGGTAAATTAGTCTTTCTGGGCATCTGTTTTCTCATCTGGTGATAATAGTACATAACCCATAGGGCAGTTGTTAGGTCTAAAAGTGTTAATATTTGTAAAGCATGTATAACTGCTTCAACTGCTTCTTAATGTTAGTTTTGTTACAGGGGAGGAAGAGAAAGCTTAGGAGAGGAGTTTACTGTCTTTTTTCCCTTTCTTTTCTTTTTTTTTTTTAATTGGGGTCCACACCCAGCATGGAGCCCAATGTGGGGCTGGAACTCATGATCCTGAGATTGAGACCTAAGCTGAGATCAAGAGTTGGAACTCAACCGACTGAACCATCCAGGCATCCCTAATTATCTAATTTTTAAGGAGAGAATATCATGATTTTATAATTAGGATAACTAGTAAAGCTTTTCTCTTATAACTGAAAACGATGAAGCTGGCAAAGATGCATTGAGTATTCTTGGCTTACTTTTTGAAGTCCTAGAACTAACTTCAGGATGCTTTATAGGTAGGATAGCACTTTCCACTGCAGCCTCGATGCAGCTGACAGCTAAGGCTTGTCTTTTGACAAGCTCCTTTATTCTTGTGGGGAAACATCATTTTTTTCTCAGGTCCCTACAAATGCTCAGGGACTTGAATTATTATAGTGCTTCTGACTAGGTTCCTGAGGCCTCCATCTTACTTTTGCCTTGGTTCCTTGGGTAGGTTCCTTCTGCTCTGCTTAGAACCAAACTACTGCTATGACTAATGCTCTTCTTTGAAGAAGGTAGGAGAATCTGGTCAGTTTTGTATACATAAGTTTAAATTCTGCTGCCCCATGTTGTTAGTAAATAGTAATCACTGCTTACCAGTAATGTAAACTCAACACTTTCCATCTATAGTCTGTCTGTCTTTCTTTTTTAAAATGAATTTATCTGTAGGTTGTTTACTTCGGCATCACATATACCGAAATTGAGTAACCGAGTCGAAACTGTTTAGTGTATTGGACTTAGGGTACCTGACTTTGAGTAACTTCAGTCACTTTTACTGGCCATTATAGCTTTTTTTTTTTTTTTAAGATTTTTCTTTATTAATTTAAAGAGGGAGCTCAGGCAGAGGGAGTAGCAGGCAGAGGGAGAGGGAGAAGCAGGCTCCCTGCTGAACAGGGAGCCCCAATGTGGGGCTCAATCCCAGGACCCTGGGATCGTGATCTGAGCTGAAGGTAGACGCTTAACTGACTTAGCCACCCAGGCACCTCATTATGGCTTTTGAAATGATTTTTATCTTTGGTAAAATTAGTGTACAGTTGACCATTGAACACAGGTTTCAGCTGTGCAGATCCACTTATATGTGATTTTTTGACAAATATAGTATGGTTGTATAAACATTTTCTTTTCCTTATGATTTTCCTTTTTTTTTTTTTTTTTAAAGATTTTATTTTTAAGTAATCTCTACATGTAGCATGGGGCTCAAACTCCCAACCCTGAGATCAGGAGTTACCTGCTCCACTGACTGAGCAGCCAGACATCTCTGCTTGTGGTTTTCTTAATAAGATTTTCTTTTCTTTAGCTTATTTTATTGTAAGAATACAGTATATAATATAGATACACAAAATACGTGTTAATTGACTGTTCCTGTTATTGGAGAGACTTCCAGTCAATACTGGGCTATTAGTAATTAAGGTTTTGGGGAATCAAAAGTTATAAACACACAGATTTTTGACTTGGGAAGGGGGTGGTCAGTGCCCCTAACTCCCGTATTCAAGTGTCAAATGTCTAATGTTTTTTGAAGATCCCTTCTAGTTCCAAACACCATGATTCTGATAGTAGCAGAACACTGCATATACTATCAGATATGTATAAGTTACTATTTTTGATAGGTCTTAAAGAAAATAATGCTGTATGCCAATTTGTTCAACCAGTTACTTATTTTAGACCAAAGTTTGGCCAGAATAAATGCCTGTGGTTGTAGTTTCTTAAAAATGCAGTGAATGGGAAAGTCTTGTTGAACATTTTGCTGCTTCTAAACCATCACTTTTATATATCTTATATATATTTATATTTTATGTGTTTTAAGCATATATAGGGTGGGTAGGTTATGGATAGCTGGGAGGGTGTGGGCTATGGTGAGTGCTGTGAAATATGTAAGCCTGATGATCCACATACCTGTACCCCTGGAGCAAATAATACATTATATATTAATAAAAGTAATTAAAATGTTGCAGTGGTTCCTTAACAAAGATAAGCTTTAAAGGAGAGATAAAATTTTGAAAGGGGATATAAGAAATCAGCATTTATTAGATGCTTTTTACACTTGAATCACACTCCCATAACTTTATCCTATTTAATCTTTATGGTAAGTTAAAAAGAAAGGTAGGTATGTTGTACCATTCTGCACCAAAGAGGCTAACTAACTTGGGCAAAGTGAAGCCATAAGTGGCAGAACTTATTCTGTCTCTGAGCTCTGCAGAGTTGATTCCTAGTGGCAGGGATACAAAGTACTTTGAGGCCCAGGGTAAAACCTGGAGAAAAAGCGTAAAATGTGATCTCTCAAGACAAGTGAATAGATTGGGAGTAGAGAAAGATAGTGTGAGAAAAGTAGTTTGATATATATGATGGAAGTAATTGAACACCAAGCTATAGGAGTTGGCATTTAGGATATATGCTGTGTAAGTTTTGAGCCAGGATGGTAGCTAGATTTTAAAAACAGTATTTTATGGTGATTAATCTGAAAGCAATGTGCAAGGAAAAAAAAAATCAAAGACTACAGTGAGTCAGTTCTTGTAGAAGATTGCATATGGTGATGTGACTCTGAATTAGGAAAGAGCCATAGGGGATATAAAACAAACTAAAATAGAAAGTAAAGGACCACAAAGGAAAGGAGAAGCAGTAATAACTTGGCAGTATGTTATTTGGATGAATAAAGACAATGATACATCACTGACAAACGAAGTGGAGCTTTCAAAGAACTGATGAATATGTGAAAGAAAGAACTCTGCAGTTTCTTAGCATAGAACTTAAACTCAGCAAATATGCACATTGTTATTTTTTATGTCACCCCTGATTAGGAAAAAGAAAATTGTTATAGTATCTTGATAGATGACTGCTTTCTCATTTAAATTTACAGTGGACTGTATACATGGTAAAAGTGTAAGCTGAAATTGATCATTACTGATCTAATTATATCACTAATAATCTCATTGTGTCTAATTGTACAAGTCATTGAATGAACTCATCAAAATAAAAATTCAATTTAGTACCTCTACTAAAACTTTGTAATGGCTAATGGTTATGTTGGAACTGATTAGAATTATACAGGGTTACCTTATTATAGACTATTAATAATAAAAAATAGACTCTTTTCCAGGCCACTCATATTGTTTTAATATTATATGTATTTTGCAACTATATACTTTTGAGGAAAAGATGATCTAAAAAATGTTTAATAAGCAACCATGGAGTGTTTGATTGTGTATGGAATGCTGACAAATTTGGAGAGATTAAATCCTACCCAAGGACAGATCCTGTGAAGATTATTGCATCTTGGAGGAGAAGCTTTGAGTAAGAATTGATAAACCTTTTTAGAGCTAAGCATGATTTTGTTGTATTTCAAGTTCAGTAAATGCTTATTTAGTATATACAGTGTACAAGGTGTACTTAAGAGGTCTAGGGTGATTTCTGCTTTCTTAGTACTGTCTTTTGGAAAAGATCAAGAAAAACTAAATTCTAAACTGTCAGAAAGGATTTGGGAGGAGCAGGAAGAGTTCATGCAAGGCCATTATTAGTGAAAGCATGAACTAGATAAAACCGAGAGGAGGGCTTGCCGGAAGAGAACACTGTATTAGGATATTCAGCCTTCTCAACATAGTACAAGTACCTTCTCACAAACCATTCGTTTCCTAAAGTGAGTTAGTTCAATGCGCCTGTTTGTTTGCCTTATTATGTCGGAAAAAAGTACTTGTGCAGTTACCTTCTCAAAAGACTTTTAAATTTTTTGGTGTGTAAGGGGGTAATGTGAATAGTATTTAATTGTTCTCTAATAATTTTGCGTGGATTTTATTTTGTATTTACTGACATTTGTAAGTGCTTTGAAAATATTAGTACTGCTGCTTTTTTATCTTAATCACATTTTTATGTTCTGTTACAATGCGTAACAAATATCTACCAGATTTCTTATGCTTTGGATGGTATTTTGATAACCTCCTAATAATTTGTTTTCCTTGTGCTCAGCCATTGAACACCATTTTGATTTCTTCCACTATATCATGCCTAAGAATAATTTTCTCCTTTCTAACCTCCTCTTTATCCTTTGGGTATTTATTATGTACAATAGAGCCATTACTGTAGCTTTATTATACATAATAGAGTATTTCGGCAGTAGATATTATCAACTAGTAAATGATATCTCAGCTGAAAATTATTAATGTTACAAGTTCTGTGAAATAAATATTCATTGAAAAAAATTAACTTGGCAGTTAAATTTACTTTACTTGATTGTAATGTGGGAGAATTAAGGGGGAGGATAAACAAATACCTTGGAACCACTAGAAGAATTCAAAGGTAGGCGAGGTGGTAGATTGAAAAATAAGGAAGTGAGTTAGGTGGGTAGATTTGAGAGGAGCTTTTGTTGTTTCATGCAGGGTAACATGGCTGGATCAGATACATAGCAGTCAGAAAGAGGTTTTAGTTTATGACTGAGCAGTGCTTTAGATATAGATTTTAATTGTTAGACTTATCTTACAAGAAAAATATTAAGGTATAAGGGTGAGCTGTTTTATATAATGAGATTAAAAGATGAAACCAACTTCAGTGTGGGAGCAGTGAGAATAAAATGGCTAACATTTAAATTCAGTAGCCAGAATTTGTGATTAGTAATTAAAACTTTCTTCATTTGAGGGGGATTGAAGCTGTATTGCTAAGTCTGATTAATTACTGTAGTCAGGGTTAACATAATAAAGGGTTCCACAGGAACAGTTAAAAGATAGTGGTTTTTAAGATGAAGACAGATTAGAAGTAGTTGCTTCTCATTGTGTGAGTTTTGACCTGTTACTTAAATCATATGATCTGTGAGACTGAAACATATCACTTAATTTTTTAGTTCAGTTTTTAAAAATTGTAAAAATAACAGAATTTACCATGCTAAACACTTTTCAGTGTATAATTCAGTGGCATTATATATATCACAGTGCTTCGAAACCATTACCACTATCCATTTCCAGAATTTTATCATCTTCTCAGAGTCTGTACTCATTAAGCAATAACTTACCCATTCTTCCTTTCTTCCAGCTTCTGGTAACCTCTGTTCTACATTCAGCCTGTATGCATTTAACTACTTGTAAAAAATCAAAATCAAGATTTTGATTTTTTTAAAAAAATGAGTTGCAGTAATTATAGATGAATATGTTTTTAATAATGTTTTTATAATTTTTTAAATAATTTTTTAAAGGCTTTATTCATCTATTTGACAGACAGAGATCACAAGTCGGCAGAGAGGCAGGCAGAGAGAGAGAGGGGTTGGGGGGAAGCAGGCTCCCTGCAGAGCAGAGAGTCGGACATGGGGCTTGATCCCAGAACCCTGGGATCTGACCTGAGCCAAAGGCAGAGGCTTTAACCCACTGAGCCACCCAGGCACCCCTGTTTTTATACTTCTTTATAGAATTTTATATGTATATATGCATATGTATTAAGTCTAAGGAAGAATGATGTGACCGTTATTGCTTAGTGCATCTTTGGATGTTATAGGGAGTCTTATGTGAGTTATATACTTTCATATTCTTAATATTAGCTATGTTAATTTGTCTTAGTAATTTCCGGTGGCCATAAAACTTGAGAAAATTTGTAGCTTTTAAGAAATCACACATCTTTATTGGCTGATAGCTTATGAAATGATTTCTTAGAGGTTCCTGAAGTCGTAAATCTAAGTTTACATGTGCAGTTTTTTTCCCTTGAAAATTCTGGTGGTCATAAATTCTAGAACTACTCAGTTCAGTCTGGAGAAAACTAGAAATAATTACATAGAACAACACAGATTCTTTTTTTTTTTTTGAAACAGATTCTTGACTATTCTTTATGTCAGTGTTTAAGAACAGAGACAAGAAGATAAATTTGAGTTCCTCAGAAGATATTAGAAAGTGAAGACAGTAACAAGTGGATAATGGTTTCAAAAAAAATTAAAGACAAGTCTTTGGGGAAAATGAAAATTGGACTTTCAGATTGGAATGCCTTAGATGATACAGAAATTTTTAAGATAGTCTAAATGATTGTGTCTAAAAATTATTTTTTTCATAGTATAAATCTCATAGGAGAGATCATTGGGCAAAATTTTTGCTGTTTTTGGTTTTAAAAGCTATTTCCAAAAGCTCAAGTCAAATGCTACTCCACTGCTGTTTAGTTAGAAGAGTATCTACTATGCATTTGCCCCAATGCTGCCATCTGGTGATTATTATGAAGATCCCAGCATGGTGCTTAAGGCACCCTCAGGCAACAGATGACAAAAGGTGCAGTCTTAGTGCCTGCTACCACAAGTCTCGCCCCCTACTTTGGAGAAATTGAATGGAAGTGGGTTCCTGTGGCAGAAATTTTAAATTTAGTTATTGAGTCCATGAAATTACTTTGTGAGATTGCTTTGTAAACAGAGCATTCATATATTATTAAGATGCACACATCTTTATCAGGCTCCTGCAAACTCATTGCTCTAAAATAGTATTTTTATTATTATTTCTGGTTCTACAGGGTAGTTTAATTAAGGTATTGAGCACTTATTGGATGCATACTGTATGTTAGGCACTATTCTTACTGGGTTAGGACCATATAAATACACAATTACCTCTCTGACCCATCTTCTGTTGCTCTCTCCCTCTTACATTCTACACTAGCTAGAATAACTAACTAATAATAATACTAATAATAATTATAACTAACTAGTTAGGTTAGTACTATTCATGGTACTGGGAATACAGTCCTCAACAAACAGATGGAAATGAACCTTATAGAGTTTATATTTAGTGGGAGACAGAGTACACAATATGTTAATTAGTGAAAAGGGTTCAGGGGAAGAAATAAAGCAAAGAAGGGGGATATAAATTCTTGTTGTTGGCAAGTTGTTTTGAAATGTTCGATGCAGTGGTCAAGGAAAGCCTTGCTAATGCTGAGAAAGGGACTTTTGATTAAAGATTGGAAAGATCTAGGGAAGAGCATTGCAGAGAGATGGTAAGCAAATGCAAAGGCCCTGTGATTGGAACGTGTGACTTGCTCTATCTAGCAAGGAAGCCAGTGTAGAATGTAAGAGGGAGAGAGCTGTAGAAGATGGGTCAGAGAGGTAATTGGGTATTTATATGTGGGGGTGCAGATCACATGGGGCCTTGTAGTTCATTTGGCGTTGAATGTAGGGTGAAAACCACTGGATTGCATGGAGGATTTGGGGCAGCCCAGTGACGTGCTCTGATTTACCTTTTAACAGGTTTACTCTTGCTCCTGTGTTTAATGGTGTGTAAAGTCGTTTGCTACAAACTTTTTTTCTTGTTTTATTAGCTGTAGGAACAGGTTCACTTTATATAGATAGGAAAACAGTAAGCTATAAGACTATGCTTGGACAGGACTGGAACAGTGGTTTTATGGCATGTTGTATATCTCTACACAGGTTTTTAAAAACTGTATTCGTAAGTTACCAGTTGTTATTATATCTCTGTGATAGAGGAAAAATTGAAACCAGCTTGTAGAGTTTCACTTGGAAAATGTTAACGAAAGTCTCCACTGCCCTAGAATCACCCTAGTACATTTCAGGTTCAAATCTTACAGTGAACCCAATGTAGTTTTAGCCCTTTCTGACTTACTGTCCTGCTCATTAATATTTTGGGAATAAAAATGATCTGGAGTTGGAATTTTTTTATGCACCTAACAGAATTTAGGCACATTCTAAAACAAATCACACAATTACTGATTAGGTGTGCTGTTTGATCGGAGAAAAACTCATAGGTTTGTATTGTAAGCTAGATGATTTATTTAAGTCACTTTTTTTGGTTTGTAATCTTAACAGCTAAAATGACTAATCCTCAGAGTATTATTATTATTTCCCAAATTGCACTTTAAAAAATACCCTGAAATTATCAATATATAATTATTGCTAGTAGTAGTATTTTTCTGTGGATTCATTTTTGTTTTGGTAGCTGAAAAATTTATCATTTTTGTGCTTGGTTCTTTGATGCCAAAGAGTAAACATCTTCAGTGTGAAATGTTTAGGTTAAGGATGTTATAGTTGTGGTGCCCTATGTTACTGAAAACATCCTATGTAATTTGTGTCTGTTTGAATTAAAGTCTATATTTGACTTAACATATATTTTTTCAGCCTGATTTTCACTCTGGAACTATCAATACTGAATCACTAAATGATACCTGAAACTAGTATTACACATTGTATGTTAACTGTCTGAAATTTAAATAAAAACGTAAAAAAAATCAATACTATTAAAACTTAGGTAAGGTTAAAAAAAAACAACTTAGGTAAGGTTGTCATTAATTAGCATGTTGTTTTATATAGTGGGTAGGCAAGGTCTAATAGGACTGTGGTCATTTGATAAGTATCATAATAATTGAGTTAGACTGTCTACACAGGTCTAAGTGACAAGGCAGCCAGTTTGTGTAAATTGCTACCCTTCTCCCCTCAGCAGCTTCAATGAACAGATTTAAATGACCTTAGTTGTTTTGTTTTGGAATAGAAAAAAATCTGGCGATATGAAGCATTGATTGTATGTAGAAATATTAACAGCAGTAATGTTACAGAGAATATATGGGAATATATAGGGACAGTTTTGCTAAGGATTTCTTAGGTACGATTTTAAATAACATTTTCTGCCATTGGGAACTTTATTTTAGTTCCAGGTGATAAGGATGCGTATTTGAAAACCGATTACTACATAGTTTTAATTTTTGAAGACTGCATTTCCTATGCTGGAGAATAACAATAATTTGTTTTTCAGACTTTCTCTTTTCTTCATTTTGTATGTTGGCTTCCTTAAGTGTGATCTGATCTATCCCTGAAAGTAGCAGTAGATTAAGCAAGCACTTGCTGTTACTAATGTATGTTATTTATGGTAACTGAGTTTGAATTGTAATACAGTCCTGTTCTGCCCTTTAGTAGCAGCAGCAGCAGCAGCTGCTGCTAGATACTAGGTTTTGTTTTTTTGTTTTTTAAGATCTTATTTACTTGACAGAGCAAAGCAAAGGGAATGTCAGGGAGAGGGAGAAGCCGGCTCCCACCCAGCATGAGGGCTCATCCCAGAACCCCAAGGTCATGACCTGAGCCGAAGGCAGATGCTTAATTGACTGAACCACCACTGAGGCCCTGCTTTTTAGTTTCTTACTATAATGTAGGCTTCTCCATCTCCACCACAACTGCAGGTTACATAGGATTCTTTATCTGAACACAACTTATTCCTTTTTATTTTTTTTTTAAGATTGATTTATTTATTTGAGGGGCAGAGGGAGAGAGAATTTTTTTTTTGAAGATTTTTATTTATTCATTTGACAGAGATCACAAGTAGACAGAGAGGCTGGCAGTGGGGTGGTGGAGAGAGCAGGCTCCCCTCTGAGCAGAGAGCCCGGGGCTCGATCCCAGGACCCTGAGATCATGACCTGAGCTGAAGACAGAGGCTTTAACCTGCTGAGCCACCCAGGTGCGCGCCCACCGCCCCTTTTTTTAAAGATTAGGAGAGAGAATCTTAAGCAGACTCCCCACTGAGTTTGGAGCCCAGTATCAGGCTCTGTCGCATGAGTCTGAGATCATGACCAGACACTTAACTGACTGAACCATCAAGGCACCACCCCAACTTGTTCCTTTTTTAGCCAGACTGCTGAAGTAATATAATGTACTAAATGTGTGTGAAAGTGGTACCGCTAGTTTAGCACTAGTACATCATTACATGGAATTATGTCCGTATCCTACTAGTAGAGCTGCTTTTCCATTTTCATACCCTATTTTAAAAAGAGGGTGAGGTGGGGAGAGACCAAAGAAGAGTGAAAACATTCCTTGGTCTTCACTGCCTCTAAGATGATTTTTCTTCCTTTACTGAACAAATTCTTCAGATTTGAAGTTCTTCCCATCTACTAATACCATGATCTCTGCTTTTTTTAAAGTATGTGCTGGGTTTCTGTCATTTACCAGTGTTTTCTCTAAAACTTCAGAAAAGTTTTTGTTAAGCTTTCCTATTTTGGGGCACAGTCATCATTTTTACTGACTTGAACACATTTATATGATTTTTCTAAAATCATGCTCTCCCAAGTTCTTGGCTGCTTAATTTATTATCTTTAATTTTACTTTTCTCTGTAGTCAGAGTGTAAAGTCTATGAAAGTTGGGGCTTTAGCTGCCTTTTTCACGACTCTTCCCTCAAACGTCTATAGTAGTGCTAACTAAATATTAAAGAATTCATGCACATTTACGATTTGAAGTTTCCTTTGTTAGCTAAGACTTTATACTTTGGAAATCACAAATTCTAAAGTTTCACTGTGAACTCCAGTCTTCAGTTCTTTTACTTCCTACTGGACCTTTATTTTCAGTTTATCAGGATTCCCTTGGTACCTTAACTTCAGATACTTTTTGTAAGACCCCTTCTACTTATGATGTCTAGTCTCAACTTTGTGGCCCACCATTTTAGTTGATCCTTCTGGAACAGTGCAGCACTCTGACCTCTGTAGTAGGCTCCCCAAAACTTAACTAAACAGCCTACTGTTCATCTGAAGCTTTACCAATAACATAAACATAATTAATACATATTTTGTATGTTATAGTATTAATATACTTTATTCTTATAATTAAGTATGCTAGAGAAACAGAAATCTTACTAAGAAAATCATAGGGAAGATAAAATACACTTGCAGTAGTATACTGTAAAAAATCTGTAAGTGGACCTGGGTAGTTTAAACTGATGTTGTTCAAAGGTTGACTGTTTGCATTTGCATTCTAGTGGACTTCACTCTTGGGTTTGTCTCTTCAATGTACAGCTCTCTGATTTTGTCAGTCCAAGGCTTCAGAGATGGTAAGGAAAGTTGTATAACCATTTTGGTTGGAAAAACTACAAATAGAACTCTCCAATATTAGCCATATGGTTAAGGCTGATTGACAGTTTTATTTTCCATCACTAATTGATTCTCTTTCACTTCCACACAGAGACGTCCAGATTTTTTTTGCTCTCTGTAAATACCCAAACCCATACCTATCTACTTCAGTTTAAGCAAGTAATATTGTCTTCTGTTTTAGTGAAGAGATGGAGGCCTTGACAAGTGCATTGACTTTTCTCTCTTCTGTTTTGAATTTATTCTCTGTTATACACATTTTTTCTGATTGTTTCTTACCTGAAAAATGCGTATCCATCTTCCATTTTGATAGGGGGTGTTTTTGTTATCTTTGTTCTTGGACCCAGTCTATCTCACCTGTCAGTTTTCTCAGTCAGCACTTTTTTGTGCTGTATATATCCAATTCCTGCCCCCCTTTTGGCAGGCGATTTTTATTTCCTATTTTCCAGAAATAATAAGGCTGTCAGAAATAAGCACCCTCAACATTTCCCTTTCCCACCATCTCTCCTACCCAAAAAAAAAAGGCATCTACACCATCCTATACTATAAAGTCCCTTTATCTTTGCTTTAAAATGCATCCTTTTTTCTAAAACCAGTGTTACCCAGTAGGACTTTCTATAATGATGGTATTGTTCTATATTTGTGCTGTCCAGTACCATAATCACTAGCCACATGTGAATGTTGAGTACTTGAAAGGTAGCTAGTGCGACGGAGGAATTACATCTGTTTTTTTTTTTTTTTCAAGTTTAAATAGCCATGTGTTTTAGTGGTCACCATATTGAGCAGTGCAGCTTTAAACCTTATTATATAATATGTTCCTGTTATTTCTTTTTTCTTGAATCTCTTTGACCATGTCTGTCTTCTCTTCCACATTTAAATAGGTTTAGTCTTTCTCATCTTAAATACCTAGAACACATCAAAACCCATTGCCATTTTTTCAAGCTATCTTCTGTCTGCTCTCTTTCCTTTCATGGCAGTTTGTTGGTTCCTGTGAGTTTAGTTCTTACCCTGTCATTGAAAAAGGCGCACTGTTAGTGACATTTCCAGTTGTTGCTTAGTTGTACAATCCAGTAGATATTTTATTTTCCCAACATTGATTGTTGGTTGCTCTCTGTGTCTCGTAATTTTTGTGTCATCACTTCCTCTTGGTTCTGTTTTCCCTCAGAACCTTTGGTTCAGGTTAATATCTTGTCTTCACTAGTTGTTTCTTGTCCCTTCCCCTTCACCCCTGATGCTTCTAAATGTTGATATTCTTCTATCTTAGATTTTATCTCACTTCTTCACTCTCCTCCCCTTGTTCTCTGTCTGTTACTACAGCTTCACTCCTGCTTCTCACTAGGTGCTGTCAGCATGTTGCTGTCTTTTAAATCTCTCCAGCCTGTTCTTTCTTCTAAGTTCCAAACTGCAATGTCCAAGTCACTGTTGGTATTTCTTTCAGAATATTCCAGAGGTAACATTGTCCTCCTCTATAGATGTTCATTAGTTTACGTTTGACAACTCTAATTAAAACAAGCATACAGAAAAGTGCACAGATTATAAGTATGTACCTTAAATATTATTAACTTCCTTGAAAACACCATGCAGGTCAATAAAAAGAACATTACCAGCACCTCAGAAGTCCCTTTCCAATTCACTACCTCTTCCTTTCTCTCTAAAGATAACTGCTGTCTCAACTTGCGGTAATGTAGAACTGTTTTTGAACTTTACATAAGTAAGATGATATACTATGTATTCTTCCATATCTGTTCTCTCATTCAGTATTTTTGTGATAGTAATACAAGTTGTTGACTGTAATTTGTTTATATTCATTACAGTTCAGTATTCTACTGTATGGATATAACATAATTTATCTGTGTACCCATTGCTGGTTATTTGGGTAATTTTTGTTTGAGTAAATTTTATGAATAATGCTGTTCTGATCATGTTTGTGTATGTTTTATTGTATATATGTGTGTGTACTTCATTTGATGGATATATAGCAAGGAGTGGAAGTGCTGGGTCATATGATATGCCTGTGTTTAATTTTAGTAGTTTTCAGATTAGTTTTGTCAATTTATATTCTTGTCAGCAGTGTAAGAGTTCTGTTGTTCTACTTTCTTAACAGCATTACTATTGCCAGGCTTTATAGAATTCTAGCCGTTCTTGGAGATCTGCTTCCTTGATGGTTAATGAGGTTGAGCATCGTTTCTTATGTTCATTGGCCATTTATATATTATTCACGTATTTGCTGTTTTGAAGTGCCTTTTGAAGTTTTTTTGCCTACCTTTCTATTGAATTGTCTGTCTTCTCCATACTGATATGTAAGAGTTCAGTGTATATTCTGGATATAAGCCATTTGTTAGTTAAATATGCTGTTAATAGCTTCCATTTAGTGGCTTGCCTGTTCACTGAGAGAGCTTGCTTACTTGCAGTTTCTACTTCTCAATGAAGTCTTTCCTGACTTTACTCCCCTGTTCTTTTTCATAGTCCCCCCCCCCAATTTTATTTAAATTCTAGTTGGGAAATGATGTGGCAGTCTTTACCAGAATCACAATTATTAAGTCAACTTCCAGCTGTTCATCTCTCATTTAATCTCTTGGCTGAGGAATACTGTTGATTTGCTTGTGTTGGATATTATTGATATACCATCCAACTCTCTCAGTAATCCATTTTCCTTCCTAGGCAGTTTCCTCTAACAGCCACTTCAATATTTGTATTCTGACCTTAGGTCTCTTCTTTCTACCTGTTCTCCATGGGAGAACTCATCAACTTTGAAGGTCTTAATGCCATTTTGTAGGTATATGATTTCTAGATTTTCATTTCCAGACTAACCTTTCTCTTGAACTTCAGATCCCTGTATTGTAAAGTTGATGGACATTGCTACATGGATGCTCCATAGGTATTTTAAGCTCACTAAGTCCCAAACTGAGCTCATTCCATTCCTCCCAAGCTGGAATTCTGTATTTTGTTTGAACACCCCATCAGTGGGTCTCCCTGTCGAAATACCTCCAGAAGAACTTAAGTCTGGGAAACCTTCCCCTGACACACTTTTCTCCTGCTTGATTCCCTCCCTCTGTTGTTTCTTGTTGTAACCCTTCCATCATGGTAGTGATGGACATTTTATCTGTGTTCTCCAGTGGACTAAAAAAATCTCGAGGACTTTATATCTCTGTCCCACATAAATGGTTGAGATTTGACTGAGAGTGCCTCCAACTAAACACACCTAACATCAAACTTCGTATTTCTTTGTTTTTCTCCTGCTTTTCTTCTTGCAGATAACTTAACGGTTCACACCATCTTTTCATTAAGTCAGTCATATATAGTTAACTCATTTTCTTCTCTGTCATCTTCCATAGGTAGTTGGTCTCTAAGTCCATAGCTATTTTTTTCTGTTCCTGGTTTGTTTTTTCTTTCATAATCTTTGGTTCAGGTTAATATCGTGTCTTCACCAGACTATTGTAGTCATTGTTTAAATGTTCTACGTGTCTTTAGGTTTCCCCCCATTTTTCTTTGATATTGCTACTGAATTTTTTTTTTCAAATACAGGTGATCATCTTTTGATTCAATAGCCTTCTATTGTTCTCTTCCTGTGGGATAAAGTCCAGCTTCTTTGTAAGACATTCAGAGGCAATCTTCACAATCTGATGTATCTGCGCCCCCATAGTTATCACAGAAACCAGATCCTTTAAGCACTGGCTTTAGCAGACTGCACACCTAAGTTCGTCTTGTTTATTCTATATATACTGCCTTTCTCTTCATCCTGTGTGCTGTAGGGGAACATAGAAACCTAGGTTTCAACCCAGTTTTAACAGTTATTATCAGTTGTGCGTGGACAAACTTCTTAAGATCCCATAGCATAGTACTAGTACTTAATACGTGTTATCTTCTTCTTTCAACCCTTCTCCAAACCACAACTGACATTTCTTTCTCGTTTTTGTACAGAGCATTTCCTGTTTGCCTCTTTAGCACCTAACGTCCATCACTTTATGTGGTGCTTATTTATGCACATTCGTCACTTCTCCTTTGTGACATCACGTTTTAAGGACTGAGACTGTGATTTCTTATGCTTAATTCAGTTGAAATTTTTAACCCTAGATGAAGGATTTGCTTTGTTTAATACATACTGTGTCATTTAGTTTCTAAGTGACCAGTATAGTTGAGATAATGATTTTTTTGGACCAAAGTTGTCACTACAAGGACTGGTTGTAAAGGTCCAGCCAAGCAGGCTCTGTAGAAACTCGCTTACTAAAGAAAAACAAAAAACAAAACAAAAAACTCCCTTACTTAGTTGGAGATTTAGGAGCATGGTAACAGTTGTCTTAAGGTTATGTATAAACTCTCATAGGAATTTAAGACTGTAATTTTAATGTCTTTGTATTAATACTAAAAGAAAGTACTCGTACCTGAGTGAACTGTTTTTATCTTTATAGCCTGTTGCTGAACCAATCCCCATCTGTAGTTTCTGTCTTGGTACAAAAGAACAAAACCGAGAAAAGAAGCCGGAGGAACTCATCTCCTGTGCTGACTGTGGCAACAGTGGTATGTAATCCCCTGGATTCCTTCTGACATGTGTGGTCGGTCAAGAGGGAGGTGTATTTAACTGAGATGGTATCCTTGAGCCTTATAAAACTAATACTTTAATTTGATTCTGGTTTAAGGTAACTGAGATGAGCTTCTAGACAAGGGAGGGATTTAAATGTAATAGTTGAAATGTTTTATTCAGTTAATTTAAATCAGGTCTTAGTCTTTTTGTTTGTTTTTATAAAACTCTTTCCATAGATTATTTTTTCCTGTTGATCTTTATATTTGACTGTCAAACATCTGTTCAAATCACAGCAATCAGTTTGAAATTATTGCCGGTTTCTTTAATAATCACTACTTATTTTTCTTGATTTATGCATCAGGCTTTATGAATAGAGCCAGGATGATAAGAGATTTGTTTTTCTTGATAGAAACTTACATATTCACACTGGGAAATGGAATGTTGACACTGCAATTTAGTGAGCTCTGTGAAATCCTGGGCTCTAAAAACAGTTTTGCAAAGACTCTCCTGGTTTGTTAATTCCAGAGATATTCTTGGTCTGCAATTTCAGAACTTACAAGTTTTTTTAGGAAGGCCATATTAGTAAACCAACATTATACATTATCTTTGATCATTGGCTTAATTTTCATTGTTTTATACTGTAACAGTCATGATTTAGTTGAGAAACCAGAAACCACTCTAGATTATTCAAGAGGAAGGAAATTTAATACCAGGACCAGATGTTCGTGAAATTATTAGAAGGGTTGAAGAGGAAAGCTCTAAGCTGGGCTTTAAGGACTGATTCTGGAGTATCACAGAACTGATCCACCAGGAGAGTCACTTACATCTGCCTCCATTTGGAAGAGGTGGAAGCAGGAGGCTGCTGGAGGACTTTAGCTGAATTTGGATATTGAAAGGCTGAATTTGGCCAACATCACAATTACCTCTGGATAGCCATAAAGGTGAAGAGTGGAGGGGTATTGGCATTTTCATGACTTTATCGTTAGAAAACAGTACCAAGAGAAAAGTTGTCTTTGTTTCACTTCTCCTTTTCAAAAAATCACTCAGTACATATAGCTGGTAGAATTTAATTCATATCTAGAGCCTAGCTGCAAAGGAATCTAGGAAGTATACAGCTTTCAGGTTTTTGGTTTTTATTTACAGAAGGTTTTTGAAGGCAGCAGCAAGATATCTTGAGTGGTAGGTGACCATATCCAGCATAATATCACAAACCAAAATGAACTCTGGGTGGATTTTACAGTTAAATATAAACCATAAAATCATAAAATATTGGACAAAAATATAGTGACATATCCTACATTGCAGTGATTTCTGAACTGTTTTCGTAGAAGAACCCTTAAAAAATGATGTGGGACCCCAAGTATATGAAACAGATAAAAATAGGTCTGCTCCTGGTGAGGTGGGAATAAAATGGGGTGAGGGGAAGGGAGAGTTGGGTGATAGCCCTGCCTTGTAAATCATGTTATATTTGAGGTGGTCTCTGAGTTCTTTGCAATTTGAAAACAGTAGAGGAAACTTTTAAAGAACTATAGAATGAATAACCATTGGTTATCTGTTGCTTTAGAAATAACTCCAAAATGTAGCAGCTAAAAAAGCAACATTAAAATTCATGTTCCTGTTGATCATGAATTTGGGAGTGGCTTACCTGAGTGGTTTTGACTTAGTGATCCTTAGTGAGGTTGCAGTCAAGATTTTAACTGGCCCTCAGTTATCTGAAGGTTTCCATTCCATGATGACTGACTTACCTGGCTGGCAACTTCATGCTGCCTGTTGACAGGGAGCCTTAGTTCTTTGCCAGGCGGACTTCTTCATAGGGCTGCATGTGTGCCCACGGCATGACAGCTGGATTCCCCTAAGCAGGAATCTGAGAGAGAGAGAGAGCAAGGTGGTACCTATAATATCTTTTATTACCTAGCCTTAGACTGTCATTACAGCACACAGATCGGCCCTATTTAGTGTGGGAGGGAACTGTACAAGGTGTCAATTGGTATTTTTTCAGGAGGCAAGAATGTTTGGAGGGCAGCGGGACCTGGCTATTATAGTAGCCACGGAAGAAGACTATGGATATAGTCAAATATATGACAGTTGGTAACTTCCCAGACTGAGAACTAAAATACCCCAAATTTAAAAAAAAATTTAAAAATTGGGGAAAATAATTGCATTAACTATGGTAAAGGGGCAAATGCTATAAGTGTGAAGAGCATGTTTACATTTCCAGCACAAAGTCCAAAGGGCAGAGCCTACGAACAAGTAGTTTATATGAGAGAGTTAATTGTTGAACATACTAAGAAAACATTTTACCCAAGTAATAATAAGCATGCACACCAGTGCAGCATTGGAGTATCATTTTATAGCTTTGATAATAATAAAATTTGAACAGTAAGAGAACCCAGATCTAGAGCTGATGAAATTGTGATAAAACATTTGTACTTTGCTGGTAGCACTAGATATTTTATCAGAGGATTTGGAAACGTGTTTGGCAGTACATATCTGCTTCTCAAGCCACAGAAATGTTTTTTTCATCTTACCAACCCCACTTTCAGGAATTTATTTTAAGGAATTAATCTAAAAGGAAGAAATTCACTGTAGTGTTCTATTACGAGTAATAGTTTAAATAGTTAACAATAGGGAAATGGCCATGTAGGTTATAGGGTATCAACTCAATGGAATTACTCAGTTTAAGGAATATATATACAATGTTTACTTGACTAAACGGATGAAGAAAAGCAAAACAAAACTGTGCATACCTTATAATTAAAGCTGCGCAAGGGATTTTAGCAAGTCCATAAAGGAAAAGTAGAACAGGAAATGGCTAATCTAGGAAGAAGAGATTATGAATGAGATTTTTACGCTTTCTCATTTTCCTTTAATGTCAGTGATGTTTTGATAATAAACTTCATAGCATCTCATAGAAGAGAAACTTACTTAGGAATAGAAAAGAAGGAAGAGAAAATAATTTAACTAGCCCTTTCTCTCACCAAAGAAAAATAAACGTAACCAACTTTTAGAGGAAAGGGACAAATCTTTTCAGAGTGAGGGCAGATTTTCCTTCTTAAAATTCTGATAATTAAATGGATACTAACTTTTGGAAGAGGAAACTTTTTTTTCCTGTTACTGTTAATTCTGATCACAATAGAAATATTGCTTAGGTTTTAGTTTTTAGCCAAAGTAAACTCACTTTTAATGATCAGATTTAGCAAAAATATATTTTGATTATAAATATAATGTTATTTTAAAAATTGAGAGCACAGAAAGGATTGAAGTGAAAGGCAAAATCTCCTTCAAAATGTTTATAACTTCATATCCTAGGATATTACAGTTGCAAACAGTTTTTGTGTTTCCTTTCAGAAATGGCCTAGGCATACTATGTTACGTATTGGTATACATATAAGCATGTGTACTCAAATAATGCTTTAATGCAGGCTTAATAAATGCTAGGAGTTTGTCAGGTTTTCTATAATCACATTGGGGTGGCGGTGGTTTACTGAGTACTGTTTAGCATCAGTAAAACTGAATAGGAGTGCCAGGTCTTGATGAGACATGTCTGACAAGCTTCCAAGAGCATCTTTTTTTTGATACATATTTTGATTTAAGGTAATTGCCTTTCTGTACATCATTTCTTTAATACAGAATGGTCATTGATTATTTCATTTGAGAATTTTCCCCTCTTACTAGGTCATCCATCCTGTTTAAAGTTTTCCCCTGAACTAACGGTTAGAGTGAAGGCCTTACGGTGGCAGTGCATTGAGTGTAAAACGTGCAGCTCCTGTCGAGATCAAGGCAAAAATGCAGTGAGTATCTTTGTCTTACAACGTGAATATTTCACTTAGAAGTCGAATGTACAACTGGTGTTTTCCTCTAGGTATTGTTGGCTATTTTTCGGTCACCTGGTCCCGCAGAATTTGAAACAGGAGTCTCATTAACTTACACATCATTAGTTTAGAATACGTACTCTTTGAGACTTGGATTCTTTCTAGGTGATTTCTAAAGCACCTTAATTGTATGTTTGCAGAAATACTCCTTTTTAAAAAAAAAAAAAAATTATTTGACAGAGAGACAGTGAGAGAGGAACACAAGCAGGGGGAGTAGGAGAGGGAGAAGCAGGCTTCTGAGCAGGGAGCCTGATTCCATGCCAGACTCAATCCCAGGACCCTGGGATTATGACCTGAGTGGAAGCCAAACTCTTAGTGACTAAGCCACCCAGGCGTCCCTAAAGAAATACTCCTGCGATTTGTTTGAGTAGTGTGGAGTCACTCACTTAGCAGTGGTCAGTTAGTATATTAACTACAGATCATCCTTTTCTCTTTTCCATTAGAAAACTAAAGTTAGCTTATATCTGGTTACTGGATAAACTTGAAAGTTATGAAACTGTAGTTCTTTATTAAAGGTTGGTTGAAGCAAAACTTGTGGTAACTCAGACTTGTCCATTTACTCAGTTGATACAAATTAAGGAAACTTTTACTATTACAGTAGTTCATCTCCTTTATGAGATCATTGAAGCTTTCTAGGTTTTATGAAGTTATGATCCTCACATGCTTTTGTTTCATAAGGTTAAGCAAAACTGTCCTATCAATTTTTTAGGATAACATGCTCTTTTGTGATTCCTGTGACCGGGGTTTTCACATGGAGTGTTGTGATCCACCACTCACCCGGATGCCAAAAGGTGAGAAATACTTTCTGAAATCAGACTGGCAATATAAAGGGCATGTTAGTGAAAGCACCTTTTATCTACTTTGATAGATGAAAGAATGATTTTTCATCTTTCTGTTTGGGATTGTTTAAGCAGGAAGAGTGCTGTCACCTTAAAGGTGGGATAGTCTGTTGAGACATCCTAAAGGTGGCACAGTCTGTTGAGACATCCTAACATACTTATGTGTATGGATTTATTATTTTCCTCTATTTCTCTATTTTCAGTTTTTAAGTACCCATGGAGAGCAAAGTAGTTCATTTATTAATATTTGCCAGTCATATAGCTAGAGGACAAAGTACTTGCCTTTTGTAATATTTTGAAATACCTCTTTCTGTAAAGGAAGAAATGAAGTTGTACTAGATTGTGTTGATTATATCAGTGTCAGTTATTACACTGTTCATCACCTTTGAAAGGCCTAGAGTTGTTAGTCTCTGGTTTAGTCAAAACTCAAAAAAAATGTTTTAATAAAATAATTTGTAGACAAATAATATTTGTGACCTAACTCATAAAAGTAGAGCTTAATGTTATCCTGTTTTTTTGACTCCTGCTCCTTGAAAGTTATTTGGTTGGAATACAACTGCCTGTTGGTTGAGCTTCCGTCTTACTATATGCTTAGATTTTCTCTTAAAAAAAAAAAAAAAAAAGTTCAGGTGGTCTCTCCTGCTTTTGCCTTATCACAAATTCCATTTTTAACTCTGATTTTGTGACTTGCTAGGTTTCTTAAGTAAAACGCTTATAGGATATTTGATAATTTTCTTCTTGAAAAAAATTTTCCCGCAGGTGGAAAGGAATTGAACCTTAGGTATAGTCAAGTTATTTCTCTTAGGATCCTACTTGAGTCCCTATTATGTCATTCTGTTGGTTGTTACCTTTTGAAAAGTCTTAGATTTATATGTACTGGAAGAATAAATTCCCCCTTTCCTACCTGGTCAAAAGGCCTTCTGAGAATCCTTCAAGATAAAGATTTTCTTAGGACTTCATTCCTGTGTATAGTGCCTACAAAAAAAGTTTCATTGTAGCTTAAAACAGGAATCATTTTATTTTGAAGTAATTGCAGACTTAACCGAAAAGTAGCAAAAATATTGCAGCCATCACCAGCTTCTTCCAGTGTTAACATCTTATAAAACCATAGTACAATTACTGAAACCAGGAAACTGATATTGATATGATACAGTTAACTAATCTGTAGACCTTATTTGAATTTGTGGTCCAGAATCCAGTCCTGGATTTCACATTGCATTTAATTGTCATATTTCCTTAGTCTCTTCCAGTCTGAATTACTTCTGTAAATTGTCTTTCTTGACCTTGACACTTTTGAAGCAGCTGGTCAGCTATTTTATTTTATTTTTAAATATTTTATTTATTTATTTGACAGAGATCACAAGTAGGCAGAGAGGCAGGCAGAGAGAGAGGAGGAAGCAGGCTCCCTGCTGAGCAGAGAGCCTCATGCGGGGTTCGATCTGAGGACCCTGGGATCATGACCTGAGCTGAAGGCAGAGGCTTTAACCCACTGAGCCACCCAGGCGCCCCTGGTCAGCTATTTTATAGAAAGTCCTTAAATTTGGGTTTGTCTGTTTCTTTATCATGATTAAACTGAGATTCCGAAGTTTGATAAGAACATCACAGAAGTGATATTGTACGCTTCTTAGTGTGTTGTAGTGTGGTGTATAGTATGAATATGTCTTATTACTGGTAATGTTAACTGTGATCATTTGATTACTGTAGAAACCTAACCTTTAAGTTATTCTTTTCCCTCATTGTACTAACTTTAGCATCCATCAGTGATTCTTGTTTGCACTAATTTTACTTTGGTGTTTACATGATGATGGTTTTTTTGCTTCCATCATCCCTTCTGCATTTATTAATTGGAAATCTGCTATAAGGAAGAGATCGCTTTTCCCATTTATTTATTTGTCAATTGTATTATTCATGGCCTCATGGAATTTTATTTTATTCAATGGGTTATAATCCATTGATGTGATTATTTCTTTTCTTGCTCAGAATGACCCAGATTTGACTATTGGGAGCTCTTTCAGGTTGGCTTCTGGGTCCTTATGACATGCCTTCCTCATCTTTTGAGCACTTCTCCATTTTCTGGGACTGTAAGATGCTCCAGGTTATCAAGTATTTTCCTTGGTCCAGTCCTGGGATCAGTTATTACTCCATGGAAGCCTGGCTTCTTTTCTTATAGAATAGTAATTGGAAACTAATATCAGAGTGCCAGGGGTAGAGCAGGGCTTTTTAACTTTTTAACTTCAACCATATGTGGGCTTCAGGATACTTATGAGTCTTTTCCATTTGTTTGTAGAATTTTGTGTATATATGTTTCTATGTTTATTTTTCTAAGGGGCTTCCATCAGATTTTTAAATAGGAGTCCTTGACCTAAGAGAAGTTAAGAACTCCTCAGGTATCTCAGCTCTTTCTGTGTGTTTCTGTGTCTGTTGTGCTTTATGTGGAATATTATTTTTTTTATAGGCATGTGGATATGTCAGATATGTCGACCTAGGAAAAAAGGACGGAAACTTCTGCAGAAGAAGGCTGCACAGATAAAGCGGCGCTATGCTAACCCAATAGGACGTCCGAAAAACAGGTTAAAGAAACAAAACACGGTGTAAGTTGTACTTGTGGCAAGGTGAGGGGAGAAAAGGATAGGGTCTTCTCTCTAGTGTAGGAGTCACTTGTTTGCATTGTGAAAAAAATCTTGGTTGTTACAACTGGCACTTTTATAAAGTAATAATAATGGCTATACTTAACTGAACTGTGCAGTAAAGTGCCAAGTTAGAATGAAGTCCCAAGTGTCTTACAGTGTGTTACTCATTTAATGTTCCCAACAACCAAATGAAGTGGTATTGCTGTTACTCTTACTTTTCGAAGGAAACAATTACTACATAGAAAGATTAACTTGCACAGTTTATAGTAAGTGTTGCACTGGGATTAAAACCCACAAGTAGTTTGGCACCAATGTCTAACTCTTAAATACTGCCTTATACTGCTGCTCTTATGTAAATAAGAAAGAAAAATTATTATGGCATTTCATAGATTCCTCTCCTGATGTGGGCTCAGTAGTTTATATTGTATGTACAAATCACTGGATAACTTTTGCTATTGCGGTCATAGCCAAGTCCCCTTTCTATGTCTTGATCTAAAATAAAATAATGTGTTTTTCATCTGGAAAACTAGGAAACTGGGCTATGTCTGGAGGATATGGGGCAAGATTCAGTAGCTAACTCTTTTTTTTTTTTTTTTTTTGAGTGTCTATGGTAATTCCCTTTTGATGATTTGTAAGATATCTTTAAACCTGTAAATCTGTATTCTTTTTTTTTTTTTTTACCCAACTTTTCTATACTTTAGACTGTCTTGAAGATAATAACTGAAAGGAATGGGCACTAGCAGCTTGAAATATACAGTACCAGTATTGTAGTTCATATTTTACATCTTAAATCAGGCTTTAATTTTCCTATAAGATGATCTTTTGATTCCTGAGTTTCAGAGAGTAACCCATCCTTGTGTTTAGAGGTAAAAGTATAACTCTGAGTTGTTACAGAGATCATAGGACTTTATATCTGGAAGGGTCTTAATTGTTTTCTGGTCCAACTCTCATTTTATAGGTGAAGACACTGGTGTTTAGACAGTGTGATTATTCTAAGGTGTACAGCTAAAAAGTGGCAAGAGTTATGACTTAAACATGCCTTCTGACTCCCAACCTTAGGATTCTTTTTGCTATAAAATACTAGACTTTTCAGAAATCTATTTCTGATAATGATATTACTTCTCATTTCTCTAATACTTATGGTTTATAGAATATTCTTGACAATATAGTTTTTTTTAAATAAAGCTGTAGCTTATTTACTAATTACATGTTTATATTAAATAGGAAACTTAAAAAGTTTTCCTTTTTAATAGTTACCCTTTTCCCTGTTTGATTTCTTTTTCCTTTCTTTCTTTCCTTTTTTTTTTTTAAAGATCAAAAGGTCCTTTCAGCAAAGTTCGGACTGGTCCAGGAAGGGGCCGGAAACGTAAAATCACCCTTTCCAGCCAATCAGCATCGTCATCAGAAGAAGGATATTTAGAGCGAATAGATGGCTTGGACTTCTGCAGAGATAGCAGTGTTCCCTTGAAGTTCAACAAGAAAACCAAAGGGCTCATCGATGGCCTTACCAAATTCTTCACCCCTTCTCCCGATGGGCGGAAACCTCGAGGGGAAGTGGTAGACTACTCTGAGCAATATAGAATCAGGAAAAAGGGCAACAGAAAATCGAGCACTTCAGATTGGCCCACAGGTAAAAGTTCACTTAGAAGCAGAATATATTCCCAAAGTGTATTATTTGGAATAACACTAGTTATCTAGAATAGATTTATATTTGATTATTATCTATGGTATGGATTAAAAAATAAAGGTACTATTTAGATTAAAGTAAGGTGGTGACAATGGCAGGGATTGAGAGGCTGGAGATGAAATTGCAAGAATGGGCAAATAGGAGCTCCTAGTCAGAAGACGGTGTTTTTTCGTCTGTGGGTTGTTTGTTTGTTTGTTTGTTTTTTGGGGTTTTGTTTTGGTAGAATCACAAGGAATCTTCCTATGGAAGTTTTAGGTCTGACCTTAAATCAAGGATATCTTTACATTTCACAAGTTACAAAACAAATCATGTGGTGAGCATCATGATGCTTACTTTATTTCCAGAAGGAAATTGGAAAGTGTGTGGGTAGATAAAATGCTATTGACCTAAGTAAGCATAAAGAATAGACAAATATATATATGAGTATGATAAGATCATTGATTTTTCTACTTCAAATCATGGCAAATATAGTTGTAATATTTCATGAATTATACATTAAAAGAGAGGAAGAGAACTATAACTTCAGACCATTTACTTTATGTATCAGGCTAACCTTCCTAGTTTTCATTTATTTATTTAAAATTCTGTTTATTGAAACTAAAAAACAAAAAAATAATTCACCCATTTCTCTTACCCTCTACCTCCCAGCTTCTGGCAAACCACCAATCTGTTCTCTGTATCTATGAGTTTGGGGGTGTGTGTGTGTGTGTGTGTGTGTGTGTGTGTGTTATTTATGCTGAATAATATCATACACCTACACCACAGTTTGGTGTGTGTGTGTGTGTGTGTGTGTGTGTGTGTGTGTGTATGTTATTTATGCTGAATAATATCATACACCTACACCACAGTTTCTTTAATCCCTTGATGCATTAGGTTATTTCCATATCTTGACTATTGTAGATAATGCTACAGCGAACATGGGGTGTATATATCTTTCCAAATGAATTTTTTGTGTTCTTTGGGTACATACCCAGAAGTGGACTTGCTGGATTATATGGCAGTTCTATTTTTAATTTTTTGAGGAACCTCTGTACTGTTTTCCATACTGGCTGCACCAATATACATTCCCACCAACAATGTACAGAGGTTCCCTTTTCTCCACATTCTCACCAACATTTTTAAGTTCTAGTCTTTTTGATAATAGCCATCCTGACGGATGTGAGGTGATACCTCCTTATGTTTTTGATTTGGATTTCACTGTTGATTAATGATGTACAGCATCTTTCACGTACCTGTGGCCCATTTTTATGCCTTTGTTGGGAAAATTTCTGTTCATATCTTCTGCCCATTTTGAAGTGGATTGTTTCTGTAGGTTTTTTTTTTTTTTAATGGGGTTGGGGAAGAGGTGAGAGAACGTGCATGGGAGTGGGGAAGCAGACGGAGAGAGAGATTCTTAAGCAAGCTCCATGGCCAGCACAGAGCCCATCACAGGGCTGGATCTCACAACCCTGAGGTCTTGACCTGAGCTGAAATCAAGAGTCAGAGACTTAACCAACTGAGCCACCCGGGCATTACATGGGTTGTTTGCTTTTTTGCTATTGAGTTGAATGAGTTCTTTGTATATTTTGGATGTTGACCCCTTATTGGATATATGATTTGTGAATATCTTCTTACATTCAGTAGGTTGCCTTTTTATTTTGCTGTTGGTTTCCTTTGCTCTGCAGAAGCTTTTTAGTTTGTTACAGTCCCCCTTGTTTGGTTTTGCTTTTGTTGCTTTTGGTTTTGGTATCAGATTTTAAAAATGATTATCAAAAATTGTGTTAAGGAGATTACCACCTATGTTTTCTTTTAGGAGTTGTACAGTTTCAGGTTTTAAATTCAGGTCTTTAATCTATTTTGAGTAACTTGATATAAGAGAGTTGTGTAGTTTCATTCTTTCACATGTGGTTGTCCAGTTTTCCCACACTGTTTATTGAAAAGGCAGTCTTTTCCCCTGTTGTATGTTCTTGGCTCTTTTGTTGTAATTAATTGACTATATATGCATGGGTTTATTCACAGGCATTCAGTTCTATTGCACTGATCTTTGTGTCTTTTTTTTTTCTTTTTTTAAGATTTTATTTATATATTTGAGAGAGAAAGAGAGCATGAGAGGAGAAAGGTCAGTGGGAGAAGCAGCCCAATGTTGGGCTTGATCCCAGGACTCCAGGATAATGACCTGGAAGGCAGTCACTTAACCAACTGAGCCACCCAGACGCCCCTCTGTGTCTGTTTTTATGCCAATACCATACTGTTTTAATAACTATAGATTTGTAATATAGTTTGAAATCAGGGAGCGTTAGTGTTTTGTCCTTTTTTTCTCAAGATTGCTTTGGCTATTTGGGTTCTTTGGTTGCATACACATTTTTAGGATTTTTTATTTTCCATTTTTGTGAAAAATGCCATTAGAATTTTGTTGCGGATTGCTTTGAATCTGTAGATGGCTTTAGGTACTGTGGACATTTTAACAGTATTCTTCCAACCCATGAGCATGCAACATCTCTCCATTTATTTGTGTCTTTAATTTCTTTCATTAATGTCATGTATGTGTGTGTGTACACACACACACAGTGTTTTGTCTGCAGTGTACAGGTGTTTCACCTGCTTGGTTAAATTTATTCCTAGGTATTCTACTCATTTTGATGCAATTATAAATGGGATTGTTTTCATAATTTCTTTTTCGGTATCTGGTAGTTCGTTATTAGTGTATAGAAACAATTCAGATTTTTGTGTTTTGATTTTGTATCTTTCAAGCTTACTGAATTCATTTATTCTAAGTTTTTTGGTGGAGTCTTTAGGGTTTTCTCTATGTATTATGTCATCTGCAAATAGGGATGAGAGTTTCACTTCTTCTTTTCCAACTTGGATATCTTTTATTTTTTCCTTGCCTAATTGCTCTAGCTAGAACTTCCAGACTTATGTTGAATAAAAGTAGTGAGAATAGGTAGCCTTGTCTTATTCCTGATCTTAGAGGAAACTAGCTCTCAGCTTTTTACCATTGAGTATGATGTTAGCTGTGGGCTTGTCATATATGACCTTTATTATGTTGTGGTATGTTCTCTCTATACCTGGCTTGTTGAGAGTTTTTAATCATAAATGGATTTGAATTTTGTCACATGCCTTTTCTGCATATCTTGAAATGATCATCTATCTGATTTTTATCTTTCTTTTTGTTATTATGGTATATCAGCTGATTTGTGGATATTGAACCATCCTTGAAGCTCTGGAATAAATCCTGTTTGATCATGGTATATGACCCTTTTACTGTATTGCTGAAATCAGTTTGCTAATACTTTGTTGAGGATTTTTGCATCTGTGTTCGTTGGGGATATCGACCTGTAATTTTCTTTTCTTTATCTTTGACTGGCTTGGGTAATGCTGGCCTCATAAAATGAGCTTGAAAGAGTTCCGCCTTTTTTTTTTCTTAAAGAGTTTGAGAAGGATTGGTACTAAGTGTTTTTTGAATATTTGGTGGAATTCACCAGCAAAGCTTTTGTTTGTTGGGAAGTTTTTGATCATTGATTCAGTCTCCTTAATAGTAATTGGTCTGTTCATATTTTCTGTTTCATCATGATTCAGTCTTGGTAAGTTGTATGTTTGTAGGAATTTATCCATTTCTTCTAGATGTCCAGGTTTTTGGGGTATAATTATTCATAGTAGTGGTCCTCTGTGATTTTTGTATTTCTGTGTTACCAGGTGTAACAACCCTCTTTTTATTCATTTCATACTTACGTTTCAGGCTAGTTCCCTAGTTTTCAAAGTAGAAAAGATCTGTAGAGAAGACTTAATAGTGTAGCAGGTAATTCAAGTCAGAGGAGAGGAATTTTCATTAACTGTTTTGATCATTAAAATTTAAACTAGTCTCATTGCTCTTTAGTGCCTTGAGTTTACAGACTTAACCCTGTGAAGGAAGTAGAAAAGTGTCTGAGGAAAGTAGAAGAATGAGAATGGACTCCTTTGGATCACAAGGGTCAAAGATAGAGTATCTCATATACTGCAAGAGAATTTCTTAATGTTCATTTCCTTTCCCTGAAGGAAATCATAGTTCTGCTTTTCTTATCAGTGATTGTATTCACTGCTTCTTCATTCCTGCTTATATAGGAATAAGCAGATTGATTGGTCCAGCACAGGAGAAGAAATTCTCATCATTGTCAGGTCCCCCTTTTTATGCTGTATTTATTGGCTTTTCACTAGAGTGGCAATCAACTAATTACTGTGTAAGCACTTAAGTACTTTTCATGACTTTGTCAGTCATGTACACTGTAGCTCCAGTCTGAGTACATTTATCTAAGAAAATATGCAAGCCATTTAGGTCGGACTTAGGAGGAAAGAATCAAAAGCAGATCCTAGTGTGAAAGGCATTTTTGAATTAACTATTTCACTGGAGATGGATTATTACTAGAATATCCTGGAAAGTTTTAGAACTAGAAGTTATTAGAGAATATTGGTAAAGTATATGGAGAATCATTATTGACTTTTTGCATTTGTGTGAGTTTTTGCTGTAATTGGCTTTGTAAATTTCTTTATGAATTGTAGAGTTTAAGGGACAGTCTGTACCATCTGACAGAATGCTCTTGAATGCTCTACTAAATCTGTGCCTGCATCCATCTGTGTCATGCACTAGGGGGCATTAAAGTGACGTAGTATCTTCAGATCCATATTTTTTTTAGGAGTGGTTTCAGCAGTGAGTCCTTGTCCTTATTCTTCTTATACTAAGTGAATAACAGACAGCCTATATGTCTATTTAATTTCAAAGGAACTGTCATGAATTGATCTTTTCTGCCGTGCTTATATAAATAGGAAATTAGTCCATCAGCTGTGTCATCTTCAAGTGCGGAAGATAATGATCTACATAGTCCCCTAATACTCCTTTCATGAATTTCCTTCCCCATGTGAGGAAGATACATCATTTACTGAATGATTATTATAATTTCTATACTTACCCAGAGGATTATCATCTGTGATCTTCAGATTGTGGAATTTTGTTTATTTAAAAGGGAACCCAGAATATGAGGGGAGTATGGTAGCTGTTTTGAAGGTTATCTTTTTGCTGAGATTAAGAATGTACTGACTGGCATTATGAAGATCATAAGACCGTTAAGATTTATAAAAGGAACAAATATTCCATGTTTTGGTACCATGTGATGAAAATCATGTCCTGCTGTAACATACACTTCTTCCATACTACCAAAGAAGGAAAAAGCAGTATTTGAATATTGATATATTAAATTCATACTAAAATTTTTATGTTCATATTACTTCATAGTTTCATATTCCTTAGACCTTTTTCCTGTCCTGCTTTTGTGTAATTATTCTTTTAAGTTTTTATTTAAATTACAGCTAACATACACAGTATAATATTGTGTTTGCTTCAGGTGTATGGTATAGTGTTTCAGCACTTCACATCACCTGATGCTCATCAAACTTTTACATATATTATAATATATAATTGTATATATTATATATTTGTATATATTATATGTATGTATATGTTATAGAAATGTGTGTATTATATACTAAAATACAATCTTTCCAGTTGTCAGTTTATTGCTGTCTTCTTATAAAAATAATATCAAGGTCTTCAAACTGAAAGGCTTTTGAAATTTTTTCTAGTCCATTTATTAAACTAAGGGTAATATTGATAACATGTGAGCTCTTTTTTTATGTGCAGACAATCAGGATGGCTGGGATGGCAAACAAGAAAGTGAGGAACGGCTTTTTGGGAGCCAGGAAATCATGACTGAGAAAGATATGGAATTATTTCGTGATATCCAAGAACAAGCACTGCAGGTAAAGTTGTATATTCAGATTGGACAAATAATATGGTCCTGGACAAGAAACAGGATTAATTTATCCTGGGGTAAAGCAGTAACAGCAATTCATTTATCTGTCTGATCTGCAAATAGATGTCGTTTGTCTGTGTACATAGTTCTGCTTGTTAACATACTCCTTTTAAACCCATTATGACTGCTTTGGTTTTGCAGATAAACAGGTTTCCTTTGGCTATCAGCATTTTTTAAAAAAAAATAAAGATTTTATTTCTTTATTTGAGAGAGAGAGAAAGAGCACGCACACATGAACACAAGCCAGGGGAGGGGCAGAGGGAGATGGAGAAGCAGAAGACCCCCTGAGCAGGGAGCACAATGTGGGGCTTGCTCCCAGGACCCCAGGATCATGAACGGAGCTGAGGGCAGATGCTTAACCGACTGAGTCACCCAGGTGCCCGTTGACTACCGTATGAAATGAGTTTGGTTTATTTATTTTCTGTCTTATGTATGAAAAAGAGTTTGGGATTTGACCAACCAAAAAACAAAAACCACACTTTTTTCAAGTGATAAAACACCCATATTCATTACTGCTAGAAATATTTATTAAATGCTTTTGCCTTAATCCTTTGGGACATGTAGCAAGATATGAATGTATAGACGGAGAACCTTCAGATGCTGAAGATGCCAAAGTGAATGATAGGATTCCTTTTCTCAAGCATAGTCTAGGAGAGACTTGTAAGTAAATGATTTCATTCATGTGGAAGGTTTAAGTATAGGATACATGGTGTTTGAGAGAATAAGGAACAAGCATCTACTTGTGCCTGGGCATTGAGGGAAAATACTATATGAGCTGGTCTTAAAGAATTTGTACTAGTTTATCACATGAAAAGGAATGGGGTCCCATATAATCAGAAGGAAAAGAAGCACGAAGACTTGAAAATGGGGGAAAACATGCTTAATTGTGGGAATAAATAAATTTTCACATAGGATAAAGAATATTAGGTAGAAATAGTAAGAGATGAGATTGGAAGAGCACAAGGGCTAGATCGTAAAGGCTCTTCCTAGATCATGTTCGTTTATCCTGTATCTTTTATTTCTTTGCCACCAACTCATTATGTTAGCAAGTTGAGTTCTATCTTGTCTTGAAAGTTAGAGTTTATAAGGCTGATGCTGGGGATTCCTATTGTATAGGTGACACCCCTTGGATTAAGAAACCCATTTGTGAACAGATTGTCTTTGTTGGTCACTATGCAAGTATTTTTGAAAAATAAAAACAGTATAAATAGCAGACATTTGCTGAGCATTCTACCATCTTATGATTTAACAAAGTATTGGCTTTGAGTCACCTAGATCTTGGTTCAATTTGTGGTTTGTCATTTACTGACTTGTACTTTGGGCAGGTTGTTTAACCTTGGAAGGTACATTTCTTTTCTTACCAATGAGAAAAACGGTATTATAGATGTTACAGTAGAAATTTACGTGGAGCTCAGTGGGAATTCAAAGGAGGAGGTAGTTGTTCTTTTTTGAGGAACTTTTTTTTCTAAGTTGCCGACATAATGGTAATGCCCTTTTACTCCTACTCATTTGTGCATATTTCCTAAAAATAAAGATGTTCTTGCACATGATCATAGTATGATCGTCAAATGGGGAATTAACACAGATAAATTGTATTATCCAATCTGAAGATTTTATTCAAATTTTGTCAGTTGTACCAGTAATGTTCTTTTATGGCAGTGTTCTTTTATCCAGTTCTTTTATCCAGTCTAGAATGTTCTTTTATCCAGTCTAGAATCATGTGTTTTAACCGTCATAGTCTGGAACAGTTCTTTGGTATTTATCTTCCATGATTTTGACATTTTTGAAGTACACAGGTCATTTATTTCAGAGACTGTCCATCACTTTGAGCTTGTTTTTTGTTCCACCATGATTAGAATCAGTTGATCCACTTCTGGCAGAAATACTGTAGAGGTGATGTGTCCTCTGTGCGTGATGTCGGGAGGTATATAGTATTTGTGTGTCCTGTTACTCAGTGATGTTAACTCTGAACCCTTTGTTAAGCTGGAATTTTTTCTCTGTAAAATTATTTTCCTTTTGTAAGTATCTTCTGGCAATACATTTGAAACCACGTAATACCCTGTTTCTCATCAAACTTCTACCTGCTGGATTTAACACCCAGTGGTGATTCTTTCCTGAAACTATTACTCTGTTGGTTGCTAAACAGATGATTTTCTAATTCCATAATTTCTTTCATAAAGTTTATTAATTGGTAGTCTGCTGTAAGGAAGAGCCTTTTTTCTTCCCATTTATTTTATTCATTCCCTTTAGATTTGAAGATTTTTATTTAATGAATTATGATTTGTTGGTGTTGTTATTTATTTTGATGCTGACATTGTTCCAGATTTGGGCAGGAGAGATTGTTCAGGCCAGCAGCTGTGTCCTTTTGACATGTCTCCCCATCTTTTTTTTTAACTTTGTCCAATTTATTCAACTCTTTTTAAAAGTTGGATGTAATTGACATAAAACATTGTTAGTTTCAGCTATGCAACCTAATGATTCAATATTTGTGTATATCATCATCCTTCCTTCTGACCACAGTGATAGTGTTCTTGGCTCTTACTGTTCTAGCTGTAGACACAGCTATTTCTCTAAGGCATCTTGGTTTCTTTTAATGGGGAGTGGGAATAAATGGCATTTTTGTCCTTTTACTTGCTCAGGTCCAAAGGAGATATCTTGATTTTCTCTCTCTCTTTCTATTTTGTACTCTGTATTTAGTCCATCAGCAACTTCTAATGGTTCCACCTTCAAAATATATCCAGAATATGACTACTACTACTGATTATTTCTACCTTTACTATCTTAGTCTAAGCCACCATTATCTCTTGATTGGGCTGTTGTAATATCCCTAATCTCCTTGCTTCCACTTTTGTCCCTCACCCGATTCTCTAGTCTGTATTACAGGGGCCAGAGTAAATATTTTCCAACTTAAGTTGGGTCATATCACTTCTCTGCACAGAAAACCTTTAATGTCTTTCAGTCTTGTTTAGAATTTTTAGTACATGCACTGCTGAAGCAAGCACTTGCTTAGAATTCTTAACAACCAAAGTCTTTATCCTTATTATTAAGACTGTAGCATTTCATGGCTGCCTTCTTCTTTGGCTACTCCCCTTGTTCTGGCCCTTTTTCACTTGTCTCCAGCCACAGGACTTCTCTTTCTCAGACACACCGGGCACCCTCCTGTCTTGGAGGCTTTGTACTTACTGCTCCCTCTGTCTGGATTGCTCTTTCTTTAGTCTAGATGTCTGGTTGGCAGGAGTTAGAATGATAGCGTGTGAAGAGAAAGATTGACTAGAAAGAGTTAAAAGGGATGCTGAGCCTTGCTGAGGCCCAGTGGAGACGATATAAATTTGTATCAACAGTAATCTAGTTAACTGTGTGTTTTCCAGCATTTTACTAAACTTGTGGTTGTCCCTGTGTATATCTGGCAGTGAGAATATAAACAGCTAGACTTTTGAATTCTAACTTGTGCTTATTTTCATTGGCAGTGAACTAAAATTCTTATGGTGGTGGTATTTCTCCATGAGATTCTTTCATTAGTATTCATGTGCCTGGCATGGTGTGAGAGCTGTAGGGTGAACAAAAAGACATAGACTTTACTTTCATGATGCTTTCAGTTTTATGAGCGAGACAATAAAACAATAAGCAGTCATAAATAAACAGTCATATAAATAAATCTTCAATTACAAACTGATAGGTAGTAGGAAGAAAATAAGAATTCATCAAGAGATTATAACAGGGGCTTCCTGATCTGGATTGCTGGAGGTTGGGATTCCTCTCTTAAGGAAGTAATAATTTACACAGAGACCTAAAAGATGAGTAGAAGTTCAGCAGGTCAAAGTGCTAGAGAGAAGAATGTTTCAGACATAAGGGGACTGCCTGTGTAAATGTTTTGAGACATACAAGAACTTGGTAAATTTGAGGAACTGTAAGGAGACCAGTATAACTTTAATACAATGAATAAAAGAGTCACACAGGATGAAGCTAGAGAGGTAGGCTGAGGACATAAGTGAGGATTTGGCTTTTTATTGTAGTAGGAAACCAATGAATGATTTTTAGCAAAGAAATATAGCAAAGTCCGATTTGCATTAAATTTTTCTTTCCTGGCCACTATATGAAGAATGGATTAGAATTAGGCAAGAGTGGAATACAGAAACCCTACTTAGAGGTTTTTTAAATGATTCAAATAAAAGAAGCCACTTAGACTAGAGGCGGCAGTGGAAATGGGAGAGAAGTGGACAGATTCAGAATATATTCTAGAGATGGAATCAGCAGAACTTGGTGATAGATTTGATATGTTTGAAGGAGCAAGAGACACCAGGGTTGACTCCCAGGTTCTCTGACTTCAGTCGGTTGAGGCTGATTGGGAAAGTTACCATTGGTTAGATTATATGATGTTTTGAAAATATTTTTAAAGATAATGCATGAAGAAACTTTTGAGAGACTAGATATGGCTTAGTAGAAGCTCGCTCAAAGTTTGTTTCAGAAATATTGCAGGGAGATTACAGGGTCTTAGGTGATCTTACAGCTGTACTAGTAAAAGATAAGTGATACAGGAATTAAGTTTGGAATTCATCTAACCAACAACCTATCATTTATTGCATGCCATTTTGGTTCTAGGAACTGTGATAGGTGTAGAGGCTATGAGTAAGATACAGTTTTTATTCTCATAGAGCTTACAGTCTAGTAAGAAATGTGCCAAGAAAAGCAAATCAGTGTTTGCTTATAGTGATTTTATTGAGTAATTAAGTTTTGTATGGTGTGTTATCTAATTGAGTTAAGAATTATTTTTTTTAACTTTTGTTTTTTCATATTCTTTCTTTTTTTTCTTTTAAGATTTTTATTTATTTATTTGACAGAGATCACAAGTAGGCAGAGAGGCAGGCAGAGAGAGAGAGGGGGAAGCAGGCTTCCTGCCTAGCAGAGAGCCCGATGCGGGACCTGAGCCAAAGGCAGAGGCTTTAACCAGCTGAGTCACCCAGGCACCCCTGAGTCAAGAATTATTGAAATGTTTATTAAGGGTCATCTATTAATTGGTTTTGATTTTTTTTTAAATTTCAGGAGTAAGAATACCATTTATCTGGTACTATATTTCTTTATTAGCTGTACAATGAATACGTTCACTAAAAGCACCACCTCTGAAAAGAAAAATAGAAGTATGAGAAATTAGTAGTATAGGCTTTTGTTTTGGAGCAGTAATCTTGCGGGCCTGGAGGAAATGGTTTTTCTTAAAAGTTCCATCACCAGAAAGAAGCATTTGTATTCAGCTCATTCCATTGGAACATAATAGCCTTTTTGAAATATATACAATGATTTTTACATAAAATATCAGCAAATAGCATGTTGTATTTCCATACTAATTTTAATGCTTTTTAATTCAAGAATTTGATTGCTTTTTCTTTTTCTTGGTATGGTTGTAGAAAATGAACAGCATTTTTAAAATCTGTGTGGGCTGTTAATCTTTTTCTTTACATAAAGAATTGAACAGTTATTAAAATGGGGTAAACTAGATTCAGTAACTTCCCTAATCCTATGAGGTAAGGATTGTTAATGCCATTTTATATATGAGGGAATCAAGACTTTTAGTTGCATGACTTTCTTGAAGTTACATAACTAGTAATGGCAGAAGCGGGATTTGAACTCAGGCCTGTACAGCTTCACATCTTATGCCCTTTTAATCACAGTAACATCCTGCATTACACGGTTAAAAAAAAAAATTTATAGAGGCATCAAAATCATAAGGCATGTACTAAAGCCAAGTAGGGAAAAGTACATAGAAGATAAACCACAAACAGTGACATAAGAATACGAATTAATGTAAGTCACTGATGTATTAAATGATACAGATTGTTCCCATATGGTCAGAGAATACTAAGATTAGTAAGAGTTGGTATGATATGAGATGATTACAGAAGAAACTGGCTTAAAGGATGATTCAGATTTAGGTAAATGGAGAGAATGAGGGCTTACCGGGAAGAATAAATAACATTAAATTGAGCCTTGAGGGATAAATGACAACTATAAATATGAGAGACATCGTGAGTTTTGGTCCATCAGATCAACAAATACTTGAGGGCCTAATATATGCAAGTCATATTGTGGAGATGATGTAGAAAACACAGTAGTTGCCCATAAAGGTGTCATAGTACAGATAGTCCTTGCTTTGCATAGTACTGTGTTAATGGAAACATGTGCCTAGTAGAATCATGTCCATTCTTTATACATTTCTCTGGTGAGTGGGATTTGATCTCAGTTTAGATATTCACAAGTTTGAGTTAATGGCACCATATAAAGCAAGAACTGTTTGTGTTTAGTTTTGGTAGATAAAACAGAGTGAATTTTTGTTGGGCAATGGTAAGAAATATATTGAATAACTAGTATAGGCCTGAATTTTGGAGGACTTTAAAAGCTGGTAGTTGAAGGGGGGACACCTTGGTGGCTCAGTTAGTTAAGCATCTGCCTCTTAATTGCAGCTCAGGTCTTGATCAGGGTTGTGAGATTGAGTCCAGGTCAGGCTCTGAGCTGGGTGTGGAGACTATTTAAGATGCTGTCTCCCTATCCATAACACCCCCCACCACCTTAAAAAAGGGCGGGGAGCAGGAGGGGACATTAGTCTTGGCATTCCAGGATTTAAAGGTATTCCTGTGACTGCTTTTTTGTTGTTGGGATGATTTCTCTTTGGTACTGGTGAAATTAGAGATGGGGAGTGGGAGATTGTTTTAGTGTCTTGGGCATCTACCCATTAATTACAAGTCACATGTTAAAGGCTAGTTACATGTATTTTGAGTTCATTGGTTTGACAGTTTAGCACAGTTTTACTGAGTATTTATTAAGGTTGTGGTTAAGAACCTAGGTACTAGAAATAGCCTCTGCTGCGTGATCTTACTTCATAGATTCGTTGAAGGGACTGAGTGATATTTCATTCAAGGAGCTGATATTTGCAAAGTGCTCAGTGTGTCATTCATATAATGAGCACTAGATAAATGTGAGTTTCTGCTGGCTATCTTGGTGCCAGGTGCTAGAAATACTTAGGTAAATAGAAAATCTGTCCCTGTTCTCCAGTTGAAGAGACATAGGTAAACAAAGCCATGTGGTTAGTAATAGATACCCTTTTACTGTGTGCCAGGTACTACATATAGCATTATATATCAGGGTTGTTTTTTTTTTTTTTTGGTTTTTTTTTTAGTACAACCCTGTTACTTGTTGCTGTTTTACAGATGAAGAAATGAAGCTTTAGAAAGATTGTCTTACCTAGAGTCATATAGTTGTTAATACCAGAATCAGTATTTGAACCCCATGCAGTCTGACTCCAGATCCTTAACTCTTAATTTCTAGTTCATGCTATCATGCTACCATAGAAATATACATGAGATGAAGTGAGAATGAACAGGAAGGCATCTGTCCAGGGATGTTAGTGGAGTCTTTATAGAAGAGGTGATATTTGAACAGGCTGTTGAGGGAATGAGTAAGAACTTATGATTGGGCAAGAAGAGGAAGGCATTTCAAAAAGAACAGTTCGGGTTTGAGAAAGCTTATTGAGCCCTTGGAGCTGCATGCAATAGTTTGGCTGGAGTTCAAGTAAGAGATGAGATTGAAATTATAAGTATGGACCAGGTCACATAGGTCCCATGGTTGATATTAAGAAGTTTGTGCTTGATTTTTTTGGTTACAGGAGTTCTTTCCAATAGTTAAATAGCTCTTGAGGAGCTATTGAAGACTTTAAAAAGAGTGATGTAATTGTATTTGTGCTTAGAAGCTCAGCTTTGGTGATACGGTGAGCAGTGAATTGAGTAAGACCTGAACATGGACATCTCCCAGTCCAATGATCACAGTAATCAGAATGAAAAGTGCCTAGGACCCAAGTGAAGGTGGAGAAGATACAGTAGGCAGGAAAAAAAGATCAGAAGTTTGATTTTGAACAAGTTAAATTTAAGATTCTTACAAGGTATTCAGAAGGAGATGTCGAGTAGACAGTGGGGTAGATGTGTCTGGAGTTCGAAGTGTAAGTCTGGGCTGAAAATTTATGTAGAGCTTGTTAGTAAGTTGCTGGTACTAAAGGGAAGGAGACCAGATGAGGTCATCAAAGGAAAGGACAGAGCTCTGAGAACTCCTGAGGTACTCCAGGTTTTAGGGATTGGAGAAAGGAGAAGGAATGGCCAGTGGAAGAGGGAAATCTTGGAGATATTGGTTCTTTACAAATGAAGTGGGAAAAAAAAATTTCAAGAAGGAAGGAATTGAAAATTTTGCACATAAACGTGAAGTGAATTAAGGACTGAAAATTGACCATCAGATTTAGTAACATGGAGGTCAGCTTGAGAAGCATTTTCCATGAGGGAAGGGGAAGATGAAAATATAATTGGAGCTCATTCAAAGAGGAATGGAAGAAAAGAAATTGGTTATAGGAGTAATATGGGACTACTCTTTTGAGGTAGTTTGCAATGAAGGGGAACAGAGAAAGAGAATAGTTGGATGAAGATGTGAGGGCAAAAGAACGTACCCAGTTTTTGAAATATGGAAGAAATAAATAACAGTTGTTTATATGCTGATAGCAATGATCAGTGGAGAGAAACCTGCTGATGAAAAGGGGGAAGGGGAAATTGTCCAGTATGCAGGTAGAGCACTGGCTTTAGATGGGAGCACAGACAGTTGAGTTCTAGTATTAAGGAATGACAGGCTCTGTGGGCACAGAGGGTAGACATGCAGATGTGGCTTTGGAAAGTTGTGGAAGTTCTCTTTTGACTGCTTCTTAGTTTTCTAGTGTAGTAGAAAGCAAAAGCTTGATTGGAAGTGAAGATAAGCTTAGAGGTGTTGGAGGCTTGAGGAGATAGAAAGTATGAAGTAATTTTTAAGGAAAATGGGAGAGTGAATGGAGTTAGAGAAGCATCAAAGGGCCCATTTGAGGTTGGTAATAAAGAATTACAAATTGAGAACAGTCAGCGTGATTCTGTGTTTTTCCTCTAACCGTATTCAGATGTTGGATTATGTGGAGAAGTGAATTTAACCAGAGTTGGGATTTTGTTGTTGCATCAGGGGAAAGGAAGGGAAGATAAAGATACATGCAAAGATGAGGCACAGTAAAAGACCTTGGAATCTAAGACGGTTTAGGAGAAAAGAGGGCATACAGAGAGAGAAAAACTGGTAGGGTCACTGGATTAGAGGTCCTGTAGTGAGAAAGGGTAATAAGGCTGAAGATAAAATTGTGGACTTTATCAGTATGTAATGGTAAAGCAAGGGAGATACCTGAGTGTAGATGAACAAAAAAGGCATGGGGGAAGAAAGAGACAGGAAGTAGTCTGTAATCATATCTGCAGTTCTGAGATCCAGACTCCTAAAAACGTAATGAAATATTACCGTGATAAAATAAAAATAACATAAAATTTACCATCTTAACTGTTTTAAGAATACAGTCCAATCACATGAAGTACGTGTACACATTGTTGTGCAGCCATCACCACCATCCGTCTCCAGAATTTTTTTGTCTTCCCATACTGAAACTCTGTACCCATTACACCATAATTTCCCTTTTCTCCTTCTTCTAGCCCCTGGCAATCACTATTCTAGTTTTTGTCTTTGAATTTAACTCCTATAGGTAGGCCTCAGTGGAATCATAAAATACTTACCCTTATATATGTGGCTTACTTTAATTAGCAGAATTTCTTTAAGGTTCTTCCAGGTTCATTCAGAATTCCCTTACCAGAATTTATATGTATATCTTGGTATATATACCATGAATGTTTATCCATTCATCTGATGGACACCTAAGTTGCTTTTACGTTTTGACTATTTTGAATAATGCTGCTGTGAAGATGGATGGGCAAATACCTGTTTTGAGTCCCTGCTTTCAATTCTTTTATATATTGTTGGTTCACATGGAAATTCTGTTTAATTTTTTGAGAAACTGCCAAACTGTTTTCCACCATGCCTGCAGCATTTTACATTTTCACCAGGACTGCGCAAGGATTCCAATTTTTGCACATCCTCTCCAGATGCTTGTTATTCTCTGTTTTTTTGATAGTATCCATTCTACTAGGTGTGGTGTGGTATATTTCATTGTGGTTTGCATTTGCATTTCCCTAATGATTAGTCATTTTCTTTTCATGTGCTTATTGGCCATCTGTATATCCTCTTTGGAGAATGAAAAAAGTATATATAGTATATAACTCATTCTACAGTAAGATCTCACTTACCTAAACAGAATTTTTGGTGAACCATGGCATGAACTGACAGGAAACTATACATACTCTTTATTTATCCCATTTAATATGAATGTTCATGTGCTCTGCTAAAGAAATATTAGTGTATCTGATTATGGAGTGTTGCCCCAAATCCTGCTGGGGCTGTTGATTTCAAATACATATGTAATACTTCGCTAACATCAAAAAAAAAAATCAAGATTCTAAAGCACATTCTTTTCGAAGGGTTTTGGATAAGAGCCTGTGAACTTGTAGCTTCACTTCTTAGGAAAACTAAATTCCAACTCAAAAAAACTTAAAACTTTTGGAATTCAGAACATTAATCGAGGGAAGTACGTACTTCGTATTTGACCACTCCCATTTTGTTCTTTTCTGTCTTTATTCTTCACTATTGATGTCCCTTTCCTGAAATTTTTTAAAAAAAGATTTTATGTATTTATTTGACAGAGATTACAAGTAGGCAGAGAGGCAGGTGGGGGGTGGGGGGAAGCAGGCTCCCTGCTGAGCAGAGAGCCTGATGTGGGGCTCGATCCCAGGACCCTGAGACCACGACCTGAGCCAAAGGCAGAGACCTAACCCACTGAGCCACCCAGGCGCCCCCTTTCCTGAAATTTTTTGGCTCTTGATTTCTCTGAGCCTTTTTTCCCATCTGTGAAGTGGGCATATTGTTTTCTACTTTGAGGAACGGACTGACTGTATAAAGCGTAGAGTGTGGGACAGTATTGGCACCACAAATGCTGATTGTTTTTATTCTTCTAAGTTCATGCTCCCTCCATTTTGGAGCACGTAAACTCATTCTTACATCTCTCTTTCATCATGCAGCGTCTAATCCCTAATGAACGAAATTATTTTTTATTACAGTGTTTCTATAGGAAAATGTTCAAATACCAGAAAGGCCTCTCTTTTCCGTACACTTCACATGCTCATACTAATAATAAGGGTACACTCCTCCCCTCTACTCCCACTTCAAAATGCCATTCCTCCATGGGGAATGGAAAGGGAAAGTTGAGGGGGAGCTATCTGATGGAAGGCAAGAGAAAGAGAGAGGAACTATATATCAGTTGTAGATCAGTTGTAATTTTCATGTTTGTACCAGATCTGGACTTGGACGGTACTGCAGGAGTTCCTTCTGTATATTGGAAATTAGAATTAGAGTCATTTGGTGGAGGTGGAGATTTTGCAGAAGAGTAATAATCTTTTCTTATAAAATGCTAGTAATTAAAGTTTTATTATCTAGCATAGGCATATTTAAACTTACCTTTTGGTTTATACCAATTACTAGGGCATTTAGTGCCCCCCACCCTTAACTTTCTTAGATTGAAAGGTCCGTTCTGACTTGGGATGTATGTCATCTTTTCAAAAATGTTGGCATATTCAGGGGCGCCTGGGTGGCTCAGTGGGCTTAAGCCTCTGCCTTCCGCTCAGGTCATGATCCCAGGGTCCTGGGATTGAGCCCCACATCGGGTTCTCTGCTCAGCAGGGAGCCTGCCTCCCCATCTCTCTCTGCCTGCCTCTCTGCCTGCTTGTGATCTCTGTCTGTCAAATAAATAAATAAAATCTTAAAAAAAAAAAAAAGAATCCATAACATGGTCATATTTAAAAAAAAAAATGTTGGCATATTTAAATGAAAAGGAGGCACAAGGTGGCAGAATTCTAGTTTAAAAAAATTTGTGTGTGTGTGTTTTAAGATTTTATTTATTTGAGAGAGAGAGAATAGATGGGGGGGAGGGGGCAGAGGGAGGGAGAGAGAGAGAAATAGACTCCCTGCTGAGCAGGGAGCCCATTATGGGGCTTGATCCCAGGATCATGCCCTAAGCTGAAGGCAGATGCTTAACCCACTGAGCCACCCAGGTGCCCCTGTGTTCTTAATTATGTTAGATAGCTGCTGCTTTAGAAAGCTGCATTTTTTTAAAGATTTTATTTATTTATTTGACACAGAGAGAGATCGCAAGTAGGCAGAGGTAGACAGAGAGGGGGAAGCAGGCTTCCTGCTGAGCAGAGAGCCCGATGTGTGGGGCTCAATCCCTAGACCCTGAGACCATGACCAAGCTGAAGGCAGAGGCTCAACCCTTTAAGCCACCCAGGTACCTCTAGAAAGCTGCATGTTTTGTTGTTGTTGTTGTTGTTGTTGTTGTTGTTTAAAGATTTTATTTAGTTGACAGACAAGAGATCACAAGTAAGCAGAGAGACAGGCAGAGAGAGGAGGAAGCAGGCTCCCCACTGAGCAGAGAGCCCGATGCAGGACTCGCTCCCAGGACTCTGGGATCATGACCTGAGCTGAAGGCAGAGGCTTTAACCCACTGAGCCACCCAGGCACCCCGAAAGCTGCATGTTTAATGAGAGTATTTTGGCAAAATTTAAAAATAAAATCTAGCAAAGCTAACCTTGTCATTCAGATTTTTTTTTTTTAATTTTATTTATTTGAGACAGACGGAGAGAGAGAGAGCACAAGCGAGGGGGTAAGCGGGGTGGCAGAGGCAGAAGCAGACTACCCACCAAGCAAGAAGCCTGCCACGGGACTTGATCCCAGGACCTAGAGATCACCATCTGAGCCGAAGGCAGATGCTTAACTGACTGAGCCACCCTGTTGCCCCGTCCTTGTGATTTTACAGTTTGATTCTGGCAAGGACTGAGTTAATGAGTGGTTTGGATGCAGCTGTTGCTTCCTCACTGCAGAGAGCCTTGTTAACTTGTAAACCTTAGTAAACGGAAATACACAGGCTCTTGAGGCTCTCATAAGGGAGTTGGAGATGGTGGTGGAGGACAGAGGTGGATGCGCGCATGTGCCAGCCATTTCACAGTGCAAAAAGGTGAGGATAGGTAAACGCAGTGGGGAAGCCTACTGTGAATCTAGTTTTACAGACTGTCTTAGTTGCGGTGATGTGCAAACAGTTATACTGGAATTGGATATCCACTTTTACATCAGGCATCCACCTGGAAGAGCGGCGAGCAGCTGATGGGAAAGCTCTCAAACAACAGGCAGTGCCTCAGCAGGTGCATCTTTTCAGCCTCTGTGCTTTTTATTTAATCCTTGGCTCAGGAAGTTGTTTTCTGTTACTTGGTTATTCTGATACTTTCTATACTATTGATCTTGTTATTTTGAGCTTTGAAGGTAGGTTAAAAGATGCTGCTTTATGAACTAGAGTACTTGAATCTGGAATGTAGTTTAAAAAACCGTGTTTTTATAGCCTTTTTACGAAGTTTTAATTTGGTTTCAAGAAATGAAAAAATCTTATTTTAACCTTGTCTTGTGTGTGTTTGTTTTTAATGATTTTTGCATTTGCAAGAGCCCCAGTACTCCTTGGTGTCATAACACAATTGATCCAACTGAAAATGATTGTTTTTTGTTTCTAGATGGCTAAGGAAGAGGTTGAGGTTTTTCCTGGCTGTCTTCCAGTATGAAACCTCAGATAAGTCCCTTGGCCTTTTTATAAAAGAGAATAATTAGAAAGGCTGGGGAGAGTTCTCCTATTAGTTGTAGTGAAGAGGCTTCTTCCTATGAATTTACATAAAACAGTGAATAAAAATATCTTTTCTGTTAAGTCATTGTGTGGGGGAGTCTGGGGCTGTGTGTATCTGTGGGCTCCAACAAGAGACTTTAAATAAATTTCTCTAGTTTTTAAAGCATAAAGTTGAAGGATAATATTTGTTATTCTTTTGATGAAAGGTTATTAATACTGTATTTGATTAGACTAAATTCTTTTTCTTTTTTTTTTTTTTTTAAAGATTTTTTTATTTATTTGACAGAGGGAAATCACAAGTAGACAGAGAGGCAGGCAGAGAGAGAGAGGGAAGCAGGCTCCCTGCTGAGCAGAAAGCCCGATGCGGGACTCGATCCCAGGACCCTGAGATCATGACCTGAGCTGAAGGCAGCGGCTTAACCCACTGAGCCACCCAGGCGCCCCACTAAATTCTTTTTCTTAAGTCAGTGTTTTTTTGTTTTTTTTTTTTTTTTAAGATTTTATTTATTTATTTATTTATTTTAGAGAGAGTGGGGGAGGAGGCAGAGGGCAAGGGAGTAGGACAAGCAGACTCTGAGCTGAATATGGAGCCCTATGTGGAGCTCAGTCCCACAATCTGAGATCATGACCTGAGCCAAAACCAAGAGTGGATACTTAACCAGCTGAGCCATTCAGGCACCCCAGTGCTAAGTCTTAATGTTTATAGAATATCCATTATATTACAATATATTACAGTATATCCATTAATATACAGTATGTTATATGCATAATATACTGACCCATATACATATGTATGTGTATGAATATTTTCCTCTATTGGTTATAGAGCAAATCAAATTGCTCTTGAATATAAGGTTTTAAAACCTGATCTTTGTAGTCATCAGCAGTGGCTTATATTTAAAATGCGGGCATGGAAGTCATAAAGGCTTTACAAATTCTTCTTTCAGATAATGTAGTTCAGGTTATTGCAGAGATGGGGGCATAGAGATTGTTTTCATTATAAACAGAAGGTAGATAAAAGGGGTAACAGTATGTGTATAACAGCATTTTGTTGTTGATTAAATCTATAAAGAGCTACTAATGAAGGGAATTTTAGGGGCAGTGTAAAATGAATTGAAGACACTTTCGATACTTGTTTTGTTATGTTCTTTTAATATTACATACTTTCCCAAACCAGAAAGTCACTCTTTTCTCTATGTGCTCACATGTTCAGTGGGTTGTTTCTGTTGTCTGGTGAGGCAGTGTGTCTATGACCTTGGCAAGTGTTCAGAGCTCCTTCTCCTTCCTTGTTAAAAATTACTCTTTGTCTTACATCCCCAAATGCCAGCAGCTTCTCTTTAACAACTAAGTCATTAAGGGAGTGAGTTTAATTGTGGAAAATATTCACAGTCTTATTAAATATGGAAAATGCAGTGACACCAGTTGCATTTGGTTCTAAAAGATTTATTAGTATTTTTTGTTCTCCGCTTGAATACCCTGTTTACAAAAAAATAATACAGCTTACTTCAAAACTTGTTAGTTCATTCCTGGCTTTTTTTTTTTCTTTTCTTCTTCTTTTTTTTTTTTTTTGTTCTTGTGAATCCCGAGAAGACAACATTTAATTTCAGCTTTTTAAGATATCTTAGTAGATTTCATTTAGCTGACTTTTGTGATGTATTTTTCGACTGTACAGAAAGTTGGAGTGACTGGTCCCCCTGATCCACAAGTCCGCTGTCCCTCTGTCATTGAGTTTGGGAAGTATGAGATTCACACCTGGTACTCCTCCCCATATCCTCAAGAATACTCAAGGTATGTTTTCAGAGACCCTTTACCTTCTGTTTCTAGATTCATAGAACTCAACAATTCATAGAACTCAACAGCTAGATCTTGAGGACATTTTAGTCCGCTCATCTCATACATTTGAGGAAACTGATGACTCTTAAATGTCCATAGTAACAGCATATTTTGGCAACCACTCAATCCCAGTGGGCTTTCAATTTTCTTTTCTGTAACCTGTCCAAAAGCTGTTATTTAAAATTGGCCTGACACATGGTCAGAGCGACAAGGGGAACATTTTTTCTTTAAGAGAAATTGCCTTCATACTTCACACTACTTACATGTAAATAAAGTTTCAATGAGTAGCCTTTTATCTAAGTTTTTATAATTTAATGAACTTAGTGAATGGTTGGTTTTCCCAGGAATAATTGGACAAATGGTATGCGATAATACTACATGTAAGTAGCTTGGGTTTCCAGACATAAAAAGTAATCAGTCACCAACTTTTTGGGGTGAGGCAGCATTTTTAACAAAGCCAAATTGGTTTCATGACTCAGTACTGACATTTATAAGCTGTATAACCTTAAGAAGTTACCCAGCTAGCCTGTACCTCAGTTCCCTCATCTGCAAAATGGGGGTAAAAATAATACTCACCTCAGAGGTTTCATTGTGATCATTAAAACATGTAAATCACTTAGAAGAGGATAAGTGCTCAGTAATGTCAGATATTTTTTTCCTTTAACATTGAAATTAAAAGAGTTGAAAAATAAGTTTTGGTCAAAAAATTAAACTTTGTAGTATAGCAGTCACATTAATGTTCTGTTTAATTTGTAAACTACTTAATGCCTCAGGTTTCCCATTTAGCAGAGTATGGTAAGGAATAATAAGTGCTCCATGAGTTAAACTCATGTTCAGAATACTCTCATTATGTGGCTTTTTACCTATCTAGTAATATTCCTAGTCCAAAATGTTAGCACAGGTAATTATAATATTGATTTATTTAGTGTTTTACAGTATAGAGAGTGCTATAACGTGGTTTATTTCCAGAAGCTGGGAATAAGCTAGTATGTTTGTTTAAAAAAAAAAAAAAAACCTAAACTAAAAACTCAGTATTGTTACTTTTTCTTTCCACATACTTTGATAACTGGTTTCCAAATGTAAGCAGAAGTAGAAAAAAAAGGAGTGAGAATGTTGTTATGGTCACAGACCTCAGCAACCAAAAAAAAGAAGAGAAAGCCAAATTTCAGGAAGCTAACACACAAGCTCATGAAACAGCAATTGAGAGCCAATTATTGTAGGGTTAGTTAGCCCTGAACACTGTGTTAGGTCTGTAAGGCAGCACTCTGTTTACATCATGGAATAACAAAAATTAACATGAGTTTGTTAAAAGAAGATTACATGATATGTGATTATATATTTATATATGTTAAAAGAGGGCAGGAAATTCCTCTACTACTTAACAGAACTCAGGTACTTAAGGCAATTTCTCAAGAGTTCTGGATATTCAGAGAATTATAGGACCAAGAAAACCTGTGGCCTTACGCTGTTAATGACTGTTTATTATCCTGCACTAAATGACTTCTAAGTTATTTTCTTAATACTAAAATTTTTGAACACTTTTTGAAATATTCATAATCATGCAAGAACAGAACAATTGCAGCAAGTAAAAAGAAAAGATCCCCAAAGGAAAATCTTTTGGGAAGTGGGATTGTGCATTATTTCCCATGATATCTAGATATTTGTGTGTGCATCGTATATTAACTAATCTTGCATCTCTGACTTAAAAAACAAAACAAAATGAAACAACAATGAAGCCATTAATTCTGCTTCATTTGGAACAGTACGATTTGGAATAGTATAAACCAGAGTTTTAACCCTAAATTTCTCCAACAGAGCCATGTGATGCTCATATATGGCAGACACGTTCATAGAGAACCTTCTAAAACATGACATAAATAGGCTGAAGGCAAGAGTAACCTTGATCATGGGATATCCTACTCCTGAACTGTTTAGAACTTCATAATAACCTTTTTGCAAGGAGATCATACTGAAATCCTAAAGGATGAGTTCCATGTAATTGAGGAGCTTGGGAAGTTTCCTCTCCCTCTTGATCCTGTTCCTGACTTGACGCCTAGATTACGTACAGCCCCAGTTACTTAGACCAGGATCCTTAAGGCCTTTGGGTGACCATTAAATGATGAAATAAAATGAATGAAAGGAGAATAAACTATTCATAGTATTAATCATAAATTATTAGTAGCTTTAGTTACTATCATTGAGCTTGGTACTGGACTAAAAATCTCTGGAATAATTCTGTTAAAGGTAGATATTACAGCCTTCATTTTCCAGATCAGGACTCAGCAAACATATTCAAGACCATACAGTTCCTAAGTGGCAGGACCAGGATTTTATCTCACTTTTCTCTTACCACATAGCCATACCTTTAACCACCAAGCTTACACTACTCCATATGGCATCTGTATCCACATTGATCTCACATGGCTTTTACCATAATCTTTGATTTAAGTAAAACTTCATAGAATTTTGTTGTTGTATTAAAATTTTACTACAAGTAGACCTATTATAAAGACTACACAAATTGCTACTGTCTTGGGCAATGTTCAGAAGCCAAGATCATACCATGGGAGTTCCTGGGAAGAATATTTGCATCAACCCAGAAGTAAGAGAGGCAATGCTTCTAAAGTGCATATAGTCCTGACTTCACATGTAAGGGTATCAGCAGAGTGGCTGACTCTAGAATCAGTTTCAGGTTATGGAAGCGACACCCCATGATGTAGTGAGGCTTGTGTGCTCTATCAGGAAGACAATGACAAAAAGCAACACCCAGCAGTATTCTTTTTTTTTTTTTTTAAAAGATTTTATTTATTTATTTGACAGACAGAAATCACAAGTAGGCAGAGAGAGAGAGGAGGAAGCAGGCTTCCCGCTTAGCAGAGAGCCCGATGTGGGGCTCGATCCCAGGACCCTGGGATCATGACCCGAGCCGAAGGCAGAGGCTTTAACCCACTGAGCCACCCAGGCGCCCCCAGCAGTATTCTTTAGGGCTAAGAATATTCATACTCTTTATAACTGTACTTCATTGCGTGTGATCTGATGTTCTTTCTGTATGATGTATTTTTTCAATGAAAGAACTTCGGCCATAAGTACTGTTATTAAAACATTTTGTTTTTCTAGGAGCTTTATCAGATAATTCCCTTTAGACTAACAGTGTCATCCCAGTGGGCTTGGTTATAATAAAGTAAGAGGCTTTATATTAAAATGTTTTCAGCAAGAACTGAATTGGAATCAAGTAGTTTATGATGCTTGCTTTTACTTTATTATTTTTGAGATACTACGATTTGCTGAAGTTTTGTTTAGTCAAGAAAATATCATATACCTTGCTATCCCAAGGAAATAGCATGAACTTAAAGTTTACCAGATAAGATTTGGCAGTAATTTTTTTTATAGATTTCATTCCTTCTTATGTTTTCTTGAACAACTTGCTTACTGTGAGAGCTTTATAAATTAGATCTTTTTTCATAGACCTTACGAAATAAGTCATACTTTATTTTCATGTCTTTGTACCAAGACGTAAAAGTTAAATTGGATGCTTTTAACATTGGCATTTATCTTTAGCACAATCCAGAAAGTTTAGTGTCTGTCACTCCTCCCTCCCTTCCTTTTATCCCAGGATTTTGTTTATGTTTCTCAGATTCACATTGTAAGAAATACTGAGTTGTAATATTTAGCTCTCAAGTCTAAACTGTATTCCCAGATTCTTTTTTATCTTTATGTTGCAACAAGTTAAAACTCCTCATTGAGAATATAGCACAGGTAAATAAAGATAAGGTAATTAGAAGAAGGAGGCTACCATTAATTACCTAGGGAGAACCTCCTCCTATCCTTTTCAGAAGAAGAAATTACTCAAAATCCACATATTCACTAAAATAGTCTGGCAGTTGTGGGTCAGCTCTGAGACTCGGTTAGTTTATCTAGTGCCCACGTTAGATAATGAAGTTTATAATTGGGGCCATTTCGTTCTGAGATTTTTCAGTTCTGGTAGTAAAGAAGCAAAAAGCTGTCTAGTCCATAGATAGACTCCTGTTCTCTGTGCAGTGGAATTTGAGGCAGCATGCAAAGGAAATAAGCAAAGTCACCTAGGAAACCTTTCTCTTCAGTGGTCTTGGCTCCTGTTTCTTGACTTCAATTTGCAGTGTCAGTTGTTAATTATTTTACTCAGTACTTTATTTTGGAATGACTTTTGTACTAATGACATAACTTCAGGTTGTATTGGTTTGTCTGATATGAGAGATCTTGGAAACCAGTATTAGATACTGTAGAGGCTTAGAAATATTATACCTCAGCAGTTCCCTGGAAGCTCTTAGTGTGCTCTGAGGGACAGCTTTAAAAGTAAGCTATGAGGTTGTATAGGAAGAATGAATACACAGTGTAAATCCCCAGAGGAGAAGGAAAAAAATCACATTAATGCCTTTTTCCACCTTTATTTGAGTGTGAAACACTTAATATGTAAGGACTAGTGCTCCATGAGTACACCTTGGTAAAGTCCTCAGTTGAATGTTGAATGTTTTCAGATAAAATATAATTATGTTTCAAAAGTGGCTTCTAAAGTAGTACTTGAAAAAATAGTGTGGTCTTCACACTTCAGTTAGACGTTTTTGTGGGGTTTTTTGTGTGTTTTTCTTTAATTCTAGTGTGATCTTTTAAAAGCCTAACTATCCAGACTGATAGCAACTAAATTAATGAGGTTTATTAACTTATTTGAGAGAAAATGCAGTAATGTGTTTGGGTTATAGGTTTTGTCATCATATCTAGTATTTTTGTATCTGCAGTTTTTAATGATAGTATCAGATCTTGGATTATCAAGGCATGACCAGTTCTGGACACAGTTCGGATGCAGAGAAGTCTCTGTGCTGAGGATAAGTGAGGTGTATGTTTGTAATAGAAGAGCCACATGGTCTTCTGGATTAGACTAAAATAGTTATAAAAAGCCACTAGCCTTCAATTTAGGTTATATTATTTCCATTACTTTATGAACTGATCCAATCACTTTATTGTCTTAGCTCCTCATAAAAGGGAGCTAAAGAAGTCCTGTTAAATAACTGCTAAAATAGCATGACTATTGCATAATATAAATTCATAACGAAAAATTTGAAAGAACAATTTTAACTTGTATTTCATTTGTTGAATGATAGACTTTTAAGTTGCAGGATTTAATGGGGTATTTAACCAGAGGGAAAGCCAGAATTTCAGGGGTAGAAGGAAGGAGGTAGTATAGTATATCCTAACTTGAAAAGATGTATTATTACAGTTTTATACTTAAAAAGATGTATAAAGTCTGCTTTCATAATACCCACTTTATATCCATTTTACTCAGCACTCTATACCTAGTGCACCTAGCACAAGGTCTGACACAGTAGTATAGTTGACCCTTGAACTATGCTGTGGTTAGGGGCATCTTCTCCCCATGCGGTTAGAAATCCATGTATAGCTTCTGACTCCCCCAAAACTTAATAGTCTGCTATTGACCAGAAGCCTTACCAATAGCATAAACAGCCAAGTGACACATATTTTGTGTTACATGTACTTATACTATATTCTTTCAATAAAGTAAGCTTAGTGAGAAGAAAATGTTAAGAAACTCATAAAGAAGAGAAAATACAATTATACTTCTGTACTGTATTTACCAAGAAAAATCCACATATGAGTGGATCACACAGTCCAGATCCATGTTGTTCCAAAAAAAAAAAGAAGGAGGAATGATCAAATAAAGGAAGACAGAATATATACCTTGACAAAATCTTCTTCACTTATTGGGGTGTTCTGAAGGCAGGCTTTATTTTCTACTTAGTAGAGATTATCAAGGAGGGAGAAATAGAGATTTTTATTGTCTGCCAAGTGGGTAACTTAAAAAAGTATTAGTATTAGGGAAGTAAAGTATTAGGTAACGTATTAGGGAAGTATTAGTCTAATAGGAAGATCTCCGAATTGGGTATCTTTACTTCTCACCCTTGCCTTCCTAACAATTAGTTGGGTGCCATTAACCAAATTAGTTTTATTTTTATAGTTTGTTTTCTCTCTTTCATTTGATTAATGGGGATAACAATACATTCTCCACCTTTTTACTTGAGTAGTAATGAGAGTCAAAAAGGATAGTTGTCAAAGTTTACAAACTTATAAAAAGCCCTTTTTTTTTTTGTTTAATTATTATTTACAGGCTGCCTAAATTGTATCTTTGTGAATTCTGTCTAAAATATATGAAAAGTAGAACTATTCTCCAGCAGCACATGAAGAAATGTGGTTGGTTCCATCCTCCGGCCAATGAGATTTACAGAAAAAATAATATTTCTGTCTTTGAGGTAAAGTAGATGTTTTATAGTTGTCTTCCTGTCATTTCAAATATAGTGCCACCTATTCTGTGTCTAATTGTACTTGGGTTTTTTTGAAATGTTATTTTACTGTTGTACTCATGATGGAGTCCAGTAATTCAGCTATTATGATGAGAAGCAGAATTGGGCCAATCCAGATGGTACCAAGGTCATACAAGCTTGATCTCAGAATAAATTATTCTGTATTTCAGGATTCCATTTGGTATAAAATGCCAACTGATTGTTTATGTTTGGATGTGATAAAATTGTGTCTTAGAATCTATGAAATAGTATTTAAATGAAAAAAATTTCTCTTCTACTTAAAGGAATATTTTGTATATTCAATAGCCATAGTAAACCTTATTTTGTAAAGAGACAAAAAAAATTTTTTTTTTTTTTCGCTTCATCATGAGGATATGACTTGGGCTGTGTCTGTGATTCTGTGTTGTTAGTCATGGGTTTCTAGCTTCTTGATCCTCAGTTCTGTGGTGTCATTGCCAGGTGTTAATTCAGTACCTGCCATGTATTCAGTTCTCTTAATGACTGTGATGATAGGATTTCAGATTGTTGGGATCTGCTCAGTCTCTAACTTTCTTGATTTTCTCTACACCTTCATTTTAGGTGAGCAATAGTGAAGCTCTTCACCTTGCGGGGAGGAGGGTGGGGGTGGTGTACAGTACTGTTTCAGAATACCCAAGAGCAAACTGCTTACCTTAAGCACATATTGGTGTGTATTTTAAAAGAAGTAATACTAAGTTACTGAAATTCTTGAGTAGGTTTCTGTCCTGAAATGTCAGTGTCTTAGGGTTTAATGTGGGCATTCATTAGCCTTCGCATAAAAGAACAAGCTCTGACCATTCCCAGCAACATAGGTGTGTGTCAGGAGAAATACACTGTAGTGCTCCTGATCTTGCCAACCCAATTCCAAGAAATACCTCATTTGCCAGGTTCCTACCTAGGGAACCTGCTTGGCGCTTCTGACAATAGTTAATATTCCTGAAAACAGCTTTGTTTAGGGGTAAAAATCTGATCATGATGTTCAGACTGCAGTGCTTCTGGCTGCTGGCATAGATAGGACTATAGTTAACCTTGTTTTACTTAACAAATTTATTTTATTTTTTTATTTTTTAAAAGATTTTATTTATTTATTTGACAGAGATCACAAGTAGGCAGAGAGGGAGGCAGAGAAAGAGGGGGAAGCAGGCTCCCTGCTGAGCAGAGAGCCCAATGCAGGGCTTGATCCCAGGCCCGGGGATCATGACCTGAGCCGAAGGCAGAGGCTTTAACCCACTGAGCCACCCAGGTGCCCCAACAAATGTATTTTAGAAAAGGTTGCTTTTAGATCTTTTGTTGAATTACTTTAAAAAATGAGTCAGATCAGCTTGCCATCTGAGGGATTACAGCAGCCAATCTTGTTATAAAAGCAAAAAGTGCTATTTTTTAAAAGATTTTATTTATTAATTTGACACAGAGAGAGATCACAAGTAGGCAGAGAGGCAGGCCGAGGGGGTGGGGAAGCAGGCTCTCTACTGAGCAGCGAGCCAGATGGCCGGGCTCAATCCCAGGACCCTGATAATGACCGAAGACAGAGGCTCAACCCACTGAACCACCCAGCTGCCCCCCAAAAGTGCTATTTTTTTAAAAGGGTCATCATTTCCCCATCTAGCTAATCGTACTTTGTTCAAGTATAGTATTTTTATATGTTTAGTTGCCTTAAAACAGCAGGTACCCTAATTCTGCTGTTGAAAGGATAGTTTCCAGGTTCTGGGCACCGATTCTCTTAGACTGGACTATGGATACTCACAGATATTTGTAAGTGATGTGTATTATTATTCTAGAACTAAAGAGCCACTTTCCTGATGATTTTGTTCTATTATTTTCCTCTAGGTTGATGGGAATGTGAGTACCATTTATTGTCAGAACCTGTGTCTCTTGGCAAAGTTGTTTCTTGACCACAAAACACTCTATTATGATGTGGAGCCATTTCTTTTTTATGTACTAACACAGAATGATGTCAAGGGCTGCCACCTTGTTGGCTACTTTTCTAAAGTAAGTATATCAGCTTAAAATTTGTTTGAATTCACATGGAAATCTGAAACAATCTTTGTCGGTTCTCACTGGAGACACTACACAATGCAGCACCTTCTAGGTACCACCTAACTTTTTGGAAAGGAAAATAGAAGGAACATTCAGAAACTTATCAAGTGCTTGAAGGTGCTTAGTAACATTCAACATACTGTACTCTCCTAGGAACATGGGCTGCCATTTATACTCAAGAGAAAAAGGTTTTAAATGACTTCTATTCCCATGGTAATAACTTACCGTGAACTTGTGAAATAAACACAGTCATTACCTCTGTGAGCTCCTTCTCAGTTTAAATCTTTTCTTCCTAGTTTAAATTTGAAGAATAGAAATAAGAATAAGATGCCATTTTTATTCAAGGATATTTTCTCTCCTTCCTATAATCTTCCATTCTCTTGGGGAGAACAAAAGGTGTTTTTTTGTAGTCAAACAACATAAAGATGTACTTCTATTTAAGCTAGCCTATGAAAAAAACTTACGTGTATGAAATGGTTACGTGGAAATACCAGCTTTAAGTATACTAGTTAAGTATACTTTTTTTTATATATTACCTGAGTTTTAAAAGTGTCTGCACCCGACATTTTGAGATTGTTTTTTGTGAAGTTAGGTACAAATGATGGGAAGATGGGACTACCCTATGTAGCACCAGAGCAGGAAATAAGAGAATCTTTGAAGTGGTAGATGAATTTTCCCATTTTTAGAGTGCCACACTGACTCATCATTTTAGCTTTGCAGATTGATTGGGACTCAGATTCCTCTGCTCATTTTAGGCAATGGCATACTGTTTCTGAGTTACAGATGGTGTTAGTTGGCATAATTTTATTTTATTCTTACTCTCCTGGGAAGGTTGCTTTGTGGGTAATGGCAATGACTTAACATTGTCCTGTCTCCTCCCAGTGGGGTATTTTTTTTTCCTTGATGTGCATGCTATTCTCAAAGGACCAGGACTTTGGTTTTGATTGTTAGTCTTTGTTTCTTAATAATTAACATTATTATTCAGTCTTACTCGCATGTTGTTCTGAAATCTTCTTTACCAGGAAAAGCACTGCCAACAGAAGTACAACGTTTCCTGTATAATGATTCTTCCCCAATACCAGCGTAAGGGCTATGGCAGGTTTCTCATCGATTTCAGTAAGGATTATAATAATATAATTTTTCATTATCTCTTCTTGTGGACCTTCTGTATATATATATTTTTAGAGATTTGTAGATACTTATTGGTTCCTAGTATCTTTCGTCATACTGCAGTATGGGAATTTGGAAACCTAAAGTCATGAATTTTTTTCTTTTGATTGGACATGAAGTATTTTAAAATAGCTTACATCAAATACCGGCTTTGTGTGATCTATGCAAATACTTTGAATTTTCAACTCTTAATTTACAGGTGGAACTTACTTTTATGAATTCTAACTCACAGCAATACTCAGTACATTGTATAACTACTTAAGCTAGTACAGTGAAGAAGTACAGCACTTGCCTTATTTTTGTTACCTAATAATCTGAGAAAATTTTTAGTAACTTTTTAGTTATGGGCTCTACCTAGTGGTTGAAACACGCAGTACACCTTAATAAATCTTAAAAATAAATGGCATAGGAAATAATTTAATCAGACGTGAAAGCTAAACAGCTCTAAAAAGTCATTGTAGAATTTGAATTTTGTTTTACGTGTTGATATTGTTGCTTAGAAAGTTAGTATATGTTTACAATAGATTTTATATTAATTATAACATAGTGATTTTTGAGGGAATATTTTGATACAGGCAGTTCTTCTAAATACTAGATGATTGTATCACTAGTGTTAAGAAGTTAATTCTCAGATGGACCAGTTCAGCTTATTCTAGTTGGCCTTAGACTTATAGTCCTGACCACATTTTATTGGAAATATGTGCCATTGATTAATTTTGTATGTTTTCTTGGCCTTCTTAGATTAGTAGTAGAGAGTGCAACTCAGATTCTTTCCTTTAATATCAATATATTGTTTTGAAAAAGGACTCATGTTTGGATGTGTTATGCCATTTTTGCCATTAAGTAGCAAAGTTAGGGGAAAATATTTTATTATGCTAATTAGTTATACTTTTGTGATACACAACCAGCAATCTACAATTACAGTATTTGTTTTTATTTGCTTTTCCTAATGTAATCTTTATTTTCCCACATAACTATTTAGTATTTAGTAGCTTTTAGTAGTTTTCTTTGATGACAAAAAACTGCATTTCTTCTGCCATCTCCATTGTTGCTGCTCTTAGAATTTATACCTTTCTTTTTCTGTCCTTGAGAGTCCTGCTCTAGACAAGAGGACAGCTACCACCATACACTCTCAGGGACACCCTCACGCTGACATCCTTGCTCACTAAGAGTTAGGGTGAAAGGTCAGTGTGAGGAGTGCTTTGGCTGAAGTGAGAAATTGCCATCTGATTCACTCACAGAAGAACCACAGTCTTAACAGATAGGATTACCTAAAAAACGAAGGCATTCTTTTGTATTGTTCAACAATTCAGGTATAGCTGTTGCCATCTGGTGGTCCTAATAAAACATGCAAGGGAGGTTTTCCCCACATAAAATAAAAAGCATTATTACCTTAATCGTAATGCATCATATTAATATGAAATTCTCTAATTTTTTAACGATTTGAATATTTTAACAATGTGATTTATAGTGCATATGGACAAAGTAATACTTAACTAATGTTCAGTATATACAAATTACGTAATCTTGTGCAAATGTGTGTTGAAATGATTTTTCAGTTTTGTTCTATACTACTTAGATTGGTTGTAGAAGAGGGAACTGTTATTTTGGTGAATTAGCCTATTTTAGGCTCTCTGACATATTTGTGATTCGGGGGTTTCTTCAGGTTATTTGTTATCAAAGCGAGAAGGCCAAGCAGGGTCTCCAGAGAAACCATTATCCGATCTAGGTCGTCTTTCCTACATGGCTTATTGGAAAAGTGTAATATTGGAGTGCCTTTATCACCAAAATGACAAACAAATCAGCATTAAGAAGTTAAGCAAGTTGACTGGAATTTGCCCTCAAGACATTACTTCCACACTCCACCACCTACGAATGCTGGACTTCCGTAGTGACCAGTGAGTATCACATCCCTTCGTATACTTTCAAAAGATAATTAGGTGGAGATGTTTGGATTAGGCAGCCAGATTATCAGTGAAAGGGCATAAACAAATATGAGTGGTACATTAGGTGATCCTGAGACACCATTTTTGTTTCTATATTTGATACCATTGATCACATTTTTTTTTTTTAAAGATTTTATTTATTTATTTGACAGAGAGAAATCACAAGTAGTCGGAGAGGCAGGCAGAGAGAGAGAGGGAAGCAGGCTCCCTGCTGAGCAGAGAGCCCGATGCGGGACTCGATCCCAGGACCCTGAGATCATGACCTGAGCCGAAGGCAGCGGCTTAACCCACTGAGCCACCCAGGCGCCCTGATCACATTTTTTTAAAAACTTTTTTCTCATCTTCCTTCTAACTTTTAGACCTAAGCTGTAGAGGCTTTTCTTTTCTAATGCTGGGAGCTCCTTCACAATATAAGAAATAACGGCTTTAGAAATAACGTCTAGTAAAATATACCCATGATTGATTTCTATATAAAGTGGTACAAAATACAGGTTAAAGGAATGTCAGCTGACCCTTATCTAGAGGGGGTCAGGAAAAGATCACAGAGAAAGGAAGGAGGCACTGGGCTGGAAAGATGGAGGTTAGGAGACAGGATACAGGAGGGTAGCAGCAATTGCAGAGGTGGGAAGTGTGAGATAGTCAATGTTAACATCACTTAGTACATTGTTTTCATTGAGCATGAAGTAGCTGGCCAACTTCATATTTCCTAGCCATCTCATATGGTGGCATATTTCTGTATTTCATGCTCCCAGGTGGGTTGTTTTTGAAGCATTTGTCATCATCTCCAAGGTTTTCTGGGGGTTATAGCTCCATATTCATGGTTAGATACTCCTTGTATGTTGTTGATTGCTATAAACTTTGCTCTGGTTCCAGATTTGTGATAATTCGCCGGGAAAAACTTATCCAGGATCACATGGCAAAGCTTCAGCTGAATTTGCGACCTGTAGATGTAGATCCAGAATGTTTGCGCTGGACTCCTGTCATTGTCTCCAATTCTGTTGTCTCTGAGGAGGAAGAAGAGGAAGCTGAGGAAGGAGAAAACGAAGAGCCGCAGTGCCAGGAAAGAGAATTAGAGACGAGTGTAAGGGCATGAGTAGTCTCTATTTTTGATGACAGAAGGCTCTATTTTTGGCTTTCATGAGTATTTGTGATAATGTGTTATAATAACTTAGACCAACACAGTCAATTCACATTAGAATTTCAGTTGATTTCAGTGATAGAGATTTCAGGAAGACCGGGTTTTGTTTACTTATTTGTATATTTTTAAGTCTTGGATCATTTGGAGACCTTCAAATTTGTTACAGTGTGTTATTTAGAACTAAGAATTCCATACCAGAGTGCTGATAAATGGCTAAACTGCTTTGTGGCAGTAATTGAGGAATCTGGATCTGATTTAATTCTGACTATTGTTAAAAATAAAATGAAGATCCCTTTTCCTTAAAATAAAACATTAAGGAAGTAATGTAAACGTGTATGTTTTCTAGTAGAGCACTAAATAATTCAGTGGGTACACAAATGTCTTTCAAACATTAAAGAGTTAATGAGGGACTGTAAAACATTGTATAGTGTTCAGTATTTTTCTTTATGTGATGCATATCTTTCTCTGTTCTTTTTTTAAGCTGTGCTTTCATCCTTTAAAAATTTATGTCCTCCTTTGATAAACACAGTTTCATGCCCGTTTAATGTAATTTAATTTTTAAAATGAAATTAAATATTCAGAATAAAAATAATTCTTTATAATAATTATAGACATTTTCTTTCATTTTTTTCAAACACTCCCTTTCTCTTGCCCATGCTCCAGAACCCATCTCCTCTCTGTTTATAAATTTTATTGCTGAGAAATTTGGTAAATTATATCACTTAGCCTTTGTAAGAACAATGCTGTTCACTTTGTCTTTTGAAGGTGGGTTGCATAGTGGCTAAGAGCACTAGCTCTTGGATCAGACTGCCTGGGTTTAGATCCCAGCTTCCACATTTGCCATTGCATGTCCGAGGGCAAGTTACTTGTATTTTTTGTGCCTCACTTACCTTATTTATAAAATAAGGATATAATAATAACACTTCATTGTATTGTTGTAAGGATTAAATGAATCTTATAAAGCATTTAAAACAGTGCCTAACACATGAGAAATATTCATGATAGCTATCAAATAATACTTTCTTTTTTAAAGTTCTGTTTCCTTTCTCTGTATTTAAGAGGTCAGATAGGAGGTATAATCAGATAAGACTGCAAAATTAATCAGCATGGTTTTATTTTCTGAAATCAGGTGGGAAAGTCTGCATCTCGGGAGAACAAAGAACAAGATTCTTATTCTTCAGTAGAAAGTGAAAAGAAACCAGAAGTCACGGCACCAGCCAGTTCCGCACGTCTGAACAAACAAGTCCTTCCCCGTGATAGTCTTCCTGCAAATAATCAGCCATCCCGGAGAGGCCGCTGGGGGAGGAAGAACAGAAAAACCCAGGAACGTTTTAGTGATAAAGATTCTAAACTGCTCTTGGAAGAGACAACTCCTCAGGAACAATATGGAGAATGTGAGGAAAAATCAGAAACCTCCCAAGAACAATATACTGAAAGTGAGGAGCAGTTGGCAGCCTCTCAGGAGCAGCCAAGCCAGGATGGGAAGCCAGACATTCCCAAACGAAGACTAAGTGAGGGGGTTGAGCTGTGGCGAGGACAGCTGAAGAAGAGCCCCGAGGCACTGAAGTGTCGATTACCAGAAGGCAATGATAGACTGCCCCGTCGCTATAGTGATGGTGACAGGGCTCTCCTCAGAGGCTTCAGTGAAAGTAGTGAGGAGGAAGAAGAGCCAGAAAGTCCTCGGTCCAGCTCTCCACCAATTCTTACAAAGCCCACATTGAAGAGAAAAGTAAGGCTTTTCTTTTGACTTGTTTCTTTTGACTCGTCTGTTCTTTCCCAGTTGCAGCTTATTATGCACATCTGTCTATAATGGAGTTCTGAAAAAGTGAATATAGAAATTGTTCGTGTGTTAATTTTTTAGACTTTATGTCTCGGTATATTGTAGCTTATGATCTTCCCAGTGAACATTTGAAACATGGATATGGCTCCTGTGGTTCATGGGAATGAACGTAGACGTCATAAACTTACTTAAGGGCTGACAAACTGTTTTTCAGCTTGCTGTTTTGATGTGGTAATCATGACTTTCAGGGATTTGTCAACTATTTAAAAGTACGTATAAATTAGAAGTGCCTATGTTAGAAAAGGAGAAAAGTATCTGACAGCGTGATGGACAGCGGTGCCCTAGGTCAGGGCACTCAGAGAGGCTGTTCATCGTAGGTGGGGTGGGACTTTTTCCCCTGTGTTCTCTTGTCCCCTCTCCAGCTCTCCCTTTTTTCTTTCAGTCGTTCAGCTCAACTTGGTTTTAAAAATATTTTCTCAACTTTATCTTGTCATCTTGTAGACTTTGAATGATAGCCAGTTTATAAATGTGTTGTGGTGGTGTGAGTTCTGGCACGCTGTCTGCCGGAACTGTCCCAGGCTGTGGAGAGAACTTTAAGCATTGCCACAAGCCAGCCAGAGCCCAGCCCCCGGGATGAGCCACCTCAGAGTAGCGGGGTGACAGCTTTCATCCAAAGCAGTGAAACTGTTCCTTTCCTTAGCAGAACCTTACGAGGGGGGAAAAAAAGCATGGCTATATATAAAAAAAATAAGTTTTTAATTTTAGAACAGTTAGATTTATGCAGTTATTGCAGAGAAAGTACAGAGAGTTCCTGTATTCCTTACAGGCAGTTTCCCCTGTTGTTAACCTCTTATGTTGGTATAGTATTTTGCCACAAATAATGAACTAGTATTTTTTTAACTTGAGTACATGCTTCATTTAGATCTCCTCAGTTTTCCTCTATGTCCTTCTTCTGTTCCAAGACCTCACTAGCACACACATTACACATACTATTCATGCCTCTGGCCCCTCTTGGTCATGATAGTTTCTCAGACTCCTTGTTTTTGATGACCTTTACAGTTTGATGAGTACTGCCTAGGTATTTTAGAATGTCCCTCATAATATTAGAATAGGGTAATGTGTTTTTGGGAAGAAGATCACAGAGGTATGGTGTCATTCTTACCACATCATATAAAGGATGTCTGAATATATATATGTGTGTATACACCAAACATGATAGTATTATTGTCAGTATGACTTTTCACTATTGATATCAGCCTTGATCAACAGGTTTGAGGTTGTGTTTGTCAGGTTTCTCCATTGTAAATCAGTCACTCCTTTTTTTCCCTTTCCTATACTGTGCTCTTTGGAAGGTAGTTAGTCATTGCCATTCCCACCCATCTCTTTACTTATTCAAGCATTTATTTATACCAGCATAAACTCAGATATTTACTTTATACTTTGAGTTATACCCAGCAGTACCACTTGATTTAATTTGTTGCTCAGATTGTTCCAGCATTGGCCATTAGGAGTCTTTAAGTTTTGCTCCCATGTCCCTTTAACTTAATGTGTATTATCATCATTATAAGGGTTTTTTGTTTTGTTTTGAGCACTTCCTTAACTTTCTAGTACTGCAGGATATTCTTGGTTCATCTTGTATATTTCACGTCCCAGTCCTAGAGTCAGCCATTTTTCCAAAAAGCATAGTCAGACATGCTTAACCTGGTTTGAAAATTGTACTCTCAACTAAAAGGACTAGTAAATTTGAATTTGAATTGGAGAAAAACTCAAAACAGGCTAACTCTGGCGTTCATTACGTGATCAGGAAGAACATATCTTTGCTGTTTCAGGCTTGTATTGCCTATTTATAAGATAAAAGTTATGCTATTTCCTTGTGTAAACATGAGAATATTGTAACAGGCAGAGAGATCATGCACAAAATAATTTGAAGTTCTTAAGATTCTCTTGACTGGGAGTCAGAGACTATATTTTACAACCATTTCTATACTGACTGGATATGTGACCTTAAGCCCTGTAACCTTTCTCGCCTCTATAGAATGAGGGGTTGGATTAGATAATTTCTGGTGCATCGTCTTTATCATTTTATTGTATCTATTATGAGCTATGAGACAAAGTGTGTGTTTTTTTTTTGTTTTGTTTTTGTTTTTGTTTTGTTTTTTGTCTTGAGGTAAAGAGATGTTAAAGGACTAGCTTCTGTGTTATTTCGGTATTGAAATAGGCATTTAAATGTAACTGAACTATTAATATGGGAATGATAATATCTGCTCTTTGGGCATGCCTTTTATAAAGTTGTATTCAATTATCCAACATCTTTCTGTGATAACTGTGTCGTATCTTACTGTAGCATTTTGAAATAATACTCAAAATGTCTCTTGCAAACAGTATACCCATTTTATATATGCTTATTTTGTTAGATTAAAAAACTATTCATATGTTAATAGAAATGATAGCATTCTTTACTGTAAATAAAATACATTAATGTTCTTCCTCTTTTAAATAGAAACCAATCCTTCACCGAAGGAGGAGAGTCCGAAAGCGCAAACACCACAACAGCAGTGTGGTCACAGAAACTATTTCTGAGACCACGGAGGTTTTAGATGAACCTTTTGAAGACTCTGACTCTGAGAGGCCAATGCCGAGATTAGAACCTACATTTGAGATTGATGAAGAGGAAGAGGAAGAGGATGAAAGTGAACTCTTCTCCAGGGGATACTTCCGTCGTCTCTCCTCACAAGATGTGCTCAGGTGTCGGTCCTCTTCAAAAAGGAAATCTAAAGATGAAGACGATGATGAAGAGTCAGATGATGCTGATGGTATGTTTTACAGAACTGTTGCTTAGGGTAGTTTTATTGTTTTTAAAGAAACAGACTGTAAGTGATAGCTACACACCCTTCCACTAAAAGGCTGAAAAAACGATTCTCCCCACTAAGCAAGTGAAGGATGGCCGACTTGGTAACCTTTCAGAATTTGTGCCAAGTATATTCATCCCCATTTTTTCTTTGAGCCCTCTGTCCTTTTAAAGTTTTTTTTCTAGTTTCCCCTTCAACATAGGACCAATTTTTGCCTCTGCAGAAAGTATCTTGCTCTTAGGAAATTATTCTTTTTGGCCTAATCCTTTCTCACCCATTATCTGAATCTTTAGTAGATGGATGTATTGGACTTAGCATCAGGAAAACATTGAAATAATAACCCTTTACTAGAAAGTATACTCCATGTACTTAGATGTTTGTCTAATTGTTATATGCTGACTGCTTAAAATAGGCATTTAATAAATACTGCTAAGTGGATACATGCTAGGAAGATTTTTTTTTTTTTAAAGATTGTATTTATTTATTTGACAAACAGAGATCACAAATAGGCAGAGAGGCAGGCAGAGGTAGGGGGAAGCAGGCTCCCTGCTGAGCAGAGAGGCCCGATGTGGGGTCCCATCCCAGGACCCTGGGATCATGACCTGAGCCGAAGGCAGAGGCTTTAACTCAGTGAGCCACCCAGGCGCCCCTAGGAAGATGGTTCTTAAATAAGATCAGTTTTGTATAAACTGGACTTGATTCACATCTGATCAGGAATCCTTCTGAATCATATCTCTAATGTGCCTTTCTCTGCAAGTAGTAAATTTCTGATAAAAATGGTAACAGTGCCTCAGCATAGGTTAAATTTTATGGCATAGTGTAGAATCTGGTGATTTACTTTTAAATAACCTTGTCATATAGAAATAAAGAAACTGGTGGCCAGTATATGTGCTGGGTCACAGACTAGTCATTTAGATCCTACCCTAAAGTTTCTGCCAGTGCCTCATGCGGCCTGCATCTGCAGTGTTTGCCTTAACTGGGGTGGGGGGTGGGGGTCAGACAGTGAATTTTGCTGGGTGAATTTTAAGTAATCTGGTCATCCACTCTTGGTGGAATTATAGTGTTTATTTGTTAATTAATTGAGCTTTTTATTCTTTAAATTTGCTCAATTTCATATCCAGTTGAAAATTGCATTTCCTCCACTCTTCTATTTTTATTTAAGAAATACTTGTAATATAGTGATAAGATGACTGAGTGCTTTGCTCTGAGTGATTTTCTGCAGTTTTATTGTGTTACACCTTGAGGTATATAATGGGAAACCAAAGATTTATGGTGTAAATTTGGCCCTTCAGTAAAATTCTCTCTTGGATCATTGTAGACTGAAATAATATCCCCTGTTTAAATTCTTGTTGACTTGGTACACACCCTTCCACCAAAAGGCTGATGGAGCCATTCCCTTTCTTTATTTTCACGTTATTGCCAACCGTGCCTTTTTAGCTTCCTCCTCGAAATCCTGTTTCTTGCCTTGGTGTTCTTCCCTTTAAAAATTAATGGGAAATGTGAATGTACTTAATGCCATACCACACCGGACACCTAAACTTGGTTGAAGTGGTACATTTTCTGCTATGCGTAGTTTACTACAATCTTTAGAAATAAAAAAAAGTAATGGGGAGAAAATAATGCTAATGTCAAATTTATTTCTAATAAATCATTGTCATTGGTGCTTTCACTTTTTCTTCAGGTCAGTATTTGTCTAGTACTAAATGCCTTGCGGCTGTTCCCATACCAACACAATATCGACTGAGCAGTTATTCATGTAGAATTGTTCAGTCATGGTCTGGGGTAATTAACTCATGATATTACCTGAAGTAATAAGGAAACCATAGAGAGGATATAAATTGCAAACAGGAAAAAATAAAAAAGAAAGGAGCTGATTTTTGACTTACACTGTAGTTGTAATCACTGCCAAGCATTTGCCTCTTTACACAGCTTGTCTCCGTTTTCTAGAGGAGAACACTGACATGTAGACTAACTTCCTAACGCTGTGCAGTTGGGGATGATAAACCTGAACTGGTTTTAAGTAGTGGGAGGCAGAGAGTGTTGACCTGGGATCTTTCCTTGTTCCGCCAGCTCACTGCTTGACTTCAGTAGAGGTCATTATTCGGTTTCCCCTCTAGATTCTTAACTTGAAAATGAAGGTGATCAAGTTTGTGATGATTAATAAAACAGTTTCTGTTGCACATGTGGTCTCAGAAAAAGGCACTGGTACAAATACAAAATCTTGTAACTTTTTTTTAATGTGAATTTTGTTTTATTTTTAATCCCTCCTGTATAGATACGCCTATCCTAAAGCCAGTATCACTCTTGAGAAAACGTGATGTGAAGGATTCTCAGCTTGAGCCAGATACATCCACACCTATGAAAAAGAAAAAGGGATGGCCCAAAGGCAAAAGCCGCAAACCAATCCACTGGAAGAAGAGACCCGGTCGCAAACCAGGATTTAAGTTGAATCGGGAAATCATACCCGTTTCTACTCAAGAATGCATTGTTGAGCCCATTGTTCCCATTCCTAAACCGGGACGTAAACCCAAACTTCAAGAGAATGAAGAAACTGTCGAACCAAAAGAAGACTTGCCTTTAACTGAAGAAAGGAAGGAAGAGGAGGAGATGCACGTGGAAGCAGAAGAGGTTGAAGAGGGAGAAGAAGAAGATACAACCAGCAGCGAAGTTAGAGCAGCTTCTCCAGTGGATAGCAACAGTCCCGAGACCGAAACGAAAGAACCCGAGATTGAAGAGGAGGAAGAGAAGCCCCGCGTTTTAGAAGAGCAGAGGCAATCCGCAGAGGAGCAGCAAGAACTGGAAGAACAGGAGCAAGAGGAAGAGGACGAAGTGGCTGTAGAGACAAACCAGAATGAAGACCATGATGCGGACGATGAAGATGATGGCCATCTGGAAGCCACCAAGAAAAAAGAGCTAGAGGAGCAGCCCGCTAGAGAAGATGTCAAGGAGGAGCCTGGTGGTCAGGAGTCTTTTTTAGATACTAATATGCAGAGAAGTAGGGAGACTATCAAGGATAAAGATGAAACAGACCCAGATTCTGAAGAGGAACAGACTTCCCATGAAACATCCATGGTATCAGAGCATATGCCAGGGTCTGAGGATGATCATGAAGAAGATTCAAACTCTAAGGAAGAGTTAATTGAGCTGAAAGAGGAAGAAGAGATTCCTCATAGTGAACTGGACCTGGAAACCGTGCAAGCAGTGCAGTCTTTGACTCAAGAGGAGAGTAACGAGCACGAGGGAGCCTACCAGGACTGTGAAGAAACTCTGGCAGCCTGTCAGACCCTGCAGAGTTACACTCAGGCTGACGAAGACCCTCAGATGTCCATGGTTGAAGACTGCCATGCTTCGGAACACAATAGTCCAATCTCTTCTGTTCAGTCCCACCCCAGCCAGTCAGTCCGCTCGGTCAGTAGTCCCAACGTGCCTGCGCTCGAAAGTGGTTACACCCAGATCAGCCCAGAACAAGGATCCCTGTCCGCACCCTCTATGCAGAACATGGAGACCAGCCCCATGATGGATGTGCCTTCCGTATCAGACCACTCTCAGCAGGTGGTGGACAGTGGCTTCAGTGACCTGGGCAGCATCGAGAGCACCACGGAAAACTATGAGAACCCCAGCAGTTACGATTCCACCATGGGTGGCAGCATCTGTGGGAATAACTCTTCGCAGAGCAGCTGCTCCTACGGCGGCTTGGCATCCTCCGGCAGCCTCACCCAGAACAGCTGTGTTGTCACTCAGCAAATGGCCAGCATGGGCAACAGCTGCAGCATGATGCAGCAGAACAGCGTGCAGCCCGCCGCGGCCAACTGCAACATCAAGTCACCTCAGAGCTGTGTGGTGGAGAGGCCTCCCAGCAACCAGCAGCAGCCGCCGCCCCCGCCGCCCCAGCAGCAGCAGCAGCAGCAGCCGCCGCCCCCACCGCCGCAGCAGCCACCGCAGCCGCCGCAGCCCGCACCCCCGCCGCAGCCAGCCCCGCAGCCGCCGCCGCCCCAGCAGCCGCAGCAGCCCCCACCGCCCGCCCCGCCGCCGCCGCAGCCCCCGCAGCCACAGCCCCCGCCACCGCCGCAGCAGCAGCCCCCCCTGTCCCAGTGCAGCATGAACAACAGCTTCACTCCCGCGCCCATGATCATGGAGATTCCGGAATCGGGAAGCACGGGGAACATAAGCATTTATGAGCGGATTCCGGGGGACTTCGGGGCTGGCAGCTACTCTCAACCGTCAGCCACCTTCAGTTTAGCAAAGTTGCAGCAGCTGACTAACACCATTATGGACCCTCATGCCATGCCTTATAGCCATTCTCCTGCTGTGACTTCCTATGCAACCAGTGTTTCCTTGTCTAACACAGGGCTGGCGCAGCTGGCTCCGTCTCATCCATTAGCTGGGACCCCTCAAGCACAAGCCACCATGACGCCGCCCCCGAACTTGGCCTCCACCACCATGAACCTCACATCACCTCTGCTACAGTGCAACATGTCGGCCACCAACATTGGCATTCCTCACACACAGAGGTTGCAAGGGCAAATGCCGGTCAAGGGGCACATTTCCATCCGCTCCAAATCGGCGCCGCTGCCCTCTGCGGCTGCGCATCAGCAGCAGCTGTACGGCCGCAGCCCACCTGCGGTTGCCATGCAGGCCGGCCCGCGTGCGTTGGCTGTTCAGCGTGGCATGAACATGGGGGTTAATTTGATGCCGACCCCCACCTATAATGTCAATTCCATGAATATGAACACCTTGAATGCCATGAACAGCTATCGAATGACACAGCCCATGATGAACAGCAGTTACCATAGTAACCCTGCCTACATGAACCAGACAGCACAGTATCCTATGCAGATGCAGATGGGGATGATGGGGAGCCAGGCCTATACCCAGCAGCCTATGCAGCCAAACCCTCATGGAAACATGATGTACACTGGCCCCTCCCATCACAGCTACATGAATGCTGCTGGTGTGCCCAAGCAGTCACTCAATGGACCTTACATGAGAAGATGAGCAAGATGAACTTGCAATTAAAAACTTAAATATATATAAATAAAGGAACCTTTTATACTGACAAACCAGAGAAAAATGGACCTTTTTCCAGTTAAAATATTGCTGTAGATTTAGAGGAATTTTTCTTTGGTTTATTTTATTTTTTAGAAAACCTGGTCTTATCTTTTTTTGGGTTCATTTTGTTCTGGGTTTTGGTTTTCTTCACAATCTTGAACATTTTACAATAGAACTCATCTAAAAATGGATTTGGGGATAGGGGAAACATGCACAAAAATCTTTTCATAATTAAAAAGAGCCTTACTTTCTTTACACACCACATGGACAGAATTTGTGTAAAAGTGAATTATCTTTATTTTAAGATGTATGTTTCCCCTCACTGTTTGCAGCTCCCAATGTTGTCACTTTTAAATGTTATATATACATCTCGGGGGGTTAACCAGACCCTTTCCTCCTAACCCAACCTTTCATTTCCTACTTCATTCCAGCAGGAGGCACTTAATGGGAGACTCGGACGGGGACATGGAGAACAACCCAAGCTCCTTAAACTTATTATTATTGTTAATATTATTATTATTATTATTATTAATAAAGCGAGGCAGGAAAGTGCTTCTCCTTTTAAAATCCCCTCCACTCCCTACACACACAAACACACACACACACACCCACCTCTTAAAACCTTTCCCCAAGAATGTTTCTTTATAGATGGACTTCATTGAAATGTTTGTTTTTCATAAATCAAGTGTAATATAATTTTTTCTTTTTTTCTGTTGTTTTTGTTTGTTTGGGTTTTTTGTTTGTTTGTTTGTTTACTATTCCCACTCAGCACTCAGAGACACAAAAATACTGTAAGTCTCAATTAACAGCAGAATCTCAGAGGAAAGCTGTTTGCAATCCTAATCCAGCTTTGGAGGAATAGAGATGGTCAATTAACAATCAAAAAGAGGAATTTTGCCTCTTGTTTTTTACCACCCGGTGAATCAGCCATAATGCACGTACTCCGCGCAGCCTCTTGTTTTCAGTATGTACTTTGAGATGCTAAGGGTCTTGATTCTTGAGCCTTCGACTCGGACTAAACTCAAACAGCAGTCCCCAGTGATTAGCCTCTTACATTCTTACATAAAGTGTTGATGGATGACTGTACATTTCAGTGATTTGAAAAATACCTGACAAACATTTGACACTGTTTATTTTATGTTGGAAGAGATGACGTAAGGGAGATCATGGTGTGAGTTTTATAGCTACTTTAATGATACATACCTCCAGTTTTCATTTGTCTTGAGATCCTGAGTTCATTCCCTGTGAATCAGAGTGCACCAGCCCCTCTCCTGTGAGTGGTTAAAAGAGAAGAGGGATAAACCAACCACCAGCATACTAGGGCAAATCTGGACAGCAGGGTTTAGCAGGTTCCTATGTTGCTCCCAACTCCCATTATCTTTTCTCTCGTGCAGCCAGTTCGCCCATTCTCTTCCTGTTACTTGCTCCAGGGATAGGTAAAAAATATATATATATCTATATATATGTTCCATCATTAGAAGATGGAAACTATTATACCACTTGGTATGTGCAGTCAAATATCCAAAAGGGGGAAGTACTGCTTAAAGAAATACCTGTAAGCATTAAATTCTCTCCTTTATTTGTACATTTTATATAGATAAATTTTTGAAGTACTAATTAGGCATTAAATTTTTTCAAATGCACAGGTTTGTTGTTTTTTTTAATACACTTTAATTGACTTTCTCAATTAAATGTGTTAGGTAGAAAACGGCAGAATTCCACATCTTACCGCTATTAATTCTGAGCATGTGCAAGGCTGTGTAGGACCCAGTTTCTCTGTATATACTCTTCCAGTTCCCAATCATCTATGTAGAAAGTGCACTGTGCTGCCCTCTCCCTACATCTTCAGCTATGTCATTGCTTCCTGGTTGGGGTGGGGATGGGGTGGGTCGGGAGGGAGGTATCTTGGGTGGAGGGTGGGCCAAGGCAGAAGGAGAAGCTGTTGAAATGAGGGCCGTGAATTCAGTTTCTGTTGGTTTGCGGTTGTGTTTGGTTTCATTTGTTTCTTTAAAAAAAAAAAAAAAAAATTCAATCGGGCAGCTCCCTTTTCCACAAGCCTTTTTGTGACTGTAGAACTATTGTAGAGAAAATGTTCTTTTCTATATTATAAAAGAAATTATCCAACACAGTAATATTGGTACCTGTCATTTTTTCACTTCTGTTTAAAAAAAAATGTATTTTTAGCAAGATAACTTGGGTAATCTTCTAAAAAAGAAATTTAAAAACTCACTGTTAGTGACTTTGATGCCTTTTAAAATAAGAGCTTTTTCATTTCATTCCATCTTTAAAATTTTTTATCTTTGTTGTAGAATATTAAAAACTATTTTAAGAAAGATAAAAATTCTCTTTAAAGAGATCTCTAGAGTGTGTGAATAGAGCTCCAGATGCCTCTAAAAGCCGCATGTACAAATGAAGCTAAGTCTATTCCTGTCTGTTTATATTTGCTTTTCCTGTTTTGTAACCTCTTTGTACTTTGTTCACGGTGACTTGTAAGCTACGGGGAGGGTGCCTAGATGCCTTTGTATTTCTCCGTGTCATGCGCTCCTGGGCCAGTTGGTCTCCCTTCCTCTCCTTGTATGTAATATCACTTTTTTTTCCCCTTTCTAGCAAGTACTTTCAAAAGAACTCTGTACATTTTAACATAAAAAAAAAAAATAAATTATGTTGAGCCATTTTGGATGTCCGCCTTGCATGTGGAATTCTTCTCCCAAATAGCTCGGGCTCGCCGGTTCTGGATAAATATTAGCCGTTTTCACATTTCTCGTTATACAGCAAGTGTCAGTTCATGGCCTTTACTTTGAAATGCCAGTTCTCACTCATATGTATGTTTAAATGCTGACAATGTAGATAGTTTTTCCTCTTCCAGTGCAAATGGTATCATGACCTCACTTTGGATTTTTGAGGGAAATCCATTTGAAAGCCTAAAGGGACTGTAATTCACTCAACCAAAGAACGGAAATGCAGTTGCACTAAAAAGTAGCTCCTAGGATTGGAACAAAGCTGTTTTCTCCTCTCAGCTTACCTGATCATGTCATCGAGGGAGGTTTGTGCCAGAAATCGAGGTCCTGAATGTTAATGATCTTTTTCGATGTTTTCCGAGTTGTGGCACTTGGCCTCTCTTCATTTAGAAATTTGGATACAAGGTAGACTCCAGAAAATTAATCTTCTAATCTAATTTAGAACTGACAGCTGGGGGTGGGGAGGTAAGGCCGGTACAAGGTTTAGTGGCCACACTTTCTTGATTTAGGATTTTACCAAGTGTCTGTGAATAGTACCGATAGCAGACATTTGTTCGCCTTCTCACACCATTCAGGTTTTAGGCCATGTAGTCAGGTCGTCTCCAGAAAAAAAATGATTCGTTTCCCTTGATGTCCTCTGCTTACTTAAGTAGCCATGATTTGGACCCAACGGCTGTCACTTGTACTATTGCAGTCATTAATGGACTGTCCCCAAAACAAGCTTCTTGTCTTGGCTACTGCACACTACATGCTTTAAGTGAATTCAACATAAAGCAATTCTGATTTTTTTTTTAAGATTTTATTTATATCAGAGAGAGAGGGCATAAGCCAGGGGAGAGGCAGAGGCAGGGGGAGAGGCAGAGGCAGAGGGGAAGTCTCCCTGCTCAGCTGGGGCTCAATCTCAGGACTCTAAGATCATGACCTGAGCTGAAGGCAGACACTTAACCAACTGAGCCAGCCAGGCACCCCCAATTCTGATTCTTCTACGAAGGACATGTGACCCAAAGAATGTATGATACACTTTTTAAAGTGTTAACACCTCCACTGTGTTTAAATTACACTTAAAATATAATTTGAATAATGAAATTCTGTTTATAGGCAATTCATGAATGATCTCAGTAGAGGAGCTGGCTCATTTCTTTATTGTCTTCCTTCTGACCTTTTCCCTCTATATCAGAAGGTAGATGTGGGAAGAAAATGATAACACACTTACTCATGTATGTTGCTGAGAGCCTTGGCCTCAGCCCTGGTGTTAGAATCTTGTCCCACACTCAGTAACCAGGGTTCCACGACATCTATCCCTGTTATGGCTCTCTGGGAATCGCAGGTGGTGCCCAGCTTCCTCTGTAGCATGGTGACAATGTGTATTCCCTGAGCGCCATAGTCTGTCAGGTAGATGATCATTGCTCTTCCGGGTTCTTCCTGTTCCAGCTGGGGTAGGGGACAATGGTTTTTGTCTTTCCTCTTGTCTTACTGTGCGATATAAAGGTCAACGAGGATGAAAATGGAAAGGCAAACCGCTTGGGCAGAACAGAGGAAGCAAGGTTATTATGACAGGTGGTGGGGAAGCAAACTCCGTGTTCTTGATGTGTTTTCAAGAAAACAAAATTCAAGCGACGTGTTTCTGTCAATGAACTCAGAAGACCACAGAGTAACATTTCTTATGTTGGCAAATGTCTGGTCATCCTATTGAAAGCTGACAATCCCCACAACAAAATTCAACTCATTTGTTAATACATTTCTGCTAAAGGGCAAGATGGGTTTGTTATATAAGTTGGTGTGGTTACCTAATGCAGCACAGACCCATGGATTTTCTTTCCAAAGTGACAGCTACAAATTGGACTTAATGAGATTCCTTGCTATATTAATGAGGAGCCTGAATATTGGTGTGCCAATTACATAAGGCCTCAAAAAGGTGGCAGGTGTAATTTCCACCCGAAATAAGGAAAACCCTTGGGGTATGATGGGCTTTGATTTTTCAAGATCTTTCAAAACTCTAGGCAGAGATAGTCTCTGCGAATTGTTTTCTGGTGATTTCTGTGAATAAACTTCAAGTGTGAGACTATATTCTTGTCATCAAAAAAAATGTTCTTGCATTTAACTTTACTACACAGACGTCTCTGATAGCCACATTTAAGCGACATTCAAAAAAAAAAAAAACATTCTCTGAGATGACATGTTTATTTTTAACCAACCATTTTTAGTTTATACATGTACAAAGATGAGCAAACAGAGACAAGGGGCTGAACTGACATCTACTAGTCACTGGTACTTAACGCCTGGCCCTGCAGGGCTTGGACAGCGGCATTTCTGTGACCACGTATCAAGAAACTGACATCTGGTTGATGTTGGGAGACACACACCATTCAGATCATTTCTCAAGTTATTTAAGTTGGCCTTAGCTTTTTGAGCCCCAGAATTTTTGGAAACTTCATATAAAACCTTAAATTGGTATCCTAAGTTTAAAGTTTCTTATGAACAAAGTAAAGAAAAGCATTCATACGTAAAATCTCTTTGCTGGGACTAAGGCTCTGTCCCACGTACAAGTTCTAATTGTTTAATTGATGTGTTGTTTTTCATAGAGTTGATTGGTGTAATTTTGTTTTTAAAAGAAAGTTAGAAAAGCAGCTGTAGTAAGTTATGTCAAAATGATTGAATTTGATCATAGTTTTCCAGGGAAAATGAGAACAATTATATATTGAGTAAGAGGCAGCGATAGAGGATTTACTAAGCACAAGGACCTCTAGCAATATAGAATAATTACACCGTTTTTGAAAAATTTTGTCTAGCTCCTATTTAAGGAAATTAACTAAAATTGACTAGAACTCCTAAGTTGACAGCCTCAAAGGACTCTTTATTGAAAGTTGTAAATCTGAAAATTGAGTAATGTGGAATATTGCAAGAACAACTTGATAAGGTCAATGAAATAATTCTATTAAAATTACAAAGGACGGGACGCCTGGGTGGCTCAGTAGGTTAAGTGGCTGCCTTCGGCTTGGGTCATGATCCCAGCGTCCTGGGATCGAGTCCCACATCGGGCTCCTTGCTCGGCAGGGAGCCTGCTTCTCCCTCTGCCTCTGCCTGCCATTCTGTCTGCCTGGGCTCGCTCTCTCCCCCTCTCTCTCTCTCTGACAAATAAATAAATAAAATCTTTAAAAAAAAATTACAAAGGACAAGTGTTGGAGAGGATGTGGAGAAAGGGGAACCCTCTTACACTGTTGGTGGGAATGCAAGTTGGTGCAGCCACTTTGGAAAACAGTGTGGGGATTCCTTAAGAAATTAAAAATAGAGCTACCCTATGACCCTGCAATTGCACTACTAGGTATTTACCCCAAAGATAGAGATGTAGTGAAAAGAAGGGCCATATATACCCCAATGTTCATAGCAGCAATGGCCACAGTCACCAAACTGTGGAAAGAGCTGAGATGCCCTTCAGCGGATAAAGAGGATGTGGTCCATATATACAATGGAGTATTATGCCTCCATCAGAAAGGATGAATACCCAACTTTTGTATCAACATGGAAAGGACAGGAGGAGATTATGCTGAGTGAAATAAGTCAAGCAGAAAAACGTCCATTATTATATGGTTTCACTTACTTGTGGAGCATAAAGAATAACATGGAGGACATTAGAAGAAGGAAAGGAAAAGTGAATTGGGGAAAATCAGAGTGGGGAACGAAGCATGAGAGTCTGTGGACTCAGAAAAACTGAGGGTTTTAGAAGGGAGGGGGTGGGGGGATGGGTGAGCCTGGTGGTGGGTATTAAGGAGGACGCGGATTGCATGGAGCACAGGGTGTGGTGTATAAACAAAGAATCTTGGAACACTGAAAAAATAAAATTTAATTTAAAAAAATTACAAAGGAAAATAAAGCAGAAGAGACCCAAACCAGCTATTACAGCTTATCTTTGTTGAGTTACTTCATTAGGGCTCCCGGCTATGTGGTGACTTTCACAGTCTGTTCCGTCCTCCTTGGTGCATCAGCTCAGTCTTCAGCTGGCTCCTCCCCACGCAGCCTCTGCCGGTCCAGGCATCCCATGAAAATGTGAATGTGCCCAGAGAAGAGCAACTTGGTTCTCAACGTCTTTCTATTCCTGTTCTTCATGTGAAAATAGAGTATATTCAGAGTTCATAAAACTCGTACAGTTTCATGCATCCATTTAAAGTAAATACGTTGGTACAACCAAATCAGTTCCAAAAATAGTACAGCAGCCCAGGAATCTGAGGGCCCCTTTCTGATTGCAATCCTCTCTCCCGACCAAAGATAATCACCAGACTTAAGCGATAGGTACTTCCTTAATTTTTAAAAAATATTTTACTACTTGGATATGCACTCTTAAACACCACAGTTTCATTTTGACTGGTTTTGAACTTCATAGAAATGGAATCATGTGCAGCAGAGGGAATATAGTCAATAATATTGTAATAATATTACACTCACCATGTGATGTGACCACACTCACCATGGTGAGCACTGTAGAATGTATAGAATTATCCAGTCACTATGCCGTGCTCCTGAAACTAAAATAACGCTGTATGTCAACTGTATTTCAATAATGAAATTTTTTTTAAAAAAATGCATTTTCACTAAGTTTACAGTACCTAAAATTTTAATTAAGACCTCATAGCTGTCTCCTGGAGTTTAAAAGTCTATTTCAGGATTAAAATTAGATCATGAATTTTAAAAAAGCCTGTAACACAAATGGAATAATTTTCTAGAAGTTGAGATGGTCTAAAAATATTTGACAATTTTACAAACCTAAAAATACATGTACTAAATCTTAAAAAAAAAAAAAAAATTCTGCACTTTGCATCTGGTTTCCCTCAACATGATTGTGAGGCTTGTTCTTGTTGTTGCATGTCACTATGATTTCATTTATTTTCATGGCTATGTTATATTCTATCATGGGACTGTACTGAGTGTATTTATACCTTCTAAAGTTGACATAGATTTAGGTTGTTTCATGGATGAAAGAACTCAGTGTGAGATAGGAATTCATCAAAATCCTAGAGGAGAACAGAGGCAATAACCTCCTTGACATCGGCCACAGCAACTTCTTTCAAGACACATCTCTAAAGGCAGGGGAAACAAAAGTGAAAATGAACCTCTGGTATTTCATCAAGATAAAAAGCTTCTGCACAGCAAAGGAAACAGTCAACAAAACAAAGAGGCAACCTACTGAATGGAAGAAGATATTTGCAAATGACACTACAGTCAAAGGGCCGATATCCAAGATCTATAAAGAACTTCTCAACTGAACACCCAAAAAACAGATAATCATGTCAAAAAATGGGCAGAAGACATGAACAGACACTTCTCCAATGAAGACATACAAATGGCTAACAGACACATGAAAAAATATTCATCATCATTAACCATCAGGGAAATTCAAATCAAAATCACACTGAGATACCATCTTACACCAGTAAGAATGGAAAAAATTAAGAAAGCAAGAAACAAATGTTGGAGAAGTTGTGGAGAAAGGGCAACCCTCTTACCCTGTTGGTGGAATGCAAGCAGCCACTTTGAACAGTGTGGAGATTCCTTAAGAAATTAAAAATAGAGCTACCTTATGACCCTGCAATTGCACTACTGGGCGTTTACCCAGAAGACAGAGATGTAGTAAAAAGAAGGGTCATCTCTACCCCAATGTTCATAGCAGCAATGGCCACAGTCACCAAACTATGGAAAGAGCTGAGATGCCCTTCAACAGATGAATGGATAAAGATGATGTGGTCCATACACACAATGGAATATTACTCAGCCATCATTAATGATGAGTACCCAACTTTTGTATCAACATGGACAGGACTGGAGTAGATTACGCTGAGTGAAATAAGTCAAGCAGAGAGAGTCAATTATCATATGGTTTCACTTACTTGTGGAACATAAGGAATAGCATGGAGGACATTAGGAGAAGGAAGGTAAAAATGAAGCGGGGGGAATTGGAGGGGGAGATGAACCATGAGAGTCTATGGACTCAGAGATACAAACAGGGTTTTAGAAGGGAATGGGGTGGGGGGTTGGGTGAGCCCGGTGATGGGTGGTGAGGAGGGTACGTATTGCGTGGAGCACTGGGTGTTATACACAAACAATGAATCATGGGAGCACTACATCAAAAACTAACGGTGTACTGTATGGTGACTAACATAACATAATAACGAAAAAAAGATTTAAGTTGTTTCTAGTCAGGGTTATTAGACAACGTGGCTATATTTAATCCTGTGTAGGTTTCCTGCACACCTTTGTAGATGTTTCTTTTAGTATACTCCTAGAAAGGGAATTGCTAGATGACAGTATGTAACTTTAACTGTACTAGATACTGCCAAACAGTTTTCAAAAATAACCATACTATTTTTTCCTCTCCCACCAGCAGTGTATGGGAGCTCCTGTTATAAACATTCTCTTCAGTATTCAGTATTTTCTTTAAGATTTTATCTATTTATTTATTTATTTGTCAGAGAGAGAGAGAGAGAAAGCTCAAGCAGGCAGAGTGGCAGGCAGAAGCAGAAAGAAAAGCAGGCTCCCCACTGAGCAAGAAGCCCAAGGTGGGACTCCATCCCAGGACCCCGGGATCATGACCGGAGCCGAAGGCAGCAGCTTAATAGACTGAGCCACCCAGACATCTCAGTACTCGTTATTTTCAATTGTTTTAATTTTTGTCAATCCAGGGCATGTGTAGTGGAATCTCTTGGTGGTTATATTGTGCATTTTACTGAATTATTAATTACGTTGAGCACCTTTTCATGTGTCTATTGGCTATCTGAAATTTTGCGAAGTGTCTGTTCAAGCTATCCCCTGTATTACTACTGAGTTGTCTTTTTCTTACTGACTAGTAGGAGTACTTTATGCATTTTGGATGTGTCTTCTGTCAATTGCATGTAATACTCATATCTTTTCCCATTCTGTCACTTGACCTTTCATTTTCTTAATGGTGTCTTTTGGTGAACAGAGTTCTTAATGTGATCCAGTTCAATATGATCTCCCTTTATAGGGAGGGAGTTTTCTGCCTAAATAAAAAAATCTTTTCCTACCCTGAGATTATCATCCTATTCTCTGTAATTTTTACAGCTTCACTGTTTTTCTTACATAGTTAATTCTTTACTATACCTGGAATGATTTTCATTTATAGCATGAGTCCAGGGAACAGTTTCATTTTCTTCCCAAGTAAATACACAATTCCAGCTCCATTAATCCCTCTGTCCCTGCTTGACATCATGCATCTGGATTCATAGATCTGTCTTGGGACTATTCTGGTCTGTATATCTCTGCTGGACTATTTATGCACTGGCCGGTATCTCTATCCTGCCTTAATTACTGTGGCTTTATGAGAAGTCTTGCTATTAAGTGAAGCAAGGCCTACTAAGTTGCTCTTCTTCAGCAGAGATTAACCCTTGCAGGCCTTCTGTATGTCCATATATTGTTAGAATCAGCTTACCAGATTCCTAAACAGATCCTACTGACATTTTTTTAAAAAGATTTTATTCATTTATTTAAGAGAGAGAGAGTGAGGGAGCACAGACTGGGGAGGATGAGAGGGAGAAGCAGACAGGGAGTCTGATGTGGGACTCGATTGCAGGGCTCCAGAATCATGCCCAGAGCCGAAGGCAAATGCTTAACCAAATGAGCCACCCAGGTGCGATCCCACTGACATTTGATTGTGATTGCATTGATCCTCAAAATCAATTCGGCAAAAATTGATATCTTAACAGTATTGGTGGTCCCATTCATTGAACATGATATATTTATGTAAGAGTTCTTTAATTTCTATCAAAATTTTTGTACTGATTTCCACACAGAACTTCTGCACTTTGTTACTTTATTCTTGGGTATTTAATATTTTTGAAACTATTAAAAATATTAACTTTTTTAAAAGATTTATTCATTTTCGAGAGAAAGAAAAAAGAGAGAGAGTAAGGGAGGGGCAGAGGGAGAGACTCTTCAAGCAGATTCCCTGCTGAACATGGAGTCCCACTCGGGCTCCATCCCACAACCCATGAGATCATGACCCGAGCCAAAACCAAGACAGGATGGTCAACCAACTGAGTCATCCAGGAGCCCCTAAAAAATTAACTTTTAAAAATTTACTTTCTGTTTATTTTTGGTGTACAGAAATACCAGTGATATTTGTATTTTGACCGTGTATCCTATAACCTTATTAACTCACTTAATAGTTCTAATAATTTACCGACAGATTCTTTTTTTTTTTCTTTTTCCTTTTAAGATTTTATTTATTTATTTGACAGAGAGAGACACAGTTAGAGAGAGAACACAAGCAGGGGGAGTGGGAGAGGAAGATGCAGACATCCCACTGAGCAGGGAGCCTGATGCAGGGCTCAGTCCCAGGACCCTGTGATCAGGACCTGAGCTGAAGGCAGCGGCTTATGACTGAGTCACTCAAGCAGCCCACCTACAGATTCTTGGTTTATTTATCTATATTGTCACATCATCTTGAAAAATGTGAGTTTTATTTCTTTTCCAATTTTTATATCTTTCTTCCTTTTTCAGCACTGGGTTAGATCTTCAGCACAATGTTGAAGAGAAGTGGTAAAAACAGGCATACTCTTAATAGACAAAGGAAGAGTCATTGAATTCCTAATTTTTAAATAGTTTTATCATGAGTGGACGCTGAATTTTGTGAAATGCTTTTTCTACATCTATTGAGAATTCTTACAGTTTTTTTTCTCCTATAATCTGTCAATATGCCCAAATGTTGACTGCTTTTCTAATGTTAAACTAACATTTGGGAAGATATATGGGTAAATCTAAGCAATTATACACACACACACACACACACACACACACACACAGACATAAAATTAGAATACAGGATGACAATTCAAAGGTTTTATTAATTTATTTGTCAGAGAGAGAGAGCACAAGCAGGGGGAGCAGCAGGCAGAGGAGGCAGAGGGAAAAGCAGGCTCCACACTGAGCAGGGAGCCCAGTGTGGGACTTGATCCCAGGATGCTTACATTGTCCTAATATTAGCTATCAGTAAGTTTAGGATGCATATTTTAATTTCCAGGGGAATCACTAAAGGAATAGAAACAGAGTGTATAACTTCCAAAATAGTAGGTGGGGAAAATGAGATGATAAAAAATAATAATAAATCCCTAGGAAGAGAGCAAAGGAGAGAAAAAAAATAGATTAAGTAGAAAACCCACAATAAATAGACTTAAAAGAACCTAAAATTTTCATAATATGCTGCTTATAAGAGAAACAGAAAAAAGGTAAGACTACCAAAATTTTTTAAATTAAAAAATAGAAAAAGACATGTCAGGAAATTACTAACCAAAAGCAAGCTACTGTAGCTATATTAATATGAGGCAAAATAGATTTTAAGGAAGAAGGATTAGTAAGATAAAGAGGTTTACTTAATGGTAAAGTTTAATTGACCAGTAAGATATAAAAATTGTAAATTCATATACCCTTATTAACAATTCCAAAATATATAAAGCAAAAAAAGGGCAGGATTATAATAAACCTTAAAAATCTATAGTCAGAGTGGCAGATTTTAAAAAATTAATCAACTTTATTTATTAGAGCAGTTTTAGGTTCACAGTAAAATTGAGTAGCAGGTACAGAAAGTTCCGATACAAGCCCTGTTCCCATGCACGCGAGCTTCTCCCGCTATGACGTTCTCCACCACTGTGGTTCATTTTTGAAAACCGATGAACATACACTGACACATCATAATCACCCACAGCATGTAGTTTACATTAGGGCTCCCTTTTGATGATACACATCCTATGGGTTTTGACATGTTCCACCTTTGTAGTAGTATACATAATCATTTCAATGCCCTAAAAATCCTCTGTGCTCACCTATTCATTTTTTCTCTCCCCTAATCCCTGCCAACCATGGATATTTTTACTGTGTTCATAGTTTTGCCTTTTCCAGAATGCTCTATAGTTAGAGTCATACAATCTGTAGCCATTTCATGTGGGGTCCTTTTACTTATAATACACATTTAAGTTTCCTCCATGTCTTTTCATGGCTTGAAGCTTCTTTTTAATGTTGAGTAATATTCCATTGTCTGGATGTACCACAGTTTATCCATTCACCTACTCAAGGACATCTCTGTTGCTTTCAAGTTTTGGCAATTATGAATAAAGCTATTATAAACATCTGTGTGTAGGTTTTTCTGTCACCTAAGCTGGGTTTTTTTTTTTAGTTTTTATGTAAATTCCTGTTAGTTAACATACAGTGTAATATTAGTTTAGATATGCAGTACAATGATTTCACATAAGTTTTCAATTCATTTGGGTAAATCCAAGGACTGTTATTGCTGACTCATATAATAAAAGAATAGTTTAGTTTTGTTTTTTTTCCCCCAAATTTATCTAAATTCTAGTTAGTTAACATATAGTGTAATACTGGTTTTAGGAGTAGAATTTAGTGATTCATCACTTACACATAACACCCGGCACTCATCCTCCTTAATACCTCCTTAATACCTATCATCCATCTAGCCCAACCCCCATCCACCTTCCTCCAACAACCCTCAGTGTATTCTCTATCATTAAGAGTCTCTTGTGGTTTGTTTCCCTCTCTCTTTTTTTTTCCCCTTCCCATATGTTCATCTGTTTTGTTTCCTAAATTCCACGTGCAAGTGAGATCATATGGTATTTGTCTTTTTCTGATTGACGTCCTTGGCTTAGCATCATACTCTCTAGCTCCATCCACATCGTAGCAAATGTCAAGATTTCATTTTTTGATGGCCAAGTGATATTCCATTGTGTGTGCATTTATATATATGTGTGTGTGTGTGTGTGTGTAAATATATATATAAATGTGTATATATATATACACACACGTATATGTGTGTGTGTGTGTATTCCTACATATTTATATATAGGAATCTATATATATATCATCTATATATAGAAAAAATATATATATATCACCTTTTCTTTATCCACTCATCTGTTGATGGATATCTGGGCTCTTCCCATAGTTTGGCTATTGTGGACATTGCTGCTATAAACACTGGGGCACATGTACCCCTTTAAATCTTTATCTTTGTATCCTTTGGGTAAATACCCAGTAGTGCAAGTAAATAACCAGTTTGCTTGGTCGTGGGGTTACCTCTATTTTTAACTTTTTGAGAAAACTCCATACTATTCTCCAGAGTTGCTGCACCAGTTTGCATTCCCACCAACAGCGTCAGAGGGTTCCCCTATCTCCGCCTCCTCACCAACATCTGCTTCCTGTGGTGTTAATTTTGGCCTGTCAGGTGTGAGGTGGTATCTCACTGTGGTTTTGATTTTGTATTTCCCTGATAGTGAGTGATGATGAACATCTTTTCATGTGTCTCTTGGGCATTTGTATGTCTTCTTTGGAAAAATATCTATTCATGTCTTCTGCCCATTTCTTAACTGGATTATTTGTTTTTTAGGTGTTGAGTTTGATAACTTTATAGATTTGGAACTAACTCTTTATCTGATATTTGCAAATTTCTTGTCCCATTCTGTAGGCTGCCTTTTAGTTTTGTTGACTGTTTCCTTCACTGTACAGAGATGTTTTATTTTGATGAAGTCCCGATAGTTCATTTTTGCTTTTGTTTCTCTTGCCTTGGGAGATGTGTCTAGCAAGAAGTTCCTGTGGCTGAGGTCACAGAGGTTATTCTTCTCTAGGATTTTGATGGATCCTGTCTCACATTGAGGTCTTTCATCCATTTTGAATTTATTTTGGTGTATGGTATAAGACAGTGGTCCAGTTTCATTCTTCTACATGTGGCTGTCCAGTTTTTCCAACACCATTTGTTAAAGAGACTGTTTATTCCATTGGATATTCTTTCCTGCTTCGTCAAATATTAGTTGACTATATGATTGTGGGTCCATTTCTGGAGTCTCTATTCTGTTCCATTGATCTGTGCCTGTTTTTGTGCCAGTACCATACTGTCTTGATGACTACAGCTTTGCAATAGAACTTGAAATCCGGTATCGTGATGCCTCCAGCTTTTCTTTTCTTTTTCAGGATTGCTTTGGGTCCTCAGAGTCTTTTGTGGTTCCATGCAAATTTTAGGATTGTTTGTTCTATCTCTGTGAAAAATGCTAGAGTTATTTTAAGAAGGATTTCATTAAGAGAATGTTTAGTTTTCTAAGAAACTGCCAAACTATCTTCCAATGTGAATGTACCATTTTGCCTTCCTACCAACAAAGAATGAAAATTCCTGTTGCTCCACATCCTCGCCAGCATTTAGTATTTCTATTTTGTATTTCTGTATATTCCAATAGTATCTTGTAATAATTTGCAATTCCCTAATGGCATGTTAAACATCTTTTCATATGGTTATTTGCCATCTGTATGTTTTCTTTGTTGAGATGTCTGTTCAACTCTTTTACCAATTTCCTAATTATTATTCATTTTCTTATTGTTGAGTTCTAAGAATTCTTTATATATTTTGGATAATAGTCCTTTCTCAGATACATCTTTTGCAAATATTATCTCCCAGTCTGGCTTGTTTTCTTGTTCTCTTAACATTGTCTTTCACAGAGCACAATTTTCAATTTTTAATAAAACAAGCTTATCAATTATTTCTTTAATGGATTGTGCCTTTCATTTTGTATTTAAAAAGTCATAGCCAGGGGCACCTGAGTGGCTCAGTGGGTTAAAGCCTCTGCCTTCAGCTCAGGTCATGATCCCAGGGTCCTGGGATCGAGCCCTGCATCGGGCTCTCTGCTCAGTGGGGAGCCTGCTTCCTCCTCTCTCTGCCTGCCTCTCTGCCTACTTGTGATCTCTGAGTGTCAAATAAATAAATAAAATCTTAAAAAAAATAAAATAAAATAAAAAGTCACAGCCATACCAAAGGTCTTCTTGGTTTTCTTTTATTTATTTTCTGGGAGTTTTAAAGTTTTGCATCTTACATTTAGGTTTGTGATCCATTTTGAGTTAATTTTTGTGAAAGGTATAAGATTTGCATCCTGATGCATCTTTTTGGGATATGAATGTCCAATTGTTCCAGTATCATTTGTTGAAAATATGATCATTTCTTTATTATATTGCCTTTACTTCTTTGTCAAAGATTAGTTGTTTATATTTATGTGGCATTATTTCTGTCCCACTAATCCATTTCTTTTGCTTGGTTTTGTTTTTGCCAATAGCACACTATCTTGACTACTTTGTAGTTTTATATTAGGTCTTGAAGCTAGGCAGTGTCAGTCCTCTGACTTTGTTCTTTGATATTAATTTGGTTTCTTAAGTTTATTTTGTTGTTTTGTTTTTGAGTTTTGCTTCTCAGTATAAACTTTCAAATCATTTTGTTGATATTTGCAAAATAGCTGTCTGAGATTTTGATTTTTATTGTACTGACTCTATAGATCAAGTTGGGAAAAATGGACATGTTGACTATATTGAGACTTCCTATCCATGAATGTGGGATATCTCTTCATTTATTTAGTTGTCTTTCATATCTTTACTCAGAGTTTTGTAGTTTCCCTCATACAGATCTTTTACATGTTTTGTTGAATTTATACCTAAGTATTTAATTTTGGGAGTTGCTAATGTAAATGGTAGTGTGTTTTTAATTTTAAATTCCACTTGTTCATTGCTGGTATACAGAGAAGCTCAAAGTGGTAGATTCTAAAAGACTTTTTTTCTTTTTAAACTAAAAAAAATATATATTTTATTTATTTGAGAGAGAGAGAAGGAGAGGGAGTGAGAGAGAGCATGAGAAAGGGGAGGGTCAGGGGGAGAAGCAGGGAGCCCAGCTCAGGACTTGATCATGGGAGACCAGGATCAGGACCTGAGCCAAAGGCAGTCACTTAGCCAACTGAGCCATCCAGATGATGGCTGATTTTAAAAGACTTTTAAAAAGTAAATGACAGAACTAGCAAACAGTTTTACCAGTCATACTATAAAGACAGATCTACCAGTCATGATATAAAATAATTGAACAAGATCAACAAAATTGTCCTAATAAACAAATACAAAATGCAGCATGCAAAAAATAGCAAAATATACATTATCTTTAAAAATTGCACATAGTGGGGTACCTGGGTCACTCAGTTGTTAAGCCTTTGGCTCAGGTCATGATCCCAGGGTCCTGGGATCAAACCCTGCATCAGGCTCCCTGCTAGGCAGAAAGCCTGCTTCTCCCTCCCCCACTCCACCTGCTTGGGTTCCCTCTCACTGTGTCTCTCTGTCAAATAAGTAAATAAAATATTTTAAAAATAAATAAATAAAATAAAAATTGCACATACTAAGCAATAAAGTATGATTCGACAAATACCAAAGGATTGAAATCACACCAAGTAAGTCTTCTGACTATTACATGATTATGCTAGAAATCTGTAACAACAATAACAGCAACAAACTAGAAAATCCCCCATATGTTTATAAATTAAGAAATATGCTTTTATATAATTCATGGGCCAGGGAAAAATAAAAATTGGAAAGTATTTTGACTGAATTATTTGCAATCCATAGTGAATCAGGGCACCTGGGTGGCTCAGTGGGTTAAGCATCTGACTCTTGATTTGGACCCAGTTCATGATCTCAAGGTTGTGGGTTCAAGCCCTGTATTGGGTTCTGTGCTTAGCAGGGAGTCAGCTTCTCTCCCTCTTCCTCTCCCTCTGCCCCTGCCCCTACCCTGCTCTCTCTCAAGTAAACAAATTTGAAAAAAAAAAGATCAACAAGTGTCGCTAGCATCACAAAAAGAGAGACATCCAGGATATCATATGTTTTTACATCACCTATGAAAATATTCTGACCAGAAAATCAACCTGATTTTGAATAAACCTCAATCTATCAGTTTACAGGAAATGCAAGAGATAGAAGAACATGTTAAACACCACCACAGTGATGCAATCAACAAAATCTGGAATATGAGAAATGTTACCAGATGAATTCCCCAAGTTCTCTCGATAGATAAATTGCAAGGAATAATAAGAGATAGGAGGTGAGGGGAACAGCCATGTGGCGGGAATTTACAGATTAAGAGATTTAGGAGAGATGTGAATGAAATGGAATGGGTGAACCTTGTTTGAATCCTGATTCTAAGCAATTAATTTAGTAATCTACTTATCATAGTTGGAAATTCAAACACTGCATATTTGATACTAGGAATTTGATATACTTAAGTGTGTTAAATTATGCTTTATGATATAATATATTTTAGAATATTATTTTCTATTCAAGTTAAATGTTAAAATATGTACAGATGAAAGGGTATGCAGTCTGGGGTTTGCTTCAAAATAATTCAGTATTGATATAAATAAAATAATATTAGCAGAGAGTTGACAATCATTGAAACTGGCTAATGAATACACAGGAGTTCATGATACTATTCTCTATACATTTGAATACATTCAAAATTTTTCATGATTAAAGTGTTTTTAAAAATCACTACATGCAAAGAAGTACTTTGCAAAAGATGTATGGCCTTAATTAAAATACATATATTTTAGAGCACTTGGGTGGCTCAGTCATTTGGACGTCGGACTCTTGATTTCAGCTCAGGTCATGACCTCAGGGCAAAGGGGTTGAAACCGCGCTGGGCTCCATGCTTGACAGGGCATCCGCTTGAGATTCTCTCTCTCTCTCTCTCTCTCTCTCTCCCGCCCTCTGCTCCCCTCCCCCCTCTTGTGCTCTTTCTCTCTCTCTCAAATAAATAAATCTTTAAAAAAAATAATAAAAACAAATAGAGTACATATATTTTAAAAGGAATGAAAAATGAATGGCCATTATGCTCCCACCAGATTAATAAACATGAAGAAGACAAAAAAATATATAAACTATTGGTGAGAATGGGAAGTACCTGGAATTCATAAACTACTGATGGGAGTGTAAATTAGTTCAACTACTTTTGGAAACATCTTAGTATTTTCTAGTACAGTTGAATATATATATATGCGCACACACACACATATATATATTCTCTAGTCTCCCTTTCTCTCTGTCTCTGTCTCTCTCTCTCTATATATATATAAATAATCTTATGACCCAGCAATTCCACTGTGTTGTAAACCTAGAGAAGTACATGCACGTGTGCTCGGGGACACATGTATAAGAGTATTCACAACAATAAAATTTGTAAGGGCCGAAAACAATCCACATATCCTCAACAATAAAATGGACAAGTAATTTGCAGTAGGTACCTACAAAGGAATTCTAGACGCTAGTGCAAATGAAAGGACTACAGTTGCCTGCAATGAATGAATTTTAGGAATAACAATGAGCAAAAGAAGGCAAATAAAATATACGTAGGACACTGAAGACATGAACCATAAAATAATTGATAAATTGGATTTTATCAAAATACAAATTTTCACCATTAAAACATGAAAAGTCTGGCCACAGGCCATGAGATATACATATTTGCAATACATAATCTGACAAAAGATTTGTACCCAGAATATATAAATAATGCTTATAACACAATAAGACAGACAATCTAATTTTAAAAACTAGGCAAGAGAGGGGCGCCTGGGTGGCTCAGTGGGTTAAGCCTCTGCCTTTGGCTCTGGTCCTGATCTTGGGGTCCTAGGATCGAGCCCTACATTGGGCTCTCTGCTCAGCGGGGAGTCTACTTCCCCACCTGTCTCTCTGCCTGCCTCTCTGCCTACTTGTGATCTCTGTCTGTCAAATAAATAAATAAAATCCTTTAAAAAAAAAAAGGTATACCAATGACCAATAACGTGTGAATTACTAGTCATTGAGGAAATGTAAACTGAAACCACACTGAGATACCACTTTACACACCTAGAACAGAAAACCTTACTGCATGTTGAGAAAGACTTGGAGCAGTTTCTCAGACACTGCTAGTGGCAATGGAAAATGGTACAACCACACTGAGAAAGAGTTTGACAGTTTCTTACCAAGTTAAACACAAATTTACCACATACTTCCCCTTGAGCCGACTCCTAGGTATTTACCCAGGAAAAATGGAAGCCTCTGTCCACACAACTATTCATAGCAGCTTGAATCACAAATGAGTGCAGTGTCCATCAACTATGGAGTTTGTTCAAACGTGGGTAACCATACAACGGGACACTTGGTCTGAAATAAGGAGGAAATCTTCTGACATAGTATTGACAACATAGACGAATCTCAAGACCATAATGCTGAGCGAAAGAAGTCAGAGTCAAACGAGTACTTTTTGCATCATTCTGTGTACACATAAAAATAAAAAACTAACCTCTAGTGACAGAAAGTGGACTAGTGGTTGCCTCAGGGTGGGGGAGGAATTGACCACTATGAGTCACAAGGGACTTCTTCAGGTGATGGAAATGTTCCATATCTAGACAATACTGATCAGACTGCACATGTAAGATGAGTAAATTTTGCTATATATAGATTTTATCTGATTATATCTGATTTTTAAAGAAGATTTTATTTATTTATTTGTCAGAGAGAGAGAGAGCAGGAGAGTACACGCGGGCAGAGAAGCAGGCACAGGCAGAGAGAGAAGCAGGCTCCCTGCTGAGCAAGGAGCCCAATATGGGACTCGATCCCAGGACCCTGGGATTATGACCTGAGCCGATGGCAGCGGTTTAACCGACTGAGCCACCCAGGCGTCCTGATTAAATCTGATTTTAAAAACAAAACAAGAGTTGTTCAAAGCAGCATCATTCACAATAGCCAAAAAGTGGAAAGTGCCTAGTGTCCACGGATGGGTGAATGGATAAACAAGCGGGTTACAGACATACGTACAACGTGGTGTTGTCCAGCCTTAAGAAGAGCATTTTGACACGGTACAATGAGGATAAAACTTGACATTATGCAAGGAGAAAGCAGCCAGACACAAAAGGACGAATATGGTATGATTCCACTCCTATGAGGAACCCTGAACAGTCGGATTCATAGAGACAGAGCAGGACGGAGACCAGCAGGGAGGGGCTGGGAGGAGTGCGACGGGGAGTTAGGGTTTGGTGCAGGCTGAACTTCAGTGTGGTAAGATGAAAAGGTTCTGGACATGGATCGTGGGGATGGCCTCGCCACAGTGTGAGTGAATTTGGTGCCACCAAACAACGATGCTTAACATGGTAAAATTATGGTCTGTATGTTATGACAATTTAAAGAGAGAGAGAGAGAGAGCGAGAAAAAGGAGACTTGGGACCAGTGTTTTCTTCCTAGGTCTTCTGGGAGATTGCCCTGACGGCAGGTCTGGGCTGTGGGAAGTTGGGAACTGCCACCCAGCAGAGCAGCACTGGGTGATGGATGGGAGAAGAGCCGGGAAGCCGCCCACAGGCTCGCGGGAAGGAGAAAGATGGAACCACGAGAAAGAAATAGAGCCATCTTCAGCAGCGTGACGCCGGCGCCGATGTGAGTCCTTCATCAAGGTCCTGCCAGGAGATGACCGAGACTCGGGGAGACGGATGCAGGGGAAACGCAAAGCACCCAACCAACGAAGAGCCTAAAAATGCCGGGCTTCGTAGCAGTTAGCTGGTGGCTAATAGTAACGAAGACACCCCTCGTTAAAGAACTAAAACTGCATAAAAGGTCATGCACACAATGTGAAGTTAAAGCCCTACTTCCGGGGGCGCCTGGGTGGCTCAGTGGGTTAAAGCCTGTGCCTTCGGCTCAGGTCATGATCCCAGGGTCCTGGGATCGAGCCCTGCATCGGGCTCTCTGCTCAGCAGGGAGCCTGCTTCCTCCTCTCTCTCTCTGCCTGCCTCTCTGCCTACTTGTGATCTCTGTCTGTCAAATTAAAAAAAAAAAAAAATCTTTAAAAAAAATAACCCTCCTTCCGAATTTCTTGTTCCCTTCCCTGAGGGCAGCCTAGTTAAGAATTCCCTTGTGTCCTTCCAGACATTTTCTCTGTGTGCCTAGGCATAGAAATATTGGTCTGCAAATAAGTGTGTGGCTCTCTGCAGTAGCTCCGTTCTCTTGTTTCTTGACCCGGGTGGAGCCTCCCACTTGGGAGGAGCGCTGTTCCTCATCATCCTTGTAGTTCATTTCGCTGTTCCTCATCGTCCTTGTAGTTCATTTGCTGGGTCTTGGAGAGCTTGTACACATCCCGCACGACCTGGGCATAGTTTTCCACTGTGTGGCCGTGTTTCATCACGCATCTGGGCTAACTCATACCGCTTTTCACTTTTTCCTGCGGCCTCTAGGTTTGGCTGCGCAGTGGGCCAGCGGGAGCACGGGCGCTCAGTGCCACCACGACGCCCTCGGCCCGGGGCCATGCCAGAGATAGGCTCGGTAGGGACCTGAGTCTGACTGAAGTGACCTCCGTCGGGGACATTACTCAAATTCTCCGGCCCCCAAAACCGCCCTGCTCTTATGTTTGCTTTCCTTCTGCTCCTTCTCTCTTGTGTTTTTCCTCTTGTTCCTTTTCACTTTTTTTTACCCTGCTCTGCTCTTTTTCCTCTGAAATGCCTTTGAGGAAGTGGCCGGCTTCCCACGCCCTCTGTCCTCGCTCTGGGCTGCCCCGGCACCCGGGGGTGGGGGACGCTTTCACCTGTTGGTGGATGTGACCCCAAATCAAACCTCTGTTGAAAGGTTCAACTGAACACTCCACACCTTATGTTTAGACAGATTTGAAACTCTTCATGCTGATCTATGCATCTCTCTGGAGGTCCGTGTTTGGTCTTGGGAGATGGGAAATGGATTTTAAATTTGCATGGCTTCATGGAATCTGAGAATATTCGAGATGGAAGGAGCATGCAGAGCTCCTTCTGCAAGCCTGGAGAGGGCAGGGGGTTCTCTTGTGGTTACACAACCTGATTGTCGTTTTTGAGGCTGTGTGTGATTGTGTGTATGGCAATATGTCTCATTCATTCACTCAACAAACACGGACTGAGTTCTACGCCAGACACTGGATGAGGCTGAAGGCCTAGCAATGAGGGAACGAGAGAGACGCGAGGAGCTGCGTTCCCACTTGCTGAGGCTCAGTGACTCACAGAGCTGATCCCTGGGCAGTGTGATGAGAAAAGAGCTATTTTGAGTTGCTGCCTTGGCGTTTGACAGTATGACAACCCTGCTAACATGCAGAGTCTGGGCATTTCTTTTTTTCTTTTTCTTTTTCCCTTTTTTTTTTTTTTTTAGGATTTTATTTATTTATTTTGGAGAGGGACAGAGAGAGCACGAGCAGGAGTAGGAGCAGAGGGCAAGGGGGAGGGAGGGAGAGAAAAAATCCCAAGCAGGGAACTCCTCCGCCCGGGAGACCAGGACCTGAGCCGAAAACCAAGAGTCCAATACTTAAATGATTGAGCCACCCAGGTGCCCCGAGAGTCTGGGCAGTTATTTCATTTTATTTTATTAAAATATTTTATTTATTTATTTGAGGAAGAGAGAGAGTAAGAGAGCATGAGAGGGGAGAAGGTCAGAGGGAGAAGCAGACTCCCCATGGAGCTGGGAGCCCGATGCGGGACTTGATCCCAAGACTCTGGGATCACGACCTGAACTGAAGGCAGCTGTTTAACCAACTGAGCTACGTAGGCGCCCGAGTCTGGGCATTTAGGTAGGAACCTGGGCTTAGGATCCTCACCCCAAGTTCCCCCTTTGCTTTTCTGGGGGCACCTACAATCAGCACTCAGAGCTGAGTCCATGCCAGTTAGTGACTTCCATCCCAGTCACCTCCTTAAATGGTAGGTGTTTGCTTCCCTGCTCTCAGTCGGTCCCCTGACGGCGGCGGATCCGCACCGGAGGACCGGCTTTCCCACTGCATGTTGCCCTCGCCCCCCCACCGAGTTTCTGGGATCTGTAGGTCACCAATCTGTGACTTGACTTCCTTTGTAAGGGAATTGAAACCGTGCCTTCAATCCAAATGAGCTGGGGGTTCACCCTTCCCTAGAGTGGGAGCTCAGATACCATGGGGGTGGCTCATGCCCCCTCAGTCAGTATGTTCTTAACGCACTGACTCTAGGCCCCCGTCAGAGGGGTCACTGGCTCCCCCTTGGGAAGCCACGCCGAGGGCTGGGGCGGGATGCTCTTCTCCGCTCACTCACCGGAGAGGGCTCCTGGCAGGTCCTTCCCTCCTCGTCCCTTCCCTGCGCCTGACCATTTCAGCACCTTTGTCCAGGCCCGCCTGTTACCTGTGTGGCTCTCTGTTTTAGGCAGGACCTTGCACTGGGACACCTGGCAAGGGGCACCTCAGGCAAGCCTCACACTGAGATACCCCCTCAGCTGCACCCAGAGGTCTGTCTCCTCCCTTGAGCACCGCTGTCTCTGGGGCTGCCATCCTAGGATGTCTCAGGGAAACCTGGCCTCCTTTTGCAGCCCCTCTTGGCAGCCTTGAGCAAGTCTCACCCCCCTCCCTGTGGCTGTTTCCTCCTCGTAGGATGAGGGAGGGAGGGTCGTAGAGGTGCCTTTTGGCTCTGATATCCCATGGTTCCGTCAGGCGTCCTGGGGGCCGCCCTCCTTCATGACACTGAAGTCCCGATGGATGAGGGCGACTCCCTCTGAAATCGTGGAATCCCGTTCTGTGATTACCTTTCCCCTGGGTCACAGGGGAGATCAGAGGAAGCTGTAACAGACACCGAGTTAGGGGCAGAGGTGCGTGGGGCTGGTTTCCCTCCCGGACTCCTCCACACGGCCCTGCACCACCGCCCTGCCACCCTGTCCGGACACAAGCCCTTGACCCCAACACTGCAGCCCAGAGCAGCCATTTAGAGATTCTAAGGGGAAGAAATAAAAAGGTTACGAGAAGGCCTTTACCCAAAGAACACTGGGACAGTTATAGTCAACTCAGTTCTCGAACCCAGCGCTCAGACTAGTACTGTAGGAATGAAAAAGCATACGTCTAGCCACATGTAGAAAGCTCCAGAGGAAAGCCATTATTAAAGATGCTGAATCCTTAAAAAGAAAATAATTTTTTAAAAAAAGGATCTGTGAGGGACACCTGGGAGACTCAGTGGGTTAAGCGTCTGCCTTCAGCTCAGGTCATGATCCCAGAGTCCTGGGGTCAAGCCCCACATCAGGCTCCCTGCTCAGAGAGGAGTCTGCTTCTCCTTCTCTCTTTCTCTCTCCTCCTCCCCATCACTCTTTCTCTCTCAAATAAATAAAATCTTAAAAAAAAAAAAGTACCTTTGAGCAAAGCAATCATCTTTCACCTTGTGCCTCCTCCTTTTACTCACTGTTTTTTGGCATCTTCAACTTTTTGTACTTTGAGTCTTCGTAAAGCAGGGCCCACAATTACTGAAAATTCACTGAAGGGGGAAAAAAAGCTTCATTTATGCCTCTCAGAGTATGTTTTTAAATACCAAACAGAAGGGCAAGAGGGAAAAAAAAAAATACATGCTTTCTGGTTCCAAAAAGAGGTTAAGAAACGAAAAGGCTTCTTACAGTTGAATTGATGGAAAAGGTACCAGGGAGAAAACAGTCTGCTAATAAATGAGCAAACGCATGTCATGAATGACGATGGCAAATGTTTTAGATGATGAGTCTATTTTCAAAGCTCATTTCAAAACCTTTAATAAAAATAATCAAAGGAAGAAATACGAGCACCAGGACGCTCTGGAGGCCTTGCAAACACGGTTGTGGCTTTAATGAATTAAATGTATGTGAATGATCTATGTTCATTGTATTTATATTGGCATAGGGCCTGCTGTATACCAGGCTCCGTGAGAGGCGCTGCGGATAACTCAGTGAACAGAACAGACAGAAGCCCCTGCTTTCGTGCGGGCCTCCACTCCAGTGGGGCCGAGAGAGGAGACCACAGGACATCGCCACCACACGTCGTGTGACAGAGCGTGATAAGGGCTGGCAAGAAATACATAAACAGGAGAAGGGAGAAACGAAGGGCGTGGGGTAGAGGGGGTGGGATTTTAGGTAAAGTGGTGAGGGAAGACTGTTTCAGGCTGAATTGCACCCTGAGGCAATGGGGGCATTCACTTTTTGAGGTTTGAACCCTCGGCCCCTCAGAGTGTGACTGTATGTGGGGATTGGGTCTTTACAGAGGAAAGTGAGATAATGAGATAGTGAGGGTAGGTACCAAGCCCCTAGGACGGGTGACCTTGAAGAAGAAGCAATTAGAGCACAGGCAGAGGGAAAACCACAGAAGGACCTGGGGAGAAGGTGGCCACCGACGAGCCCAGGAGATAGGCCTCTGAAGAAGCCAGCCCTGCAGACATCTTGTTCTTGGGCTTCCAGCCTCCAGAACTGTGAGAAGATGAATTCCTGTTGTTGGAGACCCCCAGTCTTGGTGCTTTCATTGGATGCTCGAGCAAGCTAACTCACACAAAGACCTCACTGAGAGAGCAGCTTGTGAGCAGAGATCGGGAGCGAGCGAGAGGCTGAGCCAAGTGGGTGGGTGTTAGGGGATGAGACGGACAGCAGATGCAGAAGCCCTGAGGCAGTAGTGTGCCTTGTGTGTCTGGAACAGAGTAGTGGAAGGTCAGGGAGGGGTCCCGGTATGTGGGGAAACAGGGCAGGGTGGGGAGGGGTGTGAGGCAGTGTTGGCTTTTCCTCTGAGATGGGAAACTGTTGGAGGTTTTGAAAAGAGAAGTGTGACATGGTCTGACCTATATTTTGACAGAAGCATCCTGGGCTCCTGACTTGAGATGTCAGACGGGGAAGCAGGGAAAGCAGCGGAGAGACCATTGGCTGCCTCAGATGAGCCCCCACAGCGACTTGATCGAGGGTGGGGGGGGGCTGGTGAAGCGCGACCCCTTTCCAGATGTATTCTAGGGCAGAGCCGGTGGGAACGGCTGACGAACTGCACTTGGGATCGTGTAGAAAGAGACGTCAAGAGCTCTTCAGTGTTGTTGTTCTCAACATCTGGAGGAAGAGAGTGGCCTTTATGTGGGATGGGCAGGCCTGTGAGAGGCGCAGGGAGTCGGGAGACAGCAGGGACTCTGCGCTGGGCACGTGGGGAGCTGCGGGGCTTAGGGCAACCTGTTAGAAATCCAAAAGGAGACGATGCTTCCATGGCTGGATGCTGGACCCACATTCGGGAGAGAGTGGAGCCTGAAGAAGTGTGTGTGGGAGCCACCGACAGACGCATGGAGCCAAGCCCATGAGACCAGCTGGGCACCAGAGTATGGGCTGAAGGAAAAGGGTGGTCTGTGGAGAGAGCCCTGGGCTGCCAATAAGGAAAAGCAGAGAGGTGAGAGGGAGCAGCCAGACAGGTCAGGGGGAAGCCGGCCGGCAGGTGCCCCGAGAGCCGGCAGGTGCCCCGAGAGCTGAGGGCATCCGTGCTTGTGGAGGCAGGACTGATCCGCTGTGTGGAATCCCACTGCTGGGCTACCTCATGTGGGAGACCAAGAGCTGCTCTGGAACAGGGCGCCGGGGGTGGGCTGGGGCAGTGGTCTGGAGAAGAAAGGGGAAGAGGTGCTGCAGACGACAAAGACTGCAAATTGGTGCAAGGTATGCGAGAAAATGGCAAAGATTTTAAAAGAGGGCTGGGGCCCTATTTTGAAGCAGGAGGCTTGGCCATGGAGGGTCTGCAGCTTCTTCCCTCCTTCACTTGCTCCTCATCCGTCTTCATTCGCAGACACTTAACTGACACACATTCCTGGCCTAACATGGCACAAGGTGCTGGGGACGGGGGCATGAATCCAGCACACCGTGGGCCCCTCCTAACTCCCAGCCCGAAGCTGGGCACCTTCCATCCAGCCACTGGCCCCGGTTCTGGTGATGGGGTCTCCTCCGGTTCTTGGGGCCATTCTTTCTCAACTCTTTTGCTGACTCATGGCCCTCAACCCGCCAGGGACCGCTGTGTCCCCAGGGTCTGCCCCCTTCTCTCCCATCAGTCTCTCAGAACTCCCTGCAGTTGTATGCAAGAGGATTTGTAGTGACACAGACAAACCACCTGGGTGGTGTCCATCACTCAGGGTGATGCTGGGACCGGTCACTCACCTGTGCTCTGTACCAGCACGTCCTGTAACCCAGGCTGGTGATGAGGCTCCAACGAGACAGCGAACACAGCTCCGCACGGTGCCTGGTGCCCAGCAGGTGGTTAGTCATCGCCTTGTGGGTGAATGGGGTGCAGTGACGGTGACAGTGAGCTGAACCGAGAGTGACCAGTAGGATGGAGGGACATGAGTAGGGAGTGACTAAGCTCTGTGATAGGTCCTAACAACAGTATGCATGGAACCCAATGGCTTCTGGTGACTGGCATGTCTGGGAAGGCTCTTCCGTGCCTACCCCTTGTTGGATGGTTGGAATTGTGTGGGTGGAGGGGGCATCCGAAAGGAAGAGAAAGTCAGGACCATCCAGGCAGAGAGAACCCAGTTAGCGCTATGAGAGTGCAAGACACTGTGCTCTGCTAGGGACGGAATGAAGGAATGTGGGAGAGAGGACTGACTGCCAGAAGGGACCAAGCCAAGGGGAGCCCTAAAAGTCACTCCTTTTCTTCATTTGGCCGGTAAGTGGAAGGAAGCTCTGAAAGGCTTTTAATAGAGGAGGGAAGTGAGTATTATGGAGTGAATTGTGTCCCCTAAAAGATGTAGCAGTCCTAAGCCTCAGTACTCATGAATGTGACCTTGGGACTAGTCACTCATCTGTGTGCGTAATATGGGACTATATTATTTAGAAAAAGGGTCTTTGCCAATGATCGAGTTATGAAGTACAGCACAGGAAATAGAGTCAATAAAATTGTCATAGAATTGCATGGTGACAGCTTGTGACGACACTTATCATGGTAAGCATGTGCAAGGTATAGATTGTCAATCAGTATGTTGTATACCTGAAACTACTAATACACTTTATAAGCTCTTTCAATTTTAAAAAAGAAGCAAGCAAACAAGCAAACAAGCCTTATTGGCAAGAAATGACATTTGATCTAATATCTGAAGGATAAGCATGGGTTACATGGCTAAAGGGAACAGAGGCGGGCGCGATTGTTGTTCTATCTTCTAAGCCGTTCTAAATAAATTTGTTCTCCCTTCCACATGAAAGCCCTCAACCAAAATGCACATTTATCATTTAAAAAAATTTGCCGTCGTTAGGTTGGGCCCTAGTTGGATGTGATTAGTGTCTTTACAAAAAGGGGAAATTGGGGCACAGGGACAGACAGCAGAGTGAGGAGACAAGGCAAAGACACAGGGACATCACCGCCTCCAAGCCCAGGAGTGCCCCAGCTGCAAGAAGTCAGGAGGAGGGCGCCCGGGGGGCTCAGTCGTTAAGTGTCTGCCTTGGGCTCAGGTCATGATCCCAGGCTCGTGGGATCGAGCCCTGCATCGGGCTCCCTGCTCAGCGGAAAGCTTGCTTCTCCCTCTCCCAATCCCGCTGCTTATGTCCCCTCTTTCACGGTGTCTCTCTCTGTCAAAGAAATAAAGATCATAAAAAAAAGAGAGAGAGAAGAAGCTAGGAGAGACACCTGGAACGTCCTCTTGCGTGACCAGCAGAAGGGTCCCACCCTGTGGCACCTCCATCCCGGACAAGCTCGATTCTCCTACGTCTCGGGTGGGAATGCCCATCAGTGTGTCCACTCTGGAAAAGCAAAATACATGTATTCCAGATGGTCCTGCAACTTCACTTCCGCGTCCACACCTAACACAGGTGCGGGCTTCTGTCTCCCCAGAGAAATACGGCGAGTGCTGAGTGCACAGTGGCTCGGTTCATGGTAGACTCCAAGTGGAAACCACCCAGGTCTACTGACGTGAGACTAGAGGAGCAGATTGCGGTGTGTTCATGCCATGCAATGTCACACCATAATGGAAGAGAGCAAACTGCTGAAGTGTGCAAGACCATGGATAAATCTCGTAGACAGAATGCGCAGGGAAAGGAACCCTGTAGAAAGGGCTCGGTGTTGCCCGATTCCATCCCAACGAAGTGAACCTGGGCAAAGTCCATTGAAAGTGACAGGTCTGAAGAGTGCCTAACTCTGGTGGGCAGTGGGGGGCGGTGCAGAGAGGGAGGAGCGAGCCTGCTGAGGGCTGAAAATGTTCCCTGTCTTGATGCCAGTGGTGTCACATGGGGTACATTTAAGTTGTTGTGGATAGAGTAGGGCAGAGAAGAGGGGCGCTGTTGCAAGCTGTGTCTATCTACTGACCCAGAATCTGCATTTTAAGATCTCTAGATGCCATGAATGCACATTCAAAGTTAGGACTGGCTTTGAAGAAAGACTCTGTACTCCAGTGGGCAGTGGATTGGGCATGTAGAGGAGAGGAAGGTAGGGGACCTTCTTGGGATTCTGGCTCCAGAGAACAGATGAATGGTAGTGCCATTAACTTGGACTAGATATACCAGGGGGGCTGGTGACTGGGACATCTGTCCCTGTCTAGGAGGCCTCGTGCTCACTGCTTATCTCGGTCATAGGGGGGCGAGGTCAAAGCAGGGTTAGAGTTTCAGTGTCATTGTCAGGTGGGTGCTAGTTGAACCCAAGGCTGAGACCATGGAGGGAGAGGTGATAAACAGAAAAAGGGCCAGACCGGAAGCATCTGTTAATGACCCCCAAACGGAACATTCAGGAGACAGGAGGACAGGAGAGCAGGGTCTCAGAAACTAGAGAAGTACGTAACTGGTCAAATGCTCCAGGGAGTTAAAGTCAAGACAGGAATGTGACTAAGGGCTCTGCAAGGTGGACACAGAATTCAGGGTGAGGAGTGAACTGACCCCCTCCTGGTGTCGGGGCTGTGAAAGGAAGAGGAAGGGTCATCCAGCAGCCGTGGCCTGTGGGGAATCCACAGGCCGAGTGGAAGGAGCTGGTGGAGAGAAGATGCTCGTGGAAGGGAGAATTCGTGGCTATATTTTCTGAGGAGGGGAGAGAGGATGAGCTTTGGAGGATAAACCAAAGAAAAAGCCTTCTCGAGAAGGCTGGTGTAGATGAGTATGAACGCTAAGGATGAGGAAGAAGTTGAGGGTGGTCAGCCTGGTTGCTTCCATTTCTTCTCTGAAGTGGAAGACAAGGGTTTTTGTGGAGAGAGACAAAGGAGAGAGAAGGGCCAGAGTTTGAGGTGTAGAAGAGCACGCGGGGTTACCAAAGGACTCAGTGCCCAGGTCAGGTCGAGTGGATACATGAATTTTATTCTAGCATTTTCCAAGAATGCAAATGTAAAACATGTCTTATTTTTCTGTTTTCTCTGAACACCTCAGCTTATAGTCTCTTTATTTTTATTTTTTAAATTTTTTGAGGAGGGAGGTGGGGGAGGGGCAGGCTCCCCGCCTAGCGCAGACCCCGCGAGTGGCTCCATCTCACAACCCTGCAATCATGTCCTGAGCAGAAATCCAGAACTGGTGTATAATGGACTGAGAACACCCCCGCCACCAAGGTGCCCTGGATTATAGGCTCTTTTATCTCTTCAAATTCTATCCTTGAAAATTCAATGATTAAAACAGTATGTTGCTTTTATTTGTAAACTTTGGACAGGAAATAGAAATTCTTTTTTTTAATTAACATATAATGTGTTATTTGTTTCAGGGGTACAGGTCTGTGAATCATCAGTTTTACACAATTGACATCACTCACCACAGCATAAAACCTCCCGAATATCCATCACCCAGCCACCCCATCCCTTCCGCACCCCCCAAACCCTCAGTTTGTTTCCTGAGATTAAGAGTCTCTTATGGTTTCTCTTGCTCTCTGGTTTCATTTTGTTTCATTTTCCCCTCCCTCCTCCTATGATCCTCTGTCTTATTTCTCAAATTCCTCATGTCAGTGAGATCACAATTGTCTTTCTCTGATTGACTTATTTCACTTTGCATAATACCCTCTAGTTCCATCTGCGTTGTTGCAAACGGCAAGATTTCATTTTTTTGATGGCTGCCTGGTATTCCATTTTGTGTGTGTGTGTGTGTGTGTGTGTGTATATATGTATATACACACATACGTATATATATACGTATATACGTATATATGTATATATATGTATATACACACATATATATACACCACATCTTCTTTATCCAGTCATCTGTTGATGGGCATCTAGGTTCTTTCCATAGTTTGGCTATTATGGACGTTGCTGTTGTAAACATTTGGGTGCATGTGCCCTTCAGATCACTACATTTGTATCTTTAGGGTAAATACCCAGTAGTGCAATTGTGGGTCGTAGGGTAGCTCTATTTTCAACTTTCTGAGGAACCTCCATGGTGTTTTCCAGAGTGGCTGCACCAGCTTGCATTCCCACCAACAGTGTAGGAGGGTTCCCCTTTCTCCACGTCCTCGCTAACATCTGTTGTTTCCTGACTGGTTAATTTTAGCCATTCTGGTGTGAGGTGGTATCTCATTGTGGTTTTGATTTGTAGGAAATAGGAATTCTTGAGCTCAATATTCACCCTTGCTCTGAACTCCTGACGTTGTTTTGGTCAAGTATTAAAGGGGAGAAATGAAAGTTCTCCTCAAATATTTAAAGAGATTCACACAGAAGAAGTATTCATGTAATTTCTACATCCTGATAGAGGGCAGAGCAGAGGCCAATGTGTACCTACTCTGGGGACATGTTTGGGACTGCAGGTAGGACAGAGAAGTGGCCCTTTGGGCAGGCCATCTGGGGAGTGAACTGGCCTGGGAATGTGTGAGTCAGCAGAGAATCCAATTCTCCCATTGGCTGGGTGATGGAAAGACAATTCCTTCGGATCCTGAGATTTTCGGACCTTCCATCTGTCTTCCAGGTCCACCTTCAACACCCAGGCCTAGTCGATGACCTTTCCTGGCTCAAACTTGAATTGAGCAACTGTGAGGTGTGACACTGTGCTGGACAGTTGGGACCCGTAGCGGGGACAGAGGAGGACAGAGGACAGGTGCTGGTAGACGCTTGTTGGCTCCATCTTTCCTAAAAAGGATGAAGGGTGCAGAGCCTGACTAGGGAGCATCTCCAGGCCTCGGGCTCAGTCTTGGTTATCAGCTCTAACATTGTCATAAAAGCACAGACCCTGAATTTTTGGTTCAACACTACACCCTGTGGCTTACTGGCCGTGGGTCTTGGGGAAGGTATTTTCTTCTGTCAGCACCTCAGTACCCTCACCTGTAAAATGTTGACCATCCTGATGGTGCCTAATCCTGAGGATTAAAACCCCAGGATTGCAAAACCCCAGGATTAACCCTGGGAGGGTTAAATATGTCCCAGAGCAATGTCTGGGACGTTCAATGTATTTTAGCTCTTTATATTATTTAGCCCAGGAGGCAGCTTTTATCTTGGGAAGGTTTATTAATTATTAATAATGTTTCTTTTAAGAACGCAAATCAGTCTAGTTGCATAAACCCATCATAACAGAATGGGGTTGAGGGAGCCAGTTGGAAATCTGAGGGCAGAAAGCAAAACTATAAAAATGGATCCCTTTCCCTCTTACTTAACAGCTAAAGTGAGTCCTACTCGTCACCAGAGAGAAAGAAAGAAAGAAAAGGGGCTTTTAGGGGCTGTCCCCCGTGCAAGGGTCTCTCACAGCTCCCAACGGCTGGTGTCCCATGCCTCCGAGTGCGCAGCAGGCCCTTGGTCTGAGTGCGCACAGGACTTGGGGGCAAGAAGAAAAGGCAAGAAGAGCCCAAGGAGAGGTCACAGCTCTGACACATCCACCTGGTCAACAGATGTGTCTGTGGCTGTGGAGGAGGTGGTCCTCGGTGACCACAGAGGGGCTGTCTCTGGATGCCACCCAGAGTGCTGTGGGTTCTGTTTCTACAACCACCAGAGGACCAGACTGGCTCTTTGGTTGGCAGCCTGGGGATATTATTGAATGCGCTAACTCACATAATTACTATTAACTTCTGCGCTGCAGGAGAACCCGCTGAGTCACTGGCAAAACCAGTCACTTGATGGTTTCCTTAAAGTCAGTCTTGAGGCTAGGCAACATGGGTCTGAATACTGACTCTGCCCCCTTAGATGCAGGACCTCAGGGAAGTCAGGGGAACATACTCTGCCTCAGTGGCCCCCTCTGGGAAGTAGGAGTAACAAGGCTTTTGTGTTGAGAAATAAATGTTATGTAAATGAGTAGCAGTGCCTAGGACATCGTGAACTGTCGGTAAATAGATGATCACTATTATTATCATCGTCTGGGACATGAGAAGCCTCTAGAACTCCCTAGATGCCCAACACTGTCTGTCCTCTGACCAGGAGGAATAAGGCCCTCCAGCTGTTCTGATGTCCCCTCCTATGTCCTCATTGGCCCCTGACCTCTCTGCCCCCTCCAGATCAGCCTGTGGGAACACTTGCCTTCAGACGCACAATCCCATTTTCTCCTTCTCAGTTTGCAATCTTCCTAATTTATAATAGCATCCAGGGGAACTGCCCTATGAGGGAGCTCTGACATGGACAGGACTTTCATCTTTCCTCCATGGGGTTTTTGGAAATACAGGGCCAGAGATGCCACCACTAACGGTGATCTGGGATAGGGCCTTTTACTCACTGCCCTTGGTTCATTAATGATAACGTTGCCCCTCTGTGTCTCAGATTTTTTTTTTTTTTTTTTAAATCTTCAGAAGTTTCCTAAGAGGATTTTGACATATAAGAGAAATCAGCCTTCTGGATCGGAAAGGTACCTTGGACAACAATTTGTCCAATCTCTGCATTCCTTGCCTTAAGAAACTAAAGCTCACAGAAAAAATAAAAAATAAAAATAAAAATACCATATGCTCTAATAATCTCACTACTGGGTATTTACCTAAAGGAAATGAAAATGCTAATTTGAAAAGATACATGCACCCCTACGTTTACTGCAGCATTATTTACAATAGCCCAGATATGGAAGCAGCCCAAGTGTCCATCTGCAGATGAATGGATAAAGAAGATGTGGGATATACACACATGGGAATATTAGCCATAAAGGAGAATGAGATCTTGCCATTTGCAGCAACATGGATGGACCGAGACATGTTACGGTAAGAGAAATAAATCAGAGAAAGACAAATACCATATGATTTCATGTATGTGTGGAAAGAATCTAAAAATCAAAACCAAAGAATAAACAAACAGAAACAGACTTACAAATGCAGAGAACAAGCTGATGGTTGCAGAGTTGGGGGATGGGCAAAATGGGTGCAGGGGAGGGGGAGGTGCAGGCTTCCAGGTGTGGAACGGATAAGTCACAGAGGATGAAAGGCACAGCCTGGGGAATACAGCCCACGGTACTGGAGAGCACTGTATGGTGACAGACAGCGGCCACACTTGTGCTGAACAAGGCATCCCGGAGGGAGCTGGTGAACACTTGAAACCAATGTAACATTCTTACATTGTGTGTCAACTATAATTAAAAAAAAAAAAAAGAGGGAACTAAAGCTCCACAGGGCACTTTGTTTTACTGAATCATTTCACCTTTGCTCTCCCTGCCCCCCACTTCCTCCTGACAATGCCTCAAGGGAGGTATTACCAGTGGCCTTGTTTATAGATAAGGAGGTTGAGTAATTCAGTACAGCCTCCAGGTGAGGAGTGGGTGCTCTGGGGCCAGCCTGCTGGGGCCAAATCCTGGCTCGACAACTGAGGAGCTGAGGCCTGGAGTAAGTGACTTCCCTCCCTTGTGCTCCATCTTCCGCGTCTGGGAAGTGGTGACAATGCCCGGGGCAATGCAAGTGCTCAATAAGTAAGCGTCCACTGGTCTCACTGTTATTCCGTGTTGATTCCTTCTCACATGTAGATTGAGCCTCTACTGTGTGCCAGACAGCATGGTGAGCCAAACCAGACACTATGCCTTTCCTTACAGAGTTTAAAGTCTAGTGGGGGAGACGGGCTTGAATCAAAACCATCACACCAATGACACCAATGTAAAAGTGTATTCACGGCAGGTGTTCTGAAGGGGGCACAGATGGTGTTATGATGAGACGGTAGAACTAGTCTAGTCGGGGGCTCCAGAAGGACCTCCTGGACAAAGTGAAGATCCCCTTGATGGGGATGAGTGAGTTGAAATGAACCAGATTAGGGCCCGGTTGAGAGGACCGTTAGAATGGGACAGAGCAGTCTCGGCAGGGGCAACAAGGACAGACTCCCCGTGGAGGGCCAGCACTGAGCACTGTACCAGGATGCACCTGGGGTGAGACCAGCCGGTGCTGGGAAGAGTCTGATCATTCAGGTCCTCGTAGGCCAGATAGAAGGTTTTGACCTTTGTTCCAGAAGCCAAAAAGAAGGATGGTAAGCTGAGAAGAGATAATGATCAGATGTGTATTTTGAAAAGATGAGTGTGACTGCATTGTGAGGGGTGGATGGGCGGGTTGCCGGGCAGGGATGCAGGTGCTGATGGGGAGGAGACCTCTAGTCACAGGTGTGTGGGCCTGGCACTCAGAGGAGAGGTCTGTGCTGGGGCAAGCTGATTATAGCCATGGTCATGCGGGGGAGGGGGGGGAACCATCTAGAGCTGTCCTGTCCAATACAGCAAGCACCAGTCACATGAACCCCTTAGACAACTGAAATGTGCCTGATCTGAATGGAGATGGGCTCTAATATAAAATACTGAATTTCGAAGTATGAAAGAATGTGAGGTATCTCATTAATAATTTTACATCGTTTGCATGTTGAAATGATAACACTTTGGATACACTGAATAAAATAAATCATTCAAATTAATTTTACCAGTTTCTTTTCACTTTTTAAAATGTGGCTACTTGAAGATTTAAATCACATAGGGGATTGGGATTCGTGGCTCCCATTAAGCTTCAGTTGGACAATGCTGATCTAGAGAGAGAGGAGAAGAGAGTCCACAACCCAGCCCCGGGGAAGGACAATGGTCAAAGCAAAAGTTCAGCCAGCCCCTTAATTACTGACTCCCATCTAAGAAGGAGCAGCGGGGATGAGAGATGTGGTGGTGGTGTGGGGGGTTGTCGCGAAGGGGTGTGCGGTGGAATAGGGACTTGGAGGGGGAGTGCGAGGCGCAGGGAGGTAAGGTTTCAGTAAGGGAAAAAGCATGGAGTCTGGAGAGCAAGTGGGGTGATTTGACCACTCCCCAAGTTTGTACAGCGCAGGCGGGTGTGCAGCTCAGAGCACTTTGAGAGGCACAAAAGAGATTTCCTCTCTCCAGGCTCTGCTCTGTGCTTCCTTAAATGTCTGCATCAAGCCCTCAGTTTAGGGCAGAAGGAAACAGACTATTTCATCAAACTTTACCAACTCCTAAATATTATTTTCTAAAATCCACCTTTACTCTTAAGTGGGCCAGGAGCTCCGTCCTACCTGGTGGGAAGGAGTGGGTTGGGAGCGGCGCCAGACTGAAGGGGCAGCGGTTCCCAAGTTGGGGCCTCAGTTTTCCCGCCTGTCGCCTGAAGGAGGGGGTAGGTGAGCTTAAGGCCCCTCCTCCTCCCGCAGCCTGCCTTTGCGGCTGCGTGACCCAAACGCCAGGTGTGTGGTTCTTCATAGCTGAACACGGGGAAAGGCGTTGTTGTTGAGAGAGGGTGTGTGTGAGAGTGTTGAGAATTGGGGGGTGGGCGGTCCTTGGTGCAAAAACCTAATTCCACTCCCGTCAAAAGGGAACTCAAGGGAAAACTGCTCACTTCATCTTGGACACGTTTTCAAGCTATAATTGGCAAATATGCAAATGAAAGGCCCTAAGCTCTAAGCGAAAGACGGGGGGCGGGTGGGGGGGGCCGGGCTCTTCCCCGGGGAGCCTTGGCTCCGCGCGCGCCCCTCCGGGGGGGCCCTGGGCTGGAAGACCGCGGAGGCTCGGCGCCGGCTTGTCCCAGGCGGGCCGCGACCGCCGCGGGGGGGCGCCCCAAGGCCCGGCCCCAGCCCCGCCCTCGCCCCCGCCCCTGCCGCGCGGTCCGGGCCTCCGCGCCCCGCGGTGCTGTGGCTTCCGCCGCCGCCTCCAGGCGCGCTGGTCTGCGGGGTCGCCTGGGCGCGGGGCCCGCCGCCCGCCGCAGCCTCCCCTTGCCCCCTGGCGCGGCGAGGCAGCCCGCAGTAGGGTCCCCCGCGGTGCCCCAGTAGCTCGGGGTAGAGTGGTCGGCTTTGTTCCCTGAGACCCGACGGCACGGGGGCCCGTGCGTCTGGCGGCCGCGGCGGCGGCGGCGGCACTGCAGTGGTGGAAGCCCGGCCCGCCCGCCTGCCTGTAGCCGGCCGCTCGCAATGCACCAGCGCGGGCGCCCTGCGCGCCCAGCCTCGTCGGGCCGGCCGGGCCCCCCGGCTGCGAGCGGCCCCTGCGCCCTCCTGCGTTAACTGCTGGAGTCCGCCTCCTCCCCGGCCCGCTCGCAGCTCGCCGCTCGCCGCAGTACCAGCCGCCTCCCCGCCCCCGCCCCCCGCGCCGCCGCCGCCGCCGCCGCCGCGGCCGCCGCAGGAGAGGGAGGGAGGGACGGAGGGAGGGAGGCGGCGGGGCCGAGCCCAGAGCCCGTCCCGGGCGCTGGTGAGCGTGCTCCGGCCGCGGCGGGAGGCGCCATCCGGGGGCCGCCGGGCAGCCGCGGCGCGCCTTTCCCTCCGAGCGTCTCGCAGGCGCCTCCCCCGCCGACCGGGTCGCATCCTTCCCGCGGTGGGTTAAGAAGCTCCCCCCTCCGCGGAGCAGAGACTCATTTTTTTTTCCTCCTCGGGAGGGTGTCGCCACCTGGATTGCCAAGTGTGAGGGGTCCGGGAGGCGGGGACCGGAGCACCGTGACCCGCCATGGCTCAGGCGGCCAAACAGCTGAAGAAAATCAAAGACATCGAGGCGCAGGCCCTCCAGGAGCAGAAGGAGAAGGAGGAATCCAACAGGAAGCGGAGGAACCGCTCCCGTGACCGAAAGAAGAAGGTAAGAGGGGGGCGGCGGCGACAGCCGGGTGGCAGAGGCGCCCTGGAGGTGGTCGCTGGGGGAAGGGGCTCGGCGGACGTAAGAACGAGATGGGGGCGCGGGGACCCGGGCGCCGGCGGAGTTGATGCCGCTCGAGAGTGGAGGGCGCGGGGTGGGGGAGAAGGAGGGAAGAGGCTTCGGTGCCGCGGGGCAGAGGACAGGGCAAGAGGCTGGAAGGGCAGAGCGGGCGGCCAGGAGGCTGAGGGCGCGCTGAAGCCCGCCGGCGCGGCGGCCGCGAGGACCTTTCAGCACCGTGGACAGATACCGGCAAGCCCGCCCGGCTCCGGGAGGAACTTTTCCGGCCTCCCAGCGGCTGGCGAGGGTGACGGGCTGCTCCGCTCGGGCTCGCCGCCTCTCCGGGCTTTGCAAGGAAGCTGGTTTGGGGAACTGCGGCTCCGGGCTCCCGAGGCTGCTCTGCCCGGCGCCTCCCCCGGTCACCCACGCTCCCACAAGGAGAGCTTCGTTCCCAAGTCTCTGAACACGGGTGTGGGGCGGGGAGGAGGGTCTCCTGTCCTTCCTCGACCCTTCTCGAGCCCAGGAAGAGTCTTACCTAACCCTCTGAGTCCAGCGGCAGAAAGGCATGCCCCCGGGGCATTTGGCAGCATCCTCTGTTCAGGTCACTCAAGATGAGCGACTGATGGCCAGGGAGGGGAAGTTCCTTTGGAAGCCAGACACGGGTGCTGTCCAGCTTGGCCCAAGGGCCTGGTCAGAGAACAGGTCTGCTTTTTTGTAGAGGAATACCGAGGCAAGGTATTGCCCTGCCCCCACTCCATGACCCAGACCCCTTAGAGCAGCTGTTGGTGTGTTGGGCACTTCCCTTCTGGTCTGGGGTCTCCCTACACCTTACTCAAAGCATCTCTAGAAACACCTTTGGTGAGAAACACCTCTTCCTCTGAATTATCTTTCATTGTAAAGGGAGTGTGCAATTAATTGGGTAGAGGGCTCCAGCTGAGAGGTGTTTTAGAGGCACCCCCCCCCCCCCATGGAGGAGGCCAGGAGTACATCGATGCAGTTCTGGGAAGTGGAGGTAGGGCGGAACTCGATTGTCAGGAGAGCCATTTTAACCCAAAGAAGTCCGTGTGGGGCACAGCCTACAAGCTTACTCACCAGGGAATGGGCAGAGGCACTGGTCTTGATTGAGAAGGAAATGTTTTTGGTTTGGGTCCTCCACTCCCCCCACTGAAATTGTCTCACTCTGAGAAAGAAGTTTGGAGCCTTGGTTGACAGCAGAGTGTGGAGAAGACAGCTTGTGGGTCACACTCCACTTAGCAGTTGGTCAGCAGGACCCACATCCAGCCTTTTTCCTAGAGATGAGACACAGGGACAGAGATGTTCTCTGACTGTAGCCGAATTAACCAGCCCACTCTAGGCTTTCCTGCACCCCTTCAAGAGCTAGCCCATCCTCCCTCAAGGGATTTCCATGGTATGTGTGTAAATAGTAGTTTCCCAAAGGCACCACCCCTTTAGAAGGACCAAAAAAGAGGCCTTCCCCAAACCTACGGTGAATCAGAGTTTGGGCTGGTGCCACCGAGAGAATCTCAAGTCCTTCTGCTAGGGTCTGAAATACCAGAGCCCATCCTGTGAGTCAGACAGGGGGAAGTCTGATTATATCTGACAGTGCTCACCCACTTCCTTGGCATGAATGTGAACTTCTTGTTAGAAAAGCGTGCTCTCTATTTCCATTCCTGCCTATTGCTTTAGGAGCCAAGCTGATCCTCTCCCAAACTGCTCACTCAGTGTTTTTATCCCACTTCTTGCTCTGGAGCTTCTTCCTTGATGCTCCTGATACCTTAAATAATTTTTTTGAGCAATAGTCAAAACAGAACTCTTCCTCCTTCTTCTTTGGTTTCTTTCCATCCTATAAAGCTCCCTTTAATATAACTCTGCATCCCAACTGCCTATAATACACACGCAGAAGAGTGGCAGTCTCAATATTCTTTTTACCTCTTTGGTGTTAATCTTCACATTCTCATGAACTTTATGTCCATTGTGAGTGCTGGGTGAAAAGAGATTTCCCTCCCCCTGAGCGGTGTTATTTTGTTTTCTAGCTGGTTGTAGCATACTGCGTCAGTAAGCATTCAGAAATCTTCCATACGGATATTCATTATCGTATGCAGTACCCTGCGTGCTCGGACGGATACGACAGTAACAGGGAAATCTTAAGTCGAAGTGAGAGCGGGACATAAACTCTCAGAGCTGATTCTTGGGACAAGGAGGTTATGGTATGGAGTGAGGTTCGGGGTGCTTCGTTTCTATTCTGTAATGATTGTGAGATTTCCTAGTCTCTGGGCCGCCTCAGAGACTAGAGTTAACACTTATAGCAAAATGCAAAATCACAAGAAGGTGGAGGGGTCTGGAGGGAAATAGGAGGGAGGGCAGAGCCATGCAGAAAGAGATATTTAGAGGAGGCAGAGGAAGCTGCCGTAGGGGGTGGGGAAGCAGATGGCCAGGGTTGAAGGTTCATATGAGGTGAAGTCTAACCTGGGCCAATGAAGGAACCTTTGAAGGGAAGGATGATTAAAATCAAGCAGGTGGGGACTTTAGTGTTGGTCCCCACAGACTGGGGCTGCCGTGGAACCATCCTTGTCATCAGCACGAAGAAGGAACTTCACAGAGGCAAGCGAACATTTTATTCCAGTGAATTGGTAATTCATAGGAACATAGACCCGAGCCAAGGGCATTCTGAATTTACGGAAAGGAAAGGTGTTTGTTCCGTGGGTAACCTACTTAGCAGGGACTGACGGAGCAGAACCGAATCCCTCCCCGTTTGTAGAAAGAACCGTGGTTGTAACTTCAACACTGGTTGCAGTTTTTATGGTTGATGATATTGTGTGGGCAGGCGCTTGCTAAGGGGTGCTGTGCAGTGGGGGTGGAGGCTGGTGTTGTGACGCACTGACTGACACAGATAGAAACCACCTCGACACAGGGAACTGAGCTAAAACTCTGGAGCTCTAAAGATGCCTGCATTCTTCTGGGGCTCCATTCAGTTTTCTGTTTGTGGAGCACGCATCCTTGTCAGATGCTGGATATCAGAGCTACAGCTTTAAAGAAGGAAAAAAAAAACAACCCGGAATCCATGACATTTACTGATAAGTCCCCCTGCTTCTGAAGGCTGGGATGGAAATAAATAAGTGGCCAAGCATGTGTAAAGCAGGCATTTGCATGAAGAACGAAAGCTTTCTCAGGCTGAGGACGCCTTGGGCACAGGAAGATGTGTGCTTTTTATGTTTACCCAGGGCTTGAGATTAGGAGAGGAGGACGGGGAGGTTGGAGAGAAAGTGAGGCCCTGCATGGGAGGAGGGTCAGAATTCAGTAAAGGAGCAGAGGATGAAGGCATGAGCGAGACTGCTAGGGAGAGGAGGGGCTGGCAGCTCAGCCCTGCTTTATGGGGTTCGGTTAATCCTGCTACCTGCTGCACCTGTTAGTACCCTGGGAGGGTGTTTACTGAGCTCTCCTCCTTGTGCCTGCATCTGTCCCCCTGCCTCATCCTCTGCTTTTGGTGAGAGAAGAGATCATGCCCTATTCCTGGCTGTATCCCCAGTACCTGACACATAATAGGTGTGCAGTAAACGCATAAGGGATGATTGGTTGAATGAGCAGATTAATATATTTGTCCCCGCTTGCTTTGATGTTGTCTTCATCATCGGCATGGCTTCAGGTGAACAATATACACTTCTAAGGTCTTTAGGGGGCATCTGAAGAAAGTCTGGTATTTCTTTCTCTTCTAATCATTGGCAAAGCTGTAGAGCATCCTCGGTAGGCAGCGGGACGAGCTAATTTCTTGGTGCAGTGAATTCCACCACAGGGCATGCATTTAGTTCTTACAGGGTCTCTGCTACACTGAACGTCAAGTGGTTTTAGCCATTTGGACCAGCAGTGTTTGCACAGGGCCTCAAGGAGCCAAGAAGAAGAGACCAGAGATCAAGCCAAGTGAGCCAAGGAGCGGAAAGTAGCCTTCACCGCTCTGCTGTGTAGCAGTGTCCCTGGGTCTTTCCAGACTAGGCAGGGTGCCCCGGAGAGCACTCAGCCCCCCTCGCACCCTGGGACAAAGCCCCGCTCCTGGACCGTGGACCTGTCCTTGGGTGTGATCCCGTGATTGGACTCGCAGGGGAGACTTGGGCTGACCCCATGAGTCTGGAGTGGTCCAGGCCAGGAGGGTGATGGGGGTAGGGGGTAGGGAGGGGGAGAGGTGAGCAAGAGTGGGAGGAAGGGAAGGAGGTGAAGCCGGAGCGTCACGGGGGCCTGCGTCTCCTCACGTAAGGGTCTCAGATGTAAATTTCTGCTGTTGTCTGCCAGTGAGTTTATCCTTTCCATCTGAGATCTGGAAGACAGGCTGGAAAGAGAATGGGGTTCAGCACTTATCTTTAAATCTAGGTCCTGCTGCCACATTACATCACAAGTATATGTCCCCGTATGAATTGATCCTTGTATATAAAGTCTCTCTTTGGCTTTTGAATAGCATAATCAAGGTGCACTGCATGTTCATTATTAAAGGTGTTAATTTACTACTTGCAAGGCTTTAAAATACACCACAACTTTGGTAACCCTGCTTTGGCATCTCTTCTTATTTTGGTATCTCAAGACCCTCCAAAAACTGGCCGTAGCCTGTCCTTCTGGAGCTCTGGGAGCTACCGTCAGTGGCTGAAGTTGTGTGAACTTTCCCAATCTGCTCTGGGTTCCTCTCCCAACCCAGTGCTTCCTCCCCTGCTGCAGGGACTATGGCGCTCGGGGTCTTTCTCCAGCTGCTCCCGTCACCCCCCAACCATTCGCTAGACCAAGAGAGCGGGGACTTGTGACCACATGCACTGCACCCTCAGTGATGTCCAGCGCTCTGCAGTTTGCACAACTTTTGCTCCTCGCAGCCACTGCTCAAAGTACGAGGGGCGGCAGCCAAAACTCAGAGCCGGAAGCACACACAGCCTCACGGCGAAGGGGACCGTGCCAGGCAGCTCCATGACCTGTCCCTTCCCTCGCTCAGCCTGGCAAACTGCTGGCTCACCAGTTCTGCTTATCTCCTCTCACTGTGGCTTTTTCTTAACCCCATTCTGAGGCTCCTTCCTCCATCTTTCAACAAAAGTGAACAGACACTAGTGAACGGGACCATGTGCCAGGCACTCGCCCTATTTGAGCTCATCCCCATACTTTGCCTCGGTAATGCCCTTGTAGAGGCAGAGCCCTTATCCACGTCTTTCTCCTTTGGTGCCAGAGCCTGTCAGTCCATTCTTCAGGGAACCCTTCCCGAATGTCCCTTCTCACCTCCATGCCCTGGTTCCTCCTCCGCCCTGTAGACCTTTGTCCTGCGGGGGGGTGGGGTGGGGCAGTGCACTCATGTGCGGGCACACGTTCTTGTTTTATCCTTTCTATTAAACTGTAAGCTCCTTGAAGACAAAGCCTGAGTCTTCATACTTACAAATTCAATAAATATTTATAATTTGAATTGATTCAGAAGCTACATGTAACTGATTCAGATTTTCAGATTTTTTTTTCTTGGTCTTTCTATTTGATTTTGGAAGAGTTGGCCCTACAGAATTGGAACCAAGTAAATCTATTTTTTCCCTGAATTATTCTGCCTAAAGCAAAGTCATCAATGTTTCATTTTGGAAAAAAGCAAGTAAGCTTTGCTTGGCTCCATACCTCCATTTCCGGTTCTGGGAAAGCAGCTCAAAATCCTCTCACTCTACAGTGTGGTGGGTTAGGAGTCAGTTCTGGAGGTTCCAGCTACATGTGCGTGAATAAGCCTCTAAATTTCTCTGAGCCTCAGTTTGCTCATCTGCAAAATAGGGATGAGAATCAGATGAGTGTGCTTTGTAAACTTTAAACCTCCCCCGATACTTAAAAGGCTATCGTTAACAACATAACAATTATTAATTAAAGTATTCTTTCTAATGAATCCAATGCCAAAGCTCCTGCTTGGCCTTTTAGTCGGGGGTGTGAAAGTTTGATGTGTGCCTGGGAAGGCCAGCATATTATTATTTCAGTGCTGGTAAATGAGAAAAAGTTACTTTAAATAATATCTTCATTTCATTTTCAGGAAAGGAATGAATATCCTATTTTGACAAAATTTATCATGGCAGACTTAGCTCCATGGGTCCAGTTTGAAACTTTGAGATGGGCTTTATTAAAGTCCCACATGGCAATGTAACTGTATATCAAAAGAGGAACATGACAGTGGTTCCTAAATTATCTGAGACTACCATCACCAGTAGAACCATGGCTGATAAATCCAGGGTGTGTAATATCAAGATAATGGAACACACGGTGTTAGGGGCAGACCAGACTCCTCCAGGGAAACTCTGGGCATCTTCAGAGTGGACACGTAACACCTGCTTCAAGCAAGGGGAATGTGCATTATGGACACTCAAAGCTAAAGCAAAGAAGATTTAATGGCCAGCCAATTAAAACAACAACAACAACTTGTTTCCTTTGCTCCCAATGTGACTGGCTGGTTGCCTTCAAAGAGCTTTTCTCCGTGTCTTTGATAAGGCCATAATACATTTTCTGCTTCAGTTAGTACATTTCTGTCCATTTCAGAGCATCCTTGACAATGCTATGGCAAAGGCAGGCTGCTTTGTTTATCAAAGGAGGGGTCTGTATTTATCGAGAGCCCACGTGTCCTACAGGCATTGTCTCCCTGGAGCCTCACATAGTGCAGAGCGGGGCTCCAGCCCAGCCTGGCTTCCTAGCTTTATTTGTAGACCTCGTCCCAAGGCTGCCTGCTTAGGTATATGACACGCCCTCAGGACAGTCAAGGCTGTGTGAGGCACTGAGAAGGGAGACAGCGCTGACCATGTTTCCCCTGCCTTCCCCAGAAGGACTTGCAAATTCATGGGAAAGCTGCCAGAGGAGCGAGTGACCCAGGACAGAAAACGGAGGCAGGTGATCTGGGTTTAGGACGGGAGCGCTGGCATCTGGATTCCCGCTGGGACATGCATGTCCACAGGCTCCTCTGTAGGTCTCAGGAGCAGCCTTGTGATTGTGGGAGTCTTCCCAGCCCCCCTGCCCCGCCCCCCGATTTAAGACAACAGACCAATTGAAAAGAGTGACTGAAAACCAAATCCTGGGGGTTACCTGCTCTATTTCTGGCTCTTCTGCTTCATGAAATGGCTATTTCCCCTTTATTTTGTGTGTGGGAGATTTCTCTCCCTACCACATAGTCAGCTTCTTGTCCATATAATTGTTTAATAATGAGTAGCTCCACAGTGCCAGCATTTCTGCCATTATCCTCTGTTCTTTCCTCCTCTCTGAGACTTTTGCTTGTTACGTGGAGGAGTCCCTGGCCCCCTGGGGGTCTTGGGCCTTCACGTGAACTGCTTGCCCACAGCTGGACTTGGTGTTGGGGAGGCGGGGCCTACTGGGAACAGGAGGGGAGGGGGGCCCGGCTCTTGCCCGGAGTTCGCCCATCTATCCATTGCTGGATGCCTGGGGTGTCCTCTGCCGCTCCAAAGAAGTCAGGTGGTCTAAGTATGGCCAAGGGAGTAGAGTGCGGTCAGAAAGAAGACAGGCGTGGGCGGTTAGAAGGCAGCGACTGTTATTAAAGTGGAATTGGGAGAGGAGGGCACAGTGCGAGGGGAAGCACTACAGGGAAAAGGAAAGGGTCTCTGACTCCTCCCCTCAGTTCTGAGATTGAAGGACAGCTCCCAAACACCCAGGTGAGACCCACGGGGAAAGAGACGGGTAATGGGGCCAGGGGTCTCTCCACTTTGCTAGTATCAGACCAGCTGGGGGAGAGGGCTCATTAACCGCAGACCTGCCCCGTCTCTATCTGCGGAGTCTGACACTGGGTGCGGGTGCGGTCAGGCACCTGCGTGTCCAGCAGAACAAAGGCTTTCTGGTTTGGTCTATGCAAGCCTCACCCGAGGGGAGATTGCTGGACACGCAGGTGCCTGACCCCAGCCGCACCCAAGGTCAGACTCTCATTCCCTGCAGGAACGGGGCAAGTAAAGGGCTGGGTTAAGCACTGTGGTCAGTCCTATGGGAGAAGTAAGCCTGGCCAGGCCCGAAGGAGGGATGGCCTGGGGAAGTGGCCTGGAGGCTTCTAGGGGTCGAGGATGGGTCTTCAGTGGGCCAGCCATTCAGCGGAGGCAAAAGCCTGTGTGGAGGGCAGGCAAGAGGGTTCGGAGGGGGCAGTGGGCTGGGAACTGTGGGCTCAACAGTGGGAACAGAGAAAGCAGGGTGAGGAAGCCCTGGAAGGGGCAGCAGAGAGAGCCGAGGCACAGGTCCAGCCATGTCCAAAGGGCGGAGGCAAACTGAGGGGCTCCAGGCAGATGTCTGAACAGTTCCCGTGCCACAGAAACTCTATGGTATGTTGAAGGCTAATCCAGCTGAGGGGCAGGTTGATTTGAGCTGGGACAGCTCCTGGGGATGGAAAGCATGTGGCAAATTAGCTATTTGGGTGGTAGAAAAAAACCGGTCTTTGTTGTAATAGAGTAGGTACCAGTAGTCAAGGCTGATCTTGACTTATGTTTAACCTATTAGCGTGTGTGTGTATGTGTGTGCGTGTATGTATGATTAAATGTTCAAAAGACCTCATTTCTGACTTGGTGTTGGGCTAGTTAGCTGGTGATGCCTTTCATTGAGCTAGGAAAGAGGAGGGAAGAGCTTAGGAAGAAAATGATGCATCCTTTTGGGAGCACGGATTGTCAGGTAGCTTCCTGGAGCTCTCGGTTGAGAGGGAGAGAACTAGTAGAAACGGTTCTTAAATATCAGGGAGTCTGTTGGGCTGGCGGTGGAAGAGAGAGGTGTCGGTTCTAGTCTACGCTCTCCAGCAAGTCCCTGGAGTGCACATCTTCCGAGTGTTTGCTTTAACTAGGGCACATGCACATGATAAGCCCTACCAGCCTTGTGAAACTAAGAGATCTGACTGGTGGACGCTCTTGCCTGCAGGGAAAGAAAGCCCCTGGGCTTGGTTGCGGAGATGGGCGCGGGGAGGCAGGACTGACTCCTTTCAACGAAGGACTTCAGCATCATCACCCCTATGGCAAAATGCTATCTATTCACTACACATGATGCTTGAAAGAATTTGTCTTTAAGAATATGTTTCTAATAAAAAAGCAGGAATATGTTTCAGATGTAATGTAATTTAAAATGCAATGTAAATGTAATTAAAAGAAAAGGCAAAGGATGCCCGGCTTGTCAGAAAGGAGAGCCAGCCTTCTCTGCCTCCATGTCTGGAGGTGAAAGCTGGAATTTATAGATGACGTCACACCCCCCCAGTAAAGAATTCCAAGGTGGAGTGGACTAGAGCCAAGTAGGTAACAGAATGTACTGGCTCAAAACGGAGCTGGAGTATGGTCCCAAAAGTCTGGGCCGTTGGGTCTTGGCATGTGGAGCCATCCCTTGTAAACCAACTTGAAAATGTGTCTGCGTTGGGTCTAATCCTCCATTCGGCAGCCAGAGTGATCTTCCAAAAATGCAAATCAGATTTCGACACTCCCTCCTTTAAATCCTTCCGTGGCTTCTTAATTGCCCTTAGAATATACTCCAGGCTCATTAATCTGGGCTCCTTGGAACCCCCACCCCTGCCTGCCACCAGTCTAGCCCATAACTGCCTTTCCCATTTCATCTCCGTTCTGCAAGCTGCGCTCAGCTGGATTCGGAGCTTCTTCTAGTACTTAGGGTATGTGTGCTTTCTCTGCCTTTAGATCTTGCTGTCTGTTGAGTCTTTTTTTTTTTTTTTTTTTTTTAAAGTAAGCGCTACACCCAATGTGGGGCTTGAACTCATGACCCCAAGATCAAGAATCACAGGCTCTACCCACTGAGCCAGCCGGGTGCAGAGGCTAGCTGAGTCTTTTGCTCACACACGAATGCCAACTCGTCTGTCAGAATTCAGTGTGAACATTGCCTCAAGTGCTAGACGAGGTTAGGTTACCCTGCCCCATATGATTCCAGGATGCTTCCATTGCAAGGTGACGAGAAAATTCGAAGGACTTCAGGATGCGTTGGGGAGTCATGTTTGATTGTGATGTCAATGCAGCAATAAAGAGATACGAGCTCTGGGGGGACATGGATTCAGATGGTCATGTGTTGGTGTCCTAGCTCTGATGTTTTCGATCTGGGGACTTTGGGCAAGTTGCTAATTAACCCCCTTGAGTATGCACGTGGGGGTGGGTAGCAGAGAGAACTCTGTCTGCACTTAGGCCACCAAATAGACCAATAAATGAAGATTTTTAAGAATGGGACCACTGGCCTTCTCCTCTTTGACTCTGAATACAACTTAAAAGGTGAAAGTCTGGGGGCACTGGGGTGGCTCAGTTGGTTCGGCGTCCGACTCAAGTCGTGATCTAGCCCGTGTTGGGCTCTGCTCTCAGCATGCAGCCTGCTTAAGATTCTCTCTCTCCCACTGCCTCTCCCCCTGTTCTGGTCTCTCTCTCTCTCAAATAAATAAATCTTGGGGAAAAAAAGGGTGAAAGTTCTTAAATGAATTAGAAAAGACAGTGGAGAACCAAGAGCCTGATCTAAAACTCCAAAGTGAAGAATTGGAAACAGCTCAGATCAGAAAAGCTTCAATGTCTGGAATGTCCGTGGAGTCGTATTGCGTTTCTGGAGGTTTGAGACTCTCCTCTGGCACAAAGATTGGGCAAATTCCTCTGAATGCCATTGGAAAGAGCTGCTTTGGTCTCAGCCACTCTGGAAACCAGAATGCTGCCTTGTTGGTCTTAGGCTCAGGGGTGCTGGTGGGCAGGGCAGCCCCTTTGCTTGGCTTGCCCTGCCTGGGGATGCCATGGCCTGGCCCGTGTGTGACCGAGTCAGCCCACTAGCCTCCTCTGCTTGGGGACAGCTGCAGCGCCCATGGAGGGGACCCCGTGCTGGCTACCGATGTTGAGCAATGTGTTCGGGACCAGGTTGCTTTGCAGGCTTCTCAGATGGGCTTCACTACCTGCTTTAGGTAAAGCAAACTGCGATCAAGGTCTTCGAACAGTTTCTTCTACCCTCTCACAGGAGCCTCAGCCCTTTGGCCTCGTTCTGGAGCAGACCTGCGCTGGGGGGACATCTGGACTACAAGCCGTGTGGATGAATCTTGACACTCACTCCACGTGGGCAGCACCCCACGCCCGATAGGACCTAGAAAGGGAAAACGTTATGATTCTGTCCCAGAAGTCGTACCATCATTGGTGGGCAGAACATTTGGGATGTTGCCTGTGAATCTGCCTTTCTCTGCCCCTGGCTGCATCTCCGCTGCTCTAGCCCATGTATCATTCCTGCAATAAGGTCCTTTAAGGTTCGCCTTTCCCACCCAGTCTTGACTTTAGAGCCAGAGTCATGCTTTTACAAACACTGTGGGATAGGTGTCCCTTTCCTTCACAAAGACCTTTTGGTATTTCCCGTCCCCTTAGGATTAAGTCAGACTCTGTCCCACAGCTCCCGAGGCTGTTAGTGGTCTGCCTGCCATGGGGGTCTTATCCCTCGTCACCCCCCATACGGGGCTCCCAGCCCTGCACCTTCACACGCCGGGTCCGCTCTGGAACTCAGCCTCCTCCCTACTCTCTCTTAAAGCCTTTGCTTCCTCCAAGCAGCTCTCCTGAATCTGGGTCAGAGATGTGATAGGAGGGGTGCCAGCCCTGAGGGGAGGCTGGGGAGGTGGCATCTAGGATCCCTTCCTGCTCAGCCACTATATATGGGTCCGGGGAGTTTCCCAAGGCTTTTAAAGCTAATGGCACTTTCAGCTAAGTCCCAGGACAACACAGGATTATGGACCCAGTCAGGAAATGAAATCATTCTCTGGCAATTAATGGAGCCTCTCCTGGGGCACCTGGGTGGCACAGTCAGTTGAGCTTGTGACTCTTGGTTTTGGCTCAGGTCATGATCACAGGGTTGTGAGATCGAACCCCGTGTTGGTTTCCACACTCATGCTTAAGACTCTCCCTCTGTCCCTCCCCACTCAAATGAATGAATGAATGAGTGAATGAATGAATAATGATGGAGCCTCTCCTTCCTTCCATACCGCCCTTCTGATTTACAAGCATTGACTTCTTGTGGTTGTGGATGAAAAGAATACACCTTGGCGTTAAGAGAGCTGCGACCTGCTTCTTTCCACTCTCTCGTGTACCTTTGCATGCTCTTTTGAGCCTTGGTTTCCCTTCCTCTAAAGTAAGGGGATTGGTTTAGAGGGCTTCTGGGGGGTACCCGTGATTCTGAGATTCTGCGAATTTACAAGGCCATGGGACAAAATGGTTCCTAGATGCCAGCCAGCTTATCAGGTGTGCTGGCAAAATCTGGGGTGGGGAGGGGGACTGTCTTGTGGTCCAGCTGGATACCAGATTGCAGGGTATAAGAATGTTAGCAAACGTGTGAAGGGCCGCTCAACGTAGGGTTCTGGTTCAGCTGGTTGAAACTCATCCCATCCGGTCTGTTATTAACACGACACTGCTGCTCCCACGGGCAGGTCAAGGAGAGAAGGTGTGCTGATAAAGCATGGGAGCCTCTTGGGCTCTTGGAAGGTCGCCATGGTCAAGGTGAACAGATCTGGTCCTTGGGGTGTATGCTTTTGGAAAGCTTGTATAATCAGACTGTGACGCTATAAACCTTCTGCTGAGGCCGGTGAGGTACTTCCGTCTCTGTTTGCAGCAAAGCATAACCTCTGGGAGGGCAGAGAGTACCTGCGGCAGGTGAATGGAGAAATCGGGAGGCAGAGAGCCTTCTATTTTCGGTGCAAGGTGACTGGATTTGTCACATGCTGAGTTGCTTTCAAGGAGGCAAAGTGAGGCTCCTTCCTCCCTCCCCCACCCCCAGCTTGGGGGAGCCCAGGAGGTGGAGCTTGGGGGAGCCCAGGAGGCCCTGCCTCCAATGGGGGAGGGGGCTCAAGCAGCCCTTGCTGCATGCAGTTTTCCTCGAAAGCAGACTCGGGCAAACCCATGGCCCAAAGAACAGGCAATTTGCTGTTGGATACACGATGTGGTTTGCCAGACAATCATGGCTTTTTAGAGAATCCCTTTTAGAGAGGAATTGCACATTTTTGGAAAATCCCAGCTTCATCACTGACTGAGTTACTGGGAGTCAGTATTATCGAAAGAGGTCAGTACTCCAGTTCCGCCCCAGCCGAAGGTCTTTCCTGATTCCAGTTGCCCTCCCGACAGCCCTTGGGAGAAGCAGGAAGCTGCTTTCCCATTTCACACGGCGGGAAAGGAAGGCTCAGGAAGGCTCAGAAGGTTAAGTGCACTTCACATGCCAGTGAGCGCTGGAGCTGGGGCCAAAACGTTGGACACGTCTCGCTAAAGTCTTGGATTTTTTTTTTTAATTAAAATTTTTTTTTAATTTTTAATTTTTTATAATCATATATTTTTATCCCCAGGGGTACAGGTCTGTGAATCGCCAGGTTTACACACTTCACAGCACTCACCAAAGCACATACCCTCCTCAATGTCCATAACCACACCCCCTTTCTCCCAACCCCCCTCCCCCCAGCAACCCTCAGTTTGTTTTGTGAGATTAAGAGTCACTTATGGTTTGTCTCCCTCCCAATCCCATCTTGTTTCATTTATTCTTCTCCTACCCACTTAAGCCCCCATGTTGCATCACCACTTCCTCATATCAGGGAGATCATATGATAGTTGTCTTTCTCTGCTTGACTTATTTCGCTAAGCATGATAAGTCTTGGATTTTTATAACAAGCAGGCGGTACCAGATGTGAGGGGTTGTGGATCCAGTCGTGTCCTCTTCTTCTTTTTTTTCTTCCATCTGTCTGTTGCCTGCCCAGCGTCCAGTAGGGGAACAGTGAGGCCCAGCCACCAGTGGCTGCTGTCCCCTGCCCCCAGCCCTGAAAGAGAGGAGGGAAGGCAGGGGGCACCTCAGACCCGCACACTCCTGACTTGAGCCCACTTAGCCTGAGGGGCTGGCACAACAGCCCAATGAAGACCTAGGAGAGCTCGCGGAAAGGAGAAGTAACTTGCCCAAGGTCGTACATCTGATGAGAGCGACGGCTGAAGTTCATCCCGGCTATGGGATTTGGAAGCCTTCACTTTCCCGCCTCTGGGGGTGTTCTGAGGGGTGTTCTGAGGATCAAAGGCAATGAAAGTGCGTGCCTCGGGAGGATGTGGGGCATGTAAGCACTGACACAGAGCCCAGGGCTTGGTGAGAACTCTACCCTTGACTCAGAGAGGAAAATACCACCCCACACCCGCTGCCCTCCGTGATCCTCCAGAGCACGTGTGATGAGAAGGCGTGCGTTCCCTAGTACAGAGCAAATCCCGCCGATATGGGTCTAGCGATGGAGGCATAGACGTAGGATAGACAGAGGTGGGGATGGAGACGCAGGTGTCGACACGGACCGTATCTGTGCATGCAGAGAGAGACCCAGGGCCACGGATGGACCCAGGGATACAGACAGACACACACACAAGGCAGTGTGTGACCAGTGCCAGAGAATGGGACCAGGAGGAACCAAGGAGGCTGGTCCTGACTCTGCCCCTCAGGAAGTGGCTGGGGGACCTTGGGAAAATCATTTCACCTCTCTGGACCTCTGTTTTCTCACCTGTCAAATGGAGGGCCTGGAGTGGGCCGGCTGATAGAGCAGACTGGAAGAGACCTTGGAGATCTCATACCCCATCCCTTCCTGGGGTCGTGGGTAGGGGGAACTGTCCTCCAGAGAAAGGCAATGAAGTGCCCAGATCACGCAGCTGTCTCTCCTGGCCAAGCGAATCCCAGAACCAGCTCTCCAGGCTACAGCTTCTCTGCTCTGGTGAGGAATTGCAGACTGTGATTCTTTGAGCACATGGTTGGGGGAACTCAGAGAAGGAAGGGGGGATGGGGACTCTTCTGTCCTGGGGAGAAACAGCCACACTTCGTGAAGGCAGCATAGCAAGAACATGCAGAAATCGGCTGTTTCCGCACTGCGGGCAGAGGGGCTGCAGGGAACTACCGGCACCTCGGCCAGGAGGCTGCAGGGAGCCCGAGCCCTCGCTGGGCCTGATGGAAGGAGAGGCGCCCTGGAAAGATGATTCCAAACTGGTCCTCGTCCCACTGCCCTAATTAACTCTCTTTGGTGCCACGTGCTGCCCCGGGTATGTTCAGGGCCTGATGTGCTGCCAGCCGTGGTCTGCTGTGGGCACTTAATCTGTTCCGCGCTTCCCTGGCCTTCGAGACGCGTTCATCAGATATGACCTGATCATTCTACGGGTGGGACCTGAGGCCTGGATGCAGGGGGTGACCTCCCCCAGGCTCTGGACTGAGCAGGGCCTGAGCCTGGCACTTCTGGGCACCATTTGGAGGCAAGGTCTTGTCCCTTGAGTCTGCCTGCCTGCCTGCCTGTCTGTCTACCCATCTATCTACCTTGGTTACCTGCTATTATGTGTCTTAGATACCTACTATCTCATCGTGCTGCTTTCTTGCGGACAGAGGGCACGAGCAGAGCTCCCTTGCAGGTGCGCTGCACTCTCCATGCTCGGCCCGAGTCTTCTTTCAGCTTCACGTCCTTCCCTCCTTTCCCTCCTCCTCTTTATCTTCCGTAAATAACGTGCTGGTCATTTCCTGTATGCTGCCGTGTCCCCCAGGCCTTGTTCATGCCGGCAGTGCTGCCCACCTAGTCTGAAACCCTTCTCCTCTTGGCTACAAAATGAACTCCTATTCATCCTCCAGATCCAGAAAAAAATACCACCCCTTCCAGGAAGCCTTCCTTGACTTCATTAAGCAGAAATCACCTCTTCTGTGTTCCACGAGTGCTGCCATCTCCGTGTCACAGCACTGAGTGTTTTGTTAGAATCAGAGAAGGATGAACTTCTACTGTGAAAGACCAGAGAGCCGATATTTTTTAGTCTCTGTTGCAGGCATTCGCCTCTGTCCCTGTGGCATAAAGGCAGCCACGGACAGTACACAAATGAACGAGCAGGGCTGTATTCCAGTATGACTTTATTGAGGGGCACTGAAACTTGAATGGCGTTTATTTTCACGTGTTACAAAATGTTATTCTTCCTCACCCCTCAATCCCACCACTTAAAAATGTAAAAATCACTCTTAGCTTGTGGGGGTTGGGTCTGACCTTTCGGTACTGCCTGTGTTCCTGGGATTAAACGCTTCTTTTTCTCACTGGTCTGTGCACAGTGCTGTAGCTGGTCTACTCTGTCTCCCCAGAGCCCGTGGGTTGATTGAATGAACCTGGTGATGTTCACTCAGCAGAGACCCACAGAATAACAATCCTTAATGTCTTAAACAACTCTTCAAGCAAGGGAGGCCGATCAGGCATCACTGTTCCTACTTCATGGGCAGGACAACTGAGGCCGTGGGACCCCGGGCCCCGGGAGAGCCCCAGGGCTCCTGCTTCCTACTCGGACTGGGCTGTCACCATGTCTCTGGTCCTAGCGGGGCTGCTGTGACTGCTGAGCCCTGCTCCATGGCCGAGTACAGCAGCTCCTCGAGGAACCAGGCCAGCGGAATGCTCCGCATTCTGCGTGCTGGATACAGCAGAAGGCGGCCAGGAGCCTGTCCTTTGGCTGTGAAGTGGAAACAGTCTGGTGCCTGCCTAGGGAAGAGGCTTTTGTCGAAGTGGTTTGGTTGCCTTCCTGCCTCTCTCTCGGGTGCTGAGCTCCTACAAGGGGAGGCAGTGGTGTCTGTTCTGGTGAGGGGGAATTGTTACACGGAGCTAAAATTAGATGTTTTGTTTGAATTATGTTAATCTGACTTAATTGCTGCAGAATGTCACTGTTCTTCAGAAATCAAGCAGCCTGCCTGTCTTGGGGAACACTGAGGCTCGTTCACATGCTGCAGGACCTCCCCATCCCGCACCTCCACCTTCCTGAGCTCACCCGTCCCTCCTAACAGACCCAGCAGGGCAGCAGCCCAGAGGATGTGATCCCGTGATCCCCGTTGTTCTGGACAAGGAAGCTGAGTCTCACGGGGGGGGAAGGTTCCATTCCCCAGTCCACACCAGATCACAGCAGGTCACAGCAGATCACACAGGTCTGATTTCCGGGCATCTTCCGTTCTACTGGTGCTAGAGCTTAAAACTGTGTTCCCCACCCCGTTGTTGAGGCTGGCTTCTTTAAGTGCAGGCGACTAGTGCAGTGGCTCTCGGGACAGCTCGTAGAAGGGACTTACGCTCACCTTAGCGCTCTGCTGTGACCATTTTGAAGTTGTTCTTCATTTTATCTGGGCATCTGGGTGGCTCAGTCGGTTAAGCATCTGACTCTTGGTTACAGCTCAGGTCATGATCTCAGGGTCATGGAATGGAGCCCCATGTCAGGCTCCGTGCTCAGCGGGGAGTTTGCTGAAGATTCTGTCTCTCCCTTTCTCTCTGCTTCTCCCCCTGCTCATGCTCTTTAAATGAATGAATGAATGAATGAGATCTTTTAAAAAAAGTCATCATTTTTTTAACACTGCATTTTCATTTTGCACTGGGCTATGCAAATTATGTAGCCAGGCCTGGCCATGAGATTGTCTTCGTGGGCTAGCCCTTGGACTTTTCCATCTAATTAGCCTTGAGTACAAGTCGATCTTGGCCTTGGCAGTTGAGATATCCAGAGGTGCTTCTTTTTATTAATAACTGCCCCTAAACCTGTCTGAAGGTGAGATTCCACGTGGCCTGTGCTGAGAAGGCCAGCGAGTCAGCCTTCAACTCCTCTTCCTTTTGGTCTTTGCCTCTGGGCTGTGGGGCGGGAGTGTGTCCAGGTGCTGGCAGGGGACGGTTCTCACACCAGAGGCGAGTTTGGAGGTGTGAGAAGTGTCCCTCCCCCATCTGTGGCTGGAGCACCACCCAGTCTTTGGGTACCATCTCTCCAGAAGGATTAAGAATTCAGAGCCTCGGAGCGCCTGGGTGGCTCAGTGGGTTAAGCCTCTGCCTTCAGCTCAGGTCATGATCTCAGGGTCCTGGGATCGAGCCCCATATCAGGCTCCCTGCTCAGCGGGGAGCCTGCTTCTTACCCCTGCCCCCCCCCCCCCCATCTGCTACCTACTTGTGATCTCTCTCTCTCTTTCTCTGTCTGTCAAATAAATTTTAAAAAATCTTAAAAAAAAAAAAAGAATTCAGAGCCTCTCCTACTCCTCAGGTCTGATGCAGATTAAATTCTCTGTTAGTTTCAGTCATTGCTGCAGATGGCATTCGGGGTTATTTCCTAGGTCTCATGATGGGTCTGAGAGACGTGTGGGTATGGTAGTGCTGTTGGACTCTGCACCTTCCAGAACTGCTGGTTTATGTGCTTTCTGCGGGCCGTGTCTACCAGGAGCGATGATATCCGTGGGCACTGACTGCCGGCTGGCTGCGGGGCTGGGTGCCCAGGCTCGCCGCTCTCTGCCCTCTCCCTCCTGTGGCTGTGGCACCTGGGCTTGCCTGTGCTCTGTCCCTCAGACACACCTAACTCGTCCCATTTGGGGCCCTCGTGTTTCAAGTTTTCTTTGTCTTCACTATTCTCTCCAGAGCTGGCTGGCTCCTTTTCATCTGTCTCAGCTCACCCTTTGCCCACAGTCACCCTTCACCCCACACTTGGCGGCGCACCCACCCACTCTGTCACCTCCTTCTGTTTGTCTTCATCATTGGGAATAATCCCATTTCTGGTTTACTACCTTTCTCCCCGCCATCTGCATTAAAAAATAAATTCTCTGAGAACAGGGACCTTGTCTGTTTCATTCTGTACTCTATTTCCAGCAAGTAGAAGAATCCATGGCATACAGTAGGTGCTCAATAAGTGTATATTGGACAATATAAGGAATCACCACTCTTGTAGGCCAGGCACCAGTAGCCTCATGGGAAGGATGGGGAGATTGAGACCCTAGAGCAATTCAGTGACTTGCCCAAAGTCTCCCAGTTTAGCAAGGAGGGCTTTTGCCAACTCTGCAGCCGAGACAAGCCACCAGAAGCCAGCTGTGACCCGACTGGCGGCCCCAACCTGGTGTTCACTGAGCAGGAGGGCATGTGTGTGCTTCTGAAGCCAGCCCACTGATGCTCGCTGACTCCCTTCCTGGGGTCCTTCTGTGACAGCATGGAAGTTTTATCTGATAGTTCGGTTTATCTAAAAAATCAGACACAGAAATGATTTTGATTTGCAAAATTTTAAAGTCTTTCATTAAATCAGGTTTAGTTTTACATTGATCAAATGGCCTCTATTGAAAAGAAAAAAAACCCTTTGAAACCTGCTGAACCTCCGTGGATCGTTCCTTGTAAACAGGAGACAGCCTGTTGCACAGCTGCTGGGAAAGGTCAAACCTGGTGCAGAAACGCGAGGGATCACCCCTACCCAACAGAAATGCTGTCTTCGTGCCTTCGTGAAAACCCTTCAGTCCAGTGAGGATTGGGTAAGGGAACTTGACAGCCTTCCCTTCGGCATTCTTCAGCTTGAGGTTGAAAGTCAAGCCTTTCCGTGGTGTAAAGGCAAGTATAGAGGTTTCTGCGTTAGGCCTTGTTGCAGATCTGAGCCTCGGTTTTCTGACCTGTAAGATAGGCATCAGTCCCTCCTCGACATCTCTGTGTGGCAGCGAGCTTGAAAGGAAATGTTCAGTGTGCCCCTTCCTCACATGCAGGCTCAAGGGCAGCCCCTTGCCTGGGTGGGGTTGGGGCCATGGGCACGGCTGGTGGCACTTTAGACAGAAATGCCCTGTGACGAGGACAGCTGGGGAGGAAGGAGGTGGTTGGGTAGGGGCCTTGTCCCGGCTTTGGAGGGCTCTGGGCAGCACCGTTGGGGGCCCCCTGGCAGGCAGGCCACCCTGCCAGACAGCACCCCACCCACTTGCAAGAGACCCGGGCTCAGCCCGCTCCACCCAGACCCACCCGGGGGCACTGCCGGGGGCGGCCGAACTTTGGGAGACTCTTCCTTTGCCAGACAGTTCTTACCCTAGTTCACTGGCCTTTTCCTGGGCCCAGGGAAACCCTTTGAATCAGAATCTCTTCTGATCTCACTTGCAAGTGAGATCAGAATCTAGAATTTTCCCAGAGGCCTGCAGACACTCCAGGCCCAGTGGCCAGGCTGGGGCAGGCAGGTCTGTTGCAGTCGTCCTTGGGGAAGATCTCTTCTGTGACCAGAGGGGAGGGAGGCTCCTGCCAGGGCAGGAAGGACCCCCAAGGGTGTCAGGCTCCCTTTGGAGGGAGAATGCGCTTGTGTGCCTGGGCTCGGTCTGAGCGTGCATCCCCTGAGGGGGAGCTTTGAGGAAAGAAGGCCCGGGAGATATGCTTGGGCCTCGCTTCTCTTGCCCGGCTGCCTCCTTGCCTCTGACAGTTGCAACATCATGTCATCTAAAAGCACAACAGAAAGAGCAAAGAAGACTGTTGCTCTTTCTCTGAGGGAAAGGGCACCCCCCGAGCTGGTGACGTGTGGGAATCCATCCTGGCCGTGGAAAGTGTGCACTTTCTGACCGGAGACCACGGAACCCACCTGCTTCGGCAACGAGTGTAGTTGTGGAAGACCTGGCCCAGCCAGGTGACCAAAATGCAGGAAGTGTCTGTTGCTGTGTGCGCACGCGAGGGTGTCTGACTCTGGAAGCCGAGTGGTCCCTTGGGAGGAGCTGGGACTTTGGAGTTGGGTGGGTCTGGGGTCCAGTCAAGGCTCCATCTGGTCGAATCCCTTGTAGCTTTTCTCTTCTCGCCTTCTTGGTTCTCTGGTGTCGGCATGGAGGCTGACATGGCGTGGAGAGACCAGCAGCCTCTCTCTCAAGGACTTCCGGGTGCCCAAGGAAGAGGACCCCTGTCTTCATCCATGGGGACCTTTCTGTGCATCAGTTCTTCTCTCGCTCTTAGCTGGAGGCCTCTGAGCTGGGAGCTGACACTGGGAGCCTGGGATGGCTGACGCCGTGTGCCAGGGGGCTGCAGGACCCCCAGCTTCTGGGCAGCCATGGTTTGGAGAATCAGGAGAGGAGGGCTTGGCGTTAAGGACAGGGGAGAGAAGAGGCAGGAAGAGAGGAACCTGGTCTTTCTCTCTCTCTCTCTCTCTCTCACACACACACACACACACACACACACACCATCCTTCCTCCCAGCTGCCATCCTAGGCTCTGTAAACAGACAGAAGTAGATCGTCCTGAGGGCCCACCACAGGGATGCACAGGTCGCCCCCTCTCTGGACCACCGTGGACTCCCACCAGCATGTCCTGAGCATGTCAGAGCTGTGACGAAGCTTTTCATCTCATAGACTTCCGTGGCTAAAGTCACCCCCCAGAGGGTCCGTGACACTGGAGAAATGGGGGAATTTAAAGGCAGGAAGCCGTGACCGGGAAGGGAAAGCAAAGGGAGTTGAGGCTGGAACCAGAAAGTGAAATTCTTTTTTTTTTTTTTTTTTGCTGGGGCTGAAGAGTGGGGCAGCTAAGACAGAGGTATTCTAGGACCTTCTCTGTTTATAGGCCAGTGAGGGGCCGATAAAGGCTTTTGTTGTCCCCACCTTGGGAGCCTGCTTGGAGACACGGGGAAGGGCCGCCCGCAGACCCCGTCTCGGGGACAGTCTGGGAGAGACCCGGGCTCAGCCCGCTCCACCCAGACCCACCCGGGGGCACTGCGGGGGGCGGCCGAACTTTGGGAGACTCTTCCTTTGCCAGACAGTTCTTACCTTAGCTCACTGGCCTTTTCCTGGGCCCAGGGAAACCCTTTGAATTAAATTTAATTCAGGAGAAACAAATGGTGATGGCTTGAGCAAAAACAAGACTCCAAAGGGGCCTTTCCAAGTGTCTGGTCCTTGATGTGTGCCAGTGGGCGTCGGGCGCCCCATCTCTGCAGGAGCAGCGGTTTACTGCAGAGGTTCCCTGGACAGTTCTGGGTGCAATTACCAGGACAAGTCCTCCCCACCCCCTGCCCCACCCCATGTGCGGCTGCCCTACGGCTTCCCCAAGAGATGTCCCCAAACCTGGGTTTTTCAAGGCCCCACCCAACCCTCCCTCCTGTCAAAGGGTCTCTTAGTACATACCGCCTCTGTGTGTGTGTGTGTGTGTGTGTGTGTTTGCGTGTGCGCGTGTGGAGGGGAGGGTGTTGATCTTGAACTTGGCTGGATCTACTTGGCTCCTGGAGTAACACGTCCAGCCAAGGTCTCTGGCCGTGCTCTTCCTGCCGCCCCTTGGCTCAGCATATGAGGCAGAGGGTGTCACCACTGTGCTGGTGGCCTCTTTCCCCCAGAAAGACAGGAGGTGGGTCAAGAAGAGTTGGCTGCGGCTCCAAGGGTCTCGAGGTCCAGCACTGAGTAGGGCAAGGCACAAGGCTCCACCCTCGAGCAGCCTGCGCTGGTCGGCGCCCCTCCCCACCCGGACAACCGTCAGTGAACCAGTTTACAGAGCTCTGAGCTATTTAACTTACTCTAATCCCCTCAGGGGGCGTCATGGTTCCAGCGTGGCTTTTGGAATAAGGCTAGTCCAAGACAAACCCGGCCGGTACCACCTGTAACCGCCGGCCAGTTAACCTCGATAAGCCTCAGTTTCTTATCTGCAAAATGGGGATGAGACTCATAATGCCTGTCTTTGTCGGGTCACTGTGGGGATGAAGTGAGATCGTGACCGTGACGGGCCGGTTCGTGGAAAGTGCTCGGGGTGGATCTTCTGGACTTGGTATTATCGTCCTCATTTACAAATGGGAAAATGTACCCTGGAGGGAGAAGCCGTCCCAGAGTGTGGCATTGCCAGGACGTGGTGGATCAAATAGGACTTCAAACACCCTTCTTATGAGAAGGCACTCAAGACATGGCCAGAGATGATGGTATTAAATGGAACTTTGAGGCAGCATGGAAGAAAATTTAGTCATTTATTTATTTGCAGACAAAATCAATCAACTCTTTAAAATGGAAGAGTGATTTTTTTTCCCCCTAAAGGAAATGAACTACAACAGAGTAAGGAAGTCCTTGGGTAGAAGGAACAGTCGCAGAAAGCAAAGCCCTTTTCACATTGATGGCTTCAGACTTCCGCCCTGTGGAACTGGGCTCGCTCGAGAGATCTCTCTTCAGGAGAAGATGCTTGAGGCATTAATCGCGTCTCTACACACCATGTTACCCATGGTTCTGCCACAGAATCTCTGCCTTTGTCACCAGCGTCATGGACCATCAAGGTCCCCACCACTGGGGGTGGATTGCTGGGGAGGATATGCCCTGAGGCTTGGGGTCTCAGTGTTCCTCAGGTCAGGGTGGTGGGAGCGGTGTGGGAAGGAGAGCCTGGCTCGTCTTTTAAAGATGTTGCAGAGAAAGACCTGGGCCGTCCTCCTATCCCTGAGAGGCTGTATTAAGCCTTTCTGCCTGTGTTTCACTTTTTTTTTTTTTTTAAAAAAAACCTTAAACTCCCTTTATAATCCAGGTTGAGGATCATGAAGCGAGTGCCCCCGCCTTGGCATACACCCCAGGTGCACCGATCACACAGCCACAGCTGGAGGTGACCCCCCTCCCCCCCGCCTGCCAGCCCTCAGGTCTGTGACCCTGGAGCTGGGCTCTGACTGTCGCCTTTACCTGGAATGACTTCCAGAAATATGGCTTAGTAGGGAAATAGAATTCGTCTGTGCAGAACTCGAGCTAGATTGGAACCGGGGCTTCGGGTCCCTGCCTGTACGGCTTCTGGCACGTCGTTGAACTTCGGACCCGTGTGTCTTTCTGTCTGAAGTGTGGGGGATGGTGTTGTTGGGGGAGTTGGTGGGAGAATGTGCCTAGGGGGCCTTGGCCCATTGCCTGGCAGGGAGCAGGGCCGGGCCGGGAGGGGCCGGGCTTGGGCTCAAAGAGGCCACACCACTCTTGACCACCGTGTCTGGGCTCTGCTTGGGGGGCCCTGAGGGCCCCAAGGGTCCGTTCCTTCCCTCTGTGTGCCCATGGAGACATTTAGCATGAAGTCATCTTGCAGCCTCCTTTGGGGGGCAGGGTTTCTATGACTAAGACTGCGAATCAGCTTGGGCGATGCTAGGCTTGTCTGTTTCTGAAATATTAAAAACTCTTTCGAGTGGGTTAGACCAAAGTGATGACAGCAGCTTATAAATAATAAACCCAGCATGGGCCGCTGAGGCCCTGTCTTCTGGAGCATGGGGGCCTCTCCTCCCAACCCAGGGGCGTCGGAAGGGGCTTCCAAGGGCCGGAGGAACTGGGCCTTCCCAGATCTGTGGATGCAGGGAGAGGGCAGACTCTGCCCCCAGCTCTGTGGCCGCTGCCATGGCTCCGTGGAACTTCACAGATTTTCAAACACATGATTCTATCAGGGCTCTCTGCTGCATGGTGTCTGAGCTTCCTGGCGCGGCTCTAACACGGTACTGCCGCCCACTGGGGGGGCTAAGATGACAGAGACCGATTGTCCTGGGGTTCTGGAGGCCAAGAGTCTCAGAGCACGGTGTCGGCAGGGTTGGTTCATTAGGAGGGCTCTGAGGGACACAGTGTTCCAGGCCTCAAGGCTTCTCGGCGGCTTCTCGTGGCTTGCTGGCCATCTTTCGTGCTCCTTGGTCTCCAGATGCCTCACCCCAATCTCCGCCTTCATGTTCACGTGCTGTTTCCCCATGTGCGTCTCTGTGTGTATCGCCCCCTCTATGTAAGGACACCAGTCATAGTAGGCTCGAGCCTACCCTAATGACCTCATTTTAACTTCATTATCTCTGTAAAGATCCTGTTTCAAAATAAGGTCACATTCTACCGCACTGGAGGTTAGGACTTCCACGTCTCTTTTTTAGGGGGGAGAGACACTTCCACCCACAATCCACGGGTGGGCACAGGCCAAACGTGTGTGTGCCTGGAGGGTCGCAAGCTGAGGACAGGGGCACCTGGAAACCTGGACTGACTGTGCTTAGGGAGGGGCTCTCGGCTGTTCAGAGCCTCCTCTCATTTACTAGGGAGGAAACCCTCTCCAAAAGGGGGCACCCCCTGCAGCAGAACACCAGCTGCCTGAAGCCCAGGCCAAGGTGCTTGCCCATCCCCCTCCAAGCCTCCCCGGGGACAGTTAGGTGTGAGTTCCCCTATTTCCTGGAGCGGAGGAAGAGAAGGGAGGGGAAGGAAACATCCATTGTGTGTGCCAGATCCTTCCACGTCTCATTGAATTTTTAAGGGAACATCTATGCTGGATATGACCCTTTCCATTTTCCCCTTTCTTTTGTTGTGGGAAAAAAATGTGTAACCCTGAAGTTACCGTCTTACCCATTTTTAAGTGTACGGTTTACGTACATTCTTGTTGTAGTTTAAGTACACCTATCACCACCATCCACAGAACTCTTGTCGTCTTGCACAAGTGAACTCTGCACGAATTAAACGATAATGCCCCTTTCCTTCCCCCCAGCCCCCAACGAACACCATTTTACTGTCTGTATCTATGGACTTGACTACTCTAGTTACCTCTTAGAAGTGGAATTCTATAGTAAATTTGTCTTTTGTGGCTGCCTTATTCTACCCAGTAAAATGTCTTCAAGGGCAGCCATGTTGTAGCATGTGTCAGACTCTCCTTCATTCTCAAGACTGAGCAATAACCCATTGTATGTCTACACCACATCTTGTTTATTTGTTCCTCCACTGAGAACGGGTTGCTTCCACATTTTGGCTCTTGTGGGTGATGCTGCTGTGTAATGGTGTACAGACATCCGTTCAAGTCCTTGCTTTCAATTCCTTTTTGTACCCAGAACTGGAATTGCTGGATCATATGGTCTTTCTATTTTTAAATTTTTGAGGAACCGCCATATTGTTTTCCACAGTGGGTCGCCATTCCCACCAGCAGTGCCCAAGTGTTCCAGTTTTTCCACGTCTGGCCAACACTCACTGTGTTCTACTTTTTTGATAGAAGCCCTCTGAATGGGTGTGAGATGGTATCTCGTACTTTCGAGTTGCATCTCCCTAATAATTTGTGGTGTTGAGCATCTTTTCATGTGCTTATTGGCCCTATCCATGTGTCTTCTCTGGAGAAACGTCTAGTCACGTCCTTTGCTTATTTTTGAATTGGGCTCTTGTTTTTTTGTGATTGAGTTTCCATCCTTATTTTAACAACAAGCAAATCAAGGCTCTGAGAAGTCAGGAAACTGGTCAAAGATTGCATGTCCAGGTAGTGGTATGGCCGGAGATAGGACCAGTCAGTCCACGTAAAGTTCCCACTCTTTCCACTTCCCACTGTGTGCTGCCTCGGCAGCGACTGCCCGTACCCAGGACTGGTTGGAAAGAGGGGAAGATGAGCAGGTCAAATCAGTAAAGATTTGTTGAAGTTACTACGGGGAACCCAACCCTAGATTCCATGGGAGGTCAGGAAAGCATAGCGATAGCCTTGACTCTCGTTGGCTTCCAGTTTCACTGGGGAGAGAAGATTCAGACTCATAAACGAACCAGAGAATAACACAAGAGTTATGTGAAGGTCTGTGTTGGTCCAGGTGGATAAGTAGGGGGTCTGGACTGAAGTTCCGGGACAGAGAGAGAATGAGGACGGCAGGGGGCCTCTTAGACCAGTGCCCCACCTGGTGGGAGGGGCTGGCTTTGTTGTGGGTGTGGTCTGGGAGGAGAATGATGGACATGGAGGCTGCAGAGAGGCTACTTCTGGAGGACAGTGACCAGTTGGAGCACGAGTTTGCAGGGCGGTGAGAGACCGGGATGGAGAGGGACAGATAAGCCACGTGATCGCACAAGAGCTGGGAGGGCTGGGGAAGCCCCTTGTCCTTGATTCTGGAGGGAGCTTTTACCGAGTGGAGGCACCGACCCATTGCCCCCAGCTGTGCCCTTTCCATGTGCACGCTGGGATGCAGAACAAGGGTGCTCAGGTGGGAGGATCACCCACACGACCAAAAGCTCTGTGAGTATGAGCTCGGGCTGCTGCTGCTGAAGCCCAGCAGGTGTGCGTGGCCAGCCCACACCTGCCCCGCTTCTTCCAGCTCAGCTCTGGGCGGGCTCAGAACCCATTTCATTGTCTTTCCCTAGAACTTGTGTCTGTTCGTCATTCCGAGAAATGGGCCTGCCAGCAGCAGCAGGGGCCTGCCGAGAAATGTAGCCACCAGAGAGCTACAGCAGGCCTTTCTGCTTAAGGCCACGTGCTTCTCTGGCCCCTGGAAGCCTTGCTGAAGACCTACAATTTCTTTTTTTTTTTTTTTTTAAGATTTTATTTATTTATTTGACAGAGAGAAATTACAAGTACACTGAGAGGCAGGCAGAGAGAGAGAGAGAAGGAAGCAGGCTCCCTGCTGAGCAGAGAGCCCGATGCGGGACTCGATCCCAGGACCCTGAGATCATGACCTGAGCCGAAGGCAGCGGCTTAACCCACTGAGCCACCCAGGTGCCCTGTGAAGACCTACAATATCTCATGCAGCTCTTTTCATGACCCCTGGAACTAGGGGTTCGAGAGAGGCTGCTGATATGGGATCGAGCATCCCCGGGAACAGCAGCGAAGGCACAGGAAGCTCTTAAAGATGGGAGTGACAGTCGTGTCCCCTGGGCCTAGCACAGGGCGTGACACGATTGAAACTGAGTACATGTGATTCGAATGAATAAAGGTGAGTCAGTAGTGGAGAAGGTGATTCTACCTCGTTCTCAGAAGGCACTGAGGACGGATTCTCAGGAAGTGTGTGCCCATCCCGTTCTCAACTCTGTTAGCAGGGGCCGTCTGCCTCCTCAACCCCATGCATGTCATCTCAGGGGCATTTAGTAACCAGGCCTCAAAGGGTCGGGGTGACTCCCTTTGTCTGGCTGGTTCTCCCAGCCTCCTCCTTTAATGCAGGGCATGAAGAGATGACCCTTTCTTTTGGCTGTGCTTCTGTTTTTTGCAGTGCGGCTTTTGGGCAACCGCACCCCTGTGGTCTAGAGCTCCATTAATACAGAGTCCTGCCCTCCTTAGCCAACTGAGTTGGAGTCTCTCGGGATAGAGAAGCCCCCCCCCCCACTTTTTTTAAGGTTTTGTTTATTTATTTGAGAGAGAGTGTGCTCGCACCAGTAGGGGGAGGGGGAGGGGCAGAGGGAGAAGCAGACTCCCCGCTGAGCAGGGATTCCCAACATGGGGCTCCATCCCAGGCCCCTGAGATCACGACCTGAGTTAAAGGCAGATGTTTAACCAACTGAGCCACCCAGGCGTCCCAAGAAACTTTTTTTGAACTTCTTCTTAGGCGAGTTTTCTATACACTGAAGTTTGGGAACTACTGCCCTAAGAGACCAATAATATTGCAAAATTATTGAACATGTGGACCTGTAGCAACATGGAAATATTGGAACTATATGGAAATATACATGGAAATATATGTAACTCCTCATTGTCACATTTTGACTGAGTGTAGGCTTTTATGATGTGTGGTGTCACCAAATCAAAATCTTGTGTGAGCTGACCCCCGGGTGTTGGAAGGCACTCCCAGGCCTCTGTGGGTGCAGCTTCCAGAAATTCTCGGCTGCCTTTCCTACGTAGGGCAGCACCTCTCAGCAGGGTCCTGCTCTCACCTCTGTCAGTGCGGGGTGCCCATCGTAGACAGTGCGGCATCTGGGGCTGCCTCGGAAAGACTGAACTCAGATCTCTGGAGGGTGGGGGCCTTGTGTCCGCATTTTAAGCAAGATCCCTGATGATTCTTCTGCTTAGCGAAGTTCTAGAACAACAGACTTCACCTCCCTGCCTGAGACCTCAAGGATGCCATATGGGAGATCTGGGGACTCCTGCTGGTCTTGAGATACGGATGGAACTGGGGGAACAGTCTTGTCCAACCACACGGTTTTCAATATGAGGAAGGGCTCATTTCCTGATATCTCCCACTCCGGATCTGTGATTCCTTCCCTGCTTTCTCGGCTTGGGAAGACTCACAGGGAAACCATGGTGCGTCAGGTTTCTCTTGTGTGTCGTGCCTGTGCTGAGCACTCCGCTCCTGTCGCTTCATTCAAAGTCTCTAAAGAACAGGAAATGTGGGGCGTCTGGCTGGCTCAGTCGGTTAAACATCTGCCTTGGGCTCAGGTTGTGATCCCAGGGTTTGGGGATCGAGTCCCGCGTTGGTCTCCCTGCTCAGCAGGGGGGTGGGGGTCCTGCTTCTCCCTCTCCCTCTGTTGCTTCCCCCTGCTCGTGTTTTCTCTCTCTGTCTGAAATAAATAAATAAAATCTTAAGGAAAAAAAAAAAAAGAACATGAAATGTTTTGGGCCAGTATTCCCCTGCCCCCGCAGATCAGGACACGCTTCACCGGAGAGCTACAGTCCTGGCCATTCCTGTCCCATCTCCGAGCTGGAGCCTCCTCATCCCTTTGCCTTCTGTTAAATGGGCCTTGGGTGAAATTCCTTCCATCTGAAGGCCAAAGAGCCCTTATCAACTTTTGTTCCATGGACTTCGTTCTGCTCCCCGCCGAACTTTCTAGGCTCTTTAAAAATTATTTTGAACAGAATAATTTTGGTGCAGTATTTCCTCACCTCAAGCTTTAGTCAAGTTTGTAAATAATGAATCAGACCGGGGTCAATATCTTACGGCAAATGATTGAAGATTCCTACCAGATGATCTGTTGGAAGAGGTTCCCAGGTACATTTCTTAATTATTCACAAGATGTATAAATTTATAAATCATCCATGAGATGATAAGAAAGGCTGTGAATATTTCTGATGGGGTTTCATACATTGTGTGGCATCCGCATTCAGGCCTTGCCCTTCCTGAAGGTCCCCGAGAGGACAACTCCTGCCTAAGTAATTGTACGTCATCTTGGTGTGGTGCTTCTGAACGGGGCTCTCCCTGCCTGCCCACACTGGGCTGTTTGATCAGATCGAGAAATATTTAGGTTTTCACACCTGACAGGAAGCCTGTTCCCGACATCTGGGGGGCTGAAGCTGGAGCACTGCTAAGCCTCCTCCAGCACGCCCCACCCCCCACGGAAGACTTAGCCAGCCCCAGTGTCGGTGGTGATGAGGTTAAGGAGCCCTCTCTTAGTACTCCCTGCTTAGTACTCCTGGCTTAGTACTCCTTAGTACTTAGTAACTCCCAGGTTAGGAAGCCCTCTCTTAGTACCCCTGCCACTGTTGCAGTCATCAAAGCCTGTTTTAGAAACATCATTCACCCATCTAGAAGTATCTGCAGAACTTCATCTGTGGGCCCAGTCCCGGGCTAGGAGTTGGGGATCCTGGGCTGGGAATCACTGGCTTTTCAACAAAGGCCTACGCAGATGAGTGGGGTGATGAGAGAGAAGACCCAGCAGCATCATGACGGAGATGTACCAAGCTGCTTGGGGCATAGAGGAGGCCATAGCCTAGCCCGAGGGCCCGGGGGGCTCCCTGAGGAGGCGGTGTTTGCGTGGAACCCTCCAACAGAAGTAAGAGACTGATGAGGCTGCAGGGAGGAGGGAGACTGCTCTAGGCAGGGGGAACAGCACGTGTAAAGGTCTGGAGAGAGGACAGGGCCTGTCTGGGGGCTGCAAGCGGTTCCCTGGGGCTGCCACGGAGAGCCCTGGGAACCGGGCATTGCCATGGCCACAGCCCCCTCACCCTTTCCAGAAACTTTGTTCCTTAGGCCCGGATGTTAGCATTTCAAGAGTTTTTATGGATGGTATGATTAGCCCTCCGGTGGCTTATTGATGAGAAAATGTCTCCTCCCTTTGCCGTGCTTCATGGCCGCCTCGCAGATGCTGCTCCTTCAGCAGGAACAAGACCATCATGAGACCAGAAGGCAAAGGAGCATGATCGGGCATGGGGGGCTGGGCTGGCACTCACCCTGCTCTCAGAGACCCTTATCTTCAGAGGTCTCTCTCTAGGGCCTCTCAGTGAGCTGTCAGCAGCTACGCCTTAGCTGCTTCTCCCGGGGCTGGGCTCTGTCCTCCGTCATGCTTGGAATCCATTAGTGAGATGGACGGGACATTGACAGTAGGGTGGGAAACAGTATGGCGGTTCCCAAAAGCTTAAATAGAATTGCTGTAGGACCCAGCCATCCCAGGTCCGGGTACACACCCAAAAGAATCAGAAGGAGGGACCCCAGCAGATATCTACCTACCCACGTACATAGTGAAAACGCAGCGGCAACTCCGGCGGTCACCAGTGGATGAGTGGACGCACGGAATGCAGTCTGTCCATGCAGCGGAGTTGTAGTCAGCCTTAAAAAGGCAGGCAATTCTGACCTACCCTGGAGCTAGATGAACCTTGACACCAGGTACAGCGAGGTGTAAATTTTCACTTTGTATGGGCTCCCGTGCCGTTTGCGCACGCCTTGTGTGGCCGGCCCCTCGCTGGGCGGAAGGATGGAGGGAGGCCCCGCGCAGCCGGAGCAGGGGCTGCGGACACAGCTGTTGCAAGGGGGACCTTGACTTTAGAGAGTTCCTTCAAGTCCCTCCTGAGACTCGCTCAGACAAGGTAGGCCTGGGGCCCCCGCGGCATCAGCAGAGCCCCCTGAATATATGGGGTTTGTGGCAACTCATTGCGTGGTTCCTTCCTCCTATGTGATATTGTTCCTCTAAAAGAGCAAAATCCTATGGGCTCTTGGCGACGTTTCTAGTGTTTTAATCTAGGGGCGTGAAATCTGCTCACCCTCCCAAGCGCGGCGTTCCGTTGCCTCGTGAGTTGGGTCTTTTTGCCAAGACCGAAATGGAAAGTTTGCTGCAGCTCACGCTACCTCAGCCGTTTGTGCTGGCGAAGCCATGGGGGAGGCGTCAGGCTGTCTGTGTCCGTTGGGCTGGAGCTAGGGAGTGTCTGGGAGGCCAGAGGATGTCAGGAACACAGCCGCGATCATGAACACAGCCGGTCACGGTGCGAGAGCTCAGGGACGGCCGCAGGCAGATTGGCAGCGCTGGGGGTGACGTCCTGGGTCCCTGAGGGTGCAAGCCTTTCAAAAGGGCTTGCAGACTGAGGGAGGGTTTTGCTTCTTGTCTTCTTGCTATCAAGCTGATCCACACTCCACGCTGGACACTCACCTTTCCTGCGGGGAGAGGCTGAGCTCTCGGGCTGCAGAATGTTCGTTGGGAAACACTTCATGAAACTCCCAGCATCAGGCTCCTGGGTGCAGAGCTGTGCTGGGAGCCAGGGGGCCCTGGAAGAAGACAGAGAGAGGGGTGTGCAGGTTGCCTGTCCTGGATTGCTCTGCACATACTTTTCAACGCATGTGCTCCATGACTGACCATAGTTACGTTGATAGGGGGTCGGAGTGATCAATTTCCCTTTCGGCTTCACCCACTCTGTGCTCATCTCTGCAGAGCTTCATGTTCCTTAAATTCTTCCATTTATGTTATTTATGATGCAATAGCTTTGGCGGAAGCAGTTATGTTTTGCTTTTTTTTACAACGCAGGCCAAGCGTGGTTACCAGCCAGCAAATCCTGCCCTCCGATGTGGGGCCCTTTCCCACGCAACCAAGAGCTGCAGGTGGAGGAGGGCCACGGAGGATGGGGCGGGTTCCTCCAGGGCTCTGGGAGCTAACCGGCTCCCATGGCTCTGCGTGCACACGCGCTGGCAGCTCGCCTCTGCTGGGGAGGCTGTCCACAGCCCCAGATGGCCACTGAAGAGTGTCCCAGGCATTTAAATAAGGAAACTCTAGCACAGGTTTTTCCCTATATTAACCAGTGGGAGAAATAATATTCCATTTGGCTTCTGTAGAAAATGATACCTAAATTTAAAGGAAGGACTTAACACAAAACCAACTCATTCTTTGTACCTACCGTTACATAATCAGAACCAAGTATGACTGACCTTTAGCACTTGTTCAGTCCTAGGACTCATAGGAACAGCCTGAAAGAAAGAATGTTTGCTATTCCAAGAGGTAGGAGACCTCAGCTCTGGGCCCCAGTTCACCTCTTACAAACTGTATGACACTTGACAGTCACCTGTCTGGGCCTCAGTTGCTTTATCTGCAAAATGGGTTGATAATACCTCATTGACAAGGGTGATGCTCAGAAAATTTATCAACTAGTCCAGCCAGGGCCTTAACCCACCCAAAGCTATGATTCTATGAATGTTATCAAAAGCACACAATGTTCATGTGTAATAAGATGCGTATATTGAGGTTCATTAGTAAAACAAATTACCAAGCAGTACATATTGTATTATGTCATTTTGATCCAAAAATAAATCTTTGCATACCAAAAATGCCTGGCAGGACAGTCACTGAGTTGCACACAGTTTGAAATTACCTTTAGCTAGTGAGATGATAATGATTTTTCTAAGAAGTCATGCTAATAAAGTAAAATATGAGTTTCCTTTAATATTTAGCAAGGAGAGAGACCTGGGTGCCTCAGTTGGTTGGACATCTGCCTTGGGCTCGGGTCATGATCCCAGGGTCCTGGGATCGAGTTCTGCGTTGGGCTCTCTGCTTAGTGGAGAGCCTGCTTCTCCCTCTGCCTGCTGCTCCCCCTGCTTCTGCTCTCTCTCTCTCTCTGACGAATACATAAAATCTTAAAAAAACTTTTTGGCAAGGAAAGCAGTATTTCCACCCAGGGAGAGGCTGAGAAACCCCCTTTCCCTCCTATCCTTCCAGATGCCCATTCTTGAGCATCTTCTCTAAGTGGCTGTTTGTCTGGAGGGCATCGTTGTCTCGGATGGACCCACGGTAGACCAGTAGAGCATGAATGTCCTGGTCCATGGTAGACCATGAACACAGAGTCCTGCAGACAAGAAAAGAAAGGCACCGGGTAAGAACTAGCAGTTGAGTTAGCAGCAGAGTGGGGACTCCCAACCAGGCTTCTTCTATGGTGGAGCCCTAAAGTGATGTCACCAAAGTATGTTCCTGGTGCTCTACCAAAAAAAACCAAAACAATTCTGCATGCAAACAAGCCTGGCACTTCTTTACCACAGGACCTGGTGCCTTTACTCTGTGCATTGCGAATGCACAATAGGGTTTATATACTGCAGTGTTCCCAAACACTTTGACCGTAGAACCCTGGAACAGTAGAGCATGTGGTAGTACTAGTTTTCACAGAACATACTTTGGGAAATGCTACTTTCTAGGATTACGGGAATGATATCATCAAACTCTGCATCCTGTAACACATGGTCCTCAGTCACTGCTTCATTGGAAGGAAAGCTTTATCCAGGGCACATCATTGTTGGGCTGCTTGGGAACTGATTCCAACCAAGGGCTGGTATATGTCGTCAGTCTCTTCCAGGAATATGTCGCCCAGACAGCCGTCCTCCTCAGCCGTGCTCAGGACCCTGGTCCTGTTGATGTTTCCTCCAAGCTGTGGCTCAGGGGATTTTGCTAGCATTTCACTCCCTCTTGCCAGGGTTTCTAGGATGAAGCATTTTGTGGTAGTTAAAATGTTCTGGAAGCAGCAGTTGCTCAGTCCACCAATGGCTTGAGAATATTGCTTCGCTTTCCAGAGTTTTTGCTGGCAGCTTTGCAGCCTTGTTTTGGAGATCTGTTCATTCGACCTTAACTGTGGCACTCGTCTCGTGACGACGGATGCTATAAGGGCCTGCTTCACCCCTTTCGGTGTCTCCTTTGGCCTCCGCAGCAACCCTGAGAGGGGTTCTCCACCTACTGAAGAATGTTCTTACTTGCAGACTCCTTCACTTACTTTGGGGTCTCCATATTGGAGAGAGATGGCTACCTTAAAAGCAACAATTTCTCTTGAATGTTTGTTCAGTTCCCAACACCATCCTGTCAGTGTCCTGCTATTAATTCTCACATCAACCATCGGAGGTAGGCGCTTGTATTACTCCCATTTTGCAGATGGGGAACCTGAGGATTAGAGAGGTTAATTCACCTGCTCATGTCACACAGCTAAAGTTTCCACCACAGCCCATGGCCTAGCCTCTGAACGTCTCATGAATGTATTCGTAGGGGTTCATTGTTTGGCACCGACTACACCCTTTCGGTTTGGACTTCTCCTTGACTGTCCCATTTCCTTAGCTAGGGCTGATCTGGCCCCTTTATAAACTGGGGTGGTTTTTCCGTGAACCCCAGCAATGGAGCTTTTCTAAGCCCTGGGGAGATGGCACTGCTTGCTCGGAGGCAGCCTCCAGCCAAAGCAGGGCTATCCAACGGGAGCATAAATCTTGAGCTATTCTTGGCGCACGAAGACAAGATTTTAATGATCTGGCTCCTCTGGGCTTTGGACTTAGCCGAATGTTAAAGTGTCCATCTAGAATATAGGCTTCTCCCCACCCTCCCCTGCCCCAGTGTCTCCTCCCTCTTTTATGTCATAAATGTTTGAGCAGGTTCTGTCTGTCTCTGTCTTGTCTTATTTGCTGGTGGGAGGCGTCAGGACAGAGGTGTCCCTGCTCCAGAGCCTTCTCTCTGAGCAGCTGTCCCTCCTCATTTTCCCTTGTTTATGAGAAGTCCTTGGTGGCAGAGGTCAGTCAGAGACTTGGCAGTTTTCTAGAGAATCTGGACTGTGGACACATTTATTTTTCTTGTTCTTAAGGGTCAGGTCACCTGTGAAGCTGCCCTGTTGTTTTTTCGGCCCCACCGAGCCCCTGCTTGGGCTTGTAATGCTCTAGGTCCTTAGAGGTAAAGAGACAGGCAGTTCGTAACCCTGTGCTTGAGACACCGCAGTTTCATTCCTGGCAACATTAGCCAAGGGAGAGATCAATCAATCCATAAGTATTTATCGAGCACATAGTCTGTAACTGTCCAAAAAGTAGCCACTAAAGCAATATGGATCTAAGAAACTCAACTCTTGTCAGAGGGCCAAGCCCCAGGAAAATTCCTGTAGCTGCCATTGGAACTCATTGTCTTCCTGCCTCCCAGCTCAAGAGAGCCTGCTTTCCCATCGTGTGCCCACACCTTCTCTATGGTGCTAGGCTCTCTCCGTGCATTTTGGGGCCTCAGAGACCCCCTTGTGGGACCACCGAAGTCTGCCTTCTTTGAACGGATAACTGATTCCCTCGGATCGGTGTTAGTGTCCTTCTCTGTCCTCGGGAACCATCTCTGCACATGGCGGTGTCAGTGGGGACAGGGCCGAGGTTGCTGGGACGCCTCACTATTCCTGTTCTTACTCCCTACCTTCCTTCCCGTCTTGAATTCTCTCCATTACTTCAGCGCCCTTCTCCACCCTTCTCTGGAAGCCTCCTCCATCAGCCACACCCCACACAAGTAAGGAGAATGGCCTTATTGCGTTAAACGCTCTGTAAGTTTCATCCTGTGTCTACGGTAGACATCTTACACATGCGTGTCATTTCGCAACCCTGCGAAATAGGCTTTATTGTCACTGTTCCTTGTCTGTTTTTTCCAGACAAAAAGACCTAGGATGAACTTGCCCTGTATTTCATAGGTGATAAGTAGAAAGACCAGAATTCAAAGCTAGATTTGCCTGATATCTGAGCCCAGGCTCTTGATCACCAAACCGTCCAATGTCCCCCAACATCTACACTTATTGTGTGAATGACTCACCGGCACTCAGTATCCATGACCTGTGTGTGACTATCTTTCTGTGGGATCATGCTCATTTCTCCAGCAGGACCCCAAACAACCTGAGGAACATCCCGGACTATCTCCCCTGGTGGCTCGCACATGGAAAGATGTGCGAAACAAGTGTTTCTTGGTGTCATCCCCTTGACTAGGTGGGTTTTTAACAGAGTCCATCAATGTCTTAGCACAAAGAAATGAGTCACAGAGGAGATTTCAAAGTACTGTGGGGTAAGAAGCTTTTGTGGGATGTCCATCCATCTTCATGAAGGGAAACAAAAAACGAGGGAAGGATAAAGAAATAATATTTATTAAGCAACAAGCCCCAATACATAGCAGTCACTTTCTAGGCATTGTCGGTGAACTCCAACATCACCGCTGCCTCTCAGCTGTGAAAATGATACTCAGAGAGATTAAGTGGCTTTGTGAGGGCATAGCTATTAAATGAAGAATTGGGACAAACCCAGGTTCTTCTAATCATAATGCATGTAGTATCTACTGTGCATAGAGCCCCTCTTCTCTAATTTCTAAGGCACACTTAGGTAAAAGATTTAAAACAGCTCTTCATGGTGGTAACGCTAGACGAGGCACAGTCATGTTTTTAGAAACCAGAGCAAAAGGCTTAAAACTGTCATTTTTATCAGGGATCATTAACCTAGAATTTCTGGACCCTAGAGATTCCACGAATAGCTCTCCGGAAGTTCCCTTGGAATTGAAAGCAAAAAGTGTGTTTATGTGTGTTTTTCCCTGGAAGAGGGGGAGGGCCCGTAGCTGTCATCAGTTTCTCAAAGGTGTCCATTGACTCAGAAAAAAGGTTAATGGCTTCCAGTTTAGAGGGACAGAAAAGAGATTCCTGTAGGAAATTTCCTCTATGGACTTATGGAGGAGGCTTTGTCCTGAGTTGTTGGCATTAGAATTTCACGAGCATTCGAGAGGGAATCCGAGCCAGAACATGTCTCAAAGCCCTTCTGAAGCTCTGGGTTTAGAATGTCCCAGCTCTGAATATGTGGAGCCTGCAGTCTTCCGGCCTGTCCCATGGTAGGTGATGAGTGGGATGTGACGGAAGGTGGATGGTACGGGAGCCAGACGCTGTAGGACTGTTCCCTTGGCAAGGACAGGCTCTGAGCGAGGCTCTGCCCTGTTGGGTCGACGCATTGTGGCATTGTTGCGGAGGCCGGGAGAAAGGAGGAGAAGGATGTGTCCAGGCCGCAGAACGCACTCACAGCAAAGTCCAAGTTCAGATGAGCCAAAGTGTCGTCCGTTCACTTTTATAAAAATAACGCCGGCTATCGTGGGTAGGCAGAGATCTTGCTTTAGACTTCTTTACTCGGAATGATTTGATTTCCACCATGGTTGAAAAACAGACACATGGCAGTGAATCTGTTGGTTCCTCCAAACACAGTGTGGCTCCGTTCATTGAACTGCACTGTGAAAAATGCTCTCGAAACATGACCCAGTGATCCGAACTGTTGGCCGAGGGAGGGCGGAAGGCTTCTGTGCTGGGGGTTCTGTTATATATCTTCCTCCACTCTAGTACATTCTAAAGGGGAGGACTCATATCAGGGTTTGCAGCCACTTTCCTTACCTGGAAATGTAAAGGAAAGGGAATGAGTCTAAAGAGGGTCTGGATTCTAGTTGGTCCACATCTTTGTAACTTTGGTCGCTTGATATATTTGGGTTTTATCACAATGCATCTCATTTATTTAATCAATTATTCATCTATCTATCTATCCATCTATCTATCTATCTATCTATTTATCATCTGTCTATCTATCATCTCTTCAACAAACATTTCTCGAGTATGAGCTGCTAACCAGCACTGCAATCTGGAAATACTGAGATGAACAACCTATAATCCCTGAGTGCAGGAGACCAGTGCAGGCTTCCCCAATGTTGATATGCACACGGATGCCTGGGGATTTTGTTAAAATGCAGATTCTGACGTGGAGGTCTAGGGTAGGGCTCGGAGTTCTGCATTTTTAAATTGCTTCAGGTGGTACTGAGGCTACTGTCCCAAAGACCACACTTTGAAGAGCAAGTGGCTCCAAGATCCTTGTCATCCCCCCCCCCCCGCAACTGCTTAGCATTGTTGTGACAATTCAGTGGGTTCCTGTAGATAGACATACACCAGAAGAGCAGAAGGTACTTGTCAACCAGAATGCTTGTTTTTGCAACATGTCCTTTCTGGGGCTCCGGAAATTAGGTAATAGAGATGGTTTCTGCAGGCGGTGTCATTTGGCCTCTGGGCTGGACCGTGGAATGGGGGCCCACATTGGGTTAGATGGATACAGGAAGAGTCAGAGTTGAATCAGGCAGTTAGTAAAGCCAGGGCCCCTCTCCCCGCCCTCCTCTCCTTCCATTTCATGTGAACTATTCTATGAAAGATAGTCTCTTTCTCCTGAGCTTGCCGAGAGCCTGGCATGACCCAGCGGGAAGCAGTGACCCTCTGCGGGGAGGTGTGGTTCTGCCACTTAAGTAATTGGCAAGATTGGAAACCAGCATGAAAAGCCAAATATTTAATCCAAGTTGAAGTACTAAATAAATACTACGAGCCTGATAAGGGAAAAGCGTTTGTCCCTTTCGTGTGAAAATGGCCATGTTGTATATTACGACTAGGATGAGCCTAGAAGCCTATGATTGGCCAGTACAGCCCAGGGGAAAGTGACCCTTGCATTGCATGAGCTCCCATTTGTAGGTGTCTGTCACATGGTGGCAGGGGGAGGAGATTGAATTAAGAGAAGTCAAGAAGCAGTTTATTCCAGTCTCATCGTTTGGCCATTTCTGAGAGTCAAAAATTAAAATAAATTCGATTTTTAAAAGGAGGGGTACATCAATATAGCCTAGGACAAAATCAATGATAAAACTTCAAGTTGAAAAATGATCCAGAGGAAGAAAAACGTTAAGTGTTCAGACCCCAGAAGAAGGTAAAGTCTAAAAAATTTTTTATTGATCTTGGCAGAGCGTTTTTAAGTTTGCTGTTCTTCCCTCTCTATTTTGCCTTTGCTACGCAGAAATTCCAGAAGTTTGTTTGAACATTGCCCTAAAGAGACACTGTAAGCAAAGTTGCCAGAACATTTTTGTAGAGTAAATCATTTTTTAGCAAACCCTGACTCTCTTTGGCATGTCAGTATCAGGAGGAAAGCCAGGAAAGAGAACTGTTTTGTTCTCTTATAAATTGACAATAGCCGTGTTCCTGAAAAGTTGAGCATCAGATGAATTTTGTAAATGGATTCTTTTTTTTTTTTTTTTTTGAATGCACTAAGAGAATCCCATAAAATCAAAGAAGACTTTTGGTTAAGTGAATGCTTTCTCTCTTTCTTGTTTCACAGTTCATAAGATTTTCCACGTCTGGGTTTGGTTTTGTTTTTATGTTTTGTCTGCTTAAAGCAGGGACCACCTGTGGACAAAGGGAAGGGAAGGAAGGATCATCTGTTCTGATCACAGACTGCCGGGTTCAGGCTGAGGGCTGAGAGAGAGAACACTGAGCATCAGGCCAAGCGTTGGGAAGCCTTAGAGCACCCGCCTTTTTGGAAGACCTTTGGGAGCGGGACAGATCCCCGTGCTCCAGTGCCCAGGGCATGAGGAAGGGACAGATGGATGCTTTGGGGCACACGGGCCTGGGTTTGCCTTTTCACTCCCTCCCCCACCATCACGGTCTCGATATCAGTCCCTGGACCTCAGTGTGTTGCCGTTCCTGACCTCTGTGATAAGCTGTTGCCCTTAGAAGCTGCTTGGGGAATGGAACGAGATCATGCTTGCAAGCAGGAGATGTGCAATAAATGGCAGCCACAGTCGGGGTGGGGCTGAGGGCTTTGGATGCAGAGCCCCTGGCCCAGACTGGAATAGCCTGTAGTTTTTCCGGTGTTCTCCATTCTCGACCCTACTTTGGGCTGTGCTTACAGATTACAGGTGATTTGTTTTTCCTGTTAACCGTCGAGAGCCCCGTGATCAGGTAGCTGAGTCTCACGTGTGCAGGAGCTGTAAGTGGTGACATCTAAATGTCACAGCTGCCATCTAGTTTTTAGACCAAGCTACTGTCCTCCATACTCCCTGACTCTGAACCCCCAGGCAAGCGGTAGAATCTTGGGTGGGACAGTCCCTCTTCCTGACCCATTATCTGTTTCTTGGCTAGTGACTTCAGTAGCTCCCAGCCTTGCTGTGGACTTCCGCCTCCTCCCTTCCGCCCTAGATGCCTCCCCCAGGCACCCTTGTGCCTTCCTGCTTCCCTTTTCCGGCTCAGAACTCCTAAGTTTGCTGTCCTTCTTCCCATCCGAATTCTCTTCCCACTCCCACCCCCACCAGGTCAACAGCTGTATGATGCTGATATGCTACTTTTTGCCCTAAAGCCTCCGTTTCCTTAGCTATAAAAGGGGGATGATGATATCAGACTGAAAAAGTTCTGAAGATCCAGGATAATAGACAGAAAGCCCCTTGTCCTGGGTCATTACTGTGAGCGCATGTGAGCGAAGGATGGGGGTGGGGCAAGGGCGGAAGAATGGGCCTGCTGAGCCAGTTAACACACTTGCGGTTTAGCACGTGGAGGAGGCATCTGGAGAGGCAGAGCTGTGATGTGGAAAGCTCTGGCCCGCAGGCAGGAGGGCATGAGGGAGGGAACATTATAGTGCGGGCTCTGTGCCGGGCACCGTGCGAGCGAGCCCCTTGGTGTGGTGAAACCTTTCCCTGCCTCTGGTTCCCCGGGGTCTGGATCTAGGAGACTTAGACCCAGCTGGTGCACGGTGGGCTCCCGTTCTCCATCGGACCCCAGAACACGCCATTGCTCCACTGCACCCCTGTTCTTTCCTGTTCTCAGGTCTGGGGAAACTTTTCAGTGAGAAAGAGAAAGGAAGAGCGAGGGAGTGGGGGACAGAAAGAGAAGCAGCGGAGTCAGCTGACCATGTCTGCTGTTCATATTGATCAAGATGTAATCGATTTCTCTCTGTGAACTCCGCAGCCCCAGTATTGATCTTCGAGCACTGAAATTGAATAGGAAGACATCTTACTGTCGAAAGTCAGATGGGCTGTCCAGCTCAGATCCTGGAGCACATTTAGAGCGAGAGGACATGGGTAACATTCCTGGGAGGGGACTTCTTTTCCAGAGACCATTGAAATTCCTTTAAAGGATTTCCCAGTTGTTGGCGTTTCCTTTCCTTCCTTTCCTCTCCCTGAGAAAGAGGAGAAGGCAGCTTGGCATGGCCAGATGCACATGGGCTTTGGAGTGAGGATGACCTGAGACCATCTTGGCTCAGCCACTGACTTTACTTGCTGTGGGTCCTTGGATGTACTGCATGACCTCTTCATTTATTCGTTTATCATCCAATAACTATTGAACACCTACTGTATACAGGGTTCTTGGGACGTACCTGTGAGTGAGTTAGAGTTGGGGGCTATTTTGATAGAGTTCTTTTTATTTTTTTTTGCTTGAAATAACTTTTTACTTCAAATGTTTATTAAGAAAAATGTCAAATACACCCAGAAGAAGGGTTTTCACCAAGCCCTCACTTAACCATCACCCAGTTTCAATAATTACTAAGGACTCAGAGAAGCTGCTGTGAGATCTTAAGGGAGTTGCCAAATCTCTCTAAGACTCAGTTTCTTTATCGGCAAAATGGAAAGAATGCACTCAACCTTGTAGAGCAGTAGAGAGAATTAATTGATGGGTTTCATGTCGTGAGCATCAGACAGTGCCCTCAGAATAGTGAGGACCTCAGACACATGAGCAGTCATAGAGCTGTTGGGTGGATTCAGTGAGAGAATGTCTGGGGAGACACTGGTGTGGGGTGAAGATGGTGTGATGGAAACAATGGGGTAAGGGAACATGGAGATCACTGTTGTCAGGCTGGCCAGTGGTAAACACTTGTTAGATGATGATGATGGCCAATGGTAAACACTTGTTAGATGATGATGATGGCCAGTGGTAAACACTTGTTAGATGATGATGATGGCCAATGGTAAACACTTGTTAGATGATGATGATGGCCAATGGTAAACACTTGTTAGATGATGATGATGATGATGATGATGATGGTGGTGGTGGTGGTGGTGGCAATGACAGCGGTAATGGTGCTGCTGCTGATGGTGATGATGATGGTGGTGGTGGTGATGACAGTGGTAATGGTGCTGCTGCTGATGGTGATGATGGTGGTGGTGGTGGTGATGCTGATGGTGATGATGGTGGTAGTGGTGGTGTGATGGTTATGATGGTGCTGCTGCTAATGATGGTGGTGATGATGGTGATGATGGTGTTGATTATGGTTTGATATTATTGGTGATGGAGGTGATGATAATGGTGGTGGTGGTGATGATCATGATGGTGCTGCTGCTAATGGTGGTGGTGATGATGGTGATGATGATGGTGATGATTGTGTTGATGTTGGTGGTGGTGGTGATGAGGATGGTGGTGGTGATGGTGGTGATGGTGGTAATGATTGTGTTGATGATGGTGGTGATGGTGACGATAGTGGTGGTGATGATGGTGATGATGATGGTGGAGGTGGTGGAAGTGGTGATGGTGATGGTGATGATAGTGGTGGTGATGATGGTGATGATGGTGGTGGAGGTGGTGATGGTGATGATGATGATGATGGTGGTGGTAGTGATGGTGATGATGATGGTTGTGGTGGTGATGGTGGTGATGGTGTTGATGATGGTGGTTGATGATGATGGTAATGATGATGATGTTGATGTTGATGATGGTGATGATGATGGTTGTGGTGGTGATGGTGATGATGGTGGTGATGATGATGGTGATGAAGGTGAGGAAAATGATAGTGGTAGTGGCGATGATGGTGATGAAGATGATGATGGTGATAAGTTTCTCAAATTTCAACACAGTTGGTGAAAAAGGGTTGAGAGTTATGAGAGCAAATTGTGATTGATGTGTGCTAATGAAAGGAGATGAGATCTTTTATAAACCTGTTAGGTGAACATAAGAAATCCTGTTAGGTGAACATAAGAAATCATAAAATATGTAAGTATTAAACAATGAAATGATGTATGGCCCTTAGCGTGTGTTTAGCACCTTCTGTGTACAAGACATCAGGCTAAGTCTCTGGGGCTCATGGTCAAGGTCAGGAGAGCCTTTGCCCTCAAGGAGATTATCCTCTTTTTGGGGAGATAGGATAGAAGCTCCTGATAAATTATGAAAGCAAATTATTTAAATAACAGCCCAGCCCCAAAGAAGAGCTGGCACAAGGTGAAGCTGATTGATTGATCCATTAATTGTACAGACATGAAGTGCTCAAGAGTTCAGATCACCTCAAACGAAGACATCAAAGCAGCTTCACCTAGAAGACGGGGTCCCCGTTAGGTCTTTGAGAATGGGTACGGGATAGAAAGCAGGTCCCTCTAAATGTGATTCAGAGGTCAGTGAAACAATATTCAAGCTCAGTTCAAAGTTCACATAGTTTGGTGATTTTTTAAATCATTTTTAGGTTTGGTTCAAATCCTGGTGCCCTGTTTGGTGCTAGAAAGTAGAAGCTTAATAAACAAAGCCCCAGATTTTAGGGACTTTAGGACGGGCTCTGCTCAGGGTGATGATCCCAAATTTGGAAGGCAGGGTCTGTGCAAGTGAGGGAATGGCTTTGCACGCCCACCTTGATCAGTCTACCTCCCCACCTCGGACTTGGGGTATCCAACTGTAAAATGAGGCTAACTAAACCCACCTTTCTGCACAGCAGAGATTGCTGGGATTATAGGAGCTACCCCTTGGGGTACAGTATCCTCAGCTGTCCAGACTTGGGTTGGTTTCGAGTTGGTTTCCTGTAGTCCCCCTTTCAAAAAGGGGGACTACACCCTCAGAAATCCGTTCCCTCTGCCCCCGGTATTCTGGGCAGTTTGATGAGAGATTGTCCACATCTGACAGAGTTTAAGGATATAAATGAGCATGTCCTCAAACTGGGCAATAGGCCAAAGGCTGGCTGCTGGGGAAGAGAAGGCATCGGACCTGTGTGTAATCCTGCTGGGTCGGACTCTACGGAGACAACAGGAGTTTGCGCTGGGATGTAAATGACTGTTGGTGTTTCATGATTTACACTGGCCTTGTGAGGTTCCCTCCTTGTGGCCAAAACCTTCTAGAGACTATACCTTATTCCAAAGGAATAACCGTGCGGTAGAAGTCTGAGAGGTTGTGTGATCTGGCTCCACATGTCTAGGGGAGGTATGTGTTTGATTTTGTTGCATTATCGTGTGTATAACAGCGTTCTACTTTTTCAAGAAGATGATAAAGCAATTGGGTGGTCACTGTGAGTATGGACATGCACATAAACGCATGTACCGAAAGATCCAGAAAGATAAACAGCAAACTATAACAACGGTGAACTGGGGAGGGGTCCGGGGTGGGCGATGGGATGGCCGAAAAGGATTGTCGTCTTTGTTATGCTCATCCTTGTCCAAAGAGAATGTAGTCATATGCCAGAGCAGGGGATTTGGACTCCGAGCTCCGGATTCTCTGAATCTGTGCCTGTGAAAAGAGATGAGTCATGCTCATTGAGCTGTCATGGGGACTGAATGAGATGATTACGTAGCTGCGCGTGCCATGCCCGCCACATGGAAATCCATGGACGAAAGTTAGCATCACTGTCCCTCCACAGCAGAGAGTGATCAGATGTTCCCTGTCCATTTCCTCTTGACCTACAGAAAGCTCGGGTTCCCCAGGCTCCCCTACAGTCAGCAGTCCCATGACTAGGTCTGGCCAATGAACCCTGTGCAGAAGTGATAAGTATCCTTTCTGGCCTCGCCACAAATCGCCCCGTGTCACCTTCCTCGGGTAAACATTAGAGATACTGGTGTCCCAGGATGAAAGGCGTCTCCATCCCTGAGTGTCCCTTTAGAGCACAGCCACCCAGAAAGCCACCCAGCCCACCTTAGACAGTGGTATGAGCAAGAAGTGAAGTGATCATGTCAAGCCACTGAGATTTGGGGGTTATTTGTTGTCAGCGCTGGGTGTCCTAAAATGCAACTCTGTTATACTCTCTAAATCTCAGTTTCTTGGGGCGCCTGGGTGGCTCTGTTGGTTAAGCATCTGCCTTTGGCTCAGGTTATGATCCCAGAGTCCTGAGATCGAGCCCTGCATCAGGCTCCCTGCTCAGGGGAGAGCCTTCTTCTCCCTCTGCTTGCCTCTCCCCTGCTTGTGCTCTCTCTCTCTCTCTCTCTTCAAATAAATAAAATCTTTAAAAAAAATAAATAAATCTCAGTTTCTTCAGTGTAAGATGGGAAAAGTCACTTTTTGCCTACTTCAGAGGGTTTTGTATAAAAACATGCCGAGAGGTTGTTGGTGAGCACACTGTAACTGCAGGGCAGGTGTCAGATGAGGGGGGGTGCCTAGGAACTGTGCCGTTTGGAGACCTGGGGCTTGGGGTACAGACCAGGCTGGCAGGAGAGGCCTCTGAGGAGGAGCCCGTCTGGTGGGCTGGGCAGGGGGACCGGCGGAGAGCAGGTGGGAGGAGGGCCTTTCGGCAGCTTCCCGCTGCAGAGAGGAGCCTGTGGCTGGGAGACCTTGCGGCAGCTTCTCTGGTTACAGTAGAATCCCTGGGTCAGACAAGAATCAATTCCCAGGATCAATTGACTGCAGGCTGGTAAGAGAGTCCATGTGTTTTGGGGGATTGGCCATTGTCCAGGCCAGAGCAAAAACTTGCACTGTAAGCAGTAATTAAGAAACGATTTGCCCTTGGCCTCTGTTCCTGGGACAAACGCCAGTCCCCACGAGCCTTCAGAGCTGCCGGCTTCAGGAACAGCTCAGATGGGGACAGGTGACACATGCCTGTGTGCACTGTGGCCCATGGAGGCCTTGGCACGGCTCTGTCGCAGCTCCAGGCCTGACTCATCTTCATGCTCGGCTTGCGTGAGTGAACGCTGCTGGGAGAGGGCTTCTAGGGCGCAAAGCTGAGTCTGCCCAACATGCCACTTCGCCAGGATAACACATCATCGTGGTCCCGTGGAGAGAGCTCCGGACCCAGCTTCGGGCTTTGGCGGTGTCCAGAGCGAGCTGCGGGAACCCAGCCACGCCGCAGCCATGCTGCGGACCTCAGTTTCCCCCTTCCTGCAGTGTCAAGGCGGTCTCGTCTGTCCAGCCATAAGCCCTGGGAGACAGTGCAGCACATAAAACACGCCCCCTCCCAGAGCTTCCAGTCCGCTTCCCCACTCCTGCCCTTGGAGCTCACGAATTCTTCTCTTCTGTGGGCAGTGAACACGGAAATCTGCAGGGAGTTTGAATGAACTCGTGGATGAGGTAGGGGATAACGGGGAAGAAAGCGGGACTGCCGGATGATCCCAGTATGCAAGCATTTCCCAGACGTCTGTGGGATAGGGGTCCAGGCATGTCGTTTCTGCTGATGCAAGCTTCAAATTGTTTAAGTATGTCTAAGAAAGTGGGACCCCGGGTGGCTCAGTCGGTTAAGCAGCTGCCTTCAGATCCGGTCATGATCCTGGAGTCCCAGGATCGAGCCCGGCATCAGGTGAGTCTGCTTCTCCCTCTGCCTCTGCCCCATCCCCCTGCCTCCCCTGCTCATGTTCTCTCTCTGTCTCTCTCAAATAAAGTAATTATAAAAAGAAAGTAGTGACAGGGAAGGAAGAAAAGCAGATGGGGAAGAGGAACAGAAAGGCACATCTCCTTTTTGCCTTTACTCAAGCTCAGATTATTTCGTAGGAAGGCATAATTTATGTACATCTATGCAAATGATCATGTAAATGAGCTCGTTTCCTAGAGTTAAACCTGTCTCCGTTCCCCACTCACGAAATGAGTGGGACCGAAACGGGAAGAGAGTGACTCACTGTTTCACGACTGAAACACCCCCAGGTCTCGGAGCCCTCTCCCCAGAAGCTCACTGCTTTCCATCAGCTCCTGGAGGGCAGAACTTCCCTGGCACAGGTGTCCAGCCCAGAAGCTTCTGAAGAAATTGGACAGGAACTGAAGGAGAAGCTCGCTTGCCCGCTGGTCAGGAATGCACATCCCTGTGGGACCGCACTGGCTGCCCTTCTCTTTGGGGGGTGGGCTGTCTCTTTAAGAATAAAAATGAAGTTGGTCAATTAGCTGAGAAAAAACAACTTTTTCCTTCCTTGCACCCTGTGGCTGACGCAGATTCACTCTTCAGTTTCTGGTCCCGCCTGAGGCACAGGTGGGTCCAGAAAGTTCTTCCCGGGGGCTGCTGTTGAGGGTCTTGCTCCCAGCCTTTTTTCTTCCTACTCTGGGCCTGCCCCGGCCACTCCTTCTTAGTTCCCTGGACGAAGAAATCACATGTTATATACTGCTGACCCTTGCACAACACAGGTTTGATCTTCATGGGTCTGCTTGTATGTGGATTTTTTTTTTAATGAATACGGTACAGCACTGTAAATGTATTTTCTCTTTCTTATGATTTTCTTAATGACATTTTCTTTTCTCTAATGTGAATTACTGTAAGAATACAGTGCATAAGACATTTGACATACAAAATCTGTTTTCATCGACTGCCTATATTATCTGTAAGTAGCTTTCAACCGTAGCTATTACTCGTTAGGTTTTGGGGGAGTCAAAAGTTATTCATGGATTTTTGACTGTGCAGGAGGGTTGGTGTCCCTAACCCTCTTGTGTTCACAGGTCAGCTGTAATCTAAAGCAGAACTGACCGCATAATTAACAACAGCTTACAATTTCATTAATTGATTTATAATTTATACAGCTCCATTGCAGACTTCTTGTTTCCTATTTGCCTTTGCCATGGCCCTTTGGAGGTAGGTCTGTGCTTATAGGTGTGGAAATCTCAGCTTGGTTAAAGGGCAAAGCCAGAGTCATTACTCATGGATAGCGAGGCTGGAGCCCAGAGCCTCCAACTCCGAATCCTGTGCTTGCCCCTCCACAGGAATGTGTGTGTGTGTGTGTGTGTGTGTACACATGTGCATGTGTGCATGCGTGTACAGTGGGTTGTACGGTGTATGCGGTGGCATGTGTCTATGTTTGTGGGGTTGAGGCACGAGGTCTGCGGTGGTGATGAAGGTGGGCGAGACGGTCACCAGCACGGGCTCTTTCCTGATCTGGGTCTGCCTATAACCACAGCTCCAAAGCTGCACCTGTGTCCGGTTGTTTTTTTAGACCAGGTCCCAGCCACGGTTCGTGTACGGATGTCACTAGGTGGCACTGAGGTCTGGTAGGAGGAGGGGGTGACAAGATCGGGGCACAGCTGCCTTTCAAGACTTCAGCTTCAAACAGCCAGGGACACCCCCGAGCCTCCTGGGCTCCTTTCAGTTACAAAGATATGGTTTTATGATACAAGATTTTTGGAAGCCCCTCCTGTCCCAGCTCTCAGTGATTTCTAGCCTGCACCCTCTCTTGGGTTAACAAGCTCCATACACTTACAAGCTGCTATAAATTTCTTCTCTATCACCTGCAAACTTCAAAAGAGACCTGCTCACCGTAGCGTGCTGACGTTTGGTCAAGTGAGCGTCTGTCAGTCCTGCTCGCTGCGATTTTCTAGACTCTCCTCATCCTTCCCAGGAAGCCCCAGGGAATGCCTCTAGCGACAGCGAGAATCTTCGGACTCCCAGTGGCACCCTCTGCACCGACTGCCCTGCGTCTGCTCTGTGTGTGGACCCAGGGCTGAGAGCTTCGCGTGCACGACCTCCCTTTTAAACTCGCTGTGCCTTATTCTATACAAATAACGGATACCCAGGGTTAAATCAAAGCAACCGTCCCTTCCCTCATCCTTTCCAGGGGCTGGCCCCCATCCCAAGCAGAGCTACTCGAGATGTTTCTCTGATTAGTCTCTGGTGGTTACCTTCATGTCTAAACAGTAATCACGAGGTAGGTGTCTCACCCTCTCCATTTTTCAGATGAAGAAACTGAGTCTTAAAGGGGACATGTGGTTTGTCTGGGGCCGCTGCAGCTGGGAAATGGCCCAGCGGAGACTTGACAACACACGTTTACTTAGAAGCCAACCCGAGCTCTGTTGCTCGCAGCCCTGGGAGCCCCCCGCCGGCATCGTTCTCTGGCCCCCGGCGAGTCTGGCTAGTGATTGGCACAGTGCCTCCCAAAGGCTTCCTACCTGCTGGACAGAGGCTGCTCTGGCCCCTCGTATCCCAGTCCCATGCCATGCCTGGGTTTGAACAAACCACCTGTAACCTCAACTCTAGGAACACAGGTTATTTCTTCTGGAAGCGGTGCTTCTGGGAAAGACGGGGCTGGACTGCCTGAGGGCGTCCCATGTCCAGTAAAGTGCGCCTCTCCTGTCCCACAGAACGGGCTTTCCTGTGCCTGTTGGGGAGAACGGGTCCTGCGGTAGGGCAGCAGGGAACACATTCTCCTTCTCCCTTTCTTTTTTCTTTCTTCCATAATTTTACGGAAGCATAATTGGTAAATGAAACATTGCACGTATTTGATGTCTACGATTAGATGCATTTGGGCTTAGGGTGTATCTAATCCACCCCGGATAGCCTTACCACAGTCATGCTAATGAATGTGTCCATCACCTCCAAAAGGTCCTTTGTGTCCCTTTTATCTTGTTGTTGCGCTTTTTTTCCCCCTGTTATTTTGGTTTTGGTTTGTCTTGGTTTTATGGTAAGAATACTAAGGTGAGATATGCCCCCTTAACACAGTGTCTGCTTCTTTAAGTCTGACTGTCTCAGATACCTCCAGTGACTGCAGTCGTGCAGTGTTTGTCCTTCTGTGACTGCCTTCTTTCACTGAACTGTAGTGTCTTCGGGGTTATTCATGTTGTCACAAGCGGCAGTATCCTTCCTTTAAAAGAGGGCATTCTTCCATGCTTGTTGACCTCAGCTGTGTTATGACTGTGTGTGTCCTCCCAAAATCTATATGTTGAAGCCCTAACCCCCAACATAGTGGTTTGGTTTAGATGAGGTCACGAGGGTGGAGCCCCCATGACGGGAGAGGAAAGGACCAGTGTCCCTGTAAGGAAAGGAAAAGACACTAGAGGTTCAGCCACGTGGGAACACAGTGAGAAGGGGGCCATCCGAGGGCCAGGAGGGGGGCTCACCAAGAAGCAAATCCTTTGGTGCCTTGATCTTGGACTTTGTGCCCTTTAGAACTGTAAGAATCAAATGTCTGTTTTTTGAGCGCCTGATCTATGGGATTTTATTGTAGCCCAAGCTGACCAAGACAAATTGAGATCTGAAAAAGTAGACACAGCTGTAAAATTAAGTAGTATCATTAATGGGCATATATTTTTTATAATACACTTTATTTTTAGAACAGTTTTAGATTTACAGAAAAACTACAGAGATAATATAGAGAGTTCCCATATACTCCATATCCAGTCTCCCTGTAATTACCCTCTTACATTAGTACGGTATATTTGTTACAATTAGTGACCTGGTGTTGAGAGTTTTATTAACTAAAAGTCCGTACTTTATTCAGATTTCCTTAGTCTGATCGTAACATCCTTCTTCTGTTCCAGGAGGCCATCCAGGATGCCACACTACATTTCATCAGCATGTGTCCCTAGGCTCCTCTTGGCTGTGACAGTGTCCCAGACTTCCCTTGTTTCTGATAACCATGACAGTTCTGAGGAGCAGGTGGCCCCTGGTTTTGTGGTGAGCTTGGATGTTATCAGCCATTGGCAAAGACGAGGCCTCAGTCAGGGGAGCCCAAACATTAATGTTAGGGAGATTGCACGGTGGGTGAGAATTTGGGGCTAAATCCACCACTTTCTTGGGCAATATTTCGATGATGGGAATTCTATTCCACCCATTGTGTGCAAACCACAGATGCAAAGCTCTCTGTGGGGCCCGAGGGATACCGAGCCCACTGTGCTGAAGACGGCTCACTTCCCAGATGTCAAGGGAGAAGGGGCCCTGAGCCCAGCACAGCTCAAGGAGGGAGGACGCTGGGCTGTGAACGGAGGCTCTGCGGCCCCACGGCCTGGGTTTGGACCCTGCTTTACCACCTACAGCCCAGGTAACCCTGGCCAAGTGACCCTGTTTCCTCCAAGTGAGGCTAGCAGTGGTAGCCGTCTTAATTACCAAGTGCAAAGAGCTTAGAGCCTGCCTTGCGCGGAGTCAGCACTAATATTATTATATAAAGGCACCAGTTACAGGTCTGGAAATCACAGACGCAGAGAAGACAGGTGAGTTCCTCTTACACAGCACTGCTCCTAGCTGATGCAGCTAATAAGGTTGTTGATATATATATATATATATATATATATATATATATATATATATATATATATTTAGAGAGAGAGAGGGAGAGAGCACGTGCATGTGTGGTGAGGTGGGAAGGGGCAGAGGTAGGGGAGAATCTTAAGCGGGCTCCATGCCCAGCACGGACCCTGAGGCAGGGCTCGATTTCATGACCCATGAGATCATGACCCGAGCCGCAGTCAAGAGCTAGCTGGAGGCTTAACCAACAGAACCACCCAGGCACCCCTGGTTGTTACGGTTTTAAGATCTCTTTAAGACACAGTGCCAGAGTGTGTGGCCCATAGTCAGTGCTTAACGAACATTCGGCTATTATCAGGATCATATGTTGCACGGGGCTGTGGGCTCATTGCCCAGCCCCACCTGCGTGATTCAGGCCATGAAGCCCAGGGGTTAACCGGTGGGCCCTGCCGTCAGATGCACTAGGGTTCGAATCCTGGATGCTTTCATCACCAACTCTGTGATCTTGGGCCATGTACCAAAACCTTCCTGTAAACAGTGCCTCCTTATAGCCTTATAGTGAGAATTCAACGAGGTGCTGGGGGTCAGCACATAGTAAGTGCTCAACAAACCAGGAGTGATTGATATTATTAACATAGCCCCTGGGCTGCCCTTGCGGAATGCATTGTTTAGGGGGTCAGGTCGGACCAATGGCAGAAAGGGGTGGATGTGTGAAAGAGGCAACGTCTGAGGCCCCCCTCTTGCCTCCCTGGTCCCCCTCCCCTAGACTGTAGAGAAAGCTCCAGACTCGGGTTACCCGAACTTTCCTTAGAGTGTCAGTCTTTAAGGCCAATATGCTTATGCTTCCTCACACAATTTATCTGATTAACATAGTTAATGTCCACCAAATGCCACAGACCATGCCAACCGCTTTCTTTCATTCACATTATTTCATTTGATTTCACAAACATGATCCTGTTTTATGGGTGAAGAAATGAAGGCTCAATAACCATACCCAGGTCATGAGACTATTAACCGTGGACTAGGAATCCCATGGGTCAGCATGTTTCCTCCCCACCTCTTGAACACAAGGATCATGGCCTCAAGTAACAAAAAGCATGCCATCTTTATTTATGAAGAGTGGACTTGAGTCTCCATCAGGGCGAGGAGTGTTTCTTGTTCACCCACAGCCTGGAACCTAATTCAGGAAGTTGTACCTGGCACCTGTTTAAGAAATGTTTGCTGAATGACTGTATGATCCCAGGGGCTCCACCACATCCTTCCCTCATCTGAGCCTTTAAGCCACCCTGTGAGGAAGGAGTTGACGATACGATCTCCATTTGCGGGGTCAAGGAAATGTGAGGAAAATGAACATTTACGGAGGGCATCCTACAGGCCACCATTTTGCCTGGGGTTATCTCACGGAATTCGTGCTTGTAGCTTCAAGGAGGGGTCATACAGCTGCTGAAGGCAGAGTCAGGACAATGGCCTCCACAGGCTACTTGTGGCTCCTTCCCTCCTGCCCTTCTTTGTGGAGGCTGCTGCCTCTGGGGCCCCTTAACGTGGGCTGAGTGGTCTCCAGGCCCGGAGGACAGATTTTTGCTTGGGACGCCATGATCCTCAGGCTCCCAAGACCACTGCTCTCCGGGGGAAGGCAGGAGCCTGGCCCGCACTGTGGAGACGATTTGGGGGAAAGGGCCTGACACAGTGTGGGGCCCGTGAGCTGTGCTCACAGCATGGCGACTCTTGTCATTAGGCATTCTTGTTCTTGAGTCACATGATATCTGCTACTGGAGACGGGAGACAGAGCAAGAAATTACTGGAGGGTGAAAATCTTGCTTCATTTATTTATGTTACGAATGACTTCCTCTCCTCTCGGAAGGAGCAAGAACTGAGGATTTTTTTTTTCTTCTTTCTTTCTTTCCTTTTTTAAAATTTTGGTTGTTAACAAAGGAACTGAACCGTCAGCAGGTTTTTCTTGTTGAGAAGGGATTTGCAGCATGAAAGGAGGTCATTTTGACGAGTCCTATGAGTTGCACTGGGCACTGGGGAACTCTCTGGCAAATCAGAGCCTGCCAGAACTGCTGAAGTATTTTTCTGAGGCCTCTGAGAGTCGTGTAATCCCTGACAGAGTTCTGAGGGGGAGCACTGGCCCCCCAGTCAAACAGCTGTGCCGGGCACAGGCCCAGAGAGAGCCTTGGGTATCAACACGTTTGAGCCAAGCTGCTCTCCTTCTGGCTTCTTCTGACTCCCCCTGACCCTCATGAGACATGGGTCCTGTCCCCTCTCCCTGGTCGGGGCAGTGAGGAGACCAGCTGGCTCTCGAGCTGGCTGGGGTCCCAGCGGGGGCAGGCGACGCTGGAGGAGCTACAGACGTCTCAGGGACAGTGTGGCAAGGTGGCCTGACCTCCTCCCCCATCAATGTCTTGGCATGGACACCCCCTCCCCAAATAGTCCAGGCATCGGCAAACTTCTGTAAAAAGGCCAGACAGAAGATATTCTAGATTTTGCAGACCTATGGCTTCTGCCACAGCTATTCTTTTTCCTTTAATTTTCTTTCAACCGTTTAAAAAGATAAAAACCAGTCTTTGCTCCTGAGCTGTGCAAAAGCAGCCAGGGGTTGGATCTGGCTCGCTGGCCAGCCGGACGCCTCCTCTTGCCTCCTCAAGCCTCCCCAGGATAAGAGGAGAACGGGGAATGGCTGGGGAATGGGGGAATGGCTTTGTGACAGCGGGGCATCCATCCGTCCTGCCACTCCACGTGAAGAGCCTCACGGGTAGTGGGCCTTGCGTTTCTGGCGCACCTCCTTCCTCCCGACCATCCCCCTGTGGTTGCTCTGCCCCAAGTCCGAGCTGCCTTCACCTCACACCCCCTACCCCGACACCGGGCGGGGGACCCGTGGTGAGGTCCCCGGACCTGAGAGGTTCCTCTGTGGAGTGGGGGTGCTCGCGGACGCTGGGTGTAATGGCAGGACGAGAGCAGTAGGCGGCAGCACTGAGCTGTACGTACTCATCTTCGCCCCCGGCAGGATCCCAAGACCTAGCAGGACCGCGGTCTTTGCCTGCTCCTTACCGGACCGGACACCTTATCCGCGGCTCCGTTCCCTACATTGCTTCTGCTGTAACTGGGCCGCCTTCTTGTACTTTGTGTGACATCCTCGCTGCCTTCGGGACATCGCCATGGTGACCACTAACATCCAGGGGGACCCTGACACCCTGTTTCTGCAGATAGATCCTGGCCTGGCCACAGCTACGCAGCTATGGCTGAAAGGATCCGGGAGAGGCTGGGATGGGCGGCAGCTCGGAGGGCGGCTGCTGCAGGGGCTTGCGCCCTGGGTTAGAGGATAGGGTTTCAGGGGTCCCGCCAGGAGCCTGGCGGTGTGCCAGGTGGCGTTCTCTAGAACGAATCCACAGTGCTGCCCCCTGGTGGCGAAAGTCAGTTTATTGAGGGGATCCTGAAGGACCGCGGAACCCAGGAACGGGGGAGTCCGCCTTCCTCCACTGTCCCCTTCACGGCCCCGTCCTGCTGATCTCTAGGGCTGCGGATGAATGGCCTCCTGAGTCCTTTTTAGATCTGTCTCCTGCTCCCTGGCCTCTGCAGGCGTTGGTGCCCCAACCCTGGACGTACCTGGAGAAGCCTTTCTGAGATGCACCCAGGACATGGTACTCCAACCCCTGAAACGCCCTCATGGCTGCTCAGGAGTGAGTGAAAAACCCTCAACTTGTCATGCCAGGCCCGCCAGGCGTCCATTCCTATCTCTGGCCACTCCGATTTCACGCTCTAGCATCCTCTCAGCGTATTGCCTCTGTAACTTGGTCCGGGCTTAGACCTCTGCCCAGAGTGCCATCCCTTTCCGATCTCCAAGCCGTGCCCCTCCTCCTCCTTTGAGACCCAGCACAGACCTGGCCTCCAGGAAACGCAGTCTGCCTGCCCACTGCAGCCCCTCTGTGCCCCCCTCGCCCCCAAATTCAGCTCTGTTAGCATGTTGGCCTGTGCGGTGGTGGTGGTGGTGGCCCCGGGATGTGAGCTCCAGCACTGTTTGGTTCTGTATCTCTGTAACCATGGTACTAGCACCATGCCTGGAACACAGGTGCTCGAGAAATGTTTGGTAACTGTGTGACTAGCGAGCCATGGAGCGAGACGAGGACTTGAGGTGCCATCTGGGGCCCCACTGAGCACTCTAACCCAGGCACAGGGCTGTCACAGAGCGGATCCTCGTTGGATCCCTTGGGCCAGGTTTCTTCTCCCAACCCCCTTCCTGCCGTCCGATTTAACCCGAAGCCCTGGCTCCAGTTAACCTCGCTTTGTCAGCGTCACAGATGGAGAGCAGCTGCTGAGCAGCTGCTGGAGCTTTACATGTAAATTCTGGACAGATTGTCCCTTTGTCAATGGCAAAATAAAAAGCCCCAAAAAGGGAGCACCATCCGCTTTCGTATGTTGTGGGGGTCCATAGAGGGCACCTTCCCCAGACGCCTGCTGTAATCACAGTGCTTTGGAAAGTGTAAAGACCCCTGTGACTCAGGCACTTGAGGGCTGAGTGGGTGAAGCGTCTGACTCTTGATTTCGGCTCAGGCCATGGCTTCAGGGTGGTGAGATCGAGCCCGGCATCAGGCTCCGCGCTGCTTAAGATTCTCTCTCCCTGTGCCCCTCCCTGTTTTTTTAAAAAAACAAAAAACGAGAAAAACACCGTGAATCACTCAGGGAAAGTGGGTGGGGTAAGTCTTCACTGGGGAAGACCTAGAGGTGGACTGGTTACAGAGGACAGGGTTGTCAGAGTTAGCGTATAAAAATACATGCGATATTGCATGGGACATGCTTATAGTAAAACGTTCTTCGTCGTTTATCTGAAATTCAGCTTTATTGGGCATCCTGTAATTTTCTCTGGCAACCCTGCTGGAGAAACCTCCCTCGAAGGGGGTGGGCATTCCCCCACTGTCAATCAACCAAGAAGAAATGGGTTCTCATTCAGGAGAAGGGACTGGGAAACTGCGCCTTTGTACCAAGGTTGCTGCTCTTGGTTTTGCTTTCTTGGGTCTACAGGTCTTTGGCCAGCCTGGTCATAGAAGTGGCCTCTGGTTCATTGACGGGGAGCAGGAGCTAGGCAGGTTGCCAATCAATGGGGCATTACTCTGTGGGCTTATTTCCCCTTTGTTGGCCCTGAGTGGTTAGTCAAGTCACGTGACATGCTCTGGCCTGGCTAGGATGGGTTGGGAGCACTGAAGCAAGGCCATGGTTGTTGTCTGGGCAGCAATGCCCCGTGAGGCCACTAGGAAGTGGCAGTGGATAGGTGGCTTCTGGGGAGCTGGAGTTGACTTTGGGGACACTTGTCTTTATCTGTCTCTGACTCTCTTGCTTGGGGAGTCTTCCTCTCCATTCAGTCTTGGAGGATCTGAGCTTTGCAATCATTTTTAATATTTCTTTTTTAAATTTCATCATGGTCAAGTTCACTTTTCTTTTGGCTCAGTCCTGAGTTGTGACAAATGTGTAGATCGTGTACGTCCGCAATCTAGATCACAAAACAGTGCTAGCACCCGCCCACCCAATTTTCTTGTGCTGTGCCTTGGTAGTCAAGTTCGTCCTCATCCCCTCTCCAGCAACAATTCTGTTCTCCGCCCTCTAATTTTGCCTTTTCCATAATGTCATTTAATGGGATCATGCAGTACGTAGCCTTGGCTTCTGGCTTCTTCTGCTTAGCGTAATGCACTGGAAATCCACTCATGTTGTATCAGTGGTTCATTCCTGAGTGGGGGATCCACCGTACGGATGCGTCCATGTTTATTTCCTTACCCAAGGATATATGAGTCGCTTCCAATTTGGGGCAATTATAAATAAAGCTCCTGTAAACACTGATGTACAGGTTTTTGTGTGAACATAGATTTTCACTTATTTTGGGTGCCCACCCACCAGTGGGATTCCCGAGTCATGCACTAAGTTTCTGTGACATGTTATGAGAAACCCTCTAGGCTTAATTATTGTCAGGGGAACTGATGGGTACCCACAGCCTCCCATGCTTTCCAGATGAGAGCTGCTTGGTTTTCTTTAACAGATGGCAAAGTGAAAGTGGAGATCCAGAGCAGATCGTCCAGAGTCCAGGACTCATCCAGAGTTTCATGGAAAGTCAATGCCGGGGTCCAAGCCAGGTCTCCTAGCTCTTTTGTATCTTACGGTTTCCTTCACCATCATTTGGTGCAGCTTTATTTTCCTTGGAGGCCCTTTTGGGGACACATTAGGCACCACCACTGAGCAGACGTCTACCTCCACTGGTAAAGAAGGTGACCAAAAGGATTAATCCATTTGATGAGGAACCAAGTGGCTCTGTACCCACAGTCATTGGATGAGATGAACTGCTCTTCACAGGTTATGAGAGGACTTCAGACACAGCCCTTGCCTTGGTTTGGCACGGTGGAGTTCTTGACAGCCTTATTCTTGTATGATGCATCTACAAAATTATTCTTCGGAGACCTTCTCAACCAGAACCGACACACAACCGGTTTCCTGCGTTCCTCCTTGGGCACTACATACTGTTTGCTTTGTCTTGTTCAGTTCTGACCATATCATCCCCCAGGTACCTGCCATTTGGGATTTGAGTCCTATCCCTGAAGGTTCTGGTTTCAGATAGCCCTTCCTTTATCTACTCCACGTTTCCAATCAAAACATCACCAGCTCCTGCTACTCCCTGGGAATCTTGGCTTGACCACAGTTCCAGCTTTTAAACATTTCAATGGAGGATTAATTGTTCTTCATGCGGTCATTGTTATATAGGTCACTTTTTCTTTGGAGCAAGTTGATGGGATTTTATGATCTGTGGAAAGCAGCCATACCAGAGTGGATAATAGTTTTGATTGATGATTTAGCTTTAAAATAGTTTCCTATTTTAATAAGCCTCATCAGAAGCAGATGACCCCAGACCCGCATAATTTCTAAAAGTGTATTTTGAAGAAAAGGAGAAGGGTCTTTTTCTTGGGTCTAGACGTCTAGCCTGGGGGCATATATTGGGCGGTCCCAGTTTGACAGGCAAATGGCTGCAGATGAGTTAAGCAATGGCTGAGTGGATGTTTTCAGTTGGATTGGTTTAGGCCCCAAATTAGACTCAACAAATTATCACTTAGGGCTCACTGTGTGCCAGGCAAAATGCACTGGATACTTTCATTGATACTGTCTGGGAACTCTCTAGGCAAGAATAGGGAAACCTCACTTATAAACACGAAATAACTTTCCACATCAGATTTTTCTTGTAAAAGACCAGTTATGGGATGAGAGTCTTTTATTATTTTTTTTAAAGACTTATTTATTTATTTCTAAAGATTTTATTTATTTATTTATTTGACAGACGGAGAGAGAGAGAGAAAGCAAAAGCAGGGGGAGCCGCAGAGGGAAAGGGAGAAGCAGGTTCTCTGCTGAGCAGGGAGCCTGATGTGGGGCTCCATCCCAGCACCTGACCGGAACCGAAGGCAGACACTTAACCAACTGAGCCACCCAGGTGCCCCTGTTTTATTTCTTTTAGAGAGAGAGAGAGAAAGAGAGAGCGAGCATGCAGGGGGAAGGGCAGAGGGAGAGGGGAGAGAGAATCTCAAGCACACTCCAGGCTCAGCATGGAGCCCAATGCTGGGCTTGATCCCATGACCCCCTGAGATCATGACCCTGAGATCATGACTGCAAGATCCTGACCTAAGCCAGAACCAAGCGTCCGAGGTTTAACGGACTGTGCTACCCAGGTGCTCCAGGAGATGAGAGTCTTTTAAACAATGAGGTCCTCGGTGCACTTCAAATGGAGAATCTAAAAGAAAATTTGAATTTTGGAAGGGTATTTACTCTGTTCTAGGGAACTATAAATGCCAGATCTTATAGAAAAGTTTAGATGAGAAGAAAGTAGATCCTCATGATGAGGATTAGGACTCCAGAGTCAGACTGCCTAGGTTCCAGCCTAAGTCCGGTCACTGCAGCGAAGCCTTGAGCAAGAAGCTCTTAGCTCTCTGGGCCTCAGTTTCTCCATCTGCCAAATGGGGGTAGTGATGGCTCCATCTGCAGAAGATCTGCTAAGATCACGAAGCCACAAGAAGAAACATTAGCTAATCACGAAGATCACAAAGCCACAAGAAGAAACCTCAGATTGTTTTTTCTAGGAAATGCCACAGTTGAGGTTTCCCATTGAAGCCTTGGGGAGGAAGCTTCTGAAAACTGACTCACAGATCTAGGAAGGTGCTTCCCCAAATGCTGCTTCTGTGACAACAGTGGTCCCCATCGAAGGCGGAGGGAGTTGGGGAAGTGCCCTCAGCAGGACAGTGGCGGGCCGTGCAGTGAACAGGGGGCCCTCCCCACTGTGACACCTCACCAACTGTTCTAAAGTTGGGTCAAAATAGGATTCATTCTATTTTATTTTAAACAGTGAGGCGCCCCAGGTTTGAGGTCATCGGGACTCAGATGGCCCAGCGGTTGCCATCTGAGGATTCTGGGGAGGACAGGCAGCATGGGGTGGGGAGGGGGGCTCTGCTTTGGACCAGAGAAGGGAGGGAGTGTCCCCCTGGGTCTCGGCAGGTGGCCAACCGGAGGAGCTTCTGTGGGAACCTGTCCTTGCCCCACTGACTTCGCTGACTCCGGGGTTTCCCCAGGGATTAGCAGCCTGCCAGCACCCCCCACCCCCCGCCATCCCTTTTACCCTGTCCACTAACGCTCTCCTATGCATTGTCTTCTCAAACCTTCTGTGGAACATCTTCAGGGAAATGAAAAGGAACTCTGCTGGCAAAGGCTAAGGACTGTGACGCCTGCCGGAGGAACAATGCCTATTTTTGTTGCAAATGCCCTCTCCCGGGGCCTGTTGCTGCAGTGTGAGCTGGAATAATCCAATTAACGGTGGCACCCAAGGGCATGGCTGTGCCACTGTTTCAAGGACATAAGAGCCCTCTGTATCAGACTCACCTCCGAGGAAGAAACAAAACGTACTTGGGGCACAGAGGAGGACAAGACTCACTCCATCTGGCGGTGGTGATGATAATGATGAGAATTGCAAGGAAAGAAGGCCTCATGGAGGAGGTGACACCCGAGGTGTCCCTGGACCACTGTCTAGGGGAGTCAGGCAGGAGATGGAAGCTAAGGGCCACACTGGAGGCACCGGCAACCCTCCTCCGCTCACACACCCTAGACAGGCACTTTCAGATTTGGAATATGGAGTTGGTGAAGGTGAAGAAGGTATTTCAGAGAATGTTGGGTCGGGGCCTGGAAGGAGGCTGCAGTGCACGTGCAAGTGGGGGAAAGCGGCCCAGAGAGGGAAAGTGGTTTGTCAGAGTCACACAGCTAAGCAAGTGCAGGGTCAGCGCTGGGGAGCAGAGGGAAGGATGGGGGGAGGTTGGAAGGAAGAGGGAACAGCACCCAGATTTGCTTTGCCCTCTTCCTCCTCCGGCACACAGCCTTTCCTCTACGGGGACGTGTCCTATGTGAGGCGATGGAGGACTGGTCACCCCGAATGGATCTTGAGGGTCTAGAATTAAAATGCCCCTAACAAGCCAGAGAGGAAGCGTCCTTACTAGTTTCTGTGGCCCGGGGACTGAGCTGGACTCGAGCATGACCTCACTCTGGTATTAATAACACGAGGTTACTCTCTCTTGCTCTAGCAGGGTATATGCGTGAGTGTGTGTGCGTGTGTGTGTAGGTGTGAGTGTGTGTGCATGTGTGTGTGTGAGGATTTATGTTTGGGAGCAGAGGGAATTACCTCCGTAAAATGGGTCAGAAAAATGCTACTTTCATGTTAGACCATAACTGTCATTAACTGGTAATCCTTTTTAATCTGAATGTTCTTCTAGAGCCCTTTTTAATTTTATTTATTTTTAAGTTATGAGGAGGGTGAGGAGAGATCGCCTCTTATTCCTTCTTTGCTTTGACGTCCAGTCATTCGGCTTCAGGGGGAAAGAGCGTCCACACAGCTCCAGCCCGGGTCCGGGAGGGTTCTAGCCTGTCAACTATGCTCTTGAGAGAACGATGCTACGTCGACACCAGCCAAGGGCAGGGCTGAGTTAGGAAAACACAAGATGTGAGCCTCATGCTTTTCTAGGATGAACTCGATAAAAGTGTTTTAACCAAGTTTGGTCTTCATTACTGGCTTCTGGCCGTTTTATCTGAGAATTTCCACTTTTGCCCAGGAACACCAAAAGTTGTTGGGGGGCGGGGAGAGGGGGCTTTGTGGAATCCGCAAAACAGAAAGTGACCTGAAAATCAGCAAATACTGTGTCAGGTGTGGTTGCTGACCTTTAGGGGTCTCCATTAATTGCAGGAACCTAATAAGACCAATCCTCCAAGTTATTAGAAAAGACAGAACGATCTATCAAGCACAGAATTATGCAATCTGTATGACAAAGGCTGAACATATTGACAGGAATGAAATTAGTACAGACCGCGATGATTAGGCAAGGCTTTGCAGGACAGGGAATTGAGAAGAACAGCATGCCTGGGATCCAGAGACAAGAATGAAAAGTGATGTGTTTATTGCTACAGCAAGGCTTGAGAAAAATGACGGGATACAAACTATTATACATGGTGTAAGTCCAATTTGGGAAAAACATGTTTTATTCATATGCGAAGAAAAAGGACTTTAAGCAAATGTACCAAATATAAAGAATGTTTATCACAAGGAAGAGGATTTATGGGTAATTTTCGGTTTCTTTTTTTCACTTGGTCTCTTCTGTTTACACTGAAACGATTTATTAATTTGACTGGACCCCGCCCCCCCCCCAAAGGCCATTGTTCCTCATTAAGAAAGGGATGTGCTCGGGTGCTGGAGGAGCACTGAGATCGCAGCCACCCTGGGGAAGGTGTCCCTGGGGAGACATGCAGACCAGCGAGGGGCCGACTTGGAGGTATGGAAAGACAGCTCCAGGCAGCAGGAGGAGTGGGCCAGTGAGCCCAGTGGGTTCTGCAGTTAAACCCCATCCAGTGGGATCTGGGGAGGGAGGGTCTGGCTCCGAGGCGCTTACAAGAGTGAGTGATTCAGACCCAAGGGAGTGAGACCCTGGGCACCAGCAGCGTCACAGACAGTGAGATGGGCCAGAGAAACCTGTCCTGGGCGACACACACAGGAAGGAAAAGGAGGACAAAGAATCTAACTGGGGCATCTTGGGGGCCCCGAGAGGTCCTGCAATGGTCTTTCTTATCTCTAGGATTGGATGCCCTCCTTTAGCACGTGGTAAGACTTCCCAAGTTGTCAGGCCTCTTTGGAGGGGGACTTTGGGGGACCCGTGGGCAATCTCCTGTGTTCGGGAAAGGATCGGGAGGATCGGGAGTGAGGCTGAAGTGAGATCCGTGACCCTGTCCCCGATCTCCGCCCGTAGAGGTGGGGCTGTTCTCCCCGGCCGAGCCTGTTCTCTGAAGCCCACCTCAGCCAGTAGGACCCGAGTCTCAGAGGCAGCCGCTGCCCCCAGGGGGACCCTGAGCATCGGGGGCTGCGTCAAGAGGGGGTCCTCTTGAGCATTGCATGGCTATTTCTAGGTAGAAAAGAGGAACCTTGGCCATGTGTTGCTTAGGGCAGGATCCAATGCTAACACCACTGCTCACATGGCTGGGACACATTCGCTCTGCCAAGATCGCACCCACCCAGAGACGGAAGGAACAGGTATTTTCACTGGTAAAAACCACTCTGACTTGTGTGCAGTGGGAGCTGAAGGGCGCTTCTCCCTCCCAGAACGTGGCATGTGATCGAAGAGCGTCCTTGGCATGAGTGTGATCAAAGTGAAAGTGTGACCCCGAGACCGGTCTGGGGGTGGGGGGCGGGGAGCAGAGGCTGGATGAGTTTTTGCAACTTACCAACCCTCGCCATGAGAGATGAGTAGAGTATTGGTGAGTCAGTTTCGTGGAAGTATTTCTGTTTACCTCATTCAAAGGACAAGAACACCACGACCTGGAAAATCTTTTCAGCCAGAAGCCTGTGTGACAGAAACCTGGAAGGGCTGAGCTGTCACATTGGGTTACTCTGCTGGTAATTCGTGAAATTGGCCTCACTTTCGTGCTGCACCCACTGCAACCAGGGGGGAGGCAGGAAGGGAGGCCCACAAAGCCCTCAGCCTTGAGGAGACACACAGCCTGTGAAGAGAACGCAGGCCCCAGAGCCAGATGGAACGTTCTGGAGCCAGCCTTCCACACCCCAGCAGCCGTGTGTGGATAGAACCGGGAAGGCTAGCAGTCTCTTTAGCATAAACTCCTCCACAGATGCCTCTAGAACTAAACTCCTTTGGATGGGATTCAAGAGCTCTATGCTGAACACTGTAGTCTAGAAAATAAGACCGGTGAAGGTGACGGTGCATTTCCCGCCTTCCCAAGACATTCCGCCCGCTTTCTCTGAGGGAGAACTCAGGCATTCCTGACATGTCTTTATGCCCACTTCTAGAATCACAGTATCCGTCATCGCTCTCTGCCTGCTAACAGATTGGTGAGTTTTCTGTGGAAATAGTGAAATGAAAGCAGTAAGAATTTGCAAGCCTGAAAATGACTTTGTGAAGGAATCATTTTTCATGTAGTTTGTGCTGGCATCTTTCTAGGACTGGGAAGAGAAGGGATTTTCTTTTCTATTACAATTAATCATGACACAAAAAGTAGAGTAGACATGTCATAAACATTTGTTGCGTGGATAAGTTAATGAACCAAAGTGATACTAATAATGTAATAACAAGACATGGTTTGGTTTTTCTTAAAGATTTTATTTATTTGAGAGAGAGAGAGAGAGCGCGCAAATGAGTGGGTAGGGGCAAAGGAGAGGGAGAGGGAGAAGCAGGCTCTCTGCTCAGCGGGGGCTCCATCCCAGGACCCTGAGATCATGACCTAAGCCAAAGGCAGAGGCTTTAACCCACTGAGCCACCCAGGCTCCCCAAGACGTAGTTTTTAAGTTGGAAAATACTCATAATGGTACTCTGTTCTGTTTAGGGATACAGATATACATATGTATGCTATAAAGGTATATAGAACTGTGTAGAGTGATATATACCAAATTAATATAATTGGGTTGGCAGAGAGGGGCATTGACAAACAAAATATTGTTTTCAATATTTTATTTCTTGAGCTGAGTGTTAGAAACACAGCTGTGTGTTGCATTTTCTTTGTCCCTTTCTGTGTGTCTTAAATATTGCATGATACATTTTAAATTTAAATAAAACTACATTTAAAAAATATCTCTTGTATAAAGATCACTTCACCGGAGAAAAAAGTGGAGGGCGGAAAAGTTGAGTTAATATGTCTGTTTCCTCCCCAAGTTGGGCGCTTTTTTCCTCACGCTGCTCACGAACACCCACTCCCTTTCTTATCTACACCAACCATTCTCTCTCCCTAGATTGTCCCTTCCAGCGTTTCTAAGTAATTATATCTTCAGTTACCGGCTAGAAGAAAAATATTTCCATACATCGGTATGGAGGCCCTTGATGAGCTCCAAGTGATGTTATTTCTTGCAGGCACTGTCTTCTAAATAAAAGAACATGGACCCTATAGGAGAGGAGACAGACATTGGTTGGACACCGATTCTGTGGCCACCCTCCTTCCACTCATTCCACATAGACCGCACAATCCTCGTAACAGCTCGAAATGTAGGTAGTAGCTTTCCTCTATGATATGAGCAGTGGAGGCTCCGGGGTACTCAGCAGCTTGCCCAGGATTGGGTACCCATGGGAGGGGGATCCCCAATCCCAGCCTGCGCCAGAAAGGGGGTCACCTCCAGACGGTCTTGTCCTGCCCGTGCTATTCCTCTGTGCTCCCAGTCAATGCGTGACCAGTGGCACACATGTGGGGGGTGCTCGGAGAGCTAAGGATACAGGCCCGTGGTGGCTCCAGAGGGCGGTGCTTTGGTCGGTTCATTACCTTGGTCCTGTGGTCTCCAAAGTGGAGTCCATGCACCCCAGCGCTGTACAAGAAGGTGCACAGAAAATATCTCATCTTTTTAAAGAAAATATCTCATCTTTTTAAAATTTTATTTTATTGTGTGTTTTATAACGTCATGTTGTTGCAGTATTACTCGTATATGTAATTTATAGATAAACAAATATCCGTATGTGGAAGGTTTATGCTCGAAAATATTTTTATTGATGACAGTGAACAATCTGAAAAGTTTGGAGACTTTGCGGAGTCTGCTCAGCTGAACCACCCCACCTTGTTTCAGACTAGCCGTTACGTTAGCACACAGGTGTTGAATGGACTCAGGTCTCCTTGTCTGGAGCAGGTCCCTCCCGGTGCCCAGTATTCAGACATGTGGCCACAGAGACACTCTTGGGCATATTGGAAAAGTCTTGAAGAACTACAGAGGAGACTGGAAGCAGGTAGATGTCTCGCTTTTCAAGAAAGCTGATTTCACAAGGCCAAATTCCTAAGAAGAAAATTAGAATGGATTATTAAACAGATGGTATATGACCAGTTAGGGGAAAATCATGGTCTGTGGCAGCTAGTATGGGTTCACCAGGAATGAGCCCTGCCTAAATAAACTCATTTAGTTTATAATACTCAACAATAATTTATTGGGAGAAATCAGTCATTCATTCATTTTTCTCATGCATGCACAGATTCATGGTCCACTTGACAGGTAATCACTGAGCATCGATTATGTTTAAAGCCCTGTGCTTGGATGACATCTAGTGATGGTTATACTGCAGTCTCTGTCCCCCAAAGAGCTCTCCTTTTAATAGAGGAGACAAACATGTACACACATAACAACAATAAAATAAAGTATTTCTTAAATGCCACATGGTGGTTATATCATAAACAAAGGGATTTCATTACCAACAAATGTGCCCAGCACTCTGCAAAAGGAGAATGCTATAGGGACCGTGACTCCTGGCAGCAAGGCCAGCCTTTTCAGCAAGGAAAGAAAACACTAGAGCTCTCCATATATTTATTTTTTAATATAAAATTTTGATTTTCTATGTTGGATATGGTTTATATTGGCAGAGTCTCTGCTAATATCTTTGAAAACATCCGGGGCAGATGAGAACAGTTAAGTGACTTGGACAACCTAACTAGCCGAACAACTCTACCCAAAGTAGGCTTCTTACTGGAGCAAGATCAGCCCAGGGAGGCAAACAGTCCTCAGGTGTGGACTAGTTAACCTTCCAGGTTCCTGTTTGCAGACCGAGCAAGCATATTCACTGAACTCTGGGGCAGGTGGAGCATGACAGGTATGCAGACGGACAGAGATCACGACTGCTTTCTTGAGTGTTTCGTCAGGATGTCCAAATGAAAGACCCTGAGAGGCGTGGACAGACTAAAAGTCAGCTTGGAGGAAACCAAGTCGCAAAAATCACGGTTGCGTTTATTGAGCATCTACTATGTGCAGGCGCCGTGGGGAGCACAGGTCATACGCGATCTCGCTTAGTCCTTAGAGAAGCACCATGAGGTGGACACTGGTTAACTCCACCCTGGGCAGGACCTTGGCTTGGGGCCCGGGAGGGAGGCAGTCTGAGCCACGTGGGGACTAAACCTGGGAGGGAGGTGGGGGTGGGCAGAACCGGGACCGAAGCTGGGGAGTCCCTGTGTGTGACCTTCTGAGCCTCTGGGACACGTTGTTCTGGAAGGTCAAGGGGAGACGGCCCCACTCCGTCGGGGATGTCACAAGAAGGGATCGGACACTAGATGACCTGTAAGGTCTCTTTGCACTTTGAGTTCCAAGAGCCAGTGTGAAATGAAGGACCGCAGCCGGGGTCCGTCGACAGCGGGGGTGCGGGCCATTAGAGACTCTGATCTGGCTTCGGGCCGTCTCTGCGGAGGAGCCGCAGATGGCTTCCCTGTGGAAACCCAGCTCCTTTCCAGGCAGGCCGGATCCCTGACCGCAGGGAAGGGGGTGGCAAGTCTGACCTGGGCCTGAGATTTACCTTGCCAAGGAGAACCAATCAGAGCCTCCGCCTTTATACCTTCTACCCTGAAACGTTAGATTCCCTCATTATTCAGCTGAATTGTGAACATTCAGCATTTGGCAGGATGGCTGACTTCCTCCTCAAACACTGCCTAGTTTAGGAAATGCCAGACTATAAATAATCAGACCATCCGTGCCACATCTGAAGGCATAAACTGAAGATTTTAGGAGTCTAAATGCCCTCCAGGTTGCAGAATGATCCTGAGACAGAATAGCTTAAAAAAAAAAATATATATATATATATATATATATATATATATATATATATATATATATATATTTGAAAGAGAGACAGAGAGAGGGCATGGGTGGGGGGAGGCATAGAGGGAGAGGGAGAGTCTCCAGCAGACACTGCTTCCCTCCCCCAGCACAGCCTGGGCCTTGATTCCAGAACCTGAATGGAAATCAGGAGTCTGGACGCGTAGCCAGCTGAGCCACCCAGGGACCCCCAGAATATTCAGCTTTAAATATCATTATCATTTGATCAGAGGTTAAGCTAGAATTTTAGGAAACCCAAAGTGAAATTCTCTCTCTCCCTCTCCCTCTCTCCGTCTCTCTCTTATCCTTCCTCCTCACCTCTAACCAACCCCCCACCACACACCACCCACCCCCATCCATCAGATACCCTGTAGGAGAATACCAGTGATCCCTTAACCCTCAACAATGTGACTGATTCATGTTCGCAAAGCAGGAGACATGGCGTGGCGCGAGCATCTAGGATTTAGCCAGAACAGATTCCAGCCTCAGTCACTAATGAGCTGTAGGACCGTGGGCAACTCAGTATGATTTTCTGAGTTGCAGTCTCTCTCTCTGTAAAACAGAAATGATAAGAACTTCTAATGATAATAAAAATCCAGGGATCATTTTGAGTATTACACATCATAGTGTAGGTCATTATGCTTGCAAACTGTAAATTGCTCTACAAATGTACATGATTACCACGATTATTGTAAGACGGAAACCTCCCGCTGGTTTGGAGGTTTTTTACGGAGGTGCGTATTTGGTGTAAATGCCGTGTTTGTTTTATGGATCCTCGAAGGGTTGGGATAATTAGCTAAATAAATCTCTGCTAAGGCAGCATATGGAATGGCCGAAACAGGTGGGCTTTAACCAGCCCTACGCACAAAGAAAATACAGTATAAACTGTGAGGACTGAGGTCGCAGTGGGGATTAAGACGACTCCCCAACTAAGGACAGTTCTTGAAAGCGTGTCACCAGGCAAGCGCTGGCCCTGGATGGAGGCACACTAATGTGATCGCGTGGGTCTGCCTGTCCATGTCAGGCTCCCAAGCAAGATGGAGACTGGCATGCAGCTGGGTCAGTATTGTGGGGTGATGATCCTACAGTAAGAAGTCCATTTTTCAAACAGTCAAAACAAACAAACATGAATGTCTAGCTGGGGCAGAAAACATTCTGGGGGGAGGAAAATTGACACAACCTATCAACGCCACAAAAATGTTCACAACCTTTGACTCTAGCCGGTCTAGAAAAATATCTGGAAAGGATCCTAAAGAAATCATCACATGCAAGAGCGCAAAGATATTAATTGTAACACTATTTAAATTGGCAAAAAAAGGAGGGGGGAGAATCTTAAGTGTTTAGCAATAGGGGGCCGGTTAAATGAGGTCACAAACATCCGGAGGACGGAGGATGCCTTACCCTGCAGGCATTAAAAAGTAACACAGATGGGCACCTGGGTGGTTCAATTGGTTAAGCGACTGCCTTTGGCTCAGGTCATGATCCCAAGGTCCTGGGATCAAGCCCCACGTTGGGCTCCTTGCTCCGCAGGGAGCCTGCTTCTCCCTCTCCCTTTGACTCTCTCCCACTGCTCATGCTCTCTCTCTCCCTCTCTCTCTCATGCTCTGTTTCAAATAAATAAATAAAATCTTAAAAAAAATAGATGACACAGAAAAGATGTGTGTTTTTCTCATGTGAAGAAACATTTTTGATGTGTTGTTAACAAAAGCAGGTTATACAAACTCATGACTCCTATTTTTGAAAACATATATATGTTTGCGTATACTACGTGTGCATTTTTTAAAGTCGTTGGGATAGTCACTGGACTAACAACAGCAGCTAACATTTCCTGAGCACTGGCTGTGGGCGGGGCTCTACACCCCTGCTCCCCCAACTTCCTCCTCTCAGCAGCTCCCCTCCCCCACCGGAAGGAACATCTCTATTCTTTTCTCAGGGCAGAGGTAACTCAGGGACTGAGAGCCCTCAGTAAGGTGCCCCCAAGGTCTTGCAGCTGCTAAGTGGTAGAACCCAAGTCTGTCTGACTCCAAAGCCTGGGTACGTGACCCTGTTTCTATATAATCTTCTAGTCACAATAGTGGTTATATTCAGACAGTGAGATGATGGGCTCTTTTAACATTTTCCAAACTATCTGATTATTAAAAAAAAAAAAAAGTTTAACTTATGATAAATTCCCACTGCCTGTGTGTTTAAAGAAATAAGTGTGTTCCTCCCAGTTGGATAGGAAGTCAACTTGGAGAAATCTATGCGTGGCCCAGGAGGTGAGTGGGCACCAGAGGCTACTGGCATTTGGATACTGCTGGAAAAGTCTCCAGCTTGTTGAATTGTCAGACACAGGGGAATGCATAAATTAGGTCATTTATCATTCTTGGACTATATTATCTAGAAACATGATTATTATTTCAGTTGATAATAACAAAGTGCTTTTAGATAGAACAGTTATTGACATCCTTTTAAATATCCTGTGAAGCAAGCCCAGAAGGTATTTTTGTACCCATGTTACAGATGAGGAGAACTGAGGTCCAGAAAGAGTAAAGAGCATGTCCCAGGTTCTAGATCCTGAAGTAACAAAGGCTCAGTTCAAACTGAAACCGTCTGACTCTTAGTCCAGGGCTTTTACCGTGATGAGGGGCTTTCGGGAAAAATTGTTCTAGAGTTGAAATGACCCCACGGGAGTTTGACTGGGACTGGAGGTTGCAGGGTGGTTGGGCCGCAGAGATGTGTAAGTTGGACAGCAGATAGCCAGCCACAAAGCGCTGGGCTCACTGAGCCTCTCCAGAAGAACCCCTTTGTGTGTCTGGCTTCCGAGCAGATAGCTGGTGACCGGGGGACAGGTCCAACAGGATCTTCCTCCAGAAAAGTAGTCTTTTCCCCGCCTCCTCCATTCCCCTTCCCTCCTCCTTCTCCCCCACCCCACTTTCTCCAGTGCTCCCCTTTCTTCTCCTCCCCCTTATAGACACACCTGGGGAAGGGAGTTCAGTGACATAATCTGACTCTCTTCAGCGAGGGCCCCTGGAAGACCAGTATTTCACCCTCAAATTTCAAAATAAGAGAAAGTGATGTCCTTAGATTTCCACCTCTTACCTCAGAATCTCTTAGAGATGATCAGAGCTGTAACTGGCACTTCCCCCACCTTGGCTGCTATTGTCCTCATGACCAAGTCTCCCCCAACCCCCACCATGGAGTGACCCGTCCTGGCACGCAGCCAGCTCTTAACTGCCATTCCAGTCAAGTTGATGAAGCCACGTCCCTGCTCTGGGATACAAGATTCCCAGTGTTGGCTTAGATGTTCAGTGAAAGGAGAAGAGAGAGTGAGAAGGGGCAGGGCCATGATGACTGGGTTTTCCACCCTGGACTCCAGGGAAGCGTAAATTCAGAGAAGCTACCAGCGACCCGCTGCCATTCTGGAGACAATACACTATTGTGGTTATGGGGGAACAGCTCCGAGTGAGACCTGGATTCCTTCTCTAGCTCTGTGCGCTTGGTAAGTACCTTTCCCACCTCGGTGACGTCATCACTAAAAGGGCGGTTATGACCGTGGCTACCCCAGCTATTGTTGGGTTACTAAATGGATAATGGACATGAAGTGTTTAGACTGTGTCTGTTTTGTTTACTGTTGTGTACATGGTAACGTGCTTGGCACATAATAGTGCTTGGTGAGTATTGGAAGAAAGAGAGCGAGGGAGAGAGAGACAGAGAGAGGAGGAGAGTGACTGAGAAGCGGGGGAGGGAAGATGGAGGAAGGAGAGAAATAATGGGCTAATGAATGAATGAGCACATGGTAAGTACTTAATAAATGCTATTATTATTATGGTCAAGTATTGAATTCTTCCGTCCCTCCTCTTAAAAAAATGAGAAGTCCAGGGGCGCCTGGGTGACTTGGTCAGTTAAGTGTCTAATTCTTGATTTCAGCTCAGGTCATGATCTCAAGAGTCATGAGATCAAGCCCCACGTTGGGCTCCTCGCTCAGCAGGAGTCTGCCTGAGATTCTCTCTCTCCCCCTCTCTCTTGTCTCCCCATGCTCATGCTCTCTCTGTCTCTCTCTCAAATAAATAAATAAATCTTTAAAAAAAGAAAAAAATGATAAAAAGTAGTTTTATTGATTTGAATTTGATGACCTTTTTCGCAAGTCTCTTGATGATGGGACTGTCCAACTAAGAGAATGGCCAAATGCGAGCATAAACAAGGGACTTCTGGGGCCAGGAAGGACCTAAAAGATCCTTCGATTGATTCATTCGCCCACCCAACTATCCAAAGTGGAGTGGGTCATGGTCTGCTACCTTAGAACACCGCCGTAGAACACCGCCTGGTGACTCTTCCTCTTTCTTGATTTCCCTCTTCTTCTTTTCACCAAGCAGTGGCAAGAGCAGGGACTCGGGGGCCTCTGCTCTGCAAAATCCCTAGACTCAGTTTCCTCTTCACGGTGAGGACCCAGGAGTACCTGTCCAGTCTCTCATCCTCTGGTGCCGGGAGTCTCAGCACCAGACACTATTCGACTACCTCGGTCTGCAGTTTCAAAGGACTCAGGGAGCCACCCAGCCTTTTCCCGAGCTCCCGAGGCCAAGCCTGTTCTCACCATGCTAAATGTCATTGGCCTTTCCCTCTCATTCTCTCACAGTGTAAAGAACAGGAAAAGTTCATTGATATTTGACGAGATTCACACAGCAACTAACCTTTAAGAGAGGACTGCTTGTGGAGTTTTGGTGTGCTAACAAGAATGCACTCCGTTAATGGAACACATGTGAAAACAGTCCGCCTTCCCCGGCTGAGGCCAGGTCTTCAGGCATCTATCACCGCCCAAACAACATATGGCAAGCCCTTGAATGCAGAAAGAGCCATGACAATTCAGCTGTCTTTTCTTAAACCAGGATTATAAACAGATCTGCCAAGTGTAGAGCAACAATCCCCTGCTTGGTAAATTTTGTTTTATTTTGGATTATATAATTATTTTTCATGAAAATTTTATCTGTGTTAATGTAAAATGGGCTTATCATGCTATGTCTAAATGAAATAGTACACACTGGGTTTTTTAAAAAAGATTTTATTAATTTATTTGACAGAGAGAGAGATCACAAGTAGGCAGAGAAGTAGGTAGAGAAAGGGGGGAGGCAGGTTCCCTGCGGAGCAGAGAGCCCGATGCGGGGCTCGATCCAGGACTCTGAGATCATGACCTGAGCTGAAGGCAGAGGCTTAAACCAATGAGCCACCCAGGTGCGCCACACTTGTTTTTTAAAACTCTCAGTTTTAAGTTCTAACACAGTAGATACTGAAAAATATAATATTTACAAAAAACATCTATGGGGTCCTCCATTATGTTGAGTGGGTAAAAGGGTCCTAAGAACGAAAAAGTTTGCAAACCACTACCTTAAATTTACCAGAATAAGTGGGAGTCTACCATTGGATTATTTTTTATTAACTAAGTGCTTACGACTTAAACTTTTTAAGCTTTTAATTTCTCCAACTTTTCATGGTGAAATCCTTTTTTTTTAAAAATGAGGTCACTCCTCTATTTTATGTTTTGCCTGAATGTAAGTATTTTGCAGCACTTTAGGCCAATGCTGAGTGGAACAAGATGTTTAAGAGAATGAGAGCAAGTTTTCAGTATCTTGAATATGTTTCCCAGATTTTGATATCTTAACAAACTTGTACCCTGAATACATGTATAGCATTAAATAGAGCAAATCAGTAGCCCCCCTCCCCTGTAGTCGCTGTCTCTTTGAATTAAAACATGAGGACTAGATTTTGCAGGCAACAATGAACACCCCTCAAAGACAAATCATTGGAGACACTAGAAGAGGAAGCAAAGCTAACCCCCAGTTCATCTATGAGTTTAGTACAGCATGGTAAGACATCAAAAGATAAGAAAAGAAAACAACTGGCCAATATCGTAGTTTTAAAATAGATTTACAGATACTTTGACACCCTTCCTTTGACAATGCCCTCATCAAGTGTGGGCTGGATTTTAGTGGCTTGGTTCTAACACATAGGGGATGGTAGAAGTTACGATGTGTGATGTCCAAATTAGGTCATTAAAACGCTTGTGGCTTCTATTGTGTTCTCTTGGATGACTCTGGGGGAAGCCAGCGGCCACACCATGAGGACACACAAGGATAGGTCCAGGAGATGAAGAATTGAAGCTTTTCACCAATAGGCATTTGAGGACTGTGGAAGTGGAATCTGCAGCCCCAGTGAAGCAGGTGGATGTCCTCAACCCTAGCTGACATCTTGACTGCAACTTCACAAAAGACTGCAATGTCATGAAAGCCAGAACACCCAGATAAGCTGGTCCTGAGCTGCTGATGTGCAGAAGCTGTGAAGTAAGAAATCTGCATGTATTTTAAATGCCTAAAAATTTGGAGAAATGTGGCATGCAGCAGTACCAAATTAATACAACCAATATGATTTATGAATGCAAAAAGCCTATATAGAACCTTGCAACTCTAATTCAGTAGTGCTATACTGAAAGTACTATAGGATGGCCAAGAAGAGTCTAATTCAGGAATGCAAGGATAGTTCAGCCTTGGAAAAATCCATTAATGTGATGCAACTTCACAGAAAAGGAAAACAAAGACTTTAATTTCAACATTCATTCCTGATTAAAAACTTTTAATAAACTGAGACCAAAATCTACCCTCCTTAACTGCTAAATAGTACCCACTAAATAGCCTACACAGCTTCATACTTACTAATGGAGCTTTAAAAGCAGCCCCACTCAAGTCAGTGACTCAATAAATATGCTGATATTACTGTTTCCATTCAACAGTGTTCTGGATGTCTTAGCCAACGTAATAGGACAAGAAAAGAAACTGGGGGTACAAAAGGCACAAAAGAAATCAAAATGTCCTCAGTTGCGAGTAATGTCTGTAGAGAAAAATCAAAGAGAATTATGAACACAGACTATTAGGACTAACACAGGGGCTCAACACAACTGCTGGCTACAAGTTCAAGACACAAAATTAATAATATTCCTATATACTGCAATAACCAAACAAAAATATAATCAAATAAAAGATCTCGCTTTTAACAGCATTAAGATAACCAGGTCCCAAGGAAAAAAACCTTAAGAAAATGGGAAAGATCTTTTATGGGGAAAATTATAAAATTATAAAACATTAAAGATCTGAATGTATATACAGTACCATGTGTATACAATTGAAAGATTTAATATCATAAAGTCGATTCTCTGGACATTGATAAATGAATTCTATGTAATTGCAATCAAAATCTCTAGTTTTTTTTTGTGTGTGTGTGTGGCATTTTCCTAAATGTACACAGAAAAGTAAAGGGCCAAGAGAAGATCTGATACTTTCTTTTTTAACATATTCAAAACACATGCTTTTTATTTAAGTGTGAAATTGATGGACTACAAAAGAAACACTCCCAAGTCTATAATATGAACTGCCAAGTAGTTTATAACTACAGTAACCAGATATGATGATTCAGTACAAGGGCTAATATTACATTAAGATCCTAAAAATGAATTTCCTAACTTACGAATCAAAAACTAAAATCAGTTATTTCAGTGCAAGGCATAAATAGACCCCAACTCTCTTTTGTCCAGTTTTGTGTCTAAGCCAGTCTCCTGATTTTCTTTGTTGTTTTCTGTTTCCGATTTCATTGGTTTCTGATCTTTTAAATTTTTTTTCTTCTTGGGTTTATTATACTCCTCTTTTTCTACTTGTTTAAGGGGAAAAGCTTCGATATTTTTAAAGAGGACTAAAGCAAGGAGGTAGTAAGACTTATTACAAACAATATTAAGCTTATGATAAAGTAATAGCAATAAAGACCGTGTGATATTGGAGGTGAGACAGGTGCACAGGCCAGTGGGTAGGTAATAAGAGAGAGCCCCAGGGGACACCTGTACGTGGAACCTGCGTATATGATGGAGATGGGGCCGTACTTCAATGGAGAAAGGACAGGCTGTTCAGTAAATGCTAAGATAATCAAGGACCTATATGGAAAAACCAGAAATGTTCATTCACACTGCACATAAAAATAAGTCCCGTGGATCTAAAGATCTCAATATAATGATCAAAACTATGAAGTATTTGTAATACAGGTAAATGTACATATGAGCTCAGGCTAGGGAAGGAGTTCTTAAATATGACAGAAAAAGCACCAACCAAAGAGGAAATGATTGATATATTTAACTACATTAAGATGGACAAGTTCTGTTCATCAAGATAGACTATTTTATTTATTAATTTATTTGAGACTGAGAGAGAGAGAGAGAGAGAGAGAGAGCGCACATGGGGGTAGGGAAAGGGACAAACCAACTCTAGGCTGAGCTGAGCCCACTTCGGCGCTTGGATCTCCCACCACCCTGAGATCCGGACCTGAGCCTAAACCAAGAGTTGGACGCTTAACCCATTGAGCCACCCAGGTGCCCCCAAAAGATACTTTTTTTAAAAAGGAAAGAGATGAACCATGGGACCAGTACTTTCGCAGAAGATGAAAAACAAGTGGCCTGTGAACATGTGAAAAGATGCCCAACTAATTAGGGAAATGCAAATTAAAACTGTAATGCAGTACCATTTTACACCTACGGGTTTGACAAAAGTTTAAAAGTCTGATGAGCTCAAGGAGCCACTGCGCACCCTGGTATCGGGAGTACAATCTGAAGAGCCAGGTTCAAAAACAACTCGGCATTATCCAGGCAAGCTAAAGACTCAGTTAAGTAATTTTGCTCCTGCTGGTGTTCACACTAGACAAGTCTAGCAATGATCGCATAAGAAGCCTCATAGCGATAATGTTTTAAAAGTAAAAAGCTGAAGACAGCTCAGATTCCATTAGCAGTAAAATGGTTAAATAATTTGTGGTGTTTGCATACAATGGAATACCGTACAGCGGTGAAAATTAATAGATGACTCCTGGCTGAATCTCAGAAACATCATGTTGCATTAAAATGCAAATAAGCTGGTGCCTGGGTGGCTCAGTCGTTAAGCGTCTGCCTTGGGCTCAGGTCATGATCCCAGGGTCCTGGGATCGAGCCCGGCATCGGGCTCCCTGCTTGGCTGGGCGTCTGCTTCTCCCTCTCCCATTCTCCCTGCTTGTGTACCCTCTCTTGCTGTCTCTCTCTGTGTCAAATAAATGAATAAAATCTTTTAAAAATATGCAAATAAGCTGAAGAGTCTGTCCAGTGTAACTCCACTTACTCAAAGTTAGGAAAACATGCAAAACTGAACAATACCTACACAAGGGGTAAAACTATAAAGAGAAGCAAAGGAATGACAGACGCAAAGTTTAGGAGGGTGTTTGCATCTGTCTGGGGAGGGTGGGGACAAGAGGTAGAAGGAATCGAATGAAAGACTATATGCACTGCCTTCCATTTTCAAATGTTTTTCAATGAGGAGGTCTTATTACTTTTATGAAAAACCTATTAAACACTTTTTCTATTGACTTATTTATCATCTTTGAAAAACAGAACCTGAAACAAGAGAACTTGAAATGTTCAACAGTTGTTGAATTCCGTGCTTATCACTCCTGGAATGAAAAAGTTCCTATTAAGGAAAATCAATTAATGGATAATTAATTAATACTAACATATTAATATAAATTAATATTAAAGAAAATGGATTGGCTAACTGTGAACAAAATTAAAGCATCGATCCCCAAGCAAAGTGACCAAGTTGGCCTCCAGACCCTAGATCCAGACTGCCTGGGCTGGAAACTGGCTCTCTGCCTGTTAAGTCGGTTTTCGATCACTTCATTCCTCAGTTTCCTCATCTGTAAACTGGGCCTAATGAGAGGGAATCCCTCACAGGGAAATTATAAGGATTGTATGAGTGAATGTCAAGTGCTCAGAACAGCCCCTACCACACAGTGAGCACTGGGTATGAGCCTATTTGTAAACAAATAAATCAAACCAAGAGCAGACGAGCTTGAGAAGCACCAGGGTGGAAGGGAGCGGAATTTCAAGGCATCCTCACAATCCCGAGATGGCCTGGGCCTGCACTTTGCACACTGGGACGGCTTTGCGCCTCCCTTTTAGAGGTTAAGAAAAGAGAAAGGTATTTTGTGGCAGATCTGCTGACAAGAGAGTGCTAAATACCACTTCAGCCCACATGACCCATCTCTAGCCTGACTGTCCCAGAAGCCCTGCTCCAGGTAGGAATTCAGGGATCTCAAGCTCATCGTGGGTCCAGTTATTCGAGACCCAGAGGCTTGCATGTGGTCCCGTTCCCTTTAGCCTGGTTGTTTGGTTGACTCCACATGTGCCCGGCCATTTCCCCGACTCTGTGTATCCGCGGGAGAGGAGCCTCGCATTGCCAAGGGGAGGATACCCCCTTCTGGGGTAAAGTTCTGAGGCGCCCTGATTCCCAGAGCTCAGCTGCCAGCCTAGGGCTCAGGGAGCTGGGAGGCACTGTCTTGCCGCAGGAAGCACCACACAAGGACCTCACACAAAGAACCAAGCCTGCCTGACGTCCACCCTCGCCTAAGATTTGAGAGGAGTTTCTGCTCTCAGGGCCTTCTCTAAATTGTGTTATGTGCCATGTTTACCTGCTGACATTTTCTCCTTCAGAGCCTGGAATCTAGTCTCTCCTCTTCCCTAGATGGTGAAATGGCTTCTTGTTCTTATCACACTGCTGGTGACAGCCATGGACCCATTCCAGAAACCTTTACTGAGCGCTTGCTGTGTACCAATTCCCCTACAGTTGACTCCAAAGTCGCTCCTGCACCCGAGGGGGGTACAGGCCGGCGGGACTCTGTCACCAGCTAGCCTAGCCCAATGGTTGTTGCTAAGGAAGACCATTTGTCCTGTGGCAGAGTTGTTGGGGACCTGCTTTTACATCTTTTAGGCTTCTGGGCCCCTTAAAAAAAAAAAAAACCATTGTTTGGAATCATATGCTTCAATAGACATCTGTGTGGACTTGTGTGGTAATGATTGTGTTATTACTCGTCTAGGTGTGGCCTAGAACCTGCTTTTGCCCTCGCCAGACCACGTCAGGTGCTGGTCTGCTTGGAAGTGGCCTTGGCCTCCACGGGGGGCTTTCCAGCTGCTGTGGAGAACAGAGGGCCACAGAGCGGCCCTCGGTGGCGTTTTCCACAACAGCTGTGCCTTCACAGCAGGACCCGTTTGGATCTGCAGAAAAGCTCCAAAGCCAGATGGCTGCCTGTCAGGGGACCTGGACCAGTCTCAGGCTAGCGGCAGGCTGAGAGGCACGTGAGCAAGGCGGGAGGGACCCTTCCTAGGCAGGACTCCGGCAGCCGGGTCTGTGCACCTCTGGAAAGGAAAGGGAGCATACATGGCATGGAAGCAGCAGCTCCATCTAGGTGACACCACTTCCAGGAAGCCCCAGGGAGCCTGCCTGGTCCCAGGGAGTCCTTGGGTTCTTACAGTTCAGCTCCTTTGGGTCATCGGTCCCCTCTGCCAGGCACCAACTGGTACTCCAGGGGCGCAGTGTTCTCACCGGATAAAGCCACTCAGGGCAGATGGGTCCCATCCCCCTGTAGGAGGCACAGATGCCCAGAAAGAAGGCTTCCCAAGGCAAGCCAGCAACAGCTCTGCCAGGACCGGCCCAGCCTGGGCTCTGTGGGCAGCCCCCACCTCCTGGCCGCGGTGGGGTGGGGAGCTGCCCGGGCCCCCCTTCCCTCCTGGTCGCTGTTTGTGGTGACTCACCTCTGGTTCCCAGGAACGCTGTTATTTTTGGCCCCGATGTTATTAAGGTTGTGCCCAGATTCCCTGCAAATCAGCAATTAAGGAACACGGCCCCCTCTTTTCCCCCCTTGCCCCTCCCCCTCGCCGTGAAAGCATGTGAACACCAGGGCTGGGGACCCCAGAAGGCCAGCGGCTCCCCCACAGTCCTCTGCCCATGCGAGGCCGGCTGCCCCCACCCGGGGGGGGGGCTTCTCCTCCTCCTGCAGCCTCCTCTGGGCAGCCCCGCCTCTGCAAGACCCCCGCACCCCAAACCCGCCGTGGGCCGGCGGACGGGGAGAGGCGGCAGGCGGGCTCTCCCTCGCCTCCCTGCGGCGCAGCTGGGTGAGGGGCTGGCCCGCCGGGCTCACGGCCCCCGTGGGGGGCTCTCTGCAGGGGCCGCGCCGGCCGCGGCCTGGGGAGCGGGGCCGGGCGCCCGCGGGGGAGCGGGAGCAGGCCGGGGCGCTGCTGTAATCTGCCAGCCCCAGGCGGGCGCCTCCCCTCCGCCCGCGCGCTGAGCCCCCGGGCCGCCCGATAGCGCGCCTCTGCCGCCGATAAGGCCGTCGGAGGGCCGCGCGCCGCGACCGCCCGCCTCCAGACGGCCTCCCGCCCGGCACAGGCGCGGCGCGCCCCGCAGCCCTAGCTGCTCCCACAGCGGACCGCGACGGACCCCCGGCGGGATCCTGGTTAGGGACCGGCATGCCCTTCCCGAGGGGCTTCCTCAAAGTGAGTGCTGGAGCAGGTGCTCGGGAGGGACGGGTGGAGCTCGGGAAGGGGGCCGGCGAGGGAGCGGAGCGGGCTGCGTGCTCGCCTGCGGGGGGGCCCCCCACCCGCGCCCTGCGCTCCAGGCTTTAGAGCAGCGTCAGCGCTCAGTCGCTTGGTCTTGGTCGCTGAAGGTGGCAGGTGGCCTCTGCTTGACTCAGTTAGTGCGGCTTGTGTGTTTTACAGCCCGAGATTTGCTGTCAGACTGAGTTCCACCTCCCTGGTTCCCTGAATGTTGTCTTGTCTGCATTAGGGGTTGGGAAGAAGGATCTCTGGATTCTGGTCCTTCTTTGGTCTATTGAGATTCTAGAAGCTTCCCTTTGAGTCTGCAGAGCGGTGTCTATTTCAGTTGTGTTTTCACAGGCCAGTGGCCCTGGAGGAGAATAAGGACACGTGGGAATTTGGGCTGCTCTAACAGCGGGCCTGGGTCAGCCTCATTCGGAAGGGGTGCTTGCCTGTGTCCTCAATGACCCACAAAATTCAGTTACCTCATCGTGGCGCCTTCCCTGTTCTTGAAGCACTGAACTTTGGATTTACGCTGCTAACTTACTAGACGGGGAAAAGTCTAAGAACGAGGGGCAAAAGCTCCAGAGCGGCTCTGGGAGCTGGGGTCTGATGGAAGTTCTTTAAGTGGCAATGGAGCGTTACAGAGGGCCACCCTTTCCCACCCCCAATTCTCCTGTGATGATGGGACGTATCACCATCTGGCAGCAACGCCGCTCGATTGTTTTTACGTGTCCTGTGTCAGGGTGTGGTTGTTGGTCTGGGTGGGGGATTCAGAGGCCAGGGGTGGACCCCAGGCCACATGCTCAGAGGGACCCTAGTGTAGTCACCTGGGAAGGCATCGAGCTGTCTAACCTGTGTAGACGTGTGTGGGTACAAGGGAAACCACATGAAGTGGGGATTTCTTTCTAGCGGTTTCACATCTTCACAAATTATCTTCCTGGTGATTGATTTTCTTCCCCGGGAAGGGGAGGGACTGTGCAGGAACCTCAGGACTCTGGCTTTGAGCCTCACGGGCAGCAAGCAGGAGCCAGCTTACGTACATTTGAGGCTTTTCCTTTCACTGACCAGGCAACCTGAGGCCACGGTTGGAAAGGGAGTCTTGGAGGCTGTTCCTGACAGAACTCAGAGCTTGGGGAGGGGACATGAATGGCACAGCAGGCACAAGACCCAAGACAAGACGTCTTATAGGAATAAAGAATGGGTATGACAAATGTTTAAAATGAGCGTGATGACTTTCATCACCCAAATAGCCTAGGGAAAGCCATATTTTTTTCTGGCTACTGGGTCTGTTGTGCAGCTGAAGATGAAAACAGTAGAAAAGGAAGCATAGCATGGAAGGTTGTTTTGTTTTTGTTTTTTAAGATTTTATTTATTTACTTGAGAGAGAGACACACAGTGAGAGAGAGAACACAAGCTGGGGTAGTGGGAGAGGGAGAAGCAGGTTTCCTGCTGAGCAGGGAGCCTGATATGGGGCTCAATCCCAGGACCCCAGGATCGTGACCAGAGCTGAAGTCAGATGCTTAAGGACTGAGCCACCCAGATGCCCTGGAAGGTTGTTTCTTATAAGCAGGGTCGTATCAACTCAGCCGACCCTAGACTTCAGGGGCCAGTTACAATTAGTTTCTAAAACCCAGGTTGTCACCCCTTCCTCCCAAATAATTTGGCCAGTGTCTTTGAAAAATCAGCTGACTTATTTTGAATTTAAGCAAAGGGAAGCCTATTGAGAAAGGCTGTTTGTTGTTGTTGTTGTTACTGTTGCCAAAAAAATTAAAGAATGTAAATAAGACAATTGGGTGCCTTCTAAAGGTAAAGACACTGAAAATCTTTGTCCTCAAGGTCTGTTCAACATTTAATAAACATTCTTCATGTCTTCTGTTGTAGGCACTGGAAATACAGGCAGGGAATGGAACAGAGCAGGAGCAAATCCCTGCCCTTTGGAGTTTACACTCCAGCAGGGCAAGGAGACAGAGTGGAAACAAATGAACACTCCTTTGCTAAAAGATGAGAAGTGCAGGGTCAGGGAACATGCAAGGGGGTTAGGAAGCCTGGGAAATTTGCAGTGTCAATGAGATGCTCCCAGAGAGTCTCCGTGAAGTTCACTTTGGCTGCTGTGTTTCAAACTTAGATTCCATGAGACCGTTCGTAAGGATTACAATTTGATGTCAAGAATCTTAAATGTTAGACTTTGTCGATGTCGAGAAGCTACAGATTTTTCAGTTATGTTCTCACTGTTGAGATGGATTACCTGTAGAATCCAAGAGAATTCATGATATTTGGGAAAGCAATTATCTGAATCAGGTTCTCAGGGTATTGAATTGGAGGCTTTTCTTTCTGGCTGGCCTACTTGGTTCGATGACATTTTAATCAGGACTCTACTGTTTGTGTGGCTAGCATTTCTAATGTCAAACTGCTGATGATTGGATTTATCCATTATGATTTTGGGGGGAAACTTGGGCACTGATGACTTTGGTTAGCAGCATTCTTAAAAAAAAAAAAAAAAGAATATTGGTTTTCTTACCTCCCTTAAGAAAAAAAAAACAATTGAGAAAAGACTTGAAGGAGGTGAGAGAGAGAGAGCCATGCACAACTTTGGAGGAAATAGCATATACAGAGGTCCTGAGGCCCATGAGAGTAGTGGGAAGAACCAGGAGATGAGTGTGGCTGGGGCAGAGTCTGAAGGGGTGAGGTCAGAGAGGTGGTCGGAGGGAGAGTGGGGAGGGGGCAAGGGTACAGAACATCTAGGGTCTTGTATACCATTGTAAGAATGTTATTTTTACCCTGGGAGACACAAGAAGCATTACACGATCTTGGGATTAGACACACGGTATCATTTGACTTCTTCCTCTGTCTCTGACTTCCTAATGCCTTTGAAACCAAACCCCAGGGGGGGGCAACCAAATAGAACCACCTACCAGACTGTGGCCACGCAGTTATCCCTGACCTCTCGTGCATTTGTTCTTAGCCTTTTTTTTTTTTTTTCCTTTGAGATACACAGGGCTGGTTGTTGACATAGTTCTGCATGATCTACTTCATGGCCCTGCCCGGATATTGATAATCCCCTCTTCCCTTCCACTCTCCAATTTAATGAGAAAATAAATAGCGCCCCAGATGCTCTTTACTTAAAAAATTGTCATGGGTAAAATAAAACGAAAACAGAAGCCACTCTAAAATCCCAACTCGTATGCAGTAAAGAAATGGGTAATCACAGCTGGTGATCCTTCGCGGCTTCCTCTGGACCTCCACACGGATAAAGCGGACTGTGGTTCCGGAACAGGAGCTCTCAGCAGAGCTCATCGAGTGTAAGCCTGTGACAGTAGCGTTGCCACAAAGGGGGAGACTTGGATTTGCTCTAAGTTTTTAAAATGTACAAATGGACTTCCTTCAGGGCATCTCACTCTTCAGGACCCCTCCTTTACACACCACCGTGATGGTTTTGTAGAAAGGCAAATCTCAATGCGTCAGTCCTCTGCTTCGAAACGTCAGTGGCTTGGGGGCGCCTGGGTGGCTCAGTGGGTTGAGCAACAGACTTGATTTCAGTTCAGGGCATGATCTCAGGGTTGTGAGATCCAGGCCTTTGTGCAATTCAGACTCGGTTCCCAGCAGGGAGTTGCCTGGAGACTCTCCTCCTTCTGCCCCAACCCCTGTTTGCAAGCTGTCTCTGTCTCTAAAATAAATACATAAATCGAATCTTCATCGGCTTCACATTCCTTCGGATGGAATCCAGACTCCTTAACAAGACCCTCCCTCTTCCCCGTCCTGCTTCCTACCCCTTGGCCCCCTGAGAATTGCTTCGGGCACACCCAACAGGCCGCACTTGGAAATTTTTATACTGTATTTGTGAGTTTCACCTGGGAGGCGGTGTGCTTGCCTTGTTCACTGCTGTATCCTGGGCACGTCGCACAGTGCCCGGCAAGTAGCATGAGGTGTTCGTGAGAGTTGGTTGCATTCATGAATGAGCAGCACACTCCTTGTAGAAGCACCTCAGGACTGGTTCCTGCTCACTAGTTTGGTCACAAACCTGTAATCAAAAATTGCCCTACTGGTTTCCATGTTGACCTTTAAGATATTCTGCTGCTGGGAATTTTAAAAAAACTCACAAGATAGTTTCTCCTTCCTTGGCGCTCCCCTTGCGCTTTCTTGGAACCTTCCTTTAGAGCCTTCTCATTGTCTCGTTCTTTACACTTATTTACACGCCGCTCATCTCCCCCAAGCCGGGGGTGGCTGGAGCTGACTCACGTTTGAGTCATTTCTCCTATTTTCCCTGGCATCAACCACGGTCTTGAACGTGGGGCGCATTGTCTGAACCAGGCGCATTAACCTGAGTGTTAAGAATATGTTGGGTCATTGATTTGGAAAATAAATCAACAGGCCCTGCGGGGGAGTCGACTGTCACAGGCTAATGGCCCAGCTGGCCGAGCGATTGGCCCAGGGTGGACCGAGGCCTGTGTGACTCTGCTCAGGGCACATTCAAAGTTTGTCATCGTTGTCTCTGACAGGCAGCGACAACCAATTAGAGATCTGGTGAGAAAGAGAATTGTTTCCTTCCCTGCCTCCCGCTCACCCCTAACCACACCGTCCCTCTGCAGCGGGCTCTCTGAGTAGAGGCTGATTTATCTCCTGAATTTGCTGTCACCGCACAGGAAGGAAGGCGCAGTCAGGGGCGGAAGCCGTCCCGCCGCTGCTCCTGCGCCTGGCCAGCGGGTGGCTGAAATCAGCGGGGAGTGGAAGGTGGCGGGATGGAGGCAGCCTGCAGTGCCAGAGGGAGAACTTACCGAAGGGCGGACTAAGACCAACAAAATCAGCAAAGCTCCCCTGCGCTCCTACCCAGGGGCTGGAACCTGGGCTCCCTCCTGAGAGAGCTGTGGCCACTAGTTGTCACTAGGAGACAGAGGAGGAAGGCGGGGAAACCTGTCTGGCCTTGCCCGGGACGATATATCGGTCAGGAAACTGCTCTGCCCTTTCCAGGAGTGGATTCTGTAAGAGACAGTACCTGGTTTCAATTTCTTTTGGGAAGCTAGTGCCTAGAAAAGCTGAAAAGAAGCTGGCATCGGTCCAGTCCTGTTCTCTGACCGCAGGCCATTGATCAAGGGTAATGATGACTTGCAGACAACGGAACTGTTTCCAGCTACGCAGAGAAGCCTTTCTGGGCCGCACTCCCTTGCCCACTCTGGCAAGCTCTCCTTCCAGGGGGGTGGGGTAGGGTGGGGTCATGGTGTATACCGTGGCTTTCCTTTTCTCCAAGGGTAGGGAGGGGCTGGGGGTGTGTCACCGGCAAGTCCCACCTTGGGGCTGGCTAATACTTCTGTCTAGCGGTGTGATTCCAGGGTTCCAGGAGAATCCCCATCCTCCACAACGATCCCCCTGGGTCCGAGGTGAAGCCTGAAGTTACACCATTCGAGATGATTCTTCAGGTTCTTAAAGGGGTTTTGATCTCTAAACATCTCCTATTAAGTGCATACATTTAAGCCTTTATAATAGGATCTTGAATTGTGCAGATGCAAGGAAATAATTCTTACTTGCATGGGATTAGTTGAGGATTTAGGCAAAAGCAAGGAGTGGGATATAGGGCAGGTCCATGGAATAGGGGCATGGGGTGCGGTGAGGAAGGAAGGAAAAGCACGCTCTCTTGCCTAGGACAGTGCCTGGGCCTCGGATTCTTTCCTAGCTATTTGTCTGTCCCAAGATCTGGATCCCAGGCCATCTCCCTGTCGCAATGTGGACTGTGCACGTCGATGAGCAATGCTCGGTTGAAGTGGCAACAGGGACTGGAGTTGGAGTCGCCGGACTGAGAATACCTGGTGCACAGGCCATCCTGGCCATGGGGTCAGCCCGGGAGCTGGCCGGGCTTCTCGGCTCCATTGCCAGGGTTGCTCTTCCTTTGCAAACACTTTGTGGAACTGGCCAGGCCCTTGGGTCCTTGGGCTCTCCCAGTGATAGAAATCGACAAGAGGCCAAAGGGGAGTTCCAGGCAAGGCTTTATTGGGGTCTGTGCTTGAGCAGAAGGGAGGCAACACAGTGTCCTCAGCCTGCCTCCCCGAAGCAAGGTCGGGAAGAGTTTCTTAAAGAAACTTAGGTGGGAGATGCACCCGAGTGGCTCATTCAGTCGGGCATCTGACTCTTCGTTTCAGCTCAGGTCATGGTCTCATGCCTCGTGAGATCTAGCCCTACATTGAGCCCACGCTCAGCAGGGAGTCTGCCTGAGGCTTCTCTCCCCCTTCCTCTCTCTTACTCACACTCTCTTGCACGCTGTCTCTAAAATGGATAAATAAATAAAGGATGGGGCGCCTGGGTGGCTCAGTGTTAAAGCCTCTGCCTTCCGCTCGGGTCGTGCCTGTGGAATGGAGCCCCGCATCGGGCTCTCTACTCAGCAGGGAGTCTGCTTCCCCCTCTCTATTTGCCTGTCTCTCTGCCTGCTTGTGATCTCTGTCAAATAAATAAATAAAATCTTTAAATAGATAAATAAATAAATAAAGGATAAATTTTTTTTTTTTTTTAAAGAAACTTAGCGGGGGAAAGGACGATGTTTAAGCAGGTAGAGGTGAGGATTTTCTTGGCGCTTATGCACCTTAGAGATCATGCTTTTCCATACATCGCACATCTCATTAGCATGTGAAATCCCCACCCCTGTGCATGATTTTTAGCATTTAAGCGAGGGAAAGGTCACTGGAAGGTAGACCTGCGTCACTGTGCACGTCTGCTGCAGACTGCTTTGGTCTGGAGCTCACTAGTTCTTTCAGGCGGCTGGCTCCCTCCTTTAAGTTGATGTCCTGTTTTCTGCGTTCCTGTAAGACGTATTGCTCAAGAAACACAAACTCAGGAGTTTTTTTTTTTTAGGAATTTTTTTCCTTTATGGTACAGTCACATTTCATTAGGGTTTTGGAACAGGCCTCGAGTCCTGTCCCTATTCTGTCTCAGAATAATATAGTTTTCATTATTATTATAATAGAATAATTATATAATACTAATATAACAGAGGCCAAGCAGTGAATTAACTGGTCCAAGTCCCACGGCTGGATTGCCGACTTCTGTCTGTCCCCTGACTCTCTACAGATGGGTGCTGGCGGGTATGTGTCTTCCTCACATCAAGGACCGGTCACATGGAAATTATTATTCTGTTTGCCTGTCTCCCCACTAGTCTGCCTTCTGTGTGGTGTGGGTAAACTCACCCAGGCAACACTGCAGGCCTGTTGGCTCTGCAGCCAGACCCCCCCTGGGTTTGAGTCCCTGCTCTGCTACTTCCTACCTGGTGCCCTTGGGCCAGCTGTAGACCCTCCCCACACTCCGCTTCCCCACCTGTAAACTGGAGACAATAGCAGATGTCTTAGGGTTTGGGGAGGAGTGCAAGAGATAGAGCCTGGCATGTTAGGGAATATTACATATATATATACACATATATATATAATGTATGTATTATGTTATATATGCTATATGTATTTGTTATATATCATATATAATATATAGTAATATATATATGTGTGTGTATATATATATACACCACACACACACACACACACATAGGAATCAAGTTCTTCTGTGGATCAATAGCTCTCAACATGCTAAGAACTTTGGAAATTTAAAAAATACCTTCTACTTTCAACATAACTTCAATTCAGGTCAGCAGAGTTTACTGAGTAGGAAACGAGGGTAATGACCCTCAGGAAAGGGTGAGTGCTCATTAGTGGGAGGCTGGAGTGCGGAAGAATTAATTCTGCTTGTCAGTTGAACAAGGCGTTTGTCACGGAAACTTCGTGGAGGAAGAGAAGAATTGGTTGCATTTCACGAAGCAGGGGTTGGGAGGTTGCCGGCGGCGGAGACAGCATGAGCCAAACATGGAGGACGCAGAAGTGCCCTGTGTGTCGGGAAAGGCGCGTGGCGCAGGCGTTCAGGGACAGGTGGGTGGTGGGAGAGGACTGTGAAGAGGTGGGCAGAGGCTAGGCTGTGAGGTTTCTAGCATCAGCCTGAGACGGTGGACTTCATCCTGCAGGTGTTGGAGAGCCACCATCAGAATGCTCACTGGGCAGGGTTGAGGAAGAGGGGTCACTAGAGTGGCAAGGAAGGGAAACCAGTTAGGGAAACCCTGCCGATCTCCCGGGGAGCCCCGATGACGTGCTAATGAAGGGGAGTGGCAGACGGTTGATGGTAGGAGTAGCTGCCGAAGCTGTCGCGTGTCAATCACTACACTGTAATTTTCACTGGGAGGCTCCCAGCAGACGCCCACGTTACAGATGAAGAAACTGAGTCTTGTTGCAGTCAGGAAAAGTGAAGAAATTAGGTTGTTGTCTGGGGGTGTCGGCGAGCTGCTCATATGGGTGCCCTGTGGTCAGGGGCAGGGGTGGGGGCCTGGTCCTCAGCTTGTAGGCCAGGTAACTCGATTTAGAGGCATGATTAGAGCAGCAGGTTTGGGAAGGGACTTACCGCCAGTCGGACCAGCCTGTGAGCTTCGCAGTGACAGGTCTGACTGCTCTGGCCATCAGGCGCTCCTGTGCCGTTACTCACTCGTGGTCCCTGGTCGGTGGATTCCAGCCCATTAAGAAAATCTAACCGGCAAGTCAGTTGTAACCGTGTCCGGGTAAGCATGCAATCAGAGAAGCGGGGGCGGGGGTGGGCCGGGAAGTAATCTTGAAGAATATGTCATCAAGACTGCGCTAAGGCCTGATGAACCATTCATGCCCCACAGCCGAGAGCATCACGGTGGTTATAAATTGCTGATTAAACAACATTGGAATAGAAAATGAGTCTCGTTGCCTGTGTTGACGCTGATCTGATTGGAAGCAGCTGCCTGAAATGCTGTGTTCAGAAAGATTCTGAAGCCACTTTTAGGCTGATGGGCAGGACGTTGTGATAAATTAGCAGCCTCTGCCAGGACGCCAGGAGGGGGAGGGCTGGTGTATTGGTGGCAGTGTTATGGGGACATTTCTGAACCATGATTGTTTTTCTTCTTCTGTCTCCCCCCCACCCCCTACGGAGCCGAATCAGATAAACTGTGTTCTAACAGGTGTTTATTTGAGAGGCACCCAATCCTTCAAGGGGACTTCTGAAGCTAACTAGTGTTCTGCATTATGTGTTGATTTGGAGGCTCTCCCTCGAAGGTATTATAATATCACAGATTAGAAAGCTCCCTATCTCTGTGAGCTACCACTCTCAGGTTCTAGGGGGTCAGGTTCAGGTCAGAGAGTCAGGCAGGGGCACTGTCTACATTCAGACAGACACCTGTAGGAGTGCAGAGCCCAGCCCCTCCTCTCACACCGAGGCAAAGGGGGTTGTTGGTCGTTTCTTTGCCTAGTAAGTCTGAATTGTCAGTTGGTACCACCTGCTGGAATGGAGCTTTCCAACCCAACTTCTCCAGGCTTTTTTTTTTAAGATTTTTTTTTTAAAGATCTTATTTGTTGGGCGCCTCGGTGGCTCAGTGGCTTAAGCTTCTGCCTTTGGCTCAAGTCATGATCTCAGGGTTCTGAGATCGAGTCCCACGCCGGGCTCTCTGCTCAGCAGAGAGCCTGCTTCTCCCTTTCTCTCTGCCTGCCTCTCTGCCTACTTGTGATCTCGCTCTGTCAAATAAATAAAAATCTTAAAAAAAAATCTTATTTATTTATTTGACACAGAGAGATGATAAGAAAGGGAACACAAGCAGGGGGAATAAGAGAAGGAGAAGCAGGCTTCCCGCTGAGTGGGCCAGGATCCCAGGACCCTGAGATCATGACCTGAGCCGAAGGCAGATGCTTAACCCACTGAGCTGCCCAGGCGGCCCCTCCAGGCTTTTGATAGAATCACCAACAAACCAGGACCTTGTTCTCCAGGCCCGGCCTGCCCCTCCGTCCCTATCTCTCTACAACAATCCAAAGACCACCCATCCCTCGAGCTGGAGAAGGTCCTCTGTCGTCTGCAGGTTTCAGAGCTCCCTCCATCCTTGGTGCCCCGTGAGGCCGTGGTCCTCATCTAACAGATGGTCCGTCTCTGCTTCACATAAAATAAATACTGTGGCGTTCAAAAAAAAAAAGAAGAATGACCATTGAACTCTGACTCCCGTGTGTGTGTTGAAACGTGAAAATGGGACGAGGCTGTCGCTCTGAATGACGGTTAAGTGGAACCTGCTCCAGCCCTGCCTTCATTCTTCTCCTTATGAAATCCTCAGAGAAACAGCCTTTGTTAGAATCGCAGTCTTTCTCGGATTTGGTTAAAACACATTTGCAGGTAGAGTGATGAGCTGGGTGGTTTGGATTTTCAGTCTCCATCTAAATTGTCTTCTTTGGGGGTTTTGAAAAATCACTTGTGAGTGTCCTTGTTTCTCCACCTGAAAAATACAGATGATAGCACTTGACATTGACAACCACAGGAGTTTGGCGTCAGGTGCTGAGTTGGTATTAGCAGGTTGTTCTGAATGTCTTGGGCACATAGTGATATTTAAACGGGTGCCCCAGGGGGCGCCTGGGAGGCTCAGAAGTTAAGTGGATGACTTTGGCTGGGGTCATGACCTCAGGGCCCTGGGATCCAGCCCTGTTTCCCGCCTCTTCCTGCTCATCCAGGAGTCTGCTTGTCTCTCCCTCTGCCCTCCCTTCCCCTTGCTTGTATTCTCTCTCTCATGCAAATGAAATCTTTGTAAAAAAAAAAAAAAAAGGCGGGGGGGGGGGGGGGGAGATGCTCCAGGATTAGGACACAATCCTAAACCCTCTTTCCCTACTCCATTCATGTGCAGAGTGACTGTCCCAACTTTGTTCCTAGCCTTTGAGTAGATGAGATATTTGGAGCAAGAAGTGCGTAGTGCAGCTTTAAATTATTGATAAAGGGTCTTTGCTTGTTTGCATCTAATTTTGTTTATGCAACAATAAAAGTGCGCCCCTCTTCTGGACACTGCTGATAACGGAGCTGGGCAGTGGGGTAGGGGCTGGGGCAGCTCGGTCTTCAGGGTGTCCATGGTTTAGCACGCCCCCAGGCAGCTCTTTCCAGGCAGGGGGTTGGGGGGGTTGCAGCAGGAGGGCTGCCTGAAGATGGCCTTCTGCACACACGGAGGCCTTGCTCTGAAATATTCTTAATTCCCTTATCCCTATCATGACTTGCTCTCACTCCTGTTTTTTCCAGAGTTGCGCTCCAGAGCATTTTCTGAGCTGATGAATAATGACTGAGCCCCCGAGAGGGGCAGGGTCCTGTGGGGGTGCTGACGTGAAGTGCATTGTGGTTGCTGCCCTTCAAGCCCCCTCAGCCTGGGGAGCGGGGAGGCGCTAACACAAACCATTCTGATCCCAAAGAAGAAAGGAATCTGTTGCAAGGGATACAATGCTTTGGACATTCAGAGACAGACTATTGCAGGCAGAGAGAATCAAGGGAGGGTCCGTGAAGATAGTGCCTCTAGGTTGGCCGTAAGGGACAGCGTTGATGTAGAAAGTCGAGAATGGAAAAAGACCAGAACGTGGAAGGGCCCCCGGGGGAGAGGCCATCCTGGGGAAAGACCCTGAGTGGTCAGTGCGTGTTCATGTTACCTCCGGCGGGAGAAAAAGAAGGGTGTGAGATCGGATTGGAAAGTAGATGAAGAAGGACCTGGGAATAACCTGCCAGAGTGTTCAAAGGAGTGGAAAGCGGAGGGGAGCTGCTGAGTCAGCCGGGTGAGAAGGACTGAAGTCTCCGTCGCAGGTGCTCGTGTTAACATGGAAAGCAGGGCATGGGTGGGAGAGAACAAACAGCAAAGGAGAGCCAGGGGCACCTGGGTGGCTGTCAGCTGGGCATCTGCCTTTGGCTCAGGTCATGATCCCGGGGTCCTGGGATCCAGCCCTGCATCAGGCTCTCTGCTCAGCTGAGAGTCTGCTTTCCCTCTGCCCCTCCCCCCAGCTCATCTCTCTCTCTCTCTCTCTCTCTCTTTTTTTTTAAATCTTTTTAAAAATCTTTTTTTTTTCTTTTTTTTTTTTTTTAAAGAAAACGAAAGAGACTCACTAACACCTCATGAGCCCTGTGCCAGGCCCTGTTCTAAGAACCCTCCGAGTATTGCCTCATTTCATCCCTGGGGGTGGTGGGGGGTGCTCTACGAAGTCATTGCATGTCACAGATCAGGAAATTCAGGCACAGGGAGATGATAACTTGGCTCAGGCTATGTAGCCAGGAGGTGTTAAAACTGTGATGTGAAGGGGCGCCTGGGTGGCTCAGTGGGTTGGGCCACTGCCTTCGGCTCAGGTCATGATCTCAGGGTCCTGGGATCGAGCCCCGTGTCGGGCTCTCTGCTCGGCAGGGAGCCTGCTTCCCTTCCTCTCTCTCTGCCTGCCTCTCTCTCTACTTGTGATCTCTCTCTGTCAAATAAATAGATAAAATCTTTAAAAAAAACAAAAAACAAACAAAAAAAACTGTGAAGCCAGGGAAGCCGGGCCCAGAACCCGACTCCTGAACCTGTACCATATTCTGCTTTCATCTGAGGGGTAGAAGCAGGAGACTTGGGAAGAGAAGCAGGGGCTGACCCCTCTCCTCCCTGACCAGTGGTGGCGTTTCATATGGGCCTCCCGGGAGTCCAGTCCCCAGATGCTGGCTCTGTGGCGGGAGCCTGGCAGACCGCCGTTTGGATCCTTCATATCATCCCTCCTTGCCCATGCGTTCAGCAAAGCCTCCTTGGGCGCGCCACCTACAGGCTCTCCCCCGTACTTTAAACCGAGAAGCAGAACCGCCTCAGTAAGTGCGTGGACATCTGAACCCCCAAGACAGATGCATAACGGGATGTTTACTTAATTTGCAAAAACTTCACCATGGGGGTTTTTAAAGTAGCTAGCTCTTGAGCGCATAGGAAAATTATTTTACACATTAAAACTTTCATTGAAAGCAAAAAAAATGCTGTGCCTAGATTTGGCTACACTGGACATGGTAAAAGTATTTCAGAATGTTTCCACTTTCCTCCTTGCCTTTTGTATTTCTTAGTGAATTTAATGACAAATATCAATCACCTAAAAAAATATCCGTGTGGTAGCTTGAATTGTATTATAAAACTTACCGAAGAGGTAAATCTGTAATGTACCAGGGCTCACATGTACAAAACAGGAAAATTATGGGACTGGATAATATTTTCTCAAGATTTTATTTATTTGAGAGAGAACAAACAGTGGGGAGGGGCAGAGGGAGACGCAGGCTCCCCAGTGAGCAGGAAGCCTGACTCGGCACTCGATCCCAGGACCCAGAGATCATGACCTGAGCTGAAGGCAGATGCCTAGCCAACTGAGCCACCCAGGATCCCCTGGAACCAGCTAATTATAACCCAAAGAAGTGTCTTTCTTTAAGAAGGAATTCACTAAATACAGTTAGCTGTTGCGTTGAAGTTCTTCACGGAGTGAACAAGAGTAAGGAAGACAAGACATCCGGAGAGCTGAGCTAACTGGAGATCAGAGTGAAACCGACCAGCCTCTCCTGCCCTGTGTTGTGTGGGGAAATAAAGAGATTTAGAGTCAACCACTGGGAAAACAGTGGCTTACACACTGCTGGTCGGGTTTCTCCAGGACCGCTCAGAGCTCTCCCACGCTCGCTTGCTTTGAGAATCTCTGAGGATAGAGTTTATGTCTCCCGCACCTCCTCACTCAGTGCACCCTTCATGATGGGGTGGGTGACAGTGCACAGGGCTGGTGGTCCTGGGAGCACACTTTGGGAAGCGTGGTATCAGGCTACATTGAGAGGGTAGTGTTCAGATTTTCATTTTAGGAGAGACCCTGATAATTGGAGCACAGATACAGGCAGGAAATCACCAAGGAGAGGGCTCTGGAATGGCGTCAGGGGAAACCCTGAAGGAACAAGGAGCAGAAAAGAATGAAGAGTCTGGAAGAAAGTCCCTGACTGTCACCAGGGTGCCACTGGCAAGAGTGGAGAGTCACCCCATGACCCCATGGTGCTTGCAACGTCATTACCAGATGAAAATGGGGTAGAAGTCAGAGGAAGGCAGATTCCAATCGAATGTGAGGAAGGACTTACCATCAAGTAGAATCCGTCAGAGAGGAAAGTGTCTGATCAGAGGCCTGTCCTTCTAAGGAAGGACAGTGGCGTGGACCAGGACTAGGACTTAGATGTCCTTGGAAAGGAGAGTCTTGAATGATGTGATTGTTAAGATGAACCACACAGAGAGGAAATGGGGTTTGGTGCCGTATTCACTTGCTGAGGTTGACTACCTTATGTTATCTAATTTCTTTCTTTCTCCTCCTGGGTCTGTGGGGCCTCGATAATTTGCATGGTTGGTTTAATAGCTCTCTGTGGAAATGAGAAAATCATTCAATCAGGGGAAATGGACTTGGGATGAACAAAGGAGCTTTTTCCGGTGTGGATATTTTAGGAACGCCTACCCCATCTAGTTCATACAACAGTTCAAAATCTTGGGGCTTTCTGATCAGCTGGCGTCTAATGATCAAGGCAATGAAATACTTGAAATTTTATAAGCCAAATAGGATAGAATTCTTTCAGTCTAATTTGGGACCCAGATTTGCATTTTGTTTACTTAGATTTACACAGGTGATTAGAGAGACCTAAACTTCATATGTGTTAGGCGAAATAGAAATTAATATATGTGGTGTACTATATTTTGATTCAAATAAAAGGCTTATTGTTTGACTCACCGGGAGTCCCAGACCACCTGAGATGGTTCTCCTAGGTGTTAGGAAATCCCTGGTGGTTGGGGGGGCGGGTGTGGGGAGCCTACAGGCTACAGAACTGACTCATTCCTTCTGATACCCCCACTGGAAACATGATCTCATTTGGTGGAGGTGGAGACTGGGGAACGGAAGGTTAGGCAACTGGCTTGCAGTCACTCACTGGCTCCTGGCAAACAGTTAAGGAGAGATGCACGGAGGAAGCCTGAGGGGTAGCTAGCAGCTTTTCGCTCCCAGTTTGAAACCCACCCAAGAAACGCAGATGACTTCCCTACAACACAGCCAATCCCTCTGGCCCTACCTCTTGGCTTTGAGAGTTGGCATGTTTGATTTAACAGCTGACTGTGGAAATAGTCCCTCTTCCATCGGGTGGTCTCATGGCACAGGTACACAGTCCCAGAATTTGGGTGCGCAGTGGGGCGGGGGGTGCGACTTAATATCGGGAATGAGAAAGAGGGTGTGACAGGCAGGTCTCCCTTGTGAAGGGCTCCTACACCCTTAGGGGGGACGCCAGGGGAAGGGGTGGGGTGGGCAGGCACACGAATGGCCCAGTCTCTCTAAACCCAGCACTCTGCAAGTAGTGATGTGACTCCTGTTCTGTACCTAGCCATTTAAGATCCCGTGATTGAAATCCCTGGGTTTACCAGCTGCATTCCCAGCTTGGCTAGGAGTTGCTTTGACTGCTCTGCCCTTGGCCTTAATTTAGATGGGGTCATCTACCATGCCCCAGGCGGCTGCTGCAATCGAGGGAGTTGCAAACAACCATGCAGCCCTCAGCCCCCCCAGCACATGTTCTCACCTCCCTAACACTGCGCTCTGAGATCAGACCCAAAGCTGACCTCTGCCCCCAGCCCCTCTTGGCCTTGGAGACATTCTGCCCTCCCCGCCCCTTACCCCCACCACTCTCCTTGCCCCATGGGTTCTTGCAGTCTTGCTTCCTGTCCCAGTGAGGACAGGGAGAAGAGCTCCCTCACCTCCCCGACCAGACAGACTCAAGGGGTGACGTTGTGGAACATGCTGGACTTCTGCTATGACCTGTGACCTTGAGCTAGTCCTTTTGTCATCCTTCTGGGCCTAGAGATGAGGGGTTGTTCTCAGGCCTGGACATCTCTGCCTCTCCAGCTGTAATCAGAGCACGCAGCCCTGAGTGCAGGTTTTGAATTCGCCTTTCCTGGGTTTGGGAATGACGGCGTGCTTCTTCTTTTGCAGAAGACAGCAGCGGTGTGTGAGGGGGACATCAAAAGAGGGCAGAGAGGTAGGAAGTGTGGTGAGCTCAGAACTTGAGCACCCAGGGCTTGGCGGCTCCTGGGAAGGTGGGTCCCTCGGGGTCCTCCAGGCCTATGACGCCTGGGATGCGGCCCCCAAGCAGAAGACGCCTGGCCCAGCCGCTGGCTGGGGGTGGCTCCATGCGGTACCCGCCTGAAAGGTGTCTCTTGAATTGCACAACGTGGGGCCTCTTCAAACAGGGAAGAGCCACGAGGAGGGGAGCCAGCCGAGGGCCTGCACGTGGTCCAACATGGGCTGACTGGCTGGGAAAGCTGCAGAGGACAGGGAGGCTGGGGGAGGGCCGAGGAGATTTCGGGGTGAGGGGCAAGGCCACACAGGAACCCACTCCCCATCACTGAGAGAACCTCTGACTGAGTTTCACCTCCTCCCTCAAGCCTTCCAAATAGAGGCCCCAGTTCCAGCAGAAAGTGGTGGATTTTTTCCCAAAAAGGGAGACTTCCACAGACAGAAGCAGAGGGCAGAGACGTTTCTCCGTAGCATTTCTGGTTAGGGATTTCACCAGTTTCCTAGTGGGGCTCAACTGCAAGTTAAATGCTGGTCATTTTTTTTTTTTTTTTTTTTTTAATGTTGCATGTTCTCTCCCCATCCCCCACCTCTGGCTTGAAGTCATCCGTCCGGTGATCGGTACCACCCGTGCTGACAGAGAAAGAGCCCTCTGCCCTCCTCCCTGCCTCTCCCCTTCCCGGTCCCGCAGCCCCAGACTCCAATGCCCTTGGACCTGCTGTTTGTCTCCATGTTTGAGGCTGTGCACACGCACAGACACACACACACACACACACACACATTCCCTCAAAGTGGCCTGGGCGCCACTTTTTTTTTAAAAACCACTCAGGCCTTGGGCTCCAGGAAAACCATCAACCTGTGGGCCCAACAAGCATCGACCCACTTGGGTGGTAAGAATCTAGTGACGGAGAGAAGTCTGCTCCGCTCCCTTCTCCCTGGGGGGCGGGGGATGTAGGAGGATGTCTAACCCTCCCCTCCTCCCCAGGAGAGAAGAATCAGCTGAACACTATAATAATGAGTCACTCAGGTTAACTCAACACACTCCTACAGGCATTTGAAAAATGTTAATGCTATTTATGAATTCCGTCAGCATCCGAGAGGAAATAATTGGAAGTTACTGGTTGAAAATCGAGAGGAGGTGAACTTGGGCCTCCTCTCCGGTGTGATTAGCCAGCTGCATTCCGGGGCAGCCCCGGGGAGGCGCCCCGGGTCCGTTTCAGCTGTCTGTGACTTCCGCTTCCCTCATTGGCCTCGGGATAGGGTAGGCCCTTAGCAAATGCTAAATAATAATTAGAGTAAGTGGCCTGGACAAAGCTGTTGTACACACCCAGCTGCCATTAGAGAGCGGGGACCTTCCCTGGTGTACTCTCCTCCGTTTCCCAGACAGAACTGACGTCTGGTTTATTTATGATGTCCTCGGAGTTCCCAGGCTTTCTGTCCTTCCTGCCCTTCCACAGTCTCGGTGTCCATGAGAGCTGAAAGCTCATAAGAGCAGGATTGGGTCCAGGTTGCAGAGTTCAAATCCTGACTCTACCACATACGTGCTGTGTGACCCCGGGCAAGTTTGTTAACCTCCCTGTGCCTCTGTTTTCCCCTCGTAAAATAAGGGCCATGAGAGCATGCACCTTCTGAAGTTGCTGTGAGGATTAAATGAGTTAGCACTACTCATGTATTTAGGGTATTTTTTTGCATTTCTATTCATAAGAGTAAATGGAATGTAACATTTCCTTTTTAACAATATCCCTATCAGGTTTTGTGTTTTTTTTAAAGATTTTATTTCTTTATTTGACAGACAGAGATCACAAGTAGGCATAGAGGCAGACAGAGAGAGAGAGAGAGGAGGAAGCAGGGTCCCTGCTAAGCAGAGAGTCCGATGCGGGGCTCAATGCGGGGCTCAATGTGGGCCTCGATCCCAGGACCTTGGGATCATGGCCAGAGCTGAAGGCGGAGGCTTTAACCCACTGAGCCACCCAGGCTCCCCGCCACCCCTGCCCCAATCAGGTTTTGATGTCAAGATTATGCTTATAGAACAAGCTAGGAAGTTTACAGTCATTTTCTATTTTCTGGAAGTTTGTGTAAGGTTGGAGTTATTTTTCCTTAGTGTATAAATCCCTCACTAATAAAGCTATCTGGGCTTATAGTTTTCTTTCTGGTAAGGTTTAATTATGGGTTGTTTTTTTATTAAAGTCTCAGTAAGGGAACCTCGGTGGTACAGTCAGTTGAGCACCTGCCTTCCGCTCAGGTCGTGACCCCGGGATCCTGGGAATGAGCCCCACATCGGGCTCCCTGATTGGTAGAGAGCCTGCTTCTTTCTCTCCTCCCCAGTTGTGCTTCTCTCTGTGCTCATCTCTGTCTCTGTCTCTTAAAAAAAAAAAAAAGTCTCAGTAAGTTGAAATTTTTTTCAAGGAATTCTTTAATTATTTTTGAATTTTCAAATTTATAGACATTAAGTGTTCATAATGGTTTTGTTATCTTCTTCATTTCGAAAGGATCTGTAGTGATGTCCCTTACTTCATTCCTGATGTAGGTCCTTGTGCCTTTTCTCTTTTTTCTTGATCCATCTTCCCAGGGACTTACCTTTTTTTTTTTAGTTATTTTAAAGAAGGAGTACTGGGTGGCTCAGTCAGTTGAGTTTCCATTTCTTTCGATTTTGGCTCCGGTCACCATCTGAGTCATGAGATCCGGCCCTGGGTCAGGCTTCATGCTCAGCAGGGAGTCTGCTTAAGATTCTCTCCCTCTCCCTCTCCGTTTATCTCTCCCCTGACCCCTCTGACCATGTGTGTGCATGCTCTCTCTCTCTCTCTTTAAATAAATAATAAATCTTTTTAAAAATAAAGAAAAACCTTTGACTTAAAAAAAAAACAATAAATGAGTTAGCACTTACAGGATGCTTAGAACAGTGCCTACCCCATAGTAAGCACCCCCAAATGTTACCTGTTATTGTATCTTTCTTTGGTTTCCTCACCGGAGAGTGCTTCTACCGTCTTGTCCCATGGGCATCCAAAGATGCAGAGAATCTGTGGGTGTAGAGCAGGGCACTCCAGACCCAGTGAGAGGCGTGTCTCAGGGGTGGCAGAGGGGTGGGGTAGAGCACTAGAATGTTCTTTGACCACATCAAGCATACTGCTCACAACCTATGCCTTTCCAGATACCACACACTCCGTCTCTGCCTGAGCTGAGGCCTCTGCTCCGGCACCACCTCCTCACAGAGGCCTCCTGTGCCTACCCCTGCGTCCCATCTCACTCTCTTCCCTTTCCCCTGTGATTGTTTTTTCTCACTTCCCTGTAGGATCAGTATCTTGTTGCCCCAGCCATCCACTTTCCCTCTCTCCCATTAGAATGCAAGCTCTTTGAGGGCAGGAGTCTGTTCAGTGATAGGTCCTGAAGAGTGTCTGGCACCTACCAAGCATACAGATATATACGTTTTTTTTAAGTAAGCTCTGTGCCCAACGTGGGGCTTGAACTCATGACCCCGAGATCAAGAGTCATGTTCTCCACCACCGGAGCCAGTCAGGTGCCCCAGTACAGATATTTTTTGAACGGATGAATGAATCCAAAAACCATCATCTCGTTTTCCTGTTTGCATAAAACCTTCGTGAAGGTTTTATGCAACCTCACAACAGGAGACATTTAAAACGTTAAAAGCTGTACTCTTATTTGGAATGAATTATTCTTTTACATAATATTCACACAGTTCCCTAGAGTAGACATATTTCTTTTGTTGCCATACATATATAGGTGTATTTACAAGTGTTTGTTTCTGGATCCGTGTGTTCCGTCTTCTGTAACCAGACACCTGGAGCATGGGGGCAGGGGGTGCAAATTGAAACTGATCTCCATGACTTCCTAAAAGCTGGCAGTCAGTCCTTGAGGTTTGGTTCAAATCTCACTGCTCTATAAAAGATTTCCCTGAGAGCTGTCGCCCCCTCGGACCTTAGCCTCTCCTTTGAACTACTGGCATGTCTTATGGGAACCTCTCATTTGGTTTTATCCGGGCCACGGGGCATCTCTTACTGAAACTTTCACGCTTTTATTGTCCTATTTATTTTCCATACAACAGTATCTTTCTGTCTGCTGGTTTGCAATCTTCCCAAGGGTGATAACCTTGGAATCTGCTGATTTATGTCTTCCATCTGGTTCTTGGACTGCACATGGCAATTCAACAGTTCATATCTGAATGGAAGCATAAATGAATGAGAAGCAGATCTATGAGCACCACCAAGCCTTATGTCAACCATTTATCTTTGTTACCCTCACCTTAAAAGCATCTGAGGGACCAAAGGTCAATATGGATATTGGCAATGATTTTCCTTTGGAAATGTTGCTGGGTCTCTTTGTATCTTATTTCAGAAATCCTGGAAATGTTTCTCTCTCTCTCTCTCTCTCTCTGGAGGCAAGAATCAGCTCAGTCATTATAGAAATGATAATGGGTTTTTTAGTGATACTTGGTTCACTGCCCATTTCTCTTGTTCTTTCTCCAATACTCAACATACTTCATTTAGGAGTTCAAGGTCAGGAGTGCTGAGAAAGGTCATTGTGAAAAACAAGCTTGTAGAAGTACTTGACCAGGTTGATTTTAGAGTACAAGAAAGATATTCATAAAGTCACAAAATTTTAGCTATGGAAAGCACATCAATACTTCTAGAACACTTTACTTCTTTAAAAAGATATGAAGCCAGGGTTTTAAGAAGGGGGCTGTCTAGATATGCTTCATCATTGTACAGTTTAGAAAGGTCCAAATGAGTAGCACACCTCGGGATTCACCCATTGTAGGTGGGGATTTTTGCAGATGAGCGGGACAGAGAGAAATGCGGATGTGGCTGATGATTTAGGACTCATTTCCTCACTTTTTATTTAAATAATTATAAAAGCGGTGGTATAAATACTGTATGAAATGATATCATAAAGAGAAGCCAGGCAGAATTCACACGGGGATTAAATGGAAAGATAATGGTCTCTATTCAATGATTAAGAATAATATAATGAGCCCCATGTGATTAGTGTGTGTAGCACCTGCTCTTGTGGCCTTGGTGGATAAAGAGAAAACCCGCCTGTGAACTAGAAGGCAGATACCGAGGTGTTCTTCAGTGGTAACCGCCAAGACGCTGTCAAGAGGAGATTAAGAGGATCTTGAAGGAAAGAGCCTGTTCTCCTGTGTTAGGTTGTGAGAAATGGCAAAATTCAGGAGATGGTAGGAGACGGTAGGAAGGCCAGGTTTAATTGGGTTTAATTGCTCTGAAATGGTTTGGCTCCGGGAAGAGAAAAGAAACCCCCTCAGTCAGCATTTGGCCAGCTGGGTCTGCTCTGACAGTCAGGGCCCCAGTGAAAGGGAAAGAAGATGGTTCCACAGCACAGAGTCCCTGAGGACCCCACTACCTCGTTATCCCTCCCAGGGTTGGGGACCCAGGGCCAGCTGTGGAAGCTTAGCACCTGCTTCCTGGGGCTGTTTGCACCTGGCTCCAAAGGGGGTGTTACTGAAGTTACTGTGATAATTCTAGGGAACTCAGTTGGACTGGGGTTCAAATCCATCTTATTGTCTCAAGACTCTCCATTTCCCCAACACTTTGGGAAGAGGTGATCGTGGCTTGGTGCCCTCTCATTAAACCCTTTAGGGCCTAGGGTCATGTAAACATTTCCACGTCGAACCTACCTCTGATTGGGGCTGGGGTCTCTTCTGATGAGCGGGAATCCCAAATTAATAGAGACCCTGAGTTGTATTCAAATTTCAAGACCAAGCCATTCTTCCAGATTCTTCCATATCTTGGTCTTGTATTCAAGACCAAGCCATTCTTCCTGGAGAACACTGAGCTTCACTTTTCTCATCTACCCCCCCACAATACCTTAGCTCATATAATCAAGCAAAACCCAGAGCCGCTCTCTTCCCTCTGCTTCATGCGCTGCCCAGAGCACCATCGTGCTCTTTGGTGACTTTGGGCAAATGACTTCATGTTTTTGGGCCACAGCTGGTCTTCTTTGAGATGCGAACACTAATGGCAGCTACGTCCAAGGGTGATTGTGAGGATCAAATGTGTTGACATCTAAAATGCTTAGGATAGTGCCTCGCTCTTAAATCTTACCTCCTATATTGTCAGCATCTTTCCCCTTCCTGCTCTTGGATCTGTACCTCATTGGCACCAGAGTGAAATATTATGGGCCAGAGGGGAGCAGAGGGGGTCACAAGGTGTGATCTTCCCAGGCCTCATAGTGGGTGTCTCAATACTACCTCCCCCAAGCTGGGAAAACCTTGCTCCAGAAGCTGGATGACCTTCAGGGGGGCACGGACCCCTCTGGAATTCTCTTGGCAGGTCAGGCTGACTATGGGCCATCCATTCCGGCACTCTTCAGGGAGAATTATTCAAATTATGGAGAGGGCCTGAGCAGATCTCCTGGTCAGTCACGTAGGGCCGTCTGAAGGAAGACGTGAACATCCTTTGGAAAGGGAGCCATGGGGTTCACTGCCAAGAGTCAAACCCATATGGCAGTTAGGGGGAAAAAAAAAAGGTTGTGCATCTTAACAAGTGCAGGTGTGAAATGAGGTTGGTTTTGTAGCTTCTCCCTGTACAGCAGGCTGCAGAGGTTTCTGTAAGGTGTGGAAGAACTGGGCAGAGTGGAGTGAACCGGGCCATTCTCGAACTGTGGCTCGTATGCGTTTTCCAAAATGTGTGTAATTTCCACCCTGAGTCTTGACTTCCCCTCACTCGGCAGCCAGGCAGTATGTTCTGAACCTAGCCAGGGCCTCACGTGGTGGCAAGAATGGAGCATGGCGACGGGACACGAGCCAGCACTCCTGATGAGGGGGGACGCCTTATCGCACCCCGTGACACGTCACCGTCCTCCCCCACCTCAGCAGACAGATGCGACCATCAGGGAGCCGCCAGCCTCATTGCCTCAGGAGTGAGGAAGCACACTGGCTTTGTCGGGGCTGGGCGGGCAGTTTCACGCTAACAGAGACTGGTAAGGAGGAGAAGCCTAGAGGTGTGCCCTGGGGCAGCACACCTTTCCTACCTCACAGCCGGGGCTCGCCCCCAACTTGGGAAATGACAGGGGTTCCCAGGCTATTTCTACAGGGGCCACCACAGCGTGTGGGGAAATGAACCATTGGGCCAACCGGCACAGAACAGCTGATTTTTTCTTTTCCCCCATGGATGTGACTCATTTTAAAATCGGAATTGAATGAATTTCTTTGGATTCCACTTCACTCCCATTTCCCGAGCCTCTGGCGTGCAGTCTGTATCATGCTAGCACTCACGTGTGTTGTTTTTTTGACCCGCCTGGCTGAGACCTGTAGTTCACGCGGCTTCTGTGCGCGGCGTGGAGATGCGAGATGAAGACTATGACAAGATCCCTCATCTCCTTCTTACTTCCCTGCCTGGCTAGACCTGGCTGGTTCCAGAACCGCCGGGCAGGCAAAAGCTTTTGCTTATTCTCAAGGCACTGAGTTCTTTAGGAATTCCAGTTCTATTTCTTATCCAAAACCAGAAATGGATACTGTAGTTGAAATTTGTTATTGTACATAAAACATTCTGCTCTCTACATCTGGTTATTGGATGTGAAACGGTGACGTTCAGATGCCTCTTTGCCTCTCACTGTTGGGAAAATAATCCTGTCCCCTGCAGACTTGCCACTGGGGTCCTCCTCCCTCCTTCCTCTCCAGCCCAGGGACAGGATTTCCGGGGTGCTGGACATGGAGACCACTGGGGAGGTCAGGTTTTGTTGACCCCTCCCACTGACAAACTCTTGGCCGTGAGCTCAGCCATGCTCATGTTCCAGAGCACATGATTTGAAAATCAGAGAAGGGAATGACAAGAATATTCAAAAGCACATTGATTTTTCACACCAGGAGTGGGGATATGCCCAAAAAAAAAAAAAAAAAAAAATCTCAATACTGAAAACAGATCCAGAGCATAAAACACTTTCCCAAATCAAGGGCTTGTGAGGGGTCAAATTCCACCGACGTCGAGTCAGAGTGGGCTTACAAGAAAAAGATCCCTTAGGAAGGAGAGTCATTATCTGGTCCCAGGAGTAAGGGGAACCCGTGGGGTATGTGGAGAGAAAATCCCGGATTCAGCCGTGCTGTCCCGTCTTCTCTGCAGCAATCCCGGGTTTAGTGCTGGACTTCTCTGGATTCCGTGTAGCACCTTTCTCATGGGTTTAAAAATAGACTCTGGGCCTGCCAACCCTCTTAAAAGGAACATGATAGAGATCAGTGCCAGCACTGTGGGACCTGATACCAGGCTCTGATCACCTCCCTAAATAGAGTCCACACTCGAGATCCCTTGTCGGCGAGGCGGGCGCCCGGAGCTACCCAGCTGGCCACTCGGTGCTCGCCATGCAAAATCAAATAGCCAAACAACCAGCAAGACAAGACAAATAGCAAGACAAGACCGTCTTGTCTCCTTTCCCCTTTCTTCTCTCACCATCGAAAAGCTTAAGGAATTACAAGGTCTGAAGGGAGTCAGAGTGGATTTCTTAGTCCATTCGGCATAATAGCTAAAGCATATATTCTGCCAAATGGTTTCCTGATTCATCATTGGGCCGGGGAGTGGGAGCTAGCGAGGAAGGGCACAACCGTGTCTCCGCGAGGAATGACATCTTCCCAGCACCCAGCAGCCGTGCTCTTGATGGTTTACAAACTCCCCGGGGTGGTTGATGGCTGGCTCCATGGGCGATAAAGGAGCCTGCTTTTCCCAGTAAAGGGTGGGGTTCCTGGTACCCTCTCTTATCTGTGCCCAGGGGCCCTGGGAGCCGGGGTGACTCCCTGTGTGCGCGAGGGCCCGGCCAGATAGAAGAATGGCAGAGGGCAAAGCTGTATTTGTCAGAAGGCCGTGGGGAGCAGAGGCAGGGATGCTGCCAAGGGAACTGTCAGACGCAGGGTTCGGGAGCGGGGCTTGAGCTGGACACACGACTGGAAACTTCTCTTCATGGCAGAGGAACTGGACACGGAAATGGCCCACGATCAGTCCAAGGGGCTCTAGTCGCTGTAGCAGAGTGCTGGGGGAGCTCTGGGGGTCCTGTTCTCAGCCACGGATGTTGGACCTTGGGGAAGCTGTCCCTAGGCCCTAATTTTCTGCAACGGACAGGAGAATCAGCGATCCCCTACACCTCTGGGGTGGGAAGGATTCACCTTTGACAAAAGCTTGAGTTGAGAAGAAGGAAGGGAGAGGAGGGAGAAAGGGGTCAACTGTCATTTTACTGAATACGTGCTTTATGCCCCATAGCGGCGCTGGGCATTTTTATGTGATTTTCATAATACCTGGAGAAGGGAGTCCCCTTATTTTAATTTTACTGAGGAAGAAGACAACGCTGAGAAGAGTTATTTCCTTTATCGAAGGCGAGACAGCTCAGCCACAGCGGGTGGGCCTACTGACTTTGAGTATGTTAAGGCCACCCAGGAAAGCAAACAGTGCTGTTGTCTGAGTTGATGGCAGAGGATTAAACCAGAGGCGCAGGAGGGGATGTGTGTCCCTCACTGAACGGCAGGGGAGGAGCCTTGTTGCCCAGGGCCTGAGGTGCCAGGAGGCCCCTCTCTGGAATCCTGGGTTGGCCCCGAATTCGTCAGCTCTCATGTTCCTTTAGAGAGGAGGCAGTTTGGGTTCAGGCTGGCTGCTTGCCTGAAGCTGCGTGTTCCTGTTCCCCCAACACATTCTGGGGAGGCACCATCATCTGGAAATCCCATGTACCTGAGAGTCTTGGCTCCAGGCTTTTGAGCAAAAAGACGTGTTCTCCCAGTTTCTGGAAGAACTAGATTCATGGAGGCATTCACAACAGGGGGCCCCAAACACTGTTCTGGGCCCCCACTGCCTGCCCCCCGGGAGGTTTCCGTGTCACACAGTGAATAGCCCCGGAGCTGGAATTGGCCCAGGGGCCCTCTAGCCCCTCATTAGACAGGCCCCAGGCTTGTCTGCCCAGGGACCTGCAGAGACCATGGGTAAAATATTTAGCAAGATTAGAAAAACCCTATAGACACCATGAACCTGCAGGCTGGAACAAGTGGCCCCGTGTCCTTCCTCAGAAACCCCGTTTTTTTTCTCTAGCCCATCAATTCCTTTCTGTCGCTTACTTGGGTTTCAGCAACGCGACCTGGCAGACCTCGTGGGCACACTGAATTCCTGCAGTAAAAAGTGCAGCCCTCAGGTCTGGAAAGGAAAGGAAACGGGCAAGGAGCAGGATGGTTGCGCATTGTCTCGGGTGTGGTTGTCATGGGGGTGGAGGAGGGACAGTCAGTTCAGGGGGAAAATAATAATCCCTTATCCTTTGGAATGCCTAGCGCCCAGAGACACCTCGGTAAGTTTTGTAGTTTTTTCTGTGCTGCTATAGGCCTTATGGAATGGTGAGCTGTCTGTCTCTGCTCTCCTGAAGGATCCCAGGAAAGACTCAGCCCTTTCTGAATCATGAGTTCCATTAAGTCACATCCCCGACAGCTGGAAAGTTCTTTCTGTCTAAATGTCTAATGGAAATCTTCTCTACATCAGTTGAACCCCATGACTTCCCATTTGCTTATGACGGTGGGTCTCTGCAGTCAGTCGGCAGCACATATGGGACACCGCTGCCCAGCACTGTGCTTCTCCCCTGGGGGGAGCAGGTGGGGGAGGGAAGGGCAGGGTTCAGGAATACAGAACATTTGAACCAAACCGCTTCTCGTTTACAGCATTTACAGCCGTTTACAGCGGCATCATGGTGATCAGGCTACCATACCTGGAAAAGATACCATATAATTAGGCCCTTCCTGGTGCTCTGGGCTCTTTGTGTGCTAGGGGACTTTGCATCCAAAGGGCCATATCCTTCAGCCTTCTCTTCTTTAGTGCCAATCACTTCAGCTCCTATAACCTCGGGTCTTACTCAGCAACACGTATGAAGCTGTTTCCTTTCTTCTCCTCTTGGGCCTTGCCTCTTTGCATATTTAAGTTGCAAAGCCTCAATCCTAATGAGGTCATGGCTAACGTCAAGGATTCTTGGCAGTCCCGAATACTCAGGTCCTCTGATCATACCTCATCATCTTTCTCATCTGTGAGAGTACCGTCCTGGTTGTGGTCAGCTTCTGGTTCCCTGTAACTATGTCGTGACATCCTTTTTCTTTGTGACTGTGTATAACCCATAGTGTTGTACAGTACAAAGGACACTGGGCTTAAACGGTTATAAGACCTGGGTACCAAAATTAGACTGGGAATGTTTTCATATTTAACTATGATATTTCACTTTATTTGCAAGGTCTTAATTTATCACACCTTTAAAAACAGATATTCTGGGGATGCCTGGGTGGCCGAGTCATTAAGCAGCTGCCTTCGGCTCAGGTCATGATCCCAGGGTGCTGCGATGGAGCCCCGCATTGGGCTCTCTGCTCGGCAGGAAGTCTGCTTCTCCCTCTCCCACTCCCTCTGCCTGTGTTCCCTCTCTCATTATGTCTCTCTCTGTCAAATAAATAAAATATTTTTTTAAAAAAACATATTCTGTATATAAAGAATGCTTAAAATTCAACAATAAGAAAACAAACAGCCAGATTCAAAATCAGGCAAAAGATTTGAACAGATAAATCATCAAGGAAGATATGTGGATGGTGCGTAATCCCCTGAAAAGATGTTTAACACCGTTCGTTATTAGAGAAAGGCCAGTGAACGCCAGAGTGAACTCCTGCCGCACATCTGTTAGAATGTCGACACTAGGGCTGACCGTCCAAGTACCGGCGGCCGTGCGGACCAGCCGGCGGGAGGGAAGAGGAAGGAGGCTGGAGGAGGCTGGAGGATGCAAGAGGGAGCTTTTGGAGGTGATTTTGGAGGTTCGTTATCTGGGTTGTAGTGTTGGCTTTATGGGGGTGTACATAGCATTTTAAATATGCTGTTCATGGTATATCAGTTAAACCTCAATAGATCGGTTAGGAAAAAGAGTCGATCTTTTATTGCGCGAGTCCCTTCTACCAGGGTTTTTTCAAGTGTCGTGCGTATTGATCTTCCATTTGGGTAGGGCGTTTCCTCTTGCTCTCTCTAAACATCAATGTCGGAACAGTGCTTTAGAATCCCTTGAGCTATTCCACTGGGCTATGATCAGGGCTGTTCCAGTAACCATAATTTATTAATTGAAGCACTCTCCGTAGAGGATTTTAGCAAATCTGAGTGGCAGTTTTAAGAGGTGGGGGGCAAAGACCCTATAGGGATGTGTGCTTTAACAACATTTGCATGGGGAGAGAGGGGCTGGGGTACTTCCCCCACCCAGACATCTTGCCCTTTGGTATAGCAGGACAGGTGCTCCCCAGTCCCCTTGCAGAGGTGGCCGGGCCTGAATTTCATCCTGTAATGATGTTGAAGTTCTCGGACCCAGAATGTTCCGATGCTGCAGTCTTCAAATACCAGTGTTTTCACCCCTGTGGGGGAGAGTCAGTTGCGTTATATACTTCAGATCACTCTTCTTTGACAATATATTGACCTCTTCTCTTGATTTTTATTTATCCCACTTATTTGGGACTTTGCCTTAATTGTTGAACGACTTTGAAGAGCACTTCGCTTTGGAAAACACCCAGAGTTGTTTCTAACCTTCAGGAGCATGCCCCACATTATCTATTCCTGGCCCCAAGTACACTTCTGTTAGGAATCTTGCCAGTGCTGTTCGTGGAAGGGCTCTGGGTCCCCTGGACCCTCCATTTACTAGTGGTGACCGTGGTCCTGAACCTTTATCTCCCTGGGCTCCGTTTCTTGGTCCCTACAACCATAATAGCATCGTCTACCTTTTGGGGTGACTGTGAGGCTTAATTGAGGTAAGACAATGTGTCCGTCACCTAACGGGTGCTCAGTGCATTAATTCCTCACCAAGGCACACAGCTCTACCATACCCACGTGTCAGGGCAGGAGGGGTGGAAAAGAGCATTTGGGATTGTATCTTCCGATGCTATTTGAGCGAAGGGGAAGCCGGGCTCGCGATATAAAACATCCATGGTCTGAACAAGCAATTTCGCGGGGAGCCTAGTTACCTGGCATTGTTTTTGCTGATCACTTGTCATCACCTGTTCTTAACAATCTGGGGTCACCCCAAGGCTTGACCACCTCGCCCCCCCCCAACATGTTTTTGACATCTGTCCCTGAAATGACCTCAGGTGAGGATAGTCCCGGAACAGAAAACTAGGAGCTTCCAGCCTACCCCGGGTGATGTTTCATTAACCCCCTCAGGCTGGAGGGATGAGGGAGGTGGTAGTAGCAGATCTGGGTCCTGCCTCTCAGCTTCATTTTGCATCGCGGCTCTCTGGCAGAATCTGGAATAGGCTGATTAGCCGGTATCTCAGGACACGGTGTAAGAGCTCAAAACATGCAAATTGGTTATGGGGCATAAATAGACTTTGCTGAGCTCACCCTGGCCGTCTTTGCAGGCTCCGGGGCCCGTTCACTAGGGCAGTCGGGGTGGCGGGAGGCAGGGCGGGAGCTCCCTGCAGCTTGGAGCTCCTCACCTCCATTGGACGTGTGTGCCTCCCTTCTGCAGCGGCAGGACGCTCGCTCCCCGCCCGGCCGGCGGCACCTGCAGCTGGGGCCGCACCCCCACCCGCACCCTCCACGCACCCCCTCCGCTGGGCTTGGCAGCAGGTGCCTTCTCTCCGGAGATCGCTTCGCATTAACTTTCCCATCTGACATAATAATGGAGAGAAAATGAAGAGTTCCCATTAGCGGCTGGCTAGCTGGCTGGAGGGCGGGCGAGCGAGGGCAGGGTCCGGGCGCCGGAGCCCGCGCCGGAGCCCGAGCCCGCGCCCGAGCCCGAGCCCGAGCCGGGCGGAGGGAGCCTGTATTTTTAGCCAGATGCCGCGTAACTTGCTGGCGCTCCCCGCGCCGCCGAGCAGATAACGGGGGAGGGGGAGCAGGGAGCCGGGCTCGGATTTCAGCGCGGGCGCCGGACGATGGCAGCGAGACAGGGCAGGTCCGGTCCAGACCCTGCGGTGAGTGGACGGCCTGCTCGCGGCCGCTCGGGCGGGGAGCTCGGCGCGCACTGGGCCGCCGGCGTGCGGGGTCCGGGCCGCGGCGCCCCTGGCCGCGGGCTGCGGGTCCCGCCGGGCTCGGCGGGCGCCAACTTTCCGGGCGGGTGCGGGGACGCGCGCCGGCGGCCCTTCTGCTGCCTCACGCCGGCCGGGCGCCGAGGCTTCTAGCAGGATCCAGAGGAAAATTCCTTTGGCCTGGAGGCTGCCGCCGCCGCGAAGGGGCCGGTGGCGGGAGGCGGCCCGACCTGTGCCCGCCCGGGTGAGGCGGGCGCACGCGGGAGCGCAAGGGGAGGAGACCCGGACGCGCGGGGCCCACGCCGAGGCCGCGTCCCCTCGCCCCAGAGGACAGTCCCGCGGAGCGGTTTTGCTGCTGGGGACCCACCCGCGCCAGCACCCGCGGGGATGCCGCTTCCCTGGCCTTGGCCTTGGCGGAAGAGGGGGCGCCTTGCCCACCGCACATCTGACCCCTCAACCTTAAAAAGCCGTAGTGTTCCGAGGTCCTGGAGGTAGTGGGAAATGAATGGGGATGAGAAGAAGACAGACCTGCTGTGTGCTGGGGAGCAGGTGCCTTCCGGACACCCTGTCATCCTCGCGGCCCCCCCAGCTAGCCGTGTGTCGTTTCCGTTTTGGCCACGGGGCAACTGAGGTTTGGGAACGTGTAGGAGGCACAGCATCAAGTGGCAGGGCGGGATCACCCCAGATCTTCCCAGCATCGGGGTCCACTCGGACTCCTCACTCATCCCTGCATCACCCAGCCTCCAAGGGCAGAGGCAGGAAGTGCACGGGCTTGGCAGTTGTGTCGGGAGGTGATAAGGGAACCCGAGACTCCTGCTTGCCCCTTTGATGACACCTTAAGGACACCTTTAATATGTTCCATTCTACCTTGGCCAAAGGTAGTCCGGCTGGGGCTCCTGGAGAGAGTTCAGAAGCTTTCCCCACACAACTTTCTGGGAACAAAAATGGAAAACAACTAAAACACACGCTGTGGCCCAGGGGCCACTTGTGTTTCTCCATAGTCGGTGGGATAAAGGCATAGGCCACACAGAAGGGCACACCCGCTGTCGCTAGCTGTTCTTCTTGCGAGGCCTGACGGGGGCTCCTAGGAATAGCCAGGTGCTGCGTATAAAGGAGCGGTCAGACGTGGAGTTCAACCCGCAAACACAAGCAGACACAAGGCAATTCCCGGTCTAGAATTGCCGTCTGCCTTTGTCAGCTGGATACGTGGTGGATGGGGTTGTCCTCCCACCCCCACCTTAAAGGATCTGGAAATCTCTTCCTGGGAGTCCTGACAATGGCCTTGTTAAAGAAACTGCATTTTGCTCAAACAACATCCCTAGGGAAAGAGATATTCTCTTATTTCTATTATCTTATCGCTGTTTACTGATACTAGCTCAGTTTCCATTCACCTTTTTAGACCTGACTTTTGCACTAAAAGACCTTGAGAAAGTAATTCATGATTTGTCCTGAGCAAACTTGGCCCCAGAGAAGGTAAAAAGAGGCCCTGGGAGTCTCTTCCTCAGCCTGAAACTTAACTATGCTTGGCCTCTTCCGTGCTTATGTGTTCAGACACGCTGACATTTCATAGTGTGCTTCCGGCCTCTCCCTCCCAGGACACTGACCCCCCTGGGCTACTTATCTATTGCTATATTCGTATGACCCCACTCAGGAAGTGCAAGTTTAATAATAGTCTGGGTGTCTCAGGTAACCAAGGGTTCACCTCCGTTTTCCAAGCGGTCCTGATGGGAACTCGAGGCCCTTCCTTTCCCTTCCGTTACTTCCTCCTGAAGTGAGGGCCAAAGCGGGCATGGCCTCTGAGCACAGGGGGAAGGCTTCCTCCAGCCAGAGCTGAACTGGGAGCATTATGAGCCCTAAAAGTGATTGGCCCATGGAGCAGCATAGCACAGGGGTGTAGAGAAAGACCCTGGAGTTAGGCTGCTTGGATTCAAATCCTGGCCAAGCCATATGTTGGCTGTGTGACTTTGGATAAGTTACTTAACTTCTCTGTGACTCACACACTTCATCTAGGCAGAATAGACAATAAGTGCACCCGCCTCCTGGGATTATTGGGAGGGGCAAATGAATTATTTATGTAAAGTGTCTCAAACATAGTAAGGGATTTAGACAGACAGACTTGGGGCGCCTGGGTGGCATCGGCCTTCAACTCAGGTCATGATCCCAGGGTCCTGGGATCAAGCCCTGCCTCAGGCTCCCTCTGGAGGGAGTCTGCTTCTCCCTCTCCCTCTGTCCCTACATTCCACTAGCGCTCTCTCTCAAATAAATAAATACAACATTTAAAAAAAAAAAAAAAGGCAAACCTATTTTGCTATGAAAGGGAGTTCGGGGACATCATGTGGATTAGCCAGCAGGGAAGTGGGCCAAGGACGCGACAAAACGTGTATACACCTTCCTGCCCTCGACGCAGGCGCAGGCAATTTTCTTACAGGTAAAATTAGACTAACATGAAGCTCAAGATGAGGAAGGGGCAAAGACACGAGCAGGCAGCCTTGGTGGGGTGCTCAGAGGGGCGGGCAGCTCCTTGGTGTGATACAGGGTTCGGGGCCCTTGTGGACTGATTTTCTGGAACACAGCGAACAGCCTCCTTCAGGCCCTCTATCTAGTTTCCTCGAACAGAGAGGCCTCTCTGAGGCTGCCCCACATCCCAGGGACAGGTGGGACTTGGGGAGGGCCACGAATCCTGCTCCAGTTTATCAGAGCCCAGAGAGAGTCTGGTTAGCGTTTTGTCACTGTTGCCATTGTTGTTTCTCTGGTTAGTGTCTACTCGGGTAAACATTCTAAATGGAATGTGTTGGACTCATTTGACTCTCTTTCTGCCCTATTGGATTACACAGACCGTTCTTGGATGCACCAGGAAATTGCACCTGGGACAGGTCATTGACTTGGAGGTAATTGAATTAGATAGATGGGCAGCATGGTCTTGGAAGAACAAGGCGGTGAGAATGGGTCTCATATTCCAAGCAGGGTCATTTGCTGTATGGCTTAAATGTTCCCTAGCTTCAAGAGGTGCTCGCTGAAAGCTGGCGGAATGAATCCATGAGTGCGTGTGTGCACGAATGACCCCTTTATAACTCTGTCACTTTGTTTTTCAAATCATAAGGGCAGGGACCTATGTTCTGATTTTTTATTCTATTTCTTTTTGCCCTAGCAGAATCCTGGACTTGAAATAGGAGCTCAGCAAATGTATTGTACAATTAAACTGAGTGATACACAGTGGGAGTGACACCATTATCTATAATTCACCTGTAAGATACCCTGAGGATCCTGGGACTACTCTATGCTAGAGAAGGCCAAACAGAAAATGAAAAGACCTCAGCAATTGAACTTCACCTCTAACTGTATAGGTGACTTTAGCCAGTCACTTTATTCTTACCACTGGTTTTACTATCCCCAGAAGAAAGGGCTGGGATGTGATGGTCCCATTCTCGAGGCCTGTCTCGGGCTTACCATAGCCCTCAGAGTTAGAGCTGGGACTTGCCGGGGACCCTTTCCCTGCCATGGATTGACTCTTGATTGGCAAAGACATGTGGCTCCTCCCAGCTCCCACAGTCTGTTGGGGCGGCCCCAGGTTTAAAATTGCTGGGGATGCATCTCGGGGTCAAGGGCAGTGAAGTGGCTTGCATCAGGGAACCTTGGGCTGAATCCCAGAGTGCTAACTGCAGAACCCGAGCAAGTTATTAACCTTTCCAGACCTCAGCTTTATCACCTCTAAAATGGGGATGATGATGGTACCTACCTCCCCGGTTGTGATAAGGACAGATAGGTACCGTGTTGGAAAGACATGTGCCCAATGACTGATAATGACTGTTGTAATTCCATTCTTAGAGTGCACAAACCACATGCTTTTTCACTTTCCACAACCTACTCCTGACTGGGCTTTCCCTGCCCTCTGTTTATTTGCTTGTCTGTCTTTCATAAATATTGTGCCTCACTTCCTGGAGTCGGGTCCCCCGGAAGGCCACACTACTGCTGTGTCACGTTGCGCTGTTTTTATCTGCCATGCTCAGCTTTCCATCCTGAATGCTCTTATGTGCTGCAGAAGGTAGCTTGGGTAGGTGGGATAGGTTTCTCAAACACTCTCATTCTTGGGGAAAAATTTAGTTATTTTTCCCAACAGTTCAATCCAGACAGACTTTCTGATTCAGCCGGTACAGACGTTTCTCTGAGCGACTACACCTTGAGTCTGATTTCTCTGGGAATCTAGCTCACAGGGAACCAACAGAGCGATCCTCGTTTCTGGGATAGCTCCCCCACCGCAGAGGCCTAGCCGAGAACCTAAAAGGACATCAGGGGCCTTGTGTTTTCGGCCAAGGGGGATTGTAGCTTAGCAGACATTTCAGGCTCTGAAGGATTTCCAAAGAGGTGGAAGATTTGGTCCTTGCCCCAAGAAGTAAACAGTTTGTCTGCGGAGACAAAGATGTATTTAAAATACATTTAAAAAAAAAAAATCAAGCTCCTGTTTCTAGATTTTAAAATGGTTCATATTGAGTATCCAAGGACAGCTTCAGGGTCCCAGGAATAATCTGGGTGTGGGGCTGGAGGCAGACGGCCCGGGAGGACAAAGGAGGAGGGAGGAAGGGGCTTTCCTGCCCCCTGTGTTGGAGGCAGTGAGATCCAAGTGTGTGTATGGTATTTTTGGTTTTTGTTTTTAAAGATTTGTTTATTTATTTTAGAGAGGGGGAAGGGGCAGAAGGAGAAGGAGAGAGTCTTTTTTTGTTTTTATTTTTTGAGATTTTATTTATTTGATGGGGGGGTGGTTGGAGAGAGCACAAGCAGGGGGAGCAGCAGGCTGTGGGAGAAGGAGAAGCAGGATCCACTGAGCAAGGAGCGTGATGCAAGACTGGATCACCTGGGATGAAGGCAGATGTTTAGCCGACTGAGCCACCCAGGTGCCCTAAGGGAGAGAGAGCCTTAAGCAGACTCCACACTGAGCGCAGAGCCCCGCTGGGGCTCTATATCAAGACCCTGAGGTCACGACCTGAGCCCAAACCAAGAGTCGGACACCAAGCTGACTGTGCCATCCAGTCACCCCCTGCAGGTGCCCTCCCCCCAAGTGTGTGTATGTTGTGAACAGGTGGACGCAGAGCTTGGGTTTGAACTTACAGAATGGAGTGGGGTGTTGGGGGAGGGCATGTGGGGCTTGGAATATGAGAGGGTTGGCAGGAAATCAGGACTGTCGGGAGGTCAGCAAGGTAGGGGTGGAGTGGGGTGTGCTTGGAGGCCGAGGAAGGAAGCAGATCTTCTAGCGGCATCCTGGAGGCTGGAGGCGGCAGAGTGAAGGGACAGGACAGCCCTCCAGGGTGAAGGTAGTGTCTGCGCGGCTGGAAAGTCTTTTCTGCTGTGGATTGACTGTTTGATTGGCAAAGACACCTAGCTCTGCTCCGGGGAGGGGTTCAAGGTTTAATCGCGGACTTTTGTTTGACACCGTGTTCAGGATGCTGGCAGAAAACGGAAATTTATTCTCTGGAGGCCAGAGGTCTAAAATCCAGGTGACACAGGCCCGTGCTCCTTGTGGAGGCTTTCGGGGGAGGGGGGGGTCTGCTCTTTGCCTCTTCTAGCTTCTGCTGGTTGCTGGCTTCCTTGGCTTGCGGCTGTGCCACGCTGATGTCCGCCTCGGTCTTTCCATCAGGTTTTCTTGTGAGTGTGTGTCCCTTCTCTTGGATCTTTCATAAGGATACTTGTCAGTGGGTTTAGGGCCAGCCTACGTAATCTACATGGGTCTTGTCTCAAGACCTATAACTTAGTTACATCTGTACAGGCTCTTTTTCCAAATGCCAGGTTCCACGCATTCAGGCATGGACGTATCTGTTGGGGCCACCATTCTGCCCACCACAGCATGGTCTCCGAGGAGGAAGCATGAAGGAGGGAGACAGAGTACCCGTTCGAGGAGAGGGAACCATGAGGGGTGGGTGGGTCTCCTGAGGGACTGGTGGCGCACGCTTCATGCATGACGTGTCACGTGACAGCCCTTGCCCATCTGGACACGCACCCTGTGCCGAGCACAGAGCTCAGCACTTGTGCTGATAGGACAGTTGCAGTAGCCTGTATTACTCGGTAGCTGGGTCTCAGTGGCCATGGTGTTGGTGGCCGAGCAGCGGCCGTGGAAAGGGTTTGTTTTAGTCTCCTGCACGAGCGCTTCTGAGGGTCATCTGCCAGCTAAAGCTCACGTTAAGTTGGCAGCAGAGCAAGGAGGTCAAGTTCATAGATTTCAGAGGCAGGTTGTGTGCGTGTGAGTCCAGGGTAGGTTTCGTGCCTGCTGCGGGACTCTGCACGAGTGGCATCAGCTCTCTGCCCCTTGGCTTCTCATCTGTGAAAGGGGGGGGCGCAGAACTCCTTCTTGGAGTTTTCAGACAATGAGTATTAAATGTGTATCTCAGGGATATGTGAACAGATAGTCAACATGAGGGGCTGGTAATGGTTCTTAATGCTCAGTAAGTGCTAGGTGCTGGGTACTTAAAAAAACCAACCCGTAAAATAGTGGCCAGGGGCACCTGTAAGGTCCCCTTGATGCCCGCATCTGTGACTCCCTGGGGTCAGGGGCTCTGTGCTCTAGGCTCCTCCATAAGAACAAGGAGCCCTTGGGAACATCGAAGCAGCAGGACACCAGGCAGTACTGAATGTTCATGGTTGGACCAGGGTCCTTCTCAAAGGCTGGTCCATCATAGGCCCGAGCCAAGAGTGTTTGCTTATAAAGATACCAAGAAGGGAGGGTGGGCTTGAAGCAGCCTCCTATGACAGACCTGAAAGCCGTCTACTCAGGGACTCTAGGCCCATCCTACGCCTGGGCGCCACGGTGGGCACCGAGTGTGGGGGGAGGCACTGGGGAGCCGTAATAGGAGGGTGTAGTGGCTGTCACCAAGACTTAGGCCCTTTTTCGCAGTCCTGGGCCTGAATGGGGTCTTGAAGTCCTCCCCCCAGAGCACGCTCACAGCCTCCCATTTCTCCTCACAGGCCGATGCTGCTACCAGCTTTCTGAGGGCGGCAAGATCAGGTAACTTGGACAAAGCTTTGGATCACCTGCGGAACGGCGTAGACATTAACACCTGTAACCAGGTACGTGGGGTGGGGACAGGCACATGGTCTCTGAAGAGAGCCTCTTGCCCGGTACCATTTCCTGACAGCTTTAATCTGCCTCTATTAACCTTTTCCCAGTGGCCTCAAAAATCCCCAAGGGTTCCTGCCTGCTGAAGGCCCTAACCTTGGTGTTCACATCCCAGACACGGTCCGGGGCCCCATGGAGAAGGACTGATGCCCGAACTGTGTGGGCCGGGCCTGGGCTCCATCCCCTGCTGCCTCTTCCCTCAGAAGTGGCCTTGGTTCCCGCTGTGGTCTTAGAACATGTGGCCTTTGAAGGGGGGCAGGAGAGCGGGCCTTTGAAGGATGTTGTATCGGTAGTGACATTAAATCTCCTTTGTCTACTAGCAGCCTTTGTGGGTTCTCGCTGTGCTGAGAAGGAAGTCGTGATGGCTCCTCCCTTCCTCTGTCAGGTGTTGATGAAAGCGAGGCCGGCTCAGGCTGAGAGCCGCCGTGGCTTGAACAGCTTCTCTGGAGGTTCCCGGGGCTAAGCTGTGTGTTTGGTGACAGGTGGTGCCAGTAAGAGACTTCATGTGTTCAGAACGGAGCAGAGGGCAAAGAGTCAGGTTTGGGGCCAGAGGTCTAGGAATTGACTGAACAGAGAGGAAATTATCATCGAGAGAGAACAGGGGTATAGCTTGAGCTGGTGGGTTGGATGACCTTGGTTTGGTTTGCTTGGTTTGGCCAGCCAATTCAATTAATGGGGCACCTGTCCTAAATCAGTTTCTAATGAGAATACTTTTTTTTTCTAACCATTTTAATCAGCAAATTATTTGTAATTGTGGTGAAATACATGTAACATGGAATTTACCATCTTAAACCATGTTTGAGTGTCCAGTTCAATGGGATAAAGTACTTTCATGTTGTGGTATGACAAGGACCACCGTCCCTCTCCAGAACACTGTTCCTCCTGCAGAGCTGAAACTGCATCTGTTAGGCGGTAACTCCCCATCCCTGCCCCCCAAACCCCTGACTGCCACAGCTTGACGTTCTGTCTCTATGACTCCGACTGCTCTAGGTCCCTCCTCAAGGTGGAATCACACCGTATTTGTCCTTCTCATGTAGTGCAGTGTCTTCAAGGCTCGTTGTGTTGTAGTGCACTAGATTGCTTTTAAAGCTATCAGGGGCAAGTTCCCAGAAGGCCATGTGCCCCTGTCCCCCTGCCTTCTCACCACCTGTCCCCCCCCCCACCCCACCCCCTGCTTAAAATGCAACATTCCACTTGTTCTTTCTCTCAGGGCAAGACCCCATTTGGATTCAGTCGGTCCTCTGTGGTGTAAATTCACAGCTCAAAGATCAGGGAGGTTGGAGCGGGTGGTGTGGTAGGAAATACAAAGTAGGTGTGATAGGAAGCCCACGGCCGTGAACTTCAGAGGGGGACAAGCATGTGCCCTGGTTTGAGTCTGTGGATGGGGTAGAGGCAGGAAGCCCCCCTCCCTTTCTCCCACCCCTCCGACCCAAGTGTACCGCCACAGGGTGAGGGCCTCTGTAGTGATGCTCACCAAACACACAGAGCCCAGGCGTGGCCTCTGGAAAACAGATGGAAACTGCAAACCCGTTTCTTTCAAGGGAAGAGGATGGAGGAGAAAAATACGGAGCAAGGAGCAAGTCCTGGGGTCGGAGTGGCTCAAAAGAGGGGCCTCCTGCTTCAGCAACTGTGGTTGTGTCTTCCCAGCCTCCCACAGACAGGGGAATGGCTCTCTCTGCCCACCTGGAAAGTTCCGAGGCTTCCGCAGCAGAAAGGCAGAGGAGGGCTTCTCTGCAGTGTAGCTCTGTCCGAGGAGCGCCGAACCTTCAAGAGGCCTTCCAAGGGTTAAGATGCTCTCAGAGGAATCCATTTAGCAGAAATGGGGACAACCAGACGCTCATAAGCCTTGAGCCAGGGCTTATTTTCGGTGTGAGATTGGAAGATTTTGATGACACTGGGGAAGTGGCTTTGTCCTGATTGGTCTCCTGTTGGTGAGGCCCTGGGTGTCACTGGCTCGTCCCCCTCCCGTCTCTCTTGGGGGCTCTCTGGGGTTCATCTTAGGCTCAGGGAGAAGCAGGCCCCGAAGCATTTTTGCACTTTATGACACTATTTCCGGTGGGCTCCAGGCGAGCCCCGCGAGCACCGAAGGGAAGCTCCAGTCCCAGATGGGTGTCTGCGGTCCTGGCTCAGCCCCGGCCTCCTTTCCGAGAGGACATGGCTGCAAGCAAGGATGCGAGTGTCAAGGGGGCAGAAAGGGAAGGATTTGGGGTCCTGCAAAGCCCCCCGGGGCTGGCTTATCCCTAGGGCCCCCTGCCCTGACTCCCTGGACCTTGGGCTGTGTGGGTCTCCTGCTCGTGGCTGCCGCAGGTGAAGGAGGAGCAGACAGCGGTCCCGGGGAGGAGCCTGTGCTGCTCCCATCATGCCAGCCCGAGGGTGGTTGGCCTTGTGCTCTGGAGGGAAGAGTGACGCAGGGACGGGGGAGGGAGAGACAACAGCAGCCGAACTGACACCCTCATTAAACACATCAGTGCAGCCCTGGGGACACTGCTGGGGCTTTCCAGTGTTCGCAGGGCTGGCTACACGAGGGGACCAGAGCTTCCTTCTTCTCGGAACATGCATTCATTGTTTTGAGACGCTAAAACAGGCTCCTGCCCTGGGGCCCCGGCTTGAATCTTTTGAACTGGTGGACGGTGATAGCAGGAATGCAGCAAACGCTAATCCTTATATAAGTAACACACTTTCAGATAGTATGTTTTGTGGAAAGGATAAGTGCTGTTTGCCATAATAGGAAGTAATTACGCTAAGCAGTGTGAGAAGAGGAACTCTTGGCTTATGTAAGAGACATCTGAGTATTCAGGGCAGTCTCCTTAATGCATGGATTATGTCTACTAATTTTGATCGTCATCATTGTTCTATATATAGAAAAGAGCAGATTCACACACAAGGACACACACATACACAGCATCATCAGTATCTTTGTATGAATGCCTGATGCTTTCCTTAAGCCAAGCCATCGACAGGCTTTAGACCCAAGTCGCCAGTGTCTTCCTGTGTATCTCCAGATGCGGACGGAGCACTGGGTCTTAGGGACTTGATAGTACGCAGAAAAGTCCCAGTCCTCAGTTTCTCTGAACTGTAGTCTACTGGTCGTGAGAGCTAGCCATCAAGTAAGCACGTAAGTAGGAGGCAAACTGAAGTGTGTTTGGAACTGTGAATTAAAGGCATAGGATTTTTTGAGAATACATGAGACTTGCCCTAAAGTTGGAAGTTAGAGAAGGCTACCATGAGGAAGGGATAAGTAGAAGTTAGTGATGGGAGGAAGGAAGTTAGTGATGGGAGTTAGTGATGAGGGTCCCTGGGTGGCTCAGTCGGTTAGGCATCTGACTCTTGATTTGGGCTCAGGTCGTGATCTCAAGTCATGAGATTGAGTCCTGTGGGCTTGGCGCTCAGATGGGAGTCTGCTTGAAGATTCTCTCCCTCTTCCCGCCCCCCCCGGTTCTTGTGTACATGCACTCTCTCTCTCTCTCTCTCAAATACATAAATAAATCTTGAAAAAAATCCAATCATGGAGAACAGCCTGTGCAAAGTCCCTGAGGCAGGGAAAAAGCACAGAAAGTTTAAGGAAGGCCAGAGTGGCTGCAGTGCAGAGGCTCCAGATGAGGCTGCAGAGGTGAATTCAGGATTTTGCTGGGACTTATGGGCAGGGGCGATGACTACCGCAGTTGGCTAGTGGTGATAGTCACCACAGTCGGGATAGTGTGTCCCAGGACCAGTGCTGTGTGTGTACATCTGCGTGTGCACACATTGTGTGTGTGTGTGTGTGTGTGTGCAGGGGGTGGTGTCCACCTGCTGGGCCACACTGTAGCTGCTGATGGAGGGGGAGAATCTGGGGAGGGGACAGAGTGGTCGGAGCAGCAGGGGTGGAGGGCACTTGAGAGCTCGAGGCAACTGGTCTTGGAGGTATTCCAGGAATCTCTGAGAAATGGAGGCAGTTCAGCTTGTCGTGACTTGTCCAACTGTTTCCACAAGCCCTGTTTACGGAAACCATATCAAGGCTTCCAATCTTTATCCCAAGCAGAGGGAAGCAGGCCACAGACTCAAGCTCAGGACTGACATGATCAGAGGTGTGCTTTGGGGGAGTGCACTGGCTGCCGCTTGGAAGACAGCTGGAAGGGCCCAGGGTTAGAACTGGGGAGGCCAGTTACAGACAGTCACACCAGTCCGGGAGCGAAACGGTGGTCGCTGGGATAGGAGTCGTGGCTGCAGAGATGGAGAAGGGTGGACAGGCCTGGGTGGTGGAATGGCATGGGGGAAGCAGGGAAGGGGGCTTCGAGAATGACCCTCAGGTGTCTGCCTTGTGTGGGGGGTGGAGGGGGGACACAGCTCACTGAGACGAGGAGCACTAGGGTGGGCTCTGTGTGGAAGCAGGAGGACACACCGTCAGGGCTTTGCAGAGATCCTGCTGAGGAGTCTTGAGGAGTCTTCCAGGAATCGGGGTGAAGATGTATAGTAAGCAATTGGATATTTAAGCCTGTCACTCAGATAAGAGGTCTAGCACAAAGACAGCTATTTGGAAGTCACTCGGCATTCGAGGAAGTCAGATGCTGGCATCGGCTGGTGAAAACAGGGACGAGAGACATGTTGAACATAATTCCACCAGTGTCTTTTGGGGGTTAGTCCACGTGTATTTATTAAACACCTACTTTGTGCCAGCTGCTATTCTAGGCACGGAACAAGATAGACAAAATAGACAAAGCCTGTGTTCTTGTGGCATTTATATGCTGGTAGAAAGCACAGGCCTTAACCAAGAAAATGAGCAAATGGATAAGGTCAGCTAATGAGAGGTAGCATGGAGGAGAAAAGTGGAGGTGCCTGTTGCAGATGGGGTAGGTAAGGAAGGCCCCTTTAGGAGATGACTGTTGAGAGACTCAAAAGAAATAAGGGAGAACCACATGGTTTCTGGGGAAGAGCAATCCTGGAAGAGGGGCAAACAGGTGCAAAGGCCCTGAGGTCAAGAGTGAGGTTGGTGTTTGGGGAACAGCACGACAGGGTAGCTGCCATGGAATGATCAAAGGGAAAAGTGCTAGGCAAGGAGGTGGTTCAAATTGCCAAGGCCAAATGGTGAAAGGCTCGCAGGCCGTGGTGAGGACTCAGGTTTTACTCCAAGGATGATGAGAAGCCTTTGAAAGGTATTACATGAGGGATACTCCATCTGATTTGGGTTTTTAAGTGATCGCCAGCCCTGGCTGCTGGATGGAGAGTCGAGCTGAGGCACAGAGACCGAGGCAGGGAGGCTGGTTGGGAGACTGAGGTGATGGACCAGGTAGATCCACACGTGGCTGGGAATAATGGGGAGACCGCTGACGTGTTCGAGCCAGACGACTCACCTCCCTAGCCTTCTGGAATGTTGTTGCCTGGTTTGTGTCTCAGCACACACCACACAGGGGCGTGTCGGAGCTGGGTTCCACCTGCTCAGCCCTGGGCTGTGTCACATACCAATTCATGTGTCCAACTTCCAGAATTATTACTTATATCAAATCAAAATATTTTATTATGGCAGCCATAGCAGTAAAAAATGCATTTTCTGGGATGATCCGGTTGACTTTACATATTTATCAGTTAGCCAAATAAAAGGAAAGAGGAAGACAAGTCAGAGTCTCTGTTCTCCTGATTTCTTAGAATTGTCAGGTGAACGCAGATGCTCCACTGGGGACCACGAGCTGTAATTCCATAGGCAAAACCCATCACCATTTTAGTTTTCTCTTCTCTTCTTTTTTTTGTTTAAATTTTTTAAACAAATCTGTAAATTTATTTTTTTTTAATTTTGTTTACTTATGAGAGAGAGAGAGAGAGAGCACAAGTAGGGGGAGCCACAGGCAGAGGGAGAAGCAAGCTCCCTGCTGAGCAAGGAACCTGATGTGGGACTCCATCCCATGACCCTGGGATCATGACCTGAGCTGAAGGCAGATGCTCAACTGACTGAGCCATCCAGGCATCCCTCTTTTTTTTTTTTTTTTTAATTTTTAAAAATATCTTATTTATTTATTTGAGAGAGAAAGAGAGCTTGGGGGAGGAGCAGAGAGGGGCTGAGCACAGAGCCCTATGTGGGGCTTGATCCCATGACCCCAAGATCAGGACCTGAGCTGAAATCAAGAGTCAGACGCTTAACCCACTTGAGCCCCACAGGCACCCCATTCTTCTTATAACTCTAGTGAATACTGCTCCATTGGCCTTCCTGATAGGAAAGAACATTTCATGTAACCCCAGGAGAAAATTTCACACCCAAAAGAGAAACCTTGATGTCTATAGTGCTGGCATAAGGCAGGGAGTTAGCAGAGAGCTTTCCTGGAGCACTGCAGGCATTGTCTGCCCCCTTGACTTGTATCTCCACAGTACTGAGGACCACGAGACTTACTATGCCTCTGTATGACTCTTCAGTTACCTGTCTCCTTCACTAAAATGCAGGCCCTCAAGGAGAGAGGACTTTGTTCTATTCGGTGCTCCTCACCAGGATTCTGTATGGCATAGAGTATGTGCTCTATAAATTCAGTCGGTAGAGGTTAAGCCTGTTGTACCCACCAATGATTCAAGCTGTGTATTTGACACTTGGCCCATGTGAGTGCTGTCACTTTTTTAAAAAAAAATTTTTTTTAAATGTTTAAGAGAGAGGACCTTAAGCAGGCTCCATGCCCATCCCAGAGCCTGAGATTGTGACCTGAGCTGAAATCAAGAGTCAGATGCTTAACCAACTGAGCCACCCAAGCGCCCCTGAGTGTGCTGTCACTGCATCGTGAAATAATCGTTCGTAGGGACAGTGACTCTCGTGCCTGCTGGTGGCTCCATGCCGGCACCAGCCCCATCAGTCAGGTGTGGAGTATCAGCAGCTCGACCCTCTGAAGGGTCACAAAAACGTTAGTGCTTTCCAGGGCCGAAACACAACCGACAAAAGCATGTGAAAACACGCGCGTTCCCTTACTGTTCTCTGAATTCCCACATGTGCCTTCCACATGCAGCCCATCACCGCTGGATACTGGTTTATCTTGAAGGTAAAGGACTTTAGGCATTTCGAATAAATGGAACGCCTTTACCAATAGTCTCTGCTCTAGAGGAATCTCTTCCACGGCGGCCGCGTGCCAAGCCTTTTGGTCAGGATTTGTTGGGCTCTGGTGATTGTGATGATCGCTACCTTTCTAAATTAAAGAGCCTTCGAGCCAGGAGGAGGTCATGACTTTCGACTCTCGCTTTATAACTCAGAAAGCTGAGGTCTAGAGGTTACTTGGAATATCTTCTGGGCTTTATGAGTTTGCATTCGCTGAGCTGGCGGTAAGAACATCTTAGGTTTCTCTGCAACTTCATTTATTCCGCAAACACGTGTCGAGCACTTCCAGGGAATCATCCAGGCTCCTTGCTAGAGACTGACTCATTCATCCCCTTCCCTTGAAGAACTCGGAGGCTGGGAAAGCAAGTCCACCTTGTAAATAGGAGGTTACAGATTGAGCGTCATGAGTGTCAGCCAGAACGGGCACCGGAGGCTTCGCTCCAGTGATGGCATTCCCTGAACAAACGTTCGCTGAGAGCCTCCAGTCGGCTATGTGCTGGCTGCTCGGGGGGCAGTAAGTCTGAGTGCCTGCTCTCACATTGTTGCTGGTCTGGAAAAATGGCTGAAATGCCAAGGCGTCAGAGAGGCTTTGCAGGAAGAGTAGGAGTTTGCCAGGTGGAGAAATGGGAACGTGGAGTTGCCGTGGGAAAGGAGAGCCAGGCGAAGGCAGGAGCGGCGGACGGCACTGGCAGCAGGGAGCTGGGTGATGCTGGGATAAATGAAGTGAAAGAAGGTGCGGCTGGAGGACGCCTGCTGGTCCAGCCGATTAAGAGCCTGCCGTTGGCTCAGGTCACCATCTCAGGGTCCTGGGATCGGGTCCGGCATAAGGGTCTCTGCTGGGCAGGGAGTCTGCTTCTCCCTCTGACTGCGGCTCTCCCTGCTGGGGCTCCCTCACTCCAACAAATAAATAAATAAAATCTTAAAAAAAAAAACCCACGGCGAGGATGGTGGTCGATCAGGCCAAGGAGGTCATGTCTAGGTCAGTGGGGATATGGAGTGTGTTACTTTTCTCTGTCATCTTTTTCGTAGGAACTGTTGACAGACAGAGATGGCACTCAGTGCCCTGACTGTGCCCGCAACCACCCCCAGCTCACACAGAAAGCCTCGCCAGGGGAGAGGATGGGAAAATCGAGCCTCTTAAAACTGCTGCCATAGCGCGGGTCTGGAGTAGCACTGAAGGAAGGGACGGAGCGTATGAGTACAGCCCCCGCCGGGGGAAGGGGTGGTCTGCCGAGGGCAGTCGAACAAGTCGAAGCAACCAGACTCCCCCGGGCCCAGTACTGTGGATTCCTCGGAAGTTCTGGTTCCTCCTAGAAAAGGCATTGAGTGAAAAAGATGGGACTGAAAAGCCCCATCCCCTGAATTAATATAAATAGGTAAACTGTTACTGCATCTCCGCTGAAATAAGCTATGTGATGTTCATCTGGGTGACTGTCACGACTAATTTGTAGTTTGAAAGTGAGTTGATGACTTGTCATGAGTCAGAGTGACCCACGGAGTTTGATCATCACAGATCCCAGCTCCGCAGTGTCTCCGCTTTCCCCCGCCATTCCCCAGCGTGACCTCACTTCACCCTTGTGAGAGGCAAAGAGGGCAAGAGTCTTCCAGAACAAGGGCCAGGGGCTCCCAGCGCCCAGCCCAGGGCTCCGTGTCCTGGGCGTCCGCCACGGGGCCGAGCTGTGCAGCTGGCCCGTTACTCCCCTGGGAGGCCCTCCCTGAGCTGCTCCCCTTTTCAGCATGCATTCCCTCCCAGTTAGGGAGTTGACTCACCAGTTCAGTGACAGGAGCAGGGATGTCCCTGGGATCCTAGGGACCGGGAAGAGGGTGAATGGCATCGTCAAGAATGATCTGGAACATGTTTTAAGGAGAGTACACCCCCCACGCTCCACATTAGGCTTTGACTGCTATGGATTTCCAATATGAAGAACAGATGGGATGTTCTTAATTGGGAGAGACTGAGAAAACCAGGTAACCATGCATGGGTCAGGTTGCACGAAAGTGTGTCTGATTCTACAAAACCTTTTGGAGCATGTGCCATGGGCCAGGCCCTGTGCTAGAACCTGCCATCCAAACATGAGGAACCACACAAAGTCCTATTTTGAGAGACGCAGACAAGAGCAAATCAAATTTCACGGGATGAGGGCCTGAAAGATTATCCCCAGAGCCTTGGGGACACAGTGGAGAGAACAATTTACTTTTGGAAGGCTGGAAACAGGGCACAATGTGGCAAAGAGAAAGGGACAGGAAAAGTCCCAGAGAAAAATGACATTTGATGTGGGCCTTGAAGGAAGATTTGCCTCTCTGGTTATTATAGGAAATGCTAAATACAACACACAATTCCAGTTCTTTCTCATTGGAATAGATTATGCATGTGAATTTGCCTGCGATTATTCTCATTTGATCATGAGTCTTTTGCTATAGAAGTTTTTGTTGCTTTTGACAACTGTGTCCCTGATGTTCACTGTTTTGTGATTTTTAATTTAGCAATAAAATGACTTCATAGTAGTTGCTTAAAAATGTACATGAGGGGCACCTGGGTGGCTCAGCCGGTTATACAACTACCTTCAGCTCAGGTCATGATCCCAGGGTTCTGGGATCGAGTCCCACATCAGGCTCCTTGCTCAATGGCAGTCTGGTTCTCCCTTCCCCTCTGCTCCTCCCCAGCAACTTCTCTCAATCTCTCTCTCTCTTTCTTGATTACTCTCGCAAATAAATAAATAAATAAATAAATGAAATCTTTTAAAAAATAAATATTTATATTATATAGAAATCCATAACGTCTTCTATAAGTTTCCCCGTATGCCTCCCTCCCCAAAATCACTGTGAACAATTTGAGGTATGAGTCTCGTCATACCTTCTGTGCGTCTCTACACGCATGTCTTAACTGTTTTCTGAGAGCTGTTGCATTGTTTTACCACGGAATTGTGGAATTAAGGAGAAGCCAGAGAATGAGGGCACTTCTGTCATTTTGAAAATACCGAGAGGTTAGGGGACACATCAGGGGGACAGCTCAGAGGCCTCACTTCCTTCTCCAGTGCTCTGTCCTCTGACACCCCCCACCCCTGGCCCTTCTTCTGAAGGTCTGGCTCTTTTTATCCTTTTAAAGGAATGCCAAGGTCTGGGACATAGGAACTCTTTCTAGTCCACAGGAGATATTCTTAGCTGCTGAGCTGAATTTCAGAGTCTGTGTCTCTCATTAACTTGAGCTCACACTTCCTGCTCCAGGCTCCCCGGGGGGCCTTCAGCCCCTGCATTGGCTCCAATCTGCCGCTGCCAGGGAGCGCAGGCACTGCTCAGTGCAGGGGTGGGGGGATGGGGGTGGGAGGGGGTTGTGCACCTTGTGTCCCCGGCATAGAGAGAAGGTGATCCGGGTTGACTCATCTCCTCTCAGGGCTCTGACTAGTGTGAGTTTCTTTCTTCCTTTTTTTTCTTTCCTTCTCAATTTTTTTTAAGATAATGAAAACCATTCAAGTGTTTTCCCTCCTGGTGAATAGCTCGTGTATTGGATCTTAGCTACTTGGGTAAGAGCTAAATCTGGGTTGGAATGAAGCAGAGGAGGGCCAAGGGCTCAGAGCTGGTCTTGTTCCTTTCCTTCTGCGCCCCCCGCCCCCCACATGAGTGTGGGCCATCTCTCGATTTCTGCTCCTCTTCCCTCCCCACTCCCCGGACAAGGACAGGCTGACAAAGGAGATTGGGGTGATTTTCCACCAGGATTATGGTAATTGCTTCAGCTCTTCCTGGCTTCTGGTTGATTGGATTCCAGATTCCTCTATTTTTAACAGACCTTTCCCACCAAGCAGTCTCCCAGGAGACCTTGGATCGCTAGGTGAGACCAAGGCAGGGGTTGTGGGGATGGCCCTGCGGGCGGTGCTGCCTGACCTCCCGGACAGGCTTCCCCATCCACTGGTTCCCACTCCCCGCGGTCTCGTGCGGTTGCTCTCCGGCCCTTCCATCTTGGAATATTCTCAGACCTCCAGGAAAACTCAGACCTCACGGGTCTGTCAGAACAGGAGGCTCTGGGTGCTCAGCTCCTTTCTGGCTCTGAGTCAGGAGGCACGCCGGAACCCTAATGGGCCCCCCGTCCTCTCCCACCACGACCAGAGCCCAGGGCTCCCCACCACGCTGGCCCGTCCCCCCACAGCCTCTTCTCATCCACCACTACTCCCTCCTACCTCCCGCTTTCTTTGCTAAACTTGTAAATGCTTTTGTGCCTGTCGAAAAGTTGCAAGAACAATGCAAAGAATTCTCCCAGCTCTGTCACCTAGACCCTCTATTGCCATTTTATTGCATTTGCTCTTCCTGTTTGTCTGTTTATCTAAAATATAAACTACGTATGACCTAATTCCCCCTCACCCGTAACGTTCCACTGTGTACCACTCCAAAGGAAAGACACTTTCCCACATAACTACCCTTCCGGCCTCCAGAGCAGGGAATCAGCATTGATGCCACACAACCATCTACAGACTCCATTAAAGTTTTGCTGACTGTCTAGATAATGAGAAATTATTCTCCCTCTGCCTTGGTCCCTCTCTTTTTCTCCCTTGTCCCGTCTCCTCCCTTCCTGGCTTTCCCCAGTCTTCCTCCTCTCTCCTTCCCTTCCAAGCTTCCCAGTTCTCTCTCTCTTTCTCTAGTCTTAGGGTATCTCCAGACTGTATTTAGTTGTCATTTCTCTTCAGTCTCCTTCAGTCTGGAATGTTTCCTTAAGTCTTTGCCTGTCTTGCATGTTTCCAGCACTTTCCATTTTGTAGTCTGAACCTCAGCTGTTTGCCTGCTGATGTTTCCTTATGGCCAGACCAAGGCAGTGCAGTCTTGATAGGAATACTCTAGAAGTTATGCCCCCTTTCCACCACTGGTGATATTAACCTTGGTCATCTGTTGGTGTCATTGATTTTTCCCTTTGTCATTGATCAGTATTTTGTGTGTGTTGCGGGGGCGGATATTCTGATATAATGCCAGTATCCTGTTGTTCATCAAAGTTCCAACCACCAACCTTGGCACACACTGATACCTTCTGCCTGTATCAGCTGCCACTATGATGGTTCCAGAAAGTGATTCTCCATTTTGGTCATTTCTACTACGTTTATGAGCTGACATTCTATTGAAGGATGAACTTTTCCTCCTTCCTCATTGATTTATCTTTTCATTCTTTGTTTGTACTTGTGCAGACACATGGGCTCCTGTTTTATTAGATAGGTTATAAACAATACTCTCATGATTTATTTTGATGTTCAAGTCCAAATGAGACCAGTGGAGATGCTCTCCATAGGCGGGCTTCTTTGTTCTTCAACATGCCCTCATCACTCTTTGAGCATTTCCTTCCTTTCTGGCCCCGGTTGTCCCAGGGTGGTTTTGAAATTTCCCTGCCCCAGCCTTGGATCCGCCATTTTCCCAAGGTTCCTTTTAGTGGAGGATGGTATTTAGACACCAAAATCCAGTCACTCGAAGCGCTCAATGCTACTGGTTGTCATGTGTGTGTCCATACATCCAGATCTAGTTCTGCATCTGTCTTCTTTTTAAATCTGTGAGATCATTCCAGTACTTAGGTCTAGTCCAACACCTCAGAGTTCTTGCTAGGCCTTCCTCTTTCCACATTTATAAATCCTTTCAGACAGCGAGAAACCTGACTCCCATTGATACCATCATCCTCCGTATATTGACTTGTTTGCTCAGGGCAACAATCTCCCAACCTCTTAGAGCAGACACACTGATGCCCGTACTTCTGCAGGGCACCCTTTCTGGTTCCTGCTTCTTCAGACGCTGAAGTCTCTGAACTGGGAGGGGTGGGAAGGAAAAAGGAACAGAAGGGAAGGTGGGAAAACTCCCATTCATTTTTTGTCTCATTTCTGTTTGGCTGAAAATTTAATGCAGGCAATTTAGGGAAAGGAATCAAAATTTATAGTGTTCCAGTGATTTTTTGGCCAGCAGCTTCATTCACTTTCTCATGTAGTCAGACTGTAGTGATAGTCACCCCCTCTTTCCTTTTCTACCATCTCATTTGGTCCTCATCGTTTCTGCCTCTCATTTCCGTAGTCTGCTTTTCTTTCTTCCCTTCCTCTTTCTTTCTCATCAGTCTCAGGATTTGGAGTAGGAATGGCGATCCTTTTTTCTCCTCCACAAGACCTGTTTAGACTCTTATTTCCTGTCCTGTTTTAGGGCTGCAGACTTCCCAATATATAATGTCAGTGATCTTGCTCCACAAAAGGGATCAACAATAGAGCAGTTAGAAGTCACAAGTGCACAAGCTGCGTTTTATTTGGAGAATTAAACTTCTGTAACACAGGGTTGAATCCTGATCTTCTTTGGACAGATAGAACAATCAGATTAGTTCAAAATAGAGAACCCAAATTGAATAGGAAAGTGGGACAGTGAGTGTAAAGACCTAGGTGTATGACCCCCTCTCTATATACCCTTGTCCTTATTATGGGCAAGATCATCTGATTGACCAATTGACCAGATGTTAACCATTAACCAGTAACCTTTACTGACCACATGAGTAAAGGGGAGTGCCTCATGAAGGCAATGTTACTTAGAAGCCCTTCTCCCCCACCCCTCTTTTTGTTCATTTCGGGGTCCTCAGACTTCTTGCCTTTGTCTACCGCTGCCCTTGGCTTATTATTCCCAAGATGCTGGTCCTTTTCTTCCCCGTCAAAACATCCCCTGGCCAGTGCTCCATTGCCCCTGGGCCTGGCTGGATGGCAGCTAACAAATTGGATGACCTGAACTAGTAGGTGTTCATGAATAAAGAAGGTCATGCTTTCTGGATACTACCTTAGCATGTTAGCTTAAGTTCTCTAGAAACACACTGCTTGGCTCAAAGAAAGAGGATGGGGGACTGAAATAATAAGTTTCAGAACATGTGGGTGTGGGAGGAGGAGGTGGGCCTTAAGGTCCTCAGGGCACAACCTGGGGCTGCCTACTCAGTGTAGTGGTGGTGCGGGGAGCCGTGTTTGTGGGTAAAATAAACAGCTGTGAGAAAAGGAAGTGGAAGCGTTGTGTGTCCACATGGGAAAGTATGCAGCAGCTTTTGAGATGTTCTTATACTTTTCAGAGAGATATAGCAGCCCAGGACATCATAGCTTTTCTATTTGAAACCATCCTCTGCAGGATGCCTGGGTAGCTCCGTCAGTTGGGCATCTGCCTTTGGCTTGGGTCATGATTCCAGAGACCTGGGATCAAGTCCTGCACCGTGTTCCCTGCTCAGTGGGGAGCCTGCTTCTCCCTCTGTCCATCTCACCCCTCCTACCCTGCTTATGTGCTCTCTCTCCCTCTCTCTGGCAAATAAATAGATTAAATCTTTAAAAAAAATCCTCTGCATTGGACAGGAGAAGAGTTAAATTCCTTTTGACATGTCTACTGTATTTGTACATTTAGAAATCAATTAGTGTAATTGGGGCAATCAGAGATGCTAAACAGAGGAACAATTTACTGAGAACAAATGTCTGGAATTGTGTATTTTGCCAATGGAATTTCTCACAGTTGGTACAAGAAAATACCCCAAATTAAATCATTCAGGCTGAATGTGACTTTTTTTTTTCCCTTCCTCTTAAAAATGTTAAAAGAAACACAGCCTAGCTGAGAACTCCTCCCCCTCCTGTTGGACAGATTGCTTCTCAGAAAAATCCTCTAAATTGACATTTTACCTGAAAAAAAGCAAAGGCAGATGAAAAACTCCAGGTGTGTATGCTTGGCATGAACGCTTTTGCCAAACAAGATCATAAAAGTGTTGTCTGCTCTATTAGGACCATAGGAAATGAGATCATATGGGGGTAGGTGTCCTTAAAGGCTCAGTATAGGGAGTATGTAGGATGTAAAGAGCTTCTAAGAACATCGTTCCTTCCCTATCAGTGAGAAACGCCTGGAAAATCTGCAAAATTATAATTCGTCCTGAGCCCTTCAGAAGGCTTGAGATCAAATTGTGCAACCAAGTTAACTGAATTCTGAAGAGGGGTGAGCCCCTCCAAAAAGAGGGCTACCATTTCAGCTGTAGCAGAGAACGGGAAAAAGAAGCAGCTGTTATACAAGCCAAACTCTGAACAAATTCTTAAAGATCATTGTGAGCTGTAGTGTGTCTGGAACCACAGGCCTCCGGTGGGTGTTCATGAGAAATATTGGGGTATGTCAGGAGACCAGCGAGTCTCCCAGGATGGCAAGGGAATATAGGAGGCACTTGGTGGCTTTGGAGGCAGAGGTAGAGGCAGGAACAGAAAAAGCCTTGCCTGCTTCCCAGGATCCTTCTCTCATGTGAAGCAAAAACAAACACTCTGACCTTCAGATCATAAGTGAAAATCCATTCTTCAGGGGCAGGAATAGAAACAAACTACCTTGGCCCCAGGACACAGCAAAGACCCAGCGGTGCTGTAGGAAAGGTAGACGCACAATCCCCTTTCACCTACGGGAGGGCAGGAGGCGATTCTGGTCCCCAAATGGTCATGTACTAATAAGGAAAAGAGTTCTGCTACTGCTGGAGGAAGAGCAAGAAACTCCCACCCAAAACCAAGTACAAAGACGAGGTAGGTCTTCCTGCCACAGAGATGGGAGAGAATGCTTAAAACAAGGATCCTCCACCTTTGAGGTCCAGGTTCAAGACCTTTTGTGGTATTGTTTGTAACACTCGGTCTAGGTCAAAACAAAGGAGAGGCTGTTATACAAGCCAACCTTGCTTCCCTCCCTACCCCAGAATAAGAAAGAGCATATTACTGCTGGGAGGGGTGCAGAAGCATGGAGAAGGACCCCAGCGGAGGTATGGGCATGCTGGCTGGCTGATGGCTAAAGGGAGATCAGGAACACAGGAATCCCTCCAGCACCCTTGCTCCTACTCTAAGCTTATGATACCAGCTGCCTCCATCTAGAGGAATTTGAAGGCTGTAGTGCACTGGAGATAGCAAAACTCAAACCCAAGTCAACTAACCTAAATCAATACACACGCACGCACACACACCTAAGAAGAAAACAAGAAAACCTTTGTCAGGAGGCAAAGCAATCAACAGAAGCAGACTCAGAGATGAGATATTGGAACAATCAGATGGTCTTTACAAGAACGGTGATTAATGTGTTAAAGGATCTAGTAGGAAAGGTGAACAACATTCATGAACAGATGAAGAATTTCAGCAGAGTGATGGACAGTGTCAGAAAGAATCAAATGAAATGCTAGAAATTTAAAAAGCCAGTTTCTTGGTGATAAGGAGTTTCTTTGATAGGCTCTTCAGTAGATTGGACACATATGAGGAAGACATCAGAGAACTTGAAGATAAGTCCATGAAAATGATCAAAATTGACACAACAGAATAAAAAGAGTAGGCAAAGATGGGGCACCTGGGTGGCTCAGTGGGTTAAAGCCTCTGCCTTCAGCTCAGGTCATGATCCCAGGGTCCTGGGATGGAGCCCCACATCTGGCTCTCTGCTCCGCAGGGAGCCTGCTTCCTCCTCTCTCTCTGCCTACCTGCGATCTCCCTCTGTCAAATAAATAAATAAAATCTTAAAAAAAAAAAAAAAAGTAGACAAAGAGAAAACAGAACTGAGCAGCCAAGGGCTGTGGGGTAATGTCAGTTAACCAAATGTACATGCAATTGGAGACCTGGAAAGAGGAGTTTTTAGGAAGAGGGATCTGGCAAGCTAGTGTTTTCCCAAGGAAGGCATGTGGTTAAAAAGTGGCCACAAGTAGTTACCGCTTTGCTCTCCAGCTTCTAATTTACATGAAGCATTTACTGCCACACTCTTACCTTTTTCTTGCTTATCTTCAACACTCAGTTATTTGGGATATGAAATACGTGACTTTCCCCATGATCCCCCTTAGCAGTCTGTCTGCCATTCGGCATCAAGAGGAGGGGCTGGGACGGTAGCTGGAGTGGTGAAAGATGCAAGGCAAGGCTCAGCGGCTCACCTTTTCCTTTCGGCAAACAACTTAAACTTGAATTAACTGAAATAAAACATGGATCGTGGTTTTGAAGAGGGGGTAGATGATCATTCATCTCTGTGGTTCATTCAAAACACTGGAAATGATCTCCTGTATTGGCTAGTAATGCATTTTTAAAAAGACTTTATTTATATTTATTGGAGAGAGAGAAAGAGAGAGAGAGCTTGCAGGGGGAGAAGCAGAGGGAGAGGGAGAGGGAAAGACTGTCAAGCAGACTCCATGTGAAGCCCGACACGGGGCTCCATCTCACAACCCTGAAACCCTGACGTGAGACAAAACTAAGAGTCTAACACTTAACCTGCTGAGCCACCCAGGTGCCCCTAATAATGCATTCAATAAAACAGTTACACAAGTTCCTTACTGTGTATGTGCTGTAAATGAGTTTTCAGGCATTCAGCGACCTTAGCGGCTAGATGGTGACCAGCTGTCCAGCGCTTGCTGAGGTCAGCTGCTGGAGAAAACCTGCTGGAGGTCGGGTGCTTGTGTGTCTCCTGAATGAAGATGCTTTCTGGATGGGAGGAGGACGCTTGATGAGAAGGGCTGGGAGCATGGTCTCTGCAATTTTAGCTCATGGGTTTGGAATTTACTCAGAAACAGCTTCTCATCTCTCCATTGTTAATGAACTTGTATCCCTTCCTGCGTCCACGCTTCCTTGAACAGGCCTCCAGGGAGATTTCCTAACCCTCTTGGCAGAGCAGCTCCTTTTTCCTCTGTGCTACTTCTCATCTCATGCCAGTTTGGGCATTTTCACATTATCTCACACTTACTTTTTCTGCATCTGTTGCCTCTACTAAATTGAGATCTTCAAGAATAAGGGTCTGCATCGTATTCCTTTCTAGTGTGGTGTCAGGCATGGAATAGGTTCTCAGTAACTTTTGTCTGAATTGGATTAAGGAAATGCTTGCGTTAGGTAACTGCCGGGACTCTGAGAGCAGCTGAGACAAGCGTTTGGTCCAGCCGTGTTCCGTGGCTCTTATTCTGTGATAAGTTCTGGGCCTTTGTGAGTATCTCCCATGCATGTCACAGGCACCTTGCGTGTGACAGCTATGCCAAATGGGGCTTGGATTCATATCACCACAGTGATAGACTCAGAGGTGACTTAGGGTGACCATGTTGAAAGCAAACAATCAAAAATAGGGTCAGAAAAATACAAAGTCATTAGGAAGAAAGAGAACATCGATCCAGGGTCTGGAATGGAAGCTGAGAAACACAATTTAAGATACCAATCTGTTGTCATGGTCCCTTTTCTGTGACTGCCTCCTGCCAAGAGTTTAGCTTTTAGGGGGAGGCCTGGGATGCAGGGAGGGAAGCAGAGGGACTTTCTGGCAAGGAATAAAATCTTGGATATTAAACTAGAGTGGCCGTGGCCAGACCTGGATGAGTTATTGTGACTGAAGGTTCGTTCTGAGCTGCCAGGTGAGCAAAACAAGGAGAAATGGGCTTTTGTCCTCTGCTGGAAACATACTAGTTCCTAGGGGCGAAAACAACAACTAAAACCACCACCACCAAAAAACCCCAAGCCCTTTTTTTCCCCTTGGGAAATCCAGATTTGTTTTCTATGTGGCTGTGCTCTAGAAAAGATGTGTGACCTTGGCTGCTCATTTGACTACCCCCCACCTTGATTTCCTCAGCATTCAGGGATCCCGACAGCCTGTTCCACTCCATTCTCTGGGCAGACAGGACGTCTAGAATCCTTCTGGTTGGAGATGCTGACATGGGCTCGGAAGAGCAGGGACAGACAGCCCGGATCATTGGCTGTCCACTTAGGTGTTTTCCTTGTTGACTTGCCAACGCCCCAGCTTTGAGGCATTCGGGAGCCGCGACTGCTCATGGGAAGGGACCAGGCAGCACCGTGCCCCTCTCCCTGCCGCCACAGCCCAGTCCCCTGCGGGAAGCACACTGCAGCAGCTGCTAACACCAGCGCGAGTCCTGAGCAATCCCAGGGAACCTTCCAGAACACTGCCAGGTTTCAAGAGGGGCTGGCAGAGCGCACTGCTCCGGGAGGGAGGCAGGGCTCCCGAGCAGACCTGCCCTGGGGTAAAGCCGAGAGCTGGAAGCTGCAGAGAAGGGCTCCAGGCTCCCAGAGCCCCCGTCCCTGGACAGATTGCTTTTCAGAGCATTTGTGTTTTGCAAATTGATTTGAGAAGAACTGGTTTGCTGCCACCCAGTGTTCTTCTCCCTCCCCCAGCTTCCTGTTCTCACAGATCACTGTCTCCCTTTCTGTTATCAACCTGATGGGGACCCTGCCTTTATCCGATAAGCCCGTTCACACCAGGGTGTGAATAATTCACACCGCTTTGGATCCTGCCTTTAATGGTGTGCACAGTCTGCAAGAGCAAATCATCTCACGGTAATTTCTAGACGTTTGCATATGTTGCGTGAGAGGGCCCTCCCATCGCCCCCTCCCCCCCACACCCCCTACCATGCTGGCTGTGCTGACGTGCAAGGATTTGGCCCACTGCACTCTGCATGTTGGGGGTGCGGGGGGACTGACAATGGAAATGAGGGGAAGTTCCCTTCGGAGCCCACCTCCTCTTTTCTCTGCCACCCCAGGAACGTCTTCAAGGCCCCAGTGTAAAGAGAGTTTTAGAGGTGGGGGTCCAGGGCAAGGAATAAAATCTCTCAGCGTGAGCATTCGTGGGTCATGAGTGCCGAGACCCAAAGGGAGGGGGGATTTCAGGGGCCCGTGGTGGGTGAGGCTGCAGGAGCCACACCCTCAGGAGCCAAGCCCCTCCTGCTGTGGTGGCGAGAGTCTTTTCCATTGGCCAGAGCCTGCAGTGTCTGCGGGGCATCCCCTGTAAGGCAACGGGCTAGAACTGGCGTTGACTGAAGCAGGAGAAGGAATGGGAGAAGAGGGGGGGATGGCTGGTGGGCAAGGAGGAGGAAGAAAACACAACAGTGGGGCACGGGGAGTGCTGATTGACTAACATCATCTTCCATATGGAACCAAGATCTGCTGGTCACTAGAAGCGAAATGAGTTCTGTCATATTGTCGGAATTATGTGCGGCCCTAAGTTGCACTCAACGAAGTCAGCTTTTGCCAGGAAGTTTCCAGGCATCTTAAGTGCAAGGATCAGAAGACAGGACATATGAGCGTGCCATGTAAACCCTTCTCTCAAACCTCGCCATGTACAGCTGGAACTTTCTGTGGTCAGGGAGAGTTCTGCTCCTGTGGACCGCCCATTGGGCTTGGACAGTGTTGGTTCTCCCCACCGCATACCCCACAACTGAACTGTCAGACAAGCTTTGACCACATTTGAAAGGTCCAGGTGGCCAAGGGGCCATTTTAAAACTGATTCGTCTGTCGAAGAAATCATATAGCTGGTGGTTGGTGGTATTTAATTCTTCAAAGAGCTTATTTCAGATTTTTTTTTTTGTCATTGCTGTTACTAAATATACACTTATCTCTGCAAGTGTTTAAGATACACTGGTGTTGCCCCTTTGCTTTTACTGGTTGGTGCCATGAAAATTAACCAGGGGATTGAAGCTACTTCCAGAAGCACTTCCATGAAGTGGTTGCCAAAAGCGTGGCCAAGATCGGAATTTCAAGGTCACCCACTGCCTTAGTGAGAGCTTCCCCACACTTAAGATGGAGATGAATCCAGGGAGAGGTGGTCTTGCTATCACCCTGCGTTCCTGTTATCTGGGGCTTCTGCAAAAAAGAGCTTGGAGAGGCTGGACCAGCACCACTCAGGCCCCCTCCCATTCTTCCCTTCCGGCCCGTCACACATCTCTTCACAGGGAAGTGGTCTTATCTTAGCCACTGGAACAGCAGAATGCGTAGTCCGCTAACCACTCTTCCTGCCTCTCTGCTCTTTACAGAATGGGCTGAACGGCTTGCACCTGGCCTCTAAAGAAGGCCACGTGAAGATGGTGGTTGAACTTCTGCACAAAGAAATCATTCTAGAAACGACAACCAAGGTACGTCTCTTAGGGAGCGGGGAGCTTTTCATTGATATTCAAGTGTGGGGGGATCCTTCCTGTCTTATCCTAAACTTGAGAGAAATCCAAGAGTGCTTCTGAATCTCTCTTGTCCTTCCCATTACTTCCTAGTTCTAGGCATCCCTGAAGTTACCTGAAAAGCACAGGACCCTATTTCCACAAGGAGTCCGTGGGCTTTTGCTTTCTCCTTCTTGCCAGAGTATGCACCTAGAAATAGAATTCTTTTGGTGACTTTCTGTTTTCTTGGGGTCTCTGACTCCTATAGGGGCTAAGAACCCTGGAAGCCCCACAGTCAGGTGCCTGGGGTCCAGATCCCAGAAGAACTATTTCATGCTTCATGACTTTGGGTAGGTTACCTAGTGAGACGTCTCAATTCCCTCATCTGTAAAATGGGGGTGATAATACTTGGTTTCAGGATTCAGATGACAAACAAACAGGCATCCGCAAATACTGGTGGCTGTGTTGCTACTGAGGCTGGAAGAAGAGGGCCAGACCCTCACAGTTATCCTTCTCCAGCATTCTACTTGGTCAGCTCCACACTTATTTCCTCCCCTGACGGATGACCCTGAACAGCATTCTCTTTTCCTATCAGGGGGCATGGAGCAAGGGGGGACGTCACAGCCCCCACACCGACATACTCCTCCCCCTAGCTCCAGTGATGTAAGCCCAGAAACAACAGTCACGAAATCATGCAGCTACAGGTTGCAAAATGGGTTTTACTTCTTACATCCATCCATCCCGTTTGCTTAGCGAGCAAGACACCGCTGCCAATACTTCAAAACAAAACGACACACAAAAACCACCTCTCTCTGCTGACTCGAGTACTGCTTCCTTTTCTCGTCCTTCCCGCTTACTTCCCGCGGTTTTCCTCTTGGCTTTGTCCTGCTGGCCTCTTTCCTTCCATCTGCTGTTCCGTACCCATGGCGGTCTCACGCCTAGCCTCAATCTCCGCTCCGGGCGGCGAGCGTATTTGCCGCCTCTCGAGCGGAGAGCCGGAAGAATGATAGGTGACCACAGATAGAGTGGTTATGAAGTGCATTACCAAAATATTAGGAAGGTGCAGTCATCCCTGGCGGTAAAATTCGGTGATTTTCACATCGTGTCATGTCATGTAATTTTCATGCGATCTTGCCGGTGAAATAGACAAGAGTTGTTCTTTCTCTATGTCTGTGCGGCACTTTTTTTTTCCCCCTGTCAAGTACCAGTTGTTTCCACCCTTCTGTGGACGAAGGGGATGCAGTTAGTTTTCCTTCTGGCGCTCCCACGGACCTGGCCGCCAGCAGTGCGCCATCTGCAGGCTCCTCTTCCCTGGCGCGGCCCCAAGAGCCACGTGAACAGGGCGCTTCAGCGGTTTTCCCTCTTGCCGAATTTCCCCCTCTGATTGTTATTTTGCAAGCAAACGCTTGGTGTGTCTTTGTTATTTATAGACATTTTGTAAGCCAGCGTGGTTTCTGAATGCCACACAGAGGGAGGAAAAAAGGTGAGGCAGAAACCGTGGGCTGAGCAAGAGTCATAGCAGATTGGGGAATTCTAATGGGTCTCACAAGCATGAGAAAGATTAAAAAAAGACAAGAGTAAAAAAGCCAAAACCAATATAGTTTCCTAAACTGTGCTTAGAAATTTTAAAAGCACAAAACAAAAGCATCCTGGTGCCATCCTCCCGTCTCTGCCTCGAGGGGCCTGTGCTCAGCCTCTCAGCAGGTGGAGAGGGAGAAATCCCCCATCTCCCTGCTTGAGTGTGCCCGGCACCTGCCCCAGCCCCATCCCTTCCAGGAGCTCCAGGACACCCAGCCAGGGGACAGACTGGGTCTTTGTGGATCACATGTAGCTAAGAAAAAATTTTTTTTTCTTCTTGGAGGGTATGTCCCTGCATGCAAGGGGCGGGGTGGAGAAAAGAGAGGCCCCACCCCCTTGCCCTTAGACCCTCACCCTAGGCCAGGGGCCCTCTTGCACCGCACACTGTGTGCATCTGTGTGTAGGTGGGTAGGTCTGTTTCCCACTGTCTCCTCTTTGCTCTTACCCACCACCCGTGCTGCCCTCAGCCCAGATCCGGAAGGTGGCATGAGCCAGGTTTCCATGTGGGCCAGCTGCCCCACTCCACCTATGAGGAGAGCTCTGATGTCGTGTGATTTCAGGCAGAGAGGGGCAGATGGAAAGCAACATCTTGACATTGTTGCTTCTTGAGGGCAAGCAGCCCGAGTGTCTGTCATCTCCGTACTCCCCCGCCTGGACCGGCGCCTGACACACATGTGTTCAGTGTGTAGCGGAGGCATGAATGGCACAGCACACATTCTTCTAAATGGGGAGACTTGGAGATCAGAGTCCTGATTTCTAGAGAAGTTTCTGGTGCCAACAGCCATGTCCCACTTGGTACAGTGAGAGAGTTGGCCTCCAGACGTACGCTCTTCGGACTTCTATGAAAAGTGATTTATCAGCATCCATACCTTCATTTCTGGCACTTATTCTTTGACAGATGTTTGAGGAAGAACCCTTTGGTTTATCCAATGGAATTTAAGGAGAAATCAAAAAGACCAACCCTGGGAGGCAACGAGCAGGGCCCTCTTGCCTGATTCAGGCCACAGTTTAGAAACAAAGACCTGAGCTCCCTCAGCCCCCTGGTGTCCTCAGTGGGGCAACCTCTCCCACCTGCGGGTGCGGAGGGCAGCGGTGGCTGTGTGGGGTGGGGGTGGTGGGGCACAGAACTTGGCGCCTGCACCGCTCTGTTCCGCCCAGGTGAGGCCACTCTTCTTCTCCCAGTGACAGATGGCCCCGGGGCATGGACTGAGTCTGAAGTCCCTACTTGCCAGGGCTTGAGTTGCCTGAGATGGATTAGCAAGTGTTTATGTGGTTTAGTAAATTACATGCCGTCTGAACTACAAAAAGATGAGTTTGTTGGAGATCTCTGCTCCTTACGTAGCAGAGGGACAAGTGGGCCCAGATAGGTTCCATTTTCTTCCGCCTGCCCTGTGGACAGAAGCTGTCGGGGGGAGGCTCCTGTCCTGCCTGCCTCTCACGGAACTGGGGTGCCCGTAGGGGTCACGTAGGTGAGTCAGAGAATGCGCCCGTGTTCCCGTCCCTGGACATCCGGGAGGCAGGAGGGAGATGGGCAGAAAGCAGCCTGCCGGACCTGACCCCGTCTAGCAATTGTCAGAGACCCAGAATGGATCCAGACAAGAAACTCTGAGTGCTCTAGTCCCCCCAGAACCTGCCCCCAGCCCCGTTGCGTATTTCTGCTCTTCCCTCTCTTCGCCTCTCATCCCTCTGTCCCCCTTGGCCCAGCTCCGGGGAAAGGGCGCCGAGCCTGCGGCCTCTGCCGGCCTCCTTCCCCAGAGCTCCGGACCCGGCGGGGGCTCCGCGCGGTCCTGCCGAGTTACAGCTTGTGAGGAGCTGGAAGTCCACGGAGGGCCGGCTCGTCTGGCAAACCTTTCAGTGTGTGTCCTGAGGAACGTCGACTGTCCGTCAGCGGATGACAGAACGCTGCGTCTGCGGGCGGCGGATTAGGTGTTGGGAAGTGGTTTCTTTGTTCTTCAGCGTGACATTTTCTGTGTGGAGAACAGGAAGGCTTTTCCTCCCTGGGCTTTCAGTACTATTTCAAGGTGTATGACGGGTCAGGCACACTCATGGGTGTCATCTACCCGTTTTGTCTCATCAAGAAAACCCACTGTCCTCCACCCCAACGCACAGCCTTATTAGTGTACCCTTAATGGTGACTTTACCTTTGACTGTCACAGCACCATTGACAGCCTGGTGGGAAACCTGCTCTGCTTCCTCTCCTCCATGTGTTTCAGAAAGGGAACACAGCTCTGCATATCGCCGCCCTCGCTGGTCAGGATGAGGTGGTCCGGGAGCTGGTCAACTATGGCGCCAATGTCAACGCCCAGTCACAGGTAATGGTCCTCTGGGGCCCGGGGCCAGAGGGTGCTGGCCTTCTTCTCCACCTGCATTTCTGTTACACTGTGAGCACATGGTCTAGATTAATCGGCAGCGCGTGTTTGCATGCTTCTACTATAAGTGTGTTCTCAGAATGAGGTGGTTGATCGTTGTGGACCCCCATCTCTGTTCAGTTAAACCAAACGATATATCTAGCTCTGGCATGCTTGGGGAGAGAAAGCGTGTTTAGAGGTGGGTGGGATACGGGGCCTTCAGAGGAAAGGAGTGAAAATAGATGCTGTGTGTCTGGTGGCAAGAGGCTGATTTCCATGGAGTGTCGCCCCCACCTGGTGGCCTTTTGTAATAATCCCAGTAAACCATTTCGAAGCATCAATGAGCTTTTCCACCCGGAGATGTTGGTGGGAACATGGCCCCATGGGCTAGGTGAAAATAGGGTGAAGAGAGAGCTGTTCTCAGGTTGAGAGGATTCTGCTCTGGGTTTAGCATCTCTCATTTTGTGGGTGAATGTTAATGACTTTTACTCTTGGTCTACAGAAAGGCTTTACACCCCTGTACATGGCAGCACAAGAGAATCACTTGGAAGTGGTTAAGTTTTTACTGGAAAATGGAGCTAATCAGAATGTAGCCACAGAAGTAAGTACCTTGGGCAAACGGACTTCCTGCTGGACGCCCCCCGCCCAGGGTGCAGGACACCATTGGGGGTGTGCATCCCTGGGACATGGCTTGAAAGAACTCCTGTGTCACGATCGGTGTGGGATGTCATTGTGTGCTCTCCCCCTTCTGCTTACTGCACTAATCCTGGGCGCTGCTGGGCTCTCCGAGGGAGGAAAAGACAGAGTCATGGGTCTTGAGGAATGCCCAGACACATACCAGAGAAATGACATCAGACTCAGGCTTGTCCTTCCCACACTAAGCACCACTGAAGGCTGGACGTTAATGAGAAAGGATCCGGCCACAGACCATGAGTCACTTCAGCTCTGGTCCTGAGTTTTGTCATTGACGAAGGGATGAAATTGAGCTAGATGGAGCCCAAGCCTCTCTTGACGACTGACATTGTCACACTCAACAGTCACGTGACTTTCTGCTCATTCTTCTTCACCAGCCATGGGGTCCTGTGCTCCTCGGCACACAACCAAGGAGATTGATCAGGGTAGCTCACGATCCAGTCAGTCCTCAGCGCCTGGCGTAGTTTCTAGCATTTGCTAGGTGTTACTAACCCTCGTACGATGAAGAAAGGAATGAGCCTCCGCCATGTTGAAGGGTGACAGAGAGGATAGGCAGGGAAACAGAGGGCAGTAAAAAGCCCTCAGAGCACTCAGACTGGGAACAAGTTATAAAGGAAAACGAATGGCTCTGGGCTCTGGGCTCTGGGAGATTGCGGAGGAAGAAAGTGGGTCCAAGAAAGGCTTTTGGGAGGAGGTAGCATTGAAACGGAGCTTGACAGATGAAGAGGGCTCTGAATGGTAAGAGAGGCATTTCAGGCTGAGGTCCGTCCCAAGCAAGAGCCCTGAGGTGGGAAAGCATGTGTTCTGCCTGGAGGACAGTGAGTGGGCGGGTGCGGTCAGAGCACATGGAGCTTTCCTCCTTTCCTGTGGCCAGGACGGCTTCACGCCTCTCGCGGTGGCTCTGCAGCAGGGCCATGAGAACGTGGTGGCCCACCTCATCAACTACGGCACGAAGGGGAAAGTGCGCCTACCCGCCCTACACATCGCGGCGCGCAATGATGACACGCGGACGGCTGCGGTCCTGCTGCAGAATGACCCCAACCCAGACGTGCTTTCCAAGGTGAGGGCGGCTCAGCCCTGGGCTGCGGAGCCGCAAGGGTCACCCCTGGCCGTGCCCCAAGAATGCCCCATGACTGGGGACGGACCTAGCCCAGCACATGGAGCACCACCAGCCCCCACCCTCGGCACCTTCGGGTTCCCGCTAGTGACCTGGAGGGGCCCCCTGGGCAGACCCACTTCAAACTCCCAGTGAACACCCAGGAAGAGGTGCTCGGTGTGGAGCAGGAAAGGTTCGCATCGCTCTCGGTCACCCGGAAAAGTATCCGGGGCAGGCTGGCGTGAAACTGGCCAGAGTGGAACTTTAAGGGCTGGCAGGTGGTGTTCTAGAATTTAACCCCCGCCTTTTCCTGGTGGATCCCTGGTGGAGGAGGGGAGGTGTCCCTACATGAAGAGATGAGAATGGGGAGGGCTACCTAGGGGCCTAGACCTGCGCTCTCTGATGTTTTGAGGCACGCCTGATCTGTTGTCTGTAAGTTTGGGCTCTAGTGGGAATGGATCACCTGAGCTAGTCACATGGTCCCTTCAGCCCCTGGTCGCTGGGTTTTGTCTAAAAGGCTGCTGACTGGATCAGGCATGCTCTCAGGTTTATGGGACAAAATGATGACAATGACCCGCCAACGGGTCAAAAGGGCCACAATTGGCCGGCCAGCTGAGTCACCACTCCTTTTTAGGGGACTGAAGCCACCTCTAGAATGAAGATCATGGCCCCCGTAACACTGTTCATTTGTTCATTAACATTTCTTCATAAGTAGCCATTCACGTGAGTGGGCCCTGCTGAGTTTGAGGTAATGCTAGTCCGTGGTTTGTCCACGGGAACTGTAAAACAAAGAACGGGGGGCCCTCCGAGGTGGCACCCAGCCTTGAATATGACTTGCCACGAGGCAAACCTTTCCACCTCGGGTGCTCGGGCCCTGCCGACATTTCCAGAAGCCCTGTCCTTATTTTGAGGTGGAAATGGCAGAGCATGACTTGTGACAAGTTGTCCCCCTCTGTTGTGCCCCAGACGGGATTCACCCCCCTCCACATCGCAGCTCACTACGAGAACCTCAACGTGGCCCAGTTGCTCCTCAACAGGGGTGCCAGCGTCAACTTCACGCCCCAGGTAAGTCTCCCCAGCAGGCCCTGTGCTTGGTCCAGGGCTCTGGGCTTGTCAGCCCCTCACTGTGACACCCCAGGTTTCCTCCTCATGGCGCGAGTATCCCCAGGTGAGACAGCCCTGGTGTCTCTTAAGCTCCTCCTTGGTTTGTGTCTGATTGTCAGCTCGTCAGTTTCCATTTGACCATTCTTGAGGAAGGCTGGAGGGCAGGTCTTTCTTCCAGTCTGTTGTGATGATAGGGCTTGGGAGACAGGGCTTGACCAGACTGCGGCGATCAACAAGGATGCCGTCATGTCCTTATAGGTTTTGAGATCATTCCTAGGCGAGAAGCATCCTACCAGTAGGCTGAAAGTGCCTTCTTGCATTGCTGCCACCATAGGGCTGGGGGGACACGGGCATGGGGTGCAGAGCCGCTGCCCTGGAAAGGAGGACGTCACAGCCTGACTGGTTCCTGTTCCTCCCCCTTCCAGAACGGCATCACGCCACTGCACATCGCCTCCCGCAGGGGGAACGTGATCATGGTGCGGCTCCTGCTGGACCGGGGAGCCCAGACAGAAACAAGGACCAAGGTGGGTGCCAGTGAGCTCCGTGGAAGGCCGGGGGGAGGGAGTTCTGCCTTCCAGAGTCTCCCCAGTTCTGTGATGGCCCGCTGGTGACCTCTCTGTGGCCAGCGAATGGTGGCCTCTTGAAACAGCCGTGGCGGGAGCCAAGAGGCAGCAGGAGACACAACGGGCTGTATTGGAGCCGAGCTGGTCCTGAAGGAAGCATCCGAGCTTCTTGTGGCTGCAGCTGTACCTGAGGCAGTCTTCTGTGCAGTGGCTCTGATAGGTGCCTTCAGGGCTTTCTCTTTTGGACTCTATCTTTTAAAGGATGAATTGACACCTCTCCACTGTGCAGCTCGGAATGGGCACGTGCGAATCTCAGAGATCCTGCTGGACCACGGGGCACCCATCCAAGCCAAAACCAAGGTTCGTGCTTCCCTTCCGTGAGGAGTGTCCTTTTGGCAGGGCTCCAGGTCAGGCCCACCCAGGATCAAATTCCATCTCTAGAAAACAGAGATGCTAATACTACTAACTGAGCCAGTGTGTTGTATACCCCAATGCCTGTCCCACAGGAGACACTCAGTATAGCTCTAATCATTAGTCAGATCGGGGATGGCCCTCTTTTTCTCTAAAGGGCCGTACAGTCAATATTTTTAGACTCTGCAAGCCATGATCTCCGTTGCAACAATTTACCTCTGCCATTGTAGTAGGAGGGCAGCCATGGATAATGTGCAAACTAGCAGTCCTCTTCCAATAAAACTTTATTTACAAATACAGTCAGCAGGCCAGCCTTCCCTGAGCGTTGGGAAGTATGGCATGACCTTTGTGTCAGTCTCTGAGTGGCAGCTAATGCTTAGCTTGCTTGGGCTGGGGTAGCAAAGTGCCTCATGCTGGGTGGCTTGAACCACAGCAGCCCATCATCCCACCGTTCTAGAAGCTGGGAATCTGAGAGCAGGGTCAGCAGGCCTGGTACCTTCAGAGGTTGTGAGGGGGAATCTGTTCTAAGCCTCTCTCCTGGCATCCAGTGGTTGCTGGCCATCTTTGGCACTGCTTTGGCATCACCCTGACCTCTGCCTCCCTGTCCACATGGCGTGGTTTCTGTGTCTGAGTGTGTGTGTCCAGATTTCCCCTTTCTATGAGGACAGCACTCATATCGTATTCAGGCCCCCACGAAAGACCTCATCGTAACTAACGACATCTGCAGTGACCTGATTTCCAAATAACGTCACGTCCTGAGTACCTGGGGTTAGGACTTGAACATGTGAATTTTGAGATGACACAATTCAACCCGTAACACAGATACTAGCTGCCATGCAGCCTGGTTGTGTGTCTCCCTTGCTGAAAATCTTTTCTTGCTCCCTTTCTGAAAGCTAACATCCCAGTGCCTGAGCTCACAGATTGTCTTGATGCTGCTCCTGCCTCCCCGGAGCCCAGCTCCGTGCCCCCATCAGGCGTTGTCCTCCTGCACCTCTAACTGCATAGGTAGAGCTCCCCAAGTTCCTGAAGGATCGCTGCCTCTGTGATCCAGTCCGCACTGCTCCCTTTGCTAAGAGATTCTTCCTTTTCTGTCTTCCTAGAGAAGTCCTTGCTCTGGGCCACCTCCTCCTGAAAGCCTTTCCTCCCCTTCCTCCCTCCTGGAAACTCTAGCCTCCAGTGGACCTCTGTGCTTTGATCTTGCCTTCCCTGCTGTTATAGCATGGAGTGGCAACAATGTATCTGTTTCCACCTCTTTTGCCTGTGGGTGCACAAGCTTCCTTCTGCCAGGGATTGTGTCTGTTTTCTTTCGTTTCTCCAGAGCTTAACCCATACCTGGTGCTCATTAATCACTTAGTAAATATTTGTTGGATTAATGTGTGAAGGATTGAGTGAAGAGTCTCCTTTGTTTTTAATGTTGGGTTTTTTGTTGTTGTTGTTGTTGTTGTTGTTTTAAGAGATTGCTACCTAAGGAAGAGTGAAAGTCCTTAATGAAGTTGTTCAAGTGATGTGTGTGTGTGTTAGGAGCGCAGAACAGAGGGCTCTAGATCCAAGTTCTATGTTGCGGTCATTCGTTCATTCAAAAGCATATAAATGGAGCGCTTTGTGTGTCTCATGCTCGTATGGGGATTGTGGGGCCTATGAGAGATGGAAGGCACAGTCACTGATCTGAAGAGGCTGCTAAGTATGGAGACACGCACCTGACAAGTTCATTACAGACACAATTCAGCAAATCCATGAGGAGTGTCCGCGTGAGTGGGACAGATAAAGAAAAACCCACAGAAGTCTCGGGTGGTCAGGGAAGGGTTCCTGGAAGAGGTCGGCCTGGCTGGAGCTGGCTTGGAGGATTTGATGAGGTGGAGAGTGTAATCAGAACCCGGCAGGAGCACCGGGGCCACGTGGAAACATTGCGTAGGGAAGAAGGACGTGGCGTCGGAGTCATTGCCTTGAATTTCTGTGTTCATTTCCTCTGCTGCTTCCTTGTTTCTCCCTCTTCTCCCAGAACGGCTTATCCCCCATTCACATGGCGGCTCAGGGAGACCACCTTGACTGTGTCCGACTTCTATTGCAATACAACGCAGAGATAGATGACATCACCTTGGACCATCTGACCCCCCTCCACGTGGCAGCCCACTGCGGCCATCACAGAGTAGCCAAGGTCCTTTTGGATAAAGGAGCCAAACCAAACTCCAGAGCCCTGGTGAGTGGGAGGCTACTAGAGAAGGTGTCAGAGGGGCAAAGGCCAAGGGAAGCAGGACCAGAGCTGCATGGCTGAGCCTGGTGGGAAGGGCACATGTCGGTGACTGGAGGTACCCCCGAGACTAGGGCCTGGAAGGTGGTGGCACCGGCTAGGGCCTGGGGGACATGGCAGCACAGAGGCAGGATGGTAAACTTTCCACTCCCCATTTGGCACCCTGATGACAGACTGAGCTGGGGGGTGAGGGGTGGGTGGGGGGGCGGATCAGGCCCAGGAGACCTCACTAAGAAGCAGTGTCCATGGTATGTGTGTGGATTGGGGCGCCACTCCCTCTAGGCCAGCCTGGGGTTGCAGTACAGTGATCCCTTCTAGGCTGCCTTTTTTATCTACTTTGTTGGCTGAATGGCCTGGGCCGAGCTAAGCACCCCTTCCCCTGCTCACAGGTGTCGAGTTTTCCTAGTGCTGGTATAGAAAGGAGTTCCCACCTAAAGCGAGTTCCCTCCTAGCATGGGAGTCCTCTCCCTCTTGCCCCAGGCCAGGCGTTCCGAGAGCAGGGTCAGGGATCTGGTGGGGCCAGAGCTCTGCACAGACCATGGCCTTGACCGCCATCTCCTCTCTGCCCACTCCCACAGGGCAGACTTCAGAAGACAGGGGAGATTCCAGGTCTTGCAAGGGTGGCTCCTTCATTCAGAAAGCTTTCACTGAGCTCTTGCCACATGCCAGGGATGATTCTGGGATAGCGGGGGCATTTCTCAGCCTCAGCGCTATTGTCATTTTGGGTGTGATATGCCTGGTAGGACGTCTAGCAGCATCCTTGCCCCTCCTCCCACAGGGTTGATCTCCTTCTCCGCTGGTGATGACAATCGGCAGTGTCTCCAGACATTGCCAGATGTCGTGGGGGGTGGGGGAGGGGTGTGACAAAATCCCCTCCCCCACTTGGGGAACCCCGGCCTGTGGGAGTAAAGCCCTCAGAAAAAACAGACAGAAACAAACAAAACTCCCAGCAGAGCTGCTATCCCGAAATCCACTTTACTAAAAATGATCCATGGTTTCAGGGGAAAGGAAACAGGATTTGCTTCACAAAAAATGCTCTTGATTGCCAGTTTCCCCCAAAGGAAACTGAAAACAGCAGGCCCTTTTTGCGCCTCCAAAAATATGATTAATTTAAAAAGAAAAAAGGGTTTATGAACAACTTCTTCAGGAACATGCTTGGTGCGGAAAGTGGGAGCCGCCGGCCTCTCGGGTGACGGGCAGTAGCCGACCATCCAGGCAGGGGCAGCAGGCAGAGGCGGTTTGGGGGCCCCTCGGGCTCATCTTGTAAGTTCCTGCTTGTCTGTCTCCCTATGTGTGGGGCCGCAGAATGGCTTCACCCCCTTACATATCGCCTGCAAGAAGAACCACATCCGTGTCATGGATCTGCTGCTGAAGACGGGGGCCTCCATTGACGCTGTTACTGAGGTAGGAGAACCCCACAGACGGGCAGAGGCTTCCTGCCCGTGGTCTTCCTCCAACAGCTTTCTGGAGAGTTGTTCTTTTTAGCTATGCGGGACTGCAGGACTGCGTGTGTGCGTGCGTGCAGAGTTCAGACTGCTTGAAGGAACACATTGGGTGACTGAGACAAGGGAACGTGTGTCAAGTTTCAGGGAGCTTTCCAAGATCAGATGCATGTTTTTGAGTTGCAAAGCAGACAGAATCACCCTGCAGTGATTTTTTTTTTTTTTTTTCCCTCCAGCCATTACCCTGAAAGCAAACCTATCTCATTGAACTCCCTTTGCTTGGAAAACCATTCTGGAGCCCCTAGAAACAAGAAAGTAGATTCATCTGGCTTTCTCTTCTTTGTAGGAGCAGGAAAGGCTCCTCTGTTCTCATTCCTCTCTTGTGTGTTCCAGTCTGGCTTGACCCCTCTCCATGTGGCCTCCTTCATGGGGCACCTGCCCATCGTGAAGAACCTTCTACAGCGGGAAGCATCACCCAATGTCTCCAACGTGGTAAGCCCGTGGGGAGAGCTCGGAGGGGAGATGAGCTACTGATCCTGAGATCACCTCTCTGGGGAGAGAGCTAGAATTCTCACAGTAGGAGAGCCTTCAGGTTTGGGGAGAATATGTGTAGGTCTTGAGCCGTTCCCAGTTAAATTTGTCACACTTCTGTCAGTCCTAGGAGTTTTCTTTTAGACAATAATTTGGGAACTTCTGTAAGTGTTTCTGGGAAAGCATTTACAGTATTTAACATTCATCAGCTCTGAGGTTTGCTTTTAAAGTATACCTAGAACACACACGCGCGGAAACACACACACACACACACACACCCCACACACACACCAGATGTCAGCAAGCTAAAGGCTAAAGTAGCTGCTTGTTGGAACAACTCCACCTCTTGGACGAAAACCCAACAAGTTACCCCACATTGGCACTTTGGAACTCCATGTGTGTCCTTTTGGAAACTTGGCATGGGTTAACATTTCTTTAATTCTGTGGTTTTACAGAAAGTGGAGACCCCGCTGCACATGGCAGCCAGAGCAGGACACACAGAAGTAGCCAAATACTTGCTCCAGAACAAAGCCAAAGTCAATGCCAAGGCCAAGGTGAGTTCTGGAGGTGGGAAGGATCCTGGGATATAAGCAATTCAAGGGCAGTGAGGAGAAATCCTTCCGTATTAGAGGCCTGTGGCACAAAGGTTCCTTGCCATGGCCACGGGGGTATCCTGAACGCTCAGGTTCTGCTTTGCAGGGGTTCTGAGAAGGCCGGGGGGATGTCTGCATCAGAGCTGTCCTGTTCGTTAGGGTAATGAAGGCCCAAAGAGCGTGGGCGGCCTGCAGCATTTAGGGCGGCCTGCAGCATTTCATGGCCGTCACAGTCATGGTATAAAAAGAGAAGCAAATTTTGGAGAAAATGTTACCACTGAAAACCAGTCAGGAATTACTTGCTCTAAAAAATGGAAGATGCCCCCTTGTTGGAGAAATATTCTCCAGGGATTGGGCGAGTGAGCAGTGAGAATTGCTACTGAATTTGCAAGGCGATTGGCTTTGACCGAGATTGGGTTTTCTACTCTTCCCGTGACAGAGGCTCTGTTTAGAGTTAGAAACATGGTTTGTGTCTGGGCCGCGCACAGGGCCCCTGGCACAGAGACCTTAGCCTTGAACCCCTTCAGCATCAGGGGAGGAGGAGGAGCAAGGGTGGGAAGAAAACGTCACCTCTCCCCTTTAGTGGTTCAGGCTCCCACGGCCCTGTGCAAGCAGAAAGGCCAGTATCCTCTCCCATGTGACTTGGGACACAGGACAAGTGCCTGTTACACTGTATGAAGCATTTAAATACACTGCCTGCTTGATCCTAACCAGAGCCCCGTGAGGTAGATTACTGTTCCCATTTTACAGATGGAAAGGCTGAGCCTTGAGGCCGTTCAATAGAAATAACCAACTTGTAAGAGTACAAGTTAGCAGGGTAGTTGGGAGGATTAAATGAGAGAGCGTACCTGTTTCTGTAACTCAAACGCCTGATTTGAATCCCAGCTCTTCATCTTCCTAGCTGCGTGACCTTGAGAAAGTCACGTACCCTTTCCGGGCCTCACCCGCCTTCTTTGTAAAGTGACTGGATTAAGAAACCTTAGTATTCCCTGTTCTTTGTTTTCCCTTTGGGTTCCAGGATGACCAGACCCCGCTTTACTGCGCGGCTCGCATCGGTCACGTAAACATGGTGAAGCTTCTGCTAGAAAATAATGCCAATCCCAACCTGGCCACCACTGCCGGGCACACTCCCCTGCACGTCGCAGCCCGGGAGGGCCATGTGGAGACGGCCCTGGCCCTTCTGGAAAAGGAAGCATCCCAGGCATGCATGACCAAGGTACAGCCTCCTTCCTCCGGTTCTCGAGAGGCAACTGGCTAGTCACCGCTGGGCCTGGGGTGTGGGACGGGCGTTCCGGCCTGGTTCTCCTGATGCTGAAAGCAGCTGGGAGGACCAGCACCCCTAGACTGGCCACCCTCTGTGAGCCCAGTGGGCTGTCCTTCCCTAGAAAGTTGGTAAAACTGTCATTTCTCATCTACCCAACAAGCCTTCATCCCTTTATCATGGGCCAGCTTTTAGCTCTAGACAAATCAGGTTCCAGAATATGAGAAGGACTAAGCCTTGCCCTCCACTAGCTCGCAGTGGAGGTGGTTTTACAGGTCATCACTAGCCATGCAGGTGGTAGGTGGGAGAGGAAATCTGCTGATTTCTGGGGCCTTGGCCTCGGGGAGAGATTGGGATGGCCTTTACGTGCTTGGTGTCTCCATGCCGGTGAGGGTGGGATGTCTCCTTTGCCACGGGCTCTTGCTCTCTGCGGGGACAGCTTTCTCGCCACCCCCCCCGACCCCCGTTCTGACGGCCTGTGTTTCTCCTCAGAAAGGATTTACCCCTCTCCATGTGGCGGCTAAGTATGGGAAGGTTAGAGTGGCCGAGCTGCTGCTAGAGCGGGACGCACATCCCAACGCTGCCGGCAAAGTGAGTTTGAACTTCTCTCCCTCTCTCAGCGCTGAGGCCAGAGCAAAGGGTACACTCCACGGCTTGCGCCTCTTGTGTCCGTCTTCTGAATGGGCGGCCCTCTGGGGGGAAGGGGCCGTGGCAGGACTGTCTTTCTGACAAAGGTCTGGTGCTCTTAGAAAAGCCTGGTGGCCTTCTCTGAGCCGGGGTATAGGTGGTGCTGCTACCCGCCCCAACCCCGGCCCTGCAGAACAATGCGGGGGCCCCCAGGTCTGGCAGGGTATGCTCCTGAGTGACTTCAGATCGAGACTGGGTTTGGAAGGACTTCTAACCAGATCGTATGATGTATAAAAGAATATATACAGAGCCCGAGACGGTGCTGCTGATAACCGAAGGGAATGTGGAAAAGCCAGCTGAGCGAACGCTGTTGTCTCTGTGGTCTTGTCCCTGCAGAATGGCTTGACTCCCCTGCACGTGGCCGTCCATCACAACCACCTGGACATCGTCCGGCTGCTGCTTCCCCGGGGCGGCTCCCCGCACAGCCCGGCTTGGGTAAGGCTGGCCCTGGTCCACACGCCGGGGGCTCTAGCCCCAGACCTGCTCCGAGCCTGGGGCCCCTGCAGGGCAGGTCCCCGCAGCCGCCCCCATTGGGAATGGCTGTTCCAGGAGCGGCTGGAGGGCTTTCATGTTTTGCTTGTATTTCTACCTCTGAGATCTCGCCTCCTTCCCACAAACGTTACCTGCAGTAACTGCTGCTATTTGGAGATGGGGAGCGAGGTAGGACGTGGGTAACACTTCTCAGCAGCAGGTTACTTCACAGAGGTGGGATTCATGTGACACAACATTTGGGTTCCCCAAACCACAGCATGTGAGCCGAGCTCTGTCAGCCGAGTCCTGGCAGCTGGCTGTCCAAGGTCAGCGTGTCTAGGCATCTCCGGGGCTGGCAGGCCCTGCTGTCAGGTTCGGACTCCATTTGGTGCTGGCAGCAGAATGGCCCCAGTCTGAGTAGCCAGGGGGAACCTGCCAGAACCTTGAAGCAGGGGGGGCCTGTTTCAAGTGGGAATAGTCACCCCCAAATGCATTTCCTTTATGAGTTCAGACTTGGAATTCGAGGTGTTTTTGTAACAAGGCACACCCACGTATATATGACCTGGTGGACATGAGGCTGGTGTGCTCGCCCCTGAAGGACGCTGCCCTGGGGAGCAGGTTCATTGCCTTTCAGGGGAACCAAGTAAAGGGAGTTGACTGGGCTTTCTTATGTAAGATCAGACTTGCAGTGGGGGGGGCCCTAGTACAAGGTGAAGGGATAAAGCTGGACGTGGGGTTCATTTTGGGGGACAGGCTGCCCTGTGTGGGACCAGAGAGTGGGCTGAGTTAGTCTGGGAGGGGAGGGGGCTGATAGCCAGCAGGGGAGGAAGGGGGAGGAGAGAAGGCAGAACTCAGACACTATGATCCCTGTCCTTGCTTGGGGAGCTCCCTACAGGGCAGCCAAGACTCAGAAAACCAGCAGGGAGAACACACCCCAGCACTCAGCCTTGTGGCAGGGGGAGCCTGGGGCGGGGGAGGGGGGATGGGGGGGTTGGTGTGTGATGACAGCTGACACGTGCTGACTTCAGTGGGAACACAGCCCAAGTCAGGGGGGATATCAGCTCGGGCCTTCAGTTTGTCTTCCCTCCTCAGAACGGATGCTCATCTGAATTTTCCAGCATCACTCTGCCGGAGACACAGCATCTCCCAGACACCTCTGTCTCCTTGGGCTCCTGTCCCCGCGGTTGTAGCAAGCCCACGTCACTGTGTAGACAGAGCACGCGGCCCTGCTAAGATGTGGCTTACTCCTGCCTCTAAAAATAAAGAGCCGGACTCCCCGCCTCCGCACTCCCCTCCTTATATAAAAGAAACTGGAGCCAGGTTCATGGTATTTAAAGAGAACCTTCTCCGAGTACAAACCTTGTACAGATGGGGTTTGTTTCCATGGCAAAAAATAGTTTCCCAAGGAGTCTGGCAATTTTGTAGAATTTCACATGCAAATCTCTGTGCACCCAAACCAAACCCTCCCCCTTCTAATTTTGATGCTAATGTTTTAACATTTAGGCAGATTTCTTTCCAGCATGTATGCTTCAGGATGAGCTCATTTCCTTGGGGAAGTAGACCTTTTCAGGGCACACAGCTCTCCCTAACCTCTCTGCCCAGTCGCCCCTTGTCCTTGTCACCTACAGAAGGTCATTCATTCCCTTTAATCCTGCTTTTTGGGAAGTGCAGAGGGGGTAGTCTCTGTTCTGAGACTGCCAGCTGCTTCTGTATGTCAGTTTTAACCCAGGGTCACCTTGCCAGGACTGGGTGCTGCTTTTGCCAGTGCGGACGCCCACAGCTGCCCAAGGGACCTGGACGGCTGATTATGCTGCCGTGAGGTTCCTGCCACTTGCTCCAGGTCCTCCCTTTGTCAAAACAGGTCTGAATAACCGTTGCTTTCGTGCTGTGGGTGCTTGCTACAGACTGGGCACCGGCTAGAGCTTCAGCTACCCCTGCCCCCAGTTCCTCCTGTGGACAGCACTGAGAAGCAGGCGTTTGCTGATGCTTCCCTTACAGAGAGAGTGACCTCCTTTTGGGGAGGATTCCAAATCTCAGGTTCCAGCCAGCCAGCCACACCTCTTTCTTTGCTCTCTGTTGATACAACCCAAACATTATTTTATGGAGTGAACATTAGAAACAAAATGTTGATCTCGTTATGGGAACACAGCTGAAAAAGAATGTATTCTCATTTTTTTTTTTTTAAAAGAACACTCGAATCAGGTTACATAATTATTCAAAGGAAATTATTTTTTTTTATTCAATTTAATTCTTGGGGTAAATTAACAACTTTCCATTTCCCCACAAAATCCACTTTTTTGAGTGGCTCTTCCCCTGTCCTCTGATGCTATAAAGCTGAAATGTTCCTATACCGTCAGACCCCTTTTTTCCTCTTTCCTATTCCCGATCAGTGATCCTGGAAGAATCAGAAACGTTGGTTTGCACGGTCTGACAGAGGTTGGCGGGGAGGTTACGTTCTCTGGGGTAATCTGGAGAATGCCGGCCAAGGTGGGGAGACCAGATGTCTTATGTCATGCGCTCTGGGATTGGCCGGCATGTGCTTTTGAAAGTCGTGGGTCCTGCTCAGAGGTCCTCAGGCCTGGCCTCTCTTCTAGGCCTGAATGTTAGCAGCGGCCAAAATGTGGTCCCTGGTTCAGCAGCCTCAGCCTCCCCTGGAAACTTGTGAGAAATGCAGAATTTGGGGCCTCCCTAGAACTTCTGAGTTAGAATCTATGTTTGAGCAAGATCTCAAGTGTGTTGTGTCCACATTGTGGTTTGAGAAGCACTCTTCCCGCCGAAAGAGCCTCAGCCCTGGGATCTGAAGCCTGCGTGGGTTTCCTGTTGTTCATTTACTAGGTGACATTAAGTAAGGTACTTAACCTCCCCAGGAGTTGACCTCTTTAGCCACAAAATGAGATAATTAACAAAAATGCCTGCTTTACCTGCTGTATGAGGAACCACGTAGGCAAAAGGGCTTTTCAACAGTGATGACCAAAGCAGCTTCATCTGTCTGCAGCAGGACGAGGAGCTTTCCCTGGAATGTAAACCCATGTACTGCTTCCTTCACTGGGAAAGTCTTCCTACTGGGGCGGGGGGGCGGCTGAATAAACAGTATGTGGTGTCATAGTCATTTACTCTGGACCAGGCTCCTTCATCTTGTCATGGCCTTGGACGTCTTGTAAACCAGTTCACGGCAAAACCATACGCAGGTTTATTACTTTTATATTTTTATTTTGGAAGGCACCTTCACATAGACTATCCTATTTTATCCATCCAATAGCTGCAAGAAAAGAACAAGTCAGATGTCATTATCCGCTCTCAATGCCTTTTAAAAAGACAGAAGGATGTCTGGAGGTCACTGGCTCTCCAGTCACCCAGCTAGTTAGCGCGGAAGGAGGGCTGATGCCAGAGTCTCGGGTTCCTTGCTGGGGACACCTGTCCTTAAACCAGCAGCCCCGGCCCACAAGCCCAGGGGGAGCCTGGGGCCTGTTGCACAGGGAGAGAAGAGGGCTCTGATCCTTTTTCTTCCTGAAATGTCTGGGGCAGGGTGCCTGGGTGCGGGGAGGGTGGGGAATGGTTCTTGCAGGCAAGAGCCTTTCATCGACTTGCCCAGACTTCCAGTTCTTCTCTGAGCTGCCTGCTCGAGTCCTAGCTTTTCTGGTAGCGGAGCACAACCTTCAGAGCAGTCTGTCGGAGCTTGAACACAGAAAACAGGGAGTGAGGGGAGGCCCAAGACATTTGCTGGCTGGGGGGGTGGTGTGGATTCCCTGAAAAGGGTCTCTGAATCAAAGGGATTTGGTTGGTTGGTTGGTTGACTTTAACTGCTCTCCTTGGTGACTCCAGCTCTGCTCCGCGGGTGTCCAGCCAGCCAAGAAGCTGGCCTCGCCCCCCCTCCGAGGAGGGGACATTTCAGGCGTGTGCTCATTCTTGTCCGCCCAGCATGCTTGTAACCTGCCTCCCGGTGCTGCTTCTGTTGCAGAATGGCTACACCCCTTTGCACATTGCGGCCAAGCAGAACCAGATGGAGGTGGCCCGCAGTCTGCTGCAGTATGGGGGGTCGGCGAACGCTGAGTCGGTGCAAGGCGTGACCCCCCTCCACCTGGCCGCCCAGGAGGGTCACGCGGAGATGGTGGCTCTGCTACTTTCGAAACAAGCCAATGGCAATCTGGGGAACAAGGTAAACACGGCTTCCCAGAATGACCCTGTCATCTTGGTAATGTCCTCGTAGTCGCTAACCAGATGTTCTCTCTGAATATTGAGCACCTACTGTGTGCTCAGGTTCTGAGTTAAGTGGGATGTGTGTAGGCTTTATCTCAGTTTTATAAATGAATAAACGGGGTCAGGAAGTTTGCTCACTCCCCAGGTTGCATGACTCCCAGACTACCTGATACTAGAGCCTTTTCTAGAGAGATTGACTCAAGGGTCTGCAAAAAGATTACTGTTAAAATCCATAGTACACTTTCCCAGATAGAGGCCAGTGTCTACCTTCAGGAATATAGTAAGTAATCTGGAACTAAATATTCTTCATTTCTTTTTTGGGGGGTGGGTACTAAATATTCTTTTTCTGTGGGGGAATATTTTTAAGTGCCCACCCGTATGCTAAACTAGCAGTTCCCACCCCAGGGACTGTTGGTGGGGGAGTACGGGTCCTTCCAAGCCTGCGCACAGCATTTTGGGAGAACGGGGCGCACGAGCATTTTCCTAGATGAGCTCGTCCTCGTTTTTCTCAGCTTCTCAAAGGAATGTGAGACCCCAGGAAGACCAAAAATCACTTATTTTTTTAAAAGAATGGTTTTATTGAAATATAATTTACACACAATAAAATTCATCCTTTTGACCTGTCCTGTTCGGTGGTTTTTAACGTATTTCAGAATTAGGCCATCATCACCACTATCTAGTTCCAGAACACTTTCTTCGCCCCACAAAGAAGCCTCATTACCCGTTGGCAGCCACTCCCCATTTCCCCCAAACCCCTCAGTCCCCACCAAATGCTAATCTGCCACCTCTTTGAATTGGCCCATTCTGGACACTGCATATCATGAACCAATACGAGGAGACATTTCTTTAGATGATAAGGGAACGGTTTTGGAAGGCAGGCATTTTAAGGGTAAGCAGATCTGTTAAAACCCTGTAGATCCATCAGCTCTTTCTGCACAGGTTTAGACAGGCCACCCCCCAGAGGGAACTGTCAGGGCGGACCGTGACAATGGATTTGGTGCTTGGTTTCTTGCTTGCGCCATGCCGTTTCATGCAGGCTCTGTGAGGAGCCGTGAGGGTGATGGCGATTCCCCACACTGGAGATGCCCTCACTCATCCTCACGCCACCTCACACGTGGCGAATTATCGTGTTATCCTAAGAGTCAGGCAGGGCGCCCAGAGACTTGTGACTGAGGTAGGACTCTTCCCTGCCACCCACCCGGCTGCTCAGGCCTCAGCTGGGGACAGCTCCTGCTCACAGGCCTCCGGGTGACTGACAGGAACGTGCAGAAGGCCAAGGAGGGTGAGGAGGGCGAGGGGAGTCTCTGGAGAGGGGACGGGTCCTGCCCCCTGCCTCTGACTGAAGAATATCATAGCTCTGTTTGCCTCATCGTGAGGGGAGTGTATCGAGCAGGGTGCAGGGGAGAGACATTCTGGTGTGAGTGTGCACGTACCGGGCCTTGTCTCTGGTGCATCTTTATCCTCCTGAGAAAGGTGTGTGAGAACTCCCAAGAATCTGGTGCTGTCAGGGTCGGCAGGATCACCCATTCTGTGACAGCGCAACGCGGGCTGTGAGGGGCTAGTCACATTTAAATGGCACATGGTGCTTTCCAGTGTGTTTTATCTGTGTTTTCTCACAGGGACCTTACAGGTCAGGGATAGACTCTATTTTCGAGATAAGGAAAGCTGGGTCTGGAGCTCATCTCAAATCAGGGAAGTAGAGAATGTTATAAATGGAAAGTTCCGTAAACTTTATCTAGTTCAGAGGTCAGCAGGTGAGGGCCCATGGGCCAAAACCGGCCCACTACTTGTTGGTATAAATAAAGTTTTATCAGAACATAGCCGTGCCTGCTTTCCTGTTGGCCATAGCTGCTTTCTCACTATTACTGGTAGAGTTGGGTAGTTGTGAGAGAGACCTAAGCCTAGAATACTGACCATCTGGCCCTCAGCAGGAAACGTTGCTGACCTCTAATTTAGCTAAACCGCCTCATTTTTAAAGATAAGGATATGTGGCCCAGAGCCGGAAGAGCTCCGTCCCAGGTCACACAGCTGTTTGGGGGCCACGCAGCCGTGTTGGGGTCCTAGCCTCAGTGCTCTTCCATGGTGGCCCGGGATCCTTTACTGAACACAAGGTGATGAACCTCTTTTTCTTTCCAGAGTGGACTCACCCCCCTCCATCTGGTAGCACAAGAAGGCCACGTTCCAGTGGCAGATGTGCTCATCAAACACGGTGTCACAGTGGACGCCACCACCCGGGTAAGGCAGCCAGCCCGTGCCTATGTCCCTGTGGGCTTGCCCTCTCTGACCCCCGCCCCCGTGCATGCCCCTCATCCTGCCTGGCGCCAGCCTCCCTCCCACATCAGGGGTGGCCCGTTCACAGAGCTTTGAGACCCCAAGGGCTCAGCAGCCCATTCTTCTCTGCCACTTCCCAGGGTGGTGGTGAGGGCTGGAGACACCAATCCCAGTGAGCTTATTTTCCGGTGGGGAACTCCAAAGTTTGCTTAGACCTTTGAACCTCTATAGTGAGAAACTAAAAGGAACATTTAATCATGATTCTTTGACCTATCCTACAAGAACAGCAGGTCAAAATGTCAGGCTTGCGTGGATTTGCTTGGAAATTCAGCACCTTTTATTCCAGCAGTTAGTTAAATTAGGAGCTCGACTCTGTGTGAACCACTTCTTTGTGTGAGGAGCTCTGTGGGGCAGCTGAGGATAACGGAAAGCACAACACACAGTGGGGGGTGGGGACCCCGCCTGGAGGACCCTCAGTCCAGTGTGGAGGGGACAGTAGGAGACTGGGAGGGACTGCGGGTCAACCATGTGATGCTGAAGTCTCTTTGAGAAAGATCTAGCAGCTCCTTGATTCCCAACTGTCTGCAGCTTCCCCAAGAATCTGTTTAAAACCCCACAACATGCTGGATCTTAGAGGCTTTTGTGATCTTTTGGGGTCCTGCATGAGAGATCCAATACTGTCAGTTAGAATTGGGGATCCCAGGGTCTGTTTCAAGATGGTTTCTGGGATCTGGCACCAGCAACCTGGGGACACTTAGGGCATAAGGGCTCAGGGAACATTGGCTTGTCTGCTCTTAGGGAAGCACCCAACCATTCAGCAAAACGGATTCCTTGAAAATGAGCTCCTTCACAGCCTGGGCTCCAGTCAGTCAGTAAATACCCCGAAGCTGCTTGTTTCAGGCAATGACCAGTTCCTATAAATTCCATTCCATTACAACTCAGTAACCTGGACAGGCTTTGTGGGGTTTTCGGATAGCGGGATCTCACCTTTCTAGTGGAAATAAGTATGCTCTTGTCCGAGTTCGCAACAACCTCTGTGCGACCGTGTGTCCCCCCCGGCCCCCCTCCCCAGTGGACGGCCCGATGGCAGCTCTCTCCCTCTGGACTGATGTCCCCTGGCTCCTGTTACCTGTTGCTCCCCGGCTTTGCCTGCTGCCTCCTCACACCTCTTCTCTGTCTCTCCCTCTACACGCTGCCTTGGATTGTGGGCCCCACTTTTTCTCTCTACGTTCATTCTTGTCCAGGATTTCCACGTCACACGGACGTCTTCTCACCTAGACCTCCTCATGGGGCTCAGGGTCCGTTTTCCAGTCGTCTACTTGGCATCTACACTTGGCACTCCCAGGCATCTCAGACTTCATTTGCCTGAAACCAAGCCCTGTTCCTTCCCAGGCAGTGGTTTCCGGCAGCACGGCTCGCACCTTGTGGCAGCTGCCAGCCTTCCAGTGGGCTTCCCTGGCCATCCTCCCCTTTAAGGAGCCGTTCTAAGGATGGCAGTAATGCCCAGCCACGGTGGCTCTGGGGATGCCCGGCAGCCCCCCTGCTCCCTCATCCTCACTGCTTGCTTTTCAGATGGGTTATACTCCACTCCACGTGGCCAGTCATTATGGAAATATCAAGCTGGTGAAGTTTCTGCTGCAGCACCAGGCAGACGTCAATGCCAAAACTAAGGTATGGGAACACTGGAAAACCAACCTCTATACTTCTTAAGTGCCAAATTAGGTGCAGTCAGAGTTATTCTGGGTGTGCCTGGGGCTCTGCCACAACATTAAGCTTTGACCTGTGAGGCAGAAATAGGGAAAATCCATGTTTTAGTGGGTTGCACCTGGAAGACAGCTCTGTAGTATGGGGGAAGTTCTTTCTCTCATAGTTAGTTTATCCTGCCAAAATGTCACCTCGCTTTACAGCAAGGATACAGTCCTTTGCACCAGGCGGCCCAGCAAGGACATACAGACATTGTGACCCTGCTTCTCAAAAATGGTGCTTCCCCAAACGAGGTCAGCTCGGTAAGTACACACCAATTTCCTCAGTTTGGAAAACCACTTTCACGGGCGGCTCTGGGAGACCCCTGTTAACCACAGAGGTTCAGCCTCACCTTACTGCCCATCTGGGGCCTGGACGAGCTGAAGAGAACTGTAGGTTCTAGTGAACTGTGGGTTTTCTTTTCTTTTCTTTTCTTTTCTTTTCTTTTCTTTTCTTTTAATTTTCTTTATTTGAGAGAGAGCATGAGTTGGGGGAGGGGCAGAGAGAAGGAGAAGCAGACCTGAACTGAGAACCCCGAGATCATAACTTGAGCAGAAGGCAGACACTTAAGCAACTGAACCACCCAGGCGCCCCTGTAGGGTATCCTTTGAAGTACCATTTACCTTTTACCTTAATTTCAACATTACCTTTGAAACTCTTCGCGTACTATTTGAAGCTGCTGTCAGTATAGTACGTGTGAGCACAACCAAATGTCTCGGGTGGGTTCCTGTTGTTTGGGGGCTTCAGGGTGGTCTTTGGTGTCGTGATCATAGTTAAGTAAGGCTTCCTCAACCGACACCACGAAGGCTTTTCTAGATCTTCCCCATGGCCACTTCTAGCTCTGAAAGCGTATGGACCTTTGATTGGAAATGTGGCTGGGACTCAAGAACTCAAAAGGAAAATAAAGCTTCAACATCAGTTTACTTCCACGCAGCTCTGTCTCTTCAAATCAGAGTGAAAATATTCCCCTCCCCTGTTTCTGGTGATTGTGATTTCTGATTGGCCTGAACAGTTCACTGAAGTGTGTATGGGTTATTTTAACTATTTTAACGCTCAGACACTGGCACCCAAATACCCAGTGCTGGGAGCAGTGAGAAGCATTGCTCTTCATGTTGGTATTCCAGAATCTTCCAGAACTGCATATGGTGCCTTCTGGACCCATTCCTTCCTGATGGTTTGGTCCCCCCTTGGCAGTTCGGGGCAGGTCCTGGCAAGACATCCCCTGTTCTCATTTCAAAACTCCCTGATTTAAAGGATCACTTTTCTTTCTTCTGCACGGGTCTTTGCAAGCCTGGTTGCTGACACCTATCTGAGCTCACACACGCGCAGGGGCCTTGCTCTGGGCTCTGAGGCACACAGCGCTTCCACCTAGACCCTTCCAACCAAGGAGAACGGGAGTGTGGTCTGTGCAAAAAGGGCAGGGCTTGCCCCCAGGAGTCCCTTCCTTGTCTGATCCCGCCCTCTCTCTGTTGTCTTCCCCAGAATGGAACCACACCTCTGGCAATAGCCAAGCGCTTGGGCTACATATCTGTCACCGACGTGCTCAAGGTTGTCACGGATGAGCCCAGTTTTGTGGTATGTCATCATCTCCACTGCACCCGCACCGCTCCCCCGGACACACGCGGCCTGACAGACAGGGCGCCCGTGTGGGTTATTCCCGGAAGAGGGAAGAGGAGCGCATTCTGGGGACAGGGCAGGAAGCCCCAGGCCAGCGTGGGACGGGGACGGGGTCGGGAACGGGGGGGGGGGGGGGGGGGGGGGGGGGGGGGGGGGGTCCTCCATCACGCGGGGTTGTGCTGCCACCTAGTGGCCAGAAGAGTTAGGGCTGTGAGCGGACTGAGGGGGCAAAAGGCAAGGTGGTTCAGGAAAAGAGAGGGGGATGGGGGAAGCTGGTGGTGCCTGTTTGTGCCCTCGCCAGACATCAGCTGTCAAGCAGAGGGCAAAGACGAACCTCCTTTCCCACCTCCTTCCTGCCTCCACAGTCATAACCCAGCAATTAAGTCTTCGGTAGTTCAGCTGGGTCACTGACAGGGCCCACTGTTCTGCCTGGGTTCTAGTCTCTGCTTTTTCTCAATTTAGTTAACCAGTGACAAGCATCGGCTGAGTTTCCCTGAGACGGTAGATGAGATCCTGGATGTCTCTGAAGATGAAGGTAAAGTCTGGGATTAACAAAAAGGGTCGGGGGACAAGTCAGACTGAAGGGAGCACGGTGAGCAGGTGAGCCCTCCTCACTGGGGGCTTCAGGCTACCTGCCCCACCGCACACCCTCGGTCTGCCGGTTGGTATCAAAGCCAGAGAGAACCGCTTTTTAACGATGGTGACTGTTACCAAAAATCCTCCTTTAGTGTAACTTGAGGAGAAGCAACAACTGACATCTTGGAGATTAAAATATGAAATTCCGTGAAGTTTCATAAAAAATATGTGTTTATGTATGTAATACATGGGGTACAATTCCATTCAGATCAACTCTCAGACTGTAAAGAACTGCGATAAAATTTTGCCTGAGATTTTCCTTGTGCTTTGAACCAATGACAAGCTATTCGTTTAAATTCTGTAAGAATGTTTTCTTAGGACGCTACTCTTCTGACCCCTCATGGGTCAGTAAGCTTTGGAGTGTATCCGTTTTATGGAATGAGTAGCGTTTCAGCTTCTGTGGCCCACAGAGTGCTTGTGGTATTTTTTTCCTGCCCCACATAAGCCCATCTCCTCACGGAAGTCTGAGGGGACCCCTTGTGATGTAAAATCAGTGGGGTCGGTCTGGATTCGCCCTCCAGCCCCTGGCGATATAACCCTGTCGTGGAGATGATTAAGGCCCCCGTTGCGTCCCCTTTAATGATATGCCTCTTGACTTAACTGACTTCAATCCTGTCCTTTCTTAAACTTGGCTCTTCTTTGCTTTCCAGGAACTGCTCATATAACTATAATGGGTATGAAACACTTTCTGTTCCCTGTGGCCCTTTCTCACGACTGCATTCCACCCTAAACAATCCCAGCTCTCACTAATCCATTCCTGCTTTCCACCCTCCTCTGATGGCTAACAGTCTGGAGCCAGGAGCTTGACTCTAACAGGAGATATACACCCGTAAGATCCATGCCCAGGCGGGTGGCTCCCGCCTGTCCATTTCCGTGTCTGTGCCCATGCCACCGTGTCCGTGATCATGACTGCATGAGCCGTTCTTCCATTCTGTCAGCTCCAGATCCCAGAGCCGGGCCACCCACCACCAAGTGACAGGAAGTGACACTGCAAGGTCGAGGGCTCCCACTCCTGTCCCAGCAAGGAGAGAGAAACAAAGAGGCAGTGTGCCCTGCAGACGTAGCTTAAATCTCTTTGGAAGGGACTTAGGAAATAATGAGGTTTTGGCTGCCGTGATTGCCAAGAACCCGAGAGCCCTTCAGAATGGACAGGTCCAGTCCCACCATAGCTGATCCTTTCCTAGCCTGCTGTGTGGCAAAGGACAGAATCGAATCTTTCCTTGGTGTCTGCGCACCCTGCGAGGGCAGCTGTGAGGGGCACCTTGTCAAGCCAAGAAAGTCCTTTCTGGGCTGTGTTTTTTGTCTTCCACAAAGCCTGGTATAGACTAAGTGGTTAGGCGCCCTGGCTGCCCTGCCCCGTGCCCCGGGGCTGGAGGAACAGGCCTGGCCGAAGACACGGTCAGTGGTCCCCTTGGAGCAGCAGGGACCAGCACGGAGAGGAGGAGCGGGAGAGAGCTTTTTTTAAAAAAAAAAAGTGGAGCTCTCCCTCCGGTGCCTCACGACAGCATGTGTGATTTCAGGGGAGGAACTCATCTCCAAGGCCGAGAGGCAGGATTCCAGGGACATAGACGAAGAGAAGGAGCTGCTGGACTTCGTGCCGAAGCTGGACCAAGCGTAAGGAGCGCGCGTAGCGTGGACGCGCAGGTCGAGCCCTGGGACCCAGGAGTGGGACTCCTGACCGCGTGCCCTGGACAGGGACAGGGACAGGGACAGGATGCTGGGGCGGTCAGACTGGGAAGCCAGATGCTTAGGATCAGCAAGCTCTGTGCCTCGATGGCCAGTCAGGGACACGGAAACCCGCCCAGCAGTGTGTCCCTTCCTCTTCTGGGCCCTGCTCCAGTCAGGGACACGGAAACCCGCCCAGCAGTGTGTCCCTTCCTCTTCCGGCCCTGCTCCCAGTCAGCGACACAGAAACCCGTCCAGCAGTGTGTCCCTTCCTCTTCTGGGCCCTGCTCCAGTCAGGGACACGGAAACCCGCCCAGCAGTGTGTCCCTTCCTCTTCCGGGCCTGCTCCCAGCCTTCTTCCTCCCCCTCTCGGACCCCTGCTCACAGCCCCTTTTTCTCCTGCACCTCCAGTTTCCCACCAGAAATGTCCCCTGAGGAAAGTTCACATTCACAGAGGTGGCCAGGCTAAGCTCACACGCTGACCACGTCCCTCTGTCACCATGGTGCCCTAGGGAGGCCCACCGAGGGTTTGTGTCTTCCTGGAACACACCCCCTGCCCCCGCTGGGGGTGCTGGGAGTTATTCCCATGTGGGTCCTTCAGCACAGGGAGGCCTGGAGAACAGCTCTGTAGAAACACGGAGTCCTTCCTGGGAGTTTTCTGAAAAGACGATATTTGCTGGCCTAGTCCATGGCTTCTACTCAATAGGGCAGGGGGCCAGCGGGAAGTGAAACCCCCAGAATAGTTAGTCCATTAGTATTTACTGCAAAAATAGGAATCTCAGAACTCAACACCATGAGTATTGACCACATGCCAGCTAGGACGAAACACGAGACTCGGTCCAACATAAACAATTGACCCATTTATTTGGTGGGATCACCGCACGCACACCTGGAGAATGAGCTGTCCAAGCCAGTCAGAGCGAGGGACCTCCCTGCAAGGGCTCTGAGGCTGGGAACAGGAGATAAGTGTGAGCGAGGGCTTCAGGCAGGAGGCAGCCTTGTCGCTTGGCCTGCAAAGGACAGCTGGGCCCCGGGGAGAGGCTCTGAGGCGAGGGGAAGAGGCCGGTCCGTGCGAGTGGATGAGTAGTATGGCCTGTGTGGTGGGCTCTTTGGGGTGCGGCATGGGGGGCGGTGGGGGGAGAGGTTATTGGGGGGTACAGAGCGGTTTTGTGAGGCCTCCCACTAAGTGGGGGCCACGTAGAAGGGTCATCCCTCTGACTTCCCAATGTTCTGGGCGTATAGGGTAGAATCACCAGCCATCCCTAAGATCCCCTGTGTCACACCTGAGACTGTGGTGATCAGAGCGGAAGAGCCGGAACAGGTAAGAAGCACCTTTTCTCTTCCTTCCCATCTGCAGAGAGCGGGTACCCGGGACAGTGATGGTTTTGAGACGACCTGCAGTATGACGGGAACTATGCATTCAGAGGCCCGTGGCCCTTACCGGGCTCTCAGATCCCTCAGATCCTTGCTTCCACGGGCTGCTTGCTGACCGCCGTCCTGCCCGAGTTCTTATCCCAGATATGAATGATAGGAGCCTCTGAGAGCCCAAGAGTGTGTGAAACACGCTCGTTCAGTCACGAGCGAGGCTGAGAATTGACGCCAAAAATTCTGGCTCTGAAGCCTGTGCTATCCGGGCCACAGCCCCCACCCCCCGCCCCCCTGATGCACAGGCTCGGCGTCCCTGGGGCAGCAGGTCACAGTGCTAGAGAGGCAGCCGTGGCCGAACTGCCGGCACAGTCGTAGGCCTCCTCTCCTTCGCATCCGTTAGAAAGGGGTCAGTCTCTGCCTCCCCTGCCTCAAGGGATTATTGGGAGCTGATACAGACAGGAAGGGACATCAGAGAGTGCCCCCCGGGGACGGTTCGTCGTCATAATCCCCGACTTGGTGGCTTCCCTCGATGCCACCTGAATTTGTCCCAGGAAACAGCAGGGTGGTTTCAAACAATTTAATTCCCCTTGATTTAATCATAGGTTGTTTGGCACCTTTTTTGTTTTTTCTCTGCCACGGCAAGGGGGTTTTCTAGAATAAAAAGCAGAGTGGCGTTTGGAGGTTGGAGTGGGTTGCCCTAAGACCGGGTAACTGAGCTGGGCATGGCCCGTCTTCCAGCCACGGCCGGTCTTGGCCTCTGCCACCCGGCAGTAGCCACAGCCCCAGACAAAGTTGGCGTGCGGGGACAAGGAAGCTATAAAGCTGTCCAGTCAGCCATTCCATGCTAGTGTGTGTCACAGAGCTGTGATGCTGACGTCACTCACGGGGAGGGATTTGGGAGGTGGGATCAGCTATGGCCCTGGCCCAGCTCTGACCTATTCCCTGATGCTGCCAAAGATAACGACGAGAAAGTCCCCGAGTTGACCTGTGTCCTGCTGTTCTGTGACCAACCCACTCTCCTCAGCTCCTTGCTAAATCATGAGCTCAAGCCAGTGGGTATAGCTGGATTCCTACTCTGTGCCCTGCTCCGGGCTTGATGTGAGAGCCGTGCGACCACGCCCACCCCCTAGGAGCAGATGGGCCAGTGGGAAGGGTGGGCTCGGACACAGGGCGTGCAGGAAGAATCCCTGTCCCGGTGCTCGATCGTGCTGCATGAAGCCTTCTGGGTTAGAGTCATGGGAAAGCTTTGTGTAGGAGGCAAGTCGTGAGGGTAGGTGGACAGGGCCAGCGAAGGAGAGGGGCAGGGGCATCAGGCCCCCCCTGGGAGCAAGAGCAGGGTTGGGAATGAACCCAGAAGGGACCAGGGCCAGACTCAGACCCTGCTGGCTTTTGTGAGTGCTTGTGATATGCAAGTCCCCAGGCGTGGCAGCCCCAAGTCCCTGCCACCGCGGTGTCACGAGGGGCAGGGACTGTCCCATTTACAGATGAGGCCACAGGAAGTCCCCAAGGGAAGGGTCTGCTCTGGTCACCTCCTGTACCTCAGATGTCTTCGTGGCGAGTAGCTTGCTCAAGCTAAGTAGCTAGTAGGTGATGGTGCCTGGCTCCAGTGGTGTGTGAAAACCAAGCTCCCTAGAACGGGTTTCACACTGGGGTGTGGCTGGAGGGAAGAGTGGAATGGTCCGCCACGTATGACCTAAAAGGAGCCAAGGAGAAGCCATGATGGTAGGATGAAGTCTGGGCTTCCTTTTCAACTCCAGGAAAGCCTTGTCCTTAAAGGTTCAGTGGTGAGTGTGTGGGACTACTTCCTCCATCCGGTCACTTGCTTCCTGGCAAGGAGAGCTCCTGAGCCCCCCCAGCCCAGAGCACCACCCCTGGGCTAGCCAGCCCCCGTGGCCCAGGAAGTGATGGGACATCTGGCTTCCTCTCCTCCTCAGGCGTCTAAGGAGTATGACGAAGACTCACTCATCCCCAGCAGCCCGGCCACAGAGACCTCAGACAACATCAGCCCCGTGGCCAGCCCTGTCCACACAGGGTGAGTGAGCCCTGTGACCGGGCCTCGCGGGTTCTGGGTCCTCCCTCTCCGCGCCGCAGAGCGCGCGCAGAAGCCCGACACGGATCTGCCTGGGCCGTAGGTTCCTGGTGAGCTTCATGGTGGACGCCCGAGGAGGCTCCATGCGGGGGAGTCGGCACAACGGCCTGCGGGTGGTGATCCCCCCCCGGACGTGCGCTGCCCCCACGCGCATCACCTGCCGCCTGGTCAAGCCCCAGAAGCTGAGCACGCCGCCCCCGCTGGCCGAGGAGGAGGGCCTGGCCAGCAGGATCATTGCGCTGGGACCCACGGGGGCCCAGTTCTTAAGGTGAGAGGTCACTCACGCTGGACATGCATGGACGCCACACGAGTCCCCAGCCCGTCCCTGCCCTGCTGGTCGGTCACGGCCGCTTCTGCGGCAGCCACCCACAACCAGCCTGGCCTCCGAGCAGAGGGAAAGGCAAGCCCCGCACCAGGCCTTGGCCTCCCCTCCCCTTCTCCCAGACACACCAAGGAATGTATAGACAGATGCGGCTCACTGCTCTCAAATTGTACGGGACTGAGAAGACGGGGCTCCTTTGGGGGCCCCCAAGGGTTTAATTCTTTAAGCTCTAAAGTGGCATTTCTAGAAGACAGCGCTACAGCGTTGCCCCCCAGGACAGGATCAATGGGCTTCAGGGCCCTATTCCTTGCCTTTTCTGAAGCGAAGTGCGGAGCTCTGCTTGAGCTGGTTACGTGTCAGGCTCTGTGGACGGTAGCGGTCATCTGTCTTGCCCTGGGAGCCTGCCTGCCCACCGTTGTCCCGTGCCGTCCCCGCCGCTGTGCTCCCGCCACAGCCGGCAGAATGCTTTGGTGTGGACTTTCCCTTTTCCGTGGGATCATCGAAGTCTCCCTCTGAGGGAAATGTCATCAGCACTGGTGAACAGAGGAGGCAGCCGAGGCTAGGAGAGCTTTGGTCCCCCATCTGGGGACATACAGGGATGTCCAGTGGGTCCTTGGCATCAGGTCCAAGGTCTGGGTAACTAGGTTAATAGGTGAGCCTCCGCTGTGGCCGTGGCAGGAGGGCCCCCTGTGAAATGGGATGGAATCCCATGCTCGCCGTTCCTCGGGGGCCCGGCAGCGAGTGGGGGGCCCTTGGAGCATCTCAGGAACCCAAGGCAGGTCTCTTTCCCTGCCGGGACCTGCCCCTGGGGTGGGCCTCACTCTGGCTGCAGGATCTCTTCTCCCCCAGGTGGGGACACACTGTCCCCCCTCTCCTGTCCTTTCCCCCTGTGCCTAGCCGCCTGCCTGCCGGCATGCACACCCCCCTCCATGTCCCTTGCCCCCACTCTTCTCTGTTCCCTCAGCCCCGTGATCGTGGAGATCCCGCACTTCGCCTCCCATGGCCGTGGGGACCGCGAGCTCGTGGTGCTGCGCAGTGAAAACGGCTCTGTGTGGAAGGAGCACAGGAGCCGCTACGGAGAGAGCTACCTGGACATGGACCAGATCCTTAACGGGATGGACGAAGGTAGCGGCCCCAGGGCAGCCTCCTTCAGAAGGGGGATTTGTGCTTGCAAAGTTAGGGTGGGGCCGCCTGGGGTCAGGGGAGGTGGGTGAAACTGGAGTTGGCCCCAGCAGGTCCGGTTCCGGGTCCCTGGGGCATCTAAGCGGGCGCCCAGATCCCCCATGCCCGCGGAGGGGCCGTGCCTTAGGAGCCAGGGACGAGGACGTCCTGGGGACACAGGGGCTGAGCCTGCAGCCGGTGTGACGGGGGCGGGCGGCGCTGTGCCGTGTGATTCCAGAGCTGGGCAGTCTGGAGGAGCTGGAGAAGAAGAGGGTCTGTCGCATCATCACCACCGACTTCCCTTTGTACTTCGTGATCATGTCGCGGCTGTGCCAGGACTATGACACCATTGGCCCCGAAGGGGGCTTCCTGAAGAGCAAGCTGGTCCCGCTGGTGCAGGCCACGTTCCCCGAAAATGCTGTCACCAAGAGAGTGAAGCTGGCTCTGCAGGTGACACGGCTCTCTTTCTTGCCCCCCACCGGCTCAGACAGAGTTCCTGGAGGATGGGAGGAATTCAAGGCCCCCAGGAGGACAACCCTCTTCCCCAGGGCGTCCCCCCACTCTTGTCTAATGCCTTAACATTCCAGTTAGAGGTGTGACCTTCAACCTCCAAAGAAAGTTGGGTGGAGAGGAAAAGGCAGGTGCTGCCTGTTAAGTTGCAAAACACCCCCCACCCCCCACCATAGGGCATGCAGCCACAAGTCTTCCTGGAGAGCTACCTAATTCGGAGCAAAGACCAAATCATCCCTCGAATGAGATGCAGGAGGGAAAGGGGGAGAAAGGGCTCTAGAAAGACAGCCGAGCAGTGACCTCAGCCCAGAGTCAGCTTGTGCTCAGCAAAACCAATCTGCAGGGTCTGACAGTGGAGGGCCCCCCAAACCCCCTAGGAATCTTGGCCCTCTACGTGAACAGCCTGCTGTCCTTTTGGGGGTGTGCTGGCCCTCGCGAATAAGGCCCTCTGCTCCTCGAGGCTGAGGGTCCACCTTTGATGCCTCGCAGGCCCAGCCTGTGCCGGATGAGCTGGTCACCAAACTCCTGGGCAACCAGGCCACGTTCAGCCCCATTGTCACTGTGGAGCCTCGACGCCGGAAGTTCTACCGTCCCATTGGGCTTCGGATCCCACTCCCTCCTTCCTGGACGGACAACCCGAGGGACAGCGGGGAGGGGGATACCACCAGCCTGCGCCTGCTCTGCAGTGTCACTGGTGAGAGGCGCCCCTTTTGCCTCTGTTCCACCTTCTGGGCAGCCACAACTCCCTGTGGCCACACTCAAGGGAGATGGGAGAGGGTGAAGCTGGCCGTCAGCTTTGCTATGGCTTCCCTGGAGGACGTGCTCTTGGAAGGGAAAGAGGGAAGGGGGATCCATGTGAGAAGAGCCCCCTCCATGGACTGGCCCTCTGACCCCTAGAGGAGAAGTCGCCAGGAGGAGCAGGAGAGTGTGTGAGCAAAGCTGTGCTCAGGCCCCCACCGAGGGGCCCGGCTCTGCCCTTCCACACTCTGCCCTTAGCATCTCGCCAAGCTCTGTGTCTGCCATCTGAACGCCGTCCGCCAGCCCGTCTTTGCTCCCGTTACAGGAGGAACAGACCAAGCCCAGTGGGAAGACATAACGGGGACCACCAAGCTTGTGTATGCCAACGAGTGTGCTGCCTTCACCACCAACGTCTCTGCCAGGTAGGGCGCAGCCCCCCTAGCCCAGAGACCCCAGACCCTCTACCAAGGGGGTCAGCGCTGACCCTCCTCACGCCCCATCCTCATGCTTCAACCCTCCTGTCCCGGGCTTGAAACCGAGACGGGGCCCTCAGCTGCCCCTTTGCACACAGAGGCCGCACAGTGACCAGCGGGCGTGTCAGAGCAGCCATCACTAGGGTGCAAAGGTGCCTTCGGTCGGCACAGAGCTGACACTCTCCATCGGACACACTTCCGATCAGCCCCCTCTGTCTAGGTTCTGGCTGTCCGACTGTCCTCGGACTGCCGAAGCTGTGAACTTCGCCACTCTGCTGTACAAGGAGCTCACCGCGGTGCCCTACATGGCCAAGTTCGTCATTTTCGCCAAGATGAATGACCCCCGTGAGGGGCGTCTGCGCTGCTACTGCATGACAGACGATAAAGTGGACAAGACCCTGGAGCAGCACGAGAACTTCGTCGAGGTCGCTCGGAGCAGGGACATAGAGGTACCGTGCCTGGCTGTGCCCGTTCTCACCACCGGGCGTGCTCTTACGCTACCCCTGCCCGCAGACTGGGGCACCCGGGCCGGAGAGGTGAAGTCACCCTCCAAGGTCACACGCTAAGGAAAAGGCAGAGGAAGGATTTGTCGCAGCAGTCTGAGCTCAGAGTGCACGAGCTCAACCGCTATGTCAGGGTTCTGGTAGTGCCCCGATGAGGCGGGGAGGACGGCTGGACGAATGACACGAGAAGAACGGAACGAGGACTGGACTGGAGCCTATTCCTGGCTCCTGGATTCGTCGTGTCAAGATGGGCAAGGAGCCAGAACCGTGCCAGACGTCTGGCCTCAGAGTTTGTTCTGAACCTTCCGCAAGGGCCAAGGGCACGGGGCTGGCCCTCTGGAGCCATACCTCTAGTTCTGATTCAGGAACTAACTGGACAAAGCATTTCTTCTCTTTGGGCCTCGGTTTCCTCAACTGTCAAATGGGTCTAATGATAACATCTCAGTTGAAAGCATTATAGGCACAGTAGGGATTTCTGTAATGTGGTCCTTTTAGCACTTTTCATAAACCAAATGTTTCTGAACAGGTGTCAAAAGATCCAGCTCCCCTGGGGAAGCCCTGTGATAATCCTTTAGTGGAGTTCTAGAGTTCTCAGATGGCGATCTTGACCCACCACCCAGGGATATACAAAGATGCTTGCCTATTATAAAATCCTTTGAAGCGAGAAAGCATGCCTCGCCCATTATAACCTCGGAAACAAAGCCTTTTTTGAAAGAAATGGTGGGGTTTCTTGGAGCATAGCCCCCGTGTCTGGTGCAGTAGACGGGGCATGAGCTGGCGAAGGAAAGACCGGAGCTGGAGGCAGGAGAGCACTGGCAGGCGAGTCTCCCTGACCAGCTGTATCTGCTTTTCTCCTCCTGCAGGTTCTGGAAGGAATGCCTCTTTTCGCAGAGCTCTTTGGGAACCTGGTACCCGTCAGAAAGGCTGCCCAGCAGCGGAGTTTCCAGTTCCAGTCGTTTCGGGAGAACCGCTTGGCCATACCGGTGAAGGTGCCGATGAATCCTCCGGGTCTCAATCTGGGAGGCAGAAATCTCGAAGTCTTTGGAATAGCACGCCTGAGTCTTGCCTTTGTGTGCTTGAATTTAGGTGAGGGACAGCAGCCGAGAGCCAGCAGGGTCCTTGTCGTTTCTGCGCAAGGCCATGAAGTATGAGGACGCCCAGCACATTCTCTGCCACTTGAACATCACCATGCCCCCCTGCACGAAGGTGAGCTGCCCCCGGGGAGGGCCCTTGCCGGAGGGAGGGTGTCCCCGCACAGACTCAAGGTCAGGTGCTTCCAAAGGACTTCTTCCTGTTGAAAAGTTGCCTTCGAATTCCCTGAGGTCCAGGAAGGCCTTTGGCTGTCCCCTGGACCCCTGACTGTGGCTTGGCAGAGTGCCACCCTCCCCCCAAAGCCCTTCCCGCAAGCTAGGAATGATGCCAGCGTCAGCCCTCGGGATGAGTGTTCTCACTGTGGGCCTTGGGCCCTCAAGGATGTTCTTTCTCGAAGGTTAGAAGGAGCGCCACAGGCATCCACCGTGGCATGCCTTGTCCGAGGCCTCTGAGACGTAGAACCAGGTGTCAAATGGCTCAAGGTTACTGGCCATTTGCAGGTTTTTTTCCAAGCCCCTTTTTCATGTACTTGCTTATCGTCCCCAGGGTGTCAGGCCCTCAGAGAGGGGAGACCTTGTGTCTGAGCCGCTGCAAACAACCAGATTTTTGAGCTCAGCAAAGGCGTCCTGACCAAGTATGTTGACTTATCCATCCCTGTAAAAGCCTCAGAGTCACCAACCACTAACCTGGGGACTTTGGAAGGCTCAAGCATCTCCATGTTCTTGTTCTTCTGCTGCCGCTGGCAACGGGTGGCCTTCCACGCCCTACTCGGGAAAAAGCGGGGCTTTGTCCGTGTGTTGTGGCTCAGTTTCTCTTTACTGTCCAGGGAGAGTGTGAACCAACCTCTCTTTCAAAGGAGGGTTTCCTGCAGCACTGAGCAAGCCTCTGGGTGCTTCTCCTCAGGGCTGGGCTGCTAGGCCTCGGGCCAAGTACTGAAAACGGGTCTTTTGAGTATAAAGGAACCCGGAAAGACAGACTTGGTTTTTCAGTTCAAACCCCAGCTCCGCCGCTTATGAGCGACCTTGGGCAAGTTACTTCACCCGTCTGTGCCTCAGTACCCTCATCCGAGCGATGGGAGTCGCACTAGTACCTACCCAGAGGCTGTCACAAGTGTCAGACAGGGCCTGGCCAGCGGGGTCAGGGCCACACGAGCTCGCCCTCAGTGTTCTTGTTCCTGTTAATAAAGGATGCGAATGTCTCACTCCCTCTCGCCCCCACCTCTGTGCACACGCCTGTTCTCTGCTCCAGAGAAACAGAGTCACTCACTGTTTGCCACGACGGGTGTCCAGTCCCTCCCCACAGCCCACGGGCTTGAAGGCGCTCCACGATGGGGAAGGCCCAGACCCACCGTGTCCTTTCCTCTGCAGGTGAGCAGTGCCGATGAGAGGAAAAGGACTCTGACGCCGCTGGCCCTGAGATACAGCATCCTCAGCGAGCCCTCCCTGGGTATAAACCTCTTTACAGGGCATGCCCCCTGCCTTTCCAGAAGGTTGCAGGTGACATCCCTCCCCCTCGCTCCTATAAGAGCTCCGCGTTGATGCACTTTGCTTGGCCTATTATGAGCAGAGCATGGGGAGCCTTTGGCCCCGGGTGGCACCTACCCCTCACAGGCTTCGCCGTGAGGACGCTGAGGTCTTCTGGTAAACTGAGCCTCCATCTGAGGTCACTTACTCACACCTGCTGATGCTGTGTCCTGTCAAGGCTACTGACCGCAACCCAACGTTTCTTCTCCCCAGGTTCCCTCAGTGGGACAGACCGAGCAAATATGAAGATGGCTATTATATCAGAACACCTCGGCCTCAGCTGGGCGGGTGAGTCGGGGAACTGGGGGCAGAAGGGCACTTTGCCAGTCTACACACGGCCCTGCAGCTCCTGCCCCCTCACGAACAACCTTTTCTCACCATCCTTAGTGCATCTGATGTGTGACTGTCTCAGATAAGTCTGTTGACCCAGCAGTGCCTTTGCGTGCCAGTGCAACGTGAGCTCCCTCCTCCATTTCTGCCGGGATTTCTTTGTAAGAAAGAATTAAGTTGTTTGGTTTTATTTTTTTTTTCTTTAAGATTTTATTTATTTGAGAGAGAGAGAGAGGGCGACTCTGAAGCAGACTCCACACTGAGCACTGAGCCCAGCTCGAGGCTTGATCCTGTGACCCCGGCATCATGACCTGAGCCAAAACCGAGAGTTAGATACTTCACCAACTGCCCCACCCGGGCACCCCAGAAGGAATTAACTTTTGAAGTTACAAGAGACCTTAGACTCTGGTTCACCTCATTTTACAGATGGGAAAACTGAGACCCCGCTAAATAAAATGGCTCTGGTTTTATAGCTAGTTAGTGAGAGAACTCTGGAAAACCATCCAACAAATAAAAAACACAGACAAAAAAACTACATCTCCTGACCACCTGTCCACTGCTCCCCACACTCACGTTGCCCTTCCTCAAAGCCTGGCTTTGTGGAGGGAAAGAGAGAAAGAAAGAAAAGAAGTCTCAAGGTTACCTAATAATCTCTGGCTGTCACTGAGGTCAACCAGAAGTCCCATCCACAGCAAGGGCAGATCTCACTTTGGAGTGAGGCTGTGTGTGGGAAAAATTCCGTGAAAGCTCAAAATGTGTTTTACTCAAGTCACCAGCCCTATGACTTAGTCCACTCCCCCTTTTTTGTTAGCTTTCATATGAATGGACTTCCTTCATTAGGCTCCCTGTAGAGAAGGCTTCAGAAAAACCCAGAAACCTTAGCAATAACCTGCTGAAAGACTTTGTGGGAAAAATTTACAACAGAGGTTCAGGGACTATTCAGTTCTTAAGCCAAAAAAGAATGTCCGTTGCTGCTGCTTGTGCGTGTGTGTGCGCGCACGCGTGTGTGGTGCGTGTACATTCTGATTCTTACTATCCCTGTCCCTCTGGTCTTCCTCATCCTTGAAATTGGACTCTGAGGCTGTTCTCCCTTCCAAAGCACCTGTGAGAAATAACAATAAAAACACTGGGAGGGAAAAACTAACATTCTGTGTTACTGCCTTGCATTCAGACAGGAACTTGTATTTTCATTTTAAATGTAAATAATGCCTTTCCCTGAAGAAACCTAAGTGCAGAGATGCATTTCCATTCTAATTGCTTTCTGGTGGAAAGTAAGTGGCATCCTGGTGTCCTACGGACGGCCCTGGCGCAGGTATCCGGAGGCTCAGCCCGCGCCTGGCTCTGGCATTGGCTTGTTCCGTGACCTGGCGTGAGCGCTAGACTTGCTGAGAGGCTCAGGGTTGTCATCTCGTGTGTGAAGTGATGAAAGAGTGAGAGGACATTCATTCATTCGTCGTTCACTCCTTATTTTTTGAGCACTCCTGTTCCTGCCCCACTTTCTGGAGATACAAAGATGCAGGTGTCTCTGTTTCACTAGGCACCTCTGCATGGGAAAGACTACCAAATGCAGGGCCAGGCTGTCCTTTAGCTCCCGGCACTCCCTACCGGGTGCCTCCACTCCACGATGCCCAGCTGGGGAGCCGGAGCCGGGCTCTGGCGTAGCTCACCCTTGGCTTCGGGTCTTTGCTTGCAGAGTTGGCTCGGGAGCTGCAGTTCAGTGTGGAAGACATCAACAGGATCCGCGTGGAAAACCCCAACTCCTTGTTGGAGCAGAGTGTAGCCTTGTTGAACCTCTGGGTCATCCGTGAAGGCAAAAACGCGAACAGTCAGTACCATTAAGCTAAGGACGCCTTCTCTTTCCAAAGCCCGTGCCTCTACACCCCAGCGGTTCTTCCTCCAAACTCCAATTGGGATCATGGCCTTTGGAACCAATCCCTTTTGCACTCGGGCTCTGTCTCCCTGTCTCTCTCACACACTTGTCTCAGGGTCATGGGGTCCTCTAGGCAATCCTGTCACAAGAAGATAGGAGAGTCTCAGCCTTAGCCTGTTTCCCGTCTGAGTAAGAGGACAGTCACGCAGGGACCGAGATGACCCCTAGGTGCAGGGGGTGGGACTTCCTGTGGACATGAGGACTGCCCTCTGAGGACAGAGCATGGGGGAGCAAATCCCGCCTGATGTGAGACTATCTTTTCCTCCCACCTGGAGGGAAGATTTGTCTCAACTCTTTCCATCAGCTCTTCCTCAAGTATATTCCCAATTCTCAGGAACCGTGAGAGGAAACTGTTTGCATTTGCATCTCAAATTAACTGGCAAGGACCAAGGATTTCAAAAGGACAGTATCCAATTCTCCTCCCTCTCATTCCCTGTGGACTTTCTCTTGGAGGACAAAAAACAGTCTCTCCGTACTTTAAAATTGGCTACCATTAGGGGTTTAGGAAAGATCTGTGGAAGGGTAACAAAATATTCCCCAAAGAGGCAGGTAGTTTTGATGCTGAAAAAAGAGACAATAAATCGCCCCCACCCCCCACTTCCCACCTGCCTAGTTCTAGAATCCCCCCCAACCCACGATGATGAGAATCCCCTCGGCAAGCGCCCCTTCTCTTCTCCCCGCCCCACAGTGGAGAATCTGTACACAGCCCTGCGCAACATTGACCGCAGCGAGATCGTGAACATGCTGGAAGGCTCGGGCAGGCAGGGCCGCAATCTGAAACCTGAGCGGCGGCACGGGGACCGGGACTACTCGTCGTCACCCTCCCAGATGAATGGTGAGTGTCTTCTGGAAGGAGGCGGGCTGAGCTGGGTGCCCCTCTCCAGGCACCCGTGACACCTGATGAAACCATCTCTCTCCCTTTGGTGGGAGGTCCACCTCCACGCACTCCGTCCCTGGTGGTGGCGAGCGCAGAGGCAAGCAAGACAGATGGGGCAGAGAGGCTCCCCGATGTTCTCCACAGTCGACAGGCTGGTGGTGTGGTCCCAGGGAAGAGTTGGAGTCGGAACAGGGGCTGGGATCCCCACCCCTCCCTGTGGTTCTGTGCCAGGAATGGACCCTCTCTGGGCTTGTGTTCTCATCTGTAAAACAGTCAGTGATAGAGATGCAGAGGGCATGGAGATTTGGGCCCAAGATCTGATGTGGATAAGCTGGCTGGTATTTTCAGAGTCCTGGTGTGGCCCGTCTGTGAGGCCAAGTGGGCTCCTTTTATTTTTCAGTCTGGTCTCTCCTCTCTTTCTCTCTTTTTTCTCACCCCTTCTCTTTCCTCTCCCTCTTTTAAATGTGCTTCGAGCATGGCGCAGACCCCCAATGTGCCCAGTCCCAAGGGGAGGAAGCCCAGAGGCCCCTAACCTTTGCCCCCAGGACTCCCACTAGGTGTGGGGGGGGCCTCCCATTCACCTCCTTCCTCACAGCAACAGTGGAAGTGGCCAGCTGCATGAAGGAGGGGGCTAGGTGGGGTCCCCCCACTCCTTTCCCCTCACTTGCCCTCTCTCCAGGCCCTGGGCACAGAAAGAGCAGAGGCCCTGCTCTTCTGCAGGAGCCAGGAAGCTAGGGTTCCAGTTCCTTCCTTTCTCCTGACTCCTCGAGCTGCTGCGCCAGCTCCTCTTCTCTAAAGCCCGCAAGTGAGAGTCGATTCCCGAGGGTCCTTTACAGACCTTGGAGAAACCATTTTAATTCTCTGGTGCCTATTATGCCCCCATGGGCCAGCTGCACCATGCTGGTTTCCCCAAGCTCCTAGTTCACAGGCAGCCCTGGCCATGCACTCATGTGCTGGCTGCGCGGGCGCTGTGGCCCCAGGGTGGGGTGGGGGGCGTGCCCCCTGCGTGCCCCCCTGCGGTCTGGGCACGGGGCCTCCTTCGGCCAGGTGGGGACTGTGCACGCAGAGCCACTCACACGTTTCTCTCCCCCATGTCCTGTGCCTCCCGAAACATGCCATCTAGCACCCCTGGGCGCAGGGCTCGTCTGTTGATCACGTCCCGTCGTCTTCCTCTTCTGCCTCTGACCTCACCCGGACCTCTAGTCCACTCATTCTGTTGCACTGCCTGTCTCCACTGTCTCGACCTCGGCCGGGTGGGCAGGAGCCGTCCACCTCCACCGATGCATGTCGTGAAAGACTTCTAGCCCTCGCTCCCCACGTGGCTCACGGCTGCGTGGGACGGCGTGTGTGCACGCGTGTGCACGGAGGCGGGAGGAGGCGGGGGTGTCTCTGGCTCCGGGTAGGCTGGGTACTGCGCACTGCTCACTCTTCACACCTGGCGTAAAAGGGCTCCGAGGCAGTGGTCCACCCCCACATCCCTCGGGGGACCAAGCCAGAGCACTGCGGGGACTGTGAAGGAGCCCAGCTCCCTTCCATGGAGTGGGGGGAGGGCAGCTAAGGGACTGAAAACTTCAGGAGATCCACATGACAGGGCGCACCTCCTTTTCTCTGTGATATCTGGTCACTGGGCTGGGTTTCTTGACATTCCTGGGGCTGCTTCAGTTCAGTCAAATCAGCAAGTTTGTGTTTTTTTGTGCCCCAGTTATAGACCTAGAGGACAGCAGGCACGTAGAATTATGCGAGCATTAACAAGGCAGGAGGACAATTAAAATTACTTTAAGAGGATGGATACCATGTTAAGTGTTCTTACCACAAAAAAAAAAAAAAGTCCCAGACTTAGGCATCTGTGAGGCTGCCATCGGCCTGCAGAGCCCAGTGCCTAGACAGAGTCCGAAACCCCTCTGTGGGACCTGGGCGCTGATGAAAAAGGCTCTGTTTTAGTGGGTCTGCTCATTTGGCAAATACTTTCTGAACACCTGCCGCGTGCCAGGCATGGGTCTAGGCAGGAGAGATAAATCAGGTCTCGGACAGACATGCACAAAAGTCCCCCAAAACTCTGCCTCCAGGGAACTTACCTTCTGTTGGGAGAGTCAGGCAACAACGAGATATGAAAGTGAGTGACCTAATGTGCTAGCAAAGGGAGGGAAGAGGGGCAGGAGCAGAACTCAGAGGGCAACAGGAGGCCAGCTCTTACAGACTGCCCTGAGGACACTGGGTCACTGGCAGTGAGCTAGAGGCTTTGTCAAGAAAGAGTATCCTGATGTAACTTAAGTTTTCACAGGATTGTTGTTGTGTTGATCTTAGACAATCACAAACCGAATGCTTCTGTGCATCCTGGCTTCTCTGTCTCGCCCCGTACCCCCTCCAGCAGGCCTCCTGATGGACAGAGGCTGGGTGCCCTCCATGTGTGCTCCCCAGCACGACCCAAGCAGTCGTTAGCAGACGACTTGCTCTTTCTGCTCTGCTTTTCTGGCACTAGAATTGCCTTCTCTCTGTTTATCCTGCCCACTTTCCTGTCCCAGGAAGAGCATCTCATATCAGGGTACCATTCTGGCCTGGAAAGAAGGGACAGGAGGACTGAGAGGTAGTAGGCTGGGGAGAGAGCAGCAGCCCACGGTTGCCCTGGCTCTCTCCTGGACAGGGACCCATGTGGTCTTGCTGCCCGCGTAGCCCTCTGCACAGATGTCACAGTGGGACGTTTCCTCCTTTGCTCTTTACCTTGCTTCTTTGCTCATCTGAACCTCCTTATGAAGCGATGGTGAAGAAGGGCAGGGCTTGCGTGCTCTGTGGCAGTCAGGAAACAGAACCTTGAGGTCTGTTTTCCTTCCTTTGTGACCCCTATTGCCATGTGCACCTGGCCTGGTCAGAGCAGAAAGGGGATTAAGTTCAAAGGCCAGTTTTCTTCCCCTCCATAGGAGGGGACTGCCCTGGGCTCTTGGGTAATAAACATGAAGAAAAAAATTCCTATAAAACAAAAACAAAAACAAAAAAAAAAAAAAGAAAAGCATGTTTCTAAAAACAAATCAGATTTCTCATATAAGAGGAAAAAAATAGACATCTCACATCCGCACTTGTCAGGTCCGTTTGTTGGACAAGTTGGACATGTGATAATGTCTACTTAGAAATAAAATGTGTTTTACTTCTGTCAACTCCTGAATCAGCTGGCGAATGCAGCTCTTGTCTGAGGTCCGGTTGGCTGTCTGCTCCTTGTCTAGCTTGCTACTAACATTAAACTCTGAGAGTGATCATTACATCTTGGTTATCAGAGACCCACAAGGATAACCAGAGATGAGGAGAGACTTGGGTCAGGACTGCTGGTCTGTGTTCTCCCCCAAAAGTGGGATCTGTAGTTGCCTCTTACCTGATCTCCCCAAAAAGCAACCCCAGAGTGGGGAGCTCTAGACTGAGGGATGGGTTGATGACTCAGGTGTGGCAGAGCCATGGGAGATTATTAGCAAGATGGGCACTTCTGAAACTCAACCTCAGGGACTCAGCAGACCTCATTATGGCGCAGTCCACCCCAGATTTTGTGAGGTAATCCTCATGAGGTTGTCTGAGGCCTTACGAACATTGCTCTTAGTAGTGATTCCCACTGGCATTGTGTACGGCCACACACAGCCTCGATCAAAGCTTCTGGGGATGTGGATAGATCAGTGGGGGTCCTCTGGGGCCTGAGAGGGAGCAGCGAGGCATACACCATAAACATTAGTACTACAGGAAGGGCTCTAGAATAAAGAAAAAACAGGAAGTCCTGGGAGAGGGTATGCATGAGTTCTCTTCATGGACACATTTCATTTGGATGAAATCCCATTAAAGTGAACACCATGTGAGTTTTAAGGAAGAAAGGTCCCAAAGGGTACCAAATGAGCCTTGGGCATTCTGTGGCCAGTAGAGCTACCCTCTCCTGTCTTTATCAGGTCTTACTGAGACTCCCAAAAGTGACAGAATATTCACTTGGCTATAACCGACAGGTTGTTTAAGATGCATTCCACTTCTGGCCAAAATGAGGTAAATAAATAAGGACTGAATATACCCTCCTGCTTAAAACAGCCCCTGATACTCCAAAATGGGCCAAATATATGAAACAACAGTTTTCACAACTTTGGACATGAGTCAACAAAAGACAGTGATCCATGGAATGTGGGAAACAATTGAGGAAAACTCTGTAATTGCTAGTTTCTAGGTCATGACATAGAGAAGAAGAATCCAAGAAGTTTCCCTAGGTTGGAGAGTTGTTGAGAATCCAGAGAGAATAGAGCCACTCGAGTTGCGAAGATGTAGAATACCAGGGAAGACCCAGCTGCTTAGAGAATTCTGTGATCTTCAGATTCACTGAGTGGGATTAGATATTACAGAAGAAAAGATTAGTGAATTTGACAACATAGTGATAGAAACTCTTCAAAAACCCAAAAGAAAAGAAAAATTTTTAAAAGCATCTGTGATCTTATATTTGTGAAAATAGAGTTCCCAACAGAGAATGGGTGAAAAAGCATCTGAAGAAATAAGGGCTGGAAAATGTCCAAATCTGATGAAAACTATAAATACACAGATCCAAGAAGTTCAGTGAATCAAATGCATGAAAAACACGAGAGCAACTATAGCAAGGCATATTTTAAACAAACTGGTCAAAACCAATGATAGAGAAAGTCTTGAAAGTAGCCAAAGAAAAAGGGACATGTACAAAAGAAAAAAGACAAGAATGATTTCAAACTTCTTGTTGGAAACAATGCAAGTCAGAAGACAGTGAAGCAACATCTTTAAAGTAGATCACATCTTTAAAGAATACCTCTAAAGTAACCTAGAATTCTAACTATACCTAGCAAAAATAGCTTTCAAAAATGAAGAGAAATAAAAACTTTTCAAAATATACAAAAACTGAAGGAATTCATCACCAGGGGACCCATGCTTCAGGCAATGTTAAGAAATAAATGAAAGTCTTTCAGGCCAAATTAAAATGATGCCAGACAGAAATATGGATCTATAAGAAGGAATTAACTGCCAAAAATGTTAACTGCGAGGATAAATACATAATTCTCTAGTTAGTTACATTATTTCTTCATTATTTAAATCTCTTTAAAAGATAATCAATGATGTAAACAAAAGTAACAACAACGCAATGTTGGGTTTATAATATATGTAAAAGTAAAATGTATGATAACTATAGTAGAAAAGTAAAATAAGTCGAGGGAAAAATGGAGGTATACTATTATAAAGTGCTTATACTATACACCAAGTGTTATAATTTCACTTCAAAGTACACTGTGATAGGGCACCTGGATGTTTCAGTCGCTTAGGCATCTGACTCCTGTTTCTGCTCAAGTCATGGTCTCAGGATCATGGGATCAGCCCAGCCTCAGGCTCCACATAAAGTGGGGAATCTACTTCTCCTCACCCTCTTCCTTTCCTCCTGCTCACACACTCTCAGTCTCTTTGTCTCTCTCTCTCTGAAATAAGTAAAAACCTTTTTTAAAAAGTAGGTTGTGATAGGTCAAGGATGTATATTATGAGCCTTAAAGCAACTACTGAAATAATAAAAGAGAATTAATTATACCTAATAATCCATCAAAATGGATCAAAGGGAATTATGATAAATTATAATTAATCCCAAAGAAGACATACAAAGAAGAAAAAGAGAGGAACAGATGGGACAAATAGAAAAGTAGAAATTAGCAAGTGATATATTTATTTAATAAATAATCTTATTTAATAAGTTTATTATTTAATACATTTATTATTTATTAATAATAGTATATTATTAAATATACTATTATAATTATATAATATAGATTATATTTCTATTATTTTCTATTTTATTTTTAATTGTTAAGCTTATTTATTTTTAATACTTATATTTTAAATATAAATGTATTTATATTATATGTAATTATATAATATAAATTATTATATTAAATTTTTATTATATTTGATAAATAATCTTATTAAATATAAATGGTCTGCATACTCCAGTTAAAAGGCAGAGATAGTCATACTGCATAAAAACGTAAATCTCAGCTCTGCCCTTCAAATATCGAAACACAAATTCCTTAAAAGTAAAAGGATGAGAAAAGATAAACTGTGCTAACATTAATCAAAAGACAACTGACATGGCTATATTAACATCAAACAAGTAGGTTTCAGAACAAAGAATATTACCAGTGAGGAAAAAAATAATTTCATAAGCAGTTCATCCAGAGGGCTTAATAACCCTAATGTTTATGCACCTAGTAATATAGCTTTAAAATGCATGAAGCAAAGACTGAGAAAACTGCCATGAGAAATAGACAAAACCACAGTTATAGTGGGAGATTTCAAAACCCCTGTCTTGATCATTAATAGAACAAGTAGAAAAATCAGTAAGCATATAGAAGGTTAGAGCAACGCTATCCTCCAGCTTGACCTAATTGACACTTATAAACATTTTACCGTATGACAGTAGCAGGCACGTTCCTTCAGTTGCATCTGGAACTCACACCAACATGGACCATATTCTAGACCATAAAGCAAGTCTCAGATTTAGAAGATTTTGGAATATACAAAGCATGTTCTCTGACCACAGTGAAACTCAATTAGAAAACAATAACAGAAAATCTGGGAAATCTCAAATATTTGGAGCTAAATAATTCACTCCTAAATAACCCATGGATCAAACAAGAGAGTAAAAGGGAAATTAGAATATAGTCTCAGTTGAATGTAAATAAGAACACAAGACATCAAAATTGATAGGATGCCAGTTGTTATGTGTTGGACTCAGCCTATCAACAGCTAGTATTGTGGCTGGACCAGCCCTCTTGGATCTTATTATGATTGTAAGATGCCCATTAGCAATAACCACCAGGCTTGCCGTGGTGGGGGAGTTTATTACTTACAGAACTTGAAAATTACATAGCATATTTAGGACCACATAGCAAAGTTGTGAGGAGAGAGACAGAGAACAAGCTTGAGGCTGGGGTTCTGCTTTTTGGGGGTGGTTAAGAATTGGGGCCTAGGCTCTTATGGGCTCCCTTTTTTTTTTTAAGATTTTTTTAAATTATTATTTTTATTTATTTATCTTATTTATTTGAGAGAGAAAGAACACAAGCAGGAGGGACATGCAAAGGGAGAGAGAGAGGGAGAAGCAGACTGCCTGCTGAGCAGGGAGCCCACGTGGGTCTCAATCCCAGGACCCTGAGATCATGACCTGAGCCCAAGGTGGATACTTAACCAACTGAGCCACTCAGGTGCCTCTCATGGGCTCACTCTTCATTGGTAAATTTAAAACATAAGAGTGGGAATTTAAAGCATGAGAAAATAAAAATCAAGTGACCCAAATGATTAGTTGCTGAAATCAACCAAGATTTACGTAATAGAGGGGCTTCAGTCAGGGGAGGTGGTCTGGCCTTTATCTAGTCATGGGCCTGGCAATGTGTTTATTTGAGGTAGCCACCTCGGAAGTGGCTACCTGCACAGTCAAAGCTTAGGTCAGGCACTTGCGTTACAGAAGCTAAAAAAAGAAAAAGTAAAGAAAACACACAGTCAGAGCTTATACAACACTAGTAAGGCAGTACTCAGAGGGGACGATGTCCACATGGGAAAAGAGAAACTTTCTCAAATTTTAAAAGTTAGCCACATGACAGAAAGGAAATACCCAACTCCAGCCCTTGCTAGCTATCTTTTCCCACCTCAGGTAGAGGGAAAAAAACCTTAATACTTGTGAAGTTCATAGTCCAAAGGCATAGAGGCTCACGAAAAGACTGAGACCAAAACATAGGACTAGAGAATGCTTTTCTTCCCTCCACACCTCACCACTGTATTACTAAAGGCCTATTCACAGCACTTCCTTTCATTCAGTACATCACATCTGGATATCAAGAAAAATTTGTAAGACACCCCGAAAGGCAAAAAACACAGTTCAAGGAGACTGAGCAAGTGTTAGAAGCAGTCATGGAAAGGGATGTTGGAATTATCAGACTGGGAATTTAAAACAACTATGATCAATATGCTAAGGGTTCTAATGGATAAAGTAGGCATCATGTAGGAGTAGATGGGTGTTATAAGCAGAGAGGTGGAAATCCTAAGAAAGAACCAGAAAGAAACACTAGAGATGACACCATAAATGAAGAATGCCTTTGATGGGCTTACTAACCCAGCCACGGCAGAGGAAAGACTCTTTGAGCTTGAGGCTAAGTCAACAGGAATCTCCCAAACCGAAAAGTAAAGAGAACAAAGACCGAAACAGAGTAGAATATCCAAGGAGTGTGGAGTGACTACAAAACGTATCATATACACATGATGGCAATACTAGATGGAGAAGAAAGAAGGGAATAGAAGAAATACTTGAAAAAATAATGACTGAGAATTTACCCAAATTAGTGTCGGACACCAACCCCCAGATCCAGAAAGCTCAGAGAACACAACAGGATAAATGTCAAAAAAACTATGCCTAAGCATATCATTTTCAAATCACAGAAAGTCAAAGATAAAGAAAAAAATGCCCCAAAAAGGGGGGTGGGCAGGAAGGAAAAAACCTTACCTACAGTGGAACAAGATAACATCACATCTGATTTCTCTTAGAAGCCCTACAGACAAGAAGGAAGTGAAATGAAATACTTAAACTGTTGAGAGGGAAAAACACCAACCTGGAATTCTGGATCCTCTTAAATTTTATATTTCAAAAGTAAAAGATGAAAAAAGACTTCTCAGACAACCAAAAATTGAGGAAATTTGTTGTCAGCAGACCTGCCTTACAGAAAGGATTAAAAGAAGTTCCTTCGAGAGAAGGAAGAGAGTATGGGTGGGGAACCTATGGATGGACATTAAGTAAGGAAGAGCATCAAAAAAAGATTAAGTGAAAATAAAATAAAAACAGATTTTCTTATTCTTAGTGGTCTACAGTTTGTTCAAAATGATAATAGCAATAACATATTCGATTACGCATGCACACACACACACACACACACATGCTTATGTGTAAGTGGAGTGAACGATGAGTGGTGGAATTAAGATTATTTTGTTATTATAAGGTACTCACACTACCTGTGCTCTAGTGTTATTTGAAAAGGGGACTGTATACATGTATATTGCAAACACCAGGGCAACCACTAAAAAAATTTTTTAAAGAAACATAACTAATATGCTGAGAAAGGAGAAAAGATGGAATCATATAAAATGCTCAGTTAAAACCACAAAAGGCAGAAAAAGAATAGAAACAAAGAACGAGGGCAACAAATAGAAAAGAGTAGCAAATGCGGAGTATATCAATCCCACTATATCAAGAATCATTGTGAGAGTCAGTGGTCTAAATGCACCAACTAAAAGACTCAGAATGCATCAAAAAACACATACTGTCTGTATGAAAGCCATTTTAAATATGAAGACACGTGTAGATTTAAAGTAAATGGGTGTACAAAAATAAACCATGCTAACGCTAATGAAAAGAATCCATGAGAAGCTAAATTAATTTCAGGCAGAGCAGACTTCGAAGCAAAGTTGTCAGGGATAAAGAGGGGCATTATATTAGAAAGAGGTCGGTTCTCCAAGAAGGCATAATAATCCTTAATGTGTATGTGCCTAACAACAGAGCACCAAACTGTGGGAGGCAAAAACTGAGAGAACGGCAAGGAGAAACAGATGAATCCACTACCAGAGTTGGAAACCAGCATCCCTCTATCAGAAATGGACAGACCTCGTAGGCAGAAAATGGGTGAGGACACAACTGAACTCAACACCATCAGCTGGATGTCACGGACGTTTACAGCCTACTTCAACCAACAGCAGCAGAATACATATTCTTCTCAAGTTCACATGGAACATGCACCAAGTTAGACCATATGCAGGGCCATAAGATACACCTTAATAAATTTAAAGAATAGAAATAAATAAATCAATATAATTAATCAGATTAGCAAACTAAAACAGGAAAACCATATGGTTATCATAACAGATGCAGAAAACATATTTGACAAATCCAACATCCATTCCTTATTAAAACAACAACAACAACAAAAGACGGATAAATTCATGGAACAGAATGGAGTCCAGAAATAGAACCACATATGTAAGAACAACCGACTTTCAACAAAAATACGAAGGCAATTCATGGAGAAAGGAAAAAGGGGCTGGAACAATTGGATATTCACAAGCAAAGATGAGCTTGGATTTATACATTACATCAGCATGTACAAAAATTAACTCAAAGTGGATGGTAGCTTAAATGTGAAACCTAACATTAAAACTTATAGATATTAACAAAAAACTATACAACTTCTAGAAGGAAACATAAAAGAAAACCTTAGAAAAATCTTGGGCAAGGCAAAGATTTCTTAGCTACGACGGTGGAAGTGCGATCTGTACAAAAGATAAATCGGGCTTCATCAAATTTTAAAACTTCTGCTATTCAAAATACATTGTTAAGAAAGTGAAAAACTAAGCCACAGATTGAGAGAATATATTGGAAATAATCATCTGATATAGGACGGGTATCCAGGATATATAAAGAATTCTCAAAACTCAATAAGAAGAAAACAAACACTCCAATTTTTAGATCAGAAAATTTGAGCAGACCGTTAACCCAGAACAGACACAGAGAGCAAATAAACACATAACAAGAAGCTCAGCATTATTAGTCATTAAAAAAATACAAAATAAAACTACAAGGGAGATCCTGCGACCCCCCCCCCCTTTAAGAATGGCTAAAATGGAGAAGACCAGTCATATGAGGTGTCAGTGAGGATATTGGGGGAACTGACCCTCTCGTCCACTGCTGGTGCGACTGTAAAAGCGAACAACCAATTTGAAAAAGACTTTACTTCCTGAGAAGATAAAATGCACCTACGATCCAAACACCCGGTTCCCAGGTGTGTGTCCCAAAGAAAAAGCATACGTTCACATGGACAAGCAGCTTGGTTTGTAACAGCCCCAAACCGGAAGCAAGTCACATGGCCACTCACAGGTAAATGGGTGAACCACCTGTGATGCATCCCCCTAATGGAACACGGTGCAGCGGTAACAATGGATAAATCATCGCTGTGCTCAACAGCACAGTGATACCCAAATCGCTGCACCCCGTGAAAGAAACCAGACTGGAAAGAGTATACACTGTATCACTGTATAAGTCCATTTCTAGAAAGTTCTGGGAAATACAACCTCATATACAGGGACAGAAGCAGATCGGTGGTTCCCTGGGAACGGGAATGCAAGAAGGAAGGATTGCAAAGAAACGTGAGGACACCTTTCAAGGGCAATGAATGTCCCTCTTTTTGTTGTGATGATGGTTCCTTGGAACTTATTCAATGGTCTACTTTAAAATATGCGCACCTACTGTATGTCAGCTATAACTCAATAAAGCAATTTTAAAAGACACTAATGGTGAAATCGAGTGACAAGACCACTCTTTCTGTGTGCCCTGAGCCGGTTGCTGAACCTCTAGCTTGCTAATCTATAGAGTAGGGATAATATTGCTTTCCTTGTAAGATTGTTGTGATGACTAAAAATGACATATTTAGTATGGGTGTTGTTTTTTTTTAACAAAATAGGTACTTAATTAATTAGTAATGGAAATAACATAATAATGCTCTCAAAAATAAGAAGAGGGGCGCCTGGGTGGCTCAATTGGTTAAGCATCTGCCTTCCTCCCAGGTCATGATCCTAGGGTCCTGGGATTGAGTCCCACGTGCGTCGGGCTCCCTGCTCAGGGGGGAGTCTGACTCTCCCTCTCCCTCTGCCCTTCCCCCAGCTAATGTGCTCCTCTTGCTCTGCTCTTTCTCTTAAGTAAATGAATAAAATCTTAAAACAAAGGGGTGGGGGATAAGAAAAATAATCACTTGACTCTTAAATGTTCTGCTGGTATATTTTCCAGAGAGATTTCCTTAGAGGGTTAGAAGGCTGTTGGTCCTGGTTTCCCAATTCCTTAGGTCATGGTTCCACATAGAGTGACTTGGATTTAACATGGGAAGATTTGGCCCACCGGTTTCTCCTGCTCTCCCATCTCCTCTTTGTGCCTCCTTGTTTGGCCAGAGCTGTTAGTCTATAAGCACCCTGTTACCCTCCCCACCCCCCAGCCCCTGATGGTCTTTTCCTCCTTCTCAACTTGAGCCTTGGGACCACAGAGACTTCTAGAGATAGATCAGTCAGGGGGAAAACTCTCCCAGGATGATGAAGAGAGGATGTATGTCAATCATACAGCCTGGTTCCTGGCACCTGGGACACATATGCATCAGCGATGGTGGCTTTACTAAATGTGGCTGGGGGTATCCGTCCTGGCTCCTGTGTCCTCCTCACACACCTGGAGAGTTTTGCAGTAGTCACCAGGCCCTAGGGAGTCCCAATCCTGTTCTAGGGAAGTGGGAGGGAGAGGGAGACACCATTCCTGCCCTCCAAGAGTGTACTGTCCCACGAAGCAGCTTAACAAGGACCACAGGACGGGTTCAAAGATGAGGGAGACGAGGTGAGCCAAAGTCGCTGGGAGAATGTCAAGAAAACAGGGCGACGAGAACCTGTCTTATTTGTGTGTGTTTGTGTGTTTGTAATCCTCAGCCCAGGCACTGTGCCTGGCCTGCAAGTGGCCCTCGGTTAGTATCTTTGGGTTGAACAAGTGAGTGAATGAGGATAACCACAAGTAGAGCAGCAACAGGCTGCATTCCAGCCTAGGGATGAGGGTCCATTTGGGTGGGAGAAAGGCCAAACCCGGGGAAGGGCTGGACGCAGGGTGGTGAGGGGTGAAGGGCAGGACAAAGAGTCTGGACACTTGGCTAGGGGCCTCTCTGGGCACAGGAAGTTCCCTAGAGACAGCAGGGGCAGCTTGCCCATACCCAGGGGTCCTGTTTTGGTGCTACGGGGTCTTTAGGCTCCGGTTTCCCAACTAAGTTGAGCTGGATGGAGAAGCTTGCCTTCTGGTCCCTTCACCAACCCACAGACTGGCACAAGGTCTGACGTGGAATCAGAGGGCCTCTTTGCCCTATCCATGGACCCCCTCTTGTGTCTAGAGGAGAGCGGAGGAGCCAACTGACAGAACACTGTCAGATTCCTCATATGCTTACACGTACCCCTCACTCGGGCTCTGAGTCACTTCTGAACATGAGGGAGCCCATGTCAAAGCCAAGCAGAAGACTAGCAGGGATGCGCATGAGAGCCGGTCACAAGGAGCAGACGTATGAAAAGGCTACAGCGACCACCGGGCCAGGCCTGTTCTAGCTGGCCGCAGCCCCACCAGCTCACCGCTGACCTGGGCCCAGTGGGAACAGTGCAGGGCCTACAGGCCAGGAGCTTCTGGGCAGAGCCGGAAGTACCCGCTGACGGGCCTCCTGTTGCCCTCTGACCCGGTCTCCCCCATTCTGAACCCTAAGAACTCTCACTCACGCCACTTAGATCCCTCAGAATTTCCAGAACCCGTCTGTAACTTGAAGAAGAGTGACTTCATCTGAAACCAAGTGGTTTCCCACTTGACCACTGCACCGAGGGTGGGTGTTCGGCCCCTCCAAGCTTGGTTACTGCCCCCAGATCTGGGGAGGCTGGTCCCTCCCTTGAAGGTACCTCCCTGGCTGGTTTCCCCAAGGCCTGTGCTAAAAGGATGTTTTGAGCAAAGAAAGAGCACCATTTCTTTCTGCCCAGACGTCAAGCGGTGGGCTTTCATCCGGTTGGAGACAGATGGGAGCACAGATCCTTCAGATCAGGACTTCTTGATCTATCGCTCTGAACCGGAGAAGAAAGAACTCCAGTCTCTGCTCTTTGCCATTCAGCAAAGGAGTCCTTGTCTCCGCCACACTTCCCGCCTGTCCCCTACCCATCCCAGAGCCTTGTTCCTCCTGCCCCCGGGCCCTGGGCAGCAGCCACAGGCCTGAGCGTTGGACACTGAGCTTGGAAAGCCTCCCTACCCGCAATGCGCATGCGTGTCTATGGCCGTGCCTGTGCGTGCGTGTGCGTGTGCGTGAGCGTGAGCGTGGGTTTGCACGTAAGCCTGTGTGACCGAAATCGCTTCTGGAGCATGTTGCCCTCTGTCTGCCCATCCAGGTTACTCCTCGCTGCAGGACGAGCTGCTGTCCCCCGCCTCCCTGCACTACGCGCTTCCCTCTCCGCTGCGCGCAGACCAGTACTGGAACGAGGTGGCCGTCATAGACGCCATCCCCTTGGCGGCCACGGAGCATGACGCCATGCTGGAGATGTCTGACATGCAGGTGTGGTCCGCGGGCCTCACACCCTCCCTGGTCACTGCTGAGGACTCCTCTCTGGAGTGCAGCAAGGCCGAGGACTCTGACGCCACCGGCCACGAGTGGAAGCCGGAGGGGGTGCTCTCCGAGGGACCCCAGGGCTCCACGCTGGGCTCTCTGGACCTTGTGGAGGACGACACAGTGGATTCAGATGCCATAAATGGCCTTATCGATTTGCTTGACCAGGAGGAAGGTCAGAGGTCAGAAGAGAAGCTGCCAGGTCACGAGAGGCAGGAGGACGCCCCAGGTGCGGGGCAGGACTCAGAGAATCAAGTGTCTCTTGTTGCAGGCCAGCAGAGGGTGCAAGCCCACATCACAGAATCCCCCAGCGTGAGTCGGGTGATGGAGATGAGCCAGGACAGGTAAGGGGCTGGGCGTCTGGGGAAGGGTACCTTCCGTCTTCCTGGGCTTTGGGGGTAAGCAGGTGAGGGGGGGTAGGCAAAGCAGCTCGGTAGGGCACTGGCTGGCCTCTTGAGTCCCCCCGCCGTCGCTCGGGCCTCGGTCCTGTGGGCATGGAGCCTGATCTGCAAAGGCCAGTCCTTGCCTAAGATGCCCCTGGGCGTGACCCGCTGGAGGGAGGCTGGGGGGCGGGCGTGAGGAGAGAGACCATGAGGCTCAGGCCAGCCACCTCTCTGGTGAGGTGAGGGTAGGCACTCTGGGCCCTGGTGCTATTAGGCACTTGTTGGGGAAGACCATATTTAGAAAGCTGGAGGCACCAGGGAGGGCCAGGCGAGTGACTCAGGCAGTCACACAGCCTGCGTGTGACAGAGCTGATAAGGTGCCCTTCTGCTCTACCCGCTGAAAGTGTGAGGTTGGGGGGCTTCATAGGGGCGGGGCAGAACTTGTGGCTGTGGAGACACTGGGGCTCTCCTGGGCCTGCAGCAGGCGGCCGTGTGGGCAGGTCAGGCAGGGAGCCTTGGGCAGACGCCGAGGGTTTCCGGCCTCAGGTCCGATTAACATCTGTGGCTGGGGGGGCCCGCCACACCCGCGGGGCTGGGCAGACTGCAGAGGACACTTTGGCCTTCCTGGACTGGCATAGGAACTGAGCCACAGTGGCCCTTTCCCCTAAAATTGCATCCTAAAGTTTTCCTAAAGCAAGGAGATGGTCTGTGGGCTCCCTGAAGGCTGGGCACACCCACCACACCCCATAGCTCAGGGCTGCCTAGGCTGCGGGGAAACTGTTCTCGTGGCCTCTTCCCACCCCAGCTGGCTCTCTGGCCTGCTCAGAAGCCCAGTCTGAGTGGGCCCTTCCCCAGGATCCACCCGGTGTGGCCCGAATACTGTAGGCAGAGGAAAAAGAAAGCCAAAAAGTGTTTATGTCATTGTATTTTTGTTTCCCAAATGAATCCTTTGATGACCCGGGAGAGTTTGGGTGGGTGGGTGGCCTGTGAGAATTACGAGTGATTCGGAACCCTGTGGCTGAGGCCACTCCCAACAACCCATGTCAGCCAGTCACTGAGTAGCACTGACTGGGCTGGCCTGGCCACCCGAGGGGGAACCAGAAGGCCTGGTGCTAGGCCTTGGAGTGGTACAGTTTGGTTCTATGACCGCAGTCAGCCTTCTAGTGGGGACAGGTGAATTTTGTTCACTCCCCCCACCAGTATGTGTGGAGCCCCTGCTGGGTGCCGGGCACCTGTAAACTGTGCCAGGATTGTGGCATGGAACAGGACACACAGAAGTCTCTATCTGCTGAAAGTTTCATGTTCTACTGGGGAGATGGACAATAAATGAAGTAAAGCTATTGAAATGGAAAGTAACTAAAAAGGAAAAGTTAGGGGACCGTGTGTGGCTCAGTTGGTTAAGCATCCGACTCTTGATTTTGGCTCAGGTCACCATCTCAGGGTTGTGAGATCAGCCCCATGTTGGGCTCCATGCTGGGTGTGGAGCCTGCCTGAGATTCTCTCTCCTTCCCCCTTTGCCCTCTCCCCCACAAAAGAAGGGAAACATTATGTCATGGTCCTAAAAAGGAAAATAAGGGTGGGGGGGGTAGGTTGCATGTACCCATGTGGAGAGCAGATGGCTAAAATGAGGGGTAGGTAGCCCGGAAGCCTGAGACTGTGATGTTGGAGTAAAGAGCAGAAAGAATTAAGAGGTGAGCCATGTGAATACCAAGGGCATGTATCCATCAGAAGGCCCAGCAAGCACAGAGGCCTTGCAGGGAAGATGGGGCGCAACAGGTCGGGGAGAAAGTGTGGCCTTGACCATGAGTGACTCATGATTGTGGCCTTGACCATGCTGTCCCTGAGATGCCTATGAGACCCCCAAAGCAGAGATGTGCTGGAGGCATTTGGGTCTACACATCCACAGATCAAGGAGGGCATAAGGAGCACACAGATGGGGTGTGAGGCCATGGACTGAACGGGCTCACTTCAGAAGTGGGCGTAGGTAGAGATGAACTCTGAGAACTGAGCCCTGGGGCGCTTCCATGTTCAGGAGTCAGAGAAATTAGGAGAAATCAACAAAGGACACTAAGAAGTGGTAGCTGGGCGGTGGTGGGGGGACCAGGCAAATGTGGTGTCCTAGAAGCCATAGAAGAGCGTGTTTCCAAAGGAGAGTGTGGCAACTTTATTGGATGAGCACTGGGATAAGGACCGTGGTGGGCAGGTGGCCGGAGGGCTGGAGAGGAGGCAGGTGAGATGATGGGCATGGAGGCCTGGGTGACGCCTAGCAGGGTGAGCCAAGTGCCTCAGGAACCCAGCGTGGAGAGCCTTCCACTTAAAGTGACAGGGCCAGCGGTACTGGTCTCCACGGCCCTTTCCTCCTGGACAGCAGCGCTGGCCCCTCTGGGCCTCTCTTAGCAGGACAGGCAGCCATGTGTTAGCTGTGGGGTTTGCTCCTATTGTCCCATCACTCCAGCTCTGGAGGGGGCGGGTGTCTGAGCAGCCAGAGACCGAAGGATAACCCGGTGTCCTTTCTCTCGCCCTGGACCCCAGACTGCAACACTGGGATGAGGAAGGCTCCATTGTCTCATACCTACAAGACACTGCCCGAAGTTCCTGGCCAGAGGAGGTCACCCAAGGCCCACACTCCTTCCAGAGTACCATCACCACCCTCCAAGAGCTGGAGCCCAGTGGGTCGCACGAGTATGAGAAGGTCCTGGTGTCCACAGCTGAGCACGTCCGGGAAGGGCAGCCAGAGGCTGAGAGCAGGGCACGGAGACGACAGAGTCACCAAGAGTGGGTGCAGGAGGCTCGGAGCACCTTCTCCCTGATGGCAGAGGTGAGCGCGCACCCAACCGCCCGCCGATGCCCAGAGGGGAGCGGGAGGGGCCTGAGGCCCAGGGCAGCCTCTCCTCCAAGCCAGCCCCAGGCCCAGCCAGCTTCCTTTCTTTAAAAATTGTGGTGTGACTTTGCTGTCTCTTCAAGTAAGGATACGAGTCACGGTCTCTGCTGAGGGAGGGGAGGAGCTGATGTTCCCTGAGCTTCTTGCCCCAAGGTTGCATGATCTGAGGGGGGCTTTGGAGTTAGGTCTGACTGATTCTGAAGCCACGGTTTTTGTTGGTTTTCTTGTTCCATTGTGTGTCTTAGGAAGGGTGTAGAGCAGAGAGACCTGGGTGTTAGGCTAACTCAGTCCTACCGTGGTCTGTGTGGCCACGGACAGGCCACTCAGTTCTCAGCACTTCGGCTGTGGTCACCATCTCAGGTGACCTGAGGGGTGCCTGGGTTATTGCCTGGGCTTGGGAATGCTGGGGTCCTCTCGGCGGGGCTCAGCGGGTGGTGGGGGGTGCCCGCCTCCCTCAGACCTCCCTCCCCACTTGGGGTGTGCCCGGCGGTACTCATTTTATCTATTCCCTGTGACTTCACTCCCCATTCCCATTCCCATACACATCCATTTTAATGTATTCAGGGAATTTTTTTTTATTATGAAAAATCACAGATAAATACAAAACCAGAATAGCACATTAATTTCCATGCTCTTACCGTTCAGGCACTAGTTACCCGATTGTGGCCAATCCTGTTTCACGGATACCTACCTCTCTCTTCTCCCCCCTCCCCGACATTTTTTTGAGACAAATCCCAGACAGCTCATTAAGGTGTGCCTTTTGAATATATGCATTTTTTAAAAATTTTCGTCGCTGTTCCACGCCTGTGTATTTTTAGTGTGCGCAGAAACAACGTGTTCCGCATCTCATTTGGTGTCTTACGGTTCGCCTCATCCGGAAGCTTGGCGGCCCGCCCTCCTTCCTTCCCGTCTGCCACTCTTCTCGTCCCTCTGCCTACCTGAGCCTGAGCCCTAGTGGGCACGTGGGGGCCCCCACAGCGAGGTTAGCTCCACAACAGCCCTGGGCAGCCGGCTGCAGAGAGCTGCTAGGACTCCAATAAGGTTTTATTTAGACTACTTCCCTGCAAGTGTGTGCCTTGGACAGGACAGGCGGCTGCGTCCGTTTTTCACCCCAGACCAGCCCGCACATTCTTGGCCAGCAGGCTGTCCTTCCGCACTTGTACTACTCCTAACAGCAAGTACTTGGCCGAGAGCTCAGGCGCTCTTAACTGGGTCAAATTCCGGATTCCTGGGGAAAGAGAAGGGTGTTAGGAGCTGCCTTCTGTGTGGTCCCCCTGCAGTTAGCCTTTGGTGAGGGGAGGGCTGGGGGGAAAGCCAGGAGCACTCCTGTGGGTCGCAGGAGAAAACTTCTAGGTCATAGGGTCTAACTGCCTTGTTTATAAATGAGGAGGCTGAGGCCCCAGAGAGTTACCCAATTGTTACCCAGAGAGGCTGAGGATTTCCCCAGGGTCACACAGCCATCTACTGTGAGGGGTAGGGGAGTCCGGATCTCATGCTTCCCAGTGAGAGTAAGGGAGTGTGCGGGTCTGCCAGGCCTGACGCCTTCCAGGTTCGGGGCTGGATTAGATGGTGTAGGCAAGCTGTCATTCTAATCACCTGACAGGACCCCGGGGCTGGTCGTGAGACCCACATAAGCCAAGGGTTTGCAAAGCCCCCATTGACTGGTATTTCCGGTGAATCTCTGAAAACACTGACGGGGAGAGAGAGAGAGAGAGAGATCCCCTATAATTTGGGTCTAGGCAGGAAAGCCTGAAATCACTGTAAGACATTCTCTGAGGCCCCAGATGGAACCATGAGAAGTTGGATCCTTCCTGGCCTGGCCCAAACTGAATGCTCTCCAGCGCCCAGCCCCTTTGCATGTGAGACGGGCTTCTATTTCTTTAGGAGCTTCCTCGTGGAAATGAGGCAGTATTGAAATCGGACCCTTTCACTTACTCACTCTCTGACTCTGTGCCTCCATTTCCTCTGTGTAAAATGGAGAAGTCATAGGGCCTGCCGGGTACGGCTGTTGGAGGGCCTTACCAAGTCAGTAGGGGGAGTACACAGTACACAAGGCGTAGTGGCCTCAGAGCAGTGCTCACCGTGTGAGGGCCTGCTCAGGCTCCTCGTCATGACCGTGCTCCCACACCCGCACTCCTCACGGGTGGGGTGCGGACAGCACTGGAGTCCGGGCCTGCTTCCCAGAGCTCCCCAGCGCCCGCGGTGAGCGAGCGGCAGGTCACTTGGCTGGGCCCCAGATCTTTGTTCCTTCTGCTGTGGGTACCGTTCTTCAGACCGGCACAGCCTGAGCAGGAAAGTGAAATTCCCGTGGGCCACAGCTGCCACGGCTGCATTTCTGAATCAGGTCTGTAAAGGCGAGCCTCAGGCGCGTGGTTGCCACTCGTGGGCGCTGAGAGCCCAGCCTGGGAAGAGCCTCTGAGGACAGACCTTAAATAGACACACCAGTTACACGCATACGCATAGGGTTGCTGGGCCGGGGCGGGGTGGAGGGGGGGCGGCAATGCACGGGCTTCCAGGTGGCCCCACCACCTGTGCTGAACCCCGCTGAGCTAATTTGGCCAGGCCTGAGCGAATCACTCCTCCCAGGGCTATTTTTGAAATAAATCCTTAACTCTCTCTCCAGGGTATTAGCCAGTGCCATCCCTGTGGGCGGGGGTGAACTCCGTTCTGATCACGGCAGTAACTGCCCAGAGAAACACACAAAGGGCCCCATTCTCTGGACACCTTATTTCCTGGAGCCCCAGAAAGAAAACAATTCCCTGGGCAGAGCTGCTTCTAGTGCGCATAGGGCTGGGCAGGCCCCGTTGTGTATGTGTAGTCGGGGGGAGGCGTCACCCACAGAGTGACTTTGACGTGCGCTTTGAGTGCCCAGGACACGCGCACCTGCCTGCTCCCTTCTAGCCCAGTTGGACAGCCCTAGCAGCTGGTTCAGGAAGCTAAAATTATCGAAGCCTGATGTCACCCAGGCGTGAGGGCAGAGCCCAGGGCTGCTCGGCAGGAGGGCACTCGGCAGGCAGTTCTAGCGAGGGGCCATCCAGTCTCCTGCGGAGAGAGCCTGCAGGGGGGCCCAGGGGCACCCGGGAGTCTGAGGGGAGAATGAGAGGTTGGACCCCCACAGTGGCCGGAGCCCTGGCTAGTTCCTGGAGGGCCCAGCTGCTGAGGAGGTGAGGATGTGGACTTTCGTCACCCAGCTCCTGGTCACCCTAGTGCTCCTGGGCTTCTTTCTGGTCAGCTGTCAGAATGTGATGCACATTGTCAAGGGCTCCCTGTGCTTTGTGCTGAAACATATCCACCAGGAGCTGGACAAGGAGCTGGGGGAGAGCGAGGGCGTGAGTGACGACGAGGAGACCATCTCCACCAGGGTGGTCCGGCGTCGGGTTTTCCTCAAGGTAACCGCCAGGCAGGAGGCAGGGCTGAGGGCATGGCACCGCGGTGTTCGTGGGCAGCAGCCGGGGGAAGGGACCCCGAGTCAGCAGCCGGGCACTGCCCTTGGGGACCAGAGCCGGCTGGGGTGCCCGCTGGGACTGCCACACTGTGGTGGCGTGGGCAGCTCAGCTCTGGGACTTGGGAGAGCCCGTTCCTGGCCCGCTCCTGTCCCCAGCTGTCACACTTAGGGCGCTGGTGTCTGTGGAAGGGGTTTCCATGCTACGAAGGGCTGTCCAAAGTTCAATTCGGTGCCTCACTTCCTGTCTCAGGGCCTCCTCTGTAGCACTTGCGTGACCGAGCCCTGGTGCTGGGGAGGGATCAGGCACACAAGGCTCTTGCAAGTGTGGGGCTCCATCCGGGTCTTCAGGCTCCATGGCTCCCAGGGGTGCCTCTTGCACTTGGAAGCCTCAGTCTGGCCTCTGCTCCTTGCTGAGCTGGAGTTTCCTGTGTGGTGCGGATTTGTCCAACTGTGGCCGTTGCCTGTGCTCTTTAATTCCCTCATTCTCCGCCTGATGCCCAGGCCACCCACTTACTAACCTTGAGTTTTCTCCTTTTCTGCAATTCTAGGGGAGTGAGTTCCAAAATATTCCAGGGGAGCAGGTGACAGAGGAACAATTCACAGATGAGCAGGGCAACATTGTCACCAAGAAGGTGGGTGCACGGCATCCCCCCACCCCCGAGCCTGGGAGAGGCAGCAGGGCCAGAAGCTAAACGGGGCTGGGCTCTCCCTGAGTCTCACTGCTGCCCGAGCAGCGGGTTAGCGTGGCTCTGAACGCTGGTGCAGGTGCTGGGAGCCCTGGTCTTCTGAGTCTGGCCTGACATTCCTCAGAGCCACTTTACCTGACTCCGCCTGAATTCAGCTCCTGCTACTGTTCCACAAGGGCCAGGCTCCGCAGAACAGCCCAAACCCAGCCCAGTGATGTCTAGCCCTGGACACAGCTGTAAGACAGCAGGGTGGTGGTCCCCGGACTACCACGGACCTCCAACAGCAAAAGGGCTGTGGAAACGCATAGATTTGTTGCTGATTTTAATTCACTAGACCTGATTTTGCTTGTCAAGTACTAGGCACCATGCAAGGTCTGGGCAGAGGGAGAAGAAGGAGCAGAGAGGGGACCTTGGATGTGCTCCTTCTGGGTTGCTGTTCCCGCTAAACTGAGGCAGGACCCCTTAGGTGTCCATCTTGCCTCTTGCCAAGTGTGCCTCATGCAGGCAGGTGTCTTGTATTGTCACCCCCCAGTCTGAGTACGTGTAGGCTCAGAGTAGACAGTGTTAGAATGTTTGGGTGAGTGAATAAGAGAGCACACTTGCCAGGCGTCCCTGCCCATGAAAAGTGTGGGGAGGACAGTAGGACCTGCTGTGTGGGGAGGACAGCAGGCCCTGCCAACAATACCAAGAGACAAAACCCTGATCACCAATGACCTGTTTGCAAATTCTCGCCCCTCTGAAGCTGCCCAAGGCTGGTTTTCCACAGGATGGGGGGAGAGGGGCAGGAGACCTGTCCCTGTTCTTGGCCCCTCGAGGAGGGGCACCTTAGGACAAAGGCTGCCTCTCCCCCAGACCTCCTCCTTGGGGACCTGCTCTTCCCAACCTCTGTCTGTCTCCGTGGCTTCACGGGCCTTTGGTCCCCTCCTTCTGTTTTCCAGATCATCCGCAAAGTCGTTCGGCAGATAGACTCGTCCGGTGTGGAGGCCAGCCAGGAACACGAGGAGGTGATTGCTGAGGGGCCCCTGGAGGACCCCAGGGAGATGGAAGCTGATGTTGATTCCTTTATGAGACACGTGCAGGTACTGCGGTGGCTGCAGCCTCCCCCCTGAGGCTCCCACACCGCTCCAGCCGCTCACCTGGGCGCGCCGCTCTGGGCTGCCGCCCCTCCTCCCTCCATCGCCCCCTTGCGCCTCCACGCCCCCGGCAGACAGTGTCTTCATGGCTGCCACAGGATCTCATGCTCTCTCTAGTTTTGTCTCTCTGTGTGATCTGTCCTGCCTTCTGTCTCTGCTGCCATCCCCAGGTGGAGTTGCGAGGGAGTAGCCTGCAGCCGGACCTGATAGAGAGCAGGAAGGGGGCTCAGATAGTGAAGCGGGCCAGCCTAAAACGGGGGAAGCAGTGATCTCTAGCCCTTCCCTCAAATGGCCTCTTGGGAGGTAACGCTGTCTTTTTTTGCATCCTTTCTGCATGGCCTGGTCCTTGCAGAGTGGCTGGTGCTAGGAATGGCTGCTCCCTTCCTCACATCTCCCCATCCCCCGCGGGAGCTCCCCGCTCCGCCGCCCCTGGCATGATGGGGGAGGAACAGGGGTGGCGTGGCCTCGAGGCACAGTCATTTCCCAGCCTGCTGACTGTGTGAGTCTTGATTTCCTCCTAAGAAAACAGCCAACAGTAGCTTCCGATTGACCTCTCCGGGAGCACAAAAACATAGATTTGAGAAAATGCTTTGATGCGGGAAAACACTCAGTAAACCTCAGTGATGACAGTATCCTGAAAGCCAAGCGATGGGGACCGAGGTGGGCGCTGGACAGGCCTCCGGGAGCACCAGAGAGTCTGTCTAGGCTGGGCCATTTCAATGCAAATCCCCCCGCAGAGCTCCAGCTGCGATAGACTCAGAACAGCACTTCTCTCTTGAACCTGGAACCCTTTGAAAGTCCTGATCAACCCAAGATGACCATTGTCCTTGGTGTTTCTGGAGACCCGTTGCTCCGTTGCTTTCTAGGAAAGGGTGAAATGCACAGGCCCGAGGGGCGGATGGCGCGGTCCCAAGCTAGGAGGATTATGGCAGCCTGGTGCATGGCGTGCAGGAGCATGGGGGCCCTGAGGCTGGGGGGCCGGGCTGGGCGGGGATTTTTGATGAGGGAGGGCCCTGAAGAGGCTCTCCAGCAGGCCCGGCCACAGTGCTGGGGGCTCTGGTGGCCAGCTCTGACCTCTGTCCTCCCTGAGGGATCCTGTACTGAGCTGCCCCGAGGCCGTTTACTGTGCCCCGCTCGGGGCAGCTCAGTACAGGATGCGTCGGGGTGGGAGTCGGCAGGAAGCGAGGCAGCGTGGTGGCCCCAGCACAGCCCTCACCAGGTTCTTGGTAGTTTCAGCACCTACCCTCACTCCTGACAACCTGGGGCCTGGCTCTGGGCCAAGGAGAAAGCAGGCTCCTGGCTTTCTGCATTCAGCAAAAAGCAGGGTTGCTTCTCCTATGCCACCAAAAGTGCTGGCTCTGGGCTTCCCAACATACCTCGACACTTGGAGAAAAAAAAAAAAAAGGACTGCGGATCCAGTTATAGGATAAAATTAGACCTGACTCCTCAGCAGCTTAAGGAGGTCACAGTGTTAACCCCGGCATCGCCAAGGGTCTCGCTGGGCTGCTGCTTTAGCAGATTAGCTGGGGTGAGTCCTGGAAATAATCCAAAGGTACAAATTATTTGAAGGAACGGAGTAGAAGGCAAAGTGCACTCTTCTGCCTGATTTTTTTCTTATGGTGACAGGGGCAAGCAGGGGCTATACCTTTCTGCTTCTCTTTGGCTCTGGTTCATGCTGCTCATGTTCCTGAATAGGAGAGAGGCAGCCCAGAAGCCAGGCTGGGAGGAAGGGAGGAACTTAAGAAAAACAATTATTTTTTAAATTTTCTGTGGATGCTCTGCAAAAAAGAAATTTTAAAAAAAATTTTCTGTGGGGGTTCTGCAAGGTGTCTGAAACCTCCAAAGGAGATATACTGTTCCAGACCACTGAGCGTGTGGTGGGGGAGGTAGGGAACACCAGGCAGCCCGGCTCCTGCTCCGTGCCAGGACCTCTGCCAAGAAAAGGCCAGAGAAGCACATGTTGGGGACGATAGTGAGAGAGTCATGGTGGAAGTAGACTCTAGTCCAGTTCTGAAGGGCCTGGTGGGGCGGCCTGTCGCGCTCCGTCCTCCCAGCAGGACAGAGACCACAGAGTGACAGTGAGGGAATGATGGCTCTCTGATCTTCTCAGTGCTGCCTGCCCCCCACTCGCAGGCCGGTACCGCTGTCCCTCAGTATTCGCGAGTTCCACACTTGGCCAGTTCAATTACTGGCTAAAATTATGTTCACCCCCAAACACCCCCCCCCCCCCCACACACACAGGGCTTTTGTGGTCATTCACAGACACACACCAGTGTGAAAAATTTGTGTTCAGTGCCATGTTGTTTGCATTTTTCCTGCTTTTTGTTGATTTTGTTGTTTAAAATGGCTCCCAAGCCTAGCGCCAAGTGTTATCTCGTGTTCCTAGGAGCAGGGAGGCTGGGCTGTGCCTCGCGGGGACAAATATGCGTGTTAGATAAAATTCACTGGCCGGGAGTCAGGGCGCTGTCAGTGGGGAGTTAAGGGATCAACAGCGGATTAAATAAGGTGTCCTTTTACAGAAACACACGTGAAACAAAGTGTTCCTGGTCTGACAAAGATGTGAACAGAGGCTCACAAGAATCTAACTGGGCATTTTCCTTAAGAGTGATGGTGCAGTGTCGGCTAATTCAGTGTTCTGGCAACTTTCTCAAACACGACCACTGCGAATGGCGAGAATTTACTGTGTCTGTTTCAGAAGCGTCCAGGCTGGGGCTTGGGAGCCTAGATGCAAGGCCTGGTTCCGCCTCTTTCCAGGCCTCGCACTCATCATTTGCTCTGAGCTTCCGTCCCCTTGAGGGAGTTTGCAGACGGTCCCTTCCAGGTCAGTGGCGAGGTTTAGAAATAGTCGTGGTCCCTGGGCAGGCTGTGGCCAGGAGGGCAGGACAGCTGTGCTCAATCAGGAAGGGGGCCGTCCTAGCATGACCCAGGGAGGTCAGCCGACCTGCCACACCTTGGGTTCCTTCACCATGACGTCGCATTGGCATCCCGCTCTTTGCTTGTAGCGGTTTTGATGATGGATGGGCGTGTTTGAAAGGCAGTGTACCCTGTTAAATTCCCACCCACCATTTCTCAAAGAGTCACCTGAGAGTCGGGTTAAAATGCAGATTCCTGGTCCCTGCCCCTGACCTACTGAATTAAAATTCTGGAACTTAGGATTCTGTATCAAGCTCCTCGAGTGCCTTTTAGTGTACTGAAGAGTGCGTTCTTCTGACCAATTTCGGTTTTCCTTCCAAACCTCCTAGAGGTGATGTGGACTTGATACCAAGTTATTCACTTGGTGTTTAAAAAGTGGGCCGCCAGGAATGAAGGACAGAAGTTTGTTCAAAGATGGTAGGATGCACCCATCCTGGATGAGGGGTGACTAGACCCCCTCACCCATCGATCCCTCCCAGTCACCCCCACCTTGGGAAGGACTCTCTGTATCTAAGGCCTGGCAAGTGGGGGAAGGGTGCTTTCCTGTGGAGTTTAAGAAGCTACCAGATTGCTGTTTAGGCAAGGCCTGCCTGACCGCAGGTGACAGGAGGAGCTTTGCTCTGTGCTCCACAAGGTAGGCCCAGGTAGAACTGGGGTGTGAGCTGTGCGAGATCGCCGGCGTGGAGCAGGCAGCTGGAGTGCTGTGGCAGGGCAGCGCTGACGTCTGCTGGGCTACCCACCTCCTAGGTGGGTGGAGAGGGAGAGAGGGCCACAGATGCCAGGCAGGGTGGGAACAGGAGGTGCTGCGCAGAGGGACCGGATGGGACAGGCACAGAGCAGAACCGCCCTTCTCCTCGCTCTTGACAGGCTGAGACCTTCTCTTGGGGCAAGAGGGGCAGGGCAGCGGAAGGGTCCAGGATGCGGCCATGAGAGCTGCCCTCCTGTCTGCCACTGCCACTGCCGGGTGCCCCCACTAGACCCATCACTGCTCCTCCTGGAGTCTCTGCTCAAAGCGGTCACCATAGAATGCTGTCTAAGCCGGTACTGCCGCTCTGTGTCCGGGCAGAAGAGCGGGAGATGGTCGGCTGTCTTCCCCAGGCTCAGGGTTTTACGAGGTCTCTTGTTTGAGGCATGCTTAGCCTGGAGGGGGGCACAGACCCCTGGGAAGGGTAAGGCCGGGCCCTGGCCCTCGGAGTGCTTCTGCTGGCTGGGGAGATGCAGCAGGTGTGAGACAGGAAGGAGAGCCCATCAGAGCACACGTCCACATACGCTGTCCCGAGCCCTCTGGAGCGCTTCGAAACATCACCGCCATCTAACGAGCTACAGCTTATCATTGCCCTTGTTTTACAGCGGAGGAAACTTGAGTCACAGAGAGTGTAACAGGACTAGGGAAATCGGCAAAGACAGAATATGAACTCAGGCAACCTGGCTGGCTTCGGAGTTCCTGTTCTTACCCACTATGCCCTGTGATCACTCTAAATAAAAGGTAGCGGAGTGAGTGGGAAGCTTCCAGAGCTGAGATGAGAGAAATGACAAGGAGCCAGGGTTATCACGGAGGCTTCCTGGAGGAGAGGTATTGAGGCTGGTGAGCAGAGCTTCAGCAGAAAGCAGACGGACGCCATCCGTGAGGGGAGGGCCTCGAACAAGGCCGGAAGCTGATGGGCACCGTGTGTTCGGAAGGCTTGGGGGAGACCAGCCTTCCCATAGAGAAGCCCAGGCAGGGACGAAAGAGTCGTGCCCTCTGGGGTGACAGCTGTTTTGGGCCACAGCAGCAGCAGAAGGCCTGGTGTTGCGCTGTGTGGCAAGGAGCCTAGCTCGGCCTTCCCATCCACGGAGAACCACTCAGAGTTGAGATCACCTCAACCCCCTCCAGCTTCCTCCATAACCGTGTCACCTGCAGGGCCAGGGACAGCTCCCTGTCTGGGGACTGCTCTGTCAAGGCATGAGTTTCTGCCTTTCTCTGTCATTTCCTACCCCACCCAGGAGACTGTCATCTTCTCTTCATTTCAGTGTGCTCCTTTCCCCCATCTGTCCCAAGGTCCTGCAGGCAGAATCCTGAGTGGCTAGTCATGGAAACACGGAGTGCTCACCCTAGGGTGGAGGAGAAGGAGGAGGCACCATCGGGGGTGCTAGAGCCGTGTCTCTGTGAATTCCAGGCTGCAGAAAGTGGACTTCACTCTGCAGGCAGAGCTGCTGTTCTCCAGCCTGAGATACATAATATCCTAGGGAGAATGTACCTGTTTTGTTTTTTGTTTTGTTTTTTCCCAAGATCTCTTTTTTAAAAAAGAAAATCATCTCTTTGCCGCTGCAGAGGTTGTCCATCCCCAGGGCATGGGGAGAGGAGCCAAAGGCACTTGACCGTAAGAGCTTGTAGACCAGAGCCAAAGAGGGACTGCTGTCCCTTGAGGCTCCAAGCTCCTGAGGCTGGCTGTGATCACGTCTGCTCCATCTCTGGGTCCCCAGGGCTGGCACTGACAGACATCATCAATGCATGTTGGTTGAACTGAAATGAAAAAGTGAAGGGCACCGCTCCTCCCTTTTTTAGCACATGCCCTGGCTTATGAACTTGACCCCTTGCCCAGGTCCCAGGATCTACTCAAGGGGATTTCTCCCCAAGCAACCGCAGGCGTGGGAGCCTCCTGCCTCCTCTCTGAGGCCCAGAGCGCATGCACAGGACGGTTTTCTGGGGGGCTCGTCCCCCTGGTTGGGGGATCCAGGCAGGCTTGGGCAGGGGAGCGGGAGAAGGCTGGCTGGGGGTTCAGGAAGGTCAGGGGCTCTGCGCTCAGTCTTTCACTTCCTTACCTTGCTTGGGGAGGCTGCTTTGCCTGAATCCCACCCTGCCTCAGCCCCCGGGGCAGAACTCAGGAGCTGGGGTTTTTGCTGGGAGTTGGACCTTTAAATCCTAAGTAACCCCTTCTCTCTCTGTGTCCCTCAGGATCACACCTCGACACCCAACCCTTGAACTCCACACACTCTGCCATGCACACGGGAGGAGAGCTGCAGCGGAGGGCTCGGAAGTGGCGCATCTGTTCCTCTAGGCTAACGGCATGATCTCTGTAAGGGACTTCCTTTAGTCTCCTATTCGCATGAACGACTGACTGTAGACGCATGACCTACAGTCCTCAATCCTGCCTCTAGCGACGACGATGGATCTCTGTTGGGAATCAGGACAAACGCCTCAAGAAGGGGGGTGGGGAGAGAGAGGGATAGAAAACCAGCACGGGAGAGCGCGTGAACGCGAAAGTGAACAAGGGCTCTTTTTGTGCTTGGGGATGATCTATTTTTTAAAATCATTTTAATTTTGACTTGTTACAGGGTACTTTGTTTTCAACCTCATCTGTAGGAAATCCATGTGGGTTTCCTGGAAAGGAAAAAAAAAAAAAAAGAAAAGAAAAGAAAAGAAAACTAGGCACAAAATCAGTTCGGCACCTTAATCCCATGTCCTCATCTGCCAGTCTTCCCCGACACACACCTCCATTCCATTTGTGACCTGCCATCCCACTCCCCAGGGGGCCACTCCTCCCAGATCGTTCTACACATTCAGGACATGCGCATAGGCACACACACGCACACACAAGCACCTCTCCCCTCTCCTCAGTATAGACACAGATTTTACTGTGACGTCTGAAGCTGGATAGACTTTCCTGTGGACAAACTGGAATTTTTTTATGTTGTCTCTCTCTCTCTGCCAGTTTCAGTATTAATCATCTTCCAATGGAAAATCATTACCTTGAGAGTGCATTCGGGGTTCCTTGTGTTAGGGACTTAAGAATCTGAGGCGAGGACACCCCCCCCCAAGGCTCAGCTCTAGGGCTCCAAGGGAGCCATGCCCCCTCTGAAAGGGTGTTCTCTCAGCTGGGGGCGGGCCGGTGGCTGCTGTCCCAGGATCGCACCAGCATGTTCAATAGAGAAGAGGTTTCCTATATCTTCAAGCACTTCTATCATAGTCTGTGTTCAAAGTGTAAACTGTACAGTTATCAGCCTTGTGTAAATGAAAAAACAATAAATACTATGCAAACCAATAGAAACACTTTAGCAGTATGTACAAAGCACTAACAGCTCAGCTCCTGAGGACTTCTCCAGGCTGCGGGAGAAGGAGCTACAGCCTGTCTTTCAGTGAAAGAGGAAGTGAGTAGGGCTAGTGAATGTATCTGCCAGTTCTTAGAAGTCAGCCACCCCCCCCAAAAAAAAGGTCTCGCAGAGCCAACTTGGTGCTCTAAGTCCACGCAGCCCACAGGATGGGGGGCCAAGGCCCGACAGCCTCAGTGCCCCCACTCTGACCAAGCCCCTCTGCCCTACTCAGAGAGGCGGGCGAGGGCCCCACTCCCGACCACAGCGCAGGGAGGGGCTTGCCGGGGAGGAGAGAGCAGCTGGCCACCTGGAGGCCCGGGCGAGGAAGGAGCTCCTCCTGGGCCAGGCCCTCGGTCAGGTCAGGAAGGAGGCCGGCGCCTGGCTGTTCTCTGTTCCTCGCCTCGGTGCCACCAGGGGACAGCCTTAAAGTGACAGTGGCGCCTCCGGCAGAGCGAGGCCCGAATCAGCACAATCCGCCCCGCCCGGCCCGGCGGGCGCCCTCTAGGGCCAGGAGAGAGACCGGCGGGCTCGGGTCGCTCGTGAGAGCCTTTGTTCGTGGACGTCCGGCCGCCTTCCCCGGGGGCCGCGGACACATGAGACCTTCCGAGTAGCACAGAAGCCCCCCACGACCGCGCGCCGCGGCCCTGGTGCCCGTCACCAGCGCACTGCTCTCCCGGCGGAGGCCACGGGACCCGCGCGCCCGGGGGCGGCCTGGGCGGCCGGGCGGCTGGCGCTCCGCCTTCCGAGGGGCAGGCCGGGGCGCGGAGGCCAAGCGGGCGCCCAGGGCTGCGGTCCCGGCCCCCGCCCGAGCGCCGCGCTCCTCCGCGTCGGTTCGGGTCGGAGGGGCGCGCCTGCCGGAGCCGGCGCGCTCGGACGGGGGTTGGGGGTCGGGGAGTGGGGCGCCGGGGGCGGGGGCGCGGCGCTCCGGAGCCCCGCCGCGGGAAGACAGGCGCAGGGCCCGCCTCCTCCCCTCCACCCCGCGCGGTCCCCCCAGGCCGCCGCCGCAGCCCGCCCCACTAGCCCTCGTAGAGCCCCCGCGGGGCTCCCGCGGCTCCAGGCTATGCTTTGGCACCTTCCGCTGCGTCTGGCATGGCTGCTTGGCCCGCCGGCCCCAGGCCCTGGGCGGCTTGGCTGCGCGCTCCAGTTGCTAGTAGGAGCTGTTAGAGGAGGAGTTTGGGGTCTCCACACGATGCCTAGAGAATGCTGCAGTCTGCACCTTAGACGCTTTTTAGAAGTTTTGGAATTACCTTGATTTTTTTAATTGTTATGAAAAATGACTCTTTTCTTGACTCTCCCCAATGCTCTGTTATTGGGAGGGATCCCCCCACCCCACTCGGATGTATAGACCATTCTCCCTACACCAGCTGAACAAATGTCAAAATTAATAAAGAAATGGACTCACAGCACAGGACTCCATCTCTCCTTCCTGGCTCTGCCCTGGGGGAATGGGGGGGGTGGGGGCTGGGGCAGGAGTGAAGCTGGGGTTGGGGCCTGAAGGGGTCTGGAAGTGGGATCAGTCAGCAGGGAGGCCTGCATCGCCTGGGGGTGGGGGGTGCTTCTGGAAACCTGGGCAGTCCCTTCATCAGACCACCCACCCTGGGAGAAGCTACCAAACCCCTGGGCTTGGTGGGAGATTTCTGTCTCCTAAGGATTACCGTGATGTGGGGGCAAGTCCAAGGTGGGTGGAGGAGGGCAACACACCCCAGGGTGCATGACTGACCCACAGCAGACACTAAGGGGGACCCCCCAGTCCCCGCCCCTCGTGAAGGGCCTCCGTGCCCCTCAATGTCATTCAAAGTTCAAGAACTTCTGAGAAGATTGCCTTGTTCCTTCATAGTTCCTAACACCTCATGAGGCTGGTCACCCAGCTGGCCTAAGTTTTCTCATCTGTCAAATAGGGAAATGGATTAAACAATTGCTAAAGTCTCTTCCGTATTTCATCCTGGGAATCCCAAATGTGAATGCCTTTGTCAAGCTTGGCATTAAATAGGAATCAAATCATTTGCTGCAGCTTTTCTTCCTCATAAGTTCCCATCCTTAGGGGCTGACCGAGTCACAGTCGCAGGATCCTCAACTGCATGGCCCAGGGGGTTTTCAAAAGCTCAGTTTCAGGATCACAGTTGCCTGGGGTGGGGTCAGGTGGCCAAATCAGAATTAAGTCTCCCAAACAGTTGTGATGGGCAGCCTAGTAGCCCAGTCAACTCAGAGGTGTAAGATCCCTTTTTCTGGTTTTTAGTCTAAACTTCTAGAGAAATCATCTCCACAGCCTGTGTAAGGTCTTTCGTGCATTAACCTACCTCCTGTACACTACAGAGAACATGGCTCAGAGCAGCCTGTTCCCCAGGAACATAACAGCTGCATGGGGAGAGGCAGGCTCTGTGTGAGAGGGGAGCCCTCCCCAAGTTCTGGGTCCAGATCTCCAACTAGAAGCCGAGGAGAAGGTCAGCGAAGGGCCCCTCTTTTCTCCCACCTGCCACAGTGGGACCACAGCGTGTTGAGACTGCCAAGGAGCCCACAGCCTGCTCAGGAAAGGCTTTGGAACTGCCCGGCAGAGGAGGGACAGAAGTCCGTCTGCCTGACAGTCCCTAATGTCCTGTCATTTTACATGTTCAGACCAGGGGCATGCTGGTTTCCACTTTAAAAAACAAAAACAAGAACTGCCCATACAAAATCAACAGAGTATTCCCCACAGCTTCCCTGTCTGTAAAGTGGAAGATGGCCCCCAGTAGAGCCTTGCATGTTGTAAAAATCCATTAGAAAGAAAGGCATATGGGTGTCCCACCATCAAATAATGACTGTGCACCAACCAAATGCCTGCCAGGGGGACCCACCACTGACTCAACAGCGGTCTCAGTCATCAGAGCTTTCCAACCCAGCTGCCGAGCCAGACAGAACATGGCCCTGGCTCCAGCAGAGGCACACATGATTCCTCGGAGGAGTTAGATGGAAGTACAGAGGGAATCAGGAAAGGCTGCTCAGAGGCAGAGGTGGGAAGAACACAGGCACAGCAGGGGCAGGCTCCACTCCCCCACCACACCCCACCTCCCCCGACCCAGTCTCCTGGCGGGCTCCCACTCCCAGGCTCTCAGGCCAGGGGCAGAGATTCACATCCCCACCCCCCACCACCCTGGGCCAAAGCCCAGCCTCCCCACTTACCCATCCCAGCTCAGAGGAAGGAAGAGAAGCATCCACACTCAGACTCCATACTCCTCCGCTGGCTTGGGTACTGCACATAAAGGGGTCTGGGCACCCCGGGACAGTGCCTCCTGAGCCTGGCCTCCTCACCCTCAGGGGAGCAGCTGCAGGAGCTGTAACTTCCAGCTGCCTCGGGAGCCTCCGGGGGCCCCAGATACCCTCCTTTCCCTAGATGCTGTGCTTGGGGGACCAGGAGCCTGTAGACCCTCTGAGAAGGAACAGAGCTTCCAGCGCTCATCCTCTCTCTCTCTTCTCTCTCTCTCTCTCTCTCCTCCCTCCCTCTTTCCCTCTCTCTCTCTCTCTCTCTCTCACACACACACACACACACACACACACACCCTGGCTGATTTTACAGTCAATCTTTCAAAGTGCAATTTGTCTTGGAAAAGCCAATGTGAGGCCTGTGTGGGTTTCGACCAATGGCGCCGCGCCTCTCACCGCTCAGCCAGTCTCGGGTCTGTATTCTAATGGGCCATATCTTTATCAGGGAAATGTTGCTTCCCTGAACTTAAAACTTCTCATGGAGGGTCCCCAGACTTACAGGCAGAGGAGGGGTCTGAGCTGAGGCTTGGGGAGCCACCCTTCTCCAGGAGGGACAGGGACAGAGCCAAGGGGCGCCGGCGAGGCCTCTCACCTGCTCCAGGAGCACCTGACTTCCGAGTCGCTGACGTAGGTGCTGGTCCCCCAGGCCAGGGCTGGGCCGGATGCCTTAGGTAGGAGGGCAGTCTGGGGATCGGGCTGCTTTTGACCCTCCAAACCTGCCATGGGCTTCTGGGTCAGAGCTCGGGGTCTCTGGCTTTAGGGGGCCTGGATTTGGGCTTCTGACCTTCCCTCACCCTGACCCGAGGATCATGGAGTCCAACCTGCAGGGGACATTCCTGCTGAACAACACGCCACTGGCTCAGTTCTCGGAGATGAAGGCCCCCGTGTGCCAGTACTCCGTGCAGAACTCCTTCTACAAGCTCAGCCCTCCGGGGCTGGGCCCCCAGCTGGCCGCCGGCACCCCCCACGGGATCACGGACATCCTGAGCAGGCCCGTGGCCACGCCGAACAGCAGCCTCCTCTCCAGCTACCCCCACGTGGCAGGCTTTGGTGGACTCAGCTCCCAGGGGGTCTACTATGGACCCCAGGTGGGGAATTTTCCCAAGGCTGGCAATGAGTACCCCACCCGGACCCGGAACTGCTGGGCGGACACGGGCCAGGACTGGCGAGGCGGGAGGCAGTGCAGCAACAGTGAGTACAGGGCAAGGCTCCGTCCCCCCTACCCTGGCCCCCAGGTCCTCCCCACCCCCACCACCCACAGGATCTGGGGAGGAGGAGGTGTGGGAAGCAAAGGGAGGCTCCCAGGGCAGTCCTTACCTGCCATCCACCTCTCCTCAGCCACCTGGATCCAGGGCTCACGGGGGCACATGACTGAATACTCCCCTTCCGGATCCACCCCAGCTCTACCTGGACAGGTGTCTTGCCCCTCACTCCCCACCCTTACCAGCGGCCGCCTCAGTTGCTTTCCCTGAAAACCCGGGGGTCTCCTGGGCTGGAGAAGACCACATAACCCACATTTGCCCTATGTAGGGTCCACCTGGATGCCCAGGTTCCTTCTCCCACCCAGAACCCATGTCACATCTTCACCCAAAGTGGGCCAATGCTGTTCCCTGTGAGAAGCGGCCCCAGCGTCACCTTCCCAGAGAGCCCATTCCTGCCCTGACACCATTTAGGGCCACGGCATGCACGGCGCCTCCATCTTGGTCCTGCCCGCCATCAAGGGGGCAGCTTCCCACCATCCTCCTCGGGGCTTATGGCAGCAGGAGCAGTGATGACCGCCCAGCCTCCACGAGCAGCTACCGAGTCCAGTCAGACTTGGTCCTAGCTGTTGGAGAGGGGGGTGTCACCCTACCCTACCTTGCCCAAATCTGTTTTCAGAGAATGGGTGTGGGCACCCCAAGGCTCCACGCAGGGCCCAGAGATGGTGGCAGGTCGTGCACAGGCAGGTGAGGCTCACCTGGGAGGCAGGGAAGTCACCGGAATTGCAGGAGTCATCCCCGTGCCAGGGAGGCCCAGCCAGGAGCAGGCCGGGGCAGAGGCGGAAGGCACTTCTGCTTCTCTCTGACCTCGGGGCTGCCCCACTGCAATAGGGGCAGTCCCCTATTTGGGGTTTCCCACCAAGGAAACCCCAAATCACGCCTGTCTCCCCATCTGCTGTGCTGCTCGGGGTGGTCACACTGCCTGACAGCACACCCCTCACTCAGCCTGAAGCATGGCGGGTTCCACGCAGGTGAAGACCTCCTCTCTGAGAACTGGTTTTGGGGGTGCTCTGGGCCTTGGTCTCTCTCACCTCCATCTCCCCCTCCCCGCCACCACACACACACTCTCTCCACACTCCTACTCTTCAATCCCAAGTGCACGGCCACACACAGGAAAATATCTAAGTCAGTGGTTGAATTGACACAAAGGGACAGAGGACTGCAGAGGACAGTCTTTTGGGAAGGTTCTGCCCCAACCAGTGCCTCAGTTTCCTTCTCTGTAACATGAGGAGACAGAACATGAGCTGCTGGGCTGCACAGAACAAGGCCCAACAGGTGGGCCTTCGGCCTCCCCGGAGCCCTGCTGCCCTCCAGCCCTGCACCTGCCTGAGCAGCTGCCCTATCCAAGCAGGAGGCAGGGTCCTAGTTCTTTGTGGTTAGGGTCACATGACCTCTAGGCCTGGTGACAAGGGAGTGCAGTAACTTGGGGCCTAAAGCTCTGGTTTTGCCAGGAACCTGGAAAATGGGACCCCAAGAACAAGGGATTAGGCGGGGAAGGAATTCCCAGATCCCCAGGGCCCTGACTGTTGGTGGAAGGTCCTTAGTCTGTGTCATGGTGAGAAAACTGAGAAGACTGAGAAGAGCCTCCTGGTGTTGCCCCTGGAGAGAAGGCAGCATCACTGAGTAGGAAAAACATTACAGAGTGAAGGAGCCCAGGGTAGGCTTCAAGCACCGTCTCCCCCTAAATAGCTCTTATCTGGGCCAGGTGCCCTCTCGGGGGTCCCTGTCCATCCAGACAGGGCAGAGATCATGGTCACTACTGTCTGAACACCAGGAATGCTGCTTGTTAGCGGTGTCACAATGCCCCCACAATCTCAGTGGCTTCTCTGTAGGAGGGAGCTGGCCCCGTGGGAAATGCAGGATAGGGCTGGTACCCTACTCATCCTGCTAACCACACGCTTTCCTCCTCCCGCCAGCCCCAGATCCCCTGAGCGACAGCATCCACAAGAAAAAGCACACCCGGCCCACCTTCACGGGCCACCAGATCTTTGCCCTGGAGAAGACCTTTGAGCAGACCAAGTACTTGGCTGGCCCTGAGAGGGCACGGCTGGCATACTCACTGGGGATGACTGAGTCACAGGTCAAGGTGAGTTTCTGCAGGAGAAGGTGTCTGCCCTACAGGGAGCAGCCAGCCAGTGGAGGAAAGGCAGCTTTGCTCTCTGGTGGCGGTGGTGGGGGTAAGAGGGGCGACTCTGGCTCTCAGTGGGAAGCTGTCCTGCTGTCTGGGCACGGCCTGCCCACCTCGCCCCAGAGACGGCAATAATGTCCATAACCCAAAAGATGGCTGTCAGTACTGCTATATGTCTGTTGGGAGAACTTTGATTTCAGGAGCTCATTTAAAGCCTCCCAGCAACCTGGAGGTGGGGAGTCTTATCGCTCAGGGTCACCTGGCTGGTAAGTGCAGAGCTGGGGCTCAAAGCCAGATCTGTGTGACATCCACCTAATGCTTTCCCCTCCTCTGCACGGTGTTGGCCAGAAATTTCGAGGGCTGGTGGCGGCATCTGGCCCGTATCAGGAGTCAGTCTCGGGGCCATATTGGAACTGAATTTATAGGCTTGTTGCACCAGCAGGCGGGAGGGGCCGGCCTTGGTTTGCCAATAAGGTGAAGATAACACCTTCCAGGTCCATCCAAATGAAGCTCGGATTGGGTAGGGGGGGTAGGCAGCCTCCACCCGGCAGGCAAGGGCGACGGCCACGGAGCCTGGAATCAGTGACGGGACTTCTCCCTCCAGGCTCCCAGACGCCATCCTGACGCTAGATCTCTCCTGAGACACTTTGGGTGGGCGGCCTCCCAAAAGAACGCGATGACCGAACTGCCCAGCTCTGTGACATGGTGACAGGTTCAAGGGTAGAAGATGGAAGCATGAGGGCGGGTTGGGACCACCTCTGGGCAGGGCCAGCATCACCAGCCACCTGCCCCCCCAGACTTCGGATCTGCTGAATGTGAGTGGAAGGAAGCGAGGGCCCCCTTCCATACTTTTCTGCATTCTTCAACTATCTTAAGCAATGAAAATACGTTACTTTTCTAATTGGGGGAAATTACTCATGAAGTTCAGGGAAGGTCCATGGAGCTGAAGAAGGGACGACCCTTGAGCACCTACTGAAGGCCCCCACCTGGGCATTCCGGCATCTTCCATCCCAGTGCCCCGGGGAGCAAAAGAGAAGATCCACCGCGAGGAGGGTCTGGCTTAGCAGAAAGGGCTGCGGCACTGACCCGCGTTCGTTTTTACTTTACCCGCCACCTTCCGCCGCACAAACGGCGTGAATATTACCACCTGGTCTATCACTGAGCCACTTATTTTACTATAAAAGTAAGGATCGACGGTCCTTGCCGCCCGGTGGGGTCACCCTCCTAAAGGGGGTCCCCGCGTGCGCTGTGGGCGCACCATCCTCAGCCTCCTTCTCCACCCAGGTGTGGTTCCAGAACCGAAGGACCAAGTGGCGGAAGAAGAGCGCCCTGGAGCCGTCGTCCTCCACGCCCCGGGCCCCGGGCGGCGCGGGAGCGGGCGGGGAGCGCGCCGCCTCGGAGAACGAGGACGACGAGTACAACAAGCCGCTGGACCCCGACTCAGACGACGAGAAGATCCGGCTGCTGCTCCGCAAGCACCGCGCTGCCTTCTCGGTGCTCAGCTTGGGCGCCCACAGCGTCTGACGCCCGCCTCCATCCCCGCCCCCGTCCCCGTCCCGGTCCCCGTCCCGGTCCCTGTGCCCCGGCTGCAGCCCCTCCGCTGCCCCGCACGGGGCTCCGCGCGCCCCCCGCCCCCCACGGCGGAGGAGGAGGAGGTGGAGGCGGAGGCTGGGGGAGGGCGAGAGGGAGGAGGCCAAGGGGCGCGGGCCGGCGCGGCGGCGGTGGGGGCCAGCCCCGCGGAGGGAGGAGGGAGTGGGGAGGGAGGTCCAAGCCGCGTAAGACGCGCCCCTGGGCCGACGATCCCGCTCCTCTGGGGCCCAGGCCTTGGCCCGCCCGCTCCGCAAACGCGTTGAGTGCACAGGTAGATGCAAACGACCAGGTTCTGCCACTAGGAAAGTGGCTGGGGGTTCCGGACGTGCCACTGGGATCCAGCTGCTGCAGGGGGCCCACCCCTCGGAGGCAGATGGCCAGGGCAGAGGTCTCCCTTCTGGTCTGGGAGCTGAGGACCAGGGTGCTGGGTCCGAGTGGGCTCTTGGCTGACCGCAGAAGAAAAGAGGGCATGTCCAGGTACCCTCCTCCGACCTTGGCGTAGGAGGGATCCCCCTGGAGGGTCCAGAACGAATGACAGAACCCGGGCTGGAGGAAATCCACCTCAGTGAGGGGAAGTGGGTCCCAGGGAAGGAGAAACGCTCCTGACACCCTAACTCCAGGGTCACAACTCCCTCAAGGGCCAAGTCCTCCCAGACCCCTTTCTTCCTCCATTCTGCCCTCAGCAGGGATTCCCCAGAAAGAGACAAGACAGCGTGTCCCACCCCACCATCCCCCCCCCACCCTCCCCCACCCCCCCCCCGCCACGTTCCGTTGGGCTGAGAAAAAGGGAGGTTGGAGGCAGAGAAAGAGGAGAGGATCTGAGGGGCATCCGCCTCCCCCAGAGCTGCCCACCTAGGGTTCCCTCCATGCTGATACAATGGACAAGATTACCTGGAGACAGGGGAGCTTGGCACAGCTGGAAGGGACCTCAGAACCCCCTGCTTTGCCAACTGGGGTCCACATAGGAAAGGGGAGGACCCTGCAGGGACGGGCTGCACCCAGGGCCTGCATGGACTCCTGCTCCAGGTCCGTCCTTTCCTTAGACTGCCCGCAGCCTGGCAGTGGGGGTGGTGCAGTGCTGGACACTGGCTGGGTGGCATTTTTTAGCCCAGGTGACTCATAGTGGCCGGCAGGTGGGAGGGGTGAGGGAGGCGGGTGAGGACTGGCAACCCAAAAGGGACGCAGCGTTTGCCCATCTTTACTGGCTTTGACAATATAAAGAATAAAAATAAAAGTCCCAGAAACTTCCCCATGGCTGCTGTGCTTCTGTGAAACTGGCTGAGGAATCCCAGCCATGGGGACTATGAGGGGCCCTGGCTGGGGGGGGGGGGGGCAGGTGGGTGCAGTGGGCAGGCTTCTCCACTCCCAGGATGGGCGGGTCTGAGCTTGAGCTCAGGGAGTCTGGAAACCTGGTCAAGTTGAAATCTCATGGCTCAATGCCAGGCACTGTCATAGGTGCTGAGAAACCCAAGACTGGAACAGGGTTCCTGACCTCCAGGAATTCATAGCCTACTGGGGGAAAAGGTCCATTTGGGGAAGTAGGTACCATAAAGAACAGCTGGGCGGGGGGGCAGAATAAAAGCACTAATGTTAATTGAACAACCCCTACTAAATTCTCCCACGTGGAAGGCCTGAATGACCTTACTTGACCTCACAAGGAACTTTAAGAGGTAGGTATTACGCTTGTCCCCCAGATGAGGGAAGTAGGGCTCTGAAGGTACCTAAGCCAAGTCCCAGAAGTGGGAAGGTGACAAAACAGAGAGCGGATTCCAAGGCTCTCACGTCTTCTTGCTCCAGAAGCAGCTCCTCAAAGCCTTTTCTGTAAAATGAGAGGCAAAACAAGCTGTGATTTCAGAACCTTCCAACTTGAACGATCCTGGCAAACACCAGCATGGCCTGAGTTCCCTTTGCTGTCCCAGGTCCTCCAGTCTGTCCCTTAGGCCCCCAGGGTGGGAGAACTTGGCCCCGAGGAATCAGCCTGGAGTGGGAACAGGGCAGGAGGAAGACCCCAGCTTGTGCCTCTTGGAGACCGAGGCACTAAACTGTCCCCAGAGGACAGGAGTGACAGACAAGAAAACATGGAATGCTTTTAAGCTCTAACCCTCAACCAAACCGATGCCCACACTCAGTGTCCCTGGAGGTGAGGTGGGAGACAAGAAGGAGACAAGAAGACAGCTGGGAAGAACGGAGCATCATCTCTGGAAACTCCTGGTCACAGGCGGTATTGAGGAGCCCTCCACTGACACGTGGGGCCTGCGGGGAGGTGGGGCGGGGGGATGGAGGGGGCCTCAGCCAGGCTGGGGCAGGTGGGACAGCAGCCTGGGAGTTCCTGGGGAGTCACAACACAGTCCCCAAGATGAAAAACCTCCATGGGCCCTGGGAGCCGAGTGCGGCCTGGTGTCTCCCCGAGCACTTGGAGGAGAGCATGGAACCTGCGGGCTGGGAGGAAGCTGCTAACATAATCAGGTAGAGTCAGGAAGCAGGTATAGAGGAGGAGGCCAGTGACCACCCCCAAACGGAGCTTGTCTCTGTCTTTTGTAAGTGTATTATAATCCCAACTGCTCTCTTAGAGCTGTGATTCCTGCATGTCTGATTCTAGTCATTTGGGGTCAGTATTAAATCAAGCCTGGGGGAAGTTTTTCCCTGGGGAGACATTTGCTGAGCTAAACAAAATCTTCTCCAGTCTCAAAGTTCTGGGACACCTGCCATTGGGACCTCTGGCTCCAAGACTCCACCCCTCCCCCCACCCCTCACCACCTGAGCACAGGCGGAGTTGGTGCCTCTCACCGCACCCACTGCAGGAGAAGAGCCTGAGGTGAATGGCCCAGATTCCTGAGGGTAATTGGAACAAGTCTGGTTCTCTGCAGATGGGCACCTGTGTGCATGTGTGTATGCGTGTGCACCTGTGTGCTTGTGTGCATGTGCGTGTGCTTGTGTGTTGCTGGGGAGAGCTCAAGGCTATGCCCTTCATCTCTCATACAGAAATCACAAGCCCTAGACATTTTATGCCTGGTTATCAAAGGGATTTCCTATACATCCTGAGTGCAGCAAAAATCCAAGTTATTTTGGCATTCCGTGCTTCTTGTGACTCCTCTCCTGCCGAATTGCAAACTTTTCAGGGATGAGACAAGAGGGAAGAAATCAAAGCCTGTGCTCCCAGTAGCCGTAGAGTCCTGCTCTGATGCGCAGCCCAGTAGGCTTGGACAGGCCCAGATTCTGCCACAGTCCCCATTATCGTGGCTGCCAGTGTTAGAAGGACACGAGACACGTCCGAGCTGGGCTGGGTGCGAGTCTGGGCGTGGCAGTGTTTTACCAGATTAAGGATGGCCACATCCTGATGGTGACATTAAAGAGGAGACAGGGTATTGGAAATCCACTTCCAGCAGCCTTTCCCCATTACGCAGGTCCCTCTAGGGGTTGAAGCTGGACACCAGTGGACCCAAGCCCCTTTCCTGCCACACAACATAGAGGACAGTGTTTGGTTCCATCCTGGCTCCACTGCCCTGTGGCCTGGGCTGGTCGCTCTGCCGCAGAGCCTCAGTATACCCATCTAGGAGACAGGAATAATTACACAGACCTCGAGGGGGCTCGGTCAGATTAGAACTAATGGACTTTGGGGAGGGCATGTGCTATGGTGAGTGCTGTGAAGTGTGTAAACCTGGTGATTCACAGACCTGTACCCCTGGGGCTAAAAATACATTATATGTTTATAAAAAAATTTTAAAATTAAAAAAAAAAAACTAATGAGACACTCGACCGGCTGCATCATTGAAGGACGGCTTTGAGGCTGTGAGTGAGTCCTCCTGTCACCAACTAGTAGCTGGGTCATGTGACCAAGCTAGTTAACCTCTTGAAATTCAGTCTCCTCATCTGTAAAATGGGGCTGACACTGCACTCCGCAAGACAGAGAAGGTGAAAGGAAATCTCTTAGAGTGAGCTGACCCGCGTGGGCACTGAAATATGAGAATGCTTCTGCTCTCTCCCTCCTCCTCAAGTTCTTGCCCTCAGGGAGTCTCAGAGCCAGACAGTTCTTCCCCGCCATGGACCAGCTCCCGGCTCCATCAGTGGTTTGGCCCCAGCAGTGTACCGGCTCTCCGCACAGTTGTGGAGGGACTGGCATGTGTGACCCGGTTCCTTAACCTGCAAACTGCCTGAGGCTCAGGATCCCCCCAGTAGCTCTGGGTGCTACCAGACGTGGAGGGCTGCCTGTGGCCCGCAGATGTGTTTCTTCAAGGGCAGACTGTGCTTCCATAGAAATATCAGCTGGGGCAGTGAGGGGTTCCCACAACTTCCAGGGGCACTTCCGCCTACCTGGGTTCCACGAGGCTGCCTGGCCCACCTTCCCCTGAGGCGTCTGGATCTGTCTCTTCTGCATGGAAGCCTTGCTACTCTGGCACCTGATTTGGGCCCCAGCAGTGGCCTCACCTGGGAACTTACTAGAAACACAGACCCGCAGGCCCCAGCCCAGATCTGCATTTTAACCAGGTCCCCATCCAGCTCCCAGGCTTACCATTCACCATGCGACAGGGGCCAGAGGGGGTCTGGCTGTGTGAATGTGTGTGGGTAACCCTTCTCCTCTCAGAGCAGAATCTGGCCTCAATAAAACATTGTTCACCTGATACCCTTGAGCATAAAGAGAGTCATAGTGTTTGTGACCACAGAAACATTTTTAAAAGTCTCGAGGACAAGAAAGCAGCTACCTGTACTGCTCTCCCAGGTGGCCAGAAGCCCTGGGGTACAAGACCAGAGGAAGAGGCCCAGAACCTAGATGCAGAGTAGCTCAAGTGTGTGCAACAGCCCGCAAGGACAAAGAGGAAGCCCAGCGCATAGCCCTCTCCGGGCGTTTGGTAACCGGACTGAAAACCCGACATAGGTCAGAGGTATTTGAAGACAGTACTGTGGTTAGTGTTCACAATGATGTCCCAGAGATTGTCTCAGAAAGATTAAACCCTGTCCTTTGTCCTCTGCGTAAGGTGCCGGAAGAGCGTACTTTAGAAAGCTTTTCACCGGGAAATTATTTTGCTTAGAACAATTAACTCTCTGATGATGCTTGGATAAACGAAATGGTATCAAATAAAAGAAATGTGCTGTTCTATCAGATCATGTCGTTTCAACCTGGTTCAGAGGATGGATTGGGAGTTTATGGAGGAATTTAGTACAAACCTGTGGTGGGAAGGACTTTTGTCATTCAGGAGGCAGAGGTCATGGGAATGAGGCTAAGGGAACCCCTCTGATCACCTTGACTCCAGGCCAAGAGCTCTGGCATCAGGCCACAATGCCAAAGAGGCATTCAAGTCTGTTCCTTATACGGCACAAGAAGAATCCATCACCTTCCAGTGACTTCTTCCAAATGCTTTACTCACACCCACTCATTTGTCTTCCAAAAGCCATTTAGGATTTAGTGTCCCCATTTTCCAGATGAAGAAACTGAGGTAGAGAAATGAACTGATATGAGTCTGACCCCAAGTCCATGGATATACAGTATTGATTCTGCTCAACTTCAGAGTCATGCTGTCCACTCACTGCACCGATTGCATCTACCATGTCTCCTTGCTTTTCACACACATTCATTAAATACTCACGGGGCCCTGCCTGGTTCCATAGGCTTCTCTCATTTCATTTTCAGAAACATCCCACATAAAATAAGCACCAGTATGATACCCATTTTATAGCCAAAGACACTGGGACACAGGTTAAGTAACCTGCCCTATGTCACACAGCTCAACCAATCTGACTTTGGAGCTTCTGCTTCTAACTACCCTAAAAGGGGAAAGAGAGAGGAACCATTTGAATGAGGGCTGGACTATGAACTGTTTAAAAAGAAAATCAGGATTATATGTATCAATAAATTAAAATCCATGCTGTCAACATCTGGGTTCTGCTTTCTGCCTGGCACCATGCTTGTTCCTGGGCATCTGAACAGAGGACAAGCTGCGTACCCTGCTGATGATCACAGTCTAGAAGGAGACCAGCTGCCAAGAAAGAACAGGAACACAACACTATTGGTGCTGTAAGGAATGTCTTCACAAGGAACAGAGGGATCCCCGGGAGGCAGTGGTTAAGGATTAGAGAGGCCTTAATGAATGGCAATGTCCATTAACAAAAACGCAATTCCCTGTGGTTCCATGTGATACCACATCTCAACTAAAGCATTATATCCTATGTCGTATAAGAAGGAGCACTATAGAATAAAGGCAACTTTCATTAGTAAGAATCCGTGTCTATGTGACCTAACCATTAGACTTTATAGGATTTGCTGGTTGCCTGGGTGGCTCAGTTGTTAAGCCTCTACCTTCAGCTCAGGTCATGATCCTAGAGTCCTGGGATGGAGCCCCCCATCAGGCTCCTTGCTCGGTGGGAAGCCTGCTTCTCCCTCTCTCTCTGCTGCTCCCCCTGCTTGTGTTTCCTCTCTCACTGCATCTCTCTTTGTCAAATCAATAAATAATCTCAAAAAAAAAAAAAAAAAAGAATTTACAGAGTTTGTTTGAAAAGCGATGCCTGAAAGCTCCTATGAAACGGCCATAGCATCCTCACTACGGCCTTCCGTACCCTTCCACAACATGCTTTCATTCGATTCTCCGATAGACTGGCCATCGGATGTTGGCCCCAGTTTGCGTATGAGGAAACTGAGATCTATGCAAGTTCAAAACTCCTTGTCTTTGAAGTCCGGGCTGCGTCTCCTCCGCGGACGTGTAGAGACCTGAAAGGTACAGAGGACAGCAGAGGACCGGATCAAGTCCTCTAATCAAAGACACACGGATCAAACGCGGTGTAGCCCACGACTACAGCCGACTCCACGTTTCTCGGCCTGGTCTCTGCTGCTTTGCCATTGAACGCAGGTGGCTCTGGACGGAGCAGAGACGCCACAGCCGGAGGGGATGTTCAGAGGCAGTTCACCCGGTTCGCCCGACCCGTGATTTCTCTGGCATCCGGATTCCCAGGGCCCCTCGGATCGGCGGGCTCCGTTGGGCAAGCGGGACAGGGCCCCAGGGTGCCGGAGTGGACAAATTTGGCTAATAGTGACTTCAGAAGCCCGACTCGATGTAAACCCACAGTTCTGGCTCTCCCGGCCGGGCTCGGAGTTGTTCACAAGGGCCTGGATCGGGTTCCGTAGTTTGCTTCTTCCGCGGCTGACCAAGACTCACCCAGGGAAGGCAGCCGCGACGGAAGCAACGCAGCAAGGGCTGTGGGTCTCCCAGTGAGGGAGGGCGAGACGGCCGGACGCTCCGGGCCTCCCGCTGCCCAGTCAGCCCTGTGGCTGTGATGCTCGCGAGAAGGTCCTTCAAGGGCTCCGGGGAGAGACCCTGCTCTGCAGACGCGCTAAACCCCCGCCGCTGTGTCTTGGAAACGAAAGTGACGCCGGCCTTGCCGGTCCCACACGGCTTCCGCTGGGGCCAGCACGCGCCCGGGGGAAGGAGCCAGCACCAGCGGGGTCGTCGGCAACGTGCGGGGTCACTGTGAAGTACTGCGCCTTGCTCGGGAAATGGCAGCGTCCACACTCACTGAGAGTAGTCAGAGCGCGCAGCGCACGTCTGCGGCTTGGGCCGGCCTGGCCCCGACCCTTGCTACCTTGCGACCCTTCGGCTACAGCCACCCTCATTTTCCTCAGGGTGGAAAAACAACCCTCCCGCCTCTTTTGATTGACTAAGTTTGGGCGGGCTGACCTCACCCCCAGGATGCATGAGTGACACCGTCCTGAGCCAAACAACGGAGATCACCTCTCCGGTCACGTGCTACGTTGGCTCTGGGATTGGTTCGGGGCTCAGCTGCAGCCAATGAGCAAAGACCGAGGTTGTGCTGGGGCTCCCCGTCCTACTTCTCCACGGGGCGCGCTTCCGGGTGCCGCGCAGCCTGGCGGCGGGGAGGCTGCTCCCGCCCGAGCAGGGAGCCAACACCTGAGAGGTCCGGCTGGAGACGGAGGGAGAGCAGGGTTGCATGAGGGCCGCCGTTTCAGGCCAAACTCCTCCGGGCCCAGTGCGGTCCCAGCCCTTTCAGGACATAATACCCTTTTGTCTGGAGGCTGGTCGAATTGGGTTTCTGTCATTTATTACAGGAAGTACACGAACCACCCTGTTGTTTTCTTGCAGGCTGGTCCTGCCGGGGGCCTGCACCTGGGGTACACGGACAGAGGGGGCCGCCCGGTGAGAATTCCCCAGCGTTCCTTCCCTCCCACCCACACCGACCGCCGGCGGCTCCCCTTTTCCTCTCTCGACTTCCAGCTGCCCCCTCAGCTCAGATGGCCAGGCTGGAGGGACTGGACCCTCCTTAGTGACAGGACGGGGCTGCATTAAGCGATTCCTCCCCTCCTCGGTGTTGGTCAGTTCTGAGCCCTGCTCAGATTCCTGACGAGAGCAGCCCTGACTCTCATGGGGATGACACTTGAGCTCCTCGAGGGTCTGCGGCCGCGCTGCCTTGGCAGAGCTGGCTGGTCTACCCGAGCGGCCGGCGCCGTGAGGAAATCCACCTGCAGACCCTTCCCTCCTCATAGTGCATGGATTTGCAGCAGCCCGGACCGGAGGGCCTCGGTGCCTCCACAGCCTGCCACCACCGTCCCCACCCCATCCACCTGGCTGTCCTGCCCAAGAAGGGTCAAGCCTTCGGGCTCCTTCTTGCCCTATTTAGGCTGTGCTGAGGCTGCAGAGTCGCAAACAGAAGCGGCTCAGATCAGGTCTAGTGACCATGTCAGTTACAGGAGTCTGCTCTCCTGGCGGCGGAGGGGGACATCCCCCCTTGTCCTTACCCTCGTCCACCAGTGGTGACTCTTTAGAAGCTGATCTGGCCAATCACATCTGTTGCTCTTCGGGCCCTGACCTTTGACACCCTCCCACCCCCCAGTGATGGCCCTCCCTCATCCCAGCGCAGATGGGAACCCCCCCCCCCACCAGAGCTTCAGGTGATAGGTGGGGGAGGGCCAACTGCAGCCCAGTGTTGGGGTGTTGAGAAGGTCTCCTTGTCAGGAGTAACCCCATGGGGGCAGGACCCAAAGAGCTCACATTCTTTGAGCTCACATTCTTTAACCAATAATGCTCTCATCCTTGTTTCTTCCAGGAAAGGCCCCAGAGCCTGAACAGGGACGACAAGGACATTGGAAGTTGGGGGAGAGGCTGGCTCTCCTCGGTGTAGAGCCGTTTGCCAGCCTCTTCCTCCCAGAAGTCATGCCATTCAGAAACCCCTCATTAGGGCCTCTCTGAGCAGGCAAACAAACATCATTAATCTTGGCCAAGTGAGTGAAAGCACACTCACCTGTCCAAGCAAGAGAATTAATGTTGTGTCAGTAGGAAATGAGTATTTACCTCTGGCCTTTACGTCTTCCCTTTGCTACAAAAAGCCCAGGGTGTACCTGCCCAAATGCAGGACCAAAGTCAGAGGAAAGAAAAAGAAAACCCCACAGCCCAGGGGCTGGCCTGGGACCAGGCTTGATGGGAGGCCAGGTGACAGAAGAGGCCTGGCTGGGAGTTCTCTGGTGCCGGGAAACTGTGGGAGATGTTGCTAGCCTCAGACAAGGTGAGTGGTGACCACAGTACCTTGGGGCCAGAGATTCTCACTGGAGTGTGAGCCTTAAGGAGACAGGCACCCCTCACCCTGCATGGACAGACATGGCCTCGGGTGACTGTTTTGTCTCCAGTACACATGGCTGTGATCTCTCATGCCAGGCAGTGAGCGTTGGAGCTGCACAGGCTGAACGAGGTCTCCGTTACCGGTCCAGGAGCTGCTGTTTACTGAATAGCTACTAAGTGCCAGATATTGTGTGTGGTGACTGACAGTGATTCTCTAAGAATCCTGCAAAAAGGTACCCTGCCTTTGTCTCAGAGATGATACTGCAGGCCAGAAAATCCAATAGGTTTACCTCAAGGCCACATAGAGGCAAGAAGTGGCTTTGAGCCCAGGTCTGACCCTGAAGGCAGTGTTTCCCCCCAAGTAATGGTCACACACACTTTCACACCAGGAAGGATCCGCCCTCTGCGGGTGAGGTCAAGTGTAAAGACGAAGTCTCTGAGGAAGCCTTCGGGGTCATTCTGTGTTCCTCCTATCCCCAGGAATGCCTCACTGTTGGGGGGTGGTGGGCCAGGGAGAGGCTGGGCTGGGCCGGCCAAGTTGAGAGTGCAAGGGTGTGTGCGTGCCTGTGTGCCCCAGGAAAAGAAACCAAACAAGCCGATAAGATCTCTCGTTTCCAGAGCAAAGCGCCAATTAAACACAGGGCAGATGTGAGCAAATAAAGCTGTGGCGTCCGGAGAGAAAATCAATACTAGATTATATGCCTGGCCCAATCATATACCAATTAATACAGAGCGGGTGGGGCTGGGTGCTGGGGGAGATAAGTCTGGCTGGCCAGCATGCAGGGCTGACCGTGCCTGCCCCCAGAGTCCCGGCAACTTGGGGTGCCTGCCCTATTCCTCCTCAGGTGGGGGCTGCCAGCCCTGGTTCTGAGGGGCCTCGCCCAAAGGTTCTGGGGGGGGGGGCTTGTGTGAGTGGTGCGGGGTGCAGTGTGGGGGTGGGGTGGGAAGAGTGGCCTTTAGTCCTGGGAGCAGAAGGAAGGAAGAAGGGCCTGGAGATGCTTTGGGAGGTCGGCACCCACTGGGAAGGCCCAGACAGCTCAGAGTGTGCGCTTGGGCTGCTGGATGTTTCGTTTGCCACATAAAAAATAAGGTGCTTGCTTCTGGAGAGTGATAGAAAGTCAGGCAAAAATGGCAACACGAGAAACCAAATTTCTACCCCCCAAGAAATGATACTGGAGCCCCTGGTTATTCTGTCCATATTTTTATTTAATTCAGAAAGTACAGCCAAGCAGTTAATACTTTTCAAGAGGGGTGATAAAAGATAAATGGCCAAGGGTTTGCAACACAGGGCCAGGTGACTGTGGGGATGGAGCTGTCCCGAACATTCTGTGGAAAGGCTTCAGGTTCATTGCCAAGATGCGAGGGACAAGACAGTGTGACACACAGCCACCTGCCAACAGAGTTCTCCAAGTTTAGTAGGCCCCTTGCCCCAGGGAGGTGGCTTTGGCAACATCAGAAGGACACATCAAAGGTGCCGATGTCCCAGGGAGAGGAAATCTGGCTGTAGGTTGGGTGCCCTGCTGCAGCGACAGTTACAGACCATGAATTCCTGCCCTTGTGGGGGTCAGGACACTTGGTCGCAGAGCCAGTGCGTCCTTCCACCAAAATTGCCCAGCACTCTTGGGGAAAGGAGACCCAGCTGTGTGCAAAACAGAAAACAAATGTGGAAGGAAACGTGGCAAATCGGTGCGGAAAAGGGCACCTGCTTCCATTTCCCCCATGGAAGCCTCTCTGGCCGGTTCCCTCTTGTTACCCTGAATACTCCCAGACGCAGGCCCCCAAGGCAGAAAGTCCTCTGCATGTGGGAGCTCTGGGGGCCAAGGACTGTTGCATGCCCAAGAAAAACGAAATTTGCTAGCCGAATATTTTTTAGACATTTTGCAAGATGCACGGCCTCCCTGACAATTTTTAATGTACTAACTGCCTGGTCCAGTGAGCTGATTAATTGGTGCTGGAGAGATCAATAAAAAACAGAAAATTAAAACAATTTTAAAGTGATTAAGTAGTTTAACACCTGTCTCCCGTCACGTCAGCGCAAGAAGAAAAATAAAGCAGGTGTCGAAGGGGCCTCCTGAAGCAAGAGAAAACAGCGCCTGCCTCGCAGGAATGACAAATCACGGCTGGTGGATCAATCTGAGTGCAGGCGGTCCTTCCCCAAGCCCGGTGCAGCAGCGGTGGGAACTGGAGACCCTGGGAGGCCGGGCACCTCCCCTGGCCGCTCGCTCCTTCAGAACCGCTCCTTAGCGAGGAAAACAGCAGAAAGGAGCATGGGGAGCCGAGGGCCATCTTGGCCTGGAACTCTGGATGGGATGAGATGGGAAGGCACCTGCTAACCTTCTCCTGACCTCACTTCCAGCCAGTCAGAGCTGAGTCTGTGCTATGTGGAGGGGTTCAAAGGCAATGCATATGCATTTGGGGAGCTGTGGGGTCAAGGGAGGGAAACCCGTGGTCATAGCTCTCTAGGATTACCAAATCCTCCAATCTGGAAGCTTCAGGTCTCCCCCACTTCCTCTCTCCCAGCCTCCACTCCCCCCAGGCCTCTACTGCGCCTGGCTCTATCCACAAGTGCGCAGCTATGTTGTGATGGCTCAGAAGCCCCTTGTGACTCCTCTGTGCCAGCCTCACACCCGCGCCCCCCAGCCAGCAGCTGCGGTGGAAGCTGCCCAGCAGCGAGTCACCCTGGGTTAGAGTTTAATGTACTGGATTCTGCATCGCTGGAAGTAAACTCATGGAACTCAAGAAGCCCTAAGATGATTCTTCCCCAACTTCCCCACGGGAATCCTTAAAACAGAGTCCAAAGAACATGGACAGGGGAAGTGAAGTGAGGGGCAATTAACAAAGGCTAACCCCTAAGTGATACATTTCACAGGTTTCCTGTTTTACCATGAAAGTGGACTTGAGTCTTGCACACATAAAGTACAGAATATACTTAATGTTACTCGTGTTCTAGAAAGCTAGATGCATGCTACTCTGTGGCTTTCCTGCCCGGCACACCACTACACCTCCCTGGGGGTTGGGGTGAGGCTCAAGCCTTAGGCACAGGCTCTCAGCTCCTTGGAAGGGGGAACTGGGCTCCTTGGCCAGCCTCCTGAGTGTGGAGTCAGAATGGGCCACGGCCCTGAAAACCTGCATTCATACTCACCTGCCTGGTGGGACGGTCACACATTTATTTTCTGCTCTCCAGCTTCCTGTTCACCTTTGAGGTTCCCTTGAAGCTTTTCCCGCCAAGACCAGGACTGAATAGGAACTCCAAGCAACTTTGCAGTGGGTTTAAGACAGTACATTTTAAAAGCATTTAAAAATGTGATTTAGACATTAAATAACTGAAAATGTTTAAAAACATTAAACCCCTCACCTGGACTTCTTACTAGTAGTCCCTCCTTTGTACATCTTCCAGTTATCGCCTGTCACACTGAACAGGGAGGGAAAAGGAGTCACAGAAGTATCCTGGATAGGACCAGGGTCAGAGAGTTCCAACTGCGAGCTTTAATAAAAGCATTTCACAAGCCACATTTCCCCCCTTTCTCCTACTTCTGTCTGGGCTGGGAGTTCTGCTTCTGTATTCAGTGTTTGGGCCTCTGTGTACACAATCTGCGTGGGGACCTATTGGTCTCAACAAGAAGTTGTCGACCCTTTACTGCAAATTGTATGCCAATGCCAATCTCGCAAGAGAAGACCTCCAGTCTTCGGCGATTGGCCCACTTTAAAAAATCATCCATACAGCCAGATCTCTACGTAAAATATAAACGGTCTCTTGGTGTTTCCTGCCACAAGATGGGACCTGGGAGACCTGGGATGGAAGCTAAAGGGTCCTGTCGCCCAACTTTTCTCATGGGTCCCCAGTGCCGGCTTGTTGGGGGTGTCTGCTCAGGGGTGCAGCTCTCCACCAGAAAGGCTGGAGGGTGGGGTGGCCTGTGGGACCGTGCAGGCTCTGTGCCGCCCCTGGGTGCACGCGCGTGGCCCGGCCAAGGTACCTCACTGCTCTCAGAAGCAAACAAAGTTCTTGACGCAGCGCCCTCTGGCCTGCGGCTGCTCCCTGTAGGGTAAGGTTCAGACTGACGAAGATAAAGTTTCCCCGGGCCCAAGTTCCAAAGTCGGCTGTTTTGTTTCTGTTAAAATGCAATTGTTTTTCTCTGGAGTGTGCCGTGACTGCTCGGCGTCAGGAAGATGTATGAAAGCCTCCACTTCAATTCAGCATCCCTTTTCTCCCAGACAAACACGGTCGGATTTTAATAAATCAAAGAGCCACACTGTTTAATAAAAATTTATTGACTTACAAGTGATTATTTATCAAAAGACCATTAATAGCAGGTACTGAAATGATGTGTTACTGGGTGGTGCTGGGGAGACTAATAGGAAATCAATGCAGCTGGCCGGCCGGAATGCATATGAGAAGCCCACCCCCCCCCGACGGCTGGCGCAACTGCACCGGCAAAATACACCAGACGCCACCCCTGCTGCAATGAAAAGTCCCCCCTTTTTATTTATCGTTTACAAATGAAATGATCAATACTTTTAATCTAGAGCAAAATTTATTAACTTTCCCATCGGAGAGAGACATATTGACTGGGGGGAGAGGGGGTGTTAGCGCCACGGAAGATGGATGGCCGCTTGGTCGTCTCTTAGCCTGTCCAAGAGCCAGTGTGCGTGCAGCTGCCCTTCCGGCCGGCGGGTCCCAGGCCACACAGCATGCGTGCAATGGGAGAAATCGAGTCTGGCTGCCTGAGAGGTACAGCGGGCCCAGGGGACACGCACCACGGGGGACTCGCTCTCGCTGGTGTGTCACGGACGGACATGGAAGCAGCAATCCCAGAGGCCACGGTGTTTTCGGGCGATTCCCAAAAGGAACGGCGGGATCTCCAGACCCAGAACAGTTCTGCAGGACAGCAGGGCTCGCGGCTGCTGTTGGCGGGCTGCTGCCCCCAAGGGCTGGGTACGCAGGGCTCCGTGGGGCACTCGGTGCCCCCTCACAGCTAGTCTCTTCTCACCTGGGCAGGGCAGCAGCAGGGAGCCAGGGCTGACGCGGTCCAGAACCAGGCTCGAAAGCTAGTTCTACTGTTGGAAGGCCATCATCTCTAACTGCTCCATCAAGCCAAGCCTGCTGAGCTCTGGCCTGGCCCACAGCCGTCTACCGAGCTTCCTCTGACAGGGGAATCTCACTAGCCTTTCAAGAAAATTCCTTCTCTAACTAGCTGGACCAAAGATACCTCATGGTTGAGTGGAAACAGCTTTCCGAGATCCACATTCAAATCCACCCGGCCCCCCTTCACCTGAAACCTGGAAGCCCCCCCTTCACACAGGGACACCGTCTGGCGGAGTGTTCACTAGCTCTATGTTCTCCAGGAACAAAATGCATCCGAATCAGATCTGAACCAGATGACTTGGGAAATGAGAGCTAAAGTTAAAACCATGGTTTTTAAACTTACAGACATGGAAAGGGGTTTGGAGGCCATCTAGCCCAAGTCCTTAATTGTGGGTCAGGGAATGGAGAGAGGAGGTCAAAACAGCAAGTGAGTAGCTGGTTTAGAAGTGGGATTAGAGGTTGGCCAGGGCTCATCCCACCAACTGATGCCATTGGTTTTATTCCAGAACCATCCTCACTGCTGCTAGATCCTGAGTCTTCTGTACTTGGCTTTGCTTTACATGATTCTGTGGTTGGTCCTACGTGTTGTTAAGGCTTTACCACCCAAAACCTGTCCAGCTATCCCAAACCAAGCATCTGACTTAGGGGTAATGGGGGGCCCGCAGGTCCCCAATTTAAAAAGGTGGTGTAGTTTGATGAGTCCCCATACTTTAAACATGAACCATAAACATGAACCAAATAAAAATTTTAGAAATTGCTTTTCTGGTGGGGGGCGTAATTCACATCTCTTCTCTTTGTAAAACAGTACAATAACCCTTGCTTAGTTTCCACAAGTATTTCTTTACACAGTAGTTGATTCTAACCCAGGCTCTTGCAATACTCTGCTAGGTAACCGACAGGCATATTTTTAATATTTTTAGTTTTTTCACATTCTTTTCAGCATATTTATGAAAATCATGATGTAAACGTACTAAACAAGAGAGCTTTTTTAAAAAGAACTTTTAAAAAAAGGGAACTTGAGCCTCAAAAACTGATTTTAAAGATCATTCCGGATGGTTTTTAAACACTATATTGTCTCCTCTAAAAGCTGAAAAACACTGTTCACTCTGTAAAACAGTTCATAAGAGGCTGTTCCTTAACAGTCAAAACAGGGTTTTTATTGGAAAGAAAAATCGTTTCTCACTGGTTAGCAACAGGCCAGGTGAGAGCAGACCGGAGGCCAGTAAGGGAGGTAAAGGAACAGGACGCAGTCAGGGCGGGGAAGACAAAGTGCTATCAAGTGAGGTCTCAGGAGCAGGGTTGCCCTCCTGCCTCAGCCCCCCGCACAGGCCCAGGGCAGCCTGGGAAAGGCGACGCTTACAGCGGCTGGTGCAAATCCTGACAGGTGTCACAGCTGTGCCTTGCTGGATCCAGCGGCAGGAGTGGGAAGGGTTGGACGGATGGGCAGAGGGGGAGCGAGGTGGGGGCGTGAAACTGGTACACCCTGAGAGCCAGAACTGGTGAGGGTTGCTTGGCTTGGGATCCGCCTTCACAGTGACTGCAGCTGGGCACAGGAGACCCAGGAAGCTCCCAGCTTTCCTCCGGCTGTGTGGAAGCCCACGGTGCACCACCTGCCCATCCTGTCCCCTCTCTAACCCTTCCAGAGCCTCTGTTCCTACCTTGCTGCTTCCCACAGTCCTTACATCTAGACTGCCCTATCCTTGTCCTCAACAAATGGCACCTCTTCACACGCCTCTTATCCCAGGCACCCATCAGTGGAGAACTCCACACCTGTCTGTGCTGGAAATTCTAAGCGCGTCAGAGAGACAGGCAAACATCTGATAGGGGGAGTAGCTTCTTCTGAACGGTACTATTCCTCATTCCAGAAGCCAAATGGATTCCCGACAGTCTTGGGGTTATGGTCAAGTCAGAGGACTGTAACTCTATGAAGCATGTTGCTTAGGGCTAGTTATACGGGAAAAGAGTGAAGGGAAAACCCCTCAATTAATTGACCATCAAAGACAATTTTATTTACTCACAAAAACAAACTCAAAGCCCTTTGCAGCAGCTCTGAGTTCAGACCTTTCCTGCCACGTTTCATGGACCTATACTTTTAACACTGAGCAACTTGTCCTTCAAAGTAGCACTTTGATCCCCACAACAACCCTGTGAGGTAGGTATGACCACCTTCCCCTCCTGATCCAGGTAACAGATGGGGAAACTGAGGCACAAGTTAACAGAGAGCAAGTCACATGGGAGTTCAGGATTAGCACTGGAGTCTGAACACAAAATGACTCTTGGTTCCCACCACGCCCTAGTCACTGGTCCACCTTGCTTCCTGCCATCCCCTTTGGTGATCCTGTGCTTCTGCTTGTGGGGAGGAGCACAGGATTTAAAACCCCATTTTGCCAAAAGCCCCCGCAGACAACAGTTTTCCTTTCACCCAGTCTGCAGAGCTCCGAGGCTCGGGGCGGCGATGTTTGGGCTGAAGCAAGTCATACTGCCTTCTCTCCTCAGAAGCGGGGGGGGGGGGGGGGGGGGAGGGAGGGCTTTCCTCAGCAAAGTCCCTGGCATATGGCATCTGTAACAGACTGACACCCTAACGTCCTGAACACAGGCACGTGGCCAAGGCTTCCCAACCACTCAGCCCCACACGTGCACAGGTGGAGAGCTGACTTTAATGGCATTCCTCCAATGGACTTAGTGTAAAAGAAACAAGAAGGCATCTCGTCCTGGGCAGCAACCCCCGGCAGTGCCCACTGCAGACGGTGCACCCAGGGGCAGTTCTAAAGCAGCTGGAGTCCTGGGATCCAGAGCGGCCTGAAGAGCCCCGGAGTTGGAAAGGATGCAGCAGTGGGGGCAGCAGGGGCAGCGGCGGCAGCAACTCCAGCTGGCTCGCGGGTCAGGATCTGCGAGCAGTGGCTCCCGCCAGCGCAAGGCGCGGGCTCAGGACCGGCTCCTGTCCTCATGGTTCCCAACGATCATCTTGCTGTACAGTTTCTGCTGCTCCTCTTTGAACGTGTCTTTTACCTTCTCCCTCTTCAGACCACCATCCCTGATGAGAGAGAAGTCTGGTGTCACAGCAAAGAAGGCCTCCTATCCACCCTTAGATCACAGGCCCTCGCTGCTCAAAACCCCGGAAGAACCCTTCAGAAACAAAAGCACTCCACGGCTCTCTCCCTCCTGGGGTGACCTCATATACTAACCTGGCCCTCCCCAATTTTACCACTTCTGACTTAAATCTTTCACTCCTGCCCTGGGGTCAGAAGTCGGTACTCACGTTCAGGGTACTTTGTCATTGCTCAAACCTACCTACCAAGGAGTTTACAATGCTTTCTACTCAAACGTTCACCCTCACCTTACTGAAGATAAAGGAGGCATTCTGGCATCATGGAAGGTGAGCCAGCTTTAAGAACGACTGAAACTGTAATGAATCTGTAAATCTGATCTGTGAAATGAAGTCTGTAAAATTCAGACCCAGAGATTCATGCCAACAATGAACATAAGGAGAACTGAGAGTCCTTACTTCTTCTGTGCTTGAGGGATGGTGCTGGAGAGGAATCCAAGTCACGCCCATACTCCTGTGCTCACGGCCCCGGCGAGACCTCCCTCTGCTATCCCCACACTGGGATTTGTTTCCTCAAAGTCCCATTCCTACCTGGCACCCCGACTGCTTGCCTTCATGTTAGGATTAGCATCACCTACCTTCAGTGACTAACAGAAACCCCAGTCCCTTTTCAGGATTTCTGCTACACCTGGACTTCCCCTTTGAGGTACGATGAAGCCCGCCCCCATCGCTGGACAGACCTGACACCCAATGCTCTTATATGTGCGATACCCTTTACGATCCACAGCAAAAGGCTCTCTTTTAAAGGGAGCCCCACTTGTCTTCCTGGGGCCCTGTGGCCAGGAAGTGTGGACTGACACTCCAGTTCGAGCAGCCTGTCAGACCTGAGTTCAGAATCTGGCTCCACTGATTACTCGGCGACTCTGGAAAACAGTCACCTGACCTCTTTGAGCTCTGGTGTGTCACATGTGAAATGGGAGGGACAATCCCCAACCCGCATGGGTCTACCGCGAGGGCGGAGGGAGGTCGTCCTCTCTGGCGCCAGCGGCACGGAGCCTGGCTCACAACGAGAGCTGGAGGAACGTGAGCTTTTTAAAAGGCCATACCTGAGAATCCCCATGTCAGTTTAAAATTTGAATCTCTACTTTCTTTTCCCTAAATGCCCCCTTTAGTCAAGTGCCTAACAGAGCCGACCTTTGAGCTTCAAACGAAGGGTCCCGGAGGGTGGATGATCCCCCGAGCCAGCACTGCTCCCAACTCAGCCCCTGTTATTTGGAGTATCACTATCTCATACTCCAGTGTGCAGGGCCGCACCTATGACCTACGGGCCAAACCTAGCCTCACACCTGCCCTGAGAACATTTTACTGGGACCCAGCCACGCTCATGTGTTTCTGTATGCTGTCCGGCTGCTGTCACTCTGCAGGGGCAGATTAAAGCAGCTGCAACAGCGGCCACACAATACACAAAGTCTAAAATATTTACCGACTCTTCACAGGGAGAATCTGCCAACGCCTGCTCTAGTAGGTTAACAAACTAAATGTAATAAATGAAACTTCCGCTTTTCTAAGGATGGCCCAGTTTTACCAAATATTCAAGATCAGAGGGACCAGTTAATGCAGCTTCCAGATCAGCATCCAGCCACCCCCACCTAAAGAGACAAGGACTGTCTGGGTGCCCTGGCAGATGGATACAAACCCCAGAAGGTACGAAGAATCAACTGCTTCAGGCCCAGCATTCTGGGCTCTGTGTCTCTAAGTGCATGGGGCACTTCTGAGCTGGAACTAGGAGAAAGCAGTCACACTGCTCATTCTCCAAGGCTGATGAGCTTAATTTTCCACACCAGGGAGAGGAGGATTCTTTGTAAAAGGAGTCAACAATTCAGCATCTACTTCAGAAATTCACATCCTGCTCGACTCGGCCGATAAAACCTGGCTCTGACTCACCACAGCAGGTCCACAAGCCCCCCCTGCCTGGCAATGGCGGATTTCACCCTATTGGCAAACTGGACGGCATCTTCATCTGTCTGGAAGAAAGCATAAATGAGACTATTCAACACGGGCTGGCGTCACACAGAAGGAAGCGAAGACCTGTGCATGGTAGGTGAAGACCTACCTCTCTGGTCATGGCAGGCAGGTACCAAACGCTGCAGACAATGGCCCAGCTGGTCATCATTCTCAGCAGGTATGTTACCATCCCGTATTTGCTGCTGTTCCAGAAGGCGTCACCAAATTGAGGGTCATACTGAAAAGCAGTGGAAAACTGGATGGTAAGAAGTCCGCAATTCTAACAAAACGTGGGTGTCGACAGCAACTTGTGTGACTGCTCACCTGGGGCAGCATCAGTTCCAAAAAGCAGCTCCCAGACCCCCTCCATGAACACCTCTGAAGCCATTCTATGCTCGCGCAGTTCTGAACTCTAGCAACATGAGCCCCTCAAATGAACTCAAGATTTTGCTCCAGGTCACGAGGGAGGACTCCCCTACCTGCTTTTCTCAAACAAGTGAGCCCCCCTCTTTGACCCATTTCATGTCTTCCTCACTCACAGATGTAATTCTTTTTTTTTTTTTTTTTTTTAAAGATTTTATTTATTTGACAGAGATCACAAGTAGGCAGAGAGGCAGACAGAGAGAGACGGGGAAGCAGGCTCCCCACTGAGCAGAGAGCCTGATGCGGGGCTCAATCCAAGGACCCTGAGATCATGACCTGAGCCGAAGGCAGAGGCTTTAACCCACTGAGCCACCCAGGTGCCCACAGATGTAATTCTTAAAACATGTTCAAGCATATCCCAAACCAAAGAGAACAGGGTAAGATACTCTCATACCTCCATTCCCCAGATTTAACCTTTAGAACATTCCACCACAAGACTTTGCCTATTGCCAACACTGCGTCGCCCACTCATCCCTGCTGCTACATGTACCTCACCCAAAGACACCAACTTGTTAGTATTTCTGGTGCCCCTGACCAAGGAGAAAACGACAAAGCTTCTGAGAGGCTTCTGTGACGACCCCACTAACAAAGCTGACCGTGCGAGCAGGAGGCTCTGCTCTGACCGTGTCGCTGGCATTCCTCCTTGGCGAACGCGCGCACAACAGCTCCCGAGGTCTCCGCCACGCAGGTGCCGCGCTTCCCGCCAAGCAGCAGACCCACCACACTGTCCTTTGCCAGTGACTCTAATGGAAGCAGAGGCTGTACGTCAGTGGCATTCTGTGGGAAATGTGGCTGAAGCTGTGACCTGCAGTGTCACCCAACAGAAGAGAAGCTGAAGCAGCCGGTAAGCAAGGCGGGGGGAAAGGTGCTGGAGGAAGTTATGCAAGAAGCAACAAAAAGAACGGAGTCCTGGAGGAGAACACCTGGACGGAGTGTCCTGCAACCGCCAGCAAACGTCCGAAGTGCCACCACAGACATGACCTCAGGCTGTGACTGTAACGCAAAGAGAAGAACCAGAGTGTGGAAACGGGAAGAGACGATGAGTGAGCGACGCAGTGTTGGCGATAGGCAGAGTGATGGTGCAGGAGCAGGCTGCCGCTGGTGTCAGAAACACTCACAGGCTTGGTGAGCCTCTCAGGCTGCTCCTCTCCCCCTGGAGCAGCCTGAGAGGAACCCCGGCGGGGATGCTGCGGGAGCCCCACGTGAGGGGTCGGGGCTGGGCGCGAACCACAGGCCTTGCAGGCTCCTCAAGCCTAGATTTTATGATTCTCGAATAGAGACGTGGACCTGACTACACAGGAACGAAGACATTTAGACTGAATTACGGACTAAATGAAGAAATTTAGATTCAACTATTACATTATAATAGCAAAGGGAAATTGGGGAGAAGAATGGGTTTTAAATAGAAACTAATGCCCATGTTTTGAAGAAAGAGGTGTTATCTCTGATAAAGCACTGTATGAATAAACTAGCTGACATCGTACGTGAGAGCCCTTTGTTTAGAGCGGAATCTCTGTTCCATGCTGAGCTGATAGCGTAGAGAGAAAAACGAGGCAAAAACTCAAAATCATGATAAATTTCTCAAAATCAAATAATGGCTTAATTTCGGTGGAAATATAACAGCCTTGAAACTGCTAAGGTTACCTAATTTTGGTTACCAATGAAGGCTTCATAAAAACTAGCAAAGTTATTGTAGAGAAGTTCTTAATCCTGAATGGGTTTTAATAAATCTGGACAGAATGAAATTCCATGTAAATAAAACTGACGGGACTTTTTGTCTGTAGAGGAGCCATAACCGTCCTAAGAGTCCACGTCTCAAAACTGTTTTAAGACCCACTGCTCCACAGCAGGGCTCCCCAAGTGTTGTTCCCACCGGCCCATCTGTAGCACCCAGGAACGGGTCAGACACGCAAGTTGGGAAAGAGCCAGTAGTCTGTGTTTTCCTAGTCCCGCCAGGTGACACTGATACAGCTACAAAGAACTGATGTTCTGGAGTGAACACTGAGAAAGGGCTCTTCTCGTAATGTTTTTAATGCACATGGACGGGGAGCACTGGATACTGAATGCAAGATGGGATGCAGGTGACACGGACAGCAGTCCCCAGGCTCTCCTCCTCCGGCAGACACTGCTACCAGACTGCTTGCTTTCTTGCTGTTCCGGTAGACAGCACCCTCGACAGGTGGCTTGGGGAGTGCGAACCCATGGATCAGTCAGTTCTCCAGCCACTATGCATCTGGCACTCCTGCCCCAGCACTCTGCCTCCCTGGTAGAGGGGAGCGCGGGTGGGAAGCACTGGCTTTCCCAAGAGAAACACCCTGCCTCCCCTGCACTGTGCTAAGTGACGCTGATTCTTTCAACAGAAAGCTCTGCACATGGCACGCAGACCCCGTGAGAGGATGGACACTAAATGCTAAGTATAACGAGCACACACGTCCTTGCTGTTCTACCTAGCTGCGATCTCAGCTTAAGCACTAAACACACCCACATCAGCCTGTGCTGTGTAGACGTAATAACGTGAGTAATAACATTCTTTTAGAAACAGCATGATGTATGCCTTCGTAAAACCAGATGGATGTAAAGGCGGAGAGAGGAAGAAAAGAGGAAAATGATTGACTGAATCCCATCTTCCCAGTAAGTTTGAAGTACAAGCTCCGAAAAGTGGGGGACAGCCTAGACAAGCTCTTAAGATGTATTTCATCTTTATCAGTGGCTCCTGGTATTTACAGTGATACCAAAGCCCAAAGCTGTGCGGCTGCTTCTTCTTTCAGTATTAGGACATATCCACAGCCACACATGCTCACCTCTCCACCAAACGTACACATCCAGCAGGGTCACACCCCTGCTCCCCGCAGCACGCCCCTCTGTAGCGGAGTACCTTACAGAGGCTTACAGAGAGGTCGTAAGTGGGGGACAACATGCGAGCTTGTGATCTGGTTGATGGTCCTCATTCGGACACTCCTGTCCCTTCTAGCCCAGCAGATTCTGAACCATGAACATGTCCCTTCTCTTCCTCTGGAACACTCTACCCACACTATCCTGGCCCAAGCTGCCCCACTGGAGGATCAACCTGCTGACTGGTGACGCCACCTTCTTCCTCCCCTTTCTCTTGCCGCGTCCCATCCACAGCAGATGCGACAATGACCACATGCGCCCTCAGAGGTCTCGTACCTTGATAGCAACAGGGTAAACTGTGGCTCCAATTTCAAAACTTCCCTTTTTGAACATCATCACTGATGTATTATTGATGCAGGTTCCTAAAACACAGAAGAGAGTAAAATGCGATTTCTTTTGGTCCTTCACCTCAGAGATTAGGAGTAAGAACTAAATATAGTAAGAAAAAGTCTTCAAACAGGATAATCTCCCTAGCTTAGGAATGAACACTTAACAGGGATAAGCAAAACACTATACTGTTTCTCATTCTGCTATTACAAGATCACTTTCCCCAATTAACACACCCAGCCTCAATAAAAGGCCAGAGCCACTGAGCAGACTTGGGAGGTCTCAGGAAGAACTCTAGAAGAAGTTGAGACCCCACTGACATATTACAGAAGGGATTCCTGTACTGGGAAGGTCGCACTTTGGCACTCCCAGTCCAAATGCTGCACTTCCCAGAGTTTTTAAGCCCCACCGAAACATCCGTCAGTGAAAACAGATAACCCCAGCCAGGGTTGAGGGACTTGGTTCTGAGGCAACAGCAGAGTCACCATCCTGCATGGCCTCCCCACCCTCCCACAAAGAAACCCTCTGCAGGGTCCCACCCTTTCTTACCCTCTGGGAAGATGAGGATGGGTAGCTTGCTTTTATCCTGCACATGCTCAGTCAGTCTTTGGAAGGGAAAAAGAACACAGAGGCTCAGACAGCTTTACATCCATCATCACCAAAATGTACTTATAAATATGCTACATGGATGTCACACAAACCACAAATGTGATGATCTTTGACAAACCCCAGTCTGAATCTCATAAAGACAAAACATATAAAGACAGGGAAAACCAGATGACTGCAGTTTAACTCATACAGCTGTTCAGCGAAGTATTAAGGTCTATGTAGAGGACACTGCTCAGACCTGGGACAACCTAAAGGACGTGCCTGCGACAGGGCCTTGCTAACAGCACCCTCAAGAAGCACTTGTCACTAGACTTCTGGACAGCCACGTTGGATTGAATGTGCGGTCCACCTGGCTTAATACTGTTCCTGAGAGAAGCGGTAAAGGGAATCCGGGGCAGGCTCGTCTGTCCCTGAAGAAGATGGTCCCAACTGAGCCTTCATTCCTCTCAGTTTCCTGCAAAGCTCTTGCCATTATGTACATCAACTCTATCTTTTTCCCGCTGCCTTAAGTTTGTTTTTATTTGTGATAATGAATTCATCCCGAGATTTCAAATAGCATTAAAAGTTCATATGTGGTTCATTACAATGAGTAATAAATAAAAAAGGTTAAGAGAGATTACAAACTTGACAAATAATACCAAGACTTCCATACTTCTTCTATTCCATATTTTAGGGAAAAAACGTTTTATTATGAAAGCAGTGAGGACTCAGTGTAGAAGACACTACGATTCTACCGTGGAGGGATAACAACCCCTAAAGCGCATAAATCCTAACTGATCACAGAGAGCAACCGGCATTTTGTGGATTTACCTCTTAGCCACCAGGTGGCGATCTTTCACTTCAGAGCGTTCAAACCAGACGTGAGGGCAGGCCTTCACCATGGCTCTCTGGATCACACCCATGAGTCCCCCGTGCACTTGACCCACCTAATCTCACACAGAGGAATAACCGGGAGTGAAGCCACTCTCACACGCAATCCCCACTATGTGGAGACAGCCCCAGATCCCAAAAGGAAAGTATCCCAACCTCTCACCCTCTAACATTTTACTGAAAACATTAATTTTCTCACTATTAAGAAACCATTATTAGACTCTGAATCTTTAATTTTGCCTTTTATTTAGTGATATCAAAGATACATCATTAAAAACATAGCTGAAAACCCGAAAAAAAAAAAATGAAGCTGAGTAATAATACCTCGTGTAAAAAAGTGCTTTTCCTGGGCAGATTCTCTAATGCCCTTGAACCCAGTCCTTTCAAACCCCCTTCCCTGTCCTTCACCCCCTTCCATGGTCTGCCTCAACACCCAAAGGCTAACCTCCAACCGCGCTCTTCGTTATCAACCTACTCAGAAGACCTCCTATCAAAGTCCCACAGAGTTCTCAAAGCAAGAGAAAGAGGCAACAGTCTTACATGTTCCCATGTTTATTTTCTTCAGGAAGAGCTCTCTGAAGGGTCCAGAAACATCCCAGCCCTGAGCATGCTTAAGGTCTTACTTGCCCAGGAAAGCAACAGAGAAAGGTCTTACCATGGCGTAATAGCCATCGCTGGCCAAAATGATGACGTCGATTGGAGAGGTGTGATTGGCCACGCAGATGCCACCATTTCTGGGCCTGTTTTCTCTGTGTTTAGAAAGAATGCAAAAGCAATAAAACCCATGTGAAACAACTGATCTGGAACTCAGCCCTTACTTCACCCACCTCATGGGCTCCGGGAACTCAGAAGAGCCCTCACTGGTGAGGTGCAGGTGAGCCGTGGTTGGCCAGTGCCTGTTCCCCATGTCACACAAGGTGCCCTCACCTGTCGTGGTAGGTAATGATGGCTGTCAGGGCTCGCACGCAGATCCGGTAACACATTAAGTGAACGTGTTTACTCAGGAACTCCTTAAACCTGGTACAACAGGACACAGATTTTTTTACTTTACACACAGGAAGTCGGGAGAAGTTACAGGCTGGAACAATGCAACCATCCCTGCCTACAGCCCTTTAGGACTGCAGGCTATTTTTATAAACATTAGTGCATATGGTAAAACTCTACAGTGCACGAGTGTCTTTATGCCTACATATGAGGAAACAGAAATGACAAGAATTGCTTCAATTTACCGAAGTGACTGGGTTTAGAATTTATACAGCCCTCAAATTTCCAGCAAAGATAAGCCTCCTTGATTATTTTACTTCCAGTCAATGTCTACAGGCAGGGCAAAGGGCAGAGTCTCTAACCTTACCAGCCTGGGGAAGAGAGCTGGCCCCAGAACTTCTAGAAGGAACAAATTTCTCTTAAAACAACAATAACAACAATACAAGGGGCGTCTAGGTGGCTCAGTGGTTAAGCCTCTGCCTTTGGCCCAGGTCATGATCTCGGGTCCTGGAATCAAGCCCGGCATGGGATTCTCTGCTCGGCAGGGAACCTGCTTCCCCCACTTCTCTGCCTGCCTCTCTGCCTAGTTGTGATCTCTGTCAAATAAATAAATAAAATCTTAAAAAAAACACACACAATAAAGCCCTACCTATATTTCTTTTCCTTTTACCAATTTATCAACACAGTAGAATGCTCAAAACTAAATGACATGCCGTTAAATCTGTTGACCCTCAACTACACAGTTGGGAGGTTCCTCCCTTGTCTTAGAGGGATAAGAGTATGAATGTTAGAGGGTAAAGAGCAAAGTCACAGATCAAGACTGGTGAAAAATAACAATGCTGACCCCACTGTTATCACTGGGTTATCTTATCTACCTAAGATGCTGCAGGTCTGCCTGTGCCCAGAGGAGTAGTGTGGGGGGAGCCACAACTGCGGAGCTAAGTGCCCTCCAGAAATGGACTCTTGCAAACAACTCACCTCCCATTTGGCAGGTATCCCACCACGGTGGTGCCTACCACCAGAAGGCTAATCCCAGTAAAAGCAAGAGCTATCCTGTAAGAAGAAGACACGTGAAAACACAGCAAACAAACCCTTGCACTACAGATAGACTGGAACATGTGACAATGAAAGTCGACATCACGAAAACCACCCCCAAAACCATCAGATCACCTAGGATCTAGGTAAGAGTTTCATCTAGAAATGAGAGGCCCAGCATACCCAGATATCATTTTAACTCCAAACTGACAGTAGGCTATGGATTTGGCTCTCAGCGGACGCTATCTCCCCCAACATCAGGCAGCCAGAAGGATGGAAAAGCCTGCTGTTGGCTGCTCTGCCCCCAGGCACCTGCTGTCCTGCTGTCTTACCCTTCCCTTTGGCTCCACACCCTGGCGAAAGCAGAGCTTCTCTGTGGAGCAACAGGAAGTAGAGCCTGAAGGTACCGGCAGCCGGCAAGGTGTACTCAGAATAGCACATGGTACAGAAAACCTGAGAGTTCAATATTGCCTCTGTATTAGAGAGGCAAGCTTGCAGGAAAGATCTGGTCATGTCCAGGGAGGAATGGCCAGAAAGTACACCATGTTCCCTGTCCCTGTGTTTAGGCCAACTAGACGAGCATTTTAGGAAACCCCACGATTTCTGTCTGATTTGCAGAGAATCCAAGGGCCTTTAAAAGATCACCCCCAGTGGACCCTTCCAAGAGTCGGATGGTCTCCCTCCCAAGAGACTGCCAGCGACAGAATCAAACTCTGCTCCTTTCTGAAGGGGGAAAGCAAAGCAGAGTGACACAGGGAGGTCAGCCACACCTCGGGCTTAGGCAGCCGCCGCTCAAGCCCTTTGTCCCCGTCAGGCCTGCCCTCACCTGAGTGGCAGAAGGAAGCAATAGCGAATCAGCACTCCTAAGCCCCACAAGACAGTGAGCCGAAGGCTGATGTACTGGAAGTTATAGTTGGTCCTGCTCAGCAGGTTCCAGGACTCCAACTCCTCTGCTGAGAACCTCTTTGTCACCTCATCATCCATGATGGTCTCCATTCCCTTCCGGCAAAAGTAGAAAATGTCGGAGAGCTCAAACTCTGGAGTGTTATCCAGAGCCTTACTACTACCACTTCGACGGATTTCTTTGATCTCTTCTTCTAGCGAAGTGGGATCTTTTGCAATGATTCCTGTAACAGAGAACACCCGTGTCAAGCAACATGCTGGGAGGAAGCATGTTAAAAATATTCAGAGGCCAGTGGCACCTGGTGGCTCTGTGAGTTAAGCAGCCAACTCTTTGGTTTCAGCTCAGGTTACGATTTCAGGATCCCTCGTCAGTCTCTGTGCTCATCATGGAGTCTGCTTCTCCCTCTCCCTCTGGTCCTCCCCCTGCTCACACTCTGTCTCTCAAGTAAATAAATAAATAAATGAATAAAAGTCTCCAAAATACACAGAGTCCATATACTCCCTTTGATAGAGTGAAGAGTATGTGTGGAATTAAAAGCACTTAGGAACATAGGTCAAAGGGATTTGTGAGATAAGGAGAAAGAGCCAGTCCTACCATTGGTATAGGGCTTGTAAAGTTGGTGGTTCTTCTCCTTGGCGCCTCTCTCCATCCTTAAGGTGGCCCACTGTAAGGAGAAATGACAACACAGAGAATGAGATCCTTCTTCATATAGCAACTGACTCCATATCCATTCTGGGAAAGCCTCAATCCCAGTCACATGAGATCGGACTGTAGCTGAGAAAGCACCCACTCTAAAAGGAAAGTCAAAGCTTCAGCTTCTAGAGCCATCTCCCTCCTTGATGACAAGCAACAGAAGATGAGACACCTAGAGTAGAGGCCTGGAGACTCCAGAAGCTTGGGTAAATTTCTCAGGCCTAGGTTCTCTCCGCCTACATCTGTCTTCAGGGCACCTAAGGAGTCCACAAGCTGGCAGCACACAGACCTGTTTCTCTCACTGCTGAACAGCAACTATTCTCAAACAGCAGAACCAAGCATCCTTTAAGCAACCACCCACCACCTGACGCTGCCTACCTCCCCAATTATTCCAGAAGCAACAATTTAAATAATATATATGTCTAGACTGTCCATCCAGCTCTGAGCAGCCTTGTAATAGAATGACCCCCCCCCCCCACCAAACCTGATACAGAAGGGCTTAGTGTTAAACAAAAATACACAAAAACACCATTTGGAGATTTAAAAAAAAAAAAAAAATCTAATTGGACACTAATGCTAAGTCCCTTAAGCAACTCATCCCAACTCATCTTTTCTATCTATAAAATAGGACTGATAGTATGTCAACCTCCTGCTTCATGGGGTCGCTTAAGATCAAATGAGACATATATGTGACAGAACTTGGGAAACTGCAAAACGCCCTAACTGTCCTCACTGTGACTGAAATAATGATGGCCTCTACAAGACATCTAGAAAAGAAGCCTCCCTTCCTTACCATGTGTCTACCTGTAGTAAGCGAGCCAGGATCTCACCCACTACCCCCGTAAGTTCAGGTGAAAACACGCTCGTTTATCCCTAACTGAAGTATGTTATCACAGTACAGAGAGTGAAGTCCATGGCAAGTCGAAGAAACAGAACAGATATTTTAAAAGGCATCTTTTCAAACTTGTTTCCACAGTTATGCAAGGTGAGAGAGAACCCTGTCATCCCGTGACGCAGCAAAACCCACAGAGCCCGAAGCATTTGGTGTATACTCTGCTGGCAGAGCCTCAAGTACCAGCAGACGGCTCTGGGTGGTCTGGCAGAGCCAAAAGCAGGATGTGAGTTTTTCATCAGTGATCTGACCTCATCTGGAAATTTCTTCAGACACCACTGTCTAGAAAAAACACAGCTTAGAGTCACTCGCTCAGAAGGGGTCTAAGGCAAGAAAACCCACAGCCCATTTTCTATACTTCGGATATTTAGCGCTGATGTTTTCTGGCTCCACGCATGGATGATCTCTTCTAGAAGAAAATGTAAACAAAACTCCTACAATGGAGGAAGGTAGACTCCACCTGGGAATTCCATCTAGGGAAGAGGTGAACTGGTGACCAGGGAGACAAGAGGATCTAGCAAGGCTGCATACAGACACAGGCCTCTCAGCTGGAGTTTGCGGGTTTCCATTCTGGCCAAGTCTGCAACCACAGTCAGAACCAGAAAAACCTGGTTCCATACTGACAATTCTGAAACTCAGAGGAGGCTGCCATATATGACGTCCAGCCTCTGAGCACTAGAATTGAAGTCGGTGAGGACTGCTTCACTCTGCAAAACTCAAGATGGCTGTGGTGTTTGAACTGGAAAGGTGGGTTAAATGAGCCCCTCCATCTCCTAGCTCTATCACAGAGCTGTCATCAACATCGCCTTACCCTCCCTTTTCCACACTTCAGGGATGTTACAAAATGCTTCTGTGTTTAGGAGAGAAGTGCCTAGTCACAAGGCTGGAGGGACCTGGCTGTTAGCTGGGAAGAGCCTGTTCAGGAGGAGAGGCTGATGGGTGAACGGGCAAGCTGCGGCCCGATGCAGAAGACCGAAGAAAAGGGGGCCGCCCATGAGCAGCATCTGGTTAACTCCACAGCCGGCTTCCCTGAGTGGTCCCTTGCAGAGCTAGAGCGTTCAGACATGCAGAACAAAACTGAGAAGCCTAGATTCAGAGCTCATTCCCATAAACCTCCTCTCCTCCCCCTGACGTGAGATGCCATTTACCGAGCTACTGAGCATCAGATTACTACATTACTCCAGTCGCAGCCTCTCCCAGACAGAGAAGAGACCATTTAAGGGCATTAACACTGCTGCACTGTTAGGTAACATCAAAGCCAAGGCAGACCTTGGCAGGTGAAAGGTAGGCCCAGCTCCCAGAAAGGCAGAGGGTGCAATGGTGTACTTTTGCTAGTTATTCATTCTATTGAACACTACAATTTAGGAATTAACCAGAAGTCATAGACTTCGCAACCTAATCTCAGCAGAATCCACCTCCTTTTCAGTCAGCCCCGCCACACTGTCCCATGAACTAACCATATACATCCCAAAGAACAAGACCCTTAGAAAATTCAGGCTCCCATCATCCAGCACGTCTAGTCCCCTGCAAACACCACCTCTTTTAGCAACTCTCTCTTCTCTCCCTGCTTCAGCTGTAACCTCTAAGTAGCTACTAGCAAATGTGCAAATCTTAACTTCACTGAAGTGCCAACCGTACATTCCCGATCGCCTGCTGGGCATCTCCCCATGCAACTCCAACCAGCCCTCACGAGCATGCTGCAAATTAAAAACAGCATACCTCCTCCCAACCCCGATAGTGCTCCCCTCCCTCTGGCCCACCTCCTGTGGCAGTGGGATCACTATCCCTCTAGTCATCCAAGCTTTCGAGTTTCCCATCTGTCACCAAGTCCTATCGATCCTGCCCTGAAAGGGCACTCTTTCCCAGCTGCCTCCTGGGTGATGGCGTCACATTCGCCCCCTAGCTTATTCTCTTGCCTGTATTAATGCCATGGCAATTCAATGGCTCTTTCCTCCCTTCAAGCCACCCAACACATGCTGCCAGTCTGATCATGTCACTTCCTTGCTCAAAAAGTTTCAATGGCTTTTCAATGCCTAGAGAAACATTTGCGTTATAATTGACCTCTCCCTTCTGTGTACCCAATGTTTTTGCTCCACTAAGCTATGTACAGTCTCTAAGCCTCTAATTAAGTAAGTCCCTAATTAAAGTAAGTCTCTGAAGTACAGTCTCTAAGTAAGACTGTACTTTCTTATCTGCACTTCTGGAATGGCTTTTCCTTTTTAAGATTCCAGTTCAAATGCCAACTCTGCTATGAAATGTTACCTACCCAATTCCTGTGGCGTTCGTCCTTCCCAGTGTATATGAATTAGCAACCAATTGTGAATTAGTTATATATGCGTATACTTGTCTTTCTTACAAGACTGTAAAACCTGAGGAAAAGGAGCCAGAAGCAACCTGTGTTCTCACTCCAGCAATCTGATAGACGGTCTTGCACTTAGTAGGCAGTCGCTACTCTCTACTTTAACTCCCAGGGTTTCTCTCCATCAAGGTCTCCATGTGAAAAGCTAAGAGCGGAAAGGATACAACCTACAACTACTTCCCACCACCTTCCCTGCCAGAGTCATACTCTCACCTTCTTCAGTTCATCCGCTCAGCTCATCAGGGTTATGTCAAAGTCACCCCTTTTCACTAGGGTCGGGAGGACATGCCTGATTGACAGGACTGCTTTCACTAGAAGCATATGGCTTCTACTCTGCAGATGAAGCAGCACACGGGAAAGTCTAACGACTTAGGTCAAGTTTCAGAGCTCATCAAAGAGCCCTGGATTTCAAGCTAAGGACCACTAACTCAAAAACTCATGCCCATCCCACTACACACTCCCACTGTACAGCCCTCTTCAGTTTCCTCACAACCACCACTGGCTTTCTAGGACTCTCCATCGGCCACTTCCACTCTAGAGTCTCATGTTTACAATTGCTGTAATGTTTACAATGGTCTCTGACCTGACCCCATCAAGCCCTTGCACATGAGGCAAAATCACCCAGGTCATTTCTTTCCACCTCTCTGTTTCCAGGCTTCCTACTTTCTCTTTCTTCAAACCATTCTCAACTCAATGGAAAGCCACTTCCAGGACTTGTACCCCAGTAATACCATCATTACTATATTGAGGGTAAATCTGAAGCACCAACATTAAGAAAACAACACTTGTAAAGAACACTGCTGCTCTCTGCGCACAAAAACCTTCTGCAACTCAGCACCAGACAGGACCTACACTCAGTTGATGAAGTCTTCCAGGAAAGCGAACCGAGAAGACACCCACCTACCTTCTCCCCTTGGCAGGGATACCGGGATTCATTTTTATACAAGGATGCGCTGATTATGGGAAACCAGCTGTTAAGCCAGGGCTTGCTTAGTTCTGCCAAAAGCACAAGTCCAGGTACTGCATGGACCAACAGGATATGCATTATGAAGATTACTTATTAAAAATGGCCAATAAAATCCCCAAAGAAAATACAAATACAAAATTAGATATATACACTATTAACATAACCATTAAATATGAATGCAGTTGTCAAATACTGAAAGGTAATACATGTACAAAAATGTTAAGGTATTAGGAGCTATGTAAACATGAATGAATGTTTAAAATTCTTTAACATTATATTACTTGTCTGGTTATCTATTGCTACATAACAAACTACCCCCTAGCTCAGAGGCCTAAAACACCACCACCACTTATTTTGTTCATGAAGCTGCAAACTGCATGAGGTTTGCCATCAGCTAGGTGGCTAGAAGACTAAGGACTGGGGTCCTTTGCGGACTGCTCGCTCCTGCATGTAGCACTCGATGTTGGCTGTCAGGGCATTCCTGGGGCTCTGAGTTGGAATACGGAACATGTGGCCTGGGCTTCCTCACAACACAGCCGCTGGGTGCCAGGGGCAAGCACCCCAACAAGCAGAAGTTATACTGCCATTTCTAACCTAATCTCACCTATTACACAGTAAAATTCATGTCCATTACGTTCTGTTTGTTAGAATTAAGTCATAAAGCAGGACCCCCTATCCAAGAGGAAGTCAATCAGACTCCACCTTTTGATGGCAGACCTCAGAATCACTTGGGGAGTTTTGAAAATATACCCATCTAGACCAATTAAGTTGGGATATCTGGGGAGATTCTACTGCTCCCAAATAAGTACTTTTAAAATGCTTCCCCAGGTAGTTCATATGTAGTGGTGGACAGTCCCACAGAATTACGGTGCTCTCTGAGCTTTCCTCCAGCTCCAAAATTATACACAGCAGTCTGATTTAGGAAGGATAAAGAGGCTAAAAAAGGTAAAATAAGTCTATTAAAAAACACCCACATATGTAGAAGTAAAATGCTTGACAATAATAATTTAAAGGATATTAGAAGAAATGGAATTAATATTGCTAGAATTTAAAACAAAACAAAACAGGACAAAACACCCACAATTGGGGCTCCTGGGTGGCTCAGTTAGTTGAGCATCTGCTTTCAGCTCAGGTCATAATACCAGGCTCCTGGGACTGAGTTGACTGGGCTCCTTGCTCAGCAGGGAGGTACCTGCTTCTCCCCCTGCCTGACACTCTTCCTGCTTGTGCTCTTTCTGACAGATAAATAAAATCTTCTAAAAAAAATTAAAATAAGGGGCACCTGGGTGGCTCAGTTCTTAAGCGGCTGCCTTCGGCTCATGTCATAATCCCAGGGTTCTGGGAATGAGCCCCACATGAGGCTCCCTGCTCTGCAGGAAGCCTGCTTCTCCCTCTCCCACTCCCCCAGCTTGTATTCCCTCTCTTGCTGTCTCTAATAAATAAATAAAATCTTTCCAAAAAAACTTTAAAAAATAAAATAAAACCAGTTGGGCCAAATCCAACTTGAGTCTAATACTAATCCTGATAGCATTCAGTTCTTAACTGTCCATTAAGGTCAACTCAGAACAGTAACAGAGTCAGAAAAGACCAGACATTCCTGCAGAGCCACCTACAACCTTGCTGGAATGGTATCAGTCCTTTCTAGCCCACCCCCGACTCTAGCTTATACGCCAAGTTGTAATTATCCATGCGGCTCAACAGGACAGTACCCAGAGTACCCAGAATCCTTTCAGTGCCTGATAGACACATCTCTAGGAAATAGAAGTACAAATCCAGTTCTTGAAATCCTAAATCTTGAGGTCAAAAATGGGTACATACATAAATATACACACATATACCCAAATCACTTCTAAATCACTGTGCCTTAAACTAGCAATTTTCGAGGCGTGATCAGCAAAGAAAATTCTCTGATGGCCCAAGATTACCCATCCCAAGGATCAACCCAACCATATATATTTAATGAATTTCAGCTATGTAATTATAATCCATATTAAATGTTACAAAAATATACATTTAGAAATACAGTCATAATTAGAAGGATTTTAGTTGACTAAACTTTAAAATATTAACTTGAGGAGATATATTCAAAACGGAAGAGAGAATATACATGGATGCTAGGCCTTCTGTGGCCCAAAGTGATGCAAGTTAGAAAATTTTAGCTACTGCGGAATAACTAAAGGCTAATGCTATGATTTCTATGTTTTAAAAATAAAGATTTCCATAGATCTGTGAGTTAGCCACTTGCTTCTAAACTTGAATGAAAGCTAGCCATCACTCAGTGTTGTCTCCTGAAAAGTTTACCAGCTGTTCTACTGCCCCTCTACTGGTTTTTCACAGTGGAAAAGGGCCACTGTATTAACGAGTATTAAGTTATATGGCCCACAGGAATCCTGGGCTCTAATGAAGATTTTCTTGGACTGAAATATAAGAAAATCACATTTCCTGATTAATTAAAATAAATACTACACGTAAGCAAAGTAGCGGGTCCAAAGACCGACTAGGTTGCCACTTCTCAAACTTCAGCGTGCACATCCATCACCTGGATCTTGCGGAAATGCAGACTCTAATTTAGCAGGTATGGAGTGGGCCCGAGACTTCCATTTCTAACCTGCTCTTAGGTGAAACTCAAGCTGTATCCATACTACTCTCCAAGAAGCAAGTAACTAGATAACCTCAGAGACCATCTGCAGGGCTCAAAAATCAAACAATCGACAACAGTACTCAGACACAAACACGTACACTCTAGCAGCACTACTGACAATAGCCAGAAGGTACAAACAGGCCAAGCCACCTCCCCTGGTGCAGGAATGGATAAACAAACCATGGTACAGAAACACAGTGGAATATTATTCAGCCATTAAAAAAACAGAAGTACTGGAATACATTATAATGTGGATAAATCTCAAAAAGACGTTAACTGGAAGAAGGCAACCACAAGAGAGGGCAACCACAAGAGAGCACATCTGCTAGAACTCCACGAATACGGACTGTCCAGCAAAGGCAAATCCAGAGCTGGAACATAAACTCATGGTGGCTGGAGCATGGGACAATGGAGGACAGCTGCTTCATGGGTGTGGGGTTTCCCCTGCAGAGATGAAGGTGTCGGGGAACTCAGCAGAGGTGATGGCTGTACAACACTGTGAATGTAATAAATGCCACTCTTACATGTGACAAAAACACTCTTACAGGAGTATTAAATACCAAAACCCAATATTCAATAATACCCAATAAAAAACAGTTACCACTATAAAGTAACATTTCTAGAACTCAATCATTCAGTCTCTGTTTTCTCACTGACAAAATGTAGATACCCTGTCCACTGAAGAATTATAAGGAACCAAAGGAAAATGAATGAATTTATTCTGAACCATAAGATACTATGTGAACAAATAACTTCTTAAATTTTTTGTTTTCTCAAATTATATATGGTCTCAGCTATGAAAAAGAATACCTCAGGATTTGGTGACAACTGAAAACAGATACTGCTAATAAAGTACCAACTTTCTGGATAGATATTAAAAGTCCTGTGGCAAAGATCAACTTCCAGAAATAGTTCCTTTACACTGTGGACTGTTTTGTTCAGGGTATCATTAGCTACTTCTGACATATGTTAAGAAGTTAATTGTCCTTCTCCTGTATCTTTAAGAAAATCAAACAATTCATCAAATGCCCTGCCCCGTTATCTTTCATCTGAAATGCAAGAACCTATTTAAAATATTTAAGTCTAAAAAGAGAAAAAAGTCTCTCCCAAACCTATTAGTGAGGGAATATGTGAGCAGCAGCTCTATGTTTCATTATTTGCTACATAAGATAAGGCAGAGTCTGGCAATGATTTTTTCTTAAATGCTAAGCCCCTCTCTTTGAAGGTATGGAGTTATGGAATAGGTTCCTTTGCTTGGAAGAATCAAGCATACATACAAGTACCTTACCTTGGAAAGAAAAGGTCTGTTAAATGCTTTCACAGGTATACATTTAGGGAAGTTTTTACTAAAAATGCTACTTTCCACTCTCCCAAATTTCTCTGTATGCAATAAAGAGATAATCTTTCAAATAAGAAAAAAACTTTACTGGGGCACCTGGGTGGCTCAGTCCATTAAACATCTACTCTGGCTCAGGTCATGATCCCAGAGTCCTGGGATTGAGCCCCACATTGCGGAGGGTGGGGGGTATCCCTGCTCAGCGGTGAGTCTGCTTCTCCCTCTCCCTCTGCCTGCTGCTCTGCCTACTTGTGCCTCTTTCTCTCCATCAAAAAGATAAATAAATAACCTTAAAGAAAGGGACGCCTGGGTGGCTCAGTTGGTTGGACGACTGCCTTCCGCTCAGGTCATGATCCTGGAGTCCCGGGATCGAGTCCCGCATCGGACTCCCAGCTCCACGGGGAGTCTGCTTCTCTCTCTGACCTTCTCCTCGTTCATGCTCTCTCTCAATTAAATAAATAAAATCTTAAAAAAAATAAATAAATAACCTTAAAGAAAAAAAAAAAAAAAGAAAGAAAAACTCTGTACTAATAACAGCATTTCTCCCCTCCTCCGTGAAGCAACCATTTGTAAATAGTAAAACTTACCGCAAAGATTTTTAACAAAGTTTTCATGTAGAGCTTTCGGATGCCAAAGGAGACTCCAAAAATGGCAGGGACTATGATGAAAACAAGGAGGAGGGTGAAGAGGACAGTCAGGGAGATGCCCAGAAGGTTGACAATCAGGCTATCAAAAGGCAGCAACAGGAACATGGTGGAGGATCCAGGCAAGGCCAGTGCCCTCCCCCGAGAACAAACCACCGTCTTCCGATGGTCCCGTCAGACAGCACCAGCCTGGGAAAGAAAGCAAGTCCCCATAGGATAGCAAACCCCGTTCCAAGTCACATTATTTGACTGCCTACAGGCAGAAGGACAGTAAAAAAGGCCACAGGAGGCAGCCCGAAAATGCCAGCTCTCCCCAGAATTGATGGACTTTGGAAGTGAGTGAGGCAGGACCAATCTTCAGTGCAAGCATCCGAGTCCAGGCAGAGTTTGTGTGAAAGTGCGTAGTGAGGGAGGGATCCGCTCTGCTACTTCCCGCTCCTTCCAGAAGTTTTACTTTTTCTTTCCTGCTCAAGAGCATTTAACAGATAAATCTGTTCTGAAGATCTGTCATTGCCAGAAGTACCAAGAAGAGTTCAACTTGGTGCCAGAATAATCCTGATAACTTTTGTGGGGGCGGGGGGATGGGTGACTGCTGGCTCTTCACACAGAAGGCTACCGAACTTGAATATGTGGAAATTAAATAATTGTTTTACTTAAAACTCCTTCATAAGCTGAAAACTGTGTTCATTGTAGAGAGTTCACATCTGGCCCCATTCTTCCTCTCGAGAGGCTCCTGGTGCGTGCTGCTTCCAGGACCCTCCAACTTGGAGAGCTACAGTCTTTGCCAGCAGGACACAGATGCTGGCACAGAATGTCTCATGCTGCCTGCGTTGAGTGTAACTCCAGACGTGTCTGGCATTGGTTTCCTCTGGATATTCTTCTCCCTAAGGCCCCCTTCTCAGCAGTGACCTGGGTTCTTGGCAAGAAGTTGCTTACATGCTGCCAAAGCTGTGGGTGGAAACAGAAACACCATCAGTCACACAAATCAAGAGGAGAAACATCAATATGCTTTGGAGGTGGGGGGGCCTGTTGTAGAGTAAGCCTAGAGTCAGTGCCAGCTTCTCGAGTCATCAAGGTCAAAGGGAGCAGGCACAGCAACAGGTGGCAGACGCAAATGCAGAAAGCAAATGGAGATGTTTCATATGGCTTTAATTCCAACAAATAATCTGTGGCCAACTTTCTGAAGAGAAAATATATGGATATATGCCACATTTTAGAAGTCTGGACAAAAGATACACCATGTATGGATATATACCACGTTTCATTTATACTACAGAAGGAGACCGCCCTCCTACTTGTCCTCAGCTCCCCAGAGTCCTTGTCTGCAGACGCAACCATGTTACCAGCTTCATATTTTTCCCAAGGTACTCTGTGCTGAGGAGGAAATCATAACTTGCTTTTCTGCTTACCCCTCACCCTGACAACAATAATGATGCCATATTCTGCACACTGTTCTTCAACTTGTGTTTCAGTTTGTGTCTTCAGCTTACCGTGTCTTGGACGAATACTCCATCAGCACATGCAGGGCTCCCTCACTCTCTCCAGGTGCACAGTTCTCAACTTTAAGACTATATGTACCAGAGGGGCACGTGAGTGGCTCAGTTGGTTAAGTGACCAACCCTGGTTTCGGCTCCGGTTGTGATCTTAGGGTCATGGGACTGAACATTGCAACAGGGTCTATACTTAGCAGGGATTCTGCTTAAGAGTCTCTCTCCCTCTGACCCTCCCCATTTGCATGCATGCCTGCACTCTACTCTCTAACAAATAAATTAATTTAAAAAAAAAAAAAAAGAGAGAAGAAGTAAGGCAGAAAGACTGTACCATAAGTCAGTTAACTGATTTCCTGAGGTTGAACACCAATGTTTCCACTTTTTTGTTATTTAAGTAATGTAATAAACAACCCTGTGCATACGTGATTTAGCATACAAAATGCACATGGAAATATAAATATATGTTCAGGATAAAGTCTAGAAATGGAATTGCAGGGGAAAAGGAAACACAGTTATAATTTTATAAGATGTTATCACACTTTCTACATGTTGATTAAACTCCAGCTGTCTATCTCCCACACTGGTCACTCTTTTTTGTTTTAAAGACTATTTTCCTTAGAACAGTTTGGGTTTCACAGCAAAACTAAATGGAAGATAGATTTCCCACATACCCCCATCCCTAACATGACTAACATATGTATAGTCACCCCATTATCAAGAGCTGCACCAGAAGGGTACATTTGTTACAAGTGTTGACAAACCTACACTGACACATCAGAGTCACCCAAAGTCCTCAGCTTATATCAGGGCTCACCCTTGGTGCTGCACATTTTAGAAGTCTGGACAAAAGTAAAATGACATGTATCTACCAGGATAGTATCATTTAGTATTTTCATTGCCCTAAAAATCCCCTGGACTCTGATTATTCATTCCCCCCTTTCCTGAGGCCCTACCCTGGCCATCACTGCTCTTTTACTGTCTGGGTAGTTTTGCCTTTTCCCGAACGTCTTATAATTGGAGTCGAATTTTCAGATTGGCTTTTTCCACTTAATACAGCCACTCATGAACTCCACTATTTTAAATATCTTACAAAAGCATTTCAATTTTATATTACTTATCCCTAACCACAAGTTGCCAATGCAAGTCCTGCACTTGGGAAAGTCCTTTCAAATCTCTGGCAAACACTGCAGATTCACACCAATCATCTTCTGGCTCAGTTCCTACACATTCAGAAGGTCAAGAAATTGAACAAATAAGTAGGTTACTACCTTTACCTTAAATTTTGTCCAGTGATTTTTTAGAACTCTTAGAGCCCTTTCATAGGTTCTTTTATAACCTGACAACGGTATTACTTCCATTTTATCAATTAGGAAATGAAGACAGAGCGAGACAGATCTAGTTCTTCAGACTCCTAACTCAGTACTGCTCCCACACATTTCATGATTAAATCCAACGGACAAGGTATTTCGTGGCACTGAGTCACAAACAGTAGTTCCTGTTTTGGATCCTCCAGTTCTTCCACATTCACACGGTCACCACCACTGCTAACTTTTACCGCATGCTAACAACACCACAGAGCCTGAGCTCACATGGCAAACATTTTCCATATCTGACCTCACCTAAGTCTCACAACCCTATGGTGGAGTTTTACTACCACTGCTATCTGACACAGGGCAAAACCGAGGCTTAGAGGATTAAGTATGTTACCCAGAATGACACAGCTACTAAGTAGCAGAGCAGGAATCTGGAGCAGGGGCTCTGTCTCTCAGTCCCTGCTCTTTAACCAGTATGCCCTCCTAGCTCTCAAACTACCCTGGAATAAATTAACACTTCCTTTGTGCCAGGCCTGGTCTACAGAACTTTCTGTGGTCAGGGAAAAACCACAAGGCCAAACTGGATTCATGTATCAGAATTTGGTGTTCTCGGAATCCCAGGTACAAACCTGCTCTTTTATATAAACTGGCCAAACTGACTCCACATGCCAGATTTCTAACAACAACCCAGCAGAGATTGAGGAAATTAGAAATATTCCTGATTAATTTGCTGAGTCACTGTATTCTTTAAACCTAATTCCTGCCTAATTGTAGAGCCCCATCTCTTCCCCTCTTCGGTCCCTGTCTCCCTTGTCCAGCATTCCCCTGGGAAAGCAGCAGCAAAATCCCTCCGTCCCACTGGCCATGGTTACCCTGAGTTTCATGGACACAAGGTGACAGACACTAGGGTCACTGTGACTTCCCATCCAAGAGTTTAGATCTCTTTTCTTTGAATCACAATCAACTGACAATTCCCAAGGTTATTCTGGGTTCATGTCCCCAAACATTAAACACATTTAGCAATAAACTAATTTCTTTACTTAGTTCAAGGGTTGGAGAACCAGGGCCTGTGGGCCAAATCTGGCTTTGGCCTGTTTTTCTAAGACTCGCAAGCTAGGAATGGTTTTTGTATCTTTAAAGAATTGTAAAAAAACAAAGAATAATTTGTGACAGAGACCACGGCCAGCAAAGCCTAAAATACTTCCTATCTGACCCTAGAGTTTGCCAACCCATGACCCAGCCACTCTTTCCCCTGACCCAGGGGCACTCCCCTCTATCGTCCTGCCCCACCCCTTGAGCTCATGTTTTTGAGCGCCAGACTCCAGAACAAAGAGAATAGTCACTTAGCCAAACAAGTTATCTGGCCAACGCTGAACAATCCTCACATAAATTCTTAGAAGTAAAGAGAAAAAGCAAGCAAACTGCAGTTATCAAACAGAGTTCCCAACATCTTGCTGGATTAGCAGAGCAGCCACTGAAACCAGAAGACTGCTGTCTTAGGCCCCCTTAACAAACAAACTTTGATATCTGGAAATAATATCAGAAAATTAGTCATGGCAGAGCTCTACCACACCACAATTTCCAGATAATTGTGGATAAATTATCTGGATAATTTCACTTAGGAGAATAATCTCACTTAGGAAAGGCTATCCCTTTGCTTCAAATAAATATGACTCCATAACCATGAGGTAGTATTTGCTCATTTCTCTTAATTTCCACAGCTTTCAGCCAAACGCACACAGAGTTATTTGCACCAAAGTACCCCTAACAGCCCAAAGGGTCCAGAGAAAAACCCAAGAACCAAGTAGTTATGAGCCTCTCAGAAGACACAACCCACCACTAGCTAAACTCTTCAGCCCACTGAATGGCAAATGGGGCCTTTAGACTTTAGGCCCCCAATGACCCAATTTCTAGTGTTCCTCAGTTCTCAGAGTGACAAGTTCATTCATTCAACATATATTCACTGGGCACATAATATATGCCACACATTAGGTCAGGTGGTATTTAGAGGTGAGCAAATATGCCTAGAAACAGGTGTTAAGCAAATAAGCATACACAAAATTTCACACTTTGATGATTGTTAGCAAGAAAAACAGGATCCTGGAAGAGAAAATAACAGAGGGAACTTCATTTATATCAGCTCATTTAAACCAATTCTGACCCAATCACAAGACAAGGACATTTCTGATTCAAACTACAGAACCAAATACAGCTGACCCTTGAACAGCAATACAGGTCTGAATTGTGCAGGTCCACTTACATATGGATTTTTTGGAAAAATATAGTGCCATAAATGTATTTTCTCTTATGATTTTATTTAAAGATTTTATTTATTTATTTGACAGAGAGATCACAAGCAGGCAGAGAGGCAGGCAGAGAGAGGGAAGCAGGCTCCCCGCTGAGCAGAGAGCCCGATGTGGGGCTCAATCCCAAGACCCTGAGATCATGACCTGAGCCAAAGGCAGAGGCTTAACCCACAGAGCCACCGAGGCCCTCCCACTTATGATTTTTTAAAAATGTTATTTGAGACAGAATCTGTGCATGCACACGCAAGAGAGGGAGCAGAGGGGGAGGGAGAGGAAAAGGGAGAGAATCTCAAGCAGACTCCATGCTCAGGGCAGAGCCCAGAGCAGGGCTAGATCTTACAACCCTGAGATCATTACCCGAGCATATACCAAGAGCTGGGGGTAGAGGTGGGGGCGGCTGGGTGGCTCAGTCGTTGGGTGTCTGACTTTGGCTTGTGTCATGATCCCAGGGTCCTGGGATCAAGCCCCACATCAGGCTCCTTCTCCTGCTCCTTCTCCCACTCCCCCTGCTTGTATTCCCTCTCTCTGTCAAATAAATAAATACAATCTTTAAAAAAAAAGAAAAGAAAAGAAACTAAAAGACGGACACTTAACAAACCAAATGAGCCACCCAGGCTCCCCTCATTATGATTTACCCTGGGACAACCATGACCTAAGCCAAAGGCAGCTGCTTCACGACTGAGCCACCTGGGCCCCCGGGCCATCAGAATTTTAATACACACAACCTCAGCTCCAGCAATTCTACCTCTAAAAATGTATCTTAGATTAAAAAAAGATAAATCAGAGGGGTGCCTGGATGGCTTAGTCAGCTGACCATTCAACTCCTGATTTTGGCTCAGGTCATGATCTCAGGGTCATGATCTCCACTGTGGGCGTGGAGCCTGCTTAAGATTCTCTCTCTTCTTCTCTCTAGGCCCCGTCCTGCTTGCATACTCTCTCTCTAAACAAAAAACAAAGAAACAAAAAACCTCATAGATTAGAGCAGTAGTTTTCAACCAGGGGCCATCTGCCCCCTAACCTCTCCCTCAACACTCTCCCCACCATTTGGTAATGTCTGCAGACCTTTTAGTTGTCAGGACTTGGGACGGGGAGCTACTGGCAATGAGTACAAAGACGACAAGGATATTGCTAAACATCCTGTAATACGTAGGTCACCTCTGGCAGCGAAGAATTACTCGGCCCCAAATGACAAGGGTGCTGAGGCTGAGAAACCCTGTACTGATGCATATATAAGATGATGTGTGTGCACATTTACTGACTGCAGCACTGTCTATAATAGCCAAGGAAACATCACCGGCCACAATCAACAGAAGATACAATGGAATGCTAGTCATCTATTAAATGAAAAAAGAATTTACTTGTGCACTGATAAACAATCTACCAGTTAGATGCCAAACAATGCCCCCAGTAAATACCAACTGAGAGGGAGGAAAAGGAAAATATATACAGTTTATATGTATTTGCAAAGATACAGATCTCTGGAAAGATACAAAAATGGCTATAGTTGCTGCCTCTAGGAGTGTAAGGGAGAGGTCACTTTATCTTTTTGCTACCTTTAAAATCTTATTTACCATTTTGAATAGGTAACAGTGCTGAGTGAACTGAATGTCAAGTGTATCAGAGTAGTGGAGTAGAAGAAATTTGCTTGAATGGAAAGCCCTTGCTTCGGAGGAAGTATACAGTGTTTCCAAGGGAACAGGGCAGCACTCAGAGCTACTAGGCTGAAGTGAATCTGAAGTGCTAAAAAAACCAAGACTAAAGACAGAGCTGACATCGATCCTAGATAAAATAAATGGTTCAAGACCAAGTCAAGATACAGTAAGCTAAAGGATAACTCAACTCACCAGAAAGAAGACAGTAATACAGTCAGTTCTAGGGTCTTTGTCTTAACTAAGTCACTGACCTTACATAACTTTCCCCTTGCCTACAAAGGACTAACCCAACTTGGAACCGGGTAATAAGAAACCTGGTACCAAGATCCCCAAAGCAACATGAAGTCTCCAGAGCTGGAAAAGAAAAAAACAGACAAAGGTCACAGGATATTTGGTTCATTATTCCTGGCCTATACACTTTAAAATGGTCAATCAGCCTAAGAAAGGACAATTTGACTTACTGGAGTTTTAAGACCCACAACATTTCATTACCTGACCTGAGCGCTGCTCTGAGAGCTCCACATATGTAATTGGAAGCAACTTTCTGGACTTTTATTTACTTTTTAACTTTTTTCTGTCTGGCTTATTTCACTCAGCATAATTACTGTGAGAGTCCTTCATGTTGCTGCACAGGTCACGAGTTCATTCCTTTTTACTGCTGAACGGGAGTCCAATGTATAGGTACACCACATTCGCCTACGCATTCACCTACTGACCAACAACTGGACTGTTCCGGTTTGGAACTGTTACGAATAAAGCTGCCATCTACAAGTCTTTACACAGACAAACAGTTTAATTTCTCTTGGGTAAATAAATACCTAGGAGTGTACTGATGGGAGCCTAAAGCAGGTATATGTTTACCTGCCAAACTGCTTTCTTTCTTTTCTTTCTTTCGTTCTTTCTTTTAACGATTTTATTTATCTGTCAGAGAAAGCGCAGAAGCCCGGGGACTGGCAGGCAGAGGGTGAAGCGCGCTTCCTGTTGAGCAAGGAGCCCAGGCAGGACTCTGCCAGACTGGATCCCAGCAGCCCAGGGTGGTGAACTGAGCCTAAGGCAGACTTAACTGAGCCTCCAAGGCATCCCGCCAAACTGCTTTCTAAAGGGTTGTACCAACATTTTGCATCCTCACCAGCAATGTACAAAAGTTCTATTCGCTCTACAACCTCACCACCACTTGACAGGATCAGTCTTTTTAATTTTAGAAACACGAATTGATGTGAAGTGGCAGCTCATAGTTTTAATTTGCACTTCCCCAATGACCAATGATATTGAATATCTTTTGTGCTTATTCACTATCTGTCTATCTTCTTTGGTGAAGTGTTCAAATCTTTACCCATTTTTTATTAGGTTATTTTATTAGTTTTCCTACTGGTTGTTTTTTAAAAATCAAGCTCCCCACCCCACCCCCAACTAAATAGTGTTATTTTAAAATGAGAGAGCATTATTCCTGGCCTATACACTTTAAAATGGTCAAGATGGTTAGAGAGAGAGAGAGAGAGAGAGAGAAGATTGATCCCACAGACCCCCCCCCCCAAAAAAGGACAAGCGGAGCCCAATGCAGGGTTCAAACTCAGGATCCCAAGATCAAGAGTCGGATGCTTAACCAACTAAGCCACCCAGGTGCCCCAGATCTGAAGCGTTTAAAGAAGACCCTGAAAATAAAATATGTGCATTAATAACAAACATAAATATTTTTTCCCTCCCCATTCCTCTGCTGTGTCATCACAAAGGTACAAAATTTGTGGACCATCAGACTTCTCTATTCAACTTGCTACAAACTTGAAGCACTCCTAATTATGCAGAGAAAAATCACTAAGACATGAAACAAAAAAAAACAATGATCACAATCACAAACTATTGTAACCTCAGAATTGAGTATTACTAAGAACCTAAAATCCTCCTTTATCTTTATGCTGACAGTGACTCCGTGTTGTCCAACACAGCAGCCACTCATCACATATAACTCTTGAGCACCTGAAATGTGGGTAGTCCAAATTGAAATATGCTGTAAATGTAAATAAGATACACACTGGATTTAAATGTTCTGTGAAAAACTAAATGTAAAAGACCTCATTAATAATCTGTATCTTGATTACACATTTAAGTGACATTCTGGATAATTTGGGTTAAATAAAATACATGATTAAAATTATTTTCATGTTTCTTTGTACTTTTTTAAAAGTGGCTCTTACATGGGATGCCTGGGTGGCTCAGCTGGTTAAGCGTCTGCCTTCAGCTCAGGTCATGGTCCCACCATTCTGGGATCCAGTCCCACCATCAGGCTCCTTGCTCAGCAAGGAACCGGCTTCTTTCTTTGCCTGCCACTCCCTCTGCTTGTGCGTGTGCGTGTGCGAGCGCTTGAGTGTGCTCTCTCTCTGACAAATAAATAAAATCTTTGAGGAAAAAAAAATTTTTTTAAAAAGTAGCTATTACAAAATGTAAAATTATATATACGATGTGTTCTCTATTTCTATTAGTTAACACTGATCAAATATGTTTATTATTTATTTATTTATTTGACAGAGAGACACAGCAAGAGAGGGAACACAAGCAGGGGAGCAGGACAGGGAGAAGCAAGCTTCCTGCTGAGCGGAGAGCCCAATGCAGGGCTCCGATTCCAGGACCCTGGACTGGAATCATGACCTGAGTTGAAGGCAGATGCTTAAAGACTGAGCCACCCAGGCGTTCCTATTTATTTTTATTTAAAGGGGCTCCACACCCAGAGCGGAGCCCAATGCAGGGTTCAAACTCAGGATCCCAAGATCAAGAGTCGGATGCTTAACCAACTAAGCCACCCAGGTGCCCCAGATCTGAAGCATTTAAAGAAGACCCTGAAAATAAAGTATGTGCATTAATAACAAACATAAATACTTCTTCCCTCCCCATTCCTCTGCTGTGTCAAGAAAATGGTCCCATAGAGGAGCTTAGAACTGGAACTCAGGAGTCTCCTTAGTTAAGAGCTCAGGCACAACTTTGTTACTACCTGGTCTGTACATCATTCAGCTTCCCTGGATTTCAATTTCCTCACCAGTTTTTTTGGAATTTTAATTCAAAAGGTCAACAAAAACTTACTATGTTCCTCCTTTTTACAAAGCATCATTCTAATATTGCAGATCTTGGGCTTCTAGTTTATTTGACAGAGAGAGAAATCACAAGCAGGCAGGGAGGCAGGCAGAGAGAGGAGGAAGCAGGCTCTCTGCAGAGCAGAGAGCCGGATGCGGGGCTTGATCCCAGGATGCTGGGATCATGACCCGAGCCGAAGGCAGAGGCTCTAACCCACTGAGCCATCCAGGCGCCCCGGGCTTCTAGTTTAAAAAAAGATGCAATGCACACTCAAAGAGTGCCCAAAGAAACAAGACAATGCTGTGACTGGGTTGCAGGTGCATGGGTATGCATATTTTAAAGGAGAGAGAGTACCTTTAAAGGAGTTAGGAAAAACTGCAAGCTTTAGAACATTCCTACAAATTCTAAAATTCAGTGCTTTTTAAAAAAGCGTTCTTCAAGCTATCCTAAGTATTCTGTAGTTTAGTGATACATGGAATTGATGATACTTGATCAAGTCCTCCTTGAGCACAATGACACAGAAAGAAGTAAATGCCTAGCCATAATGAGGTTCTATTTTATTTGAAGAAACAATTTTGTAGTACAGTTCAATCAGGATCAGATAATCTCTGGCTTCTATCTCCAGAAAGATTTTTAATAAAAGGTAACATTTTGTGATGTTCATACAGATATGAGAAGTGGTTTATTCTTCAGCAGAAACTAGCTACAAGGTTAGAATCCTAGCTAACCACAGCACTCTTTCTGATACCACAAACACACACACAAACCCACACTAGGGGTACCCGGGTGACTCAGTCGGTTAAGTGCTGACTCTTGATTTTTGGCTCAGGTCATGATCTCAGGGTCCTGACGGTAAGGCTCTGTACTTTGTGTGGAGCCTGCTTAAGAGTCTTTCCCTCCCCCTCCTCCTCCCTCTCTCCACCCTCCCTCTCTAAAAACAACAAAAACCCCACAAAACCCACACAAAATCATAAAAGTTCTCCCTGCATCCATGTCTGTAGGGCAATGATTTACCAAGACACCCCAATGCTGTTCTCTCAGCACTTAGTTTCATAAGCTGAATGCATGGGACGACCACTGTATTTAAATCACAAGCTAACAAAAGTAAATCTTGAAAATAATTTACAAACACTTTGTCACATCATATAAACACAACTTAAAAGCAAACTCAATGAACTCTATATACAGAAATTCCTTTGCTCACAGTATTCCTTGGAGGTAAAATATCCTCTCCAATTTTAAGGGTGAAGACTCTTAAACTTCACAGCACAAAGTGTGCTAAGAAATACATACTATGGTTTTGTTTAAAATGAAAACAAAAAAAAGACAAAGAAAAAAAAGAAATGAAAGCAAACACCTAATCCATGTTACATCTAGCTGAGGATTTTTATCTTTTAATGTCAAGAAAGGATGTTTCATAGAAAGGTTCTATTGTTCTGCTATCAAGAGCAAAACCAGGAGTGTATGCCAAATCATTCATTTCCCTTAGCTGCTCTTTCTGAAATAGCTGTGAATGTTATCTCCATCTTTTCAAGTTCGTAATTATTCTCAGCTGGTATTCCCCTTCTAAGGTCACATTTTTCCCATGTTTACTAAAACTGGAATTAGAATTTCTCATTTGTCCCATATCTGACATAAGAAATATTTTAAGACATATCCCCTAATTTCATTATTCCAGAAATTGATGGAAAAGTTCCTATTAACCCATCCAAACCTTTCATTGTTAGAGCCCTTCCACACACTTCCCTTTCCTAAAAGAAACAACATAAAGGCAGTATTAGGAGAAAGAAGAGTGAATGTGGAGTTGGGCAAGGTTTCCAGCCTCAGTTGGACTCTTATTCCTAGTTGATCCTGACAAGTCACCGAACCCTTAGGACCCTGAGGGTGCATCAAAAGTGAAAAAGGAAGATGACCTGGAAGTTCTCACTGACATCTGACAGACTTTTTCTTTCAACCTGTCCTCCAGTACCTTGATCATTTTAGGTGCTCTCTTCCCGCCCTTCTTCAATGTTATTACATATTTCTTAAAGAAATTCGAATAGTAGACTTTGTCCCAGAAAAGTACGTTATGACTTTACACAGTACGATTTTTATTTTGAATCTCAAGCTACTGTTGACATCAAGGACTTATCCCAGAACTTAGGGGAGGGGGAAATGGATGGGACAGGCTTAACCTGAAAATCAGTCGTTGAGGCTGGATGCTGCTACATGCTGGCTTACTATTTTATCTCTTTTTGTATATCTGAAAGTCTCCATAATACAAGGTTGGCAGAAAGGGGAAAAACAAACACAAACCACTATCAAGTGAGGAAAGAATACCAGACTGGCATTTATGACGCCTGTTATGATCATGACTATGTCTCTGGCACAGGGATAACCGCTTTCCCACCATCTCCCTTGGGTTGGGACAGTATCTACAGGAGATGAAACTGAGCAGAGGCACGCAGGGTTCAGTCAAAATTAAGGAAAATGAGCCAAAAAGGAAATGCTCTCAAGGAGGTTATCGCTGGGCAGACCCGTGGCCCCGCCGGCAGGAGCGGTGCAGGATGGAGCTTATTTCTAGAGCGATGCATGTGTTCCGCGGAGTCTATTTTCCCTAACTTCGAAACTGCCGAAGTTAAAACCCTCCATGAATCAGAAGGGAGAACATCAACAAGACCCTCTGGAAGGACGCCTTGCAGGGCGCCGTATCGAGACGGGAAGGCGAAGGGTTTCGGGGTTAAATTCAAGAAATAAAAATGGGTTCCTCTGCAGAAGCAGCGAGGCCCCTCTACACCCCAGGGAAGCCGAAGGACAGAAAGAAATTACAGGTGAAGCGCCTCCTCGTGATCCCCGGTGCCCCCTCGGCCGTCCCAAGCTCCCCGCCTCCACGCTCGGGGACGACGCGCGGCGGAGCACCCGGAATGCGGGAGAAGCGCGGGGCGCCCGTCCGGCGCGGGGCCAGACTGAGCAGGGAGTGGCAGGAGCCGCCCGGCACCGGCCTCCGGGAGTGCGGGGCGCGGGGCTCCGGCCGCTGCGGCGGGACCGGAGCGCGGCGGAACCGGAGCGCGGCGGGACCCGAGCGCGGCGCGGCTAACGCTTGCCGGGGAGGGGCGCGGACGGTTCCACTGCGGCCGAGGGGCGGACCGCTCCGACAGGCCGGGAAACCCCGGGAAGCGGCGATGGTGTCTCCTGACGCCGGAGCGGCGCAGGGAGGGGGTTCCCAGCCCGCAGGCCGCTCGCGGGGTGCCTGGCCCCGAACCCCCCGGCCCCGCAGTCGGCTCCCCTGGGGCCTGTGACCTTCAGGCCGGCGGGAACCCGGTCATACTCACCGGCCGTGAGGCTCCGAATCTCCCAATCCCTCCGCGGACGATCCCTCCCGCCCTTGGCCGCCGCCGCCGGCCGAGGCGTGCGTAAAGACGTGCGCGCGCCCGCCCTTTGTCTACGCCGCTTTGACGTGACCCCTCGCGTCCCATCCCCACCCCTCCCGCCGTTTAATCTCTCGCCCGGCGCCGGGCGCGCGCCGGGCGGGGACCCCCCCCCCCGCCGAGGGGCGGGGCGCCGCGTCACGGGCCCCCGGTCGGGCGCGCCTAGGACGGACCGAGGCGCCCCCTGGCGGGCGAGGAGCCGGTACCTCGGGCAGGCCGGGCCCCGCAGAGGCTGATACTGTGTGCTTCCAGGGCCCTGGGCCCCTGCCCCTCACCGTGGCGCGCGTCCCGGGGATTCCCGCTGTGATAAGGTGGGGCGCTCCCTAAAGAGGGGTCTCCACGTTTCTGAGCTGTGCCCGGGCCCGAATACTGGTTACTTCCCCCAGCGTACACTCGTGTAGGTTCTAGAGAGGGTGGGATCAGTCCGGATCAGCGAGAAAGGCTGGAGTCCCTAAATTATCTTGTCATCTTGGGGCAGTTGTGAGTGCGCAGTGAGATACAGTTCTGCACGTAAAGAACCTAGCTCAAGGCCTGGCACGTTCAAGAAACATTAGCTGCCATCACGTCGCTGTCGCTGACACCACCGTCACCACCGTCTTCGAAACCACCCTCATCATCCCCGAGTCTCATTGGTCTTGCTAATGAAGCCAGGGAGTGCGAGGGGTTTGTGGAACTTTCCAATGGATCTCTTGCTGAAGTCCAGCTGGTGACTGCCGGAGTTTGCCTGTGTATTTCTCACCAGCACTTCAGGCTTCAAACGCCTAACCCAAGAACCCAAGTTTATCATCTTCCCTCACATGGATTCTCCTTAGGAAAAAAATCAGCCCTTCCCCTTGTTCTTTTTTTTTTTTTTTTTTTAATTTATTTATTTGACAGAGAGAGACCACAAGTAGGCAGAGAGGCAGGCAGAGAGAGAGGAGGAAGCAGGCTCCCTGCTGAGCAGAGAGCCCGATGCGGGGCGGGGCTCGATCCCAAGACCCTGGGATCATGACCTGAGCCGAAGGCAGAGGCTTCAGCCCACTGAGCCACCCAAGCGCCCCTTCCCTTGTTCTTGAAAGACATTTTCACCTCCAATACCAAGCCTTCCCACCCAACCCCCAGTTTATTCTACATGCTAGTGTCAGATTGCCATTCCATGCTAAATAACTTGATAATAAATTTTCAGGGTAAGGTCCACATTCTTTGGCCTCAAAATCTATAAGAATGACGGCTCTGGGGGCGCCTGGGTGGCTCGAAGGGTTAAGCTTCTGCCTTCTACTCAGGTCCTGATCTCAAGGTCCTGGGATCCAGCCTCACATCCAGCTCTCGGCTCGCAGGAAACCTGCTTCCCTGTCTCTCTGCCTGCCTCTCTGCCTACTTATGATCTCTCTCTGTGTGTCAAATAAAATCTTTAAAAAAAAAAGAATGATGGCTCTATTCCAGAACACTGGGCCACTCATCCCTACTCATCACCACACCTGCTTGGGACTTACTCCATATTTTAAACTCAATCATTTATTCATTTAACAGATCTTCACGGAGCCCTTCCCATGTGGCCAGTTTTTCCCATTGTTCCAATGACAATACAAAATTGAATGATGCATGGTCATGGGAAATCTTCAACTAGATTAAATTCCATAAAGGAAAGTGGACATGGGCTAGAGTTTTGAAGTGGTCACACCACCTTAAATGCTTTTTGGATTTGGATATCTGGTCTTCTTTCCTGCTGCTAGAAATAGTTTGTGCTCTGCTTTTGTGTATTCGTGTTTACATTTTCTTTTTTTAAAAATATTTATTTATTTGTTTGTTTGACATACAGAGATCTCAGGTTGGCAGAGAGGGGGCAGGAGGCAGGCTTCCCGCTGAGCAGAGAGCTGGATGTGGGGCATGATTCCAGGACCCAGAGATCATGACCTGAGCTGAAGGCAGAGACTTAACCCCCTGAGCCACCCAGGTGCCCCGTGTTTACATTTTCTTACCATTCTCACCATATATTACCATTCTTTCCAGACGATAATTTTGAAATTAAAAAATGTTTCACACATTTTAGAGACTCAACACAAATGACACTGATTGATTCTTTGCCCAGCCAAATAGTAGACTCAGTTGTTGGGTATAAACACACACACACACACACACACACACACACACACACACACACTCCTTGATGCATCCTCTAAACTTCTTTAGTGCAGGAAGGCAATCGAACTTCCTTTTGAAGAGGGAGCCAGAATGGTTCCCTCTGGCTCCAGAATTTTGTTTGCAAAGGTCAATGATCTGGGCAGATTGTTGTCATATCCACTTCTAGGCAGAGAAATACAAACAGGAGAGATAAGATGAGTAAGTAATGCTTGAAAAGTTAGACACACAGTACGTTTATATAGCCCACTGCCTATACATAGCACAACTAGGCTTACCTTTGATGTGAAATTCCTTTTCACTCTGAATTTGGACTGTCTTTAGGTTGCTGTTGAGGTTTTGCCACATTCTAAAATGAAAATGCTCTTTTAATACAAAAACTGTGGGAGTAGTCTTAAAAACCTGATGAAGGATAGTCCATTAAGAAAGGGGGATCTTGGGGCACCTGGTTGGCTTATTCAGTCAAGTGTCTGGCTCTTGATCTGAGCTCAGGTTACAATCTCAGGGTCTTGAGATAGAGCCCCGCCTGGGCACTGCAATCAGCAGGAGTCTGCTTGAGATTCTCTCTCCCTCTGCCACTCCCCCACCAAACCCTGTGCATGCACACACTCTCTCTCAAATAAATAAATAAATCTTTTAAAATAAATAAATAAATAAATGTAAAAAGGGGATCACAGTGTTGACAACCCCCCACTTTGAGCTAATTTCCCAAAATGTGCCTCTGTAATCATTGTTTTTGCTGCATGTATGGCAAATGGTGCTATGAACCTGGGAAGATCCTCCTTTTAAAAGATACTCCTTCCCCCAGTAGAATAATCCCGTAAGTGTGCTGCATAACTTCCCTGTCTTCCACAGATATCTCTTCATGTGTAAAGTCTTTGACATTAAGAGGTGAACCACAACTATTTATTGAACAACTATCAAGACCAATGTTCATTTCTAAGTACCAAGAGAAAAAGACAAATTAAGCAAAGGTGTATTCTTTTAATTTTATTTTTATTTTTTAAGGATTTTATTTATTTATTTGGCAGAGAGTACAAGCAGGGGTAGGGACAGAGGGAGAAGAAGAAGCAGACACCCCTACTGAGCAGGGAGCTCTAGATGGGGCTCTATACCAGGATCCTGGGATCATGACCCAAGCTGAAGACAGATACTTAACTGACAGCCACCCAGGCATCCCAAGCCATGTTCTTTATTAAAAAAAATTTTTTTAATTGTGGTAAAATATACATAAAATTTACCATCTTAACCATTTCTAAGTGTACCATTCAGTAGTGTTAAGTATATTCACATTATTATGTGATCAATCTTTACAAGTTTTCATCTTGAAAAACAAAAACTCGTACCCATTAAACAAAAACTACCCATTCCCTCTTCCCTAGCCTAGGCAACCACCATTCTACTTCTGTTTTGGAGTTTAATTACTCATACCTCTTTCATCTAGTGAAATCATAGAATATTTGTCTTTTCAGGGCTGGTATATTTCACTTAGTCTAATGCCTTCCAGGTTCATCCATGTTGTAAGGCGTTAGCATTTCCTTCCTCCTGAAGGCTGAATAATGTCGTGCTATAAGTGTACGCCACGTTTACTTTACCACTCATCCCCTGATGTGCATCGGAGTTGTTTCCACCTGTCGGTTGTTATGAATAATGCTGCTGCAAACATGAATATACAAATATCTGAGATGCTGCCTTCAATTCTTTTGGATCTAGTCCCCAAAGTGGGATTGCCAGATCATGTTGTAATTCTGTATTTAATTTGGGGGGAACCACCATTTGTGATGCTCTTTGATGTAGGAGTCTGAAGTTGGGAGGAGAGCTCCAGTGATTTAAATCTGAGAGTCATCAGAATATGGCCGATACACGTGTTGGATCAGATCAATACAAGCACACTCTGACTTACAAAGCAGAGACGTTGTGGTTAAGAGCAAACTGAAGAAGACAGGTTTTCTGACCGCATCCACACTGTGGTTCTCAACTTGAAAATTCACAGACCCAAATTTGTCAATTCACAGCAAGATGATTCTCTGTTTCTGGGGACTGATTTGTAGTAATCATATCTGCAGGAGACACTGATAAAGGGGGCTTTTGAAAAATTAAATTAGGTGGATAATTGAAAATGCAAAATTAACTGGAATACTAGAATCCGTTAGTCAGTTCATACCCTTATGGCAATGTCTCCTTGGGAAGCCAAATCAACATCAATACGTTGATGATAAAGTTAGAAAAAAAGAAAGAAAGAAAGAAAGAGGAAAGGAAAGGGATTTTTAACTCTAAAGAATCTGGCAATTTGATGTACCCCAGGAGTTGTGCTTGTGTGGGGTTCTACCTGCCAAACAACCAAAAACACTTGGCTGAGCAGAATGTCCTCTTGGATGAATACAGCCATCCCCTCCTCTTTGCCCAGCTCTCTATTTTCCAAAATTCACTCCTGCCTGCCATTATCACCCCCTGCCTTTCTGGGATCCTGGGGCGGGGGGTGGGGGTGGGGGGAGAAAAGGGAAGTTTCCAATTAGTGTAACAACAATTCAAGTCTTGTGGAAATCACATATATAAATAAGGCTACTTAAGCTAATTGAAATGTAATTTTGGCAAACACCTACTCATCTTTTAGGCACTCACTTTGGGGGTCAACTCCAATAAGACATTTTCTCTGATTTCTTCTTAAGTGCTCATTCATTCTGTGTGGTTTTTCTCACCCCCTCCTTTTTTTTTTACTCCTCTCCATGTGTGTCTAACACTGCCTAATGCCTCTCGCATTATTTTTATCAATCATCTATATGTATGGCTCCTTTCACCAGACTGTGAATTTTGTTTTATTCATCTTTCTAGCCCCAATAGTTAACATGATGTCCGGCACATCGTGGTTGCTCAGAAAATATTTGTTGAATGACTTAAAACTACATGATGACTACCAGAAACCTGACAAAGTATGCATGTATTTAATAAAGTCATGAATGAACTACTACCTAATGCATGAGATTTGGTAGACAATACAGGGTGTGTGGGGGAAAGACAGTCAAAGGGGTCACTGAATGGAAAAATTACCTGCATAGGAAAGGTCGTCATAAATTAAGCCAGCTTGTCTTAGTCTGACTTTTGAGAGGTCAAGAGTCCTGGGCCACTTTTGTTTTTCTGAGATTATCACTATAAAAGAGAAAAAAGAATTAGAGGATTACAACTGCGGCATACAATTCATGTGTGTCTTTCCAAAATTTACAAACACTGTTATGCTATTTATAAACTAAGTCTTTATAAAAATATCAAATATTAATTCAATGATATACTTTGTGATCTGGCATTAAAACATGTGGAATTCAAGGCTGACTAAGGAGCAGCATCTCTTTTCAATCCTGTTAGCTCTCCCTGTGGTTGCAGGAGCATGTCACTGGAGATAATATCTTTTAAGTCTAGATTCCTCAGCAACCCCCTAAACTGTGAGACCTGACCTACATGGTCTTCCAAGACTTCCCATCTCCAGTGGTGGGCCCTGACCTCAACTTTATTTTCTGAAAAGCTCATCAGGGAGATTGCAGAAGACCCTAGTCTCATGAGAACGGTATCACAACGCATTCTAGGGGTAAGTCACTTTACAGCTGACTGCTCATTTTTTCTGTTGATTCTTACAAGCTTTAATTTCGGACGCTGACTCACAATCCTAACAGCATACCCTGTGGGGACTGCCCACCCTATTCGCCATCATCTCTTAAGGAGTCAAGACTAGAGGGGCGCCTGCATGGCTCAGTGGGTTAAGCCTCTGCCTTCTGCTCAGGTCCTGATCTCAGGATCCTGGGATAGAGCCCCAGGTGGGACTTTCTGCTCAGCGGGGAGCCTCCGTCCCTTTTTCTCTCTCTGCCTGCCTCTGCCTACTTGTGATCTCTTCGCTGTCAAATAAATAAATAAAATCTTTAAAAAAAAAAAAAGGAGTCAAGACTAGAAGCTCCAGGTGGGGGATGGGAGGAAACAGTGGAGGTGCTGTAGGATCCCTTATCAGATGAGGAAGCTGCAGCTGGAAACTTGCCAGGTGGACCCCATCTTTACCCTGTTAACCACCTGGTGTCTTACCACAGAGCGAGTGACCCAGGGGCAAGCCCTCTAAGGGACAAATAAATAAATAAATAAAGCAAATGTTGCTTGCTCAATAAATGTAGCCCAAGGAGTCAAGGATCAGAGGAGATGTAGATTTCAAAAAACAAAACAAAACACTTATGTTGAAAATTTGTCATCTAATGAACGATAATCTGAGAGAATGAACAACCTCTGAAAAGAGGTTAAACTCTTCCAAAGACCAAGGATCTCAGAATATTATAAATTGAATACTCCTGCATGATTTGAACCCAAATGGCTTGAGTGTCCCAGGTGTGGCCAGCCTGTGGGCCAGCAATGTAGATGGTTGGGACTGTCCCAGGCTTCCAAGGGCCTGAGGGGAGCAAACAGTTCAATAAGCAGTTTCAGTCAGTTTAACACAAGATAATTGTATTTATGGGAGGATAAATACAAGAGGGAAAGTGTGTGGGGGAGGGACAGGGAACTAGGAACCAAGGTCTGGCTTCTGGGTCTAGGTAAATTACACTTCAAAGAATGTTCTAAGAGGTTAAAAATGTTTGTTTTTAAAGTACATTTATTTTAAGGTAGAGTTTCCCCAGACTCTTACTGGCTGGAAGAGGGGGAAAGGGTCTGGTGTTGGCAGACTATACAAGATGAACTCCTGAAGATGCTTTAACAAATTTATTTATTTGTGATTTATTTATTGGCACACATTGAAGAGGGAAGACGATTTTGAGTTACCAGAAAATTAGCCCTTTCAGGATAGGGAGGAAGGTAAAAGAGCACGTATCTGTGCTGCATCTTTATCTTCGACATCAGGAACTCCTCCTGACCTCTCCCACTCACCCACACAGCTCTGGGAGACCCTCTCTGCCAGGCCTTTTACAGAATTACATGTAGAAACTTTATTTACGGTCCTTCTGTTCCACATTCCCAAGGCTTCCTTCCCTGCGAAGGGTAAAGGGTGCCCTTCCGAGCATCTTCCGGAAGGAAATCTCATTCATTCGCTCAGGAAGTGAGCCTGTCCCCCTAGAAAGAAGAACGAGAGGCATTCAAGGGTAGGGTCCCGAGAAGAGGGGCGCGGCTGCAGTTGCCTCCATGCCGATCCCCCCCCTCCCCCTGTGTGAATTCGCGGGTAGTAACAGTCTGGGTGAGGCTCCTGGAGAGAGAGGAAACACGCACCACCTGGGCAAGAAAATCAAGCTCTGCCTGGGCAGAAAAAGTCCTTGCACAGGCGCAGCGGGTGGGCCCTCAGGACAGTTCAGTTTCAGTCTGACGAGCGGGACTGTGAGCTGCGCACCACGCAAAGCTGCTGAACACACCCTAAAGAGGAGCAGAGCCGGATGGCGTCCCCAGGGCGCGGGACTCTAGGTGGCCTCGCCACCCGTAAGCCGAAGCTCTCAGTCTCGTCTCTGCAAGGACGCGTGGTGTGAACGCTGCGCTTCTTGGAACCAGGCGCGGGCATCAAAGGCGGTGCGCACCTGCATGGCCTTCTGGAAAGTCAGAGCGCGCGCCCGCAGGGTGCCTCGCAGGGAGCCCTCTTGCCGCGCGCTCAGCTCCGGGCACCCTCTCCGGATCTGCTGGCGTCCCCGGAAACCGCGAGTCCCGCCCAGGTGCGGAGAGGCCAGAGGCGCAGGGGGATGGCGGTGGTGCGAGGCGCGGCCAGTTGGACGGGTGACACGAGCCCTCCTCGGAGTCTCCGCCCACAGCGTCCTCAAACATGTGCACGGATGTCAGCGACAGCCCCTTGGTGTCTGCAAACACCACCTGCTTCTTGGGGCCCTGGGGGTTAGGAGGTCGTGCCAGGCAGGAGCGCAAGGGCTGCCGGGGCCGCAGGTGGGCTTGGCCGGATCGCGGGAGCTGCTGCGGGAACCTGCTGTGGCCGAGGCAGAGGTGCATGGGGCGAGGCACAGGGGACAGGCCGGCAGCACTGGGACCTTCGACAAGAGGGCAGGGCCATTCTGAGGACGGGGCAGAAGGACCTGGCATTCCCCACGGGAGCCCAGCCTGCCCTTCCTCCCTGCCCCATCGCTGCAATTCTCCTCCCCTGGGGTCCCCTGCCCGCAAATATCTGATGAAACTGGGTAAAAGGAGGCACAGGCAGGCGGGGGCTGTGGGCCGGGCGCCCCTGGGGAGCCCGTCGGTTCCCGAAGGCTGGAGCACTTACCCCCCGCGGCTCCCGGCAGCGGCAGCTCGCTACGTCTGGGACCGCCCTCCCCAGCGGGACGTACTTATGCGCTCCGGACCCCCAGCCCGCCAGCCGCTTCGGGACACTGGCCCCTGGAGGCGGCCAATCAGAAAGGCCTTTCGCGTCCGAACCGCTTGGGGAAGCGAAAGGATGTGACGAGAGAGTGTGACTCAGACACTTTGCCGGGGGCCGCCAGAACTCCACCCCTGACCAGACAGCCCGAGGGGTCACTCTGGGGTTATCCGTGGTTGTGGTCGAGGGCGAGGAGACGCAGGGCGATGACACGGGCCCAGGCTTCCAGGGAAGAGAGGGTTTCCAGCGCACTGCGGCTGGTTCCCCCCCAGGGAGACAGACTTTTCTCTGCCTCTTCCCTTGACAGAGTCTGCTTTGCGGCGCTTCCCTGTGCAGTGACCTGTTGCCCACTTTTTGGCTGCCCTTCTCTCCACCTTAGGGTTTCTTCCCAATCACGCTTGCCACCGCCTTCTTTCTGTGTTTCTGTTTCTGCAACGATTTATTACTCTGTACCCCTTGGTGTGTATGTGGGTGTGATCCAAAGAAGAGAGGAAGGTCACTGGGTGAGGCACTCATTGACCAGTTATCACTCATATAGGGCCTGGGGCTTGGATATCTGGTTCAGTCAGTTGTGGCCCGAGTGACAGGGTCATAGACTACAAAGTCTCTCTATAAGGAATCCCACCGGGCAGGCGGGCATGGCACATCTGTGCCAGCCATGATCAGATCACATTGCCTCAGGGGCTGGACAACTTCCCCTGTGTTCTCACCTCTGGCATCCTTCTCCAGCCTCCTCCGCAGACCGCTGTATGCTCTCCATCCCTTCAATCCTTTTTTTTTCTTCTCAAAGATTTTATTTATTTACTTGACAGACAGAGATCACAAGTAGGCACAGAGGCAGTCAGAGGTGGGGGGGGGGGGGGAAGCAGGCTCTCTGCTGAGCAGAGAGATCGATCCCAGGAACCCAGGATCATGCCCTGAGCTGAAGGCAGAGACTTTAACCCACTGAACCACCCAGGTGCCCTGCAATCCCTTCAATCTTAATGCACCCCAAGTCCTCAGCACTCTGCCTTTTTCACTTAGACCTTTTCCTTGGAGATCCTGATCCAATTTTGACAATTATTCAATTACTTTCATATGCAGACTTGCACATCTGGGTTTAGATTAGACCTTTCTCTCATTGCACTCCAGACTCCTAGATAATGGTTCTACTTCTTGATCTGGGTGGTGGTACCACAGGTGAGTTCACTTTGTAATTTTGTCTTCAATCAATCAAAGGTTTATTTCGAGGAAAAAAAACCTGGGCGTCTGGGTGGTTCAGTCCGTTAAGCGTCTGCCTTTGGCTTAGGTTGTGATCCTAGGGTCTTGGTTGGAGCCCCAGCTCAGTGGGGAACCTGCTTCTCCCTTCCTCTCTCACTCTCCTTTTCTCTCTCTCAAATAAATAAAATATTTTTAAAAATAAAGAAGGGGCGCCGGGGTGGCTCAGAGGGTTAAGTCTCTGCCTTGGGCTCAGGTCATGGTCTCAGGGTCCTGGGATTGAGCTCCACATCAGGCTCTCTGCTCAGCAGGGAGCCTACTTCCCCGCCACCCCCACCCCCCCCACTCCTACCTGCCTCTCTGCCTAGTTGTGATCTCTCTCTCTCTCTGTCAAATAAATAAATAAATAAAATCTTTTAAAAATAAAACAAACCAGCAAGGAGGTAAAATTGTTAATTATATAGGGGTTTGGAGATTTTATTCTTACAAAAATGGCCTCAGAATGAATATATATAAAGTCAATATGTATTTTACACTTAATACATACAGCAGTGAACATCATTTTGTATTATAAACGTGGTTCATTTTTCACCCATGGGGCATGGTATTCTAGCATTAGGTCCACCATACTCTATCACACACAGTTCGGTGATTCTAAATATTTTTAAAAGATTAATTTGTTTAATTTAGAGAGAGCACGAGTAGGATCAGGGGAAGGGGCAGAGGGAGAGGGAAGAAGCGGACTGCCTACTGAGCACAGAGCCTGAGGTGGGGTTCAATCCCACAGCCCGGAGATCATGACCTGAGCTGGAACCAAGAGTTGGATGCTTAACCAACTGAGCTGACCAGGCGCCCCGTAGGTGATTCTCAATTTTTTTTTTTTTTTTTTTTTTTGCCAGTAAAGTAGTGCAACTAAAACTTGCACACTGGGGCACATACATACTGGGGCTCCTGAGTGGCTCAGTCAGTTAAGCGTCTGCCTTCAGCTGGGGTCATGATCCCAGGGTTCTGAGATTGAGCCCTACTTTGGAGTCCCTGCTCAGTGGGGAGCCTGCTGCTTCTCCCTCTGCAGTTCTCCCTGCTTGTGCTCTCTCTTTCTCTGTCAAATTAATGAATAAAATCTTAAAAAAAAAACCATGCCCCCATAAAAACTCTTGCATACATACACTTGTGTACTTGTGTGAGAATTTCTACATGACAGATATTGCGAATGAGGACTTGTTAGTTCAAAGGGCACCCCATATTGCCTCCAGAAAGACTGTGTCAGTTTACAGTTTCACCAATAACCTTCAAGAGTTGCCCTCTTTCTATAGCTTCTCCATCACTACAGTGATTGCACTTCAAAATGTTTTTGCAATATGAAAGGTGAAAAACGGTATCTCGTGATTTTTTTCTTAAATATTTATTTATTTATTTTAGAGAGAGAGAGAGAGCAGCAGGGGGAGAGAGAAAATCTTAAGCAGGTTCCTCATCCAGAGCAGAGCCCCATGTGGGGCTCAGTCTCGTGACCCAGAGATCATGACCTGAGCCATAATCAAAAGTCGGACACTCAACTTATTGAGCCACCCAGGTGCCCTGATCACATTTTTTTTTTTAAAGATTTTATTTATTTATTTGACAGAGAGAGAAATCACAAGTAGGCGGAGAGTCAGGCAGAGAGAGAGAGAGAAGCAGGCTCCCGCTGAGCAAAGAGCCCGATGCGGGGCTCGATCCCAGGACACTGAGATCATGACCTGAGCCGAAGGCAGCGGCTTAATCCACTGAGCCACCCAGGCGCCCCCACATTTTTATTTATTTATTTACTTTTAAAGATTTTATTTATTTATTTGCCAGAGAGAGACACAGCGAGAGAGGGAACACAAGCAGGGGGAGTGGGAGAGAGAGAAGCTGGCTTCCCTGCCAAGCAAGGAGCCCAATGTGGGACTCGATCCCAGGACCGAGGGATCATGACCTGAGTTGAAGGCAGATATTTAACGACTGAGCCACCCAGGCGCCCCGTGATTATATTTTTAAATGAAAGTGGCATGTAGCATATATTTCTCATATATTTTCTCATATATTTTTCTCATATATTTCCTGCCGTTTCCATTTCCTTCTCAGTGAAACACTTAGTCAAATTTGCCAAGTTTACAGTAAGCCATTTGTATATTTCTTAAACAAAGTAGTAGTTCTTGGGTTAATAAATAACATTGGCACAGTGGGTTGTCTTTTTTTTTTTTTTAAGATTTTATTTATTTATTTGAGAGAGACAGAGATAGTGAGAGAGAGCGTGGCGGGGGATGTGGAGTGGGAGAAGCAGGCTCTTCGCTGAGCAGAGAGCCCGCCAAAGTGGGGCTGGATCCCAGCATCCTGGGATCATGACCTGAACAGAAGGCAGGCACTTAATGGACTAAGCCACCCAGGTGCCCCCATGAGAATTATTCTTAAACATGTTGAAATTTCTAAGGGATGATCCTTGGGGAGGATATTTTTCTTCTGGATTTTAAGTTCTATTGTGGGTCACCTTTCCTTGCTTTCTTATGCACCAATACTCTGGATTACCATGTTGTAGGTAAAGAGTGTGTTACGTGCTGAGGTGCACAGGTGAACAGTGAACAGAACTGGCAAGGTTGCTGACCACACAGGGTTTAATTTCTAGCATTCAGAAAATGTGGTCTTTATTACCTTTATCTTGGGGAATTTATTGAGATTTTCTTTGTTGGCCAAAATGTGAACAAATTTTCTGGAAAAAAAAAAGTGTTTTCTTCTTTTGTTAAAATAAAATTCCCTCACTTGAATGCAAATTCTGAGGAACGAGTGTTCAAATCTTCTATGACGACAGTGTTTTTATCAAATTCATATACTCTCTGATAACTAAACTTTATATCACTGCAATACTGCCTTGTTTGGTGCATGGAAGCTCAATGCTATTATACCTTCTTGGTGAGTCTATCTTATATAGAGTGATACGATTTTATGTATTTATTTGACAGAGAGAAAAATCACAAGTAGGCAGAGAGGCAGGCATGGGGGTGGAGGAAGCAGGCTCCCCACTGAGCAGAGAGCCCGAAACAGGTCTCAACCCCAGGACCCTGAGATCATGACCTGAGTGGAAGGCAGAGGCTTAACCCACTGAGCCACGGAGGAACCCATCCCTTTTTGTCCTATTTAATCTTTCTGCCTTGCAGTCTACATTGATAATTCTAACAGTACCCCTATTTTGCTTCATTAATATCAGTCTGTTACAGCTGCATCTAGTACTTATTACCTACGTTTCTATTATTTTTCTATTATTTTAAGTGTGAGGTTATCTGGAAGGAACATAAATAGCTGGACTGTGTTTTTCTAGATTTCTTTTCTTTTCCTCTTGTTTTTGGTCCTTTCAATGAGCTGTGGGTTTTCAATTGACCTACATTACCTAGGAGTGGGTTTATCTCCATCCTCATTGCCTAATGCCAAGCATCTAGATCAACGAGATCCTAGCACTGGTATCAAAGCTAATGTGGACCGAAAGGGGAGTTTCTGGCTATCAACCAGAACTCCTTCTGTCAGGATTACGTGCATTTATCCCATACACCTAAATTTCCCTTATCTGGTAAACACAGAAATACACTGTGCATACAGGCATGCAAAAGTCTCAAAGATTTTAAAATACCTTTCACCCACAAAGAGACGTTGAGTTGGAAGAACATATTGAACCAAAGTTAGAAGTGGAAAAGATCTACCACAAGATAAACAACCTTACTACTTATTACACAGAACACAGAGACTGGGGGGCTGGGTAGGCGTTGTCTGTGTGACTGCCGTCTGAAGAGCAGAAGGCTAAAACCGATTTCTGCTGGACAAGTGACGTGGCTCAGGAAAGATAACTGATTTTCTGCGTCAAAGGTGCTAGGTTCCAGTCTTGGTCAAACCACTTACGGGTAATTACAAACATACATGATAGTCTACAAATGGGAAAGGGACCTCTGTCTACATCAATATATTGTAGAAGAAGACAGCAATAACGGAACAATTTACATATGCATTAATATTTTAGAATTTTCAGAAACCTTTTCACATCTCATCCTAATTTTTCCTTATGACAACCCTGTTACGTTGGTGTTACTATTCTTCCTCTTTCACATATAAGGAAGTGATTTCTACACGGTTCCTGAGTTGACAAAAATGCAAAGCCTGGGTGGCTCAGTCAGTTAAGCGTCTGCCTTCAGCTCAGGTCATGATCCTAGGGTCCTGGGATTGAGCCTTGCATCGGAGGAGCCTGGTTCTCCCTCACCCTCTCCGTCTGCCCCTCCCCCTGCTTGTGCTCTCTCACTCTCCCTGTCAAAAAATAAATAAAATCTTTTAAAAAATGCAGATTCAGGACTTGAGCCTAAGTTTGACTCCAAATCCCAGCATCATTTCATGGTAACCTGTTCCTTGTGAAAACATCTTGATAAACAAAAACCACCTTGCAGATGTAAGGATTTTGTGTTAATTTTCTGTAAGAGGCGCGTGTGGGTCTGGGCATAAAATTGCAGAAGATTGCTGGGCTGCAGACAGGTTGAAAACTATAAGGGAATTTGGGAGATTTTGGTCCAAGCCTTTGCAAGCATGAGGCAAGCAAGTGTTGAAAGCTTTCAGGAACAGAAAAGTAGCTGTGACTTCTTTTTTTTCTTTTTTTTGCATCTCCAAGATCTTAGCTTCTACAACCTTCTTTGGTAGACTGACCCAGTGTTGTGACAAAAAGCCTTTTCTTCATGTACCATATAGGTCTCTTTCCTCTTTGTAAAAAGTTCTGGGTTTGGCTTTCTTTGTCACTTGTCACTTTTCTGATTCTTTTGTTCTTTATATATTCCTGACTGTGCTGACTTATACTTTAGGAAAACAGTTTGATTTTTATGAGCTTCCATTTCTTTTCCATTGCTTTCCCGCCTGCTAATGATAATATAGAGAATTTTGGTCTTTTAACATTCATTTTTTTAAAAAAGCTGCTTAATTCCTTCCTTTTCCTGTCAATTAAATAATTTCCCAACCATTTCCTCCTGCATTTTTTATCCCATAAAACTAATTTATCCCTTAAAAACCAAGACCAAATTGGTCATCAGATCTAGTTTATGCCTCTAATTGCCACATACAAGTTGATGGCTTCATTGTTGGTCATCATGTCCAGACTCATGTCTGTTCTGTTTAATTCAGTAAAATTAAGTAATTTCATTTTTAAAACATTTTAATTCCCGTATAATTAGCATACAGCGTTATATGAATTTCAGGTGTACATTACAGTAATTCACGATTCTATGCATTGCTCAGTGCTCATCAGGATCAGTGTCTCTTAATCCCCTTCACCTACTTCACCCATCCCCCATCCCTCTGGTAACCATCAGTTTGTCCTCTGTAGTTAAGAGACTCTTTTTTTGTTTGTCTCTTTTTTGTTTCCTTCGTTTGAGTGAAATTCCACATATGAGTGAAAGCTTATGGTATTTGTTTTTCTCTGACTCAGGCATTTCACTTAGCATTATACTCTGTAGATCTATCCATTTTATTGCAAATGGCAAAACTTCATTCTTTTTTATGGTTGAGTCATATTCTGTTGTGTACATACAACTTCTCCTCCTCCTCCTCCTTCTTCTTTATTTGACAGAAAGGGAGAGAATGAAAACAAGTAGGGGGAGTGGTGGGCAAAGCGAAAGGGAGAAGCAGGCTCCTCACAGAGCAAGGAGTCCAATGGCGGGCTCTATCCCAGGACCCTGGATCATGACCTGAGCCAAAAGCAGACGCTTAACCGACTGAGCCACCCAGGGGCCCCTATACCACATCTTCTTGATCTATTCCTCTCTAGGTGGATGATTGGGTTGCTTCCATAACTTGGCTGTTGTAAATAATGCAGCAATATACATAAAGGTGTATATATTTTTTTCAAATTAGCATTTGGGTATTCTTTGGGAAAATACTCAGTAGTGGAATTATTGGCTCAGATGGTAGTTCAGCCTCCCCACTGTTTCCCACAGTGGTTACAGCAGTTTGCATTCCCACCAACAGTGCATGAGGGTTCCTTTTTTTCTCCACATCCTTGCCAACAATTGTTGTTTTTTGTGGTTTTGATTTTAGCTATTCTAACAGGTGTGAGGTCCTATCTCGTTGTGTTTTTGATTTGCATTTCCCTGAAGATGAGTGATGTGGATCATCTGTTCATATACCCTTGGCCCATCTTTGTGTCTTTGTTAGAAAAATATCTGTTCAGGTCTTCTGAACATTTTTAGAATGTTCAGATTATTGGATCTGAATTGGGTGGATTTTTTGGATTATTTGGGTGTTTTTTGGTGTTGAGTTGTACAAGTTCTTTATACATTTTGGATACTAACCCCTTACTGGAGATAGCACTTGCAACTATCTTCTCCCATTCAGTGGGTTGTCTTTTGGTTTTGATTGTTTCCTTTACTCTGCAGAAATTTTTTATTTTGATGTAGTCCCGATAGTTTATTTTTAAGCAGTTTCATTTTAAATGTCACTGGAGTCTAAAGCATCTTGGTTGGCTGTGAATCACAAGAAGCAAGGAATTCCCAATTTCCCAATGATGGAAGGCACATCTACATCTTTCTCAGAGACTCCCAGGATGGAAATTCCATGGAACTTGTGCATGCTGTCTTTGGCAGTTCAGGCTGCCAAAGCAAGTACCATAATCTGGGTGGCTTAAAAAACAGACAGCTATTTCTCATAGGTGTGGAGGCTGGAAGTCTGAGATCAAGATGCCAGCATTAGATGGATTCTAGTGAAAGCCCACTTCCTGGTTTGTAGTTGGTTACCTCCTTGCCTTCTTGCTGTGTCCTCCCATGGTGGAAAGGGAGGTATCTCTCATCTCCCTCTCTTCTTATAAGGGCACTAATCCCATCATTGAAGCTTCACCCTCATGACCTCCTCTAACCTTATTACCTCTCAAAGAGCCCACCTCCAAATAGCATCACCTTAGAGGGGTGGGACTTTAACACGTGAATTTGCTAAACTGGAGTGGAGTAACCATGAAGCTGCGTGCAGCTCTATTTCCTGTTCAAGAGAAACCCCATCTGCAGGAAAGAATAAGGTCAAAGACATGGAGATGCAGGAGAAAAGATAGAAACTGTACACACACATACACGTGTGCACGTGTGCACACATATCCCTCTCAAAGTAGTGCTGGGATCTGTGGACCTAGTTGGTCATTGGAGGCCAGCTGCCATTTTTGGTTACAAGAGCTGGTAAATTCCTTTTCCTGAAGTTAACTCAGGTTGAGTTTCATCACTTGTACCCAGAATCCTTGATCTGTGGGACTCTCTCCATACCCTCGAGTCTACACTTGTCCTTTGGTTATCTCATCTGCTCCTAGGACTTCAACTTCACCTGAATACTGATGACTTCCATATTATATTCCGTGCCACACCTCCTTTCTGAGCTCCACCCAGTCATATTTCTGCAGGAATTTCCACTTTAATGTCCCACAAATACATTAAGGTCCGTATGTGCATGACATCATCATTTCCTTCACTCTACTTCCAACTAACAAAATTTTTCTATATTTTCCTATACCAATTAATGTAGTCTTTATTTTCACAGTTTCCCGGATTGGATGTCATTCTAGACTTCTCTTTCCTCTACTGTAATTTCCATGCACCTCCAACCTAAAAGGTCATCTACTTCTTTAGACTCAATCATTGCTAACCCTGCTCCCCCTTTTTTCCCCAAAACTGCAATGTTTTTTATTGCTTCTAGTTCCTCAATGAAATTTTTGAGGTCATCTTTTTTCCCCATGAATATGGAGGATTTTTCTTTTATAGTCTGTGCCAATTAATTCCACTGTTTGGAATACCTGACTTTCAGTTATCTGTTGCTTCTATTGGTTCTCACACATATTATCTTTTCTCTTTATGTGCCTCATTAACTTTATGCCGGACGTTACATTTGAAAAATTATTTATAGAAATCATTTGAGGCCTAGAATGTTCTCTTTCCTCAGAGATGATTTTAGTTCTGTTCACCAGCAGTCTGGATTCCTTTAATCAAATTTACGAGGTTAAAAATTGCAGGACCATCCACATGATTTAAAGCTGATCTAAAATCTGTGTATGAGGGCTTAGTTTGCTTCTGATTCTCTTTTGCTCCCTGAGTTCTGATCCCAAAAGAGGTTGGTTTACCAGAAGTCTCAACCTTCACAGGCACAGAACTCTAATTTTTGTGCCACTACTCCCACCAGGCAAGAGGTACTTAACCTTTTTTGCCCTTTGACAATCTGATGAAGCTATGGACTCCTTGGATCAATGTTTTGTTTTAAGCTTTTTAAGTAGGTGTGGAGCCCAACACAGGACCCGAGCTCATCACCCTGAGATCAAGACCTGAGCTGAGATCAAGAGTCAGACACTTAACCAACCGAGTCCCCCAGGTGCCCCTAAAATCATTAAATAGGATTACAAAGGAAACCTATTATATTGAAATAAAGTTATAAAAACACTGATTTAAAATTTGTGATATGGTAATAATCTGCTTCTCTGCTAATGTTTTAAATGGCAAGTGCTAGCAGCAGGTTGAATACCAACTGTAATTTAGAATTGTGATGAAAGTAAATGACATTTAGAGGGATCTGCAGCAACTGTGAATGTGGCATGAAAATATCTGATTTCCATTGATGACAAATGTCTCAAATACTGTGGCTATTACTACGGCTTGTGACCTAGATTAATAATAGAAGAAATGTCTAAGTTTCATTTAGTGGGTAAGGAAAAGAAAGATGTAATTTTTTTTTCTTAACCAAGGTCATAGACCCCATGAATTGAAGGGTCTGTGAACCTCAGATATAGGATCACTGCATTTGGCTGTTGGCAGTGCTATTCAGTCTCTCAGTTAACACCTGGCCTGGGCAAATGCCAAACTCACTTCTCTGGGCTTCTCTTTTCTCCTAGATCTTGGTGCAACTGGTTCTCACTGGCTTGTTAGCAATTTGATGTCTTCAGAAAAATGTTTCTATATTTTAACCAGTTTTTAAATTGTCTTCGGTGTGAATTGACCCAAATGACCTAGTCTGCCACTATAGGAAGCAGAGCTGCCTGCCCCATTGTCTTGCCATCCCCATCTTCATGTGCTACAGGGTCCTTATTTCTTCTCCCTTGGACAGCCAGCACGGCCACTGATTTCTACCTGTAGTGTGGCCTCCATTCTCCATAGTCACCGGAAGCATTTTTCTAAATGCAAATCAGATTTTAAAATATAATTCTAACCCTTTCGGATCTTAGCTTCAAGTCCTTCAGAGACTCCCTTGTGTCTCCTATGGGACCATGTAAGATGGGAAGTTGCTCTCCTCCCACGACCCACTCGTATCCTAAAGTATTACCATGCCCAGCTTCTTGGAGCACCTTCCTTGCTGTGCTGTATGTGCCATATGGCTCTGTGCCTTGCTCTTGGTATTTCTACCCCAAATAGTCATCTCCTCTTCCCTCTGTGGCCTAACTGCTCTCATGTTTCAGGTCTTGGCTTAAGCTACCCTTTCCAGGAAGCTTTTGTGATTTCTTGTCCTTGGAGTCCTTCCTGTGTTCTTTTGCACCACTTCCTGCCCTTTCCTACTTTCTCAAAAGCATATTATTCTGTGATTGTGTTCTTGTTTATTTGTCCCACTGGGTGATACCCTTTCTTCCTCTGAGGCACAGGTTCCATACAGGTTGCACACTACAGTGTCTGACCTTAGGTTTGTTCACGAAATTGAGAGGAGTTGCACTTCGCATACTACTTTTCTTTTAATATTAACTTTTTGAACTTCACACCTTCTTTTTTTTACTATTGAATTTATTTTTTAAGAGTTTTTATTTATTTATTTGGCATAGAGAGATCACAAGTAGGCGGGGTGGGGGGAGCGGGGAAGGGAAGCAGGCTCCCTGCTGAGCAGAGAGCCCAATGTGGGACTTGATCCCAGGACCCTGAGATTATGACTTGAACCCAAGGCAGAGGTTTAACCCACTGAGCCACCCAGGTGCCCCTACTATTGAGTTTTAGATGAAGCATATGGCATACTATTATTTTTATGATGTAGTCACTTTTGCAAAATTCTAGAGTAATAGGACACTATGTCTCGCCTTCAGTACCACTTTTTTTTATGTTCCTCACCCAGGAATTTGTATTCCGTGAAATGGCTCATTATTCCACATGTTTTAAAAACTGGGAACACCAGTTTACTAATACATGTCCAAGTTACTACGACGTACTTATTTATTCTTAATTCTCCTCAAGATTTGGCATAGCTTTTTAAATTAAGACAAAATAGTAAAATTGTAGGTATAAAAAGATCAGAAACTATTTAAGGAAAGACCCAGGACAATGTGATGGAAAGCCATGGGGAGGCAATGGACACAGTAATTAGCTCTGAGCTCCCTGGTAGGAAGGCTAAAAATGGGAACCAGTAGGACTCCTCTGTCTGATATAATGAATCACAGAAGGCTGAAGACACAAATTTTTACTTGTACTATATTTTGAGAAAAATTTCTTATTTTTCTTATAAAACTTCTTATAAATATGACAAAAGTTGACATAATTGAGAATGTCTTTGACTCTAAATTTTGGAAGACATGGAGATGTTATTCACACAGCTATTTCTCTGCTAAAATCAAGGAACTAATACATTCCCCTTAGCCCAGGGCAACTGTTTTCTGGACCGAGTTCAATACAGCAATAAAAGTTGCGGGAACCAAGAGAAAGAGACTGTTGATATGGCCCTAGGTATCTCTCTTGTTTTGTTTACTAAACTGTTGACACCCCATGGCTGGCAGCCTGTTACTCATCACGGAGTTCATGCAAGTGTACACATGTGATAGTGTTGACTGCAGATCAGAAAGCTTTAGATACCAGGAGATGGCAAAGTTGGTGATCTATTATAAAAATGACGGAGGTGGACTGCAGCCTCACCGAGACTGAAGGCCAACTGCCTTGTCTGGAGGTTGAGGGCAGCCACGCCTGCAAACACAGCCAAGTGGGTGCACACACGCCGCGTTTGCTAACAAATGAAATTAGATGAGCCATATGCCGTTTCTCATCATGTTTTCATGATCTGTTCAGGAGATGAGATTGCAATCATGCTTAAATCATCTTGTTTTTTCCCGTGTTCCTAATATAAAATTATTTATACCTTACTTAATTCTCCAAAGAATTTTGGTGGGATCTTAATGAACAGAAAATAGTAAAACTGTGAGTATAAAAAGATTAGAAACCATTTAGGGAAAGAGAAAGGGTGATTCAGCCAGAAAGGGTGATTCAACTGGGAGACAATGTGAGTAAGAAGATCAAACGAGGTAGTTTGTGGAGGGCAGTTCATACATTGTCCTGGACACAGGTGCATAAAAAATATTAACCTCCTTTACTCCCTTCCTTTTCTGTAGGCAGTGTGTAGCCACTAAAGCTTTTTAAGAGAGGCAATGAAATGGCCAGAATTATATGTGAGGAAAATTGCAGCTTCAGAGATAACAAGCAGGAACTTGAAGTTTAAAAAATTTTATATTGGAGCTGGGAACAACTTTGGGTCCCAAGGAATACCCCACTTATGAGGCTTAAAAATCCTCTCATAGACAAAGCTTTGAACCCAAGCAAATCATTTCCTTTCAAACGTCATAGTCCTGGCTCTTTAGACAATCTTTTTCCTGAGTCAAACAATCACATATTTTCAGATTTACACTTGGGGGGTTCTCTCAGGATTCACTGTAAATTCCTTGGGGGCAAAAATAGTCATTTACTTTTATTCTCATAGAACCCAATAGAACTGGGACAAAAAACAAGGCTTAGATAACTGTGTGAATTTATTTTGAATAGTTTTCCTTAACAAGCTAGAAGAATTTGTAAGCAAATAAAGTTGCTGAGAAAAAAATAAAGTTGCTGTGAAGATTTACAAGTCTATCCTACTGAAGGCATAGAATAGTATGACTCACAGTAAATACTTGACCAAGATTATTGCCTTCAGAATCTGTAGTACAGTCCTTTGAATACCCTATTAATCTTAAAAAACCTAAAACAGTTATTTTACCAGCAAAAATGGGCTTACTTAGGAATAACAGAAAACTGCAATTTAGGAACATGCCAAGCTAGGGTGAAACCATAACCATGTCCACCAAAGCAGGAGAGGAATGTTATATTATGGAGGAGAAAGCTGGGAGGGGTTGTTTGAACAAAAGTCTATTGGAGAAAAGTAAGAGTCCAAGGTGATGACAGTTTCCCACTGGGTGAGCTGCAGGGGTAAGAAAGGTCTTGTAGGAGATGCAATGTACATCTTTTCCTATTGGGACTTGGAATTGATGATTCTTTCCTATTAGGAACTCTTCTATTGGTGTTGATAATTGATGTTGCATGGTGCTGCTCTCTCCTGGCTTCCCAACTCCACTTCAATGAGGTTTTCCTTTATTAATTTTCACAGCACTCAGTAATTTTTTTTCAGCCATGGAAGGGCTGTTCTAACATAGAAATAACTATGTTATTTGAAGCCAAGTTGTAAATAAAGGATACAGATTTTGCTTTTTAAAAAAAGAAGTTGTTTTGACAAGTGAGAGTATTTTCAGAGCTGGTTTATTAGATAGATTAAAAAAATGAGTTCTCAGAGGATTCTGGGAAGTCGGTAGAGTAGGCCGCATCAGGAATCTGTCTCTCTGCCTAGATAGTAATTACACTGGCAGAATCTGTCTTTTGTAACTATTTTGGAACCCTGGAGTCTGTTGAAGGCTTACAACTTCTAGGGAACCCTTGCATGGTAAATCACAGTTAATTTTGGTCAATTTCAGCTCTTAGCAGTTATCCATCCTTCACTCCTAGCCATGTGGTAGGTAGTTGTACAAGTGTTCCCGGAGCAGCTTGCACTCCACATGTGGGTAAAAAAGACCCAATTCTCTAAATACAGGAGGTTCTGTGCTCTGACTGCTGATTGGCTCTCCGGATCCCAGAGGTGCAAAGGGGCAGGCAGCCATTATTGAACCTCCCCTCACTGTTGCAAGCCCTTTTCCCTCTGTTTGAGGTGACTTCCAAGGGACTTAAAGGGCTGGTACCTTTTCTTTTCCCATTTATTTTTCATTTTTCCCTACTTGGGAGCCAGACTTAAAAACTAGGACATTCAAAAACAATCTCATATGCTGGGAATACTAGAAAGTGACTGTGCATGCCCAGAGAAAGGCTCAGAAAAGACCTGAGAAGACATTAGGTTTATACCTCAGGTCACTCCTTGGCACTGAGACAGCCTACAACAAACAAAAAACCAAAACTGATAAACACTAACAATAAGAAAAAACAGCAAACTCTGGGGAAAAGGGGTGTCTGATTTACACAGTTACTGCATTATTAGTTTCAAAAGTCCAGTGTTCAATGCAAAAATCACAAGGTATACAAAACCCCTCCAGGAAATTATGACCTATTCGAAGGAAAAAACAATAGAAACCGTCCCTGAAAAATACCTAGTAATCTAGACAAAGACTTTAAAAAACTGTCTTAAAGGTGCTCGAAGAACTAAAAGAAGATCTGTAGAAAGTCAAGAAAATGATATGTGAACAGAATGGAAATATCGAAGATACAGAAAACTTTAAAAGAGTCCAAAAAGGAAACTTTGGAGCTGAAAAATTTAGTAACTGAAATGAAAAATTCACTGGCAGATTTAAAAGCAGATTTGAACAGCAGAAGAAAGATTCAGTGAATTGAAGACAGGCCAATGGAAATTATTGAGGCCAAAGAACAGAAAAAAAAAAAAAAAAGAAAGAAAACAAACAACACTTAAGGGACTTGTGGGACAAAACCCCATTGAGGGGACCAACATATGCATCATGGGAGTCCCAGAAAGAAATGAGAGAAGAGAGGGATAGAGATTAACTGAAGAAATGATGGCTGAAAATATCCCAAATTTGATGAAAGATATGAATATAAATATCCAAGGTCAAAAAACGTGATGAATTCAAAGAGACCCGCATTAAGACTCGTTATAATCACACTTTCAAAAGCCAAAGAGAGAGACTTTTGAGAGCTGCAAGAGAGAAGCAAATCATCACATAACAAGGGATCTTCAATAAGATTATGAGTAGATTTCTCATCAGAAACTTTGGGGCCAGAAGACAGTGGATCAATACATTCAAAGTACTAAAAGAAAAAAACTGTCAATAAAAGAAAGTATGCAACAAAACTGTTCCTCAAAGGTGAGGAAGAAATTACAACACTTCCAGATAAATAAAAGCAAAGGGAGTCCATGACCCACTAGACCTGCCCTACAAGAAATGCTCAAGGGAGACTGGCAAGGTGAAATGAAATGACACTAGTCAGTAAATCAAAACCATACGGAGAGATAAAAATCTAATAATGGTAAATACATGGGCAATTATAAAAGCTAGTATTATTGCAACTGTACCTTTTGTTTTCTACATGATTTAGAGACATGTATTTTAAGAAAAAATGCCCAATTTTATAGTATCAAACTAGTATTACTTTAATTTGTAACTACAAATTTTGCTTTCTACATAATTTAGGAGACTAATGAATTTAGATGAATAAGTTTATATTTTAGATGAATACAGATGTAACTCTGTGACAGCAACAACTGAAAGGGTGGGACAGGGCTGCAAATAAACAGTTTTTGTTGCTGAAGTTAAACTGCTATGAATTAACAGACTTGTATAACTAGTAAGGTGACCAAATAGGTAATAAAAGATATTCCACCCAAAAAAAGCCCTGAACTTGATGGCTTTACTGGTGAATCTTACCAAACAATTAAAGAAGTGATCTCAATCCTTCTAAAATTTTTCCAAAATATGGAAGAGGAAAAAACACTTCCTCACTCATTCAATGCCAGTATAACCCAGATCCAGACAAAAACACTATAAGAAAGGTATAGATCGGTATCATTTATGAGCCCTGAGGCAAAAAGGATTATACACAATGATCAAGTGGTATTTATTCCTGGGATGCAAGAATGGGTCAATATATGAAACCTGGTCAATGTAATAGGCCACATCAACAAAGTGAAGGAAAAAACCCACAAGGTCATCTCAGTTGATGTAGAAAAAGAACTTGACAAAATTCAACACCCTTTCACCATAAAATACTCAACAAAATAGGAAGAGGAGTAAACTACCTCCGCATAATAAAAGCCACAGCAAACACCATATTCAGCGGTGAAAGGGTGAGAGCTTCTCCTCTAAGATCAGGAACTAGACAAAGACGTCCACTTACCACTTGTATTTAACACAGTACTGGAAGTCCTTGTTAGAGCAATTAGGCAAGAAAGAGAAATAAAACGTAGCCAACTTGAAAAAGAAGAAGTCAAATTGTCTCTGCTTGCAGATATGATCTTAAAAGTAGAAAACTTTAGACTTCACAAGAAAGTTGTTAGAATACATAAATTCAGCAAAGTAGCAGGATATGAAGTCAAACACACAAAAATCAGTTACATTTTTATACATAAACAATGAAAAGTTATAAAGATATTTCCATTTACAATAGCATTAGAAAGAATAAAATACTTGGGAATTAACCAAGGAGGTGAAAGCTTTATACAATGAAAACTACACAGTATTGCTGTAAGAAATTAAAGACGTAAGTAAATGAAAACATACTCCATGTTCTTGGAATAGAAGACTCAATATTGTTAAAATGTCAATACTACCTAAAGTGATCTACAGATTCAGTGCAATCTCTATCAAAGTCCCAATGACATTTTTTTCAAAAATAGAAAAAAAAAAATCCTAAAACCTATATGTAATCTCAAGAAAACCCAAATAACCAAAATTAGTCTTGAAAAAAAAAAAAAAACTGAAGGATTCACACGTTCTTAATGATAAACTTACTATGAAGTTACAGTAATCAAAATGGTGTGGTATTGGCATAAAGCTATATAGACCAATGAAACAAAGTACAGAACCCAGAAATAAGTCCTCACATAAATGGTCAAATGATTTTTGAAAAGGGTGCCAACACCATTCAATGGGAAAAGGACAGTCTTTTCAACAAATCACGTGTGTGTGTGAGGAGGGGCTGGTGGAAAACTGGATATCCACATGAAAAAAAAAAATGAAGTTAGGGTGCCTGGGTGGCTCAGTGGGTTAAAGCCTCTGCCTTCGGCTCAGGTCTTGATCCCAGGGTCCTGGGATAGAGTCCCACATCCGGCTTTCTGCTCAGCAGGGAGCCTGCTTCCCCCCACCCTCTCTGCCTGCCTCTCTGCCTACTTGTGATCTGTCTGTCAAATAAACAAATAAAATCTTTAAAAAAATGAAGTTAAACCCTTACCTAACACCATATATAAAATTTAACTCAATGAATCGAGGACCTGAATGTAAGACCTAAAACAATAAAACTCTGAGAAGAAAACATTCAACAAAACTTCATGACATTGGATTTCATGATGATTTGTTGGCCATGACACCAAAGGCACAGGTAACAAAAGAAAAAATTGACAAATTGGACTTCATGAAAATTTAAAAGCTGTGTGCATCGAATGACACTCATCACAGAGTAAAAAGGGAACCCACAGAATGGGAGAAAATGTTTGCAAATCATACATCTAATTAAGGGTTAATAACCAGAATATATAGAGAACTCTGGCAACTCAACAAACAAAAAACCAACAACCCAATTAAAAAAAAGGTGAAGAACCTGAATAGCCATTTCTCCAAAGAAGATAGGGGAATGGCCAATCAACACATGGAAAGATGCTCAATATCACCAATAATTAGGCAAATGCAAATCAAAACTATGAGATACCTCCTCACACACTTTTGAATGGTTATAATAAAACAAAAATAGAAAACAGTGTGGTGGATATTAGAGAGGGCACGGATTGCATGGAGCACTGGGTGTGGTGCAAAAACAATGAATACTGTTACGCTGAAAAGAAAAAAAAAAAGAAAACAGTGTGAGGATGTAGAGAAACTGGAGACTGGAACTCTTCTGCACTGTTGGTAGGAATGTAAAATGGTATAGCAGCTATGGAAAACAGTTGATCAGTTCCAAAATGTTAAGCAGAATTACCAGGTGACACAGCAATTCCCCTTCTGGGTTTACAGAATTGAAAAGCAGGGTCTCAAAGAGATATTTGTACATCCAAGTTGATAGTATTCCTAATGCTGAAATGTGGAGGCAACTGTGTTCAATGACAGATGAATGAATAAGCAAATGGGATCTATACATATACAGTGGGATATTATTTGCCTTAAAAAAGAAAAATTCTGACATGTTACAACATGGAAGAACCTAGGGGGTACTATGCTAGGTGATAGCAGCTGGTCACTGCGACTGTGGCTCTGAGAAACAAACTGAGGGTTTTAGAGGGGAGGGGAGAGGTTGGGTGAGCCTGGTGGTGGGTATAATGGAGGGCACATACTGCTGGAGCACTGGGTGTGGTGCATGAACAATGTATTCTGGAACACTGAAAAGAAATAAAATAAAATGAAAAAAAGACCAGCTGGTCATGAAAAGAGAAATACTGTAAGATTCCACTTAAGAGAGGTACAGGGGAACTACTGTGAAAGAGGTACAGAGTTCCAGTTTTATAAGATCAAAAGTTATGGAGATGGATGCACAACATGAATGTCTTTAATACACTGAATGGTACACTTAGAAATGGTCAAGATGGTAAATTTCATGTGCACTTTACCACAATATATAAAATATATAAAATAACCCAATTCTTGATGTTCCAAATATTTGGAATTTTAGCTTCCCATGAGAAATTAAAGAAATTATATTAAGAAATGATAAAAAATGTGCTTGCTTAACAGTTTACTCTGAAAGCCCTATGGGTAACTTGTGTACATCATGGAAGGAAGTTTGATGCATTTGAGGATGGCAACAAAGTCACGTTGCCTGCTGGAGCCGGAGCCCAGAGTAAATACAGCTGACCTTGTTGTAAGGTCACTGCTGAATTGTGATTGCTGTGGCTGGAAAAACCCAGATACGGACCTGCCAGCACTTCTCAGGAATAGCCATCTTGCTGGCAGCAAGCTTATGATGAAGTATGACGCAATTATTTGAAAAACCATCTGTCATGCTTCCATGATGAGCTATTATCTGTAGAGCAAAATACCAAAGCTGGAAAAGCTGAAGTCAGTGTTACACTAAGCCACTTCCTTTTCTACTTGGTTTTGAAACTGGACTTCTGCTTTATCTTAAAACGACTAATTTAAAGTAGTCTTCCTTTAAAGAGGTGGCCTAGGAAACGGAAGAACGCGTTCTGTGGTTTTAGCTGAGACCTTTAAATCTTCCATGCAACCTGGCATGTCTGCGGCATGCCAGTGATGGCATAGAGCTCTTCCACTCAAAGTGTGCTTCTTGGGTCTGTAGCAATGGTGCAGCCTGGGAGCTCCTCAGAAATGCAGAATCCTCGGCCCCATCCCAGTCTTCCTGAACCAGAACCAGAATCTTATCAAGACCTCTGGGCAATCGGTGTTCTTGTCAAGGTTCTGGAGGCATGTTCTAGAGAACAGTGTAATAGCCCACATCCCTCCCCAGGCTGCTCAGCATAAGGGAGGCATTGGGGAGGGACCTCGTATACACACGATGAAGAGGGAGCCGCGGGTTCTAGGCTCAGACCTACCACTAAACATCCACTTTAACATCCATTTCCCACCTATTGCTACCAGCCCTGTCTACTTCTCAGGACTGTTGTGAGGACCAAATGGGATCCTTGCTAACAAAGCCCTATGTGATCTGGGTCCAGACTGCCTCTCAGGCCTTACTGGGCACCACTTTCCATTTCGCCCACTGTGTTTAATGACTTGCAGACAGAGCTCGTTTCTGCTTCAGGGACTTCGTATAAGCCATCTTCTCTGTCTGGAATGATCTTCCTTTTGATCTGTGTGTCTGGCTCCCTGGTATTCAGATCTTGGCACAATTTAGTAAGATTCACTCTTAGGTAAGAACCTGTCAACCCCCCGACTCTACTCTGTAGTGAGTTGTCCTGTTTCAATTCTCTGTCTTATTCTGGGTTGGAGCTTCAGTGCCTTGACCTGTGCCTGACATGCTCATTTGTTTTATAAAAAGCTGAAGAAGGTAAAAACACCACGGAAAAGATAAAGCACTGCCTGAAATATAAAATGCTTTTATTAACAAATAAACCCTCCTTGCTTTTTCTTAGTGATTTTTCTTGGAAATGACAGCCATATTACATTGATTTTTCTAACAGCCAATATTATATAAATGAAAATCTGCTGCCTTCTCATCAGCGAAAGACTGGAATGCAGGTTCCTTTTTATCACGTTTCAGGGAAAGACGATTCATTCACGGTCTCTACATCCTTCCTTCAGATATCACCATGATGCTCTCTGCTCATGTTAATTTCATCCGCTTCCCTTGAGAAAGTAGAGCTAAAAACAGAAATGCTGTTACTGAGGTCACAAGATAGGACAGTTAATGTTGCTGTTAGCAGATCCCCGGCCAAGAGTGGCCAGATGGCCTGGAGGTTGGCTTGGCAAAGCTGCCCGAGATTCAGGAAGGCTGCAGGTTAGCAGTAGGGAGCACATACTTCATTAGGCTACCAACCGAGAACTGGCCAGAGGGTCCTTCTGGCACAAAACTGAAACTCAGAAATGGTTTCTTGGTTTAGTTATGATTCTCCAGGGCAGACATTGGTCTTAAGTCTGATATTAGAGGTTCCAGAAGGTTAGTTCACACAATCCAGTGAGATAATCCAGAAGATACTTCATCTTCAGTTTTTCTGTGGCATTTATCTTCTTCTTATCGGGGATGTGAAAGAACTATCCGGTCTCTCTCAGGTTAGGGCTAACTACTGTCTCCTAATCATAGGCAGCGATGCTTTTTTATGAACTGCGGTTGTCTCACTTTCTTTAGCTCAAGAAATACCACAAAGGAAAAAGGCCCACAAAGTGAGCATGTCGGAGGACTCGGCCAGCACGCGGAACCAACAGAGCGGTGGCTCCATCTGCTGACTGTGGCTGGGATGGCAGGCAGTGAGGACGTGTGGCAAGTTAGGAATCGTGCCTGAGACTCTTCTCAGTGCCCAAAGACCTGCAGTACTGCCAGGAAAGTCTGCAGTCCTTAGGCACAAAGCAGTGAAGAGATCTTACACATTTCCTTTAGGGTTCCATGCTGTCATTATTCTGTGTTTGCTTTCGATTTTATATCAGCTGAACTGCTCCAGAAGCAACCAGGGGCGCAATGGTTTTATAGCGGATCAAGTGCTGGGAGCCTTCCTCCAAGTCAATCATGTAGTCCCTGAAAAAGGAGGAAACAACGCATGCAGAGCCGAGCTGGTGCCCCCAGGGGAGGCAGATTTCCTACCTTCAAGGTCACATGCTGCTCACCTTTGCTCATCGGTTTCTGGTTCTACCAGGATGTTTTCCTGCCGTTCTTTCACTCTCAGAAACACGTATGAATCTAGATCTGGTTTGGGAACTGTCAGAGAAATGAGAATGCAGTCAGAAAATACTCTGCCAGCAAGACCAATCTGAGAAAGTGGCTAGGATTCACTGTACCAAGCCCCAAGGGACCCCTGATGTGATAGCATTTTGCGGGGAGGGTGGCTTGAGGACAGCTCTGGTTCCTTACAGAAACAGTACACTTCCCATCCAGGGTCTCGCATAGCAATGACTCATTCAACAGATGCCGAGTATGTGAAATGTGCACATTGCGGAAGATACAAGCAGGCGTGACATGTGGTCACTCTGAAGAGGGCTACTGGCAGCTTCTCATCACGCCTCACACCGGTGGCTCAGTCGCTCAGGAAGTGGGGAGGAAGACGTCACCGCAGACTCAGTGAGGGAGAGTGAACCTGGGCGCTAACGGCAAGGGCCAAGGCAGAGATATGCACACGTGTTGGGAGGACAAAGGTGTATAAATCTAGTCAGGAAATATCTTTCATATATAGCAGCAGTAGGAGAGCATTAGAAAGATAGGGTCACATGGGGATAGTCCTGAGTGTCAGATGACAGAACACAGGTTTCCACCATGAGCCGTCCTTCACTTGTGGACTTCAGGGTGAGAGGCTGCTGCCTCTTCTACCACCAGTCAACACTGCGTGGAAGGAGGGGCCCTTGGCCGGGCTGCTCGAGAGTTCTTCATTTCTTAGAGCTCCCTGCGTACCCAGAGGACTCCCATCAACTGCAGGTTCTGAGAATTTACTGGAAAACTCTGTTCTAAGATCCTACCTCAGCACAAAAATTCGCGTTGGATTTCCTCATCCAAAGGTCTAAGGGGGTCCCTTGGGCTGCTTCAGGGTTTGGGGCCTGCCATAGAGCACCTAGTTGACCTGGCTGGGCAGCTACTGATTCCAGGAAACCCAGCTTAGATTTCAACATGCCTTTCCCCACTCTGCCCACAGGGACCTACGATGCTCCAGAGGCCTGACGGGGACTCAGGGCACCTGGGTTAACTAATCAAGGCTGATTTCACTGGGACAGGATGATCCCTTCCACAAGCTTCCAATTCCAGGGGCCTGGCTCTAGTCCTTGGAGAGGATCTGGGACAAGTGACATGTTTTTTAGGAGGTGTCGGCCAGCATCAGGTAGAATTCAATTAGACTCAGTTTCAGGAATTCAGATGCACGCTCGTGGCTGCTTTAGTCAAGCAGGTATGACAGCACTGGGCAATGATTAGGGATGTGGTCCTGCTTCCTTCCTCTTCTTCCAAGAGGCAGACAAAAAGTGGTGGAACTGGTCATGGACTGGCCCTTTTGTTTCCCTCAGGCAGGTTCACCACAATGACCAGTTCCGAGTTCCACAGATCTGCGATAGGTTTGCTCCCAGTGCTGTAGGCTGCACTTGTCCCCCTTGCCCACAAATGCTTATGTTGATGCCTTGACCCCAGTACTTCAGGATGGAAATGTATTTGGAGACATTTCCTTGAACTGGATTTGGATTCCTTGAATCAAGGCAGCATCTGACCAAGCATGGGCAGGAACCTGTGAAGAAAAGTATGCTAGCCCCTCGAGAACAAAGACTTTTGCCTCCTTAGTGCTCAAGGCCTAGCCCAGTGTGGATGCCCAGTAGATACCCAGCTGAAATAATGAAGGGCTGCACATGGGAATGAGTCTGCATTTTTAATGGCAGTCGTAACAATTTCAATGTAAGCTAAAGACCACGGAAGTAATGCTGAAAGGCTATTCTTACACCTGCTTTTAATGATTTTTTTAAAAAAAGATTTTACTTATTGGAGAGAGAAAGAGTGTGCACGAGTGTGGGCAGTGGGGGCTGAAGAGGGACAAGCAGACTCCCCATTGAGCGCGGAGCCGGACTTGGGGCTTGATCCCAGGACCCTGAGATCATGACCTGAGCTGAAGCCAGACACTTAATCGACTGAGCCACCAAGGCACCCTGATGATTTTTTTTAACCAGATATTTTTTAATATATTTTTTAACCAGATGACATCCTCTCTTTTCTTTTCTGCTTATCTAAGTATTTATTTTTCCAGGCTTGAGAGTAAAGATGAAGATCTTATTCGAAGGTGCCTGAAAAGAGAGTGTTCTGCTCACCTGACCTCAGGAGGCTCACCGTCTGTAAGTTAGGAGGCATATGCTTTAAGGCAACATTCTTAAGGTAGGTCTCTGTGTTAGCCATGTACCTGAAAAAGAGGAATTCAAACCGCTGTGACCACCCACCTGCCAGGAGCCTCCAGGCTGTCAGACACACAACAGTGGCCCAGCCATCAGCGTCACAGGGGACAACCATCAAAACTCATGCTCATGAGCCACAGAAAGAAAGCAGTCCCCATGCGTCCTGCTTACTCACTGTTTGGCAAAGACCAGCTCCTCTGGAGAAAGGCTAGAAAGCTCCCCCTCGTGGGATGTTTTCTCCTTTTCAAGGATATGAGGGAAAAACTTCTCTATCTGAGGATAAACAAAAAGCACTATGTAAATGTGTCCAGATTCCAGAGTCAAATATACTCATGTTCTGAAACAGGATGAGGTTAAACTAGAATTGACTTTAAAATGGCAAGTTCTCACAGTCAAGACATTTCTCAACTTCCAAGATTTCAAGGCAGGTTTCAAAGAATTCAGAGCAAAGGTGAGGCCTCTAAAAAGGAAAACCACTTAAAAAGGATGAGAGGCTTTTATAAAAGAAAATAGGAAAGTACAACATATTAATATTAATATTAATATAATATTATATATATATAATATTAATTAATATTAATAAATATTAATGAGGGAGAGAAGGGGATATCGTTGGACATTTCTAGGCAGCTGCACAAGTTGTTCTATGAGATGAAGCGTGTACAAAAGCTGGGAAGACACATATAGAACATACAAGCAGAGACAAAGAGGACTTAAAAAAAAAAATTTATTTATTTATTTGAAAGAGAAAGAGAGCTCTTCCTCCCAGCACAGCAGGGAGCCTGATGTAGGGCTCAATCCCAGGACCCTGGGATCATGACCTGAGTTGAAGGCAGACACTTAACTGCCTGAGCTATCCAGGTGCCTGAGAACAGTGACTCTTAATTATAAGAATATAACCGGCAATGATGAAGTCCACAGCAAGGGAAGGCTACGACAAAATGGTAAGAACTACCAGGAAAAAACACAAACAAAACAGGGAAAAAAAAAAAAAAAAGCTAAAAGCTATATAAAGATAAGTGGTCAGGAACTGCATAGGGATTACTCCCCCGCTCAGTGAGTGCTGTGGGTTCTCTGCAGAAAGAAATGCAAGTAGGAAAATGACAATGGGAAGGAGGACCCACCAAGACAAAGGAGCACTTCTCTGCTTAAAGGAGTTTCTGTCTTTGGGCTTGGCTCAGTTACAATTCCAGGACAAGTGCACACTGGTACGGAGTTCTGGTGCACAAGGTGGCCCGTGCTAGATCAGTGTAAGCTGCCTTCCCTCCATCACTGAGCGTGCTACTGACACACTGTGTTGCGAGCTCAGAATCAATGAGCTCAGAAGAGTGGAGCAGTGCTGGAGACAGGCCAATGTCCCAATTTTCAAAAATACAAAGATGGTGCGGGAACCTTCAGATATAGGTTAATGCCCTTCCCCGTGGTATGTGGCATTATATGAGAACAGATCATTTAAGAGATGGTTTGCAAAGAAAAGAAAGTGGTTAACACAAAGAGGATTTCTCCAACTTAAGGAGAGAAAGAGAAAAAAAGAGTTTTCTGGTAGTTGAGGGTGGAGTGGAAAGACATATATATTTTTTAAATTTTTTATTTTTTATAAACATATATTTTTTCCCCAGGGGTACAGGTCTGTGACTCTCTGGGTTTACACACTTCACAGCACTCACCACAGCACATACCCTCCCCAATGTCCCTAACGCCAACCCCTTCTCCCAACCCCCCTCCCCACAGCAACCCTCAGTTTGTTTTGTGAAATTAAGAATCACTTATGGTCTGTCTCCCTCCCAATCCCATCTTGTTTCATTGATTCTTCTCCTACCCCCTTAACTCCCCATGTTGCATTGGAGAGACATATTTTTAAAAAATCTCCATTTTGTCAAAACATATGACACCACTGTTAGGACATCCTTGGCAGCAAAGTGGAAAGCCAGGGCTGTGACAGTATAGATCAGTACAGACTCAGAAGCAGTTTAACAGACAGATGTTGACTTGCAGGGAAGTCTCTGGTGGAATATTCTGTGGTTGGCCCAGTCCTACTAACGAATCAGATATACAGCCTTTGATGACATACTTACCAGACTCAACATAAAGTGAAGATGTAAAATGTTATGAGATAGCTAATATATTAAGTGACCAGATCAGGTCCAGAGAACAGGGAAGTGGCCCAATATAATAAGGTGAAGCCTAAGAGGGGTAAGTATCAAGCCTCACACTTCAGGGTTGAAAAATCAAACCTTTCAATTACAGGATAGTGACAAGCTGGGAAAATGGTAACTGAGAAACTTCAAAGACGTTAGAGCTCATGGCAAGTGCAGAAAGAACAGTGGGACGTGTCTGTGTAATATGCTAATGTGATGCTAGGTGGCATTATTACCAGTTAAATATCTAGAATAAGGGAAGTGCTTGTCCTGTTCTTCCCAAAAGAGGCCCAACTACAACTGGAATATTGTGCTCTGTTGCAAGTGGTATGATTTAAGGACACCAACAAACTAGAACCTCTGTCCGAACCAGGACAGCAAATGGAAATAAATGGTTGGAGATGGTTTAGCTGAGAGCACTTTCACGAGGAGAGGATGCATTCATTTTGTAATAACTAAGGGAATAAGTGGAACCAAATGAGAAGATACTCATTTAAAATAGACATCATATAAAATAAGAATGTTTTGCAATTTCATTTTCATAAGTTAGATGGCCTCAGAATTATGGCTGAATGTCAAGTTATCATGGTCAGTTCGACATTGTCTATATGATGGCTGCAAAATAATTTCTGAAACTATTTTCCTCTGGTTAGTATTCCCTAGTCAACCAAAGCAAATGACTCTTCGGCACCGCTGTGCCGTAATTCCAGGGGGCGCCTTTCACTCAGCAGACAGACTACAAATGTGTCCCTGGAGATGTACAACACATGTCCTATCTAGGCTTCTTCAGAATAATCTCTTGCCCTCCTTATTCTTTAGCTACCTTAAAATTGGGGCTTCGTGGCATCTTCAGGCCCTGGATTCTCCCAGGCCCCAGCCCACCATCTCCCCAAGATGCTCAGTCTATAATTACAAACTGCATTGTCTAAATTTAACTACATGTATCTCCACGTCAAACCTTCATAAGCCGACACCGCAAGTAGCTGCTGAGGACATAGCGGATCCTCTCCATCTCCATCCGATGAATGCTGACCTTCAGATCCCCCTTCTTGGCTCTCCTGAGATTTTCTTCCTATTAAAAGAGAAAATGAAGTCTATAAAAAACATGATATTCAGATGAAAGACCTTTTCATTCAGTCTGTACGATTCCACAGGGACTATCATCACTGGCAATGCTGAGGACTCAAAGCCTACATTTAGGTCAATGGAGAACCAAAAAATTCCTAAGAGTTCTCATTTTCTTACACAAATTATGTATGACTACAGCCTCATTATAGAAAGTTCAAACAATACTCATTTACTTTTAGAAAACTTTTAGATGGTTGATCTGAATAGAATCTGAATATGGTCAGTGGGAAGGGCCCAACTGTAATGGAGATAATACAACAGACAGAAGACATGTCTAAGGGGAGTATTAAATCACCAGTTGAGAAACTGCAAAATACCAATGTCGTAAAGCTACTCTAAGGCTAATAATGACTTAGGCCCAGCCCATCTAAGCCAAGGGCCACAAACTCAAGTGTCTATGGGCACCAGGCAGGCAAGCTATCTACGAAAGGTAGGTAGGTAAGGACTGTGGGGAACAGAGCACAAGAAAGGGAGTGGTCCTTACTCCACTCTGGTCAGCTGTTCTCATATAGAAACATAGACCCAGTATTGATAGGGTTTTAGACTTTTCAGGGGAAGCTGACATGCAGATATTCATAGGAATGCTCATGGTTTATAAATGCAGGTAGGTAACGAATTCAATATTAAAAAAACTCACTAGGCTGGGCCAAACAAAACAGATTTGGTATCAGACTTCAATCTCTCACTATGCTGACAAAACACTGTTCAAGTTCTCTTCCTTTGTAATCCCGAGATAAGCAACTCTTACCATGTGATCTAGCTGCTCCATGACACACTCTACAATCTCAGACTTGCTTTCCAGCAGCTCAGGGGCAAACTTTTCATTCATCCAGGCCTAAAAAACAATGCCCCCAACCAAATATGTAGCTATGAGTATCAGTCACAATAGAGCAAATAACCCTATGAGTCCGTACATATCCCGTGAAAATCATAGCTATTTTCGGCAAAGAAAACTATTTGCCTATGAGTTGGAAATACTGGAAATGCATTGAAAACAAGCTATGTTTATGATGGCTTCTCTATTTCTTTGAGTGGGGAGGCTGTGCTTACAATCTTATATTTAACCAAAATTGTAAAAAAATCACTGTTCATGTAAAAAATGTTGTCGGTTTGCCTCTGCAGTTCCCTAATACCATTTATTTAAAGAAAAAAAAAAAAATGTCAGTATGATGCCTACTAGGGAGAGCAACACCACCTGGTGTTCAAACAGTACCTTTCACCAAATAGCATCCGCACGTTCCTGCGACTTCACCCGCTGTCTCCCACCAGGGGGCGCAAGCACTCTTCTATTTGGGAGATGAAGTGCCCTCAGTCTACACATCTCATTTGGGAAGCTTAGAGCACTTTACAAAGACTTTTTCATTCATTATTATAATAACCTGAGAGAAATGGATACAGTTATCCTTATCTTACTACTGAGAAAACCCAGATTATTTACTAACTACCTCAGATAAAAGCATGTGTATAAAGGATCACAATATAAGAGGATCAACTATTAAATAATTTTGGAACCACAATCCTTAATTTATGACTCAGGCCCAGATATTTGGTACATTTCAGAGATTACCAAGGCTTAGGGAACTGAAATATCCACAGGTGACTGAGGAAAACAATTTTGTCTTTCAATTACAGGAAAGTTAGTTTTAAGCAAAGCTCAGAATTACATGCCAATTGGGCTCACTTTATTCCTCTCAATGTCCTTGAGTCTCTGAGTCTCCGATTATCACCACGAAGACATATTATTAAATAGCAGGTACTGCTACTATCATAAATTTTTCCCCATAGGTTCAAGCTCCTATAATTGTGCTGTAAAAGTTAACTAGAAAGAAAGTCTGTATTTTCAAGAATTACGAATGAGAAAAGACCAAACTGTCAGCGAGGACTTAGAAAGCAAAGTTTTTCTTTTTAACTGATTTTATTAAATACTGAATAGGTTCAGAAATGTTTATTACATATAACACGAATAGAGATATAAACATCTAGTGTACACATAACTTTATCATTATTTTAAAAGTCCTGGTGTCTTCCTCCCTTTTCAAAGGTAATCATTAGCTTGACCTTAGTATTTAATTTTCTATAGTCTTACTACATTTGTTTGTATCTCCACATAATGATTCTCAGTGATTTCAAAGAAAATGACAGCACTCGTTGGATACACTGGGGCAAAATGGGGTAGATTTGAGGGGGATTTCTTATTGACATTATGAGATTATTTTGGTAAAAATATTTAAAACATTGGGAAAACTTTATACTAGTATAAAACTTTCAAACAAAATGTTTCCAAAATATTTAGTGAGAAACTTGCATTTGAATCCATGGTCTTTTTAAAAATAATCAGGTTCTATTTTGAAATAGCTACGTCTGATTCCTGATCAAAATTTTTAATGACAGTCTGTTCATTGTTATGGGCTAAACTCTGTTCCTCTCCACTCCCAATTTGTATGTTGAAGTCCTAATTTCTAGCACCTCGGCATGTGCCTGCATTTGGAAACAGGGTCTTTAAAGAGGTACTTAAATTAAAATGAGGTCATTAGGTGGGCTCTAATTCAATGATCGGTTTTCTTCTAAGAGGAGGAAATTTGAATACAGACGCACACGGAAGACCAGGTGAAAATGGCCACCTACAATCCCAGGAGAGAAGCCTCAGAAGAAACCTATGGTGCCAGCACCTTGATTTCAGGCTTCCAGCCTCCAGGGTTGAGAAAATACATGTCTGTTGTTTAATCTACCCAGTCTGTGATGCTTTGTTATATAGACTTGGCAAATGAGCATAATCATTAAAGTGAGAAACTTTGCACTATAGGTAATAACTTTAAAATAATTTTTTAAAAAGATTTTATTTAATTATTTGACAGAGAGAGAGAGAGACAGTGAAAGAGGAACACAGCAGGGAAAGTGGGAGAGGGAGAAGCAGACTTCCCATGGAGCAGGGAGCCTGACGTGGGGCTCGATCCCAGGACTCTGGGATCATGACCTGTGCTGAAGTCAGATGCTTAATGACTGAGCCACCAAGGTGCCCCTTAAATCATTTAACAGGCATTAAATCCTCTATCTGCTCCTGGAGCTGTGTTTATTAGTGGCCCTGTCAAGTGGCTCCTTAGGCCATGGTCTGCGGCCTACAAGTGTGTCCAGCCCCAGCAGCCATCTGGGTGGTGGACCAACTCCTTTGCAGCACTCAGGGCATTGCAACAGAGCTGCAGGCCCGAGATGGAACTCCTGCTCACCTGCTGCCAAGCTGAGCCCATGCTGCCTTCCAAGGAGCTCCTCACAGCCACGGGAGGCAACCAGCCTGGGGGAGCTGCCTGTCCCAGGGGGCAAATGGTCAACATTGTGACGCAATGCAGCATACCAGCGTGTGCCACGAGCTCTGCCTCGAACAATGGTTTTGCCAGTGTTTGAGCTTAGCATAAATGGTTTCTTCAAAAACTTATTTTTTAATGTTCTATATAACGCTTTTGAGAGTCATCCATGTTGCATGAGCTCTTGCTCACTCATTTTATTGCTGCTTCCCCCCCCCACTGTGTATATAGATTGTACTTTTTATTCATTTTATTGTTGATGGACATTTGGGTTACTTTCATTTTTTAACCACTGCAAGCAATACTAGGAATGTTTTGCGCATGTCTCCTGCAAGTTTCCTCTAGGACATGTACCTGGGAGTAGGAAGATTGAGACACAAGATATGTGTCTTCAACTTGACAAGTTACTTGGCAATGTGCACCAATTCACCACTGTAAAAAAGTGTGTAAATGGCTCTACAATCCTGTATATTGCTTTATTAATATGTTGCCTTATATCTCTCCTCTTCTTCATTTCTGCCAATTCAATTCAATGAAGTGGTAACTCCTTGGGATTTAAATTTTTATGTTCCTGATTACAAAAAAGATTGAGCATCTTGTCCATGCGATTACTGGCCATCCTGGTTTCCATTTCTGGGAAATGCCTGCTAAGATTTCATTTTTTTCTACCGGGTAGTTTGTTAAGTGTTTATAGTGTGGACTAATATTGCAAATATTTTCTCCCAGTTTTGTAGCATGCATTTTTACTGGCATCAAGCTGTAAAAACATAAGTTCTCAATTTTGATGTAGTTGAATGTATCCATTTTTTTCTTTATGCTTTGCACTTTTGGATTTTTGTTTCATGAATCCTTTCCTAATAAAGCAGGGGCTCTTAAACTAGATGGGCAATTTTTAGGGTGTCTGAATCTCTTGAAATTATATGCAAAATTTCTGGATGTGTGTGTATACATATATTATTTTGGGAGAAAGGGCCAGTTTGCACCAGATTTTCGAAAAAGGTCTGTGATACAAAAACAAAGGAAGAATTACTCATACAGTAAGAATTATCACATAATATATAATTTTGAAGTCATCTTTCTTTTGTCACTCATGATGACCTGCTTGGTAGGACAGAGTGAAGAATGCTAGAATAACAAACACGAGAGCGTTCCAGAAAGGGGCTGTTCAAGAGAGAATGCAAGAGTAAGGCAGCAGGTGTAGTCCATTAAGAGCAGATATTGGAGTCAAAGAGACTTGGTTCATTTTGGGCAGTAATACTTAAAGATTATTACTACTCACAGCTAACACGGAGTGCTTATCATGGGTCAAACAGTATGTTAAGCATTCTTTGCATATTATTTCCTTTAATCCTCACAATAGCTCTGGGAAATAACCGCTATTACTCATGCTTACCTGCTCCAGCCTTTCAATGAGCTCTGCAGGGGTCAGGACCACCTCTTCACTACCTGCATCAGAGTCCTGTCCTGTGAGGTCCAGTTCCTCCGTCATCTTCTCCGAAACAGGTATCTAAGGAAAAGAAAAGAATCAATACCTTGCAGCGTGGTTTCCATTTATTTGCAAGAATAGGCAACTGCTTATCTACCCCTGGTGTTGTAGAGGCTCACCAGATGGCCAGTCGCCAGGCAACTGACAGGCTTTGATTCTTTTCAATTCTTTGCCTCTTCCTTCGAACCTTAGGTCAGGTATCAGTTTCTCAAAGGGGCCACCCCTTAAAACTGTTTCCCATACACCTCGGAGTGAGCATCTGTCATGCCACGTAACAACTGTTTGCCTTCCTGGTAGAGTCCTCTTCTTAGGGGCTGTGTTCACGTGGGTTCAAACAGGAATCAGGCATCTGCTGTGTTCCGGGCCCGCGTACCCACTGGGACGTAACTACCTGTGTCTAACTCCCAGCTGGCACTCAAACTTGTCGCAAGAACTAACCAGCCAGAGGGGCGCCTGGGTGGCTCAGTCGTTAAGGGTCTGCCTTTGGCTTAGGTCATGGTCTCAGGGTCATGGGATCAAGTCCCACATCGGGCTCCCTGCTCAGTGGGAAGCCTGTCCCCCTCTCCCACTCCTGCTTGTGTTCCGTCTCTCGCTGTCTCCTGCTGTCAAATTAAGAAAGAAAAAAAGAAAACAAAAAACAAAAAACCCTAACCAACCGGAGCCACAAGGCCCAGCGCCATCAGACCAGCGACCCCAAATGCTAATGAGGTGGGTGGTGGGGATGAGGATGTCCTCGGAGTGTCGGGGACACTGAGCACACTCCGGCCGCTCCTCTCCGGTCTGGGGGCCACCAGCACAGCAATCCCCTCCCCCGACACACACACACTCCCACAGATCCCACTCGGACGCTCACCTGGGCACCAGGGAGGCAGAGAGGCGCTCCGAGGTAACAGGCGCTAGGACCGGAAAGTCGTGAGGAAGCAGCCTTGGCTTCCCAAGGAGCACCTGGAAGCGCACAAACTTCTCAAGGCCTTTCCCGGACCGAGCGGACGCCAGACTCGCAGCTCCCGCGCTCTGCTCACAAATTTTCCGCCCCGGACTTACGTCACCACGCTCGGGCGACGTTGGCCAATCATGGCTCGGGGGCGGGGACTCGGAGCTCTGTGGCCTGTTCACGCAACAGCCTCACGGAGGGAGCTTAGCCCCGCCCACTTGGGCCCGCAGCCGGAGTGTGAGTTCTCGGGTGACACTAACCTGGACAATCGGGAGGGGGCGCATCGCCACCGCGGCTGCGGCGGCCGGGCGGAGTCAGTTTTGGGGTGGAGGGTGGGGACCGGCCCGAGTGCAGTCGCTGGAGAGTGCCCGGGCCGGCAGGAGTCCTACAGGAGAAATGGGCTCTGGTAAAATCAGGCCACTTCCTTGTCGGGGGTCCTCTTCGCCCCCCACCGCTCTTGTGGCTCTTCTGGTCCCTTCGTCCTTGCCGGGGCTGCAGTGTGGCCACTACCAGGTCTGAAAACCTTTAGGCTAGTGGTTCTTAAAGCATGGGGCCAGGCCACAAGCAACAGCGCCGCCCCGGAACTCGTGAGAAATGCAGATTCCCAGGCCCGACCCAGCTCTGCGGAGTCGGAAGCTCTGGGGTGTTTCGACAGGCTCTCCCGGGGGTTCTGATGCAGCTGAGGCTGGAGAACACTGTCGCATTGGGCTCTGCTTCCATCCCAGCTGCTCCACCATTATTTTGACATTTACTGCACCTTATCTACCTTTAACGGAGGACAGAAACATACATATATACTTAGATCTATATATATTTTCTTTTTTGTGATGTCAGTTTTTCTCAGAATTGATCATGTTTTCTCTGCCGAGTACCACCTGTGGCTCCGCCTCAGTCCGAAGACTCTTCCTCGTGATGTTTCCTGTGCTACACTGATTGATTTGAAAAAGAAGGTTGGCTCATTGACAGGTTGATAGTACCTGCCTGATTACAGTCATGTTTTGAAAATAGAACATCCTGAGTGGCAGAGTGGGCATATTTACAAAGGGCTATGGAAGCTGGGGGGACATTGAAGAGGGATTCCAAAAGGATGGGACAAATACGTTTGAGCTCGTCTCACAGAATGACTTTTGTTAGGGACAAATGGATGGCCTTTTCCAGGGCTGTTTCAACTCTGTGTTTCAGTGGTTTGGTAATCCTGTGGTTTTTTCGTTGTGGCAGATTGTGTTTTCCAAAGACAGCTGCTCTCATACAGATCTCGTCCCATGTACTCTTCTTGCAATATGATGTTGGGAGGGATGATGATCGAGGGAGGCTGTGTCTATATCCTTGCCTCGGAGAAGACCTTCTGAAACCGTTATAGAACTGTAAAGATGGCTGGAAATCAAGATGGACTCACTAATGCTTCACCAAGGCTTGATATCAAACAAAACAGATTTTTCCTAATTCTTGAAGCCTCCTCCTCCCTTTCACTTGTTTTTCTGTAGAATCCTTTGTTCATGAACTCCTGAGCTTGTGTCAATATTGACATCTCGCTGATCTCCATGTATAATTAGTAACAAGATGGGGATGGCCAGCCAGCCCTAGTCATGAGACCAGCTTAAAAACTAAGGAATGCGGTTGGCAAGTACTAGCTTCCTATTGAAACCACCCAGATCCTGTATTTTCTTTTTCTTTAAAGATCTTATTTATTCATGAGAGACAGAGAGAGAAAGAGAGGCAGAGGGAGAAGCAGGCTCCCCAGTGAGTAAGGAGCCCAATGTGGGACTTGATCCCAGGCCCAGGATCATGACCTGAGCTGAAGGCAGACGCAACCATCTGAGCCACCCAGGCACCCCAGATTCTGTATTTTCCTATAAAACCCCTCAGTTTTTTTTTACTGTGGGTTGGTCTGCAGTCCTGGAGACATTAGCCTGCTGCAGTCTCCTTGGCTTGGCAAAGTGATAAACTATCTTCCTTTTTTATGTGCAAACTCTGTCTTCCTGTTACATACTTTGGCTCTAGAGTACAGAGGTCGGTTTTCAAAAGAGCACTTTGTAATCGCCTTGCCTGGGAGAATGTTACCGAAGTGATGGTCTGACTTCATAAAACGTGGTGCAACTTCTGTGTGACTCTCTTTCTTGAGCTGCGCCCCTTGGGAGCAAATGAGCTGATATGTGAGAAGTTCGGCTGTCCTGCCGTTGCCATGCTGAAAGGTCCATATGGGGAAATCACATGGAGGTAGAGAGAGAGAGATGTCTCTGGATGGAGTCTCAGCAGCCCCATGTTCGGTCCTCCCGCTGTCTGAGTTGAGTGAGCCTTCAGATTGTTCTAACTCTCGGACTGTGAGCAGTACCAGCTAACATGGAGGGAGTGGAGATGAGCTGACCCTGCAGAGCCCTCCCTGGATTGCAGATTTGTGAGCAAAATACTGTTTTAAACTTAAGTTTTGGGGTGCTTTGTTGCGTAGCATAGATGATTGGAACATTAGATGATTAGAACATTAGTTGTTGAGCACAATCCCATTCTTCCGTAATTTTCATTCCTATATAGCTTTTCGGCCGTTGTTATTAATATTCCTTAAGTGTTACAGATTTGAGTCCAAGCATGGCTAACTTCTCCATCCAAGTACCAATTGATTACTGACTCAGAGACTTCCCTTCTCCAGGGCCAACTGCTTTTTCCAGTCTCCCACTGTTCCTCAGCTGGGGAGCGGGGTCCAGCTTCTGCTTCCTTAATAGAGGTGTGGCGCTAAACAAGTCCCTTCTCTGGCCTTCGGTGGTGCCCCCTGTTTGTGAGAGCGGTTTGTATCCTCCTAAAGGCAGAGGTATAGATAAAAAATACGGAGAGCCCCTCTTTCATTTCTAAATCTTTGATCCCAACTAATATGCATCCAACAAAACCACATTAAAGTGAATTTTTAGAGAAAGATTTCTGCTACGTAAAAAAGGGAGGATTTAAGGAGATGTCCAGAAAGAATATATAGAACTACGTGGGGAGAAACCTGTGATGAAGCTGTTGGTCACGTGGCACTGTCAAGTTCAGGAAGGTGGGAGAAAAGTCGCGTCTTAAGTTACATTATGGAGGATAAAGAGAAAAATCAGGTGGACACGTCCCTACTGTCAGGAAATTAAAAAAAAATGACTACACAGCTGTGTAAATGGAATGTCACTCATTAAAACAGACACATAAAAGATAATTACAGAGATTATGATAGCAGGAGGGTGCAGTTTGATGGTAGTGAATGGAACCCTGGTGCAGAGTTTGTAGGCAAGTTCTGATGATAGAAAGGGCAAGACAAACAGGGTAATCTGGACTCAGACAAGAACAAAGTGAAGCCACAAAGATGGCAAAAGAAAGGAAAAGCTACTGTCCAATGTTTCAGAAGACATCACCCTATGCAACTGAAGAAGCTGAGTTAATGCGATTTCCTGATCCTGCTCAATGAAGAAATTGATTGCACTTATAGACACAGCACATAGAAACAGCCAAAATATTTGTGGTTAGCTATGGAAATACACGTTAATAAGAATGAATCTATTTTATTTCAATCACCAGGGTAAGAGACAAAACCTGCATAGTTGATACAGGACTGCGAGCTTTTTGCAGGAAGGTGCTTTTGAAACACAAGGTAATATGACCATTATTGTTCTCATATCATCCCTGCCCTTGCTGATTTGGTCAACAGCTGTTCCTCACTGTTTCCTTCCTCTAAATTCCATCGCATTCTTGGTCTCATTGCCCTGAGAAGCAAAGCCTTACATTTTGGGCAGTGTATGAAGCTAAGTTGAACTCCCAGTTGTTCTGAATGAAGGACAATTTGGACCAAGGATAGGAAAGTGAGCATTTTTAGGCAACCTGCATTATTAAGGAAGAGTACAGAGAAGTTCTCTTAGGATGTTTCCTTGGCTGCTCAAGGAAAGCTATTGACAGGTGAACGTGCAGATGTTTTTCTGGCTAATGGTAAAACCCCATACGTGCTTGTACAGGCAGACGCTGGAAAGCTCCGGAGGCCAGGGTCTGCTTTGGATCTTCCTGACAAATGGAAGATCTGGGCAATTCAGAGTCATCTGAATTCCTTTCCCCCCCCTCAGATTTCTTTCCTCATCCCTTAGCCATCTTGATTTCAAGCACATTAAATTAACCCAGAAATGTCTCCAACAAAGATATATGCTTTTCAAATCTCTTTTGTGTCTTTCTTTTCTAAGTTTTGAGATTAAGGTTTCAAGAGTTCTTGAACAGGTAGCCCTCAAATCCAGCACAGCGCCCATCATTTATGCATGCATTAATTTCTTTGTTCAACAAATATTTCTTGAGCATCCAGTGATATTTGTTTGAGTGTCTACTGCCAGGCTCTGTGTAAGGGCTAAAGAAAAAGCAGGGACTAGAAAACTCAGGCTCCGTGAAGGGAGATAGACAATAAATAAGTATTTGTCAGGTTGTACAAAATAAAGCTGGATAATAGAATGTTGCAGATAGGGGCATTTTGGAAGGTTTCAGTCGGCATCTGTCTCAGTCCATTTGGGCTGCTATAATAAAATACAACAGATTATGTGGCTTCTAAACAGCAAAAACTTATATTTCAGTTATGGAGGCTGGGATGTCCCAGATCATGGTTCTGAAAGAGTCAGTGTCTGGTGAGCGCCCATTTCCTAGAAGGCTGTCTTTTCATTGTAAGGTCACAGGGTGGAAGGGGCAAAGGAGCTTTGTGGGCTGCTCTTTTAAGAGCACTGATCTCATTCATGAGGGCTCTGAATTATGGGCTTGGGGGTTAGGATTTTAACACATGAATTTGGAGGGGACCAGTCATTCAGCCTACAGCAGCTTCCCTGAGGAGTGGGCACACGACATAGTTTGCAGGAAGCATGACTGAATTCCAGGAGAGGAGTGGGAAACACTGCAAAGAGAAACAAAAACTATATTGTCATTGCAGAATATACAAGGACCATGCCTTTTCCTTTTTTTTTTTTTTTAAGATTTTATTGATTTATTTAACAGACGGAGATCACAAGTAGGCAGAAAGGCAGGCAGAGAGAGAGAGAGAGAGAGAGAGAGAGAGAGAGAGAGGAAGAAGCAGGCTCCCTGCTAAGCAGAGAGCCCAATGCAGGGCTCCATCCCAGGACCCTGGGATCATGACCTGAGCCAAAGGTAGAGGCTTTAACCCACTGAGCCACTCAGGCGCCCAGCCTTTTCCTTTAAAACAAAACAAAACAAAACAAAATGCAACTTATCTTCTGAAAAACTATGGCCATTTAGCAAGTTACAGAAGACTATTTTCTTAATGATTTTCTGGATGAGTCAGCAAAGAGAAATGTGGTTTTTCCATCAGAAAATTCCTGTGATTTTATGTCAGGAGTGTCTAAGTGCTGGCAGTCTTTATGTTTTTATTAAGGTCTATGTAATTTAGGGAATTGTCTTTAGGTCTAAATGAAAACCAGGCCAAACTCAGCATTTCTAAATACTTAAAGGTTAGGACAATGCTCTTCTTTTTTTTTTTTTTAATTTTTTTAAAGCATGTAGCCACAGGTAAAGGTTTGATAATGGTCATAGGAAGAGGCTTGGAGGGTAGCCTTGTTTGAATCTACCTTGTGTCAAAATTCCATTCATTGGTTTTCATTTTAGTGCCTTACCTTTTTTGGTGTTAAGGGATCATAGACATGGCACCATGTTGAGAACTTCTTATAACTAATGAAGTGGGTCACTCCACTTCAGCGTAAAGTTTGTTGAAATAATTTTTCTGTGTAGGGACAACTCTTAGAATACAAGTGATACTCCTCTGTATCTGGGCTTCAGTTTCCCTGAGCTGACAAGGTGCATGAAGATTTATTTTAAAACTTTTTTAAGTTCCAAACTTTCTAGTTCAAGTTACAGAGATGGAATTATACTGTCATTATATCTACATTATATCTATATATTGCATTATATCTAGTTTTTTTTTCATTTAAACACTTCTAACAGGTGTCTCGTTGGTGAGCTAAACACTTTAATTCAGTTCAGTATTCATCCTCTATCAGAAGGCTGGAGAATAGATAATTTTTAACTGGGCTCCATGTCCCAGAACATTATCTGGGTATTTTACTACTAAATTAGCTAGAGCAGATAATGTAATAATTCCACCTTTAGAGTATCCCACAGTGATAAAACCCACGAAACTGTCAGTTTCTGTTATGTCCAGTTTAGTTACGAAAATGTTTTCAGCTGGAAATACTGAAATCTGGTCAAGAAATTGTGTTAATTGTTGATATGTTTGGAGACAAGAACTGGAAGCTTTGGTCTACTTGGTCTGTTGTAGCAGATTTTGCCATGAGCGTTGTCATTGCACACCTTTGCCAGCTTGTTAGGGTCAGTAAGCTTTGGATGTGACCCATGGAGCTCTGGGGAAGGCTGAAGTGACTTTCGACTTGTCCCTGTTTATGGGGAAGTGAGAGTGTAAGTTTCCTAGTCAGCTTCTTTCTTTCATCTCCGACATGTTTACATGAGAAATTCTGCTTGGCCCTGAACTTTACTCCTCGGCTATATGCTGCTTCCGGGCTGTAAGTTTAATTCATTTATTTTATTTTTATTTTTATTTTTTTAAAGATTTTATTTATCTATTTGACAGACAGAGATCACAAGTAGGCAAAGAGGCAGGCAGAGAGAGAGAGAGAGAGAGAGAGAGAAGCAGGCTTCCCGCCGAGCAGAGAGCCCGATGCGAGGCTCGATCCCAGGACTCTGAGATCATGACCTGAGCCGAAGGCAGAGGCTTTAACCTACTGAGCCACCCAGGCACCCCTAATTCATTTATTCTTGTTTTTTTTTTTAATTAAAAAAATTTAATTTATTTGACAGAGATCAGAAGTAGGCAGAGAGGCAGGCAGAGAGAGAGAGAGAAGCAGGCTCCCCGCCGAGCAGAGAGCCCGATGCGAGGCTCGATCCCAGGACTCTGAGATCATGACCTGAGCCGAAGGCAGAGGCTTTAACCTACTGAGCCACCCAGGCACCCCTAATTCATTTATTCTTGTTTTTTTTTTTAATTAAAAAAATTTAATTTATTTGACAGAGAATAGAAGTAGGCAGAGAGGCAGGCAGAGAGAGAGAGAGAAGCAGGCTCCCCGCCGAGCAGAGAGCCCGATGCGAGGCTCGATCCCAGGACTCTGAGATCATGACCTGAGGTGAAGGCAGGTCACTGAGCCACACAGGCGCCCCCCCCAATTTGTTTATTTTGAAAGGCTACTCTCATATCTGTAAGCAGGAAAAAGCCCCTTGTCAGTATTTTTCACTTTTTTGGTGTACTTAGAAGTAGCAGAACTCAAGACGCTAGTGCTTCTTGACAATGAGACCAATGAGACAGGCCTGAATGCTTAGAGGATATTGGAAATAGAGACCTGACTGAAATCCCAGGGGGTGTGGGTATTGTGTCCAAACTAGCAAAGTCCATTAAACATGCTGTTTAATTACAACATGCTGTTGTAATAAAATTTGTTAAATTTGAAAATGTATAGAAAATAAGAAGGCATTTAATATTACAAATTCAACCTAAGCCCTGTGCTCTTCCTTCCGACCCCATTCTCTCTTCTCCCTCTCTACAGGTAACCACCAGCTTCAGTCAGCTTCAGTCACCTAGTGTTCATGGTTTCTAGGCAGAGGGACATATTTTACCACAGCTGTATATATCCAAATTTAATGTGGTAATAATATACAAATTATGTATATGCTTATCAATTAGGATAACTCATGGACTATAATAATGAGGCAATTTTCTTTTTGTTTCCAATAGTACTTTTGTCCCTTTACATTGATTTGTTGGGTGCGTATAGCTCTTCCCCTATCCTGGAGGAAAACTAGGGACGGTCCATGATTACTCTTGACACTCTTCTACTGAAAAAAGTAAGTCCCGTGATCTTTCTAAGTCACAAAACATAGTGCCCAGTAATTAAAATGTCCAGTGTGATCTTATCAAAACCCCCTCTGGAGTATATTGCCAGCTTGGGGGCTTAGCATTGGTTGGCCATTTGTGCCCTGGACAGTGGCAGTAACCGAATCAGTCATAATGAGCGGAAGTCAATGCTGTTGAGTCACGTGTGGCCTCCATTCTTGCTGCCATGACCATTTTACATGGTCCCAATGAGCAAGCACCAGGGGGGCTGGGAAGAGTCTGAATGACATCAGAGCACTTTCCACAACCACAGTGAGACCCTCTCTGCAGTGGGTGGGCATTTACACGGCATTACATTTCTTCACACTCTGAGACAGTTCCTAGAGGTTCTTCCACAGAGCATTCCTCTACTCTTCTACTTTTGTCCTCCCTGGTCCCTAAGCAGCTAGCCAGCCAGCCACTCCCATGAATCAGTGTGCCTTGCTTAGATTCCTGCTCATTGATCTTTCCCACTGGCTGAACCCTACTGGAAGCCACAGGCCAAGGGTACCTGGTTGATACTGTCTGCAGGCATCAGTTTTCTAGAACCTAAGGGAGCACATGGAGGAGAAAGGATCTGGAGGGGCCAAAGGAGACTATCCAGCCCACCAGACAAACTTGCGTGTGCATCTAGGTCTCTATTCTGTTACATTATTTGGTGAGCTTGTCCTCGTACCAATGCCCCATGTTAAGCACTACAATTTAATACATCTTGCTAGTTGTAGGACAGGTCTCTTCACTTTTTCTAGAATCAGCATGTCAAGTTCCATAAAAAACCTTATAAGGACTTTGTTAGGCAAATAATTTTCTAAGTTCTTAATAAGCCTGTCTGTAGAATGAATTGAGTAGACTAAATTTGACCCTAAATGCTTTCTCCTGTCCCAGAGGCATTTTTACTTTCTGCCTTTAACTGTTACATATAGTTAATATGCAGCTGCAGTATTATCCTGACACTGCACATTACCTCGACAAATAGAAAAATTGTGGTCACCGCAAAACCTACATAGTACATGGGAATACAAATCAATGTACACGAGCAACTGTTCCCCCCCCCCCCCCAGAGTTTTCTCACAGAATCTCCATCAAGGATCTGATTATTATTATTATTTTTTTAAATAATTTTTTATTTTTTATAAACATATATTTTTATCCCCAGGGGTACAGGTCTGTGAATCACCAGGTTTACACACTTCACAGCACTCACCAAAGCACATACCCTCCCCAATGTCCATAATCCCACCCCCTTCTCCCAAACCCCCTCCTCCCAGCAACCCTCAGTTTGTTTTGTGAGATTAAGAGTCACTTATGGTTTGTCTCCCTCCCAATCCCATCTTGTTTCATTTATTCTTCTCCTACCCACTTAAGCCCCCATGTTGCATCACCACTTCCTCATATCAGGGAGATCATATGATAGTTGTCTTTCTCTGCTTGACTTATTTCGCTAAGCATGATACGCTCTAGTTCCATCCATGTTGTCGCAAATGGCAAGATTTCATTTCTTTTGATGGCTGCATAGTATATATATAGTGTATATATACCACATCTTCTTGAGGATCTGATTATTTTTAATATATAGCTCTTGCCGGCAGGGATTGGTAAAGTTTCTGTCAATATGGTTTCTGTTGGGAATTCTGGTTACTTGAAAAGGTGATTTTTCCCATCCTGATGTAGTCCCTCCGTATAATTAGACATTAAGTGAAGATCTTTTTTTGCAGTATTAAAAATGCCCACAGCATGCTGTTAGGCCTTTCCTTTCCTAATTGTTTAACTGAAGCATCACTCATTTTAAAAGTAGACAGTCACATCTATAATAATGTTGCTTTTTCAAGCACATAATCCTTCAGACATCTAAGCAATTAGGAATTGGACTAAACAAAACATTTGTGCATTGTATGGGATACAAAGATATGCAAATATGCCCACCAATCCTTTAATTGGGAAGAAAAGGTCACATTACATCCATTTCTGAGTCCTTGTGTATCACAGAATCTAAAGTGCTACAGTTATGTTGTTTGGCATTTGGTTGCTCCCAGAAGACTAATTGCCAAAACATTTTGAATACAAATTATTATGTTCATTTCCTGGCAATAAATTGTTCTGTGAAAATATGAGGTAAGAAAATATACAAGAAGAGAAACATTAAGATCAAGAGCAACAGATTTGGCAGTTGATGGGCTGATTTTTAGCACCCCGCTTTTTAAAAAGATTTATTTTAGAGAGAGTGAGCGTGAGTGGGAGGGGCAGAGGAGGTAGAGTCTCAAGCAGACTCCCCCCATTGCAAAGCCTGACATGAAGCTCCATTTAATGACCCTGAGATCACACCCTGAGCCAAAACCAAGAGTCAGACACTTAATGGACTGTGCCACCCAGGCACCTACCACTTCTTCTCTTAAATCTTTGTAGCCGACACAACCAAATAAATAAATTCTTCAAAGGCAAGGTGATTTATGATTCTAGAGGTTAAAGATTTCACATCAAAAAAGTGACAGCACAAAGTTAAGTAAGTTCTTATAAGGTCAATAGACACATAGCTCATATGCTCTTTTTTTTTTTTAAATCAGCAAATTCTGTTGGCATAAACTCGTTTTGACAATGACCCTTAACCAGAATCTTTGGTTGTGCCTGAGTTATAAAATTATTTCTTTCTGTGAAGTGGAGGTTTAATTTTTTTTTTTTTTTAAAGTAGGCATTCAATTCTTACAGGGCTTGGAGGCAGAATTTCACAAAACCTCACATCTGCACCATTTGAGATATACAGTCATGTAATTCTGTTTACTCATTTTGAAGCAAACTTGATCCAAGAACTTAGGTGGTACGGAACCTACATTTTGACATTCACAATTCACTGGACATATTTGCTATCTTGTACACATTTCCAAGTTTTGAGTACTGTGGTGTACTACTATAAAACCACTCACTACAGCTTTGGTGGGAGGAAGAATAAAATCCTTCATAATTACACATTTGCAGATTAAGGTGGGTCACTGTGTAATGTTTGTATTTATTGGTTTATCTTCCAAGCAAGCACTGATGAGGATGGAGATCACTTAAGGGCAATGTCAGGGATCTACAGAATAAAAAAAAAGGACAAAGGACGAGTTGGAGGGTTACGCAGTATTTACAGATCTCTGTACTTCAAAATGTTTTGAATGTAATTCTTTTCCTTGCCCTGGGAATTCCTGTCTACAGGAGAAAGTTCACTTTCTCCTACCGAGAGTAGTTCTCTCTGTGCAAAAAAGTCTACTCTAAGAGTTTAAGCCACAGATCTCTTTCCAATCTTGTAACTTTACAAGAGGGGGTATACAAGTCAAACACCTCAAGATGTAGTGAAGTAACTGGGCTAATCACCCGTCAGCCTGTATCTTATTCACTTAGCAAATATGCTTGTTGAGTAGGTGTATCCCCCTGCATGATGATGCTTGCGAGTTAGGGACAGATGCAAGGGTAACTAGAAACAACCTCTGCCCTCATGGAATTAGAAGGATTAGGGTGGGGAAGGAGACATATGGCAAGGGGAAGGGGAGACCATTGTATATAAATCATACATAGCACTAATACTCTGACCTCCCTTATATGGACTTAAACAACAAAGTGAAAAATAAAGCATGTTACTCTTGCAAAACCATTACTTTATGGTAGGAGCCAGGCAGGGGCTTATGGCCTTCTTTGAGTACCATTTCCTGTTAGTGTAATTGGGTAGGAAAAAGAAGTTGACTTTTATAAAGAAAAATAATCTTACGAAAGTCAGAATATGGACTGTATTATGTAAGTGGTTATTCTCTACTAATGCATTTCATCTTAAAAAAGTCATCAGATGATCCAGGATATAACAATTACTGATAGTTTATTCTTAATGAAACATATTTTTATTTCTTTAATTGAATATATTTTTGACTCTCAGGGATGATTTCTTTGTTTTTATCTATTTAGCGAACATATCTGTCTCTTAGGAGATAAAGCATGTAAAAAGTGGAAAAGTGTGATGAGTGTGAGATGTTTGCTGGAAAACATTAAGCTGCACCGATTCTAGTAGTATTGTTTATCTGTGAAATTTAATGCCGTATCACTTTACCAAACCACACCAGATATGACACAGAGACAATTTGTTTAAGAAAAGTTTTACTAATGTGTTCTTATTTCAGCAAAGTTATTGCAACAGGTTTAAAAGGCAGACAGACACACTATTACAGGCTCTAAAGTAACAAAGGAATTTTATACAATTAAAATATTACACAGACTGATGAGATTTACTGAATAACTAACAGATCCATAAAAGAAACTAAATCTGAAAGATTAAATCCAGTATTAGCACCTACAGTATCTCTGAAAGTAAAACTTTTAACTGTTTCATTCTCTCCTAATACATTTCTGAACTTTCTCCCAAAAACAGTGCTCTCAAACCCCAAAGATGAAGGAAGGGCATAAGAAACCCCGATACTAAGAACATACAGCCAAAAGAACTTGAAACACTGACTCAGACTTGAGAGTTTTAGTTGGAAATCATTTAACTTACTGTATTTGAACCAATCATAAGATTTCTGTGCACTGAATACTGTATATGAGGAAAGTCTATGAATCATAAGGTTTGCCAGTAGGGACAGTTAAAAATTAGCAATATACAGTATTATTCCTATCAAATTTCTTTTCTCATAAGTTATATTTATAACAAAACTATAATTAAAATATTTATTATACTTGCTTATTACACATTCAGGGACACAGCAGGGACATTTATGTTTGATGGTTTAGCATCCACTTTATTGTGCTTACTTATTTTTGTAAGGAACACGCAACACATACTACATCTTCCCAACATTCAAGGTAATGCAATAATAACAAAATTCTCCAAAGAAAAATAACTGGAAATTGCATTAAATACTGCTTTAATTAGGAATAATTACTATCATAAAACAAATAACATCATACATTATTTTTCCAATGAGTTTCAGTTTAAGAATCTGAACAGCAGAAACAGATCTTTAAGATTTTAGTCATGGCAAAACTGGTAGTTCTTCGAAATCCGGGAGATGCATTAGCAAAACCACAGACACAGCCTACCTTTCACCAAAATCCTGGAGAAAAGCATTTTATGAATTTGAGGGAAATAAGACTGAACACTGGCTGAGATGTGACTGGAAGTCGAGAGCCACCTGGGAAGCTGGCCCAAGGAATGAAGAGAACCACTGGTACTGGTGGCAGATAAGAAAGAAACTTTGTGTTGGGCTAACCAACGGCCTATTTTATTAATGGCTTTGAATAAAAAAAGTGAAATGCTTCATTGTGTTTTCTCAGAAACTAATCAAAAGATTACAGAGTCCTACACAATTTGGAGACACAAAGTGGATGCTGAGCGACTAGAGGTCACTCCAGGTGTGGAATCTTAGAAAGTTAGTCCTTGGAGTAAATGGCACCGTGGCTCTGGCAGCAGATACAAAGGAATGATGCTCTGGAGAGGAGGTAGGGGACACTCTGCGATCGGCCAGTGGATAGATGAGGGTCCCAGCTGGAGGTGGGATCTGCAGTCAGATGCGAAAAGTAGAAGTTTTAGAAAGGGATGCTAAAATAACCTCTACAACATCTCTCCTACACCAGCTCACAGGAGCTCCTCAGTTCTAACAGAATACTTGGATCTGTACTAATTGACTAAGCAACCACATAGCTCAACAGTCTAGAAACACAAGCCCTGGATATTTCAGTCTCTGAACAATCCTGTTACAAGAGGCAGGTAGCACAGCACGGGCTAAAGCAGCGAGTCTGGGGCCAGGCCACCTTGGCTGCTACCTACTAGTCTTTGGTCTTAGACAGTAACTTGGGTTCTCTGTGCCTGACTCTCCTCATCTGAGAAAACTGGAATAATAGTACGTACCTTGTAGGGCCGCTATAGTACCTTGTAGGCATTGAGAACAGTGCAGGTGCAGAATGAGCACCCACAAAAGTTAGCTACTTTTATCAGTGCTCACTTATTGTGACTGAGTAATGATTATGTTCCAATTTTTTAATAAAGACAATTCAAAGAGAAAACTCTATCAGTCTTTAATAGAGTGATTTTAAACATCTTTAATAAAGGCCATCTCCATGATTTGTTTGTTTTTTGGCTAAATCACTAACTCTCGTGTAATTCTTCAACCTGCACAGAAACCTTAGAGACTTAAAAAAAACCACAGAACTGAATTAATTATTCTTACAGTATCTCCCCCTCCACCAAGACCTCCACCCATACTAGATCCTGGGCCTGAGGAACACGCAGCTCTAAACTGAACAGAAATATCTGCATTCATGAAACTATCCAGAAGTTCCTAATGTAAATCTTTTCCATTTCAAAATGTCACAGTTGCCTGGCTATTGATAGATTAGTCTCTGGTGTGTAATTGCTCAAAACCCCACACCACCCCAGAAAAACATTACATTTAGCAATAATAGCTGCAGAATGAGTCATGATAAATGGGTCATGCCAAGTCAAGGCAGCTGCAATTGATAAAACAAACTTATTCCAATGGCACATAACAAAAACCACACATTAAGGTTCCTGGTTGCTCCACTGAGAAGTGTCATTTGGAAATTGCACACGACAAAGTCTATGAGCAAGTAACACTAAGTATTCCCAAACAAGACCTTTTTAAAGAAAGGAAACACATGGCAGAGAATGTCATTATTTAGATTTTGGCTTTCAAAGTCAAAGAATTCAGGTGCCACTTTCACTAGTGCTAAGACGGCAGCTTTGGAATGTTGATTGGTTTATAGGATCTGATAAATTGTACTGGGGTAGACAAAATATATCTTTTAAGAAAGTCTTGAAAAAGAAAAGGGGAGGATAAACACTTAGAATAATCTGATGAACTCTTCCCTCTCCCCATGTTTCTTCTGCTGCAAGAACTTATAGGAGATATGGTGTGAAAACAGGGGTTTTATGGTTCACCAAATTTGGGTTCATATGCCAAACTGTGTTAAACTGAATAACTTTGAGAACACCACTTCATCTATTTGTACCTTGGTTTGCTCATCTCTAAAATGGAGGAAATACTCGGCACACTTTTTGTAAGGAGACATACCATTCACAGAACACCTGGCACAGAGCAGGTGCCCTCGAAATGGCAGTTATTATTACTGTAGCCCTTGGAAGGAGGAGGAGGTCTGGATCTGTTTCTGTGCTCCCTGTTAGTGACAAACACCTGCAAACAGTGAATTAGGAAAGTACAGCAGCAGAACGTTCACTCTCTGTAGAAAGTCTAAATGAATGGAACTGGCAGAAACGGTGCAGTATGATTTTCTGTTTCTTAGAAGGCTGTACTAATGGACTATGGTTTCCACATGATTCTGCATCTACACTCCTACCAGTATTAACTGATTTGTTTCTCATTTCTTCAAGGTCATTATATGGATACAGAAGAACATAAATGTTCTAAACAAAAGAATTAAATTTATGGTTTTAACCACCAGGGTAAGTTTTCTTCTATAGGGCAATGAAGCCACTTAAATAAAAGAATCTCCCCTCCACTCTGAAACGTTTCTTTGGTTATTAAAGCCATTCATCATACAGGCAGGGCAATAGCGAAAATGATTTTTATATGCAAAATGTCTAGGATTGTTTTGAATATTAAAACAAGACCTCCTCCCCTGAAAAAACACCTGGCAAAACAAAGTAATAATAAAACCAGTCTGAAAACAATACAGAGGGGGAAAATCAGGATTAAATTCTAGATCACCAAATAGAACTTTGGGTTAAATATACATTTTAAATCTCAAGCCAATACACAGAATATGTCATTATCTAATCATTTATTTGCCATGCAGGGAAGAAAACTCATGCATGGTACAAATGACAAAAACTGCACATAAATCACATAATTTTTTACCTTTAATTCTATGGTTTATCTTCCACTGCTCATGCCTCTGTCTTCATAAATGGTGATTTCAATCTAAACAGCATAGCTGTTAAGAAAACACACTGGAGAACAGAACATATAAAAGGGGGCTGTGGAAAGATGATGTGAAGGATCTGCACAGACTTTGCTTTCAATTTCCTTTACTCATTTTTGAATTATTAATAATTTCTCCTACTTAAGTTAGACGTGATGCTTTCTCCAACTTGCAAAAAACTTCAAGAAATCTAACTGCCTGTAGTACTCTACATGTAATTCCCCACCCCCACCCTCCACCCCCAAACGTTGTTTATTTTTTGGGAAAAAGAATTCTGAAAAAAGATGCTGTATTGTAGAACTAGGGGGTTCTTAGCTGAGAACTAAGGAAGGTAATGAATTCAGGGGTTCAAAATGCCCTGTAGTTATCTGCAAACTTTTTCTTGGGAGAGGGTTCATGACCTCTAAGAGTTTAAGAACCACTGCCACAGAGTATAATAAAACTGCTGAAATTATTATCAGCCGGAAGGCCTGGGATTATCTGACCTCGGTTTTTAAAAAAATTTATTTTACTCATGATTCCAGTTATCAAGCTAAATTAGTTTTTTTGCAATTTTATTTACCAAATTCACTTAGTGAGTTTCAAAGCTTACTGCCTCTAAAAATATGCACAGTATGTCAAAGGTAATGAAATTATACATCTGGCAGCTGTAACTGATTTCAACTAGTCCAATGAACCCATGGAACTGCAATTCATTTGGATGACAAGTCTCACCACACATTATGAGTTTATGCATTTCAAAGAAGCTTTAGGTTCAGAGTTTCTGCAGCTGAAACACATTACTCATGCCACCCCCATTATTACTACAAGATGCCCTCAGAACCACCAAGAAAGAAGGTAACCAGAATATTAAACAATCCAGAGACCTGCATGATGCAGAGGAAGGAGACATGCTTTAAGAAAAATGTTGGAGACGGGAGGGTTAAGGTAGGTAAGCAATTCAGAGAAGGTCCCTAGGGCAAATACAAGAGAAGGGACCTAAATTCTCTCTAGTTGATGCCAAAGAGTACTGTCAAAATTTTCTTTTTATAGATATTTAGACTTTATGATCTGGACAAAAAAAGATACAACTCGAAGTCCTCTCTCAATGGGATCTGTCAGGAGGAGGCCTTGGGGAGCATATATCTTCTCATTCTGCTCTTGAATGTATTTGGACACTTTCTTCAGAACCTGATGGAAGGAAATACCATAGCTTTTAACAAATGTCATTAGACTTCCCATTAAGTATTAGCTGGATCTCAAAATACTCAGGCAGTGGAATTAGCTTTTAAAAGAAGAAATGGATATTCGCATGAAGGGACACAGCTATGAGTATTTGGCACACGCCGGTTGTGTACGACATATGGCACAGCCTGATGGACTCTGCAAGGCACACGGTCTTCAATGCGGTGTAAGTACCAGTGCGTACAAAATCATGAGCGCCAGCCCCTCCTTCTTACCTGTTGTCGTCTCAATCCTGGATATAGAGAAATAAGTAGGTGATTATATACACAAAAGTTGGTTATACTTTTCTCTTTCCCACTCATCAAGTGTTGTTAATGCGACACCAAGGTACTTCTTGGGCGTTCCCTTTAAGACTTAAGAACAGCTGCTTCTGTCCTTTGAATGTTTTCATCAATTTTAAGTAATGATACAAAGTTGGCCCATTAACAAGAGATAGCCCAATTAGTTTAAAACTTAAAAGTTTATTTCCTTTGTAAAGCATGTGACAGCTGCCTTGGAGTTTCTGATGACAAGCGTCTTATATCATTTCCACCACTGCATGTAATGCTACTCTGTAGTCTGCTCTTGTGTCCTTGATGGGAACTTTGGTTTATAAGTTTAGAATTAAGGTTGTAAAAGTCAAAGCAAATGCAGACAAAAGCCAGATAGGATACAAAGGAACTTCTGGAAATTGCCAAATCTCTAGCTTTAATAAGGGCAATTCTGAGACTGATAAGGTAGAAGAAAATAAATCTTAGTAGCTATATACAATATCAAAGAGTTACATGTTTTATTTCAGATTCAAAGTCATCATAACCCTTTTTTGGCTCTAATGTTCAAAAAGGCTTTGATCCAGTTCTTTAATTACTATACATTTTCTTAGATTCTTTCATACTATCAGCATATGCTGAAATCCTGGATAAGTGTGATCATGACATAAGGGAAAAAAAGAACGGTATGAGGATAAAGTTAGAGATTAAGAAACAAATTAAGTATGGGTCTATAATGTACCAGGGCAAACTAACAAAATTAGGATGCTACAATTTAGGTGCTGTAGTATAAGCTGATTTAGAATTTAAAACACAAAGTTTCCATAACAAATCTTCTTACTGAAGGAAAAGGAAATTTAAGTAAGTTTATTCAAGTTGCATCTTTGGGAATACTAAATTTCATGTTCTAAAAGAGCATGATGTTAATAAAGGAGCAATCTGCAGGGTTCTTCAGGTAGTGAATTAAGAATACCAATTCTAAAGAAATCATTTTTTTAATCTAATTATCTGAAGTAATAATACAAGTATCATTCTCCTATTTTCAACTCTCAAAGAACTCGTGTGATGTTTGATCTTTTATGGGCAAAAAAGAAATCTTAAGCACTATCTTTCTATCAGTTTGTCAATCATGCTAAAATAACGAATAGAAGGAAGTAGCCCATAAAGGTGCCCAACTCAGGACCCTCAATCTTCTCTCCAATTTCTTCCTCGGCTCACCTGCCAGAACTGGAAATTGGAGAGTTGGTCTACCCTTACTCCCATTCATTTCCATTAGGGGGTACAGTCAGAAAAGTGCTTGCATGACTGGTTTCAAAGAAAGGATTCCTTCAGAACAGCTTTTCCTCCTCTCTCCTTGGGTACAGGTTACCAGCAAAGAAACAGCATGCCTTTATTTGATTCAAGGGTAACTCTGTTGTGCAAGGTTTTTATTTAAACGTTAATAACATTCATGTGCACTTAGGTATCAGTTCAGAAAGAAAACAATGTTTTCTTTTTGCATAAGCTCCAAATCCTCTTAAACCACTCTGGTGAAGGCAGGACTGCCTTAAACAAGATGCTCTTAAACTCCTAGTCTCTTTAGCAACAAAAAAGCATTAACATGAGTAAACTCATACTGCATCCCAGGCAGGGGACAAAGTAACGTTCTTATTCCCAAGAAACTTTATGTTGACATTTTAGCCATAGTTTATTATTTTTGGTAAATCAATGTCAAAACAAACTATAATACTCAACAAAATTATCTGTTATCCTCAAACCCTTAATAAAACCTCAATCTCTATAATATTTACAAAGCTAAACACAATCAAACCCCAGTAAAGACTATTATCCTCCTTGAGAATATTAAACTGGAGAGACACTCAAGAAAAAATACAGACCTTCAAGAAAAAATATCCTAAGTGAAGCTAAGTGAGAACAGCAGGATCTTAGTACTTTCAGAAATAACTAGGTTGCTTCCAATTTATTCCTTTTACAGATTATAGCACACAAGCAGAAGGGATGTTATGAAAAAGGCAGACAGCTACTGAGAGGAGAAGCTTCTACAAACCCATTTGTTCTCTAATTATAATGGGCAGCAGCGATAGAGAAATAACACTGAAGTCTTTATCTTCATTTTAAATCAATAAACAGCACATTATAGGATAAAAAAAGCATGATTGTTCTAGTGAGTTTTAAAAGGCTTATTTACAATTTCAAAAAATTTAACCCACATGACAAAGTGTAAGCACTATTATATTTGGCTTACTATTTGCAGACTAAAAATTTTAGTGTTTAGAACAATACAGACTAACTGACCCAATCCTGTCCTTTCATAAAGTGGAAAATAATAGTACAGAAATTCCTAAGGGACAAACTGGAGATTAGGAGGGCAGCTGTGTTCTAGTATCACTGTATCAAAATGACAAATATACATTTAGTATTTTCTTTTAAAAGTATAAGTCTTAATTAGCACCATTCCAGTTATTCATTTGGCATGATCTAGTTACTCATGTCCAGTTTCTAAAATAAAATCACCCACTTAAAAAAATGTGGCCACACCTTAAATTTTGGTTTCTTGACTAATTTTATTTGGTCCTTAAAAAAAAAAAAAAGATTTTATTTATTATCTGAGAGAGAGCAGAGCAAGAGTACATAGGTGAGGCTGGGGAGGAAAGGGAGTAGCAGGTTCCCCACTGAGCAAGGAGCCCAATGTGAGCTTGATCCCAGGACCCCGAGATCATGACCTGAACCAAAGGCAGATACTTAACAAACTGAGCCACCCAGGCGTCCCTAATTTTATTTGGTCTTTACTTGCTTTATAATACTCCATATAAAGAAACCTTGATTAGTCTTACAAAGTAGTACCTTCTATATCGCCTATGAATCCAAGGTAAAACATGTATTAGGACCAATTTCCACTCTATTTCTGATACAGAGAACTTCAAGATTAATAATCAAAGGGATATTTATTTGTTGACTGACTGTAGGCTCCATGCCCAAGATGGGGCTTGAACTTAAAACTCCGATATCACAAGCTGCATATGCTCTACCAAATGAGCCAGCCAGGTGCCCCCATAGTTAAAGGGATTTTAATTAAAAGCTGCTAAATGTTTTAAGCAGCTAAATAAGTTAGCAGCTCCTAAAAAAGATTACTTATACCTGGAAAACATGTATATATATATATATATACACACACACACACACACATTAGTGTGTGTCTATACATATATATGTATATACACAAACTTAATTTTTAAATTCATCTTAAGAGAATACTATTATGCATTTACCATATGTGAGGAAATACATTAATTCGAACACCCATTTTACAGTTGAGAGCTCAGGCTTAGAGAGATTAATTTGTCCATGATCCCATAATTAATGTAATTGACTTGGCTAGTACCCAATTACCAATTTCTTTTTACAACTGACAATAGAAGGAGGTATCTATCTATTTCAGCAAATGCACATGGATAAATAAAAGTTAATTAAAATCTTATCAACAAATGTAAAAGCTATAGTGAAATAACTCAATTGTCTAATACTCCACTAAGCATTAACAAAATTCTCTAGAAGCTGTAATTCTACCTTAAATTGGTCATGTCCTACACTTTTTTAAATGAACATCCCCCCATGGCCTAGTTTCCAGCCATATGAATTCAGCCCGACCCTCCTACGTTCAGTTCCTCATCAAATCTTGGCTCCACTATCACCACAGTCCTTGAATTTGTTCCCTCCTTCCATCTCTATGGCTCCATTCCCTGTCCAAGCAACCATCATCTCTCGCCTGGATTTCCATGGAGCATCCTACCTGGTTTCCCTACTTCCACTTTCATACTTTTTTTTCCCCTCCTAAAGAGATTGCTTTAAAATGAATATCTGATCATATCCCTCTTCCACTTAAAATCTTTGAGTAGTTTCCCCGCTGCACTGAAAATAAAATCCGAACATCTTTCTATGGACTACACACCTACATGCTACAGCTCCTCCGAACCTCTCCGAACTCGCCTGTGGCTCCTCTCTCCACTCCTCTCCTTCACTCTGGCCTTCTTACAGTTCCCAGGACCCATCACGCTCTCTGGACCTTTGCAAACACTAATCTCTCTACCTGAATGGTCCCAGGATTTGCATTCTTCATGTAGCCACTTATAGGTTACCACTTCAGAGGTCTTTTCTGACCACACAATCTAAATTAGGTCTCTCCTAATATTTTCTATCACGGGAAAGTGTGTTTTCTTCAAGATGCTTATCACTATTTATAATTTAGTTGGTTTTGTTTCCTTTGCATCAATCATTACCACTAAATTATAAATATCACAAAGTCAGCAATCATGTTTGCCCTGTTCTGTTACATCCCCGGCACACTGTTTAGCACATTGTAGGCTTTCAATAAATATTTACCAAATGAATGAATCCCTTGTCCCTTCACTCAGCGAATGTACTATTAAAGAGAAGCTGCAGACTGAAAGCTGATACTGAGCCTTTAAAACTTCTGATTTTTGAATGCTGAACAGGAATGAAAGTTACCTGCTTCTCTGTATGATATGGAAAAAAATATATTAACTACTAATTTAGTTATTTAAATATACCCTTTTAGTAACACTAAGACAGTTCACTATATAGAGTCCATGACAATCACAGGGACACTTCTATTAGGTGGGCTATAATCTGTAATACAGATATCCTTATAGCGTTTTAGTTGCTAAACATGCTCAAAGTTAAATAATATATTAGGGGTTTACTGTGATTAACTTAAATTCCTTCAAAACACATTCAGTGAGTGCCTAAAACATCTCACGGCATGGTGGTGGGCATGAAGAGGGACACAACATGGTTAAAGCACTGTCCCTGACCCAAGAAAAATACATCCCTGAAGGGCAAATGAGAATGTAAACTGCTACATTCCAAAATTAAGACAGGTTAAGTGCCAGGAAAAGAGACATAAACAAAGTATTGTGGGGATACAAACACGAGAAAGAATTCTGATTTGAAGAATAAGGAAAAGTGAGACGACAGGAGGTCTAATGGACTGGGGAGATTTGACGGGGAAGAACGGCACTACAGGTGGAGGAAAACCTCAGAGGGTGTGCTTGTTGCCTGGCAAGAGAATGAGTCTGGCTGAAAGATAAAGTAAAGAAGGGGTGGGAGACAAAGCTGGAAAGAGAAGTTGGAGGTCACTTGGAGACAGGGCTTAGACTTTACTGTTAGTAAATGAGAAGCCAGGGAAGGCCTCTGACTCGGAAGAGTACTAGAGAAAGTAATGCAGTGATTTTTGTTTTTTTTTTTTTGATTGCATGCGAGTTGAGAGAGGGGCACAGCAGGAGAGAGAGAGAGAGAATCTCAAGCAGACTGTCTGCTGAGTGCAGAGCCTGACACAGGGCTCAATCCCAGGACCCCGAGATCATGACCCGAGCCAAAATCAAGAGCTGGAGGCTCAACTGACTGAGCCACCCCACTTACATAGTGTTTTATGAAGGCAGCAGCAGATGGTTTGGAAAAATAAGAGAATGGAAGAAATGACACTTGTGAGACTATTTCAAATAACTGAGAGACAGTTAATAAGGACACATATTAGAACAGTGGCAGAGGAAATCATGAAAAGTTAGTGAATGAGAAAATGGAAGATATTTCAGCTTTGACAACTGATAATTTCTTCATCCTCTACACCTTAAGATGGTACTGAAAAAGGCAGGGTGCTATTACACAAAATGGGGAGGTGCGAGGTTTGCCTTTTGGACACCGAAGCTGAGAAGCTGGCAACACCAGATCCAGCAGGCAGATGGAAAGAGAATGTAAGAACTCAAGTCACAGGATAAAACTGAAGACAGAGACTTGGGGAAAACAAGAGGATTCTCAGAAAGCTATACAGAATGAGAATATAGATTTTCCACAGTTTTCTTAAGTGTAAGCTAATCTGAACACCAGTATGTCAACTTCATGTTGACTGAACAATTTTGACCAATTTCTGAAAGACTCAGGATTCTTTACTATGTGCTCTGGACATAGGAGCAACAACAAAATTTGAATTATTATTACTATACATGCTCCTTTAAGTTTAATGGCAACTGTCATCTTGTAAACATGTCAACAGCTCACCGTTTTTCACGATTTTAAGAGATTTTGTGAAAATAATGGTAGCCTTACCTTCTCATAATGAGTTTCCATGCATAAGAAGATGGTGTATGCTGTTAAACAAGCCAAACAGCCTTCAAGATAGGATTGGCCTCCAAGCTTCTCTGCTTCTGCATACAGGTTATTCAGAGTTCGAACTGTTTCTTCAAACTGCTGTCTATCAATCTGTAATGAAAAAAAGAATTTAAAAATAAGTTTTGGGAAAAAAAAGATCAACTACGCACTAATGCTTGCTATCACTAATTTGTTCTGCTATTTTGTCAACATTCTTAACCACTAGTTGGCAAACATTTTAGGCGATGAAATGGGGACCTATGTTACCAAAATTGCTTAGTCTTTGTTTAATCTTATAACCTCTTATGGACACTGGATAACTTCAAGACTCAAGACAGTATCTCTTTATTCTCTATACTGAGTATCAAGTAACTTCATAAAATGATACAACCCTGGGGTACCTGGGTGGCTCAGCTGACTGTGTGTCCGACTCTTGGTTCTGGCTCAGGTCATTATCTCATGGGTTATGGCATCGAGCTCCATGTTGGGCTCTTGTGCTCAGTAGGGGGTTTGGTGGAGAGTCTCTCTCTCTCTCCATCCTGCTGCCACCGCCCTCCCACCCAGGCCCCCACTCATGAGTATGCTCTCTCTCTGAAATAAATCAATCTTAAAAAAAAATTATATAATCCTTCCAACTTCCATTCACTTACATCAACATTTTCTGAGCACCTACCATCAGACAGGTGTTAAGACAGCTTAGAGAAAGATGAGTAAGAACTGTCTTAGTCCTCCAAGAGTTGACAGTCATGAAAGCAGAATAGGTATGTAAACATAAAAACATAACAGATTGACAAAGTACTACGGTGGAGGCATATGGTGGGGGCATAAAAGGAAGGAGATACTCTCTTTATTTCAAAATAGCAGGTAATCTTAATATTTTTTAAAAAAGTTTTTATCTAAATTCCAGTTAGCATAATATTAGTTTCAGGTACACAAAAGAGTAATTCAACGCTTGCATACAACACCTGATGTTCATTACAAGAGCACTGCTAATCCCCATCACCCATCCACTGATCCCCCCACCAACCTCCCTTCTGGTAACTACCCGTTTTGTTCTCTATAGTTCGGAGTCTGTTTCTTGGTTTGCCTCTCTCGCTCTTAAGAGCAAGTAATCTTAAATTGAGTCCCCAAACACTGGAATCTACTGAAAGTTCACACTGAGACAAAATCTCAAACTATCACAGAAGTCTTCACACTAAGTCATTCCTATTACGTTTCTATTCAGTGACACCACTATCTCACATTTACACTAATACTACCATTGTCATCCATCTTCACTTTAATCTCCTGCTTTCACTTTTTTTCTCCTAACTTTGTAGATTTCAAACCTCAAAGCTTGTACCTTACAACTTTTACCCATTAGCAGAGTATTTCATGTAACACTGTCATTCTCGGCAAAAAAAGACAATTTATCTGTCCTTACTCTAGGCCTTCTCTCACACATTTGCTTTGCTCCTGAAAGGAGTAACTCCTTACACATAAATTCTATCTTTTATGAAGTCTTTTTTTTTTTTTTTTTGAGAAAGACTCTTAAAGCAGGCTCATGCTCAGTGTGGAGCCTGACGTGGGGCTCAATCTCGCAACCCAGAAATCATGACCTGAGCCAAAATCAAGAGTCAGAGGCTTAACCAACTGAGCCACCCAGGTGCCCCACTTTTGTTAAGTCTTTCTATAGAAACAGATGGGGAAAAAAGTCAAATAATTTCAATAATTTCAATATACAGTTTGAGACAAAACAGACCCAAGACTATAATTTTTTAAAATGCAAAACAACTGGGGCACCTGTGTGGCTCAGCATTAGCCTCTGCCTTTGGCTCAGGTCATGGTCCCAGGGTTCTGGGATCCAGCTCCACAGCTCCACATCTCCACATAGGCTCTCTCTCTGCTCAGCGGGGAGCCTGCTTCCCCCCGCCCGCCCCCCACCCTCTGCCTACTTGTGATCTCTCTCTCTGCCAAATAAATACATAAAATGTTAAAAAAAAAAAAAAGTGAAACAATTAATGAGCATCACCTTTAAGCAGTTAAAATCCTTCGAGTTAGAGGCAGTTGCAATTACTGTTTTTCCTTTGTATGGAGATACTATTGAGGACTCAAAGAGCCAATGGCATGAAAAACTTTAATGTGAACTTTAAAGTGGTGGCAGCTCTCCTGTTTATCAAAAGGAGCTACTTTTAATTTCCCAGAATATTCAGAGGTTCTGACAAGGGTTGGGTGGGTGGAGATGGAGCTAGAAGTCAGGGTAGCATTCCTGTACTGAGCCACCACTTGAAGAATGGTCATCTGAGGAATCTATGTCAGAGTTCTCATTCCCTGAAAATGGACTTTGTTCACTTCATGAACAAATATTTATAACAAATTGTTATCTTTACTAGTTATGGCCAAGTTAACACCTTCAGTTTGTCACACTGGCAAATCTACAAAAGTCTAAATAATTTAAAAAAATGCACATTTGATCTACCAAAAATGTTATGCTCTGATAAGAAAAGTTCTATGAATTATTTACATTTCTTTGGATACAGTGTGATTCAAAACCATGGGATCCAACTAGGAGACATTTTATTTCTTTTTAGATCAGAATTACTAGTCATACCAGAAACATGAATTCTTAAAAAAGTTATTCCAAGATTATAGTGCTTTATAGGATTGAGGTAAATCATAGATCATTAAAAAAAAAATCCAAGGTGAAGGATTTTTAAAAAAAAAGTTTAATAAAAAATTTAAAAAGTCAGTAATTTCTTAGAAAGGTCACTAAAAAAGAAAAGAGGGTAAAAAGCATGCTAGGCAGCAGTAAAGGCAAAGGACATAACATACCAGGGCTCAACAGAACAAATGTGGGCATTTTCCTCTCACTCCGCTATGAAGAACACTTGTCAGTGCCGTCCTTTGGGCACTTGAAGACTGAGATCAAAGCTACGTCAAAACTAGGAGATTTGTGAAGTGGGAGCCAAATATAAATTTGAAACAATAAGCACTGAAATTCAGAAGAAAATAGGAATCAGACTCATTTTCCAAGAACTTTTGTTTCCTGAACTATGTAGTAGAAAGCATGGAGCGGAAGCTTAAAGTGATCATAAGTCAAAGGTAGCAAGTCAAAGGTAATTTCCACCAACTAGGTATAGACGCATATTTTTAAAGGTATGTAAGGGAAAAAATGCTTCAATTATAGATCACTAATTTCTGTCCTACCAAGGGTGCCCAACGTGTCTGTATTTTGGCTAAAGTGAGGATAAAGCTTTCTTCAGGAACTGTCCTGGCCAAAGTACTTAAGCATCCAAGCATTACATTCTAACAGGCAACAGAAAAAGTAAACTTGTTAGAGGTACTTGGTGGCTCAGTTGTTGGGCCTTTGCCTTTGGCTCAGGTCATGATCCCAAGGTGCTGGGACCAAGCCCCACATTCGGCTCCCTGCTTGGTGAGAAGTCTGCTTCTGCTTCTCCCTCTCCTACTGCCCCGCTTGTGTTCCCTCTCTAGCTCTCTCTCTCTCTGTCAAATAAATAAAAAATCTTAAAAAAAAAAAAAAAAAGTAAACTTGTTACAGGCAGAACTTGTCCTTACTCCCAGATTAAAGGGTACAAATATATGTGTGTTTAATGCTTTAAAGTAATACAAAACATTTGTATATTAGTTTCTTCCTCTATTAAATTGCCAAGTGTGATGTTCTCACAAAAGGAAAATCAGCCCCAGTGGCAGAGCAATCAGTAAAATTCTAGGGTAAGTCGTAGAAACAAAGACAGAAACCTTTCAATTTTCCATCAAACAAAGCAAAGAAAATTTAAACCTGTAATTTAAATTTGATTTCAAGCATTAAAAGAAAAATCCAAGCTCTCCTAAGCAGTTTAAAGTATAAACTAGTGTTTTAACCCAAACATTTAAAAAAAGAAAAAGAAAAAGAAAAAAAAAAACCCAAACCCCTCAAAGACACAACTGAACAGCACCAAATAACACTCCATATAGTACTCAGAGTCACAAGCAGTTCTAGGCTATAATCTGAAGTCAAAGAAATAAAAGGACTAAAGAATTTAGAAACATCAATTTCCTGTAAGAGTCAGTGGATCTGTGACTACATTGTGTTTCTGTATTGACTATAAAATAAAGGCTCTACCACACACAGAGTGGAAGGCTAATGTTTGATTATGCATACATGTATTTGGCTCAGTTATGCACTGGAAGTTTGACTTTAAAACCTTTAAACAAAGGAGTCTTATAACATCCAAGTAAGTGTGGTAAATAGTTTACACTCCGATTTAAAAGTACATAAATAGTCTAAGAGTATAACAGGCTTACAACCAAAACATTTGCTTCATTTCACACAAGCCCTAACATGTAAAACATGTTAACTGTGATGTTAAATTATTTTAAAAATAACATTCAGTAGCTCTAGCCAACAGGCAACTTGCTCAATTTCTACCTCTTCGAACCACGGTGGAAATGGCCACCCAGTGTCCAGCTGAGTTAACCCAACATCGAGACAATAAACTACAGCATTTATATGGCTTTTCACGGAGAAGTTACTCTACAGACCATCTTTATAAAGCATACCTGATCTTTCATTTGCACTTAAACGTACTTAGGTCACTAACCTGACCACAGTAATAACTTAATGTTGAAGGGCACTGCAATTGATATACACTGATTTTCCAAACTTGGCAATCAGGTAGAACCACCTACCTGTTACAAGCTGGTTTTAAACGACTGCTATACATTTCTCTAGTACAGACTCATCTACACCCACTTACCCCATGACCAGTATTTCTTACTCCCACACCCACAGTGCACCTAATCAACTTAGTCCCTCACCCTCCTCATCAAGGTGAAAACAGCACAAAACCTGCTCCCATCTAACCAGAAACTGATCTCTAAAAAGGAAACAGAATGTAGAGTAACATGGATCAAGACCAAAAGATCTTTCTTTGGGTGGGTAAACACATGCAGGTACAAGAAAACACACATACATGCTAACTTCATTGCACTTTTAAAATACAATACAATGATATCCCCCCTCCCCCCCTTTAGTCTGAAGAAGGAGGAAACACAGGCAGCCCATTCTTCCATTTCTGTATGCAGGGTTGCCTAAGGGACCTATATCCTGATGCCAATTTTGATATGCAAGTCAACAAAACACAGGTGGTTCCCAGTGATCGCAATTGGGAATGACTGCTCTAAGGCCTTGTTCTGAGACCTTTCCGTGTCCAGGCCAATCTAATGCTCTGCGTTTTTCACGTTCCAAGAAGGCCTGTCTGTACTGCCTGGCATAGTAACTTAATAAACCCTTTGTGCCGAGCAGTGCGACCAGCACAATAGTCACAAACGCCAGTCACGAGAATGATGACTCTTCCTGGCTAGGTAGGAGGATGCAGCTTACAACGTGCTGATTTAGGTGGCTTGGAACCGCAGGAATTAAGTTTCTCATCACTGCTGTCAACAACTCGGGATGGAGGTGGGAGGGGACAGCCGGGAAGAAGACGGCGGGCTGGGTACAGACTCCCGGCATGGGCACCAGAGTTCTACACGGTCACCACACCCGGGACTTGGGCTTTTTCGTCCTCCTCCAAGCACCATGTCTTGCTTAGTGACCCCCTTCTGACCAAGGCTCCTTCTTTGCCTGCCCCTCCCCAGAGCCGCGAGACACTCAGCGGGCCCGGTGTCGACCCATACTCCCTCCCGTCCCTGAAGAGCCCTCCCTCGCCCAGAGCTGGCGCGGGGAGTCAGTCTACGTACCCGGTTCTCCAGCTCCGCGGGGAACTTGGTCTGGAACTGGCACCGTGTGCCACTGCTGTAGTCTCGCTGAATGAATACCTTCCCGGACACCGGCGCCTGCTGCGGCCTCATGGCGAGGACAGGACCGGCGCGCTGCGGGTTCGGGGTGGGGGAGGGTAGTGGAACACCAACCAGGGTCAGATCCCCGGCCTGGACCCAGGACTCCAGCCCGCCAGCCCGCCAGCCCACCAGCCGTCCCCACAGGCCAAAGCGGCCCAAGACCTCCCCCACCCCACTTCCCTTCACCCATACTGTCACCGCAGGCCTTTAGCTACAGCCCCGGCCCAGGCCCCGCGCCCCCCACAGCCCGGTTCGGCCCGGGAAACACGAACCCGCCTCCTCTGCCCTCCAGCTGCACTCGCACCGCCCACGTCGTCACTTACGGCCTGCCGCAAAAGGCCTCTTTCCCCGCCCCTCAACTCGGCCTCCTGCCTCAAGGCCAGGGCCCACCCTCTCCCCGGCCGTAAAGCGACTCTGGTGAGGCTGCGCGGTGCTGAGTAGAGGCACGCCCAGGGGGCGGGGCCCGGGCCGATTCCGCCTCCCGTCCCTCGCGGAGGAGCCAACACGGAAGGAAAAGGCCGTGTCGGGAGGGGCGCGGCGTTGGGAACTCTGGAGGCTGGACTCTCCTGAAGGTTGCGGAGGTCCAAGACTCGGGACTTCCCCGTGGTGTCATATCCGTGCGTGTCATTTCCCTTGTAATGGTTGAGGTAGTTTTTGATCACCGATGTAAGGCGTCATTTTCACTCTTGATTGGATGTCCTAGCTTACACGTGGGACACCACCCGACCTTCTACATACAAAACAAACTGCTCCAAAACACAAATTTGGAGATGGAAAGCAGACCTCTCGGGGCCCTTTTGGCAAGGCGGCGGGGGAAGGCGAGGACAAAGAACCTGCTTGGGCTTTATTATCAAGATCCCTCCCCCCAAATCTCTGAGGTGTAACCGCTCCTCCTACCCCAAAGATTGTCATCCCGCGCTCCAGTTTACATCCCTCAAGTGGCCTGAGAGGACAAGCGGTTCCCCTTTCCTTGACCCCTGGCGCTCTCACTTAGCATCCTTTTGCAAGGCAAAGAAATCCCCGTTACCCTTGTCTGCTGGTGCTTGGGTGACAGAGCTTGTTTGCAGCACTGTTTCATCCTGCCATACACACACACACACACACACACACACACACACACACACATTTTTAATTCTCTTACTGTATTTTATTTTATTTTTAATTTTATTTCATGTTTTTAAAAAGATTTTATTTATTTATTTGACAGAGAGCGAGATCACAAGTAGGCAGAGAAGCAGGCCCAGAGAGCGGCGGAGCAGAGAGCCCGATGTGGGGCTCGATCCCAGGACTCTGGGACCATGACCTGAGCCGAAGGCAGAGGCTTTACCCCATTGAGCCACCCAGGTGCCACCCAGGTGCCCCCCTCTTACTGTATTTTAAAAAGAGTTTTATGGAAGTATAAATAGCATACAATAAACGGAACATATTTGAAGTGAAGGATGTAGTAAGTTCTGACATATGTATACAACCATGAAATCATCATCTTAAGGTTATGAACATTTATCATCCTCAAAATGTTCCTTTTGCTCCTTTGTAATTCCTCTGTCCTGACCTTACCCAGCTCCTTTTCCAAAAGCACTGATCTGCTTTCTGTTACTATTTATCAGTTTGCATTTTTTTGAATGTTATATAAAATGAATCACACAGAATTTTTTTTTTGTTAGTTTGTTTGACTTCTTTCACATAGACGTTATTCAGAGATTCATCTGTTGTTGTGTTATCAAAAATACATTCATTTTTGTTGTTGGATAGTATTCCACTGTACGGGTATCCTATAGTTTGCTTATTCATTCATCTGTTGATGGACGTTTAAGTTGCTTCTGCTTTGGGGCTATTACAGATAAGTTGCTATTGGACATTCATCTACAAGTCTTTATATGGACATATGATTTCGTTTCTCTTGGGTAAATATCTAGTGTTTAACGTTTTAGGAAACTGCCGAACTGTTTTCCAAAGTGGTTGTACCGTTTTCCGTCTCCACCCCAGGGGATGAGAGCTGCTCCACATCTTTGCCAGCTCGTGTGTAGAGGGATCGTCTTGTGCTTATAAGTTTCATTTTTCCATGACTAATGATGTCAAACATCTTTTTATGTACTTATTTGTCATCCCTGTATCTTCTTTGATGAAGTATCTGTTCAAGTCTTTTTGTAATTTGTTTGTGTTTGTTTTCCTATTATTGAGTTTTTAAATGTAATCTAGAGAAAAGTCCTGTATCAGCTATATGATTTACAATCTCCCCGCCACCCCCCCGGTGGCTTGCGTTTTCACTCTCAACATATCCTTGGATTTGTGGGCACTAGGGTGCAGACATATCTTGGGGAGGGCAATATTCTGTCTATCACAGGTATGGATTTAAGTCCATTTTTTCCCTTGTATAATTATCCAGTTATTCCAGCACCATTTGTTGAAAAGACTCCTCTTTCTCTACTTCGTTGCCTTTGTAGCTTTGTCAAAAAATCAGTTGTTTGTGTGTGTGTGTGGCTATTTCTGGATTTTCTAATCCATTCCATCGTGCGACCCTGTTTTACATTAAATGTCTACTAGTGTTTGTCTCTAAAGTTGATGCTTCTTTACTGATTCAGTAGAAGTTGTTTTCCTACATACTCAATATTTCCATTTGGGAACATCTTCAAACGAGTAGAACAGTCTCAACTCTTGAACTAGCAGTCTAGGGGAGTAGATGAAGAAACAGCTTTCATACATTGTGTAAAAGGAGAGTATTACTGAAATATTTTTCTGTATATTTTGTCTTTAACTTGAGGCTTTTCCCTGTAGCCCCTGACCACTAAACCTAGGTGGTGAAACAGTTCATTCATTCATTCATTCATTCATTCATTTTCCCCCCCAGGAAACAGGAGGGAAAGTACAACCCAACTGTTGATACTTGAGAAGAACCTGGGTGAAATAGGAATAGAAAGGCAATAAGTTGTATTAGAGTTGTGTCTACTCTCCTTCCCTTACATTCATATGTCTATACTCTTTCAGGAAGAACGTGGGAATGAAGGATAGTGGACACATTGAGGATGCTAGGGCAGGGTACTTTGCTCAATGCTTCTCAAGATTTAGGCCAGAAGTCCGTCTTTTGGCATAGAATAGGGGAACTGGAGCAACACAGGTGCCTGCTGGCAGCAGATGAGGGCTAAGGCTGGTGGGCCAGAGATAGTGCCTCCAAATATCCTGTTCTGTAGTCTGGGAAAATCAGAGCACCCTATGTGGAAGTGCCAAGAGATCCAGTGACATGGAAGAAGCCTGGGATGAGAATAAGGAGGCTGAAGAATGGAAAGACCTATGGCTGGCCAAGCAGACTTCCACACTGCAGGCAGCAGGACGTTCAAAAGTACCAGGTGGCTTTTGCCATGCCTCACTGAATAGCAGCACAAGATTCCCGGAGACTAGGCAGTGCAAGCCAGACTCGAGATGTTGCCAGGACAGTAACCCAGTTCTCTTTCCCGCAAATCAGAATGATATAAAAACTCCTCTAGGACTTGGATTTCCTCCAGGAGAAAGAGGAACTCAAAATTGACTGATCTCAAAACCTAACCCATATTTTAAAAATGCTTGGAAGGGAAGTTTTCTTGAATGGGCAAATTTAAGGTTCTCCCCCCTGTTCTTGCTACAAAATAGGAGGAAAGAGAATAAAGAGAAAATAAAGTTCTATTTCTTTAGCACACCTATCCCAGCCTATAAATTTTACCTCTTACAACCCACATCTGGAAAGCTATTCCCCAAAGATGTGAAATCTGATCTTCCATACAAATAGGCTTTAGCTGGGTGAGGTGGGCTCTCTACTGACTTAACGGGTTTCTTTTGGGCCTGGTGATTGCGGCTGAGGTTTTGTTCTACCAAATTACTGAGGGAGGTAGAAGTGTGACTATGAAACTGTTTTTCTCCAGGCAAAATCACTGAAATACTTTTACCCAGTGGCTCCCAAGCTGCTTTTCTGCCAGAAAATCAGATATTAGGAGTGCCTGATAGATGCCAATCACTTTGAAGAAACACTTTCTTAGTTATACTTAGGTGAAGGACAGGGCATAGATAAAACATTTCAGTTTCTATCAGTCTTCCTTTTCCTCTTTCTTCTTCTCCTTCTTCCTTTCCTCTGTCTCTTCTCCTTCAGTCGATTTACTGTTAGTGGTATTGAATGGTCTGTAATGGTTTCAACCTATTCTAGGCAGTTGAACACATTTTGGAATTCCATACTACTAATTCATATTTAGTTAGCATATTTGGTTTTAGTTATTAGAGAAACCAATAACTGTGGTGAGAAGCTGCCCTTGAAAAAAGAATCCAAATAATTCCCTTGCCTTATAGCAGAAACTTCACCGATAGATTTCTAAGGACTCTAGGAAAGATTTCATAACTTTTTCACATACTGACCTTTTAATGCCTACTCTAGTTTCCTTCTCTGGTTTAGACCATTTCCCTTGGCCCATATTTAGCTAGGAGCTTCATTTGTCTGTTTATTTCTGAAGATTAGTTTTTCTATGTTCCAGTCATAGCCTTGTTCCCCTGCTTGGAAGAATAGAACATCTTCCTAACATCTACTGGCTCGAACTCTGGTGTTAAATCAACTGATTTTACGTAATTTAATCACATGGCTCTTTTTTTCTCTTACACAACACTTTCATTTTTGTTAGGCTGCTTGTTTACTGACTTTCTGGGATCCTCTCCTATTCCCTCTACTGTATCTTCGCTTCTCTGTTCTGCCTCCTGGAGTGAACCCTGACATTCTCTTAGCCTAAGTTAAATCTTATTCTTTCCATACTCACTTCACGTTCGTTGTGTTGTTCATTCATTCACTGACACATTCATTTACCAGATTTTCCGCCTTTTTTTGGAGCTTTGGTGAGTTGCAATTGTATATGCTTTGTACATATTCATTTGCATATATATAAAATATACAATGTGATGATTTGACATATGTATAATTTGTGAAATGATTACCACAACTGGGTTAATTAATATATTTATCTCCTCACATAGCAACCTTGTGTGTTTGTGTGTGTGAATGTGTGCTGAGAATGCTTAAGGTCTATACTCTTAAGCAAATTCTAAGTGTGAGACATGTAATTATTAACTATTGTCACCATGCTGCATATTAGATTCCCAGAGCTTATTCCTCTTGTAACCCTTCATTGTACCCTTCGATCAAATTCTCCCCATCTCCTTGACCTCTAGCCCCTGGTAATCACCATCATACTTACTCTCTGTTTCTGTGAGCTAGACTTTTTATTTTTATTATTTTAAGATTCCACATAACAGTGAAGTCATAAAGTATTTGTCTCTCTATTTGGCTGATGTAATTTGCCATAATGTCCCTTAAATTCATTTATGTTGTTGCAATAGCAGGATTTTCTCATGACTGAATAATATTCACATCATAATAATATATAAAAAACATTTTCTTTATCCATTTACCTGACTATGGACATATAGGTTTTTTCTATATCATGAGTATTGTGACCAATGCTGCAATTAACATAGGAACACAGTTATCTCTTTGAGATACTGATTTCATTTCCTTTGGATATATACACAGAAGAAGGATTGCTAGATCATACAGTAGTTTTATTTTTAATTTTTTGTGGAAACTCCATCCTCTTTTTCATAGTGGTTGTACCAACTCACATTCTCATCAACAGTGTGGAAGTTCTTTTGTCCACATCCTTGTCAGCACTTGTCATCTGCTCTCTTTTGATAAAAGCCACTCTAACAGCTGTGAGATATTATCTCATTGTGGTTTTGATGCGCATATCGGGGGCGATTGATGATGTTGAGCAACTTTCCATGTACCTGTCGGCCATTATGTGCTTTTTTGGGAAAATATCTATTCTGGTCCTTTGCCCATTTTATAATTGGATTATTTATTTTTTTTCTATTGAGCTGTATGAGTTCTTTATATATTTTGAATATTAAACCCTTATCAAATATATGGTTTGCAAATATTTTCTCTTGCTGTGTAGATTGCTTTTTTAATTTGTTTTCTTTTGCCATGCAGAAGCCCTTTAGTTTGAGGTAGTCCCACTTGTTTATTTTTGCTTTTCTTGCTGTGCTTTTGTTGTCATATTCAAGAAATCAATGCCAAGACCCATGTCAAGCAGCTTTCCCCCAGTGTTTTCTTCTAAGAGTTTTATGGTTTCTGGTCTTACTTTGGCGGCATTCCATGCAGCTGTGGAAGCTGGGCACTCATTCACAGGCTCTCACTTTCCCTGTGGGAGAAATCACAGGCTGAGAATATCTCTCTTGGCACTTAGCTGTGCCATTTTGGGGGAGAGGTGATGCAGGTGAAATGAAGCTGTTCCTTTTATCCTCTTCAATATGTCTGATCTTGGATTATTTTTTCTTTAAAGGTGTGCTGGAACTTCTCCACTGGACTCCCAGATTTACCCAAAGACACTACTGTCCATGTGTGATTGTGAAAATTGGTGTTCTTTGGGGAGAAGATAGTAGAAAACTCCTGTTGTTCTATTTTGCTGATGTCACTCCTTTCCTGTAGGTGTTTTAGAACGACTTGAATTTCAACCTGCAAAGCAGTTCCAGGTGTCAGCGTGGTTATTGCTTAGGCCCCGTGACCTCTAAATTTAAAATCTTACAGTCGATTTATGTAGTTCCTGAGGGTTGGGTGAAGGTTAGAAGTATCATCCTGGGGCACCTGGGTGGCACAGTGGATTGAGCCTCTGCCTTCAGCTCAGGTCATGATCTCAGGGTCCTGAGATGGAGCCCCTCATCAGGCTCTCTGCTTGGCAGGGAGCCTGCTTCCTCCTCTCTCTCTCTCTCTGCCTGCCTCTCTGCCTGCCTCTCTGCCTACTGGTGATCTCTCTCTGTTGGGTAAATTAAAAAAAAAAAAAAAGAAGAAGAAGTATCATCCTGCTTGGCAACCATGGAGCGTCACATGGAGCCACCCAAGGCTTCTACAAGAGTGAAGGGTTGGAGAGGCTTCAAATGACAAAAGATCGTGTCTTGTCAGAATTTTCTCTGGTCAGGAAAATGGATGTGTAGAAGGATTGTTGATGGTTTTTTCTCCTCTAAGATAGTTTCAAGCAGCTGGAAATTATGATGTCCTCTCGGAAACTGGGGCACAGATTGTAATCAGTAGCATCTTGCAATCACATGTCTCATGCCACACATTGTCAGTGCCTGTGCATGGGGCCCTTAGCTACTATTGCTGATACAGGAATAGAGAGTTCAGACTTTAGAGGTCCAGCTGAGCTCACTCTCTAGACCTATGCGGACTCCTATGCCATACCAGGTACATGTCAAAGCTTGGGATACAATTTGGATAAGACATACCCTTGAGCTGCTCACAAACTAGCAATGAAGAATACCAGAAACAAATTCCTTTAGAAGTGTGGGGTAATATAATAGCAGACAAATCCTCTCTAATTAAACTGTATACCCTACCAAGAGCTTCCCTTCCTTTACATTCCCCTGAGCACTTCTGAATACCACGTGTGCTATGCAATGAAGGACTCCCTGTTGTGAAGCCTTGAGATTGCTTTCTTTATAACTGTATATATATAATATATATATTTATTTATTATAGAAATAATAGAATTCTAAAGCGAGAAAGATGTTAGATGTTACCTGCCCATCTCTCACTCTTTGCAGAAATTCTTTCTACAACCTCTGCTTGAGTACTAATTTTAGAGACTGGTAGACTACAGCTGTATGATCTGGGTGCTTTTGCCTCATTGGAAAGATAACCTTTTACTGGCTGGAAAATCACTTTTCTGTACCTTCTGAAATAATGTATTAGAATGAAACTTTTTAGAATTCTACAAAGCAGATGCTGAGAACAGTAGCTAAGCTGGGTGCTTGATACCTAAATGGACCTATTTAGGAGATTGAAAAGCCTGTCCTGTTTGCAATAGCCCATCAGTCATCTCTCTCTGTTAGCCTTGAGAACCTTCTTTATTAAAGGATTGCTAGAGTGCTGTGCCATTTCCTAGCAAATGAAATTAGTGGGGAATCAAGGGTATTCTGAGAGCTTCCAGTGTGTTTCCTGGAGTTTGAGGACCTCATTCCTGAAATGTTTAATGGTTAGAGGCTTTGCCTGTAGCTGCCCACTCCTGGTGACCTATTGAAGAGGCTGCACTGGAAAGGAGCTACACTCTCTCTCATCGTGCAGCGAAGGTACATGTTTTCCAGGGATCCAACGGTCATATAGAAGGGAGCTGGTCTGGGTCTTCTTAAGAGAGATCCAACAAAAGAGGAACTTCTAGAGAGGTAAAGGAATCCCAATAGACAGTGGGAAGCCAGGGAAAAGCTGCAAGCCATTCACGGAAGGAGAGACATTGACTCAGTCAAAGGAACCCAGCCTGATGCCTGGGGGAAACCCCCAAATGCTTGTGAAAGAAACACAATTGTCCTTCTGTCCTCAACAAGGCACTACTGCCAGATCACAGCCATATATACCACTTTGCCCTTTGTCTCTAATCTCCTCTCCCCTGGGGTTTGCCCTGAAAGAAGCAAACACAGCAACTGGCAATCTGGGGAAGAAGAAGGAGCAAAGAAGAGAGACTAAGTCAACAGGCATCCTTCCCCAAACGTCCCCTCTGTTAGCTTCCATGCTGGGAAGAGAGAAGTCCTAAGTTCTGACGAGTTTGGAGAGTTGATGTTACACTGGAGGGATATCTTAGTTACTGAAACAAAACTGTTCAGTTGATTGAAAAGGCCCCCAAACTAAGGAAGGGGCCTGCTGGAGATTTCACTGAGGGGTAGGAGAGAACAAGTCAAGGCATTAGCCTGGGAGGGGCAGTGGGAGAAAGAGCACAAGTATTCCTTTTTGCACCCAATAAATCTGTTATATTTCCAATCACTCATCTCTGTCTTTTCCCCAAACTGTCAGAGAATCAATCCTCTTCCTTTTCAGCATTTTTTAAATTTTAATTTTAATTAATTTATTTTTAAAATTTCTTTTCCGCGTAACACTATTCATTGTTTTTGCACCACGCCCAGTGCTCCATGCAATACGTGCCCTCCCTAATACTCACCACCTTGTTACCCCAACCTCCCACCCCCTGACCCTTCAAGACCCTCAGGTTGTTTTTCAGAGTCCATAGTCTCTCATGGTTCCTCTCCCCTTCCAATTTCCCTCAACTCCCTTTTCAGCATTTTTACAAATCTTAGGGGTTTTAAGAGCTCACAGACTCAGGCCCCTCCCCGTCCCAGTAAGATTAAATATGCTTACCATCTCATGTGACAGAGTTTTGGTGGGACATTATTATCCTCCAGTTACATGTGCAGTGATACCCTTGCTGCCTGGGGTGGGACATTATTATCCTCCAGTTACATGTGCAGTGATACCCTTGCTGCCTGGGGTTTGGGCACAGACCTTCATCAATGCAGGGCATCACGTGGTTGATTCTTACTCAGTTTTGTTTTTTCAACCCCCTTGTAATTTTTCATATCAGCTGCTTTTTTTCCCCTCAAAGATTTTATTTATTTTAGAGAGTCATGGTCAGGGGCCAGGAACAGAGGGAGAAAGGGAATCTCAAGCAGACTCTGTGCTGAGCATGGAGCCAGGTGGATCCTGATCACACAACCCTGAGACCATGACCTGACCAGAAATCAAGAGTCAGACTCTTAACCGACTGCACCACCCAGGCGCTCTTCATATGAGCTGCTTTAAGTCAAACCTCTGCTATTGTTTATTTGTATATTTTTAAAGACTCAGAAGCAGGATATATATATACACATATATATATATAATTTTTTTCACTGTGAAGTTTTAATTAATTAATTAATTAGACTGACAGAGATCACAAGGAGGTAGAGAGGCAGGCGGGGGTGGGGGGTGGGGCGTGGGGAAGCAGGCTTCTCACTGAGCAGAGAGCCTGATGCAGAGCTCAATCCCAGGACCCTGAGATCATGACCTAAGCCAAAGGCAGAGGCTTAACCCACTGAGCCACTCAGGTGTCCCATGTGAAGTTTTATTTTAAAGATAGATTTTGAGTGATGCCAAAACTGAGTATTCTAAATTTTAATTCTCTCATCTGTGACAAGAAGTCATCCTTCTTAGCTTGGTGTCTTTGGCCAATCTTATAAGCAATCCTTCCACGACTTCATGGAAATGATTGACAGGCAGGATATTGTCATGGTCATGAGAATGGACTCTGGAACCAGATTCCTTGAGTTGAGCTCCTGGCTCTTTTAGCTATATAATCTTGGCACATTACTAAAGCCCTCTGGACCTCAGTTTCTTCCTATGTAAAATAGGAAATGAATAATAATTTACTATTATTATTGTACCTACGATATCCCTTAGGTAACAAACTACCTTGAAACTTAGTGGCTTATGATAACATTTATTTAGTTTATAATTCTATATTTATATAGAATTATATATATATATAATGTATATTATATATATATATTTATATATATTTATAATATAATTTGCAGTATAGCTGAGTCTGGGGGTAGGAGCCTTCATTTGTCTGTGGTCAGCTGCAGGTTAAGCAGGCAGCTCTGTTTTTGAAGGTGGGCTAGCCATTAGCCGAAATGCTTCAGCTCATTCACTAGCAGGCCAGCTTGGGCTTGTTTTCATGGCGTGGAGTGGGAAATCATGCAGGGCCTCTTGAGGCTGAGCCTTGCATCTGACACAGTTACTTCTACTACTCTATTGGCCAAAGCAAGTCACAGAGCCAGGCCAGATTTAGGGGTGGGGAAAGGTGTTCCATCACTTCTTCATGGGAGGGGCTGCAGAGACACATTGCAGGGGCATGGGTACAGGGAGAAGTAAGGATTTGGGGCACTTTGGGGGGGTAGTTACAAATAAATTCCTTTTCTCTTTCTTCTTTCCTTCTTTCTTTTAAATACAGTGTTACATTAGTTTCAGGTGTGCAATATAGTGATTCAACAATTCTACACATTTCTCAGTGCTCATCACTTTTTCTTTTTTAGATTTTATTTGAGAGAGAGTGACAGCTAGAGAGAGAGAGAGAGAGGGCATACCCACAGGAGAGAGAGAAAGAGAAGCAAACTCTCTACTGAGCAGGAAGCCCAATGCAGGACTGATCCCAGGACTCTGGGGTCATAATGTGAGTCAAAGGCAGGAGCTTAACCAACTGAGCCACCCAGGAGCACCTCTCAGGGCTCATCATGATACATGTTTTTTTTTTTTTTTTTTTTTTTTTTTTTTTAGAGACAGAGAAAGCAAGCATGCATACACATGTGGATGCAAGCTGGGTGGGGGCAGAAGGAGAGGGAGAATCTTTTTTTTTTTTGAGAGGGCGAATCTTAAGCAGGCTCCATGACCAGTCCAGAGTCTCACATGGGGCTCAATCTTACCACCCCAAGATCAAGATCTGAGCTGAACTTGAGTTGGACACTTATCAGACTGAGCCATCCAGATGCCCCCATGATAAGTGTACACTTAAAAAAATTTTTTTTTATTAACATATAATTTATTATTAGCCCAGGGGTATAGGTCTGTGAATCACCAGGTTTAGAAACTTCCCAACACTCACCATAGCACCTATCCTTCCCAATGTCCATAACCCAACCACCTTCTCCCCAACAACCCTCAGTTTGTTTTGTGAGATTAAGGGTCTCTTATGGGGTTTGTCTTCCTCCCGATCTCATCTTGTTTCATTTTTCCCTTCCCTACCCTCCAAACCCCCCATGTTGCCTCTCAAATTCTTCATATCAGAGAGATCATATGATAATTGTCTTTCTCTGATTAACTTATTTCGCTCAGCATAATACCCTCTAGTTCCATCCACGTCATTGCAAATGATAAGATTTTATTTCTTTTGATGGCTGCATAGAATTCCATTGTATATATATATACACCACTTCTTCTTTATCCAGTCATCTGGTGATGGACATCCAGGTTCTTTCCATAGTTTGGCTATTGTGGACATTGCCACTATAAACATTTGGGTGCACGTGCCCCAATTTTCCCAACACCATTTGTTGAAGAGACTGTCTTTTTTCCATTGGACAGTCTTTCTTGCTTTGCCAAAGATTAGTTGACCATAAAGTTGAGGGTGTATTTCTGGGCTCTCCACTCTGTTCCATTGATCTAAATGTCTGTTTTTGTGCCAGTGCCATACTGTCTTGATGATGACAGCTTTGTAATAGAGCTTGAAGTCTGGAATTGTGATGCCACCAACTTTGGCTTTCTTTTTCAACATTCCTCTGGCTATTCGAGGTCTCTTCTGGCTCCATATAAATTTTAGGATTATTTTTTCCATTTCTTTGAAAAGAAAAACGGATGGTATTTTGTTAGGGATTGCATTAAACATATAGATTGCTTTAGGTAGCAGAGACATTTTCACAATATTTGTTCTTCCAATCTATGAGCGTGGAACATTTTTCCATTTCTTTGTGTCTTCCTCAATTTCTTTCATGAGTACTTTATAGTTTTCTGAGTACAGATTCTTTGCCTCTTTGGTTAGGTTTATTCCTAGGTATCTTATGGTTTTGGGTGCAATTGTAAATGGGATTGACTGCTTAATTTCTCTTTCTTCTGTTTTGTTTGTGTAGAGAAATGCAACTGATTTCTGTGCATTGATTTTATATCCTGACACTTTACTGAATTCCTGTACAAGTTCTAGCAGATTTGGAGTGGAGTCTTTTGGGTTAGCCACATAAAGTATCATATCATCTGCAAAGAGTGAGAGTTTGACTTCTTTGCCGATTTGGATGCCTTTTATTTCTTTTTGTTGTCTGATTGCTGAGGCTGGGACTTCTAGTACCATGTTGAATAGCAGTGGTGATAAGGGACATCCCTGCTGTGTTCCTGACCTTAGCAGAAAAACTCTCAGTTTTTCTCCATTGACAATGATATTTGCTGTAGGTTTTTCATAGATGGCTTTGATGATATTGAGGTATGTACCCTCTATCCCTACATTTTGAACAGTTTTGATCAAGAAAGGATGCTGTAAAGGAAACAGTTAACAAAACAAAGAGGCAACCCATGGAATGGGAGAAGATATTCACAAAAGACAGTACAGACAAAAGGCTGATATCCAGGACCTATGAAGAACTTCTCAAACTCAACACACACAAAACAGATAATCATGTCAAAAAATGGGCAGAAGACATGAATAGACATACAATGAAGACTTACAAATGGCTATCAGACCCATGATAAAATGTTCATCATCACTAGTCATCAGGGAGATTAAAATCAAAACCACATTGAGATACCAGCTTACACCAGTTAGAATGGCTAAGATTAACAAAACAGTAAACAACGTATGTTGGAGAGGATGTGGAGAAAGGGGAACCCTCTTACACTGTTGGTGGGAATGCAAGTTGGTACAGCCATTTTGGAAAACAGTGTGGAGATTCCTTAAGAAATTAAAAATAGAGCTTCCCTATGACCCTGAAATTGCAGTACTGGGTATTTATCCCAAAGATACAGATGTAGTGAAAAGAAGGGCCATCGTACCCCAATGTTAATAGCAGCAATAACCACAATTGCCAAACTGTGGAAAGAGCCAAGATGCCTTCCATGGATGAATGGATAAGGAAGATGTGGTCCATATACATTATGGAGTATAATGCCTCCATCAGAAAGGATGAATACCCAACTTTTGTATCAACGTGGATGGGACTGGAAGAGATTGTGCTGAGTGAAATAAGTCAAGCAGAGAGAGTCAATTATTATATGGTTTCACTTATTTGTGGAGCATAAGAAATAACACAGAGGACATGGGAAGATGGAGAGGAGAAAGGAGTTGAGGGAAATTGGAGGGGGAGATGAACCATGAGAGACTATGCACTCTGAAAAACAATTTGAGGGTTTTGAAGGGGCAGGGGGTGGGAGGTTGAGTGAGCCTGGTGGTGGGTATTATGGAGGCCACATATTGCATGGAGCACTGGGTGTGGTGCATAAATAATGAATTGTGGTACTCTGAAAAGAAATTAAAAAAATAAAAAATTTAAAAGAAGAAAGGATGCTGTACTTTGTCAAATGCTTTTTCAGCATCTATTGATAGTATCATATAGTTCTTGTTGTTTCTTTTATTAATATATTGTGTCACACTGATTTATTTGTGGATGTTGAACCAACCTTGCAGCCCAGGAATAAATCCCACTTGGTCGTGGTGAATAATCTTTTTAATGTACTGTTGGATCCTATTGGCTAGTATTTTGGTGAGAATTTTTGCATTTGTCTTCATCAAGGATATTGGTTTGTAATTCTCTTTTTTGATGGGGTCATTGTCTGGTTTTGGGATCAAGGTAATACTGGCCTTATAAAATGAGTTTGGAAGTTTTCCTTCCATTTCTATTTTTTGGAACAGTTTCAGGAGAATAGGAATTAATTCTTCTTTAATGTTTGGTAGAATTCCCCTGGGAAGCCTTCTGGCCTTGGGCTCTTGTTTGTTGGGAGATTTTTGATGACCGCTTCAATCTCCTTACTGGTTATGGGTCTGTTCAGGTTTTCTATTTCTTCCTGGTTCAGTTTTGGTGGTTTATACATCTCTAGGAATGCATCCATTTCTTCCAGATTGTCAAATTTGCGGGTGTATAGTTGCTCATAATATGTTCTTATAATTGTTTGTAATTCTTTGGTGTTGGTTTTGATCTCTCCTCTTTCATTCATAATTTTATTAAAATCATTAAATCATTTCTCTTTTTTTTTGGATAAGTCTGGCCAGGGGTTTATCAATCTTATTAATTCTTTCAAAGAACCAGCTCCTAGGTTAGTTGATTTGTACTTTTTTAAATTTTGGTTTCTATTTCATTGATTTCTGCTCTGATCTTTATTATTTTTCTCCCCTTCTGGGTTTAGGCTTTCTTTGTTGTTCTTTCTCCAGCTCCTTTAGGTGTAGGGTTAGGTTCTGTATTTGAAACCTTTCTTGTTTCTTGAGAAAGGCTCATATTGCTATATATTTTCCTCTCAGGACTGCCTTACTGTATCCCACAGATTTTGAACAGTTGTGTTTTCATTATCATTTGTTTCCATGAATTTTTTCAATTCTTCTTTAATTTCCTGGTTGACCCATTCATTCTTTAGTAGGATGCTCTTTAGCCTCCATGTATTTGGGCTCTTTCCAAATTTCCTCTTGTGATTGAGTTCTAGTTTCAGAGCATTGTGGTCTAAAAATATGCAGGGAATGATCCCAATCTTTTGGTACCAGTTGAGACCTGATTTGTGACCCAGGATGTGATCTATTCTGGAGAATGTTCCATGTGCACTAGAGAAGAATGTGTATTCTGTTGCTTTGATATAGAATGTTCTGAAAATATCTGTGATGTTCATCTGGTCCAATGTGTTATTTAAAGCCTTTGTTTCCTCATTGATCTTTTGCTGGGATGATCTGTCCATTTCAGTAAGGGGGGTGTTAAAGTCCCCTACTATTATTATATTATTGTTGATGTGTTTCTTTGATTTTGTTATTAATTCATTTATATATTTGGCTGCTCCCATGTTAGGGGCATAGATTTTTAAAATTGTTAGATCTTCTTTTGGGCAGACCCTTTGAGTATGATATCGTGTCCTTCCTCATCTCTTATTACAGTCTTTGGCTTAAAATCTAATTTATCTGGTACAAGGATTGCTGCTACCCCAGCTTTCTTTTGATGTCCATTAGCTAGGTAAATTGTTTTCCACCCCTCCCCCACTTTAAATCTGGAGGTGTCTTTGGGTCTAAAGTGAGTTTCTTGTAGACAGCATATTGATTTTTTTTTTTAAAAAATCCATTCTGATACCTTGTGACTTTTGATTGGGGCATTTAGCCCATTTACATTCAGGGTAAATATTGAGAGATATGAATTTAGTGCCATTGTGTTGCCTATAAGGTGACTGTTACTGTATATTGTCTCTGTTCCTTTCTGGTCTACTATTTTTAGACTCTCTCTTTGCTTAGAGGACCCCTTTCAATATTTCCTGTAGAGCTGGTTTGGTGTTTATAAATTCTTTTAGTTTTGTTTGTCCTGGAAGCTTTTTATCTCTCCTTCTATTTTCAGTGATAGCCTAGCTGGATATAGTATTCTTGGCTGCATATTTTTCTCATTTAGTGCTCTGAATATATCATGCCAGTTCTTTCTGGCCTGCAAGGTCTCTGTGGATAAGTCTGCTGCCAATCTAATATTTTTGCCATTGTATATTACAGACTTCTTGTCCCGGGCAGCTTTCAGGATTTTCTCTTTGTCACTAAGACTTGTAAGTTTTACTATTAGATGACAGGGTGTGGACCTATTCTTATTGATTTTGAGGGGGGTTCTCTGCACCTTTTGGATTTTGATGCTTATTCCCTTTGCCATATTGGGAAATTCTCTACAACAATTCACTCCAATATACCTTCTGCCGCCCCTTCTTCTTCTGGAATCCCAATTATTCTAATATTGTTTCATCTTATGGTATCACTTACCTCTTGAATTTTCCCCTTGTGCTCTGTCATTTGGTCTTCTATATCACTTCTATATCACTAATTCTCTCTTCTACTCTCAGTAAGAGCCTCCATTTTTTACTGCATCTCATTAATAGCTTTTTTGAATTCAGCTTGATTAGATTTTAGTTCTTTTATTTCCCCAGAAAGGGCTTTTATTTTTCTAGAAAATTTTTCTCTAATATCTTCCCTGCCTTTTTTGAGCCCAGCTAGCACCTTGAAAATCATCATTCTGAACTCTAGATCTGATATTTACCAATGTCCATATTGATTTGGTCCCTAGCCTTAGGTACTACCTCTTGTTCTTTTTTTGTGGTGAGTTTTTCTGCTGTGTCATTTTATCCAGATAAGAATACATGAACGAGAGAATAAAATACTAAAAGGGTGGCAGAGACCCCAGAGAAATGTGCATTAACCAAATCAGAATAGATCCAAAATCGTGGGGAGAAGAAAGGGGGTAAAAAGAAGTTAAAAAATTTAAAAAAATTTACACACACACACACACACACACACACACACACACACACACACACAAAAGACTGGTGAATAGAACAGGGCCACCCACTTGATTTTGGGTGTATTTTGGTCTCTTAGAATAAACACCTCCCAGAATTGTATAGAAAGAGAAAAGCACACACACATACAATAAGGGTAAACATGATGAAGGGATGGAATATGACTGTAAAGATGAAAATTTTAAAAAATTCTAGAAAAGGAGTTGATAAGTTGGTTAGGAAAAGAAAGAAAAAGAAAGTGGAAAGGATTTGTTCAGCTGGAGACTAGAACAAAGTCCTGTGCTAGATTTAGGGTATATTTTGATCTATTAGAAGAAGTTTTATCCCCAAATTTTTTAGAAGACAAAACCCTATACGTATACAAAATATAAAGTTAGATACAATGAAGGATAAAATATGACTATAATAATGAAGGTTCAAACAGATTTTTTTTAAAAGAAAGGTATTGTTAAGATAAACTAGTTTAAAAATGTTAAAAGAAGAAAGAGCAAAAGTTACAAAAATTAGAATAAGAAAAAAAAAAATAAAAAAATTAATTAATTTTGCAGGACTAAAGAATCATGGGGAGAAAGCCATGAATTCCCTGCTTTGCTTTCTCCTCCTCTGGAATTCTACTGTTCTCCTTGATTAATGCACTTGGTCTTGGCTGGATGTTCTTGCTGGTCTTCTAGGGGAGGGACCTGTTGCCATGATTCTCAAGTGTCTTTGCCTGAGGTGGAATTGCACCACCCTTGCCAAGGCCTGGGCTAAGTAATCTGCTTGGGTTCGATCTTGGAGCTTTTGTTCCCTGAATGCTTTCTGTAGAGGTCTGGAGGACGGGAATGAAAATGGTGGCATGGAGGAGATGAGAGCTCAGGTCCCCACTCCTCAGTGTGCCCTTAGAGAAAAATGCTCAATCCCTCTCATCTCCAGCTGCATTTGGGCTCACCTGGCCTATGACCAAGCGCTTCTGTCTTTGGCACAGAGACTCCTGTTTGGAGTCTCCAAACCCAGCATATTCCTGCCTCCAAAAACCTGAGTCTCCCCAGATCTGCCACTTGTGGGGTCCCTGCTCAAAGAGCAGTGGTGTGACTGTGCCACAGACCACAGTTTAAGATAACCCAGAGCTGAAAGCTCACTCCTTGGGTCCATCTCTTTAGCTGGCTTCCCTACTCTAATACCTGTGAGCTCTGCTACACTCAGACACCCCTGATGCTTCTGTGACCCCTGCAGGACCTAAGACCATGCGGTCCCTGTGAGGTCTCCACCCCTGCTTAGCCAGCTGTAAATCTATGGACCAGTTTACATGTTTAAGAGCATGGGCTTTGGAGTCAGACCTGTGCTGGGATGTGAGTTCTGTACTTTCCTAGTTTTGTGTCCTTGGACAAGATGTATCACCTTTCTACATCTCAGTTTCCTTACTGTAAGAGACTATAATATTGAATCCCTGTATTAGTTTCCTAGGGTCATGACAACAATACCACAAACTGGGTGGCTTAAAAAATAAAAATTTATTCTTTTACAGGTTAGGAATCCGAAATCAAGGTATTAGAAGGAACTTGCTTTATTTGAAGGCTCTAGGGAAGGATTCTCCCTTGCCTCTTCTAGCTTCTGATGATTGCTGACAATCCTGTTAATTGAAACTGGGTGCACCTCTTGGTGGATGTCAAGCCAAAAGACATGACCAAGCCAAAGAATAGAAAAAGGGAGAATTCTACTTGTAACAAGAAAAGGAGAACACTGGGTATATTTCCTAAAACAATTATCTCCTTGAACAACAAAAGTGGGGGAAGTCTTAAGCTAAGGGTGCATACATATTCATGAAGGGGCTTGTGCAATGGGACATTCAGTATGGAATTGCAATAAAAGTCTTTTTTTTTTTTTTAAGGTTTTATTTACTGGAGCCCTTGGGTGGCTCAGCTGGTTAAGTGGGTGCCTTCAGCTTAGGTCATGATCCCAGGCTTCTGGATCAAGCCCTGTGCTGAGGTCCTAGTTCAGTGGGGAGTTTGCTTCTCCCTCTCTCTTTCTCTGCTACTTCCCCTGCTTGTGCTCTCTTTCTCTCTCAAATAAATAAAATCTTTTTTTTTAAAAAGAGTGGGGGTAGGCGAGAGAGGCAGAAGAAGAGGGAGAAGCAGACTCCCTGCTGAGCAGGAAGCCTGCTGGAGGGCTTGATCTCAGGACCCCTGGATCATGACCTGAGCCGAAGGCAGATGCTTAACTGACTGAGCCATCCAGGTGCCCCCACTTTTTTATAAAAATAAAGATTTATTTATTTGAGATAGAGAGAACAGAGAGGGAGCCAGAGGGAAAAAATCTCAAGCAGATTCCTGCTGAGCATGGAGCCCCATTTGGGGTTCGATCTAATGATCCTGAGATCATGACCTGAGCCAAAACCAAGAGTTGGCTGCTCAACCATCTGAGTCATCCAGGCATCACAAAAGCCATCTTAAGGTGACAGAGTCGAGGTCTTAGTTGGTCAGAGTCCTGAGGGCCAGCAAGGGTCAGTATCATCAATTCTCTGTTTCAGTTGGTCTGGTATCTGAGTGCTCAAATGAGTTTAGATCTTGCAGCGGTAACTCAAGAATGTACTCAGGTCAATTTTTGCTTTTGAATCAGCACTGGGAGTTTGACCACTGATAAATTGTCCTGATATGATTAGACTATTGCCTGGCTTGAGAATGGCAGTTTGGTCTACAATTTTTTGTTCCCTTAAAAATAATTAGTTGATGCTGTCTATTCTTCTGCAGTCTTGGAAAGTTCTGCAAGATCTGTGCTTTGGGCAAGTAGTGCTGGTAAGGTATAGATTACAATATGACTGGAGGCCTAAAATGACTTTACTTGTGTCAAGATAGCTATGTCTCAGGGCACCTGGGTGGCTCCATTGGTTAACCGAGCAACTCTTGGTTAAACATCGGGCTCTTGGTTTTGGCTCTGATCATTACCTCAGAATCATGAGATTGATCCCTTTGTTGGGCTCACACTGGGCATGAAGCTGCTCATGTTTCTCTCTCTCCCTGTGCCCCCCAACACCGCCCCCATATGTGTATGCTCATTCTCTCTCTCTCTCAAAAAAAAAAAAAATAGGCTAGGTTTTGGGACCCCTAACTCCTTCTACTTAGAATTCATGGCATTCCTTGGCTCGTGGGAACAAAACTCCAATCTCTTTATACAATCTGTGTCTCCTTTATGTCTTCAAATCTTTCTCCTGTTAGGACACCACCAATTGGATTTAAGGCCTACCTTAATCCACTGTGACCTCTTCTAAACTTGGTTACATTTGCAAAGGTCCTATTTCCACATAAGGTCATATTCTGAGGTTCCTGATGGATGTGAATATTTAGGGACACTTTTCAACTCAATATGCCTAATTGCAGGCTCTCAATGTGATAACGTATATGAAGAACTTAGGATGTGTTTGTCACATAATAAACAATAGATAGTAGTCATGGTTTGCATTATTATTACTATTGTATCACTAGGGAGAATCAAATATCTTGCTAAAGTCAATATAATAATACTAATAGTTATGACTTACTGAGTTATTACTGTCAGGAATTAGGCTGAGTGTCTATATTCATTATCTTATATAATAACTAAATCTGTGAATCCGGTTACCTTGGCCAAATAATGGTAATAATATGAATCAGACACTATATGTGATCCATGAACATATGCTAGCTGTAAATGATCATCTTATTCTTTTATGTGTTTTAAAAATCTTTTTAATATTTTAAGGTGCTGAAGTCAAGCTGTCACCAGCTAGATGCCAAGTCCTGAGATTTACTGCCCACCTGCTTTCACTCTCCTATCTTTGTCCCACATTTTTCCTTAAGCTATTCTTCCCAGCTTCTCTCTTGATCTGTCTCTCTCCCTCTTCTTAAAGATTTATTTATTTTAGAGAAAGAGAGAGAGGGAGAGCACACAGGATAAGGACAGAAGGAGAGGGAGAGAGAATCTCAGTCAGACTCCAAACCTAGAGTAGAGCCCCATTTGGAGTTCCATCCCATGACCCTGAGATCATGACCTGAGATAAAACTAAGAGTCAGATGCTTAACCGACTGCACCACCCAGGCACCCCTTCCCAGCTTGTCTTTTAGGCAAATGGAAAGCAAAACTGTCCCTGGTGATAGCAACTGCCCAGACAAGACCTCCAGCTTGTTGAGACCACCCTGACCAGTTTGAGCTTAACCCCTGACTCATGCCTACTCAGATGAACCATGGAGTGACTTCTAAAGTGACCAGTCACTACCTTTACCTCATTATAATACTGAAATCTGCACCTAAGGAGGAGCCTCAGCCTCATTTACATAACACACAATGTGTGTGTAGGTGAGTTTCCGTAAAGCCCATGTGAGTGACATGCTGCTCGCCTCTACCTACCATGGGAGCGCTTTCCTATCTGAATATTCATCCTAAATTGAAGGAACGCATTCCCCCTTACTCAGAGAGCCACAGCTTTGGGATTTATTCCCTGTGATCTCTGTATTTGCTGCAAATCAAGATTTCCTTGTATGCCAACTCCACCTGGTGCAGCTTCTGACTTACCAAGGAGCCACCTCCTGCTGGTTTGGTTACAAAGCTCTTGATCTATTGTCTTAAAAATGCATTCTTTCCTCCTTTTTAAAACTTGCATCCTTTGTGTTTAGTTTCTTGGAGACTTACATATTTATTATATTACACTGTTCCTGATAGATTTTCAAGGAATGATTTGAAAATGAATTCATTCAACAAACATTTATTGAGTGTTTACTCGTAAGAGCTGGGGATGACCTTTCTTGTTTCTCGGGTGTGCTCACACAATGGAGAGAACTCCAAGGACTGTTGTTGGTAATTTCTAGTCAGCTTCTGTTCCAGAAGCTTGTATGTCTCCACTGCATTTTGAGATAATACTGTTAGTATAGTGGAGTTGACAACATCTGCTCCTTCCTACTTAAATGCCACCATCCAGAACAACACATGTCCTCATTTCAGGAAACAGTCTGAACAGATGTCTAACTTTTGTAATGAACACTTCCCTCGTGAAAGAGCTCTCTTGCTTGCATTTTTATTTCTTCCACCATGAGGTAGAAAAGTGGATGGAGCAATGTCATTCACAGGAGTCCTTTGCCTTTACTGTTTGGACTGATATTGTAGCCTACTTGTGTCCACAGTGGCTGGCCCCAGCAGAGGGTTTGGAGGTTTGACTCTCTTCACCAGCACAGTGCAGAGTTGCAGAGTTGGAAGCAAGTCCAGCTTTGTGGGCCTGTAGCCTGCATGGTCTCACAGAGTTCCACATCTACAGGGACCCCACACTGGGCTTAATGTTCTGCTGTCATCCTCTTGAGATTCTTAATTATTGAATGTGGGGTCTGATTTTCATTTTGTGCTGGATGTCACAGATTATGGGTGGGAAGAATAAGGGGGCATCTGGTAGGAACATACCATCACTACCTGGGATAGATGATTCAGCTTCTATATATCTCTGTGGAACCTGATTCAATGTGAATTTTGACAAAGTAAAAAAGAAAAACGAGTCTCTCTTAGAATTGCATCTTCCTAGAGTTGGAAGGGCCCATCAGGCAAGTGGTTCAGGCATCCCTCTTAGACTCAGGCACTGTTTAAACTGTCTTTGTGGTTTCCAGGGATAAGGATGGTGTAGTTCTCTAGGAGGCCCTTTCAAGTTCACTGGTTGTCTTATAAAGGACAGACATCTATAAAGCATGGAAGAACTTTTCATCACAAAGGTATATTTATAGTAATGGGCATGCCAGGGCATTGGCAAAATGGGAATTGAGACTGTCTGTAAATTTAAGAAATTATTTTTCCCCTGAGAACTAGCTTGTTGAAGAAGAGGTGCATATTTATATCTTGGCTTTTGGAGAAGTAAAATTACTCTCCTCTTAACATTTAGCCATGCAGACGTATTTATAGAGGGAAGGAGTTGGACAACTCAAGGCTGGAAAAGAATCAAGAAGAATGAATATGTGAAGAACCCCCGAGAAAGAAGAGAGAGGATGGAAGGCCTTGAAGAGGTTGCTTTGTGAAGCTTCATCAGTGGCCACAGACTCAGGGTTCTGATTAGTATGTGTGATAATCCTCTCTACTTTCTAATCCATCCATCCATCCATCCATTATCGAACCCTTCTCTGTAGGGTGCACTTTGTGCCCAGCTCACCCTTTGAGCCCCTCACACCTTTTCCTGCTGGGTGATATTGAACCATGTGATCTACTTACTGTTCGTGGTATGTTTTTAGTTCTTTAGTATAGGACTTGCATCATGTCCCTATTAAAGTCCATTTTACCCTTGATATCAGTCTTATTTGTGCCTTGCCTAATTTAGTGAATTCCCTGTGTTTAATCAGCAGGGTTTCTACTCCATCATATAAGTCACTGATAGGCAGGGTTACTGAGTAATAGAGGCTTAAAAAAATCACTGTGTAACTCCAGAAATTGCCCAAGGCCCCTCCTAAACAAAATACTCTGTTAGATTTACTTCTTTGATCTTAAACCTTTTAACCAGGAGCACACAATTAATGAATGCAAATTTCATCCCCAGACACATTTACATTCATGAATGTGTTAACTTAGACTGATATTTTTTTCTTTCTTTCTTTTTTTTTTTTTTTAAGAGTTTTAAATTTTTAAGTATTTGCTACAGCCAGCATAGGGCACAAACTCACCACACCGAGATCAAGAGTCTCATGCTCTTCTGACTGAGCCGCCAGACACACCTGCTTTCTCTTTTTCCTGGAAGCCTGGAGAGTCTTGAAAGGTATAAAGGTTGTGAGTGAGTTTTCTTTCTGTGGAGAAGCGTGAAGGGGAATATTTGGGGCACAGGGAGTAGCCCAGAGGAGCTCCCAGAAAGTTTCCTGAGCGGCCCGAGACTGCTTAAGGTAGGGTGCGTGAGAAAAGGCATGAACATCTAGGATGTTAGCACCCAGTCACAATTTTGCTAAAAGCTAGTCCAGGACAAGACATTTAGTAACATGTTGAACTGGCAGAGAAGTTACCTTTCTCCACTCTGCCTTGCCAGCTGTCAGATTGGTCAGTGACCAGGCAGGTCCACGGAGAATAGGACAAAGGTCTAGGCAGAGGAACTAGGACTAGGCAGAGGAAAGAGGGAGAGGTTTGAAGTGGGTGGGCTTCTGTGTGATGGTCCCTAATGGTACGTAGGGGAAGGACTTGGGAAGGGAAAATGGGGGATGGGAGCCCTCAAGATAAATTTTTCCTACTTTTACTGGCGTTGTTGTGCTGTAAGTGATAGGATCCTTTCAAAGGTGAGCAGATATCAGAATCAACTGCTTCAGGATTTTTTGGAATTAAGAAGACGTGACCAAGTTCGTTGGTGTTAAAAACCAGGTGTTTTCTGATATGTTGTGTATCTAGCCAGGTGAAACATACATTTATCTTGTCCTGGAGAAAAATGGGCTCTTCATCTTCTGTTTCTGAAGATGAGGAGAGTCCTTCCTCATGGTCCATCTTTAAGCAATATCTATTCCTTCAGATTTGTCCACTTTCATCCTTCCCTTCCTCCCTTCCAATCCATCCAGCATGTTTTAATGGCCAAAACCTCAATATCCTTAATTTTCTTATATGAAATCAGAGACCATTTATTACTGGCTTCATGGTGTAATGAGGATGAAATGAGATAATTAAGGTAAAGTTACTAACTCTGGTAAATCACTAGATGTTAGTTTGGTTCTCCTTCTAACATTAACCTTTCATTCATTCTTTCACAAGCATTTGTTGGGTGCTATATGTGTCAGGTACTATTTTGAATTCCTTTAAATAATTATTGCTTTAAAAGGTGGCTCAGTTGGTTGGGCAGCTGCCTTCGGCTCAGGTCATGATCCCGGCGTCCTGGGATCGAGTCCCACATCGGGATCCTTGCTCCGCGGGGAGCCTGCTTCACCCTCTGACTCTGCCTTCCACTCTGTCTGCCTGTGCTCACTCTCGCTCGCTCTCTCTCCGACAAATAAATAAATAAAATCTTAAAAAAAAATCCAAAGTACTAGATTATTTGTAGATTAACTGATATTATATATCAATATTAATCATACATCCAATTAATAAAAATTATTAACAACAATGATTAATCATGTTAATTAATAACACAATTGATAATTATCCTTTTAATAGTACTATTGATAATTACACTATACTTCTGTAAGAAGGTGATATTTGCAGGAGCTGGTGAAAGATATATTAAGATTTTTTTTACAATATTTTATGTAATTATTTCGAAATGCAAAGGTAAAATATTCTAAGAAATAAGGATCCTTGGTAAGTAAAAATGAACATGTACTTACCTCTTTATCATTAGGTGGTGCTAGATGAGAATACTGCAAATTAACCAAGATCTCATTGACTGGGTAGAGATCCAGAGGGAGATATTAGGGCACAAGGCAATTTGACCTATGCAAGTTCCAAACTGAGTTAATCATATTCTTTTCTCTGTTTCCCTTTCTGTAATTCCCTAAATTACTAACTGGCATCCCCTCTCAAATTAGTCAACATCAATTAGTTATTGTGTCTTTATCTGACTACCTCCAAAACATCACTATTCTCTTTTCATTCCCACTGTTACTGCCTTAGTTTGGGGCTCTTGACTTCTTACCTGGACCCACCTCAGCTTCCTTCATCAGTCATACATGCTTCCATTCTACCTTTCACACTTCTACCAGAATGATCTCTCCAAAATGCCAGTTTGATTGTGTCATACTCTTATTTAAAGGGCCCGTCTATAGGATAAGTCTCAAAGCCACTAGATGAATGTTGTGGGTTGAACTGGAAACCCCTCTTCCCCCAGAATGCTAGAGTCCTAACCTCCAGTACCTTAGAATGTGACATTATTTGGAGATGGTGTTTTATAGAGGTAATCAAGTTAAAATGAAGTCATTAGGGTAAGACCTAATCCAATATGACTGGTGTCTTTATAAAAGGAGAAATTGGATGCAGAGACAGAGAGGCACCCAGAAAGATTGGAGTTAGGCTGCCACAAGCCAAGGTACTACCAGAAGTTAGAAGAGGGACCTGGAACCTCCTTCCCTAGCACCTTCAGAGGGAGCGTGGTCCCACTAACACCCTGATCTCTAGCCTCCAGAACTGTAAGACAATACAATTCTGTTGTTCAAGTCACATCCACTTTGTGGTCTCTTGGTACAGCATCCCAAGCAAACTAATATGATGGGTTTCTGTCTCATCTTCCAGTACTTACTTCATTTATTCATGCGACAAAGATTTGTTGAGAGGTGGTAATATTCTAGGTACTGAGCTAGATGTTGGGATACAGTTGGAAATAAGGCAGGTGGCTCCAGCCTCATGGAACTTATGCACAAGTGAGGTCTATGACAAGTGCCCAGGCCATCAGAATGAAGTGTGAGAAGTCTCCGGTATAGTATGGTATGCACAGAAAGCAGGGCATTAATCAGTATTTGGAGGGCTACAGAAAGCTTTCTGGAAGAAGCAACATCCAAGTGTGGTGTAGTAACTCCATCTCTTCTATAGAATGCTTGAGGTAAACAATAACTATAGATTTAAAAAAAAAAAAAAGGAAAGAAAAAGCTCTACATCCAACTTGGGGCTTGAGCTCATGATCTCAAGATCAAGGTGGCTCCACCAACTGAGCCAGTCATATACCCCATGTGAGATGAACTATGGAAAGAAATGGAAGAAGAGAGGAAACCAAGGAAAATGGTATTAACCACCCCAGCCATCCCTCTAAGACTTTCATATCCTCTCTGAAATGAGTTTTCCCATATGGTGTGGGCAATTTGTTTTAGTACTTTTATCCACGCCTTGGGTATATATACTAGAACATATATACTGAGACAGAACTGTGTCATACACTACCCTCCCCTTCTCCTCTACTGGCCACCCTTCCATTATGCTCCCTTCAAGGGATATGATTTGATTTGTGATTTATTTTCTCTTCAAAGTTGACCATGTTCATTTTAACAATTTCAAAAACATGATCAAGAAAATGAAAAGACAAGCCACAGAATGAGAGAAAATATTTGCAAAAAACACATTTGATAAAAGACTGTCATCCAAAATATACAAAGAATTCTTAAAACTTAATAAGAAAACAAACAACCCAATTCAAAAATGGGCAAAATACCTGAACAGACATCTTACCAAAGATGATATACAGGTGGTAAGTAAGCATATGAAAAGATGTTTAACATCATATGTCATTAGGGAATTGCAAATCAAAACAATTAGATGCCACTGTATACCTACTGTAATGGCCATAATCAAATACTGACACCACCAAATGCCAGTGGGGTTTGAAGGAGCAAGAACTCTCATTCATTGCTAGTGGGAATGCAAAACAATAAAGCCACTTTGAAAGAGAATTTGGAAATTTCTCACAAAACTGATCATATTCTTACTGTCCCAGCAATCACACTCCTTGGTATTTATTTACCCAAATGAATTGAGAATTTCTGTCCTTACAAAACCCTGCACATAGGTATTTATAGCAGCTTTATTCATAATTGCTAAAACTTGGAAGCAAGTAATATGTCCTTTGGTAGGTGAATTATTATATAAACTGTGGTGCATCTAGGTGGTGGAATTTTAGTCCAAGCTAAAAAAAAAATGAACTATCAAGCCATCAGGCGACAGCACAGAGAAACCCAAAATGCATATTGTTAAGTGAAAGAAGCCAATCTGAAAAGACAAGATTCTGTATGATTTCAATGACATTCTGGAAAAGGCAAAACTATGGAGACAGTAAAAAGATGAAGTGTTTCCAGGAGATGGGGGGGCAGGGAGGCCTGAATAGGCAGAGCATAGAGGATTTTTAAGGTAGTGAGATGATTCTTCATGATGCTATCATAGTGGATACGCGTCATTATACATTCGTCAAAAACCCATAGATGTTGAGCACCAGGAGTGAACCCTACTGCAAACTATGGAGTGTGGGTGATAAGGATGTGTCTGTGTAGGGTCACCAGTTGTAGCAAATGCAGCAGTCCAGAACAGGATGTTGATAGTGGGGGAGGTTGTGTGTGTGAGGACAGGGGGCACATGGGAACTCCGTATTTTCTGTGAAACTAAAATTGCTCTAACAAAGTTGACTGATTTTAAAAAACCAAAACCAGAACCCATGGGTAAATGTAAGTTGTGGCTAAGAATTGTCATCTGCTCCAGATTTTGTACCTCTTTTTCTCCCTCCACATTTCCAGGGATGGGATTTCCAACCATTTTCCCCATTTTACCTCTGGCTTCTGTTTTCTTATTTTCTTACTTCTTTTTACTTTGCCAGAGTCCATGGAATGTGGATTTCCTATTGTGATATTTCTGCTAGCATCCAATTTCCATTGAAAATACCCTCTTACTTTTCTCATGCCCAATAAACTTTAACTCCCTCCCCAAATCTCTCAAAGCATTAGGCTTTCCAGTCTCACCATTCACTGGTTTAATTCTACTTAATTGGGTCTGTCCTTTATGCATTGCCATATGGCTTCAATATGTATGTTATCAGTATTTCCTAAAATGTTATCTCCTAGACCCAGAGCATTTACAAAGATGTCACAAATGGAATTTAATTAAAAACATATGGATCCTCTTTGAATGGCTTCCTTATCAATTAACAATACCAACTGTCTCACTAATGCAATCCTAGAAAAGAGAGAAACCATCTAATATAACTCCCTCTTTTTATAGATGAAGAAACTAGAGACCAGAGATGTTCACGTGACTTTCTAAAGGTCACACAGCTAGATGGTGACCACACTGTGTCTTGAGTCAGGAGACCCGAGCTCCAGTCCCAGTTTCTATCAGCAGAGGCTGTTTTCCACTTGTGATGTATGTTTGCAGGGACTGCCGCCTGTCCCCACCCCCTAATCAAATGCTCCTTTGTAGGGTGCTCCAGCCAAGCCTGGGGCAGCAACACTTACATGCAAAAAATTTCAAGCATTTCCTGCTGCCTCTCTCCTTCCTTCTATTCCTTCATCTCTTCTTCTTTTGTCAGACAAATAAGACTTAAATTCATTTTTCTGTTTTTTTTTTAAAAGATGTTATTAATTTGTTTAAGAGAGAGTAAATGAGAGAGAGCTAGGGGAGGGAAAGAAGGAGAAGGAGAGAGAGAATCTCAAGCAGACTCTCTGCTTAGTAAAGAGCCCCATGTGGGGCTCGATCTCGCCACCCTGAGATCATGATGTGAGCTGAAATCAAGAGTCAGATGCTTAACCGACTGAGCCACCCAGGAACCTCTTAAATGCATTTTTCAAGACCTCCCATCTTTTGCTTTAAAAAAATAAGATTATAAAGGTCTTTGAGTCTTAGCCCATTAATTTTACAGATGAGAAAATGGAGGCCCAGAGAGTTGAGTTAACTTGCCTCAGCTCATGCAGGAGATGGGAAATCAGAAATTAGAACACAGTGTCACAAACTTCTAATGGCGTGCCTGTATACATTGCCTAGAGCAGCCTAATATTGCAGAAGTCTTTTTTTCCCCTTTTTTCTTTTTTTAACAAGCGATGGGTGGAAAGAGGGTTGGAAGCAACAGGGAGGAGGCATTTAGGAAAGATCTGAAAATACCCTATTAATTAATTTCGTGTGAAGAGAAGCCAATGCTTCTAAAAACATGTCCCTGGGTCAGAGATAGCACTGTTGAACTGGACTGCTCAGAAGATGAAAAGCAGAAGTTTGTATTGGCACAGTCCTTGTCAGTGCATGAAAAAGGAAAAATATCCTTTTTTTTTGGTGCAAAGACTGCATGGATTGTCAATTTCATTGTGTTTTTCTAGGAATTTGAGACAGCGAGAACAGACTGGCTTTTACTCACACATTATTTCTCAGCTTATTTTGCTCATAAACATATTATCATTTCCAGACCAATTAACCGTTGACCTCCAGAATCCTGCCTTCACAAGACAAGAGCAAGATGAAAGGTTATTTTGTTCAATGGAACATTAAGATGGGTTGTTATTCCACCAACTCAGCTGTTCCAAAGTGTGTTTCATTCCCCTTACATCTATTTTTAGAGGTTTCCTTTTTAAAACCAAAACTCATCAGATTTTTATAAAGAGAGGCAATATTAATTGTTAATTATAGCATTCTTTGGTAATAAATTTGAACACAGATTTTAAGGGCTTACAGACAGCATTTCTTAGAAACCTTTCTGCATTTATAACCCAAAAGATATTTTGGATCTTAAAAAACATTAAAAATGCCTAATTAATACTTAACTAGAAAGCTTAGTTTTTGTTTCTTGATTACCTTGATTTTGGTCTAAATCGAGTATCAATTTCAGCACTTTGGGGTAGAGAGAGTGTTACAGGATGAATTGTGTGCCCATCCTCCTGCCCCAACCAAATTCATATGTTGAAGTCTTAACCTCCAGTACTTTAGCTGTGACTGTATTTAGAGACTGGGTCTTTAAAGAGGTAATTAAGTTAAAATGAGGTCATTAGATGGGGTGCTGTCCTTACAAGAGAGGAATTTTTTTTTTTTCAGCCAAAGAATATGTTTTTTTTTTAAAATTTTTTTATTTTTTATAAACATATATTTTTATCCCCAGGGGTACAGGTCTGTGAATCACCAGGTTTACACACTTCACAGCACTCACCAAAGCACATACCCTCCCCAATGTCCATAATCCCACCCCCTTCTCCCAACCCCCCTTCCCCCAGCAACCCTCAGTTTGTTTTGTGAGATTAAGAGTCACTTACGGTTTGTCTCCCTCCCAATTCCATCTTGTTTCATTGATTCTAAGAGAAGGAAATTTGAACACAGATACATGGGAGACCATGTGAAGACTCAAGGAGAAGACCTCATCTGTAAACCCTAATCCAATATGTCTAGGAATGCTTGGAAGCTATAGGGTGCTCAGAAGCAGAAGAAGCCCTTTGTTCTCCCCCACAAAAAGTAGTGCCTCTCACTTTCCTTCTAGGGCTGATAACTGCCCCAGGGCGATGATGTGTGTGAATACAGTTAGAAAACTGTAAATCCCTGTCTAACTCTGTGACCCTGGGCGGGTCTCCTCTGCTCCTGGGAATCAGTCTCCTATCCTCATATCCCTCCATATGCCTTGCTGCTCACTGTACCACCTGCTCCAGCTGGGCCCCTCAGGGAGCTTGGTAAAAATACAAATTCTCAGGCCCAGCTGCAGACCTACTGAATCAAAATCTCTGTAAGTGGTGCACAGGAATCTTTATTTTTCTTTTCTTAAAAAAGATTTTATTTATTTATTGGGGGAAGCATAAGGAGGGGGGAGGGACAGAGGGAGATGCAGACTCCCCACTGGTCAGGGAGCCTGATGAGGGACTCCATCCCAGGACTCTGGGATCATGACCTGAGCTGAAGGCAGACGCTTAACAGCTGAGCCACTGAGGTGCTCCAGGAATCTTTATATTTATTTATTTATTTTTTAAAAATGTGTAGTTTAAAAAGATTTTTTTATTTTATTGACATATAATGTATTATTTGTTTCAGGGGTACAGGTCTGTGAATCATCAGTCTTACACAATTCACAGCACTCACCATAGCACAACCCTTCCCAAAATCCATAACTCAGCCACCCTATCCCTCCCCAACAACCCCCAGCAACCCTCAGTTTGTTTCCTGAGATTCAGAGTCTGTTATGGTTTGTCTCCTTCCCTGGTTCCATTTTGTTTTATTTTTTCCCTCCCTTCCCACCATGAGCCTCCACCCTGCCTCTCAAATTCCTCAATTCAGAGAGATCATATGATAATTGTCTTTCTCTGATTGACTTATTTTGCTTAGCATAATACCCTCTAGTTCCATCCACGTCATTGCAAATGGCAAGATTTCATTTTTTGATGGCTGCATAGTATTCCACTGTATGTATATATCACATCTTCTATATCCATTCATCTGTTGGTGAACATCTAGGTTCTTTCCATAGTTTGGCTATTGTGGACATTGTTGCTATAAACATTCGGGTGCACGTGCCCCTTTGGATCACTACATTTGAATCTTTAGGGTAAATACCCAGTAGTGCGATTGCTGGTCGTAGGGTAGCTCTATTTTCAACTTTCTGAGGAATCTTCATACTGTTTTCCAGAGTGGCTGCACCACATTGCATTCCCACCAACAGTGTAGGAGGGTTCCCCTTTCTCCACATCCTTGCAACATCTGTCGTTTCCTGACTTGTTAATTTTAGCCATTCTGATTGGTGTGAGGTGGTATCTCACTGTGGTTTTGAATTGTATTTCCCTGATGCTGAGTGATGTTGAGCACTTTTTCATGTGTCTATTGGCTGTTTGGATGTCTTCTTTGCAGAAATGTCTGTTCATGTCTTTTGCCATTTCTTGATTGGATTATTTGTTCTTTGGGTGCTGAGTTTGATAAGTTCTTTGTAGATTTTGGATACTAGTCCTTTATCTGATATGTCACCTTAGTTTTGTTGATTTGTTCTACTGCTCTTTTGGTTTCTTTTTCATTGATTTCTGCTCTGATCTTCATTATTTCTCTACTCCTGCTGGGTTTATGCTTTCTTTGTTGTTCTTTTTCCAGATCCTTTAGGTGTAGGGTTATGTTATGTACTTGAGACCCTTCTAGTTTCTTGAGAAAGGCTTGTATTGCTATATACTTTCCTCTCAGGACCACCTTTGCTGTGTCCCAAAGATTTTGAACAGTTGTGTTTTCATTATCATTTGTTTCCTTGAAATTTTAAAAAGCTCTTCTTTAACTTCCTGGTTGACCCATTCATTCTTTAATAGGATGCTATTTAGCTTTCATGTATTCGGGTTCTTTCCAGCTTTCCTTTTGTGATTGAGTTCTAATTTCAAAGCAGGAATGATCCCAAACTTTTGATACTGGTTGAGACATGATTTATGACCCAGGATGTGATCTATTCTGGAGAATGTTCCATGTGCATTAGAGAAGAATGTCTATTCGGTTGCTTTGGAATGGAATGTTTTGAATATATCTGTGATGTCTTTCTGGTCCAGTGTGTCATTAAAGCCTTTATTTCCTTGTTCATCTTTGACTTAGATGATCTGTCCATTTCATTGAGGGGGGATGTTAAAGCTCCCTACTATTATTGTATTATTGTCAATGTGTTTCTTTGATTTTGTTATTGATTAGTTTATATAATTGGCTGCTCCCATGTTAGGGGCATAGATTTTTTAAAATTGTTAGATCTTCTTGTTGGACAGACTCTTAAATGAGTCTGTCAGTGATACAGTGTCCTCCTCATTTCCTATTATAGTCTTTGGCTTAAAATCCAATTTATCTGATATAAGGATTGCTACCCTAGCTTTCTTTTGATATCCATTAGCATGACAATTGTTTTACCCCTCACTTTAAATATGGAGGTGTCTTTGGGTATGAAATGAATTTCTTGCAGACAGCATATCAGTGGGTCTTATTTTTTTTTATGCATTCTGATAACCCTGTGTCATTTGATTGGGGGCATTTAGCCCATTTACATTCAGAGTAACTATTGAAGAATATGAATTTAGTGCCAGTGTATTCCCTGTAAGATGATTGTTACTGTATATTGTCTCTGTTCCTTTCTCGTATGTTACTTTTAGGCTCTCTTTTTGTTTAAAGGACCCCTTTCAATATTTCCTGTAGGGCTCATTTGGTGTTTGCAAATTCTTTTGATTTTTGTTGTTCCTGGAAGCTTTTTATCTCTCCTCATATTTCCAATGACAGCCTAGCTGGATATAGTATGCTTGGCTGATATTTTTCTTGTTTAGTGCTCTGAATTTATCATGCCAGTCCTTTCTGGCCTGCCAGGTCTCTGGATAGGTCTGCTGCCAATCTAATATTTCTACTATTGTGTGTTCTGGACCTCTTGTCCTGAGCTGCTTTCAGGATTTTCTCTTTGTCTCTGAGACTTGTAAGTTTTACTATTAGATGACACGGTGTTGACTTATTTTTATTGATTTGGGGGGGTTCTCTTTGCCTCCTGGTTTTCTATGCTCATTTCCTAGGCCAAATTAGGGAAATTCTCTGCTATAATTAGATCCAATATACTTTCTTCCCCCTCTCTCTTCTTCTTCTGGAATCCCAATTATTCTAATATTGTTTAATCTTATGGTATCACTTATCTCTCGAATTCTCCCCTCATCGTCCAGCCATTGTTTATCTCTCTTTTTCTCGGCTTCTTTATTCTCCATCATTTGGTCTTCTAAATCACTAATTCTCTCTTCTGCCTCATTTATCCTAGCAGTAAGAGCCTGCATTTTTTATTGCACCTCATCAATAGCTTTTTGATTTCAACTTGGTTAGATTTTACTTCTTTTATTTCTCCAAAAAGGGATTCTCTAGTATCTTCTATGCTTTTTTCGAGCCCAGCTAGCACCTTGATAATCGTCATTTTGAACTCTAGTTCTGACGTCTTACTAATGTCTTTATTGATTAGGTCCCCAGCCTTTGGTACTATCTTTAGTTCTTTTTTTTTGAGGTAAGTTTTTTTTATCCTTGTTATTTTATCCAGATAAGAATAGATTAATGAGAGAACAAAATACTAAAATGGTAGCAATGACTCCAGAAAAATATACTCTAAACAAATTGGAAATTGGAAGAGACCTGAAACCAGGGGGAGAAGAAAGGAGGGAGGAGATATATATATATATATATATACACATATATATATTTGATTGGTGAATAGAACAGAGCCACACACTTGATTTTGTGTGTATTTTGGTCTGTTAGAAGAAACTGCCTCCCAAAATTTTAAAGAAAGAAAAACTTACATATATACAAAAATAAGGGTAAGCATGATGAAAGGATGGAATATGACTGTAAAGATGAAAATTAAAGAAGATTCTAAAAAAGGAGTTGATAAGAAGTTGGTTGAAAAAAGGAAAAAAAGCAGAAAGAATGTGATCAGGCTGGAGACTAGAACAAATCCATGTGCTAGCTTTAGGGTATATTTTGATCTGTTAGAAGAAACTGTATCCCAAAATTTTAAAGAAAGGTAAACCTATATGTATACAAAAAAAAGGTTAAATACAATAAAGGGATAGAATATAACAATGAAAATTTAAAAAGATTTTAAAATAAGATTTTGATAAGATAAAATAGTTAAAATAGGTTAAAATAGGAAGAGGGAAAATTTTAAAAATTAGAAAAAATAACATTTGAAAAATTTAACTTTTAAAGACTAAAGAATCATGTGAAAAGAGGCAGAAGTTCTATGTGTTGCATTCCCCTAGCTCTTGAGTTCTGCAGTTCTCATTGATTGGTGAACTTGGTCTTGGCTGGATGTTCTTGCTGATCTTCTGGGGGAGGAGCCTGTTGCAGTGATTCTCAAATGTCTTTGCCTGAGGTGGAATTGCATTGCTCTTGCCAGGGGCCAGGCTAAGTCATCTTCTCGGGTTTACTCTCGGGAGCTTTTGTTCCCTGAATGCTTTCTGTACAGCTTTTGAGGACGAGAATGAAGATAGCACCTTGTAATCTGCAGCCTGTAGGAGCTGAGAGCTCAGGGCCCCACTCCTCAGTGGGCCCTCAGAGAAAAACACTTAATCCTTCCTGTCTCCCTGGTTTCTGGTCGCAATGCTTGCTCATCTGGCCTGTGACTGAGCATTTCTATCTCTTGCCCAGGGCCCCAGTTGGAGTCTCCAAACCCAGCCGATTCCTGCAGTGCGCTCCCACAAAGGAGAAGGAGGGGGGTCTCCCCTGATCTGCCAGTTGAGGGCTCACTGCTTGAAGAGTAGTGGTCTGACTGTGCCTCAGATCACGGTTTAAGGTAATCGGAGCTGAGAGCCCCCTCTTTGTCTACATCTCTGCAGCCAGCTTCCCCACTCAGATACCTGGGAGGTCTGCTACACCCAGACATTCCCAGTCTTTTTGTGACCCCACGGATCCTGAGACCACACTGTCCCTGTGAGGGTTCCACTCCCTGCTTAGCCTCTGGAGTGACGTCCCTCAGTGGAGCAGACTTCTAAAAGTTCCAATTTTGTGCTCTGCTGCTCTACTGCTTGCAGGGACCTGGCCCCTCCCCCCATTGTCTCTCTTCCTGTATATTGCCTTGGATTCACTTCTCCACACATCCTACCTTCCAGAAAGTGGTTGCTTTTCTGTTCCTAGAATTTGTTGTTCTTCTTCTCTTTGATTTCCTGTTGAGTTTGTAGATGTTCAGAATGGTTTGATAATTATCTAGGTGAACTCCGGGGACCTGATGTTTAGGTCTTCTACTCCTCTGCCATCATTCTCCACCCCCCCAACACCCCACCCCATATCTATTTTTAACAAACTCTCCAGCAGATTCTGACAGGAAGCCTAGTTTGGGAATTACTTCCCAAACTAGATCTTCTCAAGTTTTCTCTGCTTCATGTAGCATTCTGTGCTTCTGGGTAAAAGGTTTTGATTCCTGACCTCCAACAAAGAGGCCAGGACCTGGAAGAAAATAAGGAGTGGAATCTTGTCTCTATCCCACCCTGATTATGGTCCTTTTTTACTGCCTTGCACATTTCCCTGCCAGTCTCAGAAATTTTGAAGTGTCATAGGACAGCATATGTTGTGAGGGGATCCCCTGGGAAGGGGAGCTTGGGCCCCAGGGTCTGGCTGTTGAATTGCTGGCTTGCAGAATGGGGTTGGTTGGGGTTCAGGAAAAGGGATCAGCTCTAGGCATGGTGTGGAACAAAGGACCTGTGAAGTTCAGGGCCATGGTGCTACTTGGATGGATGGGTTGAATTCTGTTCCTAGCTTTGTAATGTACTAGTTATGTGCCCTCAGTCAAGATAGTCTTGGGCGCCTGGGTGGCTCAGTGGGTTAAAGCCTCTGCCTTCAGCTCAGGTCATGATCTCAGGGTCCTGGGATCAAGCCCCACATCAGGCTCTCTGCTTTGCAGGGAGCCTGCTTCCTCCTCTCTCTCTGCCTGCCTCTCTGCCTACTTGTGATCTCTGTCTGTCAAATAAATAAATAAAATCTTAAAAAAAAAGAAAGAAAGAAAAAAATCTCAAAAAAAAAAAAAGATAGTCTTTGCAAGTTTACTCACTTGCAAAATTCATTCATTTTCTGCTCTGCCTGTCTTGTGAGACTATTGGGAGGATCATCCGAGATGATGGTTATTAAAGTGCCTTGAAAATAGAAATCCTTTCCACCAATCTCCGATTCTGTTGTTGGGATAGAGTAATCACGAGCCATGGCTGGATGTGGCCAAAACCAACAGTGTGGCTGGGCCACAGCACAGGTTTTTGGGAAGTGAGTAAGAGGAACTGGTTAGTTTCTGATATACACTTTCTGATACAGATCTAATTAAAATATGCATCTTTGACTAATGCCTAACCACGGCTTGTAATAAAATAAGATGTCTCTGAATCCAACACAGGGAAAATGGTTCTCCATCACATACTGGCCAGAAATATGGCAGAGCTAGAATATCTATCCAGGTCTTCCTTCCCCATGTCACATCGCCTCTTCTTGAGGGTAAATAGTGTGCCAATGGTAGGGGTCTGACTTCACAGTCATACCCTAGGACGTGCAAGTTCCAAAGAGAATCTGGCAAGAGCTGCCCCTTTTATTAAATCCCCTTCACAGTCACATGCTGATTTGCAGAAGAACCATCCTGGTTTCTCTACACATCTCGGGGATGTTGATATTTGCACATATGATTTTCATAATGGTTTTCAACCTTACAGTATTTATAATGTTAACTAGTGAGTCCTTAGAGAATCCCTCTGTGGAGCTGGCAGTTCTCACTTCAGTTCTAGGAAAAGGCATCTGGGAAACAATGGACTTTCTCCAAACTCCTATTAGTAGGAAGGCTCAAGTCTAGAAACTAATCATTCTAGCCCAAACTATACAAACTTATCATGCAGTCCTTTAGTTACTTCTCAAGTGGCTTTGGATCAGTTGGAGTAATCAGCTGAAGTAGGTGGTTCACCTATTTTATTTTATTTTTTCTCTATGTGTGTGTATGTGTATGTATAGATATATTATATATTTAATTTATATAAATCACATATAAATATATATTTATATATGTTTATATATAATATATTACATATTAAGCTTATAATATATATAATATATAATTGTAATATAAATATTAATATAATTTAATATAGTATATAATATAAATATATATTTAAATATTTAAATAATATTTTAAATAAAAATTTTATACAAATATAAAATTTTTCTTTAAAAAAAAAGCTTTTATTTATTTGAGAGAGAGAGAGAGAATGGGGGGAGGAGCAGAAGGAGAAGGGTTAGGAGACCCTATGCTGAGTCCAGAGCCTGATGTGGGGCTCTAACCCATCACCCTGAGATCCCGGCCTGAGCTGAAATCAAGAGTTGGATGCTTGACCAACTGAACCACCCAGGTGCCCCATAAACAAAATTTTTATACAAACATACATTTCCCCTCACTTGTCCTAATGACATCTTTTGTTGATTATTTTTCAGTCAAGATTTAATTGATATTTATAAATTGCTTTTGGTTTTTAGTTGTAGCTTATCTAAAGCAGACCTATAACCTACTGACTTTTTCAGGATTTCAGTCCAGGTGTTTTATAGAATATTTAACATTCCAAATTTGTCTGTCTTTTCACAGTATTTTAAACCTCTTCCTCTATCCCCTGTATTTCCTGTAAAGTGAAAATTAGGACCCAGGCTTGATTAGATTCAAGTTAAATGATTTTGCAATAACAAATCATAGGTGATTCTGTGTCCCTAACCCATATCTGGAAGCACACAGTAATAGGTTGTCCCCAATCAGTGATGTGTGTGATCACTTGGTTAAAGGTAATAACTGACATCTTGAAGTTGTGGGGTCCATTTCCACCCTTGCAATCTGAGAAGCGATACTTTGGCACCTTGGGAATCTCCTGCTCCCAGTGTTTCATGGAATGGTTTCAGCACCTTCCAATGCTCCTTACCTTGACTCGCTAAGGACCTTAGAGGTTACAAAGTGGGGATTTAGTCTTTCTCTCTTTCTTTCTTTCTTTCTTTCTTTCTTTCTTTCTTTCTTTCTTTCTTTCTCTCTCTCTCTCTCTCTCTCTTTCTTTCTTTCTTTCTTTCTTTCTTTCTTTCTTTCTTTCTTTCTTTCTTCTTTCTTTCTTCCAAGAGAAACTTAAGGAGGATCCACACCCAGTGTGGAGCCCAGTCTCACAACCCTGAGATCATGACCTGAGCCAAAATCAGGAGTTGGATGCTTAACCATCTAAGCCAAGCACTGCCCCTACAGTTACTTTTAATGCTTATATTTCCCTAAATTTAGATAGCGGGAGTGCCTTCAAGTTGGCTCCTCTGTCCTTCTGATCTAACCTTGGTGGTCTTAGAGTGCTGTCCTTACTTTTGGACACATCATGATATCCTAGTCTCCTTTACTCTTTTCTCACCTTGGGCCTGAAATTAGCCATTTCTCAGAAAGCCCTGATTTCTCAATGGGGAACAGCATTAAAAACCAAGATCTGACCTAACAATATTGCACTGTACACTTAAAAATGGTTGATGGTGAATGTTATATTGTGTACTTCACCACAACTAAAAAAAAAGAAAAAAAAACAACCAACATTCCACGCCAGGTGGGTATGTTTATAAACTTACTGTCATAGTGTCTACATTCTTTCAGTGAATGGGGCTAGGAAATAGTGTTTTAAAAAATGAGTTTAAGTTGGTATTTCCAAATCTAATCTAATAGTGTAGGTTTTTCAGCACTTGTTTTATATATGTATCTCTGGTCTTTTGTTCTGAAAATCTTGGTTTACAGAATGGCTTATTTTAACTTATTCTCTTTATCTTGTTATATACATAAAATAATTTCATGATTATAATCACTGTATTGCTATCAACAATAAATTTACCTAATAAAGTTTAATATTTCTTTGTAAGGCCTTTTGTCCTTAGAATATAGTCATATAATGGGGCTCAGTTGGTTGGGCATCTGCTTTTGACTCAGGTCATAATCCCCGGGTCCTGGATTGGAGGCCTGGATTGGGCTCCCTGCTCAGCGGGGGGCCCGTTTCTCCCTCTCTGCCACTCCTGCTGCTTGTACTCTCTTACTTTCTCTGTCAAATAAATAAATAAAATCTTTAAAAAATAGTAAAAAAAGAATATAATCATATAGAGAGAATAGAGCCATTGAAGATGTACAGAGCATAGTATTCAAAAATTACTCAACATAACATTGTCACATTGTTCATTTGATAACCAGTTAAGCTAATTTGTTTCTGTTTCTGTTTCTCTTCCATTTAAGGTTTTAGATTTTTGCCTCCATTTTAAGTTTAATTTTAGTTTTTGAATATGCAAAATATTTGTAAAGTTTTAAGGTCAAAAGAATATGTTCAGAAAATCCTTGATTCTGTCTCTATCGCCTATTCTGCACCTCACCTACTGCCCCAAGACAGTCTTTTAATTTGTTTCAGTTTATATTTCCTGTATTTCTTTCCTTTAGTTTTTTAATTTTTAAATTATTTTTATCTTTTATTTTTACTTTTATTTAAATTCAGTTTAGTTAAAATACAGTTTCAGGAGTAGAATTTGATGATTCAACAGTTGCATATAACACCCAGTGTTCATAACACCAAGTGCCCTCCTTCATGCCCATCACCCAGTGACCCCATCCGCCCACCCATCTCCCCTCCAGCAACCCTTAGTTTGTTTCCTACAGTTAAGAGTCTTTTATGGTTTGCCTCCTTGTTTTCATCTTATTTTGCTTTTCATTCCCTTCTCCTTTGTTCATCTGTTTTGTTTCTTAAATTCCACATATGAGTGAAATCATATGGTATTTGTCTTTCTCTGACTTATTTCACTTACCATAATGCTGTCTAGTTCCATCCACATTGTTGCAAATGTAAGATTTCATTCTTTTTGATGGATGCATAGTATTCCATTGTGTATATATACACCACATCTTTTTATCCATTCATCTGTCTATGGACATCTGAGGTCTTTTCACAGTTTGGTTATTGTGGGTTTTGGTGCTATAAAGGGGTGCAGATGCCCCTTCGAATGACCATGTTTATATCTTTGGACAAATACCTAATAGCGCAATTGCCAGGTTATAGGATAATTCTATTTTTAACTTTTTGAGGAAACTCCATACTGTTTTCCACAGAGGCTGCAATAGTTTGCATTCCCCCCAACAGTGCAGTGTTAAGAGGCTTCTGCTTTCTCCATATCCTCACCAACATCTGTTTCTTCTTGACTGGTTAATTTTAGCTGTGCTGACTGATGTAAGGTAGTATCTCATTATGGTTTTGATTTGTATTTCTCTGATGCCGGGTGATGTTGAGCACTTTTTCACGTGTCTGTTAGCCATTTGTATGTTTTCTTTGGAGAAATGTCTTTTTGAAACAACAATAAGAACAAAAATGTATATATTTTCTTCTTCCTTTCACACAAAAAAGTGAATACTTTCCTTCATGTTTTTCTTTGATAAAAAAGTACTTTAAGTACTAAATATACCATTTACATTATTATTGACTTTTTCATTAATAAAGATCTTAGAAATCATTCCACATACATCCATTAGAAATCTTAATTTCCTGATATCTTGCCATTTGCAATGATGTGGATGGAACTAGAGGGTATTATGCTGAGTGAAATAAGTCAATTAGAGAAAGACAATTATCATATGAACTGTCTGATATGAGGAATTTGAGAGGCAGGGCGGGGAGTTGTGAGGGGTAGGGAAGGAAAAAATGAAACAAGATGGGATCAGGAGGGAGACAAACCATAAGAGATTCTTAATCTTACAAAACAAACTGAGGGTTGTTGGGGGCTGGAGGGTAGGGATAGGGTGACTGGGTTATGGACATTGGGGAGGGTATGTGCTATGGTGAGTGCTGTGAAGTGTGTAAACCTGGCGATTCACAGACCTGTACCCCTGGGGCAAATAATACATTATATGTTAATAAAAATAATTAAAAAAAGAAATATTTATTTCTTTAAAGTTATGTAAAGCCACACTGAGTAGATGTACCATAGTTTATTTAACCAGTCCTCTTTTGATGGACATTTGGACTTTTTCCAATCTCCTGCTCTTACTAATAGTCTCATAATGCATAAATGTATATAGATACCATATATACACTTATTAAGCTGTATTTTCAGGATAGATTCCTAGGAGGCCTGACTTTTCTTTAAGTACTTAGTGTATCAAAATCAAAGCAAAAATTCATATGGGATATAAGGATGAGGGTTTTAGATAATTATCAGGAAACACAGTAACTAAACAAAGAATTTTTTAGTCTTAAAACTTGCACAAGAACCCACACTATCCTGAACAGTCATTTGTAGACCTTATAGTTTGTACTTAAAATTATCTTAGGCATTGAACTGCACGTAGGAATTTTGGCCCAGTGGTATTTCAAATCATGTCCTCTTTTTTGGCTCCTGTCCTATCCCAATGTTCGGGTCTTTGTTATTCTGTGTTCATAAATTCTGACCACATCATAGAAACTGGATTTTATTATTTTTTTTTCTAAAGTTTTACTCATAGTGCTAATACTTCAGGCAAGCATAGTTCCACTAAACAAAGATAAATTTTTACTAACTTGGGCAACTCCTTTATCATTCAGGGTCATTGCTCCAGCATTCAATCATGCTAACTTTTTGACCTCTTGGTAATTAAAACCCCTCTGCCTAAATATGAGTTGATAGTCAATAATCCCTTTACTCACATATATCAATAGCATTCATTACCTTAACTGAGACCAAGGTTAGAAACCATTGAAATATCACACAACACTTGTATTCTGAAATAAACGTTAACTTGATACCATATTCCTGATCCACTTTCTAAATCATAATTCTTGCATAGGTTGTTTTTTTTTGTATCTGCCACTTCCCTTCGTTCGGTGAACATTTGGTTTAGGGAGGAATGTGATTGATTCATCCATGGGGAACAAGTGAGTTGCTGTCTCCTCTGTTCTTCCATAGTGTTTTGTACTTATGATTGATTCATTTCTCTTTTACAGAACTTAGACGTGTGGTCACAAAATGATGGCTATACAATGTGAGATTTCCCCATTAAGCTGTGAGCTCTTTGGGGGTGCTTGGAGACTAAAGTCTGCATGTTTATGCTGTCACGGTATGGGGCACAAATGAATGACTGATAATACCTTACACTTATTCCTCCTGTGGCATTCATGCCCGTCCACTGAGGTGATCTGTAACATTTCAGGACCCCTCCAACAGAGAAGGGGACACTCAGCTGGAATCCAGTTTGGATATCTGTGAGGAAATTGATGTGGGGGAAAAAAGCAAACTGTCATCTTGATAAATATGTGCCAAAGAAAGCATTCCAATCCAAATCATTAAGGGAATACTGTAGAACCACAGGAAATGCAAAATGTAAGCTAGCCATCTCCATCCTATTTTTTTATTCCTTTATATTCCTTTTATTCCTTGTCTGGCTTACAGAAGATGACAAATGAATCTTTGCCTGAGTCTTTCCAAATGTCCCCAATTATTCTAGATTTCCAGGGTCGTATTTTCCTTTACTATTTAAATAAAGTGATGTGGCCAATAAGAAATTCATAGGCTCTTGCAAAAAACAAAAATTAAGCAAATGTCTTTTGAAGGGTTTTCTGGACTGTCTGTCCTTTTGTAGTGATTCAGAGATGGTGTGTCCCTTACAGGATCTGGGTATCCTCAATCTGGTTTAGTTACAGAGCTGGCTGTGGTGAGGCCACCTTCCTCCCCCATATGTGGGATAGATTTAGATTCTGTGTGAGCTCCCAACTGGATTGCCCAGAGCTCACCCTAAGTTCTAGGTAGTCCTGGGACATATAGATAAGTACTGAGGTTCCCTACAATCTAGGATATAAATTTCACCAAGAGAGAAATAGTAGAGAGAATAAGAAAGTGACTGGCCTGACTTAGGTGGGAGCCTTAGGATTGCCATTCGGGATGAGCTTTTGGAATCTGGAAACTGTAGATCTTGGAGAAGCAACAAAAAGAAGGAAAGGGAGGTGCAGAGTAGGACATGCCTATGAAGTCTGTTTCTCTGGCCTCTTCCTTTCCTCAAATGCTAAGAGGTTTAGAGAAGCAAACTGGCAAATTATGAGGGAAATGAATATATTAAAAAGGTTATAGCAATACAAGGTAGAGAATACTGTAAGAGACAGCTGATTTCCACTGGCTAGAAAGGTCTAGAAACGCTATCCAAACAGAATGGGACTTGAACTATGTCTTGTGGATAGCACTAACCTAGAAAAGCAGAGGGCTGGCCTGAGCTGTAGTAGTTGGAAGATGGGAGGCATGCAGCATGCTCATGAGGGGTGGAGAAGGTCTGGCTGAGCTGGGGGGAGGCTTGGGTAGGCAACACATGGAGGATGAGTTTTGAGAGGCGAGCTGAGGTTGGCTGGCAGAGTGCTTGACTCTCCAGCTAAGAACTTTACATTTTACCCTAAAGACAGAGGCAGATACAGGTTTTGTGGTTTTTGAAGCTCATGGAATTTGGAGGTCTCACTTGAAGAAAAAGAATACACGGGAAATTCAGGCTTTGTTAACTTCACTGTAAATAAGGAGCCCTTGAGTATTTTTGAGCAGTGGGTGTTCTCTGGGTTGCCACGCTTGGCAAGAACTGTTTGGTTCAGGACTGGATGCAGATATAATTTTTTAGAGTGCCTAGAAGACTATCAGATGAGTTGGCAAGCTTAAGGTGGGCTATATTGGTTTCCCAGGGCTGCTGGAACAAACCACCACTAACTGTGGCTTAAAACAACAGGGGGGCCAAACCACCACTAACTGTGGCTTAAAACACTGGGGGCCTGAAGTCAAGATGTCTAGGGCTGGTTCCTTCTGGAGGCCCTGAGGAATAAACCAAACCCTGCCTCTCCCCTACCTTCCGATGGTTGTTGACAGTTCTTGGTGGTCCTTGGCCTGTAGACATAATACTCCATTCTCTGCCTCCAACTTCACCTTGCCTTCCTCTCTGTGCCCTCTCCTCTTCTCATAAGAACATTTGTCACTGAATTTTGGGCTCACCCGAAATCCAGGATAATCTCCTTTTGAGATCTGCAAAATAAGGTTACATTTACTTGTATCAGCAGGTCAGGACTTGGACATTTCTTTTGGGAGGACGTTATTCAACCTGCTACAGGCACTAACAAAAAGTACTGCACAATTCAGCACTTGCGTCTTTACCACGGATTTAAAATCTCTGGTTGCCACACACTCCTACCCCGTCTGAATCCTGACTGCTAGGCGTTGGGCGACTCACTTAACTTGACCTGCCTTAAGTTGTTCAGCAGAGAAGAGGTGTTCAGCCTCGATACTCACCTTTTGCTTTACATTAGAATTTTAAAATCCTGCTGTTTGGGCCACATCCCATATTAAACAGATTCTCTTAGGGGTGAGCTTTAGGCATTAGTTAAAAACATACAAACAAACAAAAAAACGAAAAAGCTCTTTAGGTGATTCCAATGCACAGTATGTTTGAGACCAGTGCTTTTCAGCTGTAAATGGGCCTGGGAGGAATGACACCCGGGAGGACTTTGTGAAAATGTGGAATCAGCTGGTTTGGGGCAGGGCCTGAGACTCTGCCTTTCTAACAAGCTCCCTGGTGATGTTGATGCTGCCGGTCCAGGGACTGAACCCTGTATTGAGGCCCTGCATGACCTCCCAAGACCCTCCCCAGAAGCTTCCATTACCAGATCAGCTCTCCTGCTGTGGAGTGAGGTGGAAGACAACATCTGTAACAGGAAATAGCCTTTGCTGAGAGAGAGTTTAGTTTGGAGGTGGTTTATATATTGGGAAAGCCCATATGCTACAGATAAATGGACTCGGAATTTAATGACATTCTTTAGAAACAGTTTAACTAAGGGAACGTAAGCAGCTAACCCCGTGTGTGATCCATCCTGGGTCCAGAGGGCTCCTGTTTAGTATAATCAATGCTAATACAGCCTCCCTAAGACCTCTGGAAAGGGACAGTGCCCTTTCAACCAACCGAAGGCCAGAAAAGCGGTGGGAAGGATGTAAGCAGTCTCCAGCTTTAGATTGTAATCTGTCACGTGTGGTACAGTAAAACAAACCTCTCTGTAGCCTGGCTTTGGGGCCTGGGCTCTGTCAGATTTAAGTAAATCTATGTAAGTGTTTACACATGTCACACAGGGCAGGTGGGGATGGGGGGAGAGGCGAGCTCCTGGTCCAGGGCTTTCTGCTCTGCACTAAGTCCACCTGACCAGATCTGAGACGCGCTCACCTGTGCTGAGATTGGGTCTGGGTTCTCAGCACTGATTCTCACCTGTGGTAGCATATTAGAACCACTTGGGGGAAATCCGGGTGCCATCCATGCCCACACCGCACCAGGTCACACCTCCATGCTCACACCAGGCCAATTAAGACTAGGTTTTCTGGGGGTGAGGGTTGGGCAAATGTATGTCTTAAATCTCTTCAGATGATTTCGTTTTGTACCAGAGGTATTTCCTAGCTTCCCTAGAGAGCTAGATACTAGGAGACTGCCCAATTTATTGGGCTCATTTTTATAGTTTTTTTTTTCTATATGTAAGGCACTGTGCTCAGTACAGGGGATGTGACAGAAAGCAAGATGGTTTCTATTCTAGCCTGAAAGGCAGTTTCAGTTGTGATCAAGAACTATCAAGGAGAGGTACAGGATGCTATAAGAACATATTATGGGAAGGAACCCAGTCTGAGAAGGCATCCCTGAAGAGGTGACATTTGATCAGAGTTCCAGAGGACAAGTAGGAGTTATTTAGTACAAGAAAATGGGGTGCGGGGGGTGGGGGGCAGAGAGTGTCCTGCCTCAGGAGAGCAGCATGTGCCAAAGCCTGGAAAAAGGAGGAGCACCAGGGATGGAAGGAACTGGGGGGGGGGCTGCAATGCAGGGGGAAGAGAGAGCCAGCCACTCGAGCACGCGGGGGCCAGGGTCCTCAGAGGCCAGGCAAGGACTGGGTGTTGCTGGTTTGTAAATGCATAAACATCTTCCAAAGGCTTTATGTTCCCTCTTTCCCGTGAAAACTCCTCCAGGGCAGAGCGCTTGTGTCTTCCAAGTTTGTTCTTTAATCTTTTCACTTTCTTCACCATTTTCCACCACCTTTAATCGGTATTATCGCCAAAGTTTACAAAGGGACCTCACCTGCATATCGTTCATTTAATTTTTACAAGGTGTAAGATTAAATCCCTGTTCACAGAAGAGAGAACTTAGTTTTAGAGAAGTTCTGCTCCCGGTCCCGGGTCCGCGTGAACGGGGAGTCCGTCTTCCTCTCCCTCCACCCTCCCTCCTTCTCTTCCTCCCCCACTCCCATTCTCTTCCTGCTTCTTTCCTTTTTCTCACTTTTCTTTTTTTTTACAAAATGGAATTGGAGTCTATATACAATTTTATAACCTACTTTATTCATGTAACACAATTCTCAGCATTTTATTCACAGTCTTAAATATTCTTCAAGAATGGGATTAAAAAAAAAATGACTGCTTAATATTCTGTTATTTGGAGATGAATAGTCCCGTTAGTCAATCTTGTGTTACTGGATATCTTTTTTCCCTGAGTTTTCTAAATGTTCATTGTTCTCTCCAACAAATATCCTTCTACATAAATCTCTGAGGATGTTTTGTATCATCTAAGAAAAAAATTTATAGATGAAATCACTGGGTCAAAGGCTGTGTACAATTTTAAAGTTTCTTATATGTAGTGCTGAATTGCCCTTCAGGCTGATTGAACAGATGTAAATTCTCATCAGCAGAGTATGACATTTTCCTGGGGGAAAACATTTCAATTAAGGAAGGCCAGTTGCTCTGCAAGACTTTGGTTGGAGAATTTTTAAAAATCAAAACAAAAAAATGAAATGAAATGTTTCACAATGGAGCTCTTCATTGGATCCATCCATTCCCCGTTTGTTAACTCATTTCTTCCCCATATCTACCTTGGGTTTTGAGGGTCTAAGGTGGCTTTGCTCAGGTTTTTCTGGGTCTACTTTCCCCCTTGCCCTGCCCCTCCTCAATCAAACCTTCTTATCCATCTAGGTCTAGCTTGGATTTCAAAATATTTCTAAGACATAAAAACACAGGTTCACCATTATTCCTCAATTATTAGATGTTAGTTATCTTCGATATTTTTCCAACTTCAAGAATTCCAGTCTTGTTGTCACAGAGGTTATGCTTTTTAGTGTTGAAAGGGACCTCAGGTATCATCAGGCCCATCACTCCATCTGCATTATGGTCAAATGGCTGATGTCCATCACCTGCTGAGGCAGCTGGTGACATTTTTGGTTCTTCATGTGGCAACACTGAGAGCAAGTCTGCTTTTCATTGCAATTTAGAAAAATTATGAAATATTCCAAACATACAAAAATGCAGAAAGTAATGTGACACCCACATTCCTACCACATATATTTACTCAGTACTAATATTCTGTTGTATTTGTTCTAGAAACTCTTAAAAAAAGTATTCAATGATGAGTACTGAGTTATGTATAGAAATGTTGAATCATCTTACTGTACATCTGAAACTAATATTACACTGTATGTTAATTATGCTTCAATAAAAAAGAAAGAATTCTAAACATAGCTAATACAGCTGCTCTTCTTTAGGATTTTCTTGACTCTTCTAGGCCCTTTTATCTCCATATAAACTATGGAATAAAATTGTCCTATGATTTTTAAGGCTAATACCCATTTTTGGACATTTTCCTCAATATTTCACTATTGTGAATCATGTTTTGAAAAATATTTTGTACATAAATGCTTATGCACATTTTTCTTATTATACATTTCTAGGAATTGTCTTCTTGAGTCAACGATTAAGCATATTTAAAGACTTTCATGTAAATTATCAAAGGGCCCACCTGAAATACACAAGTGCCCCTTTTCTCACATTCTTGCCAACTCTGGGTATACCTTTAGATTCTTTCTACAACACGACAGATATAAAATATTGTCCTACTAGAGTTCTGATTTGCATTTTATTCTTACTATGGAAGATGAAAATTTAATCATGTGTTTATTGACCCTTGAAAATGTTTTGTGAATTGTCAGCTTACATCCTGTCCTCGTATTCTCATTTCTAAGTTCTCTTTATCATTACACAGATTGAAAATATTATTTGCATGTATTTCTCAATTTCATCTCTTCTTTTTTTTTTTTTTTTAAATTTAGCTATTTAGCTATTTAGCTATTTAGCTATTATCTATTGGTCCTCTCCTTTGTGCTTTTGGCTTTTTGTGGTTAAGCTTAGAAAAATTTCCTTGATGCTAATACCATATACCTCTATTTTATAATATCAATGTATTATTTCATAATAGACGATGTAAAACCATTTAAAAAAATGGTTTTTAAAAAAACCATTTTTAAAAAATATACTTGGAGTTTTGGATAAGTTATAAGGCAGAGATCTGTCTTTATTTTTTGTTTTGTGCTATTAACATACTATCATGCTATCAACATGACATCACTGGGAGTGTGCAGCTTGGTCACCTGGCCAAGGGAGAGTTGGCCAAGGAAGCGTTTTCTATTCAATAAGGTTATTTTTATTCCCTTTCATATTTTATTCTTGGGAACCAAGTCCTTAAGTCCAGCCATACTGAAAGGGGTAGGGTCTGATTCCAATTCAATTAGAGTGTTTCTGGTGTTTTGCTGTTATGATATTAACTCTTGGTTTGATATATTCTTTATCATGTTAGGGAAGTATCTAAAGGAGATGTATTTCTACTTGAGTCATTAGCCACTTAATCATTAACACATTAGCCACTTAAATGATACTTCAGTAAAAAATTAAAAAATGACTAGAGGGGAAAAAAAGGGCTTTGAGAAAATTAAAAAAATATCAAATACAAAGAAACTCTACTACTTACATTAATTCAGAGATGGCTCATCTGAACTACTGACAAATCTGATATGTATATACTGAAAGTAGTTAAATTTTAATTCAAATCAGGAAAACAAATGGTTGTCTCATGAAAGTCTAAGCTTCCTCCGTGAAGATCTATGACTTACTACTTCTTTGTCTCCACAGGATCTAAAAGGCTATACATTATGGGAACTCAACAGGGGTTTGTGGAATGCAACTGCATAAACCAGTAAGTTTATTATCCATCCCCAGAAACATCTCTTGATTTTCATGCCATGTAAAATGTATTCAATCCAGAAACATACGGCCTGCTCCTTCTAAATTTTCTTTAAGAAGAAAGCCATATCCGAAGGATTTGACTAGACTTTTCTCCCAAGATACATAAATGGAAAATAAGCACATGAAAAGATGCTCAACATCATTAGGGAAGTGCATATTAAATCTATAGTGAGATGCCACTTCATACCCATCAGGACAGCCAGGGTCAAAAAAAGACAGAGAAGAATGAGGAGCTGAGATCCTACACACTGTTGGCAGGGAAACAAAATGGTGCAGGAAACAGTCTGTAGTTCCTCACATAGAGTCCTCACATGACCCAGAAATTCCACTTGTAGGTATATACCCAAGAGAAAGGAGAATATATGTCCACACGAAACTTAAACAAAAATATTCATAGCAGCATTATTCATAAGAGCCAAAAAGTGGAAACAATCGAAATGTCCATCAATTGAGAGATGAATAAATAAAATATGTCATAGTGATATAATGGAACAGTGGACCACAAAAGAGAGGAGGCACCAATACATGCATGGACATGGACGTGGACAAATGTTGAAATCATTATGCTAAGTGAAAGGAGCCAGTCACAAAAAGCTTCACATATGGTATGATTTCATATATAAAATGTCTACAATAGGCCAATTCATAGAGACAGAATGAAGATCGTTGATTGCCCAGGACTGAGGAGGTTGGGAAAAAGGGGAACAACTGCTAATGCTTGTGGAGTTTCTTTTCAGAGAAATGAAAATGGCCCCAAATTAATCACGGTGATGATTGCACAACTCTGTAAACGTATTAAAAGCCATTGAATTGTGTATTTTAAATGAGTGAATTGAATTGAATTGTGCATGTTAAAATGAGTGAATTGTAGGAATTGCATCTCAATAAAGCTGTTATTTAAGAAAAGAAGGCAAAAGCCAGATCTTGGAACATGTCTCCAGTTTAGACAGACTGTAAGAGCAGAAACTCAGGCCAGAAGTGAAGTGAACAATACAGTGAGCGCGGGAGGTCGTTACGAAAACACTTGGTATCTTCCTGACTCTAGTGCTGAGGGTCTGTTTTTACAAATGGGGAGGAGAGAGGGACCTCCTTTGGGATTTGAGGGGCAGTTGGGAAGGCTTAGTATTTAGGCCTGAAATTACATTATTATGTGTCTATTAGAGATTTATTTTTTCAGATTACAAGCTTGAAATGCAGGTCATCCAATAAACATCTTAGTGTAAGCCCATATGTGAACCCCTCTCTGACTGACAGCTGGGGAGAGCGGATTTAGATGGAGAAGAAGAACAGCCTGGGACAGTGACAGCCTGAAGGTGTTTCAGGGAGCTGGTGGTGTGGGGGAGGGCACCTGGAAAGAGAGGCCAGAAGAGGGCTCCCTGGTTTCACCAAGGTGGACCCTGGGGGTAATTTCCATTTTCTTGCCTCTGCTCTAGCCATAACTCATAGCCTTTGGAGTGAAGTCTTATGGTTCGGTCTGTCTTGAGCATTCCCTACCAGTTATCAGTGGGCCTCAAGTTTTTCACGTCTGTGGCTTACTTTAGAATTCGGAAGTTTTGCAGCCTGCTTGGACGGATTAAATTGCACTTATTCTTACTGCCCTTATCCTTTTAGCCACCCTTTGGTACCATGCTGCTGTTTGTTTATTTATTTTTAAGATTTTATTTATTTGTCAGAGAGAGAGAGGGAGAGAGCACACAAGCAGGGGGAGAGGCAGGCAAAGGGAGAATCTCTCCTCGCTGAGCAGGGAGCCCAATGGGGCACTCGATCCCAGGACTCTGGGATCATGATCTGAGCTGAAGGCAGCTGATTAACTGACTGAAGCACCCAGGCGTCCCCCATGCTTCTCTTTAAACAGAACTGTTTCCTGGCTCCACTGTACCCTTGGAATTGTTCATCAGATAAAGCCCTTGCAAGGTCCAGTCAACAGGTGATACTTTCAGACTCTTTGCCAACTGCAAGCTGTACTCGGTTCCATGCCACACGGGGGACCCTCTCAGCTCAATGATCCATCTAACAGACGTTGTTGTCAAAAAATTACATCTTATGTGTTGATTCAATATTGCTTGCCATAGCTTGATGGTTGGCTACATACCACTGTGTTACAGTGCACTGATCCAGAACCACTGTATTGCTCAAAAGACACACACAAGTGCACACCCGTGGAGGTGAGCAGTTCAGGTATATATGTTCTCTTCTGTCATATATCAAACTTGCATTTTTTCACATAAGCAAGGCTAGATATGGGTTTTTCAGCAAGTTTCTTCCCTTTTCTGGACGACAGGTTTCTTGTCTTTCCAACACAGGGGCTGAGTCTCAGGTTTTTCTCCATGGATACCTCCCACGGACATGATTTAGGATGTGAAAGTCTGGACTCTCTAGTAAGCATGTGAGTTCTTTCAGATTAGAGATGCTACATGTGTTTTAAAGGGGCTCTCCTTCTCAATGCCTAACAGTAGTTGTTTATTACAGTTAAGTATGGGAGGAAGAACAGAGTGTTTTCAAGCTACTTACTACTTTCCATAATTTAAAAAAATATATATATATCACTCTCCTGGTTGAGAACCACTAATCTAGCTCTCCTCCAGACCTGATGGAAGAGCTCAGTAAGGTTGCCATTGATTAACAGATTACCAGTATTTGAACACCATACTTGCATTATTTTGCACTGTGTGTGCCTTAAGGCTCTCTTTGATAACTTTCTGGTCATGATCTTTGGTTTTTACTTTCTATTTTGCATCAAAAAAATGGAGATCTCCCCAAAGTATCCCTATTCTTCGTTCTCCTTTCTTTCTTTTGAGACAGATTGAGATGCTGGCAGACACCTCCCTTTGGCAGCTTGAGATTCTGGGATCCACTTAGGGCCCATTAATACCCCAGCAGAAGAAAATGGTCTGGTATGCTGGCCACGAGCATATCTGTTTAATTATGTAGGAATCAGAGGGATCATGACCTCTCTAGTAATGGCTGTGGAAGGGGCCATACAGCAGACGCTCCCAAATTCTGTTTTGGTGAAGACAAGTCAGCCAGTCTTACAACACCCTGTTTGTCTGACACATCCTTCCCTCCCTGCTTGCATGCCACTGGTCCATCTTGAGGACATGGGTTCATTCAAGCTCTTCTGACACCAGGGCCAGGAAGAGAGATGGGAATCAGACAGTGGGACTAATGGCTTAGCTCCCCAAGCACCTGGACGGCCTCCAGGGCTCTGGACACATTCCATGGTGAGGCCATTCATCTCCTTCAGTGCTGCTTTCGCTAACCCAAACATCTGAACTCTGAGATTCATCTTACCTTCCTCCCAAAGACAGACACGAGCTGGGGCACTGTTTCCATAGTGCCACATGGTAAGAACCAGCTGGGAATTAATCACAAGGGAAGACCTAGGTGGTAGGCAGCAGCAGAGAGGGAGTGAAGGAATCTAACAGTCACGAAAATCTACTCTGTGTTATCTAGGACACCCCCAACAAATCAGTCAAAACACCCACAGGAAACCTACTTTAGCCTCAGAGCTGTCCCCCCAACTCCAGACAGTCAGTGTTTGCATCATGCTCAGAGATACCATGAGGGAGGATGTCAGGAAACATAGAAGGAGGCAGGTACAGCTTGGTGAAAGGAGGGGTACTTGTGGTTCCTTTCCCCTGTCTCTTAACCGCAAGCCGTTGTCTGGGTGCATTTTTCTTTGGGAGCCCTTAGTAAGAAGGACCAAACAGAGGTCCAGGTGTGCCCAGGAAGTATGGGCTTCCTAGGAAGGCCTCCCTCCGTTCCTTCCTTGTCTCCTGAAAAAGCTTCCACTGGCTTTGAGTCACTAAAAAATGGGGTACACACTCCCAGTCCTTAAAGAACTCACATTCCAAATGGAAAGGAAAGACACATCCCAGCTAGGGGAAAAACCACAGTCTTTGGAGTCAGAATCCTTGAGTTCTCAGTCAAACTCTACCACTTCTGAGCTTTGTGTCTTAGAGCAAGTTACTTAAGAATTAATTTCTCTGATCTGCATCCCCAACAAAGTATTAGACAATGAGAGGTAGTGTGTGTATATAAAATATAGGAGTTCAACAAGTGATAGTTCACTGTTACATGATTATATACAAGCCAGAAGTGTTGGTGAGATGCTGACACAGTGCCACCTGGTCACATAGTTAGTGACCTAACTATGGCACTAACGGCATATCCTAACTCAAATTAGTGCATTCTGAAGGTGAAGACATGGTCTTGGTTTTCAGATGTTGCTGGTCCCTCTGATGGTAACTCTTCATTCCAAACAAGGCTTCTGTGTTTATTTTTGGGAAATGCCACAAGGGGGCCTGTTGCTCTTGGAGGATGGACGTGTGGATCCACGAATCTGTTCTGTATACCTGGCTGCCTTCTAAGCTTCTTTACCAAAGGAATTCAAGATAAGACTTTGGCAGCCCAAAGTGCGACATGCAGGCCAGACCTCTGTTGTAGGCTCTGGATGCCCACTGGGGTTAGGAAAAGGCCCCTGTTCCAAAGGTGCACAGATACCTGGTGCTCACAGCAGGACCAGGCACCAGTTACCAAGACTTGTGCAGTCTCTGCAGTCAGGGGCCCATGGAAGTCTCGGTCAGAATGAAATAGGGACTGTCTAATGCTGAGCCTCTGCTTTGAAGGTCCCGTGAACCTGTTCTGAGCAAGGATGGAGAGCGAAGGTACTCGTCTCCAGTGCTTTTCACACTTTCTGCTTCCAAATAATGTTACGCCTAGGAGCTGGATCCTTGGCCACCCAAACCAAGGTCAAATCTAGGACACAGAGAATTCTAGGACACTGAGAAAATGGGAAGAGTCCTTTGGGATTTCTTACAATAATATCCTCTAATGTTTGTGCTGAACTTAATAATACAGAGAACACTTTCACAGACCTTGTCATCAAGTCCTCAGAGTCATTGGCCCTGACTTGTCTTTGGGAGCACAGCAGAGGCAACACGGTGAGGGTTGAAATAACCCAGGATTGGCACCCAGTGAATGTGGGTCTGAATCTTCCTTCTAGCTTTCATAGCTGTGATCTTACATAAGTTAGGAACTCTTCTAAGTCTCAATTTCCTTATCTGTAAGGTTAGGATTATCCCCAGGTGGGGATTAAATGACATCTGATACACCAAGGAAGGGCCTGTCCAGCGCCTGGCATAATGCAGGACTGTCCTTCCTTTCTGCTTTTGCTAATCTCGTTTCTGCTGTCTGTTCTACCAGTCTGATGCAACCTGGTACCCGAAATAAGAGTGACCCATTGGCAAGGCTTTCTGCTCATCTCTTTTGTCTGTAAGGCCAGATGGGGACCTCTAGGCAAGGTCTGCAGTGGGGAACATGTGAGCTCAGGGGACAGCATCAGTCTCTGTTGCTATGTGTCCTTCTGAGGTACAATGAAGGGAAACTGTAGTGGTCAGCTATGGAGACAAACTGGGGCCACTGTCGGCCGTGAAGAGAGAGGTGGCCTCACTTAGTATATCTCTTTGTGACCAGAACCTATGTGACCTGGGTGAGGCAGTGGTGGGGAGAGGCTGAGATTTGACCTGCATGGGATGGTGATGGAGAAATATAGGTTCAGTTCCCATGAACCTCTGGTAATGATATATTGATCCATAGATAACCCAGTTTTATGTGTTTTTATTTAAAGGCACCTTATTTAATATATATTATTGATTCATTAATGCTGAACTCCTGACCTAAAAGCACTGTGATTCATACCTGAATGAGGTTATCTAACATGGCTACTTTTCTTCATAAGTCACAGCATAGCCTTCTTGGGCTTAGGAGCCCTAGTTGGAACTTTGGCAGCACCTTCAGGCCACTGGGGAATCACCAAGAAAAAGCACAAAAATACAGCACTAAATAGATCACAGAAAAGATGTTGGTTTACCGCATGAAAACAGAAGGCAGAGTGTCGCCTTGTTTGACCTCATCTAGGAATATACGTGCAGGGCGTCTCACAGTTTTCACCCCAAACCTGTGTCCTCAAAGGATCAGGTAGGCACCATGCTGTTGATCTGGGGGTTGTGAGTAAATTCTAGAGTAGGCGAATCTGCAAATGTGGGATCTATAAATTAGGAGGATCAGCTGTGCTTTTCTTCTCCTCCCACCTCACCTCTACACAAATGCTTTTTATAGCATTTTAAGAAAGAGAGTCACAGAATGGACGGGATTCTTTCTCTTTGGAACTTGGCCGGTGACTTAGTACTTATTTCCTTCAATTTTAATTTTAATTTTGAGTTGATGAATAACTGAAACCCATTCTCCCTCCTTGGGTTTAGGGAAGTATTGATGCTGTCCGGCTGTCTCCTTCCCAGGTGGACGAGGACCTTCCAGATCTAACATTCTGTCACCTTCCTTGCCTAATCTCCCTCCGGGGTCTTCACAGTCAAGCTCCAGCCACAAGGGACTTCACATGGTGTCCTGTAGGCCGATGTGTATTTGTTTCTCTTGTCTCTGTGCCCTTTCCTGCTTGGTTGACTTCTCCAGGGCCAACCCTTCTTTCAGGGATGGGCACATGACTGAAGTCCAACCTCTAAGACTCATATTCTTTTGTTGGACTAGTTGAATTAGTAGTCCCAACAAGGAAGACATTATTAGTCTTCCAGTACCAGTTTTGTCCATCTTGTATGGTAATAGAACTCCCAATTCTTAGCTGGTCTCCAAAGTGCAATCAATAAAGATTACATTTCCTTAGAGCTGGGTGTGGGCATATAATTAAATTTGGCCAAGGGGATATAAGAGGATGTATTATGTATTACTTCTTCCAAGTGACCTTAAAGGAAGGGGGGCAAGCCCTTTTTTCCCCTTTCTCTTCTTTTTCTCTTTCATGCTGGGTAGAGTCATAGACAAGATGGCTGGAGCTCAAGCAACTATTTTAGACTATGAATTGAAAGCCAGCTGTGGCAAATAATACAATAACAAAAAAGAAGCTTGGATTCCTGATATCATGGAGCAAATATTCAGTCCTGGATTGCTTATGTCTGGAATTTCTTTTTATAAGAGCGAATGAACTTTTCGGTTAAACAATTGCCATTTCGAGTTTTCTTTTACTTGGCAGATTAACCTGATTCCAACAGAAAGAACTATTGGGGAAGAGAGCCACTGCGCTTTGAGGTGATAGAAGGGAAGCCTGAAACTTGCTACTGCATGGAAAGGGTTTCCTAAATGACACCAACCTAGAAGGAAGCGGGGTAAGAAACAGAGCTCCTCGGACCTGCTGTCACTGTTGAAACCATTGTTTCTGGTTGTGCTCAAGGCCTTTAGCCTTTGCCTTTTCAGTTATGTGCGTCACTATTTTGGTTTAAATGTATTGTTGTGTAAATGGGGGTCTCTGTCTTTTATGGCTAAAGAGTCCTATCAATTCAAGAAGCAAAACCATTTCTCCAAACGAAATCTTACTCAGAATCCCAATTGTGTCTCATACGTGGAAGTGGAGATTCTAAAAGCAGAACTGGGAGATGGAACTGAAGATCTCCTCCTTGTTCTCCTCACAGTACAGTCTGGAAGCCACTCAACCAGATGATTCTATGAGTCTGTGGAAGAACACAGCGAATTCTGTACCAAATGTCTGCTCCTTTCCTAGAATCACTGCAAAACCAATTATCGTATCATTGCTACCTTTCAACACTGTCTTCTCCTTTGTTAGTAATGTTAATAACGGGCGGCCACCTTGGTTGAGACAAACAAGCCCAGTCTTCCCTCAGATTTTCCAGCACATTCAGGATCCCAGTCTTGTGAGCTCATTCTTAATCAAGATTTGGCAATCAGGTCCGTTGGCCCTAAATGAGACACTTCTGTTTTAACTTGTGAGTCTTGGGCTTAGGGTTAGCTAGACCCACAGGGACATTAACCTCCTTCTGGTTAACTGTTACAGTCTGGATCTTTGGGTCTAGATCTTTGGGTTTGCAAGTGGTTGGTGAGATCTTGAAAGGGGGTCCACTTCCAACCCCGGATCCCGCATTTCTATTATTAGAGGAGAGACTCTGATATGGGACAAGACCAGCTGCCTCCTGTAAGGGGCCCTGTGGGAGATGAGTAAAGGGGAGAGCAAGCCCTCGCTGACTTTTGCTCCTTGTTCACCTCTTTGGAGCAGGCACACTTACTACCTACACTGGATCTGTCTGAGAAGGGCAGTGTGTACTTTCTCTCTGCCCAGCGGAGGGTGCCTCAGACCACCACTGATCTATGGAATGCTGATGCTCTTTGCCAGTGGAATGAGCATTTTCCTCTTCATGTGAGCATTGTTGACATTTTCATCAGCAGCCCAGGCTCTAAAAGCCGCATCTTGGCAATAGAAGGGGTGAAAATGTACTCAAGTCTTTGCTCCAGGCGATCACTCTGGGATTCAGGGTTGAGTCTTTTCATCAGAGGCACAGAAGCATTGGGATCAAGGCACATAATTCTTTTCAGCTTCAGGGAAGAACGATGCAATAATAAGCCATTCTTTTCTTTTCCCAGGGCTTATGTATACCCCAGCTGCTGACCCAGGGAATTTTTAGAACTAGACTCTGGTATCAGATTAGAGGGTTGATAGAATTTCTAGCTCTGCTTGTGACGAAAGTGGCATCAATGTAACCATTTTTTTAAAATTTTATTTATTTATTTGACAGAGATCACAAGCAGGCAGAGAGGCAGGCAGAGAGAGAGGAGGAAGCAGGCTCCCCGCCAAGCAGAGAGCCCGATGCGGGGCTCGATCCCAGGACTCTGAGATCATGACCTGAGCCGAAGGCAGCGGCTTAACCCACTGAGCCACCCAGGCGCCCCTCAATGTAACCATCTTAAAAGCTACCTTGGGGTCTGATCTAACCTGGTCAAACTGTTGGTTGATTTTTTAGGAGATGATGTTACACAAAAATGGTGAATGGCTTAGCCCAAACCAACTGGTCAGTCTTAAAGGGATCAGAGATAGACAAGCACAAACGCTCCTCTCCCCAAAGGCAGAAAGATGAGGTTTACATTTATAACAGCCCTTGAACAGACAAGCAAGGGCACCCTTTTTATTTGCTTAATCAGTAACTATGCAAATATTTACTGGGCACCTATTTTGTGCCTAGTGGAAGGAAGCCTGGTCCTAAGGAAGTCTGGAGGAAAATGGAGGGTGTGGTTTCTGCCTCTGAACACCCCAGGGTTTGCTGGAGTAGAATGTCTTTGCTATCTGGAATGGAGACACTGTGGTATTGTGAACCCCCAGACCACAATGGATATGGGAAAGGGGGTAGAGGATTTGGTTACTTGAAGGTACAAGCAGTACATTGTGGGATTCACAATATCTCTACGTTTTATTCTAAGTTGACACATTCTAGACATTGTCCCATCTCTGAACAAAGGTTTGCCAGACTTTCCTACTTTCTAGTAGGAATTTCAGTTTTATGAGAATAGGGATTTTATTGGCTTTGTTCAGTTATGTCTTCTGGGTCTACTGAAATGCCTGAGGAGAGGTAGACCTTTGATAAATATTTGTTAAGTGAGAGAATTGACAAGAGATTGAAATGGACACCAGTGTACACCCCAGTACTTTCCCATGGACTGTCTTTGTGCTGATTCCTGAACAAGCTTTGGGGAGAGGATGACCTCTTTCTGACATGTCTCTAAGAACTGGGCAAAGGTTCCAGGGATGAGTAGAATGTATCCCAGCATCTAGGAATGTATTGCCAGACACGTTTCCCTCAGTTGCTCATCACTAGGGCCTTCTGAGAGCTTTCCAGAAAACTCACGAGAGCAGTCCAGCGTCCGCTTATCTCTGGGAAGCATATGCATTCTCCTTCGCTGTCTCTAATGGTTGTTATCTGACAACTGTCTAGACTGTAGATTCCAGCTGGGGTAAAGAGAAAGAGAATGAAATATTTCTTTTCTTGGGGGTAGGGGTGGACACAATGAAATATTCTCATTCCTGACCTTAGGGGCTGACTCCCTGCACAGTCAGCTAGAGGCCCCACAACGTGGGGAATGGGATTTGTCAGTGTCTAAGTGATGTCCCATCACAAGAAGGCTATATATTGCTTGGCTTGCACAAAGAATTTCTGTAATAAACTTTTCCATTTGGGTGAAAAGGGAGCAGCAAAAGCCTTTAATCTTGCCTTTTGCATGGTATCTGTGATGGGGTTAGGGTGATTGCTCCCAACTGCTTAGAGAGCATTTTAGTGGGATGGTGGGAGGTGGATTCCAACTCCCTTTTGGATCCATGTCTAACTTTCTTTGGAAAAAAAAAAAAAAAAGAAAAAATCTTCTTTTATCCCAAAGCTCATCATGCTAACATCCAGCCAAAAGTACATTTTTTTTTTTTTTTTTGCAGTTTATGAAACATGTTGCCTCTTAGATCTTATATTAAAATCTATTTCCTTTCTGTAGGGAACAAGTTGAAACCAGAAAAGTTGCCTTGTAATTTTTTCCACTTTGATTCTGCTGTTTGCCAAGGGCACCTCCAATTCTCCAGTTGTAGCAGGGAGTTGCTCTCTGGGGGAGGAAGGGAGTTCACTCTAGATCTGCGGCCCCACATCGAGGGTGGGGGAGAGCACTTGATGGCTTCCATTGCCTGAGCGGGCCAGGTCCCTCCTCACTGGGCAGCTCTTACCTGGGCTTCAGCAGAGTGAGTTAGAGGAGCATATCAGCTGTGAAAATTAAGTTCAATCAGATTCTTCCTTAATTGATTCTATGATCAAATAGAAACTGTGATCTACTGTTGTAGACTCAGAGGGGTTCCCTCATTCTATGGGGTCTACAGTGGTGTGGCCTGTGGTCTCCTGGAGCAGTAGTCTCATAGCAATGGGCACTTTAATGTCAGAAGGGACCTCACCTGGACCTAGAATGCTCTGTTGAGAAAAGAACTCACTTTTTACCCAGACAGCCCACCCCACTGCAGGCCTCACTCACGTATGAGATGTTCCTCCTCATAACTTATTGAGGTCTGTTTTGCTCCCATGCCTTGGTCTCTGCCCTGATTGCCAGAGAACTCCACTGAATCTAAATCACTCTCCTGTTAAGAAGAGAGGAGATGCTGATCCAAGACTCCGGCCCAGAAACTGTGAGCTGAAATGCTCCCAAAGGCCTGGGACAAGAGCTAACCGGGTGGGGGAAACTGGTTGGATAGTAAGTGACCCGTTACAGACTAAGCGCTGGCAAGACATGAGAGCGACATGCTCCATTTACAAAAGGGAGAGCCACTTCTCCTGCCAATTGTTGTTGCGTGGAAATGATTGCAATTTTTCTAGAGAAGATAAAAATTCAGACTTTTAATAAGAAATTGCTCACTTTCTAAGTTCTTAGTATAGAGCAGTAAAGCCAAACTAGGGCAGGGACTGCCTGTAAGTCTTCACTCTGTGATGGAAAAATGAAGATCAGGGACTAGAGGCATGAAAGCAGCACACAGTTCTGAATGAGGAACCCTGTCCCCCTATTGTAACTTTTGCTGTTCTGTTTCCTAGGAATGATTAACATGTGGTCCTTACATGGTCACATTTAGGGACGGCAAGGAAGGGGAGAAAGCATCCAAAGGCAGGTGGTGGGAAGGACAACTTCACGTGATGATGTGGGTGGGAGGGCTGTAGGGGGAAGAGTGCAGGCACAGAACTGGCTTCTCCAGAAGGGGAGAACCCCGAGATTCCCTCATGCCAGAGACCCCTGGGTCCCTCTGAAGTCTCCTGAAAGCTGTGCTGGGATGGGAAATAGCTTATCTTTTAGGGTGGACAGACGGGGGCTAGCTGGGCATAGCTCTGAGGAAGGGGATAAAGAAGTAATCTTCTTGGGCAGGTGGATGTAGAATGGCTCACTTGGGCGGTGGAAGGGCACTCATCAAGATTCTCTGAATTCAGAGCCCGAGGAGCTGGCTACACTATGGTGGTGTGGGAAGGTTAATTTTTGTTTCCTTGTTGGTGCCTTGGTTAAGATCTCTCTCCTATATTTCTGTTAAATGGGTGTGTGAGCATTCTTATTTTAACTGTGTACCCAGCACTACTAGTAAGCCCTTAATGCATCTTTGATGAATGGATACACCTGCACATGTATATGCCACTTATGTATTTATGTGTAAAACATGTGTGTTGTGCTGGTCACAGAGAAGGTCTGCATACCCTCTCAGGAAATCTGGGATGTCAACTCAGGCTCCCAAAGGCTTGACTTTCTTGGGGGGTGCACAAAGCCCCTGGGAGACAGCCAAGAGTTGTTAGGCCTAAGAACTTCCAAGCAAACAAGAGAAACTATGGTCTTCCTGGCTTTAGCAGGGAGCAAGTGGACAGGAAAGAGATTATTGGGAAGTCTTGGAATGCCAATCAATGTCACCTTTATAGAGGGCTGAAAGCATGGCAGACACTTGCTGGCCATAGGAAGGACAGAATGTTGTGAGCCCTGGGGCATTTTCTGAAGTCCCTGGAAGCCTGGCTTTTTCACATCAGGCTGCAAGAAGTGTAATCACTTGGAAAAATTTTTGTTGGGCCTCCAAGCAGTGGATAGAGGTGGTTAGAAGGAGGGGAGGAGGGAATGACGGACACCATTAGGAGCGGAAGGCCACCCTACTGCCTAGAAGCTAGCTTTAGAGCTCCTGTGCCTTCACTGTCTAGAGGCTGAGCTCAGTGGTGCTCAGGACTCTTGTGAGTGGAAGAAACAGACATGTGTATGACTCTCTGACCATCTGTCGTCACATGTACATTTCTGTATTGATATATACAACATGTATAAAATGAATATATTCAAGATTCATACTGGTCATGCCTATTTGTACACGCATACTCAGAAATCATTTCATTGCATTCCAGAAAATGCTGAACTGATGAAGCCCTAAATGAAAGACGCTAGTTTTCCCCCTGATTTAGGGGTACTCTTTGGACTGCCTCAATCAATGTCTGCTTCCCATTTTCTCATCAGTCTTCTTCTTTCTGAGAAAAGGGACTACTAAATTTGCAGTGCATTCCCAAATTATTTTAAAAGAAAATGGTGATACTCCTGGGGATAAAAATACATTATATGTTTATAAAAAAAAAAGTGAGAGGGAAGGACATTCCCTTATAGAAGCTATCATCTCAAAGGCATTTGCAATAGATGTATGTACTGATTTTGAAACGTGGCTTCTAATTCATGTTGTCGGGGTTAGAAGACACTTCAGAACTGCTTCAGTTGAGTAAACCTCAGGTGGTTTGTCTTATGCGTTCATCTGGGGGGCTGGCCCACCTGGGGCCGGGAACAGGACCTCGGGAAGTGAGTCCTTCCTTCTCCTCGGACAGCTGGCTGGGAGCCCATCAAATCAACCGCGTCTGCTCTCTAGGATAGGGAAAAGGAATTCCTTTGGGAGGAAGCCATGGAAGTGGTGCAAAAGAACCCCCAGCCACAAGGGCCTGGCGAGGCAGAGCTCAGAAACAAAACACGGGTCTTGAAAAAACACAGCCAACCCTCAAAAATGTAGTTTCAAGAATGTTATTCACCAGTGACCCCAGAAATTCCATAATCATATCTCTTCCCTAAGGCAAGAAATGGAAACCGTGAGAGAGGGGGGCGATTTGCAGCCTTCTCAGACAAATGGGCATCTACTGGTCCCTTCCCGTCCCCACGGCAGACAGCAGGGGTCGCACCAGAGTCTGGCGCCCAATTCCAGTGTTTCAGAGTATTCTCCAGTTGGTTCATGCTCTATTGTCTTGTCTGCCCAAATGACCCGGTGTCAGTTCCTCCCTGCTTCAGTGTTGTCACTGATGGGATCTTTATGAAATCCTGCCCCAGATCCCAGGAGAACCCTGGTCTGTGGCCTTCCAGCTGGTGTCTGGGGAGCACTGGGGGCCCTGGGAACCCATGTGAACTCGAGGGTCATGGCCAGACTGGCTGCCTGGGTCTGTCTGGTTCCTGCTTTTCTCCTCCTCGGGCAGAGGCTGGTCTTACCTGCCCCTCATCCAAGTCACCACCCTACCACCTTCTTCCTGCCAGATCCTTGCTGCTCCTGGTCCTCATTCTGGCCCTTTGCCTTGACTCCATAGGCCTTCGCTTCCACATTTCTGCCTGATGCCAATAAGCTCTGTTGCCACAACATCTGCCTTGCTCTCTGGGAACCAGACTTTGGGCATCAGCTCAACTCAGATCTAACTAGAGCTGACAACACTCTGGGGACTTGGTGCTTCTGACTCAGACCCCATCTTGGCAAGGGCCAGACCTCCTATTCTGGTTAATTCACTCCCAGAGCTCCATCCCACACCCATCCTATCCTCTGCTGCCTCCTTGGAGTTCTAAGGCTGTTCTCAACTGTCATCTGTATGCAGGAAGCATCTTATTCCTAAGGGTCCCTAGCAAGTGCTGAGAAGTCAACAATATTTGGGTAATTAAACTGATGCCACCCACAATATGAATGTTTTCGAAGTTAGATGACAGTAAGTATGAGACAGAAGGACCCTCACCAGGGAAAAAGGTCATGCCAAGCCTTAAGGTTGGCAGTGCGAGGGGGCAGACTGAGCTGCATCTTCCCCAGAGGAGAGCCTGATAGACTTCTGCCCTCCTCAATAGGCTAATGAGGACGAATGTCTCACCCGAGCCACACAGGGAAGTAGTGACTGCATGGTTGTCTGGATTTTGACCATCTGGAACCACAAATCATTTGGGGCGGGGGTGTCCAAGAAGTGCTAATGTGACCTTCCTCCCTTTCTCCTTGATCCAGGGAAAGCCTCTCTCAGATGAGCATTTTCACGTCCATAGCTGAATTTGATACACCAGAAAGATGTGGGTGAGTAAAAAAAGTGTTGAAAGAGTATTCTGTTTTTTTTTTTTTTTTTTTTTTTCTGCTCGTTGAAAACTTGACAGACTGCCTGAGGCATGGACCCTGAGCTTCGTGCTTCTGAGCAGGGAAAGAGCCCTCTTTCCCGTCCATTCCCATGAGGCTAGAGATTTTTTTATTTTTTCACTTTAAATAAATATTTTTTGAATTATAACATCCATGTACCCACATACATATAAAGTACCAGTTATGTAAGTGGACAGCTAGATGACTGCTCCCAAAGGAAGCACGTCCATATAACGCAGATCAAGATGTGACCCTGAAGTCCGCCGCATGCCCCCTTCTGGTCACTACCTTCCCCTGAAGGTAACCTTTATGCTGACTCCTAACACATTGGAATAATTTTACATGAAAGTCGTTTATTTATTTTAAAATATAAAATTTTAATCCATTTTGAATTTTTGAGTTTGAGACGGGTTTGGGATGGGGTGCGACTTTTCCCCTTAAACGAATGTCCAGTTGTACCAATACAATGATCAAATAATTCACACTTTTCTACGGGTTTTCAATGTTGTAATTAAATACATTTCAACCTCCTGGGATTTGTTTCTGAATCCCTCTATTTGTTTTTATCAATACACTTTTTCTTCCTATACCAAAATCTTATTGATTTGAACACAGTGGTTATGTATGCCTAGTAAGGTAAGTCTCTTAATACTTTGGCTCTCCTCCCCTCAACCCTGCCTTCTTTTTTATTTCTGAGATTCTATCAAGCATTGATCAGGGGCAGAAGGGAGAGGGAGAATCGATGCAGGACTCCATCTCACAACCCTGAGATCATGACCCGAGCTGAAACCAAGAGTCAGACGCTCAACTGACTGAGCCACCCACGTGTCCCAGGCATTTATCCTTCTAATTTTTTTTTGGTGGGTCAGGTAATCTGTTTCTGAAAAATAACCAAAGAAAACCCAACATTAATTTCCCATTGAGTTCTGCTGGGAATTATATTAAATTTCCATATTATTTAGAGAAAATTGACATTTTTGTATAATTATGCCTTTCCATGAAAATATATGGTTGGCTTTTGTATTTGTTTTGATCTTTTTATGGTTCTATAATAAAGTTTTATAGTTTTTAAATGTAAATCCTTTATCTTTACTGATAAGATTATCTCTAAGTATTTTTTCATTCCTGAGTATACTTAGAAATGATTTTTATGATTTTTGTTGCTATTATAAATAGAATATTTCATTCTGTTTCTCCTTTTAGGTGCTTATTTCTGGAGTACAGGAAAACTATAAAAAATGTATTTCTTTTGTATTCTGCCCCTGTATTAGTCTTTGTGGGCTGCCATAATGAAATACCACAGGCTGAGCAGTGTAAACAATAGATATTTATTTTCTTATGGTTCTGGAGCCTGGAAGTCCATGATCAAGGTGACTGCAAAGTCAGTTTTTGATGAGGCCTCTATTTCTGGCTTGTACATTTTGCTATGTCTTCACATGGTCTTTCTGTGCTTGAGAGGAGAGAGAGAGAGAGAGAGATCTCTGCTGTTTCTTTTTCTTCTTCTTGTAAAAAGACCAATCAAATTAGGGCCCACCCTTCTGACCTTATTTAACCTTAATTACCCCCCTAAAAGCCCAATCTCTAAAAGCAATCACATTGGAGGTTAGGGCTCCAATGAATTTTGGGTGAACACAATTCAGTCCTTAATATCCTCTTTCCCAAATTATATTAAAACTTATCACTTAAAAAACAAAACAAGACAAAAACTTTTTTTAAAAAATAGGCTCCATACCCAGTGTGGAGCCCAATGAGGGGCTTGAACTCATGACCCTGAGATCAAGACTTGAACTGAGATCAAGAGTTGGATGCTTAATTGACTGAGCCACCCAGGCTCCATTCACTGTATTTTTTTCCTTTGTTAAAGATCCTTGGGTTACCTAGGTTTACAATAACATCTCGGGGGGTGGGGGGGGTGGGATCCAAATGCCTTTCTTCTTTTCCAATATTATATACATTATGTTCTATGTATCTTAATATATTATCTGCAATCTCTGAGACCTTAAGAAAATTAATGGCGATAGCAGGCATTTCTGTCTGAGTGGTTTTAGTCTTTTGTCATTTAGGACAATATTTGCTGGTGGGTTTTAGCAAACTGTCTTTATTATATTTAAGCAACCTTCTTCCATTTCTATCATAAGCAGTCTTTATTAGGGTTTGCTGCTGAGTTTTACCAACTACTTTTTCAGGCTCTATTAATAAACAAATTTTATCAGTATCTGCTCATGACCCCTCCATGCTCACCTCTCCATGCCAAAGATTGTTTGCTCCGAACAACTGTGACTCTGACTGAGGGTTTTCCTTCTGGATCATGAAAGCAGCAGGACAAGCCTGAAGGGCCTGAGAATGAACACCCTTGAAGCAGCTCTCTACTAATGACAGATGGGGGCGGGGGCGATGGTGGATCGTTCCCTAGTTTCTTTGCCTCTTGAGAGACAACACTTTCAACCATGTTTTGTCACTTCTCTCAGATGTTTCATGCGGTGGTAACTGGTCTGGTAATGCATCCCACTATTGTTTCCTCTCTTCTCTGTCTCATGCACTCATTCTGTGATGGGTGTTTTCTGGACCTTGTCCCTGATAAATGACTTTTGTTTGAATCTTTATCTCAGGGTAAAACCTTAGCTGAGATAACTGATATATGCATATGGTTTTCTCCATTAGTTTCTTGATGTAATGCAGGTGGGTAAATCACAGTTTGAGGGCCAGCTGCCTGTTTTGTCCATAAAATTTTATTGCAGCACAACCACACTCAGTTCTTCACTAATGTCTGAAGCTGGTTTTGAACAGTTTCAACAGAGACCATGAGGCCCAAAGCCTAGAATTTGTCCTGGCTGGCCCTTTAAGAAAGTTTTCCAATCCTGCTGTCATGGATTATTTGGATCCATACTTCCTAAGTGCTCCATATATTCTTTAAACAGACTTTGGTTTGTTTGGTTTGGTTTGGTTAAAGTGTGGTATTCTTTTGATAACTTGCTCGAATTCTATTTATTCATTTATTTTAGAGAGGAAGGGGGGAGGGGCAGAGAGCAAGGGAGAGAGAATCCAAAGTAGGCTCCACCACAGCCTGTGCCCTGAGATCATGACCTGAGCCTAAATCAAGAGTCAGACGCTCAACCAACTGAGCCACCCAGGTGCCCCTAGAATTTTATTTTCTAATCTAACTATGTTTTGCATCCATATTCACAAATAAGATTGGTCTATAGCTTATTCTTTTTATTTTTTTTCAGAATTTTATATTAAATGTATTCTGGCTTCACCTGATAACCCAAGGCCATCTCTCCATTTGATCCTTAATTGAGTCACATCCATATGCAGTCTTTTTCCACATGAAGTAACATAGTCACGAGGTCTGAGGATTGGAATGTGGACATCTTGAAGGACCATTATTAGGTCTACTGTTCTCTCCAACTCTTGGTGTTATTACAATTTTAAGTTTTTTTTTTTTTTTTTTAAACCAAACCAGTGGTTATCTAGTTCTTGTTTTAATTTACGTCTTCCCCAATACTAATATTTTTTGGTCCCTGCATTTCCTACTATTTGAAATCCCTGTTTACGTCTTTTGCTAATACGTGTTTCTTATGTTTCTGGACAAAACTTTTGTTTCTTATGTATTCTGGACAAACCGTTCGTGGGTTTCATATGTGGCAGATACACTCCTTCAGTATTAACCTGTATTTTCATTCTTTACTTTCTTCACCGTCTTTTGTAGACCAGCATTTCTTTCTTTCTTTCTTTCTTTTTTTTTTTTTGAATGCGGTCAATGTACCTATCTTTTACATATTTTTCTCTTAAGAAAATTTTCACCATCTCAAGGTCTTTTTTCTTATATTTTGCTTTTCAGAGTTTTTTTCCCCCCCTTGGTATTTTATCATGAAATATTTTAAGCATGCAGAAAAATTAAAAGAATTTTGCAGCAAGAACTTATGCACTCACTGCCAGTATCTCACTGTAACTACTTTACTGCACTTGTTTTAATATACTTCATTCCTGGGGTGCCTGGGTGGCTCAGTGGGTTAAGCCTCTGCCTTTGGCTCAGGTCATGATCTCAGGGTCCTTGGATAAAGCCCTGCATCAGGCTCTCTGCTCAGCAGGGAGCCTGCTTCCTCCTCTCTTACTGTCTGTCTCTCTGCCTACTTGTGATCTCTCTCTCTCTGTCAAATAAATAAATTATATATATATATATATATATATATGAATGAGGTATATATATATACCTCATTCCAACTATCCATCCATTTAAAAATTAACTGGAGACATCATTACAATTCCTCTATGTACATCAACGTGCTTGTTACTAATTTGGATTCAATATTGAGCTATAGTTTTTTAGTGTAAAAATTTAGATACAAGGAAATGTGCAATCTTATGTATATGTGTTGGCAAATGCATACTCTTGTGTAATGCAGACCCTTCCAGGGTATGGAACATTCTCAGTGCCTCAGGAAATCTATGCTCCTCCCCAGTTATGCTCTCAGAGGCAATAACTGCTTTGATTTTTTTCCCACTGTGGTTAGTTGGGCCTGTTCTAAAATTTTATACAGATGGACTCACAAGATGTGCTCTTTTGTGCAAGGTTTCTTCCTGTTAGCATAACAATTTTGAGATCCATCCATGGTGTTGCATATATCAGTCATTTGTTCCAGATTCTTCTTTTAATGGATACCTGGGCTATTTTCAGGGTTTGGCTATTAAGAACAAAGCTGTTGTGAACATTCTTATATAAGCATTTGCATGAACATATTTCCATTGCTCATTGCTGGTTCATGGGTAAGGCATATGTTTAGTTTTATAAGAAACTTCCAGGCATTTTTCCAAAGTGGTTTTACCTTTTTACACACACCAATGATGTGAGAGTTCCAGTTGCTCCACATCCACTTCAACATATAGTGTTGTCAGTCTTTTAAAATTTAGCTATTTAATTTTAGCATGTATTGATATCTCACTGTGTTTTTCCCTGATGACTAGTGGTATTGAGCCTTTTCTCATGGGCTTATTGACATTAATATATGTGTTCACATACAGATAAAAAAAAAAAATCTGTTGGAGCACCTGGGTGGCTCAGTGAGTTAAGCCTCTGCCTTCGGCTCAGGTCATGATCTCGGGGTTCTGGGATCGAGTCCCGCATTGGGCCCTCTGCTCAACAGGGAGCCTGCTTCCTCCTCTCTCTTTCTCTCTGCTTGCCTCTCTGCCTACTTGTGATCTCTCTCTCTGTCAAATAAATAAAATCTTAAAAACAAAATCTGTTAAGATCTTTTAGCCATGTTTTAAGATGGGTTGTTTGTCTTTAGTTGAGTTATAGCTCTTTATATATCCTGGTGTTATGGACTCACTTTTATCCTCTCAAAACTGATACATTGAACCCCCTAGTCCCCCAGGGTGATGGTAGCTGGAGATGGGGCCTTTGGAAGGTAATTTGGTTTAGATAAAGTCATGAAAGTGGGGCCTTCATAGTGAGATTAGTGCCTATAGAAGAGACACCAGAAAGCTCTCTGAGAGGACACAGAGAGGAAGCCAGGAGGAGAGCCTCCCTTGGGAAATGAATGAGCAAATACTGTGATCTTGGACTTCGGAGTCTCCAGAATCATGAGTAATATATTTCTACTGCTTAAGCCACTCAGTTGGTGGTATTTTGTTATGGCAACCCAAGTTGAATAATAAGCCTGGATACCAGTCCTCTGTTAGAAGTTTTGTAAATATTTTTTTCCCCTGTCTGTGACTTGCCTATTTATCTCCTTAACTTGATCTTTGATGAGTAGAAATTTAAAATTCTGATAAAGTCAACATAACAGTATTTCCTTTTATAAGTAGTGCTTTCAGTGTCTTAAGGAATCTTTGCCTCTTTCCTAGTCTTGGAGATATTCTGTCTCTCTTTTTTCTAAAAACTTTATGATTTTAGCTTTTATATTTAGGTGTCTTGTCCATATGGAATTAATTTCTGGGTATAATGTGAGGTAGGAACTGAGATTTATTGTTTTTTCCTCATATGAATACCCTGTGATCCCAGGAAAATTTATTGAATAGACTTTCCTTTCCTCATTACTTTGGCACCTTTGCTGAAAATCAAATTACTATATAAATGTGGTTCTATTTCTGGGAGCTTTATTCCTTCCCATTGATTTATTTGTCAATTCTTAGCTAGTACTTCTCTGTTTTGATTACTGTAACTATAGTAAGTCTTGAAGTCAAGTTGTGTAAGACTTCCTTTTTTTTTTTTTTTTTTTAAGTAAGATCTTTTTGGCTATTCTAGGCCACTACATTTCCATATAAGTTAAGAGTTAGTTTGGTGATTTCTTAAAAAAAAAAAAAAGCCTCTTTGAATATATAGATAAATTTAGGGAGAATTGCAATATCAAAGCATTTGGTTTTCTAATGTGTAAATGTCACATATCTCTTTATTTACTTAAGTCTTCTTTAATTTCCCTCAGAAATGTGCAGTTTTCGATGAAGGGGTATTGCCCATCTTTTGTTAACCTCATTCCCAAGTATTTTGTGTTTCTTGGTGTGATTATAAATGACATTTAAGATTAAAGAATTTTCATATTGATTGATGCTAGTATATAAAAATACAATTGTTAGTCAACAGTATATAAGTTTATCCAGAGTACATAAGTCTGGGTCCAATCAGGAGAAAGTAACTGCACAGTAATTTGAACAGGCAAAGTTTAATATAAAGAACTATTAACTATAACGAGGGATTACAACAACGAGGGATTGGCTAGTAAGAAATAAAAAAAATTCTAAACTACGCAAGAATAAGAGTTCCAAGCAGCAGCCTCCATGCCCTGATACAGAGCACCCAGAGAAGAGACCCTCTCCCTCTCTGGGGCAGAGATCCAGAACTTGCCAGATAGGACACATCTTCAGCTCACTGGATGGCAGAGAATATGCTGAGTGCAATGTTGGTAGAACATGCTGGAAGTCCACTCTGAGGAGCCAGGAAAGCTGTTCACTAGAAGGCGTCTCATTGGCTTCTCACTACTCACTACAAACTGCCAAGGGTCCTGGAGAAGGGGTGAGTGAGCACAGCCCTAGAGTGACTTTGTTACTAAGCTGGCAGAAGAGGAGTGACAGTGATGTTGTAGAGGAAGCTTCTGGTTACCGGGGGCTGCTCAGCCACTGTCACCGCTGGAGAAAGGTGCTAGAGTAGCCATGTGTGTTTTAGGAGCCTGGTGCTAGACAAGCTGCCCTCAGGACAAGTACTTGCCCAACAAGCACGCGGGAACCAGAGAGCAAAACTCTTCTTCTGTAATGTCTCTCCAGTGCTCTCTACCGACTGTCATGGGGGGAAAAATACTTAAAAGGCCCAGATCTATTTTCAGGGAGCAGGCTGAAAGGAAGAATTTGGAGATTAGGAGCAATAACTTGATAACAGGCACACTCTGGCATTGTTAAATTCACTGTTTAGTCTTGTAGTTTTCCTTTGTAGATTCTTTAGGGTTTTCTGCATGAACAATCATTTAATCCACAGAGACAACTTTGCCCTTTCCTTTCCAATCTGTATGTTTTTGTTAAGCATCTTTATCAAGATGTAATTATCATACAAAAAATTGCATATATTTAGTGTATACAATTTGATGATTTTGGACATATGCACACACCCATGAAACCATCACCATAATCACCACAATAATAGATCTCCATTACTTCCAAAAGTTTCTTTTTGCCTTATGTCCCTGTGTGTGTGTGTGCATGTGCATATTTTGGCAAGAACACACAACCTAATGTATCAAATTTTTAAGTCCACAATACAGCATTGATGATCTGTACAGCAGATCTCTAGTCTAATTCATCTTGAACAACTGAAACTTTGTTATCGATTGAACAAAATTTCCCATGGCTAACCACTGTTCTATTTTCTGCTTCTATGAATTTGACTATTTTAGGCACCTCATGTAAGTGGAATCATGAAATATTTGTCCTGTGATTGACTTATTTCACTTAGCATAGTGTCATTGGGTTCATCCATGTTGTCACAGATGGCAGAATTTCCTTATTTCTTTAAGGCTAAATATTTTATTGTATGTATATACCACATTTTTAAAATTCATTTATCTAGTGATGGACATTTGAGTTGTTTTAATATTTTGGCTATTGTGAATAGGGTTGTCATTAATATAAGAATACACATATATCTTTAAGATTCTGATTTTAATTATTCTGGGTCTATAGCCATAAGTGAGCTTGTTGGAAGCTATGGTAGTTCTTTTTAATTTTCTTGAGGTACTGAAATACTGTTTTCCATAGTAGCTGCACAATTTTACATTCCCACCAACAGTGTAGAATGGTTCCAATCTCTACAGTGGAATCATGAAATATTTGTCCTGTGATTGGCTTCACCAACATTTTTTAATGTACTCTTTGGTAACAGCCATGGTAACTAGTGTGCGGTCATATCTAATTGTGGTTTTGATTTGCATTTCCCTGATGATTAATGATTTTAAATATGTTTTCATATGCCTGCTGGTTATCTGTATGTCATCTTTAGAGGAATACCTATTCAAATCTTTAAAAAAATCTTTAAAATATTTTTTGCTATTGAGTTGTAGGTGTTTCTTACACATTTTGTATTTTAACTATTTATAAGATTATGGTTTGAAAATATTTTCTCCCATTCCCTAGGTTGTCTTTTCGCTCTCTTGTTTCCTTTGCCCTACAGAAGCTTTTTAGTTTGATGTAGTCCCACTTATCTATTTTTGCTTTTGTTGCTTGTGTTTTTGGTGTCATTTCTAAGAAATCATTGCCAAGACCAATGTAAAAAATTTCCCCTATGTTTTCTTCTAGCAGTTTTATAATATCATGGTTTTACATTGAAAGATTTAATGCATTTTGAGTTTATTTTTGTGTATGGTGTAAGATAGAGGTCCAATTTCATTTTCTTTGCATGTAGATATCCCGTTTTTCCAACACTATTTGTTGAAGGGACTATCTTTTCCCCATAGTGTATTCTTGGCACCCTTGTTGAGGATAAGTTGACTGTACATGTGTGGGTTTATCTGGGCTCTCTGTTCTGTTCCATTGGTCTATATGTCTTTATGCCAGTATATTGTGTTCTAACTACTTTGTCTTTGTAATTATTTTGAGATCAGGAGGTGTGATGCCTCCAGTTTTGTTGTTTATTTTTTTTCAAGACCACTTTGGCTATTCTGCATCTTTTCTGCTTCCATATGAACTTTAGGATTGTATTTCTCTATTTCTGTAAAAAAATCCCGTTAGGGGTTTGATGGGGGATAGTATTGAATCTGTAGATTGCTTTCAATATTGAGTCTTCTAATCCACAAACAAGGGATGACTTTCCATTTATTTGTCTTCTTTAAATTTTATTCATTGATATATTATGGTTTTCAGTGTACAAGTCTTTCACCTACTTGGTTAATTTATTCCTAAATATTTTTAATACTATTGTAAATGGAACATTTCCTTAATTTCTTTTGGATAGTTCATCATTAGTGTATAGAAATGCAACTGATTTTTGTGTGTTGATTTTGTATTCCACAACTTCACTGAATTTGTTTATTACTTCTGACAGTTGTGTGTGTGTGTATATGAAATCTTTAGGAGTTTTACATATAGGGTGATGTCATCTGGAAACACAATTTTATTAATTCCTTTTCAATTTAGATGCCTTTTATTTGTTTTTCTTGCCTAATTGCTCTAGCTAGGACTTGCAATACTATATTGTGCAGAAGTGGCAAGAATCAAGAGTGGACATTCTTGTCTTGTTCTTGGTCTTTAGAGGAAAATCTTTTTCACCATTGAGTACAATGTAAATTGTGGGATTTTTATATATGGTATTTATTATATTGAGATACATTCCTTCTATACCTAGTTGAGAGTATTTTCATGAATAATTACCACCTTTTGTCAACATCTTTTTTCTTTTTCAGCATCTACTGAGATGAAGATTTTTTTCCTTTGTTAATATGATGTATCACATTAATTGATTTTTATATGTTCAACTATCCTTGCTTTCCAGAGATAAATCCAATTTAGTCATGGGATATGATCCTTTTAATATGTGGTTAAATTTAGTTTGCTATATTTTGTTGAGTTTTTTTTTGTGTGTGTGTATGTGTGTGTGTGGCTATGTTTATTAGGGATATTGGACTAGAGTTTCATTTGTGTTTGTGTGTGTATGTGTAGTGTCTATCTGGCTTTGGTAACTGGGTAAAAATGACCTCAAAAATTAATTTGGAAGTGTTCCTTCTTCAACTTTTGGAAGAGTTTAAGAAATATTGGCATTAATTCTTCTTTAAATGTTTGATAGAATTTACCAATGAAGCCTTCTGGTCCTGGCTTCTATTTTTTGTTGTTGTTGGGAGATTTTGGATTACTAATTCAAACTTCTTACTAGTTACAGGTCCATCCAGATTTTCAATTTCTTCATGATTCATTTCTTGTAGTTTGTATGTATTTAGGAATTTATCCATTTCTTTTAGGTTATCAAATTTGTTGGCATATAATTTTTCATAGTAGTCTCTTATGATCTCTTTATTTTTGTAGTATCTGTTGTAATATTTCTTCTTTCATTTCTGGTTTTATTTATTTGAATTTTCACTTTTTTTCCTTAGTCAAGCTAAAGGTTTGTGAATTTTGTTTACCTTTCCAAAAGATGATCTGTCAATGTCATTGATATTTTTTCTTGTTTTTCTAGTCTTTATTTTTGCTCTTATCTTTATTTCCTTCCTTCTGCCAACTTTGGACTTAGTTTTTCTCTTTTTCTCTTTCTTTCCCTAGTTCCTTGAGGATAAAGTTAGGCTGTTTATTTAAAATATTTCTTCTTTTTAAAAGGTAGACATTTATTGCTGTAAGGTTCTCTTTTAGTACTGCATTTTATAGATTTTGGTATATTTTATTTGCTTCAAGTTATTTTCTAATTTCTTTTTTAACCCAGTCATTGCTTGGGAGTGTATTGTTTAATTTCCACATATTTGTGAATTTTCCACTTTTCTTTCTGTTATTGATTTCTAGTTTCATTCCCTGTGGTCAGAAAAGATACTGGGTATGATTTTAAAGTTCTTAAATTTGTTGAGACTTGTTTTGTGTCCTAACATGTGGTATCTCCTGAGGAATATTTAATATTTACTTGAGAAGAATGTGTATCCTGGTTTTGTGTTTATTTGTTTGTTTTGTTTGTTTATTTCTTTGCAGGGTGGAAAATTCTGTGTATGTTCTGTATAGGCTTGTTAGGGCCATTGGTTCTGTAGTGGAGTTTGAGTCCTTTGTTTCCTTAGTGATGTTCTGTCTGGTCGGGCTATCCAATATTGAAAATGTAGTTGAAGTTTACTATTATTGTATTGTTATCTATTTCTCCCCTCAGATCTGTCAATGTGTTCTTTATATATTGAGGGGTTCTGGTGTTGAGTGCATATATATTTATAGTTGTTATATTTTCTTTATGAATTGACTTTTTAATTATTATATAATAACCTTCTTTGTCTCTTGCACAGGTTTTGATTTAAGTGTTCTGTCTTTTGGTTACCATTTGCATGGACTGTCTTTTGCATGGAATATTCACATTCAGTCTATATATGCCTTTAATTCTAAAGTGAATCTCTTGTACACAACATATGTTGGATCTTGTTTTTATTTTATCCTTTTAGCCACTCTATGTCTTTTGATTGGAGAGTTTAATCTATTTATTTTTCAAGTGATTATTGATAGGTAAGAACTTACTATTAACATATTGTTAATTTTTTTCTGTTTGATTTGTAGTTCTTTTGTCCCCTTTCTCCTCCTTTGCCATTTTCCTTTGTGATGTTGACTTTTTATAATGATATGTTTTGATTTCTTTCTCTTTTTCTTTTATGTATCTAATTTAGATATTTTCTTTGTGGTTACCACAGGGCTTACATAAAATATTTTACAGTTTTAACTGTCTATTTTAAGCTGATAATAATTTAACTTCAATTGCATACAAAACCTGTACACTTTTACCTTTCTCCCCAAACAGTTTGTGTTACTGATGTCACAATTTACATCTTTTTATATTGTGCATTTGTTAACACATTTTTGTATTTATAGTTAGTACTATTTTCTTTTAACTTTTACACTAGAGTTAAAAGTGATTTACTCAACCCCATTACAGTATTATATTATACTGTATTTGTCTGTATATTTCCATTTGTCAATGAATTTTGTACCTTTGTATGCCTTCATGTTGATATTTAATATTTTTTTCTTTCAACTTAAACAACTTCCTTAACTCCCTTTAGCCTTTCTTGTAAGGTAGGTATAGTGGTAATGAAACCCCTCAGTTTTTGTTTGTCTGGGAAAGTCTTTATTTCTTCTTCATTTCTGAAGGATGGTTTACTAGATATAGTTTTCTTGCTTGGCAGGTTTTATCTTTCAGTACTTTTAATATATCAGCCCATTCCTTTCTTTCTTGAAGATTTCTTCTGAATAATTTACTGATTGTCTTATGGGGGCTTCCTTGTATGTGATGACTTGTTTTTCTCTTACTGGTTTCAAAATCTTCTTTGTCCTTGACATTAAGAATTTGATGATAAAGGGCGCCTGGGTGGCTCAGTTAATGTAGTGGCTGCCTTTGGCTTAGGTCATGATCCCCGGGTACTGGAACTGGGCTCCATGTCAGGCTCTCTGCTCAGTGGGGAGACTGCTTTTTGCTTTCCTTTAGCTTGCTGCTCCCCCTTCTTGTGCTCTCTTTCTCTGCAAAAATAAATAAATAAAAATCTTTTTAAAAAATTTAAAAATTAAAAAAAAAGAATATCAGCAATTTCGATGATAAAGTGTTTTAATATAATCTTTGGATTAATTCTTTTAGGCTACTTTAAGTTTTATGAATCTGGATGTCCATTTTCCACCCAAGATTTGGGAAATTTTCAGCCATTATTTCTTTAAGTAAGCCCTATACTTCTTTATCTCTCTTGTCTCCTTCTGGGACTCCCATAATGTGTATCACAGTTTTATTGCTAGTGTCCCATAATTCTCTTAGGCTTTTATTAGTTTTTAAAAATTCTTTTCTCTTTTTTGTCTTCTGAGTGTGTAATTTCAAATGATTTGTCTTCAAGTTCTCTGATTCTTTCTTCTGCTTGATCAAGTCTGATGTTGAATTCCTTAGTGAATTTTAAAATCAGTTATCGTCTTCTTTAGCTCTATGATTTTTGTTTGGTACTTTTTAGTATTTGTTTAAATTTCTGCTGATATTCTCATTTTGTTCATATATATTGTTTTCCTAATTTTGTTTAGTTGTCTATCTTTGTTCTTTGGCAACTCACTGAACTTCCTTATGATGACTATTTTGCGTTTTTTTTTTTTTTTTGGTCAAACAATGCATAGATCTCCATTTCTTTAGGGTCAATTAATTCCTCGGGATTTATTTTGTTCCTTTGTTTGTGTTGTATTTCCTTGTGCTTCATTTTTCTCTAGTTTTGTATTGGTGTCTGTATATTTGAAGAAAAAGCCATCTTTCCCAGATTTTATAGACTGGTTTGACTGAGAAGACATGCACCAGTCAGACTGGCTAGAGATTCTTGTTCTTTGTTGCTAGCTGCCCTAGGTGTCTAATCTTTCATTTTCTTTCATGAACCCATAATCTCTTGCTCCCTCTGGTGTCTGAGTATGTCACTTCCTTCAGAGTTCTGTGTGACATGAGGAAACCAGCTCTTTGGGAAGTGTACTGAAAGGCTGGGGATATTGGATTCAAATTCAAATAATCTCTCTTTCCTAGAGAAAAGTCCTCATTCATTTGTTGTATCTGAACCTCATAGAACTGAACTGGCTGTGGGAAGTGGGAAGGTTCCCTTTGGACTAGGTGCCCCGGGTCTCTGAACTCTAGTTTTTTCTCAGTTCTCTGTGAAGCGAGACAGAAAGTAGCCCTTGGAAAGTGCCCTGAAAGTCAGGAGTACATTGGGGGACCTTGGATGTTTACCCCAATCTCTTGCCCCTTTCCCAGGGAGAAGTGAGATCTCTCTTGGCACTGAGCTGGGTTTGCTTGGGAAAGGGCTGACTTGAGTAGGGTGAAATTGCTCTTACTTATTTCAATGTATAGCCAAATAATACTGCAGAATTTATGTACCATTTTACCTTTCCACTTGTAGCATGTGAAAAGGCATTTTCTTCATATTTTGGAATGATGATGGGAATTTTTAAAATTTTCCAACAAAACAGGTGACTAGCAGTATCTCATTGTTATTTTAATTTTCATCTTTTTTATAGTAGTGCAGGGGAGTATTTTTTATATTTATTAGATAAAGGGTTAATATATATAAAATATGTACTTCTCTGAATTACCTATTTATTTCTTTTACAGATAATTTTCTCTGAAGTTTGTCATTCATCTTATACATTGTTTTATAATTGGTGTTAGTATGGTTTTATGTTGAGAATACCAATACAAGTACTAAAATTAGATGAAAAATATCATCTGGTGTTCTCTCTTTTACTTTTCATAAGTACAAAGTACCCTTTGGAAAAGTAACACAAAGCAGGTTGCTAGACAGAGAAGACAAGCAAAGTAAAGGAGCTTGAATATCAGCAAATTCTGGTGTTAAAAAAATTCATCTAATATATTTTTGGTGGATGAAAATTTTCTTATCTTCCTTGAGTAACAAAACTTTGAGTTAATTGCTCTTTATACAAACACTTTTTGTTTACTAAAAAAGATGATATTATTAGGATAATACAAGATTAAATCATACTTAATATTAGTTAAATGTTTCTACATCAAATAAAATGTCTAAGTATTCCCCTTTCACATATAAATCTTTTGGTAATTGAGATATGTCAATATTATTTGTGATTTCTTCCTCATGAAATTATTTTGAAGTAAAAGTCAAACTGCTGGGTTGATGTACTTTAATACATAACATTTGTTTTGTTGGATCTTATAAAGTTATTTTTATCACTAACACTTACAGTTTTGGGGAATTGTATGCTTTTGGGAATATTTAATAACACAAGCTAAACAAACCTAAATACAACCTTCTCCCCCCCCCCCCCAGTTTTACTGAGAAATAATTAACATAATTCACTGTGTATGTTTAGAGTATACAGTGTGATGTTTTGATTTACATATATTGTGAAATGATTATTGCAATATGTTTAGCTAACATCCATCTTCTCACATAGGTACAATAAAAAGAAAAAAGAAAAAAAGAGACATTCTCTCTTTGTAATGAGAACTCAGGAAATTTATTTTCTCTCTATTTTTAAAAAAATTTGTTTTAGAGAATGAGAGTGAGAGAGAGAGAGAGAGAGGGAGGGTGGGGAGGGCCAGAGGGAGAGAAAGAAAATTCCAAGCAGACTCCCTGCTGAGCACAGGGCCTGATGTGGGGCTCAGTTTTATGACCCTGAGACCATGACATGAGCCAAAACCAAGAGTCCCTGCTCAACAGACTGAGCCACCCAGGCACCCCAGGATTTGCTCTCTTAATAACTTTCCTATATATTATAAGCAGTATAAGTTATATGTACTATATGTGGTTATGCACATATTATACAGCAGTTAGTTACAGTCTTCATGCTGTACAATTGATCTCTGGTACTTATTTACCTTATAACTTGAAGTTTATACCTTTTAACCTCCGAGGAAATCCCTTATGCTCTTGCTAGCTCATAGTTTTTTTTTTTTTTAAAGGTTTTATTTATTTATTTGACAGACAGAGATCACAAGTAGGCAGGGAGGCAGGCAGAGAGAGAGGAGGAAGCAGGCTCCCTCCTGAGCAGAGAGCCCAATGCGGGGCTCGATTCCAGGACCCTGGGATCATGACTTGAGCTGAAGGCAGAGGCTTAACCCAATGAGCCACCCAGGTGCCCTTAACTCATAGTTTTTAAAAAATATTTTATTTTATTTAGTATTTCAATGTATTTTCGCATTGTGAGGCATTTTTAGTTCATCTAGTCTGCCGTATTGCTGAAAACAGGTCAATATAGTTTTTAAAGCTGACATGGCTTTTAAGGTTAATCTAATCCAATGGTTTATTTTTTAGATTAGTAAATCAAGATCCTGAGAGTTTATCTGAACTCACTTGATTTGTCTGATGTCACATGTTACACAAGTGACAACAACAGTTCTCTAAATCAGGGCTTCTGACCCCCAACTCCAGTGTTCTTTCTCCTACATTAATGGCCAAAGAACTAGTTAGAGGCCAATTTGGTTTACCACCTGTTTTTATGTGTGTTTCAAGATTTCTTTTCCTTTAGTGCCCATGGTTCTTGGTCATGCAGCTTTGAATAATGAGGAGGTAAATCAGACAAAGGGGGGTGGGCAGCAAAGCAAAGTTTATTGAGCGATAGTACAAAGCTCCCAAAGAGGGAGGGGACCCAAGAGGTTTGCTGTTGGAGTTTCTAAGTCTAAGGGGTTTTATGAGATTGTTGGCAGGCTGTTTTAGTCTGATTAACCCTCCCTGTGCCTGTCACCCAATCAGATTTTTGTCTAGATGCTCATCTACCTATCAGGGAGTTGTTTAGGTTAGAAAGAGTGGAGGTCTCCTTTCAGGGTTGTGTAGAATAGCAAGATGAGGTCTTTTCCTTTTAAGATTAGTTTCCTCTTGGGACAGGGCCCCTTGCCCCTGCCTGCCTTTCTTCCAACTATCCTCCATTACATGGTCTGTGAGCTACAAATGGTATTTCTATTTTTAAGTGATTGAAACAATTTTTAAAGAATCACATTTCCTGACATGTAAAAAATATATGGATTTCAAATTTCAACATCCATAAATAAGTCTTACTGAATCACAGTCACACTCATTCATTTATGTGTCATCTATGGCTGCTTTTGTGCCACCAAGCGGAGTTGAGTAATTGCAACAGAGATTATATGGTCTGCAGATCCTAAAATATTTGCTGTCTGGGCATGCACAGACAAATTGTGGACCCTTCCTCTGGTACACATTGTCTTCACTTTCAAGGAAGCCAAAAAATAAAATTCTTTATTGGGCCTCCAGAGGGAGACATTGAGGAGGGTCTTCAGTTAGGTTTAGTTTGTTTTGAGTCATATCAGACACTAATGATTTTATGTACAATTCACAATATTTCAAAATTTTAATCCTATATTCAAAGGTTGTATAACTCAAAGTATGCATGGGAAACATGGATAACATTGTGAAAAGCAGCTCAAAACTCACATAATACACTAAGAGGACTGAAATTAGGCTGCATTGCTGCTCAACAGATGGATAGGAGGAAGTGAGTTCGGGTTGTCATTGAGGGATGATTTGTAGAATGTCATGCTCAAGTTTTGGAGGTTGAGAACTCAAAAGCCTATAAGAGCCTTTCCATCTCTAGAATCAAGCTGATCTGGGTTCTAATTCTTGTTCTGCCCCTTAATACTTTGTGGTAGTAAACACTCACACAATTCCTTTTAGCCTAATTTTTCACATGGATAATATTCCATTCATTTAAATACATGGGCCATTTGGAACATAAGGTAATTTTGTCATTTCACAAAAAGAAATTATAAAAACTTGAGTATGTTTTTAGGAAAGTAAATGCAATAGTCAAATGTCTACCTGTAATAGTTTATTTGGTTTTAGACATTTTAAATTGCATATACTAGATTCAAAAGTAGTATTTTATTCAATTCTCACTCTTTCAGAAATAATTTTATTCAGATTTTTTGTAAGTGACAATGTCATCAACTAGAGTAATTTTTTCAGTTATCTAACACAGTTTTCAGGAGCATATAATTTTACTTTCATTTTGTTGTTTGAGATATGGTACTTTTGAATCTGAGTATGACGTTATCCCTGGAAATTTTATCCAGGCTACAGTTTCTCATTCACATACTGGTATGGCTCATGGTCCTTTACACATTTGTGATTTCTACCATTTAACTACTTGTTATATTGTTTTCTATTAATTAAAAAAAAAATTTGTAGCAGAGCCCAAGAGTGCAAGAGCCCCTAGTTTCAAGGGTTCCAAATACACCAGGTTTGGCCACTTGTGTCTGACAACATCTAACGATGGAGAGAAGAGTCGTAGTGAAACCAGAAAGGAATTTATTTCAGTGAGCCCAACACCAGGAAGACAGCAGATTGACATCTCAAAGATTGTCTACAAAGTGCTGAAAATACTTCCAGGTTTATCTAAGGAAAATGTGGGGAAAAGGTTGGTGAGTACATGCAGGTTGGCAGTGCAGGTCAGGTCCATCATTGTCTTAGGGTCAATTGCTAGGCGTCTTCCTGGCTATAGGCAGTCCTTATTGCTTGAGGGGACAGTTTGGTTACCATCACCTGGATGCTTTGCATGAGTTAAGAGATAAGCTGGAAAGAAGAATTTAATCATTTAGAAAGTACAAACTGAGGTCAAAATGGAGTAGTTGAAGTCCTCTTTCACTTTGGGATAATTGTACAGTTGCACACAGTTTTAAGAAATGATGCAGAAGGATCCTGTGTCTCTTTACCCAGTTTCCTCCAAAATGGTAACATTTTGCAAAACTATAGTATAATATTATAATCAGAAAATTGACACTGATACAATCTACTGAGATTATTCAGATCTCCCAAGTTTTGCATGTACTCATGTGTGTTTGTGCGTTTACCTCTATACAGTTTTATTACATATTTAAGTTTGTGTGTCTACTGTCAGTGTCTAACTACAGGACAGTTCTGTCACCACAAGAATCCTTCTGGTTGTTCTTTAATAGCCACGCCCACCTTCCACCACCCATTCCTAACCTCTGGCAACCAATAATCTACTCTATTTCCATAATTTTGTTACTTCAAGAATGTTACATAAATGGAATCATACATGTATAAACTTTTGGGGTTGGCTTTTTTTCACTCAGCATAATTCTCTTGAGATCCATCAAAACTCTCATCTGTATCAACAGTTTGTTCCTTTTTACTGTTGAGTTGTACTGTATACTATGGATTTGTCGCAGTCTATTTATTAGTCCATTTACCCATTGAAGGACATCTGGGTCGTTTCTAAAATTTAACTTTTATAAATAAATCTGCTACGAACAGTCACAAACAGTTTTTGTCTAAATCAAGTCTCCATTTCTTTTGTGTGTTTTTTTCAAAAGACTTAGTCATTTATTTTAGAAAGAGAGAGAAAGAGAGAGAGCGAGCTCTCGTGAACATGAGTCGGGGGAGAGGGAGAGGGAGAAGGAAAAAGAGAGAGAAGCAGATTCCCTGCCAAGTGCAAGTGGAGCCTGAGGCAGGGCTCAACCTCATCCCTGAGATCATGACCCCAGCAGAAATCAACAGTTGACTGCTCAGCTGACTGAACCACGCATCCCGTTATTTCTTTTGTTTTTAAAATGATCTTTAGAAGGTCATCAACTTCCAACATTTGCAATTTTGAGTTCATGACTCCAAGAATTTGTTTATTCACTCCTCAAATACTTCTTTTCTATGTGCTGGGTACTGTTGTGGGTGCAGAAATATGTAGATGAACAAGTTCTTGTTTTCTTGAAGCTTACATTCTCATGAAAACTGACAGGTCAAATATATGTATATAACTCTTTTATATAGTATAATTATAATTATTAAAAGGGCTTTAAAGGATGCTACCTTTTGCTTGTTGTTGCTTATCCTATCAGTTGACTTGTGGCCATCAAAAACCGGCATTAATGGGGTCTCTTCTGGCTTATATGTTTTCTCTAATCAGTACTTTGTTATTCAAAATAAAGTCATTGAAAGAGTAACAGGTAATATGAAGAATTTCTTAAGGACTTGAATGAAGCCAACTTCCTTTTTTCTAAGGGATGCTTTGAGACAAAATATTGCCTTATATTTAGGCTCATGCTGTCTTGTCTTGCAATATACCATAGTACACCAAAGATTTAATGATGCTCTGGGGTATGACAGTGTGTGTGTATGTTGCTGTTGTCCTGTGTAAAAGCAAATTGTCTTTCATCTTCTTTTCAGCTAGGGTTTAAAAGATTGCATTTGTTAAATCATGTTCCAGAGGTTGTATTAATCTGTTCCAGCGAAGATATCACCACCAGTAGGTTTAATTTAGTCTACTAGTTGTTTAAATTTACAGCAGGGTATTGTCATTTGCTTAATCCATCTTATTTCTGTATGGGCCCTATAAGTAAATTATAGGGATATGGTGATAACCATCTCTTTGCATCCTTTATGTATTTGATGGTGATGCCAATCTTTGTAATTCCTCCTGACATGGAGTTTTTCCTTTGATTTACATTCTTGGTCAGAGTGGGGACAGTTTCAGGAACTTCTACTTGGTCCTTCTTAACAAAATAGCTATTACTTCACTGGACAGGGAAGCCACGTGAGGGTCCTGTCAATTTTGCATATACGCATCACATTTATGTACTCAGTGGCCAAAGAATTAACCATATCTTCCCTGTGAGATGAATCTGGTGAAGGCTACAGATATCATCTGACCTTGATAAGCTCTCACTCTGAAAGAGAGGCCATAATGGTATTTTGGGGCCCTGGTTTCCATGTTGGCTCAGATGCTGCACTTAGTTGTATTCCAAGGATTTGTTTACTCTCCTTTTCTCAATTCCCAGATACTCTGGTAAGTGGCCACAGCTCTTTTGGGAGAAAGATGGGGGAAATGAATATCATATATGCTTGAGTTGTCATGGCAGAGTACTTTCTTGACAACTACATGGCTTAGATATGAAAACTGGTGTGGGATTAAAAATTTACACTGTGGCAACTGGTGTCCATGCTTGTGATTTTTGTTTGTTTTTTGTTATATGAGTCAAGTAACACTCAAATTGACTACTCATATTTTTTGCCCCAGAAATACCATTTCTGTTAACTATTTGTTATTACCACAGATTCCTGTGGATTAAGCCACCTGGTTGTCACTGCAGACTTGTCCACCATTATGTCCACCATGTGGCTTCTGTCATTCCAGAATCCCACCGTCTCTATTTTACTACATGGTGGAATTATATCCTGTCTACAATAGAAGCTATTGTTCTCTCACCAGTGATTTTTTTTTTTAAACTGAAGAAATGTATTATTGAAAGTTTTTGTAGGAAGAGAATATTCTCTGGGTCTTCCTGAGGAACACAGTCAAGTGGTAAGTTCTTTGGAGTCACATAAATCCATTCTAATATGCCCATCACCATTAGTCTTCTGAGTCCTTCCTCAATATTCTGCCAAGGCAGTTCTAGCATCTCTGCTCTCTTTGCTATGGTCCTGTCTAAACTTTAAGGAGCCATTGCAACAATATAGTAGGACCAGCTCAAGATGTCTTTACTAGGTTGTTAAACTCAATTCATGGGTGACATCTCCTATATTAATATAATTAATATAATTCCTAATTCCTAATTAATACAATTCCTCGTTCAAGCATCTCCCCCCCCACCCGATTTATTTATTTATTTGAGAGAGAGAGAAAACAGGGGAAGAGCAAAGGGAAAGGGAGGGAAGATAATCTCAAGCAGACTCACTGCAAGAATGGATCCCAAGGTAGGGCTTGATCCCACAACCCTAAGATCATGACCTGAGCTGAAATGAAGAGTGGAACTGGTTCCTCTCCTGGTTCAGGCATCTGAAGATTCATTCCCATAGGTGCTGTTTTCTTTTTTACCAATACATCTTAGTCAGCTCCCACAAAACTTCTTGTGTAAACACTATTCTTCCCAGAGGAGGGACTATATTTCTTTACTAAGGGTGTGTTGCAACTTGACCTTGGTTATTGGTTGGGAGTCAGCAGCGGGGGCTGGGAGGTAATCTTTTAAGAATCTCCTAAAAAAGATAAGCTGCTTTCTTTTAGCAAGGAGGAGAGAGATGTTTCCACTGGCCTGGAGAGTTCTGGAGTATCTGGCGTCATCTACTGAAATATGCTCTTAGTTGGTTTCAGGGTCCCACTTTATCCCTCTCTGGAAACCTGCCTTGGTGTAGGAGACCTGTTAAGTTTGTGCTTTGGTCTTTTGTATACTCTGTTACCCTGCCAACAAAATCCTGGTCTTGTGATCTACTCTGCAGCTACAGAAGATAAGGGTGTCTTTAAACATTGCCAGGGCATGTCTGACTTTCTCAAGAAGCCTTGAGTTTATAGTGGGCTAACTTGAACCTAACATTTTTTTTTTTTTTCCCAAGACCTCTGAAACGGTTTATCATAGTCAGCCAACTCTGCAAGCATTATGAATACCAATTCAAAAACCATTCAAAAACTATTGCTTCTACCCATGCCAAAGCATCACTCATCTGTGTTTCCTTTTTGTCGACCACTGGTGAAGATGTTAGTTATTGTGATGTTACTGTATGGCAGGTATTATCCACCCCACATTTAGTGTCAACTGTCAGCCTGAGACAAGAGTTTGGATATAGGTTGCTTGTTTTAGGAAGTGATGTCATGGAGTAGAATCGGGGGTCTTGAAGGGGGAAAGAAAGCCAATACAAGAGTACACTGTAAGCTGTCACCTCTGTGGACAACTGGGACTCAGTACTGCTCTGAGTGATGAACTCTGCCTCAGAATTACCCTAGAAGGCAGAAAGAGGAGCACTTAACCTACCAGCTCCTGAATCCCTGATGGTTAAGGATTGCTCCACGCAGTTATCTCCCTGTATTTGCATGTTTATACACATGCCCCGTGGGTTTCCACAGACATCTCAAGCATAGCTCAGAGACATGAGGGCAGAAAACAAGGATAAGAATTTCAGTGGAGGCAAGACATTACTGGATTTGCCATATATAAGGTGGTTGTCACAGGAAAGACCGGGATGAAGGTGGGCCAAGAGAATGTAAGGGGCAAGAGGTGCCCTTTTTGTCACTTTGTCCCTCCTTTTCCTCCCTCCTCATTTTAATTCTTTGTATGTGCAAGATAATATGTTGGCTATTTTGCACTGGCCTTCTAACTTTCAAATGGCTGAAGTTTCTATCACTAGATTTACAATGGTTGCTACAGGTTATAATAGTCAGCATTCAGTAGGAATGTTTGAGTGTATAGGGAAGGAGATCAAGGCATATCAAGAACAATGGCTTCCAAGCATGATTAGGCAGATTGGGACCAGACTGTGAAACTGTTTTCACATATCCTAGGAAAATGAGAAAAATAAGAAAAATAAGAAAAATAAGGACAATAGAGTGCATAATTCATGAAGTGAAAAATGAACAATTAAAAGAACTGTACTGATCTTGAGATCACACCCTTAACTATTTTGAGATAGGCATATCTGTTTTGAAAGAGGAAATGATGTAAATAAATAGGTGTTTCTTAAATCTTTAAAACTAAAAAGTTTAAAAAAATTTTTTTAAAGTTTTTTTATATGATAAAATGGAAATTTGGTAATTTTTTACTTATCCTTTAAAAAGGTATTGGTCTACAGGATACCTAATTTTTTACTCTATTATTTATTTTATTTTAAATTTAAATTTAATTTAACTTAGTTTAAATTAAATTAAATTTAAATTCAATTGAATCAGCCAACACACAGTACATCATTAGTTTCAGATGTAGTGTTCAATAACTCATTAATTGCTTATAACACCTAGTGCTCATCACATCACATGCCCTTCTTAATGCCCATCACCCAGTTACCCCATTCACCACCCCTCCAGCAACCCTCAGTTTGTTTCCTAGACTTAAAAGTCTCTCATGGTTTTTCTCCCTCTCTGATGATCTCCCCCTCAGTTTTCCTTCCCTTACCTCCTGATCCTCTATGCTATTTCCCATTCTCCACATATAAGTGAAACCATATGATAATTTGACTTATTTTGTTCAGCATAATACTCCCCAGTTTCATCCATGTTAATGTAAATGGCAAATATAAATCCTTTCTGATAGCTGGGTAATATTCCATTGTATCTACGTATATTGTATATTAGATATATGGAACACACCTTCTTTATCCATTCATCTGTTGATGAAGTGGCTGCACCAACTTGCATTCCCACCAACAGTGTAAGAGGGTTGCCCTTTCTCCACATCCTCTTCAACACTTTGTTGTTTACTGTCTTGTTAAGTTTTGCCATTCTAACTGATGTAAGGTGGTATCTCAATGTGGCTTTGATTTAAATTTCCCTGATGGCTAATAATGATGAACATTTTTTCATGTGTCTATTAGCCATTTGTATGTCTTCATTGGAGAAGTGTCTGTTCATGTCTTCTGCCCATCTTTTGACTTGATTATCTGTTTTTTGGATGTTGAGTTTGAGTTCTTTTTTTAAAGATCTTATTTATGCCTGGGTGGCTCAGTTGGTTGGACGACTGCCTTCGGCTCAGGTCATGATCCCGGAGACCCGGGATCGAGTCCCGCATCGGGCTCCCAGCTCCACGGGGAGTCTGCTTCTCCCTCTGACCTTCTCCTTGCTCATGTTCTCTCTCACTGTCTCTCTCTCTCAAATAAATAAATAAAAAAAAATTTAAAAAAAAAAGATCTTATTTATTCATTTGACAAACAGAGATCACAAGTATGCAGAGAGGCAGGCAGAGGGAGAGAAAGGAGGAAGCAGGTTCCCTACTAAGCAGAGAGCCTGATGTGGGGTTTGATCCCAGGACCCTGGGGTCATGACCTGAGCCAAAGGCAGAGGTTTTAACCCACTGAGCCACCAAGGCACCCCAAGAAGTTCTTTATATATCTTGGATATCAGTCTTTTGTCTGTAGTGTCATTTGTAAATATCTTCTCCCATTCAGTATGTTGGCTTTTTGTTTTGTTGACTGTTTCCTTTGCTGTGCAAAAGCTTTTGATCTTGATGAAGTCCCAAAAGTTCATTTTCGCCTTTGTTTCCCTTGCCTTTGGAGATGCATCTTGAAAGAAGTTGCTGTGGCTGATGTTGAAGAGGTTACTGCCTATGTTCTCATCTAGGATTCTGATGGATTCCTGTCACATAATGAAGTCATTCATCCATTTTGAGTTTATCTTTGTGTATGGTGTAAGAGTGGTCGAGTTTCATTCTTCTATATTCTGTCTAATTTTCCCAGCACCATTTATTGAAGAGACTATCTTTTTTCCACTGGATATTTTTTCCTGCTTTTGTAAACCGTATTTTCTTTATCCATTCAGCTGTTGATGGACATTTCAGCTCTTTCTACAGTTTGGTTATTGTGGACATTGCTGCTATGAACGTTGGAGTGCAGGTGCCCCTTCAGATCACTACATTTATATCTTTGGGGTAAATACCTATTAGTGCATTTGCTGGGTCATAGGGCAGCTCTGTTTTTAACTTCTTGAGGAACTTCCATACCGTTTTCCAGAGTGGCTGTACCAGCTTGCATTACCACCAGCAGGGAAAGAGTGTTCCCCTTTCTCTGCATCCTTGCCAACATTTGCTGTTGTTAATTTTAGCCATTCTGATTGGTTTAAGGTGGTATCTCTTTGTGGTTTTGATTTGTATTTCCCTGATGCCAAGTGATATGGAGAGTTTTTTCATGTGTCTGTTAGCCATTTGTATGTCTTTTTGGAGAAATATCTGTTCATGTCTTCTGCCCATTTCTTGATTGGATTTTGTTTTTTGGGTGTTGAGTTTGAAGAGTTCTTCATAGATTTTGGGCACTAGTCCTTTATCTGATATGTCATTTGCAAATGTCTTCTCCCATTCTGTAGGTTGCCTTCTAGTTTTGTTGACTATTTCCTTTGTTGTGCAGAAGTTTTTATCTTGATGAAGTCCTAATAGTTCATTTTTGCTTTTGTTTCCCTTGCCTTTGGAGACCTATCTAGCAATATATTGCTGTGGCCAAGGTCAAAGAGGTTGCTGCCTGTGTTCCACTCTAGGATAATGATAGATTTCTGTCTCATAGTTAGGTCTTTCATCCATTTTGAAAGAAATGGATGGTGTAAGAAAAAGGTTCAATTTTTTGTGTGTGTGTGGTGTAAGAAAAAGGTTCAATTTCATTTTTCTGCATGTGGCTATCCAATTTTCCCAGTGCCGTTTATTGAAGAGACTGTCCTTTATCCATTGGATAGTCTTCCCTGCTTTGTTGAAGATTAGTTGACTACAGAGCTAAGTGTCCATTTCTGAGTTCTCTATTCTGTTCCATTGATCTATGTGTCTGTTTTTGTGCCAGTACCATACACTCTTGATGATTACAGCTTTGGAATAGAGTTTGAAATATGGCATTGTAAAAACTTTGGTTTTCTTATTTAACATTCCTTTGGCTATTTGAGGTCTTTTCTGGTTCTATACAGATTTTAGGATTATTTGTTCCTTCTTTGTGAAAAGTGCTGATGGTATTTTGATAGGGGTTTCATTGAGTGTGTAGATTGCTCTGGGTAGCATAGAGATTTTAACAATATTTATTCTTCCAATCCATGAGCATTGAATGCTTTTCTATTTATTTGTGTCTTCCTCAATTTCTTTCATAAGTGTTCTGTAGTTTTTAGAATATAGATCCTTGACTACTTCAGTTAGGTTTATTCCTAGGTATCTTATGGTTTTTGGTGCGATTGTAAATGGGATTGATTCCTTAATTTCTCTTTCTTCTGTCTCATTGTTAGTGTATAACTAATTTCTGTGCATTGATTATATATCCTGCCACGTTGCTGAATTGCTCTATGAGTTCTAGCAATTTTGGGGTGGAGTCTTTTGGGTTTCCCACATAAAGTATCATGTCATCTGTGATGAGTGCAGGTTGACTTCTTCTTTACTAATTTGAATGCCTTTTATTTCTTTTTGTTGTCTGATTGCTGACATAGTACAAGAAGTCCTAGCCTCAGCAGTCCATTCTGACTGACAGCTTTGCTGGATAAAGTATTGTTGGCTGCCCGTTTTTCTTACTTAGTACTCTGAATATATAATGCCAGCCCTTTCTGGCCTGCCAGTTCTCTTTGGATACTTCTGATGCCAGTCTAATGTTCCTATCACTGTAGGTTAGGAATCTCTTGTCTTGAGCTGCTTTCAGGATTTTCTCTTTATCTCTGAAATTTACAAGCTTCACTATTATATGTCAGGATGTTCATCTGTTTTTATTGACTTTGGGAGGGGTCCTCTCTATGTCTTGGACATGAGTTCCTGTTTCCTTCTCCAGATTAGGGGGAAGTTCTCAGCTATGATTTGCTCAAATATACCTTCTGACCCCCTCTCCTCTCCCTCAGCACACCAATAATTCTCGTATTGTTTTGTTTTATGGCATTGCTGATATCTTGAAGCTTCCCCTCATAGTCCATTAGTTATTTTTCTCTCCTTTCCTCAGCTCCCTTCCTTTCTATCAACTTGTCTTTTATGTCACTTACACTATTTTCTGCTTCATTTATCCTAGCTGTTAAAGCATCCAATTTAGACTGCATCTCAGAGCATTTTTAATTTTGGTCTGATTACATCTCACTTCTGCACTAAGGGATTCTCTAGTGTCTTTTATGCTTTTTTCAAGCCCAGCTTGTACCTTTATAGTTGTTATCCTGAATTCCATTTCTGACATTTTACTTATATCCATATATATTACATCTGTGGCATAGAATATTCTTTCTGGTTCTCTCTTTTGTTGTGAATTCCTCCTTTTGTCCAGAGAAGAATGGATGAATGAGTGAGCTCTATCAAAAATATCAGCCATGACCCAAGCAAAATGCACACTGCACAAGTCTGAAGAGTTCAAAACCAAAAAAGAAAAGAAAAAAAAAGAGAGAAAAATAAAAAACAACAATGAAAGCAAAGAAAATAAAAGCAAGGGGAGAATCTAATCTCATAGGGTGGACAAAACAGGGTGATCCACTTGGTCCTGAGTATATTTTGGTCTCTGTGTTAGAAGACACTAAATCCTAACATTGTAAAGAAAGCAAAAAAAAAAAAAAAAATAAAAAAATAAAAAAAAATATATATATATAGTGAAAGGAAGCCAAAAATGAAGACTATATCTATAAAATGTAAATGTAAAAAGTGAAAGTTACAAAAAACTAAAAACAAAGATAAGAAACTAGTTGACAAGGGGAAAAAGAAAAAAAAGAAATGGAAAATTTTAAACTGAAAGATAAATGAATCATGAGAAAAAACCCCTCAAATTCTATATACTATTTTCCCCTAGTGCATGAGTTTAACAGTCCTGTGTGGTCCATAAACTTGCTATTCACCTGTTCTTCTGGTTGATCTTTTGGGGGAGGGGCCTGCTGGGCTGATTCTCAGGTGTCTTTGCCTGGACAGAGTTGCCCTCCCCCTGTGAAGGGACAGGGCTTAATGTAAGCTGTTTTGGGTTGCTCTGTGTGCCTTTTATTCCCTGAATGCTTTCTGGGCCTCTTTAGAGGATCAAAATAAAAATGGAGCATCCTGATCTTCATCACCGGAGCTGAAGATCATGGTCCCTTCTCTTCAGTAAACTCTCAGGGATAAACAGTCTTCGCTTTCGTGAGTGTCAAACTCTGCAAACTACCCTGGTATGTACTCACACTGATCCTCTCTAGGGGAAGGTAGAGTGTCCCACATTTCTGCACTTTGTAGGGCCCTGTCACAGAGAACAGTTGCTTGATTCTGTGCACCTACTCTGCCCCTTCCAGTGGAAGGTGGAGGATTCCCACATTCCTGTCCTTTGCAGAGTCCCCACATGGAAAGTGATCACCTGATGGGGCCATGGCTCACAGCTATGATCAACAGAGCCCCCTCCCAGGCTTGCTGACTATAATCAGTTTCCACACTCCAATGCTTGGGAACTCCACCAGCTCAGGCACCCCTGTTTGTTCTGTGACTCTAGGGATCCTAAGGGTTCTGATTTTGCCCCTGGGGCTATATCACTTTCTGGTAGTCAGCTTACTGAGGCTTCCTCCCCTCACCATTTATCTTCCAATATCTCCCCTCAGATTCACTTCTCTGCTCTGTTGCTCTGTAAGCTTCTGCAAACAGATTGGTCCAATTTTTCAATTTTAAAAAAATTCTAGATCATCTGTCTTTATTTCCAAGTTATCTGTGAGTATTACAAACACCTCCCAGCGTTTTTCACACAAATCAAATGATGGAGGACTGCAAAGCAGATGGAAAGATGGTAATGAAGAGTATGTGACACACAAAAGCTACAAGCGGAAAGAACAAGTTCATCAGAGTCTCAGACTTCTCCTTAAATCACTCACAAGAAAATGTTCTCAATTCAAAAGATACAGAATTGTCTTCTCCAACATCAAATTCTTAGTTTTCTAATCTTGCGATTTGTAGCAGACTTTTTTTTTTTTTTTAAGATTTTATTTATTTGTTTGGCAGGGATCACAAATAAGCAGAGAAGCAGGCAGAGGGAGGAAAAAGCAGGCTCCCTGCTGAGCAGAGAGCCCCATGCAGGGCTCAATCAATTCCAAGACCCTGATATCATGACCTGAGCTGAAGGCAGAAGCTTAACCCTCTGAGCCACCCAGGTGCCCCCATTTGTAGCTGTGTTAATAACATAAACTGTTTTTTGGATCCACCAGGAGAAATGCCACCAAATGATATTGTTCTTTTTATTAATTTTTGCTTTCTTTTTTGTAATTATAAATGAAGCTACACTTTGATCTTTGTAGGCAGAGATGCATCTTTCACTGCAATGTACAAGAATTGCTTGGAACCGACACTGATAAACTTTACTTTATAATAAAAAGAATTATTTATAATGGTTAATTATGGGTTTTGTTTTCTGTGAAGAGCACTAAGATTTGATACTGAAAGTGATTCTAGAGGAAGAGAATTTTAAGAATGAGTTTTCTGAATTGGTTCTGAGGCCTATGGAATTGGTTCTCTAATCTGATTAGATGTAAGATGTTAATAATCTATTTCTAGCACTAAAAGGAGTATAGCATAGTCCATGGTACAATCTGGCAATTGAAATATACAAAATAGCTCTTACTTCTAACCACCCACTTACTATAAATAAGAATTTGGGTGACTGTGTATATGGTACTTTCAAATATTTTTGCCTAACTAATGAATATAATAAGATTGGCTGGTTGCTCCTATTGTCACTGGGCAAAATGGGGAAAGAAAAGGATGAGCTCAGGGATTTGAAGCTCAGCTCATGTGCCACATAAGTGATCTGAAGCTTCTATGTGTACCCTGAAGGAGACATTATCTTCTGTAGCCAGAGCTGAAATTGCTGAAAGTCAAATCCAGGATCTCATCCTGCAACTGACTGAATTACAAAGAAAATTGAACTGCTAGCTTTGATTACTGTTAAAGTGATGGTATTGATAGGGAAGGAATGGGATCCTAAAAGTTGGAATGGGGATGTATGGGAAGACTCTGATGAAGCTGGGGATAGTGAGCACTTAAATTCTAGGAAGTTTTCTTTCCCAGTGGAAGCAGCTTTCCTACTCCCAGCACAGGTGGCCTCTATACCCCCATTTGATGGAACTAAGGAATATGATTGGAAAATTAGTGACAAATTTTGGGAATAGGTTTGTGGATAGATCTATCTAAATGGGCAAAAACATGAAGATATTTATATCCTATATGACTGCTTAACAAAGGGTAACCTCAGTAAAGGAGAGTTTTAACAATCAAGTGAATACCAGTCAGCTTTTTCTCAGCCACTCTTATTATTATCTAATAGGTTCATGAACAAAGAGGCTTGGTGGCCATGATAGAGGTTATGCATATACTCAGCAACACAGACTTTATGCTTACTGAGGCTGACCTGACTAAGAGTCTGCTGAATGCCCAATCTGCCAGTAGCAGAGACCAAAACTGAATCCCTAGTATGGCACTATTCTCTGGGGTGCTCTGTTGCTACCTGGGAAGGTTGATTACATTGGATACTTCCATTATGGAAGGGGCAGAATTTTTATTCTTACTGGAATAGACACTTTAATCAGGATGTGAATTTGCCTTCCCTGCATAAAATGATTCTGCCAACTTTATCTTTCATAGACTTACAGAATGTTTATCCACTGTCATGGTATTCTACACAGAAGCATGACTTCTGATCAAGGAACTCAATTCATAGCAAATGAAGTGTGGCCATAGACTCATGCACATGGAATTCACTAGTCTTATATTCCCCATAATCCAGAAACCAAGAACAATGAAATTGCCTTTTGAAGACTCAGTTACAGCACCAGTTAGGTGGCAAAAACCTTCATAAATATTGACTAAAATAAAAACAGTAGAGTTTTTATGCAATACATTCATTAGTCACGAGTCAGTGAAATTAGAAATAAGCCATAAAAAGGGAACTAACAAATCTTAACTACTTGGAAATAAGAAACAGAATCTTAGATAACAACAGAATCAAAGAGGACATTTAAGAAGAAATTACTATCTAGAAACTAAAGAAAGGAGAATTACTGAAATTGAAAACCAACAAAAAAAGCAGAAAAACAAATAAACTCACCAGTGAATTAAAGAAGAGAAAAATCATCTGAACACAATACTAAGTGCCAAAAAGACATTGGATTAAATTTATCAGTCATTCTTAGTATAAATAGAAAGAAGAAAGCTCTTGAATATGAAATGACTTAAAATCTATAGCAAATATTATCCTAAAGTGAAAGACACTGAGACAATTTCAGTTATAGTTAAAAACTAGAGAGAAGATTGTCTACAAGCACCATTATTATTATTATTTTGAAGGTGTTAGCAAATGTAGTAAAGTAAGAAAATGAAATAATAGGCATAAATATTGGAAAAGAATAGATAACATACTCTGTTCTTGCTACTAATAACATTGTATACCAAGAAAATCAGAGGAAACTTGGGGAAAAAACTTACTAGATTTAATAAATAAATTTCAATGGAAGATAATTATATTAAAAAAACAAAAAATTTTTACAACTCTAACAATAAGCACCAACTAATGGAGATGGAAAGATTGTATCATGTACAATGATGTTAAAAGTGATAAAATTATTTAGCAGTGAAGACATAGAATTTATATAAAGAGATCTAAAATACTTTACTAAAAGACAAGATCTAATAAATGAAGAGGTACATTATATTTTCAGATGGGTAATATAATAAAAATGGTAATCTGATACATAAATTATTACAAGTTCAATTTAAAATCTTAATGGGGTTTTCCTTAGAACTGAATGCAAATACCTTAAATTTTGAAGGATAGAATGGTTAATAATAACTAAGATTATTAATAGAAAGGAGAAAAATGAGGGATGAATTGCCTTATATGCAATATATGTAAGAAAGCCTCTAAATAACCAATATGATATTTATGTAAGGTTAGATAAGCAGGTTAGTGGAACAGAATTAACAGTCCAGAATTAGATGTTGGAATATGTGGGAATTTAACATAAGACAAGTTAGGTGGCTCAATTCATGGGAAAATAATGTACTGTTTCATAAATGATGTTGGCATAACTGCATATCCATCTGGAAGAAAAAAAGAGATCCCATTCTTATATCAAAAACAAAAATAAATTCCTGGTGGGTTAAAGGCAAATGTAAGGGAAATGTAAAAAAAGTTGCAAGAAAATGTAGAGTTAGAGAGATCCTATCAAGCAAGATTAGAAACCCAGAAGTAATAAAAGAAAAGTAAGACCTATTTAGCTGTGTAAAAATGTAAGGTTTTTATATAGCAAATGTTTCCATATACAAAGTCCATAGATTTGTAATAGACCTGGGTAAATATTTTTAATACAGATGTCAAAGAGTTAATTTCTAGAACATACTAACAGCTCTAACAAATTAATGAAAGACATACTGAGCATCAGAAAACTAGGCAGTGTGTTTGGAAAGACAATTCATAGAATGAACAGTAAAAGACTTTATGAAAAGATTCAAATTCATTAGTAATCAGGAAAATGCAAAGCAAAACAAGAATAAAGTACTAGTTTACATTTAATAGTTAAGCAAAATTAAAAAGGACTCTTCAATTCATTTTTGTCAGGGGTGTGTGTTTTACATATACTTATGAAAATGTGAAGTGTTACATCTTTTTTGGAAAGCAACTGGAGAAATCTATTAAAATTTATAGTATCAGGGACACCTGGGGGACTCAGTTATGCATCTGCCTTCAGCTCAGGTAATGATCCTGGGGTCCTGATTGGGCTCCTGGCTCAGTGGGGAGTCTGCTTCTCCTGCTTCTCCCTGGGCCACTCCCTTGCTTATTCTCTGCCTCTCTCGCCTCTCTCTATCTCTTAAATAAATAAATAAAATCTTTAAAAAAATATAATATCGGGTACCCTTTGAGAATGACCATTAAATCTCCAGGAATTTATTGCTTAAAAACTAATGTACACAATTCATGTGGACATATATGTTAATTGCAGCATTGTTGGTAGTGGCCAAGAACTGGGAAAAAGGGATTCCTTATCAATAGGGACATGGCTGAATAGGTAGTGATATAGCCATACAATGAAAGTTTGCGCAACCATAACAAAAGTAGAGCCATATCCGATGACCTAGAGTGATTTCCCTAAGGAAATGCTTGAGTGAGTTGTGCAAGATGTAGAAAGTACATATAGAGCAAATGATACCAGAAAAAAGTCCTGTGTGTGTATGTATATGCTTGTGAGCCTGCCCATGCATACATGTGCACGTGTGTGTGTGTGTGTGTGTGTGAGTATGTATGTAGAATTATTTGATTGTGAAGAAAAATATGGAATACATTTTTAAACTCAGCATATGTGGGGCACGGGGCATGGGGCATGACATGCAGAGAATGTGGGGATAGAGCCAGGAAAAGGTGTCAAGGAAAAATGGCACCTATTTTCCTAATTAAGTGAAATGATCTAAGATTCTGTGGCAACAGATCAATGTTAGGACACAGTTCTGATATGCAGGAGTTTCATATGTATTTGTACATAAAAATGCAAATGCTTTCCCAAGAAACAAAATGCAATGACTAGCAAAGAAACTTATGAAGAAAATATAACTCTTAAAAAAGGCCACAGGACTGTATAGTTTGTAAAGACAGGTACCAGGTCAATTTTGATGATCATTTTATCTCCAACATGTAGTATCATGTTGGTATTTGTTGGATAAATACTGTTGTAGAAAATGAAAAATAAAATTGTGACTATCATTATTTTTGCCTCTCTAGTTAGTAACGATTAAAGTTATAATATTCAGAGATGTGGGAGTGCATGGAAGGGGCTGATGGGCATGTAAATCAGTTGATTCCTTTTGAAGGGTGTGTTCTTCCAGACTTTCAAGGAATGGAAAATCCCTGGGACATGTAATCCCCAGAGCTTAGAAAATGTATCCACTAATTTTATGAAATACCCATTTAGGAGGCCTTTCTTTCTTATAATTCCTGTTGTTTTCCCTCATGGCCTTTACCACAATATGTAACTTCATTTAAAATGTCTGTATACTGAACTAAATTATACTACTGTGTATTGTGCTATACCATACTATACTGTCTTACACTATACTCAGAGAGATGAAATGATCCTTAATTCATTAATTACTTCCTTCATCAAAAATTCATGGAGCCCTTACCATGTGATATACCTTATTCTAGGTATTTACATTTATTTATCTCATTAGTTTATGATTAACTCACAACCAGTGCTGTATTGAGCCATACTGGAACCTAAAGCAAAAGGAAAAATCGGTAATACCAATCCTATTTTGTTCCTCATGGATCTCTTTGCATTAATTTTATTAGAGTGTTATTTATCTAGATTATTATTCTTTTTGGCACCTCTTAAAATTTTGTGCCTGAAGGGGTGCCTGGGTTTCTCAGTCAGTTAAGTGTCTGCCTTTGGCTTAGGTCATGATCTCAGGGTCCTGGCAAGGGACCGTGTTGGGAGGGACCAATGAGGAGTCTGCTTCTCCCTCTCCCCACCCGCTTTGCTCATACTCTCTCTCTCTCTCCCTCAAATAAATAAATAAAATCTTTAAAAAAATTTAACTTTTGTGCTCGAAGCAAAAAAGACCCCCTGGACTTAGCCCCTCCTATAATCCTGTGAAGTAGATATCATTCTAATCACATTACAGCTCAGGAAATTTCAGCTCAGGGATATTAGCTAACTTGTCACAAGTTACAAAACTACTAAGTAGTAGAACAATAATTTAGATCCAGTTCTGTGTGACTTTATGCCACTGTATCATCTATGGAACACACAGGAAAAGTCCTTTAAAATTTGGGAAGTGTCATTTGTTATTACTTTAAAGCTTGTTTATACTCTCAATGTGTTTTGTTTAGAATTAGATGTTCTAATAATTTAGAGCCTCTCAGTTTCTTCGTATGGCATGGCATTGTGCTTCCATACATCCTACCTGTTTGTTCTTCACAAGCCAGTAAAACAAAATAGATGTTTCTCCATTTATTGGATGAGGTTTCCCAGAAGTCAATGACTTATGGAATTCTCTGCTCACTTTTAATTTTTTTAAAATTTCATTGTCATAACAGGCCAAAGGATGGGTAGAGTTATTATCCTTCATGATATTTTTGGAGAAACTGGGGCCAGAGAAACAAAGGGTCTTGCTTGAGATCACAGAGCTACAAATGGAGAGGGGGATTTGGAGGTAGGTCTCTCTGACTCCAGAGCCCAAGCGTTCATCCTCACCATCTACCTGGTGTTTGCTGAAGTCTTGGGCAGTGTGGCCAAAGGAGCTGGAAGAGGTGAATTCTGACTCCCGTTCACCTTGTCTGCCAGACAGACGAGAGGATGAGTGTGTGGCATGCTGGAGCTGTAGGGAGCTGCCATGAACAGGGAGCAGTGTGTCTGTTTGGGGATTGTGGGATAGAAAACCCATCCTGGCCATGCTAACCTCTGGCAGGAAACACTTTTGCTTATTCAGCCAGGCTGTGGGCAGAGGGAACTGTGTGGGGTACCTACTGCCACAAGCTAGAGATAGTTTTTTAAGGGCAGAGTGTAAATAGTTGCCTTGGCTACTTGAGTATGCACCTGGAGTGATGGGTCAGCTCCAGAATATTCTGGGATGATATACAGTCTCTCCAATGCTTTTTTATTTTTTGGTTTTGGATGCTAATGGTGGAAGTGTCCATAGTTCTAGAGTGGGAAACCCTAGGGAGAAACTTAGTACATTAAATCAACGGTAAGATAATACTATAAGAGTTTGAGCCTTCATGGAGATCCATGTCAACCTGTAATTCATAATCATAGAAACACCCGACAAGTAACAGGTCTGAGGATCTTCCTGTGAGTTAGTTGTCTCTGGAAACTTCTCAGATGCAACTTGAAGCTGGAAACATTTATTCTCAGTTTGCACGGTATTATCATTACTTTCATCAAGAATCCCTCCACCAGGGAAGAGGAAAGAATGTGTCTTCTCTTTGCCCCTGTCTTTCAAGTTTTATGGTACATGAAGCTCCAGACCAGTAGAGGGCACTCCCACCAGTTGGCAAACCATCCAGGGGCTGACATGCCCCTTGGATCAAAGAGGAGTTACTTCAGGAACACCGACCCCAGTTTCATGAAGCTCAGCAATGTGATACAGTCTTTGGGTGCAGATCCAACTGGGATTTGAAGAGAGAAATTACTACAACAGCCTCCTCTCTGGTCTCTGTGTCCACTTTTGCTCTCCCAAACTCATTCTACAAACCACAGCTAGAATGATCCTGGTTTACTTGGATGCCTTCCCACCTTCCCTTAGGTAAAATCCAGCGGTTCTTTACAAACATTTCTAGCCTCATTTCTTAGAGCTCCCATCTTCCCATGCTATGGTTCAACAATTCTAAGCCATTTTCAAGACCCAAATTCACTGGCCTATCTTTTCTGGAGCAATGCACAAGTTAAATTTTCTGCCTCAGTTTTCTATTTCTTGATGCTTTTTGCTTGACTGACTTCTTGTCAGCTCCCAGGTTAGATGTTATATTGTCTGGAAAATCTTCTCTGTCCCCTAAGATGGGATGATGACCCTTCTCATGTGTTCCCACTCCCCTGCCTCGCCCAGGCACGGTAATGTATAATAATCATGCATGTTGCTGACTGACAGCCCCCTCTCCCCCCACTCTCCCATAAACTGTGTGTTCTGTGGTCCTCCAACTCACTGGTCTTCAAGGTCCTTGACCACCTCTTATCCAGTGCTCTACCTTATTTCTACAGCTCCCTCCTGCATCTATCCCTTATGGCTTTTTGCTCTGTACCTTCTGCATGGTAGGGACTCACCAGAGACTATTTGGTGAGTGAAATGTTTATTAAACGATTTGTTTTATAGCCCCCTCTTAATGTGTCATTCATGAAGTACCTATGACCTTTGTTATGATGTGGTTCCCTGGACATCATTCTCAGAGATTCTGCTAGATCTGGGGTGGGACTCAAGAGTCTGCATTTTACCAGATTTCTAGGTGGCTCTTATGCACATTGAAGAGTGAGAACTAATGCTCTAGTTTTAATAATGATGGAAAAAAATCCTCTCCGTGTTTGTTGCCACCAACATAGCTAACCCCCTGTCCAATAATCTCTCAGACTATGGATCTCCTTCATCTGGCAGCCTTCCCAGGATAATTTCTCCATTCTCTCTGATCCTCTCACCAGAGACCCCATTCTCCAAAGAGAAATCCTCTTATGTTTGGCCTGGTCCTGATTAGATAGTTCTCATCAGGTATGGGCGTGACCATGGAGAAATGGGCTTTGTTCTTCTACAGAGAGGGCCTCCCTTGGTGGGAGCCGGTCTCTCTGCTAACATTCTTGACTCCCTCTCCAGGTTATTTCTCCGTGTGTGTGCTAAGCACTTTGTAAATGTGATAATGAGGGGTCCAATTTGCTGTGCTAACAGATAAAACAGGGGGGCTGAGCAGCAGAGTTCTCTGGGAAAGCAAATATCAGCCTATTGCTCATATTGCTCCCTCATTTCTCCCTGCCTCGGCTACCCACCCCTCAGCTTGAACTAATCAGGCCACTAGCACTTCATAATGAAGGCTAATAAATGCCTAATGGATAGTCTTGAACAAACAGACCTTAAGGGCTAGAGCAAAATCTGGGCTCCCCATCCCTGTACTCTTTGGGAATTAGGCTCCTGCTGGGAGCCAGGACAGGTGAAATGACTCTGAAGCCCCTCAGACACTCGAGGCCAGAGTCTGGGCCAGGGGAAACATATGACCATCCTTTCTTTGCTCAGCCTTAAGAGGATTTGCCGGTGTAGTCAATGCTCCTGTATTGGCCAGACCTTAGCTTGGAGAGAGAGACAGAAAAACAGCTGCCCCCAGTGAGACCACCTCCCCCGCCTACCCCTGTGTCACCTGATAACAGGAGTTGGGAGAGGGCAGTGTCAGACTCCCCCGAGGCACTCTTTTGTGCTCTCAGAATAATTGAGTTTCAAAGAAGAGAACAGATGGATTGCATTTTCCTAACTTTTAGCTGGTTCCAATGTGCAAACAGTTAAGATCATAATGTTAACATTTTCTCGATGTTTTATGTGCATATAAAATATTCCTGAAGAATGTGCTTTTGAATGCAAAGTTTGATCCAATTACAATTTTATAGAGTTTATAAAAACATAAAAAGTATGTTTTCTGGGTGTCTGAGACCCTTTTGGCCTTTACAGTAAACTTGGAAGCTTGCAGGGAAACATAATTGCCACCATGTCAGAGAGGGCCCTATGGAGCTTAAAATGATGAGCCCATTATGTAAATATGGAAACATCCCATAGTCTCTTGGGGTGAATGAGATACTGATGAATGGAATTAAAAACAATCCTGTGGTCTTGGATCAAATTGGAAATGGTTGTTGTTTTCCGTCTTTGAAGAGCCGTTAAAAAAAAAAAAAAGGAAAAGAATCTTGCAAACTTAACTTCTGTGGTTTAGAAAACATAAGGTGGCTCCGTGCAAAATCAGGCAGCTTCCCCATTCGTGGGGCAGAAGAAACAGCTCCAGAGCAAAAAGCACAGACCAGAAGACCCCTTTCCAGCGTGAACTCTAGAGTTGGCAGAACATGCAGGAAGCTTACACTTGAGGATGAAATGTAAGGGGATGCTCCTGGGAAGAGAGACAGGCTCTTTCCAGTCTCATTGTCACCGTACCTGGGCAAATAACTTTAGCAATCTGAGCCTTGACACCTTGCTTGTAAAAAGAGAAGGCTGGGTTTGTGGATCTCTCTTTTGGCTCTAAAATGCCATGATTACTTACCACTCCCACCCCTGCCCCAAACTAATTACAAGCTGTTGGGATACATGAGACAATCACCAGCAGCATGTCTGGAGGAGGTGTCCATTACATTAAAAGATGTCTAAAACTGAGTCCCCAGTCAGAAGGCCTGGTTCTTGGAAAATAGAGTTGCATAACAATCCTGTGTCTGAGTCAATTTGCTTGCGTATTTTCTGGTTCCATGTGTAAGTAGTTCATAATGTTACCAGACTGTTCCCATTCTGAGATGTTGATTAGGAAAAGCTCTTGATACATTAGTGGGAGCATACACAGGATTGTAAAGAATAGTTTTGTTAAGCAAATGTGGACTGGATTTTGTCCCAGGGTCTGGTCCAGCTCCAGCTCCAGCAGCTTCCCTGTGGCATTCAGGTGTCTTACGAGGGTGAGAATTTTTCCATTGCACACATCTGGGGCAGGTCCCCGTGCTCTGGAGAAAACCAATATCATTTAATGAGAATTGCTCTCACTGCACGGATTTACATCTGTATCAATAATTAGTAATACTTGGAGCTCTCAGAAAGAAATCTAGAGAATGTCTTGCTTTGTACATAAGGAAAATGTATGAAGTTCAAAAAGGTCAAGGGACTTTGGCAAAGTCAAATAGGCTCTCAACACACCTGCCTTTTTGATATAATCCAGTTGGCATCTTCCATATTTTTTTTTTTAAGATTTTATTTATTTGACAGAGAGAGAGATCACAAGTAGGCAGAGAGAGGCAGAGAGAGGAAGGGAAGCAGGCTCCCTGCCTAGCAGAGAGCCCGATGTGGAGCTCGATCCCAGGATCCTGGGATCATGACCTGAGCTGAAGGCAGAGGTTTTAACCTACTGAGCCACCCAGGTGCCCCGGCATCTTCCATATTCTTATGGGAGAATTTGAGGAACTCTATGTAGCTGGAACTAAATGAGGAAGGGAGAGTGTGAGTTCTAGAGGGCTGCCATAAGAAATTACCATAAGCTTGGTGGCTTAAAACAATGGAAATTTATTCTCTTACAGTTCTGGAGGCCAGAAGTCTGAAATCAAGGTATCAAGTACGCCATGCTCCCTCTGAAGGCTCTAGGAAGGAATCCTTCCTTATCTCTTCTAGCAAGCATGGCCCCAAGCGTTCCTTAACTGAGGCAATATAACCCAGTGTCTCCCTAGCTTCGTTTCCACAGGGCCTTCTTCTCGTCTCTGTGTGGGTATTATTCTCTTCTTATAAGGACACTAATCATTGCATTTAGGGACTACCCTAATCCAGTATAATCTCATTTTGATCCTTAACTCATTATATCAGCTTTTGTCTGACAAGGTCACATTCTGCGTTCTGGGTCAATAGGAATTTTGGGGAACACTCTTCAATCCATCATAGGCGAGTGATAGGAAAGGAAGTCAGAGAGAAAAGCAGGGTCTGAACTATAACTGAGACTTGTCTCAAGTCCTTCTCCTCATAGCTTTCACTCTAGGTGTCTTTCCCCAGACATCAGTGTGGTGGGCTCCCTCACTCCCTTCAGATCATCCTCTTCCTCTCTTCATTCAACCCTTCTTGATGTTGTAGGGTCTTACAGGCCACTTGTAACAATTTTATCAGCTTTCCTTCTCTGTGAGATGAGAAGTCCTTGGACGATTTTGAGCAAAAGAGTCCCATGATCTCACATGTTTTGTAAGATTCATTTTGGTTGGAAAATTCACTAGAGGAGGTTAGGGTAAAAGGAAAGAGAGTGACATGTGTTCTCTGTAGATGAGGGGAAAGGTGCTCAGAGTCAGAAATGGTGGAAATGTAGGATGTAATCAGAATTTGAATATATTTTGAAGGTATAGTTGGAGTTTTGGTCATTAAAGTTTGAGATGCCTATAGATACTCAAACGAAGACATGGATTAAGCAATTGGATTATAAGTCTGGAATTAAGAAAAGAGGTATGCATTTGAGATAAATATTTGGGTGTCCCATCAATTAGATGGTATTTAAAGTCATGCCACCAGAGGAGCTCACCTGAGGAGTAGAATGAAGATAAAGGAAAAAGAGATCTGAGGATTGTGTGTTGGGACGTGCATCATTTGGAGTTTGGAAGGGTGAGGAGGATCCAGCAAAGGAAGCAGATAAGTGGCCAGTGAGAGAGGCAGAGAACAAGAGAGAGCGGTGTCCTGAAATCCAAGTGGAGGATGGTTTCAAAATGGAGGGAGTCATTAACTGTGTCAAGATTGCCTGAGAGGTCAAAGAGGATGAGGCCTCAGAACAGTGGGGGTCCCTGCTGACCTTGAAGGGAGAGGCGTGATGAGGATAAAAGCAAGACTGAATGACGGCACCCGGGTCAGGTGGAAAATTACCGTGTTGGAATCTTCCCTTCCCACCCCCCGGTGTGGATCCTGAGCTGCCTAGCCAATCAGCAATCTCACTGCACTTGCCAGGAACAGCTTGAGGGGTCATGTGGCCTAAGGCTGTGCAACTAGACCAGAGAGGAAGTTGGCTGAGGGCATTAGGTGAAAATGTATACTCATGTTTAGAAAGGAGAAGCTGGAAGACAGATGCCCTTTTTCTTTTGCGGTCTGTGGAGATGACATATGGATGATGAGTAGAACACAGTCCTGCAGAGAAGGCTCCTTTTCCTTCTGAGCACAGAGAGGCTGACCAAACTCTCTTTTCCCCTCCCAGACTACTCTAAGGATGGAGGCCAGAGCAGTGGGTGACCCAGGCCTGACAATTTTGTCCCCTAGGTTTTGGGCATCACTGCTCAGCTACCTTCCTAGCCTGACTGCAGCTTGCCTTCTCACATCTGCTCTTCTAGTCTCCTTCAGTCTCAAGTACCTAGCCTCTCCATGTCCTTGTTCACAGGCACTCCTTTCCTGCCTCTGCAGGAGTTGCTCCTCAGAATCTCTTTGCAGTTTAAGAAGGGGTTCCTGAAGTTGGAGAAATCTGCCCTCCACATTGAGACTAAAATGGAAGATTCTTAGGCCTCAAGGTGGCCCTAGGAGATTCATTCTGGAGCTGACAAGTTCATGCATGGGGCCTCAAATAACATCACATTGAAGGAGCAAGCCACTTCATTTTCTTCAGGCCTTTTGGTCTCCCAGGCAGACTCCCTGGGGGATCTTCCAACCAAAGTACTTCATAGGAAGCTAGAAAAGGAGTTCTTGGAAACATACAGAGGCCAACTACGTGGGGGTGAGCAAGAGGTAAGAGATTTTTGTTCCAAAGGGAGGAAGCCTAGTGGAGGATGCTTTCATTTAGCCTGTGATGACAAGATAAGGAATTAATAGGTTTAAGCTGCATCCAGGAACGCAGAGATAACAGTGGGTGATAAACCTCCCAACCAGATGGTGCTCTAGACCGTATGGGAGGGTCTCTGGGCTCTAGCCCAGCTTCCTTCAGAGTTACAGGGCTTTCGGAGCATTCACAAAGCCAGAAGCCAGGGCCTTGGGAGGGGCTAGGAAGTGACAAAGCAAAATGGGGAGACCTGGAAAAGAAACACATGCAATGAGGAAGGCTCTGTTCCAGCCTGGGGAAGCACAGGAGTTAGTCAGGACTGACCTCGTGCAGGAGATTTGCTTACTCCCTTTGGAGGATGAAAAATTTCCCAGCTTCTACACCAGAACTTCAGGATTTCCCAAAGCAAATTTGCAGTGAAGTGACACAATTTATTAGAAAAGAAGTCTGTGGAATTACCCCACCTGTTCTTGATAGTTAGGAGACCAGTGGGAAGAAGAAAGATGGAGAGAGTTCCCTTTTCTGAACCTGGACACGTGTAGCCTTCATTTCAGCTGTCTTAGAAGCAGAACTTGGCAAAACTGTGCATCTGCTCTCTAGAAACAAGGATGGGGAGTCCATGTTGGACTGTTCAGTAATTTTAGGAAAACAAACTCTGGCCGCTCGTAGCACTCAGGCTTCTGATCCACTTCTCCTATCTGGAATGGGTCAGTTTTGCCTAAATGGCAGTTTTTGTCCTATCCTTCTTTGCACCCTGTCAAGAAAAGAAAAGAAAGGAAAAGACCAAACAAATGCAGTAAGTAGATTTTTGCAGGATGCATTTGGGCAGCGATCAGCATCTCAAGAAGCTATCAAAGCAAATGTCTTCATGGAACAGTGCAGATCTTGTTCGGGCCAGAGCGATTGACCAGAATTGTTTTTCACATGGTGTTCTGGGAGAGGGAAGCTCCTTACTCCAGATGCTCTTTCTTACTCTCTTGATACGATTCAGGCTCCCATTCCCCGACCATCAACCATCACCCCCAACTGAGTCTTCTTTCTTCACCACTGCTCTTCCCTCTTCATAGTGCATCACCCTGCAGTTTGCAGGGGTGGAGAGGTGATGAGAACACAGAGGCATCTTCCTCTCCTGTCTCTCACTCCATCCAGTAACTCTTCTGAAGCCCACCCCCAAAGCCCCCATGCTGAGCTCTGGAACACTAGAGTAATTTGAACCTGCATCTGTGGATAGCTTTGTCTGTGTTTACAGATAGAAGACAAGCTGCAAGAAACAGGATTGGATTTGTTATTTGTAAGTCAAACCAGCTGTGATCTCCTGTCTGTGGCTGCTTCCTTTGCAAATGCCAAATGTCACTTGTGGTTGGAGACACTTTTCTTCTCGGAAAGTTGTTTTCCCCTCACGTAGCCAGCTTTCCTCCTGTGCCTCTTCCTCCAGCAGCTGCTCCCCTGCAAGGTGTCAGTGTGCTGGGTCAGCCTGTGCACAGCCCCCAGCCTGGCTCCTGAGAGAGAATTCTCTAGCTTAGGATTCTTCCAACACCTTTTGGAAGTCTGCTGAGCTGGAGCGAGAGTGAGGTATTGGACTGGATTAGACTAACTCCACCTCAGAGTCTTTCTTTCCCTCCATGTTTTAGAAATCAGCTTGAAGTTTATCTCCATGAAGTTCTAAACTAAGACCCACTTTGGGAAGAAAGAAAGAAAGAAAGAAAAAAAAAAAGAAACACTTGGCCTAGTTTATTACTCCTTGGAGAGAGCATTAGTGAGTTTATATGTGTTTAGGGACAACTGCATTTCAAATTGGTAGCATTTAAATTGTCGTAAAAAAAGAAACTTTTGCATTCAAGTTGGTCAGTACCAATCCTTTCCTTCTTTGGAAGCAAGTTTCTTGGGAATTGGGACATGGTCATGTTATCTAGGAAGTTCATACGCAGATTTCCATTTAGCAAGTATCTGTTAAACACCTACTATGTACTCAGCTTCTGCTGTCAAAGAGCACTCAATGTATGAGGTAGAAGAAAACTGCATTGCCATTAAAAAGATTTGTTATGTGCAGTTTATTAGTTACATTCCCTTGTTCTAGCCAAGGGCAGTCAAAGCTTACAGGCAGACAATGCGATGTGAGTTCAGTGTAGGGAGTCATAGTAGACTGGGGGTAATTGCAGAACGCTTCATGAAGAAGGCAAGGCTTAAACTGAGGCCCAAAGGAGTGATCCAATATTTATAACTAAAGGATGTGGAAAATGGGTCAGGTGGGGGAGAGGGAACCTCTAAAATTTCAACAACTAGCTTGAAATTTTAACAACTAGCTCCCCCCAACTCTGCATGAAAAGACCTAATTCACAGTGTAGGACAATTTCCATGGTGTAAACATACACACCAAGGCTAATGTTTTGATTGGTTTCTTCATTTAGGAAGTGACACTGAAGAGATTTTTTTTTCATTTAGTCCATTTCATTTATTTATTGTCTGCTATGTATTAAAGGCCATGGATTCAGGGGAGTTCTACAACTGAGTTAGGTACATGCAATATTCTTCAATGTTTCAAACACAGCGAACTTTTTCATTCTACTTTACCTTTTATTCACTAAAACAACTCTGTTTTTAGTCTTGCAGGGATTTTAAGAAATGTGTGGCCTGATAATCAGGAATTTCTTCTATAATTTTTTGGTTTCAGTAGGTTCAAAATGTGGCTCTTAGTTATGGGAATGATGGTATGAGAAGATAGGGGAAGAAGTAGGGAAGTTGGAGGATTTCATGCAAGAAAGTAAGGGATGCTTTCTATTTTCATAACAGTCTCCATTTGCCAGGTCCACTCGACACTGTCACATCTTCATTTGACTTAACTTCTTAGCAGCATAGGCATTAATGACACCTCTTCCTTTGTGGGTTTGAAACCCTCTTTGTGGGTTTGAAGCCCTCTACATTGTCCTGAAATGTCTTAGATCTTCAAAGATTTCCTCTAGGCCTTCTATTCTTCTTGACATATACTCTTTCACTAACCAGTCTCCTCCACATGAATGCTAGCAATAGGCAGATTAATATATACAACTCAGATATCTCTTTGGACCTTCAGACCCCAAAATTGAAATGGCTACTTGGTATGACTTCAGAGGTCTCCAAAGTACCTCAAATTCAAGCCTCAAAACCAGCCTTGATGATTCAAATTACAATGATTAGTTTCTTCTTCCTGCTGCCACAACATCTTGTTCCATTTATATGTATATCTGTGATCACTACTATCAGCCTGGGAACATCTAGAGAAAGAAGCTTTATTTATGAGCGAATCCTTAGCTCTGCCTCCAGAGTTTGGCATGGAGTAGATAGATAAAAGAATGAAGAAATGAATGAATTCTCTTCCGTCAGTGAAAGACCCTGCAATTTTGTGAAATTTCAAACATAAATAGTTAGGGAGTGCATACCATTGTTTTCTATCTTCATTATTTCACTGAAATCATCAAAGTCACCAACAACCTCTATGTAGCGAAATTCTGTGGCCACTTCTCTAGTCTCTTCTTATGTGTCTCATCCTCATTCAACGTGATTTGTCCTTCCTCTTGGCATTCATAACATTGCATACTTCTGGTTTTCTGTCACTGGATTCTTCTTTTAAAAAACTTTTAAATTTACCAACAGTGTAGGAGGGTTCCCCTTTCTCCGCATCCTCGCCAGCATCTGTCATTTCCTGACTTGTTGATTTTAGCCATTCTGACTGGTGTGAGGTGATATCTCATTGTGGTTTTGATTTGTATTTCCCTGATGCCGAGTGATATGGAGCACTTTTTCATGTGTCTGTTGGCCATCTGGATGTCTTCTTTGCAGAAATGTCTGTTCATGTCCTCTGCCCATTTCTTGATTGGATTATTTGTTCTTTGGGTGTTGAGTTTGCTAAGTTCTTTATAGATTCTGGACACTAGTCCTTTATCTGATATGTCGTTTGCAAATATCTTCTCCCATTCTGTCAGTTGTCTTTTGATTTTGTTAACTGTTTCCTTTGCTGTGCAAAAGCTTTTGATCTTGATGAAATCGCAATAGTTCATTTTTGCCCTTGCTTCCCTTGCCTTTGGCGTTGTTCCTAGGAAGATGTTGCTGCGGCTGAGGTCGAAGAGGTTGCTGCCTGTGTTCTCCTCAAGGATTTTGATGGATTCCTTTCGCACATTGAGGTGCAGCCACTCTGGAAAACAGCATGGAGGTTCCTCAAAGTGTTGAAAATAGAACTGCCCTATGACCCAGCAATTGCCCTATTGGGCATTTACCCTAAAGATACAAACATAGTGATCCAAAGGGGCACGTGCACCCGAATGTTTATAGCAGCAATGTCCACAATAGCCAAACTATGGAAAGAACCTAGATGTCCATCAACAGATGAATGGATCAAGAAGATGTGGTATATATACACAATGGAATACTATGCAGCCATCAAAAGAAATGAAATCTTGCCATTTGCGACAACATGGATGGAACTAGAGCGTATCATGCTTAGCGAAATAAGTCAAGCAGAGAAAGACAACTATCATATGATCTCCCTGATATGAGGAAGTGGTGATGCAACATGGGGGCTTAAGTGGGTAGGAGAAGAATCAATGAAACAAGATGGGATTGGGAGGGAGACAAACCATAAGTGACTCTTAATCTCACAAAACAAACTGAGGGTTGCTGGGAGGAGAGGGTTTGGGAGAAGGAGGTGGGATTATGGACATTGGGGAGGGTATGTGCTTTGGTGAGTGCTGTGAAGTGTGTAAACCTGGTGATTCACAGACCTGTACCCCTGGGGATAAAAATATATGTTTATAAAAAATAAAAATTAAAAAAAAAACTTTTAAATTTAATTTTATTTACTTCAGCTTTATTTGGTATAATTGAAAAATAGAAATGTTATATATTTAAGGTATGAGACTTGATATTTTGATATATGTGTATAGTAATCTCCTCTTTTCCATGGGGAATATTGTCCAAGACCCCCAGTGGATGCTTAACACTATAAATAGTATATATATATATATATATACTACAGTATATACAGTATATATATAGACAGTATATATATATAATACAGTATATACACTATATATATATACTGTAGTATATATATATATACTGTATTTTCCTATACATACTGTATTTTCCTATACATACATACTTATGATAAATTTTAATTTATAAATTAGGCACAGTAAGAGATGAACAACAATTAACAATAAAATAGAACAATTGTAGCAATGGATTCTAATAAAAGTTACATGAATGTGGTCTCTCTCAAAATACCTTGTATCATTCTCAGCCTTCTTGTGATGATGTGAGATGATAAGATGCCTATGTGATGAGATGAGTGACATAGGCATTGTGACACAGCCTTAGGCTATGATGAAGGTGGAGACGGGTGAAAGGATGAGGAAGAGTCTATTCTACATTATGACATAATCACCACAATCAAGCTAATTAACATATTCAGTACCTCATCTAGTTACTTTTTTGTGTGTGTGTTGAGATTGCTTAAGATCTACCCTTTTAGCAAATTTCAAGTATACCAGAAATGTTAACTGTAGTCATCATGCTGTACATTAGATCTCCAGGGCTTAGTCTTCTTGCGTAGCTGAAACATTGTACCCCTTGACCAACATATCCCCATTTTCTCCACTCCTAACTCATGTTAATCACCATTCAACTCTGAGTTTCTATGAGTTCAACAATTTTAGAATCCACGATAGTTCTTTTGACCCTTTCCTGGATCCTCTTCCCTTTGGCCTCTCGATCTTGGTTGGCCTCTAAATCCTACATTGTCATAAGACTAATCTAGGGCTCTCTGTCTTTTTTCTTCACATTTTTCTCCCAGGTCATCTTATCTAGTTCATGACTTTAATAATGACCTATTTAATGCTTTTTAATTTTTATCTCTGATGACTTTTTAAAGATCAGATTTGTATTCTATTGCTTGCTTGATGACTCTATTAGAATGATAAATATCTCCAATGTAGCTTGGATAAAATGAAATTATTGATTTCCTACCTTCTTCCCATCTCCCAACCCTAAGAAGGGGTCTTGATTTCCCTCTAATTTACCTCCCCATGTTCATAGTTTCATCTATAATACAGTACTTTACACAGAATATTAAATACACAAAAATATTTAATAAGTGAATATTTTATAACTTAATACATGGTTAAATGCATACCTAGTTCCAAACAATTAATAAATGGACTTTGGTAAAAAATGTTGTTGATAGTTTTTGGCCTTTTGGTTGCAGACATGGCTTATTTATTTACTTAGGGTTTCCTTTTTTTTTTTTTTTAAAGATTTTATTTATTTATTTGACAGAGAGAAATCACAAGTAGATGGAGAGGCAGGCAGAGAGAGAGAGAGGGAAGCAGGCTCCCCGCCGAGCAGAGAGCCCGATGCGGGACTCGATCCCAGGACCCTCAGATCATGACCTGAGCCGAAGGCAGCAGCCTAACCCACTGAGCCACCCAGGCGCCAGGGTTTCCTTTTTGATGTCTCATTCCTTGTCATGTTAGTCTTTCCATTTATCTTGTTGCATGCCTATTTGTTAAGGAATGTTCGTTTCTTCCATAGGAGAATGGAATTATTAATTAAGATTTGAGTACTGCTAGTGCAGTTTTATTATTTCTAGGCCCTCTCAGTTGAAAAAGTAAGGAAATATGTATGTGTATACTAACGATTTTATATACACATATCTGTAAGTTTTTCTGTATGTAACCATGTAATCTATATTAAATGAAACAAGAATACATACTGTCCAACCCCAGTCCATCACCACATGGATCATTTTAGCTTCCTCCCCTTGCTTATCTGTAATTCCTTCATTTACAATGAGAAACATGGCTTCCACCTCCCACCATGCATTTACTTACCTGTTCAATTCCAGTATACATGTATAGCAATATCAGAATTCCTAATCCATACCCCTGTGGAAAACAACTTTATCAGCTAGAGTACAGTGTTTATGTATGCTTCCTTTTGCCTATATGTTTACAGATCTTATTCATTTTCAAAGTTAGATCGACAATATCTCTCCCCTTCAGTAAGACTGTTTGTACATTTTATTTTTTAACTTCAAGTATTCATTTAAATTCTAGTTAGTTAACATATATGGTAGAATTGGTTCCAGGTGTACAATTTAGTAATTCATCACTTAACCTATAACACCCGGTGCTGCACACCTCCCTCCATCAACCCTTAGTTCGTTCTCTATAGTTAAGAGTCTTTTATGGTTTGCTTCTCTCTCTCTCTTTTTTTTCTCCTTCCTCTATGTTCATCTGTGTTGGTTCTTAAATTCCACATATGAGTGAAATCATAAGGTATTTGTCTCTCTTTGATTGACTTATTTCACTTAGCACTTATTTCACTGTAGCTCCACTCATGTTGTTGAAAATGTTTTGCACATTTTTAATACCTGGGATCCTTTAACCTTCTAAATGATTTAATTTTTAAAACAAATTTTGCATACATTCAGATTAATCTTTTGTGCAATAAAATTCTATGGGTTTTGACAAATACATATCATGTATCCACCATATAGTACTATACAAAATAGTTTAATTGCCCTAAAAGTTCTCCGCGCTTCACCTAGTCAACCCTGTCCCCATCCCCCTGGGCCCTTAGCAGCCACTTATCTTTTTACCATCTCTATAGTTTTACCTTTTACAGAATGTAAATGATTGAATATATGATGTAGTGTTCAGCTTTTTCAGACTGCCATCTTTCACTTAGTGATATGCATTTAATGTTCACCCACGACTTTTTGTGGTTTGATTGCTCATTTAAAAAAATCATGGGGTAGTATTTCATTATATTGATTGACCATAGCTCATCCATCCATATACTAAAGACATCCTGGTTACCTCAGTTTTTAGAGATTATGAGTAAACCTGCTAAAACATTCATGTGCAGATTTCTGTGTGGACATGTTTTCAAATCAGCTGGGCAACAGGGAGACAGAGCCAGGAAGAAAGATTTCCAGCCCAGCAGTTACCTTTTGGCAGAAAAATCCATTTTTTTTTTAACCTGGAAATCTAAGCCAGCCTCAGAGAGTATACTTAGAATTTCAAGAATAATAATCAGTCTCTACTGTGCTTCAGGGACTGTCATCTGTAGCAACACTGAGTGAGACTCACCAACGGATTCCTGATCAGTCAGCTGGGAACGATGACAAGACCTCACAGGTACTCACTGGGATCCCGAATGAGAGATCAATCAGATCTGAGTGATGGCATTATAACTGCTAAAGAAAAAACTTATTAATGATACCTGTTAAAGATGGTAAGGAAGGTTTTATTCAGGGGGAGGTAATACAATGGGGTTTTGTAGTAGGGGAGAGAGATTGGACTCAAGAATGAATGTGACAAGAAAAAGTAGGAATTTATAGTCAGGAAACAGGGTTAGGTGTGGTAGGTGGAAAATTACTAAGAGGGTAATTCTTTTCTGAATTGACCTAAAAGTATTTTGGCTGAGGGCAGTCCAGGTGTTAAGATATGTAGGATGGGGAATGAGAAACCTGATCAGACAGATGTCAAGGATGATCAGACCAGGGAGTGGTATTTTCATTTAAGTGAGTCAGTGGGATTCTTACTAAAACTGGAATAAGTGGGCAAAGGACAAGAGCCCAAGGTCAAGGCTTAGTCAGAAAGATGACTTAGAGAAGTCTGAGTCTGGTCAAGGTGAGAGTCTTTGTCACTTAATAAATGACTGAATGAAGGAAGGAAGGAACAAAAAACCAAATATTTATATATTTGTGTATACAGACACACATAGGTTGATGATGGAGTTTAGCCCAGAGTATAACGAAACACAGAGGCAGTAGAATTAAGTCTGCCCAAAGGAGTCAGGAATAGCTTCAGAGAGGAAGTAAGGGAATCTTGGGCTGATTCTTGAAGGAAGAGAAAGTGTTTGTCCTGGTATGGGAAGGAATGATGCACTTTAGACCGGAGGAGAGAGTACTTGCTGGAATGGAGTGGGGTTAGAAGTGTGGTGTGGGGATACCATGCTGGGAAGTGAGTTTGGGTAGGTTAGGAGAGGGTGCTTGTGACTAAAAGAGACTGGAAAGCCTGCAAGTGATTTCACTTTGTGTCTTGTGGGTGGAGGACAAGGGATCCTGGGTGCTAAAGTGTGACTCAGGGATAAAGAACATCTCCATCACCTCGGAATTTGTCAGACACATAAACTCTTGGGCCCCATTCCAGACCTACTGAAACAGAATTTGTACTTTAACAAGATCCCAGAGGATTCTTAAACACCTCCAACTTTGAGAAGTACTTCAATAAGAGTTCCGTGCAGGAGTTACTGTGGCCAGATCTGCATTTTTAAAGTCTTTTATCTGTGACAATTAAAATTTTCCAGTGAAAAATCATCCAGTTTCCTGTGGGGGGTGGGCGTATACCTAGCAGCCAATATTCTGGGAGCAGATAGAGGATGACCACTGTGTCCTAAGATCAATATTTTATCTTTAATTTAATCTCTCTATTTTTAGGATCAGGCCTCATTCCTGACATTTGAGCATTACTGTGCACAATCTTGACCCTCTCCTGAGAATAAATAAACTTCTGGTTTCTTGAATGGGATGAGTGTGGATATTATTTGATGGGGGAAAGAATCTGCCAGTCCAATTGTTCTATTTATTATTCTATTTATCCTCAGCCCCACACCTCATAGTCTGTGGTTCTTCTACATACAGAAGGATAAACTGGCTTATTTCTCAAAGGTACCAGATTCCAGGATAGTACCTTACTCTGTTCTGTGGGAAGAGATAATACTTCTCTATCCACTTTATTATTTTCTAAAATTCTCCTAAATTCTCTCAAGCACTATTATTGTCTGTTTGTCCTTTTTGTACTTGAAAATTTATATTCCTTTAGTGACTATTTAGTTGAGTTTGGGAGAAAAATAAGATTCTTCCATATTTAACAGAAATTTTTTGAGATTATGGTCTAATATCCTCCCCCCCCCCTTTTAAAAGTAACTTGACTTTAAACAAGTCAACTATACATATAATAAAATATACCCATTTTGAGAATATTCTTCGACAAGTTTTTATTCTCAAACAAGATATACAACATTTCCATCAGCTCATAAATTTCTTTCCTGTGGCAGGCAGCTTCTGAAAGGGAGTGTGTTGAATCCTGCCTCCTACTATTCTTTCCCTTGTATAACTCTCTTCTGTTGAAGGGGAGCTGCACCTAGTGACTCGGTTCTAATGAATAGAAAACTGTAAATGGGAATGAGATATTGCTTCTGAGATTAGGTTGCAAAAGATTGTGACTTCCATCTTGCTGGCATTCTCCTGCCCTTTGTCCTCTTGCTAGCTTTCTCTGACAAGTCAGCTTCAGGATTGTGAGCTTTCCCATGAAGAGTCCAGCTTGTCAAAGAACTGGGGGCAACAGTTCATGAAGAATGGAGGCTCTCAATCCAACACCTGGCAAGGAATTGAATTCTGCCAATAACTACTTAAATGAGCTGAGAAGTAGATTCACTCCAAGTTGAGCGTTAAGAAGATGACAAACCCAGCAGACACCGTGAATGCAACCTGTGAGACACCCAGCGCCAGAGGAACCAGTTATGTCATGCACAGATTTCTGACCCACAGAAAGTGAGAGATAATAAATGTTAATTTATTATTATTATTAATAAACAAACTTAGTTTGGGGGTAATTTATTATAAAGCAATAGATAACTAATATGCCTCCTGATACTTTGCAGTCAAACTCTCTCAAGCCTGAAGTCAGGTGTCCACTGGTCAGCAGATTACTCTATCACTATAGATGTGTCTTCCTCTTCTAGAATTTCAACTATTATAGTATGTATTTTTGTGATCTATCCATGTTGCCTATATATAGACCAAAATGTTCTTTTCTTATTTATCTGTTGTTGAACTTTTGTGTTGCTTTTAGATTTGGCTAATATGAATAAAGCTGCTGTAAGCATTAATGTATAATCAGTATTTGAAATATGTTCTATTTCTCCAGGATAAATATCTAGAAATAGACTTGCTGGGTCATATGGTAAGTGCAGGTTTCTATATTATCTAAGAAACTATGAGACTGTTTCTTAAAGTGTTTGTAACTTTTTCAAGTTTCCCTTTTCTCTTTGGCTTTCAGCAGTTGACAGGGATGCCCCTTGGTGTGGTTTTCTTTGTATTTGTCATGTTTGGGATCATCAAGGTTCTTGGACTTGTAAGTTACTGCTTTTCTCATAATTTGGAAAACTTTGCCACCCTTTATTTAAATATTTTTGTGTTCCTTTTATTCTGGAGGAAAAAGACTGTTAGACTGGTATTTTTCTACATATCTTGTATGTTCTTTTAATATTTAAATCTATTATCTGAACTAGGTCATTTCTACTGATTTATTTACAGTGATTTATTTACAAGTTTGTGGATTCTTCCCCAATCTTTATTCTATTGTTGAACTCACTTAGTAAATTTTTCATTTCGGTTATTATACTTCTGGCCCTAGAATTTCTCATGATTTCCATTTTTCTATTTAGATTCTGTTTGCTCATTAGAACTACATTTTTCTTTAATTGCTAGTGTTTATTTTCTTTTACTATTTTAAATATATTTAAAAATTATTTGAAATCTTTGTCTGCCAAATTCAACATGTTGGGCCATTCAGAGTCAATTTCTGTTGACTACCTTACTCTCATTTCTTTGTATCTAGTAATTTTTGGTTGAAAACTCAGTAGCATAGATACAATGTTGTAGTGGTGCTAGGTTCTATTATATTCTTCTAAGAATTTTGTTATATTGCTGCTATTGTCCTGGTAGATAGTTAATTGTCTTGATTCAGACTGAAAACTCTGCTTTCTCCAGGCTGTATAGTAGCTAATAAAACTGCTCAGTTCTTTCAGTTTCCAGTTACTGTGTTTTTTAACCTGGACTCCTGGAATGGCAATATTTTCCCTGGTGCCTTTTCCTCCTCCTGACACATGCCTAGTTTTGTGCTCATTTAGGGTTTTGGAACATAGTTTGTATACAAATTTTTAGTCCCACACTTTCTGTAGTTTTCTTGCTTCCAGGATTTTAACCCTAAATTTCCACTTACCTGCCATACTTGAACTCTTTTTTTTTTTCTGACATTTTGAATTTTCAAGGCTCATTAAAAAATTTTTTTTACTCATAGCCATGAGGATTGGGGAGTGTTCCGAGGCAAAACAAAACCCAAAACCCAAAAATGAAAAATCAAAAAGCCCAAAGACCACAACTCATAAACACAATTCTTATCTGAAGAAGTTGTAGTCTTTCAAGAGGAAGCTCTCCTCTGATTTACCAGTTTCTTCAAATAATTGATTATTTAAAAAAAATAATACATCTACATTTCATTTTTTTAAAAAGATTTTATTTATTTATTTCAGACAGAGGGAGAGAGAACATGAACCAGAGGGAGGGGCAGAGGGAGAAGTAGATTCCCTGCTGAGCAGGGAGCCCAACATGATTCCAGGACTGGAGACCATGACTGGGGTTGAAGGCAGACACTTAACTAGCTGAGCCACCCAGGTGCACTCATTTTAATATTACTCTCTAGGAGAGGATCTGCTGACTATTTCACTTCCTCATTTTTGGGAGCAAGCACTAAAATCTTTGTGATAGTTTGCTGGCTTCTCCATGACTTTAGAAGTTTTTCTGTGGCATAAAAGGACTCCCCAGATCCGACTCCATTATCTGCCTCCAAACCTCCTCTTTCTCTCCATCTTCAGTCCCTGCTGGGTACTCATGGTACTCAGTGACTTGGATTTTCATTTTATAAATGATATTTATTCACATAAAGAAGTCTTACATTTTGACATAGTAATACTTGATCTTTTTCTTTGTTTTCTTTTGCCTTACTTCCTCTCAAATCTCAGGTTGGATAAGTATTTGCCTGTATGTTCATCAATTCTTGACATAATACTTTTCCATTTAACAGTTTAATCAATACATGATTTATCTGAGTGTATGGCATGAAGTAGGACTTGAACTTTGTTCTCTTTTCAATTAGTTAACTAGTTTTTCCAGCACTGTTTTATTGATTAATGTGTCCTCTTCCCATTGAAGTAAAATATTTCATAATGAGGAATGGTTCTTCCCAATTTTAAATATTTTTATCTGCAGGTGGAGGAAGTCTATTGGTGTGATACTACTCATATCTTTCTATCTCTCTCCTCACTCCACTCCTGAGGAAGTTGAGTGACTTCTTTATTTAGCAAATTTGCAAAAAACAATCAAGCATATTTAGTTTGATTTTATCTTTTCTGTTGGAATCAAGGTGCCCACAGGGAACAATCTGCTCTAAATGTTTTTGGCCTATGCACTGACCTTGGGGATTTCTGAAGGGCATATCTCTTCTCCGCAAAGGTTCTGAAGAAATTGAGATGATGGAAGCCAGTCTTTATTTCTGATAAATACTATGTTGAAGGTTGCATTTTAATATGAGAGCCTAATGAGACTGTTGACTGAACCTTGGTTCAGGCAGATGGACTCAGCTAATGGATTGAAATACTCCCTTGTGCAGCCTTCTCTGCACGAGGAAAGAGCTTGTGCCTGGAAATAGGGTAGAATGCTTGCTCCTCCTGGATAGCTCAGTTTCAAGTGGAGGAAGAAAGTCAGGTTGATGATAACCAGTATCTTCCCAATTGTACCAGTAGATACATGTCCTGTAAATTTCCCCAGTAAAGGAGTGAGTAAAAGGGTGGCTAGACACTGGAGAGGTTACTGTACTGCAGCTTCACTTACATTAAGAGTAGAAGAAGCATTGCCTAGAACATAACCTTTATTTTATTCTATATTTACAAATTAAAGTGCTTTCAGGCATAGATACACACAGATTTACTTTTGAGCTTTCTTTCAGGTTTTGTAGTTTATCTATGTTATCTATTTTATCTATTTAGTTTGAGTCAGAATTACTCTTTTAAAGTATTCAAATTTTATAATACTTGTCCATATATTAACAGCAAAGTGAGTGGCTTTTACTTTCATTTTTCAAATAATTTTGGTAAATCTTGATTAATTTTAAAAATTATTTTTTGGAATAATTTTGTTAAGTAAAAGATCTTGTCACTTTTTTAATTGAAAATGTCTTATGTTAGTTGAAGGAATATTGGCATATTTTTATTACAGAATTTCTCATTTAGGAAAATGTTTTTCTTTTGAGCTTTATAATTTTTAAAAAATTCCAAGAAAATATTGTAGTTTTACATATAGATAGTCTGTATATATTTTCTTTTCTTGCTTTTTTTTTTTTTTTTTTTAAAGATTTATTTATTTGAGTGCCTGTGTGGCTCAATTGGTTAAGTGTCTGCCTTTGGCTCAGGTCATGATCTCGGGATCCTGGGACTGAGCCCTGCATTGGGCTCCCTGCCCATTAGGGAGTCTGCTTCTCCCTCTTCCTCTGCCCCTCTGCCCAACTGTGCATTTGCCCTCTCTCTTTCTCTCTCTCTCCCCCTCACTCTCTTGCTCTCATTTGAGAGTGGGGTGGAGGGGCAGAGGGAGAGAAAAAGAATCTCAAGCAGATTCCTTGCTGAAGACAAAGATGGAACCTGTATGTATTTTCCATTTAAAAAAAATTGAGAGAGGGGCACGTGGCTGTTTCAATTGGTAGAATCTGTGACTCTTGGTCTTGGGCTTGTAAGTTCGAACCCCATGTTGGGTGGAGAGATTACTTATAAAATAAATAAAAATTAAAAAGTAAATAAAAACTGAAAAATTGAGAGATATTTTATTTTTTTCATTATGAGCACATTTACAGTGGATATCTGAGTGTTCCTCAGGGTAGCTTTTATGCAGAGAAAAAAATTATGTGCAGAATGTTAATATTTGATTTATTCAAATTATAAATTTAAAAAACTAGATTTTCTGTAATCATTTTAGTTCACATTACAAGCCTATTATTCTATTCATAAAATTAATAAAATACAAAAAAATTAAAGTTTCCTTTTATTAAAGTTTAATTAATACAAGATGAATAGAACATATCCCCTTAAACAATCAGTCCCATTTACACCCCTGTTAATTAAATTCCTTCAGTCATGAAAGCTGTATTTATTAAGTTTAACACAGTTGATTTTCTTTTCAACACTTCAAATGCCTCTAAGCAGCATTGCTGAACAGCTCTATTAAGTCTGATAGAACAAACTGATAAATATGGCAAATCTTTAAAAACATTCCAGTGCTGTTTAAATACTTAGCTAAACTCTCTTATACCTTTCAACTTACCACTATAAAATCAATTACCTAATTGCATGTTGTAAAATGGAATCACAACTTTAAGCTGTTAGATTCTTTCATATGCCCAAAACTCTTAAACCCCGCAATTACTGTAAATACCAAATACATACAGATTGTTCTAATGATTATAAAAACCTATTTTTGAATGTAACACCAAAATATTAAGAAAATTCAGTTATTAACTCATCTTTATATTTTATTCTAAACTCTCCTAAGGTTAAAAAAAAAATCCCAGAATGAAAAAATAACAAAAGTTACTACTCCAGTCCAATCGTGGAGAAGATTTTAGCAGAATATAAAGTTGCCCATGGGCCAGAGATTTTTGGCCAGACCTTAGATCTGATTGTCCTGGAGTCACTCAGCAACATATTGACTCAGTTTTTATCAGCCACAGAAAAACAGGAGCTCTGAGTCCATACCCTTTGGAAGGGATTGATCTTTTCTGAGTTCAAGATATAGTATTAGTTTACGTTTGGATGTCAGTTCTGCAACCTCCCATGTGTTTAGGCACAATAAATCTATTTTCTGCCTGATTCCATTTCATATTCCTTTCAGGTCCTTGTGAAATTTTGTATGCCCTGGCCACACTTTTGTAGCTATTAATTACACCTTGTTGAATTCAGTATACACTTCCTGTTTGGTTCAAAGTCCCAGGACTTCAGTCATCCTCACCGTGGTAGAGATTATTCTACAAACAGACTTTTGCTCATCACCCAGCCTCATCAAATCTTAACATTTTATTATATTTACTTTGGATTTAAAAAAAAACATTAATACATTTCTTATGGAGTGGAAGCCTCCAGTATATTCTTCCTTAATTTCATGTTTTCCCTCCTTCAAGGAACTTTTTCCTGAATTTTTTGTTTATAATTTCCAGTAGAGTTGTAAATTATTAATTTTGGAATTTTACTGATGTCTCTGATTAATCAGTTAGAATGGTTTGTAGTATTCTAGATTGGTTCTCCATGTAGAAAAATATCATCTGAGGATAAGGACAGTTTAAATTTTCTTTTCCAATTATTATTTGCTTTATACTTTTGTCTTATTGTATTGGCCACGACCTCCTCTACAATCCTGAATATAAGCAATGATGGTGGGTATCTTTGTCTCACTCCTGACTTTATTGTTAATGCTTCTAAAGTTGTATCATGAATTATGATGTTTAATAGGTTTTTGTATCACATTTAATAATACAGTTTATGAGATTAAGGAAATGAGCTTCTATTCCCAGTTTCTTTAGATTTTTTTTTTGCATAGGTGGATATTGACTTTTATCAAACATGTTTTCAGTATTTATTGAAATGATCTTGTATCTTTTCTGTTTTAATCTATTATCACTATTTTGATATCAAATCATCCTTTCATTCCACTTAGTATTAAGATTATACGATGCCAGAGTATAAATGCACTAGATAGTCTTTCTTTTTTTAAGTTTGTAAAAGAGTTCCTTGAATATTTTGGAAAATCCACCTGTAAAACACTCTGGCTGGGGCACCTGGGTGGCTCAGTGGGTTAAACCTCTGCCTTCAGCTCAGGTCATGATCTCAGGGTCCTGGAATAGAGCCCTGCATCGGGCTTTCTGCTCAGCGGGGAGCCTGCCTCCCCCTCTTTCTCTGCCTGCCTTTCTGCTTACTTGTGATCTCTCTCTCTGTCAAATAAATAAATAAATAAATAAATAAATAAAATCTTAAAAACAAAACAAAACAAAACAAAACAAAACAACCACTCTGGCTTTTTACCTGCTGTAGGGAAAAGCTTGTGATTACTAATACAATTTCTCTAAGCTGTTTGTTGAAGCTTTCTATTTTTTCTTAACACAATTTTGGTATTTAATTGTGTTTCTAGAAATTTGTCCTGTTCATTACATTAGCATTTAATTCACATTATTATTTTATAATTTTTAGAACTCTACTGTTCTGAGATTATCTCCCTCTTTCTGTTTTAAATATTGTTGATATGTGCCTTTTCTCTTTTATCTTGGCAGTCTTATGGCAGATTTGTGTTTGTTTTTTTTTTTTTAAGATTTTATTTATTTATTTGACAAAGAAAGAAAGATCACAAGTAGGCAGAGAGGCAGGCAGAGGGGAAGGGGGAAATGGGCCCCCGCTGAGCAGAGCCCGATGTGGGGCTCCATCCCAGGAGCCTGAAATCATGACCTGAGCTGAAGGCAGAGGCTTGACCCACTGAGTCACCCAGGCGCCCCCCAGATTTGTTTTATTGTTTATTTATTTATTTTTAAAGATTTTGTTTATTTTTTTGACACAGAGAGAGACAGAGCTCAAGTGCACAAGCAGGGGTCATAGCAGGCAGAGGGAGAAGCAGGATCCTCATTGAGCAGGGAGCCCAATGTGGCTCTTGATCTCAGGACTCCAGAATCATGACCTGAGCCGAAGACAGATGTTTAACTGACGGAGTCCCTCGGGCATCCCTCTTTTATTAATGTTTATAAAGACAATCTTTCATGATTATTGATACTCAGTATGATTTATTTGTGTTCTATTTAATTAATTTTAGCTGTTAACTCCTTTCCCTCTTTTATTTTCTTTGATATAAGATATTGTGTCCTCTTTTGCTTTGTGGGTTGAGTATTTAATCATTACCTTTAACATTTTTTTTTCCAGACTGACTTTAGAACTATAATTTTGATTCAACTGTGTTCCATTAGTTTTCCTGTGTACCACTTCTATTGTTATTCAGTTCTAATATTTAACATTTCCCTTTTAATTTTGTCTCTATTCCATGAGTCATTTCAGAGTTCATTTAGAAATTTCCAAACATACATTTCTTAAAAACTCTCTTATTATTGCTTTATAGTTTAATTTGACCAAATTAGAGACTATGGTTTGTGTCATTGATTCTTTGAAATAATTTGCAACTTCCTTTGAAATCTAAAATATGTTCAATTTTTGTAAAAATTTCATGTGTAATTTAAAAATTATGTTCCCCACTTCTGGGGTAGAAAGTCCCTCTTGTACTGTTTCAAAGAAGTTGAATTTAAAGTTGAGATTACATTTTTGTAGTTACTAAAAATTAGGACTTATTTCTGCCATCTTTTTTTTAAATCATCCTTTTCTTTGTCTTTTATTGTACCCCATATTTCCTTTTTTTGATGCATTGATGAAAATTTCTACATTCCCTTTTTTCCTTTTTAAGGTGGTTTGGAAACTCTGGTTGATATTTCTATTCTTTTGAAACATCTATATTTAAGGATAAATTTTTTTGGTAACAAAGCCTGTAGTTATTTAGTGTGCCTTCTCTTTCCTTAAACATGATAGAAATTTTATCAGTTCTTGGCAACTCTTTAGAAAAAGCCTTTGTCTTCTGCCTTACCACTCTATCATTTTGACATTGTTATCTAGAGCATTGCTACTGAGAACCACATATGTAATTTAAAACTTTGTAGTAGTCAGTTTAAATAATAAAAAGAAATAGTGAAAATAATTTTTGTAAAATATTTTCTCTAACTCATAAACCAAATATTATCATTTTAATATGCAATCAATATAAAAAATTAATGAGATATTTTACATTATTTTTTATACTAATTCTTTGAAATCCAGTGTATATTTTATGTTTCATCATACTACAGTTCAGATTAGCTACACTTCAGGTACTCAGTGCTCACATATAGCTGGTGGCTACCATATTGGACAGTTCATGTCTAGAGTTTTCATTTTTACCTTATTCCAAACATAAAAATTACCTATAGTTACTAATTATAGTGTCTATATGTATATGCGTATTAAATGGTATACATTATACATATAGATAGGTATATGTTAATTTTACCAACAAATCTATCCATTTTTAGTTCTTACTATTATTTCTTATATACCATGTCTTCCCTCTGGATTTGCTTTTCTTTCTGTTGAATCACATTATTTGTAGCTCTTTTAGCAAGGGGCTGTCAGATAAAATCTTTTTATGTTTGTAGATCTGAAATGTTCTACTTTGTCCTCACTCTTGAATAATGGTTTAGCTAATTATAAGCTATGTTGACATCATCTTTCCTTAGGGTTTTAAAGATATCACTCCATTGTCTCCTGGCTTCAACTAGTGAGCTTGGCTATTTTCCCCTGTCTTGGATAGAGTACTTTAGTGCCCTTTATTGTTAAGGAGCTGAATTCTGGACCCATTTGTTTGTTCCTAGATGAAAGCCTAGCAGGCCATAGCTTCAACTTTATTCTTCCTTTGTGTTTCTCTTCAGTTTCTGATCTGTGGTGATGTGTATCTTATTTTTGAATTATCTATAGCTTTCCAATATTTTGTTTTACATGTTATCTGTCATTGACAAGATGTGTGTCAAAGCATGAGCTGATAGAACTATCTTGTTCAGACATCAATAACTTAGTTAAAGTGGAATCTTAGGTATTGATTGTTTCGTTGCATTTGTGGTATCTTCTGCTTTATAGTTTCTATTTTTTCCTTCATGGTATACAGGAAAGATATATATATTTCTGTATAGATATTTGTAATTTCACACTTTTCCTTTCTAATTGTTCTTATTTTTTCAGTTGATTTTGCAGGTATAAGTTAACATCATTTGCAAATAATTTATTTAACTTTCCTCTGTTTAGACATGAATTTATATGATTTCTTTTTCTTATTTTATTGTGTGGGTTAGAACTTTCATGTTAGTTAATGGTGGTGATAGATAATATCCATGTCTTGTCTCTAACTTTATTTATTTATTTATTTAAAGATTTTTTTTATTTGACAGAGATCACAAGCAGGCAGAGAGGCAGGCAGAGAGAGAGAGGAAGGGAAGCTGGCTCCCCGCTGAGTAGAAAGTCCGACGCAGGGCTCGATCCCAGGACCCCAAGATCATGACCCGAGCTGAAGGCAGAGGCCTTAACCCACTGAGCCACCCAGGCACCCCTTGTCTCTAACTTTAAAGAAGATTTATCTAATGTTTCATCATCAAGTGTAATAGTAGAACTTCATCCAAAATAAGTATTTTATATTAGGTAAGGGAGCAGGCTTTTAATTTCAGTTTACTATTTTTACTGTCTTTAAAACAAATCAGAAATGACTATAAAATTCCTTTAAATACCTTTTACTTTCCCTCAAGATATTCATATGTTTTGACATTGTTGTGTTAATGTACATTGATTGAAAAAGTTTGAATCATTCTTCATTCCTGGAATAAATCATATTTGGACATGGAGTACTATTCTTATAATATACTGTTGGATTCCATTGCTAATATTTTAGTTAGACTTTTAGATTAAAATAGCAAGTGAGATTAGCCTGTAGTTTTCCTTTTTGTACATTTTTAGGTTTTGATTTGAGAGTTCTGAAGACTTTGTGAAATTAACTGGGAAGGATTCCATCTTTTCTTATGCTCTGAAAAAGTTTAAATAGCACAAGAATTATCTGTTCCTTGGAAGTTTGAAAGAATTCATCTGTGAAATCATCAGATTATTGTTTCTAAATTGTTATTTTTACATTATGTATCTTCTGTTTCAGAAGTGATTTTCTAACATTTGCAATTAATTATTTAACCAGACTTGCAACAACTATTCATACCTAATTGTTTGTTTGGTATAATTGCTCACTGTCATTTTATACCACAACTGCTCCATTCTTAAACTCTCATTTAGCTCTGTGATGTTTTAAGACTCTTTAAGGAAGATTATGTAGATTCAGACCCCTTGATTGTATGATTTATACGTAAAAGATAATTTACCTGGGAGTGATTCTGGGCCACAATCTTTTCTTCTCAAAACCATGTAGATTTTCACCTGACATTTAGTATAGTGGTACAGAATTCTAAAATAGTCTAGTGCTTATTCCTTTGAAGAAAACCCATTTTTTCAAAAATATATTATTTCTGAGTTTTAAGAAATTTTTATTTGTATCTGATAATTTAAAAATTCTAAGATACGCTTTGACATGGGTCATTGCTCATTGTTTTTTGATTAGAACATAGTTTATTCCTTCAATATGCATTCCCACTCTTTATTTTTTGCTTTTTAATGTATTTTGCTTACATATATTTTACATATACATAAAGCTGTTGCTTGAGTTCCAGTTCTCATTTTTTCTTTTCTTTTCTTTCTTTTTCTTTTCTTCTTCTTCTTCTTCTTTTTTTTTTTTTTAATAAGGAATAACCTCAGCTTGATTAATTGTTTGTATTACAGATATTTGAGAACTTACTTTGTAACAGGCTCTGATCTAGGGACATACATGAAATTTCTCTCATAAATTTCTTCTCTTGGGTCTTCCCTCTGTATTCTAATTGATCTGCTGATATACTTTTAGTTTTTTTAACATTAAAAAAAAACTCAACCATATTTCTTTTCACCTCAGCTTGTTATCCTTTCATCTTTTATTTTTAAGAATACTTGCCTCTGGTTTTACATTCTTTTGAGAATACCAAAAAGTTTTATGAATTAGTTTCCAGAGTCTTGCATTAAATAATTTTCAAAAGTATGTTCTGCCTCTGAATCTTTGGATCAAGTTTCTTCTCCTCTCATTTTGCTGTATTTTTTTTTTCATAGATCCCATTTGGTTTATTAATATTATTAATATTATTTTTAATCTGGAATCTCTAATGAATAATTGTTGTCTTGACTCAGAGCTTACCAAACCAGAACTGCTTCTAGCATTCACCATATTCCCTGTTCAGGTCTACTGTTGATGTGTTCAGTTCTCAGCCTGTGATAAACATCTATTGTTTTCCCTTTCATTGCCCCACTTCTTTTAGGAACTTCCCATCCCTATTCTGGGAGCTGATTCTTCCCTACTGCATCCACAATGCTGGGTTTACACCACATTACCCTATTTTTAAGCCACTTTTAGGGCTGAGACTAGGCCATTCACTCTCTCATAGGAATTTTGAAGTTAGAAAGACAAGGAAAGTTCTGGTTTTGTCTGTTTCACTGAAGTTGTATCTCAAAAGTTAGAAACTATTCACAACCATATATATATATATTTTTTTTTTTAATAATGTGGATTGGAGAAGTGAGGAAAGCTGATATATATAGAGAAGAAGAGATGAATAAAGCAGATAAACATGGAGAAAAAGAGATGAGAAGGGACTTATAAGTATGGCAAGAGGGAGCTAAAAGAATACTGAGGTGTTATATTAGAATTTGGAAGTATCAGGATGAATTCATGGATGTGTGTGTTTGTGTGTGTGTGTATATCCTTATCTATATGTAAAACCGCCAAGTAGATATGTAGATAATTGTAGAAGTATATGTATATATCTCCATAGAGAAATAAATGAACCTAGACAGATGCAAAGAAAATAAAAAATGGACCTGAAATATATTACTGTGTTAGGAAATAAGGTAGTGCTTGAAGAGTTAAGGGACATGTCAAAAGAATACAAGAGCCTGTTCAAAGGGATTCCCACTAAGCAAATTTAGGAAAATTTGAGCATTAAAATGAACATTTACAGTAGTGGGTTAAAACATACTGAATAAAAAAGAAACCCAAAGTTCCTGCTAGTATAAGAAAATAAGTAAATAAATGAATAACTAAACAAATGGAAGAGAAAGGAAAGTATTTCTAATCAGAAGAATCTCAACTAATAGTAGGATTGTTTGGCAAACATCATGAAGTAGTTGATATAGGTACAGAATTGTCAATGGATCGTAGAGTTCATGGGTGGAAGTTTGAGGATGAAGGAGAGACTATTGGGGTAATATAAGACTATCTCCCAGCAAAATACTAATCAAATACAAAGGAGGAAATTTTTACTTTTATAGTGGAGAAACATGGCAGATACACTGGTCAAAGGTCATCAAGGTTACCATGACCAGCACCGAGACAAGTCAACTTAATTTTTCTACTGATGTGATATACTGAGATGAGAGCAACAACATTTCTGTGATTATTTTTTAGAATTCTAATGGGAATACAGCATTATTTTTTAGTATTTCTATAGAGAGGTCTGATGCCAATGTAATTTTGACCCCTTATATAAAAACTGGTTTTGCTTTCTTAGGTTTTTTGCATCTTTTAACCTCAGTGGTCTGAAATGTCATGATGATAGATCTTAAGGTAAATCTACTTTCAACGACCTTTCTAGGTCCTTTGTGGGAACTTTGAACATAGAAACTCAACTTTCTAGAATATTTATTTGAAGTTTTCCTTTCCATTTTTTCTCTGTTCTATCAGATTTTGGACCTTAGAGGGTAAAACTTTCTCTACAGAATTTGTTTTTCTTTCTGATTTTTAATTTGCCCACTCTGGGTTGCCAGTATCTCCCTGGGAAGGGGCTTGTATACATGTATCACACCCAGCCTCTTTTGGCTACCACCCAGAGGACAATCACCTTGAATGCCTGGCTCTGGTGGCCAGTGAGGCTTGGGCTTGTGGGCTCCTGCAGAACTGTGGCAAACAAACAAACAAACAAACAAAAAGCCCCAGATCTTAACTGGCTGTTCTTCCACTGCTCAATACAGAGAGAGCTGACAGAAATGTCTACCTCCCAGTCTTTCCCTGAAAGAGGCCTATTTGCCATATTATAAAAGCTGTTGCCTGAGGGCCTGACTTCCAATCACCTGCATGTAGGTCTTCCCCTTTGAGATACTGACAGGTCTTGGCATACTTTCAACTACTGGGAGCCACTAAGACTAAATAAGGTGACTTCGACAATCACAAAGATTTGAGAGACAACTAAGGCCACGAGTTGGATTGTAGATTCATCTTCTACATGAGACCACTCTTTCGAGACTTAAAGAAGTGGCTGTTTTGTACAGAAACTAACACTAAATTCAAGGAAAATGAAAAACAAACAAACCCCCACCCCAAACCAGAGCAATATGTGCCAAACAATGACAATCAACAAGACAAAATTCCAGAGACAGACCTCAGTGAGACTGAAATAAGTGATTTTCTGATAAAGAGTTCAAAGTAATGGTTATAGAAATGTTTACTGAAGTCAGGAGAACAATGCATTAACTAGGTGAAAAAATGAATAAAGAGATAGAAAATGTTAAGGAGCACCAAACAGAAATCATAGAGCTGAAGAATATGATAATTAAACTGAATAATTGAATATAGGAGTCAATATCAGACTACATGAAATGGAAGAAAAGATCAATGACTAAATGAAGTGGAAGAAAGGATCAGTGAACACCAAGACAGGATAGCGGAATTCATCCAATCAGTGGAACAAAAAGAAAAAAAAGAAGGAAAAAGAGTAAAGAAGGCTTAAGGAACTCATGAGATATCATCAAGTGGACTAATAGTTGCATTATAGGTGTCAAAGAAGGAAAAGAGAGAAAGTAAGAGACAGAAAACTTGTTAAAAAAACAATGGGTGAAAATGTCCCTAACCTGGGGGTTGAAGACAGTTTCAAATGAGAGGACTCCAAAGAGACCCACACAGATACACACTGTAATTAAATTTTTAAAAGTTAAAATCAAAGACTCTTAAAAGCAGCAAGAGAAAAATAACTTGTTATGTCTGTGAGCATCCACAGAAGACTATCAGCAGATTTTTTAGCAAAAACTTTGCAAGTCAGAGGAAATGGATGATATCTTCCAAGTGCTGAAAAGAAAAAAACTGCCAACTAAGAATACCCTACTTGGTAACAATGTCCTTCAAAACTGAAGAAGACATAAAGAATTTTTAGACAAGCAAAAGCTAAAGGAGTTCAACACTACTAGACCAGCCTTACAAGAAATATTAAAGGGATCTTTTCAAAGTGAAACAAAAGGATGTTGATTGGTAAGAGGAAAACATATGAAAGTATAATCTCATTGGTAAAAGTAAATACATAGGGGGACGCCTGGGTGGCTCAGTTGGTTGGACGACTGCCTTCGGCTCAGGTCATGATCCCGGAGTCCCGGGATCGAGTCCCGCATCAGGCTCCCAGCTCCATGGGGAGTCTGCTTCGCTCTCTGACCTTCTCCTCGCTCATGCTCTCTCTCACTGTTTCTCTCTCAAATAAATAAAATCTTTAAAAAAAAAAAAAAAGTAAATACATAGGTAAGTTAAGACTATTCTAGGCTTGCCTGGGTGGCTCAGTCAGTTGAGTGTCCAACTCTTGGTTTTGGCTCAGGTCATGATGTCATGGGTCATGGAATTGAGATCCCTCTGTGTAGGGCTCCACACTCAGTAGGGAGTCTTCTTGAAGATCCTCTTCTCTGCCGCTCCCCCCACATTCTCTCTCTTTCTCTGAAATGAAAAAATAAATCTTAAAAAAAGAGAATATTCTAATGTAATGGTGGTGTGTAAATCAATTATAAATCTAGTATGAAGTTTAAAAGAAAAGTATTTAAAAAACCCTGTAGCTACAATAATTTAATGGATATCCACAAGGTATAAAGATGTAAATTATAGATATCAAAAACATAAAATTTGTGGGGGGGAGGAGACTAAACATATAGAACTTTAGTATTCATTGGAAGTTAAGTTGTTACCAGTTTATAATGGTAAGATATTGTATATAAGCCTCATGCTAACCACAAAGCAAAAAAACTATGGTAGATACAGAAAAGATAAAAAGAAAGGAATATGAACATACCACCACAGATAATCTTCAAATCATAAAGAAGGGAAACAAGAGTAGAAGAAAGGAACAAAGAAATTACAAAAGTCAAGAAAATAACTAACAAAATCATAATAGTAAGTTTAGACCTATCAATAATTACTTTAAATGTAAGTATAAATTCTACAATGGACTAAATTCTCCAATCAAAAGATACATACTCACTGAATGGATTAAAAAAAAACAACAACAAAACCCAATTATATGCTGTCTTTAAGAGACTCACTTCAGCTTCAAGAAGTGAAAATAAAGGAATAAAAAAGATATTCCATGTAAATGGAAATCAAAAGGAAGTGTAGGTAGCTAAAATTATATGAGACAAAATAGACTTCAAGCCAAAGACTGTGATATAAGACAAAGAAGGTCATTATATAATGATAAAAGGGTCAGGCAAACTAGAGGATATGTTTATAAATATGTATACATCAAACATAGGAACACATGAAGCAAATAAACAGACCTGAAAAGAGAAATAGACAGCAGTATAATAACAGTAGGGAACTTTAGTACAAGCTTCATCAAAATTTCAATGGCATTTTTGCAGAAATAAAATCAGAGAATTCTAAAATTTGTATGGAACCACAAAGACACTGAATAGAGATGGCAATCTTGAGAAAAAAGAACAAAGCTGGAGGCATCATACCTCCTTATTTCAAACTATATTACAAATTATAGTAAGCAGAACAGTATGGTACTGGCATAAAAACAGACTCATTGATTCATGGAATAGAATAGAAAGCCCAGAAATAAGCTCATGCATGTATGATCTGTTAATTTACAATAAGCTAAGAATATATTATGGGGAAAAGTAGCCTCTTCAATAAATGTTGGGAAAACTGGATAGCTACATGCAAAAGAATGAAACTGGATTTCTATCTTATACCATACACAAAATCAACTCAAAATAGATTAAGTACTTGAATATAAGACCTGAAACCATAGAGCTGCTGGAGGAAAACAGGTAAGTCCTTGATATTTGCCTTGGCAATTTTTTTTTTTTTTGATCTGACACCAAAAGCAGAGAAAACAAAGGTAAAAATAAACATGAGGGACTACAATAAGCTAAAACCTTCTGTACAGCAGACCATCAACAAACAAAATGAAAAGGTAACCTACCTAATGGTTAGAAAATGTTTGCAATGGGAGAAAATATTTACAAATCATACATCTGATAAGAGGTTAATACCCCAAAATATATAAAGAATACATACAACTCAACAGCAAAACAATTCAATTAAAAAATGGACAGAGGAACTGAATACACATTTTCCCCACATACAAATGGCCACAGGTACATGTAAAGGTACTCGATTGCATTAATCACCAGGAAAATGCAAATCAGGACCATAATGACATATTGCCTTATGTCTGTTATGGCAAGGATATGGAGAAAAGGAGATCCTTGTGCACTGTTAGCAGAACGTTAATTGGTATACCACTATGGAAAACAGTATGTTAAGTTCCTCAAAAAATTAAAAAATAGAACTACCATATGATCCAACAATCCCACTTCTGAGTATTTATCAAAGGAAATGAAAACAGGATATCAAAAAGATAAATAACTACACTCTCATGTTCTTTGCAACATTATTCATGATAGCCAAGATATAGAAACAACCTAGTGTCCATCAATAGATGAATGGGTAAAGATCTTCCAAGTGCTGAAAAGAAAAAAACTGCCAACTAAGAATACTCTACTTGGTAACAATGTCCTTCAAAACTGAAGAAGACATAAAGAATTTTTAGACAAGCAAAAGCTAAAGGAGTTCATCCACATACAGTGGAGATTTATTCAGCCATGAGAAATGAGGAAATTATGCCATTTGCTGTAACATGGGTAAATCCTGAGGGCATTTTGCTAAGTGAAATAATCAGACAAAGACAAATGCTGTATAATACCACTTATATGTGCAATCTTAAACAAACAAACAAACAAACAACTAACATACAGAAAGTGTAGAAAAATGGTTGTCAGAAGGTGAGGAATAGGGGAAATAGAGGTTAGTAAAAAGATACAACTTTAAGCTACAAGATAAATAAAATCTAATGTAAAACATAATGACTATTGTTCAGAACATTGTATTATGGGGGTGCCTGGGTGGCTCAGTGGGTTAAGCCTCTGCCTTCGACTCAGGTCATGATCTCAGGGTCCTGGGATCTAGCCCTGCACTGGGGTGGGGGGGGGTCTCTGCACAGCGGGGAGCCTGCTTCCCCTCTCTCTCTGCCTGTCTCTCTGCCTACTTGGGATCTCTCTCTCTGTCAAATAAATAAATAAAATCTTTAAGAAAAAATAAGAATACTGTATTATGTATTTGAAATTTGCTAAGACAGTAGACTTTAATGCTTTCACCAGAAAAACAAAACAAAAAAACACCTTAAAGCAAAACAAAAAAAGACCTGAAGAAAAGTATGTGAGGTGATAGGTGTGTTAATTAACTGCATGGAGGGACTCCTTTCACAACATATATGTGTATCAAATCACCTTGAGGGACACTTTGAATATCTCACAGTTTATTGCTCATACCTCAATAAAGCTTACATTAAAACAATAAATTTTAAAATTAGAGTATTTTTATATTTAGAGAAAAGTAACAGTTGTGCAGAGAATTCCATATATTCCACATCCATGTTTCCACTGTTGTGGACATTTGCATGGTACATCTGGTCACAGTTAATGAACAATATCGATACATCATGATTAACTAAGATCCGTAACTTCTTCAGATTTCTTTGGTTTTCACTTAATGTTCTTTTTCTATTCCAGGACTTTAAGCAGGATTTCAACACCACATTTAGTTGTCACATATCCTTACGTCTCTCTTGGCTGTTACAGTTTCTCAAAAACCTTTCTTGTTTTCAGTGACCTTAACAGTTTAAAGTGTCTCTTAATGGGATTTGTCTGATGTTTTTCTCGTGATTAGACCAGGGTTGTGTATTTTTGGGAGGAAGACCATGGAAGCAAAGCACTCTTCCCTTATCTTGAGTGGACATACTATTTATCAACATGATTTATCACTGTTTGTTGATGGTAACCTTGGTCACCTAGCTGAGGTTTGAGAGATTTCTGCACTGTAAAGTTACTGCTCCCCAAATTCCTCATTTCTTACCATACTAGTTGGAAGAAAGTTTCTAATGCAGAACCCACATTTAAGGAGTGGGAATTATGCTCCACTTTCTTTTTTTAAAAAGATTTTATTTATTTATTTATTTGAGAGAGTGAGAGTGAGAGAGCACAATCATTGGGGAAGCAGCAGAGGCAGAGGGAGAAGCCTACTCCTGGCTTAGCTCAGAGCTCAATGCAGGGCTTGATTCTAGGACTCTGGGATCATGATTTAATGGACTGAGCCACCCAGGCACCCCTTTGATCCACTTTCTTGAGGTTGGAGTATCTACATAAATTATTTGGAATTCTTCTGCACGGTCTCTCTGACTTTTTGGTCTACTTTTGGGGGAAAGTCCTCCAGTTTGTATTTTAATTCTCATACTGAGTTTTTCCTTTGTGGCGTCATATTTTTAATTTCCAATATCTGTGTTTTTATTCTTTGAACGTTGCTTTTTAGGATTACCTGTTCTTATTTTATGGACAAAGTATTTTCTCTTCTTTCTTCTGAAGTTTTTGCCCTGTAACTATTTTCTTCAAGTTGCTTTCAGATGTTTGTGTTGGCCCCTATCTTTCATATTATAGATCTTCCTCTACTTGGCTATCCTGTTGTACTTAAGAGCAGGTCACTATAAGGCCATGGAAGCCCAGGGAGAGAGGGCAGAACTTGTTTACTGTGAATTTTACTCTAAGGTGTTTTGGTTGTGTTGCTTCAATTAGGGAGCTCCCAAAGCCAGTATGGTTAAGTCCTATCTCTTGTTCTGACTGAATTTCCCAGTGAAGTCTTCTAATTTCCTCCTGAAGAGTTATGTGCCTGCTTATCAGCAATCTGGATGCCAAGAGGGAGAAGTGTAAGAGTCAATGTTAAGAACATAAATTTCCACTTTAAGCGCTATTTTTGGAACTCTCCTACGACCCCCTGCCCCAAGTCTGTGCTGTGGTGTTCCATAGTCCCGAAAACCCAAGTTTTACTTTCTTCAGGAAACAAATCTTTATTCCTGTCAGGGTGGAGAAATTATTAGTGGCATCTAGAGATCTCAGGCTTTTCTTCTGATTTTAACTCCACTTTTACCCCTACTTCCAGAGGTATCTGGTGCTATTAAGTATCCCATGATGTTAAGATGTTGTTTATCTTATTTCTCCATTTTTCTCTTAGTGTTCAATCTTTGCAGACCACTTAGTCTGTTATACATTCATCCATTAGCTCTCCAGCTTCCAATATTTTGTTGTTCTATTGCTCTCAAGATCTCTTTGTCTTATGGGGAGGAAGAGGAGAATAATGTATGTGTTCATTCCTCTACTTCTAACCAGAAGTCCTTAAGATCTGCACTCTCTAGGTCAAAGCTCCCTCCATAGAGAAAGCCTGTGCATATGTACAGGTTTAAACACAACGTAAGAAGGCAACATTTGAGTAAGGTTGATCATTGCCACTATTGTGTGATTTCCTCTGAGAGAGTCCAGGAGCTCAATAAGCCAAGTGGTTGAGCTCTGTGGCACAGATTAAGAATTTACGTTATTATCGTGAAAGATATTTCATTTATTGTAAATATTTCATTTGATTTTTCTAAGGCCCAATTTTGAAAGAAAGTAAATGCATATTTTTATAAAGTAAAGTGTGGCAATTTCCTGAGACTGGATTACATTATAAAAGCCACTAGCTACTTGAAAATGGCTCTCTTTTTCTTCTCCTGAAGGCATGGTGCTACCTATAAAAAGCATCTTTTAAATTCTCCAGTATGTAAGGAGATGGATTTCTGGCCAACTTCACTGTAGCAGTAATTAAAGATGCTATGTAATATAACCACAAAATTTAGCTTGGTTCTCCAGGAGGTGGTTTTGCTCTCCTGAAGTATAATTGTCTACTACCTCACTATCTGGTTTTTGGGTAGACGAGGCCAACAAAATATTGGGAGAGAAACAATCTCTCGCAAGCCTTTCTGATTGGGAATCTCCCATTTTCTCCTAAGTCTGCAGCAAATCACTTATTGAGACTATACCTCCCAAGACACAATAGAGCATTTCCCAATGCTCTATTCCCAATAGCTCTCAGGCTATTGAATTCCCAGACCTTGATGTCCCTCTGAATGAGGTATAGAAAGCTTGGGAAGGAGAGGTGGGATGAATGGGAATAGGGTTCATCCAAAAACCAACCCAGGTAGACCTCACTTGAAAGTTACAGGAATTACTATTTCATTTCCTGGATGTTAGGGAATCAGGAGGAAGACAATGAGGGTTGATATGATGTTTTCCAAGCTGCAAAATTTAGGATAGGGTTGTCAGAAGTTCTTTGCAAAAATATGGTTCATCATCTATGTATGTGTGTGAAATATATTTTTAGTCAAAATATTTATTTAAACATTTCAACTGATAATGAGTTCCTTTTAGAAAGAATTATATCATTGCATGTGAAACTCACGGAAAAAATGTTGAAAAACTGAGTAGGTAACTTTACACATTTCCAGCTCACATTCTGCTTTGCTCATCCACACGTTATTATTTCTATTGAAAACTCTCTTTATACCTTCATTTGAGACAGAAACTGATACACAACTTTAAAACAATTAAAAAAAATGTCAACACCAAAGTCAAGAAGAAATACACCAGGTGTATTTTCTGAATCAGTAAAAATGTAATTATTAATAAAAGACATTTGCAGTTTCTAAATTTTCATTTTGCAGAGCAGGAAGCCAAAATTCTGGATATTCACTTTAATACACACTTGGTAGCCGGCTTGAGAAGGAAGGTTTTCCTCATTCTGCTCCCTTGAACTTCCAAAGGAAGATAGGGATGTTCAGTGAACTCCTTTCCATGATTCTCAGGGCTGTGCTTGTGAAAGGACAGAGGAAGTGGGGGGTGGCTAAGGGGGAGGGTGGAGGGTGGGGTTGGGGTAAATGCGGGTGTGAGGGTGGTGGTGGTGACTAGCACTGTTCTTTGCCCTGGGCAGCACTATTAGGGGTGAGGTCAAAATCAGGCAGTTCTAGGGGCACCTGGGTGGCTCAGTGAGTTAAGCCTCTGCCTTTGGCCTAGGTCATGATCTCAGGGTCCTGGGATTGAGGCCCCAGCATTGTCCAGGGAGCCTGCTTCCTTCTGTATTTGCCTGCCTCTCTGTCAAATAAATAAATAAAATCTTAAAAAAAAAAAAAAAAAGGCAGTTCCAGGCACTAAGTTCCAGGCACTGAGTGTAAGCAACCTTAACTATTGATCTCACTATTTATCTCAGCTTGGGTGAATTAGAGAGGTTACTGAAAAGCCTTCCTGATCTTTTTCAGGTAGTCAGATTCAGATGTTTGAGTATACTATTTTGTTTTAAAAAGAATTTCATCAATAAGACGCTTTTTTAAAAAATGTGGTTTTCTGCCTATGATTAATTGGTGAATCCTCCCCCCAATTAACTAAGGCAAACTTCAAATTTGCATTACTGCTGCCCTTTCAGAAGCCAATGGCACTTATTAAAAAAAGCATTCAATGGCTCATTTCAGCTCTACCTAAACATCCTTACAGCACAAATGTTATTTTTGGCTCAGGGTATATGCTTTCGGCTATCTCCCCAAAGCCTCCCCCCCCAGCCTGCGGAAACTCAGCTCTGCTGAGTGTATTGAGGGCCCTTTCACATTTGCATGTCTATCATTGGTCTTTCACAGCCCTGTAGCCCCTACAAAGTATTTGCCAATGGCGGCTTTGTTCTTCAGAACCACCGCAAATCAGAACTTCCAGCTTCCTTCTCGTCTTGCTGCTTCAAGTGTGGTTGAAACACCTGTTAGTTTTTATGGACTCCTGAAGTCTTTGCTTTCTACTTATAGGAATTTTACCTTCACTACTTGCTGAGATGGCTATTTATGGGGGAAATACTTAAATTTTCCTCTTGTCAAAATCATCAGAAGCTAACTCAGTTTGAGGTGATATTGCTTGATTTCATATTCCTTTCTACTTCATTAAAAAAAAAAAAAAGTTGGATAGCCACGTGGATGGGAGAAGGGAAAATACTTCTCACCCTCTTTCTCTTTATTAAAGTTAACATTTCCCTAAAGTCAACAAGTAAAGTGATTATATTAGTACTACTGTGAAACCAACTTTCAGCTCAGACTATAAAACATCACCATATTTAAGGAGATGAATTAAAGTCTACTACAACTATTTATTCCACATTTTGACAGGACCAATGAGCCCACTTACAGAAATGTTGAGGAAGACCCAATCTGAGTAAGTATGTTTGTTCTGACTTGTGTGGTTATATATATGGGATATTTATGTCTATGTGTATATATACATATGTTGTATATAAGTATGCATATATATTTGAACATATGCATGTTCATGATTACTTATATGCATTGAAAATATATATATATATATATATATATATATATATCTTTCATTTTCATTGGTTTTATTCTTTAAATCTGTACTTAGGTTCCACACAGATGTTGGCTCATCTGCATATCTCCAAAGTGCTTTTGCATACATGAATTTGATACTTCAGACCTGAGAGTAAGACTACCCACTATTTTTATTTCTGTGTTATGAATGAATGGTTATCTTTATCATTAATAACTTCTTTATCATTCAACTCCTTGGAAGCAGACCCAGGCTTTGTGTCTTCCGGCCTTTCCTGTCCTTTTCCCCTTGTTCCCAGCTTGGCAGCAACCCCCCTTAGAACTGCAATCATTTTAAATGATATGTGTCACTTATATTGAGTTAGAATTTTAGTAGCAACAAGAGGACAATTGTAAAGCAAATTATATAACTCAAGTAATGCTGGTAATGTTTACTTAGATGTAAAAATAATTTAAAATGGCTTGTACTCATTGAGTTCGGTGAACATATGCGTGCTTTAAAATTTTGCACTGTGGATTTTCACATGATTCTACTTCACCACTCAAGAAGCTTTATTCACTTTCTCAGAAGGGTGGCAAATTTGCGTTTGGGCCGATTTCAGCAAATCGTTTTTGGGTTTCTGGGTAAATTGTGTGTAAAATATTTACTCTATGGAGTCACCCAAGAGAAATACATTATCATTTTTGAACATTTTATGATTATAGCCAAAGAAAGTGAAATGGAGTAGAGTCTAAGAAAAATTTAAAAGCCTCTACTACCCAAATGAATATGGCATTCAGACATTCAGGCTGGAGATCCCCATGTTCTCTGGCATCTCTGGGAATTTGGGATGACCAGAGGGACACCGGTATACATATTCAAAGCTTGACCTAATTGCCTCTGGATACCCCTTTCCTTTTCCTTCTGGATGGCAAGGTTTTCTCCACAGGCTGGCTCTAGTCCCTGAATTTGGAGGCAGTTATTGCTCTCTCCAAATATGTATGTATGTATGTGTGTGTGTATAAATATAAATATATATATATATATATATTTTCCCCCTAGGTATAGAGGGAGATTGCCTGTGGGAAGGAAAACCTGGGACTAACCAAAGGCAGGATGAGAGAACCAAACAATGTTTGGTTAGAGCAGTTATTGCTCTCTCCAAATATGTATGTATGTATGTGTGTGTGTATATATATATATATATTATATATGTTTATATTATATATATATATATAAAATATATATTTTTTCCCCTAGGTATAGAGGGGGATTGCCTGTGGGAAGGAAAACCTGGGACTAACCAAAGGCAGGATGAGAGAACCAAGCAATGTGCTGGAAAGACTAGGTTCCTGAGAGACAGAATAGGCCATGCCTGTAATAGCTCCTTGGGAAATGCTTCCAAACTGTGCAAGACCTGAGATAGGATTAGACACAGCCCCCTGCCTGTGACCCCATAGAATGCTCATTCAACTCAGGGCTCTTTCTGCCCCCTTCCCTCTGGGGAGTGACCAGGAGAGAGGGCAACTGTGTCACCATCTTTCCCAAGGAGCAAACAGTAGAGGTTGCCAGGGGTGAAAGGTTAAACACTGATGTCAATAAAGCAAGGGGGGTTTTGGGCAGGGGAGTAGGTCGGCAGGGAGGTTGGAGAGAAGGTGGGGGGAGGCGAGGGCCTTGGCATGCCTGTCCCAGAGTTGAGAGAAAACAGACTGACTGCCCCTCCCTCCCCTCAACTTTAGACCCTACCTTTCTGTGCACCTTGGCTCCTTTAGCTTCGGGGTTCGGCCCTGCCTCAGTGCTGAGCACTCCACACGGGATATTCCCAGAGATGCTTGTTAAATTTTCCTGTTGCTGCCTAGACTTCAGATCCTCTAGAAACACTCTGCTTTTGGGATTGTTTTCAGTACGGAGGCATAGTTTTTCATTTTGCTCTCGTGGTTGCTAATTTTCCTGCATTAGAAATAGGGTTGATTTTTAGAAGAAGCCCCAAAATGATCAGTCTAAAATCTGAAAACAGTAGAGAATGGAGCTATGGCTTATTGAACACGAACCCCCTTCTTGAAAACATGGGGTTACAAGAAAGGAACACGTATGTTTTGTCTTTATATATATCAAACACCCCAAAATAATTTTGCCAATTAATTGTTAGGCTATCTAGGGTAAGTATATAGCTTCTGTAAGTGAGTGGTCATTCCGTAGACGCCAGTTAACTTCCAGAGTATCTGACTGGAAAGAAATACTGTTTTCTTCTCCTTATGTCATTCCCCCACTGTGGGCTCTTCCTTGAGAGCTGAAGAGAGGCTCTACCCAGAGTTTATGAGAAAAAAAACCCAGTTATCTCTTGGACCATATTCAGCTTGGTTGCCCGAATCCTTTCTTGGAGAGATCTGCCACCTAAGTCAAGTGGAGAAAAGTACACGGTGTTTTGGTGGTGAGAAGGAGGCAGGGATGATCATTAGGGGACCTGGCGAGGCTTGGGGCTACCTGGTGGCTCCTTACTAATGTATGTAGTTGGCAGTGTCCACTCGACTTCCTAATTGAATTTAAGACCTCCCCACTTTAGGTTATATTTTCTGACTCTAAAGTAGGGGGAAAAAAAAAAAAGGGATGATTTCTTTCTCTGTATAACCCAGGGCTGTGGGGATGGCTGTGAGAGTCTTTGGGCTCAAAAAGAAAGAAACAGCAGATCATCATAAGGATAAGAGGGGAAACCAAAACAGAAAGGGCTGGCAGGGAAAAGGTGAGAAGGGAAACAGACGGGAAAGGGAAAGGAGAAAAGAGAAATGAGAGGAAGAAAGTGAAAAGGAGGGACGGAAGCAGGAAAAAAAAAGACCGACGTGAAGGATGATTTTCATCAGCTCAGAGGTCAGGGTCAGCCTGAAGATGTCTAATCTACTGGTGTAGACAGAGTGAGACTTGGTTTGAAAATCTCAGGGATCCATTTTCCAAGCTGTCCTAGGACAAAATTCCAATGCCTGGAAGACACCAGTGAATGTTCTCCTTTGGTGTCGGGTCCTGGGACTGGAGAGAAGAGAAGGTAACTCTTGGCAGATTCAGAAGTAATAGATTCCAGTCTACAGCTTCCTATGGGAACAGGAAACCTGGGGCTGGGTGGCGAGAGACACATTCTCAGGTAGAAGGAAAATTTGTAGTGTGTACAGGGAACTAAAACTCCAATGTGCATGAGATATATACACACACATATATATATACACACATATATACACAAATACACACCCTTATATATACTTATATATATTTACATTTTTAAACACATTAATTTTATTTGCTGTAGGACAATGTATTTAAAAATCCCTGTGTAAACAATCAAGGCAGGATTACCAATCTTATACCGCCATGATGGACCCATGTGTATCTACCACCCCGCTCCCACTTTCGAAACATATAAGCCACTCTGTGCACATGGACCTTGGTGAACCATGAAGGGTCCTTTGGATTTGTTTGTTACCAGCACACTGTCTCACAGCAACCTTATATTCCCAACTCCAAATGGAAATACGCAGCTTCGTACAAGGTCTGACACTGGGATGGAGCATTTAAAGTCAGACTATTCTGGGAAATCAAATAATATATAGACCTCTCCTTTTAGGCCTCAGTGATTCAGCCATAGTTCTGCTTCCTCCTCACAGAGACGCGATCCAGGTGACCTCACAAGGAGGAAGTCCCTGTCTTTTCACAGAGAAGGAGGTACTTCCCCATTCCCTCACAATGAAGGAGGTCTAGTCCCCTCACAGTGAAAGAGGTCCTTGTTGCCTCACAGGGAAGAGGTCTGGTTCCCTCACAGGGAGGAAGTCCCTGTCCCCTCACAGTGAAGTAGGTTCCTTCCCATTCCCTCACAGTGAAGGAGGTGTGGTCTCCTCACAGGAGCTAACAGTCTCTAGTCTATTTAGAAATAGAAGCCAGGGTTGACTCCCAAGGGACCATGTACCCTCAAAACAGATTTCCTCTCCCCTTATTTCTCCAAGTAAGAAATCTGAAGAACCTGGAAGCAAACTTCCCCTAGGAGCTTTCCACTTGGTGGCTGGGCGTGGAGCTGCCCTCTGTCTGAGGAAGGGAAAAGAGGCAGTGAAGCTGGCTGCTTGGCCTGAACTCAGGAAGCACTAACAAGATGCAAACATCTCCCTGCCTGCCTCCCCCCCACACCTCCCCTTGCCCCCACTTCCCGTCCCTTGCACCACCCCCAGCCTGCTGGTAACGCAGGGTGTAATCTTGCCTCTAAACACAGAATTACAGAGACCAGGGGGAAAAAGCCCCGAAAGGAATAATTAATTTCTGCTTCCTCATGCAAATCCTTTGGCCAGTCATTTAAGGTTCAGAGCAGGACCAATTCAGCTCCTTGTGCAAATTCCAAACTGAAGGCATTTAGAAAAGAAGAGCGAGCGAGAGGAGAGAAATTGAATGGATTTCCTTTTCTAAGAACCAGAATTAACAAAGGTTCCATTTTCCATGGTTATGGGTCTGGCTAGACAGCCCTCACTGACAAGCTCTCCAAACACATGTGCTGGCCTGTTGAAAAGGCCTCAGTGTTGACTGACAGATAATTGAAGTGACAAATTGTTTCATTGTATTTGGCAGGGAGAGTGCTGTATTAGATAATTATGGGGAACAGAGGAGCTCTGGGGTCTCAGGTCACAAGACATGCCTGACCCTATTTTCTGAAAACTCTGAATGGAGTTCTCGGTCCCAGAGGACCTGAGTGTGAGGCTGTCTCTCTTTTTTGTTGGTGTTGAGTTTTTTCTTCCCCTTTACCTCCCTCTCTGCCTCCAATCCCTGCCCCTTCCCCCTTTTCCTGATCTAATGATTAAGAGCTAAAGAATACAGAGACCTCCAGAGCTGAGGGAACAGGGCCTCCGCTCACCCCCACCCCACCCACTCCAGCTCCTCGCCTTTCAGGGAAACAGCTTGTGGATTTTATCCGTGGCAGCAAGTTTGCAAACTCTTCCTCGTATGGGCTGCCCACAGTGGCCTGAAAGGGGGCTGGGGACAAATGACTCACTTCAGATGCTGGAGGGTAGGGCAGCCTCCTGTGGCAGGGTAAGGGGAGCAGAACTCTTTCTGGATGCAGCCTTGCCACGTGGGGTTTTCTGCCATTATTTCTTCCTGACCTTAGTTTTCCTGAAGGAAATTCTGGGGACAGGAGAGACCTACAGATTATTAGGTAGTGCAGGCATCTCATTTCCCAGCTGAGCCCGGAGAGGGCCACATTGTTTGTTAGTGGAGAAAGAGGGCAAACCTTAGGCTATGGAACTCCCCATCCAGTGTTCTTTTCAGTAAACCACCGTGCCAACTGGGAGGTGATTTTGAAAATGTGTGAGAGTAAAATACAAATAACAATGTCCACCTCTGCTGTCTTAACTTCCCTTTCTGCTATATTATCCTCCAAAAGATTGGAAGCAGCTTCACACAAGCAATATTTGGCCTCATGAATGGATGGCCTGGGGTGGGGAAGAAGCTGGGGCCCTGAGTTACAGGAGCCTCCCCCATCATATCCCCGTGGCAATTATTCTTGGGGGTGTAGGAGAGACCCTTGGAAAAGAGATGACCCTGGATGATTCAGTGCGGAGGCCAGAGCAGGCCAGAGGCATTGGATGAGGAGTTTCTTATGTCCTCTTATGGACGGCAGCCTTTGGTGGGAGAGGGAGACAGTAGTGAGATTGGGCAGTGAGGGTTTTCAGTGTAAACCTCATTTGTTTTCTACATAGTGTTGATGCTCCAGAAGATTCACTTTCCTTCCAGACAGTGGGGTTTTAGACTTATGTAAACCCTCAAGAAATTCGTTATTTTCAGTTGAATTTTCACTGCCCCCCACCCTGTGACTCCTGTTTCTTTCTCTTTTTTTGACTTTTCATCCTTAAGTACTAGTCCAGGGAAGAACTTCAGAAGGTGGTTTGTCGTTTGAGTTCTTAAAAAAAAAAGAAAGAAGGAAAGAAAGAAATGGTGGGAACACTTGAAAATTTTTGCAGTGTGTGAGATACAGTTGAAACCCATAGACTTTCTATTTTAAAAACCCAATAACTTAAAGAAAATAAATAAAAGAGCTCTCCAGGTTTTAAGACAGCCATTCTCTGAGCCAAAACTTACCATGCTCACTTCAGGACTGGCTTACAAAGAAATCTGTTAAGTCCCTTTTATTGACTTACTGAAGATACCCTCCTAAGAGAAGTCATTAATTAGAGGCATCATGAGTTTGAGGGGAAGGGAATAGAGGCAGCATAAGGTCAGGGACAAATAAAAGGGTTTTAGACTCTTGGAATAAGAAGAATATGGTACAACACTGTTGGTAGAGAGTTTACAAACATGGCTGCCACCAATTCTCTCCTTCCCTGTACTTGCTTATTTCTTACCTCTTCAAGAGGTGGAATGGAATTCCCCCTCTCTTGAACCTAGACTGACAATGATGCTTTGTCTGAATAATAGGGTATGGTGAAAGTGACTTTCAGAGACTTTTAGGGCTAGGTCCTAAGCACCATTGCAGCTTTAGTCTGGGTCTCTCAGAAAACTAGCTTCTTGAGACACTCCTTCTTGGGACATGATTACTGGCTGGAAAAAGCCATATGGAGAAACCACATGAAGTTGTTCTGGTTGACAACCACAGGTGATCTCCAGCTGATCATCAGCCACTGAGTGAACCATCTTGGATGTTCAGTGAGTCTAGCCTTCAGATGACTCTAGCCCTGGGCTCTATCTGTCTTATTACAACCCCATGAGAGATCCTAAATGAGAACTGCCCAGCTGATTCAGTCAACAGATGCATGAGATAATACTAACACTAATGATGATAATGATAATAATAATAATAAATTTTTGTTTTAAGCCACTAAGCTTTAGAGTAGTTTGTTAAGCAAGTCAGCCAGAGGCCTTTGTCCTGTAAGAAGCAAGCAGCCAAGTCAAATTTTTTTTCCTTTTATTCCTAAAGCCTTGTCTCTGGGAAGGTGTTAAAGAGAGAAGGAGCTCTCTAGAAGAGGTAGGCAAAAAAGAAACACAATCTGCTAACAAAGACCTGGGAGAAGGTGACACAGGAATTCTAGGAGCTGAAGGATATTGCCTGGGATCTGACGAAGAACATGCAGCTGGCCCCAGGTGTTTTAAAGTACTGGGGAAAAGTCTTCATTTTGTGCAGGACTCATTTTAGCAGGAAGCCTCCACCGCTCATTACCTGTGGAACTGAGTATTAACAGACTTGAAGGGAAGGGATATAATTTATGGAGTGCTGAGAGGGGGGTAAATAGAACCTGAGGATGTCTTTATGGACAAAATGTTGTAAGGGTTGGCATCCAGAAGCTGGAGAGAATCCCAGAAATCCAAGGTCATCAGGAAAACAAACTGGGTACCCTGTCAACCCTATTCCTGGGTCCTTTAATGTACCTGGCGCACACAGAGCTGAACGCAGGAGCAAGTCCTGGTTAGCAATAGCAAAGGCCCTCATCTTGGGCTTTCAATCTCTCTGGCTCAATGGACTGATTCCTGTTTTCTTTTCCCTGCTACTCCCTCCCATTGCCTTCTCTGGCATAGACCCTCCCTCATGTTTTAAAGACCTTTTTTGAGGACCCATGAAGATCTCAGCCTTTTCTCTTTTACCAGACCTCTCTTGTGGAACTAGACTTCTGTATGGACCCATAGGCAACTATGGCTAGTAGGCATGCCTCTTGGGGCCTCAGCCCTGGTCTCTGGGTCTGAGGAAGGAAAGTGCATGCAACCCACTCATCACTAATTGTCTTCTGAAAGAAGAACAAAGAAGAGATGACTATTCTTGGAGAAAACTTGATAGGAAAAATTCAGATTTGATAGTAGGGAAGCCGGAGTATTATTCATGTTGCAGGAGCTTTTCCTTTAAATGTCCACTAGTACATTTAAGTATAATTTTATTTAAGAAAGTAACCAAGGCAGCATTTCTTCAGGCCATTTTTACCATGTAAAGTGAGAGGGACAGATGTTTATAAGAAGGGGATCTAGTAGAATGTGCCTCAGTCTAAAGACAAAGGGAGTCCTTGATTGACTTCTCACAGGGGGAGACATCTTTCTACCTTCTGAAGTTAAAAACAAACAGTCAAAGAGGAGAGCAAGTCCAGGCTTTCTGCAGTCAATTCCCTTCACCAAGTGCTTTTTTAAAGAACCCATGTGTGCCCAGTGGAATTTGTCAAATAGAGTATCAAATTAGTAAAGCTGGCTAAGAGGAAAGCCAAAACTATTAAAAGGGTGATACAAATTTCACTATTTTAAAAGGGTATAAATGAAACAGCATTCTTTGATTCTTTATTCCACCATTTCTAGGATAATAGGCTGATAATCTTAGGTCTCAGGAATGAAAAATGAATTTTGCCAAATTATTTAGGGAGAAATATTTGGATGTGGAAAGAACTTTGCATTCTAAGTCAAACTCCTGCCTCAGGCAAATTCATTCTCAGGGTAAGTCAAAATCAAACCAAACAACCAAGATAAACTAACTAGAAAAAGAACAAAACCCAAAACCCACCATCAACGAAAACCAAAGAATAGTGAAAAAAAAATTTTTTTTTTAAATAAAAGGCTCTGCGTAAAGAAATGATAGTTAGAGTAGAGGGGGGATGGGAGCCCAATTCAACTCAATTCCATTCATTTCAACCCAACTTAATCCAACCCAACCCAACCCAGATCAACCCAATCCTATTCAATTCAGTCCAGTCAACCCAAGCCAACCCAGTTCAATCCAATCAAATCCAATCCAGTAAATATTTATTGAGTGCCCAATATGTGCTGGCAAAATTTTAGATTCTGCAGATTCGGAGTTGAGTGAGACATAGTCTTTGCTCCTAAGAAGTTCAGTTTGCAGCATCTGCAGAACACCGGACATGCATTCATACATTAGAAAAGGGCCCGGGTTAGCCCACTATTTCCTGGCCCTCTGGGAAAGCCCTGCCCTTATGACCCCACCTCCATGCTGCCAGGTTCAGCATGGTGCCTTCTCATCTCTGCATGGAGGGGGATGCCACTACTCTGTGTGCATGATTGTGGGGGGCAATCGTGGCTGGTCAGGTATAACCCATCTTTTCCAGCACATCTGTGGGTGCTTGAATTTCATTAAGATCCCCTTTTTCTCTCCCCAATGTCAGTACAGCACAAAAAATAATTATTAAAGTCCCTTGCCCACTATCGAAACAAAATACGACCAGAGAGCTAAAAGCACAGCCAGTCCATTGAGAGCCGACTGAAGCTGGGTAAGACTAATAATTCAAAACAGATGAATGGTACAGCAAATACTATGGGCTCAGTATCCCAGGCTGACCCGACCTTTGAAACTTGCTGAAAGTTATCCTTGAAATTCCCCAGAACTCCTTGAATAACTTCTGTAAAAGGCTTATTTATCACAAAGTCATAAATAATATTTGCTAGGTATTTGCTTCATTTATCTAAAAAACGAATTAGGTTAGAAGACATGAGTTCAGGGGCTAAGCAAGGTGGGGGTGGGTTGGTCAGGGTTGTGGGGTGACTGTTCGCAGTTCCGGGAAGGAACGAGGAGAAGCTGCAGATTTCCATCTTCCGTGCATGGGGGTTGGTGGCGGGGGAGATAGGGCTGTTCAAGGAATTTGGTTCAATACAGCAGATTTTAATTTCATTGCTTCTACACAGAGGTGGCTGCAGACGGCTGTCAGAGGACATAGCTCTGGTAAATAATTCAAGTGATACTTTTACAATCACCAAATTGTTTCTGGGCAAGAATCCCAAAGTCCCTACCCAAAGAGTTATAGATGCTTTGTGACTGCCTTCTGTGAATGCTGGGGGTGTGATTCATTCATTCATTCATTCATTCATTCATTCATTCATTCAACAAATCTATCCAAAAGCATTGTGCTAGCTCCTTGGGGGATATGAGGATATAAAGGACTTAAGTTACATCTTTCAAGGAATCCTTGTCTGCAGGGAGACAGGAAAATGCACGAATATTTAGGACACAATGTAGAAAGTGAGAAGCATTTTAGGATAGGGATAGGGACAGAGCTATAGAAGTTCAGAGGATAGAGAGATAACTTCCAGCTCCTGGGTGGGGGGGTGTGGAACGGTAAGAGGGGACAGGATAGTTGATGAGTGGATTTCTGGAGGAGGCCCCACTGAGCAGAATCTTGCAGGCTGGGTAGGATTTGGTAGGGCAGAGGTGAATCCTTCCAGGATGAAGGGAGTGTGAGGGGATCAAATAGATACGTACGTACAAAGCTTGGCCCCAGATAGGCTATGAAGGTGGTTGTGGATGGGGGAGGTGGAGAAACTAGGGTTGGAAGACTCTGATGAGAATGCTTATAATGTAAAAGGAAAATTGTGTTTATTTATTTATTTTTTAAAGATTTTGTTTATTTATTTGACAGAGATCACAAGTAGACAGAGAGGCAGGCAGGTGGGGGGGCGGGGTGGGAAGCAGGCTCCCTGCTGAGCAGAGAGCCTGATGTGGGGCTCAATCCCAGGACCCTGAGATCATGACCCAAGCCGAAGGTAGAGGCTTAACCCACTGAGCCACCCAGGCACCCCAGGAAGATTGTGTTTAAAGGAAGAGAGAGAAAGGGATGATCCACAGGTATTAAGGAGGCTGATAGAAGTTGGCAATGAATCGTGTGGGTAGTGGAGGCAGGAAGGAAGATGAAGGAATCCCTAAGCAAATGTTACGATCATTTTCCGTCTTGAGCACGTGCTGTTATTAAAGACAAACCTCGCAGTCTGAGCCTGCATGCTAGGGACTGAGGATGAGTAGGAAAGTCAGGAAGAAGTGCCTGCTTGTGGGACAGTCTCAGGAAGGACAATCAACCATATCTTAACTGCTGACAACTGGGGACAAGGAAAGGTGTTGGGGTATTTGAAGGTGAAGGGGAAGAAGCTAGTGGGGGGAGTGGCTGCGTGTAAGGGCGGGGATGCTGTCTATAGTTGCTGTGTGTGAACCTGCAGAAGGAAGAAATGAGATATGATGAGTGAATGTCCAGGAAGATTTAGACAGGGAGAGTGGGAGTTTGAGAGAGTGCCTGTCCCAATCCCAATGAAGTCAGTGGGCAGGCTTGAGGGCTGCACTGAGATCTTGGGAAGTGGTGCCACTACACATACGCTGGCAGGGAGTGGGGGTAAAATGTTTTGCTTCTGTTTTTATTCTGCATGTAGGAGCGACGGGCTCAACGGGGGCTGTGCCTCTGCCATTTGTTCCCTGGAGTACGGAGCTCTGAATTAGGTGACTGAGTTGTTTGTCTTCACCAGGGAAGCAGGACTTTGCGATAGCATGATGACTAAATATTAAGGAAGACGTGTTTGTGTATGACCAAGAAGCTCTGTCCTGGGGGTATTCTGAAGATCCTGTCTTGCTTTTCTATTTTTCTTAGTGGCTTTCCTGTGTTGACTACCAGTGAGCACCTCTCATTACACCCGTAAGACTTTTCTCTTTAAATAGAATGTTCTTTAATGATTATGTACCTTAGAGAGCTGTATGTCCTTCTTAGGCTTCTTCTCAAAATTCTAGAATTTTCTCCCAGGCCTGAGGACCTCAATATCTTTTTAGGTGCTTTGAAATCTTCACCTACATCCACTCACTCACTCGCTCACTCTCACTCCTTGTTCGTTCACTCTTTTCTTTCTCTCATTATGTACTTAGTCACTTGTTTCACTTGTTACATATTTATTAAATATTTATTGGCCGTCTATGGTAAGTCAGGTGAAGAGGAGATATTTGATGCTCTTGTATAAGGAGGGAATTAATAAAAGATAGCCTGCCTAGCGTTTCCTCTAACACTTGAGGTAGACGGCAAAAATGGCCACAAGTTTATCCCCGTCCCTGGGTTGATACCCCCTTGCACTCTTGATTCCGACTTTCCTCCCGCTGAGACTGGGCTTTGTCAGCTGACCTGCTCTGGCTTCTGTGAAACAAGCAGAGGCTGAAAAACACATGCACAGTGGGACTCTCCTTCTCTTGCTGTTTTTGGAACCTTGTGACTGCCACTCATTTGGAGAAACGGGCTGGCTTCTGGTGATGAGAGACACATGGCCCTGTTGCCTTCGTCATCCCCCCAGCAGCCTGCCCACAACCGGACATGTGAGCAACATCATTACATTTCAGAGTCGTTTGTTTTACGGCTGTAGCTAACTGATAAAACACTCCTCATTATTCTCGAAGAGGCTGTGGTAAGTGAAGACCCAGGGTCTTTCCAGCCCAAAACTCATTCCTCTGCCAAGATGTGCCATATTGACAGCCTGAAATAATTCTGCAGGGGGCAGCTACGGATTTTATTTTTAAAATTATGTTTCCACTTTCCTGAAAGCCACTTACTCTCTTTATAATCTCTGGGCGTGGAATCAACAATGAATATTTACTGGATTCCTGGTCACAGACAAGATAAGATGCAGGGTGTCAGCCACTACCCGCAGATTGCCGGATCTGATGGGAGTGGATATACCAGAGGCAGGAGTGAATAGTTGGAGGAGCACATTCTGGGGCTCCCTGAGGGAGCACGGGAGGTCTGTTGCTTCAGCCAGGAGCTCTGCTAACTAGACTCCATTCTGGTCAGCTCAAGGAACCTCAGTCTCCCCCACCCGCTAGGATCTTGCGTCCTTAAAGGGCCAGAGGCAGATATTCGGCTTAAGACTCCAAGGGGTCGGATCTCTGTTTGCCCCTGTAGGTGTCTTCCCTGGGTGGGGGCAGGCTCTCAGCTTCCGGGGCACGAGGGCCCTGCTGAGGAGTCTGTGCTTTGTTATACAGAGAAGGGTTCTGTTCTGGAGGGTTCAGGCTGGAACCTGCTTGTGGAGGGCTCTGTGACTCAGTCGTCCCTGCGTTACTGAAGGAGAGACCTACAGGACTAGGAAAGGGTCAGCGCTGTGCTTGGTACCCCAGAGAGTGTAAAGGAGGTGAGGAAGGAATGTCGACACCCAAATGAATGGTGTGGGTGCTGATGAGAGCAGTACAAGGATGGTACGAGCCGCAGATGGAATTACAATGTTACCAGCTTGGTCAGCGGAAGGGGTGGGACTCATCCCACTGCCTAGGTGGGTTTGCATGTGTCCCGTCTTCGGCCCGCCTATGTCAGGATAACATAGAAGTTATGTTCGGCACCCCGGTCCCTGGGTTCTCCCACTTCCGCCCTTTAGTCACCACCCCCGTTGGTCACCTGACAGCCCCATCAGCCTCTACTGCCCCCCTTCCCACATGAGAGTGTCCCCATCTGCTGTCATAATCCTTAGGGGCTCTGTTCTCTACCAACAGACAGTTAAGTCCAGATAAAGGCAGCCCGTCTAATCTGTTGGCGCGTAGGTTCCCGCCCCAGATAACATAACTCATGATCGCCAATACTTTGCAGGGCTCCTGGTGAGGCCCCGAAGCTGCAAGAGTTGGGCTGGAATTCGGTTTGTGCCTGGGGGTCAGAGAGGAGCCCCTGAACAGATGGGGGCTCATTACCTCTCAGATGGTCACAGAGGTGGCAGTTTCCCCTTCCCCTGTGTGTCTGACGCTGACCTCTGGGAGCAGAGAGTCTGTCCTGGTGAACTGAAACGTCATGGGCTTTGGGGTCAGATGACTCTGACGTGGGCTCTTTTAAGCTCTGTGATTTAACAGTTTACCTATAGCTCTGGACCTCAGTCTTTCCTCAACTCGAAAAATGCGAGGATTACATCTACCGTGCAGACCCGCTGGCAGAACTAGAGAGACTATATGGAACATGCTTACCCACTGTGGCTCTCTTAGAGGTTGTACTGGAATGGGGGGGGGGCTCTTCGTATTTAGAACCTGGGGGCGTGAAGATGCAGAGCCCCTCAAAGTATAAGGCTGCAGACCCAGCTCTAGAGCCAGACCTCTTGGGCTCAAATGCTGGTTCCACCACTCACGAGATGTTCTACTGAGAAAGATACTCTTTGGGGCTCCAGTTTCCTTATCTGTAAGGGGCCGTGGTAGTTCTTATGTCCTAGGCATTAAAGGAGGTACGTGACGGAGCCGGCACTGAGCCCCGGGTGAGAGGATGCTTGGAGGGGACAGGCATTGGGGGTGAGATGAGGACTTACGGCTTGACTGTTTGCCTCCCTCCGTCCCAAGTTCATTGGGACCAGCCGCTCTGAGCAGGAGCTCTCAGGAGCATGGCCGGGCTGGGGGGGTCCCGAGTTCCTCAGTGCCTGCCCCATACTCTTCAGCAGCCTGGGACAATGTGTGAGGTGGTCTCAGGGTCCGATGGGTCCAAGCACCTCCCCTCAGGAGCCGAGTCACAGCCTGAGCCCTGCGAGCGGCCAGGAGACCTCTCCGGGAGTGATGGCCAGGAGTCAGAGAGAGGTCTGGAATGCAGAGGAAGGCAAAGAAGCTCAGCAGTTGCTGGGTTCCTCCTGTGTGCTAGTGGCTGCCCGAGACGCTTTGATATACAATATCTCCACGTATCCTCACGGCCACCCGCTGGGGGTCTCGTCCCTGCTGGACACATGAGGAACCCAGACTCGCGGAGGTCACGCAGCGAGGTGCCGGTGGAAAGAGAGTGGGATGCCGAGGCACAGGCTCTGTCCACTGCGGCAGCAGCGGGAGTCCTTTCTTGGGGCACGTGCTCGTGCAGTGGCCCAGGGGGTGGCTTCTTTCAGTGACCAGGGAGAGGAAGCAGGTGCTGTGAGGCTGGATAACCTAGGATCCTCTGGGCTGTGGTGTTGTGAATCGGGTCAACCAAACGAAACATACACGCAACCTCCAACTTGCAAAGAGGCCGAGAACAGCCTGGAAAGGAGAGTTGCTGCCTGTGCTGACCGAGGGCAGACTTATCTCGGGGCGGTCTTTGGAAAAATCGCCGCTGGGACTCCAGATGCTGAAGCACCCCCTCCTTGTTTTTTTTTTTTTTTTTTTCCTGGAAGTCTTCTTGACCGCAATTCTAATGTCACGTTGTTTTATCGGAGTGTTTCTCTTTTTCCTGCAGAACGGATACAAGAATCTGGGCAAAGAAACAAACAAAAAGCAAGATCAACAGTCACAAACCCCAGTGAAATGAGAATCTGGGGAAACGGAAGCATCGCTGTTGAATGTGGCTTTTCTTGTTGGTCCCGGGCACTGGCCTTTGTGTCCCTGTGCGGCATGGGAAATTTGTCACTCCCTGTGACAATCCGTGGCTTGCTGGCAGGGGCCACCGTGTGCATCTCCTGCTGTGTGTGGCCACGAGTAGCTTCCGGGGTGTCTGGGCCATGGGATAAAGAGGCCCAGCAGGTTGGTCCGTCGCTCAGTGATTTCCTGTGGGGGCAGTGGCCCTTGAAGAAGAGGATTTCACGGGGCAGGGCCACCCCTGCTCTGCCTTTGCATATTTTTTCCTCAATGAGCCCAGGCCTGGGTGATGAATGCGGCAGAAGGGAGGCCCCCCGCAGGGGAGGAGGGGCAGGAGCAAGCCATTCGGAGAAGGGTCTACACTTTTACCATCCCATCTTCAGTAGCCAGGGCCCGGGTACTAACTAGGACATGGTGGGTCCCCAGGGCAAAGTACCTTCCGTTTATTCATTCGTTCTGTATTTCTTCCTCCCTTCCTCTTTCTGTCTCTTGTTCTCCTTCCCTCCGTTTTTTCATCCATCCATCCGTCCATCCGTCCATCCATCCGTCCAACCATCCGGCCAACCATCCGTCCAACAATCTACGCTATTGTGCAAGGGTTGGGTGTGGGGGGGGGATAAGACTAGGCCCCTGTTCTTTAAGAGCCTCTAATCCAGAAAGACGAATGAGACAAACACACACATACGGCGTAAAAACAACAGGCCCATATCGCGGAGTAGCGACTGCCGCAAGCATTCCAAAAGAGGTCTAGCTGATGTGGGTCAGCAAAGGGCGTGGTTGAGTTAAACCTGGAGTGGAGATGGATGAGGGGACTTCAGATGAGGGAGGACACAGGAAGATTCTGAAGAAACAGGAGCAGAAAAGGTAACGTTCAGAAGGTAGGAAGCCTGTGGGTATTCAGGGAAAGTTGAGTTGTGTAGTTTGGCCATGGAGCAGGAGCCCGTGGGAGGGAAAGCCTGAGGGGAAGTCGTGAGCTAGTGCAGAGGGCCTGAGGTAGGCCTAATGCAGTAGGCAGTCAGGGTCTACTCCGGGCTTGCGGTTAAGTGTGTGCCCTGTCCGGAGCAAAGCTGACAGAGACAGCGGCACCAGGAGAGAGCCTTCGTGGCTCTCCTGAGATGTCCAATGGTTGAGGCCACATCTACTCTCACTCCTTGACCTCGGAGGAGTCTTTCCTGGCCAGGTTAGGTGAGCCTGCCCCTCCCCTCCACAGTCGACATCCTCCTGTCCTATCCCATCACTTCAGCAGTGGCCAGCCGGTGCCATATACATTGCTAGGCATGAGCAGATAACTGAGGGATGTTCCACCTTTACAGATGAGAAACATTGGCCAGAAACACTTCAAAGTCTTAGGGAGACAAAGTTTGAGGCAATTCAGTTGGGTCAGTGACAAAGAGAGGCACCTCTTGGTGCGTGTGACTGTCCCTGTCGTGTCCATCCTTTCCAATGATAGGTTACCTTACTTCTTATTGTGCATTTTAGTGAGTGTGAAATAATTGTCCATGATAATTGTCCCTACCTTTGAAGGTTTTAAATGGGCGCCATTAAGCATTCTTTTGGTTTAAGGAATTCTAGGCTCCCAGCATAGAACTTCTGTATCTTAGGTGAACACACTAAGAACTGTTGAGCCACAACACGCCATACAAATGGATTCCTTAAGTTAGCAAATCTGGGTGCTACCAGCTTCTGAGAGAGCAGTGGCCAGAACTGAATGGACGCAAAGTATATATATATTTTTAAAAAGATTTTATTTATTTATTTATTTGATTGAGAGAGAGAACGTGAGCAGGGGGACAAGCAGAGGGTGAGGGAGAGGGAGAAGGAAAGAATCTCAAGCAGACCCCGGGGTAAGCATGGAGCTCCTTGCAGGGCTGGACCCCACGCCCCCGAGATCATAACCTGAGCTGAAACCAAGAGTGGGATGCTTGCTGAGCTGACAGAACCACCCAGGCCCCCCAGGATATGGGGTATTTTTTTAAAAAAGATTTTATTTATTTATTTGACAGAGAGATCACAAGTAGGCAGAGAGGCAGGCAGAGAGAGAGAGGAGGAAGCAGGCTCTCTGCTGAGCAGAGAGCCCGATGCGGGACTCGATCCCAGGACCCTGAGATCATGACCTGAGCCGAAGGCAGTGGCTTAACCCACTGAGCCACCCAGGCGCCCGATATGGGGTATTTTTAAACAAACATTAAACAAACATCTGCTACGTGCAAAGCTCTAAGCTGGAGCTGGGGCTGGAGGACTGAAGAGAGACACACGTCCGTCACCAGGCTGTAGACACTCAGAGGGTCCTGGGAATGAGCAAAGAAGAAGGGTCACTAACATCTTGCAGGTGATGGGTATTAGTTGGCAGGCCTTATTATGCTTTTAAATGTGCTATCTCATTTAAATGCATTAATATATCCCCGTAAGCTAGATAGGGGGCACCTGGGTGGCTCAGTCGGTTAAGCATCTGCCTTCTGCTCAGGACATGATCCCAGGGTCCTGAGATACAGTCCTGCATTCGGCTTCTTGCTCAGCAAGACGTTTGCATCTCCCTTGACTCTTCTTCCCCCAATTCCCCCTCTTGTGCTCTCTCTCTCTCTTAAATAAATAAATAAAATCATTAAAAACAAAACAAAACAAAACAAAACATAGCGGGGCGCCTCAGTGGTTAAGCAGCTGCCTTCAGCTCAGGTCATGATCCCAGGGTCCTGGGATGGAGTCCCATGTGGGGCTCTCTGCTCAGTGGTGAGTCTGTTTCTCCCTCTCTCTCTGCCTGCCTCTCTGCCTACTTGTGTTCCATCTGCCAAATAAATAAATAAAATATTAAAAAAAAATAGGTAGTTGGATTATTACCATTTAAGGCCGAGGAAATGTGCTCAGAAGCATATGTAAATCGTGTTAAGAATCGATGAGGGAGGACTAGGAAGAAAGAGAGCGAAGCAGATGGGACCCTGGGTGGATCCTGAGTGTGGAATCAGGGCATGTGGTTGGCCAGAGCAGGGACTGTTTTGTTTACCTAGCACCTCCAAGCAGCCATGGTGCTTCGTGAACAAGAGGCATTCAGTCCACGCTGTCTTGATTTGCTCTGCTTTTTTCATCTATAAATTCAGAGGGCAGGACCGAAAGGAGCCACTGTGGAGGCCTACTGAATTTGTAGAGGTAACCAAATCAGATCGAGCCCTTGTGCCCTCCCACACGGGACCTGCCAGCAAGGCTCAGCCTAGTTCTTCCACTTGGATGCCATGATAGATTTTGATGCAACCTTAAAACGTGGCCACAAATAAATGCCTTGCCCGGTGGATTCTGGGAGGAGGCCACCATGAGAGTGTACATGTGTGTGCGCGGGCACAGGCTCGCTCAACCAAACTTTCTCAGGCCCATGCAAACTTGGGGGAGCTTCCTTTCCTTGGAAGACTGTGACAGCCCAGCCTTCCATTCACAGGTTGGAGAAAGGGCATTAATCTTCTTGACATGACGGTGGGAGGGGGAGGGGTGTGGGGGGCTGGAATTCCTCAATCTGGGACATCCCGTGAGCTGAGAGCCTTGTCTTACTTGGCTGTGTGAATACGCTTTAGTTCATGGGCCCAGGGCATAAAAGAGCCAGGAGGGCTTGAAGAAAATCAAGTGGCATTATAAAAAGCAAATACCATTTCTCCTTTTTCTTCTTGCTGCTTTTTTGGCATGAGGCAGAGGTGGAGGGGACTCTGCCTGCGGAGGAACTTTGAAGCATTTTCTGGGAACAGACACACGGGCAGGTTCTCAGCAGGAGGTGGCAGAGTGGGCAGGGTGAGGGGGAATTCATGCTGCAGAGAGGACAGGTCTGGTGAAGTTTAAACTTGTGAGCACAACGTAATGTGTACAGCCAAAGCTTTTTCAAACTTCTGGCCAGCTGCTGGGGCCTCCACCTCTCTCGTACGGCGTCCTTTTTCCCGGGATGTTTCTCCTGGGCGGTTCCTCTGTGCTCGGCTGGGCTTCACGGCCACAGAGTGGGGGGTTAACCAAGAAGAATGCAGAGGCTAGACAGGCCCACAGAGGTCTTCCGTCCAGGATTAGGTCCCACGCATCTCGAAGGAGCAGGGCAGGATCTGGAGTGAGGAAAGGTGAGGGTGGTCGAGTGCCCAGCTCCATCAGTGATACAGACTTAGGACAAAGGGGCAGGTGACTATTTCATGCTCTGCCCGCACCCCTCCCTGTCTCATGAGCGGGCCGTGTTCTTTCTGCTCCTTGCCCTGGCTCCAGCCTACCCCCACCTGGAATGTTGAGCAACCTCTCCTCCAGCTGGCCCTCCTGTAACCCAACACAGGTTCTGCCTCCTTCCTAAAACCTCCAGCCAAGTCCAGGTAAGTGTCAGTCCCACACACCTTAATGCCTACCTGTTTCCTAATTGTTTCACATGTGATAGTCCTGGCCTCTGCCGCCTTTGCCCTCCTGTAGGGGGGTTGGAACCGCCTTCTACTTGCCATTCAGGTCTCAAGGGAAATGTCACTTCCTCTGAGAGGCCTTCCCTGATTTAAGCCCTCCACATAGAATCATCCTGTTTTGATTATTATTATTTTTTTTCCATAGCACTTTACGCTTTCTGGGCATCTTGCGCCTGGCATGTTATGTAGAGCTTCAAAAAAATATAGGCACTGAATGAATGAATGAATGAATGAATCTTCTTTCTCCTTACAACAGGGAGCAGTGCGTGTTTGCTAATGGAGTAGATAAATAGCTCAGGGGAAAGAGCTCATGGTAGCGTCCTGAGGAGAGCAAAGCACAGACGAATGGGGGCGTGGGGGGCGATCCAGGAACAGATCCAGGACTCGGGTTTGGGGTTCTTAAATCCACCCTCTGGGTGGCTCTGGGCGGGCAGCTGGATGACACTCTCAGGCCCTCTTCTGACGATTCTAGAGCTCTGGAGGTGAGAAGGTTTGAACGCTCTGGCCTGGCCCCCAGACCTGCCTGGGCAGCCTGCGCCCCACAGACAGGGGAGCTCTGGAGTGCCGGGGGCTGCGAGGCTCTTTATGGAGCCCCAGGAGCAGGCCTCGTTAGTGAGGAGAGGAAAAGGGAACAAAGGGCGACCTTCCCAATTATTAATAAGGCAGCAACCCCATCCATCTTAATGAGACAGGGCGGAAAAAATCAGCGGCCAGGCAGCCGGTACACAATAGGACACAATAGAAACCCTGCTTTCTTTTTTAAAAAGAGGAAAGAAAGAGGCAGACAGAAAGGAGAAAGCTGTGCAGAAAGCAGTTCCAAACGTCCACCTCCACGCACTTCGTAGAAGGTGGCACCTGGCTCGTAGCCACAGCTACTTGCAAAAATGCAGAGGGTGTGGTGGTCCTCTGGGGCTCCAGGCAGCCCAACGGGGCGGGGCGGGACGGGTCAGTTCCCTGCCCCCCTCCCTCCTCAAGCAGGGAGGGTGGGGGGCCGGGCGGGGGGCAGCGTGGCACCTATCCCAGCAAGAGCCTTTGCTTCCCTGAGTGCAGTGTGGCCCGGTGTGAAGGTGAAGATCTCTAGCCTAGGGACCCGGGACCTGACGCGGTCAGTGGTGGCTCAAAAAGATCTGTTCACCTTTTCAGTGAGTAGCTCGTCTCCTCTACCCGCTACTGCCATGTCCGGCAAAGGTTTTCTGAGCCCTGGATCTCGGTCTTCCCCTTCCCAGCTCTGTGGCTTTGGGCAAATTGCTTAACGCTTCACCCTCAGTTTCTTCAGAATGATCTTACCTCTGAGACTTTGCTGAGATTTTATGGTGCTAATATATGTCCCAACGGTTGTCAAGAGTTCTGACACAAAGAAGGCGTTGAGTAAATCTTCACTGAATCAGAACCTGAATCTTATTTCAGCTTGTGGTCGGGCAAATGAGGTCTCTCCTCCAGGAGTCTGGAAACATCCTGAGGGTGTTTCTGTCTCCCGTTCACTCTAGTGTCAGCGTAGCCCAGGGCCCGGCACAGAGGAGCTGACGGAATGACCAGAGGGCAGAAACTGCAATAACTTTACCAAGACGAGAGTCCCGTCAAGTGTTAGTCATACCCTGAAAGGTGGGAGATTGTCCTTCGTTCTGGAGATATTCCCTGAGTGTGGAAGCCCCACCAGCCCAGGGGTTCCGAGCTTCCTCCCCTTCCCACACCGCAGTCCTGCATCCAGGGCCCAGCCTTGCTGTTTCACTGCCGGCTGACACTCTCCACCTGCGTGAGGGATGGGGGCAGGGGGGAGGGAGGCACCCCACATGGTCTGAGGTCTAATCGGAACCCCAGAAGGTGGGCGGCATGGAGATTGGGCTGGAGCCCCAAAGTGCACAGCCGGGGCTGCAAAGCAGGAGAGAAGCTGGTCTCTCGTGGCAGCCTGTGTAAGCTAAGGATTGAGGCTTCGTGGGGGTTATGGGGTGGCAACATCTCAGGCATTTTGATGTGGGGCAAGTGGGGGGCAGAGGTGCTGTTAGCGAGGCTGGTGTCATCCTCTAGGTCTGCACCCTCTGCTGGGGCCCGGAGGCGGGGCAGGACAGCTTCTGAGAACAAGGCTTTCCACTCACAGGCCAATGCCCTCCAGTGGAGCTGGGGCTGGATCCCAATTAGAGGAGGATTCCTGCCAGTGAGTGCGGCGCTCTGCCAGGACCCTCATTAGTTTGGCGGGAAATCCTTGCAAACCTTGCTGGATCCTGCCACATGCCCAGACACACGCCCCGAGGTCCGAACCACCAGGCGCTCTGCCTCCCCTCTCTCACTGGATGAGACAGGCCGTGTCCAGCATTTCCTCAGAGCAAATACCCCCAGGCCTCTGCACACTCGGGGGCTCTCTGCGGCACGCAAGGAGGCAAGCTCACCATCCCTCCCCGTCCTGGGACAGGGTCCAGTCCAAACGGGAAAGGTGTGTTTTGTGTGGCAAGTTATTACAGGATGAATTCCAGCAGTCCGGAAAGGGCGGCTGCCAAGCGCTCCCCTGGTATGACAGGTATATGACCTTCCAAGTCTCCCTCTTGGCATGGCCATCTAATGGGTGGATCACCCTTGGTTTCACACCCAGCATGTCCAGGAGGGTCCGAGGCAAGTAGCCTGGCATCCACCAGTAACCCACCATGTGGCCTCACACCGGCCATTTAACTTCTCTGAGCCTGTCTCTAACCTCGTGTTCATAGAGCAGGGGAAGGGAGCTCAGAATCTCTTCTCTTAAGGGGGCGCATAACGCAATGGTCCGATGTCCCGCCTTGGGCAAAGCAGACTCAGAAAGGGCAACGTGACAGGGAGCAGCTGGGGAAGGAATGTGTTGCGAGGGAATGCACATCAAGTACAGATCTTTGCACATAGTAGGAGCTCATTAAATATTTGTTGATTGATTGCTGGCCCAAGAGTTCTGACTCCATACTTCACTTCTGTGTGGTCTGGAAGAAAGATGTAGAATATGACTCCAAATTCATCCTGATCTGGACAATGGGGGCAATTATCCAGAAATGTGAGCCATCGTTCACCCCCCCTTCCCACACTTAGTCTTTTGCAATAATTACCTGATATTTCAAATGAGGCAGGATTTTTAAGAACCTATGTAATCGAATCTAGTATTAGAGACTTACATTGTTTCTTCTGCCTGAGAAAGACACTTATGCTATTCACCCATTTTTTTTTTTTTTGAGATTTTGTTTATTTGTTGGAGAGAGAGAGAGAGAGAGTGAGAAAACACACAAACAGGGGAAGCAGAAGGCAGAGGGAGAAGCAGACGCCCCGCTGAGCAAGGAGCCCGATGCAGGACTTGATCCCAGGACTTGGAATCACAACCTGAGCTGAAGGCAAATGCTTAAATGACTGAGCCACCCAGGTGTCCCTCACTCATCTTTTCTTCTTTAAAATTAATATTTATTCTTTTACCTTTTTAAAAAAAATTATGGCAATTATAGAAATTTTGGGAAACGAAGAAAAAGAAAAAGAAAACAGTTTAAACTGCCTATGAGTCCAACAGGCAGAGATAGTTAACATATAAGGGTACCTATTTCCAGGCTTTCTAGTTTCTTTCCTTCCTTCCTTCCTTCCTTGTGTCCCTCCCTTTCTCCTTCTTTTCCTACTGTTCTGTCTTTAAAATCTGAGTTATACTATATAAGTGTGTGTGTGTGTGTGTGTGTCCTATATTCTCTATATGTCATTCATTCATTCATTCATTCATTCATTCATTCATCATCAGCAAGCCTTTATTCACTGAGTGCTTACCAGGTACCAGGGCACTGTTCCATGGGATACAGCTGTGACCACAACCGAGGGAAATCTCGACCCTTGGGAAGCTTACATTTTGATGGTGGTGCTGGGGAGACAGACAGTAAAATAATGAACAAAACATGTAGTGTGTTAGAAGATCATAAGAAGTAGGTAGGGAAATAAAGCAGAAAAAGGGGATAGGGAGAGGCTGGGTGCCACTTAAATAGGAAAGACCTCCTTGAGTTAGTGATGCCTGAGCCTGAACCAGCAGGGCTAAGATCCCCTATTTTCTATATCCAAACTTTGACATGGCTTTCTCGGGTGCACAAAAAATCCAGGCAAAAGTCTTGTACCAGCCTTATGGACAAGGTAGTAGCTAAGAGGAAAAATGCAAAGAAAAGGGCTGAAAGTCTACGGCCAAGTCCTGGGTCTTCCCTCATATGCAAATATGTGCACAGATGGAAAGAGCATGCAGGGTTGGTTTGGGGGAAACATTGCTGGCTCCTTCTTGTCGCAGCTATGCCAATGCGGTGACTCTATGATCCCCCCACTTGGACAAACCTGTGTAGGACCAAAAAAAAAAAAAAAAAATCACATCAAAACAGCTCCATTTTTGGCATTGTCATTGCTTTTTTCACACTCATCTTTGCCAGGGTCATAATTATTGTTAACATTTGCACCAGACTCTTCAGTTTTCTGAGTTCTGGTGTTTTTGGAGTTCCTAATGAAGTATGGGATAAAGCAAAGGAAGTGTGGTCAGAGTATTCTTTTCACATTAAATTTCCAGGTTTGAAGGGGTCTAGAGCCTGCCTGGCCCCCTTTGTCATGAATTGAGGACCTGAAGCTCAGAGAAGTGGAGAGACTGCAAGTGCCATTCAGGACCTCAGGCTGGAAACCTAGACTCCTTAGCTCTGTGCGCCCTCCACACACGGTGGAGATTATCCCAGCATCATTCCCTTCCAGCAGCCAAGTTGGGTTTTCCAGTGTAAAACTCCGAATGATGAATATTGCTCTAGAATCAGCCAGTGGTATCAGGGCCCTCAAATTAAGAACAAAGTCTGTCTTGCCTGTTTCAAGTATCTGATTTTTTTGTCCACCTCCACCTCTGGGCCCATGTGGGCTCTGTCTAGGGATGGGCCTCAGGGGCTGGTGTCAGCCTCAAGGATCTTTCCTGGATTGCTTTGAGTGGGGAGGGGGTTGCAGGAAGTCATCTGGCGCTGCTGCCCCAGTGTCTATGAGCCACCGCCGCCACACCCCCCCCCAATGAAATCCTGAATATGGACTTTGTCTGGTGAGTTCCACTGTGCTCCAAATGGACTAAAGCCAGTCATTTGGCAAAAATCAGCTCAGTTGCCGCCATTGTTCTTAAAGAGGCAGTGCTGAATGGGCTGTGGACTAATGTATTCTATTATGCCCCTGGAGCTGGCCTCTGAGTGTTGGGGAGAGGGCTGCATTCCGCGGATGCTCCCTCCCCTGCACTCTGCTCTCCAGCCCTGCACTGGCCCCAGGGAGGAGCTGCTCAGGCAACCCAGGGGCCATAGGTTTCTCACCTCCCAGGAACAGCCCTTGATAATCAGCTGTGCGGAAGGCACTCCAACTGGAAAGCCTGCAGTTGGAGGAAGGGGCCAAGTCCAGTAAGAGAGCCAGGAACGGGCATGGAAAGGCAGGCTCGGCTGCTGAGAGGAGCAGGCGAGTTGCCCCAGCCCTGCCCTGCCTCCCTCACATCCATAGGTCATGAAACCCAGGTCTGGCGCCCCTTCTCCTCTGCAGCCCATTGCCCTCCAGGAACACTCCTCCTCGGGAGAACAAGAGGGGTCACAGGATTTGTTTTGAGCAGCTTGCAGATCTTTCATTCCAGGGTCAGTTATGCCCAAACCAGGAGAAATATGATGTGTGGAAGATAAGATGAGAGGCTTTGGAGACAGAGACCCCGGGTTCACACATTTATCATATACGCCCTTATTAAGCACAAAGGAGAGGCTTGTGTGAGTCTTGGGACACTACTTCTGGTTCCTCGTGTTTTGCAAAGGTAGGCCTCTGTCTGGGAGAGCTGGAGGGGACCTCAGCCAGAGGAGTAAGGAGGGAAGGCAGGGTGCGGCCGGCTGGTTTAGGGGGTTTTCCTAAACAGGCAAAGGTTTGCATATGTGACTCTCTTAGCTCTGGGGCTAGGTGAGCTCGTTCTTCAGAATTCTTTCCCCCTTTTTGGATCTTAGCACTGCCTGGTTCTTCCTCCCCGCCATCCTAGGTAACCTGCCGTGACTGCACTTTTTCTCAATGATAGCAGCTTCCTGACCTTCTGAAAGTTCTCAGAAGGCCAAGAATCTATTTGTTTAGGATGGTTTGGGTGGGGCCAGAGCTGAGGAGGTGGACAAAATGATGGAGAAAGAGAACTGTCTTCCAGTCCAGCAGAAGTGTGAGACCTGGGGCTACAGGCCTAGTGCCACAGTGAGGTAGGCTCCTGGTGGGCACATTCTGGGGCCATGGCCTCAGGATGCCCTTGGCGTCTCTGAGTTGCTGGACAACGAGTGGGTAGACGAATGAATGCTTGGAGACGGAGCAGGCTGTCCTGACCGACTTCGACCTGTCCTCAGCCTGGGCTCTTCTCATCTCCCTTCTCCCCGACCCTCTTCTCTGTACAAATGCCCCCCGTGGTTGCTTTGATGCGTGTCTTCCTTTCCTACCTCTCCGCTTTTAGGGGTTTGGGAACACATCTCAGATGGCCTCCCTCACGTGACTCAGCCCGGGCAAAGGCTCTGCCAGGAGAAGAGAGAGAACAGAATAAACTCCAATCGGAAATCCCCGCTAATTGCAAGGAGGCCATTTCCTTGGGGAGGGATGGAAATAAAATAAAATATCTGGGAATGTGGGTGCGTTAAGAAGGTGTAGGACGCAGAACATTTCATCCTCCAGAAAGCACAATTTATTCTCCTGTCAAGGCACCAATGATAATGGTAATAAAAGAAAATATAAGTGATGGTGGTAAGGATTATGTGGCAATTTAGGAAGGAGCCAGTTATATATTTATGGACCAAAATAGCTGAAAACCCTTCACACCCGAGGAGTTAATGCGGAACTTGGGAAGCTCTCCAAGGTTGAGTGGCTCTGCTTGGGGAGTTGGTATTTATGGAGCTCTAAACCATGTATTAAGTAATTTGGTGGTCTAGACTGCAGTTAAAAATAAAGAACAAAAGGGTTGAGTGGACAATTTATGTTTTTCGGAGGGGTGGGGCCTTATGGCTTTCTTGTAACACTCCAAGTGTTAGGAGATTTGTTCAAAGACCAATGTTTGCACAGAGACAGATATTAAGTACGATAGTGTGGCGCTGCTGGGCGATTGCAGAAGCTTCCGGATACAACTGCTTAAGTTACAGTGCGTGGGGAAGAAAGCAGGGTCTGTTCACTTCTGGCTGCTGCAGTCAGCTTCGGGGGGGCCAAGAGGCAGCCCCTCTTTGCTGCCTAACCTTTCCTTGCTAACACCCCTGCAGCGTGGCTTTCTTACGAAAGCGAGTTGCCTGTTGACCCTTTCTGCTGGAAAACTAACTTTCGTTACTAGCTTTTGTCGGAATGCTCTATAGTCGGGTGGCTGAAGAGCTTGTCTGTCACTGACTCTCCTGTTCAAAAAAGTGGGCCCTTCCAGGGGGACGCTAAATCGAGGGGTACAGAGAAATGTGATGCGTGTGTATGAAAAACCCTGACACTTTGAGATAGGGTGCTTGGCAGCTGTAGGAGAAAAAACAGGGGTCCCTGGGTGGCTCAGCCATTGGGCGTCTGCCTTTGGCTCAGGTCATGATCTCTGGATTCTGGGATCGAATCCCGCATTGTTCTCCCTGCTTGGCGGGAAGCCTGCTTCTCCCTCACCCACTCCCCCTGCTTGTGTTTGCTCTCTCGCTGTCTGTCTCTGTCAAATAAATAAATAAAATCGTAGAAAAAAAAAGTCAGAACAGGAGAATGGCAGGCACATGTTAGAGTTTCTTAGGATGGCGATTCTCTGTCTTAAATATGCATAAAAGTCACCTAGGAATCTTGTTAGAACATAAAATCTGATGGGACACATCTGGGATGGCACCTGAGATTTCACATTTCTGACAAGCTCCCAGAAGATGAGGCTGCTGCTGGTCTGGGGGCCAATCTTTGAATAATACAGTCCAAGGAGAGAGTAAAAATCAGAACTTGAAGCTTTTGAGTTTTCTGTCTGCTTGGAGAGTCCCTAAACGACAGATCTGTGGCATGTTACGTTTGTGTCTAGCTGTATGAAAGAGAAAACCCGAGTGACCCTGGATTTCAAAAAGGGAGGGAGAGAGATTGTAGATCTCACCTAACAGGAATTCCATGGCAGGCCATCAGCTCATTTCTTTCCAATCAGGTTCTTTCCCTCTTTCTGTTGCTCTGCGGGATCGTGTGGGGGTTTGTCCTCATGGCTGCAGGACTGCTGCTGGCTCTGGCTACACCTGTATTCTAAGCAGGAAGAAGAGGGAAAGGTCAAATTGTGGGCCTTTGAAGGTTGTCTGTTTTAAAATGCTTTCCAGGATGCCCCACTTACCACCCTGCACTTGATTCTCCCTGCCTAGACTTGGGTGATAAGACCAAGCCTCAGCTGCTGATCACACATCCTCTGTGCACCTGCAGTGTGGCAGGTGCTGAGCTCAGGACTGGAGGTAGGTGGACAAAAAAGATAGGGTCTCTGTCCTCAGGAAGCTTCTAGAGACATGGAAACAAGTGAAGGGTGTTTTAGGAGAGGCGCTCAGAGAGCTGTGGTACCCAGAGGACGGACACAGGACCGTCTTGTCCCCCTTCTCACCGGGAGGTTCTGGGAGGATGGTCTGAGAGAACGTGGAGGGCGGAGTCTTGGATTGGGGCTGGGGAGAGGCAGGTCCGCCGGGCCGGCATGGGCTTTAGGCACAGAGGCACGAGGCAGCACCGTGCATCTTGGGAACGGCGTATCCACTCACACCTCTGTTAGACCTGTCCCAGGGCTGGGGGCCATCTGGTGTGCAACCTGCATAGGGAATCTTCATGTAACATACAATCCTGTTGGTCATGTCACACCAGGTTTTAAATGGTTTAATTATCACCCTTGGAATGATTGCAGAACTCTGGAAACATGTAGGCTCTAGAGAGGACTGTAGGTAGACCTCCTGCCTTATACCCAGGATTAGCTTTTGTACCTAAAAGTCACCCCCTTTCTCTCATGGGTCTATAGTGAGCTCTCTCTCTTGGCATGGCCCACAGTCTTTTATCCTCTGGAGCCTTTCTTTTGGGCATCCTCATGACGGCAGTCCAGCTGTACGTGTTATATGGGTAGCTGCCTACCCAGAGCACTGGGGTCACCTCTGTAACCCAGGACAGGCCAGGGGACCCGTCCCTGAAGTAGCCCCCAATCCCATGCTTCTGACTCCTGTATGTACGCATGACTCCATCCTTCTCTTTTTCTGTCCTGGGATCCCATGGAAAACACCCCATGCCCTTGTCCAGACCTTCAGACCTATCTCTCCATCCTCCCCACTCTTTCAAATCCATCTTTTCTTTCTAGCTGGCCCCTTGGAAGAGTCCGATAAATGAATTCACAATAAAACGTTAGGGGCAGCTAAAGGCTCGATGGGGTTCTCTTCCCAGGGATGAGAATTTAGCAAAGGCAGTTCAGCCTAGTGCTGAGTCGACAAGATTGAAATCCAAAGATCTGTGTTCCTGATCTGAGTCTGTCCCCACCAGAGTGCAGTGGTGGCTGGATTGGTGGTGAGGGGCCCACCCCGTTGAGCCTCAAGGTCTTCTGTAAAGCGGGATAATGAACTTCTCTGCCAGCTCCGAGGCCTTTTGTGAGGCTCCAAGACCATGAGACAGGAAGGGTGCCCCTCGGGAAGACAGTGGGAAGACAGCTGGCTCTACTGGGCCGGTGCTGGGTCTGAGCCAGCGGAGGAAGCCTGGGCGGGGAGGGAGGCTGCCCCGCTCTGCGCCCACGGGGGCTCCGACATGATGGACATGATGACTTTCCCAGCCAGCCCTGGACAGGGGCGGAGGCTCCCGGAATGGGGAGCAGGGGTGTGACGATGCGCTCTCCGCTCCTTCCCCCAGTAGCTCAGGTGTATCCGGGTTCTTCTGGAGAAAGGTGGTGGAGCTGTCTGGTGTGCCTACCACGAAGGGTTAGGTAAATAAGCCCGGGGTTTCTTGGGGGAATGTGTCCTGCTGCTAGGCCACTGTCCTCCCTGGGGTAGTCCTGGGAAAGAGGGGAAGGAGTCCCTAAAGGCTTGTCTCTCCTACTCTGCGGTGTCCCATGAAGCCTTGAGCTCTGACGTCAGGACCTGGCACCAGGTGTCACAAGGCAAGAGCCGCTCCTAGCTTCTCTTGCCCCGCGCCGTTCCCAGGTGTTGTCAGAGGCTTCTGGCCTTCTGCATCCAGTCTCTGTTTTTAGAGAGTTACCTATTTATGTGTGGGAGTGGGGAGAGCATGCACAAGCCGTGGGCGAGGCAGAGGGAGAGAGAACCTCAAGCGGACGACCCGCGGAGCCCAGAGCCCAGCACAGGGTTCTGTCTCATGACCCTGAGATCATGACCTGAGCCAAAACCAAGATCAGACAACAACTGCTTTGGGGCCTGGGGCTCCATATTTCCTGTAGTGTCCATGCAGGATTTTCAGGAAGTTCTGCTCTCTTCCTGGACTGGCCGAGACACCCATCACCACCACCACGCCCACCCCCCACTCCCTCACCCCTGCGATCTTCTAACGAAGCCTTCTCTGTGTGTGCCCTGGGGAGAGAGAGGCGTGAGTCTGCAGGTGGAGGCATCTGTGCACCAGGTCTGCTCTGGACTTGGACGAGAGGAGAGCGCATACAAAAGTCCCACCCTTTCTTTACAGTCTTTCTTTAAAGTGCTCGTGATCATTTCCCTTAGAATGGAGATCTAGGAAAGATTTTTCTTTCCTGCAGACAAAGAGAGCTATGGGAGTTATTTATTCACGCTTACATTTTGCCTTGGTTCTTGGGGAATGCAGTGCAAAATCAAGGCTCAGGTGTAATGCCTCTCTCAGCTTGGGTGTTTCCCATATCAGCCTCCCTCTACTACATCCCAGTGCGGTTTTGGTGACAGGGTACTGGCTGCATGCCCGGAACAGTCATAGAAGGGGGAATGCCCACGTGAGACAAAATATGACAAGATCCTGGCCTTCCACGGGCTCAAACAGTAGACACCCCAGAGGAAACAGTTTTAAATGTCCACGTAAGTGCAGTGATGAAGTGTCCACAAGTGCTCTGGGTGCGGGGAGGAGAGAGGGGTGCATCCGACTAAGGGTGGAGAAGGGAGGTGATGCACTGAGAGGAGGCCAGGCAAGGCTGCAGGAAGGATGGGCAGTGGGCTTGCCAGATACAGTACAGGACCTGGGAGTTCAGTTTAAATTTCACATAAACAGGAGTAATTTATGGTATAAGTATGTCCCATGCAATCATTGGGACATACGTACACTAAAAATATTAAGAAGCAGGTACCATATTTTATTTTCTGAAATAGCAGGACAGGCATTAATAGTTCTGCTTTACAGATGAGAACTCTAGAGCCAGAGGGATAAAGTGGGAGTTACCCAGGCACCCCACCTGCGGCGAGCAGCAGAACCAAGGCATTACTCTGGATTTCCTAACTCTGGGCCAGAATGCTTTACGCTGCATTGCATCAGACCCACCACCACCCAGCCACACGCAGGACACCTTCTTGCCCTACTGCATTGATCCTGGCTGATGGAGGGATGCTGCGGGTAGCTCTAGAGTGTCAGAAAGACCACGAATGATAGGATAATGGGACAGAATAGGAGGAAGAGACTGAAAAGCACTCCCTTCCCCACAAGCCTTTTTCTAGGAATGGGCAGGAAGGAGCTCTGTGTGTGGGAGGAAGCCACTAGATAGGCACCTGGGAAGCCCCTCTTTAGCTCCACTGGGCCCCAACATTCAGCTCTGGGCAAGGGGCTCTGGGCCTCCTTAAGCTGGTGTAAGGAAGCAACAGGGAATGTACTTCCAAGTTTCATGTATAGGCATCTGGCAGTGTGGGAAAATCAGAACTTTTCTGAAATGAAAAACACAAGTTTAAAGTTGTATTTTCCCCCTGCTCATTTACACCATGCCAAGAGGGAAGATGTGCCTCCTGGCAGCTCTCCGGCTCTAGAACCCTGATTTCTAGGAGCTCTGTCATGTCAATAGCAGGTTTAAAGAATTTTGCTCTAGAACTTTCTCCTCTACATACACACATTGTTGCCATTAAGGAAAGCACAAAGTTTTGATAATATGAAAAAGGACCAAAAAACCCCAAAATTCAACTACGACAACCTGTAGTCACCTCTAAAATGCAGTCTTCAGGCTATCCTGCCCAGTGCTGGTATACAATACATGAACTGATTGGCAGCAGGCAGTCATTCATCAGAATCTCAGGTGTTGGTTCAGGTCTATCAATGGTGTTGAGATTGAGTCATCCTTCCTTTCCCCCTGGGACCTAGGAGGAGCCAGGAGTATACCGGGTTTAGGATTCCGGGGTTCTTGGTTATCCCACACTCCATATCTGTCATCCAGACACTGTATTGCTGGTATGGCTCAGGAGGCCCCTCTTTTGAGCAGTAAGATGGAATGGGGAATTAGGAGCTAGGGGTGATCAAAGTCCACAAGGAACAACCGGGTGTGGGCTAGGTCCTCTCATGAGTGGGACTGTGAGGTTTACTCCTGGTTTGAGACCCTCCGAGACTGGGGGAGGTGCGGTCACCTGGGCTACTTTTCAGAATTTTAATGGTGGACAGACCTCAAGTCTTTCCACCATCTGGGGAGACTGCAAACATGTGTGTGAGGTCAGCTAAGCCTGGATTTCAGTGGTGAGAGGATGTTATCTACAAACACAACTCTTTCCAATGCGGGAGTAAACAGACGCATTTGGCTCGGGACCCAGGGCCTGGCTGTAGGAAAGAGAAAGACCCCCTACCAAACAGCATTTTTTCTCTAAATGCCCCTTGAATTGAGACACACAGTTGCCCGGTCTCCTGCAGTCTATTCTCTGTGAGGAATGTCTTCCCCAGTTTCTGGGGCTGAGCATTACCGATTGTTTAGGGATTAACCCTTGGCCATCCAAAGTCTTGGTCTGTGGCTCTCATCTCTTTCCCTCCATTCTGCCCCTCTTATTCTGGTGCACCTTTCATGAGCCAAGAAAGGACAGTGTGGCCGACCGATTGCAGATGCTTCCGGGTGGACAGTGGAATCATAATCTCTGTATGGGCATGAGTGCTTTAAGAAAAGAGCCTCACTTCTTCACAAACTCTGGTAGTTTTACTTGGAATCTGTCCATCAAGAAATTAGGTCTGCAGAGTCCAAAGCAAGCTTCCCCAGAGCTTTACAAACAAGCTGGCCCAGTGAGGCAGCCCCTCCTATGGTGTCTGCCTTGAGCTGTGAGCTCTGTGGCCCATTTGCCACATGGGCTGGTATCACACTGCTCAGATGCGGGTTTTTGGCATACTTGGCCTCCCCTCCACCCACACTTCAAGATACAAGCAGGGTGGAGACCTAGTCAACTTCACAGGCTGCTTGCCATTGTCACCTGTCCCTGGGATCAGTCATGGTCATACTCCCAGCTCTCTGGACCTTGACCCTTCCTCTCAGGGTGATGTTCAAAATATACAAAAAATTTCCAGGTGTTCGGAGGGTGGGGAGAATTCTGTTTCTTTGGGGGAAGGGGTTTCCTAGGGGAGAGGGTCTAGCTGTGTTTCTGCTATTACACTTTTCACCTTCTGCTTTGATGGGGACCCTTGGTTTTGACCTGAGGTTCCTGAGCCAGCTCTGAATGGAGCATGTGTGCCCTAGCGATGGGCTTGTTATTTACACAAGCCACACCGATAAGTGCACATGTGTTTTTAATGTTTTGGCTTTCTACACCACAAACATGTCAATGTGTCTATGTGTGCACACGCAGACGTGCTGTCAGGCTGGGACTCGAGTAGTTCTTTTTCTTTTCTTTAACTTTCTTTTCTCGTCCTCCTGAAGCTAACACCTTCCTGAGTAATATTTCCTCCTGCACGGAGCGGAGTTGCAGCAAGGACCCACGGCCCCCATGTTGTCTGAGGGCCACCGTCTGGTTGTCCCACCTGGAAAGGTGCTGCCTTTTGAACCCCGCGAGCAGCCCCATCTACACCTTCCCCTTGGTTTTGCGGGAGCCGAGAGCCGGACTGGCTGGCGATATAAAAGCAGACCTAGGTGGGTTCAGCCTTCCTGAGCCCCGGTTTGGGTTTTGTCCCAAACCGTCTGCTTTTGTATTGTAGCTACGAAGGACAAAACCGAAGAGGTGAGCTGCTTGTCTGGTGGGCTGCTTTTTTACGAAAAAGCATTAAAAAAGCATTAAAAAAAAGTCTTCATTATCGCGTGGATTTGTAAGTACTGTTAAGGTTTCTTGCTTCTCTTCCAGCCGACTCAAGTGGACCAGCGTTAACTCCCCTCTTTATCCACCGCACACTTTTTTTCTTTTTAAAATCCATCCCCTCTTTCTTTCCCTGTCCTCTTCTTCTTCTTTTCCTCTCCTTTCCCCACTTCTTCCGCTATTTATTTATTTATTTTTGGTTTTGTTTTTTAAGGGGTGTTGACCGGGGTTGAGTTCTAGCCGACCGAACCCCCCTGCCAGCGAAGCGATTGGTGAATCGCGCCGGTGACTGACGTGCGGAATGAGTGCGGCTCGCCGCAGCCGGGAGCTGATTGGCTGCGCGGGGAGACTCCGAGGGCGCTGCTACAGGAGCACCGGGCACTCGAGTCCTGCAGCCTCGGGAGTAGGTGCCGCGCGCCCGCCCGCCCGCCCGCCAGCCCGCCGCGCGCTCGGGAGCCGGGGCCGAACTCGGGCCGCCGCGCAAGCTCCCCTCCCCGCGCAAGCTCCCGCCGCAGGCCGAGGGCCGCCACCCGCCGAGGACAGGGCAGGAGCGCGCGGCCGCCGAGCCGGGCAGCGCTGGGGACGGCGTCTTTTGTCCCCGGAGATCGCTGGAAGTTTGCGGCGGGACGCGCGCGGGGAGGCGGCCGAGGCAGCCCCGACGTCGCGGGAGCGAGTGCGCCGAGCCAACATGGGCAGCGGGCGCGGCACGGGGGGCCGCCGCTGGGCCGCCTCGGGCGTGCTGCTGGCGCTGGCCGCCGGGCTCCTGGCCGCGGGCTCGGCCAGCGAGTACGACTACGTGAGCTTCCAGTCGGACATCGGCTCCTACCAGAGCGGGCGCTTCTACACCAAGCCGCCGCAGTGCGTGGACATCCCGGTGGACCTGCGGCTGTGCCACAACGTGGGCTACAAGAAGATGGTGCTGCCCAACCTGCTGGAGCACGAGACCATGGCCGAGGTGAAGCAGCAGGCCAGCAGCTGGGTGCCCCTGCTCAACAAGAACTGCCACATCGGCACCCAGGTCTTCCTCTGCTCGCTCTTCGCGCCCGTGTGCCTCGACCGGCCCATCTACCCGTGCCGCTGGCTCTGCGAGGCCGTGCGCGACTCGTGCGAGCCCGTCATGCAGTTCTTCGGCTTCTACTGGCCCGAGATGCTCAAGTGTGACAAGTTCCCTGAGGGGGACGTCTGCATCGCCATGACCCCGCCCAATGCCACCGAAGCCTCCAAGCCCCAAGGTCAGGCCGCCCCTTCCCACGCGCGCGAGCTTCCCAACCCGGGCGGGCTGGGGTCCCGGGGACCCGCCGCGGGAAAGCCACTGCCACTCGGACCCCCGCCCGACCGCTCCTCCCCGGAGTTCGCACGCGCTCCCTGGAGGTCGCTTGCAAGCTGTGCGGAACGAGTTTTTAAAAAGCCTCTCGTTCGTCCGAGGTGTCGCTTGGCACCTCTGCCGACCCAGGTGCACGGCTGGCCTGTCCGGCAGCGGCGGCTGCGCCTGGGCCCCTCGCAAGCTCGATGCGGTGCGTGGAGCAGCTGTTCCTGGGATCCAGCTCGCTTTTTCGTACCTGAGACAAAGCCTGTTCGGAAGGAGAGCCCTTCTCCCGCTGCAAGGGAACCGAGTCCCCGTGGAAGTTTTTAACACCGAGACGGGATGCCCCAGGAGGGAAAAAAAAAACCCCAAACCCAAAGTGTAGAAAGCCCAGAAAGGCTGAGAAAATGCTAAGGCGCAGCTTTGTGTATTTTCATAAATTGGATGAGTGTTAACCCTCCCCCCCCACCCCCCACCCCTTCCCCAGGCTTTCTTTAGCTAGTCCTTCAGCCAAGTAGCTCTGGGAGGGTTGCAGAACTGGCCGAGTTTAAGAAAAAAAAAAAAAGTTTAGAAACAGGATTTCTGTTTCTCCACCCTTTTCAGGTAACTGCTTGGGGAAGCTGGGGGCTGGAAAGCCTGTACTCTCATTCTTGCATACCCCCTGCTTCTCCCATTTACACAAATCCTCAGGTAATTAGAAAGATAAAAATGCAATTAGCTCATTGTTCATCTCTCCTTGGGGAGTAGGGCCACGCAAATTGGAGACTTTCCGAACAGCCCCACGGAGGGGGCTTGCGCTTCCTCTTAGAACCCCTCCCACTTAAAGGGCAGCTCTTGAGGGGAGGGGAAAAAAGAATCCCTCCTGGAGAGGCAAAAACAAAACAAAACAAAACAAAACCAAAAAATCAAAACAAACAAGAAAAAAAAAATCCAGTGCAATGGCTTGACTTTTAAAGGAGCAAATTCTTCAGATGCTGAGTTGAGGCTGAAAGAAAGATGTGTCCATAGTCCTATAGTCCGGAATGGGGAACCATACCTAGGCGCCCTGAGCACAGGCTCCAGTGTCCCCCAGGGGTTGGAGGAAGGGGTTTAGGATGGGGGTCGGGCTGTTGGCTGACTTGGTTCATCCTGAAGTGATGCCTAAAAGGGAGATGTCCTCTGAAGAGTTTAGTCTTCCAGTGTGACGGTGGTCGTATGGGGAAAGCAAGCCCCCAATGCTTCTGCGTGTTCTAGGGAGGGAGCAGATTGGTCCAAAGTGACCGACATTGGGTGGCCTGGGCCCCTGGCGGGTGGGAGAGGTGGCAGCCTGGCTGCGGGGGGCCGGGGCACCGGCCACCTCTTGCGTGTCTGCACAGGGTTAACCTCTGGGGGAATTGCGGGCCTTTGGATCAAGAGCTAAGCGGTTACCTAGAGCAAACAAAGCACTCGTGTTCTGCTGGTGTGGGGCCATCCTCTACAGCCCACAGGATTTTCCTTCTCCCCTTCCTCACTGGCTGGCCGCTGGCTGGCCGACGGCCCGCCCAGAGATGAGCCCACTCTGCTCCAGAGGCCTCTGTTCCACCCCCAGCTGTCTTTCGGGAACAGTCCTTGCACATGGAGACCTTGGGGGGGGACACCTTTTATGGGGAAGATGGCGGACTGGCTGAGGTGCCTACGGATAAAACGGGAAGAATCCTCCCAACCAACCCCAACCCCCGCTGCCCCGAAAGGCTGGAGTGGAGTGGGGGATATCCTAGATTTGCTCTCTTGCCTTTGACTTCTGGGCTGCTGTTCCACCTGACTGCCCCCTCCTGAGTCTGGGCCTTGGTACCATCCTCCCCACGCCTCCCCTCCAGCCCCTGAATGCCTGGGTAGCACCCTCCCAAGGCCCGCTCCCGAATAGAGAGGAGCCCTGAGAGGACCCATCAGGTGTGGGGCTTGGGGACTGGTTCTCCCCTCATTGGTTTTGGTGAGAGGTTCTGCCCAGAGAGCACCCATTCCTCCCCTTTGGTGGGAGGGAGCCCGACAGGAGCCCCGAATGACTTCCTCTGAGGCCACATGGCCATTGTCAGCTGAGCTTGGAGGTGGGAGGGCTGTGTGTGTGTGTGTCTGTCTGTCCGGAGGGGCAGGTTGAGACAGACCAAACTACCAGTCCTCATGAGCTTATGGCTTGGGGTTCCAGAATGGGAGCTGGTACTTTGGGACGAGAATAAATACACAGGTACTACTTGTATTCTCCCTTCTCTTTAGTCTTTGAAATTAAAGCCAAATTTTCAAGGCATAATGCATATCTCGGCATGCTCTTCATGTAATTGGGCATGTTTTGGGGGTATTGGGCACACTTTAAGAGCCTTGTGTTAGTAAAGATCGACTTGATAATGAGAGAAAAGTCAAAAGATACTTTTCCCTCCAAAAGTCTGACACCCCAGCTACATCAGCAACTGTCTCTGTGCGGCATAGGAAAAGCATAACTTTATCAACTTTCCAGGAAAGTTCTTTCTACATCTTGCGCTTACGTTAGATCTACCCATACCCAGGCCAGGAAATGGTGGTTTCCCCTTCCAGCCAGGTTTCACCGATTGATGTTGTATGAAACGAGGTTATATTTTTAGTTTAATTTTTTTGTTGTTCAGATGTGCTGTGTGTTAGAGCAGCCCGGCTGTTCTAGTCATGGATTGCAGGGCCCACGGTGCTCTCCTTGTCTCCCGGGAGCCTCTAGGTCTCGCCTCAGGATGTGGAGGAGCTGGCCAGGGAAGACTTGCTGTGTGTGTGAGGGAGAAAGTTTGTGTGTAATTGTGTGTGTTTACTGTGTGTGTGTGAGAGTGAGAGAGCGCTGTGTGCACGTGTCCTGATTTAAAAAAAAAAAATCACTTAATCGTGACTCTAGTGTTGGACTGTTGTCTCCTCTCCATCCCCTAAAATATTAATGAAACACAAAATTCTTCAGTTTTGGGTTCCCTTGCTTTAAACATTTTTAAATCTCCCTTCAAACAGCAGTTTAGTTCTACCTCTCAGATGGATGGTGGGTTTTTCCTACAGAGGTGGCCTGCAGGGCCCCAAGGACACACCAGCGGGGGCATAGATTAATATTGCTTTACACATTCCTCCTTTCCCTGGATCAAGCTACTCCAGAGTCGGCCATAAGAAAAGTCAAGATGGGGGTTAGCTCACCCCGTGAGCTGTTTCTACCTTGAGAGGCGCTGAAGGTCAAATGTTCATTGGCGGGCCTGAGCATAATGCCCCGTTTGGCTACAGAGCCTGTCAGGGAACTCAGAGGGTCCAGAGGGGATGACGGGAGTGTGCCCTGGGGACAGTGTTTGATAGTCTCACTTCCGGGGCCTTGCTCCTTGTTCAGTCAAGATTATATTCATAGAAACTTACAGTGTGATGACTTCTACTTAAAAAAAAAAAAAAAAGAAAAAAAGAAAGAAAGAAAGAAAACAAGGAAAACCCCAAAACCCGGTTCGCCCTCCTGGGATAGGTAACACGGTCCTTCCCATACTTCAGGACCTCCTTTCCCTGTTTTTCTCCCCAGGGAAGCAAGAATCATAATGCAAAATTCTGGGTAAGTTTTTCCCTTTGTCAGAAAAACTACCTCCAGGACCTAATTTCAAATTCTGGCTGAAAAGCAAATTTCCAAATTCTGCTTGCAGTGTGGCTGTGGCTCTTGCCGCACTGAGAATTAGATGGTGTCTGGCCCTGGGTATGGAGCCAAGGTGGGAAAGAAATCCTAAGAAAGATGAAAGGGTGTGGTCCCTGCTGGGCCCCGGGGGACCCTGCTTGAAAGTGGGGGTGACCGGCTGAGGACTGGGTATGTCCTGGGGGGCAGCGCTGGCCTGGCAGGGCTGTGCAGCTCCCTCCATAGTGTCACCACCTTGGTGACGGTGATGAGCCCCGGGGAACATCACAGACAGGAGACTCTGCCACGGAGGCCACTGGAAAGGACAGGGGAGGAGGAAGAGGAGGACAAAGAGCCTTCGATTTTACCATTGTACTTCGGGGTGACTTTCCTCTGCTTCTCAGCGCCACCCTGGCTTGGCCCCCTGTGCTTTGCCAGGGGTGGAGTGACCTTCGAATGTGCTAGATTTCCTAGATCACGGATTAAACTCCTAGTGGCCCATGGATGATGGAGGGGAAGGTCTGAGGAGTCCACTGTCCTCCCACAGAGGCACTCTACCCCCTGGGGGAATCCCCCCTCCAGCAGCATTTGGGCCTGGAGGAGGCCTCTGTCCCTGGCCTCAGAAGTATGCTTCCCCTGTGCCCGGCAGTGGCCCTCATGCCTGACACACACACACACACACACACACACACACACACCTCCTCTTCAAAGCACTTCACAGTGTTGTGAAAACACCTTCAGAGGGTCCTCCTGCTCCCCCCTCCCTCCCGGCTCTCCCATTTGGCAGCTCTTGCCTGTTGCTGCCCCCAGCCCCAGCCCCACCCAGCTGCTCCTGCCTCCCACCCCAGCGCAGGCAGGAACTCACACTGCAGTAGCCCTTTTGGAGAGGGGTACTCGGGCCGGCAGCTTGAGTTGGTGTGTCTGGTGAGTTTCCTTCTTGGCTCCTAGGAAGCAGGTCAGATTGATCTGCTGTCCCTTTGGAAGTTTGGGAATGGGAAGGGGGCAGGGATCAGAGAGGGATATTTAAGGACGAGCGGAGAAAGAACCAGAAGCAAACAGCTGGAATAGGTGAGCACTCCCCGTCCAGCCACAGTTCACACGCCGCCCCAATAAGGTCGGTTTAAATGGTTGTGCTGAATTCCACAGTTCAAGCCCCTAGATTTTCAAGAAATGGTGTCTGGGGGCGTCTGGGTAGCTCAGTCTGTTAAGCGTCTGCCTTTGGCTCAGGCCATGATCTTGAGGTCCTGGGATCGAGCCCCGCATTAGGCTTCCTGCTCTGCGGGGAGCCTGCTTCTCCTCTGGTGCTCACCCTGCTTGTGCTCTCTCTCTCTCTGTCAAATGAGTAAATTTGGAAGGAAGGGTGTGGAAGGTGACTGTCTTTGGAAGGAAGGAAGGAAGGAAGATAGAAAGAAAGAAAGAGGCTGTGTCCGTCTGGTGTCGGGTCCAGGGCCCCAGGACTCTGATTGTCCAGTTGCTCTTCAGAAATTCCAGAGGACCTTTAATTACTTTCAGCCTGGTCCTAGGGCTGACCTCTTCCCCAGGGCTGGCTCCTTCCAGATCGCAATCTCTGTCACTCATGGCTCCTCTTTCTCCTCCTTTCCCTTCCTAGGCACAACCGTGTGTCCTCCATGTGACAACGAGCTGAAGTCTGAAGCCATCATCGAACATCTCTGTGCGAGCGAGTTTGGTAAGAAGACTTCCCCAGCCTCCCCTGGGAGGTTGGGCCTGGTCCCTGCTTCCTTCTGGTCTGTGTCCCTGGGGAGCAGAGAGCCTGTGGGTGCCTCTTTTTGGAGCTTTATATTCTCTCCCTTCATTCTTCCCCAAATGGTTGCTTTTCTCAGGCCCATGGAAATCTGGAGAGGGTGTAGAACGGGCTTGTTTTCATTAACGTTAAACTTGGCTTCTGCCCTTCTGTTTGAGGGATTCCTGGACAGGTTTTTGGGGACCTTCTTTGGGTGTGGAGGGTGGCAGACTTGAGGACAGAGGGGGAGGAGTTAGGGAGGGACACCCCTCCTTGGATGCTCCCAGGAGCTGGACCCAGGAGATCCCACCAGCGGCTTGGTTGGCCTTCTCTTCACACCAGCTCTTTCTCCATCCGCCCCTAGGTGTCAGCACCTCTCTGCCCAGCCTCTGAAATGTGGCACAGGTTCCTGCCCACCTGCACCCCCCAACCCCTGGGGAGGGGAGTCCAGCCGCTGGGGCGTTCAGAGGGGTCCCCATCAGGTCCTTCCTGACACAGAAAAGTGATCTCCCTCCAGAATTCTCTCCCTTCTTCCCAAACCACTCCGGGTTAATGCCAGATCAGCCTTCACAGCCCAGGAGAAGTGCTGGATGTGGTCTGGGGAGCAGATCTCAGGGGGCTTTTCAGGGATGGCCCTCTGTAGGCAGCCTCATAGAAGGCCTGAACAGCTCCAGACACCCTGAGCCTGGGAATGGTAAATGTCGACCACCTCCGTTTGGAAGGCCGCCTCCTTCTAATTCATGCGGATGCCGAGAACTGGCTCTGCCTGTGGGACAAGGCCCGCTTTGCTGAAGGAAGGTTCAGCCTGACACGGAGCGATGCCCTTCTCGAGATGCCTGCCGCGTGTCTCTGAGATCGGCGTTCTTGCAGAATTCTTACCAGGAAGAGCAGAACGGTAGGTAACATGGGTCCTTGGCCATTCAGGGTGACCTATTCCACGTTTCCACTAACCAAACATAATAAAGCATACAGAAAGGGCTTCCTGCACTCGCCAAGGGCTGTGTCTGATTCCCATGCATGTGACCTGTACATGCAAGTCGAAGGAAATTGTACCGTGACATGCATTTTCTCAGGATTGTCTTTGTGACTGAGGACGGATGTGGGAGAGCTCAGCCCCTTTGCCAACGACAGCGTCTTAAGGATGGATATGCCTTGTGCGCTTTGTTTGTGCACGAGACATCTTGGCCTCCACTGCCCTTGGCGGGGGCCTGTGGGACCTCTAGGAAGATTGATCTAGGGGGCAGTTTCCAGTCTGTCTTTGAGGCACCTCCTTTTTTTCTGGTTGCCGTTTTAAATGAACCGGAAGGGAAATGGTAGAAGGCATCTGAGGTCACATGTGCGGACTCTGTGGCCCTTCCATCGTCCGGGAGTACTTTTGCCCTTGCTTCCTCGAGGGGTGCCGAGAGCCCGGCTGAGCCGGCAGACTGCCCACTGGAGCATCTGTGGGTGCATAGCCCCATACTGTGTTAGCAACAAACCTTTTCTTCCTCAAATGGGGTTGAGACTCCTTCCCAAAGGTGCATTTGGGACAGAGAAAAGAAAATCTCTCAGAAATCCTGACAAGAAGCCTTTTGCGGTGTGGCTGGGGCAGAAGGAATCTGTTGAGATATGGCCGAGAGCCCAAAGAGTCCTTTCGAGGGATAACCAAAGGGCCAGGTTTTGATTTCCCGGATCCTCTTCAGATATTGTAAAGGAGCACACTCACTTTTAGAAGTTGGCCCGCTGATATTTGCGTAAATCCAAGAAACCATATTAAAGCAAGCTCTGAAAGGTAATATATTAGCTGATGCTTTATGTTCCTGTGACTTCCATCAGGCTCAACTTCCGAGGGAAGAATGATGGAAAGCTTGGGAACTCAGAGTGTGGAAGAGGTGATTGATCTGCCATGCCTTCCTAGTCAGGAACTGAAATCCAATGTATGTGGTCGTTCTTTGATTCATGTATCCATTCATTCGACATTTCTGGAGGGCAAAGGGCTGTGCTAGATGCCATACTCAAAAATACTTACCTAGAGCAAATTACAATTTAATTAAAAGTTTTTTTTTCTTAAACACTGACCAAACACGAATCGGTGATTTCCTGGAGAGTCATGGCGTCACTTGAGAACTCACCAGCCGAGGAGGGGGCTGTGGGAACTCAAGTCCAAGTTAACGTTAAGGAGTTGTGGGAAAAGAATCAGTGTCTTTATGCTTGGAGTCTTTGGAACTCACCAACCTGAACTTGTCGTCAGGTCTCCTTCCTCCGCTACCACTTCCTACAATTCTGGTCACTGAGGGTTTTGTGTCAACGAGGTCCATGAGAAACATTCTCCGGAATTGGGGCGAAGAGGCAGGCTTTGGGGAGGAATTTGAACGTGGAAGGTTGACCCCATGGCGTAGGGCAGGGGTGTAGAGGGTGCTCAGGCAACTCCCTGGGATGGATGTCCTTGCCCACTGTAGTAGCTGCCTACTAAGTCAGCAAGCCACCTGCTTACTGCGTATAGGAGGGAGGGGTAGATCTTATTTTAATAGCTCGTCAGGTCTTGGCGGATCTGACTGATGGGTTGTTTGAGACTGTGTTCTGTTTGCCCCGAGATGGTTTTCTTCTCGGCTTCAGAGAAGGTCTGAGGTCCTCCTGGACCGTACAGGTCATCATATCAAGTCCACTTACTTCATAAATAAGGAATCTGACGTTCCCACCTGGAGTTCTTCCATTCTCTGGCATGCTGCCTTCCTCATTTAAGAGACGATGAACGTCCACTGGGCTCTGCCATGAGGCATTTATCCCCTTAGCACGGCTATGGCGTATGGCAGGCTTCTTTGAACTGGATGCAGGCGAGACTTTTTGGTTTTTTGTTTCTGATGTTCTTGTAAGGCAATAAATAGGATTTTATTTTCCTCCACTCTGCAGGGGCTGAGCTTAACTCTGCCCTTCTCAGCATCCTGGAGAATGCAGCCTTGTTGAGAAACTTGTTTCTGAGCTCAGTTCATTTCAAGCAAGCGAGGCAGTCAGCCACGCTGATGGGATTCAGTTAGGAAACAAAGAAATTCAGCAGGGCAAGCTGACACACAACAGAGAAGAAAAAGAAGGTTTTCCTCCCTGCTCTAGGGATCAAACTTTGCCTTAAGTGGCCCTGACATCCCTGGTGGGAAGACATCAGGTTGTTGGAAGGCTTTCTGTGAGCTTGAGGAATAAGGGGCTGCATTCCTTCTGGGTCAGCACAAACACTCGCCTTCCTGCCAATGCATCCTCGGAACCCCACAGCCTCCGTAGAGCAGAGTGTGCAGGGCCCAACACTCTTTCCCAGGTGGTACGTTTTTAAATCTCTGGCAGGTCTGCCTGGCCACTAATCTCTCCACCTCTGCACCGTACACCCCCGCGCACCCCCCCCCACCCCAAGTTCCGAGCGCACTGTTTTTCCCCAACAGGGAAAAGCATCAGTAGAAACACCTGTGAGCTGATACTCAGGAATGCAGCTGGATCAGGCTGGATCAAGCACCAGATGTGGGAAAGCCGAAAGTTAGATGGTGCAAAGTCTCTGAATTTGGCATGGTGGCCAGCTTGCCTGTTGTACTGAAGTTGGGACATGCTGCTCTGCGTTTTGTGCTCTGGGCTTTCCCTGCTCTTTGACAACAGGGTGCCGCCTCCTTTCTCTTAAACAGGCTGCCTCACTAGTAATTCTGCTGTTAGCAACTTGGTGCCCTTAGGCATCTTTCCTTCGCATTAGCTTATCCCACGAGTGTGAAGAGCTCATTTATAATTGCTGGGAGGTTAGGACCCTGCCTCCGGCCAGTGTCTCTAACTTCTCCACTATCTGTAAAGACCTTTAAGCTTTTCTGCTAGAAGCGTGCTTGATGATCGCCTTCTGCTACGGTAGTTCAGGACTTGCTCTCGTGCAGGCTTCTCCAGTTTTCTTGAGCCTGAGAGTTCGGGTGGAAACTCCTTTACCCCAGTATTTTCTTGCTGTGGAAAAAAGGATTTCATTGCCCCCAGAAATTTTCCTTGCCTTCTGGAAGGACTTCTTTTTTTTCCCCATTTATGTTTCCTCATAAAGAGTAAAACCATACTTTGTAAGGGCAAAAGGAGTCAAATAGGCTTTAGGCTTTGGGAATGTTTCCTAGAAGAAATCTTTTCAGAGGTTCCTGAACCCTCACTAATATGTTCTTGCTCTGCCTCACTCTTCTTTCAAGGTGTGTTGGCTGTGCTGCTGTTTGGAAGCACAGCGGTTTACTCCGAAGGGCAGTTCAATCTCTTGCAAAATGCGGGTTCAGCCTTTTCAAGCTAAACCCAGGGTTTCCTCCCACTGAGGTGAGGGAAACTGGCTACCAGCACAGTAACTGTAACATCTATAAGCCTCTGGAGAGCGGGGTCTGTATCTGGCACCCTATTTTACCTAATGTGAGTTGCCCATTCATTATGAGACGCACTGTTCGTTTTGGACCAGTGACAAGGAAGCATGCCTCATGGTAATATGTGAAGATAATCCATGTCTTAGAATGAACAAAACAAGTCCTGTTTGTACTTCAACAGCCCTAGGAACAGTCTCTTCCCCACGGTAGGCATGAAATAAAAGTTTGCCGGATGAGTATTTGAATTAGCGGAATGGCGGGGGATGGAAATTAGACTTCCTTTCTTCCTTTTTCTTCTTTCTTTCTTTCTTTCTTTCTTTCATAAAAGGAAAAAGCATCCTTCCAAGTGGCTGTGGACAACCCATTTATTAATTTCAAGGAAAACTTCCTGCCCTGTTTTGGGTGACGGAGTGTATATGCATGGATGTTAAAAACTAAACAGAAGCATTCACGTCCAGAAACTGAGTTCAGTGAAAGTGCAATTAAGTAAGGCAGAAGGCACACAGCTCTTGGGGTGGAGTCGGCAGGCTGAAGGCTTCTGAAGTAGTCTCCCATCCACAGATCTGTAAATACTTGGAAGGGATCATTAAGGCACTTCGTGTGAGGGAAAACGTGGGGTCGGTGCTTTCAGTCCCTGGAAAGCATAGCCCACAGGTCACAGCCTGGGTCCTGCTCTAAGTAGCTTTCCCATCCATGCCCAGGGGTGTGCTGTCCAGCACATGGGCTGTGGCTGAACCAAGGGGCCTTGAAGCCTTCGGTTGACTGGGTTGCTGGTGACGTCCGTTCCCTGCTCACCTGTGGTTTTGGATTGGAGATTGTCTGTGCAGAATCCAAACCTGGGGTCCTGGCCAGAGAATCAGGCCCTGGGCAGTTCAGGCTGAGGTCACATGGAGACCACTTTGCACTCTGAAGCGAGGCTAAGGAACGTCAGGGCAAAGGTGGGGAAGAGCCACGATTCTCCCTTCTGGTGAGCGCTGTGCTGTCTCCATGCCTGATTCTCTCTTGGCTCTGTTGGGCACGAAAATACTTGGGTAAAGCAAATTTCGGTGAGAATCACTGTGTTAGCGTAGTGGGGCCTGGGATAGTATACTGAAGTATGAGACAGTGAGGAACCGTGGATGGGGCACGGCGTTTCCGGAAACTGAGTTCAGTCCTTCCGCTGCTGCTATGTGCGTGCCTTGCAACACTGGGCATATCCCTCCCCCTCTCCAGGTCTCCGTTTCCCTCCATTTCATAGGCCCGGGTATAGGTTTTGGTGAGGAGCAGAGGCGACGGTGTGTTGGGAACCCAGGCCGGACTCACTAAACATTCACTGCGGCGATGCTTCCAGGGACGGCAGTATCCGGCCACCTGTCTGGGGCAGGTGGGACCTCCCTCGTGGCTCTCCCCAGAGCAGCGAGAGGTGCATCTCGGGAGTGCTCTGTCCTCTACTCTCATTTATTGAAATCTTTTCCAAATCTGATTCTGTTTGCAACCCTGTGCCCTCCTTGCGTCATGCCGAAGGGATTGCTTTTCTTTGTCCTAAGACAAAGATTTCACTATAGGCAGGATCGGCTCAGGATTGGCTGCTGCGTGACCTCCCCTCCTTGTGGCCAAGTCCAGGTCTGACTCGGTTACTCCTTGGGACAGTCAGTGGCCCAACGGTGTGGGTGGGTGTCCTGTGAGGTCCTCTCCAGCTGGTGCTTCTCTGATTAGGAGTGGCCCAGCCCCATTTCTTAAGCCTCCTTATCTTTTTTCTTTTCTTTTTCTGATAAAGTTATTGTGGTAAGATATATACATATAACATGATATTTGCCATCGCTGTCAGGTGTATGGTTCGGTGGCATTAAGTACACGCACATTGTCACACAGCCTTCCCTGCCAGCCATCCTTGGATAGATTTCGTCCTCCCAAACTGAAGCTCTGTGACCATCAGACACTAACTCTCCATCGCCCCTCCTCCCAGCCCTCGGAAACCGCCATCTCATTTCTGTCTCTATGAATTTGACAGTTCTGGGTATTTCACGTAAGTGGCATCCGGCAATACTTGTCCTTTTGCGTCTGGCTTATTTCACTTAGCAAAACGTCACCCTTATCCTTTGATGCATGGATAGACGGTCATGGAGTAGGGGAGTGACAGGGACCGACCCTCAGCTTCTCTGTTGTCTGAAGCTTTTCTGGATGTGGGTAGAGAAAGGAGGCAGGAAGGAATGGTTTGGGAAAGGGGGTGCTGTTCACAGCCCGCACAAGTGGCCCATGTCTTTGGGGGCCGCACCGCTCATTTGTATCCCTTTGTCATTCTAAAGACACACCAAGCTGGATGGAACCTCAAAGGTCAGCCAGTCCAAGGCTCATCTCAGGGACTGAGAAAAATAAGACTCCGATAAAGAGTTAGTCAAGTGATCGTTTAAGGCTGCTCTTCCTGGTGTCTATGAAGGTTTCTGTCCCCACCAGCATTTACCTGGGCATTTCATACCTGTCCTCCCTCATGTACCCCCATGTTTTCAAGGTCCCCTCCTGCCAGGAATGGTGAGGTCTGTGGGAAGGGAAGGTCGGTGGGAAAGGGATACAGGGGGCTCCTTCATGGCTTTCAAAGCCTGTGGGATGTAAATGGACTGATAGGTGTTCCCACCCCATGGAAAAGGTTCACCAATCTTTGGTTTCTTTCTTTGTGGAGAGGCAGGCAGTGCAGTACAGTAGAAAGGACATGGGCTTTGGGCCAGGGAGACTTGGATTCAATCCCAACCCTATAAACTGAGCAACCACAAGAGAGTCTCTTAACGTCCCCCAGCTTGTCTCCTCGCTTGCAAAATGTGACTGGTGATTCCCGTGTTACTGCCGTGGTAGGGAGAATTGACTTTGAGTCAAACGTGTGGGGTGCCTGGAATATGGCCGCAGCTCAGTCCATAGTCACGATTATCTCTTCTCGTTGGAAAGAATAGTTTCAGGATGGAAATGAGCCTAAGTAGGAAGATTTTGGCACAAGTGAAATCAGTTTGGCAAAAATTTTTAGGCGATGGAATGGAATGTTCTGGTTAATTCTCTGGTTAGCAGAGGATTAGACTGAAGAAGGCTTTTTAAAAGCCCACTTGGAAAAACTTGAAAAGCTCTCTGCAGCTTCAAGGTGCTATAGTTAACAAAACCCAAACAAATCCAACCCAAACCAAACCAAACAGAAAACAACCCCGTGTGTTCTGGAAGTCAGACCTGGGTTTTAGTGTGATGACACCCCTAAGGCATGGATGGACCATGTAAGCAGTTTCAGGATGTGCCTCCTGAAGGTCTTTTTGTTTGTTTGTTTGTTTTTGTGTGATTTTTAGAAATCTAATTCCTGATACGTGTTTGCTCCTAATTTATTGGGTTCTGTTTAGCCCTGTGGGTTCTACTGCCCTCCCCCTCTTTTTCTCAAGCTCGTTCCCCAGCGCATTTGCTTCTTTTCCAACCACGGCCTTGTGATACTCGTGAGACGTACTCCCTTTAACCAAAAAACAGGCTGCTTTCGAGAAGCAAGCAAGCATTTAAATATTGGTAAATTCCGTCCAGTTTTGCAGAAATGAACCAGAAGCTCCAATTTGTGTGTGTTTAAAGGAGAACAAATGGCCAAAGAAATGTCAGGCCCTTGCCCTGCCCTAGCCTGCTTTGAGCAGCCAATTAAGGAGGCCTTAGCTTTGGAAGACTTCTGAAAGGCCTATAGATTACGTTTGAAATCTTTGTTTAGTCTTTCAGGAACACTGTCACACGGATGATTTATCAAAGAAAGTTGTTTATCTGGCAGTAAAATAAACTCTGGGCCTGTTCGGACTAAAATTTCCCGTGAATTTCTACCAAGGTAAACACTGGTAACTGGCAGGTTGCAGATTCCGTGTGAAAGCCAGACACATACAATAAATATTTGAGCGATAGCTTTGCTGTGTAAGAGGCCTCCCCTGTCACTAGCACTGTCACTTCCGCCTTGGCCCAGAGGGCCTGGCGTGGTGGCTGGCCCTGAGCAAGACCTGGCAGGGCCCTCAGAGGCAGGAGTGTCCTGTGCTGGGTGGGCCTCCTGGGGCTCAAGTGCCACTTGGGGCTGGTACCGGGGACTTCTGGTTCATGGGATGGGGGGGGTGAACCTCAGGATGGCTGCTGTCAGCATCACACTAGCAGCCTGGGGTGTGTGAGGAGGGAAGTGAACCCGAAGTGGCCCAGCTTAGGTTTCTTGGGAGACAGACATCCGTGGGACCAAACTGGCAGGATGCTGGGGCTGAGATGCAGAACCGAGGGCTGGAATCACCTGGTGAATTTTGCTGAGCTTGAACAGTAGCCACAAAGAGTGGTACAAATGTGTCCCTGGGGCCATCGGCTTTGCTAGCTGGCAAGCGATCCTTCTGGAATAGAGAGGGCAGGTCTGGCTCTGTTAGTGCCCAGGACATGTTTGAGAGAGGGACTGAATGAACACAGGAAGGGTGGTAGAAAAGAAAAGAGATGAAAGCCTTCTAGGTCTTTCAAAGGAAGATGTGGTGGTCATCGTGTAGAGTGGCTTTTTGGGGAAGGACCGCTGAATTAGAAACAGCTTGCTCTCGCACAGCCCTGGTCCAGGAGTCTGGAGCTTCTAGATCACCCTGGCCTTGGGTGGGGTCCCTATTGCAGGACTGAGCCGAAGGTGTTCCTAGGGACCTCCTGTAACTTAGATGACACCCTGGGTCCCTCTCATCTCGACTTCTTTAGTGGGTCGGAGAGAGGAAGCCAGGACCCAGGAGAAGAGTTGACGTTTGTGTCCTTGGTGAGGGTGTTTGGGGTGGAGGTCCGGGCTCAAGCGCAGAGAGAGCCTCTGTGCTCATGTTGAAGTCTTGAGAGTGATTCGTGCTGGTCTTTCGGGCTGGGAGGGGCTGCAGGCGCGTGGGGCTGGGCTGTCCCGAGGGCTCTTGGGGGCTGGGTGTGCAAGTTAACAGGCGCTTACTCACAGGGTGTAGATACTTAGGGGAATCAAGTATTTCTTCAGGGTATGACTTAAGGGAAATTGTTGGCCAGTTCTGAAAGGATGTCTGTGAGTTGTAAAGAGATGTCAGAATGGAGCTTTGGCAGTGGGGAAAAGTGAGGAACCAGCTTCTCCTACACTGTGTTCTCGCTCGCTCGGACAGGATTACGAGAGCGGCTTTCTCTGGTTCTCTCTGCTCCTTCATCAGCGTGCTCTCCAGGTCATGGCCTTCTGGGAGAACCTCAGATGTCTTCTGTTCTCTTCGTGAGCCTTTGAAAATGTGTTCACGTGCTGGTGTGTCTTCCACAACAGATCCATTCAGCTTCTGGAAGAGGCTTTAGAGCTGAAGGAAGGCCCTATCTCTGTGTCTATGGCAGCAGAGTTAGAAACGGGAGCCTGGAATCAGCACTTGGACCCGAAGAGACAGCAGGCAGCCGGAAAGTGAGCGGCCTCCCATAGCCGTCCCTGTGGGCAGTGGCCACGCAGACCTCCTGGACCCAGAGACCTGCCTGCGCTCCTTCCAGGCTTCCTTTGAGCTCCGCTTTGAGCCAAGGACCCGTTTCTCATCCTCAACGAATTTAAGAATCTGGTGGATGAGGCAGGCCTTGGTCATGCTTTTTGTCTCTGTTCTCTGGTGACTTCAGATGCTCTCAGGCCTGTGGAGGGAGTGTGTTCTGTTGGGGCTGGAGAGATTCGGGGAAGCTAACCAGAGGCATGCGTATTCTCACTTCAGACTCAAGATGAATAGAGAAAGTAAAGATGGGCATTCCTGGTGTCAGGAAATATAAGGGCTGGGAAAGGAGGGAAGACTCCAAACAAATAGCAATTCTCAAATGACAAAACCCAATTCAGGTAAACAAATATGGGTAGAGAATATCATTTGTCAGCTCTCACAACTGAGAGCTGCCTTAGGGCTTGGGCCTGGCTCAAGAGTCAGGGACATAGAGCCCGAGCTGAGGTGTGATGGGAGGCGTCAGCTTTTGTGCTGTCTGCGTCCCCTCCTGGGAGGGTGAGGTCCCCAGCGCTGGGCCTGCTCTCGGAGGAGTTGGAACGAGCAGGTATGTTACAGTGGTTACCCAGTGAGTGTGGCCACAGGCCCCGGACACCTCCCAGGCCTCACACGGCTGCCGGAGGAGAGGAGGTCCGTCATTAAGCACTGCCCTCTGCTGAGGGGAAGGTGCTGGGACGTGGAAGGGAGGGGCCTGGATGAGGGCTGCCTCTAACCCTGACCTAAGCTGTGACCGCTTGCACCCAGAGAGAGCAAGGCTAACCAGGAAGAGTTACCGCCTTTATTCTGAGTGCAGACAGGCAAAAGGGCTCAGATGCCTGTCCGGTGCCCCGCGCGGGTCAGCATCCAGCCTCTCAGGTTATAACTTTTTTATTGTTATCCATAGTCATTTAGAAACAGGTATATGATGCATATACATGTGCGTGTTTTCTTCTGCAAATCTCCCGGCAGTATGCGCTCTTGCACAGACTGAATTCAACAGACAGTGGTTGAACTTGTACTGAGCACATGGCCTTGCTAATACTTTGTACTACAGTTGTGGACTTTGGGATCCATACCCAAGGAGATTCCAGTCGCACACACACAAGTGTTTGGATAATTTCTTCCCAGGGCCTGGGAAGAGGGGACTCCCATAGTCAAAGCCAAAGAGACAATCTCTTCCTCCCCGCAGGTCTTCTGAGCTCTGAGGTAAACCCTTGGCGAGGAAGGAAAACCTTGGTTGGCCAGAAGCTTGCTCATACCCATGCAGATAAGTACAGACAAGGGGAGATTTTAGTAGGCCCAGTTTGATCCTGTAGGGCCTTTTATGCTGGATCCTAAGTAAGAAGTCTTGCACAAAGCCTCCTCCTAATGTGGTCAGAGTAGCCTACTGGGTTGTGCCTCTATCTGACTGAGTAGGCGCTGGTGAGTTTTGGAGGGGGAGGTGGGGGTCTCTCTGTAGCTGAACTCCCCCTGCCCCATTCCTGGGGCCCTCTGGTGGCCAAAACTTCCAGCTGGCCATGGGCTTCCCCAGGGTGCTTCTGTTCTGCTCCCAGGACTGGAACTCAGCCCTTGTGCGCGGTTCCACATGGCATTTCCTGCGTTTGAGGTGGAAGTGCCTCCTTGAGCTAATGGCATGTGAGTAGAGGTTTAATAAATGCCCGAATTGAGGATTCGTCCTACGTCAGCCTCAGCCCTGGTTATCGCACGGAAGAGTGGCTGGGTGGGTTAATTGGGATGGGGTTGCTGGCCTCAGATGGCTTACTTTCTGAGGGGACACAGAGCGGAAAACAGAAACACATCCTACCGCGTCATCCTACACTCAGGTTCCTGGAATACCTAGGAAGAGAGGGCTGTGGGAACACAGGGAGGGGTCAGAGAAAGCTCCAGAGAGGATACACCATGTGGTATTCTCCAAGGCATTGGTAGGAGTTTCTCAGGCTGAAAAGATGGGAGTAGGAAGAACGGTCTGTGTGGACGGCCCAGCAGAGGTCTAGACGTGGAGGTACGACAGTATCTGCGTATTGGGGAACAGTGAGTCTCTTCACAGTCAGCCTATTGTGTGGCGGCAGACATTTAGAAGTGAGATTGACAAACTAGGCAAGAGTCAGGTCATGAAGGGCCTTGAATGCCATGGCAAGGAACAGAACATTCGTCTTGTTGGCCTGAAGAGGTATAGGGAGCGTCTTTTGGAATGTTACTTTTACTCACATCTTAAAAGAAGACCTTGGGCAGGGAGGGAGCCCAGAGAGGTACTCATTAACCCAAAGTAATACAATGCTAACAGCAGAAATTCAGGCAAAATATTTTGGACAGGCGAGTCTGTGGGTAAGAGTGAGGAGGGGCAAGAGAGAAGCCCTCAAATCACATCCCTTAGGAGAGGACCCAGGGCAGTGCCAGCCAGGCCTGGGCCAGCTCTGGGCCACCCACTTGAAGGAGCCCTTGATGCCTGGCCTGATGAGGTCAGCCCGCAGCCCAGGCAGCCAGGGAAGGGGCCGGCCATCTGCTGCGGTCCGGGCCTCCCCGGGAAAACTTTGTTCTGGGCTTGCGGAGCGGGAGCCAGGGCTTGTAATCCGCTCCTAGGCGGGTCTCTTACTCGGTCATTACCAAGAGCAGTCATCATTAGGAGCCGTCATAAACTGCCCTGATGATTCTCCCCAGACCTTGTTAGTGGTCCGGGAAGCCAGCAAACGCAGTATTTCTGGAGCCAACCCCGTCATCACTGCACTGTGCACGGTATTGGCCGAGGGGCTGGGTCAGCGCCGGCGTCGGGGGCTTTCTAGACAAGAGAGGTGAGAGGGGCTGGGGCGTAACAAGGGGCAGGGGGAAAGGCCACAGGTGGGCGCATGTGTGCTCACGCCCGTGCGTGTGTGGCTAGGTGGGAGGCGTGGAAGTGGATGTCCATGTGTAGCTGTGGGGCACAAAGGGCCGTGTGCGTGTTGTCATGTGTGCAGTGTATCTGCCCGGCGGGCGTGGCCGTGCCCGTCAGCAGCTTGCCCGGCGAAGAGCAGCCTGCCACTTGCAGCCACTCTGGCTTCTCCAGGCGCTTCGCTTTTGCTGGTGAGGTCAGAGGCTCCCCCTCACTGCCAGCACCTCAGAGAGAGGCCTTTGAAAACACGTCATGGATTTCCCCACCTCAGGAAGGCTTTAGGGACATCTATAAAGGCTTTCTCCATAGCAGGTCTTTGTGCAAACCCGGCGCCATCTTTGCAAGTCTGGGGAACACGCCTACAGTCTTGGTGTTTTGTTTCTCATCTTGGATGCTGACAAGGCCTCTTGGTGTTTAGATTTTAGTGTTTGCCACAAGACCATTTAGAACCGCTGGTTCTCTGGGCAGGAGTTAGTTCCTTTGCAGATTCGAGTGGTTAGTAGGGATTATCATAAAGGACGTGGCGTCATCTCAAGGATCTTCAGAGTATATTGGAAAGCACACGCATAGCCTCAGGAGTCATGTAGACCTGAGTTCAAGTCCTGGTTCTACCACCTACTGCGTCAGCCTGAGGAAACCACTTAAAGTCTCTGAGACTCCATTTACCCACCTGTCAAAAAACAAAAGTAAGAACTCTGTGCCAGGAGATGATAAGTGATGAGATAGAAAATACCACAATTTCTGGGTCCCAGGATCTCATTTCAGTACTGACACTCAACAGCGTTGTGACTCAGGTCAGTTCATTAAAATATCTGAGCCTAGTTCGGTAAGCACACTGAAGGGGTTACCTGAGGGGATTGCTAACGCTTCTTCCAGCTCCGGAATTGTACTATTTTCTTCCTCAAAACCTCTGTGACTTGGGTTTCCTGATCAAATATCTTGATTGGCAGCTCCCTGCTCCGCAGGCGTGTTCACTGGGAGCACTGGGCCTTCATCATCGGCGTGTGCGGAAGAGAAGCTTGTGCCTAAGGGTGTGCAGCAGATGAAAAGTGTGTTGGATGCCCGAACTGAAGAACTGAGTTGGGGTTGCAGGCGTCCGGCACAGGGCAACACGTTGTTGCCCCGTGGGTCAGCATTCCCGAGGGCCTGGGTGGCTGCTGAGCACCCTGACCTCAGCCCCCCTCTCCTTGGACTGGTCCCATGTTGGGGTCCTTCTCCTGACCACATTCCCAGGGCTCTCGCTCCTCCCTGTGCTTACGCAGAAACCCAGGAATGGAGGGCACAGGTTTCCCTTCGCCAGCACGGAGAAGGAGAGCATGGTGGGAAAGCAGCTTGGAAGCAGGGGGCGCGTGCCTTCTAGAACTCAGCCTGGGGTTGCCATGCCAGCTCCACAGCTGACCAGCCATGAGACTTCGGCTTAGTTCTTTTATTTTCTCACTTGCCACTCAGGGATAATTGTGCATCCTTGTCAGAACTGATGTGTAGACCTCCCGAGATTGTATTGAAAAGTCCTAGAAATGGGAGGTGCAAATTCATGTCTAATGGGTTATCTACCCCATGGCAGCTGGTCACAGGTGCGATCTTACAGTTCGGCTTGGCAACCCCATGAAAGACTTTCTGTTCAAGTAGGGGCTGTCAGCACGCCCAGTGTTGCTGTATTTTCCCTAATGCCCTCATAACACAAACCACACATTTGGCCTCCCTCAAAAAAGAAAAAAAGTAAAGGGTGAATGTGGTTTACAGATATATCAAATCTGAACCAGGATAATAATGGTAATATTTTTCTCAGGAAAGTTTAGAAAGAGTTTTGGAGGTTATTAAAATATAGGCTGATGTGACCCCTGATAATGTCTGGGCTCATGGAGGGGCGGGGGGCAAATATTAACTGAGGACTGAAATCCAAGGCAGTGGGTAGGAGAGGACTCATGGAAAATCTAGGCCTGAGACTTCATGCCAGCCTTGTCCCCAAAGCGGGGACGCCGGCCCCTGCAGATGTGGCACATCTGGGAACCTCCATCCTTCAGTCAAGAGTGACTTTCATTGGCGCTCTCTGTGCTGTTCCTCTGCAGCAGGGTCCAGTTGGATGTTCCCACTCTACAAGGGGCCTGGCAGTTCTTGTTCCATAGTCTCTTCTCTTTGGACAATTCTGTGTGTTTAAAGATGTCTGCCTCCTAGGACCACAAGTGCCAGGAGGACAGTAGATGAGAGAGCTGACTGAGTTGGTCTGGTCCAGAGAAGGGAAGACACGTTCTGCGTAGCTCTTGTAGAAGCTGGCTTATTGAGGCAGTAAAATCTTGATCAACAAGGTAATGGGGTCTCAACCCCAGGAGCCATTCAAAGGCTGAATGGCCTCTCCGCCATGGTGGGTGAACTTCCTTCCTCGTGAGGCTGTCAGATGGTTTTCCCGAGGAAGGGGGAGGAATAAACTGGGGCCCCAGGTCATGAGATCACCCAGCCACGTGGAATGCCACCTTGGAGATGTTTTCTATTCAGGGTAGACCCTTCCCCTCTTTTCAGCAAGGAAAGTGACAACTTCTCGGTGGGCCAACTCAATCTTGAGGTCATTCTGGCTTGCGTGTCTGCAGGGAGGCCCGGCTGGCTTGGAGCACTAGGGTGGCTGTGACTCCTAGGGAGAGAAGGCCCCTCCAGTTGCCAGAAGGGAGGCCCAAACGGAGTTGGAACGAAGTGCGGGCCCCAGCCTGGGCCTCCCTCTCCTGCCCTTTCCTTCATACAGGCAGAGCCATCTGGTCCACCCCCACTCCCTGGTATCAGTTTTCCTGGTGACTTTTGAAAAAATCCTTTCCTGCCTTCACAGTTGTGTAACTGTGTGTGATGGGGGAGGGCGGTGAGAAGGTTGAACATGAAGCTGCCCCTTCCCTGGGAAAGGAGAATCAATAGATTGTGTTGATTTTTCTCTGTGACTGACAGCTCTTTGCCTGGAGCCTTCTTTTCTTACAGACTTAATGTGTCTTCTGGCAGATTTCCTTGTTTTGAATGATTACTCAAAGTAGAGAGCAGGCAAGCCTCGCAGAGGACTTGGTGCTTTCCTTTTGCTCATCATCCAGCCCATCCCCCTCTCCGGAGGCTCTCCGGGGAATCGGTTGGGGAGCAGAATTGAGTTCGGGCCAGCCAAAAACTCCCCGCGCTCCTTCCTCGATCTCCAGATTTCTTAGCATGAGCAACCCAGGAGAGCGTTGAGAAGCTGCCTCTTCCTTCTATGGGGCTCTCAGCATCTGGGATGGTCCTGTGGGGACCCACGCCCTGAGAAAGTCTGGCATGAGACACTAACCGACGCCTACCTCCGACGTGACCCAGGGTGTGGTCTGGTGGTGTTCTCTCTAACAAGTGTGCTCATGGGAGCACACACAAATGTCTTAGTCCCTCAGAGGCAAGGCAGGTCAGGGGCTCCTCTGGAGGCCCCAGGATGGCCCAGTAAGCTTCCCGAACTGAGGGGATGGCGTGCTGGGTGGCAGCCCACTGTTTTATCTGATCGGCAGCCCTGGGCCGGAATGAGGACCGGGCAGCGTTTCCTCGATTCTCCCTGATGGCTGTGGGGCACTGGCAGGGAGGCCTCTGGTTCCTGCTTCCCTCCCGCACCACAGTCACATTTCTTACAGGAAACGACTTATCCGAGAGTGAGCTGGGGTTGCACTTCTTCAGCCTGGGTGGAACTCTGTTTTCTGGTTTCTGGCTCTTGGTCCTGGCGCTGAAGTCGCTCGAGGAGGCTTGCTTGTGTCTGGAGGTGGGAAAGGACGCGGTGTGATCCTGCGGGCTGGAACTGGAGGGGCTGGGGGTCGTCTTTCTGAGACAGGGTGTGTGAAGGGACAGAAACAAGGGCAAGTGCTTGGGAGACGAGGGAGACGCATTGGCCCCGGGGAGTCCCCGGCTCCGGTTCTGGTACCTGACCGGCTGCTGACAGCCGAGACTGCCGTCCTCCGTCCTCCCAGCCTCTGCAGCGGGACTGTGGCTGGGGGGCCTCTTCTGTCCCCTCCCACGCTAAGAATCTGTGCTCCTATGTCCCAAGTTAGTGTTCTTCCAGCACGCACACCAGCCACGAAGCAGAGCTTCCCCTCCAAGGAAGCTTTACCTGAACTCCATTATAGAAAACCAGTCAACACAGACTGCAGGGCTGGAAGAGCAGGGGCCTGGAGGGGACTGGCGTGGCCGTGACAAAGTCCTGGGGCACATTGGACATGCACTCCATTACAAAGTTACTGGACCTGGGGACAGGGTGTCTGACCTCAGAGAAGAAGGGCTGAGATTCTCCTAAGAAACCCTCATGCTCTACTTTCCTCCCGAATGGACTACTGGGGACTTCACCAAATGTCCCCTGGCCTAGCAGCTCTGGATGCAGATGATGACAGTTTCACCCAAACTGTGGCAGCCTGCTAGGCTTCAGGCAGAGGCCCCATCCCCACTGCTGTTGGCCAAGCTGGAGCTTCCTGGGCACAGCCATCCAGGCTTCAGCTCAGCGGCAGCTCTGCATCAGGCTGAGGCTCCCAGCTCTTGGGGAGCCAGCGTGTGCCCCTCTCGTCTGGGCCTGGGGGGATTCTCAGGGGAAAGGCCCTCCAGCAAGGGTGGTTGGGCCCTAATGTGTCACAGCCTCTTGTGGGGCAGCACATTTTCCCCACTGTGTGGCGATCCACCCGAGAGCCCCTGTGCTGTATCTGGAGCCACAATTCCCTCTTCCCCTCAGACCCAGCTTCTGAGTCAGGGCCAAGGAGCCGCACTCATTCCTCCTAGACATCTCCAGTGGTTTTATTCCTTCCTCCTTCAGTGATGGTGGTTCCTGGCACTGCCTGTGGATGTGCTGCTTCTGTATGGGTCCCCGTCACTAAGAAACTTAGCATTTTAGTTTCTCCAGGAAGTCCCAGGTACTCACGTAACAAGTCAGTTGCAAAAAGGTGATGTTGGTGGGGTTGGTGTCGCGGAGGGATGGGAGTGAAGGTGAGCACAGCTCCCAGTTGTGCTCTGGCCCTGCTCGGACACCCGTGTACGGTGATAGGCTGGACGGAGCAAAGGAACAGGGGCTAATCAACTCTCTGCATTGGTTGAATTAATCAACAGTTATAAGAAAATTGGAGGAACGCGTTGTTTTCTCCATCTCAAAGAACGCGTTGTTTTCTCCATCTCAAAGAAGTAGTATTGATCTGGGAGGTTTTATAAGCTCAGCTGCTAGTTTTGGTCTGACCTTCTGGTTCCCTCCCCTGGACTGTCTTTTAGTAAATCTTGAGAATGGCTGAAAAAAGCAATCTGGTGCCTACATGTCATCTTTCCAAGGATGGCTTCCTATCCAGCCACCAGTTCTGCCTGATAGGAAAGACGTGACATATTCCCAGGAGAAGGCCTTAGCGATCATTCCATTTCCATTTCAAGTGGAGAACCCACAAACTCTGTAGAGGACATAGAGGGGGAGATAAATGTGACAGTCCCCAGGTGTTGCTCTACTTCCAACAGGTCAAGGAGAAGTGCTTTTGTTGCAACAAAGTTGTGGCTCCGTCCTGACACTCAAGAAATAAAGATATTGAAATCTAAATGACAGAAAAAGAGGGAGGACCAGGGCAGGGGACCCGTGCTGTCTAAAGTCACATCATAAAAAGCAAGAATTTGAATTCAGCAGGGCTCTGTCTGTGAAATAGTCGGGATCTTCAGTCCTGCGGAGTGGGAGGAAGAGCACGCGATCATGTACGGTCACAGAGGCTTCTTGAAAGACCACAGGGAAGAGAATCACAGTTCCGCAGCTGGAGTTCTTTCGGCGTGAACACAGCAGGAGACTGTGTTTGCATCTCTCTTCTTCTCCCGAAGACAGAGGGTTACTTGAAAATTGAGAAATTCACGGGAATAAAACAAGTGAATGAATGAAGTATAAATAAGTCATTACTCTGTACATATATATGTTATACATATAATTTATTTTTGAAGATGTAATTAAGCTTTGAAATGGCCATATAGTCACATGGCATAAAATAAAAATGTTCAAAACAGTAGAGATTTAAAAGGAACAGGAACAGTTTGCTTTCTCATACATGAGCTCGTTTTTGCTCCGCACATGTAGCTGGTTACAGCCAGGTGTAACTGATCACATCTGCAAAAGACTAGCTTTCAAAACCACAGTCTGAGGTTCCAGGTGGAAAGGAGTTTGGGGGGAACTCTATTCAGCTCACTACAGGGCTCTAGAGTCAACCCTCCTGAGACTGAATCCTAGCTCTAGGTCACTAACTGGTGTCTTTGGGGAAATTAGATGCCTAAACCTGCTTGTCTTAAAAGATGGATGATAGGGGGCGCCTGGGTAGTTCATTGGGTTACTCGTCCAACTCTTTTTTTTTTTTTAAAGATTTCATTTGTTTATTTATTTGAGAGAGAGAGAAAGAGAGAGACAGTAAGAGAGGGAACACAAGCAGGGGTAGTAGGAGAGGGAGAAGTAGGCTTCTTGTGGAGCAGGGAGCCCGATATGGAGCTTGATCCCAGGACCCCAGGATTATGACCTGAGCTGAAGGCAGATGCTTAACTAATGACTGAGCCACCCAGGTACCCCAGGTCCAACTCTTGATCCCAGCACAGGTCCCAATCTCAGGGTCATGCGATCGCTGTGCTTGGAGCCTGCTTAAGACTCTCTCTCTCCCTTTTCTCCGCCTCCCTCTCCAAAAAGAAAAAGTGGATGACCATAGTGACCATAGTGACCAGTTCATTAGGTTCCTAGGAAGATGAACTATAAGGCCTTAACTGTCAGTATGAGGGATCCCTTAGGCCGACTTGGTAGGTGGTCATCAGAGGCACTACACGAAGCAAAGGCAGCTTCATGCAGTGGCTACTGACATGTGAATCTTGGGAGGGGTTTTCCACTGAGGAAAGCATCGCCAGTTTGGAGTGCCTGGCTCGGCAGAGGACATTCCAGGCCTGAGATGGGAACCCAAGGGCACTGCATCCCACATGGCAGGGCCTGGCTCCTAGTAGCCACTGGGAGGCAGGGAGTGGCTTGGAATAGAGCCAGTGGCTCTGATGTGAAGCTGCTGGAGACAGGGGGTGTTGTAAGACCTATTTGCTAGCATTACGGGCATGTCTGCAAATGGAGCCGCAGAAAACAGAGCCACGAGGTACGCTGTACAGAGCCCCTGACGTGAGACGGCGTTTGCCATGCAGCCCAACCTGGGAGAATCACATCCAGACATGGAGGGCAGTCAGCTCCCCAGGAAGTGCTCGGGAAACCATGCCCCCCAGCACTGAGCTCTCTAACTCACTGCTCCAGCAGCTCAGTTGAAACTCTTCAGGAAAATAGAGACCCTTGAAAAACTGTATTTGTTGAATGTTAAGCACAATAGCTGCCTTTTCGTGGAGGAATCGTCATCGGGGTAGACTGGAGCACAGGCAAACGGTCCTCAGCTCTGCACGGGGATCCTAGATCTTGAGACTGAGTCGCTGGTTTGGTTTCTCTGACCGCGGCTCACAGCCCGGCGGTCTGCTGACCGGAATCAGCTCGGGCATGCTTGCCGCGTTAAGGAGAGTTTCACAGCAGACCCCCCACTTTCGACAGATTGGCCCTGTGGCAATTATTTATATTGTGTCTCTCTGTGCACATACATCCACAAAAGCTAGAAACGGGTCCTGGTGTTTCTACAGCACCCGATAGCTGACAAGACGCATTCCCACTTACCGACTTCTCTGAAATATTTGGATGGGAGCCAGCAGCTTAGACAGTTTTGTGTTCCGAAGTGACTGTGCAAGGGCTCGAGCTGTGCTTGTAAGCAAGGTGACATTTGCCTTCCGTTTTCCTCCTGTGCTGTCACATCCACCATCCTCTGCTGTGACCCCGTTTCTCCAGCAAATCCAGGAAAGATGAGCCCAGCCTCCCGGACTTTTCCAGCTTTGTTCCAGGACAAAGCTTGCTGGTGAGGCCCATGTGGTGTGTGTGTGTGTGGGGGGGGGGGTGTGATGCATGCCCTTGGCACAATCTCAGAGGGGGTGGGGAGGAGCTGCAGGAGAGACCTCCCCCTGCCTGCCTGGGTAGTGCTCAGGAGCCCAGGAAAGGAACGAGGCAAAGGGAGTGCGTTGGGTCAGCTCTGCTGACCTGCTGTAATGGGCACACCTGTCGGAGCAGCTGGGCACTGACAGCACTGTGCCCTGGGGCTCTGAGCCAGAGGCACTGCCCCTGACCCCTGGGGCTTTGACTGTCCTCAGTGGTCAGGGATGCATCTCTGTGGAGAGTATTGGGGCAGATGGAAAGAAAACCTGATTGAGACTTGGTAAATACCGAGACAGCATTTGCCCCCCGAATGATAGGAAAATGTTTGGGAGTTGGGCACATGGCCTCAGAAGGTGGGTCGAGACACCCGTTTCATGTTGTGTTCTGTCTCCTCAGTACCTCAAGTCTTTGCCTTTTCACCAGACATCATGTCGGTCTCCTTTGGGCTGGGGCTATTTGTCCCTTCTCTGGGGTCCAGGGGACCACAGTCTTGCAGCCATGGGCAAGTTTGTTTTTGGTCTTGTCTCTTTCTAGTAAGTGGTATTGCCAAAGAGACAGAGAGGAGCGTAGTTGGGGGGGGTATATGTGCTCCCCTACCTTCATTTCCCCTGTACCAGAACTGATGGGTGGGGAAGGTGTGCATTGTGGGCCCAGGCTCAGGCTGGACCTCGGTGTCTGCAAAGGGCCACAATTGGCCAGATCACTAGGGCAGCTGGGTCTTCTGAGCCTCTCTGCTGTTGTACAAAGCCTAGAGTGGTGGTGGGGGCTTGGGGGAAGAAACAGAACATTTAAGCACAGGAAGTTGGGTAGATATGTGGGGTCAGAAAGAAATGTGAATGACTAAGAAGCTCCTAACATCAGGGGAGGGGTGACGTCAGGTCCTGAGATGAGCCTACTGTCTCTGCCTCAGAGCAAATCCTAGAATGAAGCATCTGGATGTAGGCCTCTTTTTTGGGAGCTTTCTTAGCTTGGTGCTTTGGAGAAGTGAGCCAGAGAGGTGCTTCTCTCTTCTGAGTCATTTTATACCTAGAATGCCCTTGGGATGGGAAAGGGGAGCAGTGAGTCCTGAGTGAGAACATTCCCTCACGTCACACCGGAGAAGCCGCTTGCCACCGTGGCAGGACGACAGCCGAGGACAGGCGCCTTCTCTTCTGCTTCTTATACCCCACATAGCTTTGTGCCTCAAACCATTGACTGGTTGTCGGTTTCCTCACTAAACTGAGGGAACGGCTCGGAACTTCAGGGCTGTGTCCTAGGGTTCCTACCAGCTCAATGGTGGTTCTGTGCTATTGGACCCTGGTCGGCCCCAGTCGGGGATGTCTGTTTCATTGCTTTGGAAGTGTTGGAACCTTCTGGGTTAGACGAAGTGTACCCTGTTCTCTGATCTGTGCATCTGCTGGGCAGTTTTGGGAGCCCAGAGAGGGAGAAGGCAGGGCTCTGCTGCCTCCCGTTCACTGGCTCTACACCAGTCACACCCTCCTTACCCAAGGGCCAGTTCCTTGTTCGGATGACCGAATATTCTAGTTTCCCTGGGGGAGTTTCAGTTTATTCCTATTGTCATGGCATAATAATCTGTTACCTTCTTTCTGTCAAAAGTGTCCTACTTTGGAAGCTCAATTATAGTTGGTCCCCCATCCCATGACCAGGGTGTCTCTGTGGTGATGGCCCCTGGGAACTATGGGGTAGCATTAAACAGTTTTTGTGGGGAGGTGCCTGGGTGGCTCAGTCCATTAAGCGTCTGCCTTTGGCTTAGGTCATGATCCTGGGCTTCAGGGATCACGCCCCGTGTTGGGCTTCCTGCTCAGCAGGGGTCTCCTTCTCCCTCTGCCTGCTGCTCCCCCTGCTTGTGCTCTCTCTGTCTCTCTGACAAATGAATACATAAAATCTTAAAAAAAATTTTTTGGGGGGTGGGAAATCCTGGTCAAGGCACACAGAATCAGTAGATACTTTATTCGGTGTCTCCTGGGATTTCTGTGAAAACCTGCTTCCCCTCCTGAGGTGGCAGAACCTCTTACACGGAGCAGAGAGTAACCTCCGAACACTGTCGATGAGCCGAAGAGTTGTGAACAGCAAGTTTTAAACATGTCATTTGACCAAATCTTTTCCTGAAATGACTTCTTTTTTGGAGAACTCCGCCTCCCCCCCGCCGTAATATACGTATGTATTGCATGAAAATTGGGAAATGGTGAAAAGCACATGAACAGGGTAGATGTCGCCCATCCCCTCAGCACCCGGAGACAGCGGCTGCTAACATTTTGGTGTATTTCTGTCACTGATAGGCACAATCTTGCAGAGTGATTTCTTTGCTGTTAACCTCCTATCGTAGGCATTTTCCATCCAAAAAATTACTTGGCAGTTTTTCTCATCTTTTAAGAGTGGAGATTTTGACTTAAGAGTTTCACCATATCCAATTAATATCATTTTAAAAAATTTTATTTATTTATTTATCAGAGAGAGAGCGAGCACAAGCAGGGGGAACAGCAGGCAGCACAGGCAGAGGGAGAAGCAGGCTCCCCGCTGAGCAAGGAGCCCAATGCGGGATTCGATCCCAGGACCCTGAGATCATGACCTGTGCTGAAGGCAGCCACTTAACTGACTGATGCCACCCAGGCGTCCCTCAAATTAGTATCATCTTAATTACTGGCACCATTCCACAGTTTCAGTGGCACCTCTCTCTTAGTACTTCTTAGGTACAGTGTTTGGGGTAGACTTGCTGGAGAACATTCTTTGCATCATCATGAGAAGAAACAGGGAGACCCAGAGGGCAGCAGGTGCCTGCTCAGGCCTCACGCGAGTTCTGCATGTTCGTATGGACCTTTTCCGAGCATCTTCTGCGCTGGAGACATTAGACAATGACGACCTTGCCTCGGCACCTTCCGGCAGAGTTAGCTTCTCCTCTGATAGGATTCCCATTTTGTGAGCTGGACTCCCTGGGATCAGACTCCAGCTCTGCCTTTGACCCGTTGGTTCAGTATTTGAACTGTCCTGCCTCCTGCTCAGCAAACGGGTTATGATGTGAATATTTCCCTCATGGGGTTGTTAGAAGATTCACGGAGTAGGTACGTGTGAAAGGCCGAGACCAGTGCCTGGCTCGGGCGGGTGTTCAGTGGTTGCTGGCTGTGGTGGTGGTCATCAGTGCTAAGGCAGAGAGGTTTGGGCAACAGATTCCAGTCTCACTAGTAAGGGTGTGGCCCTCAAGGCAGTGAGTTTACTGTTTAAGTCTCTATTCATTTGGGTCTCTGATAGACGTTAGGTCGAACTCTGGGATGTGTTCGGCATGATACTAGTTGATGAACAGGGATGAATACGGTCCATGACTGGCAGGAGCTCGCAGTGGGCAGGGGGGCAGAGAGGGCACACTCATGGGATCGAGCATGCTGTGCTCGATCATGGCTCAGACCAGGAGGGCCACGAAGGCCAAGGCTGGGCCAGACTGGGAGAAGATGGGCTGTCGCTGGTCCAGAAAGGTGGTTTTAAAAAAAAGCAGAAATTTTGCCTGCAGTGCCCCTTCTGCCTTTTGAGGGATCTGCCAAGAAGAGATGAGCTAAGGTGTGTCTGCCACCAGTTCCCAGAGGCACTGGGCTCACAGCTTCTTCAGGGATACCCCAGCCAGGGCCCAGGGCCAGCCAAGGGAGAAGGGTTCGCCCTAGGCCTCCTCTCCCATCTGTCAGATGGGACATCATGCAGACGTGCTGGTCACCGTGCTTGGAGTGCGTCGGACTTTTGGGGGCTTTTGTAAAAGATTCCTTTGAGGATAGTGGACGCACAGTGTTACGTTCATCTCAGGCTTAAACAGTGTTGCAACCTTTCTCTGTGTCATGCTATGTTCACAACAAGTGTAGCGACCTTCTGTCCCTCTATAACACTATTACACTCACATCGACTACGTTCTCTGTGCTGTGTTCTGGGGTTGTCTTTGAGTTTAGGCAACTACACTGCCAGGACTGGGCTCTCGTGCCCGTGTGTTCACGGCCGGCCCTGGCTGTGATCAATTGAAGCAAGGTCCCTGGGCAATGCCAGCGGGTGAGGGAATCAGTTGTTGTCTGAGATGGCGAAACTTTCCCTTGGTGATTAGTGTTTCTATATTGGATTTCAAGACAGAGAAAGGAAGTAAGATGATTTAGAAAGATTTTTGCCAGTACCGAAATGGAAATTGAGATTAACTGGCCCAGTCTTCATGGAGACCCAGAGAAGTAAAGTGATCTACCCAAGTTTATACAAAATGTTAGTGTTGGGAGTCCGTACTGGACGCTGGAGGCCTCGCCACTGAAAGGTGCTGCCTTTTGCTACCAAAGCCTTTGTTTGCCTGACGTTGCGAGAGCCACCTCTGAGGAGAGGGGCCCCAGAGACCTTGGTGATTCTGAGAATGGCGCCACACCAGCTCACTTGAGGTCAGCTGGGTCTTGGACACATCCATGTTGAATGTGCTGACTTCAGTCAGAACTTCAGTGAGTTTGGAGGCTGTAGAGCTTGTTGGGTCCTCAGGATGTTTAAATGCCATCCTGGAAAGAGTCCTCTGAGTACAACACTGTGAATAACCAAGGTGACAGGGAGATCGCATGGCTTTTCAGATCCACGCCCCACTTTTTTCCCTCCAAGAGACCATTCCACACCCCGCCTTGCCATGTGGGTGACCACCAGGGGGTAGAAAGGAGAGGAATGGAGGAAACCCAATGACCCCTCAGCAGGAAACACTGTTTGCCTTGGCAGGTTTGTCGGGGCTTAGAGCCAAGATTCAATCAATCCTAATGATTGACTGCATTTAAGCAATTCTCCTATTCTCTTCCACCTCTTGCTTGGGGGTGGAGCTGGGAGCTGGGGCTTACTGGGAAGGAGAAGGGCTAAAGCTCCTCTTTGTCCCACTCTGAGGCCCTTGGCCCTGCTGCTAGGGCTGCCAGTGCGCACGTCTTCCCAAATAAAACCACACCAGGCAGCTCATTGCTCTCAAAGTGGGGTTTTCATTTTGCGCCATTAGCTTAAGTCAGTGGGGATTTAACGCGATCCATGAAATCAAGCAATTAGGCAGCGGGATTCCGGATGGCTGACACGGCTGCTGCTGGGCTGTGTGTGTGAGTTTATGTGAGGGTGTTGAGGGGGCGGGGTAGCCTCCTCTCTCCTGCCTGACCCCTCCACCCCCAACCTTCCCAAGACGTCTGGGGTTCAAAAAACAGGAGAATCTCAATGAGAAAGTTTGCACCAAATAAGTCAACTAAGGAGCATTTTCTACATCTGCTGGTTTTCTTTCTTTCTTTCTTTTTTTTTTTTTTTTTCAAATAAGAGAAGAAGAAAGCTGCTTTCCGTTGATTTTTGTTCTTTGTTTTTTTGTAAGTATGTCCCGTCGTCTGTAAATATACGTAAGTATTCAGTGTGTGGTTTGTGGTCTGGGGGTCCAGTCTGAGTTGCTGTGACCAACCGCAAGCTCCTTTCTTTGCTTGAGGAATGAATGATGCCAAACACCGGCTCCTGCTGGGAACAGAGAGGTCTGTTAAGTTCCCATGGCAGGACCTCTGTCAGTAGGACCCATCTGGGCCCCGATGCCTCAAAGCCAGCTTGCCCTGGTGCGCCCAGACCCTCCACCGCAGGGCGGGAGGACGCTGGGGTTTCTCTCCGTCAAATCCTGACCCAGTGCTGTGACCAAATCTCTTTTGCGCTGTTGGGTTTGGCTGTGGTGTTTGCTGCCTCAGAGTCGCCCACCCAAGGGATTTGTGAAAATGGGGCCAGGAAGTAGAAGCCAGATCTTCTCTGTCACGAGCTCTTAGCTAGGTCTTGCTATCTTGAATGGGCTTTTTCGTCTGGAGGAGGGGTGTTGGCCAAGTCCGCAGAGCTGATGCATGGGATGCCCATCTGTGGGCCTTCCTGCTCCAGCGGGCTGAGAACAGGTCACTTTGTAAAGAGTTTTCCAGTCTTATCCTCTTGTTCTTCTAGTCCTCTGTTCAGGATCTTCAGCCCTCTCTGCAGAAGAAAGTAACTGAGGACAAAAGGCAAGTCACTAGGAGTCGAGGGTGGTCTAATTGTGTGCTCCAGGATGACTTTTCATTGTCCAGTTGTCCCCTGAATCTGCCAGGGCCCCATCCGTCCCCTTTCTTTCTTGCTCTGTGCTTGGGGGAGCTCTGGAACAGAGCAGAGAGCTCTGGGTGGAGAGCCAGGGAGCAGAATTCTTACTTAAGAAGTCCCTTAAGAGATCCCTTAAGAAGCCCTAACACCCTTAAGAAGCCCTAACACCAAGCATCACTCGAATGAAGAGCAGATGACCTGGGAATGTAATTTTTGTGTTTCTTTTAAGATCTTGCATTTTGTCACTTACTTGTAGTTTATATACATTTAAGTTCTTTACGAGGCTATAAAATTTCTTAAAACTTGAGTTTTTTGAGTCAAAACAAATGCAGTTTAAAAAGTCATGGTATTAAAATGTTTCTAACGAAAAACTGCAGTCCTCTCTGTGATGCCTTCCCACCACTAATTCTCACAACCCACAGGTAATATTTTCTAACTAATTAGCTATTTCTTTTGATATTTAGCAAAATGGAGTCAATAAATCACATTAATTTTTTTTTAAATTTTATTTATTTATTTATTTGAGGGAGAGCAAGGGAGAGAGAGAAAGCATGGGCCGGGGGAGAGGCAGAGGGAGAGGGAGAAGCAGAGTTCCTACTGAGCAGGGAGCCTGACTCTGCACTCGATCCCAGGACCCTGAGATCCTAACCTGAGCTGAAGGCAGATGCTTAATGGACTGAGCCACCCAGACATCCCTCCTGAGGTAGTTTCCTATGAAAAAATATATGGAAGACAACTTAGAAATTTTCTAATACTTGAACTGCTAAAAATGTCCTTGTTCCATACCCAGACACTGATTGATAGCTTGGCTCAGTGTAGAATTTGGAACTTTTTTTTTTTTAAATTTTTAAAATTAATTTTTAAAAATGTTTTAAAATTTATTTTTTAAAAAATATAAAATTATTTATTTATTTGACAGACAGAGATCACAAGTAGGCACTGAGGCAGGCAGAGAGAGAGAGGAGGGAAAGCAGGCTCCCTGCTGAGCAGAGCGCCTGATGTGGGGCTCGATCCCAGGATCCTGGGATCATGACCTGAGCTGAAGACAGAGGTTTTAACCCACTGAGCCACCAGGAGCCCCTAGAATTTGGGAATTTTGAAGGTGTTGATCCATTATCCTCTAGCTTCTGGTGTTGCTATAGATAAATCCAATGCTGTTCTGTTTGCCAGGTCCTCTGTACTAGATACGTAATCCTTCTTCTCTAGAGGACTTGAAAATTCTCTTTATGTTTATGTTTCTAAATATCATGAGTGGTTGAGTTGGGGTACTGTTAAATAGGAGAACTCATGCTTATTTCTGGAAATTTTCTTGTATGATTTCTTTGGTATTTCTCCTGTCCACTTTCTTGGTTCTCTCTTGTTCAGATGGGGAGGCTCCTGGCTGACACCGTGTGGCTCTTTTTCCCATCTCTTTGTCATTTGGTTCAGCTTCCCAGGAAACTGTTTTCAGCCTAATGTTATAAAAGCATTCATCTGGCATTCTTACATTTTAAATATCCAAATATTCTTTTTTGTTTTCTGAACATTTCTTCTACTAGCTTTCTGTTCTTGTTTTATGAATACGGTAACGTCTTCTCTAATACTAGCTTCGTAGAAATTTCTCTTGGGTTCCCCACGTGGTCTCTGTTATCTCTGAATTCTCTTTTTGCCTGCCTGTTTTGTATATTTTAGTCTCTGTGATTCACACTTTGGGGCTTTGTTTAAGTGCTTGCTGACCCTTGGCTGTCCATTCAGGTCGAAGAGTGAAGGACTAAATTGGAAGCTCTGTTTGTGTAACTTGTGAGGGCCTCGTTTTAGAGCTTTGCTGGTGGGGGAGCTGTAGGTCTTTTCTTTAGGGATACTAGTGTCTTTAGCTAGGAACCCCTCACACCTCTCTGGGGGATATAAAGGCAGTGTTCTCAGGCCTGAGGGACTCACTATTTAGTGTGCAGACCGTCACTTAATCCTATGGAAGGAGTCCAGCCATCACCACCTTGCATTCCTTTGCATCTGGTGGGCCTAAGCCCAGAGTCTGTCTGGTTCGAACCTTCTTTTTATTATTTATTTATTTATTTAAAGATTTTGTTTATTTACTTAAGAGAGAGAGTGTGAGAGAGCATGAGAGGGGAGAGGGCCAGAGGGAGAAGCGAACTCCCTGCCTAGCAGGGAGCCCGATGCGGGACTCGATCCCAGGACTCCAGGATCATGACCTGAGCTGAAGGCAGTCGCTTAACCAACTGAGCCACCCAGGTGCCCATCGAACATTCTTTAAAGAATAAACCTTTGCTGGTGCTGGAATTGGTAAGGGACTCTTACCAGATTTATGGCCCAAGGCTAGTGGATCTGAGTGTCTTTCTATAGATGTTTAGCCAATTCTCATATCCAGGACAACCTCTGTAATGGAGTTCAGAAGTACCCAGTGGCCCCAATTCATGACCATTTCTGGGTCTGGGCTGCAGTGTGGGCTGGCTTGTTTCTTTCAGGCGTCCCTATCCATAAGCTGCTAGGTTTCATCGTTTCTTCTCCCTGTCAAGCCAGCGTTTACCATCCATTTGCTTTCTATTATCCTGCAGGCTGTTATGTTCTTGTTTTCTTGCATGTGTTTATAACTTTGTTTTTTTACTACGATTTTAAACTGACTACAGAATGGAGTGCAAAGGATTGTGTGCGCCTGATCTAATGTGTTTGGCTAGAAGTAGCCAGTGGTAACTCTTCATAGACATTCCAGAAGCTTGATGGTTGCCAGTGCGGCCTACCTTTTCTTTTCACTTCCCCGTGGTTTTAAGCTCCCTGGAATTCACCCTCAGCCTTCCCACAGACCATCAGTGACCCCCAGGTCATAAGTAGAACGATCTTGTCTCACACTCAGGCTTCACCTCTGCAGCGTTTGGGACGGAAGAGCACTTCTCTATTTGAAAGGCCCTCCACGTGTGCTTTCTGAGATGCTTGGGTGCCTGGTTTTCCATCTGTGCCTCCGAGGAGTTTCTCAACAACCCTCTCTCTCTTCCCAGTGATGGTGCTGCCTGATGGCCCTCATTCTCTCTTTTCTCTGTACTTGATTCTTCACACTGTGATCAGCCGAGTCACAAATCCAGTCACTGACTTAGCTTTCCCACCTTTTACATCTGATCCTCCTTGCCCTCCGGCTGAGCAATTCCACATTATTGATTGCGCAAATGGCTGGCTCTTGGCCAAGGGTTGCCATACATCCAAGCGCCCTGTCTAGGTAATTGGACGCATGGTGGCACCATTGGTAGAAGAGGGTCAGGAGGAAGAGATGGTTTTGAAGGGTCTGAATTGGGTGTAATGAGTTTCCTGTTCTCATTTTAGCCTCAGAACTATGGCCAAGCCCCATGGGAGGCTACCAAGGAACTGAGCAAAAAATGTGGTTTCAGGTGACTAAAAGTAGAATGAAATTTTAAGGGTCTACCTGAAGATAAGGGTTTATTTATTTTAAGATCGACGAGAAAGACCCAGACAGCCCCTCATCGCAACCTTAACTTGGAGTTTCAAAGTTTCTAGGTCTCTTAATTCTTGCTGGTAGTGACCAGCAAGGTGAGAGGTGGGAGTAATAATCTATGCTCAGGTGTTAAGTTGTAGCTAGAAAACAAAACAAAACAACCTGAAATGTTTTGTTTGTTTTGTTTCCGTTCAGGGTCTAGGTGTTACAGGGAGCCGAGATCAAGGGCCTGGGGTACTCGTGAAGAAGAAGACTGAGCACAGGGTTGGGGGTAGTGCCAGAGATGAGATCTGCCGGCTCCCCAGTGTTACTCGGCATGAGCCCCCTGGACGGTAGTGCCTCCCAGATCAGCAGACAGGCTGCACTCCACACTTTACAGATGCAAGACAGACTCCGGGAACTCAAAACCAGATTTTGTGGTCACACAGGTAGAACCCAGGACCCAGGACTCTGTCCCATGCCTCAGCTGTTCCCTCAGCTGCTGCCTGGCCTCCTGGGGCTTCTCCTGCCTGCCCACACCGCCATTTGCATTGCAAACCAGGAACAGAGTCTATGGGCAAATCTCTGGGGTCCAGGCCCTGTCTGCATGGTGGAGGCCGGGTGGGGGAAGAGGAAGTGGTGATCAGTTCCAGGCTGCTCTTGGGCCAGCACCCACCCCTGTCCCAGAAGCCCCTGGATGTGGTACGGTGGGGGGCTGTGCACATATCCACAAGGCACAGAGAAATCAACCTTGGACGGCTAATCGCCTATCCAAACATTGTTGGTAATCTGCATCCCTAAAATAAACCCTTAAAAGATGGAAAGATGTTAGTAATTTCTGGCCAGATGTGCCTCCTCCTTCCTTACTCTCTCCACCTCAAAAAAGAAACTGAGCCAAATGGCAAGAAATAAAGAGCCTAATGCATAACACATTTCCATCATTTAATTTCCCCTCTCCCCTTGCTGTCCCCCCCACCTATGTAAACTAAATTCCTTTACACGGTCATGGCAAAGGAACATTAATTTTTGATTTGAGTTGTGATTAAAAGCAACACAATCAAAAGAGTGAAATAGTTTCCACCGAAGCAATATCATTTTAAACCCAGTCATGGTGTAGTATGAAAGAGTGTGGTCTTTGGGGTTAAGTGTGGGTTTTAATTCTGATTTTATCTCTTACATACTGTGGCTTTGGGTTGTCATTACTTAACCTGAGTCCTTCTCCTTGATTGTAATAAATAATGACGGTGCCTTCTTAACGTGATTGCCGTGAGCATTAAATCTGGAGCCTCGCACAGAGTCACCTATCCTGTGCTCATCTGTAGAGTCTGGCCCTTGAAAAGCGATGGCTTACTCTGCAAAAAAGAGGGTGCCCTCCATGGGGTGTCTGGGTGGCGCAGTTAGTTAAGCATCCAACCCCTGGTTTTGCCTCTGCTCCGTATCTCAGGATCCTGAGATCGAGCCCCATGCTGGGCTTGTGCTCAGTGTAGAGTCTGCTTAGGACTCTTGCTCCCTCTGCCCCCCCCCGATACTCTCTCTGTCTCTCAAATGAATAAATAAATATTAAAAATAAAAGAGGGTGCCCATGTTGTCAATTGGGGCATGCACTCATTTCAGCTGATGATGTAACTGATTGCTTCTATAGCAACGTGGGGGTCCCAGTCTTAGATTTTGGGAAGTAGCTTGGGATTCACCTAACACTTGTGTGGTCACTTTATTTAGAGGATCTTGTGAAAGGAGTAGAATTGTTCTTAACTGTTTACCTTCCTGTAGCAGTCCTCACTGCCTTTCTCTGGTACGTGGTTTCTCCCAGTCCTGCGTTCTCTGTTTTGCAGAGGGGAGGCAAGAGAGGGAAGACTTGACTTTGCCTAGGCTTGGGCAGTGAGTCTCCTCATGCTGGTCCCATATTCAACCCCAAGGAGAACTTTTCTCATTCAATGAGCCACAGACCAGAACAGTTGAAGTCTTTCGCCAAGTGAACCACCAGGCTCAACGTTTGCAAGCCCAGAAGGGAAGCTAAACCAGGTGTCGGCTTGTGGGGTCACGTCTGGGGTGAGGTCCTGGTTGGGTGGTTTCTGTTGCTTTCTGTTTGCCACACTCCTGCTGCTGTCCCCAGCACTCTCTGTCCCGAGCGGGGGTGGGAATCAAGCGTAATCAGAAGTACGGGGCAGTGGCTGGTTTGGGCGGGGGAAGAGCTTAGAAAAAAGAACTCTCTGGGAGGCTGTGCTCAACTCACTTCCATGTGTGCTGGGAAGCCTGGACCAGCCTCAAAGGTCAAGGTTAATCCTCCGCGAGAGCCTTCTGCTGCTTCGTGCCCAGTTCCTGAACTTTCTGCTGCCCTTCGGAGGGAGGCATTTCTTAAGGGATCCCAGGCCTAGGGTATTATATGAGATTAAGTAGACTGCAGAATCTGGAACTCTTTTTGTAAGAAAAAGAAAGCAGTGGGAGCGTTTAATTTACTGACTTTGACACATTCATTAAAGGTTTGTTCCCAGGATGTTCCCCCTCCTTCCTATCCTCGGGTTAGCCAAGGGTATGTTTTCTCATCAACTAAATACTAAATAATAAAGCCTTCGCAAATACAGTTTTTTCTTTGCCAGAGCAGTCTCTTTCGAGCAGGAGAATCTCTTCTACCGTTTCGTAAATGAAGTCCTTTTGAAATGTGGGTGAAACCAGGAAGTGAGTCTGAGCTCCTCCCCCTTATTTGCTTGGTTCTCGTCACCGGTCCTCTAACTGTGAGGTTCATTATAAAAAACTTTGCAGCCGTAGAGTCATCATGGACCGCATAGTGATTCAAAGGGCACATTTAAGACATGGGTTTAGGCTGAGGATTAGTGACTTTGGCCAAGTAAACTTACCCCCCCCCCCCCAATGCCAACGCTTTTCTCATCTATTAAATGGGAAAAATAATTATACCTTCCTCATGGAGTTGTTAGGTTTAATTGGGGAAATTCGTGGAAAATACTTAGCACACTTCCGGGCATGCCATATGCTCTCCTAATTGTTAGCTAGTGCTATTCTGTTCAGATTCAAGCCTTTCCTTGTGGAGTGTGGGTGGGAAGTTTGAGATATTAAAAAAGAGGCTTGCTAATCTTGAATTTACAAGAATTCAGAGGATGTACAAATTCTCTGGTAACTAGCATCTGGAGAACGGTTTTCCTCTCCTTTGGAATTCTCTGGTCTGGCCAGCTTGAGAGGTGACTTGATTTTTGTAGCGATGCTGAATTGTTAGTGCATATACATCTTCTAGAATTGTTAGTGCATATACATCTTCTAGAATGCCTGCACGCAAATTCAATTATCTTCACCGACAGGCCTTGCGTTGTAGCCATCACTACATTTCCTGTCTATACATTCACGTTAAAATAATGTTAACCCACAGTCTGTAGAGTCAAGGAAAAGGGAAGGCCAGCTTGGTGGACAGGCCCTTCCTCTCCCTGCAGAGAGCTGAGCCCATGTCCTGCGTCAGACTCCGGGAAGTCCTCGCTTGGGTTTCTCTGTCAACACTTCACCAGGAATTGCTCGAATCTGTCAAAAGCTCAAAGCAGAGTTTGATTCTGTGTGGGTCTACCCAGTGGAAAGAATATTTGTGGCACCCGTTAGTGGTGACTTTGTGGTTGACGGAACATTAGTGATACCTGCTGTCAAAACTCCCTAGAGGCGCCATGGTGGGGACTGGAATTTCTCCAGAGCAGAAGTTGGACACTGTTTTTTTTTTTTTTTTTTTGGACAGAGAGAGAGAGAGAGCACAAGTTGGGAGAGAGGCGGTGTCGGGGGATAGGCGGAGAAGCAGACTCCCTGCCAAGCAGAGAGCCCTATGAGGGGGCTCCCAGGACCCTGAGATCATGACCTGATCTGAAGGCAGAGGCTTAAACCACTGAGCCAACCAGGCGCCCCTTGGACACTGATTCTTGATGCACTCAAGCATAACTGCTTGACACACTGTTTAAATCTCCCACGGGGTGCCTGGGTGGCTCAGTGGGTTAAAGCCTCTGCCTTAAGCTCAGGTCATGATCTCAGGGTCCTGGGATCGAGCCCCACGTCGGGCTCTCTGCTCCGCAGGTAGCCTGCTTCCTCCTCTTTCTCTGCCTGCCTCTCTGCCTACTTGTGATCTCTGCCAAATAAATAAAATATTAAAAATAAAATAAAATTAATCTCCCTGTTGCTGCATGTGCGCACGTAGATTTTGTTGGTTTGGTTTATAGCACACAACTTTCAAGGAATTTTAGGTCCTTTGGAAGTTAGAAATCTAAACCAATGGCTTTCTCTTAAACAAAACAAAACAAAACAAAACAAAACAAAACTCAGGGTGACTTTTGTCTTGGAATCCTGAGGTCCCCAGCTTTAGAGTATATGGATACATTCAAGTGTATGAGTTGCTGCTTCTCTGAAAGCATTGTATGATATTTTGCGTCACTGAATTTAAAATATATATATATATTTTGGTACTTAAAAAAAAAAAAAGATTTTATTTATTTATTTGAAAGAGAGAGAGAACAGGGAGAAGCCCGATGTGGGGCTCAATCCCGGGACCCTGAGATGGTGACCTGGGCGGAAGGCAGATGCTTAACGGACTGAGTTACCCAGGTACCCCTATGATTTGGTTCTGAAAGTGTGTTCCGGAATGTCACAGAGTCCCAGGGCAACTCCCAAGTTACTATTAAACACCATGGAACTAGGGGGCAGAATCAGAGCGAGATGAACTGAGACCTTGGTGTTCATCTGTAAAACTGCCTCTTTCTTTGACTTACCAGTTGACTTTCATTTTGGCCTCCTCTTGCGTCCGAAGTTCGGGTCATTGTTTTAGATGGAAACTTGTGTTCTAAAATCCTTTTTCTCCCTCCTTCTCTCCTCTTCCCCTCTTTGCCTACACCACCTCTAGCCCTGAGGATGAAAATCAAAGAAGTGAAAAAAGAGAACGGTGACAAAAAGATTGTCCCCAAGAAGAAGAAGCCCCTCAAGTTGGGACCCATCAAGAAGAAGGAACTGAAGAAGCTGGTCCTGTACCTGAAGAACGGGGCCGACTGCCCGTGCCACCAGCTGGACAACCTCAGCCACCATTTCCTCATCATGGGCCGGAAAGTGAGGAGCCAGTACTTGCTGACGGCCATCCACAAGTGGGACAAGAAAAATAAGGAATTCAAAAACTTCATGAAGAAAATGAAAAACCACGAATGTCCCACTTTTCAGTCGGTCTTTAAGTGATTCTCTCTGGGTGGGTTGGGGAGGGAGCCGTGGGTTGGGGGAGGGGTGGGGCTGAGCAGACAGCCCTGGAGGCCGGAGGTTCACGCTCGGTGCTCCTTTGGTTGGTAGAGGACATTGTAATCCAGTCGGCTGTGCTCTGGCAGCATCCCTACGCCTCCCCTTCCATAGCCACGCTCCAGACCCAGTACAGCCAGTATTGAAAACCGCATGCCCAGGTAAGGAAAATCATTTAGGTTAGGAAGTCTTTTAGGATCTACAGCGTGGAATGGCACATCACTGAGTAAAAGCAGGTGCAAACCATTTCAACCCGAAACGGCCACTAAAAAAGAAAATTCTGCCGGTAAACAAACAAAAAACAAAAAGAAAAACGAGATTGGGCAAAAAGTGAGAGACAGCAGCAAAAACTCAGCTCTGCAACTTTCTTTGTGTTGTTCCAAGTTGCTTATGGATCTCCCAGCTGATCTAGGCCTTTGGAACTAGAACATTCTGACTGTTGGTCAGATGTGTTGCTTTCAGTTCCAGAGTAACTTTTCTTTCTGTCTGCCTTCGAGAGAAACACACAGCCACACCCACAACTTGAGATGATTCCCGAAAGTCAGCGCAGGGGGAGAAAGCAAAGGGACAGGACGTACAGTGAGAACGCAGGGAGGTCACGGCTGCTCTGCCTTTCCGTGTGATTGTCTTTTGGCACGAATCCGCTCGTCTCTGATGGCATGGACGTGGCGGTTAGCATTGGCCTCCATGTGTGACCTGACCTCGGCACGTGTGGAGGGCCACACGTGCCTGCCTTTGTGTGGGGAGAAGGAAACACCGTGGGGACCAAACCCGCGGCATGAGAGAGACGATGATTTTCAGACAGAGAAGGCAATGGTTAGTGGTTTTCAAAAAACATAGTTAAAGAGAAAAACATTAGGAACAGCCCCACAAATTGCTAGTCAGTGTGAACCGTAACCGGTGAAGAGCTGCGTGTTCTCATGTCACCTCTCCGCTCATTTCACTTTTGGGGGGGAGGGGGGGCAACAACAAAAACCCTATTTACTTTTCAGCATTTAAAAAAGAAGAAGTCTACATTGGCATTTGAAAGGGGTACTGGGCTGAGGGTCTTTTGGTGCATTTGAGGCTCCTTTCCAGAAGGACAGCTCTCTCACTGGGCGTTTGGGGTGGGGGGTGGATTTGCCTGATAGTGGAACCATGTGGCCCTCTTTTCTGAGGCGTTCTGGATTGCCCTGGCCCCAACCCAGAGCCAGTCAAAACGCACAGTGCTTCCTGTGCTTTCCTTTCCTGCGACCAAGTGGATTCCTTCCAACTTGATTGCCTGTAGATCAAAGAAATTCAGTACAACCCACCTGCCTGTCCTCTGTACTTAAAAACAAACAAAAATATTTTTTTTGAATTTCTGCAGAGGAAGAGTTAAACCCAAAGTGTCCCCATCCAAGGAGAGAGTTTGAAAGGCAACACATCTCTGCAGGTTTTCCCGAGTGCCCTAAGATACTTCTTAAAACCCGTGCGTTTCATAGGCAATGTATAGAAGCTCATTCACATAAGCAGCTTTACTCCTTTTGTTCAGTGACTAAGAAATCATTCTAAGCAATTAATGTTCACTTGCCCCTCGAGCCCGATTCTTCATTCTCTGTAACACCCAGAGTTGGTGAGTTAGTAGTTGTCCCTCTGGGCCCGTGTTTATACCCAATCCGGAAGCTGCAGTGATGCTGGAAAGTGACACCCATGAGGCTCCCAGACTGACACAGAAACAGTGGAAGATTCTGTTAACTTCTGAAAACTCCAGTCTGCAAATCAGCACGCCACCTTCATTACCTACCAGAGGGTTATCCTGATATAATTAACCGCTCACAAATAGTGATCCTATTATTTTAACAGTTTGCTGTTGTTGTTTTCTTTTTCTTTCTTCTTCTTCTTCTTCTTTTTTTTTTTTTTTTTTTGCTTCTCTCTGACCTTTAATCATAAAGTGCTGGGGATCTTAAATGATTTGTCTGAAATTTTGGATGATTTTTTTAAAAAAAGTGTATATATGTATTAGTTAATTAGAAATATTCTACTTTCCTATTAACTGAAATTCTGAACGATTTCATGAATGCATGGATCTGGGCCTTATTTGGGTTGCTTGGGTTGATGAACTCAGGAGTTCAGTGCTCATATGTATCTGCTCATTTTGACAGAGAGCGTGTATGCAACAGACCTCTGTCCAAAGCAGGGCCGTAGGAAGGGGTTTCCGCAGAAAGACTGAGGAAAAATGGGCGGCCGTGCTGCACAGCTCTCTGAGTGGGAATTCTCAGGTAGGAGGTGATGTTTGCAGCCCAAGCTCACAGTGAACTGGCACTGTGAATTGCAGCTCTTGGTTTTACCCCCACCAGACAGTCCCAGGGCTTGTGAGTTTCAGTGCGGATTTGAGAGGCACGCGATCCCTCTAATCCATCAGCAGTTTGAGGGCACAAAGGGAGGGTCTGCGGCCAAAGCTGCATTTTTATCACAACCTTTGTTTTTTCAACCAAGGATATGACAAAACCAATGTGCAGACCATCGGCTTGGTCATTGGTTTCCAAAAGAGGAGGTTGGTATGTGATCTGGTAATTGTTGCAAGTTCAAAGGTCATATGTGTAAAGGTTAAAAATCATTCCGGGAAAAATCCTGTGAAGTCATTGACAGCACTCAGCTCACTCTTTGAAGATTGCTGATTCTTTGATGAGATGAGAATCCCAAGAACACTTCACTTTTAGACGATCCTGTGTAACCCTTGGCTCTTGCTGCCAGGGCATTGGCAGCAGGGCCCCGGAAGGCAGAATCCTGGGTCAGAGCTTGAGTTTTCATTTGGATCTGTAAATTACAGACATCTCAGAGCCCAAAGCTAGAATGTGTGTTTCTCATCAGCCTCCCAAGTAACTAGTTGCTCTGTTGTAACTCTGCAGATGTGGGCTCGGGCCATCTGTTCCTGAAGCACACCTTGGGTGACCCCCTGGGACCAGCTTCCCGGCCATTCTGATCTGTCACCAGCAGATACATAGGGCGTGGGTGAAATTCCTGTTTCCTCTAGTCCCCTCCTGTAGCACTCCTCTTTTAGAGTCTAAATCTTTTACAAAAGCTTTGAATACTGTGAAAATGTTTTACATTCCATTTCATTTGTGTTGTTGTTTTAACTGCATTTTACCAGATGTTTTGATGTTATCACTTATGTTAATAGTAATTCCCGTATGTGTTCATTTTACTTTCATGCTTTTCCTGCCATGTATCAATATACACTTGACTAAAATCACTCAATTAATCAATGATAATGTGAGTTGTGTCTTACCCCTCACCCCTCAACGATAGACCACTCCCCCTCCACATCCCCTGCTTGAGTTTCTTCAGTGAGGTTTTCTGGTCTTAGTTTAACTGCTTTGCAGTGCTAACTGGGTGCGGGTGGGCTGGAGGAGCACCTGGGAGGCATTGCCGACTCCCCTCATCTCCATCCCACGTTGACCATCTGCTCCCGTGGATAATTTCCAGAAGCATTTCTCCCGGCTGTGTGTGTTTCAGACCAGAAAGGTTACATACTTGTTCTACAAAGAATGTATTTTTCAACCCTGCCTTTTCCGTGTTTTGGGTTTCAGATGCTTTCTCCTCTTTAGCCAATTCTGTGTTAATTTGAAAACTCTCTGGGACCTGGAGTCTTAGACCTGTATGAGATCTTAGAGGAGACCATGTCCAGATGTTTCATTTATAGATGGAGGAGATGAGAGGGGGCTGGCTGGGTTTCACAGGGAGCTTGAGCTTCCCAGGTCAATGATGTCGTGGAACAGGAACCCAGGGCTCTTAGGGGCTAGACGTGTGGGAGCAACATCTGAGCGACTGGTGATCTTCTCTTTGGACCCCATGGGAGGAACTTGCTGAGCCCAAGCCATTTCATATTAGGTGATACACTTCTTGCCCTAGGAGATCCTCAATGTGATTTTAATTCTGTAAACACGTCCAGTGACAACTTCATTTGATGTCATTTTCTGATTAACAAGGCACCTCCAAACCTAAGACAATTGGCAGTTTTCCCCAGAAGTGAGTAAATACTCCCAGGTCACCGAAAACCCCACAGAAGCACGGAGACACCATTTCTCAGGCGTGGTGTGAGGACTTGAGAAAATTCCACAAAAGCTGTGCCCTAGTATCTAAAGATTTTCCCATGCTAATGCACGTGACTGGTGAACTAGTGATATGCTAGCCAATCAAGGCAAATATTGACATTATTTTCCTTTTTATTCCCCCACGGTTAATGAAAAGAAAACTGTCTTTTAGGTTGGATGTGGATGTCTTTGTCACCCATTGAAGCCCTATCACAGCAATCTATAATTTCCCGTTGCTGTTTTGAACATTTTTTTAACAAATCAGCAAAAAAGATAATGAAATATGTACAAAGGCATCTTGGCTTCTGCTCTTGGAGTCATCCTGGAGTCTGGAGTCCCCAGGGGTTACGACTTCTTGTGCCTTGTGCCTTAGAGACTCTGGTAGCACCGGGATCAGCAGCCTGGCCCTCAAGCCCTATAGCTTCCACACTTCTTCAGGGAATTATATAGGTGCTCTCCAACTCGCGGGCAGAAAGAGATGAAGTGTCACAACGTTATCCATGTTAGGTGGGTCTTACTAATTTTTTTTTTTTAAAGATTTTTATTTATTTGACAGGAAGAGATTACAAGTAGGCTAAGAGGCAGGCAGAGAGAGAGAAGGAGGAAGCAGGCTCCCTGCTGAGCAGAGAGCCTGATGCGGGGCTCGATCCCAGGACCCTGGGATCATGACCTGAGCCGAAGGCAGAGGCTTTAACCCACTGAGCCACCCAGGCGCCCAATTTTTTTTTTTTTTTTAAGATTTTATTTGACAGAGATCACAAGTAGGCAGAGAGGCAGACAGAGAGAGAGGAGAAAGCAGGCTCCCCACCAAGCAGAGAGCAGGTGGGTCTTACTTCTAAGGCCTTCTCCCCACACTGGGTCCAGAAGTGTCAACAATTCCCTTTTGCTCCCAAGGAAGAGAAAACTGTACCCATCACCCAGTAGTAATCAAAGGAAATGGAATCATTCTTAAATTTTATTATGGGTTCCCAGAACTATTTAAGAAATGTGAGGCTGGGTTCGTTTCCCCAGGAATCCAGTCCATTCCAAACCCCAGATATCAATCCAGGCCTTTCAGAGAGAAAAGAATCAGAAGTTTCCAACGTCTTTGGATGTGTAAGGGAAAGTTAAGGTAACACATTTTCGGTGACAGATAAACCTCAAAATTTCATTGAAAACTTCTTTTTTCTTTTTCTTTTTTTTTTTTTTTTAGCATAGATCATCAAGGGAGAGCCTGCTAAGAAGCAGTTTCTGACTTGACACCTGTAAACTCAGATTCAAAGGGTTTGCCATGGAGCCCTAGGATTTGAACTTTGAACTAGCGCTCTAGGTTTCTCAGATGCCAACAGTCTGTTGGATCTTACTTTGCAAAACATTTTTGTAGGACATAAGTGGCCTGGGAATAACAGGCAGGCTATTATTTTTGTATCCCCCTTATCCCTACCCACAAACTTCACATTACTGCCCCCCTTTCTAAAGTTCTGAGTTATTCTTACTAGGTATGAGTTAATACAAGAGGTTGTGCAGAGATGCAAGGGCAGGAATGAGCCCTCTCCCTTAGCTAGGGACAGCTGGCTTCCCAAGTAGTTCTCAGACTTTGATATGCCCACCAGCCAGCGGAGACTGAAAATGCAGATTCCGATGAGGAAAGGGGGTGACGGTGGAGTCCTGCGCACTTCTGATGGGCTCCTGGTTGTGCGGAGAGGCTCACTACTGATCAGTTGAGTGCACTTTGAGGATGAGACTAGAAGGGGCAAGTGAGAAGGGCTGTGGGGTTCAACTGTCTTTGCTCCCTGCTCTCATAATGCCATGTCTGGGATCTCCATGTAGAGCTCATCTCCTCGGGACTCAGTATTAACTTTGGTTGGAGAAGAAAATGTGTGTGTGTGTGTGTGTGTGTGTGTGTGTGTGTGTAAGAGAGAGAGAGAGAGAGAGAGAGTGTGTGTGTGTGCGTGTGCGTGCATGGGTTGGAAAGAAAATCATATTGTGGGAGAGCCCCAGTTAGAAACCCAAAGCTGGGGGCCAACCCTCTCAACCCTCCACTCATTCAATTTCACTTTTGTCCCGGGCCTTGATGGTTGGTGGTTCTTCTGCAGAGTCCACTCATCCTGGAGACTCACGGATCCCTTCCTTTTTTTCTTCCTCAGCAAACCATGAGCACTACCATCCTCTGCCCTCTACCGAGTTGCCTCAGTTCCCAAGCCCAGCCCACCAGGGGCCATTGAGGTTGCCCTACTGGTGGAATTCACCTCGACTGCTGAAGTCCTATCCGAATCTGACAACAGAATTGGGACTTTTCATGTTCCATTTGTTCACATCTGGGCCGTTTCAAGCTCAGGTTATGGGAGAGGCCAAGAAAAGGGGAAAACTGAAGTATTTAGAGGGGAAATCCCACCTCTTTCAAAAATTGAGGACAGCCTGCCGAGCTGGGCTGATTTACTGAGGAACAGGCGTTAGGAATTTCTGTCAGCAAGGGCCTTTTTTGTAGGTTTGGAGAAGAGGGGTACCAGAACAAGCTCCAAATAGGAGCAGAGAGCTCCTGTGTCTTTATACATCTGCGGACTATTTAGATAAGAAGGAGCTGCATTTAATCATGGAGAGAACTGTTTGCTTAAATAAAGGGAGGGAAAGTGGCATGTGTGTGTTTAAGGAGAGAAAGAGGAGGTGGGAGGAAGGAGAAAGGATCCAGCAATTTTCCACAGCTGAAACCCCACCACGTGGTTTTAATTAGGATGACCTTCCCATCACCTGAGTGCCAGAGTTGGCGGACTACGGAGTGGGGGTGAAGGCTTTGGAATTCTCATGGTCTTGTCCTTGGGATTTCAGATAAGCTACCCAATGGGCAGTGTGAGCTCCAAGGCGAAACTCTCACTCAGAAAGATGGGTTGATGGTGCTGTGAATCTTGATGAAAACAAGGACACTGGCTGGTGGGTCCCATGTGATTTGGATCCCAGCAAAATTTCAGTGCTGCTGGAGAGAGAGATCAACTCCTTCCCCGGAGTGCCTGGGTCCTGGGCCGCAGAACCATGTGCACAGGAAGCGTGCTCATTGGCTAGCCAGGTGGGATTTCCCCTGCCAGGCCTTCTAGGAGATTCCTTAGATGTCAGGGCTGAAAGATAAATAAAGCAATCAAAACCGACAACTGCCTCTTAGATTTCTTTTCAAAAAAGAGATTCATGAAAAGGAAGAGACCCTGTCCAAGTGCTTTGTACCTAATCTCCTGTCTGCTGTTTGTTTGGATACCTCCCTACCCCCACGTATCTGCTGCTGCTGTTTGTCCTGGGAACGAGCTGGGGGATAGGGGTGGGATAAGACCTCAGTTTCCAGTTCTCCAGGCTCTCCAGTTCTCTGGAGAGTTTATGCAGATCTGAGTAATTTTGCCTCTTAGCCTAGAAGAGTGAGCCTATAATCTAAAGGAATAAAGGTGACACATGCCAAAACCTAAGTCCTTATTTCACAACGTGGCCCATGGACCAGCCAGGGTGGGTTCCACAGAATTAACTGGATTCTTCTGGGGTCAGCACACCTCCCAAGGCTGGCAGCTGAGGCCACTGGGAATCTAAATTTGGCTGCTAGTGTTGGCAGGTGACTCAGTGACTTCTAGCTACAGTACGCCCCCTCCAGCATGGTAAACCAGGGCCTGGCCTGGACCAGGCCTGGGGTGGCCCCAAGGGCCTCACAGGGAAGGAGAGGGAGGAGGGAGCTTGTAGCTGGCTGGAGGAAAAAATAAGCACCAGCCATACACTGCAATTAATGTCAGCCTGAAGCCTTCCTAGCTAGGCCCCCAGTTGCCAATCCGCCACCACGTGTAAACTCTTCCATACTCTGGTCATTCTCTCTGGCTGTTTGGATGCCTCCTCTTTGCAGTGCCAGGACCAACGGCTATTTATGATATGGAGGCTAGAGAGGGGGGTAAAGGCATCCCACGATGGAGACCAAGCAGGGAGAGGGTAGACGTGCTCCACGACCCAGAGCCTTGAAGTTATTCCCACTCAATGGAAAGAAATAACTCACTTTTGAAACCTTAGACACTGGATTGATGGTGACATGAATCTCCATGAAAAAAAGGACAGCTGGTGTGACCTAGTTGGTTTAGATCCTAGCAAGATATTTCCATCCAAGATCCTCCTTAAATATGACCCCTACCCTCTAGTTCTGGGCTGGAGGGTGCAGCTCTCCAGTAGGGGACCATTCTTTTCTCCAGGTCTGAACATTTTCCAGCAGTCCTCAGACTGAACATACAGCAGGTCCAGAGAAAATCTTGTCCTCTTTTCTGACTCACAATTTCCTCCCTGCCTGGTGGATGGAAATGTGTTTGTTCAAGAGCAGTGGTTTCAACTGCAGGGAAAAAGATCCAGCTTTAAATCAAGTCAAATGAAATTCATGTGTTCTAAGAGGCGTGTGCATGCACGCGCGCGCACACACACACACTCTCTCTTTTTCTCTCCAAATGTGCCAGGGAAGGTCACAGCTCCACCCCAGGAGGACTCCTCATTCCAAAGCACAAACTGCTCCGGGTCTAAATTTGTTGCTATCATTTTATAATCACTGTTATGTGTTCTGATGATTGTGAGTGGCGTTGGGAATGTTTGTTCTCATGTAATTGCTTGTTTCCTACTGAAATTTCCATGTCAGACCCTTTCATTGTTCTCATTATTGCTCGCTTCACATTCTGCCTGCTGGGGAAGACCCATCACAATGCCTTTGGTATTGTTGGTATGGATTATGGAGCCCGGATGCAGAACCTCCCCCCCCCAACTCCTGCCCCCAACCCCAGGCAGGCTGTCAGATGGCTGTCAGGAGCCAGCCACAGGAATTCAGGGCTGGGAGCTCTAGCCCCGTCCTGACCAGCTGGGGTTCCCAGTTGCTGGGCCAAACATCAGGGCAAGGGGGATTTAACAAAGGCTGGCCTGCCTCCTAATTTGGGATTAGGCTAAATTCAGAGTGCATTTTGCACCCCAAATATTTCAGAGGGAATGTGATCCTTGTGTTTCTGATTCATGTGCATTAACTCATTTAAATGTTGATTTGCAAAGGGCCAGTGATGTCTAAATAAACCTCTAGAGCTTCTATTCCAAGCCAGCCTTTTTTTTTTTTTTCCCCCTATGACTTTTTGTGAATAGGGTAGGTGGGAGGAAGGAATCAAAGATTTTTGTCTTTGAACCAGGAAGCTGCATTCCGCTGGGAATGAAACTTGGTCAGGAGCCCAGGAACACAGACCTTTGGAATCAGCTGGGCTCTCTCCTTTGGACAAGTCATGTGCTTCCAGTCTCAGTCAGAACCTCCTGGACTTCCTCAAGGCCCAGTCACTGTCCAGGCAGTACAAAGCACTTGAGCTTGACTTGTGCTGAAAATGAGCCAGAGCTCAATTAAAAGACCATTATCTGTTTACACAAATAAATGCATGTCTCGAGCACATGTGGAATTCTGGAATAAACACCCGTGCTCGCCTCTTCTCTTCACCTGAAATTCCAGCAACCTCCCACGAACACTAATTTACTCTTTCAAGAGATCCAACCCTTACAGGAACTTGGGGTATGTTTTCTTACAGGATGCACATGAAACCTGTTTGGAATGGGGCAAAGGATGATAGCATTAAAAATTCAGCTGTGAGGGACTTCTCTGGTCACCCATCCTCTCTAGGGAGGGTTTTTGTCTATTTTTCATTTCTTTCATGGGGAACTTAAAAAGAATTTATCCTGGACCCTGTGTGTGAAGAGCGCATCTCTTTCCAGGGTATGGATGTGTATGGATGGATGTCTCTGTGTGTGTGTGTAGCTGCGGGTGTATATCAGGGTCCAAGTGTGTAAGTGATGGTTTGGGGATATGTATGCTTGAGTTTGTGTTGGTGTCTGTGGGTGGTGTGACTTTGAGATCAGGCCACTGGGATTTCCCCTCCTCCTAGACCCCTTGTCTGTGACACTCACCATACCCGATGGACTATGGAATGTTCAGCTGTGTGGTGCCAAGTCTGTCTCATACTGATCGCTCCTGTTCTAAGGATGTCTTTCAATCACTAAACCTGTCCATAGGCACCATGACCTCTAATACTAGAGACATACACGTTATATATTACAACACACTGTATTAGTATTATATATGTGTAATTCTAGTCTGCTGTCCCCTCACCACTGCCATTGCTCTCAGCATGGTGCCTTGCACATGGCCTTGCACTCAAGTAACTGGTTGGTTAAGAGAGAAGAGGGATGAATGGGTGGAATCAACCAGATATCAGAGCCTTGCAGATTGTGGCCTATATGGGGCCTTCTGGGAAAACGGAACGTTCCTCTACAGGGTGATGAGGTTGGCAGAGTTCCAACAGCTTTTCCCTCCCTGCATGCAAGGCCCTTTCTTGTCCCCTATTGGCACTATTGGATGGAAAGTGTCTTCAATAAACAGGCTTTGTTTTTTCCACGAGGAGAGGAAGATGATGAATTCATGCCAGGAGATTTGAAAGTGTTAAGGTTGGTCTGGGTTCACAGATGGTGTCCATCAGTGGCTGACATAATCAATGAAATTAGGGAAAAGCTGGCTTTCCTGTATTTCTCTGGCAGAGTACCCAACAGCTAACATTAGATCTGAATTAGGGTTCATGAATTAGGGAGGCAGGACCCCGAATCCTGAGCATCTTCTCATAGGATGCTTTCAACTCCTTATCTTTCTGGGCAGTAAAATGCCTACAGTTGGTTCACTTCCTTTGGGACCATTTATTGACTTTTTAGGATGATTCCCTACAGCTGAAAATAGTGAAGATCTGAGCTGGCCAGAAAGCCTGGGACATTTTCCTGGATCTTTTCTGTATAGTGACTTCTTCAAGATTCGTTGTCGTAGGACCCAAGCAGCAGCAATAAAAAACAAAAACGAAACAAAAAAACCCTCAAAACTGAAACCCTAAATTTAGCCTGGGTCTTCAAAGACAGAATATCTGATAGCTTCACATACAAACTTTGACACAGAAAGAAACAGAATGTAAGGTCGGGTCCTAACCTGGTCCATGCCTCCTCCCTTGGGATTGGTCTGAGCTGTTGGGGCATACACATGGCATTCTACTGGACAGGGTTTTATCTTGTTCTTTCTCTTAATGGTAGCTTGAGAATAGCCATCGTATTGAAGTTGGCTTAAAATACTGCTCTTTACGGTCAAGAAAAGACAAAAAAAAAAAAAAGATTAAATTGGACGACTTCAAAATTAAAAACTTCCTGTGCATCAAAGGAGAGGATCGGCCGTGAAGGGCAACCTGTGGAACGGAAGAATTTGCAAATCATATATGTGATAACATAATATCCAGAATACATAAAGAATCCCCACAAGTCAAAAACAAAACAGAGCATCCTGATTAACAAATGGGCAAGGGACATGAATAGACATTTCTCCAAAGAAGATCCACAAATGGTTAATAAGCTCAGGGAAAGAGGCTCCACGTCACTCATCATGAGGGAAAGGCAAATCCAAACCACAACGACCTACCATCTCACACCCATTAGGATGACTTGTATCAAAAAACCAGAAAAGAACAAGTGTCAGCCAGGATGTGGGGAAATTGCAACCCTTGTGCAGTGTTGGTGGGAACGTCAAAGTAGTATGGCCACTGTGGGAAATAATATGGCAGGTGCTCAGAAATTGAAAATGGATTTACCAGTATGATCTTCAAATTCCCCTTCTGGGTATATACTCAAAAGAACTGAAGTCAGGGTCTTGAAGAGGTCTTTGTACACTCATGGTCATAGCAACATGGTTCACAATAGCCAGAAGGTAGATGCGAGGGTAAGCAAAATGGAATATTATTCAGTCTTAAAAAGGAAAGGGATTCCAACCCATGCTACAACAGGAGTGAACCTGGAGGACATTATGTGATGTGAAATAAGCCAGTCACTCAAAGACAAATACTGTACAATTCCACTTATATGGGTGCTGGGAGCAATCTGATTTATAGGGACAGAAAGTAGAATGGTGGATGCCAGGGGCTGAGGGGGCAGGGGGAACGGGGACTTGTTGAATAGGGAGTTGTTCAAGCTTGCAAATGAAAGAAGTTCTGGAGACTTGTTACACAACAATGTGACCATACTTGATGTACTGATCTGTACACTTAAAAATGAGAAGTATGGTAAACTTTTGTTATGTGTAGGGGCGCCTGGGTGGCTCAGTGGGTTAAGCCTCTGCCTTTGGCTCAGGTCACGATCCCAGGGTCCTGGGATCGAGCCCCACATCCGGCTCTCTGCTCAGCGAGGAGCCTGCTTCCTCCTCTCTCTCTCTCTGCCTGCTTCTCTGCCTACCTGTGATCTCTCTCTGTCAAATAAATAAACAAAATCTTAAAAAAAAGTAATAAAAATAAAAAACTTTGTTATGCGTATTTATCACAAAAATAATTTAAAAAATACTGTCCCTTCTCTCTTGGGCATTTTGGGACAAAAGAAGCTCTTCAAAGTCCAGGGATGTATGAGTTGGAAGTTTTGCGTGCAGCAGACCCTTATTTCTGAATTACTTACGCAGTTTAGTGGCCTCTTAATGGAAAAAGACTTCACGGAGTGTTTTTTCCGCCTCCTTCTGCTCACCACACTGGGGATTACAAGAGGAAAACAGCTACACCCAAATCAAGAGTGATCAGAACTCTCAGTGGCAAGATTTTCCAACCCTGGCAGGCGAGCGCCTCATCAGTCCCTCGACTCTCTCTCTCTCTCGCAGGCTCGCATGCATGCACATGCACACATATACATACACGTGAGCTTTTCCAGGCAGCTCAGTGGACATCCTCCGTGAGATGACACCGTTTCCTGGGCTCTGTGCTGCGCTGGGCTGAGCCTTGTACTCACAGTCCAGGGCCTCCCAGGACTGGGGCTGTCTCGGAGTGAGAGGTAGGGACTTCTTTGGGCTTCACTGAGAGACTCACAGCCTCCCCTAGGTGGCCCTGGCCCTTCCTGGCATCATCAGAGGGAGTGTGGGTCCAGGGTTCCACTTTGGAGGGGAAGTGTATTCAAGAAACTTTTGTATCCATCAGTAAGGCTCTCCAAAACTCTCACTACTCCCATTACTCCTTATTTGCCATCTTTTCTCCCTAGCTTTTTCAGATTCCTTTTTTCCTTTTTTGTCTCTCTCTTTTTTTTCTCCTGCTCACTTTTTTCTGTCATTTCTCTTTTCCGTGTTTTTTTTTTCTTTCTTTGTTTTAAGAACGATCTTTCTTCCTCTCTTTCCCTCTAGCTCCTCCCAGTCCCACACCGGCATCTTCCTATCTGTTTTCTTAGCTCCCTCCTCCTTTCTCTCTCCCTTGGGTCTCTTTCATAGCTGGATGCAATCCTCGGCACAGGGAATCTTGTTTTGAGGTTTGACATGGCAGGGGCTAGCTCAGGGAACCCTCTGAGGGGATCTGTCCCTGCCATAGAAGCTCAGGTCAAGCCAGCCAGGAGGCTGTCCGCACTCGTCACATTTCTCAGTCGCCTAGCTCAGACTGCCAGGGACTTGGGGGTAGACATGCCTGATTTATGGCAGGAACATCACGGAGGAGTTGCAGGCATGGAAGCCTCTGTAAGGGGCTAGAAGGATGTGGGTGTGGTTCCTGCAGGTATGAACTGTGGCACAGGGAGCCGCCGGCCCACTGCCCTTCGTCCTGGTGCATCCTGGGACGCAGGAGCAAAAACAGCCCATGATTGTTTCCCAGCTGGGAGGCACATTCCTTCCACAGCTCCTCACCCTGTAATCAAGCCTTGTGCCCGCCATGCACATGGGGGTCTAAACAAAAGTGGTTTCCCTTCACACAACGCTAACCTATCTTCCATCTGTCAAATCTGCTTCCCCATCTTGGGACAACTGGCATTGGGCTCTGACACCCTGCCGGGCAGTAAGAGGCCTGAGAGAGATGAAAAGGAGCGCCTGCTTGCCTGAGACAGGAGACAGCTGGTGTCCTCATTTTCTGAAGAGCTTAGAGAGGCACAGAGCCCTTCAAAAGGGTCCACTTAGCAACCAGCCATTTTCCTCAGGGCTGTTGGGATTTCTCTGGCTGGAGTCCATCAGGGCCTGGAACTTCCTGGCACTCGAGGTAGGAAGACAAGACAAACAGCTATTTATCTCTGCCCAACCGGCTCCATCCTGACTGAGGGCGAGGGTTCTGCTGTTTTCAGTCGTAGATGAAAGCCTGACTTCAGGAGGTAACCACTGTGCCCTCTGTTATGAAGTTTGCAAAGATTAAGGAGACAAGAGTCCTGCCCCCAGGTACTTCACAGTCTCACAGGGAAGGTGAGACACGGACGTAAATCACCACAGTGCTGGCAAGATGGGAGGTGTGCTTAGGAGAAGTATTCCTCAGGCCCCTTACAGGTAATGCTATCCAGGAGGATGGGGAAGATGGCGCAGGTGGCACTGAAGCTGGGCCTCACAGAATACTTAGGGCTGGAATTGCCACGTCAGAAAGAGAGTATGCCAGGCGCAAGGAGTGGCACGAACTTTGAGAGAGAGATTTAGGGCATGGAGCTAATGTTGGAGGGCCCAGAAGGTTGATGCTTGGAGGTTACCCGATCAGAAGTTGCCTCAAGGAGGCCAGAGACAAAAGATCTCTCAACCTGGGTCTGTCAAAATGCTGTGAGTTCTACTCATCGGCCATGTGGAGCTGTCATGGCTGCCGCCTAACTGAGCCCCGTTAGAGCCTCTCACGGCATGATCCTGATACACAATGAAATTGGTGCAGAAATTGCAATTTATTGGAATAGTTCTATGTCTATGGAACCCAATGCAAATTTTAAGCTTGTATTTGTGCATGCTCTGTTTGTATTCAGTTTTTCTCCTGGTCATTTGTTTTTATTGTATTTTATAAAACAGAGTTCCAGGGCAGACAGGAGAGAAAAAAACAATGAATGTGAGCAGCAACCACCTTAGCTTCTCCCTGCCATTCTTCCTGAGAAAGTCTCCAGTCTCCCTTGGCAACACGTGCTCCAGCTTCACACTGTTGGCCGAGGCCTGGTGCCTGAGGACTAATCTGTTTCCTCCCTCTTGCTGGACCATGAAAGCACGGTGGTGTTGGGAGTCCCACACAGTGGGGGAGGGGCAGGAGTCTAAGGTCTGTGAAAGCAGGGGTGGATATTTTGGGCCCCACCCCTGTGGGGACACACTCACAGGTAGTGAGGAGGACCTGAACCCGATTCCCTCCACAGCAACACCACAGAACAACAGCCTGCTCTTTGTCTCTGACCTCTAGAGTACCATCGCCTAAAATAATGAGATACAGCTCTATTTTCTGACCATTGCCTTTCCTACCTGCTCAGTTGGATCCCTAGCCTGAGAACTCACGTGAATGCCGCAGCTTTCTGGCCCCTTGCAGGTAGCAAGCACCAGTTTCATTTTCATGTACCAGAGAGTCCAGACTCGCCTACAAAAGTTTAAGTTTTTATTCGGGTTGAACTCTTCCGTCTCTCTCTCTCCCCACATCCACTGCAGCCCATGGCAGAGGAGTAGCTGGTCCTGCCTCCTCCCCCACTGGTTTTTCCTGTCTGTTGGGGAGTGGTGGGGGTGGGAGGGGGAGGTCAAGAGAGCCCAAAATGGGTGAAGTTCTTGTCTTTGGCTGATGTCTAGTAGTCTGGAATAGGAGACCTCTAATTTGGCTGGTGCCCAACACTAGGATCTTTCTCTCATGGGGACTTTCATGAATTATTGGAAGTCCTCCTCTCCTCTGAATGGAAAGCACTTATCCTCCAACTGGTAAGCAACCTCCACAGGTCCTGCTTCTAGAAGTATCTAAACCAAGCTATCAGGGGCCTGGAGGAAGCTCTCAAGAGCATACTCTTTAGATGGGTTCAGCCTAGCCACCATGTCTGGCCGCAAGCAAAAACCTGGCACACTGGCCCTGTCAGGTTCCGGAAGGCCACTCTCTGTGCAGCTTCTCATCATTCCTTTCCTCAGAACTACCCACTCTCTGAATTCAGAGGTCTTCTCTTGAGAGTCAGACATGACCTGGCACCTCCAATTCCAAGGGACACTTTTTAATGCTCTCCTAAGAATTTTTTTATTCACCAACCTGTGTTCTGGTTCCAGTGTTCCTTTGCTTGAAGTGGAGAGAAGGACAGAGAACATCTATATCTACTATTACTGAACTATCAATCCTCTTCCAAGAAATGCATCTTACCAACTCTCTTTCTCCATCTCTTTTTCTTACCCTTTAAGCCAAAGGGAGGTGATTGGTCCTGATAGAAGAGAGAAAACACATTATTTTAATGGAGAGAATATAATATAAATGGTTGCTAACAATATAATTTTCCAATTTTATTGGAGAACTGAGAAAGCAAGACCAGCTACAAAGGTGTTAGCGAACCACCTATTAAGGTAACTCTAATAAGTAGCTACCCCTGCTGCCACCCCAGTCAGGAAACTGTGGGAAGATGTCGAAACTGTAAAAATTTAGAAGCACTTCCCTCCACAAGCGGCCAAAAGATCTGTCATGGTCCCTTCGCCATAGACAAGAAAAGTGGATGCAATCAATGAATTAGCGTGGTGGAATCCTGGGTAACAGGCAGCTCAGGACTGATCTCTGAGAGGAGGAAAGGGAAAGGGGCAAGCTCTACAATTCCCCTGGCTTCTGCTGGGAGGTAATTTCTGGACCGTTGTACAAGGCGGGGGGGGGGTGGGGAGGGGAACCCAAACAGAACGCAGTGTTCTGCTGAATTTAGGAGGCAGACACTGGGGTTCAGAGAGGCTGAGGTGGCTGGAATTCGGGAGGTAGAGACCAGAGATGAAAGAGTTATACAGAGAAAGAGCTTCAGAAATGTGCATAAGGATTCCTTAGTCTGTGGGAGACCCTTCAAGAGACTGGGAGAAGATGGCTACTAAGTAAAGAATAATTACTAAGGAGCAGGGGCCAAAAGATTCCCAGAGCTTGCACAGGATTGGAAATCCTTCTACCAGACTGTGGGGAGAAAGCTGGTTCGATACCATGAAGGCCTCAGATTGGGCATGTCTTTATAATAGGATTTAACTAATCTAGAACAAAGGCTTCTCTAGACCTGCCTGACAAAAGGTTTCATAAGAGCACAGAAGATTACACTGATATGCAGATAGCTTACCTGACTGTCAGAATAAAGTTCAGCACCTTTTAAAGACACAGAACAAACCTAGCAGAACAAACCTAATGTTAAATTCCACAAAATCACTAGATTTATAAAAAATCAAGAAAATGCATAACTCACAACTAGGAAAATAAATTACTCAAAGAAACATATGCAGAAACAGACATGATAAAAATAACAAAAATGTATTTTAATTTTCTCATATCTGCCTCCAGAGTGTGGCTGAGCTGAGTAACTCACTTCCAAAGAAAGAATGTGGAATAGGAAATATAGTTAATTTTACAGTGAGAGACCTGACAGTATCTTAATCAAATAGTAAAGGTTCAAATATCAGTACTATGGTAATGCCACTGATCTCCTGACATGATCTCATGAGAAGGGTACTTCATATCTGTGGTATTCTTCCAAAAAAACTCCATGTAACCCCAGACTAAACACGAGAAACATTAATGGAGAAACACTGTACAAATTATTTGACTAGTACTCTTCAAAACTGTCAAGATCACAAAAGCAACAAAAGATTGGGAAATAGTCACAGTCCAGAGAAACTAAGGAGTTATGATGACTAAATGCAACGTGGCATCCTGATTGGGTTCTGGAATAAAGAAGAACATTAATGGAAAAACTGAGTACTGTATCAATGTTAATCTCTTAGTTTTGACCAATGTTCTGTAAGGTGTTACTATTAGGAGAAACTAGAGGTTGGATACACAGGAACTTTGTACTATCTTGTGCCTTTTCTGTAAATTTAAAATTGTTACATAATTAATAGTTTATCTAAATAAAACAGCTATTATAAATACGCTGATGATGCTCAAAGATCTAGTAGAAAATATAAAGATAATGAGAAGAATGGAAGGTATAGGAAGGAATTAGATAGGACTTCTAGAGTTGAAAAATACAAATTATATTGAGAAGAAAAGATCAGTGTACTTGAAGACAGCAGCAGAAACAATGTAAATGAAACACAAAAAGAAAAATGTCTGAAAAAACTGAGCAGACTTTCAGTGACATATAGAAGAGTAAGTATCCACTAGTCAACACGTACATGATTAGAGTCCTAGGAATGAGGACAGAATAAATGAAGAAAGAATGACCAAAATTTTCTGAAATTTACAGAAACTAGTATATAGGTTGAATATATGTACATATTCAAACAGTTCAGATAGCCTCAAGCAGAAAAGATATGCAAAGAAAAGCACAACAAGGCATGTCATAAAAAAAATAGTCAAGAATGCACAATAAAACATCTTCAAAAAGCAGCAGAGGAAAAAAGACACCTTAGTTACAAATGAGCAAAATTCGGTTTGACTTCTTGTCAGGGAATATGCAAGTCTGAAGACAGTGACTCGAGTTCTGGGCAGAGGGGAGTCTGTCAACCTCGAATTCAATGTCAGTGAAAGTATCTTCTAACATAAGAAAGAAATGAGGACTTTTTTAGACAAACAAAAGCCAAAGGAGTTTGTGGATGCAGAACGTGAACTACCAGAAGTGTTAAGGGAATCTTTTCAGGAACAAGAAAGACAATACGAGGTAGAACTGGATATGCATGAAGCATGATGGGGGCTAGGAATGGTAAGCATATGGTAAAATATAAAAGGTACTTTCAGTTTTGAATTTTTTAATATGACCATTGACTGGGGGTGCCTGGGTGGCTCCATCAGTTGAGTGTCCGACTCTTGATTTTGGCTCAGGTCATGGTATCAGGGCGATGGGATCAAGCCCCACATGACTCCCTGCTCAGAGGGGAGTCTGCTTGAGATTCTTCCCCTCTCCCTCTGCCCCTCCCCTCCACATGCATGTGTGTGTGCACATGCTTTCTCTCTCTCAGATAAATAAATAAATCTTTATAGACAAAGACTATTGGGTGTTTAAAGCAAATGCAGTAAAAATGGATTGTGAGATATATGTAAAAATTAAATGTAGGACAATAATCATGCAAAGGATGAGAAGGAGGAAATGCAAGAATATTGTTGAAGGGTTTCTACATGCTCTATGATGTGCTATGATATGCTGGAAGGTACAGTATAATAAAAATAGACCTTATAAACTATAGAGTGACCTTCAAAATAATTAGAGGCATATAAGCCAATAGAAGAGATAACATGCAATCTTAAAAAATAATCCAGTTAACAAAAAAGAAGGTATGAAAGGAGAGTAAAATATGATACAAATAACAATGAAACAAGTATTAAAAAATCCTAGAGGGTAGATTTAAACCTAACCATAATTATTTAAGATGTAAATAGTTTGAGCTCCACTCAAAATAGACAGGTGGTCACACCTGATTAAAAAAAGCAAGAACTCAGCTATATCCTATCTCTAAGGGGTGTGCTTTCATGTAGTCACAAGGGAAAGCAGAAAAGGTTTTGAACAGCATGAAGATAAAAGTACAAATTATCAAAATTTGTGGATGTAACAAAAAGATGTTTTTAGAGGAAAAGGTATAGCTTTAAATTCTATTCATTTAGAATGAATAGTCTAGTATTCATACTATTATCCATTAGCATGAATAAATGAATCTAAATTCACTTAAATGAAGATTGGAGCAGTCTAAAATCCTGGATCTAAGTTTGCATTTTAAGAATGTGGAAAGAGAGAAGCAAATTAGTCCCTACACAAAGAGCACAAGTTGATGAAAAAGAAATAACAACAAAAAATTCACAATGCTCACCATAGCACACACCCTGCCCGATGTCCATCATCCAGCCTGCCTACTCATTTTTTGAGGCCATTTTTATTCAGGTGGTTCTAGTCACCATCCCTTACCCAATCTGCCCTTTGCTCTGCTGGTCGCCAGTGACCTCTCCTATCCTCTCAATTCCCTAATTACTTCAGAGGACTGTGAAGCTTCCTTTTCTGAACCTGGCCGCACAAACAAGTACTGAGCACAGCACCTCACACAGCACTGAGATGCCCTTTAACTACTCATGTGATTCCGTGTTACCCAGGATGGATGGACTGGAAACTCGTCGGGGGAGTGTCTTCCATACACCACAGGGGTCCGCGTATACCCTGTGGGTCTGACCTGGGCTTGAGTCCATACCTGCCTCTCAGTAAACAGCTGCTGCTTGAAACTGAAATGGCTTTTTTACAGCCATCCACATGTCCCCACATCCCCAGTGCCAGCCTCTCTCAGCCCTCGACACTTCCCAGGCACCGCTTCCTTCCTTTTCTCTCTCTCCCACTCTGTCTACTTCCTCTTTTGTGGGAGGCTGCGATTTTCATCCGGGGGACCTGGTTGGAGGCAGAAACAGCATCCAGAGCCCTGCTTCTCAGCCTTTCGTCAGGTGCCTCTGTTGGATCTCACAGGCCCTTTGGGGACCACAGGACCCAGGCTGCCTGGTCAGTCTCCAGTCACACCTGTTGTCTGCCATAATTGCTACAGCACCCTTTCCATTCTCAGGATTTCCAGTTTGAATGATAAACTTTATGGTCACCCAGAGGCCCATGGGAGGAAGAATGACATTCAGGATTGTTGCTAGAGGCTGAACTGTGTCCCTGAAAAACTCACGAGGGACTCCTAACTTCCACTGCTTCAGAACATGGCCTTAGTTAGCAATGGGGTTGACATAGGCTACTATAATTTCTTAAGATGAGGTTGTACTAGAGTAGGGTGGGCCCTTCATCCAGTGGGACTGGAGTCCTATAAAAAGAACCATGTGGAAAGACAGACATACACATGGGGAGAACACCATGGAACATGGAAAGATTGGGATGTTGTATCTACAAGTCAGGGAACCTCGACGATTGCCAGCTAACTTCCAGAAGCCGGGAGAGCTCAGAGAGAGTCAACCCTGGACTCCTTGATCTTAGACTGTCAGCTTCCAGAACGTTGAGTCCATCAGTCTCTGTTCTCAACCACCCTGTTTGTGGTCCTTTGTGACCGCAGCCCTGGGAAACTGATACAGTGGTGTTAGCTGGAGCGGCCCCAGGACACTGAAGCAAGTCTTCACAACCTCGAAGAGACTGTGAAGGCCACAAAGGTGAAGTCATTGCACAAGGTCACCCTGGGAGTGAGTGGCTGAGCTGAGACTGAAGCCCAGGTGTCCTTCTGTTAACCAGACTGACACGTGGCCCACTGGAGCAGTCAGCGCCCAGGGTGGGCCTTTCTAACGGCCCTTTTCAGACAGTCTTCCCAGAACGAAGAATTTATCTTCCCTGAGTGGATGTTTTGATTTTGGAAAGTTTACAGTCCTGGCCTATGGCTTCTGCGGGCTGAGCCAGCCGGAGACCAGGACCTCGGCAATTCCTGGTGTTTAGGGAGGGGAGGCACAGGTACTTGAGCTGGGTGAGGGGCAAGTGCGCGTCATAACTCTCTCCTGTTCGTTGCTGTCCAGAGCCCCATGTCTCAAATCTCCGCACGAAGCCCCCCGGACTGTAGCTGTCTGGGGCTATAGATCAGGTTCTCGCGAGGTGGCTAGGATGACAGTTTACTTGGTGTAGATTTCAGCACACTTCATCAGACAGTATTTGCTGAATGAATGGTTGCCACAGCTCATTTGTGAACTCCTGGGGGACAGGCAACGCACCATCCATCTTTGTAGAACCTGGTTTGGCTGCAGGGATACGCCTAGAGCTGGAGCCCATACTTTCTTGCCTGTGTTCCCTGCTTCCGTCAGGGACACCCCCTCTTTCGGGGTCACACTTTCATGCTTGACACAGTTCCTCTCCCCACCTTCTCCCAGGATCTTGCACTCTGAACCTGCCTAGGCATTCACTTGGACTTCACACCCTGATCTTTCATTCTCCCCCACACGCCCCCAGGCCCTCCTTAGCTGTCGTCTACCTGGAAGGCCCTGAACCAGGCTTTTCTGCCTCAGGTGGGGAAAGCGATGGGGATTTCACAGTAAGTCCTGAGTACAGGTCTCGAGTACCTGTAACAGCGCCTCCGTGAAGGCTGAGGGCTTAAATCTTTCCTTCCTTCCCCTGTGAGTTTCAGAGCCTAGGCCCTAGGCTGCAGCTCTGATCAAGTCACTTGCAGTTCCAAAACCTTCTGTTATTCTTCACGAATAAAGTGCATTTATCTTTGTAGTTTGGTCCCAAATTAGGCGACCCTAAGCTAGTTGGGTGCATACCACTCTCATACTATTCTCTCTATATGTTTTTGGACTATTTCTACACAGTATGGCTCCATAACCACATATCCTCACAAAAAAAGCATAATTTCACATTTTTCAAGTTCTATTTATATGGCATCAAATATACGTATGTATAGATCACTTTCCAAATTTTGGAAACGGACCTTGTGTTATTTATAGGAATAAAGCCTATGGAGTAGCACATATTAGACAGTGTATTTAAACTATATTCTCTATTATAAGCATGGCCATTACTTATTTATAAATACATGCATCGACAGACAAATAATTTGCTTCTATTTTCTGAAAAACTCTAAGAAAGCTTTCTGGGCTCTGTTTTCCTTCTCAGTTCTTTTCTGATCTTTATCATATAAAGCCCAGAACTACAAGGGAAGGTAGAAATATCCTCAGCAGGTAAGATGAGAGGAGAGGCATTGAATACTGTGTGTAATTATGTCTTTCCCTTACACAGCAACAATACGTATTGGGTGTCTGTCTAACAATGTGCCATCAGTGTGCTATATAGTCTAGACCCCTCCCATAAGGGCTTACCATCCAGTAGGAGGTACTAGCATGGAGGAAAGGCAGAATGAGATGATGTTCCAGAGGACTTAGGAAGTACTCAGGATTGGAGAGGTGTTCTTCAGTTCAGTCCCAAGAGCACTACCTCGGACTACTAATGTGTTCCTCCTGAACGCCCACCGCTATATGGACTACAGGCTGGGACATCAGTAATGAGCCAAAGCTAACTGGAGTCTTGTGCGATCTGGTTGAAGCCCAAGGAGGAGAGGTAGAGCTGGGTGTGGGATTCTGCTCAGATGTTAAAGAGGGTTTAAAAGCTGTGAGTCCTCAGGGACTGGCTGAGGCTGAGCACTGAGCAGGAAAACTGTGTGCTGAACCCCACAAGGGCAAGTGCAAAGACTCGGGGGTGAGAGCCTCAAAGTCAGCAGGGATGCTCAAAGGGACCTGGTCTGAACATGGGTGTTTTGGTGGCAGGTCCAGCTGAATTTGTAGGAAAGGACAGTCTTCCATAAATCATCTTTACGGTGTGACCCCCACCTGCACAGGGAGGCCCTCCCTGGCTGGTTTCAAGAGAACCCTTTTCCAATCCAATCCAATCCAGAATCTGACAGATTAAATGCAGACAGACACATTCTCTAATATAATAATAATACTAAAAACAAACCATATGCCAGGCTCCATCCTAACTGCTTCATTTGTTTTACCTCATTTACTCTTCAGAGCCCCCTGAGGGGCTGGGGTGGATGAGGAAACAAAGCACTGGGAGGTGAAGTGACTTGCCCACGCAAGGAAGTGGAAGAGCTAGAATTTGAACTTGACCCCCTCATGCTTGGATCTGCAAGAGACGATGTGGTCCAATGGCTCAGGGCATGGTTTTCAGAGGCAGATTTCAAACCCTAGCTTTAAAACATGCACCTATCTGATGACCCAGCGACTCCATTCCCCAGTGAAATGAAATCATGTGTCTAAACAAGTACTTCTACAGGAATATTCGTATCAGCCTTTTTCATAATAGTCCCAAACTGGAAACAGCTCAAATGCCCATAAACGGGAGAATGGATTAACATACTGTATTATGTTCAGACTATTCATACTCAGCAATAAAAAAGAATAAACTACTTATAGATGCTACTTTATGTTTGAATCTCAAATAGTTTATGCTGAGTGAACAAAGGGAGCTACTAAAAGTTCTTACTCTGTAATTCCATTTTAATAAAATCCAAATACGGGCAAATATGGTCTGTAGTAAGAGGGATCAGATAGTGGTTGCTGATGGCGGTGGAAATATCCTGTGTCTTGATTTAGGTGATAGATATAAGAATGCATACAACTGTCAAAATTTATTAAATTGAATACTTTAGATTTATGGATTTAATCATGTGCTAATTATATTTACTGAAAAATAAAATCTTGGCTTTGCCTCTTACTGACTGTGTGATTGGGTGTTTGTGTTTCTTTACCTCCGAAGCTTGAATTTTCTTATTTATAAAATAAAAGGACACTATGTTGTGATTTTGTACACTTATGCATTTTCCAAATTATCTGAAAGAAAAATATACAAAACCATTTAACTGATATCAGCATGAAACCATGGGATAAATCACTAAGAAAATGATTGTTTGATTTAACCACATAAGACAAACAAAACCCCCAAACTCTCTGTATTAAAAAAATCCTTCTATCATAAAAGTTAAGAAAGAAATGAAAAAAATGGCAAAAGAATTTGCAATGAATATGACAAAGAATAAATAGCTTTATCAAGTCGGTAAAAAGACACTAAAACTCCAATTGAAAAATGACCAAAGAAAATGAACAAGCATCTGTAGAAGAAATCCAGTCAACAAACCCAAGAATTGGTCACTAAGTAAAGAATTAATGGTCATTAATCAAAGAAATATGAATCAAAATAATGAGATACCATTTCCTCCTATTAATCTAGGGAAAAAAACATAAAAAAATGATGACTTATTTTTGCAAGGCTTTTGCATTAACATGTTGGTGATAGAACCATAAATTGATACAACATTTCTGGAAACAATTTGGTAGTCAAAGTTTTTATAAATATGCTTATGTCCTTTGTCACAATAATCTCACTTTTTTAAGTTTCTCCTAAGGAAAAGAATAAAAAATGTGATCAAAGGCTTATGTATAAGGATGTTCATTGTAGTTCTGTATATAATAGTTAAAAATTATAAACACTCTGAATGTCTAAAAGTATTATTCAGCTGTAAATATGGTGTTTTTAAAGAGTATTTCAGGGCAATAAAATTGTTACCATGAAAGGTTGAGAGAACAAAGCAGAGTAATAAAACACAACATGTGATTCAATGTTGTTTAAAAATATAGTTTATATTATATATCCCCACAGGAAAACTGAGAAAAGAGTACACTAAAATGTGAGCAATGGTTATCTTGGGGATGATAAAAAAGACCTTGGGTGACACTTGTTCTCCTCTTAAACTTCTCAGTGTACGTATGCCCCCAAGTTTTCTACAGGAAGCAGAAGTTACTCTTTTACTTGCTTATTTTAAGTGGAGAAGTGTTACTTTTATAATCAAAGAACGAAACTTCTTTTTCTTTTCTTTTTCTTTTTTCTTTTTTTCCGGTGCCAGATTTGGCACCAATGGGCCAGTTGGGGGCAACAGTCTTAGTCTTCCTCGGTGGGAATGGTTAGGCACAGTTGGGTGCATTGACGTCTCCAGTCATCAAGCCAGATGTGATTCCACAGGCAAGCCTCACTTGGGCCCTGGATGTGGAGGCTCTGGTGTTGGTTGTCCTGAGCAGAAGGCTGTGGCTTGCCTGGATCTCTGACTTGGGCCCACCAATCCTCCAACATGGGAAATAACAAAGGATTGGAAGAGAACATGTGTATGAATGTGTATAAACCAGTTCCACTGGGAAAGGAACTAATTCACAACACATGCCCCTCCCGCCCCTACCCCCTGGTGACTGGTAACCATGTCTTTCACAAAAACCACAGACTCCAGCTGGCTCCTCCTCTTCCTAGATCTATACTATAGCTACTACACATCACTTCAGGCTTTTCCGAGCTCACCTCTATCTTGTTCCAGCTTCCACTGTGCACAGACGCCATTGACCTCACTTAGTCAACTTGATAGAGCCCCGCTTTAGGCTCACATTGGGTTCCCTCTGCCTTTAGCCCTAGGGCTTCCCTGGACTTTACTCTCCAGTCGTGTATATGTATCCCCTTTTCCCCAGATGGACAGTTACAAGCACATCTCATGAAGCTTCTGGAGGGATGGTCTGATGGGGTCAAGCATTCAGTTGCATTTAGTGATTATCAGCTTGATAATAACCACACCTTTTCTTCTTCTCTCCTCACTTCCTTTCCCTCTGATTTAGCTTGCTGGGGCAGGGGTGAGGGGAATCCAGAGGAAAACATATACTCCTAGAGATATTACATAACCTTTTCTGAATTTTGTCATCTTTAAAATAGGGATGATGCAATGGTATGTCACTTGGAGGGGTGTCGAATGAATAAATGAGCCAGTAGGTGAAAGGTGGTACAGTAGGGCTTGGCACGTGGTAAGGGCTCAGGAAGTGTGAACTGTGGTTATTGCCTGTCAGTCAGTCACTGGGTTACCCCTATGGAGATCTCACTGTATGTCAATTTCGCAATGGCTTCTTCAAAAATTGCTGAAAGCCACAAGGGCAGTCCGAGGTAGAGCCATGATCTCACTCAGAGCTCTCTGATGTGCATGACTGCGCACTTGTCTTTACTCTACCCCTGCTCCTGGGACTCAAATCCAATTCATCTCTCCTGCTTCCATATCCTGGCCCTCCTGCTTGGCAGTGGCTTTAGGAACCACTTCTGTATTCTGAGTCTCAGGTCTTCATATGCAAAATGTAAGAAATAACTAACTGTTCTATTTCAAAGGGTTGTTATGCTTCAGGGAAAATTAAGCACAAAAGTGGTTTTTAAGCAAGTCTTTGTAAACTGTTAGCTGATCATAAACTTACAGCTTAGAGGCTCTATCAGCTGTTCTCGCTGTCCTGACAGAGAAATCTTATCATCTCACTACTTGAACATGATAAAATGTACTTCTCATTCATGTGGAATCCTACTGGTAGGGACTGCATTCTGCTCTTCAGGAGCATTCACAGGTATGGGCTGCTGGAGCTTTTGGACATGTGATTTCCAAGGTTGCCCTGGGTGCCAACTTCCTGACAAGATATAGGAGAAGAGAACATGGGAAGGGCACATCTGTTTCTCATTCACTTTAGTCTCAACATAATCCAATTAGTTCCATTCATCATTCCATTGGTGAGAACTCATCACAGAGGGTTCTGGAAAGTGTTGTCTGTCCCTGGCTAGGTAGCTGCTTCCCAGCAACAGGTCTACACTGGGTTTCAGTGGACATTAAGCATCTCTGCCAAGGTTACCCTAGGGTTCAGCATCCTTCTTTATTTAAAGATGCAACATAAGCCAAGAATGGTGACACCCCTGACTCAGGAAATGTCTTCTCACTCACATTCAATGCTTATTGTCATCTCTGTTATTGTCGTTAGGAGACAACTTCTAGGATAAACTCTTTTTGTTCACTTCCCATTGTTGAATCCTGGCAGCAACCCTGGGGGGACTGTCTTCTCTGGGTTTTCTGTAATATTACCCAAGCTTTGCTGATGCAATCAGCTGAATTGGGGTTGACAGGACTTTATGGAAAGCCCTCTAGGCCTTCTTCTATGTTGACCTGTGTGTGGTTGTTCTGTTTTCATGAGATTTCAGAAAGGGCAGCTTTTTTTTCTGGTACAGACTCAGGCAGAATATTACAGAAATGTCCCATTCTCCCCATGGAGGCAAGTCCATCTGCTACCTACCTCTGTCTCCACTTCCACCCATTTTCCCCCCTTTTCCTTGCACCCCTGGCTCTGCTGATGAGGGTCTCTGAGAAGATTTTCATGGTCCAAGGGAAACTTAAAGATGTGACAATGTTCCTTCTTTTGGAGAGCTGATCAGCATGGCAAGTTTCTTTGCCTTTGGCTGGAGTGACATCAGTGCGGGTAGGAATGTTGACTTTTGCAGGCGGATGAACTGTTTTGGTTACTTTTCAGTCATAAAATATGGAAAAGAATTTATTTGGTATTTAATAAGCCCAATTTGGGGACAGATAACATAATTAAAAGGAGATATCCACAGGGGAAAACATTAATAAGTGGGTCCTATATAGTTGTGAACCATAACCATCTCAACACTAGGCACTCAACAGCCTCTGTTGTCTTGTAGGCTTGACATAGTCGATGACTGCTAGCTGGACCAATGGTTAATACTGCATTTCAGTGTCTTCTGAGTTCCAGGGCTGCCTTGTATTGGCCAGAGTTTGGTCAGAGATGCAGAATCACTAGAATATATAATAAGAAATTTATTATGGGGAATTGAGTTTCCATGATTGTGGGAGTGGGCTAGAAGACTTATGAGAGATTGTTTCTTCTTTGTCTGGGTCTGGACCTTGGTCAGTGGGCAGGTAGTTGGGAAGAAAAAACGTGCGTGAAATGGGAGGGGCAAGAAACTGTAACTGACACAGATGATCCCGAAGCCATGAGAGTGGATGAGACCCCTCACTGACCACCTTCTGTCCCCTCTAAGCCTCCCACTTTGATGATGGGTGGTGATGGGCAGAGGAGGCTGGCATGCACTGTTGCAGAGCTCAACATGTCTGGTCCGGGAATTGATAAGCTGAAGGGAGAGATCCGACAGTGGCTGGGAGTTCCTGCCCTGTGAAGGTGAGCCAGCAGAGGAGTGACAGTGTGTGAGGGCTGCGACAGCGTCTGGAACCCTGAACCAACGTTCTGAGCATAAAAATAATACTGGCATCAGCTTCACTTTTGCCTTTCAGATCTCACATAAAAGGTGTCTTGTGGCCAGTGCTAACCCAGAACTTCTGGGAAACATAGATCCACTTTAGCTGAACTGACTTGACAGAAATTCACTACAATGCACCCTTGTAAATGTCTTACGTACATGTATCACTTTTAACATATTTAATTTCCTAACAAAGACAGTATCAAAATGTGCTTTCACCTATATATAATGCTATATATATATATACACACACACACACACACACACACACACATATGCAATATACATAATATAGCATAACTGAAAACAGGCTAACACTTTCCCTAAAAGATAAAGTTTCTTTGTCCACCTGTGGTCGAGTTTTATTTCACTTTTGGCTGAATTACATCCCCCTATTAATACCCTCCAGCTTAAATACTAGATAAGTTAACTACTATTAAAACAACTTAGATGTTAGGGAATTGGAAGATGGTGAGAAGGAAAAGAAATGGCCAACATAGACACAAATACACTTTTATCAAGATAAACAATATTCATAACTATTATAATTTTTATTCTGTAATTGTGTACAAGTTCATAGCTTCTTGCTTTTCTCAGTACAAATTTATTCCTTTTGTTCTCAGCAAACATGTTGGCTGGTCATAGTATCCTACTCATGGGGTGACCCAAACTTTCATTCTTGAAAAATCTGGGCCATTAGCAGTACTGTCTGTAGTTTTCCATTAATTTATTCTCTTATAATTCCATTAATTTTAATTATAGCAATTTAATCATAAGGCATGGGACTCCTAAAAGCACCTTGTTATTCATTAAATTGTGTCCCCTAGAAAGGATACATTGGATAACCACCAGTCCTTGTGAATGTCACTTAATTTAGACAGAAGTTCTTTCCAGATGTTATTAAGTTACAATGAGGTTTTTAGAATGGTCTCTGACCCAAAATGACTAGTGTCTTTACAAAGAAAGGGAAGTTGGACTCAGACACACACGAAGGCACAGACACGGAAGGAAGATAACAATGTGATGTTGGAGGTGGCTATTAGAGTTATGCCACCATAAACCAGGGAGTGCCTGGGAAGTCCAGAAGCTGGGAGAAGAAAGGACAGATCCTCCCTGAGACCTTCAGAAGGAGTATCTTGATTTTGATCAGCTACCTGCCTGAACTGTAAGAGAACAAATTTCTGTTGTTCTAAGCCACTCTGTTTGTGGTAATCTGTTATGGCAACCCTAGGAAACTAATACCAGTATATAGAAAAAAGCACTTGCTGGGTCAATAGCTAGGTACGGGTTCTGTGGGATATATTGATTTTCCCCATCAACTAAAACTCACCAGAAACATCAGCTGTAATTGGAGTCACCACCTGATGAAGTTTACGGTAATCTGCTTTCATTTATCAAGGTCCATCTTTCTTGTGCGCAGCTTAAATGGGTGATTGGAAAGAGGATGTGGCGGAAATTACCACCCTTGCACTTTTCAAGGTTTTGGTTGTGTTATTAATCTCTTCAGTCCTTCTGGAAATTGGTATTGCCTTTGATTTAACATTTTAGTAGATAGAGGCAGTTGTGGGGACTTGTACTTGGCTTTCCCTAAGGTAATAGTCCTCATGCCATGGGTCAGGGTGAAATTCTGCTGGTTGTTCAGTGTGTGTATCCAATTATATGTTCCCAGACTCGGGGAATAGCCACAGAGTGGGCTAGTATTTGGGGACCCACGGGGCACACTGTGAAGTGAAACAGCTAAGACTCATTTGATTTTTGGATCACCATAACCCTTTACACCGACCAGTGTACCATTGTGGCGTTTGAGTGCCTAGGAATTCATGTCAGTTCAGAGTCACTATGTAGTATTCTCCCCAAATTCTGATTATCTCCTTTTCCCCAGAGCACAGTCATCCTGGCAAATGGCTGAAGTGCTTTTGGAGGACACTAGGAGGAAAAATTACAGTGCAACATTTTGGTTGCCTAGCAGGGTTCTTCATTAAGGAGACCTGGCCTTCCCTCCATTCAAGGGTCTGCAGGGTATGAATTGGCTTTCATAGAGGAATGAATCTAGTGGCCATGACTGACTTTGAAAAAGTCAAACCCAAAGTTTTTTAGTTTAACTGGATCAGGGAAGACTTTAGTCACCTGCCCTTCTATATCATTTCTAGAGACATCAACGGTCTCTGTTGTCTATTACAGCAACTGTGCCAGTTATCTTCCTCTACAATATACCAGGGAAATTTTGGCACTTCAGCCATGAGTGAGTCACCTTGTGGTCCAGATCTCTGTCAACCAGCCAAGTGAAAGGTGAGAAGCCACTCCCAGCCCCTTAAACTAACACTTGAATCTTCTGAGTGGTCCATATCAACAAATTTGACTTGATCTGATGTTATTTTCCTTCCAGTCTCATCCCACACCACTAGGAGCCATTCCACATGTTTCCCAGATTATCATCCACATAAATTGGCAAAATCATGCAATTTCTTTGGTGTACATCATACTCCCTTATGGATCATACTCTGGGCCTCATCCTCTGGGGTCTATGGACTTGAGTCTGGCTAAAAATTTAGAAGCATGGGGAGATGGGTAAAACAGGGCTGGAGGGATTCTCATCCTTTGGACTCCTCTCCTGTCCAAAGGACTTCAGTCTCTTGCAAGGCACCTACCTCAGGGGGAGTCACTGTAGTTTCTTTGGCCAAGATGAATAAACTCCTTATTTATGGGTAGAAGTACTAGAAAAGAGGGTTAACAGAACCGAGGAGCTGAAATCTATCCATATGCCTCTGTCCCAATTTTTAGGGCCCCACTTCCTGATGTGGTCATCTGGGTATTGAGCAGTAGGGCCCCACTCCAGTCTAAGTGGAAGCTCTGGGTTCAGGGTCTAAGGATGGTCACAGGCCTGCTTACCTTTATGTCTTGCCATCCAAGGTCTTTGTAGGACTTTGTCTCCGATTCTGGGTGCCCACATGAAAATATCTATAATATTTGCTTCAACTTTGAAAAGTGCTTTCACACATAAATATTTCCTCATTAAATTCTCACAGGAACTGAAGCCAAGAGAGGTCTGACTGGTCTAAATCATCTCTGAAAGAAGCAAGGTAGCATGAGTGTCCTGAGGCAAGGATTCAGGATCAGTTTTACCTTCAGACAAGAAGATTTTTGTTAAGGGCTGAGAATCATGATGCTGTTTTTAATTATCTCCTTGGCAATGTGGACAGAAATGTGCAGAACTGGGAACCAATCATGTTAATTACTTTTCACTTCAGCTACTTGGAAACCAATCATGCTTTGACAGAAACCCAGGAGCTCCTTGAGTGGTTGGGTTTCCTGAGGAGCTCTTTGAAAATATCCATATTTAGGAGGACGGTTATCATATTTTCAGGCAAAAATTTAGGGTGGGAAGGTGTAGAATGCTTTGTGGGTTTTTGCTATCTACTCCTCCAGTTATGAGCTATTATTCTAGTCTTGAGACTCAACATAATGCCTGGAGATAATTATTCTAATAATAATAAATTTTGGCAGGTGAGGGGGCTTATGTAGTTATAATGATACACAAATATTGGTTGAACATCTTAAAAAATAGACTTAAATCTTATGTTGACATTAATTCAGGAGATGGTAAATTTTGGTGCTTTTAATTTATAGGTCCTTCTGGACTCTGTGCAACAAAACTGTGTCCATATTCAATCAGGTGATGTAGAGGAATCCTGGACTGTTGATCTTGTTACTGTAGTTTCTCCTCAAGGAATGTCTTGGCTCTTTTCCACTAAACAGTCATTTTCTACAATGGAAATGCTGATGAAGTACTTGCATCACAGGTGTGCAGGAAGGGGAGAGGCAAAGTGGCCAAATCTTTTGGACTTCTTCCTCTTCTGCTATTACCATTCTTTTGCATTGATAGCATACAAAACAGCTAAATCAATCCCCCAAATCAGACACTAGAATAAAATGGCCTCCAAATTCGAGATCTTGGAGGAAGACAGTAGTATTTACATATGTAATCACTGTGTCCCTTCTTGAGTTCAGAGAAGTTGAAAAATTGGTTAATTCATTTTAAGAAGATGGGCTCAGCTCTTTTTCATAGGTCAGCAGAATGCCAAATGTTTTCAGCTGGATAATGTTGTTTTATAACAAATTTAATATGTATTCCGGTTTTCTAAAGGCAAGAATCTCTTCTGCTTGATATCTCCTAAGTAATATAGTTTCTAGCACATAATAAATGCTCAGTAAGTATTTGCAGTTGAGGGTGAGGAAGGACTTCACCACAATCAGACAGGAGGCTTCCAACCTAATCACAGAAGTTATGACACACTTAGTTATTGGAACCTACTATAATATTTAAAGAATCCATTTCTGAAACACAGAAAAGGCTAATACAAGTATCTTGAGCTAATACAAGTATCTTCCCCTGGAAATGCATTTTTATCCTCTATTAAAATCTATAAAATTCTGTAAAGAAGGGAGGGTAAAAATAAGAAATTAATAAACAAGTGTTTATTGAATACTTACAACATTCTGAGTATCATGCTTGAAATCATTAGAATACTCAGAATAAGGGATGATCTATGCTTTCAAGGTACTCATGGTCCATTTGGGGAGAGATTAACCTGTGGAACCACAGTAAATGGTTCTGTAGGAGTAGATGGTGTGGAGAAAGTGGAGAAAGTGTAAGGTGACTAAGAACATTGGAGCAGGAGGGGAAGGTTTCTAGGAGGGCAGGATGCTGAGGCAGGTCCTCGGACAAAGGGTAGAATTTACAAGAGGAACGTAGAGGGAGACTAAGAGGGTGAGGCAGGATTCCCTGAGCTGACTGGCATCAGTCGTCCTGCACCACTTCACAAATAGAAATGATACAGGTTTATGATAGGTGTGTCCATGGAGACACCTCTCATTTCCGGATTTTCCCCAAACAACAGGCCCACTTAAGTCCAGGCCAAGTCTTGACTGCAGCAGGCACATCTCACGATTTCCCCTGTGTCCCTTCTGGCAGTGGTCTTCCTATCCTTAAGTCAGGAGTTCTTCTGTGCTCTGTAGATTTCTTCTCTCCCATGCTGCTGTGCTCTGCCCGTGTGTATGACTAGATTGTTACTTTAATTCCCCAGTGTGTGGTCTAACTCATATGCTGAGAACCTAAATACACGGTCAACCCCTGCCCTGGGAGTCAGGCCTTATTATCCATAATTCTAGTTGCTGGTGGGTTCCTGCTCTAAACTGGAGGGTTCTCTAGGCTGTTCACGTGCTTCCTTGCACACCACTTTCTGGGACTCCAGCTGTGGGGCTCATGCCATCTTCCTGGATTTGTTAGGATCCATCCTTACAAAGGCCAAGTTTACCATCACTCAATGGGTCCTCGATTATTGTGCACATATGAGCCAATAATTGCACACTCTGTGATTTTGCTTCTCCCCACCAACGATTCAGGGAAGCATATGTTATTATTCCCTTAGAGTGGGTTGAATTGTTTCCTCACAAAGATATGGTCACGTCCTTACCCCTGATACTTATGAATGTGACCTTATTTGGAAAATGGGTCTCTAAAGATGTAATCAAATTAAGATGATGTCATAAAGGATTAGGGTAAGATCTAGGTCCAAAGGCTGATGTCTTTATATGAGAAAGGAGAGGTTGATTGAGATACAGAGACACGGAGACCCAGACACGGGGAGAAAGCCGTGTGCCGATGGAGGCAGCGCATGGAACAGTGTGGCTACAGGCTAAGGAACAGCAAGGATTGCCAGCAGTGGTCACCAGAGCTGGAAGAGTCAGGGAAGGATTCTTCCTTGAAGCCTACAGAGGGAGCATGGCTATATAGACATCTTGATTTTGGACTTCCAGCCTCCAGAACTATGAGAGAACACATTTCTGTTGTTTTGATCCTCCCAGTGTGTGGGATTTCATACTGAAAGCCCTGGGAAAATCACATGACTGCTTTTGACAGATATGGAAAGAAGAGCTCTGAGAGAATCAGTGACCTGCCCAAGGGCATGCTGATCTAAGTGGCAGAAGTGAAACAAGGAGGCTCACTTCTTGCTGCAAAGCCTGGGCTCTCTCCTGCAGACCTCAGCTAGGAGCCAGCAGCCTCCTGTTTACACACCCTGGGCCGCCCTGCTAAAGGTACTGTTCTTCCACTGTCTTCCAGGACGCTTTCTTTCCGAAACTCAGTTCGCAACATGGGCACTGATACAGTATTTTGAAAAACATCCCTATGGAGAGTGCCTCACACACAACGTGTCATTCTTTTAAAACTAGAAGAGAGTTCAAAATCCCAGCCCATGTAAGCAAACACACATGTCTGAGGCTTCAGACAGGCCTTGCCAGCAGTTAGAATCATCCAAATGGTACATGTTCTTTTGGGTCATTGTACTAGAATATAAAAATAGCTTTAATTTGGAGAGTGTTGACCCTTTTTCGTGGAGGTTCATAACAGATTCAGTATGTCACAGTGAAGGCTCTTTTTAAAAATTCTTCTCCCAGGGGCGCCTGAGTGGCTCAGGGGGTTAAAACCTCTGCCTTATGGCTCGGGTCATGATTCCAGGGTCCTGGGATGGAGCCCCGCATGGGCTCTGTGCTTGGTAGTGAGTCTGCTTCCCCCACCCTGACTGCCTGCCTCTCTGCCTACTTGTGATCCCTGTCTGTCAAATAAATCAGTAAAAAATCTTAAAAAAAATTCTTTCTCCTTTCTCAGGGTTGCTGGGACTTAGCTCAGTACAACAGAAATTAGGTCAAAGTTTGGTCTCTGAGGTAAAAGTCAAAGCTTGTGTCTGCCCTGGATGGGGGGTGGTGGTGGAGGGGTTGCTCTAGCTCCCAGGGTCCTGTGGGTGTTTTCAGTGGGTTCGGGAAGGGCTCATCCAGCCAGAGCCAGTCTGCCACCCCAGCTGCTGTGATGGCTGCTGGCTTGACTTTACCACAGAAAGGACAGATGCTCTGTCCCCAGCCAACTAGCAAACCCTCGTGTGTGCCAAGTGGCCAGGAGACAGCAGCTGCGGCTTCTGATTCCAAGGATTTAGGATCTCAGTGAGGAGTCACGACTCATTTCCTCAGCACAAGGGAGGCCGCTGGGCTTCAGGCTTGGGATGCTGGAGGGCTTCCGGGAAGGATGTGACTCTGTGGCTTGAGGTTGACAAGGGAGCCTTTGTGAAGAGGAAGGTGGAGCAGGGCCTCGAGGGAGGACAGCATCGGAGGAAGCCAGAGGAGAAAGGAGGGAACAGATTCTCCATGAGGTGACCCAGAGCTGGAATGCTGAGGAAACCAGCAGTGGGAAGACGTGGTTGAGAGATCGTGGAGACTGACATGCCTGCTGATTGTGCAAGTCTGATGGAGGAGCAGCTGGGGTGCTGGCAGCTACTTCTTCCCAATTTCTTTAAGGGCGGCCCTGGAGCAACTCTGGGGTTGGAGGTGGTGGTAAAGGAGTTGGGGATATGGAGTGAGTCCATAAACATAGGCAATGGCATAAGCTTCACTGAGGCTCTGGGAAGGACGCTGGTGGAGGTATCTCACTGGGTTTTTGTTCTACTTGCTCTCACTGAATTGTTATTTATTTATTTGTCTTGCTTTGCTATGTTAAATGCTTAAGTATTCCAGTTACTAGAGCTGGGAAGTGCCACTGAAAGCCCTTGTGGGGATTTGGGTTCATGGTCCTTTGGAAGGGTTTGTCCAAAGCAGACACACTCACTAATCTTATGCTTATGTCTTCCATGTCTGTACAAAATCAGGAATACATGAAGCACTGACATTATCAGCCAGCTTGAGCCTCTGGCAGAAAACGACGAAAGGCTTCCAAATTCTCTATTAATGGTGACATTGTTGAAACTCACTCCTGCATTTGGTAGGCTGGCCGCCCTTCCTTTGACTCATGCTTGCTCCCCACTGCCTTTTCTCTGGATTGATTGGAGCCATGGGAGAAATGACCTTCCTGCAATTCAGCTGCCGAGAACCCACCAAGAAGCAAAAATGCACCAGCAGATGCTTGTTTCCTGAAGCTGTTGAGATTCTGATCTTTGCTGTCCATGTCCTCATCACTCTAGCAGTCACTCCTGTCACTTGGGGCTTGGCCTTCCAATGCCCCTTTTCTCTCCCAGTCTTCATTCTCCCTTGAGGCAGTCCTTGGAGGAGCTGGGCATGAGTCTGTCGTGGTAGTTCATGGGAACGTGGGGCATGAGAATGAGCTCTGCAACTCCAGCTCTGCCCTTACTTTGGGGTTTCCAACTCCAGCTCTGCCACTTACTTTGTGACCTGAATCTCTCTCAGCCTGTTTCTGCTTCTGTAAGAATACGCACAGGTATGGAGTTGGTTTAAAGCTTAAATAAGCTTCTGTCTGATGTTCAGCTGGGGCTACTTGACCCCAATGCTAGCTTCTCCTTGCTGCATATTCAGTGTCTTGGAAGTTGAGGTCCTTAATCAGGTATCCTCCTGGGACCATCTTGGATCTGCTGCCTGGCATCTTAGCGAGTATCTGAGTCAAAGATGACTGCTGAGATGAACTAAGAGAACCAGTTTCTTTCCCTGGTGTGTTTGCTGATTGGTACTCCATCTTGTGAAGGTTAATTCTGCTTTGGGTTTTAGTTGCCTCATTCAGTCCACTCCTTGCTTGCTCCTAGCTTTCTGATCAGAAGAAGGAAGAAAGAGAAAGCCTCCCCCCACCTAAGAAAGTGTTTATACTTTCCTTTCCATTTCAGATTCTGCCCTCTCAGTCATCCTAAATGTTTATTTAACGATGCTCCAAGACCTTTTAAGCTTCCTTGGTTTAATGTTTGCTAAACACCCTGTCACTTCCACTTCTACTGATAATTTCCTGCTTGCTGCAAAACTGCCCTGGGTTACGCACTGTCTGGAAACTCTTAAAAGAATGACTAAAGGCTCAGGCCCTCAGCAATGGGCTTCCCACAATTGTGTGGGTGCCCATGAGGTTAGGGTGTTCTCTGGGGCAGAGAAAAAAGAAGGATGGTGAAGTTGGAAACTCATTCGGAAGTTCTGAAGATTTTTGGGAAAAGTTTCAAATAGATGATGACAATTGTCAGAATCCTAGGCAGCAGCACTCTGGTTCATCCCAGATGGCCTCAGGCCCTTGGTTTGGCCTAAATCCTAGCCCAGAGTTTCTTCAACATGAGCAAGGGAGTGAAGCGCATGACCAAACTCCACGTGGTGGTTTAGTGCAATTCTGGGTACACAAACTACATAGTGCAGAGTAGCAGAAGCTGGCTCTTTCTCAGGCCACAGGCTGAATGTTCAACTACACCCCAAGCTCAGCTTACCTTCTGTGTGATCTCTTTTTTCTCCCTAGTGGCCATAAATAGACAGCTCTAAAAGATGGACTTCTGGCCACCATGGAGATAGGAAGTTGGACTGTCCTACCCAGTGTGGTTGCACAGGTTGTACACTGAGCAACTCTAGGGGACTAAGCCATATTGCAGTCTATATGAATGGCATTCTCTACAGTGGTGCAGTGACACATATTAGCTATAGATCCAGAAGCAGGCTGGGAAGTTCTGTGTCAAAGAACTGGGGCAAGACTGAAGACCCTGTCCTCACAGTCAAAACAAGAGATCGCCTTATAATGCCAGCCTCAAAAACCTTCTGCTCAGTGCAGCAATTCCAAATGGGAAAGCTGCCAAGAAGTTCACAGTAACCTGGGATTGTAGGGACTTCAGTATGGAGTCCATTCATTCACAAGAATTATATTTTGAAAAATCAAAGAATTTTTTCCACTTCAAATCTTTTAGTCCAGGGGAAGTTACCAAACTGTTGAACACTGTCTCTCTCTGGGTTGTCAGTGTTGCCATTGGCCACGTTCACCAGAGCAAACATTTGAGTATTTGAGATGAGCTGCAGGCCATGTGGGAGCTTCTGTCCAAAGACCTCAGCTAGTTTTAGGGGAGAAGGGCCTCCATGTTTGTTAGCTTTGCCCTCGGGACCCTTTGCTCCCCAGTTTGAGCCTTTGGAGATCTGTCTTGCCCTGGTGAGGCTGAGGCTTCTCTGGGAATTGACTACCGCTGGGCTTCTTTCTGCTTTGAGCCTTTCTGTCAAGCTCCTACTCTCAGTCCGAGAGCAAATTGCTGAAGGACAAGAGCAACGGGCACGTCCTGTTTCTATTCAGCTCGTCAGTGAGCAAAGCCATCTGCTCCCAATTACAGCGCTGGAGGCTGAGCGAGGGATTGACAGAGCTGACTCCTGAGCTGATACGTAAATCCCGACTTCCCCAGAAAACCATTACTCATCTCCTTATCAGCCCGGAGGAGCTGCCATTGATGTTGGACGGTGACTTGCAGCCACTAGACGCAGACCCTGCAAAGCAAAAACAGAAGAGATAGTTCTCAATTCTGACTTGTGAGGCTCATTCTGAAACCAGTGAGGATTTAGTGTTCAGAACAACGGAGCAAGAGGCCAGCAGCCCAACCCAGTATTTCTTGTGGCTTCAGCATGCCATAGGGATACTGGTGAGGCCAAGATGTCGTACCATTTCAGAGCAAAGAAAGGTGCTCCTACGTGTTGGAGCCTTACAATGCTGTTGGAGTCTGAGAGTGACTGAGACTCTTGGCCTGGAAGATTTTAGAAGTGAGTGCCTTTTCTTATTTTCCTGGGTTAGAAGGTCTTGACCCTTTTCTGTTCTTTGGAGAATGGTATCCAAATTTCTCCCTTGGTGGCCTGAAAGCTTGTCATGGGGCAGTTAGCAATCTTCTTTTCTTTTCCTGTTTGTTGTATCAGAGATGAATCTTAGAGCTTTTCCTATAAATGCCCTGGGCCTGGACCCGAAGAAACTGGGGTCTAGGATGTGGAGTGATGCATTCAGGTTCACGTGGCTAGTGAAGGAAGAGTTGGACTTTGAAACCTGATCTCCTCACGTTTAGTCCAGGGTTCTTTCCATCCCACCAAACTGCCACTTTCTGGATGTTTCCATCTCAATCAGCGCCAAGAAGGAGGTGGGGACTCCACCATGGGAGCCCTGGAAAAGTATCTCAAATTCCCCATCCTTCCCGTGCACAAACACACATAGACATGGCACGAACACACAGCAGATCTGAATGGAAGGTAAAGCTAAAAACCGAAATCCTGCCACCCATGCCTGGCCTGTTCAATCAAAATGCTCCAAGGTGAGACCCAGCTCTATAGGGATTCTGAAGTATAGCCAGCCTGGAGATCCATGGTTCGAAGAATGCTTTCTGGAAGACCTCAAGGACAGCAGTGAGGATCTGGTGGAGGGTGAGAGGCAAAAATGGGGCTTCTGTAGGGTGGTTGGAGCAGAAACTCTCTGCTTTTCAGTTCTTTTGAGGGAGGACAGCTGATGATAGGGAGAGAGCAGGTGGAAGTAGGTGAGACCTGCTATCTTTGCTATGCAAGTGTTCGAGGACAAGAAACCTTGTATGCCCAGTCCTTGCTTACTGCTGTGGACACAAGTAGCCTCCCCAACTATCACTGAATGAATGATTGTAGGGCACTGGGATGGCTCAGTGGACTAATCATCTGACTCTTATTTTCGGCTCAGATCATGATCTTAGGGTCGTAAGACCAAGCCCATTGCTGGGCTCCCCTCTGAATGCTGGAGCCTGCTTCAGATTCTCTCCCTCTGCCCCTCCCTCCCTGCCCCCTACTCACGCACACTCGCTTTCTCTGTCTCTTTCAAAGAAAAAAAAATGAATGGTTGCTGCTGGAGGTTGTGTCTTGTATGGCTAGGAAAGGTCTCTAGCATGCTTTATGGACGCTGCACATTCAATCCCAAAAGGTTTAGCTGATTTTAACAGACACTCAGGAGGCTCCTCTGTCGAGTGTAGTCTGGGCACTAGGGACCTCACACACCTAGGGAGCTGAGAGCTCTGTCCTTGAGACTCCTAGCCTGGAGAGGGAAAAAGGCTCACACAGCCAGGGCCCATGGAAGAATGGAGAACTGGCTCCAGAGGTACTGGACTCTGATTTATAAGAACAAACTCAAATTTCAACTGTGCTTCAAATAGTTTTATTAGGAAGAGAACTATCATGTAGGTCTAACTATGTGTGTGTGTGCACACATGTGCAAGTGTGTGTTTAACAGTGCATGTTCTTAGGCAGCCTGGAGCATTCGTTCACTTTTGTTGACCTTTTAGTGCTGATTAGTATTTTCAGAGTGATGAGCTCATCATTAGAAATGAAGGGCTCTGTAGAACAAGAAGGCAGCTGTGGCCAAAACTTTGTCAGTCCATCCATCCATCCATCCATCCATCCATCCATCCACCCATCCATCCATCCAAGGCTGTTACTAATATTTGCCAGAGGCAGAGAAAATGGGTGAGTACTTAGCTTCTCAAGCAGGTGACTCACTGAAATGGAGGAAAAAACAGTTTGGAAGCAAATCCCTGAGATGGGGAGCCCTGCAGGGGAGGTTAGCACAATCTCAGAGCTTTGGCAAAAGTGCAGCTCAGTAATGTTGAGAACGGTTACCTTTTGGCCTCAGGGCAGCGGAAGGAGAGCTGATGGCGACTTTGAGTACACGGGAATAACAACCAAGTCCCAGGGCATTCTGTGTCTAAAGCAAGCGATGCAAAAGTTTAGCCAGAGGGAGGCTGAGACCTGGAGCAAACAAATGACTTTGCTTTATAAGAATTGCAAAGAATTTTGCTCTCTGAAGTTGGAAAGATGGTTTTTGGCTGAACAAACGATACTTTAGGCACCTGATAAGTGTGATTCCTTTCTAGAGGACTAAACTCCCCTGCAGACCCTGGGGAATGGCCCGTCCACAGGCCACCACAGGAAGCATCATAAACCTTGCCAAAGGCCCCAGGCTCCTTGGTGGGTGTGTGCCTATACATGGTTTGTCCTCAGCGAGCACCGTCTCCCCATCTCCCCGGCAGACCCGGAGCTCTCCTTGCCGACACTAGGAGCACCTCTCCTGCCTGCCAGAGCCCTGCGCCTGTCATGGCCATGATCAAATAACTCCTGACGTTTGAATAATCCCTTTACAGTTTACAGAGAGTTTATCCTCCACCACCCCCCAGCCTCTCCCAGCAGCCCTGAGCAAAGGGGCCTGTTAATTACACAGAGTCAACACATGTTTATGAAGAACTGACCGTCAGTGGGGGCCAGCCCCAGCTAACGGGGTTCCTTCCTTTGAGAACAAGAGAGGAGTCTCTCTGAGCAGTGCCTCGGGGGGATTTCCCCCGAGCAGGTTCCCAGCTCCTCGCAGGGCGCCTGGCATCTGGTGGGTGCTTGATGAAGCGATGAATGAGTGGGAACTGTAAGGTCAGCTCTTAGGTTCTCCCGGGGAGGAAGAGGGGAGGGGCGGAGAAAAGATTGGGCCAGTTTGCCTGCGGTCACGCAGCAAGGGCTTGATAGAGGTAGGCCCTCCTGCCTCCAGGTCCCATCTCTCCCCTCTCTACAGGCCTCTCGTGAGCAGCCTGTAAGAAAGCCGGGCCTGGGCCTTGTGGCTGCAGGAAGCTCTGCCCTCTCGCCCCAGAGTAGCTCCAGGGAAGAGGGGGCCTGAAGCACCAGGGCACTGGGGGAGCCGGGATGTCCTGGGAACTCGGAATCTCTTCCAGAACAACTCAGCCAGAGAGAGACATCCCAGCCCAGAGCCGCCTTTCTGAGGGATGCTGCCAGCGGACAGGCCCAGAGCTGCTCAGGCTCGCTCTTCCCTTGGGAAGCAGCCTTGACAGGACTGGGGAAGGGGCCCTGCTGCCCACCTTCCAGGTCCTCAGGCCTTGGGATACTCAGGGGAACAGCGAGAGTGTGTCTTGAGGTGAGGATCTTCATGGGATGACTTCTCTACCGGCCAAAGAGCTTTTGGGGGAGGCTGCAGGTCCAGGGACAGCTGCAGTGTTGCCTGGCCCCTCGGTCTGTGTTTGTGGGAAGCTCTGCAGAGCAGTCCTGAGGCAAGAGAATGTGATGACTAAGGGGGACATGTCCTGGCAGCCGGGCAGGCAGGCCTGGCACGGGCCGGGCTTCTTGCTGATACAGCACAGGCTCCCAGCTCAGGCTGGCCGTGGCCCCTGAGAGGAAGGAGGTACAGGCTCCTCATGGGTGTGCCCCCAGGGGCTTCCTCTGCTCGCTCAGAAGGGGCAGCACACACACGTACCTCTTCCTGTGGCAGTGGCTAGAAAGGCAGTGAAGCAGAAAGCCAAGGGATGGAGGTACCCGCTGGCAGGACAACAAGTCAGCGCCCAGAGGGGACCACACCTGACTTCGGGGCCGTTCTATGCTCTACAAGTTTTGGAAGGACTCTAAGCTACAGCTTTCTCACCTGTACTGGGAATATAAAGATACCCGCCACTTCGCTTCTTCCATCACAGGGCTGCTGTGAAGATCGAGGGAGGTCTTTTTTGACCTCATTGACATACTGGGAAGTGCTGCATGACGTAAGGGGTTTCACACTTCTGGCCGGCAGCAGGGGCAGGCAACACGCGGGCCAGAGGTATGACTCACTTTGAGTGTGGTCAAGTTCACTGCCGTCTTAGACTTAAAACTCATCTTGGGTCTTCTCTAGAGTTTTTCTAGAATTCCTTCATGACTGCTTTGTTCACCCCTCTGACATGTTATGCCTGGCACCCTTACCTCGTCCCCAGCCCTGTGCTGCCCTGGACTCTGGAGATAAGTCGCCCTGCCCCATCAGTTCCTGGCATGTGGCTTCAAACAGAACTCTGGCCTCTGTGGGGTTTCAGCTTTCTCTTCCTATGATCGAGGATGTTGCTCACGCTGCTTGCTTCAGGGGACTGAAGCGAGATACCGTAGGAGAATGTGCTGGAAAGCTGTACGGATGTTTTTCTCATTGCCCTTGAAGGTCATGATGGTCACTATTCCTCAAACCAGAGCGGGATGCGCAGCAACCATTTCTGTGAACCACTGGCTACTTTCTCTTCCTGCTTTTCTCTTCATCTTCCCTTCCCTGTCCCCTGGGTGGGTCCAGGGGCACTGAGCGGCAACCTCATTTTTCAGTAGCTCAGAGTTAGGGCATAAGGTAGGGGGTCCTCCTGCTTTCCCAGGTCTTCCCAGCTGCCCTGGGTTATCTTGTGGGGCAGCACCCGTTAATACACACAGGAGCTCCCAACAATCAGCTGGGCGTGGGCAGGAGGGCTCCTGACAGAGGCTGAGATGACAGACACTTCCCAAAGAAAATAAGCCCAACTGGGAGGTTGCGCATTCCTATGACCTCCTGCAGCCCGGGGAGAGCAGGCTTTTGTGGAGCTGTTTCCTGCTGATCACTGACCTCCCTCCTAAAGATTCCTGAGAGGTTGGCCACATCTTAGCTGACATTAAGGAAAAATTCTTTAAAAGAAAAATGAGAAAGAAAAAGGCAAAGGTCTTCATCAAGGAGCTGTTCCTCTGGAACGGTATGCACCTCTTTTGCAGGAGATTTTAGAAGATGGTGGGACACACAATGCTACAAAACCGGACGTCAGCTGACACATCTCTGGGCAGAGATGGAAAGTTCTGGGTGTGAGGTGTTCAGTACACAGAACACTTGTATTAGACTGTGAATTACAGAATCACATAACCATTGTCTAGTGGAACGGGGTAGGGAGGGGGCCACCAGATTTTTTAACACTCATTTTGCCTCATAGGAGACCTATACTCTGGTTCTGTGCTATCCACCATCCTAGTCACTAGCCGTAGGCAACTAGTTAAGTTTCAACTACTTGACAAGAAATAAATGAAAAGTCTGTTCCTTGGGCACACTTGCTCCATGTCAAGTGCTCCCCAACCACATCTGGCCAGCAGCTACCGTCCTGAAGAACAGGTGTAAAGCATTTCTACCACCACCCACGTGTCTGTTGGACACTGTGGCTCTCATCTGCCCAGACATTCTTCTCTTTGGGGGTGGGAAGCCACAGAGGAAATGAGAAGAGTTATTTAAGAAATGTGAAGAGGAAGAACAACTTAATATTCAGCTGTCGACATTCAGAATCTGATCCTTCAACAATAAAATAGCTGTGCAAGCCAGGCTATTGTCCTGAAGAACAGATTTCCATCTCTCTTTACCGCCCCCTTTAACATTTCAGCAATGGAGCTTGGACAACTCAGATCGGAAATTTCTCCACAGCATAGAGGAGAGCCAGGCTTTAGCGGGAGTCAGAGGAAAAGTGGGTGTGAAGTGGGAGAAGCGAAACACAAACCAGAGCATATATTTTCTGAAGCACAGGCGGGTGTGTGTTCTGCCTGAAGAATAGGGGCAGGAGAAGAAGAAAAAGGAAGAATCTGGGCCTGTGTCTGCGAACTATCCTTTCCAGACCAGGGCTGGTAAGGCTCAGGGAGCTAGGCAAGATGAGGGCCACACCGAAAGCGGAGTTTGCCACACATTGGCCTGGTACACAGCCACACTAACCTGTGGCACAAAGTGGCCTTAGAAGACTCTGTGGGCTTGCCTTCTAATGCTGCCTTTCATCATTGTGTGGTATAGATACTGTGTTGATGGGATTCCCCATGACAGGTGGAATGATCTACTGGAGAGGCTGGTGTTGGACTTCCAGGGCACTGGAACCCACCAGATGGGTGGGTAAAGACTCAGCATCTCTAGCCAGTGGTCAAGGCCACTGGGCCAAGGCCAAGGTGGTCTGAGGTAGAGAACTCAATTCTGATGACGATAAGTGAGACGAACCTGAGAGAGGCTTACACTGCGGGCTTCTAGTGGGTAGACAGAGGAGAGTACACAGACACTGGAGGAGGTTGAGAATACCAAACCCAAGACCTCTGATCCACTCTTGATGACACAGGTTGAGCAAGTGCCCTTCTTCTCATGAACCCAAAGAACATTTTAAAAGAAGAAACAGGAGGAGGAAAATTTTGTCTTAGTAACTGAGAATTTTTATCCAAATGAGTTTGTGTGTTTCCTAAAAAAGCTCTTTGCATGACTGGATTAGAGTAAGTTTAAACTGGATTTAGTTAATATTTGCTTGTTAACCAGTGGGTGGAGACTGCTGAAGGGAAAGCTCAGATTAGTGATTGGCAAAGTAGAAATGTTACATTTTCTTTGTCTGTCTGGATCATGATGGGAGTTGTGATCCCATGTATGAGCAAAACCTGAGTTAATGATCAAGAATCAATACCTCACAGGAGTCCAGACATGATAGGATTAGAGCAATGTGAGACCCAGAGAAGAGGACCCAACTGGATGATCATGAGGAGGACCTCTGCCATATTGGTTCAGACTTATCCCTTTTGTCCGAGAGAGGAGGAAATGAGACTGGTGTCAGAGCCTTCTGGATAAGTCATGACCTTTGTGGTTAGTTATATCGTGTCATATCAGGTCAGATACTGCAAGTGACACAAAATCCAACTGAAGTTAGCAAAAAGGAGTTCTCTGCTTCATGTAATTGAGAGTGTATAATATTCTGTTCCAGCTTCAGCTATAGCAAGATCAGTGCTCAACTGAGGTCATTACATCTCAGTCTAAACTCTTGTCTCTGCTGTCCTTCATCAGGCTTCACTGCCAGGTAATTCCATGATTGCAATATGGCTGCCAGTGGTTCCACAGGATCAGCTCATGTCCTTTCCCCAGAGTCGCATGAACTGTCTCATTGCTTTTCATTGATGCTGATTGTATCTGACATGCATCTCTCATTCGTTTGCTGTGACCAGAAGAATTCCATGCTCTAACTGGCCTGGCTCACCTCACATGTCCACCTGGAGGCACAGGTGGAGTTAAACACACCCATGACACATGGACAAGTCTGGGAGGGAGAAAGGATGCTGAGCAGTCAAAAAGCTGTGAAGTAAACTGTATTTGGTAATTGTTATACAAGGCAAAGGATTCAATCGTTCTCAAGAGGTTATACTGTTATCATCAAAAGGACTTACCAGGTAGATGTCTACCTGAACTGACTTGACTTATTCAGTATCATGGTCAATGTTCTGATGTTCAGAGTGGGCTGAAGGGCATGGCCTCTTACAGAATGTGTCAGAGCACACTGTGTATTTCGAAGGCATGCCTCACACACCAGTTCTGAGTCCATGGGAAATGTTGTGGTCAAAGGGTCATTAATGACTAACCTCCTGTTTTATTCTGGTTGCGCCTCTAAAGCCCAGACCATTGGTGCCTGGTGGAATTTGCCCTTGGGTCACAGGACACTTTAAGATATTGTTAAGGAGGTTGTGCATATTTACATAAGCTTTCAAGGTGAAATATTTTTAGTGTTTTTCTTGTGGCTGCCACTTGTTTTTCTTTGTCTTTCTTTTCATTTACTACCATTGACTCAAAGCTCTTAAGCCTATAGAGCACATAAGACCAAAGAGACTCCTAACTGGAAGGAGTGTAGCAATGGAGGCCTGGAGAGTATTCTAGGGCTCTGGCCAAAGGACATTAGATAGTCCATCAAGGTTCCCATTATTGTGTTCCCGCAGACCTCGGTTATAGGGGCAATAGTGGACTGAATGTTATTCTCAAAAATTCATGTCCACCTAAAACCTTAGAATGTGACTTTATTTGGATATAGAGTCTTTACAGATATAAATAGTTAAGGTGAAGTCATACTGGATGACAATGGGCCCTAAATCCAATGACTGGTGTCCTTAGAAGAAGAGAGGTCAAAAGAGACACACGGAGGGAAGAAGGCCATAAAGTTGGAGGCAGAGATTGAAGCTACCAGCCAGGGAATGCCAAGGAATGCTGAGAGCCTCTGGGAGCTGGAGGAGATCAGAAAGGAGTCTTCCCTAGAGCCTCTGGAGGGAACATGCCCCTGTTAATCCTTGATTTCAGGCTTCTAACCCCTATAACTGAGAGAACCAATTTCTGTTGTTTTAAGCCACCTGGTTTATTGTAAATTGTTATAACAGACCTGGGAAACAAATACAGGGGCTTTTAAAGAAATCTAAGATTGGGTTTGAGAGTGGACATACTGACATAGATAAAGGTGCCCTTGGAAGTTTCTCAACAAGGCCCATTTGAAGGATTAATTTTTGCTTCAAGAAAAGGTTAGCCTGTCCACACCACATTCCTCTATAAGGCCACCACATTTGGCTCTGCAATTGCCTAGCTCAGGGGCTGAGAAGGGACAGGAATCTTTCCTGTGCTCTATCAGCAAAGCCCTGTGTGCCAGTGCAAAAATATACTCTGGAGAAAAGGGTTTTCTTTTTTTTGCTGCTCTGTCTGTTCTTCAGTCTCAGGGATGTGGGGCTGAGGTTGACCAGATAGGGCATCACTAACTCACTCACACGAGGGCACCAGAGAGACAACAGTGGCCCTGGTCTGGCTCCATACAAAGCCTGACATTGTCCCACTTCGGGCAGAATCCTCCATGCTTTCCATGAGCACACTCCCCTAATGCGTACACGCTTTCAATATTCAGTCAATCCCCATTATTTGTGGAGTCTGTGTTTGTGAATTCGTCTTCTTCTTAAAACTTATCTGTAACCCCCAAATCAGTACTCATAGTGCTTTTGCAGTCATTCACGGACATGCCAACAAACATTTAGGTCTTCTGATGTGCCCGTTTCCAGCTGAGTCCGAATAAGATGATCCACTGCCTTTTGGTTTCCTACTGTTTCAAACAAACGTCCTTTTGGTGAACTTTTGAGTGCCATGCTTTTTTTGCATTTTTATGCTTTTTTGTTGGCGATTTTGCTGTTTGAAATGACCTGCCAGGGTAAGGCTCAAGCTCTGTCCAGTGTTCTTCAGGGCAAGAAGAACGTGATGTTCCACCAGAAAAGATACAGGATTGACAAGCTTCATTCAGGAGCAGATTATCGTGCTGTTGGCCATGACTTATGCTCCTGAATCAACCATAAATATTTGTAAAGGTGTCTTTAAATGGAGACAGGCATGGAATGAAGTTCTATATTAATAGGTTGATGAAACTGTGGCTAAACCTGGATTTTTCCTAGGAGCAATGGGTCCATACTCACTCACTGGGTGTTTGTGGAGACTTTATGGAACATAACTGCTATGAATAGCAACAACTAACTCCATATTTTTCATCTACGCCCTGTGAAGAGAATGGAGATGATTGTTAAGCATCACTGCCCCCAAAGTGTTTCTGCCTATGTAACAAAATGAAGAAAGCCCTAGAGTACTGGAGCTCTAGAAAGTTCTAGATGTGAACCTGTAAAGATTATTGCTTTCATTTAGCCAGCATTTGCAGGACACCAGTGAAGGGGGAGGAGGCAAGGCTAGTGTGAGGTAGGGCTTCTCCCTTGAGAGCTGAGTACTTTGTCCACAGCAGCGATTTATTCAGCAACCCTTCTGCCCTCCAAACAAAGCAAGGCAAACAAAAGCAAGATAAACAAAACTAGAAATCCAGCTACAATGGGAGAACAGAAATCAGAGCACAAAAACAAGAAAAGCAGAGGACTGTCTAACAATGGGCATCTCACAGGAAGTGATGACTTGCTATTGACCCAGCTGAGTCATACGGAGCCAGTGGGAAGAAATGTCAGACTGGAAGTAATGGAGAAATCCATTCCCTTCTCTCTTAAAGAGGTATTAGAGTCACTTTCAGTCTTTTAGTTCTCATTAACACCAAACCAAATGAAAACAGCTATAACAAGTCCCAAAAAAGAAGAAAAAGTTAAAGGGTCTCTCCATTCATCATACTACAAAACCAGTTAAAAAGTGACTGTGCAACACAAACACAGTGACCTGACTTAAAGAAACAAACAGTAATACACCTTCCAGTAATTTGGAATTTGGATAATTTTAAAGAGGTCAACATTGAAGTTCACCCTGGAACTTACCTGGAGAAATTTCACCTTAAGAAATGACTCATTTCACATAAAAAGAAAAAAAAAAAAGAAATGACTCATAATGCAAACTAATATTGGAAAATTATTTACTCCAGGGGAATGTTACAACTATGGAAGAGAATAATCTTTTTAAATTAGCCTCAGGCAACTGGGGGCCAACCAACACAGATTTACGGTATTTTTAGTGCTTTCTCATGCAAAGTGATCTGTGGTTTCCCAACTTAAAACTGACCTTTGCCACTGAGTAACCTTGGGTGAGTTACTTCAAGCTCTTGGTGAGTCTGAGTTTCTTTACATGAAAACGTCTAACTTACAGGGTCATGGTAAAAGTCAAGTGACAACTCACAGCAAAGAGCTCTAGCAATTATAAAGGGCTGTGCAAATGGTAGTAATTATAATTATTTCAGCCACCTGAATGTTACCACCTGAATGTTACTTTGGGCTCATTCCCCACCATACTTTTCACTGGCTCTGTGTGTTCCAGCTGAGCCAGAAGATTACCAGATGTTCTGGGTACTCTTTCCTCATTGATTCAAGCTCTTCTCTTACTTCTTCATGTGTCCAAATGCGGCTACCTTTCCCTCACTACCCAAGTCATATTTTGTTGTTTCATTCCAGTCGGATGAAAACTCTCCTTCCTGTGAATTTCTATAGTATGTTGTCTCCACAGTTTAAGTCATGGGACATGCTGTGCCTTCTCTGGCAGCCATTTTGTGTGGAAGTTTTATAGTTTCTACTGATCTGCAGGCTCCTTGGGGGACCGTCGTGGTTGGTCCCCAAGGAGGGGGATGCCTCTTTCCCACACATTACTTAGCCCAGTGACTTCCATGTAGCATGTGCACAACACCTTGTTGAATGTATTAAATATTTTCTAGCCAGCCTCCTTTGCACAGGTTCTGACTTTCAAGGGTTCTTTGAAAAGTATGATCATCCCCAAACACTCAGTTTTGCAGATGTGGTCTGCTCCAAGGATCTGAGGAAGGCTAATCTAGCCTTGAAGTGTAGGTTGGAACCCAGGTACATGTGAACAGCTCTCATGGATTTGGGCTAATAAAGGTCAGAATTACGGCAGTGGAAAACACCAAGGAAGAATTTAATGACAGTCCTTGCAGGAAAGGAATTGCCCCCAATTGTGTGTTTATAAGGGGAGTAATTATCAGAACTTGTTGGTTGACTGCACATGTTACAGATAGTATCTGCTCCCCTCTAACTACCAACACCCTTATTTGTTTTGCTTCCAAAGGAAAAGAATTTATGAAGAAGAAAAAAGCCCCCTCCACCATCTGTCCCTTCAAAAAAAGTGGAGGGTAGATGGGTGTTATGGAATCTTTTTCCTGTCAGCTCTGTGGAGTCAGTTTGATCTTAACAGACAGGGGACTGGAGGTGAGTACTAGTTGCTGATGGAAGTATTTGAGGGAGTGCAAGTCTCTTCAGTAGGGCAGAGCTGCTCTAGTCCCTAACAGGGGTGCTGACTCTTCTCCTGCTTTGCTAGGAGCCAGCCTTCCTGGGAATGGAAATATTGGAAGCATCTGGGGTTGCCCCAGCAGAAGCAATGGGCAGAGGTGAGGTGAGTTACTCTAAGAGGGCTTTTTGGGGGATGAGTGGGAACAGAAGGATGAAGCAGAGGTTGCAAAATGCAGACTGGTTTGAGGCCACCTAAGAAGTGGCCCTGTTGAACTCCCAGAAATGCCAGGGGTACTTTGGGGGCATGGAGTTCCCAGTACAGCTGAGGGATAACTGTGGAGCTGGTGAAATTTTGGGTGCCATCTTACTCTCAAAAGGGATTTGTGCCCAGGGCATGGTAGAAACCTCAGTTATCACTAAGAACTGAGGCACTTGATTAAAATGTTTTCTTTCTTTTGATCATCAAAATTCCAATGGTACAAAATAGCACACAGTGAAAACTCTGCTTTGAATCCTTTTCCCAGACATCATTTCCCATGTGTCTTTAGAGATATTTCATGCATATAAAAGTTTATGATATATTCTCCTCTCCCACTATTTTTAGTGCCGATAACAATAGTGTATGTTATTTATTGTCCTGCACTTTTTTAAAAAAATTAATTTATTTATTTTCAGAAAAACAGTATTCATTATTTTTTCACCACACCCAGTGCTCCATGCAATCTGTGCCCTCTATAATACCCACCACCTGGTACCCCAACCTCCCACTTCCCTCCACTTCAAACCCCTCAGATTGTTTTTCAGAGTCCATAGTCTCTCATGATTCACCTCCCCTTCCAATTTACCCCAACTCCCTTCTCCTCTCTAACACCCCTTGTCCTCCATGATATTTGTTATGCTCCATAAATAAGTGAAACCATATGATAATTGACTCTCTCTGCTTGACTTATTTCACTCAGCATAATCTCTTCCAGTTCCGTCCATGTTGCTACAAAAGTTGGGTATTCATCCTTTCTGATGGAGGCATAATACTCCATAGTGTATATGGACCACATCTTCCTTATCCATTCGTCCGTTGAAGGGCATCTTGGTTCTTGCACTTTTTTTTTCACCTAACATGATACCCCTAGCAGCATAAAGAGTTGCCCTAAAAACGACTCTTCCTGGTGTCTTGTTTGATAGCTGCATAGTATTCCATTATACAGATGGATCACAATTCACTTGAGCAATATTCCGTATTGATGAATGTCCAGGTTTTCTCCCCCAGTACTTTGCTATTATAAGCAGGGCTAGAACGCAAAATCTCGTATAAATATTACCTCACATATATGTGAGAATACATGTGTTTGGCAATTTCTTGCAAATAGAGTTGCTATGTCAGAGGTGTATATAGTTGTAATTTCCATGCATATTGCCAAATTACACTATAGAGAGGTTGTACCAAGTTACTCTCCAACCAATAGCTTGTGGACTTGCCTATTTCCCTGTACCCTTGCTCACAAAGTTGCCAGCAATGTATGTTACCAAAACTTTGTATCTATGACTATCTGAAAGGTAGTAGAGGATGTGGTTTTAAGTTACTTTTCTCTTACTGTGAATGAGATGGAGCACATTTTCTGGTTTTTAAGATCCATTTTTATTTCCTTTCCTATAAACTGTCTATTCATGTCTTTTGCCCATTTTTTGGTTGGTGTTGAGTCTCAGTTTTGGAATGCTTTTTGTGTATTAGGGAAGTCTGAACTGCAAATCTTTCATAAATTTACTGTTTGTTATAGATCATTCTAAATAACAGTAAAACACAATATTGACCTAGCTTAGCTACTTTATTTACCTGAAATGTACACAATTATATTACTTCCTTATTCAAATGCAGAGCATCCTGATAAATAGTGATTTGAAATAGTCAAGAAATGCTTACAGAACACCTGTGTTTGGCACTGAAAGAAATACAAACAAGTAGATTTCAAAACCCATCATTGCATAAGTCAGAAGTGATGGACCAGTGACGTGATTGCAGCTGGGGAGAGGGATGTGGACAGAGGATGAGGGTGAGAATCGCTTTTACTGCAAAGAAGAAAGCACGCATGAAACAGGTATGAGTGTTCAAGAGTTCCTGGGAGGACAGGAGCAGTGATCTGGGGGCTGTGTCAGCTGCAAGGTGGCCTTGGATAGGTCAAGTCAGCAGCAACTGATCAATACTGAGAAGGTACTTAAGGCCCCATGCTTGGAAGGACTAGTTTCTTTACCAGCAAACTGTTTTTGCCTTTTCTGTGACTGGGGTCATACATAAATCTGTGATCTGTTCCCCTGCTACCCCCAGTCCAAACTATTACCCAAAACCCCCAGAATAGGATTCTAGAAGCCCCAAACAAGTAGATCTAAGCCAGCCAAGGTAGGGAATGCAAATTCATGCCATTCTATCTCTCCCTTCAGTTCCTGCCTTAGAATCCAGTCCTCTGTTACAGATGCTAAGACAGGAAAATAAAAACAAAAACAAAAAATGGATTTGTTTTTCTCTAAAGAATAAAACTAGCTGGCAGAGCTCAGGCCTGCTAGGCGTGGTAGAAAAAGATACCAACACTGCTTAAGAAGGCCTGTGCCAAACACAAAACCAAGATGTATTATCTACAGCAGCAGTCGTCATTAACTATTGGGTTTTGACAGCTATAGTAGTTATAACTCAGTAAACAATTTTTTTTGATTAGATAGGTTAGTTAGATCCTTTAGTCTAACCCTGCAGAATTTCTGTGGTCAGACTGAAAATGTTGAAAATCTGCTTTTTTGGTAAGGTCTAGGAATGCCTCTTTCTCAATCCTTTGTTTTTTGTATTTCCTATGTTCCTCAGCTAAGTTTCTCAAATTTGGATACAAATGCAGGTCACATTCCAGCTGCACACATAGAATATTGAAATGGTCAAAGCCATCTTCAGTGAGGTATCAAGATCATTAATATACAAGTTTTGTCTATAGCAATGTGATAATGGCCTACTGATTACCTATTTGTGCCAGATACTAAGTACATTATCTCTAAGTCTCTCAATTGTCCCAAGCAGGTATGATACTGTTTCACAGATGAAGTAATCTGAACTTGGAAAGGTAAAAATAATCACCTGATTTCACACAACTAGTAGGGAACAGAGCTGAGATTTAAACCCAGTTCTGTAAAACTAAGGCCTGAAGAGTTGCTACTACCCACTGCTACAGGCTCCATTTCCAGCTTTCTTTGCTAATCTACAGATTTAGAGCTTTGTAGTATCTCAGGATTGTTTAGTTTTCTAAAACCATGATACTAGGTCTTGATCTAAATGGTAAACATTGTTCTTAAGATGCTGGCAACCTCACAAATGAAAATAATTATCTGTTCAATGAAATTGGAGATCAATTAAACACACACACACACACACACACACCCCTACAATGGATTGCTGAGCCATATGTTAGAGATGACAAATACACTAGAAGTTTGGAGATATATTTGATATCATGAACTGAAATCTCTGGGGAAGGCTTTCTTGAAGGAGGAAATTTCTTATTTTAGACCTCAAAAGATGATTAGGAGTTTTAGACACTAAAATAAAGAAGAGGCTAACTTTGACTTCTGGCAATGTGGTATACTAGATGCCCTAGAAAACCACCCCGCACAATATAACTAAACTTGCTGGATACAAAATTCTTTTGAAGTGCATCACTGGGATTGCAAAAAGGTGACAGTAATTCCTAGAGGCTAAAAACAGGAAGTTGCTGATGCTTTTGGCAGTCTGGATCATCTAGGTCAGAGATTAGCAAACATTTTCTGTAAAGGGCCAGACAGTAAATATTCTTGGCTTTATGAGCCTATGTGGTCTCTGTGGCAACTACTCAACCTTGCCTTTGTAGTGTGAATGCAGCTATAGGCAATACATAAACAAAAGAGTGTAGGAGGATTTCCCTTTCAGTAAGGTGGAACTAGGCCATGGGCCACACTTTGCTTATATCTGATCTAGAGTCTTGAATTTTAATGCCTTTTGTGTATCTTCTGATCTCAGGCCCACACAGGCTGAGAAGATAGAACCAAGACAATACTCATGCATCAAAAGGATTTCCAGGAAAAGGTGGATTAGGAGAATGTGGTCCCTGGTAAAGAAAAACAGACAGGAAAACTTGTTTTATTGGGTTAGACTCTGGGTGGAGAAAAGAAAATATCTCCCTTACAATTTGTTACTAAAGGTATATCTACTCACATGGTATTGGGGTTGAAAATTTATACTACCTGTATTATACAGGAAAGTCCAAGCTACAAAATAAACTTAAAGTGATTCTTGATTGGTAGTGCCTTAGAGCATCTTACCAAAGATGAGTTCATAAGCCAAAACTACAAGCCACATATGGAAACAAGCCACTGTGAGCAAGAGTCAGCAGAAACAACAAATGGTAGAACGATTCTCTTAAGGGTTTGATGCACTATAGTTCTTGGTTACAGAAAACATTTAAAGAGATTTAGAAAGAAACAAAAATGTGAATAGAGGCTATTTCAGGCAAGGGGAGGAATAGAAGTAAAGATTCAATAGTGGGGATGAGAACATGCTGAGGGGAAAGGAGGAAGTAGTCTTAGATAGGATTCATATGAAGGTATTACCAAATAAGAATGAAGCAGTTGTTAAACTCATAGTTCTCATCCAACACTGTATTAGATACTAGTAGTTGAGATGAATAAGAGACACAAGATCTACGTTCAAGGAGATTCCAATCTAGGAGAATGAGGTTAAATAAGTAAATGCCATAAAATATGATAGATACTTTAGTTAAAGAAGGTACAAAATATAGGAGAGGCAAATGAGGAATTTCCTACCTAAGGAAGTCAGAAGCAAGTTCTTAGAGGACCTAATTTTTGAGTCAAGCTCTGGAGGATTTGTAGGAGTCTGGGCTTTGTCCTATAGGAAATGTGGACTACTAAATAGTTTTAAGAAGGGAAGTAAAATGATGAGACTTAACAATTAAAAACAATAATTATGGCTGCAGCCCCCTGAGTAGAATGCAGAGTGAGGAAAGGAGAGCAGGAAGGGCAGAAGTGTCATCTGAAGTCATGAAAAGATACAGAAGTGTAGATGCCTTTGAGAGTGATTTTGGAATTGTGTTCATTTGGGGATAGCAAACACTACCGACACAATTTTAAAGGCATTAATTCCACTGATGACCCTGAAATTCTATACCACCTCCTCCTATGTGGTTTTGGGAGTTCTCATGGTTGTCTTGAAAGTGCTTCTGAATGAGTGTACTCCCTCTGCATGATTTCTCCATGGTGCTTCTGCCACCTGGGCAGAGTGGGAATAGTATGTATGTCTCTTTCTTCTATTTTGGTGTTAAGTGTCCCGAGGGTGTGCTGCTTATTCCCTAACGATTATATAGCTTTTATAGAATGGTTCTTTGTGTTGTTACTTACAGACTCCCTATTCTCCATGAGACTCAGAGAACAGTGGGGAAGAGAGCCACCTCCTAGAGTCCATCCTCACAGTGCCTCTCACCTCTGACAACCTAGATCATTGTGCCTGGTTCCTTCTTCCTTTAGAACATCCTACAAGACCTAAGGCAGGGATGTGAGGGAGCAGATAGGTTTGGTTCTCCCAGGGTGATACTTAACCCCCACGCAATAAGCTTCAGTGAGCCCTCTCTGTCAGTTTGCCAGAAATGCTTGCACTGAGACCCAAGTGGGCCATGCATGCAATATGGGTCATAGAGCTCTGAGTCACCAGTGAGATAGGGAGTAGGGATAGACAGGAGGTCACAGAGGTTTTCAAGACTAATGGGAAAGTTCACTGAAAAGACCAGTCAAGGTCTTCAATGCCTGTCCAATGAGTCTATTTTTCCCCATAAGTAAGTGCTTCTTTAAGAGTGGACTGCTTTATATCAACCTCTGAGTTACACAAGGAGCTGGCTCAAATGTTCAGTTGTGGGGTCCTTTTGAGTCAGAAGTCTTCGAATGTGGGGCTTGGGAAACACAGTTTTAACTAGTGCTCTCTAGGTGATAGCTTGAGAATCCATACACATAGGTAAACTGAGGCTCCTGAGTGCAGGTGCTATGCCTAAAGCTTCTCTTGCCTCCCCAAAAGCATGGGCACAGGGTTGGTATACAGTATATGTTCTTTGAAGTTGAGCAGAAGGATGAAACACTGAAAACAGAATGACTGTGTTAGTAAGTTGCCCTTCCAACAAGACATTTGACACTCATTCATTCCTGTATTACTCTTTTGTTCTGTAAACACTCATTAGTGCCATCTCTAGGCCATGCACTATGCTTGGAGGGCTGAGTCCCAAGACAATTTAAGTGATGGTGGGAGAGCAGGGCTGTGGAGAATGGGGCAAGCAGAGGCAATGATGGAGTGAGACTTGTCAGAAGAAAAAGCTGTGCCCAGAACAGGGAAAATGAAAATCCCTCAGGAGGCTTTTCTTAGGATGAGGTATAATTTCTGCATTATTCTGTTTCCATAAATGAAGAAAGACACCTCAATTGCTTCCTAATTCCCCAGCTTCAGGGCATGGCGGGTAGTTTGAACACTCTTGGAGTCAGGAGATAAAGGGAAGCATTATGTCCCATTGGGTCGCTTTTGATCTTTATACTATCAACATGGGGGTCTGAGCTTCCCAGTTTCCCTTTCCCTTTTCCAAGGTCACCCAGAAGACCGTGGGCTCTTTGATGTTCAAAGAAAGTTTGAACCACATGCCTGGTCCTTTGTGCCTGAGCATGCTGCTGGCAGACTTTTCTGACTCAAGTCAGGGCAGAGGAGGATTCTTCATCTCTTTCTGAGGCAGATCCCAAAGCTGTTGGCAGAGGATGAGCATGTTCTTTAATAAATTCCCCCTCTTTTTTTTTCTGGGCCTCAAATGGAGATTTGAGACTCCCTTTCTGTCAACCTTATTCCTGATCAGAAAACCCTCTCTTTAATTTTGGTTATATCAGGGTAGCAAAGAACAGCTAGTGGGAAAGCAGATCTTCAAGCAGAGCAACACATTCAGGCAAAACTCACAAGGCCATGTCGAACACATATCTCTGAAGGACAGACACAATGTCAGGAACCTCAGAGGACTAGATGCCCACAGTCCCAGAAAGAAACCAAAAGCGTAATGTGGAGCCACTGGATCCCTTTTCCATGAGTTAAATTTTTCAACACTGTTTTGAGGCTATCTCTGTGTTGTATGAAAATGCCACGAGTCAAGACTCAGTCAGCTTAGGAGAGGTGTTTCTGCCAGGATACAGCAAGAGCAGGAGATGACTTTGTTGTTGCTCAACACTGAGAGGAGCACTACATAAGGCAAAGAGGGTGCGTGTGTGTTTTTGCCTCCTTTCACATAGAGTGACTCAGAGTGTCTTAGTTTCTGCTTCTAGCACTCAGTTGACTACCAACTATCTCATTCTCCATTCTTCATATATGTTTTATTCTGTTGTCTCAGATTTTTGACTTACCAATTCTGCTAACTCCTGGGTCTCCGTGGCCTCTCTTCTTTTTTTTTTTTTTTTTTTTTTTTTTTTTTTTTTTTTTTTTTTTTAAAGATTTTATTTATTTATCAGAGAGAGAGTGGAGAGAGCGAGCACAGGCAGACAGAATGGCAGGCAGAGGCAGAGGGAGAAGCAGGCTCCCCGCCGAGCAAGGAGCCCGATGTGGGACTCGATCCCAGGACGCTGGGATCATGACCTGAGCCGAAGGCAGCTGCTTAACCAACTGAGCCACCCAGGCGTCCCATCCGTGGCCTCTCTTCTTTCTATGTTTTCTTTCCATGTGTTTGTTTATTTATTATTTATTATTTTAAAAAAAATATAATGTATTATTTGCTTCAGGGGTATAGGTCTGTGAATCCTCAGTCCAACACAATTCATGGAATTCACCATTGCACATATTCTCCCCAATGTCCATAACCCAGCCACCCTATCTTTCCTCTCCTACCCCCAACAACCCTCAGTTTGTTTTGTGAGATTAAGAGTCTCTTATGGTTTGTCTTCCTCCCCAGTCCCATCTTGTTTCATTTTCTTCCCTACTTTCCCTCATGACCCCCACCCTGCCTCTCAAATTCCTCATATCAGAGAGATCTTATGATAATTATCTTTCTCCTATTGACTTATTTCGCTTAGCATAATACCCTCTAGTTCCATCTATGTCATTGCAAATGGCAAGATTTCGGGTTTTTTGATGGCTGCATAGTATTCCATTATATATATATATATATATATATATATATATATCACTTCTTCTTTATCCATTAATCTGTTGATGAATGAATAAGGTTCTTTCCATAGGTTCTTTCTATAGTTTCCAGGTTCTTTCCATAGTTTGGCTACTGTGGACATTGCTGCTATAAACTTTTGGGTGCATGTGCCCCTTTGGACCAATACATTTGTATCTTTGGAGTAAAAACCCAGTAGTGAGATTGCTAGGTCATAAGGTAGCTCTATTTTCAACTTTTTGAGGAACCTCCATACTGTTTTGCAGAGTGGCTGCACCAACTTGCATTACCACTAACAGTGTAGGAGGGTTCCCCTTTCTCCACATCCTCACCAACATCTGTCATTTCCTGACTTGTTAATTTTAGCCATTCTGACTGATGTGAGGTGGTATCTCACTGTAGTTTTTATTTGTATTTCCCTAATGCTGAGTGATATTGAGCACTTTTTCATGTGTCTGTTGGCCATTTGGATGTCTTTGCAGAAATGTCTGTTCATGTCTTCTGCCCATTTCTTGATTGGATTCTTTGTTCTTTGGGTGTCGAGTTTGGTAAGTTCTTTATAGATTTTGGATACTAGCCCTTTATCTGCTATGTCATTTGCAAATATCTTCTCCCATTCTGTCAGTTGTCTTTTGGTTTTGTTTTTTTCCTTTGCTGTACAGAAGTTTTTTTATCTTGATGAAGTCTCAATAGTTCATTTTTGCCCTTTCTTCCATTGTCTTTGGTGATGTTTCTAGGAAGAAGTTACTGCAGCTGAGGTCAAAGAGGTTGCTGCCTATATTCTCAAGGATTTTGATGGTTTCCTGTCTCACATTGAGGTCTTTGATCCATTTTGAATCTATTTTTGTGTGTGGTGTAAGGAAATGGTCCAGTTTCATGCTTCTGCATGTGGTTGTCCACTTTTCCCAATCATTTGTTGAAGAGACTGTCTTTTTTTCCATTGGACATTCTTTCTTGCTTTGTCAAAGATTAGTTGACCATAGAGTTTAGGGTCCATTTCTGGGCTTTATATTCTGTTCCATAGATCTATGTGTCTGTTTTTATGCCGGTGCCGTACTGTCTTGATGATTACAGCTTTGTAATAGAGTTTGAAGTCTGGAATTGTGATGCTACTAACTTTGGTTTTCTTTTTCAACATTCCTCTGGCTATTCAGGGTCTTTTCTCGTTCCATATAAATTTTAGGATCATTTGTTCCATTTCTTTGAAAAACATTGATTGTATTTTTTTTTAAGATTTTTTCTTTATTTATCTGACAGAGATCACAAGTAGGCAGAGAGGCAGGCAGAGAGAGAGGAGGAAGCAGGCTCCCCGCAGAGCAGAGAGCCCGATGTGGGGCTCGATCCCAGGACCCTGGGATCATGACCTGAGCCAAAGGCAGAGGCTTAACCCACTGAGCCACCCAGGTGCCCCACATTGATTGTATTTTGATAGAGATTGCATTAAATGTGTAGATTGCCTTAGGTAGCATAGATATTTTCAAAATATTTGTTCTTCTAACCCATGAGCAATGGAACATTTTTCCATTTCTTTGTGTCTTCATCAATTTCTTTCATGAGAACTTCATAGTTTTTTGAGTACAGAGTCTTTGCCTCTTTGGTTAAGTTTATTCCTAGGTATCTTATGGTTTTGGATGCAATTGTAAATGGGATTGACTCCTTAATTTCTCTGTATTCTGTCTTACTGTTGGTGAAATGCAACTGATTTATGTACATCGATTTTATATCCTGACACTTTACTGAATTTCTGTATGAGTTCTAGCAGTTTTGTAGTGGAGTCTTTTGGGTTTTCCCCATATAATATCATATCATCTGCAAAGAGTGAGAGTTTGACTTCTTTGCTGATTCAGATGCCATTTATTTCTTTTTGTTGTCTGTTTGCTGAGGTTAGGACTTCTAGTACTATGTTGAATAGCAGTGGTAATAATGGACAGCCCTGCCATGTTCCTGACCTTAGGGGAAAAACTCACAGATTTTCCCCATTGAGAATGATAGTTGCTGTGGGTTTTTTTTTTTTTTTTTAGAAGGCTTTGATGATATTGAGCTATGTACCCCTATTTCTCTGCACTGTGAAGAGTTTTGATCAAGAAAAGGTGCTGTACTTTGTCAAATGCTTTTTCTGCATCTACTGAGAGTATCATATGGTTCTTGTTCTTTCTTTTGTTAATATATTGTATCACATTTATTGATTTGTGAATGTTGAACCAATCTTGCAACCCAGTAATAAATCCCACTTGGTCGTGGTGAATAAGCCATTTAATCTACTGTTGGATCCTACTGACTAGTATTTTGGTGAGAATTTTCTCATCCATGTTCATCAAGGATATTGGTCTGTAATTCTCCTTTTTGATGGGGTCTTTGTCTGGTTTTGGGATCAAGGTAATGCTGGCCTCATAAAATGAGTTTAGAAGTTCTCCATACATTTCCATTTTTTGGAACAATTTCAGGAGAATAGGTATTAATTCTTCTTTAAGTGTTTGATAGAATTCCCCTGGGAAGCCGTCTGACCCTGGGCTCTCATTTGTTGGGAGATTTTTGATGACTGTTTCAATCTTCTTACAGGTTATGGGTCTGTTCAGGTTTTCTGTTTCTTCCTGGTTCAATTATATATGTCTATAGGAATATCTCTCTAGGAATGTATCTATTTTTTTTGGACTGTCAAATTTCCTGGTGTATAGTTGCAAATAATAAGTTCTTATAATTGTTTGTATTTCTTAGGTGTTGGTTATGATCTCTCCTCTTTCATTCATGATTTTACTAATTTGGGTCTTTCTCTTTTCTTTTAGATAAGTCTGGCTAGGAGTTTATCAATCTTATTAATTCTTTCAAAGAACCATCTCCTAGTTTCACTGATCTATTATACTGTTTCTTTTTCATTGATTTCTGCTCTGATCTTTATTATTTCTCTTCTCCTGCTGTGTTTAGGCTTTCTTGGCTGTTCTTTCTCCAGATCCTCTAGTTGTAGGGTTAGGTTGTGTACTCGAGACCTTTCTTGTTTCTTCAGAAAGGCTTGTGTTGCTATGTACTTTCTCCCAGGACCACCTTTGCTGTGTCCCAAAGATTTTGAACAGTGTGTTTTCATTTTCATTTGTTTCCATTAATTTTTAAATTCTTCTTTAATTTCATTCTTTAGTGAGATGCTCTTTAGTCTCCATGTATTTGAGTTCTTTCCAACTTTCGTCTTGTGGTTGAATTCTAGTTTCAAAGCATTGTGGTCTGAAAATTTGCAGGGAATGATTCCAATCTTTTGGTACCATTTGAGACCTGATTTGTGACCCAGGATGTGATCTATTCTGGAGAATGTTCCATGTGCATTAGAGAAGAATATGTATTCTGTTGTTTTGGGATGGAATGTTCTGAATATATCTGTGATGTCCATGTGGTCCAGTGTGTCATTTAAAGCCTTTATTTCCTTGTTGATTTTTGCTTAGATGATCTGTCCATTTCTTTGAGGGGATATTAAAGTCCCCTATCATTATTGTATTATTGTCAACATGTTTCTTTGATTTAGTTATTAATTGTTTTATATAATTGGCTGCTCCCATGTTAGGGGCAAGATATTTAAAATTGTTAGATCTTCTTATTGGGCAGACCCTTTGAGTATGATAGTGTCCTTCCTCATCTCTTATTATAGTTATTGGCTTAAATCTAATTGATCTTATATAAGGATTGCCACCCCAGCTTTCTTTTGATGTCCATTAGCATGGTAAATTTTTTTCTACCCTCTCATTTTAATTCTTGAGGTGCCTTTGGGTCCAAAATTAGTTTCTTGCAGACAACATATCAATGGGCCTTGTTTTTTAATCCATTCAGATAGCCGGTGTCATTTGACTGGGGCATTTAACCCATTTACATTCAGGGTGATTATTGAATGATATGAATTTAGTGCCATTGTATTGCCAGTAAGGTTACTGTTACTATACATTGTCTCTGTTCCTTTCTGGTCTTTTACTTTTAGGCTATCTCTTTGCTTAGAGGACCCCTTTCAATAATTCCTGTAGGGCTGGTTTGGTGCTTTCAAATTCTTTTAGTTTTTTTTTTTTTTTTTTCAAATTCTTTTAGTTTTTGTTTGTCCTGGAAGCTTTTATCTCTCCTTCTATTTTCAATAACAGCCTGGCTGGATACAGTATTCTTGGCTGCATATTTTTCTTGTTTAGTGCTCTGAATAAATCATGCCAGTCCTTTCTGGCCTGCCAGGTCTCTGTGGATAGGCCTGCTGCCAATCTAATATTTCTACCATTGTATGTTACAGACCTCTTGTCTTGAACTGCTTTCAGGATTTCTTCTTTGTCACTGAGACTTGTAAATTTCACTATTAGATGATGGGGTGTGTACCTATTTTTATTGATCTTGAGGGAGATTCTTTGTGCCTCCTGGATTTTGATGCTTGCTTCCTTTGCCGAATTGGGAAAATTCTCTGCTATAATTTTCTCCAGTATACCTTCTGCCCCCTCTCTCTTTCTTTTTCTTCTGGGATCCTAGTTATTCTAATATTGTTTTGTCTTATGGTATCACTTATTTCTCTAATTCTCCCCTCATAGTCCAAGAGTTGTTTATCTCTCTTTGTCTCAGCTTCTTTATTCTCCATCATTTGGTCTCTATATCACTATTCTCTCTTCTGCCTCATTTATCCTAGCAGTAAGAGCCTCCATTTTTGTTTGAACCTCATTAATAGCTTTTAAAATTTCAACTTGGTTAGATTTTAGTTCTTTTATTTCTCCAGAAAGGGATTTTATTTTTCTGGAAAGGGATTCTCTAGTATCTTCCATGCTTTTTCCATGTCCAGCTAGCACCTTGATAATCATCATTCTGAACTCCAGTTCTGACATCTTACTAATGTCCTTATTGATTAGGTCCCTAGGCTTTGGTACTTTTTTTTGGTCCTTTTTTTTGAGGTGAGTTTTTCTGCCTTGTCATTTTAACTAGATAAGAATAGATGAATGAGAGAACAAAACAATAAAATGGTAGCAACGACCCCAGAAAAATATACACAAATGAAATTGGAAGAGACCCGAAACTGGGGGTGCGGGGCGGGGGGAGAAGAAAGGAGAAAAAAAAGGAAAATACATATTAGACTGGTGAATAGAACAGAACCACACACTTGATTTTGTGTGTATGGTTGTCTATTAGAAGAAACTGCCTCCCAAAATTTTAAAGAAAGAAAAACTTATGTATATACAAAAATAAGGGTAAACATGATGAAGGGATGGAATATGACTATAAAGATGAAAATTTAAAAAGGTCCTAAAAAGAGAATTGATAAGATAGGAATCTGGTTGAGCAATGAAAAATAAAAAGAGGAAAGAATGTAATCAGGCTGGAGACTAGAACAAAGCCATGCGCTAGATTTAGGGTATATTTTGATCTGTTAGAAGAAACTGTATCCTAATATTTTAAAGAAAGGAAAACTTATATGTATAAAAAAAAGTATGCAAAAAACAAATAAAATGAAGAGATAGAATATGAGTATAACAATGAAAATTTAAAGAGATTTTTTAAAAGGTACTGGTAAGATAAAATTGTTTAAAAAGGTTAAAATAGGAAAGAGGAAAGATTTAAAAAATAGAATAAGAAAAAAAATTTTTTTTAATTTAACTTTGAAAGACTAAAGAATCATGGGGAAAAAATCCCTGAATTCTATATGTTGCTTTCCCCTAGCTCTGGAGTTCCACAGTTCTCATTGATTGGTGAACTTGTTCTTGGCAGGATGTTCTTGCTGATCTTTTGGGGGACGGGCCTGTTGCAGGGATTCTCAAATGTCTTTGTTTGAAGCAGAATTGCACAGCCCTTGCCAGGGGCCAGGTTAACTAATCTGTTCGGGTTCACTCTCAGGAGCTTTTGTTCCCTGAAGTAATCTGTTCGGGTTTGCTCTCAGGACAAGAATGAAAATGGCATTCTCTCAATCTCCATCCCTGTAGGAGCCCAGAGCTTGAGCCCCACTCCTCAGTGCGCCCTCAGAGAAAAGCAGTCAATCCGCTCCCCCCCTCTTCTCCCTGGTCTCTGGCCTCACTCTGAGCTCACCCAGCCTTTGATGGAGCATTTCTTTCTCTAGCCCATGGCCCCATTTGGAGTCTCCAAACCCAGCAGATTCCTGCCTTGTGCTCCCATGTAACTCTTCCCAGAGAAGGAAGGTGAGTCTCCCAGATCGGCTGCTTGTGAGGTCCCTCCTTGAAGAACAGTGGCCCAACTTTGTCTTGGATCACTGTTTAGGGTAACCCCGAGCTGACAGCCCACTCCTTGGCTCTGTCTTTCCCTCCCTGTGATACCTGGGGACTCTGCCACACTTATGCATCTCTGGTCTATCTGTGACCTTGTGGGTCCTGAGACCACACTCTTCCCATGAGAGCTCCCCCTGCCTCCCTGTCTAGCCTATAGAGCAATGTCTCTCAGTGGAGCAGACTTCTAAAAATTCCAACTTTGTGCTTCACTGCTCTACCACTTGCCAGGAGCCAGCCTTTTCCCCCCAGTCTCTCTTCTTATCTATCATCATGGATACACTTCTCTGTACATCCTACTTTCCAGAAAGTTGTCACTTTTTTGTTCCTAGAATTGCTGCTCTTCTTTTCAATTTCCTGTTGAGTTTGTAGGTATCCAGAATGATTTGATAATTATCTAGCTGAACTCCTGGGACACAATGACATCTAGGTCTCCTACTCCTCCACCATCTTGCTTCTCCTCTGTGCACTTTTTAAGCACCCTTCCTCCTCTCCAAAACCAAGCTATTGACTCTTTCCATGAATCTCCTGTTGAAGTTCAAGAAAAAGGCCAAATGGATCATCATCATCCTTTCTGGGTAAAGATCTTTGCTTATAGATCCTCATTCAACCTATAGACTGGCCAATCTAGCCAACCTAGGGGCAGGAGATCCCCTTGCTCTAATCACCTTTTCCAGAGGCACATAAACCTGTTCACAGCAGGGCAATATATACAATAAAGCATCTAAGGTTTATTCCCAAGTTGGGTGCAGTGGGTTGAGTAGTTTCCACAAAAGGAAACTATAAGTATAACTGCCATTTTGAAGAATGGTCTGCTTAATGCAATGGGTTTTGAGGGAAGACAGACATGGGTTTGGGTTGTAATACCACTTAGTAGCTGTGTGACCATGGATAAGTTAATCTTTTCTGAGTTAATTTTCTTATCTGAAAATTGGGGATGGAGATACTATGTTGTTTTGATGAGTGGATTAGAGATAAATTGTGTAATGTATCTGGTGTTCCTGACTGGTTAGTCAGTGGAGCATGTGTCAATTGATCTCAGGGTTGGAGTTCAAGTCCCACTTTGGGTGTAGAGATTGCTGGTAAAATAAAATCTTTAAAAAATTGTCTAAAGTGTCTAAAAAAGTAGTGGATGCTCAGGTGCTCTATAGATAGCTTTTCTTCTGGCAGTGGTGGATTGGTTTGTTTCATTCAAATTCCAGGTTCCTACAATGTCAATGTTAGTGGGAAGAATGAAAATAAAGTAGGTGCAGAAAGAGCATCATTAAGAAGCATTCTGCTTATATTCTTGATTGTGTTATAAGTCTCACCTATGTCTCATTGGAAATAATAGGCATGATTTGAAATGTTTCCTCTTTCATAATTCTGCAAGAATGATTCCAGATTGAAAAAAGAAACAAGAAGACGAAGAAGACGACGACGACGAAGAAGACGACGAGGAAGAAGAAGAAGGAGAAGGAGAAGGAGAAGGAGAAGGAGAAGGAGAAGGAGAAGAAGACGAACTACAGTTTTTAAATCTGAAATGAGAGACCAGACAAGATTTTTTGGCTAGTCTCCTTCAACAATTCATTGAATAATATCTGCAATACCTTTGTAGGTCTAGTAAGACTATTTGAGTAAAGACTTTGTGAAACAATGGAGACAATTCAGAGATACATCAATAAGAGAAATGCAGATCCCCAGCAGAAACCATAATGTTTGGTCACCAGTGATTTGTAATTAACTGGCTTAGAGTTATGATTGATGCAACAGAAATTATAATCAACCACAATCAGGAGCTATCTAAAGGAGAAGCAGGAAAAAAACCCCCAATTCCCAGGTATGATCCCTGAGCAAGAAATATGGATGGTTGTCCCAGATTCTTGTTCACTTCCCTGGACTAGTCTGGCACATAGTCTACTCCTCTGCCTTCTTCTCAATTTCAGGATTAGATCCAGGCCACCAGACAGAGCTTCTAGCCAATTTTTACAGATGAAGAATTCCGGGATAACCTGCATATTGCATAGCTAAGGCTTCTGAATATCTGTGTGATTTCCCACAGAAAGAATCCTGTGTAGGCAGATAGCTCATGTTGGTCATTTACAAATGGTTTGAATTTAATCAGGCAGCTTCTCTCTGAACCCAGTTTGAACCACAGGGATCAGAGATTTCATTCAGCTAATTACAACTGGCCATCCTGAAGCAGGTCAAGGAGACTTTCCAACATCAATGTCCCCACTGAAGTTTTCTGATTGGATCTGGAATCTGTAGTGCCCTAAAGCTCCAACTCTCAGCATCTTGTCCTATTAGTTCACTCTTGTTGACAAATATGGCCTCAGAAGTACTGGCACCTGATGGCATAATTAATAAGTTAGAGAAAGACAAATGCCATATGATTTCACTCATAGGTGAAGTCTAAGGAACTCAGCAAGTAACACAGAAACCAAGAGGCAAACAAACAAACAGACTTTTAAATACAGAAAAAATGTAGTGGTTGCCAGAGGGGAAATGGATGGGGGCAGGGGGATGGCAAAATTGGTAAAGGGTATTAAGAGGTACAAACTTCCAGCTATAATATAAATCACAGAGATGAAAAGTACAACACAGAGAATATAGTCAACAAGATTATAATAATATTTCTGGTGACAGATGGTGACTGCACTTATCATGACAAGCACTGAGTCATGTAAAAGCATTTTTATGTTGCATATATGAAACTAATATAACACTGTATGTTAAATATGCTTCAATGAAAAAAGAATATATAGCCATGTTAAATTTTAGATAATGTGTTTAGTTTGGTGAAAATAGGTGTTGGTGAAAAATATTTTTCCAGTAGGCAATGAAGGCTGCTGTTTTGGAGAAAATTTTGTTTCCAGAAAGCTGCAAAGGCTATATTTGGTAGAAATAAAGAGTGAGGCAGAAAAATGAGGAGCAAAGAAGACTTCTTTTCACTTAGTGTGGAAGAGATAAATCAGAAAGCTAGACCTCTAGGAAGTGAATCCCTTAGGCTAGATTAGACTAGTCTAAAAGACAACACTGAAAGTTCTCTCAAAAGTTCTCTTTTCCCATTTAGATTTCTAATAAATGGAGTGTGTTTGGAAACGTCTTTCTGCAGTCTTGTCCAATACTGATTTATTGATTCAACAAATATTTATTGAGCAATAGTATGTGTCAGGCACTACTCTAAGTGTTGGGAATTTAGTGACAAACAAGACAGGAATCTGCCTATTGATGCAAATTTAGACTATATCCAGTTTTTTCTATTACAAATAGTGCTGTTAAAAACATTTTGCAACCCTTTTGATATGTTCTTAGAAATGGAATATCTGGGTTGCCGAGCATGCACATCTTCAACTTGACTATATATTGCTAAATCAATCTATAAAGTGGTTGTTCAAATTAAGCTCTTGAAAGCAGGGCATGAATTCCCATTGTTCCATATTATTGCCAATCCATCATATTGTCAGATATTAATTCTTGCAATCTTGTAAGTATATAATGGTAGCTCCCTATGGTTTGAATTTTTATTTTTTGGACTACTGGTGTGGTTGGGAATTTTTCATATATTTGTTGATATTTAGATTTTCTTTCCTCAGATTCTCTCTTCAGGAATTTGGCCCATTTTTTTTTTCAACTTTCTTATTTTCTGAGGGCTGTATAGTTTATTTTATTTGATTATTTTATTTTTTAAAGATTTTTATTTATTTAAGAGGGAGAGAGAGAGAGAAAGAGAGCATGAGCAGGGGGCAGGAGTAGAGGAAGAGGGAGAAGCATAGTATGTGTCAGGCACTACTCTAAGTGTTGGACCAGGGAGCTAGATGTGGGACTCAATTTCAGGATGGTGGGATCATGACCTGAGCCAAAGGCAGATACTTAATGGACTGAGTCACCCAGGTGGCCCATAGCTGTATAGTTTAAAATAAGTTTTTACAGCACTAGGGTAACCTTCTTCACTGTTCTTTAAAATTTCCTTGACTATTCTTTTTATTTTTTTTAAAGATTTTATTTATTTATTTCAGAAAGAGAGAGAGAGAGAGAATGCATGCACAAGTTGGGGGGGAAGGGCACAGGGAAAAAAAGAAACAGAATCCCTGCAGAGTATGGACCCCAATGTGGGATTCAATTGCAGGACACTGAGATCATGACCTGAGCGGCAGGAAACACCCAACTGAATGAGCTACCCAGGTGCCCCTTCCTTGACTATTCTTGACTGCTAGTTCTTCCATATAATATTTAGATTTAGATTTTAAGTCCATTTTGAAAAACCCACTGATATTTAAGTGGGTATTTTATTGACTCTATAAAATAATTTGGATCAAATTAACATGTTTAGCATATTGATGTTATAAGGCATGGGCATTATGTTTCTTTTCATATACCTATGCCTTTAAAGTTTTTCTTATTTTTTTTTTTACAACAACTTTATAGAAATATAATACACATACCATACAGCTCATCCTTTATCATGTGTAACTCAGTAGTTTACATTCACAGAGCTGTGCAACCATCACTAATTCTAGAATACTCTCATTATCCCAGAAAGAAATCCCATACTCTTAAGCAGTCATTCCCCAGCTATTCCTCTCCCTACCCCATTCCCAGCCCTGATTTATTTTCTGTCTCTATAGATGTGCCTAATCTGGACATTTTATATAAATGGAATTTTTCATTATTTGGCCTGTGTGTCTGTGTTCATTGATTTAGCACAATGTTTTTAAGGTTCATCCATGATATATTAGTACTTCCTCCTTTTTTATGGCCTAATACTATTCCACCATGTGAATATACCACATTTTATCTATCCATCATTTGATGAACATTTATATTGTTTCTACTTTTTATCATTATGAATAATGCTGGAATGAACACTTGTTTAAAAGTTCACGTTTTCTTCGAAGCTCAAAAGTATTTACTTTTGGTAAAATCTAATTTATCCATTTTTTTTCTTTTGTCACTTGTGCTTTTGGTGTCATACCTAAGAAACTGCTTAATTCAAGGTCATGATGATTTACTCTGATGTTTTCTTCTAACAGTTCTAAAATTTTGTCTCTTATAGGTATTTTGAGTTAATTTTTTGTATACTGTGAAAAGTGGGGATCTGGCTTCATTCTTTTGCATGTAAATATCTAGTTGTCTCAGTACTATTTATCAAAAAGGAAGTTTTTTCCCTATTGAATTGTTTGGGCACCTTTATCAAAAATTAACTGACCATAATTTCATGACCTTCTGCTCTTACTTCATAGCAACCAAGTTTTCTTACATACTGTTTAAACTAGCAACAGTATACATTAATTGTCTTTCCTGTGTGTTCTGATAATACTGTTTCCTTCTCTTTGTATTTATCATGCCTTGAGATAATCACTTCTTTACATTTCTGTAGCTACCAAAAGAAAGTAAATTCCCTAGTGGGAAGAATTATGTCTGTCTTATTCATAGCTTTATCTGCATGGGTAACACAGTGACTGGAACACACACATAAAAGGTACTCAATATATATTTATTGTTGAGTATTCACAAATGCAAAAATCAACTGACCATAAATGTAGTGATTTATTTCTGAATTTCCAGTCTGTTCCATTGAACTGTATGTATGTATGTCTGCCCTTATGATGGTACCACAGATCTCCATTATTGTTGCTTTGTACTAAGTTTTGAGTCCTCCAAGTTTATCTTTCTTTTTCAAGATTATTCTGGTTCCCGTCCATTTCCTTATAAAATCAATTTGTCAATTTCTTAAAAAAAAAAGGAGAAGAAATGTCAGCTAGGATTTTGATAGTAACAGCATCAAATCTGTAGATCAGTTTCAACAATATTGAGTCTTGCAGTTAAAAAAAAAAAGACAGGGTGTCTTTGCATTTATTTGGGTCCTATTCAATTTTTTTCAATGTTATTTTATAGTTTTTAGTGTGTAAGTCCTTCATTTTATTCCTAAGTAATTTAGGATTTTATTCTTTCTGATGCAGTCATAAATGAGATTTTTTCCCTAATTTCATTTTCATATTTTTATTGTTATATAGAAGTACAGTTGATGTTTGTATGTTAATCTTGTATCCTGCAACCTCGTTAAACTCTTTTATTAGTTTAATGGCATTTTAAAAAATTCTATAGGATTTTCTATATTCAAGATATGTCATCTGCAAGTAGACATAGTTTTACTTCTTCCTTTTCAATCTGGATACTTTTTACTTCTTTTTGTTTGCTTTGTGTGGAAACTCTGATACACTGTTGAGTGAAAACAGCAATAATGGATATCCTTATATTGTTGCTGATCCCAGGGGAGAAATACTTATCTTCTTTCAGCATCGTCTATGATATTCACTGTGGTGGTTTTGTTTTTCTTCTTCTTCCACTTCTTCCTCTTCTTCTTTTGTAGATGGCCTTTATCAAATTTTTAAAAAAAGATTTTATTTATTATTTATTTGACAGACAGAGATCACAAGTAGGCAGAGGGGCAGGCAGAGAGAGAGGAGGAAGCAGGCTCCCTGCTGAGCAGAGAGCCCGATGTGGGGCTCGATCCCAGGACCCTGGGATCATGACCTGAGCCGAAGGCAGAGGCTTTAACCCACTGAGCCACCCAGGTGCCCCAGTCTTTATCAATTTAAGAAAGTTTTCTTCTATTCCTGGTTTGCTGAGTATTTTTATCATGAATGATTATTGGATTTCATCAAAATATATTTTTTCTGAATTCACCAAGATGATCATATAGTTTTTGACCTCTATTCTTTTAAGGTGGTTTATTACATTGGTTGCTTTTTTTATGTTAAAATAATCCCATATTCCTGTGATAAAGCCTTTCGTGGTCATGATGTATATTTATTTTTTATTTTATTATTTTTTTATTTTTTTAGAAGATTTTATTTATTTATTTGACAGAGAAAGATCACAAGTAGGCAGAGAGGCAGGCAGAGAGAGAGGGGGGGGAAGCAGGCCCCCCGCTGAGAGAGAGCCCGATGCGGAACTGGATCACAGGACCTTGAGATCATGACCTGAGCCGAAGGCAGCGGCTTAACCCACTGAGCCACCCAGGTGCCCCCGTGGTCATGATGTATAATCCTTTTATATATTGCTAAATTCAGTTTCCTAGTAGTTTGTTGAGGATTTTTGTATTTATATTCATAGGATCTATAGTCTTCTTGTGGTATCTTGGTCTAGATTTAATATCAGGGTAATATTAGCATCATAAGATGAGTTGGAAAACGTTTCATCCTCTCCCGTTTTTTTGGGAAGAATTTGTGAAGGATTGGTGTTACCTGTTGATTTAAATTGGTCTATTTAAAAATCTGATGGGACCCATGGGTCTAACTTTTTTTTTCTTTATGGGGAATTTTTGATTTGTAGTTCAATCTCTTTGTTATCATTTTGTTCAGATTCAGCTTTTCAATTTTTTCTTGAGTCAGTTTTGGTAGTTTATGTTTTTCTAGGACTTTGTCTGTTTGATCTAGATTATGCAATTTGCTAGTATACAACCGTTCATATTATACTTTTGTAATGTTTTTGGTTTGGTAGTTGTGTCCCCTCTTGTTTCCCTTTCAATTTATTAATTTAAGTCTTTTTTCTATTTTTTAAAATCTTGGTCAGTCTGTGTAGGATTAGTCAGTTTTTTTGGTCTTCTCAAAGAACCAACTTTGGTTTTGTTGATTTTCTCTATTATTTTTCTGTTCTCTATTTCTGCTCTTGTCTTTATTGTTTCTTTCCTTCTATTTGCTTTGGATTAATTTCCTCTTCTTTTTCTAGTTTCATTTAAATTTTCAGTGAGAAGAAAAGTATTGCAGACAAAGATGCATTTATATTGTCTTATTTATCTAGATAGTTACCTTTACTAATGTTCTTTACTTCTTTGGATTTGAGTTACTGTCTAATGTCCTTTTATTTCAGCCTGAAGGTGTCCCTCAAGTATACTTGTGGCAAAAATGTGGCTAGTGACAAAATCTCTCAGTTTTTGTTTATTTGAGAATGTCTTAACTTCTCAAGGATAATTTGCAGTGGATATGGATTTCTTGGTTAGCATTCTTCTTTAAGCACTTTGAAGATTTTGTCCCACTGCCTCTAATCTCCATGGCTTCTGATGAGAGGTCAGCTATTAATCTTACTTGTGATTCTTTATATATGACAAACAGCTTTTTTTCCTTGTTGTTTTCAAGTTTCTATTTTTGTTTGTTTTTCAGTCATTTGACTATGGGTATGCCTAGGTATAGATAGATATCTTTCAGTTTATTCCCTTTAGAGTTTGTTAAAATTTTTGGATGTACAATTTTATGGTTTTCATCATATTTATCAAGTTTTAAACTATTATTTCTTCAATTTTTTTTTCTGTCCCTTTCTCACTTTAGCTCTGGCATTCTTATGGTAAATAACTTGGTGCACTAGATAGTGTCCTACAGGTTTGTGAGATTCTGTTCATTTGTCCTCATTTTTTATTTATTGTTCCTTGGACTGGATAGTCTCAATCTGTCTTCAACTTTACTGATCCTTTTATTTTCCAGTTCAGATCTGCTCTGAGCCCCTTTAATGAATTTTTAATTTTTATTATTCAGTTATTTTACTCTTCAATTCTGGAATTTCTATTTGGTTCTTTTCAAACTTTCTAGTTGTTCAATGATAATTTTTATTTGATGAAAATGCTCTCATACTTTCCTTTTTCTTTATATGTGGTTTGCAAAGTTTTTTGAACATATTTATAATAGCTAATTTAAAGTTTTTATGTATTAAGTCCCATGTCTGGCATCCATGAGGGACAATTTCTATTCACTGCCCCTCCATATATGGGCCATACTTTCTTGTTTACTTACATATCTTGTGTTTCATTGTTGAAAACCAGAAATTTTAAATAATATAGTAATTTTGGAATTCAGTTTCACTCCCCTTCCAACACTTTGTTATTGTTTTTTGTTCAGTGACTTTCCTGGACTAATTCTGTAAAGCTTTAATCCTCTGTCATGTGTGGCCACTGAATTCCTGGCCTGGTTAGTTTAGTTAGAAGTTAATTATTGGACAGAGATTTCCTTAAATGTCATAAATCAATAAATCTCCAAATTTTGCTCTGGGACTCTATGTGTGTATACTGGGACAAATTTCAATGCTGCCGCAGGTAGTTTACAGCTCTGCCTTAGCTTTTGCTTCCTGCTTTAACAAAGCTTCAGGGTTAACCAGAGGTGAAAAATCATGGCCTTCTCCTGTCTTTCCTGGGTTTATGTACAGTCCTATATATGCATGTGGCTTTCTAGATTCCAGGAATTTGCTGAAATTTTTCAAAGCCCCCTAATACTTCAGTTTTCCTTTAAACTTTTTACTTGCTTATTACTTATGACTGGTAACACTCAGGCAGCTGCAATTTTAAAAAATTGTCACTGATTATTTTTAACAAATTTTTGGGGCAGGGCTGTTCGCAAAGAGAGAGCTCTGATTCAGTCAAATAAAGACAATTTCTGAGAATGGAGCTTTTCAGTATGCTGCCAGATATGTCAAATGATGACAATGCTCTCAACTGGAGTTCCTCAAAAGCTTTTGAGGGGCTTTTGAGGAACTCCAATTAGTTTTGCCCCATCTTGTGGCTTCTAGGCTTCTGTTTTTCACAGCTACCATTGTTGTGAGATTATTGCTTTTTAAGGCTAGGGTAGGGCTGAGAGAAGAAGATAGAATTAGAACAACTTAAAATGGCATGGAGAAGGAAGTTGTTTTTGAGATTCAATTGTTTTTCTTGAATTAAAATCTCCTCTGACTTAAGGCATACCTGTTAATTTTCAGAGTTCTGAAAAGGTTGATTTTGACATTTTTCCCCAATGTCCTCATGACTTTTATGAAGAACTGGATTTCAGAGGTTCTTAATTGCCACCATTCTGGAAGTGCTTCTAGACTCCATCTAATCAATCTATCATCTATCTTTCTATCATCGTATATATATTTTGTTATATTTATCTCTAGGCACTTTATATTTTGTGGTATTGTTAATGCTGTATTTTAAAAGTCTCCTAATGTTATGTTTCTGTATTTGTGAATGCAGTTGATTCATGTATAATGATCCCAGACAAAAATTTAAAAAATTCCCAGAAAATATAATTTAATATAACTGTCTCAAAAAGAAATATAAAAACTGAGTACACTTATAGCCTTTATAAAAGCCAAGTCAGTGGTGTTTTTTTTTTTTTTAATCTTTTCTATCTTCCTTTCTTCCCTTCTTACAAATTCTACCAGGCTCTGTAATTTTAAAGATTTTTTTGTTTGTTTGTTTATTTGACACACAGAGATCTCAAGTAGGCAGAGAGGCAGGCAGAGAGGGGGAAGCAGACTCCCTGCTGAGCAGAGAGCCCCATGCGGGGCTCTATCCCAGGACCCCGGGATCATGACCCGAGCCAAAGGCAGAGGCTTTAACCCACTGCAGGCTCTGTGATTTTATACGTGAATTCTACTAAATGTTATTCGATTTTTCCAATGATAGAGAAAAACAGAATGATCTTCAACTCATTTTATAAAGACCTCTTTATTTTTAATAACAAAACAAAATAAAACAATATAAGTAAAGAAATTGTGTCTAATTTCACTTGGGAATATAGATATAAAAATCCTAAGCACAATCTATTAAAAATGTATTCTAAATAGCTTTAGTCTATCCTAGGAATGTACATGCATGAATTAACATTTTAAAATCTATTAATGTAATTTATATTAACAAATGAAATGTAAAAAGACATATATATTATTCTGCTAGGGTTGGCATAACAGAATACTATAGACTGGGTGGCTTAAGCAACAGAAATTTATTTTCTCTGAGTTCTAAAGGGTAGAGGTGAAGATCAAAGTGTCAGCAGGTTTGGTTTCTTCTGAGGTTTTTCTCCTGGGCCTACAGAAGGTCCCCTTCTTGCTGCCTTTTCACATGGTCATCTCTGCATGTGCTCCTCTGCTATGTCTCTACATGTCTTGATGTCTTCTCTTTATAAAGACACCACTCAGAGTAGATTCGGGTCCACCCTGATAGCCTCATTTTGACTTAACCATCTCTGGCCTTTCTTCCCGGCCGCTGCCATCAATGTCAAGTTCATCTGGCCAGCCCTGCCCTTGATGGTAGGGCTCTTGCTTGGCTCTTACACAAGAATGGAGCAAAAGAGGGAGGGTTTCACCACCACTGTGATGCTGGCCTATCTCCCCTGGAATGCCTCTTCTCTCTTCCACACACCCATGTCCAACTCATATTCTTTTTTTTTTTTTTAAAGATTTTATTTATGTATTTGACAGGCAGAGATCACAAGTAGGCAGAGAGAGAGAGAGAGAGAGAGAGAGAAGGTGGAAGCAGGCTCCCTGCTGAGCAGAGCTCCCGATGCGGGGCTCAATCCCAGAACCCCGGGATCATGACCCGAGCGGAAAGCAGAGGCTTTAACACACTGAGCCACCCAGGTGCCCCTCCAACTCATATTCTATGCCTTTCAGTTTACTCTGGATGAGAGTGCTCTTGCCTTCTTCCTCTAAAGTCCTTGGAAGTTTTCTGTCTGAATTATTCTTTTACTATTTACATACATTTTAAAATATATTATTTATATATATGTGTATATATGTATATATTTTTGTTTTGTCTTAGTTGTTAATTTAGTTTATTATAATTATAGGTTTTCTGTTTGCACTAGCTAGTAAATTTTTTCAGAATAGGGACCAGATATTTATATTGTCTATGGTTTGTGTTCAAAGTAGTTACTCAATAGCTACAATTTAAATGTATTTATGCATACATTTATACATGAACAAATGAATGAATGACTGAAATATAAGAGGACTGACCACACCCTAACTTTTGGATGCTTCCTTTTGATGCCTTGGTACTGAGGAAGAAATACCAGAGACTCCTCTAAGTTCCAGGTATATATAATTACAACCCTGTGGGTGAGGTTTCAGCTGTACCATCCCTCCAAGGCTTAGTTTACTGAGGAATTTGTCATGTCATTAACTCCAACTCCTCTCTAGAGCGTTACCCTTGCAGACCAGGGTCCTCACAACAACCCCTGGGATAGTTATGGATTACAACTCCATGTTTACTCCAATCCTGCCTCTAAGTAGCCAGTAGTAAGGTGCTGATTAACAACCTTTACTGTACATGGCAATAGAATTTAATCACTTCCACATGCTCCCGAACTTCATGTTATATTGCTTTAGCCGCTAATTTTCAAAATCCCCGAGACAAGACCTCTCCTTTGAAACATGTGCTTTGGAGCTGTTCCCTTCTGCCTGCTCCTCTAGAAAAACTTACATGTGGTTTAATTCAACAGCAGAACTGAAGGGGAGACATGTTCATAATTTTTCTCCCTCTTTTCCTCCTTTGAGTCTTGTTCCTGCCAAAGCCCTTGGCCAGAATCCAGAAATGGCACATTCAATAATACCCAAAGTGTTTGGGTAATATTTCATAATTACATTGTTGTTGGGGAAATTGTTGCCTTGAGAATAATTCCTTTGCATAAACAGAAAGTCTGAGGCCCATGTGCCCCTTCCCATTCCCCCTACTAGGGGGAGAATGAGGCGAGAAGGTAAAGGAGAAGAAGGGAAGAAAAAGAGGAAGGAAAGAGGAATATGAAGCTTGTCTGTTGGCTTCAGTCAGGGGATTAGAGAAGATTAGAGAAGACTTATAAAATGGTGAAGGAGGACTATTAACAGCTTTGAGGAACCCTGCCAATTCTATGCTTGGAATTGTTTTCTTTAGGAGGTAAATAGAGAACCCATCTCCAAGTTTCTAGAAGACAGAGGGGTCAATGTTGCTGTGGGCTGGAAAGTCCCCTGCTTGCCAGTCCCCTCCTGCCCCACATTCATGAGTGATTCCCCAGCAATGGCTGCTCGAACTTGGCTCCCTCGGGTTGCCACTCTTTCCAGGCTCAGCATCTCACCTTGAAGTTGGGCTCTGAGATTCAAAGGGGATGTCCAATTGGGAGGCCCAAGGGAAAGTCTTCTGTTGGGTGAAGGGAAGGAAGACTGGCATTAATGGCAGGCTAAATTGGGAGGTCCAATTAAATTGGGATGGTTTCTCAGTTGTAGCCGCAAGAATTTACAGAGGCCAGGAGGGTCTCTGAAGCAACTGATCCCCAGGTTGGGTAGAAAACACCATAGACAGTGTTCCAGAAGGCTTTAGTTTTCATACCACACGATAAGAAGCTTCAGTGCACTTTAGCAACTAATACAATTAGGAGGGGCTCATACAGATCTCCCCTCTATGGGCCTTTCATTCTAGATCTATGCTCTTGGTGTGAGGTGCCAGAGTACAGCTCTGTCTCCAGGAAAATGTCATCACCCAAAAGAAGAGACATTGATTCAGGGCTGTCGCCAGACTAATGGCCCACAGGGACCACTGCAGAGTCTGGCAATGAAGAAAGCACCACAGCCCATGGGCGTGTGGCATCAGAGGTCACTGGCCAGTTATTCTTGAGCTCTGACATTGGTGACAGCAGCTCTTGCACTCATCTTCCTGACATTTCTAAACAATTTGGGATAGATCATTAGAGTGGTTTCAGCCAGGAGGAGCTTTTGGTTAAAGTCTGAGATATCATTTATTAAGAATGAAACAAGCAAAGCATATATTTTAAAGAACTAGATCCCAAACCACCATTTTCAGATGTTCATCATCCAAAACAGTAACAACAAAAAAAGCAACCCCCTAAACGAAATAAGCAGCCACATACAATGCAGCACCTCTTGACACCCTTTGAAGATCACTGCTCTCCCCATCCCCTACCTACTTGGACTGTAAGCTCCAGAAGGATAGGAAATCTTGCCAGTTTTGCTCTTCACTGAGTTTCCAGCCCCTGGTATAGAAGCGGGAATATAACAGTCCTTCAAAAACTTCTTGATGAATGAGTCAATTAATGCATTAAAAATAATTAATTAGAAAAGAAATTAAGTCATCAAGGAACTATGCAAAAACCACAGAAGAATAAGATCTTGAAAGAGAATTTCCACCCCCATTTAAAGAACAGTGCTTGCCAGGTTGAACCTGGATTCTGCTGTACTTGTGTGTGTCTTGCCATCGAATGTATGTATGGGCGGGAAAGTCTGTTTCCCCCTCAACTCTGGGAGTATTCCTAAATTTTATTATCATTTATACTCCCTGATCTTAGCTCTTTCAGATGATTACTGGGGCAACAGGTGTTAGATGGTCTTCTGTCACCCAGACCCTGCCCACGGTGTACGGAGGAAATGATTCACATTCATTTTAATAAAGTCTTTACATGTAGGGAGGCCCTCACAGATACAAATTCAAAGCAATTTTCTCTCTGCCAGTCTCCTGTTGGGCCAGAGCCATGGGCCAAATGCTCCTGCCGCATTTTCGTAATTTGCAATTTCTATAATTTCTGCTTGTGATGATTTTGGGTCTTCCTGTGGGAGAAGAGAGAGCCTGACCATCCCGCATGAGGCCTGGAGCTTCACTAATAAAAGCCAGTGGGTAGATTTTGACTGACCCAATTTATGAAGCGCAAGGCTGGGGCTTTCAGCAAATCCTTGTGTCCCGCCATAAGGAAACTCACTGAAACATGCTTGCTGCCCGGGATGCTGTCTCATTTTAAGATAAAGCACATTTCTTTCTCTGTCCCTCCTAATTCCCTGTTGTCCTCCCCAACAAGAGACGCCAATAGGTTGGGCCAGGAATGGAAACTTCAGATCATGTCAAGGCAATAGGTTTCCAAGCTGGGTAAAATGCCAATGTGACTTGATTTACAGGAACTTGGGGAGCCCCCAGTGGAGCAAACCTACTCCCCTTAATTGACCTGGCTGGAATTTCTGCCACAGCGATTACAAAACTGGGAGCAATTAAGTGGAGATATTAATAGGTTCTGTCATATAAAGTATTTGTAACAAAGCCTTCAGTTGAATTCCAAACCGAAATGTTTTACCCCTGAAGCCAAAGAAGCCTTTATTCTGGGGTTGACATCATGAAACTATTTTTAGAATCCAGGTCTGCTCTGGAGGGGGCACCACTTGTTGGCTGTCCTCCCTTCTTGCCTCCAGGTCCCTGTATTAACACCCCTCCTTCCAGCAACTTTTCTCCCCCAAGCTGGGCACATGTCCCAGATGTGATAGGGGAGGTATGAAGACTTCAGGAGGGTCAGCTCCAGTGGGCCACTGTTTCCGGGTAGCTCCACACAGATGGGGACAGGATCACCACAAGACACAACCCAAACAGACAGACAGATTGTCTGAAGCTCCTGGAAACCAGGGTTGGGAGTTTAGGAAGACTGGAAGAACCCATCTATCCTCTCCAGACAAGCTGAAATAAGGGACATTTGGTTTTGCATCAACAAACAGTTTCTGTGCTTTTTTTTATGGATGCCTGCACTCTCTCTTTGTGTAGGACCTGTTCAGGAGCAAAGATCTGAGTGGAAGCAGAAGATGGGACCCTTAAGTGCCGCTCCATCCCATTTTGGATTTGTGAACTTGTACTTTTCATATCAATTTCATCCTTCTTATTTTAGGTGTTAACTACTCTGTGTGGGTTTTGGTATTCTGGAAACAGGGAAACAGGACCAGAGAAGAGAGATAAAAGTCATTTAAGGTGATGACAACCCGGGTTTCTTGGTTCCTATTTTAGGATTTTCCCAGCACACCGAGTGCCCCAGCCCAGCTGGAGAACTGGTTTCCAGGAAGAGACTGTCAGAGGGAGGAGCGTCCTGTTTTGGCCTGGCCTGACTCACTGCAGAGATGGCTAGAGTGGGCCACATCCTTCCAGCACGCTGGCTCTCTTCCATCCTGTCAGGCTACCATGGTGGGCAGGTCTCTTCCCATTTCTCCACTCCTTGTGGAACCCCTGTGCTCAGTGTAAATCTCACAGAGCCCTGGGCCATGCTCCCATGCTGCCCAAGGGCAGTCAGCCCCTGACCCCTGAAGGGCGTACAGACTTAAGGTCCCACAGCTGCTCCCCAAGTGCCCAGACAGTGCCTTTGTGGGATTTAGCAAAAGGCACCCCCTTCCAGCAAAGGCCTCCTACAGCAGGTCACAGGGCTTAGGAAAGGAACTCTGATGGCATTCAGCCTCCCCTGCTTCCTTCATCAGTGCTTTTGTGTAATGAATATAAGGAAAATAGAGCCGAGACCCTGAGCCTCCTCCCCTCCCCAAATTACATGTACAGGGAGTCCAGGAAATCACTTCTGGAGGAGAAGTACACAGTTTTCCTATACAGTGCACGGCAGCCGGACTGAGGAATTCAGTCCCTGTTGTTTCCCAGGCTAGAGGTGCCTTCTGAAAGAATGAGTGGTATTTCCCACCTCCTTTGAGGACAGCCAGGACTCTCTGCTCTGGAGAGCTGGACTTCCCGAGCCCCGGGGGAGAGACAAGCATGGGCTTGTGCAGGGGAAGAGCTGGCTTATCCCAGAGTGCGAATTTTCAGGTGGAAGGGAGGGGTGGCCTAAACCAAGGAAGGATGCCCAGAGTGGAAGAATGGAGGGGCGTTGTGTTCTTTGGGAGTAGGGACCTGTGTTCTACCTGCACACAGTGACAGGTCCTTAGAAAAAAATGAGTGTGGAGATTTAGGGGGTGAACAGGAAGTTCACATCCTTTGGAGATGTGAAAAGGTCCTGGGGCTTCCTCCTTAGTTTGGAGGCAGGGAGCCTGGAGCAGCAGAGCCCCAGTCTTAGAACGGACTGCACAGGCTTGGACTCTGAGCAACAACATCTAAGGTACACTGAAAGCAAGAGACCCTTCCTATTTCCTGGATCATGTGGACCCTGGGTTTTTGTTTGTTTGTTTGTTTCTTTAATGACCCAAAGGAGGCTGAGTCAGATTAAAGTTGATTGAGAGAAATAAAGAAATGAGTGGTTTTTGTGCCCAAGATTTGTGCAGTAAATTCACATTGTTTACAAGTCCCAAGAGATACTTGCTTTCCCTCCAATCAGCCCCTAAACCCTTCCAGCCCTTAGTCCCAAGACTCCTATATATGTAGGACGTCCTCTAACCCTCATCTGCACTTCCCCCAGCATAACATGGTAAGAGTGTCCTTTTGGACAGTATTTCCTTTTCAAAGCAACCATGTTTTGTTTAGTTTTGTTTCATTTTGTTTTAATTTACTCTGATTTTACCTGTACAATGTTTGTGTGGGTATAACAGAGCTCACAGAGGGATTTGCTTGTATTCCTTTAGGCCCATTCAGCTTCTGGGGAACTTGGTGGTACTGCTGATCACTGATCACCCAAGACACAGAGACGGTGTCACGAGCTCCTCCAGATTCTGAGAAGAGCTAGAGTGATGAGAAAATTGTGTTGATTAGAGTGGAGGATAGGACCTCCCTCAGTCTGAAAGTAGGCAGAGCATGGGAAGGCAGCCCTTCTGGAAAGAATGTCTACGAATGTCCCGTGTTATCTCCAAGTCTTTTTCATCATGACCCCATCTGTCTGCACAGTTTTCCAAGACTCCTGTCTAACCTCACACCTCAACTGGGGGACAGGGGTCTCTGCCTCTCCTTTTTCTTGAGCAGCAGAGGAGGCTAGAGTGTGGTCTCTATTCTCCTCAGATTTTGGTACCATTTTAAGCAGGAGGCCTTGTAAGAGAAACAATTAGTTTTTCTGCAGAGGTGAAGGCTGCATCAGATTCAAAGAATTACTACCCTTGACCACCTCCTTCTCCTCCTAAACCTGGAACTAATCCTGAGGGTGGTTTTAAATCTGAAATAGAGGAAAGTGTTTCCAGTTCTATGTTCTGATGTAAGCTTTTTCAAATATTTGTCCTTGGCCTAAACAAACCTCAAACCAGGAACATCATTATTATTTATTTTGAGCCTCTGAGACTGAGAAATGGAAGACCCCCTTTGGACATTCTCTACTGTCTTGGCACCAATCTCTCCCTTACTCCCTTATCTGGAAAACAGGAAGGGACTGGAGCAAAGTTTACAGAGCAAAGACTTAGTTCATGCAACTCTGCAGAGCTTCCCAGAGTTACTGGGTCTTTCTAGTCTCCTCTCCACCAAAAGGGAGTATTTCTGCGCTGCCTACATGGACTTGCATGTGGTTCCTGGCCAGCTCTGGTCCCCTAGGTCTGGCTGTCTTCTTCACCCACACCCTGGGAATTGATGTCCAGGGTTGTTCCTTCTCTCTTCTCCATCTGTTGGGCAGAGACTTGGCTCTCTCATTAGGCCTGGCTGATGGAGGCTCCTTTCTCTTTTCTGCACCCCAAAGACTACTCTTGAGGACCAATCCATCCAGAGTTCTTCTTGCTGTCCAGGGCTACTTAGCCCGCTGGCTGCACCGCCTTCCTTTGCTGCCATGGCTCGTGGGCTCAGAGAGTTTGTTAGCCATGGCCCCCAGAGAGTTAGTTCCAGCCAAACCTCTGCTCTTTTTCAGTTTTCTCCTTGGCTTTCAGTTTTGCCCCTTTCCTTTAGTAGCGCACACTTTGTTCTTTCTCTCTTCTACCCAGGCAGGGTTCTTGTGCTTCTCTGGTCTATGGGGGTCATCATGGGCAACCAGGACCCTAGAATAAAGAAGAGGGGTAGTGGGTTCAGAGACAAGGAAAGCATGCTACAGATATGCTGTCAAGGGCATTGTGAGCACTGGGCTGGCTGCACTTCCTGAATGAGCCTAGACAATGCTAAGCTGTGTGCAGAGTTCGTAGACGAGTCCAGAGAAACCCCAGCAAAAGCCTGGGAAGTGTGAATCTTGCCATAGAGGTGTTCACAAGAAGTTCTAAAGTGTGGAAATTTCCCTTGACACTAAAGAAGCAGTAATGGGGAAGACTGCTGTAAATCAAACCTGTGTGAATTTTGCCTTAATCTCTTTAGGGATTTTGCAAAATGGGATAAAGGATGTAAGTTCCTTGGCCTTAATTCTCTCCAACAGGGCTGAATACTACCGTGTGGGGAACCTTGGGAGAAATGAAAGGAAGACGAGGTTGGACATTGCCAGATGAAAACCCCAGTTATTAAGGAAGGAGATTCCCAAGGGAATAAGATCTGAAATTAACCCAAGAGATTCCATGACATGTGAAAATCCAACCAATAACCAGGAATAATGGCAATGAAGAGGGAAAAAGATATCAAAGAAACAATGTAACTACCCATAAAGTTTGCAAATGAGCTCAGATTTTAAGAGGAATCATATAAAAGATGGAAGGAAAGGCACATACTTACAAAATACATCACAGGGATTCCAGATCATATTGCATTGTGGATTGAGAAATGCTCTAAACAACAAAATTCACTATTTGGAGTAAAGAAATGACAATAAGATGAAGCAAATACTTAGGAAAGGTTGTGTATGGCTTGTGTAATGACTGAAGAGCCTGACCTTTTCTTGTTTGAAGAACTAAAAGGACTTTTAAGACCATCTTGTCTCCGGTAAACTCTCTCCCTGTATTTATTCTTTCTTTTTCTTATTTACCACTAATAAAGACCCCTTTCCTCCCCTTCGCCACTCAGCGATTAAGTGTAGTACATGACCACCCAATTATAAAAACTGAATTCCCCAACATTCTTTGCAGCTATGTGGCCATCTGGCTATGTTCAAGGGCCGTTGGGAAGTGAGAAGAATGACATATGAAAATCTCCTTTAATCTCCTTAAAGAGGAATGCCCAAGATTTTCTTTCTCCCCCTTTTCTGTCACCTTGGATTTAGTGGTAGATGTCACATGTGAACACAACAGAGGTGACCCACTAGCCTGCCTGCCTACCTGGATAACTTTTTGAGTAGAGCTGACCTACCATCCCTGAGCTAGTAAAATTTAGATATTATGAGAGACAGGCACAAACTTCTAATTTAATTAAGACATTGTTTTCTGGGATATTTTGTTATAACAGCTTTACCTAATATACCTTTATTAACACACAAGCTAATAGTCTCATTTTGTAGAAGAGGGAAAGGGACCCAGAGAGCTTAAGTACTTTAAGAAGCTCAAAGAGCTGAGAAGTTAGTGGCAAAGAAGGACCTGAACTCAGTTCTACTATTGTGAGTAGAACGTTCCCTTCTCTACTCTTACCTTCTGAGAGCACAGAGCTAATCATTTCTTAGTTACCATATGTTTTCCACTGACGAGAATAATCTTTACTGGAGATGGTGGAGCAAATATTGGCTGGAAGGGAGGAAAGGAAGCTTCAGATCAATTTAAGACTCCAAATTGTTGGGAGTTTTGTAAGGGTCCCAGATCAGTCTCGTGCCGAGGTGCAGAAAAGATGGCCTTTCCTGACAGCTACAGCTTCAGGAAAGTTCTTTCTTCTTTTTCAAGCTATTGGTGTATTTTTAAACACAACCAGGTCATTCAGACTAACGGTAAATTAGGGGAACTGTTGTGTGGCTCAAGGTCATCCATATCCATAATGGCCAACCTGGAGCCCAAAGCCTGTTTTCTCTGTGGCCTGGAGGAAGACTCTGCTTTCCAAAGTGTGTCCTTTGTCCCTGAACATGCCACAGTACCAGAATCTACTTCAAGTGATGATTTCTCTAGCTCTTCAAGGCTTTCCTCTCTTCCAGAACTCTCTCATTCTTCTTAAGTGTGTTAGGCTATACACATGCAGAGAAAAATTCGCATGAGGAGATCCATCAGGATAGACCCCTGGTTGAACTTTACCCACTTCTGATGTGCTAACCCAACCTTTGTCAGGCACCTTGATTTTCTTGAGTCCTGATAGTAACACAAACAGACTAGACAGGGCCAGACTTGCAGCAGTGATGACTAGCTCACCTGTGTCGGGTCCCTTCCCCTCACCAAGGATGTGACTAACAGCACCATCATCTATCCTACACATGTCACATAGTCCAAACTCTGACTCACCACAAACTTAGATGGTCATTGTTTTAGTCAGGACTCTCCAGAGAAACAGAACCAAAAAGACGTGTGTATGTGTGTGTACACACATAGAGAGAGAGACATATATATACAAATATGATTTTATTTTATTTTTTCTTTTTAACTTTATTAAAATTTAATTGATTAACATATAGCATATTATTAGTTTCAGAGGTTGAGGTCAGCAATTCATCAGTCTTATATAACACCCAGTGCTCATTATATCGCGTGTCCTCCTTAATGTCCATCACCCTGTTACTCCACCCCCCACTCATCTCCCCTCCAGCAACCCTGTTTGATTAAGAGTCTCCTAAGGTTTGTCTCCCTCTCTGATTTTGTCTTGTTTTATTTTTCCCTCCCTTCCCCTATGATCCTCTGTTTTGTTTCTTAAAGTCCACATCTGAGAGAAACCATATGATAATTGTCTTTCTCTATTTGACTTATTTTGCTTAGCATAATACCTTCTAGTTCCATCCACATTGTTGCAAATGGCAAGTTTTTTTTTTTTGTCACTGTAATATTTTGGTCACTGTAATACAATGGAGTAATATTCCATTGTATAGACAATGAAATATTCTTTATCCATTCATCCATTTACCAATTAATTCATTCATCCGTTTATCCATTCATCCATTTATCCACATTTCTTTATCCATTCATCTGTTGATGGACATCTAAGCTCTTTCCATAGTTTGGCTATGACATTGCTGCTATAAACATTCAGGTGTACATGCCCCTTCAGATCAATACATTTATATCTTTGGGGTAAATACCCAGTAGTGCAATTGCTGGTTCATAGGGTAGCTCTATTTTCAACCTTTTGAGGAACCTCCATACTGCTTCCCAGAGCAGCTGCACCAGCTTGCATTCCCACCAACAGTGTAAGAAGTTTCTCCTTTCTCCACATCCTCGCCAACATCTGTCGTTTCCTGACTTGTTAATTTTAGCCATTCTGACTGGTGTGAGGTGGTATCTCATCGTGGATTTGATTTGTATTTCCCTGATGCCAAGGGATGGGGGCATTATTGAATGTGTCTGTTATCCATATGTATGTAGAGACTTATTTAAATAAACTGGCCTACATGTCCTAAGATCTGCAGGGTGAATCTGTAAGCTGGAGATCCAGTCGAGCCAACAGTGTGGTTCTAGTCTGAGGCCAAAGGCCTGGCAACTGGAGAGCTAATGGTGTAGTTCCAGTCTGAAAGTCAGCAGGCTCAAAACCCAGGAAGAGTTGATGTTTTGGCTCTAGTCTGAAGGCAGGAAAAAAGGTGATTCCCCAGTTTGAAGGCTGTTAGGCAGAATGAGTTCCCTCTTATTCAGGGGAGGCTCAGCAACTTTGCTCTATTCAGGCTTTCAGTGGATTGGGTGAGGACCCATGTCAGAGAAGACAATCTGTTTTACTCTGTCTACCAACTTAAATGCTGATGTCATTCAAAAACACCCTCTCAGAATCACCAAGAATAATATATGTGGTGTATGGGCTGGGAAGTGGGAAAGTAAATAATTTTTTTAAAAGATTTTATGTATTAATTTGACAGAGAGAGAGAGAGAGAGAGAGAGCGCACACAGGGTGAGTGGCAGGCAGAGCGAGAAGCAGGATCTCCGCAGAACAGGGGGAGCCCCATGTGGGACTTGATCCCGGGACCCTGGGGTCGTGACCTGAGCCAAAGACAGATGCTTAACCAATGGAGCTACCAGGTACCCAGAAAGTAAAAAATAACTTTGTGACATCCAGAGTTTGTGCAAAATATCTAACATAAATTAGGATTTTAAGTCGAGAAACTCAGAGAACTAGAACTCTGGATTTTTAAACATACATGGATTGAGCTCTTTAGTATTGCTATTTGTCCCATGACACACATGTACTTGTGCCTGCACACATACACACTATCTGCCATATCTAGCTGATTTGCAAATTCATGAGAATATGATTGTTGCTTGAAGTCACTGACTTTTGGAGAATTTGGCCATAGGTAATTTTTACAATTACATAAATAATAAATAATTTCTCATTGTGATAGGTGTCATGAAGGAGAAATACGAGGAAATATGAAAAATGTCCAAGAAAACGACTTCACCTCAGCTGGACAACCAAGGAAGGATTTTTTGGAGAAGGAACATTTAAGCTGAGACCCAAAGCTTGAGTAGAAATTCAGTGAACAGTGATGTTGGACTGAAAGACTGGAAATGGTTCGCATATTTGAAGAACCAAAGGAAGGCCAGTGTGGCTGGAGCTTGGAGTCAGAGATGGGAACGGAGAGTTAGGGGATGAAGATGAAGACAAAGTGGTCGGCAGGGCTCAACCATGAAGTACTTGGGAGCCACGTTAAGCATTTTCTGATTTTTTTTTAAACTAGTAATATTTGGGACCCTGAAACTGTAAGGGGTTTTAAATTAGGGAGTGATATGATCAGATTTATTTTTATGCAGCAGTTCTCAATAGAGTGTGAAGCATGGACATAAGTAGGGCAAGAGTGGTGTTGAGAGAGCAGATAAGAGGCTCTTTTATCAGCCCCAAGGAGAGGTAATGTGACTTAGATAATAGTCCCAGTGGCAGAGATGGAGGGGAATATTTAGGAGATAAGGTTGGCAGGATTTGGTAACTGGTGAGATGGAAACTGGGGAAGAGGCAGTGTCAAAAGCATCTCCCAGGCTTCTGACGCAGATCATTTGTGGATGGATCCAATTATCTCCAAGTGGTACAGAGTAAACGGGAGGAAGGGCATAGCTGAGGGAAAGTTATAGCTTCTATTTTCATGCCTTTGGCAAGTGATGGCCCTTGAGCTTCAGGTTTTTATCTGTGAAATAGAAACAATATCTCTAGGATTGTAGAGAAGATCAGATGAGATGATGTGTGGGAAGGAAATTTGCAAATCAGAATGCACCAGCTCAAATTAAGATCTTATTATCACAGCAGAGATTTAAAAAAAAAAAAAATAGGTTGGGATAAACAGAAATTTGATGAGCCGAAAGGGTGAAAACAGGATGACCTTGACCTAAATTCGAGTGAAGGTGAAAAAGAGCCAGACTTTGAGACCTCATCTGAGATGTTCTTTTCTAACCAGCTGCAGACCCTGGGTCCCTGTTGGCCCTGCCCTTTGTAATTGTTACAGGCTGGGAACAGAGAACCGTTCCCACTCTTGACTACCACCATTAGGACACACTGTCTCCATTAGTACAAATCAGGACAAGTCTTCTGTGCACCATGGAAAATCCTTGAGGTTAGACCCCGCTGGTGAAAATCTGCAGTGGGTGGGGGGCCACGGGAGCCAAGGGACTGATGAAATCCTGCTGTTTAGGATTATACAACTTTAACCTGCTTAAAGTATAACAGTATGGGCTGCTTGCTGTGCTCCACAAACCACAGAGTTTCTTGTGAGACCAATCAATAATAATTTTTATTTATTTAAAAACATTCATTGACCTACCCTTGCCATATTCTGCCCAACTTCAGCAAATGAAATTATTGTTCATGTAGTTGCTGAGGCCAAAAATATAAGGGTCCTCGATTTCTCATTCTTTTGTCCCCCCACTCACACTCATCATTAGGAACTACCAAGTCTATCTCCAAGACACACCCCAAATGTCCCATACCCACTGCCATGACTAGAAACACTGTCCCCACCGCCATTCCATCAATTCTCAAATAGTGGCTCACATTATTTTTATAAAAATAGGAATAATCTACTCCACTCATCTGCTTTGAAGTCCCCACTAGGGACGCCTGCATGGTACAGTCATTAAGTGTCTGCTTTCAGCTCTGGTCATGATCTCAGAGTCCTGGGATCAAGCTCTTCATTGGACTCCCTACTCAGCAGGAGGTCTTGCTTCTCCCGGGCTTGTGCGCCCTGTCTCGCTGTCTCTCTCTGCCAAATAAATAAATAAAATCTTTAAAAAAAAAAAAAAAAAAAAAAAAGTAGTCCCCACTAAATCTAGAATAAAATCCAAACTCCTCTCTATGGCCTACAAGGCCCTACATGATCCAGCCCCTGGTCACCTTTCTGACCTCTGGTCACATCACAGGTTGATACTGGAAATTGTCACTCTCTGGTTCAGATACATCTGTCCAACTAGAATGGACAGTGGACCAACTGGAAGAGATGTCAGCCAAAGAGACAAGTGCATCAGCGTTCATGCCTACTGGCTGAGTATTGGGCCTACCTGTGCTGTCAAATTACAGGCATGTCTGTCTCCATGTGGTTCCTCAAACACACGAAGTTGCTATTGCCTTTGAGCTTTCCATGAGCTATCCCCTCTGCCTGGCACTTTCTCCTTCTAGCTTCTCACGAGACTTACACCCACCCATCACTCAGGCCTCAGCCCCCAGTTTAAAAGGCCTTCGTTAGTGTTCCCCATCTCTTGCCAAAGGTCTCTCCTCACAGTGTCCTAGGATGAATTCTTTGGTAGTTTCCTTTTTATTCGAAAGACGATGCCTGTCACTCTTGCGCAGATTATAAACCCTAGAACAGATAGTTTGGTGCCATCAGTGTATGTCAGGGCCCCAGACAGGGCCTGACTCAGAGCAGGCAGTCAACAAACACGGGTGGAGAGATGAGCGAGTTAGTGAAGGCTTCCTAGGCCTGAAGTGGTGTGCTCAGCTTGGTGTGTGGATGGGGAAGGCAGGAGCCATCAAGAGGAATCAGGTGCTACTGATAGAGTAGCCCCCGACTCTGCTGTCAAGAGAGCAGAGTGTGGCGTGGGGGGCAGTATGGGCTGAATGAGCGCCCCTCTCGAGATTTGCTGTCAGAACGCAGGCTGAAGGTGAGAAGTCAGTGTGGAAAGAAGGACAGCAAACCTGGGTCTGTGGGCAGACTAACATGAGAAGGAGCTGCCTTATTTATTTATTCTTAAAGATTTTATTTACTTATTTATTTGAGAGAGCAAAAGACAGGGAGAGAGAGAGCGTGCACAAGCAGGGGGAGCCGCAGAGGGAGAGGGAGAGGGAGAAGAGATTCCCCACTGAGCAGGGAGCCCTATGCGGAGCTCAATCTCAGGACCCTGAGATCATGACCTGAGCCGAGGATAGATGCTTAACCCATTGAGCCACCCAGGTGCCCCCAAAAGAGCTGCTTTAAAGCCAGTTTCCCTCTAGGAGCTGTGAAAGTAGGTGCTCAATGGGCTCACTTGAAAAAGTCAATTCCATCCTCCCACAAAAGGGTGGTTTTTACCTTTGCCCTTAAAAAGTTTTGGTAGCAGTGCCAATGTGTGGAAAAGGGAATTTCTCCACACCATCAAGCAATTCTCTGACGCCAGCAGGGTGCCCTACAATTCAACTCAATGCTGATACTATCTACCCGGAGACAGTGTCAGATCCTACAGGTGAAGGGGTCAGTCCTACAAAATCTACCCCTCCAACCCCACTTCAAATGCCAATCCCCAGTCCAAGTTGCTACCTTTGCTCTGACCAACTTGCTATACAACAGAGGTTCTGATGATCTCCTTGGGTTTGATTAATTTGTTCACTCACAGGACTCAGAGAAACATTTTAGTTACTAGGCTACTGGTTTATTATAAGAGGGTGTAACTCGGGAACAGCCATATGGAAGAGGTAAACAGGTAGGGCAAAGTATGGCGAAAGGTCATGGAGCTTCCAAGTCTTCTCTGGGTGTGCCATGTTCCCCAAATCTCCACAAGGTCACAAACTCATAAGCTCTCCAAACCCAGACCTTTGAGTTTTTATGGAGACTTCTTTATATAGGCACAATTGATTAAATCATTGGCTGCGGGCCACAGATTCAACTTCCAACCCCTTTTCTCTCCCAGAAGGTCAAAGAGGGACTGAAAGAGTTCACCCCTAGTCACGTGGTTGGGTCCCCTGGCAACCAGTCCCAACCTAAGGGGACCAAAAGTCACAGCACTAACATAACAAAAGACACCTTTCTGGCCTTCAGCACTTAGGAAATTCCAAAAGTGTTAGGAGTTCTGTGCACATAGCAGGAGGAAGACCAAATAGGTATTTATTGTTATAAACCACAATATCACAGTTCTGGAAGAGGATTTATAGCCACTAACTCACCTAATCATATCAATTCTTCTAACAGCTCCTTAGATGGAGACTCAATCTCTACTCTTCCTCCTTGCAATCCATTGCACGATTCCAGAAGCTCTTCCAGGAACAACCCCTTTCATCACAGCATCACTCAACTTGCAAGTCCTGGCCAGTGTGAACTCAGGTGCAGGCCTCCCATCCCGGTGCTGGTAACCACCCCCTCCCAAAACAGGGAAGAGCACTGGGCTTTGGGTCAGATGCACTGACTTTGCCTCACAGCCTATCATGTCCCACTGTGGGGTCTTCTGTCTTTACTTGATAGAAGGGCGGGGATGCTTGAATCCCTAAATCAGCTCACCCGCACAGAGCTCTTCTACCTGAAACACCTCTGTCTGCAGAGTGAGGGAGAATCAGCACGCACAGACTCTGAGCTTCTTGAGAGCAGGACTTGGGGATTGTGTTTTCTGTTCTTTCACAGAACCTCATGCTATACTGAGCTGGGAATTCATGTTCAGTGAACCTCACAGATGGATACCTAGCCCCTCAACCTCTGGTATTTCTTACCTCATGCTGAGCTGTGGATGCATGCACCTGCCAGAATGTTCCTGATGCTGAGGTGGTCCTGAATCCAGAGGGTTCTGCTGCAAGGATCCCACCAAAGGGCCAGGCACTGGCCAGTAGATCTGGGAAATGGCTGAGTGTGCCTAGAAGACCAGATGAAGTGTGTTGGCTGAAAGCAGAGGCTCATGGGGGACTTGGGGACTCTGAAGGTATCATGAGATAAAGAAAAAGGAGTTCAGTCTTTGGAAAACTTCTGAAAATTTCCAGGAGTGCAGAGGGATATCCAAGTCACTTCCAAGGGCAAGTGACAACAGCACTAAATCTGGGATAAGGGAGCTTTGGTGCCTGCTCTGGTCTTTTCTAAGAGAGGGTATTCACAGTGCCACCAAAAGGATCTGCCCACTTTTTTTTTTGGTTTCTGTTGCAGTGTCTGAGGGGGCCAGTGTGTTCCCCAGAACTACAGAGACATGGGAGATGGTTGGGTCTTACAATGGGGAGGAGCTGCTTACACAGAACCTGCCTCTTAGAGAGGGGCTTCCAGACCTGACCAGAGCTTCTTAGAACCACAGTTTGTCCTTCTACAAATATTATTTTTGAGCAGGAAAGCCTTTGGCAAGCGCCAGTCTCAAGTTCAAGTTCTATTAGAAGGAAGGTTTGAAGCTTTAGTCAGGATACACAAAACTTCCAACAAGTAGCAAGGGTCCCAGACTGGATCACAGGAGAGTTCTTGAACAAACTACCCTCACCTGCCATGCAGGGGTTCTGGAAGGCTTCAGATCTTTGATTTCCTTAGAAAAGAAGGACAGCTCCAAGGGGACCACACAGCACAAGCCATCTGCCAGTAAGCCTGTGGAGAACAGGTGTGGGGTCCAAGTTGGTAACTGCAGATTCCACCAATGGGGACACAGGAGGGACCAAATGCTGTCCCCCAGCATCATGGGGCCCTCTGTCCACCTTGTGCGTCTGCCCCCGTGGGACCCCTGCCCAGAAACCTCTCAGATCTAGAACGTGACTTTAAACAACCAAGCTCCTTTAAACTGACCCCCCACACACACACAACCACCCCACCAGGGATCCTTCTCAAGGGTTTTGAGCCTCTTTAGCTTACTTAGCAGGAGTTTTCTTCTTAGCGGATCACCACATATATCCTTCAGCCTCCACATTCATATCCACATCTAGAAGGACATCCTTTCTTAGGCTAGAGGGAGATTAAACACTGAAAAACTGACACATCTCACAATTTCATAAGATAATACCAGCTAAATGGGGCATTAATCTAATATTTCAGTGCAAGGGTCTAATCCTTTTGATGGCTCTGGAAATACGTGTGTTCTCTGCACAGCTGTATGAAGTTTTTGTGAATGAAGACCAGCCAGGGAGAGAGGATACTGACATTCCAGCCTGAAGGGGCAAGCCACACTTGGGGTGGCTAATTTTGTGTTCTTCTGAAGACCTGCATTATGTTAGGTCAAAGAATACCTAGCTCTGGCCTTGCTAACCTCATCCTGCCTCCTATGCATCTCTGTGTCTTCTACTGGAAAGGCCATGTTTCTGCAAACAAGTGTTTGGACGCATATGGAGAACTGCGCCAAGGTCACACATGTGAACGTTTTCTTTTAACTCCTCAACAAGGTTTTGAGCAAAGGGATATTCTCCCCATTCTACAGATTGGGAGACTGAGGCTCAGAGCAGTTTCTCAGGTTGCCACAATCAGCCGGGCTGGGAGATAGCAAAGTGAGGATCTGAATCCATGTCTGTGACCTGTAACCCTCCCCTCCACCCTACAGCAGTTCCCTGAGAGCAGGCTATCTCTGTACCCTGGTCCTTTGGTGAAGAAGGAATGGTCATACTCCTATCCCACCTTTGCAGGCCCAGGAATCTACTTCAGTGGTTAGGTCAAAGGGACCAACAAGGCAGAAGAGCAGTCAAAACGATCCAAGGAATGAGTGGTAAGGAGCCAGAGACTCTACTTCCGGGCACATAGTAGATGCCCAATAAACAGAGGTCAGTTGGATGAAGGAGATTGTAAAGCAAAATGACGCACGTCTAATAAACCGAGGAGTGGGATTAGGACAGAAGAGAGATTTTCCAGAATACCCAGTTTAAGCACACTCCTGGATGAATTACAAATTAGCATAAGCCAGAGGAAGCACTGCTCTTTCGAAGGCGGTGCATTGAGAGAACTCGAGAGTCCGCGATTAAAAACACAAATCCCCACAGAAGGAAATAAATTTGAGCATAGTGAATCCATAAAAAATAACCAGGGGCAACATCTCCTGCCGTGGAGGCAGAGGTCAAGTAGAAGAACCAGATCCTCCCCCAGATACCCCTGAGCTGCATGAGCAGCTGGGGTATTTGTGTCCTGAACCCCGTGTTGTCTTCAGAAAGTTCCCATCTCCTCCCTCCTTAGCTCTTTGGCACATTCTTGCTGTTTTTGTTGATGTTGTTGTTTTCCATTTTAGGGAGTTACCAGCTTGATGAACTGCAGGAAACCTGCATGAATTTTGCATCCAATTTATAGAGCTCTGACTCTAATGGGGCCTCAATAATCCACGGGGCACGCTGCTCAATGGGCCATATAATCCATTTGGGAACGATGGATCCTGGCTCTTGAGGGTGTCTATGGGTCTCTGTGTACTTGCCTTTTCAGTGTTTCTGTGTCTGTACTGGAGGAAATACTGACGGGAATGATTCTGATGCCTTGCTCTCTTGTGACCAAAATATTAGCTTTCTTCCCAGGATAATCTGCCAAGAGAGAAGGACCTTCGTTCTGAGGCCTGGCAACCACGGTATCTTGTAGGTTTCTTCAGCCTCTGGCTCTTGGCCTAGGACCTTGGGTCTGGTCCCAAAGGCAGGGCAGGACTTGTCAGGGCCACCGGCCCCTGAACCTGACCCCACGCCCTTCTGGGAAAAATTGCAACCTTTCCCTGCCTGCTCTGCAGCTGTTGGGATTGACTGGAAGTCAGTGGGGAACACTGGGATCCCTTTGGGAGCCGGCCTGCTCTCTCCTGCACTCTGAGGCAATCCTGGTTAGTTTCCTCACTTGGTTCTGTGGTAAGAGCTGGCAGGTTGGGGGGACTCTTTCCCCATTTGGAGGACAGGTTCTTTATGCCTTTTCACAGGAGCTGGACTGCATTTCCTGGCCTTCCTCCTCTTGCTGAGGTTGTTGAGGGGTGGGGGGAGGAATTGAAGCTGACCAGTACCACACACTATGCTCCTTCTGCACCCAGACATGCCCCCTGCCCCCCCATGCATGTCTTTCAGCCTCTCTGTACCCCACCTTCAAGGCCGGATTCAGCATTCCATAGTCAACCAACTGGGAGAGCGTTCTCCTCTCCTCCCGGAGTTCCAGGGCACACACGGCCTTTGACATTGCTTTGATGTGTGTTGTTTCTTGGCAGTCGGGAGCCCAAGGGTAAACAGGGGGTACATTGAAATGGGGTAAGTGGAGGGATAGTAGTACAGGGTCTCCTACAAAGGTGTGGGAAGAATGTAGAGACGGCGTGAAAGAGAGTGTAGAAACGCCAGAGCTGGCATCAGAGGGAGCTGAACCACCCCTAAACTTGAAGCAACAAGGGGACCTCGGTAGCGAGAGGTCAGCAGTCTGCAGTGACCCTTCAGGGAGGGAGATGAGAGAGTTAATTCCCCGATTTGACTTTCCTCCCCTGTGTCTCCCACTGCTGAACCCAAAAGGAGGTCAGAAGTTATAAACCTGCTCTTGTAGTTCAAACAGTTCATTCTCCAGGGTCTGAAGGCAGGGCAGAGAATGGTAGAAACTGGATATCCAACACCGTGTGCATATGAAACCCTGCGTGCTGCATTTTATGGGAGACCTCAGAGATTTTCACAGATCTTTCTTACTAAACGAGATTGGCTTCTCTGTACTGCCCCGTATTGTCAAGGTCCTGTTTGGTGCATTTAGCTCATACTCCTTCCCCAGTAAGGGCACCCCCAGGGCACAGGCATAGTGTCTGGTGTAGTTTCTTGCTTTCTGAGGGTTTAGATAGCAGGATCTCAGGTCTGATTGGCTCTGCTGGCTGAGACACAAGCCACCTGAGGCCAGGAAGCGTCCCTGGTCCTTTCCAATGGAAAATCTACTCCCAGGAAACCTGAATGGGCTCAGAAACAAGTCCCTAAATATGACCCTGAGACCATGTCAGTTTTGTGGGTCTCCGTTTCCTGGAGGCTAACGTAAAAAGATTTGTTTAGATTAGGGGGTTAGTAAATTATGGCTGAGGGCCAAATCCAGTCCCCCGTCCTGTTTTTGTAAATAAAATTTGATTGGAACACAGCCATACCCCATTTTTTTTTTTTTAAACATATTGTCTACAGCTGCTTGCCAACTCCAGCAGCAGGACTGAGTAGTCCCGACAGAGATCATACTGCCCACAAAACCAAAACATTTACTATCTGGCGTGTTACAGGAAATGTTTGCCGACCTCCGGGGAGCTGATGGCTAAGGTCCTTCCCTGCTGCAAGGATCTGAGATCAAGCAGTATGCCTCACCCTGCTTTGCATTCCACATGGCCTCCCCAAGTGCTAGGCAGGGAGCCTGCCAATGCCCCTTTCTTGATCAACCTTACAGGCTGCCTGCAGCAGGATCCCGCCAGCTTCTGTTTGGGGTGCTAAGTCTAAGGAAACACAGCCAGTGGGCTGGTGGGAGGTTGGGCATGCTGCTCACTCATCAGCCTCCTGAACAAGTGCATTTGAGGAGAGATGGGAGCTGGGGGTAAGGAACTCTGCTGCCTGGCCCTCGAGGGGGTCTAACCTGGGGTGTCCCCAGTGAGATGTGAAATTGCCCCACCTTTTATCACTTTCTTCCTTGCACCGTCTCATCTCCTCATGCCCTCCATGCTTCCTGACATCCCTTCTGGAATCAAATGCTTGCTTTCACCCTTTGTCTCAGAGGCTGGTTTGGAGGAAACCCAAATGAAGGCAGCTGGGTGCTTAACGCACACATGTTCTCACCAGCAGTCTTGAGCCTTGTACCAAGTTTTGGACAGCGGATGAGACTATTGGAAGTTTTAGCTGATATTAAAGTCACAGAGTTGCAAGCGAGAGAGTGGTATATGATTCTAGCAGACAGGGCTGAATTCTGTGAACTTGGAAGGCGTGCAGACCTTCGTTCCTATATCTGTAAAACGAGAAGGTTGGTTGGCACGGTTCCTGTAGATGGTTTAATGTTCCAAGATGCTATGAAATGAGATCGGAGGTTGTCTTGCTAATCTTACGGCAGTAAGTAAAAGCAGATATAGTCACAGTCTTCATTGCTGAGGTGTTTTGTGACAACGGATTGGTTTTTTGGCTTTTTTGAATAGGATGGTGGGGTGGGAAGGTTGATAATAGTGAGGAAAGACCAAAACCCAGAATTAATTAGTAACCTTCACCTCTTTCTTAGGCAAACCCTTCCGGGCCACTATTATCACCTCACCTCCCCGAACTTACCTCTCCATCCTTCTGAGTTTAAACTTTAAGAAATTGTGGTTAATATAGCCGAAAAATAATGGGTTCAATCTTCTGTGGTTTGGCTTGTGGAAACAGGTACATTTGGGGACGTCCACCCGGGAAGACTTAAAAAAGTTCTTGGTAATCTTGGACATGACTTCTTTCTTTATAGATAGTACCCTTTACCCCAAAACTCAAGGGTTCGAAGGAAACTGATTCATTTAGTCATAAGAAAAGATCAAATGCAAATACGTGTTCAACACCTGTCCTGTGCCAGACACTGTGCTAAGAACAGGGAACGTGATGGTAAGAAAAAGACAGTTATGGGGCAGAAGGAAGAGTCACTGAGTACATAATCTCTCGAATCAATGTCACATTGCCAACCATGCTAAATGCTGTGCGGAAAAGGTGCAGGTAGGTCCCCTGATGTATGAAGGGGGCCTGACATCTCTTGGGGTTGTGGGTGGTGGCGAGGGGCTTTGTTGAGGAGGAGTCACTGCAGTGGAGATCTGGAAGGGGTGGCCATAAATTAGGGGGTGGAGGAGAATGAGTTAGGTGTGCCTGAGCCCAAGAACAGAAGGATGAGGAGAGGAACTGAAGCTCAGGGGAGACCAGGCACCAAGGCCGAGGGGAAGAGCTTAGGCGACTGAGCTGGAGACGGTGCAGCCCAGGAATGATCCTGATTCACTCCCTTGCTCGCTCCTTCAATAAACATTTATCAAACTCTGACTATGTCTGGGCATTTGTCCCTGGTCTGTAGCTATAGCACTGCATAAGGCAGGTTCTTGCCCTGGAGAAGCTTCAGTTGTAGTGGAGAAGGCAGACCATGAACAGGTTAAGGAACACACCCATCATACAATTCAGGCAGAGGTGAGGGCTCTGAGAGAATAGAAAGCCATGGAAGGAAGGGTGAGAGGGAGACCAGTGGGGAGGGTGGGGGGTTGGGCAGGGTGGGGGTGGGGTGCAGAATATTTCAGACAGCAAAGTTGGGTCCCTTGAGTGGAGACCACAGGGAAGACCTGACTTCTGTGGGAACTTTTGATTCCAAGAAGGCTCTGGACATGCCTCAAGAGCAGTGCTGGCCTTCCCACTCCTCATTAAGCCAAGAGGAACAGAGAGTAAGAATCCCTCACTCCTTCTGGCCAACAGAAAATATTGCAGGAGAGCATGGTTCTAAGTTCTCTGATTTTAAACCTTTTTAGGCATTTATTTTCAGTCCCAGAAAATGTAGAATCTTTGAGAGAGGGGAAATCCCAAACAGCAGATTATGGACCCAGATTGAGGAAGAGAGAGATGGGAGGTGCAGGGGTGGGGTGGGGACAGAGAAAGTTTGAGAAAGAGGGGGAGGGGAGGTTTTCTTTGTCTCAGCCCTGGTGTGGCTTGGAGGGAGAAGGGAGTCTAAAGCCCCTCACTAGCTGGGGCTGAACAGACAAGAAGCGGGGAGATGGCTGAGATACCTGACAAGCTGGCAATTTTCTTGCAGGCGATCCTGGGGCTGGAAGCTGCTAGAAAAGGGTGTCGGCTTCGGGCTGTCAGAAGTGAAAGGTTGCTGGCACTAGAGGAGAGAGTTTTCCCATACGCCTTATTTGAGTCCCTTTGCTACCAACGTGATGTCACGCGGCCGTGTCTGTTGTCCTGACCCTAGCTTCCAGGCCGTAGTCTGCAGGTATCGACTTGAAGGCTGAGTGGTTTTGTCCACTTGACTCCATAAGCTCCTTTCTTGACAATTTGGCTTCTAGAAAAGTATCCCTTTGGGTGTTGGGAGATAGCCTCTGACCCTGGCAGCTCTCTTGAAGTTTCCCCGAAAGTCTGGTTCTTCAAGGGTGTTCAAGGGTGTGCTTGTAAGAGTCTGGTTGTGGGTGCCCCTGTGTGTGGGTCTGCATGCGCCCGGCCCCGTGCACGCGGATTCATCTGTTTCACAAACCTTGTCGGCCCAGCGTCAGCACCAACAAAGAATGGAGCCCAGCTGCTATTCTCAAGAAGCTAAGACTGCGGGGGATTGGGGGGGCACAATATTTATAATTCAGAGTAAGTTCCAGATGTTCTAGAGCATGTCACACTCATTTTGGTGGGTCAGGGAAGAGTTTCTAGCATAAGCAACCGATTGACATCTGGTTCAAGGACAGGTGTGTTGTGTGTGTGTGTGTGTGTGTGTGTGTGTGCATGTGCGTGAGCATATGTGTGTGTGTGTCTAAGACCAAGAAAGAGAGAAACGAGAATTCTAAAATGTAGAATTATGTCCTGGGCACTGTGAATTCAACATAAATCTCAATTTATGGATGAACCCTTGTATGCCCTGTGAGGTTCCATGTGACTGCTGTCATGTAATTCACATACACTACATTGATCGTGTGGTCTTTTTAAGTTAAAATATTAGTATCTCTTGGCACGCCTGGGTGGCTCAGTCGATTAAGTGGTGTCTGCCTTCGGCTCGGGTCATGATCCCAGGATTGAGTCCCACATCATGCTCCTTGCTCAGTGGGGAGCCTGCTTTTCCCTCTGCCTGCTGCTCCGTCTGCTTAAGTGTGCTCTCTCTCTCTCTCAGATAAATAAAATCTTAAAAAAAAAAATATTAGTATCTCTTAAGTTGTTAGCCAACTATTTAAAGTTGGGTTTCTTCCTTCTTCCTCTTTCTCATCATCAGAGGCTCCACAGGTTGTTTCCAACCCCAAAAGGGTGTAACAAGGGATGGACACACAGACCCCCAGCCAGGGGGGTGGGGAGTCTCTGTGCTGGGGCCACAGCACGATTGTAGTGTTTTGAAATCAAGATTATTTAACATCATCCCATCTGTCGGGCTTTAGGGAAGAAAGGTGAATTGGTAAAAATAAATGTACTGGGTAAAGACTTTTTTTTTCTCATCTTTTTGCTGAGACTGATAGAAAGTCTTATGAATCCAAGTGACTTCAGGAAGAAAACGTAGGATTCGGGCGAACGTGGCTTCCGGAGCAGAGTGTCCTCTGGGCACTTTCTTCCCTTTGTCTACCATGACCTACTTCAGGGAATACTTAGCAAGTGTTTGACTCCCTGGCTCCAGTCAGGAAAGGCGGAGTGAGGGAAGCAGACGTAGATGAAGGGGGCCTATGGATCGGGGGGAATCTGGAACATCCCTTAAAGGCAGTATTTCAGTGATAAAGCTGGGCTTCTCATGCTTCCCTGAGCCTCCCTAGCAGAGAGCCCCTGCAGGGGGCTGAGAGGGGCTGTGTGCTCCTAGGCCAGGCAATTAACGTGCCCGGTGTAGATGTGGGGGAGGCAGGGGACAGCTCCAGCTGCAGATCTCAGAGCCCCAGATCTCAGAAGGACGCGGCCTGGAACAGGAGCGCTGCCCGAACATTCTGAGAGTCCTGAGACCACCTACAGAGAGCATCTGGGGGCTGGGAATCCCGTCCACGCTGGGTGACACACTCGTGGGGAGGAGGGACAGTGGCAGGCTGGTAAACCTCCCCTTCCAGAAGGCACACTCCTGGGCGACCTGTGGAACCGTGGTGCCATCTGATGGCCAAGACAGGGAATGAGCTGAGGACACACGGAGGGACAGACCTGGACAATCAGTGTCGCCCATCTCTGATGCGGCTTTGTGACTTGGCCGTTTGAATGTCTCAGCACTACAGCACTGAACAAGGCTGCCAGCTGTGGCCTGGGACCCATAGGCTAGAGCCTGGGGGAAGTTTTGAAGGGATCTAGCATATGCTCAGTTGTGTCAGCTTTGAGGGGTGAGGTGAAGGGTGAGGGGTGTGTGTGGAGGGTAATCAACCCTTAACCTCAGTAAGTCTACATGTCAGAAAGGAGACACGACTAACCGGTAGGAAAGGACATCAAGATGATGGAACTAAATGTGGGTGTCCCTGCGGCAGCCCAGAAGCCCGGTGGTGGTTTCCCGAGAGGGAGCAAGAGCAAAGAAGGTGAGGCCGATGGTCCTCAGAGGGGAGAGGAGCCCAGCCCAGCAGCAGGGCTGCCTGGGGGAGAGGGGCTGGGACCAGCACCCCTGCGGAGGGTGTTGGTGGTGGTGAAGCAGCCCCCTAAGACAGACAACCTTGTTTGAGGAACTCCTCCCCATGCCTCATGGTCTTGCTTTTTCAAATGTGTTTTCTTCTTCACCTTGAGAACCATCTTGTCCAGTTAAAAGTATGATTTTGAGGGATGGGCTCAGGGGAAGCCACTGCTCCCTGTCTCTTTTGGTGGCTGGGGTTACTGAGCCAAGTGAGGTCTTCCTAGATGGGAAGGGGGGTCGGGCTGAAGGCGCTCCAGGTCAGAGCACCTAAGGGGCAGCGTTTTAAAAAATTGAACAGATTCTGCAGAGCTCTGGTTCCTATGAGTCGGTCAGGATGGGGCCTCAGTGGTCACGGGTGGGGGCAGGTGGATGGTGGCGTGGGAACAGAGAGTGGTCATCTGCGGGCAGCTGGAGGATTTCCTGCCCTCAGCGGAAGCCCCTTCTTCTTTCTCTTTCCTTCCCTCTTGAAGGTGTCCTTCGTGTCTCCCACGGTCTCTACAAAACTGTTGTCTTGACCAAGTCCTTGACTGGGAGTGAAAATCAAGTTCAAATTCTTAAAATACCAGCCAGCTTTAACTTGGTTTTGGCAGTGGTTACTGCCTTCAGGGAGAGAATACCGGCCTCAGTCACCCCGGCAGGAAATGTCTGGCTGTCTTGTGTGGGTTTTCCACACGGCACTGTCCAGAGGGGAGCCTGAACCTGCTCTCTCGGACTAATGCAAGCTGTTTCTCTCCGAAGCGGCTCTTTAAGTGAATGGCGCATAGAGACGAGTCCTAAGCTTGCTGAGTGGCCATTAGAGGCCGGGGGAAAGGCTCCTCTGCTAAATAAGATTCAGTGCACGAGTGGGAGCCCACAGACAGGTCCACTTTGTCACATCCCACGGGCTACCCCGTTCAACACATCAACCCTTCAAATATGAGGCTGTGTTTTGTTCCAAGCGGCAGGCAGTGATGTGGACTGATGGACAGGCTTGGCTTCTGCTTTGAGGCACATATTGAAGACAGAAAAATTCTATCCCAGAGTGGATCTATTGGCTGCTCCTCTGAAGATAGGGGAAGAGCAATAGAGTTGAGGTGTGTGTGTGTGTGTGTGTGTGTGTGTGTGCATGTGTGTGTGTTAGGGGGATATGTTGTCATGTGCCCTAGGTCATTGCTGGTGGGTAGCGCCGCTCTTCATGGACGGTGCCTGGCTTTTATCTCCCCTTTCTGCGGCTTTTCCTTATTCCACTTTAACTGAATAAAACTGGTAGGACACTTGTCACCTGTAAGGCTCTTTCTACGACTAGGGCTTTCGGCGTTTCAGGGCTGGATGGAACCCCTCAAGGCTAACACAATCTCTGAGCCACACACACACACACACACACACACACACACACTTAGTAGCAAAACAGTGGAAGTTTAATGTCTAAACAATTAGCTATCCCAGAAAAGCATCAAAAGCGGGAAAATCATGACATCCCAGAGGTGATCGCTTCTCTTGGGCACCTGCCGTTCCTGCCTGCAAAGCATTCCCTCCTTAGGACCCCTCCACCCCACCCCCTACCATGGCCCCTGTTGGGCGGTCCGTCCAGGGACCCTGCCCATGCCCACAGGGGCAGGTATGTGATTCAGACGGACACGGCCAGGGACTGGAATGGTTAGTAAAGATACCAGGAATAGAAGTCAGCTGGAGAGGACTCATTCCGATGTCAGCCACAGAATGGGAATGTTCACAGCTTTGTCTCCGGAAATTCTCCAGAGCTGCCCTTACACCTCCCTTTGGTGTTGGTCAGCATGTTTTCCTCATCAGTCCAACAATCCCCTCCCCTTGCTTAAATCGTTAGATTTTAAGGCTCACAGTCAGAGGCTCTGAGTGGACCCATCACTGTTACATTTCAGGCAGTCTCCTTCCGTTTTTTTCGACATTGCTTGTGTTCTTTGGCAGGGTAGTGCCTGGTCTGGTGGCACATAGCCTGCCTATTTCACAAGGGGACTCGGGTTGCTGATACTGGAGATTTCCAGAGCACACAGCTCACGGGACCCCAGTCTGCAAGCCAGAAGGCGTACATTGGGCATTAAGACTTTCAAAGGAGATGATGGAATTTTATATTTTCTTGCTGATCCCTATCACCCATGAAAATACAGAAGTGGTAGGGACTTCTGATGTGTCAAGGAAGAAAGAAACGTTTTTTGGTCGGTTGACTGGTTTTTAAAGGACTCCCCAGAACTGTCGATGTGGGAGGCAGAAAGTGAGGAGGCAGGCCTGCGGTGCCTGGGTGTGAGAGAGTGAGTAAGAGGGGGTCCCTTTAATGCAAAGGACTCAGAAATCCCCTCTGCAAATTCCTTTTTCATCCCTGGGTCTCAGAAAGTGCTGGAAGGTAATTAGATTTAATGAGGCCGTTATTGTTCTCAAAATCCTCCCTTCCTTCCCCAGCTCCTCACTCTGGCTGCCCAGATACCACTCTTGATCTAGTGGTCCATTTAGTGTACATTTTTAAGGGATATTTTAATGGCCAGTTTATAGGACTGTCTATTTTGAGGTTGCATGGCTGGAATCAAGTTGAAACCATCTGCTTTTAAATAAAGAGAAAGGACAACTAAGTATATTTAAAATATGTAATTTATAGCCTGCTGAGCCTTGAAGTGCCCTGTCTATCCAGAGGCACAAAATTTTTCACCAGCCCGGGAAGAAACGGGCCCCTGTTTGAGAGGAAGCCCTATGGGGTCTTCAAGTTTCAGACGTACGTGTCTCTGGAGTGCTGTTTCCTGTCTGTAACGTAAGTTTGAAGCTCTTGGTGTGTTTTCTTGCACTCTGAAATAAACACAGCACCTGGATTTAATCAGTGGGACGGTAACAGGATCAGGGTCCCAGTTCCCGACGTCAGTCCCCCATCCCCAGGGGAGGGCCAGGAGGTGGCGGCTCTAAGCCTGTTTGGGAGTTCGGGACCATTCGCTACCCCGTGGACTCGTTATGAATGAGCAGCTCCGAGCCTACCTCGGCCCAGGGGTCTCTTCACAGAATTCGAGGACTGCTCTAGAACCTTTAGTGACCTCAGAGGGAGGGGGCTCTGGTTTCCAGGCCTGTTGCATTCGGCATGCGACACACCAGATTCAAGTTCCCCCTGGCCAGTGGAGGATACTTTGTGAACCACATTTCGACCTTAAATCGAAAAAACACTCAGCACCTTCTTTGGACTTAAAAAATGCTGCAGGAAGAATATGTTTCCTTCCAAATGAAGATTTTTGCTTTTGGATGCCTGTTCCTTTGTTAAATTCCTTTAGTGAGGTCACAGACTCTGATCTAATAAAGGACTGGCCGCCTCACTGTGCTTGTGAGTGTGACCGTGGCAGAGGGGAGAATGGGCCACAGAGTTCAGAAAGATGGGGCGTGGTCCAGTCCCCCAGTGACACAGCAGCAAACTTAATACCCATCTTTGCTGGGAGGCCGAAACAAACGGTTGGTCTAAGCAACTGGAAGAAGACGTGGATTGACCAGAAACTGATTTCTTTATTAAGAAGTTGAGACAGATTTGGCTTCTTTCTGTTCTGAAGCTGGTGTTATCGGTAACGGGTGGTGGTGGCGGTGGGGGTGGTCCGGCTTAGTATCTGTGGGTTTCAGCACAATCTTTGGTGCTCTCTGTCTCTTGGTAGGCAAGATGGAGAAATGAGGGCCCATCAGGAGTAGACAACAAGCTGAAACACCTAATGGACCGGTGTGACCCTGAGGAGAGGCCTTGAGCCCTTGCTGGGAGCCTCAGGGCTCTGTCTGTGGTGCTGTCTTCTTCTACTGTTGTGTTAGTTATTTTGAAGCAGAAATTGTTTTTCTTTGAGTCTTAACGTGATAAAGCCAATCTGTAATTTTCGTTTTCTTTTTCAAACAGTTTTTCAAGATTGGAATGAGAGTTGTGGAGAAAACACAACCGTTTTCCTGTGCTGCCTTTCTCCCCCTGATCATTCTTCCTCAATTTGTGTCCTTTTTTCCTATGGATATAAACTAAAGATGAACATACCTGACAACTCTGTATGTTGAATTTTTTAAAAAGCCACAGATTTGGGGAGAGCATATCAAAAGTTGGATTCTAGATGTTTGAAATGTATCTCATAGGTCACAATGGATAATGGTAAAGTGGTGATTTTGGAATTACTGCTGCACATGTGATCTGATGTCAAAGGCAAAGAAAATACTCAAAAGTAAAAAATAAAATAAAATACACACACACAACACACATAATGAAAAGCTATCAGCGAAGTTCTTTCTGTCATAACTGTGTTTGAGAGAAGCAGAACTCATTTCCTGGTGAAAATTGCTTCAAACCAGGATGTTGTCACTCTCAAAAAATCAGCAAGTGAAGTTTTTCTTATGTCCCCAGTGCTTATCAAATCTTAGGTTTCTGGTTTTGGGGGGAATATATGTAAACAAAAATCAAGCTATTTATTTATTGAAACATGTCAGATAGCAGAAAGAAAACACATTCCTTTGGGGTAAAAGAAATTCAGTGCATACACTTGAAGTCATCATGGAAATTTTTCTTCCTCAAACACTTATCCTAAAATATTCCTCCGTAAAACTAGAATTTGGAAGAACTAGAGTGGCAGAAAGAGAAATTTAAAAAAAAAAAAAAAAAGGACAAGTATATAAACTTAGAGCATACAGAGGGGGAGGCTGGTTAACTTGTGTCTGTGACAGACCATGGTCAGATTCCTGGGAACCTAAGGACGGAATTCCATAGGAACCGGATTTGTGCTGTGGAAGGGGGGACCTTCCAAACTTTACTGCCTTTGTTTTTTCTAATATTCCTTAATAGTGGGGCTATTTTCTATCACTCAAATTGCTAATGATACCAAGCTGGAAGACAGGATTGCAGTGAAGGCTCAAAATTGCTCTCAGAAGGTTAGGACAATGGACGTAGTTAAACATGGTGATACTTAGTGTATGTGGAGGTAATAGATCAGCTTTAGGGGGCCTCCATCGGTTATGTGTCTATCTTCAGCTCAGGTCATGACCCCAGGGTCCTGGAATTAAGCCACATGTGGGGCTCTGTGCTGGGCATGGAGACTGCTTAAGATCCTCTCTCTCCCTCTGCCCCTTCTCCCCAAATAATAAAAAAATAATAATAAAAAGCACGTGGGTGGCTCAGTCGGTTAAGCATCTGCCTTCAACTGAGGTCATGATCCCAGGATCCTGGATGACACAGATTAGTAAGGGTTCCTGTAAAGAACAGGAGAATAATCAAGCTGCTTAGACCCCTTGATGGCTTCCCTTTATCCCTGGCCTCAAGCCCAAGGTCTTAGCATGCTGGGTAAGATCCTGCAGGGTTTGGCCTTAGTTGCATCCATATATCCACACCAGGAATCAGTCTTCCCCTCACCTTTATAGTATAGCCATACTGGGCTTCGTTCAGTTTGAAATATGGCATGTCTCTCTTCCAAAAGCTTTGCTCAAACTCCTCCTCCCATCTGGAATACTCTGCCCTGCACAGGTCTCCATTGAAAACATGACTTCCTTTTTCCTGTACAATGTACTGAACTTCTATTATATGCTAACCACTGTGCTAGATGCTAGAGACATAGGAGTAAACAAGCAAACAAACAAAAAGGCTCCCTACTTACTTTCACAGTGTGAGAGATGGGCAATCATACTGGATCATGTGCTAAATGATTTGAGGGAAAGGCATATGTTGCTGTAAGAACATGAACTATGGCTAAGCAGAGATCTTGGGGAGAAAGAGTAAGTGCACTTAAAAGTCACAGTCCGTGCAAAGACCCTGTGGTATTGCGAATGTAGCATATTTAAGGAATTCAAGGAGGGCCTATATAGCTGGAGTTCAAAGAGCATGGGTTACAATGGATGTGGTGTGAGATTAACATGGAAGGGTGTGTCTCTTTGTTTTCTGTTATTGATGTCTTTGCAGTGGCTGGATTATCACTAAGAGAGCTCTTCTATCTATAGGCGATTCACATGCAAGATAGAAATTTCAGCTAGAGTCAACATTTACTCAACAATATTCATTAGGCGCTATATTATGTTAAGCTGTCTGCTGGGAGCTGGGGATATAGAGTCAGACATGGTCCTTGATCTCTTGGGACCATGCAGACAAACTGGGAAGTAAGACAACACAGGCACTGTGCCCTCATGGGATAGTACAATACTGGACACATGGGAGGGCCACTGAGTCTAGACCTGGGAGCTCAGCAATGGCTTCCTGGAGGAAGTGATGACTGACCGAGATCAGAAGCGTGGCCCCAGTAAAGGGTCAGAAAGAATGTTCCATGCAGACTGAATATCATGGGTTGTGTCCACTGAGCCCCAGATCACCTGAGAGTGCAATTCGCTTCTCTTTCTCATTAGTGACATTTAGTCCTGAGAAAGTTTAAGAAGTTATGGGGACTGACCAGCATCCTAACATCCTCACTTCCAAGTCACGTGACTATAGACAAGCACCTGTTCTGAGCTTCATCTGTTACACGGTGGTCATAATACTTGGGACATTGTGTGGTTTGATGAAATGGTAAAATGGGTGTGAAATAAAGGTCTGCCCTTCTCCTGTTCTCCTGAAATATGTTCTTTTACTCTTACATTTATGTCTCAAATAGTCTGTCTTGAAAGGAAGAGATAGAGATGAGAGTGGTTTGTGAGAGTGGTTTGGCTGGGGATCTGAATTTCAGGATGTACGGAGAAAACACTGATTTCCTGGGTCAGAGAAAAAGAGTCTAAACATGGGCCAGGAGCCCCCAGGAAGTATTGCTCGGGGAGCTCCTCTAAGTTTCTTTCTGCCGTCCTCCATGTTGAGACGGGTTATTTTAATCCAGAACTTGCTCTGACTTTTGGGGGGGAATTGCAGCTGCAGGGGGAGGGAAAAAGTCTGAGCCCTCTCCATTCCTGTAGACAGTGACACCACTAAACCCCTTGTGCTGACTATTTATGCTTATTCAGGAAGAAAAGGATATTGTTTCAGCGGACAAGGAAGCCAAATAACTTGACTCTCTCACTGAGTTGCCTGACTGCAGACTAGCTGTCCCATAAGAGCAACAGTTTTGCCCAAACTGCCGTGGAATGCGTTGTTCTCTCGTTGGGGAAGAGTGAGGTTGACAGGTTTAGAGTTGCCCTAAAGGAGTGTCAACACACTGAATTTCCTTTGTTAGCCATCTTTGCAAATCACTTCTTCCTGCTGAGTCTTGGAGTCCTCTGGAAAAATGAGGGGCTGGATCAGAAGATAATAAGGTCATGCATCATGTCCATAATGTCACATGGCCTTTATGATGGCTGTCCAGAGTTGGACAGCAGGAGTTTGTCCCATTCAGATGAAACACCTGAGTTAGAAAACTCAAAGTCACATGACCTGGAAGTGGCATAACCAGTCCCATTGACTTCAAGTGCCAAGTTTATTCTACCGGGGCCTTTAGAAAGAACAGCAAAGCAAGAGTCATATGGGTAGATATATGCTGACTGATTGGGCTTTTTGATTACAAGGAACAGAGACTTTATAGTACACCTCATGTAGCAGGATGTGACCACAAGCTTTCCATTGTCTGGTGACATATGTAATTCTGTAATTGCCATAGTATCTCACAATATGCAAACTGGTATCTGTCTTTGGATCTGTCAGTATTTGCTCCTACTGTTAGCCAACCAAGCAAGCTAGCAACCAATTGTAAATGAACCTCATAATTTATTAATTCCATATCTATAAAACCTTCTGCTCACTAAAATTTAATTGTAACCCCCCAATCAAGACTTTGGTGCTTTTGAAGTCATCTGTGGACATGTGCAGAGCAATGAAAAATTAGACTAGCTTAACGCACATGTTCCCATCTGAATTCTCAGTCCTTTTTGCAATATTATGCCATGTTTTTGGCATATCTGTGCTTTCTGATGGTGATCTCACTGTTTAAAAAGACCTCCAAAGGTAGTGCTCAAGTGCTGTATAGTTCTTAGGGCAGAAAGGCTGTGATATGTCTCATGGAGAAAGTATTTGTATTGCATAAGCTTCATTCAGGCATGCTTTATACTGCTGTTCAATTTAATATATATTGTAACAATATTAAATAAGGTGTTACTAACAATATTAAATAAAGTGTTTCTAAACAGAAATAGACATATAATGAGGTTATGTATTGATTGGTTGATGAAACTGTGATCAGAGGCTCACAGGAAACTAATCCTCTGTATTTCCCCTTGGAGCAGTGGTTCAGTGTTGGCAAATTCAGTGTTTATGGTAACTTTATAGCACATAACTACCGCCAGTAATGAAAATGGACTGTACATCTCAACCCAACTCTTCATGAGTCAGGTCCTGATTAATTGTGCTGTTCTCTCTCAGCTGTTTTTGGTCAGAGCTTTCTCATCCACCCTGATGTTAGGCTCGCACCTTGAGGGAGAAGGAATTACGTGGAACCAAAGAGCAAGCAAGAAGTCTGCACAGGGCCGTTTCTCTGGGCACAGGCCTGACTTAGAGGACAGGGGCGGTTTTCTTCCAAATGGAGATGGGGATTGGGCAGCGACCCAAAGTGACACTCCTCTTCAGCACACTCGTGTTCGCACACAGCATGGAGGCCCAGTCACTCAGGGGAGGCCCACATTTGCAAATGTGTGGGAGTGTGAATGAAGAAATAAAGGAATCCGCAGAAGAAACAAAATCAGATAGGAAGATGAATTGAGGCAAATGGGACATCTGTAAACAAAATTAGCTTTTAATACATTAATTGACCCTAGGCGAGACAGCCAGAGAAGACTTGAAAGAAGGGAACAAAGGTTGAGAGTGTGACGTGTAAGTAAAATCCTGGGGGATGCGATGTTCAGAAAAGACAGTCTTGGGTGGATATTAGGGAAAGAAGCAAAAGCCGGGTCAGCATTTGGGGTCTACAGATAGACAGCTCAGACCTGGATTGGACTTGAAGGTGGATCTGGGTCCGCCCAGGGGTGCAAGGTGTCCCTGGGAACCAAGGCTTCGGTATTGTGCCCTCATGGGGACCAAGAGAAAAATATCATGAACCAGACCACCCCCAGTTTGATAGGGGTATTAATCTAGTAAAAATAACAAGACTGACTTAGTTGAACATTTCATTACCTTTGTGTAAGTTGTAACCGGAGATCTTTGTAGCTGGTGATAGAATAGTTCTCTCTCTTCAATCAGTGCATTGAATGTGAACAGGGGAATCCTCAGACAAGATATTTTAATATCAGGCAACTCGTTATTCCCTGACCACCTGGATTGTCAACCCCTTCTGTGGTCAGTGTCCTGCCTGGATTGGAAGGTGCCATGGCCTACCCAGAGGGAAGGCATAGTCTTCCTCAACCCAGATCTAATCCTTCACGGTGAGCTCTCTCACCTACGTGGCGGGTATCAGGGTAGAGGAAGGTACACTAGCACAGCCTTCTACAGGAAGCCAGCTGCAAACTCAAATCCTTGATTCTCTCCTGTGAGGGGAGAGGGGCTGGAGACATGGTGCCCACACAGACCCATCTCACTGGGCCTTGAAGATCACAGCATCTGTCTGTTCCCCCCAGATAGTTCTATTTAGGACTAATGGAAAGAGTGTGGAAGAAAAATCTTTATTCCATGCATCTATAAATTGATTTCTATCACTTTCTTCTATCACCTTTCAGGGCATATCATGTGAATGTCATTCAGGCACTCAGTTATGAAATTCCCCATACACCCATCTTTCCCAGGACACACAGACTCCCTTAGGCAAGGGTCCACTGAAGTCTTCACCAATTTCCCAGACATCAGTGTTGGTGAGTTTTGACCATCAAAACGCACTGTAGATCAATTAACTTCCACCTTAACCAATCTTTTTGTGAGAAACATTTTTACCTGTCATAGGATGACAATTTCACCAAAAAGACAAAGTGTGTCATTGGGTTTCCAAGCTGACTGTCCTGGAGACGTGGCAAGCTTTTTGCTTTCCCTGTTTCAGATACATTTGCTTACATAATCAGCATCCCGTGTGCCCAAGTCAGATTAGCATCCGTCCCTCCTTATCCTATCCCTCTTCATTCTCTGCTGAGACAGAAGTTCTGCTAAAAAAGAACTTGCACCTATAATGGGATGAACAAAAATGGCTTCCCTCTACTCCCAATTTACAACACAGAAATTTGGGGGTTAGAACTTTCTGGGGTAGCTCTGACACAACAAAGGCTTTCATACTTAGCATCCCCTGTGGGGTCTCTGAGTGGAGAAAACAGGCCAGGAAGGAAGACCAAGAGCCTTCAGTACAACAGTGGTTGATTTGGCAAGAAGTTTATGTCATTTGGATAAAAAGGACATGTATTCCTCATGCTCCAAGGGAAGCTAGACTGTGAAACTGTGTGCCCCGTGAAAGACAATTAGCCCACATATTCATGTGATGGGCTGCTCTTAAGTCATCGAGACAGCTGGTCTTCAATTGCCACCGTGGATGGAGAGAGAGAAAACTAGAGGTGAAGTATCACACAACATTTTCTCCCTCCATCCGCCATTTCCAATCCTCACATCTAGTGAAGGTCATTTCTTTTGCCCTTGAAGTCAAGAGAGGCCTGAGCAGAGGAAAATCCCATAAACATCCTCAACCAACATCCCTAGATATTCTGAAATCCCTACAGGGATTGTCAGAAATTAAGAAGACCACAAGCCTTCACCTCATTACCAACCCTTTGGTTCCCAGTGCCCATTCCCTTGCTCCTGTGACTGACTCTTCTACTGCGCCATAGTGATCACTAGAAAGTGCACATCTGCTCAGGTTACTCCTCTGCTTATGAGTCTTCAGTGGCTTTCCATGACACTTAGGCCATAAACCCAGATGCCTCCAAGGATTATGTGATCTGGTCCCCTATCCAGCTCTCCATCCTTTTTCCACATCACTCTTTCTGAGGCAAATTTTTGGCCTCTTGGTTCCTGGGGCCCTTCCTCAAGGCTCTTGCCCCCTGAGTCTGTCTCCCAGGACCACTTGTCCTACCTCTTCCCACACACCCTTTCCCCAAGTCTATCTAATTCTTATGTTTTCTTTTGGTGGGTGTCAGGTACACAGAATTGGATTATCATGTTTGTTGCATGAGAGTGCACACACTCTCACTATGCACGGTTCACTTTTATACAGTCAGTTATTTTTGATGTAATGAGGTATTGTAAGTTCACCCTTTCAAATGAGAGCCAGGGCTCTGATAATAACCCATATCCATGGTCTTCCCATTCCATGTCTCCCTGCTGCCCTTCACCTGTGTCCTTTTCTTATAGTAAATATTCCTAATGAGTATACAAATGAATTTCCTTACTTCTGTGTAATTTGCAGCTCGAGCTCCTCATGGGTGGTAAGAAAGTGGTCCTGTCTCCGTGGTTAGTGGATCAGCCGTGGGCAAGGAGAGGCATCAAAGCAATATATGTATGTTTCTGAAACCCAAGTTCAGCGGATCTCCCCTGCAAAGCCAATTCTCCAGAGACACGTGTTGGTTGGAAAGGAAGTGTTGCTTTACTCAGGAGGCTGACACCCTGGAGAGATGGTGGACTGATATCCAAAGACCATCTCTGAGATTCTGGGTTAGGGAATCAGGGTAGGAGATTACATGCATATTGATGAAAAGGACAGGGAAGGGGTGCCTGGGTGGCTCAGTGGGTTAAGCCTCTGCCTTCAGTTCAGGTAGTGATCTCAGGGTCCTGGGATTGAGCCCTGTGTTGGGCTCTCTGTTCAGCAGGAAGCCTGCTTCCCTCTCTCTCTCTGCCTGCCTCTCTGCCTACTTGTGATCTCTGTCTGTCAAAAAAATAAATAAAATCTTTAAAAAGAAAAGAAAAGAAAAGGGCAGGGAAACATAACTATTCACGGGGAAAGATGGAGCATGTGCATTGAGCAAACGTATATGTAACATCCACCCCGTGTTCATTTTGGGGTAGAGACTTAACACTAGAATGAAGCAAAATTCAGCCCCTGATATCAGGATGTTATCTTAGGGGCTATAGGTCTGCTCCAAGAACTGGTATAAACTGGATGGGTTCTCTGGTAAGGAATGCAGGACCTTGCTTTTTCCTAGGCTGAAACAATATCAGTTGACCTTGAGTCCAGGCTTCTGCAGGGACAGTTAGTGGATTTTGTTAGTAGGGTCTGAAAAGACACAGTAGCTGATTAGGGAGAAACAGTTCTCTGAAAAGCAAGCTTTAAACTTTCTGTTCGTTTCACCTTCATTAACCCAAGGGGGCATGGTTTCATGTAGACGTGTAAATATATATGTGTGTGTAAGTTTTTATTTGCATTTTAAACATTGATTTACCAAAAAAGTCTCACTTACATGTAATCTTTTGGACTTCCCTTAACCTAATAATCATGTTGTTAAGGTTCATATGTATCACCAGTCAGCAAATGGTGGCTTATGGGCCAAATCCAACCTGCCTGCCTCCTTTCGTATGGTGTAAGAGCGGAGAATGATTTTTAAAGTTTTTAATAGTTGAAACAAAGTCAAAAGGTTTTTGTGACATGTGAAATTATGTTTTTAGCTTCCATAAATAAAGTTTTATTGGAACACAGCCATGCCTATTTATTTATATATTGTCTACCACTGCCTTGGAACTACGAAAGCAGAATTGAGTAATGGTGGTAGAAACTGGTCCCAAAAGTCTAAACATACTTGCTATTTGGCCCTTTATAGAAAAAGTTTGCAGACGCCTATACTATAACATGCTGTATAATATTTTAGTGTATATTCTTCCACTTCTGTATTGATGAACTTTTTGTAATTGTTGTTAAGAATCTGCTATTGGCTTCTACTTGTGTTTTATTCAGAGATCATGGTCCATATGTCACTTATTTGTTGAAATTTACTGAGATTATGGTATCACTCATAATCAGTTTTTGGATATCTAGCATGCATTCTTTAGGGGGAAAAATATGTATTTTCTAAAGTTGGGCACAGCACTATATGCCCCTTAGGTCAAGCTTTGAAATGGAGTTTTATAGATCTTCTCTATTCTTGATATATTTTTTTTTGTTTTGTTCTTCTAGATCATTCAAAACAAAAAAAGATATATTTAAATATTCTATTATGATGGTGAGCTTTTTATTTCTCCCTGAAGATTGATCTTTTGTATTGCTTTATATATTTCGAAGCTGATTTTTTGCTTATTTGTTTGTCCGTTTGTTTTTTTAAGGCATGGACATTTTAAAAATAACATCTTAATCTCTTTGGGCTGTTATAACAAAATTCCATAGGGTTTCCTGGGTGGCTCAGTTAGTGGCTTGACTCTTGGTTTCAGCTCAGGTCATGATCTCATGGGTTGTGAGATCAAGCCCTATGCTGGGCTCTGTGCTTTGCCAGGAGTGTGCTTGACCATTCTCTCCTTCTGCTCCTCCCCACACTTGCTCACTCTCTCTTTAAAATAAATAAATAAATCTTAAAAAAAAAAATTCCATTGACCAGGTGGCTTATAAACAACAGACATTGATTTCTCACAGTTCTGGAGTCTGGAAGTCCAAGATCAAGGTGCTGGCAGACTTAGAATCTGGGTGCGAGCCCATTTCCTTGTCCATAGACGGCTGTCTTCTTGCTGTGCCCTCACATGGTAGAAGAGGTGACGGAGCTCTCTGGAGTCTCCTTTATACTCTCTTTCATAAGGCCTCCATCATACCTGCTCACGTTCCAGAGGCTGCATTTCCAAATACATCACTTTGGATATTAGGTTTCCACATGAATTTTGACATGATATAATCATTCAGTCCCTACCAGCATCTTAGCAAATGGAACCTGTTATCATAATGTAGTGATCCAATCTCTCACCAACAATGTTAGCTATATTACTATAGATAATACTAATTACACAGATGCATAGATTAATACAAATACATTAGCTTTCTGACAGCAGTGGGTACTCAAGTGAGCCAGGGGAAGGAAAGACTCTTATTGTACGTCCCAGAAGGTCATTGGAAATAGGTGGATTGGGGCGCCTGGGTGGCTCAGTGGGTTAAAGCCTCTGCCTTCAGCTCAGGTCGTGATCCCGGGGTCCTGGGATCGAGCCCCACATCGGGCTCTCTGCTCAGCAGGGAGCCTGCTTCCTCCTCTCTCTCTACCTGCCTCTCTGCCTACTTGTGATCTCTCTCTGTCAAATAAATAAATAAAATATATAAAAAAAAAAAGAAAAGAAATAGGTGGATGTTCCATAGTCTCAGGATGACCCATGTAGTTGTCAGGGTCCTCTTGATCTGCTGGGTAGAGCTCCGACGTCTCTGGAGTAGCCACTCAAGTCAGGCCAGGGAGAGCATGTGGTGACATGATAGGGTGTGTGCAAGCATGGAAAAGATGGTCTAACTTTGGGATTGGCTTCTTAGGCAAAATAATTTGACAAATCCATAAAAAATGCATAGCTAAGGCAACTATGCCTTTATATTAAATGTATCACAGGTACCTGAATTCAAACTAGCGTATTATAGTCAGGTTTCATGGGCAGCTTTATATCCATCTAAACTTTTGGGAACTTGAAGAGTTGTCTTATGACAAGAGGAAGTTTCATTTCAAACTTAGATATGGACTTCAGGATGCGAACCCTTTTGACAAGGGGTCAAGTACCTGCTATACATGTGTATAATAATCACACCTTTCTTTCACAGAACATATTACAACCTGTAATTATATTTTTATTTTGTGAGTATTTATTCACTCTCTGTTTCACTTAAACTGTAAACCCCAGTAGAGCAGGGGTTATGTCTTTGTGCTCATAAATATAGTCACAGTAGCAAACAAAATGCTTGGCATAAAGTAGGTGCTCATTGAACATATATGGAATTGAATTGGCTTGAATTGAATGGCAGTTCAATAATTTGCTAGCCTGTCTTCTTTTTCTTTTCTTTCTTTCTTTTTTTTTTTTTTTAAGATTTTATTATTTATTTGTGAGAGAGAGAGAAAGAGGGAGACAGAGGGAGAGAAAGCATCAGCACAGGGAGATGCAGAGGGAGAGGGAGAAGCAGACTACTTGCTGAGCAGGGAACCCAATGCAGGACCAGTCCCAGACCCCTCAATCATGACCTGAGCCAAAGGCAGATGCTTAACCGATTGAGCCACCAAGGTGTCCCTGCTAGTCTGTCTTTGGAACCCAACCTTCCTAAGGCCCTGGATATAGTCTGTATCTTCTGTTCTCTGTTGCCTTAGAGGTACAAATTATGTCAAAACATGGGCACTTTAGGACAGTAGATTTTGGTTCATAGCAAGAAAAGACTTTCTAATAGCATCTTCCAGCAATGCCCAGACTTTGTCCTAAGGAATGTTCTCTGACAGCAGAACTAGCTGTGAAGAGAAAATCCAAGAATGTAGACGTGGGTGGACCTGAAGCCACAGCTCTCTTCCTGAGGTTCAAGAAGAGGCTGAGCATCCAACAGTCAAAGATGCTGGAGGAGAGAGTCTGGCTTTGGGTGGCAGTTGGACTGGGTTACTTCTGTGATGGCTTCTAATTCTAACAGTCTGTAAGCTTCCCACAGTCCTGACTCATACACTCCTGAAGACTCTGTAGGGTTTTAGCTGGAAAAGTTAAGAAAAAAGAAAGAAAAAAAGAAAAACTAACTCTAGATTGTCTATATCAAGTTAGGTCAAGTAGTGTTTACTGTGTTAGTTTTCTGTTGCTACTATAACAAATTATGACAGACATAGTGGCCCAAGTCACACATGTATATTGCCATATGATTCCATAGATCAGAACTCTGAGTCTCGGAACTCTGAGTCTCTAGGCCAAAGTCAAGATGTTGGCAGGGCTGCATTCTTTTCTGAAGGTTCCAGGGGAGAATCCATTTCTTTGCCATTCCAGCTCCTGGAGGCCACTTGAAATATTCAGCTCGTGTTGCCCTCCTCCATCCTCAAAGTCATCAATAGCACATCTCTCTTACCTTACTTCTGTAGTCACAACTTCCATTCTGATGATGACCAGGAAAATTCCTCTGTGTTTAAGGACTTGAATGATTATATGGGGCCCACCAGGACAACCCTGGATAGTCTCCCGCATCCCTAGGTACTTGACCTTATTCACATCTTCAGAGTCCCTTGTGCCTTGTAAGGCAACATATTCACAGGTTCCAGAGGTCAGGATGTGGACATTTAGTGGGGTCATATTCTGCCAACCTCATTACTGAGCTCTATCTTATGACAGTTCGGGATTTCTTGGACATCAACGGGGGGTGCTGAATTTTCACTTTATAAAAAAAAAAATTGTCTTTTAGAGAAAACTCTAATTTTTAAATCCTTATGTATCTTCCAAGATCTGGTTGTCCATTTTCCACTCATCGGAATGACAAGGATTTTTAAAAATATTACCTGTAGAAATGATTTGCATTCACGATCTATAATGACATCATCTGAGGTAGGCCTGGTTGAAACTGGCCCTGGCCTGGAAGGCTCAGACTTGCCTTTTGTCAGTGCCAAGAGATGAACTGGCCCTGAGAGGCTGAGTTGAAGTAATTAAGTAAGTAAGTAAATTGCAGTTCAGTTGGAGAGCATCTCGTTAATTATACTCCATGGCATGGAGTTCATGGCATGCTATCATAACTGGTCTTAAAGGCTTCTATTTGACTTTAAGTTTTTAGGTTAATTTTTTCCTCTTATTTCTCTCTCCACATGCGCCTAGTCTGATGTCTTTAGTGCATACGATTGGAGATGTGTGTCTGATCCCCAGGTAGACCTATGCAAGCTTTCTCAAGAGCTTTTTCCTAGGAGAGGGCATTTCAACTTGCAGCCATATACATTCCCAATAGCCTGAAGAATGGCTGGATGGTGTCAGAATGGCTGTTCTAGTCACACACTTATCCGTGTGCTGAGAGCACTGACTTCCCACTTACTCCTACCCTAGTCTTGTTTTAATTTCCATTTCTTTGAGCAACAGAGAAATTGAGTATATTTATTAGCCAATAGTGTTGAAACCTTACTAGCTATGAGGACAAAACCTGCTTCTTCTCGTATTGGAAAAAAATGAAGATTCCAGGGAACTTTGCTTGAAAATCCTTTGGCTAATGTGGGACTATCCTCTGAATCATGATCCTGGTAATTGTCTCTTCTCCCTTCACACTTCTCAAGGGAAGGATAATTTTGTTCTTTCACAAATTATTCTATGTTTTTAATTTCTTGGGGGTGTGTGGCCCAGATTAGCTTTTTGAGGGGACCTTTCATTTGTTAGATTTTGGGATGCTGTCTTTGTTCCCAACAAGGACTTCCTCAAATGCATCCACAACAGGAATGATGTGTTCTTCTTTGCCACCTACTCCAGTCATAATTGCATCTTATTTCCCCCACAAGCTTCCTTTTCTGCCTCTCCCACAAGGTTAATAGATCTCAGCCCTGGACACATAGTTGGTCTTTCAAGCTTTGATTACCTAGGGACCACTGCCACAGACAAGGTTTCAATTGTCTGCAGTGGGGCCAGAGATGGGTACTTTTTAAAAGGGTTGATGACCAAGGAGCAATTGGACTTCTGCCCCACAATGGCAGTGAGGAAGAGTATGTCTGAAACATAGGAACTCCTTTAAGGTGTCTCCTAGTACTAGCCTGCCCTGTGATTAAGGCCAGTGGAAAAATAAAACAGACGAATCCAGGCAGGCCTATGAATGGCCAAGGGCTTCCAGGAAGGAAGGTTGGGGTCAACCCACAGCTAAAGAACCAAGACCAAGTGAGGTGCTTATGGGCGGAAAAGGGGTATTGAAAGAAGATAGTTGTAAATAGCAGTCATGACCACGTGACCAGTTACAGAATGAGGAGTGTAGCTGTCATGAGTATTTCTTCCTTATTATTATTATTTTTTTAAAGATTTTATTTATTTATTTGACAGAGAGAGATCACAAGTAGATGGAGAGGCAGGCAGAGAGAGAGAGAGAGGGAAGAAGGCTCCCTGCCGAGCAGAGAGCCCGATGCAGGACTCGATCCCAGGACCCTGAGATCATGACCCGAGCCGAAGGCAGCGGCTTAACCCACTGAGCCACCCAGGTGCCCCTCTTCCTTATTTTCTTATGAATGTGTGTGCGTGCAGATGTCCCTGTGTGTATGCAGGTATCCCTATATCATGCAACATAAGATGTACTGACTTTATATCATAGTATTTAAGTATTGTAAATTTTACATCATAGTATTTAGTTCCAGGATATCACAGAGAAGCATAAATGTCATGCAAGGACTTCGTATTGTCTTTGGGGGAAGGGGTTAGTGCATTTTGGGTTGTATGCAAGATATCTTGTTAAGTGGAATGTCACCTTGTCATTGTCTTCGTGTGGAGATTGTTTCATTTAAGGAGATGTGTATGAGCTCCAAGCAGACAAGAGGTGGACTTGTGGTGGTTCATTTTGTGTGTCAATTGGCTGTGCAATGGTGCTCAGTCATTGGATCAGTCATTATTCTGGATGTTTCTGTGAAGGTGTTTTGGGATGAGACGAACATTTAAATTGGTGGACTCTGAGGAAAGCAGATTGCTTTTCTTCATCCAGGTGTGTCTCATTCGATCAGTTGAAGGCCTGAATGGAACAAAGACTTACCTCCCATGAGCTAGAGAAAATTTTGCCAGCAGATGGCTTTTGGACTTGAACCACAACATGGGTCTCAGAGCATTTGGAACTGAGTCTAGTTACAGGTCTATTAGCACAGAGTGGAGGTAGTGGTGGGTCCCGAGGAGGATCAGTAGTGTCTTGTCCCCCTTCCTTGGGGGAGTCCATTATAGTTTCTTCTAGTAATTCAGGACTCATCTGCTCTGGGGCACTCCTGAGCCGGGTCTGTAGTTTTATCTCCCTCAGGAGAGAACTGCCACAACTAGGTGCTCAATAAATGATGAAGTGAAAGAACAAGAGAAATAAAAGGTGACTTCAAAAAGTAGAGCCCTAGACATTCCCCAACCAGGCACTTTCCTTTTGTCCCAGCACAGTCAGTGCTGGGGAGGAGTTATAATCAATTCTTACTTGTTAGGTCTATTTAAAATAACCTCCCCACACTCCTTCCCAGGTGAGTGAGGTTGATGAGGAAGAGTCAGTTTGGTTCAAAATGCCTGCAAACCTCACCCGGTCCTGGCCCAGTGGCCCAGCCCTGCGAGGGAGCCCCTGCCTCCAGTTTGGCCAGCCACAAAGGCCTTCATTGTTTGGGCCTTGGGATGTTTTTTCCTTTTCTTACCCTGATCCCTGCACAGAAAAAGCCCTAAAGACTATGCCTTCTCTAAGAATTTTGAAAGCCTGAAGGATTTTGTTTGCCTCAGGGGGAAGAGAATGAAGAGTGGGAAAAGGGGGTAATTAGTCACTGCCTGGCGCCGCTCCAGAGGCTGACAGGAATGCAGGCTGAGGGCAGAGGCAGGGAGAGCAGCCTCTCCCCACCTTTATCTTTCATTAGCTGTTGAATCTAGAGGCTCTTGGAAAAGGCCCAGCAGGATGTTGAGGTGGGGTGTGTGGAGGAGGGGAACAGGCCTGGGTGACCATCTTGTTTCTGAAGATTTCTTAGGGACACACATACAGGTTCGAAATACAATTATGTCACGAGGGACTCTGCTTTCTGCTGTGCTCCCCAGCCTCTGTTTATGGAGGCCAGCGGGCATGTTGGGAGGCCGGTCAGCTCCTCCAGGACAGCTGGGACAGAGTTCAGGGGTGACAGGGGGCATACCATGGCATCCAAGGACTGGAGAAGTCTTAGAACTATCTGTGGAATAATGGGGAGGAACTGGGGGTGGGGGGAACGCCTGCCTGAATTCCCACAGTGCGGAGCAGAAGCAGAAATGCCATGTTTCTCCTTCCCTCAGAGGCACAGCCCCAGTGCTGCCCCTTCAGCTAGGTTCTCTCTTGCCTGCTTTGGGTATGTAAATATGGGCTTTGAAGGATTTGCCACTTCCATCTACTTAAGCAAGAAGTAGATAAACGGGGTCACACCATCTCCTTCACCACTCAGCCTCTGCCATGTACACCAGGAAAGCATATGTGAGCTCTTGTGTCCTTCCAGAACAATCCCTTTGGAAGACTCGCTCTCTGCCAGGTGACCCCAGACTGCCGGTGAGCCACCACATATTGTCTTCATCCTCCGGAGCTTCTGGACAGGGTTCTTTCTTCCTGGGGGGCTTTGAGGCAGCCTCTTTCCTCTTTAAGCTGTCACCAGTCAGGAAGTGGTTTAGGTGTGTGAGCCGTCTTTCCTGAAGGGTCAGAAAAAGTGTGGTGACTGGAAAGAAGGAAGAAGGTCTATAGTGCTCACGAAATGGCCCTTTTCTTCATGACCAACTCATGGGTTAACCTCTTCACGAGGTGCTTCTTTCCCATAGCATCCTGCTCCCTGGAGAGTGGGAAAAGGGGGTAATTAGTCAATTACCTCTTGTCAGCCCTTCCCCACTCCCCTTTCAGAAACTTCACCAGTGGAGGGTTGGACGGCAAGATCAGTTGCCAAAAGATAGACAACTTTGAGGTGGCTGCTCAAATCTGCACGGGGTCCCTCAGGAAGCCAGGAGAGGCAAGGAAAGATCCACCCCTAGAAATTCTGGAAGGAGCAATGCACTGTTGACACCTTGATTTCAGAGGTCTAGCTTCAGATCTGGGAGAGAATACAATTTTGTGCTTGGAAGCCATTCATGGTGCCTCCTTATGGCACTGCTAGGAACTAATACAGAACATCATATTATTTTTCATTTCTGTGTCATCACAATTCATAGTGAAATCTCATCTCTCACTCCCGCACTCCTCCCCCCAACCCATTCCCTCCAGGGGATGCACACGAAGATCACTGGAAGTGTCTTCTGTGTCTATGCCATAGTGAACTGGACAGTTTGGGTTATCTAGTTTGAAATCCCTGCGGGGACTTCTCCAGGTGCAAATCCAAGCTTGCATGTTGAAAATTCCAAAGGGCAAAACACAGACAGTGGCATGTATAGAGTAGAGTACTCTCCACGTGCCGTCTTCACAAGGCTTTCTCTAATCTTCCACCAACCTGCAGGTTAGTTAACATGAGCTCAAATGTCCAAGAAGTCCTCTGGGGGAAGAGAGACTGACCCCCAGTAAGCAGGCCATGTTCTGACTGGCTCTGAAGCCAGAGCCCATATCTAGCTCCTGCTTTGGGCACCAGGTAGAAGGGAGAGTTTGGGCATGGCACAGAAGAGGAAATGTTTTGGTCCTCATGTAGGGGCGTGCTGGGTTCAGCTGGTACTGGTTTGTGAGACTTGATGATTAAACTGTCAAGATTTTTGCAGGCAGGTTGATGGTGTGTTGGTAGCTACTTTCTACTTCCTGGCTGCCGACCCTCCTTCTTGAATGTGGGCCGAGTGGCCCTGCCCTACGGCGGCAAATCCATCCAGGAGACTAGTCATAACTCCATCTCCCAGAAATTTGGAATTTTGAGGTAAGATCCATTGACATCAGACATTGTTGGTGATAATTTCCATCCATGGCAGCACTCTGGAATGATATTGCCCCAATAGCAAACCCGTCTATGCCCACTGAGCCCTTGAAATGTGGCTAGTACACATTGAGATGGGCTGCGATTGAAGAGTGCACATTTCAAAGGCTTGGTTTGGAAACAGGATTTAAAATATCTCATTAACAATTCTTTGAGTCTATGCTGAAATGATAATTTTTGGATATACTGAGTTAAATAAAATGCGTCATTAAGGTGAATTCCTATCTCTTTTTACTTCTGAAGTTGTTCCTACTAGAAAACTTGAAGTTGCTTATGTTGGAATTTTATTTCCTCTGGACAAAGCAGCTCCAGAGAAAAGATCCATGATCCATGAGGCCCCTAGGGCTGGGTAGTTCCCAGCAATAACCCCCTCTTGCCCCCTGACCTGGGGTATTCAGGTGTATCTTCTTTCTTGAGTCAACCTAGCTTTCATTCTCCTTTTGGTTTACCCTAGCCAGAGCAGTTTGGATTGTTGGAACCAAAGAGACTTTAATAGACCAGCTGAACTGAAATCTCCTTGGGGGGTTGCACAGATGAGTCTGTGGCTCTGCCAGAGACTCTTCCAATGCTTCCAACAGGTCATGTTCGGGTCCAATCCAAAAGGATGAGTCCATCTGGACTGCATCAGTCCTGCCTCCACAGACCCTGATCATGCCTCTGCCTCGATCTGGCCACAGATCAAGACACCTTTAGGTCTGGCCACAGAAACTGCATTTGGACTAGGAGGTTCTGCTGGTCAGACAAGACTAAGGTCTGGTTCCAGCTGAGGTTGTGCATAAGAGCTGGATTATGTCAGTGGATCCTGGAGTTTAGAATAACAACCGCTTTGTTTGACTCTCCCCAAACCTATAGGAAGTCAAGGTTTGAAAAGAGAGAAGTTTCCTGAAGCACACACGATGGTTGCCCCTCCTCCATCTCCCCCTCCATTCCCCATCTGGCAAATCTGTCCACCCTTGCAGGGTGATCAGAGCATTTCGCGTCCCTGCGCCCCTCCTGGGAACTCTCACTTTAGAAATGTGGTTTTCCTAAGACATTTCAGTTGTTCCAAGGTGTGAGTCGAAACTCCCACAAAAACCTGTCAAGGGCTGGCTTTGGAGTACAGTGCTCAAGGTTAACTCACTGGGGTGAACAAAAATGGTTTGCCAGATTTCAAATAATTATTCCTTTAGGAACTTCCCGCTCCAAGCACTTTAATGAAAAATGATAGAAAGAGTTATTGCCTTTTGAGACATTCAATTCCACCACGCAGCTAAGCATCTGCAGCAGATCCGGCCAGGGAAGATTACATCTGCCCCACCATGGAGACGTTGCAATAGTTTATCTTCAAAATAAGCAAAGAAAATGTGTCTAATGAATCCCTAAAGACTGGTATGTGCAGATGGGTTTGAAAACTGCCTTCGGCAATTTTTCATCCTTATTGTAATGGGAATCCCTTGGAAACAAGTCCGAGATCGTATGTAAATTTGACTTGCTGTGCTTACAACATTCTTGGGAAGAGTTGGAATGAGATGGTAAATGAAGACATTGCAAAGTTAATAAATCGAGAGAGAAAACTTTATTACAATTTTTTAAAAAAATGAGCTGCATATGCCATATTCACAGGAACTACACAGTTTAATGAAATGAAATAAGCCTCCGATATGTTCCATATGGTTCTGTGTGGAATAGAAAACAAATGTGGTAAGATACGGCTCCTACCCTCCAGGAGCTTGCAATCAAACCGTTGTTAAGACAAAACTCAAAACTTATTACAGAGAAGCCGCCATCACCATTCCAGATGACCTCGGTCAGAGAAAAAGAAACAGTCAGATTTCTAAATCCAGAAGGGTGGGTATGGAGTGTGCAGGGGGAACAGAAACCAATTCTGGGATGTTTTTGTTGTCGACTTTTCTAAGACAGATCATAGCTCAATTCCCAGCCCCTGTCCCCCACCCAATTGCTTCCCAACTCCCTCCTCTATCAGAGACTACTATACTGTAATTGCAGTATAAGCTCCCAAATGAATTTTTGACTAGATATGTTTAAACAAAAAGCTGAAGCACATATGGCATCTCAGGAACATTTGACAAATCTGGATAGTGAGTATTTGGTTCTATTTGATTCCTTTTCTAGACTTTCTTGCATCCTTGAAATGTTTCATGATTTAAAAGATTATAAGTGAATAGTATGTACAATGTGTAACTAATGAACTGGAACTCAGGAAAAAAAGGAAGATGGAAAGAAAGGAAGAGAGAAATGATGAAGAGAGACTAAGATTTCTGAGAATTCATAGGACCACAATGTGTCTGCATGGAGATAAGAAGGACTTTGCCGGGAAGATGAAAGTCCTGGGGTTTGAAACATGGAGAAGAGGGTGCGTGATCTGAGTGGGAGGAACCCTGTTAAGGAATAACTCTTCTCCATAAAATGAGCAGGTTAGACTCGTAAGTTCTAAATTCTCACTCAGATCTGATGGGTTGTGTCACATTCATGGATTCAATCCACAAGCAATGTCTGGACACCTGTCTCATGCAGTCCGTGATACACTGATGGGGGATGGGGACACAGGAGGGCGGCTGCCCTCAGTCACTGTTTCCATGCTCCTCATTCATCATGCTTACATATGAAGAATTTACTGTGACTTTTCATTTACCTCTTGGTCTATCAAATCTTGTCTATCCTTTTATATTCCAGACTCCTTTAAGATGGAAACTATTTCTCCTCTATCTCAGTAACTCCACGGTGTCAAGATAGGACTATATAAATAAGAAGATATTCATTAATTGAATGTTTGATTAACTTATTCATTCAAAGAGTAATCGGGAGGCTATTATGTCTTAAAGCACAATAGGGAATACTCTGGAGATGAGAAAGTTCTAAATGATCTTGGTTTCTAAAAAGCTTTGAAGACTGGTAGGGGGATAAACTGCTGTAACTAAATTATTGCAAATGAGGTACTAGGAACCAAAAGAATAATACCGAGAAAATGTTGAATGGGTTGATTGATAGCATAGAGTGACATATACATGTTTAAGCTTTTGGTCTCTGTGAGAGGTTTATGCAGTATTCTATTTTACGTACTAGACATGTTCCTTTTGGGAGAGGGAACACTTACAGATACCTGGTACCACCTTCTTCAGTTGAAGTGTAGCTGAGTTACAGTATTATATTAGTTTCTGGTGTACAACACAATGATTCAACAATTACATGCATTCAGAGATGCTCTCCGTGAAATGTCCAGTTACCATCTGTCACCATTTGAAGTTATTGCAATATGATTGACTCTATCCCCCATGCTGTACTTTACATTGCCATGGCTTACTTATTTTATTACTGGAAGTTTGTACCTCTTCATCCGCTTCCCACCGTCAGTCTTTGTTTTTCTTCATTCTACGTTCTTCCACTTGTGAACTGGTAAGTCTGTCTTTTCCACCACTCCCTTCTTCTTGTGCGTCCATCACGTGTTATTTGAACTTATTTTTTAACACCACAGAAATAGAAACAGATACTATCAATTTAATTTTTTAAAAATATTTCATTTATTTATTTGACAAGAGAGAGAAGGCACAAGCAGGGGGAGCTGCAGGCCAAGGGAGAGGGAGAAACAGACTCCCCGATGTGCAGAGAGCCCGATGCAGGACTTGACCTGAGCTGAAGGCAGATGCTTAACCGACTCAGCCACCCAGGGGTCCCCAATTTAATTTTTTTTTAAAGAGTTTATTTATTTATTTGACAGAGAAAGATCATAAGTAGGCAGAGAGGCAGGGAGAGAGAGAGAGAGAGAGAGAGAGAGAGAGAAGCAGGCTCCCCGCTGAGCAAAGAGCCCGATGCAGGGCTCGATTCTAGGACCCTGAGATCATGACCTGAGCTGAAGGCAGCAGCTTAACCCACTGAGCCACCCAGGCGCCCCCCCACAATTTATTTTTTTTATTTTATTTTTTATGTTATTCTTTGTTATAATTTTTTAAAGTTAGAGACTTAGACTTAATTTTTTTAAGCTAGAGACTCTAGTCTAAAGACTAGAACAGAACCAGATTTTTTTTCATTCCTTGTTGTAATTTTTTTTTAAATTAAAGATGAGAACAAACCCCAATTTTTTCAAGTTCAATGCAGTAGTAATTGATTTCTAACAAACCAAATACTGAGTTCAGACTCAAGACTTGGGCCCTTAAGTTTATGTGTCTTCTAACAGTTGCAGTGGCATTCTAAAAACTGAAAGCACATCTGCTCAATAGATGATGTCCCTACCTGGACAGGCTGCCTTGGGTGAAGTGACAGGCCAGCCAAGTTAAACGCATGTTCTGTGACCCTTCTGTCATTGCAATGGCTGGTTTTTGAGCTCTACACAGAATGCCAATATAGATTAACCGATGTAAGAATGATAATGATGATAAAAATAATGGTAGGCAATATTCATTTGGAGTGCTTACTACGTGCTTATATTATACTAAGGACTTGACACTAATTTACTCATTCATCCTGACAACAATCATATTAAGTGAATACTAATGTGAAAAGAAATAAATAACAAACAATTAAAGAAAAACAAAAAAAATTTCCTTCCTTTTTTCCTTTTCTTCTTTCTCCTTTTCTCCCTCCCTCTTTCTCTCTCTCTCCTCTCCTTTTCTCCTCTTTTCATTCCTTTGGTAATACTCTTTTTACAAGACAATGCTTTGTAATACTCCTTAGCAAGTGTTAAACTCTCTGTTTATGGCTTAGATATTCATATTTAATAGAGTATTTTTGTTTTGTTTTGTTTTTCTTTTTGCTTTTTGTCTTTTAGTCTAAGCACTATATTTGGGAAGCAAACATGGACAAGAAAACGTCTGATTTTGCTTTTTGACCAAGGTGATATAAAACATGAAACATCAGCTTATTGGGAAACACAAGGGTCATGGCCATCTAACCTGGCTGACTTGCTCTGAGTGTTCTGGGGGAGCTGGTCTACATCTCTTTCTTTGTGAAATAAGATCTTCAAATTAATTGTCTGTTACTGATCCATTACTTACTATTAAGAAATTATTACAGGATATTGTTCTTGTTTGTTGCTTTGTATATTTGCACAAAGAATTATTTTCCACTGTTTGCATTTGTAATTTCTGTGGTCTGAAATTTTTTCAGGAGAAGGAGGTCAGGCCTGGGAGTTAAACCCAACATCTTTAACCCAGGTCACTGTGGGTGTGTTACTGGTTCTTAATCACCCCAGCTGGGGGATGTGAGAAGGAAATGGGTTAAGCTTCTGGTACACTATAGGGGTTTAATACACGTTCATTTCCTTCTGTTTTTCTAGCTAACTCTCTCTGCATATGTAGTTCTTGGTGCCTCTTTATCTCCTGAAATTCCACTGTTCTACTTACACAAGAAGCCAAATTAAATAAAGACTCTGTCTCTTGACGTCTTCATGTTATCATTCCAGTTGTTTCCACCAAAGTCCAAATTCAGAAAACAGTGATTACAAAGATACAATGGTATTTTACAACAAGTAAGATAAAATTTTTCAGAAAACAGGATTGCCAATGAAAACTCTCTTTATTTCTGGAATTGAAGCCTATTATTTTATGAACCAGGTTTTGAAAAACCTGCATAGTGGTTAAGTGTATTACTTTTTAGAATCCAGGCAATCTGCTCACCAGGTCTGAAGGACTTCAGCTAAGTGATTTCTCTGAGAAGTAGTTTCCTCATCTGTAAAATGGGGGGGTGGGGGGTGGGGAGAACATCTACCTTGTAAGGTTGTTGAGGGGACTCAATGAGGTAAAATGCTTGCCACCTGGTACAATGATTTGAAGCTATTATTATTTTATCTCAATATTAGTGAACAGTGGTAGCCTTTTAATTTTCTCTGAGAAGTCACCTGTATTATCTTAGATAATGCTTGGGGAAAAAAAAAGTCATCTAACTGTGGTGCAGATCACTAAACTTGGAGTCAGACAGAAAGTGGGGGTTGCCCTCTACCCATTACTCACCATCAGCCTCACCCTGGATTAGACCCTGCTCACCCTCAGTTTCCCACTTAAAATTTGGGGATAATATCTGCTCTTCCTACTTTGTTGTTTCATGTCTCTCCAAGAAGTTAACTGATCTGAGGACACTTTGTACATTTCCAAGTAATGCACCACAGAGCTAGTGAAGAGACTTCTTACAGTCTATTTTCCATGTCAGGAAGAGGACTCGGGGCCAGGTGGTCTAGAATTTAATGCCGGTTTCTCCACTTGTATGTTGTATGATCCTGGGAAAATTTGTGTCTCGGGTTTTACACATCTGTGAAATGAGAATAATAATAGCATCTCATGGGATTATGGTGTGGATAAATGGGTTAATATACTCAAGCACTTAGAATGGTGACAGATTTAAGAGCTAAATAATGTTAGTTATTATAGCCTATGTTTCAAAATGGAGGAGTTGGGCTACCTTATCTCCAGCATGCCTTCCAATTTAAACATTCTTTGAGGCTTACACATGTCTTACTCTCTTAAACAAGAAGTATTTTGAATGCTTCCATAGTTTTTGCAATAATGATCTTCTGCCAATAGCAACTTCAAATGTAGAGTTTTGGAAATTCCTGATTACTTGGTATTAAGGTGAAGTCCCCAAATTCTCATCATCTGCCACTTAATCCCACATACCCCAGCCTTCGAGGAGAACTATGTGTGGCCTAAATATTGTCATAGGGTAGGTAGGTCTGTGATTTCCAAACTGTGTGCCGAGGCACCTGGATTCATAGCTCTGTGGGATATTGTGAAATTTGGAGGTGGGGAGGGGATAAGACATGCACCAGAACCAGACACCTTATGATTTATTTACCTCATGTATGACCAGCTTGAGACAGTCCTTAGTTTTGAAATAATCGCACTAATTCCTTTTGAGCATATCTTTGTGAGGCTGTGTTTTTGGAGGTAGCTGCTAAAGGGTAACAGAATGTGACACCCCAAAATATAGCTAGGTAGACGCTTACCAAGAGCTGTGGAAGAAATGCCACATAGTAGAACCCCAAGTCTTCCAAAGGGAATGATCGAGACATGAGTTGGAGGCAAGGATAGTGATAAAAACAAACAAACAAACAAACAAAAATCCTACATATTATAAGCCCAGGAGCACAACATCCTGACCTTGTGGCTTCCAAGAGCTTAGGCCTGACAGCTCAGGAGCCACAGGTACTGAACAAGGGCTCTCCTCTTCCCCCTCTGCCCCAGGGTGACCCCTAGAGTCATTATAATACATTTGCATTGTGGGTACAGTCCCGTCCAACAGAGAAAGGGTGCTATGACGGTTCTGGTTCAAACCTTATAGGGCCCAAAACTCCTCCTTCCAACCGATGAGAGGAGGTTACCAAATAATTGGAAATAGCCTCCATTAGAGACCACCCTATTGTACCTCCCAGCTCAGAGAGACCCCAAAATAGCAAATCCCAAAACAACTTAGGGACCAGCTCTACCTCGAGGAACTGTTTGCTCTCCTGCCTTGAGAGTGTAATTGTACTTTAATAAACTGTTTTGTGCTTGCCGCTAAACTTCTGGTTGTCTTGATTTGTGCATGATCCCCATTTAGAGCTTCTTGTGGGGAATCCAAGGACCAAGACGTTCATTCACATCATGACATAATCCTGCTCACCCCTAACAATGTGACTGCAGGAATTAAGGAAATGCCACCCCAACATATCTACTTTGGCATACTGATTTTGGAGGGTAAGAAATTGAAAAACAGCAAATGCACCAAAAGGCTTTCTCTGAACTCCTGTTATCTGCCTAAAGACAGAGCCTCCAAAAGGATTCAAATGTCATTTGACATTCGGAGTTTTATCTCCAGGGAAGATTAAAGTACCCTCCAAGGGAGGGAGTTTGATCTCCAGGGAAGATTAAGCCTTATCACAAAAGAGGGACTAGAAATCAACACCACACCCAGACAAACTTTGTCACAAACTACCACATCTCCCATCAATTCATAGGGCCATTCATCTTTCTTAAAAAAACAAAAACAAAAACAAAAGTTTACTTCCCCCTAAAAGTCTACATCCTCTGTCCCTTTTCCCTATGATGTGTGTTGTCTCTCTGCAACAAAATGGGGGCCCCCAAATGTGGGGCCATGATAGAGTGGAAGCTGGTGATTTGGGTGGGGAGAGAATTTACCCAAGGCAGAACAAAGGAGATAGAAGTTTACTGAATGCACTGCAAGGTAGTCCCAGGCAGGACAAGGAGGGAGAGACTGTGCCCCGAGGTGGTGGGTGGAGGCCATATTTAACGCTGGAAGGTGAGAAGGTAGATATATGGGGACATATAGAATTTTCCCTTTCTTGGTAACTGTGTCTGGGTTAAGTAATGCATTGGTCAGGTAGGGCTTACGGATATTTTGAGGTGAATGGTCTGATGGGCCTGTCTACATTCAACCAGGTGGTCCCAGTGGGCCCTTTCTACATTCCATCACTTAAGCTTGTTGTCCTTTACATTATGGTAGTATTTAACCCTGAATTTTAAGCCACCTCAAAGAGTTATTCATGTTTCCTATGTATGTCCCATGTATACATGAACTATACATGTTATCATACTTCTGCCTGTTTTTCTCTTGTTAATCTATCTCTTAATACAGAGGTCTCAAATAAGAACTCAGAAGGGCAGAGGCAACTTTATTTTTTTCTCTGTGTACTGTGATAAAAATGAAATACGTGAAAAATTAATGGGGAACAGGAAATGAGGTGTGTGGTGTCCACTAACATGTGCCCACTAAACACATATCCAGTAGTAAATAGTTGTGGTTAAGAATGAAATGTTAATCTATAAAGAATCTCAATACCCCAAAACCAAATAATCCGATCAAGAAATGGGCAAAAGACATGAACAGACATTTCTGCAAAGATATCCAAATGGCCAATAGACACATGAAAAAGTGTTCAACATCACTCAGCATCAGGGAAATACAAATCAAATCCACAATGAGATGCCACCTCACACCAGTCAGAATGGCTAAAATTAACAGGAGGCGAGGATGCGGAGAAAGGGGAACCCTCCTGTACTGTTGGTGGGAATGCAAGCTGGTGTAGCCACTCTGGAAAACCGTGTGGAGGTTCCTCAAAAAGTTGAAATTAGAGCTACCCTATGACTCAGGATTTGTACCACTACTGGCTATTTACCCCAAAGATACAAATGTAGTGATCTGAAGGGGCACCTGAACCCATGTTTATAGCAGCAATGTCCTCAACAGCCAAACTATGGAAAGGGCCCAGATGTCCATCAACAGATGAATGGATAAAGACATTGTGGTGTACACACACACACACACACACACACACACACACACACACACCAGGAATATTAGGCAGTCATCAAAAAATGAAATCTTGCCATTTGCAATGACATGAATGGAATTAGAGGGTATTACGCTAAGCTAAATAAGTTAATCAGAGAAAGACAATTATCATATGATCTCACTCATATGTGGAATTTAAGAAACAAGGCAGAGGATCATAGGGGAAGAGAGGAAAGACAAGATGAAACCAGAGAGGGAGACAAACCATAAGAGGCTCTTAATCTTAGGAAACAAACTGAGGGCTGCTGGAGGGGAGGGGTGTGGAAGGACGGGATAATTAGGTGAAGGACTCTGGGGAGGGTATGTGTTGTGCTGAGCACTGCGTATTATATAAGACTGATGAATCCCAGACCTGGACCCCTGAAACAAATAATACATTATATGTTAATTAATTGAATTTAAATTTAAAAAGAATTTTAAAAAGAAAATAAAAACTGTTCTTTTTTTTTTTTGAGTTCCAGTTAAAAACCATTCTTAATAAATTAAAAAGAATGAAATGTTATTTTCCTTCGAATTTATGTGTATTATTTTTTCTCAACTGGCCATTAAATTAGAACATAAATGTGTATGAAATTGTTTGGAACCTAACTACTTAATAAAGTGAATTGTTAGTTACTTGTTTAGGACTGAAGTGCCTGGGAAAAAAAAATTACAGAGACCTGAGGGCACCATGAACCTAGAGAATTGGGGAACCTCTAGCTAGGTCCTTCAGTTTCAGGATTTTCTTTGAAAAAGGCACATATGCATGATATAGAGCATTGCCTACAGTTCAACAAGGCTTAGAGGTTAATGAAGGCCTGAGAAATTTGTGTGTGGAGCTGAAGCTTTGCGAACTCAGATTTATCTTGTGTACACATCCTTTGATAGTCCAAAGAAAGGCATAACATATTTGGGGGAGGTGGGGAAATCACGTTTTCCATAATAAAGTAGAAGCGGCTTCTTTACTTTGAAGTATGTTCCCTTTTGGCTTCTTGAAAGTTTCTCTGCATTAACAATTTGTACTGATTTTAGCTACTGATGAGCAACATTGTTTTGGTGGGTTCTGATTAGCACATGAATACCGGGCTAGGGGCCTGGGGGAATGCAAAGCAGACACATTTGCAATTGAATATCCACTTAACATTTGGTCTGGAGTTTGAAGTCTCAATCAATTTCCATGTGCCCCGCATCCTCTGCTGGGACTCTTGCCCAGATGTGAGTCCCTCGGGATGTAAATGTTTTGTGATCCCAGTTTTGTGCTACAGCCTTTGAAGGGATTGAGGACAGCCCAGAGAAACCTGCCCTGTAAAATGTAGGAAGGTGTGAACATCTTGTCCTCCAAGGCACCAGAGTGAGTTTCCTTTGTATTCGTGTCTTTTGTTTTCTATTCATCAAGGCAATGCAAGCGCATCAAGAAATCAGACATTAATAAACAAGTTTAGTTTGAAAACCAACTGACAGGCTCGTTCTCTGCCTTCGAAGCCCATTCAATTCCCCCAAGAAAATCTCTTGTGTCTATTTTTTTTTTGAGGTTACCTTCATGACTATATACAATATACTTATAAAATGGACTTTTTCAATTTCCCAATTTATCAATTTTCAACAACTAATGTCTGTGTTAGGAAGAAAACTGGGCCTGCGAATTAGCTGACAATAGGCAGGTTAACAGGAGAAGCTTTAATTATGCACGTGAGAGCTCTTAGTGATGAATAGGAACTTGCTCAAGAGCCAGAGGTAAAAGTTTATATACCAACTTAACAAAAAAAGGGAGAGGTTAGGATTTTAATGGGCAAGTGTGGAAGCTGATTGGTCATTTTGACGGTAATAGGTAGCTGATTATTCCCATCACTTCCCAAGGCTAAGGGCCAGACTTTTCACAAACAGGAAACCCTCCCTGGTGGGATGGAGGAGGGGGTCAATGGCAGCTGTATTTTGGGGAAATTTTGCTCAAGTTTAGATAATGTTTCTTTTAGATAATGTTTTTTTCTTTCTTTTTAAAGTGATTTTCATATTGCCTCACTGGGTTATTAAGCCCTTCATTTTCCCCATTTGAAATATCCCAAGAAATTTCACAAACAAGGATTTGGGTCAGACGCTACGGAGAGAAGACCTGGTTTACAATCTGGTTGCTGAACAACCCTCAAAAGGAAAGAATGTAAATTCTGAATCCAGAGGGTTCAAGATTGGGTTCAAGATGGTGCAGTATGGATGGTAGTGGCAACTCGATGGAGTTTCTGGTTTTCAGTTTGAAAATCTTTGGTGGTGGGATCCCCTATGTTTTTGATTGTGGTGCTCGGTCCTTAGAAGGTTTTTTTAAAGATTTTATTTATTTAGTTGACAGAGAGAGTCAGCAAGAGAGGGAACAAGAGTCAGCAAGCAGGGGGACGCCTGGGTGGCTCAGTGGGTTAAGCGGCTGCCTTCGGCTCAGGTCATGATGCCAACGTCCTGGGATCGGGTCCCACATCGGGCTCCTTGCTCGGCAGGGAGCCTGCTTCTCCCTCTGCCTCTGCCTGCCTCTCTGTCGGCCTGTGCTTGCTCGCTCTCTCTCCCTCTATCACTGGCAAATAAATAAATAAATAATCTAAAAAAAAAAAAAAAGAGTCAGCAAGCAGGGGCAGTGGAAGAGGGAGAAGCAGGCTTCCTGCCGAGCAGGGAGGGAGCCCGATGCGGGGCTCAATCCCAGGACCCTGAGATCATGACAGAAGCCAAAGGCAGATGCTTAACGACTGAGCCACCCAGGGGGCCCTGGTCCTTAGAAGTTTTTATCAAATCAAAGCTTCAGCTTGCAAGACCCTTTTAAATTTAGATTTAGGAAAGAGAGCAGTTACAAGCCAATCTAGAGTCCCAGAGAGGATCTGGGATTGCAGGACTACAGGGTTCTTGTCTCACAGAGTTGAAGAGTGAGTCTTGCAGACACAAAGGGGTGAGGTGAAGTGAAAGTTTACTGAGTAAAGGTGAGAGCAGAAAGGAAAGAAAAACACTCTCCAGAGTGAGAGGGGTCCTGAATGAGTTGCCACGGAGGGCTTTTAGGGGCAACCTTTCATTGAGAACTGACTGGAAATCTTGTGGCCTTGAAATTCTTGTGCCTTCTTGGTTTGTTCCCTTACCTCTAGTTCAGTTCTGTCTCTGTCTACACCAGCCAGCAATAGTTCCGGACCCCAATCAGGGGAGTCAGGGGCCTCCTCTCTCTCCAGCCTAGACCATAACCCCTTCCCTACTCATGGTACAGGACCAGTGGGCAGAAATACTGGGATACCTAGGCTATACTGGGATTGTGAGGGGTGATTGATTGTGTACTTTTTAATTAGTGGAGGTTAAGGATGGCGCAAGTCTCCAAGGAATCTGGAAGCAAGGCTTTTAGGATGTTGAGGGGCCAGCTATTGCCAACATAAGGTTACTTTTAAACATGAAGGTAGTAAGGCAGCCATGAGCTCCTTGAGGAAGGTCACGTTCTGTTTCCGGTATCCATCAGTGGGCTGCAAGCTATAAGGAGGTTTTATTTTATTTTATTTTAATTTTTAAAAAAGATTTTATTTATTATTTGACAGAGAGAGAGAGAGAGCACACAAGCAGGTGGAGCAGCAGAGGGAGAGGGAGAAACAGGCACTTGGCTGAGCAGGGAGCCTGATCCAGGGCTCCCTCTGAGGAGCCTGGGATTGCTGAGCTGAAGGCAGATGCTTAACTGACTGAGCCACCCAGGCGCCCCTGTAAGTAGATTTTAATTTAAGTTACATTTAAGTTACATTTCTTTTGCCTTTGCTTTCTACATCATGGACGGTCGGCCCTTAGTTTTCAGGGACACCAAATATGTAGGGTGAAAGAAAAATGGAAAACGTTAAGTTTGACGGTTATAAGCAGATAGTGAAGGAAGCTAGGAGAATAGAAAGTTAGGTAAGATGGTGTGGTCCAGTCCAGTTTACAAATAGATAATAAAGTCTCAAAGAAAATAAACAGAATGAGAATATGATAGCCCACAACTGGTGTGGTACCGTTTTCTGTTGAAATGTACACTCTATGGTTACCTTCTGCTTTGATCAAAGATAATCAAAGTGAGATTATTCTTGTTTACAAAATAAGTCTTGTCTCATTGAGTTTGGCCTGATTGTTTACCTAAGTGCTGCGAGAATAGTCATAGACCACACAGACCTGTTTAGGTTTGCTTTGCTGGAACTTTTATAAAGAAATCTCAGATTCCTTTGAAAATCTCAGATTCCTTGAGACTAGGAAGCCAAAGCAAGAACTTGCCATCAGAATTCTCCTGCAGTTCCAATAGAGGTGGGTGAATTCCTCTCTTCTGGAGGTCCCCGATTCCTTATATCCAGAAAATAGAACAGTAAAGAACCAGAAGTGTTCCAAACAAAAGCTATTAAAAAAAAAATCATGCTTATTCTTCACTAGTTTATTTATTCCCATGTAATTCATTCTTATCCTGCTTGAACTGGGGTTACCATTTCGTGAACCCATCAGCTTCTTCACTAGAATTTTTGGAAACCCTGGCTTAGTCCCATGGTACAATCTAAAGTTAGTTAAATGGTGCTATCGTGTACCCCAGGCGTGGTCCTGTTCGAGAGCTTCTGAGGCAATTTCTTTTTGTTGAAGGTGAGGGCTCTTGGAGATGGACTAGAGAGAAACGAAGACTCTCTGCGAGTGATCGTGTTAAAGATCTGGTGAGTGTTCATTAGAAAAGTAACTCAATTGACTAAGAAATTTGTTTGTTTATTTGTCATACAACATTTAGAATAACAATTGGAATTACAACTGATAGATAAAAATTATACCATTTTATCTATTCTCAGGCAACCAGCATAAGGACACACCGTGGACAACTGGGTCACTGAAAATTTTCTAAGAATTTCAGATTATTCCTAAAGTTTATATCGATAGCATTTACCCACACAAATAAAACCAGAGAAGGTTAAATAGCTCTTCTTACTGGACAATGTTTTTCATACAGTTTAACATAACAAATAAACCTAATTATGTTCTAACATTTCTCTTCTGAGAAGGTGAAAGATCATGGGGCACCTGGTGATTCAGTTGGTTAAGTGACCAAGTTTTGGTTTTGGCTCCAGTCAATCATCTCTGGGTCATGTGATCAAGCCCTGAGCTGGGCTCCCTGCTTGGCTGGAAGGAGTCTGCTTGAGATTCTCTCCCTCTCCCCCTCCCTTTGTTCCATCACACACACCCACCCCCAGACCCATGGGGGCACTCGTGCACATACATGCTCTCTCTCTCTCAAATAAATAAGTAAATTTAAAAAAAATAAAGTGAAGGAGCAAATCCTTCAGAAACTGAAAGAAAATTCTCCATGCAAGCTCAAAATACAGATTTCATTTAGAATATGATTTTGAGAAGGCAAATTAACAAAAATTGTCAAATATGCCAAAAGGTTTGAACACTTGATTAAACACAATCAGAGGTCACTATGAAAAAATACTTAGTTATCTACATAACCAAAGTGACAACAAAAGATATTAAAGGTAAATATAAGAGGTAACATGTTTGGATTAAAAAAAATACCTCAGCTCTTTAAACAGTGAGACAATGTGTTTCTCTTAAGTAATCAAGTACATGATAAAGACAACATAGGAAATTATTCTAAGAGACACAATCTGTTTCCTAGATGCCTTGCTTAAGTGGCACAGAGAAACCTTTTTATGACCTCTTATGAAGAGCTGACTAATCACCCAAGAAACTTAATCATTTTAAGAGAGAGAAAACTCTAGTTTTACATTTGTACACTACTGATATTAAAGCTCATTTTAAAACCTTGCAAATAAATAAATAAAACCATGCAAATAATTTAGCCAGTTGGGACACTCTTTTTTTCTTGCAAACTTTTGACAACTTTCTACACCTCTTTTGCCCAATATTTTTCAAGTTCTCATTTTGCAACACCCTTTAAGACAAAATTACTTTCTTGTCCCCTAACAAAATCATGTCTTCCATTCCTCACATAGAAGTTGTTTTCGTCCACTCATTACTTTGGTAGTTTCATACATATACATATGCGTATATACATATATATATGTGTATATATATACACACATATATATAATATTTTTTAACTGTTAGTGAGTTTTATTATATAGAGAAAAGTAGGTAGACCATCATTCTGGATTGTCTGTCATGTATCAGCATTTTCTAGCAGATTAACAAAAGTTTATGAGTAGATACAACCATCTCACATTTCTACAGGTAGATGCTTATTTAAAGTAAGCATTTTTTTTTCAATGTGGGAAAAGAACATACTTATTAACAGAGAAATTGTTAATTTGTTTTAAAAAATAAGAAGTCAGAAGGATATAAACTTATACTTATGTTTAATAATGAATGTTTTAGTAGTTTCTTACTTAGAAATAATTTAGATTTTTGTCTATTATTTATTTTAACAAAACTCTAAGGTTGCAAGACTATTTTTAGGCAGATATAATAAAACATCATCATTTTTCAAGTAAGTTTGTCAGCACAAGGACTTGATTATATTCAAACCTATACATTCTATAATCTTAAACATCTAATTGATATTCTATGGGCTTATTTGACTGGTATACACAAGGGGAATAACAGTGCATGTTATATTTAATTATATTTAATGCTGCCAAGTCTGAATACATGCCTTTTTTTTTTTTTTTAAATTAATGATCTCGGGGCAGCTGAGTGGCTCAGTGAGTTAAAGCCTCTGCCTTCCGCTTAGGTCATGATCTCTGGGTCCTGGGATCGAGCCCCACATCAGGCTCTCTGCTTAGCAGGGAGCCTGCTTCCTCCTCTCAATCTCTCTCTCTCTCTCTGCCTGCCTCTCTGCCTACTTGTGATCTGTCTGTCAAATAAAAAAATAAATAAATAAAATAAATTAATGATCTCAACCTAGTCTTATTCACCAATAAGATTCACCAAAGATTTATCAAAATCATGTGAATTTGAAAAGCATGCGGGCTAATTTCTTTGTTTCCGAGAATTTTAGCAATATTTTATTGATCTAAGTGCTCATTCTTCTCCAAGCCAATTAGAATAGAGCTCCGTTAAGGGATTTTACCAATTAATTTGGCATGTCATCTGGAGGTAGGAAAGTATCACATGTACATAGTTACATACACAAGCATACAGAGAGATACAGATGTCTTAGAGCTTGCATTCTAAAATTTTAGCCCTGATTTTAGCATAAACACAGTAATACAAAACTTGTTGGTTTATATAAGAATTTTGGGCAAAGGGTCTCAGGAGGCATCCCACAGCTCTCTATTCGTCTCCAAATCTTTCCTTTGTGGATAAAATATTCAGTCTGCTTCCAGTTAGCCTCTTTAATTTTAGGTGGCTGGTCTTGGGGGTCCCTGAGTCCCCCTGATGTAGGAGGCAGCCTCCAGCGTAAGTGACTACAGGCAGTTTAAGGACTGAATGGGAAAAGAAAGGTGCTAAGGAAACCATTTTCTCAAAGAAGAAACCTGACATTTTCTCAAAGAAGCCTTTGACACTATGGATTATTCAGTAAGTCATGTCAGTAATTATTTCAATAAGTTATGTCAATAAGACAGGAAGCAGAGTTAGTGTCCTAGCGGTAGAGTATATAGTCAGCATTAGCTCAGGAAGAGGGAGGGTGCTAATTGGTGCTTGCTCACAGGAGAACTTGAGGAGATAGCTCTGGGTGGTAGAAGAGCGTATCTCATAGGGGAAGAGAAGGGGATCATAACTGCAAGCTTCTTTTGAGCAATGGTCGAGAAAGCTGCACCAGTATCAGTTGTCAGAAAATCCAGTTATTGGATCTCTATTTTGATTTGAATAGATGTGACTCCTGGGTAGCTCAGTCGATTACATCTGACTCTTGGTTTTGGCTCAGGTCACGATCTCACGGTTTTAAAATGAGAACTAGAAAAATATCAGACAAAAGTTTGAACGGACATAGAAAATTGTCAAAGGTCTGCAGAAAAAAAGAGAGTGCCCCAACTGGCTAAGATTATTTGTATGGTTTTGTTTATTTATCTGTAAGGTTTTAAAATGAGCTTTAATATCAGTAGTGTACAGATATAAAACTAGAGTTTTCTCTCTCTTAAAATGATTAAGTTTCTTGGGTGATGAGTCTGCTCTTTGTAAAAGGTTGTAAAAGGTTTCTCTGTACTTCTTAAGCAAATGCATCTAGGGAACAGATTGTGTGTCTTATTCTATAACTCTAAATTTTAGATAATCTCCATTTAAAAAAAGAGAGAGAATGAGAGGCTCTTCCTGCCTTCATTCAACCAGACACTGAGCAGGAATCTGGGAGTCTGACTGTGAGAAAGCTTCCTTTTGCTGGCTTGGTCAGAGCCCCTACTAGCTGAGTCAAAGTCTGGGGGAGCCGGACCGTCTAATCCTGTTACCAAAACTCTTGAGAGAAAAACCAGTCCTTTACCCACTTAGAGCAAGCGGATGGGACCTGCGAATTAGCTGGGAATCGACAGCTTAACTGGAGAACAGTTTATTACACATATAGCAGTGAGTTACCCAGCAGCGAACAGCTAGAGATAAAGGTTTATACACCAACTTAACAAAAAAGAGGAGTGGTTTTGGCTTCGGTATGAAAGTGTGGAAGAGTCTGTTGATCCTTTTGATGCTAATGGAAAGCTGAACTTGCACTTTCCCGTCTAAGGGTCTACCCTTCCCCAGCAAGATGCTCTTGGACAAGGGTCGATGGCAGTTGTTTGTTGGGAGCTCTGCTTGAATTTATATAATGTTTCTTTCGGCGGCTGCTGATCATCCGGATGTTTTCAGTTTAAAGTACTTTTTATACCACTTAGGTGGACTTCACTGACGTACTCTGTTTCATATTTGTGCAACAAGTTTTAGTTCCTTTGTCAGTTAGCTTTATAGCTTTGAATAACGTACTTTAATTTTTAATCCTTGTTTCAGCAACTTTAAGCTTCATCCCCAGGGGTGCCTGGGTGGCTCAATGGGTGGGGCCTCTGCCTTCAGCTCAGATAATGATCTCAGGGTCCTGGGATGGAGCCCCTCATCCAGCTCTCTGCTCAGTGGGGAGCCCGCTTCCCCCTTCTCTGTCTGCCTGCCTCTCTGCCTACTTGTGATCTTTGTCAAATAAATAAATAAAATCTTAAAAAAAAAAAAAAAGGCACCAGGATTCCTACCGTTCCCTACTCTATTTCCACTCCCTACTCTATGTCAGTTACATGTAAATTTACCATCTTTAGGTTGTTCACCTTTACTTTCTTATAAAGTAAAGAACTAACCACAAAGTTAGTTCTATAAATGCAAAACCAAAAACAGCTGTAAGTAAACACAACTATATTTCTCCCAAGTAATGTGAGTGTACTTAAAATGATGATGGGATCCGTAGAGAGGACATGCCTACGTATTCTCTATGTAGATTGTGTTATCCCTCAAAGAATGTTCTCAAAGCAAGATAGAGGTTTTTTTTGTTTTGTTTTGGTTTGTTTTAAAATCTCCCCATACTTCACTGTTGCTCCAAATTATGCCATAATTTGTTTTTCCTCTTTTGGGGGCCATGTTGGCATTTAGGTTTTTTCCCTTGAATTTCTAATTACTTCTTCCTTCCTTGGTATTATCTCCTAAGCTTTTTCTAAATTCTCAATAATAATTTCTGTTTTATCAAATTCTCATCCTCCCCCTTTTAATTTCCTGGAGACCTCCCAGGACTTCCTCAGGAAGGATGCAGGAGGTATAAATCTTCTGAGTCTTTGCACATCTCAAATTACTTTTTTTTTTTCTCTTTACAATTGATCACTTGTTTTTTGGTTGACAGAGTTTTAGAATTGAAATTATTTCCATTAGAAATCAGAAAGCATTACTCCATTATCTTGCAGCCACCAGTGGTACTAAAGAGTAATCTGATGCGATTCTGAATTTTGTTTCTTGGCAGGTAATTTCTTTTTCCTCGGCGGGAGTCCTTAGGATGTTCTCTTTATCCTTGGTGCTCTATAATATCACGAGAATAGGTCAAGGTCTTTTTAATTTATTGAGTTGGATCCTCCATCTGGAGGCCTCTTTTACCTGAAGAGTTCCTTCATCTGGAGAAAATTTTATTTTTTGTTTTTTCTTTGTTTCTTAGATTCAGGTTCTTTCTAGAACATTTATTAGATGGACTTCCTGAATTAATCCTTATGTCTTCTTATTCAGACTTAAATATTTTTTCCTCTCCCTTTTGAGAGGTTTCTTGTACTTTGCTTTCTGGTGCTTCTGTTGAATTTTGCCAGCCCTCATCAGACATATTTTAAATCTCTCAAGTCTCCTATTCCCCAGTTTTTTGTTTAATGGCATAGTTTATTGTTTGGAGATGCAAAATACATTTTGATTAGTATGTTTTCAAAGTATTTCTGTGCTCCTTGAATTGTTTCTGTGTCTTCTGGGGTTTTTTTCCCCCCTCTTAAAATTTTATTCAGAATGAAGATATTTGATTCTCTTCATATTCCTGATTTCTGGCTTTCTGTTCACTTTCAGGGTAAAAGGCCTGTGTGGCCAGATGGACTTCTTCTGGTGCTAAGTAGCCTGGTTTCTGCCTGGGCCTCTTCCTCCAGGAGGGATTCTTATCAGGAATTCTGGGGGAGGCAAAGCGGGGTTTGGTAACTGGCAGCTTTTGTTTTCACTGAGAGAGGAGTAAATGTCAGATTGAAGGCTTCCTTGACTTCTAAGCTTGAAAGAAGGCCTTATTGTGACTCACCAATATTCACACTAGAAACCAAACTTTCCCCTCAAGTGTATCTGACTTATTTAGAGAAGACCTGGATGTGCAATATTAGTAATAAAAGTAAGGTGATCAATTTTTTTTTTTTTTAGAGACCCAACTTTGGATACAGTTGTAACAGACAAAAACAAAACAAAACGCAAACAACAAAAAGTCAAAACTAAAAAACCTATAATGGTGTAATATAAAATAAATAATTATACTTATATGTATTATAATTTAACATAAAAATATGAAAAAGAGCTGCTTACTTGAAACTGTATGTTATTCTGTAATATTTACTTTTCTGTTACATACGTATTATTATTTAAACAAAATAGTAGAAGGACTAGTTAATAGTGGCAATTATTAGTAATTAGTAGTAAAATAATTAATAGTAAATAAATAGAAATAATTGATATTAGTAATAGGATGTCAGCTGGTTCAGTGCCAGGGAGAGAGGGCATGAGATATCTTGATATCAGGGTCATGAGTTCAAGCCCCACATTGGGAGTGGAGATTACTTAAAAAAACAATTGATAGTATCTAAATAAACAGTATGTGTGAGAAAATGTAATAGTATTTTTATAATGGTTCTATCCCTGATACAATTTAACTCTTTTTTGAGGAACTATTTACTGTATATTTTAATTTTTTAGGCTGTATTATTGTATATTCCTAAGATACATACATAGAAGACTTTTAAAAGGGAAATGTAATAGGAATAATTAGTTATTTACCTATATTTAATAGAAAAATAACAATGACATTTTTTTTCCTGTCCCCTGACATACTTGGATATTTTTACTCTTTCTGTTTCCTTTTACAATATCACTTCTTTAAACTGTTTATGGCTTTTAGGACAGCCTTCTTTTATGTAATGGTAAAGCTGAAAACAGTCCAAGTCCACTGACCTGCAGCTCTGCTCTTCTCAAGTCCACATTACACCAATTTCAGTGTCAGGCCAGTGTGTGGCTTCCAGCTCCACAGCTTCTCCACAAAGGCATTTGACCATAGGAGAGTTAGGGCTTTACTTATTGACAATTGCAGGTTTTTAGACCCATCAGGATTAGTTTCTGGCTCTCCAACTCCTTCATTCACTGTGTATCTACAGGTTGGTTCTGGTAGACCAGCTGTTCGTCACTCTGGTTCTTTGCATCTATATTTTCATCCAGCAAGCTATCCATATCTAAAACGCCGTCATTGTTAAACACTGTGAAGCACATTGGGCCCCACCATAAATAAAATCTCTCTTTCCCAGAGAAAAATGGTTTTCAAACATGGAAGTAATTTGAACTTATGAAATCAAAGCTAGCTTCCAAATAAGCGGCAGTTACAGTAAACAAATAGAGAAAATTCTATTTAACTTGACTTCTCATTTCTGGTAACAAGTTTTTGAGTTCTGAACTAGTCCTGTTTCCCAAAAAAATGAATCACTTTTGTGCTGTATTGCTTTTGATTGCAACCTATATGTAACATCAGACAGCTCAGGTGCAGACCATTCATCCTTTCCTGGGATTCTCATGGCCTCTTCACATATCATCAAACCGTTTTGGAGAAACAGCGTATAACTCATGTTTTACTGTAATACTTTTCCCCATTCTCATCTTTAATATATTTCTAAACAGAGGAGGGCATTCTTCTTGTCTCACATTTGGAAAATATGATCTATGGTAGGCCAACGTTTTTGCTTATTTTTTATGGTAGGCAACAATGATAGCTATCTTGTAGGCAGAAAGATACCTCTTCTACTTTTATGACACCAAAAATCTCATTATGTGGTTCTGCATGTTTTGTTGGTTTTTTAAATTTGTTTGTTTGGGAGAGGGAGAGAGAAAGTGTGTGAGTGTAGGGGGAGGGGCAAAGGAGGAGGGAGAGAGAGAATCCCAAGCAGACTGCACTGAAAGCGGGGTCCAAACCGGGGTTTGATTCCATGACCCTGAGATTACGACCTGAGCCCAAACCAAGAGTCAGGTGCTTAGCCAACTGTGGCACCCAGGCACCCCATTTCTGCATATTTTGAATAACATGATAAGTGATTTTTTTTTTTTTTTTTTTTTTTTTTTAGGAAAGCCTCAATATCAGAAGTAAACAAATCACATCTCTTTTTCAGTGATGTCCCATACAAGATATGGAGGACATTTAACAAGTGAAATCTTTTTATCCCTTTGTGAAGAAGTTTACAGACCGAGGAGTGCCTGGGTGGCTCAGTCAGTTAAGTATCTGCCTTTGGCTCAGGTCATGATTTCAGGGTCCTGGGTTCAAGCCCCACGTCATTGGGCTCCCTGCTCAGCAGGAAATGTGCTTCTCCCCCTCTTCCTGCTGCTCTCTTTCTCTCTCTCAAACAAATAAAGTCTTAACAAAACAAAATAAAACTATATTATGTGTATAAAAATGTTTACAGACTCAATGAAATTTTCCAAAATATAAGTTTGCGTGATGTGCCAAATATACAGAGAGATAAGCAAAGTCTACTTGTATTTGGACAAGATTGTTGCTAAGATGATTTGAAATTCCATTTTTAAAATAGAAGTACCTAAGAGCTACGGGGAGAGGTTTTCACTAGTCGCAGTTCAGTGCTTCATTTGATATATAGTAGGAAGCAGGATCGTTGCTGAGACCTGGCGGAATGCGCGCTCGAGACCAACACAAAATGCTCTTTGTTCACCCACAGAATTCGCTCTTTGTTCACCTACAAGTTGCATTTTCTTGATCGGAATATGCAGTTTTATTACTTCACCCAATTTTATTATAGAGCAGTGAAGGGAAGGATGCAACAGTGTGTATTTGTTTGCATGGTATTCTCGAGATGACCTGGCAGCCACTGTTTTTCAGAGAGCACTGGGGTCTTTTGGGGAAACAAAAAACCTTGAATGGATTTGGAAGCACTTGCCTGTCTCATCCCAGATATTTGGGATTCAGTCTCCACCTGTTTTCACAACCTCTTTTCCACCATGCCTGAATTTGGCATGTCGTGCTGTATGCTGTGTTTCAGTCACTGAGTTTCCTGACCCAGTGGTACCTGTCTTTCCACCTGTCATTAGCATAACACAGCTATTTAGCCTTCTTGTTCAGTGATGGCTGGGTCATGAGGGTATGCGTATTGTAATTGTTCTCATTTGTGATTGCATGACCTCTTAGAAAACATGATCACGGTATTCATGGTGTGAAAAATTAAACTAGCACAATCTCAACACAAAGCACAATGGTTATTCCGGCGGCAGAGTCAAAATTACAGGGCACTTAAATTGCTCACATAAATCACATCACTCAGGGTGACAAAACAACGGAAGAGCCATCACTGTGAACAGGAAATCACACTCGGGAAATGACAGCGATGGCATTTCTGGAAGGTGACTCATCTATGCCACAGATAGTGCTGCTTTCATCCCCTATCTTAGGGGCTGCTGCATGGGCTTTGTACTTTCCTCCCAGTATCCTGCACTTAAGAGTAGAAAATCAGGCCTTTTCAAATTGGAAGGGATTGCCCTGGAAGTAGAACTTTCTATGAAAACACCAGGACAGTCCTGAGCTCTGTGAGGAAATGCTTGGCTTGGAAAGGTCTATGTTCTGTGGGTGTTCAGCTGTCTCCTTCACAGACCTATTGTTAATCTCTGGCTTTCAGTTCCATCTCACAGAATTACCCTTTGAGTTGACTCACCCTAAGGATCTCCAGTAAGAGAGATGATCTAGCCCAGAGGTTCTTAAACACGTTGGTCTCTGGACCCTCTATATTCTCAGAGATTATTGAGGACCCCAAAGCACCTTTCTTTCTTTCTTTCTTTCTTTCTTTCTTTCTTTCTTTCTTTCTTTCTTTCTTTCTTTCTTTTAAAGATTTTAGAGAGAGATCACAAGTAGGCAGAGAGGCAGGCAGAGAGAGAGAAGGAAGCAGGCTCCCTGCCGAGCAGAGAGTCCGATGTGGGGCTTGATTCCAGACCCTGAGATCATGACTTGAGCCTAAGGCAGAGGCTTAACCCACTGAGCCACCCAGGCGCAGCACCCACCTCCGCCTGCCCTACAATGAACTTTTTGTTACCTGGATTAGACCCATGAATATTTACCACACCTGAAACTAAAACGAAGAGATTGAAAAAATAATTATTCATTTATTTTAAGATAAGAATAACAAACTCACTACATTTCAATAGAAATTTTTTTTTTTTTCATGAAAGGTGACTATATTTTCTAAGTCAAACGATTTAGCTAGAAGAGTAGCATTTGTTTTACATTCTTGCAACTCTCTTTAATGTTTTGGTTAATAAAAGGCCTCTGGATTTTCATATCTACTTCAGCATTCAATCTTCCATGATATGTTATTGTGGTTGAAGTATATAGAGAAAATTTGACTTTGTACAAACACAGAGCTAGAAAAGAGAGGAATGTTTTAATAACCTTCATCACAATTGTGTATATTCTTCTTACATCAGAAGTTACGGTCAGGAACGCCTGGGTGGCTCAGCTGGTTGGGCATCTGTCCTTGGCTCAGGTCATGATCCCACAGTCCAGGGATCAGGTCTTGCATCGGGCTCCCTGCTTGGAGGGGAGTCTGTTTCTCTCTCTGCCTGCTGCTCTCCTGGCTTGTGCTTGCTCATTCTTACTTTCTCTCTGACAAATAAATAAATAAAATATTTTTTTAAAAGTTAGGCTCAGAATTAATATACTTTTACTGTTTCAACATGTAACAATTGTTCCAAAATTCTTAAGTAAAATTGTTTTGTTTGTTTGTTTGCAAGTTTATGGGCATGAATAATACAATGACTGCTAGTACAGTTTGGTGTATGGCCTAGATCCATGAAAGGCCCCTGCAATGTTACCGACCATTGCTTCCGCGCTATCAGTGAAAAAGGCCAATAATACCTTAGTGTTAGTATGACAATGTAACGTGACATTATAGACCCTGGGATAGGATCCGGTGGGCCTCCAGGGTTCTGCAGTCTGCACTTTGAGAACTGCTCAGCCAGGCCATGTCTTTCTTGGCCCATTTGATTCATTAATTCACTCCCATCCACTGTCTTTCAGAGGTATTTTGAGTTCTCTTTTTGCTAGAGGTTTATTCCATGTTACACCTTCAATCCTTTAATATAGCGGAGTTTCACTGCATGGAGCGAAAGCAAATGTGTCTGGCATAATGAAACATAAGCCTCACATCTCTTTCTAACATTTGTGGTGAGAATCATAAAATTCTCAGCTAAAAACTTCAACATAGATGAGAGATACTCTTTTGGAAACATTTTCATTTTTTAAAGGTGGAATTTTATTTTATCTATATGTGTGAGAGAGAGCTAGAGAGTGTGCGTGTGTGTGCTTGTGCAAGTCGGGGGTGGGTGTATAAGGGTGGAACGGGAGGAGAGAGAGAATCTTAAGCAGGCTCACACCCAGTGTGGAGCTTGAGGCAAGGCTCCACTTGAGAGCTCGATCTGATGACGTTAAGATCATGCCTGAACTGAAATTAAGAGTTAGATGCTTAACCAACTGAGCCACCCAGGTGCCCTTTAAATATAATATTTTAAAAGCTCAAGACCAGGAAGTTAACTGTTCTCACTTATGTGGGTGCCTTCTTGTTCAAGCAAGTTATTGAGACAACATGACCACCAAGTTGGCCTGAGACCTGGACCTGGGAAATCAGAGGCTTCTGACTCTCTCACTTGTCCTTGGAAGGTACATTCTGCTTACCATTATTAGCAGCAGAGCTGTTTCAAGAATATAGCCTTGAGATAGTAAGGTATTGTTGAGACCATCTGGACCATGTAACTGAACTCAGTTAAAGCCACTACCTGAGTGCGTTCTTCAGATGCTGGTGGGCAGGTGCGAAGATCTATATCCTTATTCCCAAGACAAACCTTGTGTGTACGTTCTCTTGCTAATTAAACTGCCACCAATGAACCTGGAATGGTCTGCCTCTTTCTTTGGGCTCTCCTTGCCCTCTGTGTATGGTGGCCAGTTTCAGATTTCATCCTGGAAGCTCCCAAAGTTTTAAACCACGTCATCAGCGAGAACTAGATCTTTACAGACAGGTTATAAGGTTAGGTGGGGCCTGCTTAGGAACCCCTGTGACTGGTCAGCACATGAACTCATGGTGGAAAGTTTCTCTTCCTTTGATCACAGTGGTTGATTCAGCAGGTCTGAGATGTTCAAACCCTATATACTACAAAAAGTTTCTGGCTCTTGACTGCTCCTAGGAGATCATCTCTTGAGCCCTTGGAATATCCAGCCTGATGAAAGTGTCTGTTTACATGGGGTCTTGAACCACAGAAGATAGTTTATGCTAACAATGCAATTTATGCTGGTGGCCTTGGGGCACATAGTATCAGTTTGACCACTGCAGTGGCTGGAGATTGAGAAACTAATACTGACTACATGGGCACTCTACGCCTACAGGACTGACCCCGCCCCCCCCCCAAAAAAAAAGTCCTGGGCACCAAGGCTCAGGCGAGCTCCTCAGGTTGGCAGTACTTTATGGTACTACATGTTGTCTGCTAGGAGAATTGTGCACTGTCTCTATAACTCTATGGGGAGAGGACAACCAGAAGCTCATGTATGGTTTCTCTCTTCAAGACTCTGTTTTATGTGCCCTTTACTTTTGCTGATTATATCCTTATGTTTTCACAAACTATAACTGTGAGTATAATAGCTTTTCTGAGCTCTGTGAGTCCTTCCAGAGAATCACCGAACCTGAGTGTGGTCTTGGGAATCCCTGACAATAGATCCCTTCTGCCCACCATGCGGTAACCCAAATTCTCTTAAAGAGAGAAGTTAGCCACAGGTGTTACATACCCTCAAAGTGTTTATGGTTTAGTGAGAGAGGTGGTTAATACTCTCCCTACCTGCCCCTCATATACAATACAAGGTATACAGTGTAAGGAATACTGGAAGATGTATCCACCGGGTCACCTGGCTTAGCAAAGAAAGGGAACACACCCAGCTCAGATCTTTCGACACAGGGGTGGAGGGGCTAGAAATATATTAAAACTCCCAGAACAAAAAATTCAAGTTTCATTTGGAAATGAGATCAATTGTCAGCCAAATCCCAAATCAGAAAGTCCAAAGTCTATAGTTATTCCTCCCTGACCCTTTTTGTTCTGTTCCTGCTTGAATTCTTTGCCATCTGGCTGTCCTTATAAAAATATCAACTGTATGTGTTTTGTGTTTTGTTTTACACTGTGACAGAAACTCATTCACACTGCTAAGTTCTGCCTCTTGGGTATTTGCTTATAAGAGCCTTCTATCTGTAACAGGTCCGGGAGTGCTCTGCCTCTGGCTAGAGCAACATCTGACAACAGCAAGGTAATATTTTCAGAGAGAATGAGATAGACCTTTCCTGGCCATTGTTACCAAGGTTGCCTGGGAAAGTAAACCTGCTTTGGTTCATCTGGGGGCAGACCTGGGTTAGAAGAGATAGTGGGGTACCAAGTACTAGGCTGCCCCCTTTCCTCTCCTTTCTAACCCACCTCATCTTCTTTCCAAATCCAAGACTGCCATATGTACAAGGTTCTCCCAGAGCCATCTCCTCTCCCTTTCATTTCTTCTCTCTGTATGTGACCATGAGCTCACATGGTAGGCTACCCATGTACCGAGACCCAGAGCTTCTGACATCTGGGCTCTTAAGCAACTAGGCCATCAACCTTAAGGTCACTAAGGGGAGTGAGCCAAAGGCAGCTGCATGAGCACAGTGTGTGTGTGTGTGTGTGTGTGTGTGTGTGTGTGCGCGTGTGTGTGCGTGCATGTGCGTGTGTATGGATGTGTTGATGGAGGTTTATAGTGAAAAGATTTTCTGTGTTAAGTAGGTTCAAATAGAACACCTGCAAATTGCCATTTTAACTAAGATTCTGAAGATACTTGATTAAATGAGACTTGGGAAATATGGGGGAAAGAGCATTGATGTCAATTATAAGTAATTTAGAATAACAAGAGAACTGCACTCTAAAATTTGGCTATTATTAATAGTAGTCATTTGTGAACACAACTGGCCACTTAATCTCATTTACCATTTAATAGGGTAACACTTATGTGTAGTAGTCAACATGTTGCTTTTCAATAAGCTTGTGTTTACTTGATCAATAAACTATATACACATGCTCACTTTTCATTAGTTTCTCCTTTGGATACGTGGTTGTCTACTCATGACTTAAAGTAAGTGAAAAGGAGCTTGGGAAGACTCCACTGATGGACGTGCCGTTTTGGTGCTGTTGCGGTTTTTGCATTCTAGGTCGTTTGCAAATTCCTCATGACCTTTTGTTCCCTGAATGCCTGCTGCGTGCTGTTCCCCTCTGCACAGAAGTCAGGGGCAAGGAGGGACGGATTGTGGGGAGCTGTTTATTATAGCTCTTACTAGAGAGAAGGTCTCTCTGATGGTGAAGAAGTGACCAGTCAGGGCAGGGTCCTACAGAGCCATTGGCAGGAAGTGCTGAGGACCCCGCTGCACTTGTTCCTGTACATATCAGTCTCCAACCAAATTTCTCCATTTTATAACGACACCAGTCATGGATTAGGGCCTATGCTAATGATTCATTGTAACTTGATTATCTCTATAAAGACCCTGTGTTCAAATAAGGTCACATTCTAAAGTATGGGAGGTTAAGACTTCAATGTATCTTTTTGAGGGGATGTGACTCATCCCATAACACACTGGAGTAATATTTACCTTATAGGTAATCTTCTAGCACAAGTACAAATCCTCTAAAGGAGAGATGTGATGATGATGATTACAGAAATTGTGATTTGAAGCAAGTGAATCTGCAACTTCCATGATTTCCACAGGTGCTTTTTGAGAGCTGACTGCATGCTGGCCATCAAAGTCTGACCCTTTGTACTGGTTCCCACTTTAGTCTGGGATGCCCCCCAGCCCCCGCCCCAGGTCCCAGCTGTGGCTCCCTCTCTCCTGTATAATCTCACTGCCTCAGTGGCTCAGGCAATGTACCAGGCCTCTGGCTACAGACCCTTCACCACCAGCACTGATGCTGCCTTGTTATCCCAGCCCCGTGCTTCCTGCTTTTATCTTCCTAACCTCCCAGGATTGTACTCTCGCCATTCTACCCACCATATCCTTGCTCCTGTATCTTACTCCTATCAAGAGGGTGATTTGAGTTGGAACTGATGAGGCCCTTAGCCAGAAGGCATCATGGAGTCTTTCTCTAAAGTGGGAGAGTGAGGTTCTATTCTTTTGCCATCCTTGTTGTGGCCTCCTCTGCTGCTCTTATGGCTTCTAGGCTATCTCTCCTGCATCCCGTGCAGAGCACCTGGCCATATTTAACCCCTCATGCAACATCTCAGGTGATTTATGGATTGGAGGGAGGAGACCACAGGTGCACACGTGCACACTCGCACACACCTGCTATCCATTCCTGATCTAGTTAGCCATCTTTCTCTTAAAGGAAGTGTACTGGTTCACGTAGAAGGGGCAGAGACAACATATTTTGGGGTGGGTTTTCCTTGGATTGAAGAGGACATACAGTTGCTTGGTGACACTTCTCTGCAGGTAGAATGTTCCAGAATTGAGAAAGCAGGTGGATTCTTGTTAGTCTGATGCTCTTCATATTCAGGGCTTACATTTCCTTCCTGGAGGAACTTATACTAACAATTCACATGCTTTCTCTTTTAAGAATATAATTTGAGTATAGCGACAACACTATATTAGTTTCAGGTGTACAACATAGGGATTTAACAAGTTTATATGTTATGCTGGGCTCACTGGGATAAGTGTAATCACCATCTGTCACCATACAGCGCCACACAGTATCACTGACTATATTCCTTATGCTGTGCCTTTCATTCCTGTGACTTATTTGTGCTATAAAACTTTCATCTAAGCTGTGGTTCCTAGCCTGGATGAATCTTAGAATCAATCATCTGGCAGTAGGAAGTTTAAAAAAACCCCAAATACCCAGGTTTCTAGGTATAAGTAGTCAACAGAACTTTGACAAAGGAACAGATATAATGCAATTGAGGAAGGATAGCCTTTTCAGTAAAAGGTGCTAAAAGAGCAAATACACAATTGCAAAGAAATTAATCTAGACACAGACCTTATAGCCTTTACAAAAATCAACCCAAAGTGAGTTATAGATAAAAGTAAAATGCAAAACTATAAAACTTCTAATATACAACTGGAGAAAGGTGACCTTTGGTCTTGTGATGACTTTAAGACACAGCACCAAAAACTCAATCCATGAAAGGAAAATATTAAGTTAAACGTCATTAAAATTTAAAACTTCTGCAGAAGATACTCTTCGGAGAATGAAACAACAAGGCATGGACTGGCAGAAAATATTTGCAAAACACTGATAGTGTGCTGGTATCTAAAATATACAAAGAACTTTACAAATCGTAAGAAAACCAATGACTTGATTAAAAAAGGAGCGATAGATCTGAACACACACTCATGGAAGAACATATAGGTTTGCTTATGGAAAATAAATACATGAAAAGATGCTGAAAACATATATCATTAGGGATTTGCCAATTAAAGCAACAATGGGAGGCACTGCACACTTACAAGAATGACCCAAATCCGAATCACTGACAATTCCAAATGCTGGTGAGGATGTGGAGGAACAAGAACTTTCATTCATTGCTGGTGGGAATGCAAAACGCTACAGCCACTTTGGAAGACAGTGTGGGATTTTCTTGCAAAACAAAAATACTCTTACCGTATTACCCAGCAATCATACTCGTTGGTATTTACCCAAATGCACTAAAAACTTATGTCCACACAAAAACCCACGCTTGACTGTTTATAGTAGCTGTATTCATAGCAGCTGAAATTTGGCAACCAAGATGTCCTTCAGGAGGTGACTGGATAAATACATTGTTGCACATTCATATACTGGGATATTATTCAACTATACAAAGGAATGAGCTATCAAGCCACATAAAGACATGGAGGAATCTTAAATGCATATTGTTAAGTGAAAGAAGCCATTCTGAAAATCCTATAGGCTTCATGATTCCAACTTTATAAGATTCTGGAAAAGACAAAATAATGGAAACTGTAAAAAAATAGGAGCAGTTGCCATGGGTGAGTACAGAGGGAGAGATGAATCGGTGGAACCTGGGACATCTACGGCGATGAAACTGTTCTGCGTGACACTGCAGTGGGAGATACATGTCATTAACACATTTCTTAGAGCCCACAGACTGTATGCCTCCAAGACTGAACCCAAGGTAAACTACAGACCTTAGTTAATAATACGTGTCGATATTGGTAGACCAATTATCAAGCGTGTACCACACTGATGCCAGAGGTTACTAATAGGGAAACTTTTTAAAAAGCAAGGAGAGTCAAGACATACTGATAACATAGCAAAGCAAAATGCAGGACAGAGTATATTACACTTTTATTTTATATATGAATATAAATGATGTCTTGTCTGTTTGAAAACAATCTCTAAAAGGTGTCTCTTTAAGAAGTGAGTGGCTAAGGACAGACTTTGGATTGAGACTTATATTGCCCTTGTGTACACTTTTAATTCTATGCCTTATGCACATTAATAGCTATTCAAAATCAAATAACACTTTTCTAAATAGGATTTTTTTTTAAAGCCAAAAGAAAAAGAAAGTAGTCTGGATACCCAGACTGTACCCCAGATTAGTGAAATCACAACTCTGGGAGTGAAGACCAGGCATTAAGAGTTTCTAAGGCTCCTGCAATTATTCAGATGAGAACTGCTGCCTTAGAGCAATGTTTGCAGACATTGCCTCCTCCGTGCCGATCTTTTCTTGCACCAAATCCATCAGCAGGGCCAGACTCTCATGGCCGTGGGCAGATAAAGCAGCAGCAGTGCCCAGGTATCTCTGACCTCAGCTTCCTCTTCAGATTCCATGAGTCTGGAACTTTTCCCCAGGGGTTCCAAACCAGCAAGCCCTCCTTGATTTAATTGAAGTTTGCCCGATTAGTTCCCAAAGCCATAAAATCCATTTCCTTGCAGCTTGCTATATTAATTACAGAGAATTCAGAATCTCTCTGGCTATACATGCCCACAGTCAAGCTCTTGAGTCTTTGTCAATTATATCTTGAATTTCAGCTTTCCTCACTCCCAAGTGGCCACCATCTGTGATCTGGAAGTATTGGCCATGGAAGCAGACCAGCATGGCTGATAAGAATTACCCAGCCTGCCTTTGGGTGTGATTCCCAGGTGCCATTCATCTTTGAGGAGCTGTGATTTCTTGCTGAGGTGAATGCAGTTGGCAACACCACAACGCTTGCTGGGTAGCACCTTCAGTTCCGCAAGAGTTCAAGGATAGTAGGAGTAACAGCGGCGTTTATCATCAGCTCAGATAATGTATGTGAAAGCTCATGAAAAATTATGTTTTTAATTAAAAAAAAAAAATGACACTCTAGCCCTGGACTCCAGGCCCTGGGCCAGTGCTGAGGGCACAAAGACCAGAAAAACTCCATCCCTTGCAGCCTTCAAAAAGCCAGCACAAAACCAAAGTTAACGTTTCAGTTGAGAAACGAATCAGTCTTGCTTCAAAGAAAAGTTTGGAGAAGTATGAAAGCCATGATGTCTGTGTTTACCTCTTTCTGAGTCTGTTCTCTGCCTTTCCTTGTCTCCCTTCCCCTCCTCACCCCTCCCTGCTTTTTCCCCTTGTTTCCATAGCGCTTCCTTATCAGTCTGCCCGTCCCAGTCTAGAAGGTGATGAGAGGAATTGGCTTGAAATATGTTCTGCATTTTGTGTGCATCCTGTCCAAAGTGTTGTTTGAAATGCTTGTGCTATTTAATCTAATTTGCCATTCTTGGGAGTGAACGTTGACTCTACGGAGGAGGCGCAAATCTATTCAGATAGTGCACAATCATGGCTGTGGCTCCAGGCCCTCACACCATGGCAGTGAACTCAGTTGAAGAAATGCTTGCTGCATTCCCGCTGTGGGCCGGGCACTGACTGTGCTCGGTAACATGGCGAATATGGAAACAAGGATGTTGGGTCTCTGCCCTCGAGGAACCCATGCTCTGTCAGACGAATGTTGTCTCAAGGGCATCTTCACCTCCTCCTGCATGCAATCACAGCCCTTCTGAGCCTGGAACCCTCCCCACACGCTTGGGGCACCAGGCAGAGAGGCAACTGCTGTGGTCCATGGTCACTCAACACTTTTGGGGCTCCACCAGCAGAAGATTTCAGGGCTCTGACAGTATCATTCCTCTTTGGTCAGAAAAGAACAAGTAAGCCATGCTTACTTGAGGCTGGAGGGTCTGGATTCCTGTGTATTAATTGAGTATCTGTGATAGGAATACATGTGAATCCAAATTCCATACTTTACAGATGTCCATGTTTTGAGCCCAGTTGTTAGAAGAGAGAGTATGATAAGCCCGCCCTGCCTGGAGAATCTTAAAAATGTTTTACTGCCCAGAAAGCAGTCACATCCATTGTTCATCTGCTCAGCCCTTAATTTCCCCTATGTGCCCTTTTTAGTAGCAATAGCCAAAGTCAACGTCATCCAGGACAAAGAAACTGTTGTGAGTTTGGGATCAACCAAGTTTGCACTGATGAGTTCTGACTCTAGGTAGTTTGAAAGCCAGGTTCATCCTGCTCACAACAACATCCAAAGTTCTTGACTTGAACTGAAGCATCTCCCTTCGAGGGGTAAAAGGGAGTTGGCCCCTTCAGCAGAGACAGCGACTAACCTTGGGGATGCCCTAGGGGCTGGGGTGGATTACATGACACATGTTATTTTTGCTAACAGAACTCTGCTAAAAGCATTGTATCAGGGGAAATCCTAGAGGGAAGAAGATGTTTGTACAGATTTTGGGACAATTATGTTTTTCTAAAATTTCAGCGGCCAAAAATCACTTTGGATTCTACCCAAGGCCGGTGTTATTCCTCACCCTTTCCAGTCACTCCTCATACCGGTTCTATAGCCTCTACTGGAAGCTTGGGAGTTAGAGCAAAGCCTTCTGGGAACCTAGTCTTTTTCTGCAGCATGCCGAGCTCCAAGCATCAGTTTACTGGAAAGTTTAACATTTGGGAGGAAGGTTTTTCTGTTTTGCTTTTTAAATGCTTTCATGGTAGGACTGGGAAACATCAGCTATTGTGAAGGGAAGGCAAGGCTTTAGAGCAGTAATACTTTGAGGATGACACACTTTCGGGCCTTAACACCACCCGAATACACACTCACCTCCTCCACCTGAGTCTCACGCTTTCTCTCGTCTCCTGTCTCACCAAAGTCCACCAGTCAGAGGGAAAAGTTGAATTTTAAGCAGTGCCTGGAAAATTGGCTGCTTTTCACTTTGTTTTGTTCTAAAGGCTCACAGAATAATGATGCATTCTAGAATTGTTTCCCATTGTCTGTCTGTCAATGTCTTCTTTCTCTCCTGGCCTGCCTTCCCCAGCTCTGTCCTTTACACTAAAGTCAACTTCCCGAAATGGAAAACACATTCAAGTTATTAATGGAGAATACATACTGACTGTTGAAGGCATCTTCCAATTTTTTTTTCATCATCTTGGACCCATAAAGAATAATAAAACATGGATGAGAGTCTGGTGCTGGCTAAGAACAAAGAGGCACATAGATCTAGCTGGCCTGGGATTGGGTGACTGCGCCTATTGGCCCAGCACCCAGTTTGCTTCAGCATTTGTTGGATTCTTCATCTTTTAAATGAAGTATTATTATCAATAGTCCCATGAAAATAAGCCTGGATGGCTTTGATAGACTTGCTCTTGGCATTGCCAACTTTCTCGATGGCTATGTGGAGCAGTGTGTGACATGCATGTACAGTGACTTATCTGGAAGATAACCAGCAACAACTCATCTCTTTTCCTGCCCCTTCCAGTTAAAAGACAGATTGACCTTCTGTCAAGGACAGAGAAAACAAAGCATACTCAGACAGGAGCTAAGGACAGTGAACTCCCCAGGACTCAAGAGGTTGTGGGAGAAGCTTTTGCCACTCCTGCTCCTCTGGATCCATTTGCTGTGTCGGCCACTTTCACTGACATCAGTGCTGTGGCTTGCATGAGGAACCCTCCAGGTCACTAGCTGGCTTGCAGGAAAACGAAAGAAATGTTAGGTTAGGTGGATGTGAAATGTGTATATAGTATGCAGCATGGATAGCAAAGTAGTTTAAACACTGTAACTACAGTAATTTTGTTACTTATCTTTATGGGACAGTCTAACTATTCATTTAATTTATTTGGGGATGATTTTTATTTTGCTCTCAATCCATTTGCAAAAACGAGCTTAAAAACTAAGTGCATATTTAATATTAAATGAAATACTAAATTTCTGCTTAAGAAAGTTGAGAATGAACATGGAAGGTGCACAAAATGTTGTTGGCCTTTGGAGTCTGCTGTGGGAGCTACAGGGGAATCTGTGACCCATCAAAAACCAGAAACCTCAAATCTGATAAAGAAAGGTCCACGTTTACTTCAAAAGTGACTCCAGTAGTTAATATAAGAAGACTGTATGTACGTACCTTTACAAAGTGTATTTTCATATCAGCCTGAAGACTATGATTTTCGTTTATAACAGTGTATTTATTTATTTATTTTAAAATTTAATTTAATTTTTTATTTTTGTGTGTGTATTTATATCATGGTAATCTCTTAAATTAATTCCACTCATTTAATTGTTTTAAAAGATTTTATTTATTTATTTGACAGAGAGAGATCACAAGTAGGCAGAGAAGCAGGCAGAGAGAGAGGAGGAAGCAGGCTCCCTGCTGAGTAGAGAGCCCAATGTGGGGCTTGATCCCAGGACCCTGGGATCATGACCTGAGCCAAAGGCAGAGGCTTTAAACCACAGAGCCACCCAGGCACTCCTTATTTAAATTTTTTATTAAAAATACTTTTTTAAAAAAAATTGTATTTATTTATTTGAGAGAGGCAAAGAGAGAGAGCTAGCACGTGAGGGGGAGAAGGGGAGAGGCTCCTGAGTAGACTTTCCATCAAGCGTGGAGCCTGCCCCAGGGCTTGATCTCACAACCCTGAGATCATGACCTGAGCTGAAACCAAGAGTTGGCTGCTTAACTGACTGAGCCACCCAGGCAGTTTAAAATTCTTTAAACAGATTTATTGCAGTATAATTGATAGACAATAAACTGCACAAGTTCAATGTATACAACCTGATGAGTTCGGACATATGCACATATCTGTGAAACCATCTCCACAATCAAACTAGTAGACATATCTGTTACCTTCAATAATCCCCCCCCTTTTTGTGGTAAGGATACTTACCATAAGATATACTCTCTTAACAACTATTTACATTTCTAATACAGTGTTGTTGACTATAGGCTCTGTCTTGTACAGCAGATCTCTAGAATCACTCATCTTGAATTCCAAGTTTTTCTGGGCTCGTACAAAACATAAATGAAGTCTGATGTGCAAACTCCATTTCACACAGTTAAATGAAGCCAGTTTTATAAAATGTAATCAGATATTCCAAGTAGAAAATTCAGCCAATGCCAGTAAAAGTGTGATACCTTATCTAATCCATGACATCAAAGTAAAGCTTTTGGAAGCTTACTTTCTCAAAGGCAAAATCTGGACATTATTGTAAATGTTATTGCAAATGTGGTTATAAAGTTTTACCACTGAAGATAAAATTATTGTTTTTTCAGTGATAATATGAAAAAAGTCTGGTAGTACAAAGTTTCATGGTAAAACTAATGTTCTTATATAACTAAGAAAAGTATGGAGCAGAAAATATACTTGGAATTGATTGTGGTCTGCTAAAAATTTATATTTGTGTCCAAACCAGATCTCTTATTCTAATAATCAACATAGAAGGCAAAGGTATAACCATTTTTGAATGTTTTCAGATATACACAGAAAAACCGAACTACAAAATTGTTTTGTTGAAGTTGACATCCAGTTCCAAGACTAGAGTCAGCATATGCATTCTTTCTTCATTGCTTGACACCAACTGGACTTTAGAATGGTCGGAACCTGTGTGAACCAAGTTCTATGATGATTTTGACATTTTTTGGAAATGAGTCCTCTAAATTTTAGTTGAACTCTGTTCAAAATGTGGTTGAAAGTGTTTAATGAGGGGCCGCCTGGGTTGCTCAGTGGGTAAAGCCTCTGCTTTTGGCTCAGGTCATGATCCCAGGGTCCTAGGATAGAGCCCCACATTGGGCTCTCTGCTCAGCAGGGAGCCTGTTTCCTCCTCTCTCTCTGCCTGCCTCTCTGCCTACTTGTGATCTCTGTCTGTCAAATAAATAATAAATAAAATCTTTAAAAAAAATAAAGTGTTTAATGGAAAGTATTAAATAAACAGAACACTAAAAACCATTAGCTCTTGAAACTTCAGAAATTGTTATGTTGTAATTATTGAAGGCAAAATTTGCAAACAGAAAAACATTGGAGTTTATCCCCACAAAATCAAGAAGGAACTGAACAAATTAAACAATGTGAATGTATATGGTCAACAAAAGCTAATACTGATATTCTCTGATTTTACTTTGAAATAGCTCAATTTTTGGGAGCTCATATTTTTAACGAAAAAATACTTATTCACTATCAAAATGGAATGCCATTGACAAGATCTACAATAATGCAACATCTAAATGTAGTTAAATATCCAGAAGAATCAGTCAGCTTATTTGATGCTTTGTATTATTAAAGTATAAAATTATACTAAAGTGTATTAAAGTATTAAAGTATAAAGTTCTGAATGGAGGTAAAGAAAATGTGTCTCTGAAGATATTTGAGTTGAAATATTTATGCATTTCAATATGAGAAAATGAGATTTTTTTTGAGACCATCTTCCATTTAGCAGACTTTGTTCTTAGAATACTTCTTCAAAAATATTATGGTTTACAGAAAAAGTCAGTTGACTGTGTCAACACTTTCATATTGTTAATCATAAAATGCAACTTTGAAGATGACCATAGGCAATTTTGTAAATTTTGTAAAAGAATTAAAATAAGGTCATTTTGAAAAAAATCAGAGAAATACCTGTGATGAGGAATTTGTGACAAATGCATTTTCTAAACTAATTTAAACACATGAATATGTACGAAAGAGAATTATTCTGCTGCTGTTATTTATCAAGTTTGGGATCATTAACTTAAATAAGTGAATTTTTTTCTTTACAGTATGGATTTCAGTTTTTTAAAAATATTTTTAGTTCTGGAATTTGTATTTACTTTTGAAATGGAAATATTTTATTTTTGAAATTACTTTTATAAATAATTTTTTCTTGAAATACAACTGTCTTATAAGTCCCCCAATATAATAAAACCAGCAGGTTAGTCAATAAACACGTATTGAAAAGTGTATATATTTAAATGCTTTTAGCACCCACTTTTACTCTGAAAGAGTCTCAGTTTGAATGATAAATGGTCACTCTGACTATGAGGTCTCGATAGGCCGAGTAATCTGGGCAAACAGAATTCAGTAAATGCAATTCTCATTGCAAACTCAAGTTCATGGGAAGCACCAATGATCCCATTAAGGGTGGATTCCTTCATGGGCTCATGGTGTGCCTTCATTCAGTATATATTTACTGCATGCCCTTCAGGGTTCTAGGCCCTAGAAACACAGAGGTAAATATGGGGACTGCATTATCAAATGAAATACAGGAAAAGCCTCCTTGTGGAATTGATGTTAACGTTGACTATTCAGAAGCTGAAAGAAGAGTAGAATTGTAAGAGCAGAGAATAAAGGAATGAAGAGCAGAGAAGTGGTGAGGTCATTGTGGCATGCGGGAGTGATTGAGGGAGCTTGGGGCCATAGCGAAGATTTATGCTTGGCCCAAAAGCCAAGGGAAGTTATCCAGAGGTTTTAAATGGAAAAGTGACTTAACTAGATTTGTTTTTAGAGATCACTTTTGGATGAAGAATGAATTGGAGGGGATGGAAGTTGGACGCAGGAGGACTGATTAGGAGGCTGTGGTAGTAGTCCAGGCGATAGTCCATCTAGACACGCTAGCAACGCAGGTGGAGAGAAGTGAATGGAGCCATGAGGTTTAGGAGGTACAAAAAAGATTTGGTGAGGGATTGGATGCAGAGCGGTTAACAGCAGGAATGACAAGCAGATGTCAAGGACTATTCTCATATTACCAGCATGAGCACGGATGGTGTCCTTTATTGAGACTGATGCTGTGGGAATAGCAGAATTTGGGGCAGAGATGATGAGCTTGTTTTGGGATATGCTGTGCTCAGATGCACACACCAGCTGGAGTTCAGGAGAGCAGTACGTGCTGGAGACTGTTTTGTGAGCTGTTGGTATATAGCTGTGGGGAAACGAGGTCACTAAAGATTGGGAATTCCATAATGAACAATGGAAAAGTCTGCGGTCACAGGTCTGGGGAGAAGAAAGCAGGTCGTGATAAGAACAGAGCATAGAGGACGAGGCGGTTTATATAGGCAGGATGAAAACAGAGGTGTGAGGTCTAGTGATTGGAGACCTGATAGTCCCCTGGAGGGTGTTCGACTCTCAGGCCTCACAGAGTTCAGTTGTTTTTGGAAGGAAGCTTTGGTTTGAGGATTCTTTCCTCCCACACCATCACCCAAGGTCTACACAGTGGCTTGAAGCAGTAGTAATTAGGTACCGGCTTGTAGTTTGGAGAGGTGGTCCCCGTGGCTGGGCTGAGCCCTGAGGGATGGAAGTGGTAATAGCACCATACCAAGACTCGTGGGTGGTCCAGCATGGGGCATCCAACCTACCATAATCTTTTCAGACTACAGGTGGGTGTTCCACCTGGTGTTATGTATAATATACTGCGCACCAACAGAATGAATAATAGACACATTCCTGTGTTATGTACTTGTAGAATTATAAACTGAAGACCACAAGTTCAACAATTTATTTTTATTTGATTAAGCTTTTTTCTAAAGATTTTATTTATTTATTTGAGAGAGAGTGAATGAGCACAAGAAGGGACAGGGGCAGAGGGAGAAGTAGACTTCATGCTGAGCAGGGAGCCTGATACGGGGCTTGATCCCAGGACCCCGAGATCATGACTTGAGCCCATGGCAATGAATTGCTTAACCAACTGAGCCACCCAGGCACCTGAGTTCAACATTTTAAAACAGATTCTGCCATTTACTGCTAATCAGGATGCACAAAGAAGTGATGGGAGAAGCACTGATACTTCTGGTTCAACAACCTGGTCTTGATACCTTCAAGTCACATTTGCTCTTTTCTACCTCCTTATGAGGAAATAGCTTAGTTACTTGAAGAAATGGTCAGGGGTTTCTTTATGAGCACTGTCTTTATATGTAGTAAGAGGTCTTTTGTTTTCTCAAGAACTATTTTTAGTTCTATATTTCTGGCAACTGAGGATGATAATGATTGTTGTTCCAGTTGGGCTGGGGATAAAACTGATAAATTCATCTCCTTATAAAAATGAAGCTCGTCTGAGTTGAGAGCAGAGACCAGAGCAGTCAACATCCTGAATGTCCAGTTGAGATAATGAAACCCAAGAGGAGAAGAGTGACTTTCCCAAGGGCCCATGGAAAGGGTCAGAGTCAGACTCAAGCTTTAGTACTGAGACCAGGGCCATGTTCACTTTTCCAACCTGTGTCCCCCATCACCACTCTTCTCCTCTATTTCAAGAATGAAACCATATCGCAGAAAGAGATCACCCTGGATTCAGGTTTGTTTGGATCCCAGCACTTTCCCGCTCCAACCCCCAAAGAGGAAGTGGAAGTTGGATGGGAGAAGGAAGGGCACTATGCTGTGTGGTGCTCTGATTATGTCTGTCTTGGTTTCTGGGTCTCCCTGGTCTCCTGATTTCCTGGTTGCTCTTGTACCAATTTGTTGCTTCCTGATCTCACTCACAGGTTTCTGATTTTTCTCTATGCTCTCATATGTTTTGCTCCCTTGAGTGCCTCAGGCCTTCTCTGTCCGCAACCACTTACAATTTGATGATACCCAAATTAATATCTGTAGTCAAATCTTTTTCCCTTTGGTTTCTGAAGTCTGTGAGTCATCCTAGGTATTTCCCCAGTAGACGGCTCACAGATCTACTTGTATATCACTTCCCTTCTTCTAATCCTTTTTCAGTCCTATAATATTTGTGGGAGCATCTAACCTGGCCTACAAGGACCTCCGTGAGCAGGCCTCTGCCTCATTTTCTGACCTGATCACTCTATAATCTCGCCTTTCATTGTATACCACAATACCACCAAATAGCCACCACCTCCTTTCCCCAGACACATGCACCCATCACAGCTTGCAGCTCTCAATTCCTTCTGTACCAACACGTCAACATAAAGAAGACACTACCATCCATTATATATATATATATATATATATATATATATATATATATATATGTATGTATGTATGTATAATATAAACAAAAAGAGTCTCATAGGAAAATTAGTATGTTCCTGAAGAGTAGGATGTGTCCAGCTCTCGGTGGGGAAGGATGTTGAATTTGAAAAAACCCCAGAGTAACCTTATTTGTCACCCCCTCCCACAAGGGGATTTTCTCCCTCACTGGAAATAGCTGTGTAAGGCAGATAGGATACCCCCACCCTTTTCCCATGCGAGACAGAGGCTCCATTGTCCTGACTGGATTTCTGTTCTCTTAGACAAAATGATCTCTCTCTGTCGCCCCTGAGACAGAGTTCATTTGGGAACCTGAGGGTTTCCCTGTTTAATTGATGAGGAATTAATAAAGCAAGCTCTGTTCCTTGGACTGCAGCCTTCTTGATGGCAGAATCCTCATATCACTTTTATGCACATATTAAATTGCAGCCCAGAAGCCAAATCTTCAACTCTTTGTGAACTTAATGGAAAGCTCAGGAGGTGGGCAGTAGCAACAGGTAAAGGATGAACAAGAGCCATTGTATGTCTGGAGTTATTAAATTTTCTTTGGGGCAGTCTCAGAAAAATGTTCCTGGGTCTTCGAATAATAGATTTTTGAATCAGAATGGACCTTAGAGGTTATCAGAATCTCTTACCCAGGGTAGAAATGCTATCTGCAGTGACCCTGATAAATGGTTACATCCAGCTTTTCTTCATGCTCTCCTTGTGACAGGGAGCTGACTGCAGTTTGAGGCCATCATTTATTTTTAGAAAACAGAAAGCTTATGTTAGCAAGTGCTTTCTTTACAGTTGGTCAAAAATATAATCTGGTTCCAGAATAAGTTTCTGGATGGAACCCAAAATTAATCTTCTCCATATTCATTTCTTGTGGATATTCATAGACAGAGCTAGGAAATTCTAACTGAAGGACTCATGGGAATGGAGGGGGTCTGAATTTGGCGCCCATGTACCCTGCATTCGTTTGGGAGGCATTGATCACAAACACTTGTTCCACTGTCAGGCCACATGTTCTAGTTGTGGTCCCCAATCACTTTTCAGCATGAGGATATCCAGGATGACAGTTTTTCTGGTTTCAACAAGTATTGATTGGTATATGTGGTGCCGAAGTGAGCACAGTTAACTATTGATTGGAAAAAGAAAGCATAATGACAAAAAGATAATATAATAATAATGTCCTTAAATGAATTTTCCTAAGCCCCAACAGGATTTACATTTATTAAAAAAATTACTTGTAACCATAAAACATTATTCATTCATCATGAGGACTCATTCTTATAAACCCAGGCACCTAAGTTCTCTGTGTGGGAAATTAATTACTGTGTTTGATTTTTTGGTTTGGAAATTGTGTCCCTTGACATGGAGAATATGTCTTTGTTGTGGATGACTGATGTTATCTTGTATATTTTCTTACCTTTAATAGTGTTTCTGAGAATCACCTTTATTGCTGCTGACCACTCTCGACTTATCCCACCTCCCCATATACCATGGAGCTGAGCAAACAATCAGATGAACAAAATCAATTATGGTGGCAGCACGGAGCCGCACAGCTTTCTGGGACTCAGAAGGGGGCAGGAGAAGCAATCTGACATGATGGTAAGATCACAGGCTCAGGACTTGGAAAACTGGGTTCACCAAGTGCCACCATCCCCTGTATGACCTTAGGCAATTTACTATGCTGGACTTCTCCAAGCCTTCATTTTTCTCATCTGTTAAATGGGCAAAATGATGGTTTCTATCTCATAGAGGTGGTGTGGGGATTGGCTAGGCTGATAAATAAGCCTAACACAGTGTCCACAAATTCTTAGTGCTGTATCATTATTTTTCTTTTCCTTGTAATTCTTCTCCAGCTTTTCCTTCATCATCATCATCATTGTCACCATCATCAACAACACCCATGCTCAGGAATAACATTTGGGCCATATACATAGTTATCCTCTGGCACAGAATAAACTGTGGCAACCAGAGTCTCATGGTTTGAGATATGTCCCTTGAATTGGCAATAACTGAAGAAGTGAGTGGTTTGGACAGCAGCTAATAAAAAAGGCCTGAAGCTCAAAATATGAGACCTTGCTTGTAAACCACTACTCACCATCACCGAGGCTAGAGGTCAGTGCACTTTCTACAAAGGGATAGATGGTAAATATTTTTTCCTTTACAGGTTGTATAGTCCCCGTTGCAACAAACAACCCTGTTGTGAAGTGAAAGCAGACAGACAGTTTGTAAATGGAAGGAGATGGCTGTATCCTTTATAGACGACACTTGAATTCATTTAATTCTCATGTTACAAAATCATCTTTTTTTTTAAGCATTAAAATTTTTTTTATTATTAAGGGGTGCCTGGGTGGCTCAGTCGTTAAGCATCTCAGTGCTCATGTGCTCAGGTCATGATCCTGGGGTCCTGGAATCAAGCCCCGCATCAGGCTCCCTGCTCAGTGAGAAGCCTGCTTCTCCCTCTCCCACTCCTCTGCTGTGTTTCCTCTCTTGCTGTGTTTCTCTCTATCAAATAAGTAAATAGAATCTTTAAAGAAATTTTTGCTATTAACCCATAATGTATTATTTGTTTCAGGGATACAGGTCTGTGAATCCTCAGTCTTATACAATACACAGCACTCACCACAACACATATCCTCCCCAGTGTCCATCACCCAGCCATCCTATCCTCCTATTTCCCTCCACTCCAGCAACATTCAGTCTGTCTCCTGAGATTAACAGTCTCTTATGGTTTGTCTCCCTCTCTGATTTCATCTTGTTTCATTTTTTCCTCTCTTCCTCTATGATCCTCTGTGCTGTTTCTTACATTCCACATAACAGTGAAACCATATGATAATTGTCTTTCTCTCACTGACTTACTACACCCAGCAGCTTAGTACACTCCAGTTCCACCCACGATAATGTAAATGATAATATTTCATCCTTTTTGATGGATGAGTAATAGTCCATCATGTATATATACCACATCTTCTTTATCCATTCATCTGTTGATGGACATCTGGGGCTCTTTCCACAATTTGGCTATTATGGACATTGCTCCTATAAACATTGGGGTGCAGGTGCCCCTTCAGATCACTACATTTGTTTCTTTGGGGTAAATACTCAATAGTGAAGTTGCTGGTTGTAGGGCAGCTCCATTCTTACCTTTTTGAGGAAACTCCATGCTGTTTTCCAGAGTGGCTGCACCACTTTGTATTCCCACCAATAGCATCAGAGGGTTCCCATTTCTCTGCATCCTCACCAACATCTGTCATTTCCTGGCTGGTTAATTTTAGCCATTCTGATTGGTGTGAGATGGGAGCTCACTGTGGTTTTGATTTGTATTTCCCTGATGCCAAGGGATGTGGAGCATTTTTTCATGTGTCTGTTGACCATTTGGATGTCTTCTTTGGAGAAATGTTTGTTGATGTCTTCTTCCCATTTCTTTATTGGATTATTTGTTCCTTGGGTGTTGAGTTTGATATGTTCTTATAGATCTTGGATTCTGGCCCTTTATCGGATAGGTCAATTGCAAATATCTTTTCCCATTCTGTCGGTTGTCTTTTGGATTTGTCCACTGTTTCCTTTGCTGTGCAAAGCTTTTGATCTTGATGAAGTCCCAATGGTTCATTTTCACTTTTGTTTCCCTTGCCTTGGGAGATGTGTCTAGCAAGAAGTTGTTGTGACCAAGGTCACAGAGGTTGCTGCTTGTGTTCTCCTCTAGGATTTTGATGGATTCCTCCCTCACATGGAGGTGTTTCATTCACTTTGAGTGTATTCTTGTGTGTGGTATAAGGAAATGGTCCAGTTTCATTCTTCTGCATGTGGTGGTCCAATTTTCCCAGCACCATTGGTTGGAGAGATTGTCTTCTTTTCACTGGATACTCTTCCTTGCTCTGTTGAAGAGGAGTTGACCAAAGAGTTGAGGGTCCATTTCTGGGCTCTCTATTCTGTTCCATTGATCTATGTGTCTGTTTTTGTGCCAGTACCATACTGTATTGATGATGACAGCTTTGTAATAGAGCTTGAAGTCTGGAATTGTGATGCCACCAGCTTTGGTTTTCTCTGGCTATCTTTGGTCTTTTCTGATTCCATACAAATTTTAGAAATATTTTTTTATTTCTGTAAAAAAGTTATTGGTATTTTGATAGGGATTGCAGTGAATGTATAGATTGCTCTAGGTAGCTTGAACATTTTCACAATATTAGTTCTTCCAATCCATAAGCATGGAATGTTTTTCCATTTCTTTGTGTCTTCCTCAATTTCTTTGCCTCTTTGGTTAGGTTTATTCCTAGGTATCTTGTGGTTTTGGGTGCAATTATAAATGGGATCAACTCTTTAATTTCTCTTTCTTTTGTCTTGCTGTTGGTGTATAGAAATGCAACTGATTTCTGTGCATTGATTTTATATCTTGACACTTTACTGAATTCCTGTATGCCTAGCAGTTTTGGGGTGGAGTGTTTTGCATTTTCCATATAAAGTATCCTATCATCTGCAAAGAATGAGAATTTGACTTCTTCTTTGCCTATTCATGTGCCTTTTATTTATTTATTTTTTGTTGTTGTTGTCTGATTGTTGAGGCTAGGACTTCTAGTGCTATGTTGAATAGCAGTGGTGATAGCAGACATCCCTGCTATGTTCCTGACCTTAGGGGAAAAGCTCTCAGTTTTTCTCCATTGAGAATGATATTTGCTGTGGGTTTTTCGTAGATGGTTTTTATGATATTGAGGTATGTACCCTCTATCCCTATTCTGTGAAGAGTTTTGATCAAGAACGGATGCTATACTTTGTCAAATGCTTTTTCTGCATCTATTGAGAGTATCATATGGTTCTTGTTCTTTCTTTTATTAATGTATTGTATCACATTGATTTATTTGCAGATGTTGAATCAACCTTGCAGCCCAGGAATAAATCCCATTTGGTTGTGGTGAATAGTCCTTTTCATGTACTGTTGGATCTTATTGGTTAGTATTTTGTGACAATTTTTGCATCTATGTTCATCAGGGATATTGGTCTGTAATTCTCCTTTTTTGTGGGGTCTTTATATGGTTTTGAGATCAAGGTAATACTGGTCTCATAGAAGGAGTTTGGAAGTTTTGCTTCCTTTCTGTTTTCATGAAAACTGTAAGAATTATTCTTAGCTCATGGAATATGTAAAAACAGACAGCTGACCACATTTGGCCTGCAGGCCAATTTGCGAACTAAGCCAATTCAGCACAACTGCTCCGTTCCAGCCAAATCTCTGGTGATGTCCTTGTCTATCTAATTCAAGGTACTTTTGCTCTTCTTGAGACACCTGCTAAGGAAAGGAGCGATATCAGTGGGGTGAGCCCTGCACTCCACATTCCTTTAGGCAAGGTCCTTGGCCCACCTTCAGGGGCAGGTCAGGAGGGTGGTAGGTCCTCTCAGGCTAAAACTAAAGGAATGTAAGGCCTCAAATGCAGAGAAGAGATTTCGAGTTGGACTGCTTCTCCACTGCAGATCTGAAATGTCCTCTTTTGCCTTCCTCTAGGGACACCTTCCAGTAATGCTTTGCCCAGATTATTTCTTCTTATTAAAAGGAGAGACTTTTGAGGTGTCTGCAGGCAGACGGGCGACTTCATAAGACGCTTCCTGGAGACACACGGTGCACTCCTTTGTACTTGCTTCTTCCACATTCCACCACGAAAGTTCTCCTGCCTGCAAACATGAACAAGTGCACCGGAAGCTCAGGCCTCCTAGAGGGTGGGGCTGTCAAAGGTGCATGAAAATCTTGGAGGATGGCCAGGAGTTGTCTGTTGGATTGGAACAAGGCTAGCTTCTTCTTACGGATCCTGGCTTTTCTTTGGGGGAGAAAACTGCCCTGGCTTCATCAGCAAGCTGCTTTTGTTCAGAGCAGTCAATTCCAGGCAGGTATGGGCTCAAATAAATTTTTTCTGCCTTTTGTTTTGTGTTTTGGCGAAGAAGAACGAAACAAAATAAAACATATAGCTCATGGTACCTGAAGAGGAGCTTCAGCCCTGAAATTCTGCTCTACTCTGTTATTTGACTTTGACTGGGGCCTTTAGAAAGTCAAATAACCCCGTGCTGACTTCAGTGTCATGCCACCTCTGGACTTAAGACATCAAAGATCCTGGGATCATGTTGGTTAACATACTCACATGGCATATGATTTGAATTTATTATTAATAAGTGAATATTTGCTTTCACATAAAAGTAAGCATTCTAGACGTAACTTGGAGTCAAAGATCTCTTTGTTCTTTATATGTTGAAATTCTATTCTATTGGTAAAATGTTGTGATAATATCTGTGAAAGCTGTTAGTTTTACATAAAAATTGTCAAATACTTTCAAACTCCTAAATAGACTGATCCTATACACATTTAAGAGACAGGATGTGAGTAGCCTAACTTTAGGAAGGATGCTTATGTATTTTTTGAGACAGGAAATGCTCATAAACATTGCGATAATCATACTGGACAGAATAATAGAGATTATATCATGATATTTTGATCTTTATGTAATTGATGTTTTGACATTCAAAACGTTAAAAGATCTTAGAAAACTGTTTTTAATTTTTGTCACTGAATCCCATTTAGGCCATGAATTTTGTAAGAGAAAATACGGTCTGGATTTCTTCATATTTGGTGAAGAATTCATAGCCGATAGTCATTTTTGTAAACACAAAACTCGATAAGGAGGAAAAAAGCCCTCCAAAAATATACTATGACTCCCGAGATAGACCATATTTGATCCAAAACATAAAAAGTATAAAAAAAATGTAGAAAAAAAATAAAGTGTAAGAGAAATATGAGATACCCACAAATGTCTCACTTCTTCCTCCACCAACCTGGATTGAACCTGAAGTTCTTTTCTCTTTTTTTAATATTTAATTTATTTATTGGACAGAGAGAGAAACAGTGAGAACAGGAACACAAACAGAGGGAGTGGGAGAGGGAGATGCAGGCTTCCCGCTGAGCAGGGAGCTGGATGTGGGGCTCGATCCCAGGACCCTGGGATCATGACCTGAGATGAAGGCACATGGTTAACTACTGAGCCACCTGGGCGCCCCTGAACCTGAAGTCCTATACAGCAAATTATTATTGTTCCCACACTATGATGATATTAAACTCTTCCGATTTACTACTAAAGCTTCTATTGATAAGAATAATCTAATTATTGAACAATGATTCAGGCTGATTCTGTATTTCAGAAGTTTGTTCTGTGAGGATACTGTTTTGACTGTGGTCAAGCACCGAACTTAACAATTAGTCATTTGGTGTCTGACCGCCTTCTGTGGGCTTCAGGTGTGGCGTTGTCTGCACTCGCCAGCATCTCAGGGGGAGTCTGAGAACTGCACAGTTCTGATTAAACTTGATGGCTGCTCTGCTGCCACATTCTGCCAGTAGGAGTCGCTGGCGGGAGATGAGCAAAGTCCATCACTTCTGCTTTCCTGGTCTGGGAGACAGCCGTGGCAGCCGTTTGGTCTTGGGGTATGAGGGTACAGGGGTACGGAGCACAGAGACTCCTGTCCTTGGCAGCAGCCCTGGCAGTGACAGTCATGACAATGCCGGCGGAAGTAGATGCGGGCTCCAGCAGCGTCAATCTGTGTAGGCAGGCTTGGCGAGAGGACTGGCTTTAGCATTCATATGGAAAAGAGGAAGAATAAGGTTGTCAAAATAGGACACAGCTGGACTTCAGAGAACCTGCCCACCAGGCAAAGGAGGCGTGTTTTCTGCATCTCAGGGATCCAGATGTGTTCTTTTTAGTTAGATCCAGCACTTAGATATTTGGAAATAAAAATAGGATATTTATGACTTTCCTATGTGACACAGTCTTTGGCCTTCAAATTCCTTATCCACAGATAGAGGCAGGACAAAACTGTAGAAGATCAGGGACAGTCTAGAAAGGACAGATGCTTCTACTATGATCTCCTGCTAGAGAACTTGGAAGCACAAATATGAATACGTCCATTAATAAGAACTCCTTACATTTTCATAGTCTTCTATGAAAACTTTAGCATGCGTTATTTAATTTATCCTTGCAATAAATCTGTTGGGTAGGTTTCATTATGATCCTGATTTTATAAATGAAAACATGTTCAGATTGCTATGTGATTTGCCCAAAGACACACAGGCAGGGCAGAGCTGGGTTTTCATCTTGGCACATCCGATTTCGAGTTTTTATTTTCTCTCTAAGGCAATACTTCTTCCCCACATTTTTTTTTTAAAGTTCTCGTTTCCTACTCTGAGAAACTTAAACATTTCCTTTCCGTTTAGTTTTTTTTTTTAAAGATGTTATTTATTCATTTGTCAGAGAGAGAGCACAATCAGGCAGAGTGGCAGGCAGAAGCAGAGGGAGAAGCAGGCTCCCTGCTGGACAAGGACCCCGGTGTGGGACTAGATCCCAGGACACTGGGATGATGACCTGAGCCAAAGGCAGCAGCTTAACAGACTGAGCCCCCCAGGTATCCCTAATGTTTACTTTCTATGCTAAGCCTATTGTGCTATTAAAATTTCATGGATTCGTAAATATACATGTTGGAACTGGATGGAGGAATCTCCCCTCCCTTTCTCCTCTACTTTTCTTATTCTTTGGTTCAGAAATACTGCCTTTTCATTATACTGCTTCCTGATGCCATTTTAGTGGGTCTTTATGATAAGAAGCAAAAGGACGCCCATCCTTTTACAACTCAAGTTCCATTTTCGCTTTCTAATTTTAATTCATTCATTGGTTAGCTATAATGATCTTCAAGTTAATATTCAATAAACATATAAAGATATATATTTATTATTATTTTTTGCATAGCTGAAAGATTTCCCACATGAAGAATGAAGCAGCTGTCCAAAAATTCTTGGGACATGGGGCACCTGGGTGGCTCGGTTGGTTAAGCATCTACTCTTGATTTCAGCTCAGGTCATGATTTCGGGGTCCTGAGACTGAGTCCCACGTTGGACACTGCACTGAGCATGGCATCTGCTTGTGATTCTCTCTTGCCCTCTGCCCCTCCCTCTACCTCAAAAATTCTTGGAACACAGGCTTCTCCCCCAGACCTATGTGTATGTAGCTGCATTGTCTTCCAGCATTTATTTTTATAGAAAAATATGAAGTCAATTGGTTTTTGTTCAATTTGTATGCCCTTTAAAATATACTTTGTTTTTCCTGGATTGAAGTCTTTTAAGAACTTTTCTTTAATTTTTGCATAAAATTGCAAAAGTCTGTACAATAAGTTCTCTTTTTACTAATCTTTGTTGTGGGACTTTTATGTGTTTGGTCCTTGTCCTGGTCTGGGTTTTCTAGGAAACAGAGCCTGAGACAAAGTTTATGTGTTAAGGCTGAGTAGGGTATAATCCCAGGAGGGCAAGGTTGAGTGTGGGGCAAGGAGTGAAAGGGAAGAGAATTCTGTGAGTTACTGAGCTGGCTGTAGCTTCATAAAATAACACAGCTAGTTCCCTGGGCATGATCTGTCTTCTAGATCGGGGCTACGGAAACATTGCACCTTCGGACCATCACTGGGGGACAGAGAGAGGAATATAACTGTCATTTCTTCTAGTTTCTTGTCTTTTTCATGCTCCAAGTTCCTCCATGGGGCGTTAACTTCCCCTCATTTCCAGATTCTGATACTTTGCATCGTCTAGCATCGTTCACTGGGGAAGCCACGTCAGAAGCAAGATGCTTCAGCCATGTAGGAAGAAAGATCCAGAGCCTCTGCTGTCTGGTGTGTGAATCCTGATTGCTGTGGCTTCAGTCACAGTGGGTATGATGGAGGCCTTGCCTATGAGGAAGGGACAGTCCTCAGCATAAAGGAATCCGTAGGCAGTGGTGGTACTAGGAGATAAGGCACCAGAGGTCAAGTCTCTCCATTGAGCAAGTGGCCAAGGGCCCAAGGGGCAGGTGGTGTCTGACAAATCAGGGAGGCATGTAAGCTGGGTCCACCACAGTCACAGTCACAGCATATGAGCATATGTGCTACTTAGTTCCGATAGTTCTTTTCTTAGGACACCTGGGTGGCTCAGTCAGTTGAGCGTCTGCCTTCAGCTCAGGTCATGATCCCAGGGTCGTGGGATGGAGTCCTGCATTGGGCTCCTTGCTCAGTGGGGAGCCTGCTTCTCCCTCTGTCTGCTCTGCCTGTTCTGATTGTTGCTCTCCATGCTTCTGCTCTCTGACAAATAAATAAATATAAACTTAAAAAAAAATTTTTAAATAAATAAAATTTTTAAAAAAGATAGTTCTTTTCTTTGCTCTTTATTCTCAATCTTACGTTTATTAATTTTTTCTTGGTCCTGTCAATTTAAATTTTATGGAAGTTCTCCAAATTTGTTTAACAGATAACTATTTCAGTTACTTTCTCTTTTTTTAAAAAAAATTTTTAAAGATTTTATTTATTTATTTGACACAGAGAGAGAGAGATCACCAGCAGGCAGAGAGGCAGGCAGAGATAGAGAGAGGGGGAAGCAGGCGCCCCGATAAGCAGAGAGCACAATGCGGGGCTCAATCCTGGGACCCTGGGATCATGACCTGAGCTGAAGGCAGAGGCTTTAACCCCCTGAGCCACTCAGGCGCCCCTTCAGTTACTTTCTCAGTGGCATTTGTGCTCTTCATTGCCTATGAGTGAATCTGAATCCTGATACGAATTTTTAGTTTCCCTGAAATTCTCTCATCGAGGGAATGCTGTCATCTTTTTCTCACAACCCGCTCTTTCCTGGCCGTGAATGTTAAGTTCGTTTTTCAAAGGTTTTATTCAGTTCTAATGGTAAATAATTTTTAGACATAAAATGTTTTTCTTTCTTTTGCCTTAAATTCTCAACGCCATTTTCCTTATTCTCAGCCTTTCCCTCATAGACCTCATGCTGGCCTTTAAAAACATTTTTTTCTTCAGTGGAACAAGAGTTCATCTCTACTGATCATCTTTATGCATTGCCTTTGGCTGCACTGGCCAAAGTGGCTTTTGGGTGTCAAAATTCATAGTGTTTGCAGGCTTTGTCCCAGTGCTGCTCATCTGGGCTGAAATGGAATTCTCTCTTCCTGCTGCCCAGAGCAAATGCTCTCTGTCTCCGTCTTTACCAAAGGGCTCATAGCTCCTGGGATCTTACTCTCAAGACTCTTCTTTCCACTGACATGTCTTCTGGATGCTATGGTGTCTGATAGAGAAAGAGAGAGAATGAATGTATGGAAAAAGACTGGTGCCATGAAAAGCCAGCTCCCTGGCCCTCTGGTGTTTCTGCGCCAGGCGCCAGGGAGTGGGGTGGAACTGAGGAACCATTCAGGGGCATGGGATTACGCTGTTACTGCCAGCAGACCACAGGTGGGGTAGTTTTCAGTTTGGTTCCCACCTGCTTTATTATAAGATTTATATAATAGGAATTCTTAATTCTAGAGTTAAATTAATTCTTAATTCTAGATTCTAATCCTAGTACCACCACTGCTATTAATTCTTTTTTTTAAAAGATTTTTTTAAAAATTTATTTGACAGATAGAGATCACAAGTAGGCAGAGAGGCAGGCAGAGAGAGAGGAGGGGGGAAGCAGGTTCTTCGCTGAGCAGAGAGCCTGATGCGGGGCTCGATCTCAGGACCCTGAGATCATGACCTGAGCCGAAGGCAGAAGCTTTGACCCACTGAACCACCCAGGCGCCCCGCCTATTACTTCTTAATAAGAATTCTTCCCAGATGCTGGAAATAAGTTAGCCATCAGTTCTAGTTTTTAGCGTTGTTTCCAAGTTTTCCTCTCTTCCTGAGTCTTTGCAGGCATTTGGGGAGGACACTTGGAGAGGCTGTGTCAGAGGCTGCTGACTCAGGGTACTTTCGGGTGGCGGGCTTCTTTGGGGTCTTCCTTCGGGGCCCTGCTTGCACCCCCACACCCGTGCCTCTCCTCGTCACTATTGGTAAACTTACTACTCATTGACCTTCTCAAATCCCCTCCTCTCCTTTCTGTGTCATTACCAATTCTGACCAACCTGTAAGTCTCTCCTCTTGCTGGAAGATCTCCTGGTCATTCCAGGACCAGTAGCTATGTCTGGAATTCCCAGGCTCCTGGTCATGCTGTTAAGTGAACAAGTAGTTATGAAGGGTCTTAGTTTTGTGCGTGGATCAAATTTCTCCACCAGAACATCGGCTTTCTCTGGGAAAGGGTCACATCCAATTGATCTCTCTTCTGTCTTCCCCACAGAACTGGACACATGATCCACAGCGTCTTTTGTGATAGTCACCTATGCATATGGGATTTCAGCACCATATCTAGAAGGCATCTTGACACCCACAATTGCTCCCAAACAATAAATATTCCAATAACAATGGACTAATTTTGGGGGAACGGAAGAGCACACAAGTTTGTAGGACAAGTTCAACTGCCTATTATTATGGGTTGACTCATATGCAGTCTGCTGAAAAATCTATAGTGTCCTCAGGAGCAGGTGAGGGTCTTGGTTAACAGCACAGGTTCTGGTGTTAGTTGGCCTCAGGTGGAATCCTGTCTCTGACATTGGCTAGCTCTGATCTTTGTGTGTCTCAGTTTCCCCAGCTGTAAAAAGGGCAAATACAGTATTTTCTCCATAATGGTTTTGTGAAGATTAAATAATTAATACCATTTAATTACCAGGCTGACACATGGTACATACCTTGCGAGTTTTCTTTCTTTCTTTCAAAAACAATGCTAGTCTCATATTTGGATGTTTTCTTCCCAAGGCCCACAGTCTCTGAAAAAGGATTTTGTAGAAGCCTCTCTCTCCCGACCTCCCCCCACTGACGACCTGTGCATCTCTGCCTGAGATTTATCCCTCCATGGCCTGTCTTACCTGCCAGTTAAGAAACTTGCTCACATTTCATTCACTGAGGGCCTTTTACCTCCTTTTTATGTAGCCCAATACGGGGTCAGAAATAACACATTCATGGTGAGCTGAGTGGAGACCTCCCAGGTAACCCTTTGCTAGGTAACATTTTTTTTTTCATGCTTTTGGCAATCGCTCCCTATTAACCAGCTATGGCGCTGGCTCTCTGCCAGGCCCCGGACACACTCTCTGACCTGAGTCACAGCTTCTGACTGCGCTGTGTATGTGTTTTTCAGCAGTAGTCAGAAACAAACCCTCCCCCGTCCTGGAAACAGAGTGGTAGAGGGCAAGTTTCCCTTTGAGGTACGGTCCTGCCCTTGGTGTTCCTGGAGACAGTTTTAGGAGGTGGACAGACGTGGCATTCAATGCGATAACACAATGAGAAAGCTGTTTATTGTTGAATTCTCGGCTAGTCCTTCCAATTACCTGCAGGAGAAAACCTTCGCGTGATACCTCCACCATCTGTCTAACATTGGCTAATTTTCCTTCTGAAAAACGGAGGAGGAGGCCTGAGGCTCGGTCCATTAGGCAGATAACAGTATCTAGCTAGAAAGTAATAACTTCATTTCATTTGCTCTGTATTTATCTTCAGAGTTATCTTCTACTTGTGGTAATTGATCCATAAATGGCTTGTCCATTTATTGAAGAAACATGATGCCTCTTAAATATGATATGTATCCATATATGTTAAATACAAATACAAAGAAACACATCGCCATTGGAGGCGGTAACTGTGGAGTATATTTACGTTTTATTTATTTATTTATTTATTTATTTTTTTAAAAGATTTTATTTATTTATTTGACAGACAAGAGATTACAAGTAGGCAGAGAGGCAGGCAGAGAGAGAGCAGGAAGCAGGCTCCCACTGAGCAGGGAGCCCATTGTGGGCTCGATCCCAGGACCCTGGGATCATGACCTGAGCTGAAGACCAGAGGCTTGAACCCACTGAGCCACCCAGGCACCCCTGTATTTAAGTTTCAAAAAAAAGGGGTCCACTTGAAGAAATTTCAAGTAAGTGAAAGCACATACGTCTGCATACATGGCACAACCATCAAAGTGGAGCTCCACAGCCCACGTCTGAGAAGTAGTGTGCGGTGGACAGGACTTTGGAAAGGATGTGAATTATTGTATCATGGCTCTGTCCTTTATTAATGGTGTGATTTTAGGCAAGTTGTTCAACGGCCTCTTCCAGTGGAGGCTAACAATATTTATCCTTCAGAGTGATTCTGAAGTTTAAATGGGCGGTTCTACGCTGCGGCACTTAGCGTACGTCTTCACTTCCCTCTTTCCCCGTAATCATAGCACGCGTACCCCTTCCTTCTCTACTACCAGAGCTCGGCTCTCTGCTGCCTGCCCCGTCCTCCGTGAGACGAATCTGGAAAAGCCTTATCTTTGGTCAACTATGAATTAGCAGCGGTCTGTAAGAAACTGAATGAAAAGCCATCTGTACTCTGCTGTACAAGGGTAGGAGTCAGAACCATGGCTCCTGGAGGGTCTGGGTCTAGAGGTATTCCTGTCCCTTTTGCACATCTCTCTTAACTCCAGTCCAGTTTATTTTATTATTTTACTTTGTCATATCATATTATTTTATTTTTTTTAAAAGGATCTACCAATTTACTTGAGAGAGCGTATGGGGAGGAGTGGAGGGAGAGGGAGAGAGACATTTTAGCAAGTCTTCGCTGAGCTCAGAGCCTGACGCGGGGCTGGATCTCAGGACCCCGAGATCATGACCTGAGTTGAAACCAAGAGTGAGAGGCTTGACTGACTGCACCACACAGTATCCCCAACTCCAGTCCAGTTTAAAGCTCTGAGGTGAGCAACACCTGTATTCACTGGAGTTTCAGGTTGCCGCGCTCGCCACAACTTCTGCAAGGCTTTGCTGGAGCTGCAGTTTGGGTTGCTTTTCCCTTAAAGTCCCAGCCCTGCAGGAGGGGTCCTGAGTTAAAGCCCAGACTGAAGTGTTTAGGGAGTATTTTAAGGAGGTGTCCTTGTAGTCAAAGAAAGGTAAAGAAGAAGTAAAACAGGTATGCCTCTTGGGGCAGAAAGAAGAAATAACTTCTGTCCTCTTGTCCTTTGCTTCCTGATACGGATGTAACAAGCTGAGTGCTGAGGTGGGAGATGGATCTTTTGGTGGGAAGAAGGTTCTGTGGCTCTCTTAGTTGGAAAACTTTGGCCCCTGGGCCTGCGTCTCCCTCTCTCAGTCTCTTTCCTTCAGGGTAGGGATATCTACTGCCCAGGAGCCTCTTCAGTTCTGGGAAATTGGAGGGGCCGGAGTAGGGTGCAGAAGAGAGGAGGACTGGCTGCCAGTTACCTTCTCTGGATTCACTGGCTTCAAGGAGGACAGACAAAGGACATCTTTGTCAGTTTATGTGGCTCAGTTCTCGGAGTAGTGAGGTCAAACTGTTGAGGACTCAGGGCAGAACTTCTGCTGAGGGGCATTTCTCCTCCTCCTCCCCCCCTCCTCCCCCTCCTCCTCTTCCTTCTCCTCCTCCTCCTCCTCCTTCTTCCTATAGTTGGCACACCATGTTACATCATTTTTAGTGTACAACATAGTGATTCAACACATCTATGCGTGATGCTATGCTCACAAGTCTGACTACCATCTGTCACCATACAACACTCTTACAATACCACCGACTCTATTCCCCATTCATCTCTGTGACTTATTCATTTGTAAGTAGAATCACATATCTCCCCTTCACCCATTTTGCCCAACCCTCTGCTCCTTCCTTCTGGCAGCCATCAGTGTTTTTGGGGTGTGATTCTCCTTTTTAAAAAGTAATCTGTTTTGCTTTTAGATTCTACATATGAGTGAAATCATGTGGCATTTGTCTTTCTCTGTCTGACTTATTTAACTTAGTGTGATACCCTCTAGGTCTATCCATATTTCCGTTGATGGATATGTGGGCTGCGTCCATATCTTGGTTATTGTAAATACACCTGCAATCAACATAGGGTGCATCTTTTTAAATTAGTATGTTTTTTTTCTTTAGGTAAATACCCAGCAGTGGAATTATTGGATCATGTAATATTCTATTTTTAATATTTTGAGGAATCGCCATGCTGTTTTCCACAGTGGCTGTACCAATTTACATTCCCAGCAACCGTGCACTGGAGTTCCTTTTTCTACACATCCTTGTTAATACTTATTTCTCTTCCCTTTGATTCTAGCCATTCTGACAGGTATAAGGTGATACCTCGCTGTGGTTTTACCTGCATTTCCCTGATGGCTGGCGATGGGAGCATTTTCTTTGTGTCTGTTGGCATCTGTGTGTCTGCTTTAGAAAAATGTAGGATGCCTGGGTGGCTCAGTGGGTTAAGCCTCTGCCTTTAGCTCAGGTCATGATCTCAAGGTCCTGGGATCAAGTCCCATATCAGGCTCTCTGCTCAGTGGGGAGCCTGCTTCCTCTTCTCTCTCTCTGTCTACCTTCTGCCTACTTTGATTTCTCTCTCTCTGTCAAATAAATAAACAAAATCTTAAAAAAAAAAACTCTATTCCAGTCTTGTCATTGTAAAATCACATTATTTGGTTCTTTTGTGTTAAGTTGTAAAAATTCTGTATATTTTAGATATTAACCCTTACCAGATACATCATTTGCAGATATTGTATCCCTTTGGATAGACTTTTTGTTTTGTTGATGGTTTCCTTTGCTTTTATTTCACTTTTGTTTCCCTTGCCTTAGGAATTTTACTTTCCCATTCACTCACTTACCATTGAATTATCCTACACTATGTAAAGCATATGCCCACATATGGTGGTCTTTATTACAGTGAACTCTTCAGGGGAAGTAGAGCATTTCACTCTCAGACATATGTAGTAATTGCAACTTCTGGGAGTTTGGGGACTGGAGCAAATTCTACCTTGGGCTTTTCTCAAAAGGAATCAGGAAAGCAAACCAAGACATTGTTCAGGTCTGGCTCTGGCACTCTGCCACCACTGTGAAGCCCTTCTTGCTGGCTCTATCATACTAAATGCTTCACAGCTTAGTGTCCTTTGTACTTATTTGACCCACTTGGCATTTGTTGTCTTGTGGAATCTTATATTTTGCTTAATCTGTCCATTTTATTATTTTGCCTCTCTAAAAGCTTCATAAGTTTCTTAAAGAAAGAGGAAGCAAAGCAATATATTTATCAAGCTATTCCAGGTACCATGCTAAGTTTATTTGATATTCATCAGGTGGTTTGATCCGCAGACCAGCTCTGGAATGTATTATTCATTCCTGTCTATCTACCTACCTATTTATCTATCACCTATCTGTTTATTTTTGAGAGAGGTGTGAGGTGGGGGGAGAGGCAGAGGAAGAAGGGAGGAAGAGAATCTTAAGCAGGCTCAACACCAGTCTTGATCTCACAGTCCTGAGATCATGACCTGAGCTGAAATCAAGAGCCAGATGCTTAACTGACTGAGCCACCTCGGTGCCCTAATATATATTTATTTGAATTCTAGTGTAGGTAGCATACAGTGTGATATTCATTTCAGGTGTACAATATAGTGATTCAACAGTTCCATATGTTACTCCGTGCTCATCAGAATAAGTTCTCTCTTAATCCTCTTCATCTATTTCACCCATTCCCCCCTCCCACCTTCTCTCTGGTTAACTCTCAGTTTCTTATCTATAGCTAAGAGTCTGTTTCCTCGTTAGGCTCTTATTTTCCTTTGTTCATTTCTTTTGTTTCTTAAATTCCACATATGAATGAAATCGTATGGTATTTGTCATTCTCTGACTGTTTCACTTAGAGTTATACCTTGTAAATCCAACCTTATTGTTGCAGATGGCAAGATTGCATTCTTTTTCATGACCGAGTAATATTTCATTGTGTGTGCTTCTGCGTGTGTTGATTTGTGTAAGTTCTTTATGTATTTCAGATACTAACCATTTAATGGACTATGTAATTTGCAAATATATTCTACCATTCAGTAGGCTGTCTTTTAGCTTTGTTGATTGTTTCCTTTGCTGTGCAGAAGCTTTTTATTTTGATATAGCCCTAATAGTTTATTTTTGCTTTTGCTTCCCTTGTTTCTGAAGACATACCTAGAAAAATGTTCTCATGGCCCATGTCAGAGAAATTACTGCCTGTGGTCTTGTCTAGAATTTTTATGGTTTCTGGTCTTACATTTTGAATTTATGTTTGTGGATGATATAAGAAAGTGGTCCAGTTTCATTATTTTGCATTTAGCTTTCTAGTTTTCCCAGCACTGGAAAGAGATTTGTTCATTGTTTGTTGAAAAGATTATCTTTTTCCCATTGCATATTCTTGCCTGCTTTATCAAAGTTCAATTGACCACAAAAGTATGGGTTTATTTCTGGGCTCTCTATTCTGCTCTATTGACCTATGTGTCTATTTTTTTGTTCTAGTACCATACTGTTTTGATTACTACAACATTGTAGTATATATTGAAGTCTGGGATTGTTTTGTTTTTGTTTTTCTTTTTTCAAGGTTGCTTTGGCTACTTGGTCTTTTGTGGTTCCACACAAATTTTAGGATTATTTGTCCTCGTTTCATTTATTATTCATTTTTTTTCTAGCTATGGAAATAAGGCTCAGAGAAACTGTGAATTACCTAAGGTCACATGGGTATGGACCATGGTTTGGTTACAAAATATCTAGCATGGACAGTTGCATATAGTTATTATTCATTGAGAAGACATTGATGGGGGCACCTGGGTGGCTCAGTCATTGGGCATCTACCTTCAGCACAGGTCATGATCCCAGAGTCCTGGGATCGAGCCCTGCATCCAGCTCTCTGCTCAGTGGGAAGCCTGCTTCTCCCTCTCTCACTCACCTTGCTTGTGTTCCCTCTCTCGCTGTCTCTCTGTCAAATAAATAAATCAATCTTAAAAAAAAAAAAAAGTCATCAATGGACTGTCCTTAAGAAGAAAAACAAAACAAAACAAAAGCAAAGCTAGCTACTTTTGCACAGGATGTAGTGGGGAATTCGGGTGAAAATGCAGGATGTGTATGCATTTTCTTTCTTTGCCTCTGAATTCAAATCTTTCTTGATCCCTAAGACACATAATCTTTTTGTAACAATGCTGAGACCATCTGTATCAACATGACTACTAAGTAGTTTGTTACAGAAAACTTACCTGGGAAAAATAAAATTACAAATCTACAAATAACAATGATGTTCTCCTGTATTGGAGACAATTGTCTGCTCATCTGGGTAGCCTACCCACTTATCAGTAAGAGTTTACCTATTAAGATGTGCTTCAGGATTCTTGCTTCACCGTGCCCATCACTCCTAACTATCTTATCACAGAATCTTTCCAATGAGTTTGCTGCTTTAAAAGACCCATCTTAACCACTTGAGCTGAGACACCAAAGTCCTACAAAGTCCCACTTCTAACGATCCCTTTCTAAGACACAGGTAAGACAGTCGAGGTGATGTTCTTCCTCGTGACAGTGGCTTCAAATAGGCTTAATTTTACTTCATTATCAGATTTTCTGGTGCTATTTTGGGGTTAAACAGCCCTCAAGATTTAGCTTCTTTTCATTTTCAATAAGATAACAACCTTGGGCTGGCTGGTTAGAATACTGGGCTCTTATGACAAACCCAAAGTGACTATTTGAGAAAAGGCACACAAGATGGCTCATGACGAAGACTCAATTTGGTTTCCCCTTTATAAAATCAGCAAATGCTGCTGGTTCTATTCATGTCTAACCTTTGCTGAGAAGCCAGTTGATAGAGTAAGTCAAAGGCATGGCTTCTATTTTCTTGGAATTGAAATGTTATACACCCAAGGTACACCCTTTCAAAATAAGACTTCTCTTGAGAAGTGTCTAAGTGTATAACAATTATTTTTATATTAAAATTTGCATACCTGTGGTATAAAGGGGTTGTGTGGGAAATCTCCAGTTTGTCAAATTTACTCCCTCTACCATATAAGTATTTTTACTCTCCAGGTTTGTGAAGATGTGGAGATACATTTCATGGGTATGGATGAATATATGTGGCTATTTAAAAATACACATTGTTTATTTACCTACACTAATATACTAGATATTTCTAGTTGTGGGACTAGAAAATTCTGATTTAACTGGCTTAAACAAAAGAACATTTATTGTTCCAGATACGAAGAGGCCCAGCTTCATTTTGAGACTGGAACATGACGGCTGGGCAGTTTTCGTCCTTGTCTCCATATATGATAAAATGAGTATTTTTTCCTTCATCTCGTTTTTGGGAGTAAGAAATTCTTTTTCAGAAGAGGTCTAGTGTATGTCCCATCATGTATTGTTGGCCGGAATTAAACCATGCACCTGCTACTATTAAGCCAGTCACTGGCGGGAGAATGGAATTACCAGAATTGGCTCAGACTGAGTAGGTTCTACCCCTAGGAATGGGATTTCCTTTCTCTGAATTACACAGGGTTAATACTTAACGAAAATAGGATTCTATTAGCAAGGAAGAAGGAGAAATAGAAACTGGATGGGTAATTAACAGTGTCTACTAAATCTGCTTGTTTAGTACAGCAGGCTACAGGCCTATGGAATACAGCATAAATTCTCATTAGTGAACTTCCAAGTTGATAGCAGGGAAGGAGATTAGTTGAAAGTACTGGCATCATTAGGTGCTGAGATAATTTTCCACAGGAAATGTATCAAAGACAGGTAACTATCTATTAAGTCAATGGGTTCTAGAGTGCAGAGAAGATGGTATCTTTCCTGGTGGTTCCAAAGACCTATAGGGAGGGCAGAGCTAGAGGCTCTGTCACTTTGCAAATCAAATTATAAACAACTAAGTGGATGAAATTCAAATGCAGCCATCCTGAGACTAAACAGCTTTTCTATAAAAAGCAACCCTCACTATTCATTTGTTTAGGAGCCCAGGAAAGGGTTAGCAAGCCAAGAAGTAGAGAAGAGGCTGTAGCCTTTTCCAAATCTTGTTTTCTATTCTTGGAGTAAATAATGGGAAGTAGAAGAAATACTGAAAATCTTTTTAAAGATGCCAAGGGCAGCTGCCTTTGTTTTCAGTTTGGTCCCCAAATGACCTGGTACAAAACTGTCTGTTGCCGGAGGAAACTATTATGAACTAATTTAGGGTTTTGAAATTCAAACCCAATATATACATCTCCACGGTACTTACAGAGCATTCCCAGATGATGTCCAAGTCAATAACAGAGGTAATTATTTCTTCATTCCTTTGCCTCTTGTGTTCCATTGCCAATGCCTAAAATAATCTACATCTAAGTTGGTCACTAATCTTCCTGAAACACAGGATGCAGTGGTATCTGTATGTTTGTCCTTGGCTTGTTTATATTTTCAGGATGTTGTCTACTTTTTTTTTTTTTAAGATTTTATTTATTTGACAGAGAGAGATAGAACACAAGTAGGCAGAGAGGCAGGCACAGAGTGGGTGGGAAGCAGGCTCCCTGTTAAGCAGAGAGCCCAATGTGGGGCTTGATACCAGGACCCTGAGGTCATGACCTGAGCCGAAGGCAGAGGCTTAACCCACTGAGCCACCCAGGCACCCTTGTTGTCTACTTTTTAAAACATCTTCATGTTTCACAAGAGCTTTTCAAGATCTCCTAAGGTAAGATAACTATCCAGCTCTATATATGAGAATGCTGAGTTCAGAGGTAATGACCTTTTCCCAGGACCTGTAATTAGTTGGGGATGGGCGGATGGAAGTGGAACTGGAGTCTGAACATTCTGACCCTAATCTTGAGGCACTAGATTGTATATGGACCTTTTGCTCATTTGACTCCCACTGTGAGTAGAACTTGTCCTCTCACTTATAATGATGAAGTAAAGGATTATTTTCGGATGACTGGTGAGGTGGGGGTGGGGTTTGGTGGCAGGAGAAGGCAGAGAGAAGGACGAGATGGAGGTATAGGGTTCCTGTGGGATCTTTGGACCCTGAAAGTGTTCTGAACACAGAAAGTGTCTCCTAAGTAGGTTAAGAAAGTGTCTTTTTAGGTTAGGAGATGGCTGAGTTCAACCATTCTATGTAGCTTCCCTTTTTACCACTCAACACATTTTTATAAGTGAAGCCAAGTTAAAAAAAAAATTCAGAGAAAGTTTTGAAGTAAGAAAGAGTCTTTCAAAATCAGTCTAAGGAACTTCCAAATGCTCTTAGGATAATGGTAGATGCCGAAATTGGAATTTCCGTACATGTTCTGCAAAAATTACATAGAATGGGAAAGAGAGCAAATGATAGCACCAGTAACCTTTGTCTACAGCATAATTAAAAGGCAGAGAACAAGACAGCCTCCAGGGATGTGTGAGGAAGACACATATGAAACCAAGAACCTTGGTTCTGGAGCCTTCACCGCAGGGTGGAGACTGTGCAGAACAGAGGAAAGTACATCTGGATCCTCGCAGTGAAAGAACTCAGATAAAACCTTAGAAATCTTAGAAAATAAGAGACCTATCTAAATAGGGAGATAGGAAAACAAGTCTGAGACTTGGGATCAGATGGCTACTGTAGAATCAGAAGAAAAGGACATGAAGTTGTTGAAGGCCAGAGGTCTTGGGAAAGCACCAATTCTGGCAAGTGATTTAGTAGAGGCTGGTGTTCCTTGGAGGTTTGATGGGAAAGAGAAGGAAGGAAGTGAGAGGTAAAAATGAAGGCTCCTAGAGAAACAAAGGGGTGCCCTAGGATCCAAGGACTCACATAACCCTTTCCCATAAAAAAAAAAAAGACATCTTTAATTAAAAAACAAAACTTCCTCTTAGTATAGGGAGAGAAAAGTGAGATCTTGAGTAAAGAAACCCACTGAGTGACCTAAATACTTTACTCCACTTCCCTATCTTGTTATTGCTGACCCAGGAAAATACAAGACATTTTAGAAAAACAAAACACAAAAGACAACATTCATATACAGCTACTATGAGATGAAAATCAAAGATGACAATAAATATTACTCTCTTCTCCATCAAAACCAACATAAGGTGGAGGAAAAGCACAACTCAACACCCTATCTAATCTCAGTACTCCTAAATAAGGATATTCATATTTGAAACAAATGCCTTGGATCCAAAAATTAAAGATAAAATGACCAATCAATAAAAATTGGGGCACCGAAGAAGGGAATAAAAACAACCAAGAGTATAAAACAAAATTAAAACAATCGATAACTGGGATTAGAGAGAGAAAGTGATAAATATAAAGAGGCCAAGAAGACCCTCACATATAATAGGAGTGGAAGGGAAAGGAGGAAGATGAGGATGAGGAAGGAGAAGGAAGAGAAACAGAATGTTTAAAGCCACAGCTCCAGAAGTATTTCTGAAAATAAAAGAAATTTGGAAGCTTTGTATTTAAAAATCTAATGTACCTAAAAGAGGTTGAAATGATCAACTTCAATTATCGTAATAGAAGAGTTTGACTTTAAAGATAAAGGGGAAAAATCTGCTGGGTCTCCAATACAATATTCAAATCACTTACGAAAGACAGAAAATTATACTGGCATAAGAGTTCTCAATTTCATATACAAGGCAAGTGTGATACTGTGATTTAGAGTAAACATGTTTTTAGTCTTCTTCCCATTCCTAGCACAAACTTCCTTATACCCTTGGAATCTCCAAAGTGATAAATATGTTTTTGTATGCAGTGAGATGACTGGTGGCCAAGGACTCTCAGATGGCCTCAGGATGGGGCCTAAATGTTCCAGGGCAACTAGCCATGTGACTAGAGGGTTGAAACTTAAACCTCATTACTCAACCTCTGGTGAGGACAGAGTGGTTGGAAGTTGAGTTAATCATCAATGGCTAATGATTTTATCAATCATCTTTATTTTTTTTTAAGATTTCATTTATTTGGGGTGCCTGGGTGGCTCAGTGGGTTGGGCCTCTGCTTTTGGCTTGGGTCATGATCTTGGGACTGAGCCCTGCATTGGGCTTTCTGCTTGGCAGGGAGCCTACCTCCCCCTCTCGCTCTGCCTGCCTCTCTGCCTACTGGTCATCTCTGTCTGTCAAATGTCTCCTCATGCGACACCCTCCCAGCACCTTGATGGGTTCACCAACCTGGAAGTTCTCTCAACCCTGACATTATGGGATTTTTGGGGGCTTCATTATATGATTTCAAAAGCATGATTAATTAAATCATTGGTTATGGCTGACTGAACTCACTCTCTGGCTCCTCTCCCCTCCCAGAGATTGGAGGGTGAGGTTCAGAGGACCGACTCTTTTTTTTTTTTTTTAAAGATTTTATTTATTTATTTGACACAGAGAGATCACAAGTAGGGAAAGAGGCAGGCAGAGAGAGAGGAAGCAGGCTCCCTGCTGAGCAGAGACCCTGATGTGGGGTTCGATACCCGTACCCTGGGATCATGACCTGAGCTGAAAGCAGAGGCTTTAACCCACTGAGCCACCCAGTTGCCCCAAGAGGACCAACTCTTTAATCTTGGCTGGTCTTTCTGGCAAGCAGCACCCACCCAGAAGCTATCAAGGGTCCCCCCGCTACCAGCCATCTCATTAGTATCCAAAAAGCATTCATATCTCTCAGTCGATTCCAAGTGTCTTAGTAGTTGTTGTGTCAGGGACTGGAGACTAAAAGCAAATATTATTATTATTATTATTATTATTAAAGGTTTTATTTATTTATTTGACAGAGAGAGACACAGCGAGAGAGGGAACACAAGCAGGGGGAATGGGAGAAGCAGGCTTCCCACTGAGCAAGGAGTCCAATACAAGGCTCGATCCCAGGACTCTGGGACCATGACCTGAGCTGAAGGCAGATGCTTAACGACTGAGCCACCCAGGCACCCCTAAAAGCAAATATTATAACAAAACATGTTCCTATCATCTCTACTACTCAGGAAATTCAAGGTTGTAGAAGCTCTGTGCCAAAAATGTGGGATGAAAACCAAGGATATATTTTTTATTATATCATAACATCGTAAAGGAACTAATATATTTTATATAAAAAATTTTTAAAACCTAGATGAAAAGGATAATTCCTTAGAAGAATGCAATTTACCAAATTGATTTCAATAGGGATAACTATTGAACAGACCAGTTTTCATTAAAGAAATACAGAGAGTAATCAAAGAACTAAGCCATTCAAAAAACAGTTCACCAAGCCCAGATGATTTCAAAGGTGATTTCTATCAAATCTTTAAATACTGATATTATACCAATTTTTTCAATTTAAAATGAATTATTTTGAAATTATTTTTATGAAGCAATGCAGTATTAATATTAAATGTGCTAAAATGTCACAAAAAGAAGAGAATGAAATTATTACACTTATGAATATCTTGGCAAAATCCTAAAAGGTAGTAAATAGAACTGAATGCCATCTTATGAAAATAATACCTTATGACCAAGTGAGATTTATTTTAAGAATGTCAGAAATGCATAACTATTAGGAAAACTATTACTATAATTTGCCATATTAATTAATATAGGAAAATGTTTATGTTCATGGATTGGTGTAGGCCTTCAACACAATCCAACATACAATTAAATAGTAATTGACAGATCCTTTTTTTAAAAATTTTATTTATTTATCAGAGAGAGAGAGGGGGAGAGAGCGAGCACAGGCAGACAGAATGGCAGGCAGAGGCAGAAGGAGAAGCAGGCTCCCTGCTGAGCAAGGAGCCCGATGTGGGACTAGAACCCAGGATGCTGGGATCATGACCTGAGCCGAAGGCAGCTCCTTAACCAACTGAGCCACCCAGGCGTCCCAACAGATACTTTTTTAACAGGAGTTTTACCTATAGTGTTACATTGCAAAGTGTACCATTACATCTTAGGCCTAAAATAGTGTCTTACTGGTAAAACATTAGGGGCTTTTCTATAGGTCAAGCGTAAGGCAAGATGGCCAACATTGCCACTGCTAGATAATGCTGTATTGAAAGTATTGGCCAGGGGCTCCTGGGTGTCTCAGTCCTTTAAGCATCTCCTTTCTGCTCAGGTCATGATCCCAGGGTCCTAGGATTCAGCCCCACCTAGAGCTCCCTGCTCAGCGAGGAGCCTGCTTCTCTCCCTCTGCCTGCTGTTCAGCCTGATTGCGCTCTCTCTTTCTCTGTCAAATAAATAAATACAAAAACATTTTAAAAAAAGTATTGTCCAATTCAGCTATAATAAAAAAAAGGTAGACTACCTAAAAAAATTGGACTACATAAAATTTTATAGAACTTTTTTTAATGTCAAAAAACGCTATAACAAACGACAAACTAGAAGAAAATATTTATAGATATATTTCACAGAGACTGGACTAACCACCCTGGAAAATCTTTGAAATTGAGGTGGATGAAACAATCAGAAACCTGATGGGAAAATGGGCAAATAAGGAACAGACAGTTCACAGAAAAATTATCTAAGCGACCCCTAATCTTATAAAAGATGTTCAACTTCACTGTAAAAAAAAAAAAAAAAAAAAGTGGACTGCGAATTGAAATCACACTGAGATACAATTTCTGTCCTACTGATTTGGCGAAAGTTCGAAGGCTTCCGGGCACAGCCTGGGCGGGCGAGGTGTGATGGAGCAGGTGTTCACCTGTGCTGCTGCAGAGCATGCGCAATGGGAGCTCCCTGTGCGCAGGAATGGGGGAAGTAGTAAACAAAAGGGCGTTAAAGCGATTTACCCTTTGAGCAGCAATCTAACTTCTAGAAATTTCCCCTCAAAATCAGTCTTCACACATTTAAAACGATATATATATATAGTTATATACATAACTGTAATCAATAACTATATATACATAACTATATATATATATATAGTTATTGATTACAGGCATTTGGAAGAGCAAAATACGGGAAACAAGTTGAAAACCTATGAGTAGGAGAGTATTCCCACAACAGAGCCCTGTTAGGACCAGACACAATGGAGGAAGGGTTCTAGACTCTGACATTGAGTCCTTTTTGAAATATATTAGTGGAAGACACCAAAATGAAAAACAGTTACATTTACTTTGTTAATTTCTGTCTGTGAAAAGCAGGGAAATTAAAATATGTATGCGTGGATGTATTAGTTTATTTGTGCAGAGGGAAAATACAAAGAAGGATAAACTAGACCCTGAAAAAACTGTGACCAGTGTTGGTTGCACTGCTCTATTCTTTTATTTCTTTTGTAGGTTTGAGGTAAAACAAATATTGAAAATTAAAAGAACAGAACAATCCTCTTCCACCCACAGCTCCCTCCCCAGCAGCCTAAGGGGAGTTCTTGTCCATGTGTTGGGGGAGAGGAAGTGTCCCCCGGGGTTTTGCCTTGCTGGTGGTGGAGGAAACCAGTAATGGGTGATGGATGGGCAATTTCCATGGGTCCCTGGGCAAAAAAAGTCAGCAGAGCACGATCCTCATCACTGTCCACTTGGAATGTTCTTGTGTGGCGTGACTCAGTTTCTCCTCCTCCCTCCCTTCCCTCCCTCTTGCTCTCTCCTTGCTGGGCTCTGAGGTTTTCCGAGATGAAAGAGTCCAGGCTCAGAGACCAGGAGGGAAGCGGACAGGCAACAGGACAGGTACAGTTCTTCTGTGTGGACTGTGGGAGAGGACCAGAGCAGGACCAGGTGTCCCTCACGCAGGTGCATCAGGGCAGTCTCTGCCTGATTCCTTGTAGGATGCGTGCCATCTACCCCAGGAGAGGGCTACCTCCCCAGGTGTGTGGGAAGCACGTTCCTCCCTGGAATGTCTATCTACCCTGCAGGTCAAAGTTCCCTGGAGAACAGCTCTCCCCCGAGGTGGTCCGCTGGGCTTCCCTCCCTCACTGACCAGAGACAGGCTCTGAACTGTCTAAGGTGCCTCCTGCAGCTGGTCTGCAGGAGTCCTGAGGTGCTGGGAGCAGCAGAGGAGAGGAGTGGCAGTCCGCTCCTGGGGAATGAAAGCGCCCACATGCGCTGGCTGTGGGAGATGTTTCTCTATTAATCATAACCAGAAAGGACATAGCATTAAAGGGATGTCTCAGGCATCCTGTCACTCCCCCTTTCCCTTTGGTTAAAAGAAAGAGAGAGGGAGGGAGACACGTGAACTGATCCTTCTGGGGCAAGGGATTCAGAGAAACCAGGGTTCGATTTTTAAACCCAACCCACTTCTGATTCTAAAAAATCTCCTTGGTGGTCTAAGCTGATTGAAAGTTGGATGGAATTGGTTTCTCACTGATCTTTGTCTAGAGGAGCTTTTCGTTGTTTCCACCTTGGGATTTGACTCAGAACATTTCCTTTGCAGTGAAAATCTGCAAGAAGATGAGGGCTTTTTTTTTTTTTTTTTTTTTTTTTTAAAGAACACAAAACAAACAAAAAAGGCGCCTGCAGTTCCACTCTGTTCCACAAGGTGGCAGGTTTTGCCAGGAAAAGGGGCTCTTTACTGACCATTGCCCACTCAGAGGCGGGGCTTCACAGAATTATGTTCCCTGACAAATATAATTTATATTGATTGCTTTTGTTAATGCATCAGCGAGAATGTATGTTCAGGATACATTCTTGGTGATGTTTATTGCCTTTTCTATTTAGAAAAAGAAACTAAAACAAGTAAGTTTTTAACCCTTTCAATACATCCTTATTATATTGGATCAGGCAAAAATAACATCGGAATCCCCGGACGAAGGCAGAAGAGAGAGGTGGGAGAAACAATGGGACAGAGAGACACAGTAGAGACCTTTCCATGCCACTGTCCTCTCATTAGTGAATAGGTCAATACTGCCTTGTCCTAAATAATTCAGAAAATGGAGAATGGCTTTCCAGCCATTCCTTTGTGTTGCTAAGACGATGCTCACATATGGGCTCTGCACGGATCTGGTGTCACTACGGCTCTCCCCAGCTCACATAGTCCCAGGCTGGTACTCTCATCAAGTCAGTCTGCCGAAGCCCAACACTGTTGTTCCACGGTGGCTTTCTGGTCTAATTGTGGATCTGTGTTCTCAGAAACCACTTCCCAACAAAAACACAGAGGGCTCATATTGAGAAGAAACACAGAACTAAGGACATGCTAGAATCCTCATTCTGATCTTTTACTCTCAGCCTAAAAGATAGGAGAAGACGCAAAGGAACATGAAACAAATCCAAAAACTCATTAGGATGATCATTAAAACAGTAGTTTGCTGGATACTTCCACCCTGCCAGACATACACCCGTGTTTTATTTTTTGAGGTTTAAATCAATCATTTTTCATGATCATGGTTTGAAATCTCATGCAAAGGGGGTGAGTTCATAGAAAACCTGAAACTGGCTGATGAAGATGACAGAGTTCTCTCCCTCCTGCTGTCTGTCCATCCGTCCCATTTTCTTGGTCCCGGGTCACCACTCATTGCTCCTGGGCTGAAGCCTAGCAGGGGGTGGATCTACTCCTGGGACTTGGAGCTACAAGCTATCAGAAGACCACAGAGACCTTCTCAGACCAAGGGCACAGAGCACCTAAATGACTATAGTCAGTTACCCAGATAGGGGAGGAATCTTGCCTAGAAGCCCATGGCAGGAGCAGGGCTTACCAGCAGCTCTGTGTAGACAGAAAGGCACATCAGCCAAGCTGGGGCTTGGACTCCCGGCTGGACAGGCACTGGCTTTTCACAGCTGGCTTCCGAATCAAGGAGCCTGGGCAAACAGTGCTTTCTATAGATTTTCCCCAGAAATAATTGCTATGGAATATTACTAATGGGATACCACCTTTTCAAGATACTCTGCCTAAGGATTCAAAAGCAGTTCCTTGGATCCCAAATTAGTTGCTTTTAAAGGCTCAAGCCAGGGGAGTGACTAATGGGATTTTAGAGCCCCCAGTTTCAGCAGCACACTTGCCTGGCTCTCCAGCTCTGAGCAGTGGGGACTGGGAAGTCTGATCCAGGCAGGCCCAATGGATCCAGGGAAATCCAGCCTCGGCTTCTCCCACATACGCCAAAATTGGTCCCACTTCTTTCCATGACCATGAATTCCCAATGGGTTTCATGTCTTTAGGCACTCATGGCCTATTTGCCTTACTTTCTTATACATCTAAGAAATATTTTCCTCTTTCCTCTGATCCTCAAACTTCTCTTCCGTCCTCTTTCACTGAGCAGATTGAAGCACCTGGGAAGGAACTTCCCAAAGCCCCAGCACCACATCTCAGCCTGGAGCCGTGGAAGAGCACTTCAGGCATCTGGGCACACCACGCTGTTTGTGAGCTGCTCCCTCTCACCATCCAGGCTCATGGCTCCAACCATGCTGCCCTCTCTCCCTCAGAAATGACTCATTCTCTCCTCTCCTGGATGGTTCAAGTCAGAATACAAACATGCCGTTGATCCTTTCATTTTAAAAAAGTCAACAAAAACAAAATACCTTCTGACCCTACTTCTACCGTCTTGCTCTTCAGATCCTTGCTTTGCAACGAGGGTCCAAAGAGGGTCCTTTCCTCCCTCTTTGCTTAAACACTCTCCCATCAGGAAGATTTGGCGCCACAAATCTATGGAAAGCTGCTCTTTGTAGGATCCCTGGGACCTCATCTCAGTTAAATCTGTTGGTGGGTTCAAGGTTCTCCATTTACCTGACTGTGGCCATCATTTGACCTGGCTGTCCAACCACCCCCCGCCCCGCCCCACTCCCATGGCACGTTTTCCCTCCACTTGCCTTCAAGGACAGCATGGTCTTTGGCTGCCGTCTTATCCCACTTGGCTCTTCTTCTCCATCCCCTTCACTGGGTCCTTCCTGGGGTGGGACCTCTTTCCTTCTCTAATGTGCTCACCTGCTTAATGATCGTGTGAGTACAGTGGCTTTCATCCCTGCCTACATCCCAGCCTCATCTCCAGGCCCTTGGTCCCTCTGTTAAACTTCACACTCCCTTCCAACATTTCCTTCTGGGAACGAGTAGCTGCCGCAACTCAACATGTACAAAGCTGAGCTTCTGTCCTCTCGCTCCGAACCTGCCCGCTCCTGGCCTTTGCCGTCTCTCTTTCTCAATCCTGACAGTTGCTCGGGTCAAAAATCTGGGTGTTGTCATAGACTCCCCCCTTTCTTTAATCTAACCTATTTGGGGTTCCTACTGACATGACTCTGTCTTTGAAATACACCAGTAGCTAACCAATTTCTCAACATCTCCATGGCTACCAGCCTGGCCCAGGCCACCATCATTAATCATCCTTGCCCCATGGGGCAATACTGTTTATGTCATGTCACTTCTCTGATCAAAACCTTCTGATAGTGCTCCATTGCCCTACCTACAGGGTAAAATCACAACCCCCATCATAGCTACAGGGGCCTGCAGGAAAAGATCCCTGTTACCTCTTTGGCTTCACCCCCACTGTCCTTCTCTGCCACCCCCAGGACTATTTCACGCCATCCACACTGGCCTGCTAGCTCTTCCTCAAACATGCTGCCCTCTTCTGGCCGATGGCCTTTGCTCTTTCTGTCCCCTGTACTTGGAACACCCCTCTTCCCAACATCTTCTTAGTTGGCTCCCTCTTCACCTTCTTCAAATTTTCACCCAGTTGTCATCTGTTCTTTGTGTCTACCCTGATCACCTTATTAATACTGGGTCCCCTACCTTATTGGCAACCCCGGCTCCCATTATCCTGCTCTGTGATTTCCATTTTTTTCCATTGCTTGTATCACTATATAGTCACCTATGTATTTATGTATTATGTTTATTGTTTATTTTTTTCTCTTCCTCTAGATTGAAGCTCTGCAGGGCTGAGATCTTCATATATTTTACGCAGGGAGGTATTCTAAGTGCATGGCGTACAGTAGTCATCCAATAAACAATTGTGGTTGAAGGACGAGTAAATGGATGAATGAATGAACACGAGCTGGACAGTGTATGAACAGTTCAGTCCCCACCAGGATCTGGGCAGTGCCGTGCTGCCTCCTGCTGTCTGGGGATCCCACATTTATGGTCTGTCTTCATTAGCCCTCTAGGGTGTGCATGTCCTATTGACGACAAATGTCCATGGCCACTTCTTACTGGCTTTAAGGTTGGGCTGGGCTGGTCCAGGCTACAGGTGTGCCCTTAGCAGCTGGGCAGGTCCGCTGGTGCCAAGCATCAGGTCTGGTGGGTAATGAGCTGCTATGAACAGGAAACACAGTCCAGGAGGGAGCGCAGCAGGGCTCAAGGAGCCTTGGGTATAGGGAGGAAAATGAAATCAGGATGGCAGGTTTGAGAATAAAGTCTGAGAATGACATTAGTCATTGCTGGAGATCTGTTCTGTGGGGGTACTGCTGGCATGAGACCCAAACTGGGCTGTCAGACTTTTCTTCAGGAATGCATAGACTGGCAGATGTGCTTATCACTGCAGCCAGTTTCTAGAATAGTGCCTGGCAATAGATGGTAGGTGGTAAATAATTATTGAGGGGATGATGGAAATTTTGTTGAAAGGGGTTTTGTAGGATGAGAAAGCGCCGAGTCTTTGGATCTAAACTCTGATCCAATAGCCTCCCACTGTCCTCCAGGACCAGTCATCAGAAAGATGCCTTTATTTAGTAGATGGCTATGCCGTGGCAGTTCGGTGCTCTGCTCTGTGGTCTCCTCAGGCAGATCACCCGGATGTGAGTCCATTGGTGTGACCTTGCACATATTTATTGCTTAATCTTTCTTTAGGGTTCAGTTTTTTTCATCTGAAAAATGGGGTAATAATACTTCCTATATCCTAAAGTTGTTGGGTTCAGTTCCCATAGTCCCAGTATTTATTATTGTTGGATAGAAGTCTGAAACCCCTCATTGCATTCTTGGCTATTGGTTAGGTCCTGCAACCGCTAAATACTGTAGGCACGTATTTGATGTCGAGTTTCAGACTGCACCTCAATGTGGATTGTCACGACTCTTCTGTTTCCTTCTACCATATCTCTTAGATGTTTAGATTCACCATCTAGACACATACTGAGGTGTGTCCCATCTAAGAGACTCTAGAACTCTTCTTGGAAAAAGCTGGTTGGGGCTCCAATTGGGACTGAGGTGGTTCTGTTGGGCTTCCTGATAGATATGGTATCGGGGGCTTTGTGTCATTTGAGAAGGTCATGACAAGGGTAGGTGAAACCAGTTGTGAAGTTGTAGAAATGGTGACCTTCAGGCTTCTGACTTACAATGTCCTCCATGCCAGACTGGCCCTGCCCAGCTCATTGGCTCATTCACCCTCAGACTTTGGGTCGACTGCCAAGCAAAACACTTCTGGAAGCACTGGTGATCAGCCGACTGGTTAAGCAGTCACGTGGTAGAGGGCACACATTCCTGTGTACAGACTCAGCTCCACCTAAACATGTAAACAGCAACTGCTACCATCTGCTGGGGCTTCTGGGTATTTGCTTAGTAACTTCAAAAGGAAGAGCTTTGACCAGAGTCCTGAAGTGCCCCTGGGTTTGGAGATGGGTCTCTGCTGCCACCAGAAGCTGGGTGATGAGGAGGGGTTGGGGTGGGGTGGGGTGGGGAGTGGAAAGGCCCAATTTTATGTCCTGATCTGCTGTGTACTAATCCTGTGACCTTGGGCAAGTCACCTTTCTTTCCTAGCCCTCAAGGTTTTCAATCTTGTTTTACTGGCAGAATCATTTTTTAAAAAGATATTGCACGGGGAAGCCAAATTTATGGTTATTACAGATCAGATCAAAAGTAAAACTGCTCTGAATGAAAAGGGAAGGGTTGGGGTGGCCCACAGTCTTGCCTATTGAGAATGTCCCCTCAAATGGCATGCATGGATGGTTCCTGGGGTGTCTCTGCTTTACCCCACAGCTTCTGCATATAGCTTGAAGTCCCCTTGCCCCGCAGATGTGTAAGGCCCCTTCTAGCTCTGATAGGTGGTATGAGTTCATCTGATACACTGCTGTTGGGATTGCCAACATAGTAGTGAGGAACCAAAGAGCTGGCTGTGGTTACAAACTGTAAGGAAACAAGGTCTGCTAAAGCAGGAGAGGGTGAGGAACCAGCCATGTATTCCAGGGGAAAAGCCATTCCCAGGACAGCGGCTGTGTATCCACCATGCTGTGTATCCAACATACTTTGTATCCAACATACTGTGTATCCAACAGGGCTCTCCGCTTGGGACCTCAGGAACCCCTGCCCTGTTTCAACAGATGCACGAGGCATTTGCCAGCTGGTTTTAAAATCGTTTATGTCTTATTGTCTAATATCCCAGTTGGAGATGTGAAGATGAATATGACACAGTCTCGTCCTTGAGGCACTCAGTGTCTGGTGAGGAAATGTCAGAGTGCTGGGAATTATTTGCATGCCTAGGTGCTCTCGTGGTGACCGGGCAAAGGTCAAACCAGCCCAGAGGAGGGGGCCACTCCTTCTGTCTGGGGGAGGCCAGGAAGATGGCCCAGAGGAGCTGCCCTCCAGGCTTTGAGTGAAGACTGAGAGACCACTAACGGACCTGGCCAGGCGTGGGAGGAAGGCAGCGAGCTCGGAGCAGGGCCCTTAGGCAGGAGGAAGAGTAGGTGCACAGCCATGGCGGCCCGAAGAAGGAGCACTGGACGGCCTCGAGAGCAAGTGAGTCTCTACACAGAAGTTCACACACTTAAATCCAGGTTTACACATTCCTCCTGTGGGACCCACACTGCAGAAGGAAAAGGCTCCTCCATGGGAGCCACCGCCTTACCTTTGGTGGATAGTTAGACATTTAGTGAGAAATGATTTCAAGTCATTATTAAAATTATTATAATTTCTTTACAATTACCTTCTCTTAGAATAAAGGACCACATGAGATTCAATCCAAATATTTATTTGGGGGCGTTCTCTGTTTATTTCTAATGATACAACTGGTTGACCTCTCATCAAAACAGAGCTCCAAAGACACTCTCTTGGTGCCCACTTTTCCACACTCCCTGAAGGCGAAGGAAGGGTTGGGGCCTTGGAAGATTTGAGAGCAAAAGCAGCTACTTCAGTTTAGTGACGTCTCTCTTTTGATCAAAGTCAAATTCCGTGACAGTCGATCAGAGCCTTGTTAGAAGGTGGTGCTCCCGAAGACCGGGAAACTTCCCCACATTTTTACTGAGCTAATATTTTATTACTGATATTACTGAGCTAATACCCGATCTTTTACGGGGGAGGGGACAAGAATCAAGGTACTGCGTGTTGTTTCTGCAACAAAAACACGATCAACACACATCGCTCAGACTTGACAACAATATTCTCATCCCGATTACGTTCCCACCCCGTACAAATAACACTTTTCTCACTTTTGTTCCCTTCTCTGCTCTATTCTTGCTCACATATATATCCCCTTGGTACTTACACCCCATCACTCTGCCCCATCCAGGCAAGCTGCTCGACGAGCTGAGGCTTTTATCCATCAATAGGAATAGTCATGCCCATAAATGTGCATCTCATGAAGGCTCCTCCCCAGAAATCCTTGCTGAGGATGTTCCAAAATCTGAGGTTGCCCTTCACTCACAGGTCAGACAACTTGTCACGTTATAGTCTTTGCAACTGATTGTATATCTGCTGAAGTATGTGTAAATATATTTCAAATATCCATGAAAATTTATAAGTATATATATTTAATTTCTTTCCTAATAGTCCTACTCTGTCTCCACTTTCAAGTCTTTGAGGATTGGCTGGTTGTAAATTACACATCATCAGTAACTGTCTGACCAGGAAACAGGGATTCCCGGCACCCCCACTTGCCAAGGGGACTGTGGACCGTGGGCGGTGAGCCATAGGCTTGGCCAATGAACAGCCCAACTTTTGCTCGTTCCTATGTGCTGAGCACAGTGCCTGGCACAGAGTGGGTGCGTGGGCGTGATTCAGCCGGTGGGTGGATCAGTGTGATCTCCTCGGCAATTTAAATCCTGTGTTGATCAAACAAGATGAGGAGCTGACAAAAGCCCTATCTTAGGGAGTAGGAGTGCTCAGAGTTGTGGCCGAGTGTGTGGCGTGGCTTCTAAAATGGGGCCCTCATGGAAGCGGAAGTGTCCTTCCAGTGGCACGTGGGGAACACCGGGCACGATGGTGGTGGTGGGGACCCGGGCTGGACCAGTTCTTCCAAGTAAGTTGCTCTCTACCCACAGAGGGAGGAAGACTTTCAGGAATTATTCGCCTGTCTAGGTGCCGCCATCTTTCCGGGCTCTTGAGGAGCTGAGAGAGAGCTGGGTCCTCCTCTTCATTTCCACTGTTGGGGAAGATGAGCTCAGTGTCACTGCTGTGCCTGGGACTTGTCCTGAGTAGACTTGCCTCCTGAAGAAAGTTCTGTTTGGAGTTTGGGGAGGGACACCTGGCATGTCAGCTCTTCATACAGAAGCAGGGGAGCAGTATGAGTGCACAGTCAAAGCCAGGCATTGTCCAGCTTTTCCTGTAAAGTGCCAGATGGTAAATAGTTCAGACGTTGTGGGTTGTACGGTTTCTGTTCCAATTACTCATTTCTGGGTGCAGGGGCAGCCATAGACAATACATAAATGCATGGGTATGGCTATGTTCCAATGAAACTTTATCTATACAATAGGCACAGACCAGATTTGACCCATGGACTGTCATTTTCTATCCCCTCCTTGAAGCTTATCACTCTGACTTGACATCTTGATGATGATCTCGGTGCTCCTGATCTTCTTTTCAATTTGCTGAATCCCACAGACAATGACTTCTGTCTTTCTGACCCCAGCCTGGCCACCCAGCCCCAGCGGCTGGCTGTGTCTTTTGCTTGGACTGTACTCTTGCTCCTGTTGACCCTGCCGTTACTACCCACAGAGAGACAAAGAGGAAGGACAAGGGAGCCGGTCAAGGGCAATGCCAGACAAGACAGTGGAATTCTCAGGAGGAAAAGTGCAGGTGTGACGGATGGATGAGGACTATAATGCAGCCAAGCTTCTTTTCTGAGTCTTCTAAGACTACTGTTTAGAGTATCCCTCATACAACACCAACTCTGGAGTGCTAGGTGAGGCGCTGGGGAGACATTTAGAGAACTCTGGCCTAGGCTGCCCTATAGTCTGGGAGGTAGGGGGTGAAAAATCTTTTGATTTTTTTGGACGTCACTGGAACCAATGGAGCTCTTTAGAGGATACGCATGTCATTCCGGCCCCTTTGTGTCAGGCCTCTCTTCTCCCTTTGGTTGGACCTCTGAGGGATCACTTTTTCTGTACAGCCTGGAACCTGCTGGAATTCGATGGAGTCCTGGAGGTAGCTGGATCTAATTTTATTGTGTTTTACTGAGGAATAAACAAACACTTAGGGAGATAGAACAACTCACCCAGCATCACATGGGTAGTGGACAGCAGAGCTGAGACCAGGACCCTGGTCTTCTGCCTCTGGCATCTGCCCTCAGCACTATACCTACCTTCCCCAATGCTCTCTTCTCAGTGCCTCTCTCCCAGATTTCTCGAGGTGTTCACATTGAAGAACAAGCCAACATATGTGGAAAAGACCCCCACAGCCGCTTACCCCTTCTTTCCGCCTGTTGCTCTAACCCAGCCCCCACCCCCACCCCCACCCCCACGCGGGGAACCACCTTGCTTCAGATGCTGCAGCAGGTAGGGCATCCTCCGCAGGTGGCTCTGGTGTTTCTGGAAGGAGAGTTCATTAGCAAAAGTAATTATTCAAATGCCTCAGGCATAGCAATTTCTACCTTTCCCTCACTCCTCAACCCCCTGTGAGTTCTCAGGACACAGAGCCTCATCATCTGTATTCTTTCCGTAAAATATGCACTCCGGTGGTGTGCGCTGATCGGTATTCTTCCTATATTTCTTTAGAAAGGCAAACACCAAATAAAAACAGGAGGACCAAGGACATCTCATTAAGACTCCATAAAGCAAGGGCCGGTATCTCCATGATCTGGCTGCAGTAGGATTGCTGTTTTCTTTCTACCCTGTCACTGATATAAATGAGTTCTTAATTCCTCCTTTTGTGAAGAACAGGTTATCAGGCTCCTATTCATTAAGTTATCCAGGGCCTGCAGGAGAGCTTAATGGTTGTTTAAATGAGCAGCCTCTGCCTTTAGCACCAATGGTGGGGCAAGAATAGGGAGTCCTGGGAAGGGAAATAAATTTCCCAGGATTTGAGGGCTGATGGATACAGCAAACGTTGAGTGACCTTGGAGGTATTTGGAGGGCAGGCCTATGTATCCCTGGATCCTCAGGACCAAGTTCACACTCCTGACTGTGAATTAAGGGCTCCTGCTGTTTCCTCTGCAGTTGCCTCTCCCGCCGCTGGACTGAGCCCTCCCCTCCCCTTGTCTCCCCGGCCACACACACAGCGGCCCGAGGGACTCCCCGCTCTGGACAGCTCCTGCTGTTTCCTGTTCCTGGAGTGCCCCTCTTTCTCTTCATGCTCCCATCTGGCTGTTTTTAAGACTGACCTCAAGACCCTCCTCTCTAGGACATTTCTGACCACGGGACCAAGGACTTCAATGAGGGACTTCGGATCTTGGTTGAGGCCTCTTGTCCGACATTCAGTCTTCTGTCATCTATTTCGTATAAGGAGAAGATGCCCACTGGTAAGATGTCCACTTGGGTAAAACGGTGTATTGGTTCTAAACTTATCAGCCATTATTTTCAAGGGAATAATACTGATGCAAAAAGATTTCTTCTCGTTAAAAAGCATTTATAGATTTCCATTAAATCACAAGGTCTCCTAGTGCCTGCCAGGTCAGATATTTTACAAGAAACGGAATGCATGTTACAATTCAGGTTACTTGCCTCTATCCTGCCATCCCCTTCTTTGCCCTGTCCCCACCTTTTGGATAACTGAAACAAGGTCAAGTGATGTGTCTGCTTCCCTGTTAGGTGATCAGTGGATGAAATGGGACGAAAACCCAGACCCCACATTAAACCAAGTTGAAGGCCAGTACTGTTCCGATGAGTCAATTTTTTATTTTTTTTAATTGCAGGTTTTAAAGGGAACCATAATGAAATTGTTCTATAGGACTCATGTGTTTGTTATCATTAAAAGCCGTTTGCTCAGCTAATTGTCAAGAAATGGGTATCAATCATGTTTGCAAATTTATCTTACATGGCATCTCCATGAATTTTAGGCTTCCAGCCTGTAAGTACTGCTAAATCTTGAACACAGACAAAAGCAAAATATTTCCTCTCCACTGTGCGAAATCCTCCAGCAAAGTTTCTCAAGCAAATTACCCCGTGGCTGCAATCTTCTCCACACGACACATTTACTGTCCCCACTGTGGGCCTTTGAGGGGACAGAAAATGAGTTTGGCACAAAGCACTGTCCTCAATTCCTTGCCGAAACAGTATCGTTTCTTCATTAGTCATAAATAAATAAACTTAAAACGCAAAAGGCAGTTGGAGTGTCATTAGCAGCAAGTGTTGACAGTGTCCCCTCCTTGCTAATAGCATTTTAAAAATGAGGGGTTTGCCATTGGAATTCTTCTGAGCACCATTAACAAGTCATATGGAAAAGGAATAAAGATGTTTGACGAAAAGCAATTAGATTTTACAGCTTGTGTGAGTGAGAAGGATCCCAGGCAGGATGAAAAAGCCCAGAGATCAATCCCTGCTCCCAGCCGCCAGTGCAAAATGAACCAAGTCGTTTGAGGTGGGCAAGAGTGGAGGGGAGTGTGTGTGACAGCATCTAATTGAAAACTGACAAATGAAACCCGCGACTGCCAGGACCAAGTAAACACACAGCTTCCTAGGCAGGTCGTACCATCACGGGGAGATTTCTTATTCCTAGGACAGAAGGTGCTTTTCTGGTTTGGGTGCTAGACAATGACCCAACTTGGGCTAATGTCCGCTGGGACTGTGGATAGATTTCAAAGACATGGTCCTGAAGGATGGTCTGCTTTGAGACATAAGTTGTCTTTTGAGTGAAACTGAGTGCGTTGTACCGATGTTTGCTGTCAGTCCACTCAAGGCTTTGAGGATCCTCGGACACATGGCCTGAAACCCAGAAAGTGCACCTGGAATCCGGCAGTCCTGCCACAGCTGAGGCAAAAACAGAGCCCACCAGTGAAGATGGCTTGTGGCCAGGAGAGAGCAGCCCAAGAGAAAAGCTGTTCATCCATGCTTCGTCTTACCTGAAATTAAATTAAAGATGCAGAATGTTCCCTGTTGCAAAACGTGCATGGGGTTTCTTGGTTGCTGAGCGTACCTGGGGAGAATGTGATTTAAGCCAACCTGGAGTCTCTTGTTAGGGGTTAATTTGGGGGGCATTTCCCATGCTTTAAGAGTTACGTCTGCATCCATAAACCCCCCTCGCCAAAACCCCAAACCAAAACCAAAATGAAAAGTTCCTGCAGTTAAGATTTAGAATCTACAAGGGACCTTATGAGAGTAGCCAAGGGAGGTGGTGAAATTGTTTCTGGAATTCCTGCAACCACCTCGTCTCTCGCCCAAGGCAGGTGCAAGAATTAGGTCAGCTCTTGAAACCACCCAGCCTTAAGATATTATGATGCCGTGAAGTTCAGATTTTATATCACGATCTGTAGGAAGCTTTCCTCCCAGTGTTTCAGGGCCTGTTAGCTCATTTGTCAAATGAGAATAGCAATAGTACCTCTCATGGGGTTGTTTACGTGCTCTAAGACTTACAGGAGATCCTGCATGTGAAGACGGACTGTCTGTGCGTAGCAAGTGCTCACACATGTTACGTACAATGACTCTTATTTCAAAGGTGGGGTCCCTGGACTCAGAACTCAGGAAGCAGCATAAGAAGTATGAAAACGTAACAATGTATTATAAGAAGCCCTCAATTTTCTTGTTCAGACAACGGAATAAAAACAACTACCTGGCTTACTTCACAAGGTTTCTTTGAGCATCAAATGAGATAATGTGCATGAGAGTTCAGGTAGTTGACTGGGTAAGATGTCCATCTATAGGATTAGTTTAAAACAGCTTTCAATGTCCCCTCACCTGTGTAGAGGGTCAGCCCCCTTTAGCTATATGAACCTTTTCCTTCTCAGGTTTTTTTTTTTTTTTTTTTTTTTTTTTTTTTGTATGTGACTTAAAGAAATTCCCTTGAGCATGATATGAGAGCTCTAAGTACCCTTTTCATTATGGGCAGGAGCCCATTCGTGCTTCTTCCAAGAGGGAGTGGTGAGAAGCAGGAGGGGGTGGCACTGTGGAGTCAGGCAGGTGGCCCACTGGTGTGCGGCAGGTGTGGTTTTGTTCCTGAGCCTATTCAAGTTGGCTGTGTTCTGGGTCCCTCTGGACCTGGGAGGGCTCAGTCCTATTTGGGAAATAGAAGTAGCTTATTAGCTTATCAAATGATTGTGAAAGCCTGTACTTTAAAAGCATTTGGGAAATTCTGTTTTTTTTAAAATTATTATTATTATTATTTTTATGTATTTGACAGAGAGGGAGCAGCAGAGGAAGAGGCACTCCATCCCAGGACCCTGAGATCATGACCCAAGCCCAAGTCAGAGGCCTAACTGACTGAGCCACTCAGGCACCCTGGGATTTCTGTTTTTGAAGAACTTTGGGCTGGCCTGGGGGAGGGTCATGTTCACAGGTGCTCAAGCCCTGTAGCACCCTGCCCTCCCAGAACCCATGTGGACTTTTCTGGGGAGACAGCCCCTAAATGACTAGCTACATCTTGTCCTTTCCGTGGGGTCTGTGTGCAAGCCCTGGGACCTCTGAACATGGCCCTGGTTCCTCATGTTCCCTGTTTTATACACAGGACCTTTATACACAGGTGTGCTAAGGCTTTGGCTTTGGGCCCTGTTCTAGCAAAGGCAGACATCTCGGTCCCCAAGAACAGCTCTTCCTGATAGGTCAAACTCTCACCACCTCTCACCTGAGCACTAACCAGGCTGTGATGGTAAGAGACCCCAAATCTCTGTCCTTCCCGGACCCCAGACAGATGAGGATTAGACTCTATTGCTCTCCCCCAAGTAGCCCTGCCCCGAGACATGCATTCTACAGGCTCAATCAGTGAGCCCTTCATTCATTAGCAACAGAGGACACCTCTGAGGTCAACTAATTGTCTTCTGATTGTAAGCAACAGAAACAGACTCTGACTAGTTTGCGGGCCGAAAGGGGCGTTTTTAGACACTTCTTATAACTGCAGACCGCTTGTGCCCACCAGATCTGTTCTTCCAGTCTTACAGCCACAGATGACATTTCCTAGCCCTGCCCCGACAGCCCCGTGTACCCAGATGTCGGATTTCTGGCCAAGGAGCATGAGTAGGAGGTGCCCCAGGGCCACATGTAAGCCTCGCCCAAGGCCTCATGAGTTCACCCCTGCACATCTTCCCCTCCTCCCTCCCTCTGACTGTGGAAACTTCCACGGGGGAGGCGTGTGAAGGCTCGTGGTGCTGAGGCTGAGCTGTGGCAGTCAGGGTCAGTGCGGGACTGCGTCGAGCCGAACTGTCCCAGGGGGCTGCTACTGTACCAGGAAGGAGCTTCTGCTTTGCTTGAGCCTCTGCATTTTGGGGCTTTTTGTGTTAACTGTTTGACCGTTACCCTAATGAATTCAAGAGTGTGAATCAGAGAACTGCTGTCTTGAGAAGGCAGGGTGGGGCAGCTTAGGACACCTGAAGCAGCAAGATTCTGTATCTACTGTCTGGTCACCGCCAAGATGTAAACTCCTCTTCATTGTCATCCCGGGGGACTCTATTTAGTTAGGCTTCCAATTCCCGGGAGATGATGGGACTGGCCCAGCCTGAGGCAGGTCTCCACCCTGAGATCTGTATGCTGTGGCCCAGGAGACCCATCATGGAAATGCAGACACTGAGGTTCCCTATTTCCTTGTATCTCAGCCTTTTCTGGGAAAGGGGACCACTGGGTACCATTGTTGTTTATGCCCTGTGTATGTCCAAGTCGGATGAGGCAGGGAACCCATGGAGAGGGCCAGGGATTTGGGTTTTGGTGGAGAGACAGGAAAATGAATTGACAATGTAAGGTAAGAGCTGACACTGAGGTTTTCATGAGCTCGAGGGAGAGGCAGCTAGCATGACAGGGGTGCGGGGGGAGCTTGGGGATGGGGGTGGGGGGAAGGGACTCAGAAGACTAGGATGTTGACAGCAGGGTTACTGTGGTGGAAGGAATCCGACCACGGACTCAGGCTGACATTCCAGCACTTGCAAGTGGCCTAGAGCAAGTTCTGTAAATTACCACTCTGAACAGGCTTCCTCATTTGTAAAAGGAAGAAGATAATGCTACAACGTGTTTGATAGGGCCTAGCTCCAGCCAAGCTGGAGGTGAGGAAGGGAAATGGTGGGAAAGAAGAGAGAAGAGGTGATACTACTATTCTACCTGGACAGAATTCACGAGCAGATATCCCTAGGCGCCCAACCGGCCATAATCAGTCTGCTGTTGCCAAAGACAATTCTTGTTTCATCCGAATGCCATCTGTGCCGTTAGCTTCATGTGTCAAACGGGCTGGTCGATGGTTCCTGGTTATTCAATTACACACTCACCCAGGTGGTGGTGTGATGACATTTTGTAGCTGTGGTTAACATCTAGACAGTTGACTTCAAGTAGAGGAGATTATTCTCAATGATGTAGATGGGCCTCCTGCCATCCGTTGGAAGGCCTTAAACACAAAGATGAAATTACCCTGGGAAAGAAAGAGGTCTGCCCCAAGACTGTGGCATCAATGCCACCTCGAGTTTGCAGCCTGCTGGCCTGCCCTGTGGATTTCAGACTTGCCAGCCCCGGAGTAGCGTGGGCCAATTCCTTGAGTGCAGCTCCTTCTCTCTCTCTATAGAGATGAAATGCATCTCACTCCAGAAATATCGGTCTATATGGAGAGATATTAGATACAAGAAATTATATAGACAGATATTAGATATGAGAAAAACTATATAAATCATAATATGGTATGTGTATGTCACGATCCATTATATATATTGTATATGATATATACCACGGATACATATTTCATTTATACATAAAAAGGAACCAACACTGGAGCAAGCAGCCCCAGGTGGGTAACTCTGAGAATTTCTCTGCCTTATAGAGAGAAAGATTCTCGAGAAACTGGCTCATGCCCTTCCTATCTATCTGTCTGTCTGTCTGTCTGTCTATCTGTCTGTCAGTCTATCCATCCACCCACTCATCCATCCATCCATCCATCCATCCATCTCATCTATAGGTCTGGTTTCTCTACAGAATCTAATATGCCAGATCTCTACTCTTTCGCCCATCCAGATTTCCACTGAGTCTATGGAAGTCTAAGCAGCTCTCACTGGTATACAGGGCAGTGGTAGAGATTCAGAGGTGGTGACCCTGGAGGGTCTGTCTTTTGACCATGAGCCGGCTGGTGAGACCTTTGGGTCACGTGGCACACAGGGAGGCGCAGGCAGCCACGCTATGCCTTCTAAACTTTTGTTCCGTGATTGTTTTTGTCTGTTTGTTTGTTTCTCCTCTAGGTGCAGAGGATTTAGTTAATCATGCTCCTCATGTCAGGGCGTCATATCATACGTTCTTGCCAGACCCCTTTCTTCGTGCTACGCTTTGCTGGTGCTATTCCTTTTGATCCTCCTTCCCTGCCTGAGGCCTTTCTAATGTACTCGATATGTGTTTTTTTCATTTTAGTTTGTTATGGTATCTAGCATATAGTGTACAAGTATTTTAATATACAGAAACAGAATTGGGTTGTTTTTTTCTTTCCTTTTCAAATTCAGTGATATGTTTGTAATACCGCTTCTTATAGGTCTGTGTACTTCTGGTCTGTTGCTTCTAACCACTGCAAAGTACAACTCTTAGTATCCACTGTATTTTGTCCATTCTTCCCCCAGAAATGAGCCCTTAGCTTGGCTCTCACCCTTACCCCTCAACCAACACTGGAGCAAACAGTCCCAGGAGGGTAACTCGGAGAATTTCTCTGCCATCTGTACTCAGGAGTAGTGGGCTGGGCCATAGTGTATCTGAATGCTGAATCTAAGGACTTCCAGAATGGTCCCCAGAATGGCTACCCCCGTCTACAGGGCGAGAGCACCGCACAAAGGCTCCTACATGCCCGGATCCTGGAAAACCGCTGGCTATATCTAGCCCTCTGATTTTTTTTGCCAAGCCGGTAGATGTTAAGTGATGGAGCCATGATGCTGAATTTACATTTCTCTAATTACTAATCAGCACGACCATCTCTTCACACCCTTGCTGCATTTGCAGGACTTCTCTGCCATGAACCGACTGACTGTTCGTGGTTATTGATTATTTTCTTTTGAGCCCTCTGACTTTTTCTTGTTGATATTTTGATTTATGGGAGCTCCTTGAAGATTTTAAGTATTAGTCCTTGTTTGGTCAGTTTTAGATGCTGTAAATACTTCTTTCCATTTTGTAAATTTTTAAAAGAAGTTCTTTTCTAACTCTAGATTATAAACATACTTTCTTCTGTTATTGTCTATTTGCATTATAGTTAAGATACTTAACTCATCTGGAGCCCATCTTGAAATGTTGGATTTTAAAATGCCCTATTTTTCTTTTTTTCTTTTTTTAAAGATTTTATTTGTTTATTGGACAGACAGAGATCACAAGTAGGCAGAGAGGCAGGCGGTGGGGCGGGGGGAGAGTAGGCTCCCTCCTGAGCAGAGAGCCTGATGCGGGGCTCTATCCCAGGACCCTGAGATCATGACCTGAGCCAAAGGCAGAGGCTTTAAACCACTGAGCCACCCAGGTGCTGCAAAAGCTCTATTTTTCTTAATCTAGTGAGTCAATTCCCCCAACCCTTGTATTAATAATTTGTTTCAGTTTGTTTTGTGGGGCTATATAATTCCCATACCTACATGGACTCCATCTTCGCTCTTTCTTCTCTTCCTTTGGGCTGGGTTTGTTCATGCATGTTCTCAACTGTTGATTCTTATGGGTTTACAGTATTTTTGGTAAGGAAAGTCTTCCCACCCTACTCTTCATTTTCAAAGTTGACCTAACATTTTGTAAGTTTTATCCAGTTTTGATAAAACCTGGAAAGATAAAAATACCTTTATAAAAAATGTATATGGTATGAAGAATAAAAATGTAACAGGTACCTATGTACTTACTCCCAATGGATGAAATGAAACAATTATCTTCCAAGATCCCAGGGCCCTATTGCACCACCTCTTCCTGTGGTTCTACGCTCTGAGACAAACTTTCTCTAGAATTTTGTGTGGATCACTCCATTGCTTATATTGGTAATGTGCATATATAAATAGAGATGGTTTAGATTTGAAATGTTGTTTTTACCTTTGATTTTTTAAAATTAATTTTTTAAAAAAATTTCTTTTCAGTGTTCCAGAATTCATTGTTCATGCACCATACCCAGTGCTCCATGCAGTACATGTCCTCCTTAATACCTACCACCAGGCTCACCCAATCCCCGCCCCCTCCCATCCAAAACCCTCAGTTTGTTTCTCAGAGTCCACATTTTCTTATGGTTCATCTCCCCCTCCGATTTCCCCCAACTCCCTTCTCCTGTCCATCTCCCCATGTCCTCTGTGTTATTCCTTAATCTCCACAAGTAAGTGAAACCATATGATAATTGAGTCTCTCTGCTTGACTTATTTCACTCAGCATAATCTCTTCCAGTCCCGTCCATGTTGATATAAAAGTTGGGTATTCATCCTTTCTGATGGAGTCATAATACTCCATTGTATATATGGACCATATCTTCTTTATCCATTTGTCCCTCGAAGGGCATCTTGGTTCTTTCCACAGTTTGGAGACTGTGGCCATTGCTGCTATGAACATTGGGGTACAGATGGCCCTTGTTTTCACTACATCTGTATCTTTGGGGTAAATACCCAGTAGTGCAATTGCAGGATCATAGGGAAGCTCTATTTTTAATTTTTAAGGAATCTCTGCACTGTTTTCCAAAGTGGCTGCACCAACTTGCATTCCCACCAACAGTGTAAGAGGGTTCCCCTTTCTCCACATCCTCTCCAACACATACTGCTTACTGTCTTGTTGATTTGGCCATTCTAACTGTGTAAGGTGGTATCTCAATGTGGTTTTGATTTGAATCTCCCTGATGGCTAATGATGATGAACATTTTTCATGGGTCTGTTAGCCATTTGTATGTCTTCTTTGGAGAAGTGTCTGTTCATGTCTTCTGCCCATTTTTTGACATGATTATCAGTTTTGTATTTTTTAATTGTGTATAAATGGACTTATAATGAATGTCTTCTCCTCCCACTTTCTTGTTTTCCCCTTCACCTCATGTTAGCAAAATTAATATCTGTTGTTACATGTGTTTTAGGTCATTAATTTTCATTAACGTATAGTATTCCATTGTCTGAACACAACCATATTTTATTAATGAGTTACTCTGATGTTGAATGAATTGTTTCCAGCTTTTGGCTGCTAGTAGTAGTGCTGGTAGAAACTTTCTTGTATGTTCTCTGGCTGCTCATGAGCAAGCATTTCTCTACAATAGAAGTTCCTAAACTCTTAGGCCTCAAGACTCCTTTTATTTCTAAAAATTACTAAGTACCCTAAAAACACTATTGGTTATATGGGTTATGTACAATTATATTTATTGTATTAGGCATCCAAGTTGATAAAATTTAAAGGTATTAATTCATTTAAAATGACAGTGATCTTGGGACAGTGAAAATACTCTGTACATACCACAAGGATGGATACATGTCATTTTACACTTGTCCAGACCCATAAAATAAACAACACCAAGAGTCAACCCTAATGTCAACTGCAGACTTTGGGTGATTGTGATGTGTCAGTGTTGGCTCATCCATGGTAACAGATGTCCCACTCTGTTGGGAGCTGATGATAATGGGAGAGGCTGTGCCTGTGTGGGGGCAGGGCATATATGGGGAATATCAGTACCTTCCCCTCCATTTTGCTGTGAACAAAAAACTGCTCTAAAAAAATAAAGTCTTAATAAAAAATTAATAAACCCCTTTGTGTTGATACAAATAACATGCCTTTGTAAAACATGACTCTATTTTCTAATATAAGAAAAATTAATAAAGAGTGCTATTGTTTTAACTCTTAAAAATTAATGAAGAGTGCTATTGTTTTATGTTTAAAAAATTCTTTAAAAATCTTTGAAAGAAGGGGTGCCTGGGTGGCTCAGTGGGTTAAGCCTCTACCTTTAGCTCAGGTCATGATCTCAGGGTCCTGGGATTGGGCTGGCATTGGGCTCTCTGCTCAGCAGGGAGCCTGCTTCCCCCCCATCCCAGCAGGGAGCCTGCTTCCCCGCCTCCTACTCTGCCTACTTGTGATATCTCTCTCTGTCAAATAACTAAAATAAAATAAAGTAAAATCTTAAAGAGAAGATAACTTAAAACCTCACAACAGCTACTACACTCTTATTAATATTTTTTAAATGAATTTATTTATTTTAGAGATAGAGAATGAGTGGGGGTAGGGTAAAAAAGAGATACAGAGAGATAGACAAGCAGACTCCCCACTGAGCACAGAGCCCAGAGGGATGCTTAACTGACTGAGCCACCCAGGCACTCCTTCCACAATCTATTATTAATTATTATTTTGGTTGAAGTAGGTGAAGAAAATCTGGCCTCACTCAAATATGTATTAGAAAAGGTAACAGTATTTTAATAGCCTTTTCAGATAATTGTGGATATTCTCCTCTAGTACTAGAGTAGACCCCCTAATCTGTGGTTTCACTTCCCAGTTGTCACAGATCAAGCACAGCCTGGAAGCAGATGATTCTCCTGATGCAACATCAGAAGGTTGATGCCTCCAACATTCACCTCACTCCGTCTCATAACATAGGCATTTTATCTTAAGGCTGAGTGCAACATAATCACATATCTTGAGAGACAGAGAACACATTGACATAAATTTTCTTATGGTAGATTATTACAATTGTTTTATTATTAGTTATTGTTAATCTTTTACTGTGCCTAATTTATAAATTAAACTTTATCATAGGTATTTAGGTATAGGAAAAAACATAGTGTATATAGGATTTAGTACTCTTTGTGGTTTTTCCGCAATCATTGGGGAACTTGGAATGTATCCCCTGCAGGTAAGGAGGGACTACTGTATACCAAAACTTGATGACTAGTAATTCCTCTAAAGGCTAGCTGCAATATGAAATCTGAAACCGTATCAATGACCTTTTTGTACTCTGTTACATAAAAATTTATTGGTGTGTCTTGAACATTGAATGGCTCTTTTACTTATGTATGATTTTGTGACATCACATGTTGGTCAATTGGACATGGGTTTCACTGAGTTATGCAGATATTATAAATAGTGACACATTTCATTAAAAGATATCAGAAGATCACATTCTTTAGTATCACTACTAATCTCTTTAGAAAAGTCTTAGAGTATTGGGAAGTTGACAAGTTCATAGTGGTAATTACAATGTTTTCAAAATTTTGAATTTTACTTGAAAGGTTGAGTTTTGCCATTGGCAACAAATAATGTGAGTTTTCCCTAGAGTGAAAGGCTCCCATCATTCATTTTTGAGAAAATGTCTCTTGAATATTTAAGTCTGCATAACCAAAGTTTATCTGTTAGTATTTGTTTCAAATAAAAATGATATTCCATGAAAAAGTAGTTAGTTCAGCTCACAGCCCAAACAATTACACAAGGGCTTCTTCTCAAGACAATTTTCATACTTCCCTATGCAACTGAAGTGTTTCAGGCATAGTTCTCATTTTATCATGTAGAATATTAAAAAGATGTTTATCAGGGGCTGAGATTTAATAAAACTAATACCTTTTACTGCTTTAAGGACTTTCTTAAATCATAATGGCATTTTCAAATATACAAGTATGTGATAGTGTATAGTACGCAGTGGAGAAAAAAATATGTCTAAGTATTATAACAAAAATACTCTTGACCTTGAAGAACCCGTGAGTGGGTTTTGGGCATCCTCAGGAAGGTGTGGAGCAGTCTGGAGTGCTTCCACTCTTCGCTATGTATGTGGGAGCATAATTGCTGGGTCATACAAGTATTTGTGTCTTCATGTTCACTAGACACTGTCAACTTATTCTTTAAGTGATCATAACAGTTTCCACTCCTACCAAGGATGTAAAGGATTCTCATTTCTCTGCATTCTCGCCACACTTGATGACTAGATTTTTATATCTTGGTCAGTTTGTTGGATAGACACCCATACCTCACTGTGGTTTTAACTTGCATTGCCCTGTGGGAGCACCTGTTCTTATCTTTATTGGGTATTCATGTTTCTTCTTCCATCAAGTATTTAAGTATTTTGTCTTGGTGATTTGCTTGCTTTTTCATCTGTTCACACTCTGCGTAATACGGATTCATCTCTTTCTTTTTCTAGGACTCTTTTACTTTCATTTTCTCTCCTTTTCTTTTATCCTGAGTTCTGTCACTCTTCCCTATAGAAATTATACATTTTTAGGAGGCTTGTGGGCCCCCCCGCCCCGGGTTCTTTATATGTCTTACAAAGACTGTGGTCACTGGTACTATTAGACAGTCAACCTTCTTTTCTCCTGCACTGTGACTGCTGCACGGCAGTGGGCTCTGGTGTCCGTGACTGACAGCTTTCCCCAAGAGGGAACAGGGGAACTATGCACCTAGGACATCACCCACAGGCTTTGGTTTTCTTTAAGCCCTGTGCTCACTGTACAGGTTATATTAGTCATCGTGGACGAGAGACATGGAGAGAGAAAGGGAGAGGAAGGAGAGCTTTGGATGAAGCGGAGAGAGGAGGAAGATATTTTGAATGAGGAAGGGACAGGGGAGGTGGCCGGAGGACCCTTCAATCAACGAGAAGCTGACCTCCAGCTATGGCAGCTTATTGGAAATGGGAGGTCATCCTATAGAATTGGGGGGTTTCCAGCCTCAATGAAGATTCCTATGCCTGCCCCACAGTTTGAAAGATGCAGACTTCTGATCTCCAAGTCCCCTGCAACGGTGCACATTGTGGATCCCAGCACTTACCATGACTCGGGGGTGGGAGGCGTTGCTGGTGGCCCTTGTTCAGTTTCTGGGCACCTCATGGGGCTGAGCTCTCTGAAGGGAGGTGATCAGTTCATCCTGGAAGGATGAGGACTTAAAATCAGTAGAAAGAAAATAAAGAAATAGATATTTCTAAAATGAAAGCACTCAAAAAGATACCGATATCCCTATGTTTATTGCAGCATTATTTACAATAAGCCAAGATAGGGAAGCAGTCGAAGTGTCCGTGCATAGACGGATGGATAAACAAGCTGTGATATATACAATGCAATATTACTCAGCTATAAAAACATGAAATCTTGCCATTTGGAACAACATAGATGGATCTACAGGGTATGATACCAGCTGAAATAAGTCAGTCAGAGAAAGACAAACACCATATGATTTTACTCAGATGCGGAGTTTAAGAAACAAAACAAACACACAGAGAAAAATGAGACAAACAAGAAAAGCAGACTCTTAACTGTAGAGAACGAACCGTGGTTGTCTGAGAGGCGGTGGGTGGGGGGGATGGGTGAGACAGGTGAAGGAGATGAGAGCACGCTTACTATGATGAGCACTGAGTAATGTGAATCAGTTGTTGAATCATTATATTGTAACACTTGAAACTAATGTAACATTGTATGTTAACTATACTTGCATTGAAGAGAAAATGGATACTTCTTACACTGAAGTTTGGGGACTGGTATTTATGACTGCTTGAGTCTTAGGTCTGATTTTATTTCTTATGAACAAATAGTGCCAGCTTTATAATGCTGAGAACACATGCTTCCCTTCTGGCCCCTGAGTCATAGTTCCCAGCTTTTTATGTTGACAAATAGTAACAGGCCCATGCCCAAATTAATCAGTGAATTTGTAGATATGTGTGGGGTTTGGGAATCTGTCTTTTTTATTTATTATTTTTATTTGAGAGAGAGGGACAGCCAGAGAGGGACCACAAGCAGGGGGAATGGGAGAAGGAGTAGCAGGCTTCCCGCCGAGCAGGAAGCCCGATGTGGGGCTTGATCCCAGGACCCTCGGAACATGATCTGAGCTGAAGGCAGACGCTTACTGACTGAGCTACCCAGGCACCAGGGAATCTGTCTTTTAATAAGCTTCCAAGTGACTCTGGTTCAGGGACCTGAGTTTTGTTTGCTAGATGTTTCCTGAGGGATACGGTTTCATCTGGTCCTGTCTCAGTAGCTGTGGTGCAAGACTGTCACCATTATTAAAGAAAATGCTTGCCAAATGCCCAGCACGAAGTAACTGGCAATTAATGAGAGGTTCTGCTGCAATGATTACTAAAGGAGGTGATGCTTGGGTTTAGTTTGAAAGGTTGAGTAGAAGTTGGCTGAAGAGTGGGGAAAAGGGGATTCAGACAGAGAAAGATCAGCAGACTCCCAAGAGAGCATGACATGTCCGTGTGGCTGGAAGGTAGAGCCATGAGGAGGGTACTTTGAAGGGAGGCTGCTAGAGAGGTGGGCAAGGACTGTTGTGTCTTTGCATGCCGAGGGTTTTGAGAATGGAAATGGGATGCTTGGCCAATAGATTGGAAGGAGAAAGCCTGGAACCTTGGAGACCTGGGAGGGGCTATTCTAATAAACCAGCATCACCCACTCCACAGTGTTGTGCAGCGTGAGATCAACTGTCCCTCTCCCTTGCAGTGTGGGATCTGTGCATTAGCTGCTGTCTTCCCTTTAAGACATGTCTGGTGGGTCATCTTTGCAATGCTAGTAATCAGTTATAATTGCACTGATGGTATCCAGTGGAAAGGAAAGCAGCCATGCATTATAAAGACAAAAGAATGGTCAAAACTCTCGCCATGGTCTGTGGAGCCCAAGGCCATATAAAGGACGTTTGGAACAAGCATGTTACTCTCTGTGCCTCCCTTGGCAGGTTACTTCCTGAGTGACATAGGGTGCTACCTTTATCTTTGGCTGGATGGCTGTGTCCCAAGTCGAGGATGCATAATTCATTCTGGGGTCACCCGCCTGAGAAAGAGAGGCACAGAGGGTGAAAACCGATAGAGGACGTCGGCTTCCTGAACCTGCTGCTCTTCTCTCCAGAATGTTCCTTTAGATCCTGCACCTCGAGCCCCTTTCTGCCACCGGGCTTCCAGGCTCTGATTTTTATCTCTTCTATTTACTGCTATCCCCCAGCATCTAGAGCAGTGCCTGGCACATCTCAGCCACTCTGAGATGGCCTTTGGACGAATGAGTAGCCTTTGAGGAAGGGGGTGCCGGCCGCTGCGGGCTCCTCCAGCAGGTCCCCTCCTGCAGGTCAGCCTCACTCGCCGCGGGATGCTTCCTGCAGCTTGGAAAGGAGCTCAAGTCTCTCAGGTAAAAATAGAAACACTCTCCGGGGGCCCTCTAGCTCATATTCTGTCTTTCTCTTCTCATTTTCCATTCGCTCCTCAAACGTCTCCCATTGCCCTCTGTGTCCCCCACTCCACTGGAAGGACCCTCCACAAGGTCACGAGTGGTGCCTGCCGAGTCACTGTTTGCTTTTCAGTCCTTACCTTAGCTTTCTTGTAAGGGCCACTTCCCCAAACTCCCCTCTCCTGGGGAGGAAATATTGTGTGTCACTGAGTTTTCTCAGGTCGTGGTGCCTTATTTTACTCCCGGCGCAGGTTCTTCCTGTGCAGGCTGCCTTCTCATCTTTGGGGCACCCTAGGGTTCCGTCCCCAGCCCTCTGTCTTCCAGATCCCATGCTCCCCGGGGGGACTGACGTGCTGAGAGTGCACCAGAGCTCCCTTCCGACCTGACTGATCACCACTCCCTGGACCACTGCACTGGCTGCCTCACTGGAGACCCTGAGGGGGAACAGGGACAACCCCAGGGTCTCATCCTGAGGGGGTCTCCTCCCTGAGACTGCCCTGTGGGCCAACGAGTAGATCCCTCAGGACTCAGTATTTATTAGAGCAGATTTAATACGAGACATCGGGAGTGCTCGGGTGACTCGGTTGATTAAGCATTTGTCTTCAGCTCAGGTCATGATCCCCGGGGTCCTGGGATGGAGCACCACATCGCGCTCCTTGCTCAGTGGGGCATCTGCTTCTCCCTCTGCCTCTGCCTACTGCTCCTCCTGCTTGTGCTCTCTCTCTCTCTGTCAAATAAATAAATAAAAATAAAATCTCTACAATGGTACATTGGTGAAAGGGCACTAGAAGGCGGAAGAATCAGCGAAGCAGCCACCATCCCTGAGCCAGGTGAGGCAGGAAGAGGGGGCTGAGAGAAACTAGAGGCTCTGTGGGGAGCTCCCCGGAGCTGACCTTGAGACCATGCACAGAGACCATACGTTGGCAGGGGATGGACCCTCGAGAGCTGGGAGAAACCGCAGGCTGGGACTCAGGGCTCTGAGGACACTGAGCGGAGGTGCTGCTCCTTTGGAAGGAATGCATCAGGCTGGCTCTAGGAGGGGAAGAACATCTGTCCCTACTCCTGGCTGCGCCCAGTGGGAAGCAAGTCCCCTGGGGCTTGTCCTTCTCTCTCCCTGTCGCCCTCTAGTGGTCCTTGTCGCTGGATACTAACAGGGAGCCCTCTGGAAATGGACCAATGCAGGCTTCAGAATTCAGGCTGATTGGGACCTGAATTGATCGTTTAGGTCATGATTCTCCTCCAGACCTGCTCTGCCTCCCTCTGCTTGGTGTCCCAGGTAACGTTCTACCTGTTCACGCTCCAAGCCATCCTCCTGGATGCTGTCTTTTCTCATAGCCTGTGGCTTCCTGAGCTGTATTTTAAAGTTTTCTTTCCTTTTTGTCCTAGTGTCTTTTTCATTCATGTTGACTCTTGTCATCATCAAACCAGGAAACAACTGCCATGGCTTCCTTCCTGGTCTCTTTGATTCCCTTCTTGATCCCTCCATGCCATCCACACCTTGGCCAAAGGGATCTTTCTGGAAGGGAATCTGATCATAAGGCCTCACCATTGCACACTCGTCCATGGCTCTTCTTCATGACAGGAGAGGATACGAGCGCCCAGGAAGGGCATTCTGAGTTTCTCATCACGCCTGGCCTCTGGTGCCCTCCTTAGTCTGCCTTATACCTTCTCCATCACCCATGCAGAACTACAGGTGGACCCAAGGAGCTGTTCTCTCCCTCCACCATCAAGGTCCCTCTGAAATGCCTACTAGCCATCCCTTGTCCTAGCCGCCTGCAAACTCCTTCTCATGTTCTTTTTTTAGAAAGAATTTTATTTATTTATTTGACACAAGCAAGCAGAGAGGCAGGTGGGGTGGGGGCGGAGGGAGGAGGTTCCCCGCTGAGCAGAGAGCCCCATGCAGGGCTCGATCCCAGGACCCCGAGATCACGGCCCGGGGGGAAGGCAGAGTTTAACCCCCTGAGCCACCCAGGGGGCCTCCTTCTCACAACCAGCTGCCACTGCTCTTTCTGAGGTGTCTTCCTAGATCTCCACAGGGGAAGCTAATCATTTATTCCTTTGTGCCTTTACCATGGCTTGTCTCTGTATTATTTACCACACTGGATTGCGCATATATTTTTTAAAGAATTTATTTATTTATTTGACAGAGAGATAGAGAGAGCACAAGTAGGCAGAAGGGCAGGCAGAGGGAGAGGGAGAAGCAGGCTCTCCACTGAGCAGGGAGCCCGATGTGGGCTCCATCCCAGGACTCTGGGATCATGACCCGAGCCGAAGGCAGTCGCTTAACCGGAGCCACCCAGGTGTCCCTGGATTGCATATTTGCATTTGTAAATCTGTCTTCCAATGTGAATTAAGATTAGGTTAAGCAGCAAGTGGCAGGAAACCCCAGAAAGCAACGGCATAAAGAGTGTAGGTGTTCATTTCCAAGTCATGCGTCAGCTGGTAGGCAGTCCCAGGCTGGCTGGACGGCCAGATGCTTCTACCTTGTTGATCCACATCACTTACCATACAGTTTTCATTCCTGGTCCAAAAGGCTGGTTATTTCAGCTCAGCCCACTGGGTTCACATTCCAGCCGGTGGGGAGCAGGCAGAGGAGGGGGAAGGACACAGCTCCTTAGGCTAAAGCCACATCCCCAGACCACCAGCTTCTGAGAAGAGGGTTGTATGAGCTTCCCACTGCTGGAACAAATCACCGCGCACTTAAAACCACAGAAGGTGTTCTCTTACAGTTCTGGAGGCCAGAATTCTGAAATCAAGGTGATGGCAAGTCCAGGCTCCCTCTGAAGCCTCTAAGGAAGGATCTGTTCCGTGCTTTCCTCTTAGTTTCTGGTGATTGCTGACAGTCCTTGTCACTCCTTGGTGTAGAGCTCACTCTAATCTCTGCCTTTAACTTCGCAGGGGATTTCCTCTGCTGGGTGTGTTTTCACATGGCATTCTTACAAGGACACCAGTCACTGGGTTTGGGGCCCCCCCCCAGATCCATACAACCTGCTCCCAAGGAATGATGTCTGCAAAGACCTTATGTCCAGGTCAGTCCACATTTTGAGGCTCTGGGTGGACGTGAATTTTGGAGGGACGCTGTTCACCCCAGTACAAGTGTCTTTATACCCTTATCTTGCAGTATCGGGCATGCAGTAGGAGCCGAACACAGAATTTTCTGAACTGAATGCCACTGATTACTGGCTTTCCAGTATGTTTGGCTACAGTTCCCTTCAATTACCATTCCCTGAGTTTCCTTTCCACTGGGCTGGTTAATCATTTTGTGACATTTTCTCATGAAAAATTAGAACCAAATCAGTGTGGGATGACTTCCTGGTGATATTCACACTCATTTAAAATTCATATTTTTTTTTCTAAATAAGATATGGACATAGTTTAGAAGTGAAATAATGCTTTAAAGAATTAGAAGAATTTATGGCAACACAGAGCAATTTCCTTCCCATGCCTCAGTCCTGTTTCCCAGATACAACTCCTCTTCACTCTCCTGGCTGTGTCTTGTGGTGTTTACCATGTTTCTAAGGAACTTGTGCCTATTATTAATTTCAGGCATCATAGCACCTGTTAATAATGCCTTATCCCTGTCCCTTGGACCTCACTTCTTCAATGCAGTTGACCTCCTCCTGCTTGCCAGTATCTGCCTCCCTTTGCCTGAAGACTTTTCAGAGACCACTCCACCTATGCTCAGGGCAGACTGGAAGTGGATATAACATGAAATTTATTATTTTGCTGAGTTTTAAGTGTATAATTCAGCAGCATTAAGTACATGTCATTTTTGGGCAAACATTACCACTACTCATCTCCAGAATTTTTCACCACCTCAATCTGAAACTCTGCCCCGACTAATGAATAACTCTGTTCCCCCCCACCCCCGCAACCCGGCTCTTGGTAACCACTCCAAATAAGCTTTTGCATTAACCCTTGTCTCAGGGTCTGCTGCTGGGGAAACTCAAGCCAGGATGAATATTAACTATTGATTTTGCATCATGATCATTCATTCTTATTTTATTCAGCCAATTAAGTATCTACTATGTGGCTGGCTGTATTCAATAAGATTTATATTATACATGTTAGGAAACGTAATAAAGGAAAATAAAGCAAAGGCCATGAGTTCTATAGGTTGGGAAGCATTATTTTAGATATTTTGGCTAAAGAAGTGACCTTTAAGCGGAGACTTGAATAATAAAGGGCAGTGAGCCCTGTCCTGTTTGAGGGGAAAGTGTATGAGGCAGCGGGAATCGTCAAGGCAAGAGACCAGAGGCAGGTATAAAGTGGCTGCCGATTTAGCTTTCTTACTCCTTCTACTGGCATGAATACACACTCCTTCAATCTTCTCAATATAGTTATATCATGTTTTGGATAAACTGATAAAAGACATTAGGGTTTGAAGCTAATAGCCGAGAAAGAATTCTTGAGAAATCCTTGGTGCAAAAAAAAAAAAAAAAATGGTTTTATTAAAGAACAGGGTTGGGGCGCCTGAGTGGCTCAGCCATTAAGCATCTGCCTTCTGCTCAGGTCATGATCCCAGGGTCCTGGGTTTGAGCCCTGCATCGGACTCCCTGCTTAGCGGGAAGCCTGTTTCTCCCTCTCCCACTCCCCCTGCTTCGGTTCCCTCTCTTGCTGTGTCTCTGTCTGTCAAATAAATAAAATCTTAAAATAAATAAATAAATAAATAAAAGTATGGGTATAGGACCCATGGGCAGAAAGAGCGGCATTGGGGTCATAAGGAGTGGCCTGTTATATACTTTTAAGTTGGGAAGCAGTTAGGGATAGCGTAAGTCTCTAAGGAATGTTGGAAACAAGGTTTTCAGGACCTTGAGGGGGCTAGCTATTTTTGCGAAAAGACTATTTATTACTGTTTAATAAAACCTTAGTCATCAGACCCCCTTAGTCATGAACTTTAGTCACGAGATGTGTATCAGTGGGTTATATGTTTGGGGGATGATTGCCAACATGTATCTTGGAGGGGTTTAGAGAGAAAGGAAGTTTCCAAAGTCATCTTTATATGTTAAAGTAGACTTACAGGGTCCTGGGAGTTTGGCTAAGATTGCCTTTTGCTTTTAGCAAAGTGTCAACATCAGATTGTCATTCTGGCCTGTTTAAAGGACTGGTCAGTGGGCTGTAGGTAGTAAGGAAATGTAATAATTTTCCTTCTGCCTTTGTTTCCCACGTCATAAACTAGTAGTACCTTGTTCTGTTATTTGGCTCACACAAATGTTGTTCACTGCTAAGCCACATAGTGTATTATTGTTATAGTTTTGCTCTTACATAAACTTGTTTTTCCTAGAGTTAGAAATTCTTTTCAGTTGCTTTATTTAGTGTTAGTCAGGATTTGATACAGAAGCAGAAGTACCAGGGTGTGTGTGTGTGTGTGTGTTAGTTCTACTTTTATTCCAGGATATTTTCCTTCTGAAGCTTCTAATTTTCTGCTCCCTTCTTTAGGTATGGGATGTGGCTACCTTGGGGTTTCTTTTCACTGCTGCTTGGGTCTCTCTCTGGCTTTCTGGATCCAGGCATCCTCCTTCGGGATGTAATCCCGACTTCCTCTTCTTTTACTTTTATGTACATACGTATGTACGTCTGTGTTAGGGTGGTTGTTGAGAAGACACGACAGCTGATTCACCCCTGAGCTGGACCGTGACAACAGTCAGAGGCTCTCTGCCCCCCTCCCCTGTCCTTGGAATATGGCTTCCACTTGCCTTCCCCGCTTCCAGAAGCTACCTGAGCACACAGCCTTGAGACAGTGATGCGGTGCAGAGACCATCTGGACAGGATACGTAACTGAACCCAGTGAAGGCCTCTGTGTAAACTTGTGAGATTTGGTGAGTGGGTCCAGAGATCTACTAGCCTTTTGCCACCCAAGACAAACCTTGTAGGTTAAGTTCCCTTGGGTTATTAAAAACCGCTTCGAACCAACCTGGAGCGGCCTCCTTCTTTCTTTGGTCTGTCCCTACCCTCTGAGTACAGGGGTCAGTTTCAGATTATACCTGGGATGCTCCCAAGGAGCTTGCAAACCAACATTATGTATGTATGCACATATGTGTGTGTGTGTGTGTGTGTGGGGGGGGGTGGGTGGGTGCGTATGCATGCATGTATGTGCGTGTGTGTTTGTGTATGCTTATGTGTGTGTGCATGTGTGTGCACGTATGTGTGTATGTGTGTGTGTATTGCTAAAACTCATCTTCTAGTAGCTTCTAGGAAATAATGCATGGGAGACAGAACTCTTTATGTGCTTCTGTGTCTGAAGTGTCTTGTTTTAGCCTCAAACTTGATTAATGGTTACGTTAAATGTTTAATGCTAGATCAAAAATTGAACATCATGTTTTCCCTCAGAACTTTGAGGGGCTTCTAACATCTGGTGTTGTTCTTGAGACATTGCCATTCAGATCTCCAGCTTATTATATGTAAACTCCCTTTCTCCTCCTTTCACCCCCTCTCCCCTCCTCTTTCTCTTTCTCTCTCCCTTTCTTTCAAGTATCGTTTTTGTCCTGAGTGTGAAATTTTAGGATTAGGTTTTTTTTGCTGTTGGCATTTTCTCTTTCATTGCAATGGTTATAGATGGGCCCTGCTAATCTGCCCAGATTGGAATCTTCCTGTATTGTTTGTTTCATGTCTTTGTTAATATCTTCCTCTCCGTTTTTCCCCGTTCTCTTTTTTTATAGGATTTCTATTTAGTTAAGTGTTGGACCCACTGAATTGCTCATAAAATTTTCTCGTGTGCTCATTTGTTTGTTTCTTCTTCTCCTCCTCTTCCTTCTTCTTCCTTTGAAAAGTACTTTCTGAAATAGTTTCTTGATTTCATTGAATATTTTGATTTAAAACATTTTTAATGTTCGTAATATAGTTTTGATTTTATTTTAAAAGGAGTTTTTGTTCTCTAATTGCTCTCATTTGGGCATTACAGCATTCTATTCTCATGTTATGAGCAGAGCACATTTTTATATCTCTCTAAAGATATTGATGGTCTTTGGAACTTTTCTTCTGTTTCCCACATTGTCTTTCTTTCCTGATAAAAAATTCACTTCTTTGTTTTGGTCTTTGTGTTGAATGCTTTCCTTAAAAAATGTATTGATGTTCTGCTGTCTGCACACATGTCAGCATAAAGGACTCAAGCGTGGATGTGAAGCTCTCTGACCATGGCACAGCATTGAATCCCAAGCATCACTAAGGGGTGATATGTCTACAAGTGGGCTTTTTCATGGGGAGATCCTCCAATGTAACTGTACGTTGATGCTGCGCTATTGCTTGTTAATGTAGAATTCTATTTTATTTATTTATTTATTTATTTGTTTGTTTGTTTATTTATTTTCAATGTAACAGAATTCATTGTTTATGCGCCATACCCAGTGCTCCATGCAATATGTGCCCTCCCTAATACCCACCACCTGGCTCCCCCAGCCTCCTACCCCCTGCCCCTTCAAAACCCTCAGATTGTTTTTCAGAGCCCATAGTCTCTCATGGTTCATCTCCTCTTTCAATTTCCCTCAACTCACTTCTTTTCTCCATCTCCCCTGTCCTCCATGCTATTTGTTATGCTCCACAAATAAGTGAAACCATATGACAATTGACTCTCTCTGCTTGACTTATTTCACTCAGCATAGTCTCTTCCAGTGCTGTCCATGTTGCTACAAAAGTTGGGTATTCATCCTTTCTGATGGAGGCATAATACTCCATAGTGTATATGGACCACATCTTCCTTATCCATTCGTCCGTTGAAGGGCATCTTGGTTCTTTCCACAGTTTGGCGACTGTGGCCATTGCTGCTAAGAACATTGGGTACAGATGGCCCTTGTTTTCACTACATCTGTATCTTTGGGGTAAATACGCAGTAGTGTAATTGCAGGGTCATAGGGAAGCTCTATTTTTAATTTCTTAAGGAATCTCTGCACTGTTCTCCAAAGTGGCTGCACCAACTTGCATAGAATTCTACCTCCTGCCTTGGGGGCATTTGGAGACTGGGACTGGAAGGGGATAATGTAGAGTAAGGAGGGATGGTTTCTTTCTTCTGCAGACAGACATCATTCAGTTCCTTTCTTCAGCCTCATGGTTCCCCATGCTTGCCCATGTGATTCAAATGCCCTTTACTGAAGTCCACTCGGCAGGAGCATGAAAGGGTGCTAGGGGCTGAATGTTTCCGTCCACCCCCACCCCCCAAATCCATGTGTTGAAGCCCTGAGCCCAAATGTGATGAGATTTGAAGGTGGAGGCCTTTGGGAGGTAATTAGTTGGAGCCCCACTGATGGGGCTTGCCCTTCTAAGAAGAGATACAGAGAGCTTTCCTTCCCTGCCCTTCAGTCATGTAAAAATACAGCAAGACTGCAGTCGTTTGCAGGAGAGCCCTCACCAGGAACCAAACTGACCATCTTGACCTTGGGCTCTGGGGACTCTGGAACTGTGAGAGTTAAGTATTTGTTGTTGAAGCCATCCAGTCCATGGTTTTTGGTAATTGCGGCTCAAGCTGACTTAACAAAGGAAACCATTCCTTGTTTGTACAGGGATGAGGAAGAGATTTGGGAGCCTGATAATTTTGTATCAATGTTTCCAGATGGGGAGCACCTGGTTGACTCCGGGTGTTAAGCATCTGCCTTTGGCTCAGGCTGTGATCCCACAGTGGATCATGGAGCCCTCTATGAAGCCCCCTGCTCAGTGGTCCTCCAGGTGGCAAAAGCAGCAGGAGCTCCCCGCACCCCGCCCGGGGAAGGAGGAGAAACTCTGTGTTTGCACATCACCGTGAGAAGATAGGGAGAAGTAGTTGGGTGTAAGTATGGATATGTGAGGTGTAATTGGACTGTGAACGCTTTAGGAGGTGAGGCAGACAGGCGGGCAGGTAATGTGGCTGATGCTGGATTCCTTCTCGGCCTTGGAACAGCAGGTCCCTCCCCGGTGCTTTACTCTGGTCTCCACCCCACCCTAAGGAGAATGAGAACTCAAGGAGAGTAGTTTCCAAACTCGCCTGAAAAGCTGAGTGATGGGATGGATGAAAAATTGATGGGAGGCATAAATATTGCAGGAGTGAATGTACCAGATACACTTAAGGATAAAGTTAAGGGAGAAACCTACTGCTGCAGGGGAAACCGGCTCCTGCCTGGGGACAGAGAGAGGAGGGAGGGGGGAGGGATTCCCGTCAGAGGTAGGGGGGCTCCTTGGTGTCACTGCCAGGCTCGGAGGCTCCCGGGTCCTGGAAGATGATGCGATTCAGTGGTGTTCCCGTGCAAGAGGATCGCCAGTGTCCGCTGGGTGGGTGGGTGGGGGTGGGGGACACACGCCACCTTGCTCAGCCTCCAGATTTGGCCTCAGAAAAGCTGAGGTGTCTCTGAACTCGCAAGTACTTGAAGAAACCAGATAGTTCCCCTTTTCCACAAGCCCCACCAGCTCTTCCTGGAGCAGGGACTTCCTTCTGTGTCTGGCTGTTGTCTAAAAGCCCCTGTCAGTCCGTGTGGTCCCCCAGAGGTCAATGTTCTGGTGTTCTGAGTCACCGTTCTGTTTTCTCCTTCGATCTGTGTTTACCTCAGAGAACTGGCGGGAAGATCTTTCACCCGTCACAGGTGCAACGCATCCTTGTGTTTAAATACCAGCTGACTAACCTCCTTCTGAGAGGCATAATAGGACGAGCTAGAGTCTTGACACCAGCTCACAAGGAGCACCCTCTCTCCATCTCAAGCCATTTCCCATCTTCCAGGACTACTGGAGATTTGGCTGGACCATCTGGAAAGGGGGTGCATAGACGGAAGGAGTAGTTATCGGCAACCACGCAGGGAGTAAGAATGGTGGTGCCCAGCAGCTAATTGTTTAACAACCGGCTTTTGGGGACGGAGGAGGACCCTTGACGGGCCATCTGCCGATCTCTGTGGTGTCAATACTCTCACCCCAACCCATTTCATGTCACCAACAGGATGTCCAGAGGCTCACCCAGTTCCTGAAGACTTAGCAGTTGCTTCCCACAAGCCAGGAAACATCTTTCCCAACACACCACTGGTCCTGCTGTCCCTGGAGGTTTAGAAACCCAAGTTTGCCAAGATGCCTTTTACCATCAGCTACAATGCAACCTGATATCTTGCCTACCTATGCCTCAGGTGGCCAGGAATGTGGGTTTCTCTGGTGCCAGGCTGGGTCTCTAATGCAGAAGTTAGGAACTGGGGAATCATGCGGGGCTTTGGAGAGTTCCTTTGAGCTGAGTGAGTGCCGCGTGGCATGTCTGGGGGCATCCCACAGTCAGGTGCAGGAAGAAGGGAAGGCATCTGGAAAGTCACACTGCCGTCATGCGGAAAAGCCAGCGATTGATCTAGCACTCCCCGGCTCCTAGGCCTGTAGATTGCAGCTCTGCTCACCGGCTGGAAGTTTTCAGATATGGTTAATTCCCATCTCAGAAGTCTGGGGTAACAGATGACTAACATATATAGAGCTTCGTTAACGGGCCAGGCACTGTGCTGGCTGCTCTATGGGCCTCTCCCAGACATCTCTCGGAGGTCAGTGTTATCTCTATCCCCACTTCACACACAAAGAAACTGAGGCTTGGGTTAAGTCATGTGCCCCAGCTGACAAAGCTGGAAAGGATCAGAGCTGGGATTTGAAGTTGGTTCTGTTTGAACCTAGAACCCGTCTTCCTAAGCGGTCTCCTAATTCCCAACCACATATCACCAAACACAAAGTCTAGGCCCTTTGGTGGACATGTCTTCTGCTCTTTTCCTGGATCTCTGCAGCAGGAACCCAGAGGACCTTCTGGAACTGGCCTTGGAGGGCAGGTTGTCATGTTCGGCTCACCCTGAGCTGTCTCTAGCTCCAACTCCATGGCAGTTGGGAAGGTATATGGGAGCCCTGATAGCGTGGACCCCAAGGGTGGAGGCAAAGGTCACCTTCTATCACGGGAGCAAATTCAATCCTGCCAACCGGGGAAGCGCACAGACTCAGAAAGGAACCCGTTCTCAAGAGTAGTCTCTCTCTGCATTGCTGGCAAGAACAGAGGGTCCTGTGGCTGTCACTAAGAACTTAGGTGCTCTCTGGAATGCTGTCAGGAAGACACCGGTGCACAGAGGAACTCATGCAAGGTAAGCGACAATCTCAGGAGCTGTAAGACACTGTCACAGGTGCTGTGGCAGTGACAGGGGACGTTAATGACTGAGAAAGAATTGGGGACCAAAGCAGAAGAGACTGGAGCAGGCCAGGGTGTCTCCCCCAATCCACAGAAGATGCAATTTCAAGCAGGCAGCGCTGACTGCGTGACAGAAGGCTCCATAGCCTGGAAAAAAAGCTTTTTCATTGAGTTTTCCTTACTTGATTGGTTGTGCCTTAAGCGCTCCCTCTCACTGCATTCTGTGACTCTGAGGCACAGTCTGGTACCTGCTTACTTTCCTAGCCTCCTCCTCTCTACCACATCAAGTTTGTTTCCCAGCCTCTGCGTCTTTGTTCACCTGCTGCTGTCCTTGGAATGACCCCACCCCCAACACTGGGTACAAACCTCTCCACCTCCTTCAAGATACAGCTCGCCTCCTCCTTTGGTTCTGGATCCTTCCCCACTCACTCCATCCCCTGCTGGAAACGTTCCTCCCTCCTCTGCCCTCCCCTAGCAGCCCTTCTGCATCTTTCTTGTCACACATTTTTATCTGTATCCTATCTATGTGCAAGGAAGCTTCTGGAGGGCATGACCCATGTGGGACTTAACAGCTCTACCCTCGGGAGCATCTGGCTTGGTGCCTTGCTCATAATAAGGATCAGAAGATATTTGCTGAGCAGAATTTTTAATCTTATTTTGGGTGTGAACCTACCCGCCCCCCCACACCCCAAATAAAATTTGGGCAATGACCCGAACGGGTTACCTGCTGGGCCATGCCTCTGCTTTTGCAAGGATTACCGGCCAGGACCTTGTGCGTTTGTTGGTTATGCATTCATCTCCAAATATGCGCTCATCCCTAGATGAACCGATAAAATTTAATTTATTAATCCGTAAAACTGAGACCCAGACAGACTCTGACCTTTGGTGAACCCACTGCATAAAAAACACACAGCACCACCTAAAGCAGAGTACGCTTCTGGTTAACCTTCTGAATGTCAATCTTGCACAGAACTTTTGCATTCGATGCGAGAGCCTCAATTAGATGAGGAAAGTCCGTGATAATGTGTTCGGTGCTACACTTCAGAATGATTAAGCGCTGAGTCTCGCCATGCAGGGGATCCCAGACATCTAAATGGGCCGTTGTGTTGAATTTCAAGTACCTTTTCTTGGTCTGCCTTGTAAAAATGGGCTCTGTCGGTTTTAATTTTGACTCAGCCGTGCAGCAGAAAAGGTGAGGGCCGGGCAGCCAAAGTTGCAAAGGGAGTGAGAGTACCTACCACCTCATAGGGGAAATGCCGCAGCTCGGCTGCAAAGAAGAAAATCACCTGTTGCTCCCCTGGGGATGGGGGTTGGGGTGGGGTGTGAATTATGTACCTCATTGGGTGGCCAGGGAAGCCCTGGACTGTCTCCACCAACAGGGCTGCTGGGGCCCGCGGCAGCCACCAGACCCACACGCCCCCCAGCCCCAGCACACACAGTTAGATGCTAAACACATCAATTGCAAACACAGCAGTGCCTGGAGGGGAGGGCTTGCCCTGCCTCTTCTGTGCACGTACTTTCCCTCTCTCTGCACGTTCTCTGCAGTGCTGTCACCCTAATGACCTGCCCGAGTAACCCCCCCACACTACTTCCCCACACTGCTCCCCCTGCAGTAAGTAGGAGCTTCATGCTGTCCTCCAGTCTCCAGAACCAGTTTTGTCCCGGAGTCAGGGGTGATTGAATTAATGCTCATGCATAGTTTGGGAAATGGGGCCTTGAGGCAAACATGCCGCCAACAGGCTTCAGTGTCTGCTCATTTTTTTTTTTTATTTGTAATTTATATATTTTTTAAATTTAAATTCAATTAATTAACATAGAGTGTATTATTAGTTTCAGAGGTAGAAATCAGGGATTCATCAGTCTTATCTAACACCCAGTGCTCATTACATCACGTGCCCTCCTTAATGTCCAGCGCCCTGTTACCCGTCCCCCTACGCACCTCCCCTCCAGCAACCCTCAGCTGCTTAGGGAACAACCAATGATGAAGAGTTTCTTATGGTTTGTCTCCCTCTCTAGTTTCGTCTTGTTCTATTTTTTCTTCTCTTCCCGTAAGATCTTGTTTTTTTTCTTAAATTCTGCGTATTAGTGAGATCATATGATAATTGTCTTTCTCTGACTGACTTCTTTCCCTCAGCCCAGTACCCTGTAGCTCTAGCCACGTCGTCGCAAATGGCAAGCATTCGTTCTTTTTGTTGGCCGTATAATATGCCACTGCTCATTTCAGATGGATGTCCACCAGGCATCCACCCCTGTCTCTCCATGACTTGGGAGAGCAACACAAGCCAGCCTACCTGTCAGGCCTTGCTGAGAGTGTCTCACAGATTGTCTTACTGATTTCACCCTTTTTATGGTCATGTGCGTAGGCGCTCTTTTCCCCATATTTTACTCATAAGTAAACTGAGGCCTAGAAGGGTTAAATATTTGGCCCAGGCACCCTTTTGGTCCTACTGCCTTTTCTTTTTGCAGTCTACACCACTTGACTCATCCCCTGTAGCCCATCTTCAGTCCCTCCCCTAAGCTACATAGCTCTGTCTTCACTGGCTGATGCATGGACGTGCCATGGGCTCCCAGAGGGCACCAAAAATAGATCTCTGGTCTCCTCCCTGCACTGGGCTGTCTCTACACTGATCCTGGGGGCCCTCTTGGTAGCCTCCCTTGGCTCCCCACTAACTCTGTGTTAGCGTCCAGCTCCTTTCCCAGGCATCGATGGACTGTAACTCTTGTCAGAATGCCCAGCTCCTTCCCACCATCTGCAAGTGGACTGTGCGGCCACCCCGACTCCTCACTGTTCTACCAACATGTCATGCACTCTAGGCTTCTGGATTTTTTTCTTCAAGATTTTATTTATTTGAGAGAGGGAAAGAGAGCAAGAAAGAGGCAGAGGGAGAGGGAGAAACAGACTCCCTGCAGAGTGAGGAGCCTGATACTGGTCTTGATCCTGGGAGCCTGGGATCGTGACCTGAGCTGAAGGCAGACGCTTAACTGACTGAGCCACCCAGGCGCCCCACCTCTGGATTTTGCACATGCTCTTTCTCCCTCAGAGAATACTCTGCTGTGTTCCCACAGGTAGGAGTAGCCCTGTCACTTGCGTCTGTGAATGTTGTTCACAGCCCACTGTGAGCTTGTTGGGGGTGGGGACCCTGTGTTACCCATATTTAAATGCCACGGCCTGGCCTAGGGCACGGTCCTAGCAGACAGGTGTCTATACGAAGTTCATTCAAAGCTGATTTACATTCAGTGTGTTATTCCATCTTGACGGTAAGACTGTGGAGAAGAAGGGAGTTTCAGTGAGGGAGACAAGGGATAGGAACCCAGAAATGAGAAGACTGGCAGTACTCCACCAAGAAAAGCTAGGAAGATGGCATGATTCCCTCTATTTGTCTGCTCAGGCTGCCATAACAAAGTACCACAGACAGAGTGGCTTAAACAACAGAGATTTATTTTCTCACAGCTCTGGAGGCTCGAAGTCCTACATCAAAGTGTTGACAGGGTTGGTTTCTTCTGAGGCCTCTCTCCTTGGCTTAGAGATGGCCGTCTTCTCCCTGTGTCCTCACATGGCCCTCTGTTGTACGTCGGTGCCCAAATTTCTTCTTCTAAGGACATTAACCATTTTGGATTAGGGATCAGTCATATGATCTTATTAACTTAAACACTTTTAAAAGCTTTATCACTAATACAGAAACATTCTCAGGTACTAGGGGTTAGACTTCCACATATAAATTTGGAGGACCCAATTCAAGCTACAACATTCTGTGTGGCCGATGGTAACAGGACTAAGGTCTCACGGGTGGTGTTCGGACCAGCACCATCCACTGCTGATAGAGGGGTCGCCCTCACCACCTCCCCCCCTCTGCCTTCTGACAAGGGCTCAAGGCACCCAGCAGGGGATGCGGCCTCCACCATCACATCACCATCCTTCCAGCCTCCTCACAAGACCCAAGTGTGCTAAGAAGTCTGCAGGTATCTCAAACTCACGGCCATCGAACTTTGGACAGACGGCCTTGCTGAGGACGCCCCCTACAGGAAGGCCCTCCCCTCCTGCAGATGTCTTCATAAACGCAAACCCTCCAAGGCCCTCTGCCCTGGTCTCCCAGCGCACAGCTCCCGCCTCCTGAACGTACTGCCACCGACTGTGGACATTTCTCCCTTTTGTTCTTGGACAAATCTCCTCTTGTTCTCTAAGCATTAGCCTGTGTGGTCCTGTCACTCCAGCAGCATTGCCAGCTCCTTGAAAGCTGCACGGGGCTGCATCCTTTTCTTCCTCATGGCCCCTGACTCGGAGCTGGCCCCATGGTAAGCACTGGGTGAATGCTGGTGGAAATGAACTAAAATGCATAGACAGGCTTTGGTTCCAGACACTCCCTGAGCCCCAGTCTGACATTTTCTCCAGCCTTCCTCCGAGGTCCGCCTTCCTCACTCTTCCAAAGGCTGAGGTGTGCAGGGGGTGTGGAGGGTGGTCTCAGACACATCGGAAGAGGCAGCTAACCCACTGTATCATGGCTCCCTGGTCCCCTCTGTTGTCCCCTGTCCTCGCTAGATGCCTGCCGCATACACACCCTTTCTCTGTCCAAACACATGGCAACTCCTGGCAGGGCAGAGCTGCAAGGAGTTGCCTTGTCAGAGTAACCAGCCACTGCGCATTCTGCTTCTCTGAAGGGGGTACAGTCTGTCTCCCAAGAGGTGTGGCAGTGCCTGCTTCTCCCCATTCTTCCCCGTGCCTCAGGCCAATTTTTATGCCAAAACAGGTCTCTGAAGCCTGAGTCTATAGCAGAGTGCCTTGAAAAATACCTTCCCTTATAGAATAAGGAAGGAGAGTACTCCTGTTCTCCTCTTGGGAATTCACAGTCTAAATATATGTATGAAAAGCTTTGAGAAGTCCTGAGGTAAAGAAACCTGCTTACATTTCCTTTGCTGCCTTTCCCTACTTTGTGATTACAGTCCCCCTCCACGGCTCCCCTCACAGGACAACTCTTAATATGCTGGGAACTCATTTGGACGTTGGCGCTTACAAGTAGGGCAGCAAGTAGAAAGTGGAAAAGGGAAACAGAAAGGGGCTGTTTCAGAAAGGGGCTGTGACAGCAGCAGCGTGGGACAGGGCCCCGTGTGCTGCTCTGAGAGTCCGTGGGCTCTCAGAGCAGTCTGGGAGGTGGGAAGAAGCAGGACTCCCAGGGCCCGCTTCCTGGGCATATGCAACGGTTAGAAGCAGGAGGGAAAATGAAGTTTCTTTCTTTCTTTTTTTTTTTTTTAAAGATTTTATTTATTTATTTGGCAGACAGAGATCACAAGTAGGCAGAGAGGTAGGCAGAGAGAGAAAGAGGAAGAGAAGCAAAGCAGGTCTCCTGCTGAGCAGAGAGCCTGATGCGGGGCTCGATCCCAGGACCCTGGGATCATGACCTGAGCCAAAAGCAGAGGCTTTAACCCACTGAGCCGCCCAGGTGCCCTGAAAATGGAGTTTCTTAAGTAGGAGCAACAGCAGGGCTGTTGACAGCATCGCTGCCTCCCCTCCCGCGCTCCCCTGCATACATCATAGCCCGGCTGGGTAAAGACCCTGAAACCTGAGAGCTCGGCCCACGGCTCTGGTCAAAGGTCAGGAAAGTGGAGTTGCTTTCAGGTGCACTGGCAGCGGGAGACAGCGCAGGCTTGGGCTTTGGTGTTTTGTTCAGAAAGGCTGTCAGGACTCCTATCCATAGATTGATATTCTTCTGATGAAATTTCTTCCCGTGGCTTCAGGGAAGAGCCTGGGTGTTGGAGAACAAGGAGAAGAGCTCCAGATCTCCGTGGCAGCAGCGACCTCCTCACGAGCGCGTGGAGTGGGTGCCGAGGCTCTTGGGGGGAACTGGGGGGAGGTCAGTGTTCCCTGAAAGAGAGCTGTATGTAGGCTGACTGGGCATTCCTAAATTGCCTCCCTTGCTCCCCTCGTTCCTCCCAGCCCCATCCTAGTGGGCAGCTGGCAGGCGGTGGGGGTGGGGGGTGGGGTGGGGGTGTGGTGGGGGCGTTGCAGGGACTGTGTGACCTGCCATGAGGTTGGTGCAGGTGCAGATCCCACTCGGGGAACTCCGTCTCCCCTCCCCCTGCAGCCTTGGTCAGATGGTGGGTCAGTGCACTCTGTTCGAATGGGAGGGTCGAGGCACCTTGGCTGTAACAATGGGATGCAGTATGGGCTAGGCAGGGATCACAGTGCTGAGGTGGAAAAGGCCCTAAGGAGCTGAGCTGGGTTGCAGTTACAGAGGAGATTTCCTGCTCTTTTCCATAGCTCATCGTTCATGCAGGAGCCCAACAGAGTGCATGGTGAGTAGGCTGAAGGAGGGGCCACCACGCGACTGTGGGGAACCTCCAGACTTCCTGGAAAGTCCTTGCCTTTCCTCGGAGGTGGGTGCTCTGGAATCTGTGCCAGTGCAGACATTTCAGCGTCTTGATTACAAGAGATGGGAGAGGCAGGGCGCGTGGCACAAATAAATCCCCAAAGAGCCCGAGCCTCCTCTCCATCTGTTGCACTTGCTTGCCTGTCTCCTGGCCATGGCCCCTGAGAGCTGCTCACTTCCCGAAGGTGGGAGTAGAGCTGGGAAGAAGAGGCTCCAAGCTGTCATAGATATGATGGAGGAGGTGATGCCCTGGGGGGCTGGACAGCAAGGCGGGGCCACAGTGGAAGCGCGTATGACGGGAACCTGGTGGACGGTTTCACATCCGGCCTCTTCCACTTACCGGCCTTTGTCAGGTTACTGACGTCTAAGAGTCTGGATTTCTTCATCTGTAAAACTGGATTATGATACCTGCACTCATTTATTTACCAAACAATATAAATAGGTATAAATACATAATAAGGTGTATTCTGGGTGCTGGAAGTAAAGCAGTAAAGGAAACACCAAGTGTCTCCTCCTTGTGAGAGGTTTATAGTCTTATGTGGGAGATGAAAATCTCAATGAACAATTATACACTGTCAGGTGGTAATAATGTCTTTCAAGAAGGAACGTAAAGCAGGGTGAGGGAAGAGAGAGAGTGTACGTGTGCGGGGCTGATTCTTCAAGCACGGTCAAGGAAGGCATCTTCGATAAGGTGATACTTGAACAGAAACCGGAAGAACATGAGGTGCCATACAGACCTTTGAAAAAGCATGTCCAAAGGTCCTGGGGTGAGAGAGGACCTGGAAAGCTTAAAGAACAAGAAGTTGTTGTGTATGGCAAGAGGGGTGAGGCTGAGGGAGGAGTGGGGGAGAAGAGAGTAGAGAGGTTGTGTGTGTGTGTGTGTGTGTGTGTGTGTGTGTGTGTAGAGCGGGTGGTGGAATCATGTGCCCCTTGCAGAGTTACTCCAAGTGAGATGGAAAAGCCACTGGGGGCCTTGATCAGAGAAATGACATGGCCTGACTTATGTTTTAGAAGAATCACTCCGACAGCTCAGTGGAAAATAGATTTTGAGACTGTAAATGGAGAAGCAGGAAGAGCAGTTGGGGGGCTACTGCATTTTCCGGTGAGCGATGACAGCAGGTTAGGGCAGTGGTGCTGGTCAGGATCTGGATCTATTCCACAGGTAGAACCCACAATATGTGCCGGGCAGTGGGATAGGGCAGGTGAATAGTGAGATGCAAAGACTGGCCTTAAGATTTTGTCCTAAACAGTTTATAGAATGGATTTGTCATATATTGAAATGAGGAATGTGGTGGGAAGCAAACACTTCAGTTGGGTGTGTTGGGAGGATTTGGAGCTGGAGTCGGGAGTCTGGCTTTACATGAGGTTGTTGGTGTCTGTTCAACATCCAATGGAGGTGAAGAGCAGACAGTTGCACAAGACAGTCTGGGGCCCAGGGGAGAGGCTGGGGCTAGGATACAAGGTTGGGAATCACCATTGTCTAGACAGTTTAAAAAATTTTGGCCCTGCATGAGATCATCAAGGGAATGTGTGAGGAAAGAGAACGGAAGTGGTCTGTGGGACACTCCGAGGTTTAGAAGTCAAAAAAATGAAACCATCAAGGGAGTCTGGGAAGATGTGCTTAAGCGAGGGCATGGCACCCAGCACGGAGTAGGTGCTCAGGAAAACCTAGCCACCACCCTCCTACCCACCACTATGTTTATGGCGGGAGTCCCCAAAAGTGAAGTTTGAGGCACAAATAGCAAGATTCCGGAGCGTGCACTTTACCTCCCTTTTCTTCTTCTTCTTTTCCTTCCCTTTCCTATTTGGTTCCTCATTGCCCATGGTCTCAGACTCCCTTCTACCTAATAAAAACAAAACAGAACAATGAAAACTTCTGGACACATTAAAATGCCCAGCGAACGACTCCGTTCTAAGTAATGAAGAAAAGCCATGTCTTGGGGTACTCCAGGTGGGGTGAGTAATCACTGAGCAGGGGGGTCATTGTGGGGACAGTCAGGAATCTGGATGTGACTTTCTCCTCTTACCAACTCATGTTGTGACCTTAGGCAACTGAGTTCATGCCTCCTGTCCTTGAGGAGAATGGAGACTTTCATTCAGGTAAGAATACTGATCAGTTCATCAATTTTCCTACTCGGACAGCATCTTGCCATTTGCTTGTCATGTTTCCAAAGCATATGATCCTACCCTCAATTATTAAAGTAAGATAATGGTTCTTCAGTTTTCCCTCTGAGAGTCTAACCTCAAATTGTTGGCTATTCAGTACTCACCAAAGTTTGAGAGAGAAGGGTTATTTAGGGGTGACTTCCAAAGGCCCCCAACTTGTCCACCCCTGTAGGCTCTCTAAGACCTGTGGATCTCATTGGACCACCAGAAGGCCTATCGCTTGAACCATATTAGTTTATTTCCTTGCATAATTATCTTCTTTGAATTGTATTTTAGGAACCATGCCCTTGGCTTTAATTAAACATCCTTGAAACAATCGTGCAAAGTTCACTGCTGCATTTGCAGAAGAACTGTTGTGCAATCATCATCCTTTGCCATTCTGGAAAAGCCTTTCCAAGTGTTTTTGTGGAGCACAAGTCTGCAGGATAGTAATAAAAATTTCATTATGGGGAAAGGTTAGTGAGTTTGGAAAAAAGTAGGTGTCCTTCCTGAAGGTCATCTAAAAGGCTTTACTAACAAAAAAAGATATGGATCCCTGGAAAGGGCATAAGCTATGCTAGATTTCCCATTTAATTGACCATAGAATCCTATTTGGGTGGCGTGTCTCTCAGGATTAGTGTTCCGTGAGCCCAAAGGAAGACGTTCTGGATGCTTCGGGCTCAGACAGTTCAGCATTGTGGACTGGCTTGTGGGAAGGCACAGAGAGGAGGGCTTGTAAGCGACTGACAGGGAGCCTGTCGGTGGACGATCAGTGGCGAGGCATCATCAGTGCACAGTGGTCTTGGGCAGCTGGGGTCCCAGGAGGCTCCCTAGCGTCCGGGCTGTATCGGTTATTAACTTTGCTATTCATGGGGGCAGGCCCTGCGACCCCTGTGTCAAACAATACACGAAGTTAAAATATTTTAAAAATGTAGTAGTGTTAGGAGAAGGGCATGGAAGTGTTTGTTAGATTAGTGTCTCATGCTCGTGGTGGGAGGGGTGCCAGTTGCTGTAAGAGCTTGCTACCTGGAAACCACGGAGCGTCTCCCTCCTCTCCTTCAGTTAGCGTCTCTCTCTTTCACTCCCAAACCTGTATACTTCATCCATCCTCGAATTTCAGCCTCTGACGCTCTAAGAAAACCCTGGGGGCAAACTCTGTTCCTTCCCCTCACTGGGCGGATCGACCAGCATAGGAGTCCATGCAGATCTGGCCTCCTATCGATGCCAGGTTAATTATTTAGATGCTAATAATTTCAGTTTAAAGTGGGAATTGAAATATGTTTTGCTAAAGCTTCCAGAGTGGGGGAGGAAGGGAAGAAGAAGGTGGTAGGTCAGTGGTAAATATGACCGCCTGATGACTAGGTCCAGGAGGACCCAGAGGCTACCGCTCCGGCTGGGAGGTAATAACAAGACGGTATTTATCACAGGCATCCTTAAGAGAACCAGCCTGGCCGGGAGGGCGTGTGTGAGACCTCAGCCTGCGTGCCTTTCAGATGGGCAGATATTTATGTGGTGAGATTGGAGGAAGGATGCTTAGTAAGTCTTGTAGCTCAGAGGTATTTGCCAGACTCCTTGTAATTCACCATTAGAGTGAAATTCCTCTGATTCCTAGAGCTCTTTCTGCATCCAAGAGCCCTTGGAAATGTGAAATCTCTGCGACAGCTCATACCTTGCTATCAGCCAGCCGTGTAGCTCAAGGGTAGGACGGACAGCAGTGGATGGAAAAAGGTACTGGTGGACCCTGATCCCTGGTGCACATATCTCTGAGGCTAAGAACGTCCAGGACCCAGTTTAAGAAAAACCTCCGGGACCCTATTACCCGCTGGAGGCGGAGTAAGGATTTTTCAGCGTGGGTTTTCCCTCTTTTACCATTTGGTGGTTTTGGGAGACGAGGCTCTGTGAGTTTAGCTGCGGTGGCCTGGCCCGAGTCTCCCGCACAGGAGTCCAGAGGTGAGAAGAGAAAAAGAAAAAACGTGCTTTGACTGTGCGGAGCTGCTCTCTGCAGGTCCTGCCCGGGAGGAAGTTCAGCTTGGATCTTCAGAGGGGGCATGAGAGTAGGTGTCCAGGCAGGTGACGGAAGACAGGTCAGAGAGGGAGGCTGCAGGATTCTTTCCGAGGGACCCAGCGTTACAGAACCTACCTCTGGGTGCGGGTCATCTTCCGCTCTGCGTCCCTCTTCCAGAAAGGAAGCAGTTTCTGTGAGGTTCCATCTGTGGGGTTCCACCAACTCTCTGAGAGGGAAGCCATTACCAAGGCCCCAAGGGATGTGGGGGGCAGCATGAGTCCTTGCCTGTGGGGAGCACTGGTGGCAGGCATTGGAGAGATGTCCCGAGTACCTCGTCTCTACACACCCTCCTCTTTCCGGTCATTCTTTGCGGGAACCTCGGAACGCCCTACATGGCAGTGCTCCCCCAGTGCTCACCAAAGAGACGGATTACCAAAGGCGGCAGGGAAGGGCCCTGACTGGGGAGGAAGGGGCCGTCCATGCAGCTGTGTTCACAGCTGTCCCTGAAGCAGCTGACGCTGGCTTTACGCTGTCTGAAGGGCAGGCCCAGTGACCCTCCGCAGCCCAGGAATCCTGAAATATTTAGAAGCTCTAATGTTTGTACGAGGAGAGAACAGAGCCTCTTTTGGATGGGAAGCTCAATTATTCAGTAAGGTGAGAGCTCCCTGGGAAGCTGGGAAGGAGGGAACACGCTGGGAGGTCCACTTCCCTGTCAGGCCCGCTGGGGTGCCCAGCCCAGGAGCTCTGGCTGGGGGAGGCCCCGGGCCCGGGGCCTGACATTTGCCCTGCTCTGCAGGTGATGTGGGGCTCCCCCCCCAACCCCCAGTGTGCTTGAGCTCTGGGGTGCTTCCCTGTGATGACGCTCATAATTAAAGTGTGGCAACAGCCTATTTGTTTGAACAGAAGCTCTGTCTGCATCAGTCTGGGGTTTGGTTCAAGGCAATGTCGGTTGCAAACACCCCTTTCAGCTGCCATGGGCGGGGGTGAGGGGTGGGGGGGCGGGGAGCACCTTGAGTTCTGTCCTGACAGAATCTAAGCTGGTTTTTGTCCTGCCCTAGCTTGTCGTTATCTGCATACGTAAACAAACGCGTACGCAGGTGTGCACCGGTTGGTTCTTTCTCTTTCTCGGGGAAACGTGGTTTTCAGCAGCGTGAGGCTGGGAAGACAGACATTTCATTATTTCGCAAGTCCTGTGGGGGCAGCTGTCACACCGCGTTACTCCAGCTGCCCACGGCCTGCGTGAACCAGGCAAGGGAGGGGGCTCTGTCCAGCACAAACGGCGATGGGGAATGGTCGAGAAGCCCGCTGCCGTTTACAGGTCTCCTGAGGGAAGAACTTCTGAAAAGACAAGCGCAAGGAGGTGTTATCGTGGTTGAAATGGGGTTTGGTTCATTCAGTCCTTCGAGAAGCGTTTATCCCACTAGGTGCCGGGCATCCAGGGGGAGATGTAAATGCCTTCAGAGTCCCCAGCGGCACGGAGGGAAGTGCTAGAAAAGCATTGTTTCCTTCATTCATTCACTCATTCACTCACTCATTCATTCATTCATTCACCCATAGCAACTACGAAGGGTTCAACCCATACGAGGAGCTGGGTTCCCAACCCTGGACATTCTGGCTGGGGACACGAGGGTGTGAACCAACAGCTATAATGATTAGATCCTGGGAAAAACTGCCCCAGGGGAGAAAGGCACAGAGGAGGGAATTTTTTAATTCCCACCACTGAGGTCAAGTTCATCGGGGTTGTTCTGCGGTTGGTGTTTATTCCCACGGGGGCCGCTGTGTCCTTTCCTAGAGCACTCCTCCCTCCCCAGAAGTGTGAGGACTACCAGCCTTCTTCCCTCCTGCTGTGTCTCCGGGTCACCCAGAGGGTATCTCTGCCATCTGCACGGATGGTCTGCTCACGGGCTGGCCATTCAGCACCCCCTGAGGGGGAGAGCCACAGCTGCGCCTCTTTGGTAATTTGGCCCCGTTCAGTCACTGGGTGAAGGCAGGCGGTTGGTCAAGTTCACAAGAAATTACACAGGCAGAGTCATTTAGTCTTGACTTACCAGTCCTGGTTGCTGGTGAGTTCCTAAATCCAGGGACCTGATAATTGCTGCAGAACCACTGTGGTTAAGCCAAGGGGATCTTCCTTCCAGTCCCCCTGCCAGGCTCTGGGATGATAACATTTGCTCCCTATGAAGGAGCAACCATCTTTCTCGGACAGAGGACTCTGTCTCTTCAGGAGCAGCACTGCACTAAACACTGGAAGGTTCTGAATGCCAGCAGCTCCCAGCAGTGACAGATAAATGGGTACAGGACATGAAGGGACATTCACAATAGAACAGAAGCTTATGCCTAATAAACAAGGAAAGATGTTCTGCTTCTTTTCATCAAAGAAATGAAAGTTTTTTTTTTTTTTTTTAAAAAAGACATGAAAGTTCTAAATCTACAATTTTTCTGCCCATCGAATTGGTAGAAAGTTTTTAAAAAGCCTGCAGAATTTGCTGCTGGGGATAGAGGAAAGAGGATGCTTTCATCCATTATTGCTGGTGGGGATAGAAACTGGTGTAAACCTTCTGGATTGTAATTTGGCAATTTTTGTATCAACAGCCTTAAAACGTTCATAGACTTTGAGCCAGTAATTTCACTTTTAAGATTTTGTCCTAAGGCAACAATCAAATTTATGTGCAAGATTTATGTTCACGAATATTCATCTCAGCCATTATTATAATAGAAAAAAAAATGAAAAACTACCTAAAACTCCCACAATAGGAGGGTAGGATAAATAATTGATGGCACAACTAAAAAATGGAAAACAGTTCATTCATTAAAAATGATTTTCTCAAAGAATATGTAATGATGGGAGGAAGTAGTGAAAAAGCAGGGCACAAAATACGAGATGGAGTATTTCAATTTTGTTAAAATTTTAATAATACAAGTAGAGAAATCGTGATTAAAATAACAGTGGGGGTTTGATTATGAGGCATCTTTCCTCTATATTCTTCTGTAGTCCGTGCTTGTAGTAGAGTATCACGTATCCTCTGCGTGCCTCAGTTTACTGCGCTGTAGGATGGGGGACTCATCAAGCCTACACCGCAGTGTGGTTGGGCAGACCAGCCACAATCTTTGCAAGTCTCCAGCTCATTGTAACCCTCAGCAAATGGTTGTAATATCATTGACAGCTGTCACCAGTCACCTGCACCCTGCTCCAGACACTGGTCAGGACAACTACGGAGGCTCTTTCGCCCTCTGCTTTCACGGAGACAGCCAAAGAATTAATTGACAAAGTCTAAGTAATTTTTCCTGAAGTTCTCAGTATTAACCTTCTTCAGAAGGATGGTTGGAGCTCTGCTTTTTGTGACTAGTGCAACGATCTCCCGTCTTTCCACTGCGGACTTTTCTATATTCAGAGCCCAGGTTCTGTTCACCGGCAGCATCGTATCACTTGCCTTGTCTCAGAATCCTCTACGGAGAGGATGCAAACCGCGTATTTGCTAATTAGAGAGAATTCTGGTGCCTGCAGCGGACGAGGTTCAGAGTTCCGTTTTAAGCGGAATCATCTTCAGTCAAAGGGAAACAGTGGTTTCCCCTAACGCCATGGTTTCTGCAAAATGCCTGTTGATTTCCTCTGTAAGATCTGGTCTTACATCTCTTTTTCTCTTTCTGAGGTCTGCTTGGTCTGCTCAGGTGCACCTGTCCTCTTGAGGCCGAAATTGATACTTGGTGGGAAAAACTATCTCTCAGATGGGGTCCTAGTTGAAAAGGATCCCTACTGTGCCCCCCCTTTTTTTTTAAAAAAAAGGGGGCTCCTTTTTTTTTAAATAGGGGCACCTAGGTGTCTCAATGGGTTAAAGCCTCTGCCTTCGGCTCAGGTCATGGACCCAGGATCCTGGGATGGAGCCCCACATTGGACTCTCTGCTCAGCAGGGAGCCTGCTTCCTCCTCTCTCTCTCTGCCTCTCCGCCTGCTTGTGATCTCTGTCTGTCAAATAAATAAATAAAATCTTCAAAAAAAAAATAAAAAGGGCAAAATACATGTCCTATGAGCCACTATGAATTATCAATCCCCGTCAGCCTAGAGCTTTATTTTTTAACTAATCCACACTGACCAACTGAGAAGGCCCAGCTAATGCGATCACTCTGGAGCTCTGAATGGGTGCCCAGAATGGGAGGCAAGGCAGACATAAGTGGCACTCCGGCTTTTCTACATACAAGTATTGGGGCGTCTTCTTTACAAAGTGACACATTCCAAGCCAAACTGATTCACGCAGAGGGGGAAGAACACTTTCCCTGGCAAAGTGATTAGAGAAAGGTGGAAGCTGAGGAGGAGGAGGGCTCCCGGGGTGGGCAGGCACTCTTATTATTTATTAATCATTGTGTAAGACTGAGCTCCCGAGTTGTAGGTCAGGCAGTCAGAAACATGCTAGGCAACCAACTAGCGTAATGAGTCAGCTGGTATTCTGGGGCGGCTTCCCCAGGGTGATGCCGTTGACCCTCTGAAGATGAGAGATCTCTGTTCTCCTGATCACCTCACTTCCTCCCCCCTCAGAAGGGAGTCAAGAGGAGCATCGACATCATGGTTCAGGGTGCACAATCTCTCCTTCACTCCCGCTTCGGTCCCAGCTACAGACGGTTGGAAGGGGGTGAGCCGTTGGGGTTTAGGGGTAGGTGTGCGTGTGTTGCAGATAGGAAAGCCTCCCATTTCAGGCAGCCCTGCTCGGGGCACCTGAGGTTCCAAGCCAATGCTCTGGACTCTCATCTGGATCCTTCCACTACGAGTTGGGGTGACTTTCTTACCCTGCTGCCAAGCTCTAATATGAGGATGGTACCCTCCAGCTACCCAGGGATGCTGTGACGACTCAGGGAGCTAGTGGACAGCCCTACAAACCAGTGGTGCCCACAAGTGGCATTTTTACCCCAGGATAAGCTTCCGCTCTACTTAATTCATTTGAGGGAAAAAAAATCCAGCTTCTCTCTGATGCTACCTGCTCAGGAGACATTTGCTTGTAATAGGATTACAGAGGTTTTATTTATAAATGATGTTTCCTTTGTTCTCCTTGTGAAATAATTTATTCTCATTGTAGGGAATTCAGAAAATACTGAAGATATAAAAAAGAAAACAAATTTCACCCCTAATCCCATCACCTGGAGATAACCACTTTTAACATGTTCAGCTCCTTTAGCTGACTAGATAACTAGGTAAATGAAAAACACACCCACGCAGCTTTACGGGGGGGCCATTTCCGTCGAGGGGAAATGGAATGTCCCATGGGCCGTGCCTCTGGCTACCCTCTGGGGATCTGAGGAGGGCAGGTTTCTTCAGCTGATTGTCTTCCTAAAGATCGTCTTGCCATCCAGTGTCCAAAGAAGATGATACTATTGCGGTGCCTGGGTGGCTCATTTGGTTAAGCATCCGCCTTCAGCTCAGGTCGTGATCCCAGGGTCCTGGGCTCGAGGCCGTCGTGGGCTCCCTGCTCAGTGGGGAGGCTGCTTCTCCTTCCCTCCCTCCTGTCCTTGCTCAGCTCTTCCCCCCTCTCTTCTTGCTCCTGTGTGTGCTCTCTCTCTCTCTCTGTCAAATAAATAGATAAAATCTTTGAACAAATTAAAGTAAAAAAAAGATGATACCATTATCCACTGATGATTCCAAGCTAGCTGCCATTTTGCTAAGCCTGAATGCCTGAGACCCAGTACAAATGTAAACAACTCTTTATTAAAGACTTGAGGCAGTTGCGTCAGTATTAGACCTCTGATCATACTGTTTCACTCTCTTGGACCCAATCACGGCTGTCTGGGCATTTGGGGAGCTCCCATTTGACACCCCTTTTCTCTCACTTTGCCTATTCATTTCCTTTCGCTCCTGATGCATCCTTTTCTCCAGGATGTGTCTCCCCGCCCTGTTAAATAATTCAATGCCATTCCCTCGGGTCCTTTCTGTGTCTTCTCATTTTCAAGCTTAAGTCATCTGCTAAATAATGGGCGACGGCTCCAGAGGTTGGGGTAGTTGCAACTCAGGGCATTCTCCCCCAGGAGGTGGGGACATTGTTGATCCATGGGTGGGGTTGTGGGGTGCAAGATGGGACCTGTGCATGGAGGGGGCTGGCGCCAGGCTGTACCTGACCTTCTCACCTAATACCAAAAATAAAAATTACCTCACCACCAAGAAGATGACTTCTTTCAATAAGAGAACTATCTTATTTTTCATTTTGATACAACGTTCACCCTTTCCTCCCCATTTTATGACTGAGACTGACGCAGGCAGGCCAAGCCTGAGGATTTGCGGGCGGGGGGTGCACAGGACCCGGCAAGAGGGTCCTTGGCTTCAAGCAGGACAGAAATCCCATATGAGTCATCTGCAGAAAGAGGGAGAGAGATGGTGCCTGGAGACTCAGAAAGGAAAGGAGGGAGTCCAGTCTTTGCTTAGGGTCTGGGGGTTCTATTGATGATTGTGGTCTAGTGCACGTGTCCCCTCAGGCATCCAGGAATGGTCGGAATGAGGACAAGGTCCGTCTGTGATCCTGTCACTCATGCCCTGAAGCATTTAGCGCCAGCGATCTGGAACGCACGTCTGAGAGTTTCATCCCGTGGTTCTCTTCTGGTCCTCCCTTGGATGTTATCTGTTCAGGGAAATCATTAACTCCTTGTCCCTTAAGAGGACGACAGATACTATTTGCATTCTGCGGCCTGTGTAGAGTGGGGTGGGAGTCCAGGTCCTTGTAAGAATAGAAGCAGGATAAGAGACCCCAGACTCATGGGGTCCCTCCGGTTTCCCTGTCTCAAGACTTTTACTTGGCTACATATTCTTACCTTCCCTGCCTGAAATTCATCTGAAAACATTCTTTCTTACTTTAAATGGCAATGAAGCGCTCCTTCATTATTCTTCATTATTCAAGAATTCCCTTTGACCCTGGGGGAGAAATGAGTAAGATTCTGATGTTGGGAAGGTGTGCAAAAGGGAACGTGGTTCTGCCACAAGTGCGGTGCGTGAGGAGCGAACGGTGTGTACGGATGCAGGACGGTTACCAAACTTTGCCTTCCTCCTTCTCCTTCTTCCTTCCTTTCCTGCCTTGTAGACCTGTCCTTTAGGTTTGGGATGCCATAGGGGGGCAGTGGGGAAGAAGGAAAGAGGGGGCTACAGGTGAGTGGGCGAGCGGGATGCTGGGGGAGACTTGATGCAAATTTTGAAAAGTATGGGCACAGCCACTGTGGGGTATGAAGATGAGTGGCCAGAAGAGAAAAGACAAATTTAAAAAATAATTCTGTGATTTATAAATCCCCCTCAAAGACTCTAACGAAGTACCTGAGCTATTTTACAAGTCTTTTTTGATTGCTTGACCCTGTAGTTAAAAAAAAAAAAAAAAATGTTCGGTTCACTTCACTTTATCTCCTGTCTCCATGAGCATTATTTTAAAGACATGTGTCTTAATGGCTATATCCTGTACTATAATCTATTTAACCAATCCGGTAGTTTTGGAGAGTTCATTTCAATTATTTTGTTGCTCATGAATAGATCTGTAAAGAATATTTTAGTCCGTAAGTCTGATGATGTCATTTTGTTAGTCGGGGAACTTGATGGAAGCTGGCGTAACAAACAGCCTAATATCCCAGTGGCTTAGACGAAAGGTTTATTTTTGGTTCCGTTTACCGCCTAGGGTTGGAGCGGGGATGTCTCTTCTTCGCAGGTAGCTTTGAAGATACTCAGCCTCCTTCCGTCCTGCGGCCTCACCCTGCTCAGGCTTTCAGAGCCCCACACGGAGTCTTCTGCTCTGAAACACAGGCAAGAAGGAAGCTCGGAGACGGCTCGTAGTGCACCTGTGAGAAATCACCCCACCGCTCCGCCCTCGTGCAAGGAGGCTGTGAAACAACCCTCGCTTCAGGCAAAGGGGAAAGGACTTGGATATTGGCTAAGAACTAACCATACTGGCTTCTTCTCAGATCTTTAGAATGTAAAGGGTTATGTTTCTTGTATTATTTTTTTTTAAGACTTTATTTATTTGAGAGAGAGAGAGAGAGAGAAGGAGCAGGGGGAGGGGAGGAGGGAGAAGCAGGCTCCCCACTGAGCAGGGAGCCCGATGTGGGACTTGATTCCAGGACCCTGGGATCATGACTTGAACTGAAGGCAGATGCTTACCCCACTGAGCCACCCAGGCGCCCCTAAAGGGTTACATTCCTGTTATCCTTTGCCAGTACTGAGAATGATGTTTTGCTTATAGAGCCATTGAGCTTGGGTCTTTCCACATCATCCCAAAAGCTCTTCTCAGGTTCTTTTCTTTACCCTAGGTGCCCCTGGACCCCCCAGAAGCTCTGGCAGGATACAGGACACCCTCTGGGAGGAGCCCACGCCTGCTGCAGAACCACGCCTGTGTGACCCGTGTCCCCAGCTCCTTTCAGATCTCGATGCTGGCTTAATTTTCCCAGATACAGAGCAAAACTCTAGTTGACTCCCTGGGCATTTCAAGGTCCCTGATTCCAAGACTGAAGGATGAAGGAAGCTCTTGTGAAATGTCCTAAATATCAGGACTCCTGGCTGGGAGGGAGGGACGGTGGGAAGGGGGGAGGTGGTCTCAGGTGAAACGCACTGACATTTCAAACACAACTGGCTGTCCCAGCCCCAGGTTCCTGGCTTTAGTAACTCCGCAGCAGCCGAGGCCTGTGATTGAGCATCAAGACTATTAAATGCTAATTGAGTTCAAAAGCGTTTTCCTCCTGCTCTAAAACTCGTTGGCAATAAAGGGCTCCTGGCCGTGTCTGGACTTATATAGTGGGGACAATGTGGTCAGCTGCCACTGTCCACCCTTGCTGTTGTTCAGCTACTCTGTCTGGGCTGGGGGGTGGCAATGCATGAGCAGACTACTTCTTTTTAAGCAGAATGCCCATTGCTGTGGCTAAATCAATACTCTGGAGAGAGCTGTTTGCCCTCAAAACTTCTGGTGTTCACAGGACACTAATGTGTGCCCTGTCGTCCGTCTGCATTCTGTGATTTGTTTTCTCAGACGGGAGGATTTGGTAACCTTGCGGTTTGAAGTTTTCCTAGAGGGGAAATTCAGGGAATTTCCTCTGGATCAATGAAATTCTTTTCTTTCCCAAGCAGCTCCTTTCCTTGGGGGGCCCGGGAGAATGAGCCTCCGTGAAGCTCCCCCTTCCATATGTGCCTCCCGCCATTCTCTGGTTTCGTTTTTCCCTCTTGCTTTGCTCCTCTGCTCCCTCTGAACATCTGTTCCCAGGAGATGTAGCGGACTCCCCATGGAGCCAAGAGTCCGGAGCAGGACTTGATCCCAGGACCCTAGGATCATGACCTGAGCCGAAGGCAGACACTTAACAGACTGAGTCATCCAGGTGACTGTGGGGACTGTGTCCCCTATGGGGACAGGGACCATTCTGACAGAGAACAAGAAGCGTAAATCCTGCTGATGGGCTCCCGAACCCTGCCTTATGGGCTCTGTGTCATTTCCTCTAGGGTGTACAGCCTGGGGTCCATTTCTAGCGCCCTCCCCATGGGTGCTAGTGGATGGGCACTGAAAAAAACGAACCAGCTCAATGCCTACCACCTCCTGTGTGCTGATGGCATGATGTAGAACTTGCTGGCCTATAATGACATTAGATGATGTTTGTCGAGCTCCTACTGTTTGCTGCAGTTCAATCATTTAACCCTTTGGGCAACACTGTGAGTTAGCACCAATGAATATGTCCATATTACTGAAATGGAAACTGAGGTTCAGTGTGGTTAAGTAGCAAAAGTCCATGTTTTTACCTCCTACACTAATTTAAATAATAGAATATATAGTATATATATGTTATATGTGTTATATATACCATACATGTTACAAATATTATCTATTTCATGTACTATGTATTTTTTACAATCTTTGCCAAAATCTTGTAAGGTGGATGTTATTATTTTCATTTTATGAATAAGAAAGCAGAGGCTCTGACAACTTGAGAAAAGTATTTTATGTTGCCATGTCACAATTACCAGTCATTGAACAGAGATTTGAATCCTAGTAATTCTCTCTCTCTCTCTTTTTTTTTTTTTTTTTTAGAAAAAGGCTATGTTCCAAAAAATTGTTTTCGTCAAGTAGCTTAAGTAAATCTCCCTCAAGGTTATCCCCAAAGCAGAAAATAGGACACCGTGCTTTACCTGAAATTATGAAAAGGCAGGGCACCTGGGTGGCTCAGTCGTTAAGCGCCTGTCTTCTGCCTAGGTCATGATCCCTGGATCCTGGGATCAAGAATCGCATCGGGTTCCCTCCTGGGCAGGAAGTCTGCTTCTCCCTCTCCCACTCACCCTGCTTGTGCTCCTGCTTTTGCTGTTTCTCTCTCTCTCTCTATCAAAATATAAATAAATAAAATCTTAAAAAAAAATAAATTATGAAAAGGCAGAATCAAGCAGGAATAATGAAAAAGGGCCCAAGGAGATGAGTGATACCCCCACTGGCTAAATAACCCCCTGGAGAACAGACCCACGTTGTAGAAACTCCTCTGGTGAAGGATGGGTCTGGCTTAGGAAGAGAGACACATCCTGGGCTCCAGGCGCCTTTCAGAAACGAGAGCAGAGGACTTACCTGCGGGTCGTTTAAGTTAACGGGAGGCAAACAATTCTTCCTGGAGCAACGTCGTATCCTTTAAAAGAACCCAGAAGACACTGCTGTATACCTCCAGTTTAGACATAAATTTTGCCATGTTTTCGGTTTCGGTTAGGCATAGTTCGAACCAGAAGGGATGCTGGCTTTTAGAAAAGAGACGATGGCATAAATTATATAAATATAAACTTTGTTAATTAAAAAGAGACAGGCAGAGTCTGTTCATATAAACTTGGCTTTAAGAGAAAGGTTGATGAGGGAGCCATTTTACTTAAATGAAGAAGAAGTTTCAAGCAATAGTTAGCAGCTGGTAATCCCTGATTTGTGGGCTAATTTTGAAGCAAGTGAGTAAGTTGACCTCAGGGAAAGATCAGAGTGGTGTTTTATACAAATCTGGGACTAGAGGGACCTTGGAAAGTATCTGGTCCAACGATCTCATTATAAAACTGCAGGAACTGAGGCTGAGCACGAGACTCAAGGAGATAAAGCTGTGAGGCACAAAACTCTTATTATTTTTTGAAAAGCTTGCATCAAAGGCAGAAAAGGTGAAGAACATTTATGTTTCTGGTCCTAGGCTATATCTCTCTGGTACCATTTGCCTTTAAACCTTGTTTTGTCCCTATATTTAATTTTTTTTTATATTTTTTTTAGTTGTAGTCAGTAAGTTCTTGTTAAGGAAAAGAACAAAGTCAAGGACATCAGGACATCAAACATTATTTTGTTAGTTTTTTAAAACAATCTGTGCATACAGTACAAAATCAGAAAGTTATAAAAGGTAAGGATTTAGCAACTGGTCCCTCTCTTGTTCCTGGCTCTGGCCCGGCAGCTCTCCATCCTCGAGGGGCTCACTGCGCGCAGGTCCCTCTGTGCCTTTCAGAGTCTCCTACCCGTGGACAAGCGCGTGTGTAGATACACACTTTCTTTCTCCTTCTGGTTTACACCAGTGACAGCACACTCTTCACGGCCTCCATCATCCTGCTTTTGTCATTTAGCAACGGCGGCGCTGAGGGCAGGTTGCCCCTAAATATGCCAGAGCAGAATATTGATTATTTTGAATTAAAGTTACTTGAGACACAGGCAGTGCAAGGAGGGCATTCTGACCCTCCTGTCTGCCCTGTGAAAGCAGGAAATAAATCTTCCACGTGAAGGGTACCCTCCCTGCGAGAGAGACATTCTTACCACCGGAGACTGAGAATTCGGGGCTGAGAAGGAAGGCTATTATAATCAAATCGTGCTTTTTTCGTTTGTTTGTTTGTTTGTTTTACTAATTAGTACCCTAACCTAATTTACTTTGTCTTGTCAGTTCTTCACAAATGTATTGTTTATTTTTTTCTTTTTTAAAAAAGATTTTATTTATTTATTTGAGAGAGAGCATGAGCAGGGGGGACAGAGGGAGAGAGAGATTCCCGGTTGAGTGGGGAGCCCTGAGTGTGGGCTCCATCCCAGGACCCTGAGATCATGACCTGAGACAAAATCAAGAGTCCGAAGCTCAAAGGACAAGGCCACCCAAGTGCCGCACCCATGTATTGTTTCTTTGTTGGAAAGGTGTATAAGCAGCCTGCTGATGTCACTTTCGGGTGCTAGTCTGTGAGACTGTTATGCGTATGAATGAAATTAAATTTTTTCCCTTCCATACACGCGTCTTGTGTCAGTTTAATTAGACCAGCCAAAAGAATCTAGATGTTTAGGGGAAAATTTTCCCCCTCCCCAACAGCAACATACCTTGGGGAATGCTAACATGTCAGATTCTATCCAGTGCTTCTTTCTTTTTAAATGCCTACAACAGTCTTTTATTGTGTGGAAGTACTGGGATTTTTTTTTTTTTTTTAACGCATTTGAAGGTTGTGTCCTGTCTGAGCTTTCAAACAATGCTGTGATAAATATCTTTCTACATACATCATTTTACACATGTAGGAATAAATCCGTAGTATGAATTCCTAGCAGTAAAATTATGGGGGCAAAGGGATGTGTCCTACATTTTGCTGATTTTCTCAATTTTCTATACCACTGGAAGAGAATGTGGTACCTGTTTCTCCATCCCATGGCCAACACACAAATTTATCAAGCTTTTTAAAAAATTTTTTTTGTTTAAGACTATGTAAAATTATGGTAGGTGCAAAATATCTATACTTTTCGTTTGCATTCAGAGTCAGGCTGAACAACCTTACGTTTAAGTCTTTACAGAAATAATTTTTGTTTCTTTGTTTTGCTCATTTTCCTACTGATAACTGGCCTTTTACTAGTTCATAAGAAATTTCTCTATATTAAGAAAATTAGGGGTGTGTGGGTGGCTCAGTGGGTTAAGCCTCTGCCTTCGGCTCATGGCATGATCTAGGGGTCCTGGGATCGAGCCCATGTCAGGCTCTCTCCTCAGCAGGCTCTCTCTCTGCCTGCTTGTGATCTCTCTCTCTCTCTCTGTCACACCCTCACTAGCCACGCAGAAGCTTTCTCTATTGTGAGCAAATGTATGGATCTTTCTCTTTGGATTTTGTGTGTTATGGATTTTGTGTCCTATGTACTAAGACTTTTTCCACTTTTTCCACAAAAAACTGTAATACAAAAACCTCCTCATCGTATACTTCAAATACTTTTTAGTATTCCTATTAATATATTTAAATTTTTGACCCAACTGAACTTTATTTTATGGAAAATATGCATTAAGGAATATACTTGTATTTTTTCAGATGCTAACACAGCTGTCTCAGTACCGTTTCTATAAAGTTTCTATAAATCCATGTTTAGTGCACTGATTGGAAATGCTACTTTATTAACGTGAATTCAAATCTGCTTCTGGCCTTTCTATTTGGAGCCACTAATTGGTCTGTTTAGTCAAGAAAGAGCACAACATTCTAACTCTTATAGCTCACAATATATTTTAATAGTTGGTGAGGTTCTACTTTTTAAAAACATGGCTCATTCTCTTTGCTTATTTATTTTTAATTATGAAGAATAAAACCCATTTGCCTGTTTGCCCCTTTCCTTCCAAAAGTATTCATTATTTTATGAGTAATTTAGAGGCAATTGACATCTTAACGATGCTGAGTATTTCTGCTTGAGAACATGGTATGTCTTTTATTCATTAAATTTTTCCTTTATGTCCCTCACTGCACTTTAAAGTTTTAATCACGTAGATGTTCCTATTTTTTTTATGTATCTTCCAAGTATTTTAGCTTTACTCTTACTGCTACTTAATTATCTCTTCCAACTAATATTTATTTTTATTTCTACAAAAATTATTTTGTTTGGTATGTTAATTATATAGTCAGACATATTTATCAATATTTTTATTTGTATTATTTTTAAGTTTATTCTCTTACGTTCTCTAAGTATACAATTATGTCATAAACACATAATACTAGTTGTATTTCCTTTCCTTCAAAATTTGTATCGCTTCTTTCTTTTATAATTGTATAGGTTAGTGCCTGCAGATCTAGGTTAAATAAAAATGATGATAATATATTTCATTATTTCATTTTTTACTTTAATGGGAATGCTCGTGCTATTTCTACAGGAAACCTCACACTAGCCTTTTCAGTGTTTTTTATATACCAATACATGCAAACAGGTACATAAGACTTTCATAGTTTTAATGAAGTACCCATGTATTTCAATTTTATAAAAATTATCAGTAATTGATTTCAATTTCATCAAATTCTTTTTTGAAATCTATGGCACTTTTTATAGGATCCTTTCTCAAGCATCTGATTCATTCAACATGTAAGCACCTACCGTGTCCCAGGAAATATTGTAATTACAGGGAATACAGTCACAAACAGAAAAGACAGGTATCTACCTGCATATAATCCAGTGGTAGTCAATTCTCCTTTGAGATGGTAAGATGGTAAATTACATTGATTAATGTAATTGAAGCTGATTAGCTTCCTAGTATTCAATCATTCTTTGATTTCTACGGTAAGCTTCATGGAGTCATGGAGCATTATTTTTTTAATGAACTACTTGATACTGTTTGTCTTGTATTCTACTTAAGACTTATGTTTTGCCACAGAGGTAAAATTAGCCTATATTATCTGTATGTGCTCTCTTTTTCAGGTTTTGGTATCAGTATTACCTTTTTTTGAAATAGAAAGATTTAGATGATTTCCTTCGATTTAATATGATTTGAGTCAGTTTTAATAATGTCAGATTTATCTTTTTCTTAAGTTTGTGGTAGTACCCCTGTGTAAAACAACCTGTTGTCTCTTGGAGGTGTAGTTCTTTGACAATTTTCTCTCTTTCTTTTATGGTAACTGGTCTATTTTGATTTACTATGTCATTTATGTTACATTTTAGTCTCATACACTTTCCATTGTGTCTGGGTTTTCAAATTTATTTGCATAAAGATGAATAAAATGTCCTCTTTCTATAGCTTCTTCTGTATTTGAGGTTATTTTTTCCTTATCATTTCATATTTTGAGTCATTCTACTTTCCTCTTTTGCTTGATTGGGTGAGTTAGCAGGTTATTAATTTCATTGTTTGCTTTTGTCAAGGAACCGTTTAATTATGTATTTATCCTCCCATGTTTAGTTTCCTGATTTATTAATTTCTGGTTTTATTTTAATTAATCATTGTCTCTGTTTATTTTAGGTATATTTTGTTTTTTATTTCTGACTTGCTTATAGTATGTTTAATTTTATCAGTTTCTTTTCATTATTAATGTAAGCACTTAGGACATTTCATTTATTAATGCATTCTTAAGGAATTTTCTTCAAAACACTATTTTAGCTGTTTTCAATAGTTCCTATTACATAATGTTTTCATAGCTAAGGACTGTAAATGCCAAACTGATATTTGTCTCCATAATGCCAGAGTTGGTATCATAATTTTGAAGACTTTTGATTAAAAGGAATAAAGATTAAGACTTAATTTTAAGATTTAAGATTAAGAAATAGTTTTCCACTCCAATATTTGGACAATAAAATCAGATCACATTAAAATAAGAATGGTAATTGTTAACAGTCCAAACTGTCTTTATTATTTTATTTCCTTAATACAAATACTGTATTTTGAATTAATGTTCATATTTAAAAGGATTAACACATTTTTTTATATTAAATTACTAGAAAAAAAGGAAATTGGTCTTATCTTTGGTCTCCCCAAGTCCTTTTAAGTAATCATTTTAAGAGGACCTGATACATAATAGTCTTATTCATAAGGAAGAAACTGTAATTTACTTTGTATCAGTGTATTTCAGTCAAGGAGAACTTACCTAAAAGGTAGTAAATAGCCCAGGAAATTCCTATGCGTACATTAACAAGAAGTAATGCATTGTTTTCATGTGACATTATTCCGACTCAAAATGCATTTATTGAGACGATTTCAAATCCAGCACTATGCTGATGAATTCAGATACATTAGCTCATGTAATAATCCTCCTAACTCTATTTTAAGACAAGCATTAATATGCCTTTTAATGTTATGGAAACTAAACCTCGGAGAAGTTTGCTTGCTCTGGGTAGGAAAAGACATAGCTGGGAATTAACAACGGATCCTCTGATTCCTCATTCGGCTCTTTCCAAATTAAAAAGAATGCACCAGGGGCGCCTGGGTGGCTCAGTGGTTTGAGCTGCTGCCTTGGGCTCGGGTCATGGTCTCGGGGTCCTGGGATCGAATCCCGCATTGGGCTTTCTGCTCGGCGGGAAGCCTGCTTCCCTCTCACTCTTTCTGCCTGCCTCTCTGCCTACTTGTGATCTCTGTCAAATAAATAAATAAAATCTTTAAAAAAAAAAAAGAATGCAGCAAATATCGGTTAAGTAGCATACCTTTTTTCCCCAGTATGCTCTGAAAATGGCAATTATGTCAGGTCGAGAGCTGTTTTATTCCTTCTATAAGCATACATTGAGCACTTACTTTCTACAAGGCCCTCCTTGCACAGAGATCTCCCAGTGGATGAGCTTCTCTGCTACCCAGAAGGTTTGCTTATAAAAGGAACAGGCTGTAGGGCTTGGGAGAGCTGAGGTCATCAGGAATCAGAGGAGGAGATTATTCAAAAAGAGTGCAGACCTGGGATTCTGAGGCTATGTCCTAAAGGTGGAAGAAGGTTGGAGGCCATGGAAGGGAGGAATAGAGCAGGCAGGAGGAAAGCTTACAGATAGCGTAGGATATTATTTATTGTGATACACAAAGAGTGGGGGGTTTATTCTATTATTTTTTTTAAAGGTTCTAATATTGAAAATTAGCCAATTTAATAATGACAACAGCAGGAAGAAAAAAAGAGGCTAAAGAAAAGGAAAGGGAGGGGTGCCTGGGTGGCTCAGTCCTTAAGCATCTGCCTTTGGCTCAGGCTCAGGTCATGATCCCAGATAGGGGTTGGGGGAAGTGATTAAAGCTAAATGAGGTTGTAAGGCATGGCTTTGATCTGATAGGATTAGTGTTCTTATAAGAAGAGATTCCAGCAAACTCTCTTTTTACTTTGTGAAGACACAGTGAGAAGATGGCCATCTCCACGTCAGGAAGAAAGCTCTCACCATAACTCAACCCTGCCAGAGCTTGACCTGGGACTCCAGTCTCTGCAACTGTGAAAAAATAAATTTCTGATTTTTAAGTCACTCAGTCTATGGTATTTTGTTATGGCAGCCCAAGATGACTAATACAAACATATTGTATTTTAGAATAGTTCCAAACACTAGCCTCTCTTCATTAGCATCAGTGAACTTGACAGTGATCAGATATAAATAAAGTGTTAGCAATGAGGTGAGGGGACTTCCAGACCAACTGAAGAAAGTTTTATTCATCACATACACCCAACCCTCCAGAGTTAATCTTAGGCCATGTTAGGGAGCCGTCAGAACTTGATGAGAATGTTTGACAAAATAAGTTGGAAAAGGTGAGGGTAGTTTTGTGTAGAGTTGCTTATGTGTAGAGAAACTCACAAAGATGTGATGTTTAGGGGGCATTCCTAATCTTTAAATGTGAAGTCAAGAAAGGAAATCATTCCCTCCTACAAACATATTATTTGTTACTCCAGAAGATGAAGTCATGGTAAATGGGCCAAAGGTTTAAGCCAGTGATACAATTCATTCATCCACTCATCCATCCTTCAATAAATGCCTTGTGGAGCCCTAGTGTGTTTCAGGCCCTGTGCTCTGGTCAGGTCAGGAAACTGCTCATGGATTCTCCAACCCCCAGTATTATTGCATATTGAACAGCAAATATTGTTTCCATTGATCTTGGTTTTCAAATGTTCTGTTGGTTAGGCCTCTCTGATAAATATTTGTTTATGAACCCCACTCCCCCAACCTGGGTCCCCAACTTCTTAAGATCTTCAGGATCAGAGTGAGGAGTCCAGCAGAATTTTCCCAGCCTAGTTTTGGAGAAGCTTTACATTTACTTCATTACCTGAAGAAAGAGGTTTCTAACAAGCCAAAATGGAGAATCCCAGCTGAGCCTTTCTGGATAACTGACTATAGCTTCGTTCAGACTTCCGCTTACGAATACGCAACATTGCACCGTGCCTATTACAAGGACGGAAGGAATGTATTTCCTTACAGAAATGCTGCCCTCAGTGGAACCAGGAGGGAAGAACTATGAAAGGAACACCAGTTCATAGAAGCTGTAGATCACAGAAGCCCAGCAGTGCCTTGAAAGTTGGGGAAAAAAAAAATTAAAGGCCACTCCTACTCATGGCAGCAACATTGCTATAAATATATTGGCACATGTATTCTTTTCTAGCCCTTCAATGTCTTGAGCGATAGGGACTGTTTTAAGGAGCTTGTGTCGATTTCAAAGCTTTCCTCTGGAAGCTTAAGACCTTCTTAACAGTTCTTTAATAGCTAAAAAGCAGAGTTGGATTCCACAATGCCATCGCTCAGACATTTTGTAAAACCAATGCTAAGAAGATTTAAGCTGAGAAGTTGGCGCCATCATTCTTTCCTTCCTCATCTGTGACCCTGCAGGGTCCTCCAGCCCCCTCAGACATCCGTGCTGCGTGCTGAGAAATGGGGCTGGTTGTTGTGAATCTGCTGATTACAGAACCAGTTGCTGAGGCTCCCTGGGAACAGCCCTCCCAGCCCAACTCCTGAGAAAAATCAGTAACATGCTCGATATGGCTTATGTCAGTCTGCCCTCGCAGACACCTTTTAGCCAAAAATCTTTGAAAAATCAAACATTTGCTCTTCTTTTTTTTCCCTCTAGGCAATCTAGGCAAAGGGGGGCATTTTATTTATTCCATTTGGTTAGATTTTCGTATCTTCTTTTCTCTGAATGGCTCAATGATCAGTAGAGCCTGACTTATAAGAGGAAGAAGACAATTTTAGGAACATTTTTCATGAAGTCTAAGACGGAAAATTCAAAAGGAAAGCAGGAATCATAAGGAAGGGAAAGGAGAGGGAAAGGCATGAGGGGATCAGAAATACACTGGAGTTTAGAGATAAGAGGAAAACTGGATGGAACCTGGGGCCCAAGAGTGTCTCCTCATAGTTAGCCCATCAGTCTTGCACCATGGGACAAAAGCCAGGCCCTCTGCCATGGTCTGTGGGAATCAGAAGTACTTGGTCATTTCCTACTCTTCATACAAGTGAAGAGACCTTGTTTCAAATTGGCCTTAATTGTCTTATGATCCCAAAATAGAGTCAAAGAAAAAAGTGTTTGGTTCCCTTAATAAACTAGGTGGTAAAACAGAAGCATTTTTCATTGAGGCAGAAGGAGATTTATTTTGGTGGGGGGGTGGTGACTAAGGGAAACCCAAGGGGATCTTACAGGCTTCCTTTTAAGAGCAGCCAGAGCCTTTCAGGACAGAGGATAAAAGGCTCAGAGCTCTACCAGTGAACTGATGAGGGTCTTGGTGGGGAGAAACCAAGGGAAGCTGGTGTTCTGGAAGTTGTTACAGAGGAAACCAGCACCTGTCTTCTGGAGAGGAGCCCAGAAAGGGAAATTGAAAGAGCCAAGCAGACAGGAGTCTGAGGGAAGGAGGGATGTGCCTGGCTCTCGAAGTCTGGCTGTGGCATCTTTAGGAGATGGTGGAGTGGGAGGAGCAGACAGGGGACAATCAGGAGGCCAGGAGGACTGTGAAGGGACGGGGTCACATGAGGATGAGGGTGGAAGAGCTTAGACAGGTGGGATGCAGCCAGGTGTCATCCATCTTCAGAAACCAGAGAGAGGGGGTCAGGAACTTCAGGCCTGTGTTGCTCAAGCCCCAGGCTTCTCACAGGTATGAAGCATCTTCCTGGAAACTCAGTGTAACAAATAATTAGGACAAATCCCTCTTTTTCTTCTCCTTTTCATCCTCCTACTCCTTCTCCTTTTCCTCCTCCTCTTCCTTCTTCTTCTTTTTTTCTTTTTTCTTTTTTTAAGATTTTATAGTATTTATTTGAGAGAGAGAGAGAGTTCAAGAGAACATGAGCAGGGGAGAGGGGCAGAGGGAGAGGGAGAAGCAGGCTCCCCACCGAGCAAGGAGCCCAATGTGGGGCTCCATCCCAGGCCCCTGGGATCATGACCTGAGCTGAAGGCAGATGCTTAACCCACTGAGCCACCCAGGCGCCCCTGGGGCAAATCATTCTTTAATCCATGCACTAAAACTAACGTGGATCTAATTTGGAGTGGAACACAAAATTGGCACTACTTTAATAATAAAATATGCATACTTAAAAAAAAAATTGGCTTGTAGCAGATCACCCAGATGACGCCTTTCTATCCTGGGTACTCTCTTCCACTTGCTGTACATGGAAGGAGCAGTTTGAGAATTTCCTTAGGCAAGAGGAAACGAAACGTCATTGCCCAAAGCTGTGCCCTGGGCCTAGAGCATATTTTCTGCCCCTCTGAGCATCTTCTGGTCCCACTCCAAGAGCTGATCTGACATCCTGGACCAGTGGAGCAAAGTGGTTCTGCAACACATTCACAGCGGCCCATGCCAAGACCTCACTGCTTAATATCAAGTGGCAAGACATTTCTGTAATATTTTGTAGGTTGGTTTGCCACCATTCTCCCAACAGCCTTCTAAATAATTATTCTTACTTTGATTTATAAAAGGGAAAATGACACGTGGCAGGAATTGTGAACATGTCCAAGGGATCTCTGAAGAAGACTTCTATGTTCAGACATGGGTTCTTGCAGTTAACATGAACATGTGTGGACCTGAATTCTAGAAAGGGCCTTCATGCCACATGTGATCAACCTGCCTCAGGAAGGCATGCTGACCTTCTTAATTCAGTTCTCCAACTTCTGTCAAGTGGTGCACTGCTGGACAATATTTAATGACAGCTTTTAGCTCCATATTTCTTAAGAAGAATTTAACGGAAGCAAAACAGAATTCAGGTGGTCAATTTAATCTTGCAAATCTCTGGCTGTCTCTGTTTTTCTCTCTCTTTCCTGCAGGTTATTTACAACTCTGGCTCACTAATAGATACAATCATGCCTTGAACCGTCAGAATCACCTGCTTTTATTTAGCAGGGTGTTTTAAATAATAAAAGATTCCTTATGGTCTTCGAGCCTCATGAAGCCCTGTCTATTTTAATACCAACTTTCTGAAGACTCATTAGTAATTAATGAAATCATTAAGAAGGGTTCATGGTGACTGACACGTTCCTGGCAACCACAATCCCCTCTCGTACTTAGTGGAAATGTCACTGGCTCCACAGGTTTGATTTGGGGGGTGGAGTGGGCGGGTGGAGGGAGAGGGAATTAGATTATATAAAGTTTCACAACAGCCATCAGCAGGAAGGGAAAGCTGTGAGCATGTTTCTCCAAGTTTCTCTACTTAGGGAGCTGTGCTAGGAGAAGTTTTCTGAAAAACCTTCCTTTCATCCAACGCTGGCTTGAAGAAATCCTGCTAATATCATGTTTTCACCAAAACGGTGTTGTGTGGCTCAACTTGATTAGCAAAGATGTAGTGTTGAATGTCACCCTCTTTTTTTTCCCCCCTCATGTTTCCACACTTTTCCTTCTTTCTTGGCATTGCCTACATTTATTCTCCTCGTCTCCCTTTGAGGAACAGGATTCGGCGTAAATGATAACTGGGGGGGCGCCTGGGTGGCTCAGTGGGTTAAAGCCTCTGCCTTCGGCTCAGGTCGTGATCTCGGGGTCCTGGGATCGAGCCCCGCATCGGGCTCTCTGCTTAGCGGGAAGCCTGCTTACCCCCCTCTCTGTGCCTGCCTCTCTGCCTACTTGTGATCTCTGTCTGTCAAATAAATTAAAAAAATATATTAAAAAAAATAAATAAATGATAACTGGGAAAATGGTAATAAACAGAAGCATCAACGCAGGGCTTCCCCAGCTTCCAACGGAAGGTCAGGGTGATTTGTTCTAGCAAGTGGTTAACCTGCAAGAAAGATGCTGGTTCCTGGCGCTGCTGTTTCGTTTGCGTTTTAATAAAGAAACCCACACTCTGGCCTGAATGTCTCAAAGTGGAACACAAACCCCCCAGAGCCTCATGGACCGCTAATGCGCTGAAACTGTCATGTCAAAACAGGCGACTCTGCCGGGGCCCTGGCCGCTCAAATGGAATTCGGTACATTTCATACCCCAGTGCATTTAAATTGTATGAAGCTGATATTTAATACAAATGCAAGTGCCAGTGGAATCTGCATATTTAATATGCGTTCTCGAACTCTCAGAATTAAGCGGTTGATCTATGGGACACAAAGGGATCATCCTTCTCTCAAAGAGAATATTTTATGACCAGGCAGTTTAAAAGGCACTGACATAAACAACTGTTTGCAGCTCTCTCTCTCTCATCTTCAGAAGGCAAATAGTACATGTAAGGACAAGCTGTTTTAGACAAAGCATTTTAGAAAATCACTTGAAATATTTTCCTTTTCCTTTAAGGACAACTGAACTTTTGAGAGATGCTCAAGAGAGTTCTTATAATAGAGTTTATTTCTCGTATTCACTTATTTATTTATTTATTTATTTTTACAGGGAACAGAGGGATAGTGTGAGGGAACAAAGCCTAAGCCTGCTTTCTCTTGGATGTGGAAATCTTACTGCTTAAACCATAAAGGTGTTATTTATGGTTTTTACACCATGACCGAACATGCCAGATTTTCTGGGGCAGTGTCAGTTTTAAATGAATAGCTAAGTTTAATTTCATCACTGCCTCTTTGTAAGAATTTCACCTAGACGAGTCAATAAAATAGAAAACAAATATTTTGCCACATCCCCTGTCCTAGTTTTTTATTCTTAATAGACAGTTACTCTCCTTTGAGCTCTACTGATATTTGGAAAGCTATTATGGAAATGACTTAATTTTGGGTGGCATAGGTCTCACAAATAAAATGTGCATCCCACATCTCATTTCCTTCTGATGCTTGAGGGAGAAGGAAGGCATTGATGAAGAGCTGCCTCATTTTCTAGAGAGAACAGAGGCCCTGAGCGCTGGGAGGGACTTCCTAGCTGCAGTTGTCACAAGTCAGTCCAGAATTTTTGCCTGCTGGACTCCAGGCTGGGCCTCTACCTCCCCTGCCCCCGCTGGATGAGGGCTCACAGTGCCATGATTACTCCACGAGGCATAGGGCCATGCACACTTTTTGTTTTGAATTGGGTTTTATTAGTCATCCCACTCACTGGGTGTTAGGTGGTGACTGTGTTGTTATGAAGATACACATGATGCTGTCTCTGTCCTTGTGGGGCTGGTAATATATTTAGGAAGCCAGGCATGTGCGCACGAAGCAGAAGCTCACTGCACAAGGTAGGGGGGGGCGCGGGGGGGCTCAAGCCAATTGGTTCCGAGGATGCAGATGGTGATAAGGGTCACTGTGCTTGCAGACGGTGGGGGGAGGAACTGAAACTACAGCCTAGGCTCAGAGATGTACAGATCCTAGAATGGTGAAGGCTTCGTTTCTAACTCATCTGAAACTTGACACTCTAAGAGCTTTCTTGAAGAGATCCCTTTTAAATTCCTTTTTTCTTCTTAAAAATATTCATCTACCAAATAATGTCCTTTGCCTATGGTGAAAAAATACATTAAAGGAAATATAGGCCAAAACTTGAGGTTTATGAATTTTTGTTGAAGAAGAGAAAGCGTTTAGGCTGTCCCCACCCCTTGAGTTCGTTCTCCTCCCTCCCCTTGCTTTGGCTGATGTCGTAAATCTAAACCATTAGTTGAAGCCAGCTCAGAATAAGCAAAGGTGAGGGTTCAACAGAATGGTGAGTTCTGGAATGCCTGTCTCTCTGGACCTCCCAGCAAGACCAGTGAGGAATTCCAGACTCGCACTGACTTGGAGAACAGCTCTTCTGAGACTCTGAATCGGCTGCAAAGGGAAATTGTCTTCCTTTGGGGAAGGATTGTCTTCCTTCCTTTCCCGTGAGGGAAGGAACTGATGGACAAAGTCCAGTGAAGGCGCTTAATATGTTCCCCCAAATAATCTAAAATGACCTTCACATGCCCTCCAGGGTGGCCCCGGGAAAAACATCACTACATTCCTTCAGCTCTTACCTTGCTCTGCTTTCCAGAGCCCGACACAGGCAGAAACCCCACTGTTCTATTTCTCTCTGCCCTCAGGAACATTCACCAGTTGGGGGAAAAAATAAGGCCAGAAAATTGTTGCTATGGGCTCTGTTTTGTGGAAGTTAAAATGCTGGAGCAAGAATCTGATTGCTTGATAGCTCCCTCTCTCCCTCTCTCCCTCTCTCTCTCACCCCCCACCCCTTCTCGAGAGCTCTCCTTCTCCCCCTCCCCTCCGCCCCCACTTTTTCTACTCTCCCCTCCTCCCTCCACTGGACTCCCAGTCCTGCCCCCAGCCCGGGCCCCGAGGAGAGCCTTACAGGTTGTCAATGAAACATGGAATTATTTCCTTTGATGGCTTAGATAATAGTAGGAGCCAAAGCAATGAGTGAGGTCTGCTGAAACCAATGCAGTCCTGCCCGGGACTCGAGAGCCAATCGCAGGAGCAGAGGGCGGGGCGTCGGCGCCAGCAGATAATTGCTAAGTGCATCGCTAGCACAGTTGGGCCGAGCTGCCGAAAGGTCTGGTCGCAGAGGCAGGGACGCGTAATCGTCAGCGTGCTCCATCCCGACAGCATCCTTCCGCGGCTCGGCAGGGCAGCGAGCCTCTGGACACCCGCCCCTCCGCTCCGCGGAAAAGGTACTCCTGCCTGCGTCCCGGGGGGTGCTGCTCCCCCGGCGGGGCCATTCTCAGCGGCTGGCAGGGTAGCAGATGTAGAGGGATTGCAGAAAGAAAAGTTTAGGGGAGAGAACGCGACAAAGGTGGGAATTCACCGTCTTTTGTTGGGATGAAAACAAGCTGACAATTTAGAAAACTTCTGCGCTGTCTCAACTGGCTTTGTTTACTCCTCTCTCAATTCGCTGCACTCAGGTCTGTGGAAATAGGTCTAGGCTGGGGCTCGGGTGACTGCACGGTTGGGGTGTAAATTCGGGTTTGTTGGGTGAAGGCAGTTGGACCCCTGGATGTGCTGCTTCCTGGCAAACCCAGCAGTGGGAGGCTGATGTTGAGAAATAGTTGGTTGGTGGGGTTTTCTGCCAGAGGGTCTGCCCCCTTTCCATTACCTTGACCTGCCTTCCCCCAACTATGTGACCTTCAACTTGAGTCCTTCCCCAAACTTCTGTTTCCTTCCTCCCTCCGATCCTTTTGCCCACTCTGTCTCCGTTCTTTTATTTTTTTTTTCTTGGTGGGAAAAGAAATTTCCCGGGGTGTGGGCGGCTGTCCTGTTTGACCTGATGGGCATTTATGTGCCACCCAACTTGGTGAGAAACCGACGGAACAGTTCTCAGAGGAAAAGAAATTACTTAATTGATTAGCTCCTGAAAACTGGAAGACTGTCCGGGCTTGGTGTGTCCTGAAATAAAGGGGACGGAGCTAAATGGTATCCCCTGTGAAGGTTACACCCTTACCAGAGAAGAGCTGTCCAGGGCAGAACACACCAGTGACTGTAAGAGGCTGCCTCTGTTTAAGTGTGCAGGTACATCTGTGCCCCGGAGGGTGCAGGAACCTCCATCCACACCATTTCTGATCATTGCTCTTCAAGCAAAAAGCTTGCCACGGTCAGCAGCTGGTTCAGCCTCGAAACACCCTTATGCATTCTAAATTGCAGGACCACAAGGGCCTTACTTGCTCTGAGACCCACTTTTGGGTCTGGGGAAAACTCCTTTCTTGGAGCTTCTGCATATGGGAGGTGTTAGCTAGGCGTCCTAGGAAGCGAAGTCCCCATGGAGAGAAAGGTGATGTGCTTGGTCTTGAACTTCCTGCCAGCTTTGGCGCAGGCAGCTCCTACTTGAATGCCCTACAGCCCTTCACCAGGTGTGCTTCTAAACCTGCTTGAACACTCTGGAGCTGTCAGTCCAGGACCCATCTTACAAGCCCCCCGGGGCTTTGAGGGAAGTCAGGTGAATTGCCTCACCCTGATTTCTATCCTAGTCCTGAAGCTGGGGAGTTCAAGTCCCAGTCCTGGCAAGAAGTGAATATTCTGGGAGAGACATCCTTCTGCAACCCCTTGTCCCTATGACACCCTTCCTGCTGAAATGCGGATGACAGGCACCCTTCTCTAGTTCCACAAATCACTTTCAGCTTTTAATTCTTTTCTTTAACGGCCACAACAGGTCCTGCACCTCCTTTAGAAAGCTATTTCAGGGGGGAGTCCTTATTGTCGAAGATCTACTCACAATGATTAAAAAAAACAGCTGCCTCACCTTTTTTTTTGGTCAAGATACAGTCAGCTTTCTCTTCCACACATGTTGTCTGACAGTAAACAGAACAAACTTGCAGCCCTGAAAATTATGCCTTTTTGTTTGGGAGCCTGGAGTGGACGTGGAGCTTTTGTCTGCTGTTGGGGTGAATTTGGCCACACACCTTCTCCCCTGTGGTCTGTCTAGGGCATGGGACCCCCAGAGAGCTCAGGAGAGGTGGCACCCAGCAGGTGGGGGGGGGATGTAGGGGGGGCAGTTTGGTTTTCTAGAAGGCAGTAACAAAACTAGAAAATGCTTTTGAGTTTCAGAGGTGCCTCAAACCAAAAAACTGGTAGCGAAAATTGAGGGTCCTTTCAATTGATGCTGATCTGCTAGATTTCTATCATGATAGAGGACATTCAAAGTAAGGCTTTTAAACCAGCTCCTGAATGGTGACTCATGCCCGGGAGAGGAAAAAGGCAGGGTTGGGGGAGGGAGCAGAGGGAGCGTTGGGAAGTGCAAGTGGGACACACGAGGAACCCTTGCCTCGGCTTCTCCCTCCTCCTCATTCCTCTTCCTTGTAGTCCCTCATTTGGAACAAAGATCGTTAAAATAACAACTCTAGACTAAAAAAAGCATAATGGGAGCTGAAGAATAATTGATGAAATGCAAAACACCACCCGTGCAACTTCACCTTGGATGGGGCATGCGATCCAGGATCCAGCCCCGCCGCTGGGATCCACTTTGGAGAATTCAGTCTCTGGTGTTAGGCTGATTGGTTCCTTGTGAAGCATGGTGCCTGTTTGTGTGTGAAGGGACTGATGGGTGCTCGGAAAATTAAATTTGTTATTCGTCATTTCACGGAACATGGTAGCTTTCGCCAGAACCCTGGCAAGCACCAGCCATCGATCTAGCATTTTCTCCTCTCCCCAGTTGGGCAACTAGGCTTTCTCTCTTTTAACTGCTGTGCTGAATGGGGATTGCCTGTCTCTGCTTTCACAAGCCCTGGGTGACTTACCTGGGAAGTAAAAGTCCCTCCCTTACTTTTCTGTTCTTTTTCTTGTCATCTCTTCCCATCATAAACACTTCAGTAAATAATCTCTTCACCAACCTACTTTGATCTCATCATTTTGTGCCAATTTTGCTGTTAAAGAAAACTGTCCCCTGAAAATAGGGTTCAAAACATATGGACATTTTTATCCGAGAAGAGCCTTTTAGTCCTTCTATTTTAAAATTTAATGTTGTGGTTTTTGGGGAAATCAAATAAGCACGTTTATTGTGTTAGGTGTTTTTGTGAGTCCTGTTGAGATGTCTTCTTTTTTTCTCTTGAGTGAATGCTTGAACTCCCCAGTTGTTCTGGGGGTGTGTGTCTGGAGGTTTGAAATAGTCTGGAATATCCCCCTCACACCTGAAAGGTGAAGAGATTGGAGAATGGTGTTTCTTTTTTCATCACAGGGTGAAAGCTGTTTTGAAATCTAGGCTCTGAAATGTCCTCACCACACAGGGTTATTTTCCCCCTTCACTCTTGGGAAAATTTCGCAGCTCAAATTATTAATAAATACTTCACCGGACTCACTTTGTCTTACACACACATGCCCCCTTCCTCCCTCCCCACTTGGGTCTATTGCACACTGAACGATCTTACTTAATCTGATATATACTTCTCCTTCTTCCTTCCTTTCTGATTCTTCCTTCCTGTCACTTAAGGGCAGCCTAGAGGTTGAGATTTAATTTTCGACACCCTGCTTACCTCACTTCTAGAATGGTTAGCCAAGGGGAGTCAAGAATTCTGGGATGCCTATGGAGTTGCCCTGCAGGAGCTGTGAGGCAATGCCTCACCACGTTCTGTTCCATGCAGACCTCCCCAGAGCGCCTGGGGGGGGCACCCCTCACGAGAGTGCCAGGGGGGAGGGTTCTGAACACAGGCCTGTTAGATGCCCAGGGACCCTACGAGCAGGACCCCTGCTGCTCAGCTGTCCTGACACCCACTCGTAGGACTGACCTTGGACATATTAGCCAGCCGTGAAATGCACCTGTCATTCTCCCAGTCCCTTTCTTCTTTGTTCCCTTCTGACCCCTAAACCTCTTTCTCCAGAGCTAGAAAGGATCAAATCTCCTTATTCTTACTAAGGTGTAAATAGTGAAGAGTGTTGCCACTGACAGAAGTGTTTGAGTTCTTAATGGAAGTCAAAGCTGTTCACAGTGGAGTCGCAGACATCTGCCTCGGGGTTCAGAAAGTGGCGTTTGGGCGGGGAGTGTCTGGGCAGTTGTGGACCTTTGTTTTTCAGTGAAGGCTGGTCCTGCTCTCGCCCGGTCAAGGACATGCTGCAGCCACTCGGGGGTTGCGCTGGGAATATTGGGCATCTAGCACTCGGAACCAGATCCCTCAGCCGTGACCTTGGGCACTGCACCTATTTTGCCTGTTCTGACCTCAAGTTTCTTCATATATAGAGCTAGGGGCTCGGACGTTCTCACGGATCCCCTTTCTGTGCTGTTGCTCTCTCTGGATGTTGCTGCTAGAATCCTAGATCCAGCTGGGGATGGTGGAGCTTCTGAGGGACCTGGAGCTTGCGGCGTGGGCTCTAATGCGGGCCACAGCGCCCGGGGATGCTGTCAGAGCTGGGATCTGTGAGGGCAGGTCAGAGGGATGGTGGCTGCTCCGCCACAGGAAGAACAGGCTGAGGGGTGATGTAATAACTGATTTTGGTTTAGGAGGGGATGCCGGATGGAGGATGGCGACCAGCTGTTCTCCATCTCCAGTAGGATTGAACGGAGAAAATAGACAGAAATTGCAGCAGATGGACTTAGATTAGGTATGAGGAAGAATTTTCCGTCAGCAAGAGTTGTTAAAAAGGGAAGGTTGTGGAGCCTCCGTGATGATCTTTAGGAAATGGATAAGCAGAAGATTCAGCTGGAGGAGGAGGCGGAGCGCTGTGAGGAGACTGTAGGAGGGGCTGTCTGGTCCCGGGATCCTGGCCCTTGCTGGAGGAGGAAGGGGGTGGGCAGTGGCAGAGGCCCTTTGTGGTTTCTCAGGAACCTCACCTTTGCTCTGAGGCTGTCAAAGTGGCTGAGAGCCAGCGTCCCCGGGAAGGCAAGGCAGGGAGGGGTGTGGCCAGCCTACACGTCTCTCCAGGTACCGCCTTGACTGGCAGAGCCTGTCTGCTGCCCAAGGCTCTCTCTTCAAATCTAATCTTTCATTTCCAGATGTGGCAAATGAGCCCCAGAGAGGGGGCAGGCTTTGATGTCCTCATGCCCTGACCCAACAGCAGAGCCAGGACCCAAACCGAGGTCCGCCAACCTTTCCGTCCATGTTATTTGCTTTGTAGCTCATTTTTTCACGTGCTTCCAAATTGAATAGACCATTTACTTTTTCTGGGCTCCTTATTTTTCTCTGACCCGACGGTGGAGACAGGGACACCTGCCCTCCGTTAAGCAGAGTTTATGGAGTGCCCTTTCTGTGCACGGTGTACTCAACCCCACCTTCCCTGATTCATGCAGCAAACTCTTCCCCTGAGTGGGTGACTGGGCAGGGCTGCTGCAAAGCCAGGGCTGGGGGAGTGCCTGCCGGACGCCGGAACAGAAAAGAGGGGACCGGGTACAGTTGGAGGAGGAGCAGGAGGAGGATATGAAAAATATTATTCAATCTGAATCGCACAGAGCTGACGGACTTGAGACATCTAGTTTTAGCTCCTGGTCGGACGAATGAAAGGAGGGGTCCACAGCACGCCTAGGATCCAGATAAGGCCCTTCTATCATCAGTTACCGTTACAAAAACAAAACCAAATTTGGAGTTGCCTTCAGATTCTCATTTCTGAGAGAAGCTTCTATGATGTGGGGCTGAAATTCCACATTCCTTCCAGCCAGACTTGATTCATTACTGGCCGGACAGATCTGTTGGGTGTGCTTGGAGCCCCCTGGGAGGACCCTTCGGGGAGACCCCAGGGATGTCGCACACTGTGGCAAGGGGGTGTCTAGAGGCACGTCTCTGTGCTAACAAAGGCATGCTGTGCACTGTGCGCAGTGCTGAGACGGGCACTGGGGAGTCTGTGTGAAACGGGATAGCCATGGTCCTTGTCCTGTGGGAACTTGCCAGGGAGGACCATTGGCCTCTGAGGCAGCCAAGCTGTCTGTGTGTCTGAGGAACCAAAGTGGGCGCCAAAGGCCTGGTTGCTGGGGGTGTGGGGCGGGGGGGTGGGACAGCTTTGAAGGGTGGAGAGAGCTGGGGAAGCTAAGGGACAGGAGGCCGGGGGGAGGTGGGGAGAGCACAAGAAAGGACAGAAAGCCAAGGGGCTGCAGTGCCTTTCCTGGAAGGTGAAAGAACCCACGTGCATAGAGAGAAGCTGGAGGAAACAGATGGGCAGCTTACCCTTACTTGGCATGGTCAGGGGAGGCCTCCCGGAGAGAGTGACACCCAATAGGAACTTGGGAAGTAAGTAGGATCCTACCAGGTGGATGCAGGGGTGGGGGGTGGGGGGGAGGAGGAGGGCAGCCACGCTGGCAAGGCTCAAAAGTATGAAACAGCACGGTGTGTCAGAGCAGTCTGAGTAATACTTGGGTGTTGCTGTATCTGAGCACATGAGGTATGTTTTTGGGGTGCGGGAGGGAGAAGGGGTGGGAGTATACCCAGGTAGGGAAGGACCAGCTGGCCATGCTGAGGAGCAGAAGGGTTTTAGGCAGGAAAAGGCAGTCCCATTTGCACTGAGGACACGGGAGTTGTGGAATGGAGGGTGGGGTGAGGTTTGGGAGAGGCGAGGCTGGGCTCAAGGGCTGGTCCCGATGTCATTTGCTGCCATCCAGGTGAGCAGCGATGAGGGAGGAAGGAAGACCCTGGCAATGGGAGAAGAGGGGGGACAGCATCACAGGGTGATACCTTGACTCCCTAATTTGTCCTTGGTCAGGTGAAAATGAAGAGGAGTTTTTCATCCCCGGAAGGAGAAGCTGACAGGTGACAAGGAAAGGTCACATGGGTCGATGAGAGAGAGAAAGAGAGTGGTGTCCCCCACTGAAGACAGGATGGGAGCGGATGGGTTCAACCACAAGGAAAGGATATCAGCTAGACATTAGCATTAATGCCTTAATGGAGGGATTGTTAAACACAGGGACAGGGTCAGCAAAGACCTCCATGAACTAAATCTCTTCCCATCTACTGTTAAAAATATCAGTCTGTGCCTTGATAGAAGAGTAGGCAAAGGATGTGAAGGGGGAGTTCAAACAAAGAGAAAAGAAATGCAAACGTCCAGAAAAAGACGTACAAGTGTCCAGCCTCTCTAATAATTACAAGAGTACATTAGAAATAAGATAGCATTATCCACCTGCCAGACGAGCAAAAATGAAAACGATACACCCTGTGTTGTTATGAGTGCCAGGATCGTGGACATTTGCAGACTTAGCTGGTGGGAAGATCATTTGCAAACACGGGAGACATATCTCAAAAATATACCCTCTAAACCAGCAAGCAATTCCTCTTCTAGGAACGTATCCTACGGACATAATCAGAGCTGTGCAAAATAGTTCTAATCAAGGATATTCCTTTCAGCATTATTCATTGTAACAAAACATTATATGGGGGGATTAATTAAATCTAATACGGCTCATCCATAAAATGGAAATCAAGGAAGCTATTAAAGTTACATTGGATAATACATAAGAATATGGGAAAATGTTAATAATATATATTAAGTCAATAAAGGTCTAAAGGTAAACAGGGTATAAATACAATTTTGTAAAAAAAAAAGATTCATACAGGTCATGAAAAATAGAATGGAATACAATATATCAGAGTGATAATGGTGGTGATGTCGGGTTTTAGGAAACATCTGATTCTTCCATTAAACTTTTCTATATTTTCCAAATTTCTTATAGTGAAGAGAAGCGCTCTTTTAAAATCAGTTATTCAAACCACAAGTGTTGGAGCGGGGACTATACGTCTATACATGTAGCAAGTGTCCGGCTCCATCTGGCTCTCTAAAAGTCATAAGGCAGCCGGCCAGGTGACCTCAGTCCATTCGGTGAGATCAGATAAATGCGCAAAGGCAGTGAGTGCAGCATGGGCTCCCCTGCCCAAAGTCGGCTTCCGATGTTGGGAGTGTGGGATCTCTTGGCCCGGAAGGGTGACCCCTGGTGGGGGGCTTGGGCAGGCTTGCTCCTTCCTCCTCCCCTACTCCCCCTTCCACACACATCGCCAGCCTTGTTCCTTTCAGTGGTCAGACCCAGCTTCGCCTTTAGGTGGTGTGTTTGCACACTTCACACCCATCTGCAGATGTCCTAAGTGAAGTTGAATCTCAGAGAGGCTACGACACGGTCAGGGTCAGGGTCCCAAATCTAGTGAGTGGCAGAGCCAGGGGACAAGGAACTTGGGTGTCTGAGCCCCTGCTCCCAGTCTGGAGCGGGCGGTTTTGTAGAGCTTTTTGTCCTATTGAGGATAGCTGGCAGGTTTCCAGCAGGAAGGTGCAGAGCCACCCTCCCCTCCTTCCCAGAAGCCATGCCTTCTGCTTAATTCACTTATTAATTAAGACCGAGTGACTGCTCTGACAGCTCCTGACAGCTATCACATTTAGAGGAGTGACTTTGGGTGCCGAGGGTCTCCAGCGGTGCCCTCCTGCTTCGGCTTCCTTGCCGAGTGCCTCATTTGTGGCTGGTTTTCCAGACGACTCTTGCTTCCCCCCGGTGCTTTCCTTTGTTGCATAAACTCCGGGCAGCCCGAGAGTCCCACTCTCTGTGCAAGTCACGGCTCCCTGGCTCCATGGTTTGTGCCCAGGCTGTGTGGAGGCTCTCCGAGGCACTTTCCCTCAACAGGGCAGGGGGCGGCTCTGAGGGGCACATCCTTGGGGCTTTCACAGGCTTAGCTGGGGAGAGTGGAGAGGCCTGCTAAAACATAGGGCTGGATGAGGAGTGGTGTGGGCCACGTGGCTGATTTGCTGCCCTATTTACTTTAATAATAATGTACATTTGTATGATGTTTTGTATTTGCAGGCCTCAGAGGCGGACGGGGCAAGTGTCTTTCTCCTCATGGTGCGGGGGAGGAAATTGAGACTTGGAAAGGCAAAGCCACTTGCTTCGGTTTGTATGGGCAACAGGCAGAAGAGCCAGCATGGCACAAACCAGATTTTCTGTCCGCAGACACTGCCCTGCTCATAACTGACAAGGGCTTCTTGCTGGCTACATGTCCTGGGTGCCACAGGGGTGGGCCACAGCATCCTGTGTGGCTCTGATGGTTATTTGGTGACGTGGTTGACATGAAGGGACTTCCAGATCACAATGCATTCAGCTGAGTCCTCTTGTGAGCCTGAGTCCAGTGGGTGCTCAGAAAGGTGGGTGCCCGTGAGAGGCTCCCACGGAGGATGAGGAAACCGAGGATGAGAGCGTTTGGGACAGAGAAGGGCCCTTCTTGGTGCGAGTGGCGATCCGGAGCCAAGAAACGGCCTGCGATGCTGGAGGCCCCTGAGGGGCCGTGTGGCTGGTCAGGCGGTGTTGGGGAGAGGATCTGTGCGTTTCCCTCAACCCAGGCTTTATGATTTTTCAGAAGCCCTCCTGTGTAATAAGCTCGGGCAGTGCCACCAGGAGAGAGGAGGTAATGGGTTGGAGTTTTCCTGTGCACTCCCTCCTCCTCACTGTCTCTCTTGATTTTGCTCCTGCTGAAAATGAAATTGCCCTATGGGGTTCCAGAAGACAGGAAGGGGCAGTTCGCCGGTTCCAAGTCTGCCAGCCCTCCCCTGTCTGCCTGGAAACTTAGGGTTTTCAAAATATGAGAAGAGGAAGGAAACATGATGAGCCAAAAGGAAAAGAAAAGGAAAGGGAGCAGAGTGGGGAGGAGGTGGGTGACTCAAGCGCGGTGTTTGGAAACGAGGGAGCAACTTCTAGCACAGTGAAGAAGCAGAAGCAGAAGCTCTTTCTAAATTGTAGATTTTTTTAAAAAGATTTTTTTTTTTTATTTATTTGACAGAGAGAGAGACAGCAACAGAGGGAACACAAGCAGGGGGAGTAGGAGAGGGAGAAGCCGGCTTCCCGCGATGCAGGGAGTCCAACATTGGGCTCAATCCCAGGACCCTGGGATCATGACCGGAGCTGAAGGCAGAGGCTTAATGACTGAGTCACCCAGGGGCTCCTAAATTGTAGATTTTTAAGTGTGATGAGACATAAATAAGAAAGGAAAAAGAGTCTGAGACTCTCCTTTTTTTTCAAATTTTTCTTTTTTTTTCCTTAAAGATTTTATTTATTTCTTTGACAGACAGAGATCACAAGTAGGCAGAGAGGCAGGCAGAGAGAGAGAGGGAAGCAGGCTCCCCGCTGAGCAGAGAGCCCCATGCAGGGCTCGATCTCAGGACCCTGAGATCATGACCTGAGCCGAAGGCAGAGGCTTCATTCCCATAGAGCCACCCAGGTGCTCCCCTTTTCAAATTTTTGAAGCTGTGGTCATCAGCTTCATTTTGAAGAGAAGCCCGAGGCAGGTGCAGGTCACACAGCTGGCAGTGGTGGGTGACAGCCTGGTGTTGTCAGCTATGCTGCCCATCCGGCTCCCCACTTCTGCTCCAGGCCTGATGGCCCTGGGTGTCTAGGAGAGGGAAAGGAGGGGGGGGGTCCTTCTGCCTCCAGAGCAGCCCCTTGTCTGTTTCTCCATCTGCCTCCTCCTGGCTTCCAGAAGGCTCTGCAGAGAGGTGTGGGGAGCAGCTGGCTGGCAGGCCCCTTGTCGCTGGGGACCCAGTAACTTGTCCATTCCCTGGGATAGGTCCATGGGGCATGCCTCAGGCTGTGGGGCTGGGAGAGGGTGAGGCTGGCCCTGCTCTTTGATTTCACCATGATGGAAATGATGGGCTTCTTTCTCTCATCCTTCAGTTTCCTGAGCAGGGATGTGAGCTTCTGAGATGTTCCGTGTTCACTTATTCATTGCTCAAAATAATGAGAATTGACAGTCACAGCTCTAAGGTTTTAGGACACAGTTAGTGGACAAAACTGACCCAGTCCTCCATCCTCCCCGAGATACTATTCCAGTGAGGGGAGACAGATGGCAAACAAAGAAGTCAGTTTGTAGGAGGGCTGAGAGGTAAAATGGGGAAAAATGAGGGAGAGCAAGGGAACCGGGAGAGTGTGTGGGGAGGGGGTGTCCAGGAGGGTCTCAGTGACAAAGCAACACCAGAGCAGGGACCCAGGGCCGTGGAGGGTGACCCTTGAGGATGTTTGAGGGAAGGGCAGTGCACGCCAGGGGAGGTCCTGCAGCTGGAGATACCGGGGTACGTGGTGGCGGGGAGGGTTAGATGTAGCCATGAGGCCAAGGTGAGCTTCATCAAGCCCCTGGAAAGTTTTGAGCAAAGGAATAACATAGTATATGATTTAAGGGGGTTGCTCTGGCTGCCTGGTGTGTGCCCTGGGAGCATGTTATGGGAGAGCTGTATGGAGGCAATGACCCTGGCCAGAGAGGGTGGTGGCTTGGATTAGTGGTAGTAGTGGGGGTGGGGAGGTGAGGAACAGTCAGAGTCTGGGTATGTTTCGAGGGTAGATTTCGTGATGGGTTGAATGTAGGGTTTGAAAGAAAGAAGGTTCACAGATGATTTCCAAGGCATTTGGGATGAGACAGAAAAGTCCGTGGAAGGGACGAATTGGGGGAACACAGGAGGTGAGAATTTTGTTCGGGGAGATGTTAGACGTCCAAAGGAAATGCCTGCTAGTCGGTTGGGTTATGGGTGTAGGGTTCAGAGAAGAAGTCTATGCTAGTGAAAAATCTTGGGAGTTGTTCGTGTCTTGATAATATTTAAGGTACGGGGCCAGATGAGGTAACCTTGAGAGTGAGTGTAGAAAGGAGCTAGAGAGACTGAATTCTGGGAACCCCAATACTTAAAGATCTAGAATAGGAATTGGTGAACTTCCTGTTGAAGAGTCAGAGAGTAAATATTTTAAACTTGGTCTGTATGGTCTTTGCAGCCGTGAGTCTGCTTTGCCAGTTGCAACAGGAAAGCAGCCACAGATAACAGGTAAATGAATGAATGTGACTCTCTTCAATGAAACTTCATTTGCACAATCAGGCCCCTGGCTTCCAGGGCCTTATGTGGTGACCTTTGTTCTGGAAAGGGAGGATGAACCTGCAAAGGAGACAGATAAGGAGCAGCCCCTGAGGTAAGGTTGCCTCAGAACTTAAGTGAGGCGTTATCAAGGAGGGATTGATCCGTGGGATCCCATCCTGTGTGAAGTCCTGGGGACTGAGAACAGTAGCAGGGAAGTCGCCAGTGAGCTGAAGGCCTGTGAGGTGAGGGCCTCGTTGGAGCAGGTTGGAGACAACCTATGGAGAAGTGGGGCGTGAGTGTGTGTGTGTGCTTAAAATGGGAGAAATAGCAGGCTGTGTGTGCTGGTGAAACAACCCACTCAAGTGTACAAAGGTGATGTGGGTGACAATTGCTGGAGTCCTGGGGGGGGGGGGCTGGGATCCAGTGCCCTGGTGGGCGTGGCCTGGCTGGCCGAGTGGACAGCCAGGGGAGGGAGAGGTAGTCAGGTGGGTGAATGGGGGGTGTGATGGGATGGGTGGGGGTCAGAGTGGGGACTCTCTTGTGGGAAGGAAGATCAAGAGCTGTCGGGGTTGGCAGGGTGGGGAGGAGGAGACCTCGGTCACCCCTGATTGGGGACTGGGGCAGGTGCGGCTGTCCAGAGACAATGAAGAGGGTGTGAGTCTCTAAAGCAAAATTAAAATGTTTGTGGTGATGCTATCAGAAGAGCATGGGGGCTCTGTAAATTCTGAAGAGTTAAGACTGAATTAACACGGCCAAGTTGAGGGTGTGGATTTAGATTCCTCAAAGAGTCTCAGATTCCCACAGGCCTGGAGTGGCCTACCCAGGTGGCTCTTGTACTGCTTTTTTTTTTTTTTTTTAAATTGAGCTATAATTGACATGTAACATTATATTAGTTTCAGCTGTACAACCTAATGATTTAATGTATGAAAATATTGCAACATGAGCACCACGGTAAGTCTAGTTAAATCCACCACTATGCATGGTTACTTTTTTTTTTTTTAACAATTGTATTTTGAGGAAAGAGAGTTGCTGACTGGAGATTCTATCACTCCTCCGAAATCAGACGGTTCAGACGGTTATGTGAGGTGAGAGAGACCACTGGCCTGGGGTTGGGGGGGGGTAGGCGAGGCCCACTGCACTTTTTTTTTTTTTCTCTCCTGCTAAAGCCTTTTTTTTTAAATCTGAAACGTCTTACTTACTGTTTACATCTTTTTATGAGGCAGGAGAGAGGAGGGAATGAGAGGAGGATTCCTCTAATTTTTTTTTTTAAGATTTTATTTATTTATTTGACAGAGATCCCAAGTAGGCTGAGAGGCAGGCAGAGAAAGAGGGCGGGGAAGCAGGCTCCCTGCTGAGCAGAGAGCCCCCGATGAGGGGCTTAATACTGGGATCAAGGCCTGCGCTGAAGGCAGAGGCTTTAACCCACTGAGCCACCCTTGCGTCCCCTCCCTTAATTTTTATGTGAAGACTGTCCCGGGGAAAGAAGGGACCTACCCCAGGTCCTTGATCTGAATGTGGGGAGGACCCGGTAAGGTGAGGGATGAACCTGCTGGTGTCATCCTCTCAGATGCCTTAGGACAGTGAGGGGAGAGGTAGAGAAGCCGCCTCCTGGTGCAATCCCTATTGTCTGGGAAGTGGGGACTGTTCACAGAAACTAGAAAGAGAAAGAGCACCTCCTTAGTTCTAGTTAGATGCCTCTAGGGAGAGAGCAAGGAAGACAGGTGAGGGAACAAGTAGCTTTGGTGGAAGGAAACTGACTTGGGAACTTTAGAAAAGAGAGCAGTCTAAGATCACAGACCCAGCGGAAAGCAAGGCAGACGCTTCCCTCCAAGACTATGCCTTGTGAGTGGGTAACCCATCTTGAGGGGAGTGGGGGGTGCTCGGGGACTTCAGAAAGCGTGCCGAGGGACCGGGTTTACCATGATGCACTGTCCCGTGCAGCCCAGGAAGGGGCATAGCCGGGTACAAAACCGGGCGTGTACAGGACACGTGACTGTCCCTGGGCCCATTCGGGTTTCAGGGAGGGCACTATTCTGGGACGGCAAAGGGTCCAAAACCCTGTGCTCACTTAGGGAACGAGGTTGTTTCCAGGAGTGATCAATGCCCTAAAGGAGTTTGTTCAGGGCTGACCAAGGAAGGCGATGCGTTCCTCTCTTCTCCACGTTTTATTTCTGGTGGTCTTTTGGAGATGAAGTAGAGAATTTGGAAACGCAGAGGTGTAGGGACCCAGAGTTTGTCCAAACCTAAGTTATCTCCATGCGCCTGGCTCTGACCGTCGGTGTGGCTGCTCCAAATTTTCATTTCCCCAGTTTTTAAATAAATGAGACCATCTCATAGATTTGTTGTAAGGATTAAGTGGAGTATTAGGTATAAAGTGTCTAGCATAATGCTGATAATAGAGCAAGATGCCAGAATCTGTGGGAATGCAGGCTGACAGGGGTGTGGGCGTGAGGGCGGTTTCTCTCTAGGGATGGGTCAGGCTGGGCCAGGCAGGTCCCAGATTCCCTGTGCTTCTGCTGCAGTAGCCATCTCCACATGGCTAGTGGAAAGGTTGGAAGACCTGTTTCTGGGCTTCAGAGCTCCAGGCTTCTTCCTAAATATTGCTGGTCAAGGGACCGGAGAGGAACAGTATAGAATTACCAAATAGTGTAGTGCCTTCGAAAAAAATAAATCTGGGGAAAGAAACTCTGAGAGCTGCAAGAAGCATAATATTGAGAGAGATTTAAAGGGAACCCAAAATCCCTGCAATGCTTAGAACAGCAGGAACATAGATTTCTCACACTAATCAAGTGATTTGTGGGAAAATCCCATCCATCTCCCTAACCTGAGCCGAATCGAGCAAACGAGGCTGCGAGTTGCACAGTGAGCTCTGAGGCAGGCGCGAAGCTGGTTTATGACCCTGCAGAACTTTCCAAGCAGGTGGCCCCCCAAGGAAGGGCGCCCCCCAGCCAGTTCCCTATCAGCTGTCAGCGCGATGTTTGTAGGGTAGGAGGGTTTCTCCGACCTGCCTGTGGCAGAGCTTCTGGGGAAATCCTCTCATCCGCTGAGAGGATTTCACACGTGTGTGTGTGTGTGTGTGTGTGTGTGTGTGTGTGTGTCTGGAGCGGGGGCGTCTGAGGAGGGACGGTGGTGGACAGGTACCAGCCTGGCCCGTGCATTTAAACGTGGCATTGACATGGGAGCTGTCTGCCGGGAGATACTACTGTCTCTGCATGGGGGGGCACTTCTCATGGGCCCTTGCCAGGGCTGCGTCTTCAACCCCTTCCATGCGGTCTGGCCCCACGCGGTGGATACGAAGTATCACTTTTTTTTGACCGTGAATGGATATTTCCCAGTCTGGGTTTAGTTAAATTCCAGGGCGTTCTGAGTAATCTCAAGCGGGCTTAGGTGAAGTCGGTTTAAACTTTTTGCAACGTAGAGAGGAGACACTGGATGTGTCACACTTGACATGTGGGGAGATTGGTGGGTGGCCGGGTTGGGCTGAGGAAGGAGGGGTTGGGGGTGATGTGTGAATCTTGGCACAAGCCTGTAGTGTCAAAACATCCAAAATGCTGAGGGCTGTTTTTCTACACAGAAAAATAAATCCACTAGAGTTCAGAGAAAGAGGAATACGGTGGCTAAAGACAGAAAAATGTTTAACTCTGTGACTAATCCAAACAGCAGAATAGTTAGGCGGGTGGGGTTCTGGAGTCAGGCTTGGATCCTGGCTCCGAAAGTGAGCTGTTTGACCTTGTCAAAGTCATTCAGCTGGGCCTCAGTTTCTCCCTCTGCAGCAGGAGGATGAGAGGGCCCACCTTGCCAGGATGCCATGTGGTGGTGAGGTAAGGCCCTGTTGAGCTCTTACCACTGATAGCAATGCCAATGATAACAATAATAAAAGTGCTAATTAAAATGGAGATGAGATGCCATTTTCCCAGCTATAAAATTACTGAAGGTTAAAAATGACATTGCTCAGTGTCATGTAGATATGATAGAACAGTATAAGGTCCTATTATTAGAACTGTAATTGGTGCAGCCTTCCTGGTAGGCATGATTTTGGGGAGTTCCGTACTTTCGAATTACTTCTAAGATTTTATCTGGAGGAAATGATCGGAGATGTGAGGAAACGTGTGTGTGAGAGCGTACACTGCGGTGCTCCTCGTTTTTCTGAAACGCTGGAATCAACTTTCCCCCAGAGCAGGGAACTAGTTACACAGGTTATGGTACATCCATACAGTGGAGTAGTAGGCAGCCAAATAAAAATATCTGAAGCATGTTAGTGACGTGACACCATGCCCATCAAGTCGTAGGTTTGATATTTTCTAAACTGCCTAATGAAATACATACATATGAGCATAAACAGGACTGTAGTACATGAAGATGTTAACAGATTCTCTCCACATGGTGAGATTATGGATGATTTTTTTCCTTTCTGTATTTTCTTCTGCAGCTCCAGATATCTTAGAATGAGACTTTATTAATTTTTGTAATAATAAATAATAATACATAGATAACATAAAATATTTATATATCATTGATATATTAATATGTTAATATATATAAATAATATATTATATATTATATTTTATATAATAAATACAATATAAAAGTAATTTAACAGGAGATCTGGTAACCTGAATGGATCAGGTGCTTGTCCTATTCGCATAGTATTTCTCTGGGTATCAGGCCTGGTGTGGATTCCCCTGAAGCTTGTTGGGAGGCCGTATGTGGATCCTTCTCTCCCTACCTCCCTGACCAACACAGAAGAAACCAATGTCTTGGAGATAAAAACACACATTTAGAGGCTAGGATGCAGAAGCGGATGTGTGGTGAAGCCAGCAGCAAGCAAAGCAGATAGCTTGCCCTGGTTTGCTCTCAGCCTTGAAATCCATTAGCTTCCTGGGAGCCAGAGATGGTGACAACCCACGTGTCTCGTCACTACCAAAGCCATACCCAGACTGGAGCCTGCTGCCCTCTTTCCTTACGATTGTCACCAGGAAACCAGGAGCCCTGCCCACAGGATGCTCCTAGAACATGGGGGCTGGAGATGCCAGGAAGGATCTCCGCCACTGGGCAGTGGCTGTGGTGGGTCCAGGGGCAGGTGTGTCTTACAGGACACTGTGGTCCCCAGCCTGAGCCAGGTTACAAGGGGTATCTTACCTATGGCATCATGCATGTTGAAGCATGGGACATCTGAGCAGAATGTTCACAAATTTTTTAATTCATTAAGTGTACTGATGGAGCTGGTGGAGCTGGCTATGTCATAGAAATAATTCTTTTAGTCAACAAATACCTCTTGGGGACGTGTCATGTGTCAGGTCTGGAGTTAGGTACCAGATATTACCTGGTGAATAAAACAGAGACCTGAACCTATGTAGAATTTACTCTTTCTGTGCGTTGGACAACTTAGTTCTGAGATATATGTCTTTCAAAATCTGGATTTTTTTTCATATATTGGTTTTGCTGAAAGTAGGACACACTTGCTTTAGGTCTGCGGGATACTGTAGAAATAGTGATTTTTTTTTTCTCCCTTTAGTGCAGGTGTCCCAAGTGTTATATAAGTTTAAATATTTTTCTTTAATTCATCCTTATGACATCCCTGCGAGATGGGGCAGGGAGGGGGTGCTGCCTGCCTTCAAGTGAGGTGTGGAGAGGACATTTTTGGCTCTAACCTTGGCCTTGCTGAAAACGTCACGGTGGCTGCTGACTCGAGTTCAATGAGGCTCTCTCTGGATTGACTCTTGATGGCCGCTGGCCACTTGGAGGCCCTTCACTGGGGAGAGGTTGTATGTTCTCTGCCCTCTGGAAACTGCTCATTTACATCAGAACTTTTTTAAACTTGAAAATACAATGGCTATTGTGTTATTTTTTGGATTACACTCAGAGCCAGAATCAGGTTCCCTGAGATCCTCTGAGGTATACAGGATAGTGTTTAGCAAATGTAAATTGGAACTTTTGTAAAGATGCCGCCTTCCTCTGTATAATATGTTGTGACTTAGGTTTTTCCTCTCTGCTTTGGAACGCACCCAGATGTTTTGCTTCTTTTAAAGACCTGACATGGCCATGGCCGGCTCTATAAATAGTAGCAAACATCAGCTATAATGCTGGCACAATGTTGGTTTTTTTTTTCCTACCGCCCACTGAGAGCCTTGGGAGAAAATTCTCTCTCCACACATGTGTGTGCATCCACATACACACTAATAGTTATATTTAGACATAAGGAAAAACCCTGAATGTGTTCAAACACATATGCATTTTGTTTCTTTTGGTTTTTAGGAATTTGGTGAAAAGGAGTTAAAGAGCTTTCAACAACAACAGAAAACAAAATGACTTTGCCAAGTATCTACAATGTCCAGGCAGAGTGCTCGATTAAATTTCCCCCGTCACCAAAACTCACAGGCCAATGAGAGGACAGGTTTATTAGTAACTAACTAATCGTACCAGACTTCTTGGGTATAAAATGTGAAAAGATTCCTTTTATAAATTCCTGGGGATTTTTTTTTTTTTTTAAGATTTTATTTATTTATTTGACAGAGATCACAAGCAGGCTGAGAGGCAGGCAGAGAGAGAGAGGAGGAAGCAGGCTCCCCGCTGAGCAGACAGCCCAGTGTGGGGCTCGATCCCAGGACCCTGGCATCATGACCTGAGCTGAAGGCAGAGGCTTCAACCCACTGAGCCACCCAGGCGCCCCCCTGGGGATTTTTAATAGTTGTCCAAAGAGTCGCTAACAGTTGTGTTAGTTTGCTAGGATTGTGATAACAACGTCCCACAGACTGAATGGCTTGAGGAACAGAAATTGCCTCTCTCCCTGGTGGAAAGGCTGGACGTCTTGCATTAAGGTGCCTCAGGTTCATTCTGAGGGTTTGAGGAACGGAGCTGCTCCAGGCCTCTCTCTTTGGCTTGTAGATGACCATCCTTCCTGTGTCTCTTCGAATTCCCTTTCCTCTACACGTCTGTTACTGGGTCCAAATTTCCCCCTTTCATAAAGGTCCTAGTCATGCTGGATTAGAGTCTACTCTAGTGACCTTGATTACGTCTGTTAAGACCCTATCTCCAAATAAGGTCAGGCTCTGAGGTGCTGTGTGTTAGAACTTGGAATGTGAATTTTCTGGAGGAGGAGGTATAGTTCAAGCCACAACAACAATCTTTTAGGTGATACTTGCACATCTGGGAATTTCTGGCCTTAAATCATCTGAGATTGATAATATTTCTTCCCCTCTTCCTCCCTGAGGAATGACTTGCCACTTCTCACATTATTTTTGAATTTAACTTTACTAACTCAGTCCCCACTATGGTAGCCAAACCCATTTCCTCTTCTGTGGAGCAAAAAGAAGACAGCTGGTCATCAGCCTTGGTCTAGTGGCTTAATAGGCATCTCGAAGGGCATGACATTCCATCTTTTCTTTCTCCCTCATGTTTTGGCCTCCTTGAAGCCTGACCAGTGGGCTTCTCTAAGGAATGTCTTGGGGGAGGTCCTGTCCTTCTCCAGATGGGTACCCCTGAGTCCTGTGGGCAGACTTGGCCCTGCTGGGGGACGTGGGAAGCAGAGAGGGCAGGGAGGAGGTTATCTGCATTCGGTTCCCGGCCTCGCTGTCTTCTGGGGCCACCAGGCTCTGACTGTTAGTTTGCACACCCCTCTCCACACCTGGTGAAGACACCATATACCAACACAGCACCTGTTTCCCCACTGTTTTTTGTCTCTTGGCAATCCCATAGGTAATAAATAGTATTTTCATTGCCAGTGGGAGGCTGTGAGCACCAAGGCGCTATATTGTAGTTACTACTTTTCAGACACACTCATTCATTTCTTTTTCTCTAATCAGCTGCTCACACGATTACGCTGTATTGTGTTCAGTGCTTTTCAGACACATGCTCACTAGCTGTTTCTTTTTAACCCATTCCTATGTCTGAACCAAGCCGACATGCTCCTTGGTCTCCCTGCTCAGTGTTTCATGTTATACCCACAGTCATCACTCCCAAGGGGATGGTGTTGGGGAGAGGCAAGACTCAGACTCAGGGCTATTTTGTAGTAAGTATACCTGCCTGGACAGGAGATTTTAGGTTCACTCTCATAGATGACACTTGGACAGGGAGCCAAGGAAGAACCTAGAGTTCCTCTAAGGAGAGCTAGAAACCTGAAGTACAGGGATAAAGCCAGGTGTGGCAGAGAAGAAAGAATTTAGTCTTATTCCTGGCTGTCCTTGCTGCCTTCCTGGATGCTGCAGGGGAATGTAGTGGCCACTTCTGGGGGCAAGTACAAATAAGTTCAGGGCATGGAGGACCGGCAGGTATATGTTCTTTCTTGGGCGTTCCTGTGCCCTGCTCCTGACGTTCTAAGCAGTACAGCCAGAAAATCCAGTAGGAAAATGGGAAGAGGGGGAGTCATTTTTCTTCTGTTGAATTATGAATACAGACACCACCACCTTCTTTGGTTTTGCTACTAAAATAAGCCATGTCAGAAGCCACACCTGCTGTAGCCAGTCAGACGGAGAGTTATAATTAGGGAAGGCCTTGGGCCACTGGTCAGATACAAGCACTAAAAAAAGTTCCAGTAGCCAAAAGGCATTCATGTGCAAAAGTGTAACCATTAAGAAATTGTGTTTAAATTAGGTATGCTTAGCGGCCCTGGGAAGGATGCAGAGGAACGAATGCCAAATGTAAAGCAGATTTTCTAGTTTTCCCTTGGGAGTGGGAGTGAAGGGAAAGTTAGGAAAGCTCCATCTCATTAGCTTGGGGGGGCATTCTTTTCTGTCAACCACAGCTGTGAGCCCCCAGTCGTAAGATTTAGTGGCTGGATCATTCCAACCACATGGTAGGAAACTGCTAGGTGAATCCTGGAGTTTCACTCCACTCGGGGGTCTTCCCCGGTACACATTATCATTTAAAAACAAATATATACACGCTTTCCCAGTACCTTCCATTCCCATCATCTTGAGGTGAGCCCAGATTGTATCTCTTGCTCTCTCCGAGGTTCTTTTCTTCAAGAGGATGCCAAGTGGTGGTGATCTTAGCAGCTGGATGTGACAGGTGCATCGTTACGCATGACACAGTGGCCCACAGTGGTTCTGCTTCTCGAAGAACACCAAAGCACAGACGTTTGATGGGACCCCCTCCCCCCAAGTGTTCAGGTGTGTGCCGAGGCCACAAGAGGCTCAGCCATTGGCCCTGCCCACGAACTGCATGATGCAGACGAGGAGGGAGACATACCTCAAATGAGCAGAGGACAAGGACGTGTTGAGTGGGTCCTAGAGAGGGCAGCAGACACACGGAAGAAGGTGACCATTGGGTGGTAGTCAGAGAAAGCTGCAAGAGTAAGTACAAGGCAGGGCTGAGCTAGGCTTAGTTGAACTTAGGAAAGAAAGGAGAGGGAAGAAGCCAGGGTCTTGGGCTGGGAAGGTGGCAAGAGCAGAAGCATGAACGTGGTAGGTGAGATGAAAAGGAGAATGGCTTGAGGTCTCTTGGCCACTAGCCTGTGAGGAGAGATGATGCTTTACAGAACAGTCCTAGTTTGTTTTCTATAAAGCAGAAGTGGTGAAGGGAAAGGACACCTCTAGCTCATCACAGAATCCCGAGCAACGGGCCTCTGCAAGCCCTTTCCCTGCCTGGCAAGGCTGTGGCTCTTGTTCAACCCATTTCTCCACTGCCTGGCTGCACACTGCATGCCGTGTGCCCAGTGAAACCCCAACTGTTCCCTAAAGACCCTCTGTTGGCCCACTCTCAGAATTGGCCCCCTCTACCCCTCTACCTCTCAGCTCTACAGGTTCAAATCCTACCATCCTTCAAGGTTCAGTTCCAATGTCATGTCTTCTATGGAAACTGCCCCAATCTCTCCTCTCCTGACCTTGGCTCTCAAGGATGCTCTAGTCACTTCTGAGTATTTCTCTTAAATGTTCTTACCACTTACTAGTGAATATTGATTGAGTACTTACTATGTACCAGACGCTCTTCTCTGTGTTGGGTAAATCAATGAATAAATCAAAGACTTCTGCTCTCCCTGAGTTTACATTCTAATAGGAGAAAACAAATAATGAAGAATACAAATGATACAAAAGTAGATTATATACAGTTTTAGAAGCTTGATAACGAGGGCGGGGTGATGGGAGGGATGGGGTGGCTGGGTGATGGACGTTGGGGAGGGTATGTGCTACGGTGAGTGCTGTGAATTGTGTAAGACTGATGAATCCCAGACCTGTACCCCTGAAGCCAATAATACATTATATGTTGTTTAAAATAATAATAATTTAAAAGAAAGAAACACACAAAAAAGTAAATGTTATTGAAAAAAGAAAAAGGAAAGCAGAATGCTGGGGGCAAGAGGTGGGGTTGGGAATGGTGAACCAGGGACAGTGGCATCAGGTTGCAATCTTAAATAGGCTAGTCTGTAAGTAGGGATCCTGAGGAGAGTCCCATGTGTGAGGGATCCTGAGGAGAGTCCCATGTGTGAAGACTTGGGCATAGGCCCGCAGGTGGAAGCAACAAGGAGGCCAGTATTGTTGTTATTATTTTAAAGATTTTATTTATTTATTTGAGAGAGACAGACAGAATGAGTAGTGGGCAGGGACAGAGGGAGAGAGAGAAAAAGCAGACTCCCTGGTGTGGGGCTTGATCCCAGGCCCTAGAGGTCATGACCTGAGCTGATGGCAGATGCTTAACTGATGCGCCACCAGGCGCCCCAAGGAGGCCAGTGTTGTTGTATAGACTGAGAAAGAGAAAGAGAAGCAGAGAAGGAGGTCCGGGAAGGAGATCAGAGAAGAGCAGGGGGACAACATATAGGGCCTTACAGACCAATTTGAAGGACTCACAGAGACAAGCAGGATTTTTAGTAGAAGAGTGATATGATAAGACTTGCTGTTTAAAAGTCTCACGCTGGATGCTGTGTTCCGAACAGACCAAAGTCAGGGAAAGGTGGAAGCAGGAGACCAGTGGAGAGGCTATCGCAGTGGTCCAGGTGGCCTGCACTAGGGTGAGGCAATGAGAAAGTGGTCAGAGACTTTGCGTATTTGAATTTTTTTAAATTTATTTTTTATTTTTTTATTGGATAGTTAGTGATATAGGGGAGAAAGGAACCAAGAGTGACTCTAAGGCTTTTGGCTGGAACAGTTGAAAGGCTGGAGCTGCCAGTGCTGGTGGTGGGACAGGCTGTGAGGAGGGGCGGTGGGCCAGTGAGGAGTATTGGAGCTGGTCCTCCTTGACTGGAAACTACGTAGCAGTAGGTACACCATAGGCACTTTGCCATCTCCCCAGGGACTCGGGACCTGTACTTGATGGGTGTGTCATAATCTGGGGCTATTAGGATTGCAAAGAATTCGGCTTTGGGAGGACATCAGTTCTTTCCTCAGTGATTGTTTGGATCAGATCTCTGTGTCTGGCTGCTTCCCCAGCTGGGCGTTTTTGCTTCTTTGACATCATCCAGAGGTTTAGTGACAGGTTTCCAGCAGAGCAGGGATAGTTTGATGAGGATTTGATCTTAGGTGGATTCATCTCATGAGCCACCAGGACCCTTGATAGAGGCACAGAATATTTTGTTGGAACTAATCTTCTTTCTCCCAGTCATTATCACACCTAATGAAGATGATTAATTGGTGTTAATTAGTATGCCAACAGAGTGCGAGTACTGTTAAAAACTAAATGTTCCTTTTGGATTCTGGAGAGACTAGAATGGGGGTGAGGAGGTTTAGCAGGGTGTGTTTGGGTTTGCATATAGCCCCATGCTGCAGAGATTTCTGGTCAGAATCCCACTTTGTTGGTAGAGAGATTTGGCTGGAAGCATACCCAGGATAACTCAGGGTTACTTTGTTAAAATATTGCTAGTGGGGCTGTACCCGTGATTAGGATTGTTGACATTGAACCTGCTTATGTTTATGTCATTGCAAGAGCAGACTCTTCACTCACAGGTACTTTTGGAACGTCTTCTCAGTCCCAGCCCTCATGCCCAGTCAGTCATGAGGGAAAAGACAGATAATCTGACACACTGTCCCTGTCTTTAGCACTCAGTCTATTTGAGAAGGTGGATGTGTAAACAGGGATAGGTTGAGTGGAGTCTCAGAAGAGGCAGAGGTAAGTCAGTCAGCCAGAACCAGAGGTGCTTTCTAGATGGCGGTTGAGCTGTGTGGAGAACAGCATGAAATGGTTCCGGCGGATGAAACAGAGAGGTCATTCCAGGCAGATGGGAACAGTGTGATGGGAAATGAAGCTGAAGAGGCAGGCCTGGCCATGAAGAGCCTTCTAGGCTACAACAAGGAAGCAACAGATAGATATTAAAGGTTTTTTTTTTTTTAATTTTTTATTTATTTATTTGACAGAGAGGGATCACAAGCAGGCAGAGAGGCAGGCAGGGAGAGGAGAAAGCAGGTTCCCTACCAAGCAATGAGGCTGATGTGGGGCTCGATCCCAGGATCCTGAGATCATGACCTGAGCTGAAGGCGGAGGCTTAACCTGCTGAGCCACCCAGGTGCCCCGATATTAAAGGTTTTTAAGCAAAGGAATGATGTAAATTAATGACTGGGTCCCTAGAGTGTCAGGAAAGAGGGGTTGGAGAGGTGGGATCTGGAGTCTAAGAGATGAAAGGCTTTTACAATAGTCCAGGCCCATATGATGACCCAGATTAGGGCGTTAGTGGTGGAGACCACTTGGAGAGGCATTGACACCTTGCTGTACCTAGGTTACTTTTGATTTTTAAAGCTCCTCTGTTATGATTATGACATTTACTAAGAGCTGGGAACTTTCCTCACTTAATCTTTCCAATGATCCTATAAGGAAGTACTGTTAAGAAAGGATATGTGAGGGAAACTGAGGCACAGATTTGGGTAAGAGGCTGGAGGTCTCCCATAAGCACGGATGCCCTTAACCACATCTGTTACTGCCTCCAGGATAGGTGAAATCATCCCATTTTATGGATGAAGAAATTAAGGAAGAGAAAGGAATCTCTGGGGAATGAGGAGAGCGGAAGAGTCTAGGACGGCTCCTAATGTGGGGATTCTCCGACCTCAAGAAATAGGAAGATTCTGCCAGCGGGTCTGAACGTTCCATGAGGTGTAGTGTCTGGGGTGGCAGTTAAAGAGATGAAAAGGCATGTGAGTGTGTTCCTGTGGGGAAAGAACCTTCGATAGGAGAAAATACAGTTCAGTTGTCACACTGTCACCAACGCCCTTCACCTTTTCCTCCTCTGGAGTGGGAGCAGTCGGAGCGTGGTGGGAGTGGAATGCCCTCCCGTGAGCCTCGCTTACTTGATTAATATTAACACCTTGACTCCTCAAGTGTCTGAGAGTGGAACGGAGGTTGTCAATGTGGAACTGACATCCTCAAAAACAGTGCAAGTTGAAAACAATGGCGTGGGTTCTTGCAGGGTCACATTTCCCAAGTCCCAGTGCTGTTCAGCCAGTTGAAGAGCTTCTGGGACCAGCTGGGGAGAACTTGTTTGACCTGTTTCTGTGTGTCTTAGTCTTCCAGATGACAGAGGACTCTCTGGGGGGGGGGGGTCTCTCCCTCTGTCACTCGTCGCTAGATGACTTGGCTTTCTCATCGAGGCCCAGAAGCTGAGGAGGCCGCCTCTTGAGGAGAAAGCATTTTGTCTAAGTGTGTCTGCAGGGACTTCCTCTTCAAGGATCTTTGGACCATTTGGGGGTCTGTCACTCCCCAAAGCAAAAGCGAGGGTGTAGCCTTGACACTGCTCTGCTACATCAGGGAATCCCGGCCCAAGGCCACTGGGAAGGCTGCTATTGATTTGGAAACACCTACCCAGTGACAAGGAAAGGTCAGAGCGACTGTTTTCAGTGACTCATTTGCATCTTGGATGATGTTCTAAAATAGCTTATTTCTGAGAGCCATTAAATACTCATAAGTGGGCATTTTTGTCGACAGAAAAACAAAGAAGGAGCAACATTAACATTATCTTTTCTGTGCACATGTGGCTGGGCGTCTGGGGAAGCCTGATTTGGGGCTTGGCTTGCCAGTCAGGTGACATGGGGGGGTTTCTCAGATGGGCCAAAGGCAACACATCCCTCCAAGCTGCGGCTGCCCCCTTCCTTTTCCAGAAGGATGCTTCATCTAAATCTCTTTGTCACCTTGCGTGGAGGATTTTTTTTTTTTTTTTTAACCTCTCTGGGGCTTCAGAGACTGAGGTTTATTGGTCCTGACAGCTCCTGATTATTTAAAATCCTGGAGGCCACGATTTCTGCTGTGCTGGTCCATGGAGAGTTCAGCTGGCTGGCCCCTGCTGACCACTGTGGTCGTTCATGCTCTCAGGGCCATGAAACCTTTCCTTAAATTCTAAAACAGCAAACAAAAACTAAAATCAGCCAGTCCTCTGCACTTCTCCCTGCCACTGCCAACCGGCAGCCCTTCTGTCCTCAAATTCAAATCTAGGTATCTGGTGATAGTCCTGAAGCGGAAGAAATGGTGCATGGGTTTAGTCTGGGTAGAACGCATGGGGATGCAGGACGAGAGGCTGCTGGAGGGAGCACTGCATTGTCCCCATTGCCTTGGCATCCCTGCTAACCCCCCTGGGACAAGGCCAGAGGCCTGCCTTCCCAGGAGGGGACTTTGAGAGCACAGTGGACACATCTACCAGGATGTTCATGCTTCTGTCCAGGGAGGGAAGGCAGGAGGTGTGTGTGGGGGGTGGTGGGAATCACTGTTACCTAGCAACAGCCACATCCAGTGACAAGACTTGTGTCTGAAGGAAAGAGGTTTTCTCTGGAACCCTTCCCCAAGCCAGGAAAATCTGGGGTTGCTCTGTGGGGAGCCCCCTTTAGGGTTACTCACTATGCGTGCTCTCCTGCCCTGATTAGAGGCCTCCTGCTGAGGTGTGTGATGTGTGTGTGGGCGTGCGTATGTGAGTGTGTGTGGGATTGTGCGTGTGAGAGCGTGTGTGAGCATGAGTGCTCACAAGCGTGTGTGCGAACATGTGTACACGTAAATATGTGCGTGCGCATAGGTACACCTGAACAGGTGTGTGAGCATGTGTGTTGAGTGTGTGGGCGTGTGTGATCATGTGCAAGGATGAGCATGTGTGCATGTGGACATGTGTCCATGTGTGTACGAGCACATGTGTGAACATGTACACACATGAACAGGTGTGTGCTTGAGCGTGTGAGCACACGTATGTGTGAGCATGGGTGTGTGAGCGTGTGTACACACGAGCATTGTGTGAGCATGTGTGTGACCATGTGTACAGATGAGCGTGTGCATATGAACATGCCTGTATGAACATGTGTGTGTGAGCGTGCATGGACACGAGCCCATGTGTGAGTATGTATTTGATCTAGTGTGTGTGTGAGCACATGCATGTGTGAACATGGTGGCCATGATGGGGAGTGAGGTGCGAACAGCAGCTCCATCGCCCTCTACTTTCAAGTAGAAGCCTCCCCTTGGACCGACCGCAGCAGTGACCACACTTCCACATTTGGCCATGCTGGCCCTAATTTCCAGTATCCTATTCTACTCAGCAATCATGTCACACACATTTCCCTGAAAGCCCCAAATTGTGATGAATTTCCTTCATATTAGGTTTTAATCTGAGCTGAAAAACACATATATTTAGGAGTGGTAACTCAGGAGTTCTTATTATCATTGTAGACTCCACAGGAAGCAGTTGATCGAATCCTTTCCTGAGAGCGCTTCTCTAATGGAGGAGGAGAGAGCAGGAGGAATTGGGGCCGTGCAGTGGAGGGGTCTGGTAGGCTTCCCTTGCAGAGGAGAGAAGCGCTAACTGGAAAACAGGCTGGACGTGGAAGACTGGATCCACGTCTCGGCATCGTTCCAGGCCGGCTGGGGTGTCTCACTCGTCCTTGGGGAGACCGACTCACTGTTGGTGATGTGGTCATTCATGGCCTCCTGTCCTGCTGGGGAATCTTTCTCATGGTTTTTTCCTGTCATCCCCTTGCTTCCACTCCTCCCTAACCTTCTCTGCAGTGCCATGGAGATTTTGAGAATTCCTGCCCACTGCAACCAAATGCTCTTGATATTTCTGGAGAGAGATTCTGGGGGTCTTTTCTTCACTGCCCCCAGTTATCCTCGTTGTGTTGGCATTCTTATGAAAGAGGAAAGAGTAGCCTCCTTAAGAAATTCCTTCTCTTTTTTATACCCTCTACCTGCCCCGTATCACTCTTAAGCAAATGGTGCAGCAACCCTTTTAAAATGGAAATTCTCGCGTGGTGTCTCAGTCAGGCAGTCAGACATAAGCTCCATCTTCACCTGACAGTGGAGTAATAATGTGCTTCCTTTGAAGCATTCCCATTCCCCTGGGGATGGAGAAGGTTTCAAGTAAACTGTCTCACTCATCAACCAACCTCCTTGGAAGGTCGTGGAAAGGTCATGGGGCTAGCTTTACAGATAGGGGGGCTGGTGAGGGAGGGAAGGGTGACACATGCATCTGGATAACGATGGAATATAAGCAGATGGCTCAGCAAACAAAAGCTCCTCCTCAGAGAGAGTGTCTTTTAAGACTGTGTTTGCTCTAGTAGACTCCTCCGTAGACTGGAAAGGAAGTCTCTGCTTTATTTACAAGACCACAGTCTAGCCTCACTTTTTGGCGCCATTTTTAAGGTCCAAAGTTGCAAAGTTGGCTTTACTTCATCAATTGGCACATTCATTCAATTCCTCAACACTTATTTTTGTCAGCATCTATTATGTATGTGATGCTTGATGGACAAACACTTGCTGGAGCTACTTTGTAGCTTCCATCTGGGAGAACATATCACGTGTAAAGAAAGGCTAACACAGAGGTCTGGAGTAGTACTAAGGAAGACACGGATGAAATAAATCACTAGCTTCTAAGGAAGGATAATCTTCCCTTCCAGAATTAACTAGACTTCTTAATTTTTATCTTGTGTGAAATTGGAAAGATCCTCAAGGATGGTGTTGAAAAGATTAGGGAATGAGATCAATGAGAAAGAGCTCACAGGTCTGTGCTGCTACAGCCAGAAGACAGGTGGGGAGGTGTCCTGCTGATGACTGCCAGTGGCAGGGAGGGTTTCCTCAGTGAGAGGTCATAGGGCATTCTAAGTTTGCATCAGAATAAGGCTATCAGTGATAGCTCTGGTTTTTTTTTAGTGATCTATCAGCAGATTGTATGATGAGTTGTTTTTTTTTTTAAAAGATTTTATTTATTTATTTGACAGAGAGTGAGAGATCACAAGTAGGCAGAGAAGCAGGTGTGTGTGTGGGAGGGGAAGCAGGCTCCTTGCTGAGCAGAGAGCCTGATGTAGGGCTGGATCCCAGGACCCTGAGACCATGACCTGAGCTGAAGGCAGAGGCTTTAACCCACTGAGCCACCCAGGCTGTCCTGTATGATGAGTTTTATGCACATTATTCACTCACATTTTTTGTTACTGAGGAGAACCATGTGTCAGTTACTGTCCTGGACACAGAGGTGACTAAGGCAAAGTCCCTTCCCTAATAGAGTTCGGGGATCATCTCATTTTGTCCCTATAATAACCCTAGGAGGTATATATTTTTATTCATCTTTTACAGAGAATGAAATTGAGATTAAAATAAGTTAAATCTGTAAGGACTGTGCCAAATTCAGACGTAGTAAGTGGCAGGCTGGAGGTTTAAGTCTAAGTCTGTCTGACACCACAGCCCCGTGTTATGCTCCTTACCCACAGGCAAAGAATAATCCTCCAGATATCAATACAAAGGCGGTAGGCACAGTCAATTGGTAAATATTTATGGGAGACTTATGTATATATCCAACTAATCGCATATTACATAACACACTGGTGTTATGCAGACAGACCAAATGTGGTACAAAGTTGCAGAAGAGGAGTAAATGTCCTTGGTGAAGATGAAAGTTGCACTGGTTCTTCTAGAAGCATGAGTGGCACTTGTGTAGCTAAAGGGAGGGTCTTCCGGTGAAAGGCAGCAGCACAAACATGAGTGAGGATAGGTGGAGACAAACATGAAGCCTGTAGGGTAGAAGGAAGAATGGTTTGTGGAGGAGAGGGTTCAGGTAGGGGTGCAGTGACCAATAGGGTTGGACGGGCAGAACGGAGCCCATTTTGCAGGACTGTGAGGTCGGGAAGGAGAGCTTCAGTTTGGTGTCATAGGTAAAATTACGAACTTTTTAGTAAGGCAGCTCCTAAGAGTGATGGTGTTTAAAGTCATGAATCTGGTGGTAGAAGGCAGAAGACACTGGATGAGCAGAGCCTGAAGTCAGGGAGGCTGACTGATGTACCTGCCTTTGGGAGCAATGGAGAGGGATGGATAGATGTTCCTCAGGGGCTTGTTACGATAAGCATTAAACCTTAGGGCTCAGGAGGGGGTTGTGATGATCTTTGTTTGAGATGGGGGGAGAAGGGAAAGTTCTGTGACCTTGGACTTTGTTTTGTAATTAAAAATTCTAACCCAAATGCTTTCTTTCCTTCAGCTTTCATGTCCTGGCCCCGTCTGAGCCCTGACAATGTCCAAGTGTAGTCTGTGATTAATGGGCTTTCTTGATCCTGGTCTTAGGACAGGGAGGTGTTATGTCCTGAGAAAGCCATTGGAATAAAACCCTCAGGTGGTGCAGGGCAGAAAGTGTGCCAGATTTAATTCTTTGTCCACAGTTCTGGGGCAGAGGGTAGCTGTGCCTGCAGGCAGGTGTCCCAGAGCAGTGGGGAGCACCAGGTAGAGAGAAGGATGACTTGTTCCCCTCAGAGGTTTCCAAGCTGCTGTGGCCCATGGTGGCTTTGCCTACTGGTCTCCTGATATCCCGTGGCTCTCCTTGATTTTATCCACTGTTAATATTTTGAATCTAGGACTTGGACTTTCACCTTCTGCCCTGGGCCACGAAAATAGCCCAAGACAAAAGCCTAATGGAATTAAACATTCTTACATGAATATACTTCCATATCATTTGTTGATTCTTCATTCAACACATATATTAATAATATATTATTGCATATATTATACAAATATATTAATGTGCTCGACTTTTGAACAATGTGGAGGTTAGGGGCACTGTGACCCTGCGTGGTCAAGAATCCCAACTTCTGACTCACTCCAAACTTAACTATTAATAGCCTGCTGTTGACTGGAAGCCTTGCTGAGAACACAAATTACCATAAGCCATTGGTTAATGTACATATATATTTTATATGTCACAGGTATTAGATACTGTATTATTATAAGAAAGTAAGCTAGAGGAGGAGATATATTCAGAAAATCATAAGGAGGAGAGACACATTTATAGTACTGTATTTATTGATACTGTAGATTTTTAGATTTATTGAAAAAAAATCTGCATGTATGTGGACTTGTGCGACTCAAACTCACATCGTCTAGCTTATTTGTGCTGGGCACTGGGCTTGCCTCTGCGTTACAGCTGAGGACAGCAGTCCCTACTCTTGTGAAGCTTGCACTGGGCTCGTGGAGACAAACAAAGGAAATCAGCAGGCAAATTCGGTAGTGTTCTACAAGATAGTAGGTGCAGGGTGGAAAAATAAAACCACACAGGAAGACTTGGAAATGCTGGGGGAAAGGTAGCAGAAGATTGGAATTCTACATAGAACACTTACGTGACATTTGAACAAAGACACTAAAGAAGGGAGTGAGCCATGTGCCTATCTGAGAAGAGTCTTCCAGAGAGAAGCAGCAGCAAGTGCAAAGGCCCTGTGGTGGAGCTTGCCCGGCACGTTTTAGAAGCAGTAAGGAGGCCAGTGTGGTTGGAGCTAAGGAGTGAGGGTAGAGCAGTAGGTGACTCAGACAAACAGGCAAAGAAGGAGGAAGAGCGCAGACCACAGACAGCGTGCAGGGCCCTGCAATCCTGTAAGGATTTTGGCTTTTGCTCTGGAAGATACGAGAAGCCACTGGGGAGGCTCGAGCAAAGGGATCACAGGATCTGAGTTAGGCTTATCAGGACCACTTTGGTTGCTCCTTGGAGATTAGAATATATAGTAGGACTTCCTCATATCAGGGAGCTCATATGATAGTTGTCTTTCTCCGCTTGACTTATTTCGCTAAGCATGATACGCTCTAGTTCCATCCACATTGTCGCAAATGGCAAGATTTCATTTCTTTTGATAGCTGCATAGTATTCCATTGTGTATATAGACCACATCTTCTTTATCCATTCATCTGTTGATGGACATCTAGGTTCTTTCCATAGTTTGGCTATTGTGGACATTGCTGCTATAAACATTCGGGTGCACGTGCCCCATGGAGGCTTAAGTGGGTAGGAGAAGAATCAATGAAACAAGATGGGATTGGGAGGGAGCCAAACCAGAAGTGACTCTTAATCTCACAAAACAAACTGAGGGGTGCTGGGGGGAGGGGGGTTGGGAGAAGGGGGTGGGATTATGGACATTGGGGAGAGTATGTGCTTTGGTGAGTGCTGTGAAGTGTGTAAACCGGGCGATTCACAGACCTGTACCCCTGGGGATAAAAATATATTATATGTTTATAAAAAATAAAAAATTAAAAATTAAAAAAAAAGAATATATAGTAGGAGAAGACATGAAGGGACATGGGGGGAGAATGTCATAATAATGTGGTGAAAGGCGTTGGTGCCTTCTAGCAACACAGCTGTAGGGATGGTGAAGAGCTGGGTGTATTCTGAAGTTAGAGTAGGGGAAAGAAGAGTCAAGGGTGACTTTGTCAGCACATCTATTCCAATCGAGTGCTTGCAAACCGCGGTCACTCTGTGGGCACCCACTGGGCTTACTGTGCCCTCAGGGTGCTGCTTAAATGCAGACCAGAGGAAAAAAATATAACATAGTTTCTCCATTTGTGTGTCGGATGTGTGTGGATGTGTGTGTACGCATGCATGTGTGGATGTACGTGCGTGCGTGCGTGCGTGCGTGCATGTTGCCTTTCCCGTGGATATTCACATCCACAGCAACTGAACCCGTTAGCAGATGGCAATCTCTCCGGACTCCCAGGCTCTTGCGAGCTACTCACACACTGGAGAGAAGCAGACACTTCCCCTTGCCATGGGTAGAGCATTTTACTTGCACATTTTGCAGGTGTTGCCCTCCTTTTAATGATCCATCTACTTCCTTTCTCAACCCCCTCCTTTTTGGAAGTTATAAAAAAAAAAAAAACGCACATAAAACAGCCAGATGTGAGCCCAGTCTCATCAGTAATCCATAAAACACCAAACACACCCCACTCATCTCTCATGCTTTATGAAAAGTTAAAATTAAATCAGGGCAGCGTTATTAAGCTAAGTGATTTTTGCTGGATTCGGATGAATTCCTGTGTGTGCCACATCGTTTGTTGGAAATGTGCCTGGGGTGCCTGTGGGCTCGGAATGCACATCCACCAGCTATTAGTGGAAATGGATCCACTTACAGTCGGGCACTCGAGGTTTCCCAACCCTGGGACATCGGCACGGTGTGTAGAACCTTCGTGCCCAGCCCTGGATCCTTGGGTGCCCACCCACCCTTGCAGATGGGAAAGGGAGACAGGGCACAAGCAAAGCAGTGCAGCAGCAGATGTCATGCTTTCGCAACCATGGGTTTTGATTCCAGAGGAGAGCTGCAGGAATCACCTTTCTAGGGGCCCTGGACAGTCGGTAACAATAGTATAATATTCTGAGGATGCTGTGGTCTTTCGGGTGCTAGGAAACAGAACTGTTGATCTATGCTCTCAGCCAGGAGATATTCGGGAACACCAGGCTGGCTTGGAGCTTTGCTTGTAATCCTGGGGTGGCTCCCGGAGCTGAGGTTTTAGTAGACTCATTCATTTTGCTTCATGGTTCTCTTTTGGAGAACGTGAAAAGTTAGTTGCTTTGGCATCCTATAATCCAAACATCTGTTGGGAAAAGCAGATTGATGTTTAGCAAACCGTAGGAGAAGGAGGTCCATCTTTTAGGACTTGGACTTTCACCTTCCGCCCGGAGCCATGAAAATAGTCCAAGACCGAATCACAAAGTCTGGGCTTGAGGTTTTGCTTTATAAACTGAGGCTTTGGACTTCAAGGGACTGATTTTCCAAGTTCTGGCTTCCTTCTGGTCCCAGGAAAATAAGAATGAGAATGATGTGATCCCTCTCAGGTTGTTGCTGGGAGAGATAAACTGTGTGTTTAAGTCACCCAGCTGGGGGTTAGCATGGAACAGATGTGGGGTCAATGTTCCTTGCTTATCCTCTGTGGACCTGGGAGGAGAGAGGCCTGGGGTCACTGACAGGTTGCCCTGGGGGTCAGATCATGTTTGGAACACCTCTCTGCCACTAGGCAGGGCAGTTCCCCAGCTGCAGACACGCACAGCTGTCCTCACACTCCAGTGGCAGGGATGGAGGAATTGTGTGCAAGATTTTGTTTGAAGGGGACGTTTTCTGAGGGATATCAGTCTTGGCATGGACTGGCACATTTGATTCTGCTTTTACGACTTCCTTTTCGTCCTGGGCGTTGTAGTGCAAAACATCGTGTGAAGCTCAGAAGTGGGAGAAAGGAGCATTTGCCACCTTGCTATGAGTCATTTAGAACTTGTGAATTCAGCAAAAGATTGATTCTCTCAGCCTTTGCTTTTGCCGACACACACACACACACACACACACGCACGTGCGCACACGCGCTCATGCACAGCGACATTTTGGGGGAAATCTCGCATCAAAATTTGCCGATGCAATTTAATTTCCCATTTTTTTACTGACCCTGTTCAGTATTCATTCAGTAAAATTTTGTGCCGTGTGCTAGGTTGCTCTTTTATTCAAAGAACTGACTTCCTAAATAGAGAAAGAATTTCAAGAAGTGTTTCAATATAAGTGCTCAGGATTTTATATTTTTAGAAACTTGGTACTTCATAAATATTAGAATTTCATTTCATCCAAATCGGCATCAGTGCATTTTCAGTTTTTGATACGTGGTGACATGGAGGGCAGTTTTTGAGAAATTTAATTTGGTAGACTTTTTCTAGCCATCTCCTAATGTGCTAGAGGCTGTCTCTATATTTGCTCAAGTTCAACATCTACCATCACAGCGCATAAAAATATCAGTCCCTTGGGCAAGTCATGACTGTGCTGTAGTTAGAGACCAAGAATTTAGAATTGAGACACTGTGCCACTTGAATGACCTGGAGTCACAATGTTGTCATCAGTCACGGCTGCCACCAACAGGTACCCACGCCACACAGGGTAGGCATGGCACTTGACCTCTTCTGTCTTGCCACTAAGCTGCCTCAACCATCAGAGTCGTCCCTTCCCCCCTCTATGGGGAGGACTGGAGGTACCGTCATGGCTATGTGTCCGAGGGGGACCTAGGACCCTCTCTCCTAGAGCCTCCTCACTGTTAGAGAGTGGTTTTTCTCCAAATTCTTTTGAAATGCAAACAGTATCAGGTAGGTAACATTTTAGTGTTATTTTCCTCTGTGGGCATATATTCAGTGCAGGAAGGGGAGAGGAGGAGGAAACTCTCAGAAGGAATGTATATCACAGGACAGGCCATTTGCTGCTGATTTTCAGGGCACTGGCAATTGGGCCAGCCTTTCTGTCCAGGGTGCAGTGGGCCAGATTTCCTGAGCCAGGAGCAACACGACTCTGCTATATTTCTATCCAAGCAAAAGTCAGATGCGTTCATTTACTAGGGAAGGTCATTTCATCAAAGCGTGCAATTCCATACCATGTGCAGACATTGCTTGCCTACATTCTGTATGTCATTGACATATAGATTTCTATATGACATTGACATATGACATAGAATTCTTTTTTTTTTTTTTAGATTTTATTTATTTATTTGACAGAGAGAGATCACAAGTAGATGGAGAGGCAGGTAGAGAGAGAGAGAGAGGGAAGCAGGCTCCCTGCTGAGCAGAGAGCCTGATGCGGGACTCGATCCCAGGACCCTGAGATCATGACCTGAGTTGAAGGCAGCGGCTTAACCCACTGAGCCACCCAGGCGCCCCGACATAGAATTCTATATGTCATTGACATATGTCATATGACATTGTGCAAGGCACAAGAGATGAATAAAGTATGAATACAAATAGATTCCCATATTCTAGGGTTTTATGATCTTTTTGCTGAGCAAGCGATAAGGTGTGACAATTATTTTATATAGGTAGATGCTGCAGTAAAATTGTGTGTATAATCTTTAAATGAATACTTGATCAGGAGTCCTCATGGTAGATAGCTTTACTTTGGTTTCTGACATGAATTAATGAATTTCAGACCATCTTCCATAATTGGTTTCTCATAAAATTTACTATCCTGATTAATTTGAGGAGGGGATCTCATCTCTTCCCCTCTTTCAATGACTGCCATTATATGAATTTCTCTCAAATTTCTATCTGTGATCTAGTTCTTACTCTGAGTTGCTTTGGTTCTGTACATTCAGTTGCCTCCTGGGCATTTCTCCCTGGAAGCTCCATAGGAATTGAAACTTAACCAGTCATAAATTGGATCCATCTGTGCTCCTCCTCCTGGATTCTCCTTCTACCTCCTCCTGGGTGGTTCTCTGCCCTGGTGAATGGGCCCACCATTGAAGCCAAATGTCACCTCATAGGTCTTGACTTTTCCTTTTCCTTCCAAGGATCCTCAAGACATGCAAATTCTGCTTCTTACTTATTTTTATTTATTTTTTTTTTTGTACTTCAATTTTCTCAACATTCTCTTTCAGTTCTAGAGTAGGCCATCATGGTTTTTTATATACACTCTTAACCAGTTTTCCTACCTTCAGTCTTGGTTCTTTCTATCCATTTTCCACACCATGGTAAGAGTAATGCCCATCTGATCACCTCACTTCCCTACTTAAGGCTCTTCAAAAGTCCATGTTGTCCTTGTGATGAGTCCAAACTCTTTCACAGGGCTTACATGGCACTGTTTGGTTTGTTCCCTGCTTTTTTTTTTTTTCCTCTCCTTTTCCAGGCTCATCTCTTGCTACTTTTCTTGTCCTCCAGAAGGTCATTGGATCACTGGACTGGCTTTTCTGTTCTCTGCATGCATTATCTGGTCCAACCCTCGATCTTTGGCACAGCCTCTTCTTCCTGTCTTTTCAGTCTTCATTCATCCAACACATACATTCAGAACACTTAGCATGTGCCAGGTCCTGAACTGAGGGCCGGTGAACAAAATAGATACAGTGCCTCCTCTCCTAGGGAGTTGAACACGTCAAGGAGGCCAGTATTAAATATGAATATGCAAATGACAATAAGTGAGGGAAGGGACAAGGGCTGTATGAATGTCTGGGAAGGGCCTCATTTAGATGGGGAGGAGTGGTCGGGAGGGCTTCCTTGAGGCAATGAGGAGATCTGAGACCTGCTCCTTTTTGGAGTCTTTCCTTCCAGAAATTTCTGCTGACCTTCCCAACTGTGAGTTTAATGGCCTCCTTAGGGCTCATATCACATCACACACTTCCCTGTTAGATTTTTTGTTCCATTGTGTTGCAGTCACCTGCCCATCTCCGGACTTCAAGCTCCGAGAGGGCAGGGTGAGAACCTGGTTTGCTTTAACTCCAAATTTTAGCACACAAGTGAATATCTATTGACAATTTTAGGTAAAGTTGTAAGCTCCCCAGTAATGTGAGAGACACTGTAGTATGTAGTCCATGTTCCCTGCCAAAATTCTCCATGGGCCGAGCGGATTCGGGAGCCATTATCCTAATGTCCAAGGTGGCCAACCCACATCTCTAGAGCCATGTGTCACACTCTCCACTGTGGCTCTTCAGAACTCCATGTGTGCCCCTGGAAGCAAGAAGGAAGAGACATTGCCGATTCATTGTCCAAAGTAATAATACCACAATGAAATGAAATAACACATCCTTTGAAAGGACCTACGATCTTAGTGGATATTGTCACAAGTGAAAATGTCTGTTCTAATCCATAAATTATTTATGCTGTATATTCTGAGGGGCAAAGCATGACAATGACTCTGGTGACTACTAGTTCATATCTGGGTTCAGTTTGGCTGCCACTCATCTGATAGGTCCCTTGCCTCCCTGCAGGCTAGTACTGAAACCACACCAATGACCATTTTGTTTTGGATTAGAAGATCTATTTAAAAAAAAAAAAAAAAGGTTTTTGTGGCTGGGGTCATTACCAAACACCACATATAAACAAATATTATCCATATTTTCAGATGTGGAACTGAGACCAATACCATCTGTGACTTGCCCCAGGCACAGATCCCAGAGCTGGGTTTGGTCCTTGATCCAACTGGCCACAAAGTCCTGATTCTTTCTGCTGTGCCACATAGAATTTTATCATTTCTTGGTGAATAGATTTAACAACCTCTTCCTCCAAACGAACCTCAACATCCTTCCCTGGATTTTAAGGCTGTTTAAGGAATCAAGCTGAAAAGTAGATATGGGAGATGTTGACAGTACACATACTGTGTCATCACTACGTGGAAATGTGGAACTCTGCGGTCCTTCCTACCCTTAACCCTCATGACTTAACTTGGCTGTTGCTAGTTACGGAGGAGCTTGGTTAATACTGCAAGGTAACATTTTCACCACTGCCTTTGCAATTGGTACATCTCTCGTGGGAACACATGACATTTGCTTTGACACTGGATGGGACATGGGTAGACTGGTAGCAGAGTTACTGTTTCTTACCTTGGGTTTCTGCTCTTAGTGAGAGCTGTTCAAAGGCCACTAAAGGCAATAGCTGGCCTGTAATTCTTGTCTGCCAATTAGCTCTGAATCCTTAAAGTGTGTGCATGTGTATGTGTGTGTGTGTGTGTGTGTGTGTGGGTGGGTGGGTGTTACTAGACCCTCCATCTGCCACTGTTGGGGAACTTAGGAGATTGAAGATTCGGGTTTCCATGCATGTACTGCTTATGGGGAGAGTGGGGAGTGGAGAGGAAAAGCAAGGAGTGCCGGTCTTCTTTCTGCCAGTCTTTTTTCTTCTGTTTGTACTGCTGGTTAAGCCTCTTCATCCTCTTGTGAGGTTAGTGGGGCCGACCATCCCTGTTTGGGAGAATTACCTGGGATTGCTTTGCTCCCCTACAGCTTCTGAGGCAGAAGGCTAGCAAGGAGACCTTGAAGGCAGGCATGTGACTTTCCTGGGTATTTTGCATAAATCTAATTTCCCTGGAAAACACAATCCTTCTGAAGTTGCTGAGGTCAGGAAGGCAAGGCGGGCCCTGGGCAGCTGTGGCCCAGCTGAGGAGGAAACAGCATTTACATAGTGTTTATTCTATGGTCAAGGGCAATTACAAACGCTATCTTTGGGCCTCAGGAGACCCTGCCTCAATTTAGTTACATATAAGCCAAATGCATCCTAATGATAGATAAGAGGATGCCAGGAAACAATACGCTTTACCCCGGTCATAAACATGGCTGTCCTTTGGGGTAACCTTTTGTCTCCCAGAGAAGGCAAAGACCCATGGATAGGGAGTGTAGACAGAATTTGCATGTTTGATCGTATTGACAGGAAGACAAAGGCAAGCAGGTGAGCATGGTAGATGAGAAGAGCTGTGAAGAGAAGGAATGAGAGGCGTTTGCTAGTACCTGGAAGACTCAGGTGAACTCTTTGTGGATGGAGCAGACAATCTGAGCTGAGGGGTAGGGAAAACCTCCTCACATCTCCTGCTGGCCGTCCATGGAGCCCATGCTCTTCCAGTTAGTTGTTCCTCTTGGACTGATGCATGAATCTACCACCCACAGAAGTGAAGTCCATTTTCGCAGACTCACATAATGCTTTGACCTGTCGTCTTTCGTAAGTGCTTCCATATGTTTGCTTACTAAACCTGTCAATGCGAAAAGGAAAAATTACCACCTGGTCTCCATGAGTGAGAGAGGGGCTGTTCTACTCCTGGTACTGGGAGATATCAGGGAGCTTACAGTGTAATACAGGGTAAAAGACAAAAACCAAATATTGCAAATTATAAAGAGTACATTTTGAAGGAGTTGAAAGTAAACACTATCTACCCCCCTCATTGATTCCCTGTTTTATGAGTGGCAAATTTCTATCTCTCCAGGAAGGTGAGAGCTAAGAAAAATTTGGAGGATGAGATAGTACCAGCATGATTTGGACATCGTTGAACCCCTTCCCTGTCTTACCTAGCCTCTGTGGACTATGACTTCCCAGGGCTCTTGAACTGTCCAGGGTGCGAGGGTCTTGTGTGATGTGATCACTGGGGGTACTCTTTAAAAAGCAGTGGTGAAATAAGTAAGGAAGCGACAGATGCTGGCGAGGATGCAGAGAAAAGGGAACCCGCTTATACTATTGGTGGGAAAGCAAGCTGGTGCAGCCACTCTGGAAAACAGCATGGAGGTTCCTTAAGAGGTTGAAAATAGAGCTACTCTCTGACCCAGCAATCACACTACTGGGTATTTACCCCAAAAATACAAATGTAGTGATCCGAAGGGGCATGTGCACCTGAATGTTTATAGCAGCAATGTCCACAAGAGCCAAACTGTGGAAAGAGCCAAGATGTCCATTAATAGATGGATGGATAAAGAAGATGTAGTGTATATATACAATGGAATATTACCCAGCCATTAGAAAGGATGAAATTTACCATTTATGTCGACATGAATGGAATTGGAGGGTGTTATGCTGAGCAAAATAAGTTAATCAGAGAAAGACAGTTATCATATGGTTTTACTCATATGATGGAATATAAGAAACAGTGCAGAGGATCATGGGGGAGGGAGGGAAAACTGAATGGGAAGTCATCAGAGAGGAAGATAAGCCAGGAGAGACTCTTTTTTTTTTTTTTTTTAAATTTCTTTTCAGCATAACAGAATTCATTGTTTTTGCACCACACCCAGTGCTCCATGCAGTACGTGCCTTCCATAATACCCACCACTTGGTACCTCAACCTCCCATCCCCCACCCCTTCAAAACCCTCAGACTCTTAACTCTAGGAAACAAACTGATCATTGCTGGAGGGGCGGGGGTAGAGGTATGGGGTAATTGGGTGATGGACATGAAAGAGGACATGTGATGTGATGAGTACCTTGTGTTATATGCAACTGAAGATTAACATACCTCTACATCTGAAACTAATGATGTACTCTATGTTGGCTAGTTGAAATTAAAAAAAAAAAAAAAAAAAAAGTAGTGGTGAGCATTATGATAGCACCAAATACTGGAAGGATAGAGCTATTCATGTACAGGCAAGACCCATAGACAAGTTTCACTGTCATCAGTATTTGTCACTGGTCAATTCTCTTGGGGAAAATGCTCCAGCCTCCACGAGAATTGGCTCTGATTCTACCAAGTGCCATTGGCTCTGTGGTGGAGGGCTGTGACTCCCTGACCCCACGGTGCCTGTGGATTTGCTGGGAGATAAACAGTTTTTATCTCTGCTGGAGGTGTCTCTGGCCCTCTGCTTGGAATCACCGGAACTTAGCAGCTGAGAGCCTGAGGGGTTTTGAGTCTTTGGCACCAGGGCCATCAAAGCAGCCAGCAGAAAAGCCCATAACCACCTCTGATGGACTTTGGTGGGCTCCATTAGGATTCAGGACATGCTGGCTTTGCAGGGTAAAAGACCACAGCTTGTCAGAAAAATAATGCAGGCTCAAATGGCTTCTGGTCTGGACAAAGCATTTACAAAGAGCCTAAGTTAAGTGGGCAGGTGGCCAATTTTTGAAGTCTAGTGTCATTTGAAATGAACACAAACAGCGGGGGATGGAGGAAAACCGTGAAAGCCACTGTGTTCAAATTAGCTGTGGGAGTTTTAGATATTGTTAGTGTACAGTGTTCATCTGGTATAAACTTCATCTCAAAAATGCCCTACCTGTCCTTGGATTTTGATCTCTCACTAAGTAAACTCTGTGGGTCCTTTTGTTTTGTTTTTCCTCAAAAATTAGCCCATTTGGGGCATCCCGCAGTATTTCCTTTTCTTCTTTCTTTCTTTTACCCAGATGTAGGAATGGACCACCACTGGTATCTGGCCAGAGTCTTCTGCTTTTCTCTTCTGTATTCTTGTAACTTCCCAAGAACAATTTGCACGCATCCTTCTGCCGTCCTGCCTCCCTGCCTGTGTTGGCTCCGGTGCCACCTGCAGTCTTTGGGTCGGGGCCGTGGTCTTTAGAACCCATGTTAGGTTCATTGCTGGGAGCAAGGTGGGAGGAGAAATCCAGAACCCTGAACTGACTCTGCCAAAAGGACTGACCTGGAATCCCCACCTACCTACTCCGCCTGAGTCTTGCAGGCGCATAGTCTGCATCACCTTGGCGCTCTGAATTCTCTTTGCGATCTCTATTTTATTATTACTGACATTCTCTTATATGCACAGGGGATATTGCTGTCGTTTACATAACTATATTTTAAACACCCAGGGAAAGGACTTTGTCTTCATCTCTTTTGTGCTGTCCTAGCCTTGATATCTACAGATAATTAGAGTAGGTTCTTGAGGAACCTTCCATTTCAAGGCAAACAACCGAATGTACTTTTTTCCAGGATACTATTTAAGCATTCAAGCAAAAATTAGAGTCTTGGAAAATTTATATCTCTCATGATCAACTTGACAGCTTTCTAAACCTTAAAGGCTTTTCTGATGGGATGGTTGATATTAGCGAATGTTCTTTTTTTTTGACATTAGATAATGAAATTTGTCAACATTTGGAAGATCTATGTAACTCAGTGATGGTTTTCCAGATGATCAGTGCATGTTGTTACAAAATTGTTGATGGGAGAAAGATCTGTCTAAAATGCAAGATAAACCAACAGAGTTTACTGTAATAGAGTACAGAAAGTTCACTGATCATGGTTTCATATTTCACATTGCAATTAACACTTAACCCTTGTCAAATTTTGGTGTAGCATCAAAGAAAAATACATATAATGATCTGATAAGGCTATTAAATCTTCCCTTTGCAACTACATATCGGTGTGAACTGGGTTTTCTTCATATATTTCAACTAAAACAGCACCTTGCAACAGAATTGAAAACAGACACAGATACTAGATTGGACTCTATTAAGCTAGACATAAAAGAGATTTGCAAAAATATAAGACAATGCCACTCTTCACACTAATTTTTTTAAAAAACAGTTTAAAATATTAACCTTTTATTTTAAAATAATTTTACATTTATAGAAAAATTCAAAACACGGTCCAAAGAGTTTCTGTGTGTTCTTCACTTAGTTTCCCTTAATATTAACATTTTATATTATCATGGTTTATTTGCCCAAACTAGGAAATTAATATTGGTGCATTGTTAACTATGGACATTATTTGGACATTATTTCTCCAGTTTTCCTATCAATGTCCTTTCTAGGCTCTAGGGTCCAGTCCCAGATACCACATTGCATTTAGAATATAATTAATTTGGGGCGCCTGGGTGGCTCAGTGGGTTGGGCCGCTGCCTTCGGCTCGGGTCATGATCTCGGGGTCCTGGGATCGAGTCCCGCATCGGGCTCTTTGCTCAGCAGGGAGCCTGCTTCCTCCTCTCTCTCTCTCTGCCTGCCTCTCTGTCTACTTGTGATCTCTCTCTGTCAAATAAATAAATAAAATCTTTAAAAAAAAAAAGAATATAATTAATTTTATATAAATATTAAATAAAAATATAATGGTTTGTTATTATCTTAATATAAGTTAATAAATATTTTTTAAAAGTCCAGTTTTAATTTCTAACACAGTAAATACTGATAGATGTAACCCACCAAAACCTTTTTGGATTCTCAACAATTTTTAAGCGTGTAAGAGGGTCCTGAGAACAAAATGCTTGACAACCACTGACCTAGAATATACTGTAAGAGGAGAATGATCTTATTTGCAAACAGCTAGCCTGTAAGGACAGTCCTATAGTTGAATGTTTATATAATGTCTCTGGAGAATTTATTCCCTCCTCTCATCCCTCAGTGTAATCTATAAATACACATGGGCATGCAAAACTAAATTCACCAAGAGAGAACCTGGGTACTGGAGACAGCACAAGATCAAGCCACGTAGTTGGGTCAGCCCACAAATGTGTACCGGGCTCTGTCTGTGTACTTGTTGGCATTCCAGGCCCCAGGGATAGAGCTGTCCAGGAGCTAGAGGGATTCTCTCTCCAAAGAGCTTAAATTCTTTTGAGGAAAGTTAGACGACACATTAAAAAAAAAAAAATCACATCACTAATATATTGGTATTTGCTCTAAAGCAGAGAAAATAGGGTGATATGGTAAAGAGCAATGGCAGTAGGAAACAGGTGGGTTTGGTCATATTTGGAGGAAGGCAGCCAGGTGAAGGTCTGATGCAGGAACATTCCAAGTATGAGCTTGGTATCTTCCAGTGGATGGAGGGAAGGCCAGCATGACTGGATGGTGGTGAGTGAGGGGAAGATTTGGGGAAGATGTGACTGTCAGGAGGGGAACATCCAAATCAAGTAGGGCTCATGGACCCGGTAGGGGGTTTGGATGTTACTCTCCTTGCCTGGGAAACTTGACTGGGCTGTAAGCAGGGGCGTGAGAGCGTCTGACTGGTGAACTCAACCTCGCTGTATGAAGATGGGCTCTATGGTGGCAAGAGAGAGACAGGGGGAGCAGTGAGGTGCCTTGCAGGAGTCCCGGGGAGAGGTGATGGAGCCCCAGGGTCCTGGTGTGCTGCTGAAGATAGTTAAGACACCATCACATTCAGGATCCATTTTTGACTTAGAAGCAGCGTGTCTTCCTGATAGATTGGGTGTGGGCAGGAAGGAAAGAACAAATCAAAGGGGGATCTGAAATTTCTGTCCTGAGCAGCTGGATGAATGATTGTACCATTTGCTGCGATGAGCAAACCTTGAAGGGAGGTGAATTCCCAGATGGTATTTAGTTCTCTTTGGATTCAGGTTGCATTTGAGCTCTGTTGAGTACCTGAGTATATACACTACAATCTAATGGAACAGCTATTGGTCCAGTATCTCCTCTGCTCAAGACACTGATCTGGGTGTTGAAGGAGAGCCTTGTCTCTCTCTCTCTCTCTCTCTCTCTCTCTCACACACACACACACACACACACACACACACACACACACACATCATGTTTATTTCTCTCTCTCATCGCAATGCTTTGGAAGCAGAGAGAAGTGGAGTGAGTAATGCCATCTGGGTGAATTCTCCTCTCTTCCCACCTCATTAGAAGGGGGCTATGTTGATTGAGGCACAGGTACAGGCGAACATCTAGAAATCCGAGTGGTGTATATTCTTCAGGGGACAGGTGGCATGTTTGGGTAAGCATTTTGCAATTTTCTGGAGCACAAGGGATAGCAGTGTGATGTCTTTTATCTCTTTCTCCCTAGAATCTTAGAGCATTTCATCTTACTCCTCCTCCCTGTGTCTGTGGGAGGATGTCATCACTTATAAATATATTACGAGTAAATAATGAAGGTCGTCAGAAAACCAGAAGAGAAGACTGTTCCTTGTGGAGTGTCTGGCCATGTTTGTTTGGTTTAAAGATGATGCAAATGGGGCAGGGGTGTGTGAAGAGTGACCTGCTGTCAGCCAAGGCATGTGCAGATTAGGAAGAGTCTGATAACGCTTGGCTTTCTTCTCACCTGCCTCCTCCAACCCTTCCATCATCTCTAGATTTGCACGTTGGGCTCTCTGGCTCTCTCTAGGTGGCTGTGCACGTCTGACCTGGCAACCTGTGATGTCAGCATGGGTTCGTGTCCCCCAACCTGATGGCAGCTTGTCTTCCCTGCACGATTTGCCATCTGCCAGGAACAGAGAGCGCTGACCTGCAGGGGACCTCAGAGCTCTCCTTGGTGCCAACTCTGGAGTCCTCTCCAAAACAGATTCTTTGGGGGTGATTGGAACAATGCGGGTGCCAGCTTTGTCTTTAAGAACAGGAACCATAGTGAAGGCAGTTTTGATCTGAGGAAGGGAATGGCTGAAGAATTATATAGTCCCCCCTGCCAAAGTAGTAAGAGCAGGGGTTAATTATTTAATCCCTACTATGCACAAAGAACTTTTAGGTTTATCTTCTTTGTCCTCCTCAGTCCTACTTTGTTGATGGACAAACTGAGGCTCAGAGATTAAATGACTCCCCCAAGGCTGTATAAGTAGCAGATACCTAAGGCAGCTCTCACGCCTTGATGTGCATGTCGCTGTGCGTTTCCTCCTCTATTATATTCTGTTGCTTAATTCATGCCTCACTCAAGTCCTGCTTCTTCCCCCCAAAAGTTAAGTTGCCCTAGATTCCTCCAAAGAACTAAAAATAATCACTATCTTTCTGGGTGCTGGTGTTGGTGAGGGTCTTTATTTAAATGCTTTATTGCATTGTAGCTACTCAGGGAGAACCCCCGGACATGCGGAATCTGTGGTCATGGAGAGGAGAGTGTGACTTTTGCATAGAGATGTTTCGATGGCTTTCTTTCTCATGGGCAGATGTTGCTTTGGGGCAGGATCCTTTCCTTCCAAATATCACTCTTTCCCATTCAAAGCCCTTTCCCCTTGTGTCCCTGGTCTACCGGATTTCATTTCTCTCCATTCAGGGTAACACTGATTTCCCAGGACAGCTGACGGCACGGAGAGGTAGACAGAAGGTGCACCTAAATCCAGGGTTCCAGCAGATAAACCTCCCCTCACTGTCAAAATTACTGCTGCCAGAAGGTTGCCTGGTCCCTGTGGTTCTGAGGAGAAGTCTGGGGCTTAAATTAGAGGTCGTATCCTTGTGCTTTTGAAATAGATCTCTCATAATCCTTGGGCAGGTTAGCGCTCTCTGGAGGCTAGGAAGGGCTGACCTCAGGTTTTCTCATCAGAGTCCTGCAGGCACGGACTTGATTGAAGCAGGTTCAGCCGGCACCTGGTGGATGGATTTCAGCTGCCACATAGACGTGATGCTGGGGAGCACTCCCAGGACAGAAGTCACTTCTGTAGGTACCTTCATTTAGGGCATTTTTTCTTGCAGTTGCCAATGAAGTGGAGCTCCTTGGGAGAGGAGCCTGCCGCTACATGAGACCAGCTGGCAGCCCCGGGCCTAGAGCAGCACCTTCTGGAAGTGTGCAAGAGGAATGGGCGAACTCCTCTTGTTACAGAGGAAAGAGTGGAAATTTCCCTGGAATGCCCTTTGGCCTCTTGCCTCTTCTGGTTCTCTGTCCTGCCTCGGTGCAGGGCTCTAGCTAGAGAGACTATGTCGCTTTGGGAAATGGCCTTGTGTGGCATTTTCATGTGCCACGTGTCACTTAGTTCTCATGATGCCTGCGTGTGGTCAGCAGCATGATTAGGATGACCCCTGTTCTCTCGATGGAGAGGCTACATATAACACAGAGGCTGGTTTCTCCAGGGTGCCCGAATGGCCCCATTTCTCTTTTAAGAGGGCTTGAAGAAAGGGGAGGCATTTAAAATCCCAACAGTGGGCCGCCTGGATGGCTCAGTTGGTTAAAATCCCAACAGTAGGGCACCTGGGTGGCTCAGTGGGTTAAAGCCTCTGCCTTCGGCTCGGGTCATGATCTCAGAGTCCTGGGATCGAGCCCCACATCGGGCTCTCTGCTCAGCGGGGAGCCTGCTTCCTCCTCTCTCTGCCTGCCTCTCTGCCTACTTGTGATCTCTGTCTGTCAAATAAATAAATAAAATCTTAAAAAAAAAAAATCCCAACAGTAGCCTGAACTTGTACTTTTCATTTTCCTTCTGGAACAGAGACCTACCTGGAGCCTTTCTGCCCTTAAAAGGTCAAAGGGACAGTGCCAGCTCTCCCTGAGAGGTCACCTGAAACCTTTTCCCTGGCCGCTGGGGTCAGATGCATCCCACAGAGTTTCCCCTGTTGCGTCCCACCTGTGTCCCCACCAGGAGGGAGGCGGGCCCGCCTGCAAAGGAGGAAGCCAGGGTGGGGCGGGACATCGGGAACGTCGGGCCTTTTGCTCATCAACACTTTCACCATTTATCAAAGGAAATGAAAAACAAACAGTGCAGCAGTTTTAATTACTCTGCATCAAGGAGGTGATCAAACATGCAGTGACTTTAATTACGGAATCCAGAGGCAGGCAGCTCTGAGGCGGCCTCATTGAGCTGTGTGGCTGCAGCAGCCTGGTCCGGGGAACACTCTCCCTCTGCAAAACAGACCTCCGGGGTCCCCAGCCCCCAGCCCCAGGACCTCTGTGCTCCTTTCACGTCGGAGAAAAACACGAGAAAACTGAGGGAATCTCTCTCCCTGGGGGGCTCGAGATTGTTGGGTGTGAAGGTCAGGGCAACAACAGAATGGATGGAGAAGAGAGAAACCTGTGACCTTCAGGTTGTAGGAAAAAACAGAGGGTTATTTGGGGGACACTTGGGAAGGGAGCCCGTGAAGAGTTTGCTAGGTCCCAGGTCTCAGCCAGAGCCAACTGGTCTGCAGACTACTTAGTGCAACGTTGGCAGGTCTGCTCTCGGATGCTTCTGGAAGGCTATTGTGAAGCTGCTCTCTCTGGGGTTTGAATCGGGTGGGGGTCTAAACCTGGGAATTTGGGATTCGCAGGCGAGAGGTGGTCCTACCTCCTCTGTGCATGGAGCCTGTGTGTCAGCTGGCTGCTGCCTTCTTTGGATGTCTTGCCTCCTTTCGGGGCTGCTCCTAATGGGCGCCCAGTTCTGTCCTTGTTAAATACATTTTCACCCTTGCCACCCCCTCCAGTCTTAGTTTTTGCTTTTGTTTTCAACTAGCAAGCGCCTTTAGCCTGGGAGGCCAAAACATTTCATAACAGGCTTTTTGCGATTCCTTGGCACCGTGAACGCAGGTTTTCACCGTGTTCTCACAGTGGTCTCTTGGGGTGCTCGCCGTGTCAGGACTATCTTGCCTGAACACGAGCAACTGTCTTGCCTGCAGTCAAATTACAGCCGCTATTTTCTCCAAAGTGGCCACAGCCAGGAGGTCAGTTGGAGCATCTCAGCCGCTGCAGCGGGGACTGCTTTATCTCTCAGAAGCAGCACGGCACCTACTGGCACGCAGCGTCCGGGAGGACCAGGAGCCTGCGCGAGGGCGCTGGGTTTGTAATTGCCCGGCGATAGCCATTAATAGCTTTAGACTTGTTGTCCTCTTCCGTGGGCAATCAGCAGAGCGTTGACTCTTGAAACAAGAGTATTTTCCCTGGAGAAGCGAAGCTTTTGAACATAATAATGAAGATGTATAAAGGGTTCTGTTTCATGCTCTTTAGCCATGTTGATCTGGGAATGGGTCCACGGTATGTACGCACTTTGAGAAAACCTAAGTCACAAGGAAAGGGGAGAGTTGAACTCACTGGAAGGGAGGGCTCTGAGCACTGGAGATGTGGGTTTTGTTTTTTTTTTTTGTTTTTTTGTTTGTTTATTTTGGTTTTGGTTTTGGTTTTTGGTTTTTGGTGGTTGATTCGCAGTTCTGAGCCTTGCTCAGCCCCTGACAATCGGGATAATTGGGGCTTCATCTGAAATAACCCCTTTCCTGGTGCACAGGGTATTATGTATCTTTGCTTCTATTCCATTGACACATAGTCTGCAGTACTGAGATCACTCTGTAGGTCTCCTCCTGCAAGAACCTGTTGTTTCTGGAGCACCTGGGTGGCTCAGTGGGTTAAGCCTCTGCCTTCGGCTCGGGTCATGATCTCAGGGTCCTGGGATCAAGCCCCACATCGGGCTCTCTGCTCAGTGGGGAGCCTGTTTCCCTTCCTCTCTCTCTGCCTGCCTCTCTGCCTACTTGTCATCTCTCTCTGTCAAATAAATAAATAATAAAATCTTAAAAAAAAAAAAAAGGAACCTGTTGTTTCTGCACACGCCAGGGCCACAGATGCCTGTGTTTGTAGTTGACCTTGCCACAGTCCACATGACATGAGGTGAGTCACTTAATGTCATCAGTCTTCCGTTTCTGTCTGTCAGAGGGGAGCTAAAAATACTTTTACTACCCCGAGTGAGTTTAAAATGCGATGATGGTATGTGGAATCCCTTTAGAAAGTTTGATTTGTTGGTAATCCAAGGCTAACTATTATTTCGTGGAACTCCTGTGTGCATATGTATTTTTTGTTTCTTTGCCTTTTGCCTGTGTCCCTACGTCATTTTTCAGTTGTCAGGCCTGTGGGTTATATACCCTTGGGCATTTTTCAGAGGTCCAGGCTGGCCTGAAGAAGGTGGTCAATGTCCATTGGTTGGGCATTGGCTGAATCGTTCCAGTCTTGGTGGTATGAGTTTTGGGTTTTTGGAGGTAGTGTATAACACAGCCTGTATGCCTGAGAGGAAGGCAGGGATAGATAGATCCTGAGAATGAGTGCGTGGCCATGGCCCTGCTGGATTTAACTGGGATTGTAACTGGGATTGTTTCTCTGTTACATTCCAAATTGCCTAACTGCCCCCGAATCACATGGGGCAGCAAATCCATTCAACCAGTTTTTGTTTCACTGATAATCCTTGAGGGGTTCTTCATCTGAGCCTCTCCTATCACTGGGATGCATTGGTGACTTGCAGGCACGCCTTCCCCAGAAAGAAGACTAGGAGTCTCAGGTGTGACACTTGAGTGTACAGACCTGGCAGATGTTGAATCAAGAATGTGCTTCTGGGGAATAACCACTGTGGTTGTTGAAGGCTGGAGAAGTGCTAAGGACCTGGAGATAAACCCCTGAAATATCTAGAATTGCTATTCCTGCCTCTTTGGGAAGGTCAGAGGAGAGTTTTTAGTCCAGCAGGTCGAGGGAGTGTCCATGCCTTTGGAAAGCCTTCTGCTCCCTGGAGGAATGGGTTGCATTCATCTCCTCCACAGCCTCTTCCTAGTCTATGCTCTTTTCCAGTGCACAGACACCACCTTGCAGTCAGCTGGACATGGCGTCCTGAGACTGCACTGGATCTCTGATCCAGCGGAACCTGGTAAATTATATACGTGGGACCTTTGTCCAGAGCTGGGGAGCTGAGTGGTAACAAAGGAGGTCATCCACGTGATGGGATGGGGTGAAGGATCTGGTTCCAATTTATAGTCAAGATCCCGGCAGTGAGGGACTTGGAGATGGTGAGGCTTCACGCGGAGGGAGAGGGTAGAAGGAAACCCCAGATTGTCCGCTGGCCTTCCCAGCCTGCATAGGGCTCGATTTCAGGGTTACAGATGCTTTGGAGAAATCTTTAGGAAATGTATTTTCTAATATTCTGTGGTAACAACTCTAGTTGACTGAAGACCAGGCAAGGACCAGCCAGATAGGAGCTCTATAATTATTACCTTCCCCTTGCAGAGATTTGAAGTGGATTAAGTGATTAGAAGTGCCTAATTGCTACGGGCTCCCTTTACGACACTGGCAGGTGAAGACAGCTTGTAAATTACTGCTTTCTCCTGACCCCGGATCAAGTGGGGCAGCTCTGGCAGGATCTCTTGACAAAACTGGGCTGGTAGCAGCTGCAACTGGCTTTGCCTCTCCTGACCAGGAGATCTGGAATTCTACCAGAGCCTCAGATTATTTCTCCTTTTCACACGTGGGAAGGAGGGAAGATCCCTGGAATGTTTAAATAAAGATTCAAGACCCCTAAAGCAAATGCTGAAATACCAATTTGATTTAAAAGCTTCGGAAGGATGGCTGGATTTAGAGTCAGGAGACATGGCTGGAGTCCTTGCTCTGTTTATGTTAGTTACGTGGACCTCCTCCTCCTCCTTGGGCACACCACAAAGGCTTCCTGGGCCCCAACAGCCACCTTCCAGCACAACTGTGAGGTTTGTGTAAAGTCACCAAGTGGGACTACTGAATATGGCATAAAATGCCTGGTCAGTGTGTTAGTTTCCAAGACATCCAGGTGTGGGCAGGACCACGCTCTCTCTGATGGCTCTCGGGGAGAACTCTTCCTTATTTCTTCAAGCTATTGGATGATCCTTGACATTCCTTGGCTGGTTGACATAGCTCTCCAGTCTCTGCTTTTTGTTCTCATATGGTGTTTTTACCCCATTTGTCTGTCCAAATCCCCCTCTTATTATAAAGACTCTAATCAGGACCAGCTTTGATTCAGTATGACCTCATCTTAGCTTCATCACCTGGGCAAAGACCCTATCTCCAAATAAGGTCACATTCACAAGTTCTGGGAGTTTGTATTTCAACATAACTTTTTTAAGAGACACAGGTCAACCCATAAGTCAGTAAATGTTGGCTATGAAGATGGGTATCTAGGAGCATTTTCCCAGATGTCCCACAGATGTGGTCTGAATAGTGGATGAGGCTTGGTTAAGGCCATGGGGTGGTGTGGCGTATTTGGCAGGAAGAGGAAGAGTTGGTGAACTCAACTCACTTGGTACTCCTGGGATGCTACTGCCATCCAAAGGCACATTTATTTCTCTAAGTTAAGACCCAGTGTAAAGGAGGGACTAGTGATGGGGGAGGGGAAGACAGTATACTGACTTCCCCTTCCAGACCTATTCCTAACCATAGAGCCCCACTTATAATTAGAGAGTAGAGCCCCTCCATGGCTTCTAAGACACTGGAATGTCTGGACAAGTTGGTGTGTGCTGCCTGGCTCTCCTTGGAGAAGGCCCTGCCCAGGACAGCTCAGAGATGTCCTGGAGGTGTTTTTGGAGTTGTTTCCTTTGGGTCCACCCTCTGGGCTCTTCTAATAATTTTAAGGGTAAGGCTCAAAAACTAAAGCCAGAAAGTGCTATTTAAAATTTTTTTAAAGATTTTATTTATTTATTTATTTGTCAGAGAGGAAGAGAGAGAGACAGAGAGAGCACACAAGCAGACAGAGAGGCAGGCAGAGGCGGAGAGAGAAGCAGGCTCCCTGCAGAGCAAGGAGCCCAATGTGGGACTCCATCCCAGGACTCCGGGATCATGACCTGAGCTGAAGGCAGCGGCTCAACCCACTGAGCCACCCAGGCATCCCCAGAAAGTGCTATTTAGACATGGTTGGCCACCATTTTGGTTTTGCTATTACAACATTAGCTGAAGTGTCTACAGTGGTACTGGGCACTGAGTACAGCGAAGAGAGGATTCTCCTTCTAGAGGCTTCCAAGGGAGTGAGGGTGCACACAGTCGTAGGACCTGTCTGTCATCTGTGGGTCTGCACAGAGAGCTAGGAGAACCTACCAAGGCCTTGATGCAGGACAAGAGGAGGAGGAGGGTATCACGCAGAAGGAACAGCCAACACATGGCCTCACGGGCTGTTGAAGAGGTGGGAACTCAATATAACATTTCATAAGGTAGGGAGGGAAGAGCAAGCAGGGCACATTATCAGCAAGGCATGGCAAGCCTTGGGAATAGCTAGAATCTGTTGACAATGGAGCCGGAAAGGAGGCTTTCCTGGTCCCCAGATGCATTTCCATTTCAGTGGGAGTTAAGAGTTGTTCAGGTTTCAAAGCGGTTCTCATCAGAAATGGTAGGAGCAGTTAAGGTCCTGGAAGAGAGCCAGCCAGGAACTGAGGCCAGCTCCTCTTGTGTTCACGACAGAAACACATAGTAATGTACTATCTTTCCCTAGGGTCACAGTGACTGTCGCTCTAATGACATCTCCAAAGAACACCTCTTACTGTAAGACAAAACAACCTGTGTTGTCACTGCTCTTCTCACCCTCTGACACTGGGATATCCAGTGGGATTCTATTGTGTACAGCTTCCGTCTTGTGGGACTCCACAGAAGATTAGCAAGGAACTCCCCCGGGTGCCAGGTGGCCTGAAATATCTCATTAGGAATAACTGTGTGGGAGGAAACTATATTTTTAGCAATGGGTAGGAAGTGTTGCTGAAATATGACTTATTTGACATTATGGAACTTAGAATCATTATCATTTCAAGTCAGATGGCATGATGGTAACTGTAACCGCACTGGAGACCTCAGATCAAAAGAATGGGGAGATGGGATTCAGCACGAGTCTATTTCTCTTTTTTGCACATTAGGAAATAGTGTGGAACCTGTCTCAAGATACAGCATTATCTGGAAACAATTCTTTGCCTATTATTGTACAAATGATACTCTGCAATTACATTTATGGCCTCTTGGAGGAATTCTGGAACTTTGGGAATTGATGAGGTCTCTGAATTTCTGACAAACTGAGGGTCATAGTGGAGCTACTGTGTGAGGTTTGCTTTACGAAGAGGCAAGTGAGAAGTGTCCTGGTGAGATTTTGCCAGGAGACAGACCTACAGAGTTTACTGTCCAGAATGTTTGCTGGGGATGACTCCTGGGATGGATACCCAGGGATGCGAGGAGCAGAAGTAGGGCTTTGGTGCAGGCACAGTAGTTTCAGTGGGCTCCTGAAGAGTTCTGGGGGCTGTAGTAGTCTCATGTTGGATGGCAGTGGCCAGGCTTTTTCATCCTTGCATTCATCAATCACTGGGTTTGGGCCCTCTGGGTAGAGGTGCGACCTTGGGTGAGACGGCTCTCCATAGCAGAGACCGTTCCTGAAGTGGAGGATGCTTGAAGCCCGAATGCCAACTCCACTGCCAGCCATTGGGGCAGGTTCTTCCTCAGAAGGGCACCCGGGCCACACATCTCTTTGTCCACCACCAGGAAGTTCCAAGGACTTACCTTGATGTGGGCGTAAGCCACTCAGTCAGTATGCAAGTCTCAGCCCATTGACTTGAGAAGATGGCCTATTATTTTTGCTTGGTGAGAAATAGGAATCATTGCTTGTGATAAAATTGCATTGCTGGGGTTCAGTTTTGCATGGAATCAGTACTTAAATTTACTTCCCACTTTGACCCTACCATGTTCCCATGTCACAGGTCTCTGGGTTTTATCATTTTTTTTTCTTTTAAATATTTTATTTATTTATTTGACAGACAGAGATCACAAGTAGGCAGAGAGGCAGACAGAGAGAGAGAAAGGGGAAGCGGGCTCCCTGCTGCACAGAGAACCTGATGCGGGGCTCAATCCCAAGACCCTGGGATCATGACCTGAGCTGAAGGCAGAGGCTTTAACCCACTGAGCCAGCCAGGTGCCCCTGGGTTTTATCATTCTTGACAAAATGCTTGCCTATAAAATCTGAGAATGTGGCAGGAGAGTTGAGCCTGCTCTTACCCAGATGCTCCTTCTCTGGGCCCCTCTCCCCAACCCTCCTGGCTCTGACCTGGGAAGATGGTTTTTCTTGGGCATCTCTACATCACTGGCTCACATCCAGTCAGTCAGAAGCCTGTGGATCTCCCCGGGTTTCAGAGGTGAGCTTTGATTTCCTCCTTGCTCAAAATGATTCCTAAAAGGAAGATAGTAAATGTTCTAGACTGGCAGTAAGGTGTGAGGAAAGAATGGTATTTTAGGAGTTAGGTACCCCCATTTTGCCTTTGACTTACAGGGCAAATATGATTAAGCCCCATAATCTTCGTGGGTGTCTTTTCTGAGTCTCTGTGCCTGTGAAGGATGAGGCTAGGTGATGCCTGAGGTCCTTTCTAGTGTTCTGAGTTCTTTATATGGATCTCCGTTGTGAGATAGACTCCTTCCTCTGTTATCCCCTCAGCTCTGGGTTGCCTGAGTCCCATGCCCCTTTACTTTTCCCCTGTCTCAAGTTCTGCCTCCAGCTAGTGTCCATATTTCATGACACTGATCTACAGTTCTGCTGAGCAGCCCTTCCTCCCTCCCAGCAAATAGGGAAGGTAGGTAGGAGGGAGCAGGGGTGGTGGCATTGACCTAGGGTCAGGCTGGTAGGAGAGGAGAGAGGAGTGGCTTTCAAAGAGCATCACCCAGCCTCTACTTGACAGACTTGCTTTTTTTCCCCCGAAGCCAGAAACTACTCAGCCAGGTGATAAATCTATAGCAATATGGTTTCTTTCATTACTTGGAAACTGCCCAATCTGTGCTCACCTCAACTGAAAAGATGAGAAGAATCAATTCGGGGCAAGAATTTGAAAGTATAACCACATTAGGAACTGAAGTGGTGAGAGGCATGCTTCCTCCCAACATCAGGGCTGTTGCCAGACAGCCAAGCTGTCATTTTTGGCTAGGTGACAAGACCCCAGTACTCCGACGTGAGGCCCTTGCTCATTACCTGGCGTCCCAGTGGTCATGACCATCTGCTCATTTTGCCCCCTCACAAGATGGCAAAGCAGAACTTGCAAGACACCAGCACCAACATGTCAGGGGATAGGTACGCTAAATATGTTCAGAACAGAAGAGAAATGGAGTGGCCTTTCTAGAAGGGGCCACTGCTGTCTGGGGATGGGCTCCTAGTTAAAAATACTTAAAAAAGGTGGGCTCCTGGTCAATGCCTAACACACAGGCTGTGTCCTAAAATGGTGCACGCTTTCCCATAAATTGCTTGATCTTAGAGCCCCTGTTTTTTACATTGCATTCCCTTCAAATGAGGAATAGGTTGGGACTGTCCTGAATGAGCATCATCTGTGAGCTCTGGGCTGCCTTAATGCCATGACCTAGAGCACTGAGCAAAAGAAGCAGTGTTAAAATCCCATCTCTCCAAGTGCAGACCTTTGAATGTCTCTGGCTTTTTCCAGCATGCAATAAAGCATGTTAAAGGTGTGATTAGGTAAAAAGTACACTTCCGTGTAGTTGTTTTCCAGATAGTCAAGCTACCAGTGTTTGAGTTGAGTGAGTGAAGATAAAACTTGATACTGTGGAGTCACAGTGGCTTAGTGCTGTAGAGGTTGACTTCCCAGTCACATGAAGTCCCATGGGTGTCATGGCTGGGGTACATGGGGCTCTGCTCCTCTTAGTCTTTCAGGAATTCTGGCTTTCAAAGACCCTGCCTTGTTTACATGTGGCTTCCCGGATTGATCAGGGCACCAGTATCGAGCCCGCAAAAGAGAGAGCAGATAGAAGGCCATGCAGCAGGCTCTTAATGGCTCTGCCTAGACATGTTCACGTCCCTTTTGCCCATATTCCATCGGCTAGAACTCAGTGACATGGCACAGTAACTTTGGGAAAGGATGGGAAATTCAGCCTCATCTTTTGTGGCTGGGGAAAAGGGACAGAAAAATGAATAACTATGTCTCTGTCTCTCTGTCTATGTCTCTGAGTGGAGGATTCATTTCCAGAAAATCGTATCTCCTCATTGGTGTGTACATGACATCTGTCTACCTATCTACCTGTCATCACTTATCTGTTTATCAGTTACCAGCTTTAATAACAGAAAGAGCAACCCCACAACACTTTCCGAAGCAAAGATCTGGCAATAATGTGTATTTTGTAGTATGACTTTCTTTCATCCTGCCCTTCTGAAATCATTCTCATTCTGAAGCCTGTTCTCATTTTTTTTTTTTTCTTGGCCAAACATTTTTAGAATTGTATCTGATCTGCATGTATCCTCAGGATGTATATATTTTTTAGTTGCTTTGATTTTAAGAAAAGGGTCTTGGGGTATGTGCTCTTTGACTTTTCTCATATACATATTAGATGGCTAGGATCCATCTGTATTCTGATGTGCTACCGAGTTTCATTTGTACCCGACTATACCTCAGCTCATTTATCCGTGCTCCTGGAGATGCGCATTTGGATGGATTACAGGTTTTGCTGTTTGAACAATGCTACTGTCATTGTCCCTTACCTGCCTTGTGTTGTATATGAGCAAAAGCTTTTCCTGCCTGTCAACTAGGAATGCGGTTGGCAGGTTGTTGAACTTGATGAAATAATGCTCAACTTTCAGCTGACCCTCCTGTCAATAGATGTATGCAAAAATCCTGTGTGTCCACACCTTTCCTAACACTTGATATTGTCAGATATTTTAATTGTTACTGATCCTTTATTATTTATTATTGGGCACAATAGGCATACTCCTATGTGCTTGGCTTTCTCCTTGCATTGAATTTCCTAAGCTATCATTACTACTGCTTGCTGTCTCCCAAAGCAAGAGGTGACAGAAGATCTCAAACCATCTCTCAGATCGGAAAATAATTCTGACCCAAAGATTTCATGGCACGAGCAGAACTACACACAGCTTTTTGTCAGTTTCTAGACGGGTGGTCCCTAACCTGGCAACATACTAATTCCTGTGTCTTCCCATCTTGGCTGCTCCACATGCTTATATGTGGATGCCATGATTTTGCTGATCGTAGGAAAAGCGGCAGAAGAAAAATGGAGACCCAACCGGATTCCTCAGAGAAGTCAAGTTTGTATGCTGTATTGGAGCATGGAGCTGAGAATGTCTGCTGGCTGACTGACAGCCAATGCAGCAGCCTCAGAGAACGGATTCAAATGAAAGTAATAGTTTTCCCTGCAGCGGCTTGGTCCAGCTTGTCTGTGCCCTCCTCTGAAGTTGGATACAGGTGCAGAACTGTGCCTCCGAGCCCCGGATGTGATAGCTGCATTTAAATCTGCCCTCAATCTGTCTGGTTCAGTAGGGGCAGTCTTGTGAAGATAAATCATGTAAACAAGTTACAGTAATGGAATACTTATTTATGAACGGTATTTTCGAAGCCTTATAACTGCTGTTAGAAAGAAAGGTCTTGTTGGCTTTCAGCTTGTTAAGAAAGTCACCGGTTTTGAGTAGGCACTTCCCTCTCACAGGTAGCTGACAAGCTGGAAAGAGAGCCGTCCATGTTAGCTTTCCTCCTTTGAGTGGTGGGGGAGGGGGGAGCCTGTGCTTTAAAATCTGAGTGGCTTTTCCAGCTGAGTGCACAGCCCTTTACTTGACAGAATGAGCAAGAGAAAACGTAAGACCCCTGTTCCACTCTCTCCTGTTTTCTCCACCTCTCCTCCTATTCTTTTTGGGCTAGCAATCTTTTTGTTTCTCTTTGCCTCTGGCTTTCCTCCTCTGGTGGGGGCTCTGCTTTTGCTCTGGCTTAAAGCGTTAAGCCTATGGAAAATCCGAGCTCGCCATCCACCACTGATGTGTCCCCTCTGAAAGTGAAGAAAAAGAAAATACTTCTGACTTGCTGATGGGCAGAAGGGCTGAAGTTTACCCATTAATATCTCACCAAAGCCAATGATGTCTTCCCTGATGAGAACACTGTGTCACGCTGCCCAGACCTGTCAGCCGGGTACCGTTCCTGCCAGAGGCCTCAGGTGCTCCCCCAAAGTGGCCTTTGAAAGGGCCTTTCGGACATGCAGACAGAATGGCTTTCCTCCTTGGGAGTATCTCCTGGTCCTTTCTTCCTCCGTGCATAGCCTCTGTCTCTACAGTTAGGTAGAGGCAAAGGTCTCACACTTAGTGAAGGCTCTTGGGCGGTGAGGCAAGTGGAGATTCTAGAATGACACACAGGAGAGCAAGAGCCATTGTCTACCAGTGGGTGGGAATATTTTATTGATGTGTAGATGGGGACAGGAATGCTGTTTGTGTTTCTGTTGAATGGTGTCTGCCAGATCCCAGGATGTGAACATTTTCCACAAGATCAATCCTTGTAGGTGTTGTTCATTGCTATAAACCTAGTGGCTAGACAGGACTATGCACATAGTAAATGCTCTATAAAAATCTGTTTAATGAATAAAGGAGGAATCTTAGGGAGGCTTTCAAATGTGCTGGACTTGGGCCAAGGCCATTTGGTGAACTGTCTCACAAAGTCTAGGAGGGGCTAGAGTTGTCTGAAGCCTCAGACTCTCCATGGCCCCTGGAACCTGCTGTTTGGACTTGCACATTCAGGCAAAGGACAAAGGGTGGGGGAGGGGACAAGTGGCAAGGAACCAGGCACCCCCCCCAACCCCCCAATGTTGCAGAGGCACGTGCATGTGCCCACACGATTGGCCCTGGCTGGGGGCACACTTGCTGATTTCCTTCCCAGATGTCACCAGGCTGGCCTGTGCTATCTGTGAGGAAGAGTGGCAGATTTGGTTCCACGGCCCGGGGCCAAGGGTGAGGCACATGTGCCCAGCAGTGGCGGAGGCCTTGTAGTCAGGAATCACAGAGCCTGGTTTTACACGGAAAGGGAATGGTACCATTAAAAGGCAATTATTCAAGTGGTGTGAGTCAGCCATGCAGCTTTTGGCAGTGCCAAGCAGGAGAAGGAGTGGTGTGGGGAGTTTTCTCTCTCTCTCCCTCTCTCTCTCTGTCTCTTAAACAAAGCTCAGGCTGGCTAGCAGATCCTGCACCTGCGTGTGGATGATGTTCCGGGAAGGGTCGGGACTGCCAAATTCCTTTGTCTGAACAACATCAGGAATGGGGGTGGCAGCATCAGACTGGAGAGGGGGAATCCAAAGGTTCTTTAAGCTGGTCCTGTATTTGACCTTCACCGGATCTCAGCTGCTTCTCGGGGCGTTCCAGATTCCCCTGTCTGGCCACCTGTGGGGTGTGTGGTGCATTAAAGGCAAGTATGTGCTGGAGGCTGGAGGCTCCCTGAGCTGGGCTGGGGCATCTGAGCTTCATCTGTGCCGTCCTACGCTGCTCCCTGCCCCCTTCCTCTTGCAGACTTTCATTGAAGACCAAAACGCTTTCATTTCTGGAGTGCCGTTCATGGCTGTTTTCCTTCTAAGGCTGCTTGGTCTGCTGCCACGGCAGCCAGCCCTGGGCTGCCCACTTCACATGGAGGGAGGTGTGAAGGAGACAGGACAGACCCTGCTTCTAGCTCATCCTCTGGGCTCCGGGACCTGAGTGGGGGTGGGTGGTCATGGTGGAGATGCCTGCTGAAGCCACAAGCTCGTCCCCCAGATCTTCCTCCTTTTGTTGCTAGGGAGGCTAGAGTGAAAGGACAGTGGTGGGGTCTGAAATGGGAAGGGAGCAGAGATCAGGCCATGACCGCAAGAATACCAAAGGTGGATTCGGGTTCAGGGGCCCTTTTGCAGGTGGAATGAAAACTCAAAGATCACAAAGCCTGAACTGTTTTGTGCTGAAGGTGGGCCAGGTGTCATATCTTTTCCCTTTCTGAGCAGAGTGGCATATCCCCTTCACTATTGATAAAACAAACCAGGGACAGTTTCGATAGCCTTTGGATACTAGTAATTTTAAAATGTGGCTGAATTTAGACAGCAGCGACTTGGCTCATGTCTGTTTCATGTTCCTAACCAGAGGACAGTTCATTTTAATTGGTGGCATTTTCATCTACTCATCTGCTTGTCAAATTTGAAAGAGACAGAAGTTCCATCTCTGGTATAGAGCTGTCGAGAGCAGCAGCCTTCAGAGCTGGGCCCTTTGGAGGGAGTGGGACGTGGCTTAGAAGGTCTTAGACTGGACAAAGAGATGCCAGCCAGACGGGGCAGAAGGCAGCAGTGGTTTTTCAGGGTGTCAGGTCAAGGGGGAGGGCGGAGGCCGATAGTGGCTCTGAGGGTGAGTTGGTCAGGTTATGGAGGCAGAAGCAGACTAGGGTGTCTGGGCAGATGATAACACATTCCCCCCTTGTTCATGTAAACACAGGCAAGAGAGTCTGGGCCGTAAGCAGTTAGAGTTTGCATGGCTTCATGTGGACAGTCGGCGCACTCCAGGCTACAACAAGTGAATTCTGGAGAGGATGTCTATCCTCTACTTTCATGTTAAGTATTTGTAATGCTGCTCCGGAGCCTGGCAGTAGGAGAACCAACTGAAGGGCTCCTGGTGCTGAGTTCTGCCACAAAGAAGCAGCCCAGGGTGAGGGTAAGCCAGTAGGCATAGTCAACACTTGCTTGGCACCCTGAAGGCCACTTAGGAGCTGGGCGACCTTTGAGCAGTTACTCAACTCTTTTTTTGTTTTAAAGATTTTATTTACCCATTTGACAGAGAGAGAGATCACAAGTAGGCAGAGAGGTAGACAGAGAGAGGGGGGAAGCAGGCTCCCCACTGAGCAGAGAGCCTGAGGCGAGCCTCAATCCCAGAACCCCGAGACCATGACCTGAGCCGAAGGCAGAGGCTTAACCCACTGAGCTACCCAGGCGCCCCCAGTTACTCAACTCTTAAGTCTCAGTTTCCTCACATCATACATGAGGCTGATGACTCTATCTGCTTTTTTGAGGGAATTAAATCAGGGGGTAAGTCTATTAGCACTAAGCCTGGCTCAGGAACAGCTTTTACTATGTTTATAGGAGTAAAATACAATGTCTATTCTTTCTGGGCCCAGAGCTTTCATGAGGGTCAAGTGCTGTTGGGAGGGGAGCATCAGTAGACGACCCACGGTCCCTGGTATTGAAGATTTCACCAAGTCCTATGGAGCAGTAGTTTGGAAATTCAGAACTCTACCCCTTAAGGCAAGAGTAGTTCTTTAGTTGAAATTGCCATGGGTCTGAAATACTATTTTTTAAAAATTCCTTTGTTTATTAGTCAGAGGGAGAGAGAGAGAGAGAGGGAGAGAGAGAGAGAACATGAACAGGGGTTGCAGCAGGCTGAGGCAGAGGGAGCGGGAGAAGTAGACTCCCCACTGAGCAGGGAGCCTGATACGGGGCTGGATCCCAGGGTCCTGAGATCATGACCTGAGCTGAAGGCAAATGCTTAGCCAACTGAGCCACCGACCCTGAAATGCTATTTTTAAAATGGCTAGTGAGGTGAGGGAATGGGTTTTTTATTGAAAACGCCCAAACCTGTGACACGAGACCCACTGATGGGGATCACCAAGCCTGGGGCTCCCTCCATGGGACTAGGGTGAGGGGGATGCCTTCCTAGGGAGCAGGACTGCTGTGTCTCCCTCAGGGCTACTTCAGTGAGTGGCTGCAGGTCCAGAGAGTGGTCTAAACTTGACTTTGGATGGCGTGTGCTGTCCTTTGTGTCCCCTAGGAGACAGGACCTAGTGAGATGAGCTCTGGTGGGCAAGAGAGAAGGTGGGAGAGTATTCATCAAACTCTTCCATCTGCCAGTATTGGCACCTACTGGCAACAAGAATAGGCTTAAATGTTTATGAATTGTGGGATCCTCATGGGCATAAGGCCTGAGTGTTGGCTGGCTGTAGAACTCAGTGAGCCATTTTTGTGGGTGATATGATTAATACAAAAGAGAAACCTTGTGATGACAATCAAAGTCATAACTTCAACACATCAACTCTGTAATCTTCCCCCTTAGTCTTTAATGTGGTTCCATGTATTTCTGTACTTAAATATTTACAGCATCCCTCCTGAAAATAAGAATAATGATAATACAAAATTAATAATATTCATCATAATGGTGGCAATACCCATTTTTCAGTGTCTACCATATGCCATAGTCTTTATTAGATACTTTTTATCAACATCATCTCTAATCCTCACAATGAGCCTGTGAGAACATTTCCCGTTTCACAAATGAGGAAATTGTGGTTCAGGGAGGATATGTACCTTTACACTCAAAAATCTTGCCGGCAAGCAACCTAACGTGGATTTGAACTAATGCCTTTTTCCTCTGAAGAGCCCTGCCTGGGTTTTAGGATCCTTGAGTCAGAAGCTATCCTGACTTTATCGGAAATGGAATGGTATGAAGAATGTTACTGTTGGCCACGAAGCCTCAGGTTTCTCTGGCTCTTTAGGGTATGTTCCTAAAATCTGTTCTTGAGAAGCAGAAAGCACAGAGGGGAAGGCTTCCCGTCTGCTTCTAAAGATTAAAAAAGGCCATTCCTTGCACCTTGAGAAACATTTTGGGACCTGCTGTTTTCCCTCAGTCTCCCCTCCTCCCATCTGGGGACTGAGCGTTGTGTACCTTTCTCTCCCTGCACTTCGCTGCCTCCTTCCCTTATGTCGCATGTTCCCCACAAGCCCCCTGAAGCCCCTTGTATCTCTCTTCTCATGCCTACTGGTAGTGATATTTGTCTCCATGCCAGCAAAAAGAATCGGAACCTATTGAGTTTGAACCCATTTCCCTCCACTCTAATCCTGTTTGTTCTTAAATTTTTAACTATTGTAGAACCTCCCTGAAGAATTCCTTACAATCCCCCTTGTCTTCTCAGCTCTTATATTGCTTTCTACACTTCCGGTGCCTTAGGTATTTGTGTGCATGTTTCTCTTCTCACTCAGTCGCTCATAATGATTTGGAAGACAGGAGTTGTGCTCTCTGCCATCCCTATGCCTCACACATAGTAGATGCTCAGTAATCACTACTGAATAAACAAAAGCTCTTCCCCTCCATGTTCCTCTTACTTGTTAGACCTGGCTACACCTCTGAGTCTTACACTGTCAACTGCTACCAGATGTAAATAGATTTATTGCTATATAGACTTGGGACAGCACATGAGAATCTGATCAGTCTCCTGTTGAAATACTGCCTCCAACTTCTCTCTGGGCTTCTTTGGTAAAACACAGGTAGCACTGTCCTCTGTGAATACTGAAGAGTGATAGGTTATTCGCATCTTGGGTGTTTGCTTTGGAATGTGCCGTTGTGGGGGACACTGAGGAAGTTTTCATTCAGATCAGTTTCAACTTCAGGAAATCAAACTCCTTCCTTCCCATGCTTTCTCTCCCTGCTCGGAATGCCCCAGGACCTCAGAATGTAGTACAGACAACATGCCCCAGGTTTGGGGTTCTCCACATATTGGCTTCCATGAGACAGTGGGACTGACCAGTTACTAACCAATTAAAGGCCCTGCTCTGTCTCTGCTTTAGCTGCTGATTCAGGACCATGGACAAGGCTAAAGAAAGGTAGTCTGCTTTTCCTTGTTCTTACCAGCTCACCTGTACTTTTGAAGACAAGAGGATCTGAGAATTCTATCCCAAGCAAGTGGGAGAAGAGAACAGTCCTCTTATTGCGGAATTCCACTCTTTGAATCATAAATCAGGCTCTCTATTTGTCTAAAGTGACCTACACAGAGAGTTCTATTTGTCTAAAGTGACCTACACAGAGAGTTCTCTTTTGGGGAAAAGGCCTTATGCACAAAAACCAGGCTGACACTTGCCTTCTAATTGCTTCCCACTGTAACTTCACTCATTCAGATTTTCCATTTAGGCCTTGTAGATTTCAGAGGGGTCTTTATTGCCACTTTACTGCATATGGGCCCATTCCAATCGATATTCTTATATAAAACAGTGGAAAAAGCCATGATATTCTCTTCTTCCTTTGAATTTTTTTTTAGTATACACATTTTTATATTCTGCCTTTAAAGCTATTTCTGCTGCACAGCTGTTTTACCGAGACTCAGACTCCTACGGGCCCCACTTGGTCCGACACGTACCTTGAATATCCTTTCACAGTGTTTGATTTCTGCAGTCGGTTGTATAATGAGGAAGGAGTGTGCAGTGAGTTTGGAGATTCCTATTAACCAGGTCACCCATGAATCTATTTTTGTGCACTTCTTTATTAGAAATAGCAGGGAACATGATGTGATATTTAAACACAACTACTTATAGAAGCTCGGCTTAAAAAATACACCTTAGTAAGTTTTCTTTTCCCATTTGACATTTCAAAATGTTGTACTACATTTTCCCATCATCAAAACACCTTTTCTCCATTTGCATTCTGGGATGTGACTAGAGACCATTAGACACGACAGAAGATATTTTGGACGGTCATTTGGATTTGTGATCCTCCGCCTGATTAGACCATACCTGAAATGTTTATTATGTTCTTGGCACTGCCTTTGAAGATGGGCCATAAAGAAATAGACACGAACCAAGATGATAAGTCAGGACAGGGGTTGAGAGTAGATAAAAGAGAGCTATCATCAAGCACTTGAGAGTGGATATCTCATGAAAAAGGAGAGTAGAATTTTTCTGTGTTGCACCTGAAAACAGAATGAATGAGTGAAGCTACAGTGGGACAGATTTTGATTCAACCTGAAAAGTACCTAACCGTGAGAGTTGCCAGACTCTTTGGAACAGGTTGCCATGTTAGGTAGTAAGTCTCCAGGCACTGCAGGTGTTAGACTCCAGGCTGGCTGAGCTTTCTGCCAGGAATGAGCCTTCCAGAAATAACAGATCCACTTCAGCTATGAGAGTCAGTAGTCCTTACTCTCTGGCATTACTGTTGGTACTCAGGGCATTGAAAAACCAGAGCTACCATTGTATCTTAGGAGCCAAAATTGTGAATCCTTTTGAATTGTGAAATTCAGAGCAGAGCATCCAATGCTCTGAATGGACCATTACAACCAAGGACAAAGATAAAAAGTGAGTTTGTAGTTGTTGAGGCAGTAGGCCTTTTATTTCAGGTAGGTGCTTTATTTTATAACTCTGCTATTTAAGTGGTTTTAAAAAATTACTTAAAATGCACCACTGTCCTTTATTTTGTTGTATTGGTTAAGTCTTGGCCAATGTTAGGATATTATTAAGAATGTAACGATGAGCCCTTTCAAATGAAGAGAGGTTTAGAGTTTATGTAGTATCTTCTCCTATATTTCTCCTTTTGATTTTCATCACAGTTCTCTAAAAAGGCATGGCTAATATTTTATCTCAATTTGTGTAGGAGGAAACTAAGACCTAGAAGGTTTAATGGCTCATTTCAAAATCACATGACTGGCAAGGAGTATGAGACCTGAGACAGATTTGGAGTGTGTAAAGTGAAATCATGCAAACCAGGTGGCGTATATAGCCATGCCAATAATCAGCAATGTGACTTTAAGTAGTGTCACAGATAAAATGAGGGCATGGGAGCAGGATGGACTCCAAGGTTCCTACCACATCCCTGTTTGAAATTCTCTTGCCTTTCTGTATGTATGTTGTCAGGCATAACCCTTACTTTTTACCTGGCTAGGTAGGAGGTAAAATGGAGTGGAGTCTGTGGGTTGGAGGAAAGCATTTGGATGTGCTGCTGTGCATTTCTATGGTGGTAACATTATGCTTCAGATGCTATGAGATAACTTTGTGACAGATCACTTTCACAAGCTGGAGACTCCTGGCTGCATTTCAATTCAGGATTTGGAATTTGATGATATGTTTATTTACTTTTGTGGGCTCAACTGTGGTGCAGAATGATGGAGGTGGCTTTTATGCATATCAGTAACCCAAAACGTGGAAGAGTGAGCATGAACAGTGAGGGCTTCTCACTTTAAAATGTATAAGCTTGCAAGAAAAGTTATTGTTGAGCCTGAGTTTATTTTTTAATTCTTTAAGTATAACTACTGAACTCAAAACTAGTATTTTTATTGCTTATAAGGTTCTTGACAAAGCTAACTTATTTCCATGTATTATAAAAGTAATGTTTGTCCATTGTAGAAAATTAAAAAAAATAAATAAAATTACATAAGCAATTACCTATAATTTCTGAAATATAACTGCTCTTAACACTTTGTTAAAACTTCCTGGGACTGGGGCATTTGGGTTGCTCAATTGGTTGGGTGGCTGCCTTCTGCATGGGTCATGATCCCAGGCTCTGGGATTGAGCCCCATGTCAGGCTCTCTGCTCAGCAGGGGGCCTGCTTCTCCTTCTCCTTCTCCCTGCCACTTCCCCTGCTTGTGCTCTCTCTCTGTGTCAAATAAATAAATAAAATCTTAAAAACTTCCTGGGATGCTTTTCTGTGCACCTATATATATTTTAAAATATGTCTGATTTGTCAGAAAGAGAAAACTAAAGGTGCATTTCTGTTTTGTACGTACCAGCAATTCTATTGGGCACTTATGAGAAAATTACAAACTCTACACTTTACTGTGGTTAACTGACATGGTATCACCTAAGGAGTAGGGAAGTCTCCGCCACTGCCACCATCCTGGGGTCTGTTGTGCTGTAGGCTTTTTCGCACAGTTAATGTCCTGCATAAACATCAAAGCAGTGGACTCATTTTTCTTTTCTGTTGATTCTCCTTTAGCCTGATGAAGTCCTCCGATATCGATCAGGATTTATTTACAGACAGTTACTGCAAGGTGTGCAGTGCACAGCTGATATCTGAATCCCAGCGCGTGGCTCATTACGAGGTAAGGATGGCTTTTCCCACTCGGTGTTTTCAGTGGAAGAAAGAGGAACGCGGCCTGTGGTCATGGGACTTGAGGACAGCTCCTCTGGGTCTTGAGGCAGATTTTAAGAGCCACAGGGCTTGAGCCTTTACACTCTGAGATCAGGCTGGGGCAAACGTGCGTGAGTAGGGTTGGGATTGAGGCTTAGGTACATCAGTCCCAGCTTTGGCTGCTTCCCAGATTCTTTTTTTTTTTTTTTTTTCTTTTTGTACCTTAGCCCCTGAAGACTCAGTGGGCTTTCTCTTCTTGTTAAATCTGTCATTGTACATCCCTGATGTTCCTTTTGGGGACATGGGGCAGGACACATTAGTGCCAGCTTCCCTTTCCTTCTTTGACCCTGAAGATAAGCTCAGAGGCTTTTTGTTAATCATCGTCCGGAGAGATGACAGCATTCGTGAATCAGCACCAAATTCCTGACACACGATGGCTACTTCCCTAAATGTGTTTATCAGCCTAAAGACTTCCCCTGTAAAGCTATAACAAAGTTTTAAAATCCAAATGCTCTTAAAGGACCTAATTCAGTGGCTCTGGCTCTTTAGGTTGGATGAACAAATAAATGGCCGCCTTTCAGTCTTCTATTGAGAACAGAGAATAAGAGAAGAGAGGTTGGCTAATGTCTGGGGAGGGAACAAGGTGCTGCCCCTGGAGACAGCAGGAAGCTGGGGGGGCCCCCTAGATGCTGAGTGCTGCCCAGGGCATATTTGCTTTTCAAGAGAACATACACCAGTGGGAACATGAGTTTTCAAGTGTAATAACTTGTGAGTAATTTTAGATTGGAGGGCTTAGCCAGCAATTTTCTTTTTGTCTGACAAGTATGACAAATACCAGTTGTCACTGTCACTCATACTCCTTTGAGCCTCCAGTTTCTTCTGTGCACAATGAAGAAAACAATATTAACATGCACACGTACACACCCAGACACACAATAAACGGACCCTGTGTATTTCTCAGGATTTCGTGGGGACCAGACAAGACCCATCGAAATACCATTTGTGAAGATGCTTTGGAAGTTACAAAGTGTGCCGTAACACACACAGTTATGTTGCTTTTCATTATTAACTCCAGTGCAGCAATATTCTGATAAGGACAAATAAAAGTTGCTCTCCTGAGAAAACTTTTAAAGATCACAACCTGTGAAAAATGTTAGTGTATTCTTTTGTCAGTAGGCAATCAAGTGTTAGAAGTAAATGAGAACTCAAAAGAATGATCTCCAATGGAAGACATCCATCTTCTGAAGTTAAGAACTTTCTAATTTCTGTGTATGTTGCTTTGTAAACACACGTGGTTTTATTAATATGATTTCCCCAGTTAAGAAAAATCAGGGAATTGGTTCCTGCCCCCACATTCCACAGCTTCCTATTAGCCTTTTATGTTCTCTCTTTATTAGACTTTTTATGTTCATTTTTAATTATCTCCTCAGATTCTTGAGGACAGGAACAGAGTTTTATTCATTTGATCTTCCATAATTCCTAGAACAGTGCCTGTAACTCCCACATACGCCCTTAGCATCTGTTTACAAAACTATCCTGGGGGCGCAGACCAGCATTGCTTTATTGTTACCTGAGCTAGAAAAGTCATGTCAGAAAATTGAAAAAAAAAAAATTTTTTTTAAAGAGAAAGATCTTAGCTGTTCCATTAACAGTTTAGTTATCTGAACTCAAGTTTCCCCGTTACCAGTCTGCATCCTTTCTGTGGCGTAGTTTGATTGTTTAGACGATGTGTTACTATTTGTTGCCTGTAGCATAGAGGAGGTAGAGAAGAGAAAGCAGTTACAGTAGATCTGCAGTTAACAGTGTTACACATCATCAAGACAATGTCACATGCATTGCCGTTAAGCCTGGACGGGGACTCTCAATGCTCTTTCCCTCCCTGCTTCCAGGCCGAGGGGGGCCACTTCTTTCAGAGACAAACAGCACGTGTGCTGTTTCTGCAAAGCGGTTGGGGATGTGAACAGGGTGCAAGCCTCCTGAGATCGCTGGTCTTCTGGCTTCAGTCGGGAGGCTTCCCCAGTCACTTCTTCATCTCTAAGAGGTTGGCTTCCATTAAACGATTTTGAAGGCCATTTGAGAACGGATAATCTGATCCTAATCATTTGCCCCCTCCTTCCACTCCACTCTCTCTGCTGAAAGTCGCATGAAGAGTGGGTCTCTGTGGGTCTGAAACCCCCCTCAATTCACTGAAAATGTTGTCACGCTGCGTCTCAATGCTTTATCACTGATGTATTGCTTTAACTTGATTTTACTCAACTAGCAAATATTCCCAGCTTCCCTACGGGGCGAATCAAAAAGAATCCTCTGTGTACTTTCTGCAGGTCCTGCCCTATTAATGTTAGTTATTACAGGGGATTCTGAAGCTGTGTGAGAAAAAGTCTTTGCCCCCACCCCCCCACCAAAACTCATAAACTTCTTGGGAGGAAAAGCCGTGGGTAGTTCAGCGTGTTGTGAACATGTGTGTGATATGAGAACATGATCTACAGAGTTCTGCTGCCTGTTCCTACGGAGCAGCTGATCCTATGGGATCTAAACTGTATTAATTCTTCTGCCCATTTGATTTTCTGATATGTGTTACATCATGCTGTTAACTTTTTAGATCTTTTCCTTCCCAATTCTAAAGAGTGAGCCCACCACCAAGAGCTATTATGGTCCGGGAAGCTTTTTTGGGAATGTCATGAATTATCTAGACCTTGATGGATGGGTTAAGTTTAGGGTTGCTGGAACGAGAAGTCTTGGCATCTCCAAGGAGCATTGCAGAAGCTGGGTTGGCAGGAGGGAGGCTTTGTGTCAGGGAGAGGAGGTGCCCACAGTAGTATGATAGACGTAGTGGGGGGTCAGAATGAAAAGGAAAGGGGACTTTGTACTCTTGTGTGGCATTTGGGAACGTAACAGGATAATTGAGTGTTTCTGAGTGACAGTCCATTGGTGGCGGTCAAGGTATATTGCTGGGAAAAGAATAGCCTTCGTATGACTTTGGCTGTGAGATTTGTGTGCCAGTGCTTTGAAGTAAAAGAGAGAAACAGAACAGATGGGTTAATGCTTAAGAGTTGCATGCTCCATTTAAAAGCCTCAACCTTTGTATAGGAGGACAGAAAAACCCAATATATGTCTAATGGACCAAAGTCTTCCATGCTCCAGTCTTAAAATCTCTTTTTCGCATATGAAATCCCAAAGTGGAAAAAATGGGACATATAAAGACATTATTATTTTTCTTACTTGCTAAGCATTAATAACATGTTAATGTTTTGGTGGAAAATATAATTAGATGTTGTCTCTGCTCACTGAGGCAGTAGAACAAGGGAGGCACAGACACAGAGGGGAAGAGAAAGCTTTCTCGTGTGCCTTTCAGCAGGCCTGCGTATTATAGAGGTTAGAAATAGTTCCCCAGTGAGACGACTTGAGTGGTTTGTTGTAGTTTTAAGTGGCTGAAGAATCATTTTCTGCAAAAGGGAAGAGTTGCTTCCAAGAGTGAAGGAGTAGTTTCCTGGCCTTGCAGGAAAAAGATGATTTGTGTAGGGAAGACTATGAGAAATGAAACCAAAAGGACAGAGAATTTTTTTTTTTTTTTTGAGTAAACCTAAAGGAAAAATATGAATGAGTGATCTAGAAGGAAAGAGAAAATTCTTGTCACGCAGACCCAATGAAGTCAGGCATAAATGTGACAGTCCTTGCGGCTTGCCCCTTCCTGTGAATGCTAATATCCCTTGTGTTGCTGTGCCCTGTAGGTAATCAATGGTTCCTTGCGAAATCAGTGGCCGAGGTGTCCTGGCACTACAAACAAGATTGTGAGCTGCCTGAGGGTAGGCAAGAGTTATGCACTGAGTTTCTTCAGTTACTTCTGTAGCACCCACTGTAGAGTTGGGCCCACGGTTGTTGTTCTTTTAGGATGCAGGTTGATGAAGAGACAGAGGCTGGGGACTGGAGGAAGGACACAGTGGGTCACATTGAAGGGAAGCATTGGTGGGTACAGCAGAAGATGTACTGGTATACCTTGGGAGTCAGTCTGGACTCAGGATCTGGCCTCAAGGTGATGATTTTGTAGTTACAGGAGAGACAGTTCTCTAAGCTGATGCAAAACCCTCCAAACATTTCTGAATCTTGAAGTAATGTGAGTCCTCACAAATTGTCCCCCATTAAGTGACCCAGGAGAGGTGGAGTCCAGGATTGTTCTCTAGTCAGATTCAGCGAGCATGTAGGACCTACAGAGGCATGCTGAAATGGATTTTTCTTGTTTTCCTTGTTTTGATTGTCTTCCAGTAGAACTTTGGCTTTCCATAGCTTCTGTTTAATCCAGGGGACTAGCCAAAGGACAGTCTTCTGGTCTGTAAGTTGGATAGTAGATGGGATGTAAATGCTTTGTGGTTAGACACAAGGAGGTGAAATTTGCGGTTCCTAATATGTGCTGATTAAAGCAGCATGATTGTCTATACTACCCTTGCCTCGAAGGACTTTTCTCCCTTCATCTCTCATACCTTCTCAACTTTGCTTTTCCCTTTTCTTTTTCCTGAGTATGCACGCAGGCTGGACAGTTCCTTTGCCATGTGTGAGAGCTGTCGGTCAATATCGTGTTGTGTTTCTGCAGCCCATCAGGTGTGTTTCTGCAGTACTATCAGGTACTGTACTAACTGCACTTGAGTTCTGTTAGGGCTCACTGGGTCAGCAGCCATCCTGGGCATTGCAGGTGATATGCTCCTGGAGAGGCAAATGCTAACGGGGTGAGGACAGTAAAAGATCTTTATAGCAAGGTTCCTGTGAAGATGCTTCTTTATGCCGTACATTGAGAATCACTGTTTCAATCTCTCCAAATCTCTTACAGTCATAACATGCTTAATTTCTCCCAGATGCTGTTAATACAATTATTGGCTCATTCGCCGAAGCTAAAGCTATTCTTTCTTTTAACCCTCTGTAATGTCAGAGGACTTCAACCTGTTCCCCATTGCCTACGAGTCTTTACCTCTGTTTCTTGACCATTTCACTGAAGACTCTTGAGCTTCTAAAAATTTCTTATTTTTCTGTTGTCTTACTCCAGCAAGCCCAGTCATTTTATCAGTTATCACTAGTTAAAGTAGTTCACTGGAACACCGAATGAATGGATAATAAAGAGGCTACGATGAAGAAAACAACAGCAGGCTGAACACTCTGGGCAGCACACACATTAGCGAAGAACGGCTGGCGGATGGTGCGTGCTTAATGCTCACTGGTTAAGGGTAGGAAGAGGCTATGCTGTGTGCATTCTCATTTGCTGAGAGCGTATGACAAAACTCAAGGGATTTTAGGAACTAGGCTTCTTTCCACCGACCAGAATTCCATCACATGGTCCCACCTAGCTGCAGGAGAGATTGGGAAAAATAACATGTGCAGGAAAATGAAATGGGTTCAACAAACACATGAAATTATCTCTGCCACAGTCTATCCCTCTGTTCACCAAAAATCCATTTCATTTTTCTTTTAACATGTAGAGTACATGTCCCGTTACTTTAACCTTCCAGTCCAGTTACTTTGCTCAGCTCAAATTTCAGGGCCTCCAGGAAGGGAGTGGGTCTCTCCATGAGATGTGGTTGTGATTCTCCTTTGTACTGCTGCTTGTGAGCAAAACAGAAATGTTACCTCTCCTCCTCCTCCTTTAGAGTGGTGATGACAATACTAATATTTCTTACTCAAAAAAAGGAGGAAAAGAAGACAGAGAGTAATCACTGGCCCATAGCAGAGTTGGAATCCTGCAGAGCAGGAATTAGGAAGTTCCTCTTTTCAGAAAGGTGGGGGGTAGTTGCCCAAATAGATCCCGATCTTCCTCTGTGACAAGGATTTTCTTGTTCATTTTTCCTAATGAGCCCTGGTTCTCCACAGTTCTTCCCTCCACAGATCTTCCCTGTCCAACATCCTTGTCGCTTCTGAAATGGATCTTGGGTCCTACACTTTCCTTGGTGACTGCCAGCATTCATAGCCCATGTCCTTCCTCAGACTGATTTAAGGCATGCAGAGTATTCAGAGCTTTTCTAATTCAAAATAATAATTGCTTGAGTAACACAATTTTCTCAGCATCTCAGTAAAATGGGTGGCTTATGATTTACTTTATTTATTTATTTTTTTAGAAAGCTTCATGTGTTGTCACCATACAGTTCTTTCCTAGACACAGTTTCAAGGTTGCCTGTTTATTTTATTGCTTCCTCCTCTCTGTGCCTCTTTCTTTTCTCAGTTTCATGGTTGGCCAACCTCTCTGTGCCTCTTTCTTTTCTCAGTTTCATGGTGGCCATCTTCAGGTTATCTAGAAGTAGGTGGAAAGATCACACCCTTAGTCCAATGTTTGCCAAAGTCCTGAGTCACAATATGCAACTGAGAAGTCTCATTGAGTGCTCAACGTGCAATGTCTTTTACTACACATCTTTCATTTTTGGTTACTGGAAGCAATTAGCAAATGGCTTTTCTAACTAGGTCTCAAATTTCCGGAATAACTCTTCTTTTTTTACTTCTGTCTGCTTATGTGCCAGTTACACATTACAGTTCTTAGAGTTTTTTGATTCTTTTGTAAAAGACCTGACCAACAATCAGTAGCAGAAAATTAGTAGTAGACTACATATATCAAGTGTTCTGCCTTCCTAAGCTGTTCTGGTTCTTTTAGAACTATAACGGTCTCCTAGCATAGATCCATCTAGGTCCCCTAGAAAGGTAAGCTCAATGAGCAGGTGTCTACCTTCCATGGTATAGTAGTCAATAGTTTTGGCCGTGTTTTGCCACTATATAACCTGGAGCTCTTGTTTTTGTACCCTCCCTACTTAATCGATCTAGGCTAAGTCAATGTCAAACATTTAAGTTTTTTTTTTTCTTTTTTATGGGAGAACCTCCGTCTCTATGCTGGATAAGGTAGGCTAAAGGTAATAATAAACAATGAAGTAAAAATTATTTATTACTCACATTATAGCCCATTGTGGGTTTCCAGAGGGGGATTTTGTACCTCGTAAGCATTTAAGACTCACGCTAATAGAGGGTCCGCCATCTTTGCTCCTGATACTGCCTCGACTATCAAAATCCAGCTGGTCCATGGGGGACTGAAGGGCAATGTGGGTGATTGTACAGGACATTGTGGGGAGCCAGGCCTGGAAGAGGCGTCATGTCCACATGCATATCATAAGCCCGAACTCAATTGTATCTTCTTCTGACTGTATGAGAGGCTGAGAAATGGGCTCAGTGTGTGTCAAGGAGGAAAACGGAACCAGTTTGGTGAGTACGTAGCGTTGTCTCTGGGTACCGTATGTGTGTGGCACTACAGGCACATGGTGATTAGGACTTCCGTTGGGTATTTTGGGTATTTGGGGATGAAATGGAGGTGGAGAAAAAAGGGAAATAGAGGAAATCCCGTGTATTCCAAAGGAAGTGGGCTTAGCAAAGAAACAAACAATTCTGGAAATCAGGAGTCTGGAGGATGCTGTGAAGATGATACCTGTTCATTACAGTGCTCTGTAGAAAACTGAAGCAAACATATTTTAGTTTAAAAGACAAGGGAATAATATGCTATCAAATTTGGATTTTCTCTCCAATTCCTGACTTAATTGATCAAGCACAGAGGTTTTCTAGTTGGAATTTGGGGTCTGTATAGTGAGTGGTATGTTTGACATGTATGATTTCCCCTCTGCTCCACATTTTTGGGCTCAGGCAACTGGTCCCCCAGACCCTCCCCACACTCCGGAGGTCTGGGAGCAACTTCTACAGGGGTCCAGTTGTGCTCCAAGGCTGAGGACACAAACAGGTGTCTCAGTCCTTCTAAAGATGGATGTTTGAGAGAAACTTCTGTGTGCCCTTCCTTGTGAGAAATGTTCCTCTGCTGAGAGAATAGCTTATCATTGGCAGTCGACTCTCTGATCTTGTTTCCTGCTTTGCTTTCCCCACCAAATTCATGGCATGTCCAGCAACTAGACAAAGGTTCTATGTAGGATTTTACTGTACTCACTTTACCTCTGGATACTATTATTCTGTTTGCCCTGTTTTATTATAAATTTGTATCTCTCAATTATTTCTTTTAACCTTTTGCATTAGATGTAGATGTAACTTGATCTGTTACAATCTTTGACAAAAATAGTGTGGTATAAATATGTAAATATTTAATCTTTCTATTTTAACATTTTATTCCTTTTTCTGAAGTGGCAGTAAATTCACGTGATTCAAAATTCAAGAAGCATGAAAGAGTGCTTCTGCGAAAAGTCTCCCACCTGTTCCTCCGCATCCTGTTATTCTTCTTGGATGAAAACAATGTGCCAATTTTCCTTGAAATATTCTACACGTATAGATGCAACTAAATCTTTCCTTTGAAATATTTTCTGCAAATGGTGACATGCTAGACCCTTCATTTTTTATTTGTTTTAATTGTGGCATAGCTCTTCTTATATAAATATAATTCATAAAGAAATATTTACTGAACTGGCTGATAACTCCTAGGTAGCACGGATATAACCGGGAGAAAAAAAAAGACTTTCTCCCTGTGAACTCCCATTGAGGGAGGTACATATGTGTTGATTTTCAGATCCCGGCCTATGCTGTTTGGTTATTGACAGTGATGATTTTTCTTCCAGCTTTCCATTCCCAGCATTCACCTGAAAACATATGCATTCCTGACCTCCTCATCACCAAGCCATCTGGGCTTGCTGATTTTTTTTTTTTTTTAAGATATTAGCAGACAGAGGATTCTTAAAGGCTAATGACCTAAATAAGTGGGCTTGAGTGTTGATTTCAGCCATGTGTCTTTGTCTACATTTCTTCTGATAGTGGGAGAATGTGTTGGGGACAGCATGCTTTCCTCCTTCTCAGTGATTTGAGAATTTAATTAGTCTCTTCAGGCTTTTTCTAAGATGACTTAATTTGGGGTAGAATTTTTCTAACTTTGAATTCCATCCCTTTCTCTGGGGATCATATAAAGACATAAATGTACCTTATGCCACCTCTGAGTTGCTTCCTTCTGTTCCTACTGCTCCCGTCTCCTTGCTACATCTTTCAGGAATCCTTGGTCTCTGGGAGGCCTCCACTATGCCAGCTGCCGAGAAGGCTCTTGTGTCCACTCTCTACTGATTCAAATATAGAACACAGTCCTTGCTTCACCTTGAGAAACCTACAGGTAGTTTGAAGGTTTTAGATTTTTACTAAGAAAATAGGAAACGTAGAACAAAACTCTTTTCTATCTGCTACCAGTCTTCCTTCCTCCTCTGGGCTTCTAGAGGACCCGTTCCAGCCTTGCAGCCACAGACTTTGCCTCTGACCTGGAAGGTCGCCCTGCCTTCTGATCCAAGAAACCCTCCTCATTTCATGTTTTCATTAATTCTTTGTAGCTCTTGACTTACTGCAAACAAGTTTATCTTCTAGAAACTAAATTTCTCCAGGTTCTGCCTGAACAATGCCTCTTATCTAATTCCCCAGTGTTCTATGGCCCTGAAACCTGCCCCCACGTTTAACCTAGGAGCCCTTTGGGATGCCGTCATTTGCTTTAAAGCCCGAGAGCAACATCTTCCTCTTTTTCCACTTCATGGAAAAGTTCATGCTCCTTTTTGGTTCACCTGCTGAACTCTCTGTTTTCTATCCATGGGGTAGATCCACTCTCAGCTTATCCTGAGAGCAGGCCAAGCAGGGCTGAGTTATAAAAGGAGCTTCTGGTGTGTTCCAAGGTCAGAAGGCCTGTGTTGTAAGTACAATGTTAACAAAGTCACTTAACTCTTCCAAATTTTAGCACCTTCTTCTGTAACGTGAAAAGATACAGAGTCTTCTTTCATTTTACCCCCACTCCTCATCCCCATCCCCACAGGTAACTATTTTATTAGGTTTGAGATGTTCTTTATTTGTATATGTTCTTTAAAATACATATTGCTTTCTGGGCATGTATACTTTTATTTCAAATTTTATTTATTTATTTATTTAATTTTAGATTGGCTGTAGATGCACAGAAAAGTTGCAAACACAGTGGGGAGTATTTCTGTATACCCTGACCCAGTTTCCCCTATTATGAATATCGTGCATTACTATGGTGCATTTGTCATAGCTAGTGAAACAATACTGATACATTGTTATTATTATTATTGTTATATAACATGTATTATAAAGTGTAAAGTCCATATTTTATTTAGATTTCCCTAGTGTTTTTAAAAAAATTATTTTAGGGTTTTATTTTTTTATTTGACAGAGAGAGAGAGAGAGCACAAGCAGGGGGAGAGGCAGAGGGAAAGAGAGAAGCAGGCTCCCTGCAGAGCAGGGGAAGCCCAATGTGGGACTCAATCCTAGGACCCTGGGACCATGACCTGAGCTGAAGGCAATGGCTTAACCAACTGAGCCACCCAGGCGCCCCACGATTTCCCCAGTTTTTAACTAGATATCCTTTTTCTGTTCCAGGATCCCATCCAGGAGTGTGCGTTACATTTAGACCTTACATTTCTTTAGGTTCCCATAGATGGACAGGTTCTCAGACTTTTCTTGTTATTGATGGTCTTGGTAATTTTGAGGACTTCTGGTCAGGTATTTAGTTGAATGACCTGCAGTGGAGATTTTTTTGATGTTTTTCTCATGATCGGTCTGGGGTTTTGCATCCTTGGTGAGGAAGAGCTCAGAAGGAAAGCACCATTCTCATCCCGTCATATTAAGGGTAGTATTATCAACATGACTTATCACTGTTAATGTTCACCTTGGTCTTCCAGCTCAAGGTAATGTTTGTCAGGTTAATCCACTGTAAATTTACTTTTTCTCCCTTTCTATAGTGTGCTTTTCGGAAGGAAGTCATTATGCGTAGTGTAGGCATGTATTTTTAATGTATACAAATGGCATCGTGATGTGAATCTCATCCTTATCTTGTTATTTCAGTCAGCAGTGTGTTTCTAAGAGCCGTTCATGTTCCTGCAGGATGTCAAAAGTCTTCCATGTATTGTATTTTGATTTCCTATTCCTTCAGGGATGGACACTTAGGTTGCTTCTGGTGTCCCACTCACCTGCTCACCCAAGCAACATGGTAACAAACATCCTTAAACAAGTTTCCTAAAGAACCTGTGTGGGAACTTAAGTGGCATGGAGATATAGGCAGGAGTGGAACTAGTGCACGGAAGTCATTATTGCTTGCTTATCTAAGCCTCGCTTATTATCATGGTGCTACGTAAGGGATCCCATATCCACATCTCTGTCGGTAATTGGCTTTCTTCCACTTTCTCACTTTTTTCCTAATCTGCTTGATATTTGATATCTTGTTATTTTAAGTTGCCTTTCTGTAATGATTATGAAGTCTGAACAACTTTGTGTATACTTATTAGTCCTCCTTTTGTTTTCCTTTTTCTGGTCTTCTGTCAATTTTTCTACTGGTATTCTGGTATTTTCCTGTTTGATTTCTTCATATCATCCTTATTGAATTTAGGCTTTGCAAATATCTTCTTAAAAGTAGTCATGATGCTCTTTGTTAATTTTTTTGTTAAGCTTGTCAATTTTTTTTTTAAAGGTCATCACACTCTTTTTTTTTTTTTAAGATTTTATTTATTTATTTGACAGAGAGAAATCACAAGTAGACGGAGAGGCAGGCAGAGAGAGAGAGAGAGAGAGGGAAGCAGGCTCCCTGCTGAGCAGAGAGCCCGATGCGGGACTCGATCCCAGGACCCTGAGATCATGACCTGAGCTGAAGGCAGCGGCTTAACCCACTGAGCCACCCAGGCGCCCTAAGCTTGTCAATTTTTATGTGATAAATTTAACAAACTTTTTGCCTTACACTTTTAAGAAGTTCTTCCCATTGATCGATCACAGAAACATTAAATATTAAATGTACTAGCTTCTATTAATTTGACACTTGTCTTTTTATATTCATATTCATGTCCTTAACTCTATTTGGAGCCTGCATTTATATATATTGCATACAGTAGGAATCCACTTTGATTTTCCTGTATGTAGTCCACCAGTTTTCCTACCATCATCTACATCCCCTTCTTTCCCATAATTTGTGGTGTCATCTTTACCATATGTTAATTTTCTTCAGGTGCTTGACCCCAACCCAGACCTCTCTGTACTGTTCTGTGGTCCTATTTGTCGTCATCTGGGCCAGTCCATGCTTTACTTCATTACCATCCCGTGGAATTATGTTGTAGAATCTGAGAGTGACCAGTCATATCTCTTTGCTCTTCTTTTGCGGAGTTGACTTATCTATGTTTGCAGCGTGTAATTTCCTTGTTCCTATAAATGCTTGAACAAATTCACAAATTCAGCTGAAATTTGTATTGGAATTCCATCAGATTTAAGAATGAACTTGAAGGGGCACCTGGGTGGCTCAGTGGGTTAAAGCCTCTGCCTTCAGCTCAGGTCACGCATGATCTCAGGGTCCTGGGATCAAGCCCCACATCAGGCTCTCTGCTCAGCAGGAAGTCTGCTTCCCTTTCTCTCTCTCTGCCTGCCTCTCTGCCTACTTGTGATCTCTCTTCTTTGTCAAATATAAATAAAATCTTAAAAATAAAAAAAGAATGAACTTGAAGCCAATCGGTATCATTATAGTATTGTGTCCTATCGAAGCAGGGATATCTATGCACTCCCTCCATTTTAAGCCAATTTCTACATTGGCTTAAAATGTAACATTTCACATATGTAACATATCGCATATGAGCACACATACAATTGTTGCATAATTTAGTTCTTCATAATATATGCATTCTGTTCCATTCTTTTCTTTTGCTAAGATTTAATCATTGCTCTTCAACTAAACTGTAATCATGTTGAAGACAAGGGCCATGATTTTAATTTCTTCTTCTTCTTCTTCTTCTTTTTTTCTTCTTCTTCCCTATTTCAGCCTAGTGGGGCATAATGAATACCAGGGTTTTTGGTTTTGTCTTGTTTTATTTTTTACATTGTTGTTTCGTTTCCTCTCTCTTCATGACTGGTTTGCTTGCCCCTTCCTTCTGCCTCTCCTGGGTCAAAATGCCTAATGCGGCTGTGTAACAGTAACTCATGCCTACCTCCATTTATCGAGTGAGGCTAAGCACTTTTTTTGTGCAGCGTGGTGCATTTTCTCTGGGGATGAGCAATGTAACTTAAAACTCTGCTGTGTCGATAAGTCAAGGTGAGTTTTCAGCTTTATACAACTGCATTCCCAACCATTAGAAAGATGTGAACATTTATTGCCAAGCTGTCTCTTAAATATCCTGTAATAAAAAGCCAAAATATGCTATCTTTTTTTTTTCCTATTTCACCCTTAAGCGGCATTTTCATTACCACATTTTCTTTGTAAAGTGCTGTAACATTCCTTATTGAGATTTTTAGTGTTTCAGGTGATCCCGTAATAATCTCCTTTGATCTAAAGGGAAAAAAAAAAAGTTTTATTTTCTTGAGAGAAAAGAAAGTGTCGTAGTGGATCCTCTTTACTTTGCTAGTGATATGACTGACCCCTACCCTTTATGACTATTACCGCCTGAGTCTGCTTTCCAATCTATATAATTACGATGATCCAGAGACATGATTTGACCCTTACCCTAACTAAATGCGTATAATAATAAGCTCTGTGATAATGAGGTTTTCCTGGTTTAAAAGCTGTTTTAATCTGATTGTGTCACTGGGCAAGGAATTAATCAAGTCAGTTTGCTTTGGGACTGTGTGTCGTGAGAAGGCAGGACCACATTTGAAAGAAATAATTAAAAGTCTGATGCTGACTAAGTTGAGGACACTGACAGAAGCCTGAGATCCCTTGGCTCTAGTACTTGGAGAAGGCAAATGTCTCTGGGATGGCTTGGCATGCCTGAGATGAGACACTGGTGGTGGTATTTATGGACTAATCAATATTCTGATTCTGTGGAGGAGGAGGAAACAGAGTTTTGAGGTTAATCTGATGTCACTGGGTCTTTATGCCATTTAGAATTTTTCACGAAATGTTTTCTGATTGCAGGAGTACGAAATAATGTGTACTACACTAGCACCTTAAAGAGCAAAGTATGTTTGCTCAGAGAAGCAATCTTAGAGCTAAAATATTAATGCAACAGAGATACACATTTCTCTTTTTAACAAAAAATAAAGAGCGGTGCTAGGTCATAAGGGCTATCCCCTTGTTCCCTCCATCCGCTTCTCAGCCTTGTACGGCTGACTCCGGAATTCAGAAGGGTCTCATCCTCCCTCCTGGGAAGGCTCACGTGGGAAGCTGCAAGTCTCCGCAGCTTGTTTTTGTGACAGTGCTGTGCAGAAGGACACACTGGTTAATGGGCTTATATGTAGGTCAACCGAGTAGCACAGGATTCCGATAGGTGGGTGACTTGCCTCTATTTCTGAACATTTGCTTCTGAGTTAGGGGTGTGATGAATGCCCCTGATGTTTGCCTGCATTTATTCTCCCAACGTATTTTTTGAATGTCTGCGCTCTGCAAACGTGCCATAATAGATTCGATTTGCCTCCTCTATGGGGCTCCCTAGATGAAAAAGACAAAGATACTGTAGTTATTTCGGGTAGGGAGTGAAGAAGGCAGGACCAGAAATGATAGCCATACAAATGGGAAGGGGGTAAGCAGCCTGAGAGTAGCATAGGTCTGTGTTATTTATCACAGAGATTTACGATGACTTGGCTAGAAAGAAAATGCAATTTGACTTATTCGTCTCTATTTAATGAAATGTGAAAATGAGAAGAGCTGCCCGAGTCTTGTCTGTAGACTAGATATGTATTGTAATGTATTAAATAATTAAAAAGGGGGAATGTGATTGCTTCACGTATAGAACAAAGCCCTGATTATGGCAGCACGTCTCTAAAAGTTAAGGCTGCTCAAGGTCACACTTCAGGAAACCTTGCTCTTTATAACTGGGACATTCGTCCTGTGTGTGATCATAAGGAAGTACTTATCCATGTCTTCAGCAAATAGTCATTTCCAATGCCTGAGTTAAAAAAGAAAGAAAAGAAGAGAAAAGAAAAGAGAAAAAAGGAGAGGAAACAAAACAATTTACAGTGATGCTTAGTGTTTGGTTCCCTAGAATTTTAGGAGTTTGTAGCACTGAGAATTGTCCATATATAAGACATTTGGAATGGGGTTTCTCCAAGTGGGCACATGGATGTAATCTTGAGATTCTTCATATTGTTTTATACATTTTTTTGTTTTGTTTTTTGTTTAAAATTGGGGGGGGGGGTTGCAGAGGGAGAGGGAGAGAGAGACTCTTAGGTAGGCTCCACACCCCTCATAGAGCCCAACATGGGACTCGATCTCACGACCCTGAGATCATGACCTGAGCCAAAATCAGGAGACCAACTCTTAACTAAGTGAGTCACCCAGGAGCCCTTAGACTTTAAAACTTTTTAAGGATAATTTTTAATGCCTATATTTGATCAGATTTAAAGATGAAACCTTCTTCTTTCCCGTGATAACAATTAAAAGACATTTTTTGTAAGATAAGACTTTAAATATTTCATTTATTTATTTGTCAGACAGAAGGAGAGAGAGAGAGCACACAAGCAGGGAGAGAGGCAGGCAGAGGCAGAGAGAGAAGCAGGCTCCCTGCCGAGGAAGGAGCCCATGCGGGACTCAATCCCAGAACCCTGGGATCATGACCTGAGCCGAAGGCAGCGGCTTAACCCACTGAGCCACCCAGGCATCCCAAGATAAGACTTTATTTTATTTATTTATTTTTTTAAAAAGATTTTATTTATTTATTTGACAGAGAGAAAGATCACAAGTAGGCAGAGAGGCAGGCAGAGAAAGAGGAGGAAGCAGGCTCCCCACTGAGCAGAGAGCCCGATGTGAGGCTCGATCCCAGGACCCTGAGATCATGACCTGAGCCGAAGGCAGCGGCTTAACCCACTGAGCCACCCAGGCGCCCCCCAAGATAAGACTTTAGATTAATAAGTTATTGTTTCTCAGATAGGAGTCATCAGATCTTTGAGAATTTCTTCTTTGACTTACAGTTGAGAAACAGTGGCTTAAACCATCGCCGCATATTGGAGTTCACTATTTGATTATATATATAATATTAAATATATATATTTAAAATAAATTATAGATATATTTTTGGAATGCTTTTATTTTTCTAAAATTTTTTAAATTAATTAATTATTTTATTATGTTACGTTAGTGACCATACGGTGCACCATTAGTTTTTGATGCAGTGTTCCCTGATGCATTGTTTGTGTATAACACCCAGTGCTCCCTGCAATCTGTGCCCTCCTTAATACCCATCACCGGGCTCACCCAACCCCCTATCTCTTCCCTTCTAAATCCCTCAGTTTGTTTCCCGGAGTCCATAGACTCTCACGGTTCATCTCCCCCTCTGAGTACCCCCATCCTTTTCTTTAGGGGCTTAATATTTCTAAATGGCTTTTATGCCAATGATTTCCAAAGATGGTCAGGCAATGATTTATATTGCTAAAGTGATGACTAGATTGATTGATTTAATGGTTGACTTAGTAATTTCTTAGGTATGTTGGTGATGTCTTAAAGTTTTTTTATACAGAAAAATTTGTCGCTGGCTACCTTTCTTTTGTGTATTCAAACAGAAAAACATTTAGGAGAGACCTGGGAGCTCAAACTCCCGTGGTGAAAAGGACACATCTGTGCATTTGGAATAAAGAAAAAAAAAAAGTATTTCCTTTCTTGTTTGACTCTTTTTCTCTCCATCCATACATACTGGGGATGTCCTAGATATGTGTCTCTGTCCATGTATTAGAGAGAGAAGCAGCGGTTCTGATTCTCTCTCTCTCCCTCATGTATTTTCTATCTGAGAGACAGACACAGACAGCAGACACAAGGGAGAAGCTGAAGTCGATGCTAAGGGAGAAGGAGCTGAGAACATATCCTCTTCACAGTCAGCTGAGGAGGCTTTGGTCTGTGGGGAAAAGCAAACAAACAAACAAAGACCCTGGAAGGTAGAAGTGTTCAGAAACCTGGAGCGGAGAAGGGGTCGAGGGGTGGAGGAAGGTGACCGTTCTGTAACTTCAGCCACTGTTTTTTTGGCCGGTGCGACACTGCGCTGGCCCAGGGTGAAGCCCTGGGAGGTAACGTTGAAGAAGAGAGAAGCAGTAAAGGTGAGAGAAGATTCATGACCGCCTAGTGCCGCGCTGGGAAAGCCAGTGCACGTTATCTACTTCATCAGTGAAGATTTCCTGTGTCGGGGCTCACTGAAGTCGGAGGCCATTGGGACTGTGAGGAGCCTCAGCAGGGACCTCCGTGGTTCCAAAATAGGGTAGATTTATGCAGCATATGGAAACTCAAGGCAGCTCCTCGAGGTAGAATCAGTCAGGGGGTAGAGATGTTTCTTGGTGTCTAAGTGATCTTTCCCGCTTTTCAGAACGTCCTTTTTCATCTGGCTTGCAAGTGAGGTTTGAAAAATAAGATGTTCTGCCCACTGCAGCTTGTCGTACATTAACAGTCTGGTGTTAGGACCTTGGAACACAGCCACGCGGGTTGGCAGGAACACATCCCACCGTGGGGTTCCATAAATATTTGCACGGGAGCAGAAATAGGACACGAGAAAGTTCTTCCCTAAGTGTGTGTGTGTGTGTGTGTGGACATTAACTTGCAGATCAGGTCTCTGACACAGCTGCCCTGGTTCATGCTTGGATTTAAAGTTCTTTGAAGGCTTGCAGGCAGGCCAGGAGGAGGCAGGGGACCAGCAAAGAGCTGGTCACTCAGGCTGTTTGGTGTATTTGAGGCCCTAGAGAGGATGAAAGGTCTGGGTTGGGACATGGCCTCTCGTAGGACCCTTGAGACCCTCGCCTTTTTCCCACCTTGCTCACCCATGGAGGGCTTTGGCCTGTACGTGGGGGTGTTGCCCCAGGTCCCAAGTGCCTGTTCTAGTGTATTTACCAGCAAACCAGTCTCATGGTGGAGGCTGTTGACGGGTGAGGAGTGTGTGACTGGACAGCTGACTCCCTGCCTGGTCTGCTCCTCGCCTGGAGCCTGTTTATGGCACTGACCGAGGATCCGCCCCGAACCGGCCTTCGTGGCCCTCATCTCATCTCATTCTCTCAGTGACTCGCAAGGTAGCTATGATTTTGCGCTTGCGCTTTGAGGAAGTTGCAGTTCAAAGAAGTTATATGATGTGCCCAGTGACAGTACCTGGCCCCTGCTATTTAGGAAATTTCCCCAGTACTGCCTCGCCGGGTCCTGTCACACTCCCCTTTTTCTAGGTCTGAGAAGGGACCGGGGACCCTGTGGTGATTCAGCAAGTGTGTGCTGTCCCCTCAGAATGTACCAGGCCCTGAGCCTCAGACCCAAGAATACAGGATGAATGGTGCTGTCTCTGTCATAGCTTGGGTCCCCTGGAGGGCCAGGATGCTCCGGTGCAGGATTGTTAGACACCTCAGGGGGCCTCAGGCCTCCGGTCTGAGCCCCCCTGATGTGGGGACAGCAGCCATGCTGTGTTTTGGTGGGGCGGGCTGTGGCCTGTGGTGGGGGGATCATCAGGCCGGACGCTCGGAGGAGGGCGGAGCCGGGCTCTAAAGAGTGAGGAAGGTTTCGGCTGTGAGACTGGATGGAGAAAGGAGACTCCAGGCCTGGGATTGGGAGATCTTACCCTGAAGCTAATCTTCCAAATACTGCTAGTGACCCTTTGACCTCGAACATCCTGCAGCTTTCCAGACACTCAAAAGGAAGGGAGAAAAACAAGGGGACTTTGGTCAGGAGGGGGAAAAAATTCCAGCTTGGGTTCGATGAATAGGCAAAAGCAAATGCTGTGAAAAATGCGTCAGGCTTGCAAATCCGGGCCCTTCACCTCGGGGTCTCTGGAGCAGCTGTGCGGGGTGGCCCTGGAGGGAAGGAGATACCATGCTAATTAGTACCCTGAAGGCAGAACTCGAGGTCTGCAGTTTTGGAAGTTTGTTTTGGTTTGGTTTTTAAATACCACGGAGACAATGATAAAGGGCCTGGGGAAATTCAAGGGTTGTGGTTGGCGGTCAACTCCGTGAATTGCTTCATGAATTGCTGACTTAAGCACTCATTCCTTTCTTCCTTTCTTTCTTCTGTGCTACACCGAACAAAAAGAGACATCTTGAGATGGAATCTCAATTTCTTGTTTTCGTGTTCAGTGCCGATCAGGGTAACTCACGCAGGGAAGGGAAGGAAGGGCGGGGGTGAGGAGAGGCAAGGATTGAGGCTGGCTTCACTTTGGAGCAGGACAGCAGAGGTGAGGTCCTGCCTTTCTCTCAAGAGCCCCAAATCCTGGGTCCTCTGGTAGGTGCCTTCTCCCCTACAGATGCACACCTGCTCAGGTCAACTTTTAAGGCAGGTGAAACATGGCGTGAGATTTCCAATTCCCATGGAGCTGCTCCCGCCCCGCAGCCAGCCAGATGGGGAGAGAGTGAGGTTTTTCTGCTCCACAGGGATCACAGCCTAACCCTCCGCATCTCCTCACATGTCCCAGTTGCTATTTAAGACTGAATGGGGCGGGGTGAAGAAGAGTGGTGGGGGCATAGAAAATGTGGAAAATTCAAAAGTCACAGCCATATTTTTAACCACTTCTTTTGCTTTCCAGGTTCATTTTGCGATAGGAAGGGACAAAACCCTGTGTAGGCAGCATCTTGAATAAACCCTAAGATACTTGTGGTGATAGCGAATGGAATATCAAACATCACACTGGGTTCTCGAGAATGCCATCGGTTTGCAATTTGCAGAATGGAAAATGCTTATTATAAAGTATGGGGAAGTTCTTATATGCAACATTAATGTAATGGGTCATACAGAATAAATCTGGGGAGAAGGTTTATACCCTGAGTCCCAGAGCCTGAGACTTTTAAATCAGTATTCCACTGATGAGAACAGCTCCCCATTTGATATATCAGTGCAGCCAGTCAGAGCAAAAAGGGAGCCCCCAGGGAGGAAGCAGGTGTGACACTAAATTCTTCCCTCAGCCTAGGGACAGCTGAGGCTCCGAATCGAATTTCTGTAACTGTAAATTCTAGAGTTAACTATGTTGGCTAGAAATTGCACTAAAAAGCAGTCTCATGGTCTGGTGATCATGGTATTTCATGAGGATACCTTGCAGCTTTCAGTTTGTGCCTTTAAATGCCTGATAGGACAGTTGCAGTGGCGTTTCTATCTGTGTACTTAGGAAGCAGGTGCAGAGGGGCCTCTTTGCAAGAATGCATTGTTAGGGATGCTCAGGCTGTTATTAGCCATGACCCTCTTGAAGGTCCGCCCCCAGGTCAGGTGGTATGACGGGATGCATGGCCATAAATATAGGCTCAAGGTTAGGGGTATGAAGGCCAAGTCCAGAGGAGATGTGTGATTGGACAAGGGTCTGGGAAGTGATGACCATTATGACAGGACCATAAAATAAGATTGCTGATGAGAGCTTACTGGGCAGATTAGGAAGCAGAGGCCCAGGGCTTTGCCCTGGGCTTCTTTCTTTCTTTCTTTCAGATTTATTTTATTTATTTGAGAAAGAGAGAGCGCGCACACACATGAGAGGGGAGAGGTCAGAGGGAGAAGCAGACTCCCTCCTTAGCAGAGAGCTGGATGTGACTTGATCCTGGGACTCCAGGATCATGACCTGAGCCAAAGGCAGTTGCATAACCAACTGAGCCACCCGGGCACCCTTGCCTTGAGTTTCTGAGTGAGACCAAGTATTTCTGCATTTATTCTTCTCCCTTTCCTTAGCTTCCACGGCCTTCTCTGTTGTCAGGAGGAGGAGGTTCCATTCGCCACTGTCCCCCCATCTCCCCACTGCTTCATCTGTGGGTTCTTGACCCCCACTAACATGACCTTGTCACACAATAGCAGCACACCTGCGTTGATAACTGCTGGCCATCTGGTCCCCAGCTGAGACGGAGCCCCAAGGAGGAGAGGGCTGAGGCTGAAGCTCCAAGGTGGGGGCATGCCTGGAGTGGGAACACCTGTGTTCGTAAGGAGTGGGGGTTAGAAGGGCACCGGAACGGTGTGTCTGAACCCTGTCGCCACGTGCCTTCCTGGTCCGAACAGCAAACCCTGCTGAAAGGCCTGTAGCTTCTTCCTTAGTTGTCTCTGCTATCCTTTGGCTGGTACACAGGGAACGAAAAACCCCAAGTAAACTCCTCAAGAAGCAGCCTAAAGAAGCCTAACTCTTGCCTCCCTTTACAGAGCATGCCTGGGACTTTCAGGCTGGTAAAATAGTTCATGAAATGCAACATGGTGGGTATGCATTTCCTCTGTTCCAGGTTTGAGTTAGTACCCGTAGTGGAGACCTGTGGTGCTCTGTAGTGTGTTGAGCAAAAAACATTTGTGAAGCAGATCCCAGGGCAGATCCCAGTGCCTCCAAATGCTGATGGAGTCTCTTCAAATGATGGTGCAGACAAGCTATGTATCATTGAGGGTGATTCCCTCCTTCACGTACCGCAACATCCTGGGAAAGCTGACGAGTGGCAGTATCCTAGTCCTCTGCCAGGTTATGGACAGATGTGAATAGATCAGAGGATTTTATTTAGTGATATCTTTATTTCAGTTTGAATGATTTTTCTAAAGCTAAAAATAGAAAAATGCCTTTTAACCTCACCTAAATCAGCCTACACAGATAACTAATTCCGAGGGAAATTCTCTTTTCAGTGCAAGTGGACATTCTGTTGAACTGAATGAGAATGCAGGAGGATGGGGAGAAATAAACATGTTTTGTTTTCCACGGATGGAAGCTCGCAGATGTCCTTGAGCAGCGTGCAGTTCTGGGGCAGAAAATACACAAATGTGTGCTTCTCCCAAGATAGCAAAAAGTTGGTGGGGGGGGGGGCAAGTCCATCACACTTCTCCTAAAAAAGGTAATGAGAAGAATCTAGATGGATTGTAATTACAGATGTCACAGCTCAGGGGACCCCTCAACCCTGAGAAACCTCAGGACTAGAAAAATGACGTAGATAAAAAATGAGTGGCCGTAGTCCTTGCAAGACCCGTAGGTTTAAAAACATTGAGACGTGGCTTGTCACGAGCTATTCATTTTACTTGGAAATGTTTGCAAGTGTTGGACTTTTAAGCATGACTCGGAGATAAGATTAAACATCACCAGAGCTTTGGAAACACCCCCAAATGGAAAATTCGTAATGCTCGAAAGGAAGCAGCAAATTCGCAAAAGGATTTTAAGGCAGTTGTTAAGTCGTGCTATTAGGAAAGAAAGGTCAGCCTTAGGCAGATTGGAAAATTGATGGAGCGTGTCTTTTTGGGGCTTGCCTGTGCTCCTTGAGGGCCCCTTCAGCGGACACGGAGCCTGCCGCTCCCCTCCAGAAACACACAGCCTCTCCCAGTCTCTCTTCCCTTGGCCTCCAACTCTCTGCTGGGTGATGAAAGGCAAGGACTTTTTGTTTGTTTGTTTGCTTGTTTTTGTTTTTGTTTTTTGTGTTTTTTTAGATGTTATTTATTTGTCAGAGAGAGAGAACACAAGCAGGGGGAGCAGCAGGCAGAGGGAGAAGAAAAAGCTGCTGAGCAAAGAGCTAGATGCGGGACCCCATCCCAGGTCTCAGGGATCATGACCTGAGCAGAAGACAGATGCTTAACTTAGCCACCCAGGCATCCCTTTATTTATTTATTTATTTTTAATTAACTCTTTTTTTTTTTTTTTTCAAAGTAGTTTCAGGTTTACCAAAAAAATAAAAAGAAAACAGAGTACAGACAATTCCTATACAAACCCTTACCTCACAGTTTCTGCTATGATTCTCATCTTGCATTCATATGGTACTTCTGTTGCAGTCGGTGAACGTGCACTGACACATCATTATCACCGAAAGTCCAACATTTACCTGAGGCTTTACTGTTTGTGGTGTACATTCTATGGTCTTTCAGAATGTTTCCAACATAGAACCACACACGCAGAAGAGCTCAGTGCCCCCAAACACCCCTTCTGTGCTACCTGTTTATCCCTCCCTCCTCCTAAGCCCCGGGCATCCACTGGTCTTTTCACTGTCTTCCTAGCACTGCTTTTTCCAGAATGTCAGAGAGTTGGAATCATACAGGATGCGGTCATTTGAGAATGGCTTCTTTCTCTTAGCAATATGCATTTAAATTTTCTCCCGTTGTTTTCATGGTTCGGCAGCTCGTTTCTTGTTTTCTCTGAGTAACATTCTCTTGTCTGGATGTGCCATAGTCCTTTTATCCACTCAAAGACTGACAAACATCTTGGTGGCTAATGGTAAGGTTTTTAATCTTTAGATTATATTAGAATTGCTAAAATTGATAGGAGAATGTGGCTAATGCAGGAAAAAAGTAAATGTTGCAGTCTTTTTTTTTTTAAAGACTACTTTTGTTGTTGTTGTTTGTTTTTTAAGATTTTATTTATTCATTTGACAGAGAGAGAGAGATCACAAGTAGGCAGAGAGGCCGGCAGAGAGAGAGGGGGAAGCAAGCTCCCTGCTGAGCAGAGAGCCTGATGTGAGGCTCCATCCCAGGACGCTGAGATCATGACCTGAGCTGAAGGTGGAGGCTTTAACCCACTGAGCCACCCAGGCACCCCTTAAAGACTACTTCTAAATTTACTAGAAAATAGAGAGGAAGGAACAGAGAGTTCCTATATACTTCTTTGCATGCCCAGCCCCCACCCCCCGCCCCTTGCCAACATCACTCATTAAAGTAGGACTTTTTAATTTTAAACCCGGGATGAACCTACATTGACACATCATAACTACCTGAAGTCTCTAGTTTACTGAAGGTTTCTCTCATAGTGTTACATATTTCGTGCCTTTGGACGAAACATAAGGAGGTATGTCCATCATTATAATCCCATCCAGACTGCTTTCACTGCCCTAAAAATCCTCTATGCTTGGCTCATTCATCCCGGACTCCACCTCTACTGCTGGCAACCACTGAATTTTTTATTGTTTCCATAATATCTTTTCTGAATATCAGATAGATGGGATCGAGCAGTGTGTAACCTGTTCTTACTGACTTTTTTTTTTTTTAACTTAGTAATATGTATCTAATTTTCCTGCATGTCTTTGCACAGTTAGATAACTCATTCCATTTTAGCACAAATAGCCCGTTATCCGAATGTACCTCAGGTTACTTATCCACTCACCTGCTGAAGGACATCTTGGTTGCTTCCAAATTTTGAGAATGATGAATAAAGCTGCTGTAAAGATCTGGGTGCAGATTTTTGGTATGGCCATAAGTTTTCAGTTTTTCTTCTTTAAATCAAGACTTTTTTCCCCTGATTATCAGATAAACATAAAATTGAACCATAAGAAATTCCCAACATTTGACTTTTTTCACTTAAGGATAGCAGTTTAACGTGGTTGCACATAATGTATGCTCATAGGATGGAGCTCGAATATGGGAGTATCGAAAACTAAAAGTGGAACAGGATTTTTGTTTATAGGTAAAGTAATATAAAATTAGAGGAAGGATGTATTCTGTCTTGGGGCCCATCCAGACTTGTCTCGGCCCAAGACATCTCCTCCCAGGCAGAACCTTCTCTCTGCTCACTGAACATCTCGGCTGGGCAACAATACCACTGCATTTTGAAGCCACCTCCTCCCCCTCATCCATGCCGTGACTATCCCGGCTAAGCCAGCCGTGCTGACAGTGACCTGACAGATGAGATGGCCCATAGGCACCAAGGCACAGACCTGGCCTTCTATGGCTTCTCTGTCTGTGGCGTTTAAGCAGACAAAACCCTTGTGGGACGTACTGCTCCGTGTCCTGCAAGGTGCACTGGCCTCAGGTCACCAAATACTAAAAGCCTCTATGTGCCGAGTGTTTTAAGCTCTGGAGAGTCAACGAACAATTCTGACTAGCCCTTGCCTTCGAGGAGCTTTCACTGAGGAGGTCTGGCTGTAGGAGAGGGGAGATGGGAGCAAATGTCCTGACTCAGCCTGAGCTATCGTGAAGGACCTGTGTGACCTTGGCAGGCTGCTCAGCCTCTCTGAGCCTCTGCGTTCTTGGAGGATCAGGAGAGATGGGCTAGTATATTTGAAATTACTCTGTAAATTATGCATTGCTCTCTCAGGGTCACATCTGTGGTTATTGGCTTTCAAACTCCGACTTCTGCTTTGCAAAGGCTGGGCTTTCATAGGCTGGGGGCCTTGGGAACTCGAGTGCCTTTTAGTTTAGAAGCTACCTTTAATTCTGTTGTATGGTTTTGGAACCTGCCTAGTCTGTGCTTCTCCCTGGGGTCTCTTTGGTCATCTTGTAGGTCTTCACTCCTCCCCTTGTGCATTCATTTGCTCCGAGTGTTCTGGCAGGGTCCAGCCAGGCTGTAGACAGGGGCACACAGAAGGCTTGCCTGAAAAAATGATTTATAAAGGCGAAATAAGAGTTTAGGAAAACCAGTGAGGAGTAGTGAACCTACCCTGGTTCCAACAGCAGTTGACCACTCCAGGAGATGCAGAAGCTCCGTGGTCCTTAGAACCTGGGGATTCTGGAGCGGCTGGAGAGGGCCAGGTGGCAGGAGCTGTGGCTTTTGGTGGCAGAACCAAGAAGGCACTAGAAAAGCATGGCCTAGTGGGGAAGTAGTATGGAGGCAGGAATAGAGACCCTAGATTCTTTCCCTTCTGCTCTTCCACATAGGACCACTTACACAATACAGTGCATGGGATGTTGTTCAAAAATTAAAAAGAATTTCAAGACGGCAACAGCAGAGTATTAAACCAAGCACAAGGCCATTCTGAGTGTTATGGCCTTTGTGACTGTGTGGGTTGCACTGTGTTGACCATGTTTATGGCTTCTATCAACTTGATGCTTTAACATTTGCTCTGCAGTATAGACTAGAAATGCCTTGTTCTGGACAACCTGAGGAATATGCCTGAATCACCTTGCCTTGGCCTCCTGCCTCGCTCCTCTCCACCCCTGACCTCAGGAGGCCACTTTTCAAATACAAACCAGCCAACCTGGAATCCACACACATGATTACCTCCTTTGTTGAGCTCTCCCCTCAGCCAGTACACATCTGTCTCAATCATCCCAGGGCCAGGTACCAGACAAGCGGGGACAGCCTCTGTGGCCCAGAGCTCATTGAAACTAGTCAAATAAGCCAATCCCAGGCTTGCTAACTGCCTAGCCCAGTCCTTCCTCTGCAAACCACAGTAAAGGCTGTTGCCCACAGTTCCCCTCCCTCTATATCATGACTGCCCCAGTGATTCCTTGTGTGGTTCTCTGAGGCTTCCTGGCCTAAGGGTTGCTGGCAAGTCAGGGCACAAAACCCCAGGTTTCAAGACCCTGTGGGTCTGCTTACATTTCTACCCAGAAGGACCCAGGTGGTCACAGAGAGGGGATGGGGGTGCAGAGATGGTCAGACCTCAAACTATAATGATTCAAGACGTTGCTCCCCAATCCACACACACAAACCCCTGCCAAAGTACCTCCTTAGCGTAATATGCCCTCTCCCCTTGGGAACTGTGAGTGATAGACTATCCTTCAAAAGCTGTTGTCTCCTGATCTTTTGGCCTTACTATAGCTCACATTTTCTACTAATGCACTAGACTCAGGACACATACCCATGAAACTGTCCTGCTTGCATGCCACCCGGGGACTGAACCTAAGCACAGGCCAGAGGCCAAGAAGCCTGGCCGGAGAAGTTTATACTGATCAACATCCTGAGGCCCCCAGAATAGCGGGGGTAGGGGGAAAGTAGGAGTTGCTGGGGAAATTGCACCCAGCATACACCTCATCTTTCCCAGGAAGGTAGCATGGTTTGACATTTATTCAATCAGTGCTTGGAGGGCCTAAACATTCCTCATGCTATTTTCACTGGTAATCACTTGAGAACTATTCTGATAAAGGTCTGTCATTATTTGCCAGACATGGGAATTACTTTTCTTAACAATTTTATTGAAGTGTAATAGATATACAATAAAGTGTATATTTTAAAAAGGTATACTTTTATAAGCATGGGCATATATGTATATATAGATACAGATATAGATATCTACATCTGTATCTATCTATCTATCTATCTAATCTATCTATCTATTTGTGAAATCATTAGCACAGTTAAGGTTGAGACCATAGCTCTCTGTCTCAAAAGTTTACTGTGTCTCTTTAAAATTTCTTCTTTCTGACTCTCCCTCCCCTCAGCTGTATCAGGAACAAACTGATCTACTCTGTGACAATGCTTTGGTTCACATTTTATATAAATGTATTCAAATCGTACATAATCTTTTTCCTTTCCCTTCTTTCACTTTAGATTCATATATTATGAGTATCGAAAGTTTGATCTTTTTAATTTCTAAATAGTATCCCACTGTATGAATATATTTGTTTATACATTTACCTGCTGATGGACATTTGGGTTGTTTCTAGTTTTTAGCTATAATGATAAATATATAATAAATAATAAATATATAATAATAAAGCTGCTATGAACATCATGTACAGGTCTTCGTATGGACATACGCTTCAATGCTATTGGGTAAATACCTCGGAGTAGAATGGTTTGATCATATGGTAGGTGTTATGGGCTGAACTGTGTCTTCCTAAAACTTATAGATTCAAGTCTTAACCCCCTGTCCCTTAAAATGTATTTGTAGAGAGGGCCTTTGAAGAGGTCATTAAGTTAAAGTGGTATCATTAGAGTGGGTCCTATCTAATATGATATGTGTCTTTATAAGAATAGGAGATTAGGACATAGACGGTGCAGACAGAGGGACGACCATGTGAGGACAGAGGGAGAAGGCAGCCTTCTATAAGCCAAGGAGAGAGGCCTCAGAAGAAATCAAAGCTGCCAACGTGTCAGTCTTGAGGTTCTAGTTTCTAGAATTATGGGTAAATATAAATGTATGGTGTTTAAACCATCCAGTCAGGGATAGTTGTTCCGGCAGCCTTGACAAACTAACACGGTGGGGTGCATGTTTCACTTTTTAAGAAATTCCCAAACTGTTTTCCCAAGTTACTGTACCATTTTGCATTCCCACCGGCAGCAAAGGAAAGTTTCAGTTGCTCCAAATCTTTCTGAACCCTGCTATGGCCAGTCATTGTAATTTTAGCATTCTGTTAGCCGTGGAGTGGTCTTTTCTCGTGGTTTCCTCGTGGCATTTTCCCAGCGGCAAATGGTGTCAAGTGGGCCTCTTTTCCTGTGCTTATGGGGCATTTGGAGAAATGTCTGTTCAAAGTCTTTGCTTCTTAACTGCGTCTTTTGTGAAAGCAGTACTTCTTAATTCCAGTTAAGTCCAAATTTAATTAATTGATTCTGTTCATATACTATGGATTGTCCTTTTTGTGTCCTATGTATAAAATCTTTGCCTAATCCATGGTTTCAAAATTTTCTACTTTTTTCCCCCCCAAAACTTTTATTATTTTAGATTTCACAGTTAGATCTCTGATCCATCTGAGTCCATGCTTTAATGTGGCGTTAAGTATGGATCAAAGTCTTCTTTTTCCTCTTTTTTTGTTTTCTTGCCTATGGACATCTCTATTTTCCAATAGAGAAGACCATCCCTTTTCTATTGATTGCTTTTGTATCTTTGTCAAAAATCAGTTTCCCGTGTGTGTGTTTATTTCTACCAGTCCATTCTCTCCCATTGATCTTTTTTTTTATACTGATACTAATACCACATTCTCTTGATTACTGTACTTTATGATAAATCTTAATAGGGTAGTGTAAGTTCTCTAACTCTGTCCTTTGTTTTCAAAATTGTTTTGACTATTCTAAGTACACTGCAATTTGTATGAATTTTATGATCAGTTCAACAGCTTTTACAAATAAAAAGACTGCACGGATTTTGCCTGGAATTGCAGTGAGTCTGCAGAGAACTTACAGGACTGACATCTTAACAGAGTTGAGTACTATAACTTATGAGCATGGTACATCTCTTGGTTTACTTGCCTTCTTTAATTTCTTTCAGTAGGACATCATAATTTTTAGTGTATGGTCTTGCACATATTGTGTCAGATTTATCCCAACTATTTCATATTTTGGTCTGTTATAGATAGTGAATTAAAAAAAATTAATCCCTGGTTTTTTAGTTGTAGCATAGATGGAAGTGATTTTATTTTTTTAAATTCATTTGAAAGAGCTACAGAGACAGACAGAGAGAGCATGAGCAGGGGGAGAGGGAGAAACAGCCTCTCCACTGAGCTGGGAGCCCAATATGCGGCTCGAACCCAGGACCTAGAGATCATGACCTGAGCTGAAGGCAGATGCTTAGCAATGTGAGCCACCCAGGCTCCCCTTTGAAGTGATTTTTAAATATCAGTCTTGTATCCTGAAACATTACTAACTCAGTGATTAGTTCTAGGAGCTTCTTAAAAAAAAAAAAGATTCTGTTGTGTTCCCTACACATGTTGTTTGTGAACAAAAACATTTTTATTTCTTCATTATGCAGAAATAAATGAAGACCACTCAAATGAGAACAAGCAAAGGCTATTTATTCAAAGGTTGCTATAATTAGGGAGTCAGCCATCATCACTTGCTTTTGGCAGAGGCTCAAAGGCAGACAGAGGAGTGGGAAAGCTTTATAGTTGAAAAAAGGTAAGGATTCGGGTAAGCCCTGACTGGAGGCCCTTGGCAATGGGAAGCTTTATGTGGGTTAACCAGAAGCGGGCTTTCCTGTGATTGGCTTGGAACTGACATTTGTCTTTCTTCAGTTGATCCTAAGCCTGAAAACAGGGGAAACTATTAGGGAAGCTTCAATTATTAATCACATTCTGACAGTTTTGGGCTATCGCTACAGGCATTACTGTTTGGCTTCTTATACTGGTTTGTATGAATAGAATTTTGACTTTCTGGACCAGTTACTGCAGGTAGTAGGTTGACTTTCATAACTGGTTACTACTATTATGTGTCGGAGACCATCTTTACATGTAGTCTGGCCATTGTCCATTTGTGTATTTAGCTTTCACTTTATAATCTGGATGCATTTTTTTTTTTTCTCACTTTGTTCCACTGGTTAGAATCTTTAGTGCAATATTGCAAGAAGTGAGAGTGGACATCCTAGCCTAATACATCATGAGGAAAACATTCAGTTTTTCTCACCATTAAGTATAATGGTAGCTTTAGCCTTTTTATCAAGTTGGGGAAGTTTCCTTCTATTCCAAGTACGCTAAAATTTTTTTCAGGAATTGATGTTGGATTTTCTCAAGTGTCTTCTCTGCATCTATTGTGATTTTCTTTTTTTTTTTTTTTTTCTATTGTGATTTTCACATGAGTTTTATTCTTTTTCTCTCTCCTTTTTCTTATTTACTTTTTAAAGGTTTGGTGAATTCCATTGACTGATTTTCACATAAGAAACCTACTTTGCATTCCTGGGGTAAATGACTTCGTCATAATATATTATCTATTTTATACATAGTTGCATTTGCTTTGCTAAAACTTTGTCAAGAATTCTTAACATCTATGTTTATGAGGAATACTAATCCAGTTTTCTTTCCTTGTAGTATTTTTTGTTTTGGTATCAGAGTGATGCTGGCTTCACAGAAGGAGTTGGAAAATATTCCCTTGCTCTTCAATATTCTGGAAGAGCTTGTGTACAGTTGGCATTATTTTTTCCTTAAATGCTTGGTACAGTTTATCAGTGCAACCACCTGAGTGTGGTATTTCCTTTGTGGCAGAGTTTTTAACTACAATTCCAGTGTCTTTAATAGATATGCTATTTTTTGGTTATTTCTTCTTGGTTATTTTGGGTTATTTCTTCTTCTTCTTCTTTTTTTTTTTTTTTAAGATTTTATTTATTTGAGAGACAGAGACCACAAATAGGCAGAGAGGCAGGCAGAGAGAGAAAGGAGGAAGCAGGCCCACTGCTGAGCAGGGAACCCGATGTGGGGCTCGATCCCAAGACCCTGGGATCATGACCCAAGCCAAAGGCAGAGGTCTTAACGCACTGGGCCACCCAGGCACCCCTTGGGTTATTTCTTCTTGAGTTAGCTTTGGTAGTTTGCATTTCTCAAGAAATTTTTAAATTTTATCTAAATTGTGGAATTAATTTCCATAATATTTATAATATTTTCTTATTAGTTTAGTATCTATAGAATCTGTAATGATGTTACCTCTCTCACTCTTGATATTGGTGATTTGTGTCTTTTATCTCATTTTTGGCTGATCAGTCTGACTAGAGTCTTATCAATTTTTTTTTAAATTTATTTTTTATTTTCAGCATAACAGTATTCATTATTTTTGCACCACACCCAGTGCTCCATGCAATCCGTGCTCTCTATAATACCCACCACCTGGTACCCCAACCTCCCACCACCCCCGCCACTTCAAACCCCTCAGATTGTTTTTCAGAGTCCATAGTCTCTCGTGATTCACCTCCCCTTCCAATTTCCCCCAACTCCCTTCTCCTCTCTAACTCTCCATGTCCTCCATGCTATTTGTTATGCTCCACAAATAAGTGAAACCATATGATAATTGACTCTCTCTGCTTGACTTATTTCACTCAGCATAATCGCTTCCAGTCCCGTCCATGTTGCTACAAAAGTTGGGTATTCGTCCTTTCTGATGGAGGCATAATACTCCATAGTCTATATGGACCACATCTTCCTTATCCATTTCATCCGTTGAAGGGCATCTTGGTTCTTTCCACAGTTTGGCGACCGTGGCCATTGCTGCTATAAACATTGGGGTACAGATGGCCCTTCTTTTCACTACATCTGTATCTTTGGGGTAAATACCCAGGAGTGCAATGGCAGGGTCATAGGGAAGTTCTATTTTTAATTTCTTGAGGAATCTCCACACTGTTCTCCAAAGAGGCTGCACCAACTTGCATTCCCACCAACAGTGTAAGAGGTTTCCCCTTTCTCCACATCCTCTCCAACACATGTTGTTTCCAGTCTTGCTAATTTTGGCCATTCTAACTGGTATAAGGTGATATCTCAATGTAGTTTTTTTTTCTTTTTTCTTTTTTTTTTAAATTTATTTATTTTCAGAAAAACAGTATTCATTATTTTTTCACCACACCCAGTGCTCCATGCAATCCGTGCCCTCTATAATACCCACCACCTGGTACCCCAACCTCCCACCACCCCCGCCACTTCAAACCCCTCAGATTGTTTTTCAGAGTCCATAGTCTCTCGTGATTCACCTCCCCTTCCAATTTACCCCAACTCCCTTCTCCTCTCTAACACCCCTTTCCTCCATGATATTTGTTTTGCTCCACAAATAAGTGAAACCATATGATAATTGACTCTCTCTGCTTGACTTATTTCACTCAGCATAATCTCTTCCAGTCCCGTCCATGTTGCTACAAAAGTTGGGTATTCATCCTTTCTGATGGAGGCATAATACTCCATAGTGTATATGGACCACATCTTCCTTATCCATTCGTCCTTTAAAGGGCATCTTTGTTCTTTCCATAGTTTGGCGACCGTGGCCATTGCTGCTATAAACATTGGGGTACAGATGGCCCTTCTTTTCACGACATCTGTATCCTTGGGGTAAATACCCAGGAGTGCAATTGCAGGGTCATAGGGAAGCTCTATTTTTAATTTCTTGAGGAATCTCCACACTGTTCTCCAAAGAGGCTGCACCAACTTGCATTCCCACCAACAGTGTAAGAGGGTTCCCCTTTCTCCACATCCTCTCCAACACATGTTGTTTCCTGTTTTGTTAATTTTGGCCATTCTAACTGGTGTAAGGTGATATCTCAATGTGGTTTTAATTTGAATCTCCCTGATGGCTAATGATGATGAACATTTTTTCATGTGTCTGATAGCCATTTGTATGTCTTGATTGGAGAAGTGTCTGTTCATATCTTCTGCCTATTTTTTGATATGTTTGCCCGTTTCATGTGTGTTAAGTTTGAGGAGTTCATTATAGATCCTGGATATCAACCTTTTGTCCGTACTGTCATTTACAAATATCTTCTCCCATTCCATGGGTTGCCTCTTTGTTTTTTTGATTGTTTCCTTTGCTGTGCAGAAGATTTTGATTTTGATGAAGTCCCAAAAGTTTATTTTCGCTTTTGTCTCCTTTGCCTTTGGAGACATATCTTGAAAGAAGTTGCTGTGGCTGATATCGAAGAGGTTACTGCCTATGTTCTCCTCTAGGATTCTGATGGATTCCTGTCTCACATTGAGGTCTTTTATCCATTTTGAGTTTATCTTTGTGTACGGTGTAAGAGAATGATCGAGTTTCATTCTTCTACATATAGCTGTCCAGTTTTCCCAGCACCATTTATTGAAGAGAATGTCTTTTTTCCACTGTATATTTTTTCCTGTTTTGTCGAAGATTAATTGACCATAGAGTTGAGGGTCCATATCTGGGCTCTCTACTCCGTTCCACTGGTCTATGTGTCTGTTTTTATGCCAGTACCATGCTGTCTTGGTGATAACAGCTTTGTAATAAAGCTTGAAATCAGGTAACATGATGCCCCCAGCTTTATTTTTGTTTTTCAACATTTCCTTAGCGATTCGGGTAGTTTTAATTTGAATCTCCCTGATGGCTAGTGATGATGAGCATTTTTTCATGTGTCTGATAGCCATTTGTATGTCTTTATTGGAGAAGTGTCTGTTCACATCTTCTGCCCATTTTTTGATATGATTGTCTGTTTTGTGTGTGTTGAGTTTGAGGAGTTCATTATAGATCCTGGATATCAACCTTTTATCTGTACTGTCATTTGCAAATATCTTCTCCCATTTTGTGGGTTGCCTCTTTGTTTTCTTGACTGTTTCCTTGGCTGTGCAGCTTTTGATTTTGATGAAGTCCCAAAAGTTCATCTTCACTTTTGTTTCCTTTGCCTTTGGAGACATATCTTGAAAGAAGTTGCTGTGGCTGATATCGAAGAGGTTACTGCCTGTGTTCTCCTCTAGGATTCTGATGGATTCCTGTCTCACGTTGAGGTCTTTTAACCATTTTGAGTTTATCTTTGTGTACGGTGTAAGAGAATGGTTGAGTTTCATTCTTCTACATATAGCTGCCCAGTTTTCCCAGCACCATTTATTGAAGCTACTAGAACTCATACAACAATTCAGCAATGTGGCAGGATACAAAGTCAATGTACAGAAATCAGTGGCTTTCTTATACACTAATAATGAAAATACAGAAAGGGAAATTAGAGAATCAATTCCATTTACTATAGCACCAAGAACCATAAGATACCTGGGAATAAACCTAAGCAAAAAGGTAAAGGCTCTGTACTCGAGGAACTACAGAACACTCATGAAAGAAATCGAAGAAGACACAAAAAGATGGAAGACCATTCCATGCTCTTGGATCGGAAGAATAAACATTGTTAAAATGTCTATACTGCCTAGAGCAATCTATACTTTTAATGCTATTCCGATCAAAATTCCACCGGTATTCTTCAAAGAGCTGGAGCAAATAATCCTAAAATTTGTATGGAATTAGAAGAGACCCCAAATAGCTAAGGAAATGTTGAAAAACAAAAATAAAATGGGGGGCATCACATTACCTGATTTCAAGCTTTACTACAAAGCTGTGATCACCAAGACATGGTACTGGCATAAAAACAGACACATAGACCAGTGTAACAGAGTAGAGAGCCCAGATATGGACCCTCAACTCTATGGTCAAATAATCTTCGACAAAACAGGAAAAAATATACAGTGGATAAAAGAGTCTTATCAATTTTATTGGTCATTTCAAAAAACAGGGTTTGCTTACATTGATTTTTCTCCATTTTCTTTCTGTTTTCTTCTTTCTTGATTTTCATTTTTTTTTTTAAAGATTTTATTTATTTGACACAGAGAGAGAGAGAGAGAGATCCCAAGTAGGCAGACAGGAAGGCGGGGTGTGGGGGGAAGTAGGCTCCCCGCTAAGCAGAGAGCCCGATACAGGGCTTGATCCCAGGACCCTGAGATCATGACCTGAGCTGAAGGCAGAGGCTTAACCCATTGAGCCACCCAGGCGCTCCTTGATTTTCATTTTGATAGTTATCTTTTTCTATCATCTGCTTTCATTAGGATTAGTGTTCCTTTTCCAGTTTTTTTTTTTTAAAGATTTTATTTATTTATTTGACAGACAGAGATCACAAGTAGGCAGAGAGGCAGGCAGAGGGAGAGGAGGGAGCAGACTCCTTGCTGAGCAGAGAGCCCGGTGTGGGGCTTGATCCCAGGACCCCGGGATCATGAACTGAGCCAAAGTCAGAGGCTTTAACCCACTGAGCCACCCAGGCACCCCTCTAGTTTTTTTTTTTTTTTTAAAGATTTGTGTATTTATTTTTGTATTTATTTATTCTCTCTTGAGAGAGAGCAAGAACACAAGTGGGAAGGGCAGAGGGCGAGGAGAGAGAATCTCAAGCAGACTCCGTGCTGAGCATGGAACACAGTGCAGGGTTTGATCTCATGACCCTGAGATCACAACCTGAGATGAAACCAAGAGTTGGAGGCTAACTGACTACACCACCCCGATACTCCATCCTTTTCTAATTTTATAAAGTGAATTTGCAGTCCTTGATTTGAGACCTTTCTTCCTTTTTAAGATAAGCATTTAGTGTTCTCAATTTGCCACAGCATTTTCAAATTCTCTATATCATGGATCACAGTGTTAACTTTGATTGGGACATTAAAAATGGTCATGTTCTATCTTTGCATTTTATAGGTAAGGTATAAATTTGTCATCATTTCAAAGCTAATGTATGTTCCTCCACTAGTGTTCAAACAATTCAAAAAGAAATTCTCTCGTGAAGCCTCTTTGGGAATGTTAACTTACTTTTATACTCAGACAACAAACGTTACATTTCTATTCTGTTTTAATCTTTGTAACAGATTTCAAAAGCATATTCTACTTACTCATTCTTGGACGTGGAGTAGCCTTTGGTAAAATGCAATTCCAGTTTTCTCCTGTTAGCGTGACCTGTGTTTTTGTGCATCTGTGCCAGGGCCCAGACCCTCAAGGGAGGGGGTGCCATTAGACATATGAAAGCCAGAAGAAGATCAGGAAATGCCAGGCTGAAGAGAACGAGCTGAGTGGACTCAGGAGGCACGGGACTGAATGAGGAGGGCACATAAATGGCTGGTCATGGGAGGGGATGTTGAGATTTCACAAGAGAATAACTAGATGGAGTGTTCTGGCTGTGTTTTCTGTTGCTACCCATAACTCAACCAGAAATGATCCGCGTGCCAGAAGACTTAGGCTGATAATTTGACCCTTGTCTCAATATGATATGCTTCAAGGGTTTGGAGAACAAAGGAAGGAATGAAGGATTGCCGTGTAATTGTACACACTATTTACTTGCCTCAGCCCATGGCCATTTAACTCCTCTCATAGCTGAAATATCATGGGATGATTATTATTTTTTTTTTGTAAAGTTGATTTTAATCTACCAAAGAAATCTAGAAAGTTAATGGGGAACCGACATTAGTTAATTTCCTCTCTCATGTTGGCTCTAATTTCATGAATACACTCTCAGCTGAGAGGAATAAGATTTGGAATACTAGGAATTAGATTTAGACGTGACTTCGATTCACCATATCACCCCTTGTCGAAGTCCAGAAAAAGGACTGCATGGCGGAGAACAGATGGTTGTGTTTAAGGCACTAATTTCTGCTGGATTCCTAATTCAGCAAAGAAGGAACCAGCAGCCGCAGCCTCCCCTTGGCTGCTGTGTTTTGTCATGTAAGCCAGAAACAACAGCAATGGGCTGTTGAGGAGATGAAGATAGCTAAACCCTCTATCCTTTTTTAAAATCATAATCATAATTTTTATACCCTTATTCACCAGTTTTCAAATTTTTAGTACATTTATATGAAACAGAAAACCAATCAGCAGGTGAAAAGAAGTGGGGCGGGCTTACTTGAAATCCAGTTAAAAGCAGGTGGCAGGGGGCACCTGGGTGGCTCAGTGGGTTAAGCCGCTGAGGTCATGATCTCAGGGATCTGGGATCTGGGATCGAGTCCCGCATCGGGCTCTCTGCTCAGCAGGGAGCCTGCTTCCCTCTCTCTCACTCTCTGCCTGCCTCTATGCCTACTTGTGATCTCTCTCTGTCAAAGAAATAAATAAAATCTTAAAAAAAAAAAAAAAAAGCAGGTGGCAGGAGGGAAGGGGTTGTGATGGTGTTGCGTAGTTGTGTCGTGCCGATAACGCAATAGTGAAGATGGTGTTCTTTTCCTTGGATGAGAAAATGTCCAGCCTGAATGAGTGATTACACTGGGTAAACACTTCTCAGTAGTCTTGGGCTGACTTTATAGATGCATATTTATCTGGAGATTGACTTTGGAGAAGAGATTCTGAGTCAGATTGGATTGTCAAGAATGATGAGGGTAAAGAACAGATTATAGAATAGTATCTGTTTGAGAAAGGCAAGCAGAACAAGTTTGATAGTTCTGTTTTCTTTGCTTTAATTTCAGTCTTCAGACAGCAGGACTAATTAATGTACACTATGTAATCAATTCAAATCAAGAAGGATTGGACATCTACTGTATATTAGGTCTTGTGAGGATTTGGAAAATTCACACCTTGCCCTTTGCCAGTGGTTGTGGTTTGGGGCTACATGAGCTGTGCTGGAGTTACTAGATATGCATGACATATGCAGGAGAGTATTTTATGAATATAATATGAAATTATTAATGAAAATAATAAAGAGGCAATGAGAGCTGTGAGGGGCTAGAATAGGATGAAATTAGTGTCTGGAGCAAACTGGGGAAGAGTTCATAGAGGGATCAGTCTTGGAAGAGATGTAAAAATGTTACATGTGGGTGTAGTGAGAGCTATTGAGTGTCCAGGAATTGGGAAGGCAATCGGCAAACATACAGAAACAGGAAAAGTATACATTTTGTGAACTTAGGATAGTAGAGGGAAGTTATCCTATTGGTATGGCATTGTAGTTAAGACAGTCTCTGGAATCAGAAAACCTTGGCTCAAATTCTGGCTCTATGCAACCTACTCGTTGGGCAGCCTTGTACAAGCTAAATTTAAGTTAACATCAAGCACAGAGGGATAAGTTAATCACATTCAGAGTTTATAATGCATTCTCCAAATTGGTCTGTGCAAGGTGTGTCTCCTGGTTTTTACTTACTTATGTACTTTTATGCCCGTACACTAGGAAAGACTTGACCTTGAGCAAGGCATTTCTCTGTAGCTGAGGAACCTGCAAACGGTTGACCTCTGAGGGCTGTGTGCTGACAGCACTCTCAATAGCAGGGGCAACAAATTCTCCATTGAAGAGGATCGGAGTAGTGCATCTCCATGTTCATCAAAATGGCTAAACTCTCTTATGAGTTCTAATTGATCTATTGATTCCTTCAATTTTTCTAGATAAATGTTTTTATTAGTATTTACAAACAATGAATTTTAGCTTTTTCCTTCATATTCTTAGATCTCTTTCCTTCCTTCCTTCCTTCCCTCTTTCTTTCCTTCCTTCTCTCCTTCCTTCTCACTGTTTCTCTCTCTCTCTCTCTGTATTTTCCCCAGAGGTGTTAGTGTTTCTAGTGCTGTGTTCAGCAGCAACAATGAAAGTACTTATATTTGTCTTGTTACTAGTCTTTAAAGGAATATAATCAGAATTTTTTCATTAAATGGAATAATTGTTGTAGAATCTTCATATGACCTATTGGAGAAAATAACATTCATATCTTTCCCCAGTTTTTTAAGCTTTTTAAAAAATACACATAGATGGTGGATTTTACCATGTGATTTTTCTGCCTTGTTGAGGTATGATTTTTCTCTTCCTTTAGTCTACCAATGTGGTTAATAACATTGATTTTTTTTTGATGTTGTGCCATGCTTGCACTTCTTAGATAATCCATGATTGATTGTGACACATTACCTTTTAAAAAAACACTGTGTTGTATTCAGTTCATTAATTTTACCTAAGGGTTTTGGCATCTACATTTTAAAAAATTCAATAGACTTTGTTGGTGTTTGATTTCTTATTTATTTATTTATTTATTTATTTATTTATTTATTTTTTAGAGCAGTTTTAGGTTCACAGCAAAATCGAGAGGGATATACAGAGTTTCCAATAGACACCCTGCCCCAAACAAGTATAGTTTCCCTCATAATCAACATCCCCACAATGTTGGTGCGTTTGTGCACCAATTGGTAAACCTACACGGATACACTATAACTACCCAGAGTCCATAGTTTACCTTAGTGCAACATCCCCAGTGTTGTACATTTCACAGAGTTGGACAAATGTATAATGACATATATCCATCATTACAATATCACAGAGTATTTTCACTGCTAAAATTCACTTTCCATGGTTTTTTCCTTCCCCAGAATGTCATATAGTTGGACACATTACAGTATGTTGCCTTTTCATGCAGGGTCCTTTCCCTTAGTAATATACATTTAAAGTTCCTCCATGTCTTTTCATGGCTTAATAGCCCATTTCTTTGTATGGCAGCCCCTTGTCAGATGTAGGACAATTTATCCATTCACTTATGGAAGGACATCTCAAAACTTGCTTCCAGGATGGCTAGGTGGCTCAGTTGGTTGAACGTCTGACTCCTGATTTCAACTCAGGTCATGATCTCAGGGTTGTGAGTTCAAGCCCACTGTCAGGCTCCCCACTGGGCATGGAGCAGCTTGGGATTCTGTCCTTCTCCTTCTGCCTCTATCCCATCCCGTACCCCTACTTGCGCTCTCTCTCTCTAAAATAAATAAAATATTTTTAAAACATCTTTCTTCCAAATTTTGACAATTATGAATAAAGCTGCTGTAAACATCCACATACAGGTTTTTATATAGACATAAGTTTTCAATTAAAAGGAAATCAGGACTTCTTTTCTAATTAACAAAGGAAAAAAGGTTGATCCAAATGGAACTGTCAGTATTTGATCATTTTTTTTTGCTTACAGAAACAACAATTTCACACAGCTCAGTGTTCATGAATGTGGGATATTACACTGTTGGGTCTTCGTCTCTTACACCTCACATCTCACGTGGTTGTAGGGTATAATCCTACTATCTCACACTTCTGCTTTTTGGTTTTTTTTTTATGATTTTGTGTTTTTGTTTCATATTGGTAATGTCTTCTCAACTCCTTAAAACATTTATTAATCATATTTTAAATTTTTGGTTGGTAAATTCCAATATCTTTTCTTCACTTGGTTTTGTGTCTGCCTGCACTGGTGTCCCACCTAGAGATGGGAACTTGAAAGGGGAGCTAGACCCAGGAGGAAAGTTGATGACTTCCTTTTGGAAGTATTGGATTTGAGTAGGATAGTAGAATGACTAAAGGAATGTTCTGAAGGCAGTTAAGAAGGGAGTGGGTGTTGGGAGGGAGAGGGAAAGAGGAGATTGTGAGAAATGAAAACTGGCAATTGTAGAGTATGAGAGCTGAGAGATGTCAGAGCAGTGCCTCTGCCCAAAGCTGCCTTCTTTCAAGCATTCCACTGCATCTGGAAATGTAAACCCCTGCTGTTTCTCTCTCTTATCCCACTAACTGAGGGCAAGGAGTGACTGTAGGGACTCTGGGCTCATCTGGGGAGCATTTATTGAATAGAATGGTCTTCTACTGAACACATGTATCTCTTGAACCACCCTCCTAGAGAGGCTGGATTATTTCAGAGGTTTCCAATTTTTCTGTAATCATGCTATCAGTTTAAAGCAACCAGCAAACAGACTAAAATCAGGGATTTTGAATAAGCACATTGAAAATCAGGTGGTGGTGGATCAGCAGGTGATAGCAGGGTTGCAGCTGGCAGCCACGTGCATGTTTCCCCGTAGGGTCTGCAGGGTAGTACTAAACAGAACAACTATTGCTGAAAAAATTAAATACGCTTCTGGATTCTTGACTCTGTTTGGGGATTCTAAAAAATAACAACAACAACAACAGCAGAAGCCTTCTCTTTCTTGGTCATTAGGTGAACAAAACTAGTACTGGGGTGCCTGGGTGGCTCAGTGGGTTAAGTCATGGTCTCAGGGTCCTGGGATCGAGCCCCACATCGGGCTCTCTGCTCAGCAGGGAGCCTGCTTCCTCCTCTCTCTCTGCCTGCCTCTCTGCCTACTTGTGATCTCTGTCTGTCAAATAAATAAATAAAATCTTTAAAACAAACAAACAAACAAAAAAAACTACCAGTACTTAGCAGCACAGCCAGACCCTTCCACATTCAACAACAGTGAGGATTCCCACCACTGCCCCACTTCAGTGGGTTAATTTCATGTGCAAAAAATCTAGCTCAAATGTTGTTGGAAACAGTAGTGCGGGGAGAAATGAATATGTCATTCTGTGAATATTATTTTACACTGAGAAATATTCCTAATGAATTTGCTGATTACTTCTTTGACATTATAGTCATTTCAAGTACACCAGTGGAACCTGACTTTAAAATATAAAACTATAGAACTTTTTTGTAAGTCATGGACTCTCTTTGTCAGGCAGAGTCTACTGTTTTGTTAAGTCTATTAAATTTTTTTTCTTTTTCTCTCTCTCTCTTTTTTTTTTTTTTTACTTTTGTTGTGTTTACACTGAGGCCTAATTGAGTTCATGTTATATAACCTGAGTCACCTATTTATTTCAGTTTTGTTGAGGTATAATTGACAAATAAATTTATAAGATATTTAAAGTTTACATCATGGTGATTTGATATATTTACACATTATGAAGGGATTTCCCCCCATCCAGTTAATTAATCTATCACCTCATGTATTTTATATACATATGTATATAATTAATATATTAAGTATATTTTAATATACAAACATATAAATACACATATAAATATACTATATACATATAATATATATAAAAACATTTAAGTTCTGCTTCTTTACCAAATTTCAATTATACCATGTATTGTTATAGACTATAGTCACAATGTTTTAGATTAGATAGATCCTCAGATCTTATTCATCTTAAGCTATAAGTTTGTACTCTTTTAACCAACCTCTTCCAATTTTTCCTTTGCCCACACCCTCCCACATTCCCTGGGCCTGACAACCATTCTTCTGCTTTCTGTTTGTATTAATTTGACTTTTTACTTACGTATTTTAGACTCCACATGTAAGTGATACCACACAGTATTTCTTTTTCTCTGTCTGGCTTATCTCACTTAGCATAATGCCTTTGAGGCCTATTAATATATCTAACAAGTTGCAGAATTTCCTTCATTCTCACAGCTGAATAATATTCCGTGGTATATATAGACCACATCTACTTTATCCATTCATTCATTGATGGGTGTTAGATTGGTTCCATATCTCGGCTATTGTGAATAAGGGGATTAAATCAGTAATCAAAAACCTCCCAACAAAGAAAAGCCCAGGATAAGATGTCTTCATTGGTGAATTCCACCAAACATTTAGAGAAGAAGTAATACCAATTCTCCTCAACCTCTTCCAAAACAAAACAAAACAAAACAAACAAACAAACAAAAAACAGAATGAAACAACTTTAAACTCATTTTATGGAGCCAGCATTTCCCTAATACTGAAACCACACAGGGACAGTACAAGACAATGACAGCTTTATATGCTTCATGAACACAGATGAAAATATCCTCAACAAAATATCAACAGACCAAACTTACAGGACGTTAAAGGGATTACATGCCATGATCGAGTGGGATTTATTGCAGGGATGTAAGGACGGTCCAACATCTGAAAATGAATCAGTGTGATACACCACATAGCAGAACAAAGGATGAAAATCATATGGTCATCTCAACAAGTATAGAAAAAGCATTAGACAAAATTCAAAATTCATTTATGAAAAAAACTTTCAACAAACTGGGAACATAATAAAGATCATATAGCTCATGTAATAAAGTCATAATAAAGACCATATAGCTAAAATTCAGTGGTGAAAAACTGAAAGCTTTTTCTTAACGCCATGAACAAGCCAACGATGCCCACTCTAGCTCCTTTTATGCAACACAGTGATGGAAGCCCTACCCAGAGCAATCATAAAAGAAAAATAAGAGACATCCAAATTGGAAAAGAAGTAAATTTTCCTTTCCCTGCAGATGACATGATATTAATATGTGCAAAGTCCAAAAGACTCTACCAAAAAACTGTTAGAGCTAGTAAATTCAAAGTTGCAGGACAAATGAATATTCAGAAATCTGTTGTATTTCTATACACTAACAACAAACTATCAAAAAGAGAAATTAAAAAAAAAAGTTTCATTTGCATCAAAAAGAGCCTAAATACTGAAGGATAAATTTAACCAAGGTGGTGAAAGATATGCATGCTAAAAATTACAAAACATTGATGAAAGAAATCAAAGAAGACACCTTGAAAATTGGAAAGATATCCTATGCTTGTAGATTGGAAAAAAATTAATATTGCTAAAATGTCCATGCTACACAAAGCAATCTACAGATTCACTATAAACTCTATCAAAATTCCAATAGCATTTTTCACAGAAGAACAAACAATCCTAAAATTTGTATGGAACCACAAAAGACCCTGAATAGCTGAGCAATCTTGAGAAAGAAGAACAAAGCAGGAGGCATCATATTTCCTAGTTTCTAGCTGTACTACAAAGCTGTAGTAATTAAAACAGCATGATATAGGCATAAAAACAGACCCATAGATCAATAGAACAGAATAGAGAGTCCAGAAATAAACCAAAAACTATATGATTACTTAATTTATGACAAAAGGGACAAAAATATCCAGTGGATACAGGATAATCTCTTCAATAAATGGTGTTTGGAAAATGGACAGCCACATGCAAGAGAATGAATTTGGGTCCCTATCATATACCATACACAAAAATCAATTCAGAATGGAGTAAAAACTTGAATACAAGACCTGGAACCATAGAACTCCTAGAAGAAAACAGAGAAGATAAGCTCTCTGACACTGGTGTTGGCAATTTTTTTTTTTTTTTTTTTTTTTTTTTGATTTGACAAAAGGAGAGGCAACAAAAGAAAAAAAAAAAGAAATAAAACAAAAACAGACAAAACAGACTAGAAAACCAAAAAGCTTCTTCTCACCTGGCTATGTAAATAGTTAACAAGCATTTATAGAGGAACTGTGGTGTGCTGAACTTTTAAAGGTGCATTTTAGGGATGGATCGGAATTATAAAATTTAACAAGAAATAGAGAATTCACTCACAAAAACAGAGTTTTGTAATTATGTGGTACATGCCAACGAATCTAAAATAATAGCATAAAAAGAGAATCTGATGTGAAAATGTTAGACAGCACAAAGAGGCCACATGTGAGCCTTCCTGCTGTTGTTGTCCTTATTGTGGTTGTCTGGGTGATTGCCCTGCCTTGCTCAGCTAGCCATCTGTTTCATGAGAGCAGGGACTCTCTCTTACCTTTATTTCTCCCCAGACTAAACTTTCCTTCAGACAAATAGGTGGAGACTGTACTAATGTCTGTCCATGGTAGTGATGGGGTTAATCTTGGAGGACTTTCCACAGTGATGTTTTTATAAAGTGCTGAATTTTTTCTTATCCCAGACAAGAATTTCATATGAGAAATCATGAGACCTTGGGAAATGATAGCCCAAGATTGGCTCATATTGCTTAAGCTTTCACATTTCAGAAGGGTTTTATAGCTTTGTTGCTTCAAATCACCCAGTCTTCCCTGATTTTAATTACTGATCACACTGGCTTTATTTTTTTCCCTCATCTCTAACTTTAACTTCTGTACAAAGGGCTTCTGGGGAAATATCATTTTTTCCCCAAACAGTAAAAGAGAGGTCTAGATGAGACATGCCACGTTATTTATCCTCCAGTGTTTTCTTATTTTTTATGTGATTCTGCTTAAAATGTGCAGACATCATGGAGACATATTTAGCTCTATCCTCACACCACAGAAAAATGGTTCCTCCGCATTTTGGTGGTAATTTAATTTTTTGAGTTGCAAGACTTTGATTTAAAATTGTAATGCATTGATGTAGTCACTTGTGTAGGCAGACAGAAGTACAGATTTAATGCAAACATGTTTTTACACAGTCATGAATATTGCACATCCCACTATATAGATTTTTCTCCAACAAAAATTAATTTTCCTAATGCTTGTTTAAGATAAGCATTCTCATTTACATTCTTTTCAAAAATATTTCATAAAAAATGAAATGACATAGTGCTAGAAACTCTGCTTTTCAAAAATGGACCGACTACTGTATATAAGGAGAAAGCCTCCAGTGGAGCCCCTAGTTAACAGGATGGCACATGTCTTAGTCGGCTCAGGCTGCTATAACAAAATAACCATAGAATGGGGGCTTAAGCGACACATATTTACCTTCTCATAGTTCTGGAGACTAGAAATTTAAGAGTGAGGTGCCAGCAGGGCTGGTTTTTGGTAGTGTCTCTTTCTTGGCTTACAGAAGGGCTGCCTTCTTGCTGTGGCCTCACAAGTTCTTTAATCTGTCCATATGGGAAGAAGAGATCTCTGGCATCTCTTCCTCATCTTAAAAGGACACCATTCCTATTGAATTAGGGTCCTACCTTTCTGATCTCCTTCTACCTTAATTAACTCTGTAAGGACCCTATCTCTATATACAATAACACTGAAGATTAAGGCTTCAGTATGAATTTTGGGAGAGAAAACAGTTTAGCCTATACAGAACAAATGCCCAGGATTCTATAAGTAAAAACTAAGAAACATATGACCTTAGCAGTAGCTTACATATTTGACCACAGGTTAAATGAAACTTTACCAAGCCAGCATCTGATGAGTGGAGAATTCTTGGAAACAGTGGGGGAATTGCCAGTGTCCTTTCCCAAAGTGTCCTTTCCCTTTCTACCTTACTGAGCTGAATCTGTAGTGCTGTGGTGTCCTTGGCAATATGACTTACTCTGAAGCTTGACTTTTGTATCAGTTATAGCAGTTCCTCAGTTTCTTCAGTTCATGCTTCATGCACAGCCTTCATCAATTCACCTGCTGAGAGTTTTTCCTGCAATGTGCACACTCAGCAAAATGTCTGCAGGAGTTGTGGCTTAGAATTCTCTCTGGTCTGCAGGCTCACTGCTTCTCTCTAACCTGCACTGAAGTAGTGGGGTACAGAGATGGAAACAGTGATTGATGGGTTTGATTTCATTGTAGAATGAAAGGGAATGTGTAACAATTACATACATACCCCTTTCAAACTGCTGTTTTGATTAATCAAGGGTCTTGGGCTCTTGTTCTGGGATTTCCTCATTCTTTGATCCAGGGCTTCAGTCACTCAACTGAAAAACCTTTTTGGAACACTGACTATGTGTGATAGTTGAAGGGGAAACAACAATGAACAAAGTAGATATAATTTTTGTTCTCTGAGAATTTATAAGTTTTGGGATCTTGAGCAAGTCTTTCAGTCTTTTTGAGACTTATCACGCTCATCTTAAGATAGGAAGGACTATTAGAAAGGTAAATCATCAATGCTGAAGTGAATCTTTAAAATTATGATCCCCCCATTCCTGGAATGATTAGATCTCTTAAAGAATTTGGAAAGCTTAAAAAAAATACAAAAAATCGGCAAACTGAAAAGGCAACCTACTGAATGGAGAAGATATTTGCAAATGATATATCCAATAAGGGGTTACTATCCAAAATATACAAAAAAGTTCTACAAATCAACAGCAAATCTCTCCACCCACAATAATCCAATTAAAAACTGGGCAGAAGACATGAATAGACATTTTTCCAATGAAGACATACAGATGGCAAACACATGAAAAGATGTTCAACATCACTAATCATGGGGGAATTGCAAATTAAAATCACAATGAGATATCACTTTACATCTGTCAGAATGACTGGAATCAAAAGACAAGAAATAACAAATTTTGGCAAGGACGTAGAATAAAAGGAACCCTCATGCACTGCTGATGGGAATGTTAACTGGTATACCCACTGCGAAAAACAGTATGGAGTTTCCTCAAAAAATTAAAAATAGAATTTCCTTATGATCCAGTAATTCTGCTACTAGGTATTTACCCAAATAAATTGAAAAAACTAATTTAAAAAGATGTATGCCACCCTATGTTTATTGCAGCACTATTTACAATGGCCATGATATGGAAAAAAACCCAATTGTCCTCTGATAGGTAAATGGATAAAGAAGATGCTATACTGTAATAGGCAAAAAATAAAGAGAAAGGAATTCAAGCATATCACTATAGAAAGCCATCAAACCACAAGGGAAGAGAGCAGGAGAAAAAAAGAACAGAGAAGAACAAAAACAACCATAAAACAAGTAAAAAAATGTCAGTATGTACTTACCTAGCAATAATTACTTTACATGTATTAGGACTAAATGCTCCAATCAACCCACAGGGTGATTGAATGAATGGGGGAAAAACCAACCAACCAACCAACCAAACAAACAAAAAAACACCAAGAGATTGATTTCAGACCTAAAGACCATACAGACTGAGAGTGAAGAAATGGAAAACATTTACCATGCAAATGGAAATTAAAAGAAAGCAAGGGTAGCAATACTTATATTGGACAAAATGGACTTTATTTTTTTTTTCCATTTTTAAAATTTCATTTCTTTTCAGTGTTTCAACATTCATTGTTTATGCATCACACCCAGTGCTCCACTCAATACCTGCCCTCCCTAAGACCCACCAACAGGCTTACCCATCCCACCACCCCCATCCCCTCCAAAACCCTCAGTTTGTTTCTCAGAGTCCATAGTATCTCATGGTTTGTCTCCCCCTCCAGTTTCCCTCAACTCACTTCTCCTTTCCATCTCCCAGTGTCTTCCATGTTATTCCTTATGCTCCACAAATAAGCGAAATCATATGATAATTGACTCTCTCTGCTTGACTTATTTCACTAAGCATAATCTCTTCCAGTCCTGTCCATGTGGATACAAAGGTTGGGTATTCATCCTTTCTGATGGAGGCATAATACTCCATTGTATATATCTCCATTCATCCATTGAAAGACATCTTGGTTCTTTCCACAGTTTGGTTACTGTAGCCATTGCTGCTATGATCATTGGGGTACAGATGGCCCTTCTTTTTACTACATAGTATCTTGGGGTAAATACCCAGTAGTGCAATTGCAGGGTCATAGGGTAGCTCTGTTTTTTTAATTTCTTAAGGAATCTCCACACTGTTCTCCAAAGTGACTGCACCAACTTGAATTCCCACCAACAGTGCAAAATGGACTTTAAAACAAAGACTATAACAAGAGACTAACAAGGACATAACTTTATGAGAGAGAACAATCCAAGAAGAGGGAATAACAATTGTAAATATTTATGTACTCAACATGGGAGCATCTAAATACATAAAGCAACCATTAATAGACATAAAGGAAGAAACTGATGGTAATTCAGTAATATTGGGGGGACTTTTAACACTTGACTTACATCAGCAGAAAAATCATATAGACAGAAAATCAAGAAGGAAACATTTGAATGACACATTGGACCAGATGTGCCTAATACATATATTCAAAATATTTCATCTGAAACAGCAGAATCCAGATTCTTTTCAAGTACACATGGAACATTCTACAAATTAGATCGTGTTAGGGTGCAAATCAAGTCTCAATTGACCACAATGGTATGAAACTAGAAATCAATCACAAGAAAAAGACGTGGAAAGAACACAAATACATGGAGACATTAAAAAAATTGGTACTAAACAGTGAATGGGCCAACCAAGAAATCAAAGAGGAAATTAAATATCATATACAGAAGCAAATGGGAATGCAAACACAAACAGTCCAAAATCATTCGAATGCAGCAAAAGCTGTACTAAGATGAAAGATTAAGACAATACAGGCCTCCCTCAGGAAGCAAGAAGAATCTCAAACAACCTAACTTTACAGTCAAAGGAGCTAGGAAAAGCACCAATCAAGTCCAGAGTCAGTAGAAGGAAGGGAATAATAAGGATTAAAACAGAAATAAATGAAACAGAAAATAATAATAATTAAAAAAGCTCAATAGAACAAATCAATGAAACCAGGAGCTTATTCTTTGAAGAAATCATTGAACTTGATAAACTTTTAGAGTCATCAAAAAAAGGAGATAGCACAAATAAATAAAATCAGAAATGAAGAAGGAGAAATAACTGACACCACACAAATAAAAAGGATTACAAGGGAATATAATGAAAAACTGTATGAATACATATTGAACAACCTAGAAGAAATGGATAAATTCCTAAAAATCTTTAACTTCCTCAAACTGAATTAGGAATAAAACAAAACAAAACAAACAAACAAACAACAAACAACTTGGACAGATGAATCACTAACAATGAAACTGAAGCAGTAATAAAAAACTGCCAACAAACAAAAGTCAAGGAACACATGGTTTCACAGGTGAATTCTACCAAACATTTAAAGAAGAGTTAATACATATTTTTCCTCAAACTATTCCAAAAAATAGAGGAGGAAAGATAGTTTCCAAATTCATTCTATGAGGCTACCATTACCCTGAAAAGAAAAACGGATAAAGACACTACACAAAAGGAAAAAAAAAAAAAGCCAATATTCCTGATGAATAGATGCAAAAATTCTCAACAAAATATTAGCAAACCCAATCCAACAATAGTTAAAAAAAAAAAAAAAAAGGCGGGGGAGGAGCAAGATGGAGAAGGAGTAGGAGACCAACACTTCCTCTGGTCCCTGGAGTTCAGCTGGATAGTTATCAAACCATTCTGAACTCCTACAAACTCAACAGGAGATTGAAGAAAAGAATAGCAGCAGTTCTGTGAACAGAAAATTGACCACTTTCTGGAAGGTAGGATGTGTGAAGAAGTGATTCTGAGGTGATAAATGGGATGATAGACTGTGGGGATGGGAGGAGGAAGCAGACTCTGTCAGCCATTTTCTGGCAAGAGAGAGAGCAGTGGAGCACAAAATCATAACTTTTAGAAGTCTGCCCCAATGAGGGACGTCACTCCAGAGGCTAAGCAGGGGTGGAGCCCTTGCAGGGACAGTGTGGTCTTAGGACTCTTGGGGCCACAGAAAGACCAGGGGTGTCTGAGGGTGGCAGAGCTCTCAGGTATTGGAGCAGGGAAGCTATAGACCTGAGCAGTGGGCTCTCAGCTCAGGGTTACCTTAACTGTGATCTGGGACACACCTGGGCCGCTGCTCTTTGAGCAGGGACTCCACAAGTGGCAGATTTGGGGAGATGCCTTCCTTCTTCCTGAAGGAGAAGCAGTGTGGGAGCATGCTGCAGAAATCTGCTGGGTTTGGAGATTCCAAATGGGCCTGTGTGCCAGAGATAGAAATGCTTGGTCACAGTCCAGGTGAGCATGGAGTGTGGCTGGAGACCAGGGAGAAAGGAGGGATTGACTACTTTTCTCTGATGATGCACTGAGAAGTGGGACCCCAGACTCTGGGCTCCTACGGGGATGGAGATTGGGAAGCCGCCTCTTCATTCTTGTCCTCCAAGGCTGTAAAGAAAGCGTTCAGGGAACAAAAGCTACCAAGAACAAACCTGAGCAGATTACTTAGAGTGGCCCCTGACAAGGGCAGGCAATTATGCCTCAGGCAAAAAACATTTGAGAATCACTGAAACAGACTCCTCCCCCAGAAGATCTGTAAGAACATCCAGCCAAGACCAAGTTTACTGATCAATGAGAATTGCAAAACTCCAGCACTAGGGGAATACAGCAAATAGAATTCATGGCTTTCCCCCTATGATTCTTTAGTATTTCAGAGTTAATATTTTAATTTTTTCTTTCTTAAAAAATTTTTTTCCTCTTTCCCGTTTTAACCATCTTATCAATACCTTTTTATAAAATCTTTAAAATTTTTCCTTTTTACTCATATTCTGTATCTTCATTGTATTTAAACTTATTTTTTGTATAAATGTAAGTTTTTCCTTCTTTAAAATTTTGGGATACAGTTTCTTCTAAAACACCAAAATATACTCTAAATGTGTATGGCTTTATTCTAGTCTCCTGCCTGATGGCATTCTTTCCCCTGACTTTAAAAAATTTTTTTTCTTTCTTTTTTTCAACCTTTTCTTATCTTATCAATTCCTTCTTAAAAATCTTTTTTCAGGGGCACCTGGGTAGCTCAGTGTGTTAAGCCTCTGCCTTCGGCTCAGGTAGTGATCCCAGGGTCCTGGGATCGAACCCCGCATTGGGCTCTCTGCCCAGTAGGGAGCCTGCTTCCCCTTCTCTCTCTGCCTGCCTCTGTGCCTACTTGTGATCGCTCGCTCTCTCTCTCAAATAAATAAATAAAATATTAAAAAAAAATCTTTTTTCATTTTCATCTTTACATCATATTCCATTCCTTAATCATATTTACCCTTATTTTTATATATATAAGTTTTTCTTTCTTTAGAGTTTTGGGAGGCAGTTTCTTCTAACATAACAAAATACACCCCAAATCTACTGTGTGGCTCTGTTCTGTTCACCAGCCTGATCGTATTTTTTTTTTCCCTTTCTTCTCCTCCCAGTTGTGGGTCTCTTTTGATTCATTAAGTCTGTATTTTTCTGGGGTTGTTGTTACCCTTATAGCATTTTGTTCTCTCATTCATCTATTCTTCTCTGGACAAAATGACAAAAGGGAAAACCTCACCTCAAAAAAAGAAAAAGAGACAGTACTGACTGCCAGGGACCTAATCAATACCAACATTAGTAAGATGTTGGAACTAGAGTTCAGAATGATGATTGTAAAGATACTAGCTGGGCTTGAAAAAAAAAGCATAGAAGCTACTAGATAATCCCTCTCTGGAGAAAGAAATGAACTAAAATCTAAGCAAGTTGATATAAAAAAAGGCTATTAGTGAGGTACAGTAAAAAAATGGAGGCTCTTACTGCTAGGATAAATGAGGCAGAAGAGAGAATTAGTGATACAGAAGACCAAATGATGGAGAATAAAAAGCTGAGAGAAAGAGAGATAAGCAACTACTAGACCATGAGGGGAGAATTCAAGAGATAAGTAATAGCATAGGACAAAACAATATTAGAATAATTGGGATCCCAGTTAGAATGGCCAAAATTAGCAAGACAGGAAACAACATGTGTTGGAGAGGATGTGGAGAAAGGGGAACCCTCCTACACTGTTGGTCGGAATGCAAGTTGGTGCAGCCACTTTGGAAAACAGTGTGGAGATTTCTTAAGAAATTAAAAATAGAACTTCCCTATGACCCTGCCATTGCACTCCTGGGTATTTACCCCAAAGGTACAGATGTAGTGAAAAGAAGGGCCACCTGTACCCCAATGTTTATAGCAGCAATGGCCACATTTGCCAAACTGTGGAAAGAACCAAGATGCCCTTCAACCAGATGAATGGATAAGGAAGATGTGGTCCATATACACTATGGAGTATTATGCCTCCGTCAGAAAGGATGAATACCCAACTTTTGTATCCACATGGACGGGATGGGAAGAGATTTTGCTGAGTGAAATAAGTCAGCCAATTATCCTATGGTTTTACTTATTTGTGGAGCATAAAAATAACATGGAGGACACAGGGAGATGGAGAGGAGAAGGGAGTTGAGGGAAATTGGAAGGGGAGATGAGCCATGAGATACTGTGGACTCTGAAAAACAATCTGAGGGTTTGAAGGGGTGGGGGGGTGGGAGGTTGGGGGAGCCAGGTGGTGGGTATTAGGGAGGGCACATATTGCATGGAGCACTGGGTGTGGTGCAAAAACAATGAATTCTGTTATGCTGAAAAGGAAAAAAATCATAAAATGGTCAATTAAAAAAAAAAAAGAATAATTGGGAACCCAGAAGTAGGAGGAGAGGGGCAGGAGGCATATTGGAGCAAATTATAACAGAGAACTTCCCTAATTTAGGGACAGAACAAGCATCAAAATCCAGGAGGCACAGATAACCTCCCTCAAAATCAATAAAAATAGGTAAAACCCCCAACATTTAATAGTAAAACTTACAAGTCTCAGAGACAGAGGAAGTCCTGAAAGCAGCTCAGGACACAAAGTCTGTAATGTACAAGGGTAGATATATTAGATTGGCAGCAGACCTATCCACAGAGACATGGCAGGCCAGAAAGGATTGGCATGATATATTCAGAGAACTAAATGAGAAAAATATGCAGCCAAGAAAATTATATACAGATAGGCTGTCATTGAAAGTAGAAGGAGAGATAAAAAAGCTTCCAGGACAAAGAAAAACTAAAAGAATTTGCAAACACCAACAGCCCTACAGGAAATATTGAAAGGGGTCCTCTAAGCAAAGAAGAAAGCCTACAAGTAACATAGACCAGAAAGGAACAGACACTATATACAGTAACAGTCACCTTATAGACAATACAATGGCACTAAATTTGTGTCTTTTAACAGTTACCCTGAATGTAAATGGGCTAAATTCCCCAATCGAAAGACACAGGGTATCAGAGTGGATTAAAAAAATAAGACCCATCAATATGCTGTCTGCAAGAGACTAATTTTAGGCCCAAAGACACCTCCAGATTTAAACCATTTACCATGCTAATGGACATCAAAAGGAAGCTGGGGTGGCAATCCTTATATCAGACAAATTACATTTTTAACCAGACTATAATAAAAGATGAGGAAGGACACTATATCATATTTAAAGGGTCTGTCCAACAAGAAGATCTAACATTTTTAAATATCTATGCCCCTAACATGGGAGCAGCCAGTTATGTAAGTAAATTAATAATGAAATAAAAAACACATTGACAATAATACAATAACAGTGGGGGACTTTAACACACCCCTCACTGAAATGGACAGATCATCCAAGAAAAGATCAACAAGGAAATAAAGGCTTTAAATGACACTGGACCAGATGGACATCACAGATATATTCAGAACATTCCGTTCCAGTGCAACAGAATATACATTCTTCTCTAGTGCACATGGAACATTCTCCAGAAGAGATCACATCCTGGGTTACAAATCAGGGCTCAACCAGTACCAAAAGATTGGGATCATTCTCTGCATATTTTCAGACTACAATGCTTTGAAACTGGAACTCAATCAAAAGCAGAAGGTTAGAAAGAACTCAAATACATGGAGGCTAAGGATCATCCTGCTAAAGAATGAATGGGTCAACCAGGAAATTAAAGAAGAATTTTAAAAATTCATGGAAACAACTGAAAATGAAAACATAATTGTTCAAAGTCTTTGGGACACAGCGGTCCTGAGAGGAAATTATACAGCAATACAAGATTTTCTGAAGGAATAAGAAAGTTCTCAAATATGCAACATAACCCTACACCTACAGGGGTTGGAGAAAGAACAACAAATAAAGCCTAAACCCAGCATTAGAAGAGAAATAATAAAGATCAGAGCTGAAATAAATGAAATAGAAACCAAAAGAATATGAGAATAGATCAACAAAACTGGGAACTGGCTCTTTGAAAGAATCAACAAGATTGATAAACTCCTGACCAGACTTATCAAAAGGAAAAGAGAATGGACCCAAATTGAGAAAATTATGAATGAAAGAGGAGAGATCACAACCAACACCAAAGAAATACATACAATTATAAAAATATATTATAAGCAACTATAGACAAGCAAATTAGACAATCTGGAAGAAGTGGATGCATTCCTAGGGATGTATAAGCTGAAACAGGAAGAAATAGAAAGCATAAATAGACCCATAACCAGTAAGGAAATTGAAGCAGTAATCAAAAATCTCCTGAAAAACAAGAATCCAGGGCCAGATGGTTTCCCAGGGGAATTCTACCAAACACTGAAGAATTAATACTTTTTCTCCTGAAACTGTTCCAAAAACTAGGAATGGAAGGAAAACGTCCAAACTCATTTTTTGAGGCCAGCATCACCTTGACTCTAAGACCAGACAAAGACTCCATCAAAAAAGAGAATTACAGACCAATATCCCTGATGAGCATGGATGCAAAATTGTAACCAAAATAGTAGCCAACAGGATCAAACAGTACATTAAAAGGATTAGTTACCACGTCCACATGGGTTTTATTCCTGGGCTGCAAGGTTGATTCAACATCTGTAAATTAATCAATATGATATAATACATTAATAAAAGAAAGAACAAGAGCCATGTGATACTCTAAATAGATACAGAAAAAGCATTTGACAAAGTACAGCATCCTTTCTTGATCAAAACTCTCCACCATGAAGGGATAGAGGGTACATACCTCAATATCATAATAGCCATCTGTGAAATCCCACAGTGAATATCATTCTCAGTGGGGAGAATCTGAGAGCTTTTCCCCTAAGGTCAGGAACATGGCAGGGATATCCAGTATCACCACTGCTATTCAACATAGGACTAAAAGTCCTAGCCTCAGCAATGAAACAACAAAAAGAAATAAAAAGAAATAAAAAGGCTTCTGAATCAGCAAAGAAGAAGTCAGATTCTCACTCCATGCAGATGATATGATACTTCATGTGGAAAACCCAAAAGTCTCCACCCCAAGACTGCTAGAACTCATCCAGGAATTCAGTGTCAGGATATAAAATCATTGCACAGAAATCAGTTGCATTTCTATATACCAACAATAAGACAGAAGAAAGAGAAATTAAGGAGTTGATCACAATTATAGTTGCACCCAAAATCATAAGATACCTAGGAATAAACCTAACCAAAGAGACAAAACTATAAAGTACTCATTAAAGAAATTGAAGAAGACACAAAGAAATGGAAAAATAATGAAATTGCTGAAACAGATTTTAAGATGATAATCCCATTCCCAATAGCACCACAAAGAATAAAATACCTAGGAGTAAACTTAATTAAGGGAGTGAATGATCTGTATTCTAAAAACTATAAAACGTTGGGTGAAACAAATTGAAAACAACACAAAAAATGTAAAGATACTCTATGCTCAGGGATTCAAAGAACTGATATTGTTAAAATGTCCATATCACCTAAAGCAACCTACAGATTTAATGCAATTTCTATCAAAATACCAACAATATTTTTCATAGAACTACAACAAGTAATCCTAAAATAATTTGTATGAAACTATAAAAGACCCTAAATAGCCAGAGCAATATTGAAAAAGAAGAGCAAAAGTGGAGTTACACAATCCCAGATGTCAAGATATACTACAAAGCTATAGTTACGAATCATAAGAGTATGGTACTGGCACAAGAGCAGATATTTAGATCAAATAGATCAATACAACAGGATGGAGTCCAGAAATCAACCCATGTGTTTATGGTCAATTCATCTACGATAAAGGAGGCAAGAATATGCAATGGGAGAAAGTCTCTTCAACAAATCATGTTGGGAAAACTGGATAGCTACATGCGAAAGAAAGAAACTGGACCACTTCTTATAACATATACAGTAAACTCAAAATGGATTAAAGACCTAAATGTGAGACCTAAAACCATAAACTCCTAGAAGAAAACATAGGCAGTAATTTATTTGACATTGGTCATAGAAACATTTTTCTAGATATATTTTCTCTGGCAAGGGATACAAAAGCAAAATTAAATTATTTGGACTGCACCAAAATAGAAAACTTTTGCACAGCAAGGGAAACCATCAACAGGACAAAAAGACAACCTGCTGAATGGAAGAAGATATTTGCAAATGTTATATTCAATGAGGAGTTAATATCCAAAATATACAATGAAGTTCTACAAGTCAACACCAAAAAACACAAATAATCTGATTAAAAAATGAGTAGAGGTCATGAATCGACAGTTTCCCAAAGAAAACATACAGATTGCAGACAAATCAAAAAATGCTCAAAATCACTAATCCTCAGGAAGTGAAAATTAAAACCACAGTGATGTATCATTTTATGCCTGTCAGAATGGCTGGAATAAAAAAGACCAGAAATAATAAACGTTGGCAAGGATGTGGGAAAAAAGGAACCATCATGCACTATTGGGAATTCAAATTGGCACAGCCATTGTGGAAAATGGTATGGAGGTTCCTCAAAAATTTTTAAAAATAAGATTATCATATGATGCAATAATTCCACTACTGGGTATTTATTTACCGCCCCCCGCAAATGAAAACACTAATTTGAAAAGTTACATGCATCCCTATTTATTGCAATAGATGAATGGATAAAAAAGATGTGGCATACACACACACACACACACACACACACACAAACACATACACTATATAATAGGTAAATAGATAAAGAGGATTAGGATTACCTTTATTTTTGTGAGTACTGAGATTATATTGTATACCTAAAACTAATATAACCTTTTATGTTAATTATAGGTAAATAAAAAAGGAAGATGTTGTATGCATGAGTGTGTGTGTGTGTGTGTGTGTGTGTGTGTGTAATGGAATAGTACTCAGCCACAAAAAGGAATGATATTTTGCCATTTGCAACAACATGGATGGAGCTAATGGGTATCATACTAAGTGAAATAAATCAGGAAAAACAAATACTATATGATTTCATTTATATGTAGAATGTAAAAAACAAAATAAATTAAAAAACAAAAAGCAGAAACAGACCCTTAATTACAGAGAAGAAATTGGTGGTTGCCAGAGCAGAAGGGGAGTGATGAGCAAAATTGGTGAAGAGGAGTAGGAGGTACAAGCTTCTAGGTATGGTATGAGTAAGTCATGCAGATAAAAGGTATAGCATAGGGAAAGATTCAGGGTATTGTATTAGTGTTGTATGGTGACAGAAAAAATTTAAAAGCATACATAGAAAAATTGAGATCACCTATGATTCATGATAGGCAATGTTAACCCTTTGGTATGTTTCTTCCTAGATTTTTTCTATGTCTCTGTGCATATATACAGTACAGATATATATTTGTTCAAAAAATTTGACATCATTTATATTCTTGTTTGAATATGACTTTTTTCTTTATATTATTTCATAGATTTAAAAAATTTCATTAGTATTATTAATATACTTGTTGATAGCAGTTTTAGTAATCTATCATACTTAAAATATTTATCTCTCTCACTTAGGATACTTAATTTATTTTCTCAATTTCACTGTTATAAATAAATAGCAATACATGTTTCTCCCTCCTTAAATCAATTCATAGAAGTAGAATTGTTGGATTGAGCAATTTTTTCTGTTTTGAATATATATTGCAAAATTTCTATCCTGGAAGCTTTTATCAATTTAGCATAAATTGATAAAACATAACAGCTATGTACCAGAATCTTCATTTTCCTGTATCTTCACCAATATAGGTATGTCTGTTTTGTAAATATTTGTCCACTTTGTGGCAAAGCAGGTATTTTTTCGGTTTAAGAACTATAAGGTAGAATTTGGAGAACTTGTTGTACGTCGTTTAATTATTGCTTTTCTGAAATTCCTTTTTATATCTTATTCCTGTTTTAATATTTGTTAATGAATTTGTTAAAGTACTGTTTCTTAGGTATTAAACCATTTCATTTTACATATTGCAAATATTTTTCCTGCTTTATGGTTTGCCTCTTGTATGTATTTCAGATTAAAAATACCTATTTTTTAAAAAGATTTTATTTATTTGATAGAGACACAGTGAGAGAGAGAATAGAAGCAGGGGGAGTGGGAGAGGGAGAAGCAGACTTCCTGCTGAGCAGGGAGCCCGATGGTGGGCTGGATCTCCGCACCCTGAGATCATGACCTGAGCTGAAGACAGAGGCTTAACCCGCTGAGCCACCTAGGCGACTCATTTTTCCCCACTTCTTTATCCTATCCCTCTGCATTCTAGGAAGTGTCTCTATGTTGACTTCCACACTGATCTGTAGTGTTGATTCTGCTCTTGTACTGATGTGAAAGACCTTCAAAATGAAACCAGGATATTTTTAATGTCCTTTTTTATTAACTCAGGCAGTGCATCTTTATTGCCGTCAGCTGTGCTATCTCATCTTTTAGCTTTTACCCTCAGTTCGTATTTTCTTGAATTAAATAAATGAAGTACGTACATTTAAAATGTACTTCCATTTATTGTAGGAAATATTTTTACAAGTAATTGCTTTATGTCTTTTCCTTGAGAGTTTTCTGAAGGCTTCTTTTCCATTACAGAAGTTTTTCCTGGGTGCCACTGATTGTTGGGAGAAGAGAGGTTATGAAAGCCTGCTACTTGTCCCTCGTGTGTGAGGATTGGCCTTTGATCCTTTCATGGTACACCTGAAATTTGGCGGGATCTTCTGATCTGATCCATTTGTAGGACCACTTCAGTAGCTTATGTAGGGGGCCTGGAACCTGGGTCCTTGGACAGTTCCAGCAGAGGACATTTATTTCTTCCTCACTTAGGGTCTTTCTCTTCTGAGCCCAGGTAAATCTTCCACCCCAAGTAAAGGGAGTTTCTGTAACCAGCCTCCCCCCTGTGTTAATAAGGAGAGATGCATCAGTCTGGGAAGGAGTCCCAGTTATCAGAGGGGATCTCCGACGCTTGTGGTTTTCTCTTTGTTAACCTTGACTTCCTAGTGAAGTTGTACTCTGGCTTTTCCAGGGCTCAGCCCTGAGGCCCTCAACCTGGGAGTGTTACACGGGGCTGTGCCAGGGTGCCGCCTTCTTCCTGAGAGCTGGAGTCCCCATGTCACATCTGCCCATCATTCTCAGGTAGCTGGGGAGTTAGACCCTTGGTATTTGTTGTCCTTTCTTTAATCGGCTCTTCTTCACCCTAGAATGAGTAGAAACAGCTCAAAATCGGTAGCATGTGAGGATGACTGTTCTGTAATTATCAGTCTGTTTCAGGTTTTCCCTTTTTCTTATAGTCTTTGGCTTATTTTAGCTGGTTTCTGGAAGAGGTATAATTAGATACCTAAGATGAAATAAAATGGTGAAGACTTAACTAGGAAATCAGGAATGGATCTTAAAGCTTATTTGAAATAACGCCTCTCCTGCCAGCCTCACAACTGTGACTTGAGGATAAAATGAGATGGTAAATGTCACAGGGGTTTTGTTTGGAGCATTATGCAAATACTAAGTTACTTTGTTATCTTCACATTCTATGAGACCAGAAACCAGTAGCCCTGTTGGAAGCAAATTTGAGTTGTGAATTTTTTAAGGGTATGTGATAATGGAAGATGGTTATTTAGGTGAAGCACAAAGCCATTCTATTTCGATGTGGTCCACCCCCTTCTTTCACACAATACATCTGAAATAGAGGTTTGTCTTGTTCTTTATCCCCCCAAAGAGAAGGCTGGCCTGAATTTTCACTTTAGACGATTTCTTTTGAGTGCCAGGAGATTGTTTGAGCCAAAGAAACTAATCTGCAGATAGGTCTGCCCCCTGCACAATGCCCAGCATCAGGGGCAAAGGCTTTAATTAAAATGGAAGACTTGGTAATTTCTGGCCTATCTGGGAAGCTTAAAGTTGATGTGGTTTGAATGAAAGTAATGACTTTTGCTTAAAATGCAAATATTAATGCGAGAGCCAGGGACTGACTTTTGGTGCAAGCGAGAGAGATTGCGATTTCTTTTTCGTGGCTTTTCCCTTGAAGAAATGACCCTTTTCTTCCCCAAAACTCTAATATATACACTTAACATGTAAGGTACTTTTTACTCCTTATATTTCCTTTAGTTGGTAATTTGTCTTTTTAAACTCTTAAAAGAAGTGCATATTTTAGGTATTGACAAATCTTTGAAAAAATCATATGGATTTGTTTTTGTTGTTCATAGTTATTTGGATGACATAAATACATCTCAGAAGTGGTTTTCCTTCCAGTCTGGTTTCTAGACGGCATTTGTCCACTGTGCCCATAATCCTCATTTATATATAGGAAATGGAATGACCACATTGTAAAAAGGACACATGTTTACCGTGGCCTTTGTATGTACCAAAACAAAGTTTTAAAAGTTAAAGTAATATGTATTGCTCTTGGCTTAAGTAGGCGTATCTAGTCACCAAGTATCGCAGTGAAAAAAATGCAATGCATTTTGAATGTTGATCAGACATTAGCAAGGGTAGAGGGAAATGTGGTCGACTGTATCAGTATATGAACTTATGAGTATAAAAGCATTCCAGATCAGTGTGCTGTTTACTAATTACAATCATTATGAGTAGAAAGTGAATGTACAATGGAATTACATTGTAATTACAATGGCTTGAGCATTGTGAAGTTATTACTTTTATGGTAAGGGAAAATTTGTTATAGAAATAAAGAAAATCATCCATACTTTCTCTTCCTTAATAAATCATGCTTGTTTTTCTTTCTCCTTTCCACTTATTGATATACTTACAGATATTTATATAATCTTAATCACAGTATGAGAACAGATTTTGTTTTAGCATTTTCCATTCAGCATGCATTAGCACTTCTTCAACTTCTCACTGAATATACGGCCTCTTGTCCAACATGTAACTCTCTCCCTGATTTGCTGTTCCTAGTTTGTCGTGCTGCAATGAACGTCTTCACTCAAATCTAAGTCTAACTTTTTTGTGGGAAGGTTTCTGTCTGTTTGTTTGTTTCTAGAATCAGTTCGAAGGAGTGAGGTTACCAGGCCAAAGTTCAAGCAATTTCTGGTAGGTAAGGAGTTGAGAGGAGCCTATTGGAGGAAGATGCTGAGGGCGACTCAGTGTGTCCTGCTTTGAGGAAGAGGTGAGAATGCCAAGAAGGAAGGAGAGGACTTACTAGATGAGCCGCACCCAGGTGTTGAAGACCCCAGGGCTGAGGCAGGCGAGTTTAGGGCACCTGGGAGCCATCGGCTAGCAATCTCTGTATCCTTGTCAACAGACATCGTCTGGGAGTGGCTTTGGGTTTCAGTCAGTCTAACTGGAAGGGAATGACTCCACACTCCCATCACTGAGAAGTGGACTGTCTTCTGGGTTTTTACTTCCTGCCCTAAGTCAGGGTACGCTTGTGTGGCACTGGGTCCAGCCCCGGCAGTCTGGGAAAAGGAGCAGGAGGACAGAGGCAATAGGAAAACAGCTCAATGATGAACCAGAATGCCTCCACCATCATTCCAGAATGAGGTGGGATTTTCCAAAGCTCTGTTTTTCTTCACCCGTACACAGGGGCAAAGGCAGAACTTGGAGGGCCGTCAGTCCTTCTTCCATCAAAACTGGAGGTTGGGAGAGCTGAAGGAGAAAAATGAACAAGATCGCTAATAAGACTTCGATTCCAACATCTCTCATCACTGACGGCTTCACAGCAGAGCTTACTTCCCTTTTCTGCTCATCTAATGGTTTTTTACCAGTTTTGTCCAACTGCAGTTAAATAACCCAGTGAACTCTGCCTTTGCCTGAAAGAGTCTTTTTGAAAGAAATGTAGTATTTTAGCAAAGAGAAGAAATCCAACCACAAAACAGGATGCATTATAAGATTTCCAATTTTTGGAATTTTGCAATGATTTTGTTCTCTGGGAATCCAGGGCTTTGAGCAGATTGATGGTGTTAGGTACTGAGATCCATTCTTCTAGGGGGACAAATGCAACATTGAAAGCCCACTTCAGCCGCATCTGAGCTCATGCTGGTATCACTTTGTCTTTTCACTAAGTATTGGTCTGTTGTGCTTTTCCCCAGCCCATCCTCTGGGACCATATTCAGCATCTTGCAGGTTTTTAAATGTTCTTTTTTTCTTTTTTTGACTGCAGGCATATTCTTAACTTTCCCACTGCCCCTTCCTCCCAAAAAACAAAAAACAAAACAAAACTAGAAAGTGTATATAGATTTTAGTAATTGACATAATTCTTTGCAAAAGAAACCATCACTAGTCTGCACTGCATCATTCTCAAAAGCATGCAGAAGCTGAACAGTGCTGTTGAAATGATCTGGCACAAGTCCACATAGGTCTCTATTTCTCATCCTACCAATCTCGCGGGCAAACGAGACTCCAGGTAACCCTTGATTACAACTTTCAATGCAACCTAGAAATAACTACAAATATATTTCAAAATCACACTTCAGTACTTTTATGCATCTGTAATATCTTTCATTCCATTAGCACTTTTAAACCCATTTAAAGACCTTGAAAGTGTTCAATGACTATTTATTATTATTATTTTTTTACTTTTTAAAAATTTTTTCCTTTTTTTTAAAAAAAAATTCTTTTCAGTGTTCCATAATTCATTGTTCATGCACCACACCCATGCTCCTTGCAGTCGTGCCCTCCTTAATACCCATCACCAGGCTCACCCATCCCCCCCGCTCCGCTCCCCTCCAAAGCCCTTAGTTTGTTTCTCAGAGTCCACAGTCTTTCATGGTTTGTCTCCTCCTCTAATTTCCCTCAACTCAGTTCTGCTCTCCATCTCCCCATGTCCTCCGTGTTATTTCTTATGCTCCACAAATAAACGAAACTATATGATAACTGACTCTCTCTGCTTGACTTATTTCACTCAGCATAATCTCTTCCAGTCCTGTCCATGTTGATACAAAAGTTGGGTATTGATCCTTTCTGATGGAGACATAATACTCCATTGTATACATGGACCACATCTTCTTTATCCATTCATCCACTGAAGGCATCCTGGTTCTTTCCACAGTTTGGAGACTGTGGCCATTGCTGCTATGAATATTGGGGTACAGATGGCCCTTCTTTTCACTACATCAGTATCTTTGGGGTGAATACCCAGAAGTGCAATTGCAGGGTCATAGTGAAGCTCTGTTTTTAATTTCTTAAGAAATCTCCACACTGTTTTCCAAAGTGGCTGCACCAACTTGCATTCCCACCAACAGTGTAAGAGGGTTCCCCTTTCTCCACATCCTCTCCAACACCTACTTGTTGTTTACTGTCTTGTTAATTTTGGCCATTCTAACTGGTGTAAGGTGGTATCTCAATGTGGTTTTGATTTGAATCTTCCTGATGGCTAGTGATGATGAGTATTTTTTCATGTGTCTGTTAGAACCATGTTTTTTAGAAGCACAATAAAGGAATGAAAAAAGTGATAAAGAAGGAAAACCAGGCTGAGGGATTTACATCATATCCTGTCCTGTAAACAAGCTGCAGTTTGCTGTGCGTTCTCTGAAACGTTCTCTGCTCTGCCTGCTTGTTTTGCCTTTGTGGCTAATCTGTGAAGGCAAGCCATCATGCATGAGATTGGCTGGTCCCCGGCTGTAAGTAAAGACAAAATTGAACCAAGGCCTGGAGAAGGAGGAATTCAGTCCTGAACAAAGGGAGGGGTTCGGGGATCAGAATTAGGTAGCGATGGATTCAAGGACAATTCACATCCTAGCACTGTAGATTCGGAGTTCGGGATGGGTGCCCGCGCTGGTGAGACACGTTAAGTTAAGCATAATGTGGATTGCAGGTTTTCACACGCACTGCCTCATTTGATTCTCCCAGCAAAACCCTAATAAATATTATGTTCATTTTGTACGCAGAGAACATGAGACTCATTTTAGCTATAAACAAATTAGACTGACTTGCTGAATATCACCCAGCCAGAGAGCCGCAGAGCTGTGCCTGGCTTCCGAACGCGGGACTGTTTGTGTTCTTGTCACTCGGCCATCCTCAGGTGGCAGCTTGGAAATTAGACCTGTAGTGTCCTTTCTTTTTTTTTCTTTTTTTAATTTAATTTTATTTTTCTCAGTGTTCCAAGATTCATTGTTTATGCACCACACCCAGTGCTCCATGCAATCCGTGCCCTCCTTAATACCCACGACCAGGCTCCCCCATCCCCCACGCCCCTCCCCTCCAAAACCCTGTTTCTTTCTCAGAGCCCACGGTCTCTCATGGTTCTTTAAAGGGGAGGGAAGTTCAGGAGGGCTCTCAGTGGAGCAAAGGAGTGGAGGGAAGATGGAACTAGGATGCGATCAGTTTCTGCATGCTAGGCCTGGACACGTCAGGACAGGTAGAAACCCAGAGTCCTGCTAACCCTGTGGCTGATGGGGCTTTATGGTTGAACTGCTCTGCCTGCCTGCACGCAGTTTGGGCTCTGATCAGTCCTCACACTTGCATTTGATACCCTTTTTTGCTCATGATGTCTGATCTGGAAAATCTTTTTTAATAGCTTATTAATGAGGCTCCCAAATGGGAGAGTCAGACAGAGAGACTTCTGTTGGAGATGCGATGCTTGACGACTCCCAGGGGGCATTGTCTGTCCCCAGCTCCTCAGGGCAGGGCAGCGGGAGTTCGAGACAAGGCCGGGGACCTGGCCTTCCATCACAGCCCATCCTTGTACTATTCTCTCTCTGACCTGTTCTTATTTTGAGGATATTTAAATATATGATTCACTCCAGGCTTAAACATCCTAGTGCTTTTAGCTTTCTTCTTTCACTGTCTTTTCTAATTCTGAAATTATGCTGGCTTTGTAACTTTGGGCAAGTCGCTTAACCTATCTGAATCTTCACCCTGCATAATTCTCAGGAGCATGTGGAAGTGTTTTTAATGAAACTTTACTACTTTGTATATATAGTCACTGGCTATGTGTCTGAGGATTTAAAATGCCTTCTCTTTCATAGTATCTGCTTCTGCTTTTCCTTCCCAGAGTCGAAAACATGCAAGCAAAGTCCGACTGTATTACATGCTTCACCCCAGGGATGGTGGGTGTCCAGCCAAGAGGCTCCGGTCAGAAAATGTGAGTATCTGGCACCCTCTGATATCCTCAGATGATCTGTTCAGTTTGCTGAGAACTCTGTAGGTCTAGGAAGTAAAGTCACGTCTACCTTAGCAGGAGAGCTAAGGGAGCAGAAATAGTTCTCATTAAATACAACAGAAAATATTACACATTAGCAAGGCTTTTTCCTTTTCTCTGCCCAAATGTTCTAGTATGGTGTTGGGGGACTTTGCGATGATTCTGTGCCAGAGCAGAGTGGAGAAAAACTGTTCAGAGGGGACAGAGAGCAGCTGGGGGAGGGGAGGCAGGAGCCGTCAAAAGAAAAAGAGAAAGAAAGTTGGCTTAAGGAGAAATCCTGTCAGAAATATGAGATACTTTGCTGTTTACATATTTTATTTTTCCTTTGGTGTATAAAACTGAATGCCAGTTTATTCATTTATAATAAAGACTGTGCATATCTCACAAATAACAATATTCAGGGTTTTTGATCAGTGCCCCTCTCCCCGAGGGAACATTCACTTGGGAAGAAAATGACAATTAGGAAGTTGCTTTGAGGATGTAAAGTTAGGATGAAGGGTTTACTTCAGCCAGGCCAAGGCAGGGACTGATAAAATAAATATTCCTTCCTCTCAGCAGGGGTTTCTTTTCGTAACGAGTGGAATATTCATATCCATCCATTGCAGAGGTCCTCTGTGATAAACACTGCAGATTAAACAGAAATCACTTGTCCTTTGAGTTCTCAGGAGGCTGCAGGCATGGAATTCATACCCTACGCTCTCGCTTGTGCTTGTGTTCCCTTTCTCCTGCTGCTGCCAGATAGATACCGGTCTTCTTTTCTTATTAAAAATTAATATATGATCACTGAAGAAACTTGACAAGAAATGAGCTTGTGTATTCTTCACAGGAGAAAAAGAGAGAACAAGAGGACTCCTTATGACCACAGGTAGTGAGCATCAGGGCTGGTGTTAATGAATTCCAGCACATATCTTAAATCACGAAACGAGCTGTTCATACCCAGACTAATCCGGAACACTGTGAAGTTGTCTTGACCGCTTTGGTGAGGCAGCATTTAGAGCTTATTAGAGGCAAAAGATGTCATGAAAACTTTTTAAACTGCTAAGAAATGGGACAGAGACTAGTTCTTGTCAGCTCTTAGCCTTATGACCTTAGGCAAATAATTGATCTCTTGGAACCTGTGTCCTCAATGAGGCTATCATAATCACACTTTCCTTACTGGATTTTGTGAGGCGCACACTTCCATGCCAAATACTGAGGAAAAAAAAGATGAATAAGACACAGACTTGCCTTAAAGAAACTCAGAGTTGAGTGAGGGACATAAACATTGTATAAAAAAATTGCTATAATCCCACAATGTAGGTGTTTATTTAACGTTCTGCACAAAGCTCCATGGAGACAAAAGGCAAGTTGATCCATGCCAGGACGAATCACTCAGGGATGGTGTTTCTGAGAATTGGTATTTGAGCTAGGGGTCTTTGGGCTTGAATGGATTCCAGTTGGCCGAATTGGGAGCGAGGGAGCAGACGGGTGCATTCTTGGGTACATTCCGATCAAGAGAACTTACTAACCCCCTGCAAAATTGGCCTGAGCCAGCTTTCATGTAATTTCAGAATCCTGTAGCTATAGCAGAGCCCTGCTTTCCATCAGGATCTATTAGCAGAGAGAACAGAATTAGTTTCTTTCCCTGAAGTCATCCAGTGATGATGCTCGTGTCCCTTCATTCAGTAGCCATTTCGTGTGGGGTTCATAGACAGTTGACAATTAGCTCAGATCATTTTCTATCTACTCAAGTTCTACTCATTTTCTATCTACTCTGTACTTATTTAAGTCAGAGCTCCTAGGGAGGGCTTGACTGGGCAGACAGATAGGGGGCACTGGGACTCACACTGGTGTTACTTGGGGACATGGATCTGGTCAGATACATGATTTACTCCACTCAGGTTCTGGTTCTGCAAGTAGCGTTGGGGACAGTTTATGGAGGGGAAGATGTTTGGATTTTCAAAGCAAAAAGTATATGCAAAGATCCTTTACGAATGAGCCCTTTGAGAACTTTTGCTTCTGGTGTATCCTGGAATCTGTGTATCTTTGAAAACTTGAATCTACCAATGATTTATTTCTTAAATAATTTCTATAGCTTTTCATAGTCATAACATAAGGATAAATCAGTAAGCAAGAAAAGAAGCAAAGTGAACTTAGTTAAAACTTTTTTTTTAAAAGATTTTGTTTATTTATTGAGAGAGGGAGACAGAGTAAAGCAGACTCTGTGTTAAATCCAGAGCCTGACATGGGGCTTGATGTCATGACCCTGAGATCATGACCTGAGCTGAAGTCAAGAGTTGGACACTTGACTGACTGAGCCACCGAGGTGCCCCCATAATGAACTTATTTTTGAAAGAGATATTTGATGCTTTTATTAGGGTGTGTATACATTTCATAGGTGAATATGTCATTTGCCGTAGGCATTTTGACATACCAGATACAGCATGGAAGCCACTCCAGTCCCTCACTGTGGCTGTGAAAGTTAATACTGGTAATTATTTGGCCAACTTTCTTTTTTGCAGACTTACATCCAAGGATTGGAAGACAATATACAAATAGACAATGGCCAGCCATACATAAAGAGAGAAAGAGAACTTTTATACACTTAGAACTAAAGTAACATTGGGTTTCAACTATAACTAAGAAAAAAAGTTAAAAATAAATAAGTAAAATTAGAACTTTGACACACAACCTATAGCAACCAGCCTTGGAAATCAACCAACCAATGTATAGTAACCAGCCCAGAGAGCCTGCCTGAGTTAAACCTAGAGGAAGTCAGACCACTGTCTCTAGTAACAATCCAGGAAGCCAAACAATAACCCCCGAAACAATAGGCCCCAAATAGTCTGGACATGATGAATACCTGATAGCTTTCCTAACTTTTGTCCCTGCTTCCACCTTGGAACCAACCAGAGAAAGCCAAATAGGCACCCCAAAGCACCACCTTACCACATAAGGATACGCACTTGTAGTTTGCCCATTTATAGCTTTCACACACAAACAGCCTCCAATCAGGGCATACCTGAGGCCGCCCCTTTATACTGTTACATACCTTCTCACCTGTCTTGCTATAGATCTTCTGCAAAAGCATGTGATCGAGGCTAACATCCTGGCTATGGGAAGCTCTGAATAAATAGCCTTTCTTTTTTCTCATTCAGTTGGTCTTTATTTTCACAGGGTTGCAAAATGGGGATAAAAAGGACATCTAATGTACAGTTTTCTCATAAGGCCCAAATTGGATAGCTCCTTTATTGAGGACTTCGTTTTCAAAGGTCCTTCTCCTAGGAGTTGTCATCATTGCTGCCCTCTCCACCACTACCCTGTGTTCTTAGAAGAATGTAGCCCTCCGTTCACATGTCTCTCCATTCTTGCCCAGCCTTCCTACTTCTCTGTTTCCAGGGGCTAGGATGGGTTTGTATCCCAGCCTTACCTTACTGAGAACAGTTTCATGGCTGCCCTGATTACCCCAAAATTGAGTGACTTCTGAAAACAGAAAACTTGTTGCTGAGTTTCTACGCCCTGACTATGCATGAACCTGGGGCCCACAGTGATTCCTAAAACTGATAGGGCTGATAAGTAACGGCAGCTGTCCCTACCTTCCCACTTCTTAGCCTTCTGGGAATACAGAGCAACTCCAAATTTACAACCAGATGAACAGAAGTGCCTATTACTATTTCCAAGGTCTATTGTCATTTCTACTCCAGGTGATTTGACTTTCTTATTATTTTTCAAAAACAAAGTTCATTTCTGCCTCCTATCCTGACATTCCCAGCTTTTTAAATTCCTCCCTTAATATGCTTTACTGTTTAGAATCCTCATCTGGATATTCTATGGTTTGTTTTTTTTCTTTGTTTGTTTTCGTTTTTTTTATTTTTTCCCCTGAAACTTTAGAGTGAGTCATTTTCCTCCTGAGGCCACGGAGTAAAATTAAATGTGAAATAAATTGTTATAGTTGATTGCCTTAGAGAAATTTTCTGTAATTTTGTGAGCATTAGAGCCAAAAAGGACTTTAAAGAACATCTAGTTCATTGAAAGTCTCAGGTTTTCGAGTTACTTTTTAGTATCTTCTCACCTGCTTTGGGGAAAAGAGAAATGTCTACTTATGGAACAACATTTTTAAGTAAAAAGATGATTTAGTTTTGTTTTTATTCTGTAAGGGTAAGTAACTGTCAGCAAAAATCACCAGACAGTATTAAGTAAATAGTGTTTTGACATGGAGTTAATAGAATTCCTTCTAAATGGAGAAACTTGACATTTGGTTAGTGTGTTCAAGCTTATCACTTTTAAATACTTGTATGATTACCTATAGGTCTGGAACATTCCACAGAGCTGGAGAACCTCCAGGATCACTTTTATGGGTCCCTAAAATCCTGGGTTTCCCCATCTTATGCCAAAAGTGAAAATAAATCCCTAAGCAGTACCATGATTTGCCCAAACTGGTCAGGCCTGAGATTGACACCCTCCTTGCTTCCCTTAAGTTCTATTCCTATGCTTCTCTCCCATATCTTGAAATTATATCTTATTTAGGTGTTGAAGCCATTGCTGGGTTCATAGCCAGAGAGCAGTGCTGTTCTGGGGCAAAGTAATAATAGCTGGTGGTTAGCACGCACTTCCCACTTCCATTCTCAATGCTTTACATACATTAACACATTTAATCCTCACTGCTGTGTAGGGTGGGAACTATCATTATCCCCACTTTACAGAAAAGCAAACTGAAAGAGAGAAATTAAGTCCCCCGACTCTGGTTACAACACTGGTAAGTGGCAGAGACAAGGCTGGGGAAATACAAAAGAAAACCAAAGAAAACTCCTCTGGTACTGCAAACAAGCTCCCCATGTCATTTCCAGAGATAGGTAGCAAGCAGCTAATAAGTGCGAGGCATGTAGAGAGAAAGGACACGGATCCTTCCCCAACAGAGATCAGGATCTGTTTGGGGGGCAGTGTCCAGTGTGCCGTCATGTCTTCTAATACAGTGTGATAGTTGCACAGGTGTGACCATAGACATCTCCTGGGGCAACGTCTGGCGTATTTGCACGGGTCCTCAACCTCTTCTGGTAGAATAGGGCTGGACAGAATTGCCTGGAGGAAGTGGACCGAACTGATTCTTGAGGGACACGTGGGGGTGAGTCCAGTGAATAAGGGCAGCAAAGGGCTCTTTTTTTTTTTTTTTTTAAAGATTTTATTTATTTATTTGAGAGAGAGTGAGAGAGCACAAGCAGGGAGAGAGACAGAAGGAGAGGGAGAAGCATGTCCCCTCTGAGCAGGAGTCCCACACAGGGCTCAATCCCAGGACCCTGAGATCATGACCTGAGCTGAAGGCAGATACTTACTAACCCACTGAGCCACCCAGGCGCCCCGCAAAAGGTTCTTCTGAGTGTGGAGTCAACATGAGTAATGTCTTCAGGGAAACCAAATTCGAAGGTATTTCTAGAGCGTAAATGCCAGTGGGCGGCTGTGTCAGATTCCCAGGATTGCTGTGACAAAGTCGCACAGACTGGGTGGCTAAAAACAACAGAAATTTATTTTCTCACAGTTCTAGAGGCTACAAGTCTGAATCACGGTGTAGGCAGGGCCTCCCTCTGGAGGCTCTGATTGAAAATCGGTTCCATGCTTCTCTCCTCGCTGCTGGTGGCTGCTGGCAGTGCTTGGCGTTCCTTGGCTCATAGCTGCATCACGCCAATCTGCTTCTGTCTTCACTGGTCTCTTCCTTGTGTGGGTCTCTGTGTGTTCTCTCCTCTTCCTGTAAGGACGACTGTCACCGGATTTAGAGCCCACTGTAACAATCCAGTATGATCTCATTGTAATTAATTCATCTGCAGAGACCCTGTTTTCCAGTGTCACCTGTTCAAGGTGGATGTGCATGTGGGGTGGGAGGAGCACAGGAGTGTGGGATGGTGGGGAGAGGTCCAGACGTCTGTTATGCATAATATTAGCATTTATTTTGTCAAAATGTGGCTTTCTCCAGGGGTCTGCAGCTCAGTTCACGAGCACTTCTCAAAGAGAGGTGCATTTACCAATGAGAGCTGTGTGCTTTAACTTCCAGCTGTGCATTGAGAGCTAGAAGTGGGGATTTTGTCCCTGGCTCGGCTGCATATATTAGTTTTATAACTTTGTTTTGGACTTTCTAAACCTTAATTGCCGTGGTTGTAATCAGGGCCTCTGAACGCTGCCCGGCCTACCTCAGAGTCGTTAAGAGGCTCAAATAAAACCTTCCTCTTCATGCAGCTGCAAGATAAACGGTAAAGTGTGTGTGGACTGTTCTTTCATTGGGTTTTTCATTTCTGTCTATTGGTTGCCATCTTTCATAGCCACCGTGCAATACACAACTCTCCATTCCAGTAGGGGCAGGCCAGCTGTTTTCCTGTAGGACACCTGAAGGGCAGTTAGGACATCAGTACGAGTGAGGTCATGTGGATTTATAAAACAAGGGTCAGAAATAACTGCTTGTCAGCCTCAGACCACTGCCTATTCTGGTGAGGTCCACAAACCAAGAAAGGTTTCTACAGCCTTACGTAAGCCCATGGGTTGGGGGAGTGGGGAGGGATAAAAAGAAGACTATATTTTTTCCTTCCCTATCCCCCAAGCCCCCCACTCTGCCTCTCAAATTCCTCATATCAGGGAGATCATAATTGTCTTAAAAAATGAAATAAGATGGAATCAGGAGTGAGACAAACCATAAGAGACTCTTAATCTCACGAAACAAACTGAGGGTTGCTGGGGGGAGGCAGGTTGTGGAGAGGGTGGCTGGGTGATGGACATTGGGGAAGGTATGTGCTGTGTATGGTGAGTGCTGTGAATTGTGTAAACCTGGCGATTCACAGACCTGTACCCCTGGGGCAAATAATACATTATATGTTAATAAAAATAATTAAAAAAAAATAAAATAAGAGTATATTGCCATGTGAAAAGTACATGAACTTCACAACGCAGAGTACTAACCACTATACGATCACGGCCAGTACATGAACTTCAAATTTTCATGTCCACAGATCAAGTCTTTTTGGAATGCAGCCATGTTCAATGTTAACAGCTCTATTCACAGGGCAGCAGCCGAGCTGGGTTGCTGCAATAGACTTGATGTCCCACAAGCCTAAAATGTTACCCCTCTGGCCCTTTGCAGAACATGCCTTGCTGTCCCCTGTGCAAGCTGGGTAGTTTTGGTGAAGAAAGAGGGGCTCTGTCCCTCCTCTCGTCGGGTGTCTCTCCACTCGCAGGAACGATCCCTTTACATCATTCCAGTCTCTCAAAGCTGCCTTGTCCTTGTTCCTTTAGAGCTTTAGTTTCCTCGTGGCCAATTGAAGGTTTTGGCCAGGAGGAAGTGCCATTCCAAACCTCTGAGCGAGAATAGACACATGGTGTTTTGCTTAGGTTCTCTTAATGCAGATAGCTTGCCGTGTCGGAACGAGTCCTGTTAAGACGAATTTGTTTGAAGCCGACGGCACTGTGGAAGCAATGAGGAGAGTCGGTTTCTCATGCCATCCACACAGCAAGGCCAGCTCAGGGGAAACCAGAACTCCTGGTTTTTTGAGATCATCCTGATTCAGAATACACGTTCTTGTCCCTACAAATCAAGGGTATGTCCTGCAAGGTCCCATATTTCCTCTCTAAAGTGTACCCAAAAGAGGAATCAAAATTTTGTTATACAGACACACCAGATAATAATTTAAATGAAAAAACCCCCAGAACTCCTCATTAATGTGAATGTGCAGCATGGCATTCGGCTATCCATGACTCTCTCTGGGCCCCAGACTAGACCTCTAGCTTGGGACTGTGGTTCTGAAACTCATTTATATCATAATTATTACTTTGATCTAAAATCTGATCCAGAGGGGAAGAAGAGAAGGATGCATCAAAAGACAGCTATGAATTTTTTTTTTCCCCCCTACAACAGAAGTAGTGTAGTGGGTCTTTGGGTCTTTGATTCTACTGTTGACATATCCTTGAATCATTCCCTTGTTAGCTAGTCACTAATTAAGCCCTCCTTATGTGTCAAGCTCTATGCTGAATACTTGCTAGAAATGTCATTTGAACTTGACAAATGCAGGTAGGAATCTTCAGTGCTTCTATTTAAAAAAGGGTTAAGGGGCACCTGGAAGGCTCAGTTGGAAGAGCATGCGACTCTTGATCTTGGGGTTGTGAGTTGGGTATAGAGATTACTTAAAAATTTAAAAAAGATCTTCAAAATTATTTTTTATTTATTTTATTATTTATTATTTTAAAAAGATTTTATTCATTTATTTGACAGAGAGAGATCACAAGTACGCAGAGAGGCAGGCAGAGAGAGAGCAGGAAACAGGCTCCCCGCTAAGCAGGGACCTTGAGGCGGGACTCAATCCCAGGACCCTGAGACCATGACCCGAGCCAAAGGCAGAGGCTTAACCCACTGAGCCACTCAGGCACCCCTAAATTTTTTTTTAAAAAAGGAGTGAAGTCTAAAGCTTAGGTCAAATACCTTATCTCAACTCCCAGACCTTGAGAATGATACAGCCAAATTCAAACACAATACTGTTTGGTACTAGAACTGGAGCTCTGTGTTACTGTACAGGCTTCATTTATTTATTCTTTTTTTTTTTTTTTAAGAAATAGTGACTTCCTACTAAGAGTCAGGTACTATTTAGATTGCTGAGAATTTCATGATGCAGTTGCATCAGATGCAGTTGCAATTTACAGAGTTTATAGGATAGTGGGAGAAATGGGCATTTTTTTTTTAAAGCATACAAATATATAAATGAAGGACAGTAATGGAAAAGCATGGACTAGGGAAATCATAGGTCTTTGGGATCAGAGAAGCTTTGCCTGAACAACTGATTCTTCAGCTGTGTCTGAAAGTTGAGTGGGGGAAGCAGAAGAATGCCAGGCAGTGGGAGAAGCATGTGCAAAGGCCCTGTAGTCAAAGAAATCACGGCACACTTAAGGTAGAAAATGAAAGCCAGTGTGGCTGGTATTCAGAAACGGAAACAGACAGTGACTTCAGATGCGGAGAAGGGATTAGTGGAGAGAAGAGTGGAGGTGAACGGTTCCGCTGAGAGTACGGATGTGGGTGAGGCTGATGGCAGCAGCAAATGATGAGAAATACATGAATTTGAGGGATGAGTTGGTAAAAATCAATTGACTGGGTAATGGATCTGAAACAGAAGGAGGTTTCTGAAAACTTCCCGTTCAGAACTTGCCCTGGGTGGTTGCTGTCCCTCTGACAGGCAGGGTAGTTTTCTTCCCTAAGGGCAAAGAGAGCAGGAAGATCTGAGAATTGGGATGGATTTTGAGGAAAACTCTTTATTCATGCTGTTCCATGCCGATCCCGGCTGAGCAGAACTAAAGTTGCCTAGAGGTGAATTTGTCTCCAGCCGCAGGGTAGGGGACAGCAAGAGAGAAGTGTCTGGTAGATTTTTGTCCTTCAGTGAAGGGTTTCTCCTTTTTTATTGGAGCGTGAGGCCAAGCCAGGTGCCATCCCAGGAGCTGGATCTCACGGAGGCAGGCTAGAGCTTCCCTACAGGTGCACTGATGTCCAAGGTCGGGACAGGGTGCTGAATGAATTCAAAGCAGTTACCAAGTGCAGGGGGTGGGGAGAGGAGAGAATTGGAGCTCTGGTATCCTGAAGTAAGATAGCAGAGAGTTCTTTGGAGGCTTCTAGAAAGACAGATGCTGAAGTCGGTGGTGGTTAAATAATGTTCTTCTAGTAGGAGGACTGGGTTTATTGAGACAGTTGGAATAACTCAGATATGGTTTAGGACCTAGATCCAGTGACTTCCAGTGGGTTTGTTCTGTCCCTCCTTAGTTCAAAAGGCAGAAATGATAAGACTCACAGTTTTAGATTTTATGAGGGCAGGGACCGTACTTTATTCATCTTTTTATCTCTTCCCACAGAGGCATTCCATAAATTATTGTTTGTATTTTCATAGTAAGGTATTATCCTATTTTTCTCCAAAACAATTATGATTAAAAATAGTTTTAATAAAAACCTATCATTTGTATGGGGGAATCTTACAGAGTATTACCATGAAATTATATTTTAATTATAACCTCTATCAAAGTGCCTTGTTAAACGGAGATTTTGTAAAATTGGGTTTGTTCAGGAAAATCTGGAAGTCATGAACATTGTTTCTGTGAGGCTCTCCACCAGGTCCTTGGTCTCATCTGGGTCATTGTGTGCCCAAAATATAAGGGCAGGGGGAAGATTTGGGAAGTTATGCTGTCATCGCCCAGGCTGGTCTCTCCAGCAAGTGCTTCTGGGGGTCACCCACATCTTCTGGCTCCATCTCTCCTGTCTGTAACCACCCCCCCCACTCCCGCTCACTTATTAGCTGCCCTCTCAGTGGCTGCACTCTGACCAACTCTTGCATGTCTTCTCCTGTCTGCCCTGGAAGCTTGACCCTAGTGCACCACAAAGCGAGACTATTCCAAATGTGCAGCTAATGGAGGTAAATTTCCTTCCCACCTTCCCACCCTATTTCAGCCCTAAGAAAGAAGGAAACAGAGTCTGGAAGTTCTTTTCTGGAGGACATTTTGGTGTTGCCTCCAGGGCAAGCAGGTGGATCAGACTTACGGGGTGTGGTGAAACATGGACGAGTAGAGGTCAAATGCCTTAGCATGTGTCTTTCACTTTGCACACCAAATGGGCTCTTGAAAATGAATCATAATTTTTTTGTTTGTTTTGTTTTGTTGAGGGTAGTTAGAATAAAAGAATTCTGGGGACCATAGACTTCTCTAACTTCAGCTCTGAGATGTCAGTCTCTATGTTGCCTTTCCTTTCCGAGAGGCTAGCAGGGGAGCGTGGGAGCCCCTAGACGCAGCTTGATGGCTCACTAGCATGTGGGAACCGGGTTCTTCGGCTCTCTTCCCTGTCTGCTGTTTCCTCTTTTCAGGTGTCTGCATCTCAAGCGATCTTTCCTATCTCAGTTTTTTTCCCTGATGGATTTTCTTGGTTCATATCCTAGAATCTCACAACACAGAAGTCTGTTCTTCTCTTAAATCCCAGCTCTTTCCTGAAAAAATTTTACCACTCACTTTTAATCAAATGTCTGCCCTTATGTGTCTGGGTCCATTTCTCTACATCTCTTCCCTGGCTGCGGGGAGGGGTGTGAGAAGATCTTGCCTCCCTTCTTCCCTTTGTTGTACACAGCACAGTGAGTCTTTACTCTCTTAAGGCTATGTCATAAATCATGACCGCTGTCTTCCCATTAGGCGACCCCATGTGCCCATTCTGTTTCTCCTTAGTAACCTCTGGGCATTCCTCATGCTCAGAATATTATTCTTGCAGAACAAAGAAGTCTGTTTCCTTCACTACATTCTGGTTTGTGACTGTTTGGCTTTGTTTAGGTCAATGTGTTCTTTTAGGAATATATATTTTTTCTTCTTGCCCTAGAAGCAGCCACGGGTTGTGCCATTAGAATACAAGATACATTTATAACTTCGTGTGACCTGGATTTGGTGGAGGTAATGCTGAGACAATGATGAATGTGCCCTGATGAACACCAGAAAGCCTTGAGAAAACACATTAAAAAATAGGGATGATGCACTGGGTTCTACTAATTTGAAGTAAAATGTCTTTTTGGGCTTGGATCCAGCAAACCTGTCTCATGCCCCTGCCCTCTATCACAGATGATATAGGGAGCTCCATGTATGTGGTCTTACATAATTTTCAGAGAACTTTATCATGTGAGCATTATGGTGCCCATTTTGTAAATGAGATCAAGAAGGTTCAGAGAGGAAAGAAACATACAAAACTAGAGGCCATCTGACTCTTGGGCATTTTCCACACGCAGCCTTTGATGCATTGCATTTCTTTAAGAACACGCTTTCATTTCTGACTCAGCCATTTCCCATGTTGGTGACATTAGTAGTGCTAGATTCCTTTTTTTTTTTTTTTAAGATTTTATTTATTTATTTGACAGACAGAGATCACAAGTAGGCAGAGAGGCAGGCAGAGAGAGAGGAGAAAGCAGGCTCCCTGCTGAGCAGAGAGCCCGATGGGGGGCTCGATCCCAGGACCCTGGGATCATGACCTGAGCCAAAGGCAGAGGCTTAACCCACTGAGCCACCCAGGCACCACGTAGTGCTAGATTCCTGTAGAACATTCTTTATGGGAGTGGACTAAGGAATTCTTCCAGTCAGGGCTCCAGTGGATTGGGGTGATGTTCACTGTGTCATCCTAATCACATACTTTTCCCCCCCTCAGGTCCCTACTGAGGGTTGATAGCCTTACACGTATTGAGAATCCAAGAGGCAGATACTGTGGGGCCTCCTGATTCCATGTCATGTAAAGGAATGAGCAGAGGCACTGGGGACAGACCTGAGATGAATATAGCCTCTATTTCCTGCTAGCGGGTTGACCTTGTCAAGTTCTTGATCTTTTGTAGACTTAGTTAACCCATGTATCCCATGACTTGGGTGAGGAATGAATGTGATTGTGAAAATAGAAGTAGTAGAGAGGGCAGGGCCTGGGGTTAGGTGCCTGACAACCGTCACTTCTTTCCCCTGTCTAATGCACTAGGTAAGGGAGACATTCTTTCTGATACTGTATTTGATCAGGAGAAAACACACACTAGACTGATGCAAGTGAGCTGGTACAGAAATTAATCAGTCTGTATTCGAGGACCAAATGCTGTCGAGAGAGATGTTTTCTGTAGAAGCCGTAAGTAATTGCCAAGGAACTAGAGAAATTGAGAAAATATTGCAGTGTTCAATAACATTCTTGTTTTAAAGAACCTAAACTAATACAAAGAGGGAAAAATATGGTGTTGGCATTAGCACATTGGGGCTTGCTTGGAGGAACACGTATGTCTTGTCATTCCTTGGCTGTTATCCAGCGCCAATATTTTAGTCTAGCTGGAAGAGAGTCAGATATTTGGAACAGCTCCGGGTGACAGCGTGCACTCCCCTCAGCCACGTGCACAGCGTGGTTGCTCGTGTTCCCCTCCCTTCTGCTCACAGGTGGCGTTGTTCAGTCATGGCACAGTGACTTTAATAGATATTAAAAATGTGGCTGTTTGAGCGTGTCATTCTCGAAACCCCATCGAAACTCTCTGTGGAAGCATATGTGAATGAGTGTGGTCCTGGGCCATTACTTGCTGCAGCAGGAACTGTTCCTCTTGATCTGTGACATTGAATAGCCAAAGAGTCTTGTAATCATGTATAATTTGTCTATTAGTTTTGTCTTTTTGCCAAGCATAGTTAAAATTGTGTAGCGAAGGAGACTATTTTTATTGTGAATTCCTGGTTAAAAAAAAAAAAAGGCATTTTTCTTCAGAGTTATTAACTTGATTTTACAGTTGACCTTTAAAGGAATGTCTATGGCTTCAGATACTCAAGAGCTCAGCAAAATATTATCCTCCATATAATTTAAATAGTCATTATAGTTTGGGCTATAGGCACTGAATGTATATCAGAAGATATGATTTTTTTTTTAATTTTGAAATTTTATTGTAAAGGAAAAAAAATCTTGTTTTATTGGTGCATTGAGTGATGGTTGACCTTTTCTAATTAAATTTCCTCTTCACATTTGAGCTGTACATAATTCTAGAAGGTCACTGGTTGGCATTAGCAATTCCAGAAATGAATGGTCATGATGTCACATCCTAGAATTGACAAATTAGTTTGTTTGATATCCCATTATCCATTGTATCCATTGTTGTAATGAGGGATGGAAACATTCAAGATGGATTTAAGACTTGAAATTTTCTGAAAACCAAGAAATAAGAGTCTTTAATAGGTTTTCCTACCCATCCATTTCTCCATACAAATTTTTCATTTTTATGTTTTGTTTGTTTGTTTTTCATTATGACATAGTGTACTGGACAGGAGTTCTCTACAGTCTTGTCACATAGAAATAAAACAAAAAAACTGTTAGTCCAGTCACATTTCACTTGGTCTTCAAGAAAGGGTGAGAGATCTTGGATGGGTCATTAATTGTTTATGGATTGTTTCCTCCTCTGGACTAAATGACCACTTGTTGCTTTCTGATTTTAATTAATTGCAATTTAAATATTTTCTGGTAACCAATATTATGATTCTTAAATAATCTGGATCAGTGCATTGTTTATAATCTCAGATATTTCTCTTATTTTGTAATGCAATAATTATTAATCCATATAAACCATTAATAATTACTTTGTGCTTATTCCAGACACCGAGTAAGTGGTGAGCAAAGCCAGACCCAAAGTCTTTGCCTTAAATTGAAATATCAGCTCTGATAAATGCTCTGGTTGAGTGGACATGGTGCTGGGGGAGATCATTCAGGAGAGGTGACCTGTCTGGGAACTGAGGGAAGACTTCTCCGAGTAGTGATTCCCAAGTGGCATCTGAAGAGTGCACAGGCATTAACTGGGTAAAACGGTAAGGGAAGATTCTAGGGAGAAGGAACAGCATCTGGGGATTGACAGAAGGCAAGTGTAACTTGGGCAAAACACAGCAGGTGTGATGGTAGACGACGTTAGAAGAGCCACAGAGTAGGTTGGAGACTACTGAGGTTTTTAGGGAAGGTGACAATTAATTCATCATCCAAACTGGGACATCTCTGGATGTGAAAGGGCACTATTGATATGAAGCTGGAAGAATGGGTGTAAGCCAATATGTAGGATGGAAGACTCTACTTAAAAGCCATTTTAGGAAGCTTTGGTTTTTATTTTAAGTACAACCAGAATCCACTGAAGAGTTTTAAGCCAGGAGACTAAAATGTTCAGATTTGGCTTTTAAGAATCATTCTGACTGCTATGTTCTTGCAGCATTATTTACAGTAGCCAAGATATGGAAGCAACCCAAGTGTCCATCAGTGGAGGATGAATGGATAAAGAAGATATCACACACACAAACACACAGACACAGACACACACACACACTGGAATACCACCCAGCCATAAAATAGAATGAAGTCTTATCATTTGTGATAGTATGGATAGAATTTTAGGGTATTATACTAAATAAAATAAGCCACACAGAAAAAGACAAATACTGCATTTTCACTTAAAAGTAAGATCTAAAAAAAAAGAAATGAAACCCAGGCTGGTTAGATCCAGAGAACAAACTGATGATTGATGGAAGTGGGCAAAATGGATGAAAGGGATCAAGGGGTGCCGACTTCCAGGTATAAAATAAATAAGTCATGGAGATACAAGTACAGCATGGGGAATACAGTCAATAATATTGTATTAACTTTGTATGGTGACAGATGGTAGCTAGACTTACTGACTTACTGTGATCAGTATAATATATGCAAATGTCGAATCACTGTGTTGCACACCTGAAACTCATGAAATTGTGTCAATTTTTATTCAATGAGAATAAATATAAAAATAAAAATCACTCTATTGCAATGTGAAGAAAAGACTAAAGGATGTCCCAGAGTGGGAGTGAGTAGACCTGCTATATGTCTGTTATCAAGTTTTTAGGGGACTTAGAACTTAGCAGAGGTGAGAAGTGAGCAGATATGAGAGAAATTAAAGTGAACATCATCTTGGATGGAGAACTGATTGCACAGAGGGCCCCAAGTTGTTTCCACCTGTTTATATCCACACCCTTTGGTATTATCCTCCCCACTGAAGTCAGGGTTTAGCTAGGTAATTTTACCAGTGGACTAGTAGCAAGTGTATCATAAGCAGAGCCTTGAAAAACATGCATTCATTATTCTTAGGCTCTTGATGCTCCTGGACTCTTGCAACCGATCTGGGCTAGCTGATAGGAGGATGAGAGAACATGTGGAAAGAGTCTGGGCATCCCAGCAGAGGCCATCATAAACCTGGAAACCAAGCCAGCACCAGCCAAGCAAACAGCTGATGGCAAATGTGGAGAGCAGGCAAGCCTGGCTCAGACCAGGAGAACCACTCAGCTGAGCCCTGCCTGAATGACCGACCTGCTGAGTCATGGACTGAGATAAACAATTGTTTGTTTGGCATGGTTTGTTACATAGCAGTAGATACAGAAGCTGTTCACTGAGAGGAGACTGTGAAAGAGAGCCGGTTTAATTTAGATGTGCTGACTTTGAGGAAGTGACATCAAACAGGAGTGTGCTGTATAAGGGAAGCTTAGCTGATTATTACCAAAGTAGCGATAGAGGATAAAACTAGCTATAAAAGAAAATTTTTGCATTTTACTACTGTATGTTCAATACAACAATAATGAATGATCTATTTTTGTTTCCTCAAGAGGGGAGTTGAGTGTTGAGGACTAACAAATATTAAATGTCCCTTGGCTCTCTTACTTCCTGGCACATGGGGTTGAAGGACAGTAGTTTTGATGACATTAGAGACGTTATAGCATAAGCCCATTCTCTGGCTGGAAGTGGGGCCTTATTGCCTGGCAACTCTGGCTCTGGGCATCTTAGTAAAGAAAGAGGTGTGCTGCTTGAAGCTCTCTTTCTGTGTTCCTCTCAGGGCTTCTGTGCTTGACACTCGGATAATCTCATCACTTCTCCAAGTCCTTTGCTTGGGAAAGAACCTTACAAGCTTAGTTCATACTAAGATGTGAATGACTGATAAGGATAAAGTTTTTTGTGTTACGTAGAACCCTAAATATTTTGTAATACCTTTTGATAGTTGAGGTATAATTGATATAGAATATTACATTAGTTTCAGATATATAATGATAATTCAATATTTGCATATAATGCAAAATAAATCTAGTTGACATCTGTCACTACACATAATCACAGAATTTTGTGTGTGTGATGAAAACTTTTAACTTTTAATGTTTTAGCAACTTTCAAATATGCAGTTATGGTCACCATGCTATACATTGCATCCCCATGCTTTTATTTTATAACTAGAAATTTGTGCCTTTTGACAACCTTTACCCACTTCACCTTTCCCCCACCCTCCTCTGGCAACCACCTATCTGTATCTAAAACAATGGTTTTCATAATTTTTGTTTTTTGTTTTTTTTTAGATTCCACAAGTAAGTGAGATCATGTGGTGTTTGCCCTTCTGTACTTACATAATGTCTTCAAAGCCCATCATTGTCACAAACTACAAAATTTATTCTTTTTTATAAAAGATTTGTTTATTTTAGAGAGAGAGAATGTGAGTGAGCACAGGTGGGAGGAACAAAGGGTGAGGGAGAGAGAGTCTGAAGCAGACTCCCTGCTAAGTGAGGAGCACAACTCAGGCCTTGATCTCATGACCCTGAGATCACAACATGAATTGAAACCAAGAGTCGGATGCGCAACTGACTGTGCCACACAGGCACCTCTAAAATTTACTCCTTTTTTTGGCTGAGTAATATTCCTCCCTCTGTGTGTCTATGACATATACCACTAAGTCTTAAACAAGAAGAAATCTCTCTGTGTTCTGAAAAATGCAATTATATGAGTATGGGGAACATGTTTTAATATGCAACTTAGTTGGACTACTACTCTGCAATTTGCTTTTATATATTGAAAATAGAACCCCATGGTCACAGAACTGTAGACTTTTAGATGTTTCCAAATCTAGAATAACCACACTCCAGTGGACTTATGTTTTATCCCCACAAAATCCTGTTTCCCCTCTTACATATCTTTTTATGATTTAATAATACCAAACTTCCTCCATTTCCTCAGGCTGAAAACTATTGAATTATATTTGGCCTCACTCACCTGCCACATCCTAATCTTGGGATTCTGCCCAGTCTAATGCTCTTCACCTCATCTCTGTCCCTCCCTGCTCTTTCAGAAGGAGATCAAACCTTCATCAGATCCCACTTGGCTTGATGTCTCTTGCCTCCTCACCCTTGTTCTAAATCTCTCTTGTCTTCTAACCAGCCTAAAAATGTCACCAGGATTGCCTTTTTTTTTCTTTAAATTTTAAATTTTTAATTTTTTATAAACATATATTTTTATCCCCAGGGGTACAGGTCTGTGAAACAAGACAGGATTGCCTTTCTTATGTCTAGATCTGATATTGTCCTCATCCTCTTTGTAAAGCTTCAGTGATGCACTTTCTTGTAGGATAAAGGCTAAACTTGATAACAGAGCATCCATGACCCCTTTTGAGAGCTGCCAAAATAGGGCTTGACTCACCTGTTATTTTTGCTTGAAATCAAGTAGAAATTGCAGGATACTAGGGGCAAAGACTGGCTGGAGAATTTCATTCACCCTCATTTCCAGCCAAATATGGTGTCCATAGTTCTATGCCTTTGTCTGAAGATGCAATTCTAGAGCTATACAAGGGACCTATATCCAGGGTAAGTGTAGCTCGGTCTTTCAATTGGAGGGATACTTGTGAGTTATTGCTAAGCAGTTCTAGGCAATTTTACCACAGAGGCGTGCTGAAGTGGCAGAGGGATCAGACCTCATGTATTCTTTTACTTAGGACAGAAATGGCAGGCCCCTGAATACATCTGATCACTTTTATTTTGCCTCATTTGGGACACTGATGAGCAGTGTTTCCCTGTATTTTATAGAAACATAAAAGAAATCAAGCATCACGAATAACCAGTTGGGGGCAAATAGATGGGTCACACCCCATGGCCTCTCCTCTAGTTCCTCACCCCAATACCCAGCTCCTATCCTGAGCAGGGTTATCTTCTGTCTCTACTGCCTGGAGACCCAGAGATCTTGTAGAATCTGCATAAAAAACCCAAGACAGTAGACAAGTAGACACAATCTGTGAATCCCTTTGACTTTCCTTCAGAAAGAGACATCGAACATGCTTTGCCAAGGAACCTTCAGTCCCAGGTATGGGATTTTCTCTAAAGAGTCTCTCCATGGGCTTTCTTTAGCCCATCCTGGTCCTTCTGGACTCAGCTCCTGGCATTTACCCAGATGGACCCTAAGGTCATGTCAAATCAGATACTGTTCATTCACCACAGGCTAGGATTTACCACTAGCTGTTTTCATTTTATTAAGGCTGTTCACCCTCTCAGAGTGAATGCCTGTTCTCCCCTTTCATGTCTCGAGAAGCCCACCCTCATTCACGATACAGCTTGCATGCACCTGCACCATGAAGACTATCATGACTTACGATCCCTCCTCAGCATTCTTTTCTGTAATATATGTCTGTGTGTGTGTGTTTCCTGTATACCAAGGGCTCCCCTCTCTCCATAATAAGGCCCAGAGGGTAAGGATTATTTTAGTCCTTTTCCATAGGAGGTGCTTATTAGCACATATGGGGTGAGTGAATCTATGAATGAGAGAATGGCCCTTGGGTTTCAGCCAGACATCTGTCAGTGCAGAATGTCATTACTTTTAAAGTGGACTTTTGGTTCTCAGGAAATGCTTTATGGGTGACCTCAGATCAGCTGTCTGGGGCTCTTGCTTGACATTCTGGGACCGTTAGGAAATAGGAAGGAAGATCCCTGCTCAGCTGTCATCTTGGGTTACTGCTTTCAGGTGTTAACCGAAATGACCCAATTAAGCAAGTGTTTTAAAGCCCCGAATTCTTGTTCAGTAGAGAAAAAGCTCAATTATTCGCAGACTCCTTTCAAAGAAGTCTACATTTTGCAGACACAGAAACCAGGTTACCTTTTGTCGAGTGGAACTATTTTGTTATTTCCCTTTCTGATTATAAAATGATATACAATGATTGTTTTTCTCTATATTGTTTTAATTATTTATTTATTTTCATTGGAAATGCAAATCCTATTCTTTTTTAAATTTAAATTCACTTAGCCAATATATAGTACATCATTAATTTCAGATGTAGAATTCAATAGTTTATCAGTTACATATAATACCCAGTACTCATCACATCATGTGCCCTCCTTAATGCCCATCACCAAATTACCCCAACCCCCAACCAACTTCCCTCCATTAAACCTCAGTGTTTACATTACATACATTACATACAGTAATATTCCATTGTGTGCATATATATATATACGGCATCTTCTTTATCCATTCATCTGTTGATGGACATCTCGGCTCTTTGCACAGTTTGGCTATTGTGGACATTGATGCTGTGAACATTGGGGTGCAGGTGCCCCTTTGGATCACTGCATTTGTATTTTTGGAGTAAATAGGTATTAGTGTAATTGCTGAGTCATAGGGTAGCTCTCTTTTTAACTTGTTGAGAACCTCCATACTATTTTCCAGAGTGACTAGCTGTAACAGCTTTCATTTCCACTAGCAGTGTCGGAGTGATCCCCTTTCTCTGCATCCTGGCCAACATTTGTTGTTTCCTGTCTTGTTAAGTTTAGCCATTCTGACAGGTGTGAGGTGGTATCTCATTGTGGTTTTGGTTTGTATTTCCCTCATGCCGAGTGATGTTGAACATTTTTTCATGTGTCTGTTGGCTTTTTGTATGTCTTCATTGGAAAAGCATCTGTTCATGTCTTCTGCCCATTTCTTGACTGGAGTGTTTGTGTTTTTGGGTGTTGAATTTGTGAAAATCCCATTCTTGAGAGCTGTCATTAATAGTATGGTATAGATCCTTTCTGGTTTCTTTACTTGAATATAATTGCATGCATATATATATGTATATACACACACACGTGTATATATATGTATATATATATATAATTTTGATAGTTATGTTTCTATAGTTGCATATGTATATATACATACATAACATTTATATATAAGCTATATATATTATTTATAATAATATATTTCTGCCAAAATGTATATGTATATATGTAGGTAGTATATATAAAATGGGGTCACAATTGGTAATGTTCTGCCTAATAAAACAGTTCAATCAAATTCTTATTCAAACACTTAACAGATACATCTTGAAATTTTCAATGGTTTCTCTTTTTAATATTATATTGAATGAATATTCTGTAATTTATTCCATCAGTCTCTTATTAATGGTTATGCATGTTATATCAACTTTTAAATTAGATTTTTGTGCACTTTTACAAGTATTTATTTTGATTAAAGTCCTACTGATGACATTGCTATGTTAAAGTGTATGCACATTTTCTAGCCTTTTGATACACGGTCATGTTGCCCACCAAAAAGATTGAACTGATTGTATTCCCACTATCAGTGTATGAAATTGTCCATTTTACTTTATCCTCACAAATACTCGATATTATTGATCTTTTAATCTTTGTGCATTTTTTAGGTTTTAAAAATAAGATTTCATTATTTGATACAGCTTTGATTACTGGCAAGGTTGATTATCATGTCTTATGTATGTTCATCTTTCCTAAATATTCATTATCTTTTCCAAATTCTGTATTATGTCATTTTTCCTTAATTACTGACTTGTACTTTTGGTTTTTTTCTCTCTCCCCATCCCACACCATTTGGGCAATTGTCTTTTAACTTTGAGGGATGTGTGTGTGTGTGTGTGTGTGTGTGTGTGTGTATGTGAGTGTGTATTTGTCAAAGGCCAGTACTGTTCAGATGTTTTGCTGAAAGAGATGAAACCAAAATCAACTGAAACAAATTCTGCCAGAATGTATGAAGTAGTTTAGATAGAGGAAATGGAAATGTAGGGGAGTACTTTTGCACCTGAGGTCCCTGCGAGTCAGCCGGCATGTTTCAGCTCCTGCTTCCCATTCTTCGAACATTTGCCCTAGTCTGTTCATTGTATTTGCACAGGAGCTATAGTTTTTAACCAGGGAATCCATGAACTTCCATGGGCTTTGTTGATATAATTCTAGAGATCTGCAAAGTTAGATGGGGAAAAAATTATATCTTTATGTGCACTGATGTCTTGAAATTTAGTATTTCTTTCTACTATAAATGTGAGCAACCAGCCGTAGTAATATGTAGCAGTTCCTGATAGCTAACACCAATAAAAACCACCACTGTTCTAAAATCACGTGCTGTTGGAAAGATCTTGTATTATAATTTGTGCTCATCACTGTTATGAAGTGAAGCTAATATTATTATTTTATTAAAAAATGTCACTCTTCTGAGTAACATTAACAAAAAACATTAAATATTTTAATAGTTGCATTTCACTATAATTGGTTTATTTTATAATCCTGTATGTTTTGTTTTGTGTATTTACAAATAATTATTTTGAGAAGGGGTCTCTAGGCTCCATCAGACTACCAAAAGCATCCAACGCATATATAGGTTAGGAATCTTTGAGCTGGAGAAAGTGGTAGAGTTACTAGATGATTCTAACTTATTTCTTGATGAGAAGTTAGTGTTCCTTCCTTTTCCTGGACTCTTCCTTTCCCAGCATCCTTCTACCTTCTCTGGAATACCTGTTTTGGGCCCCTGGAAGCTTTTCAAATGTTCTATCAAATATATTAGCCTCTATCCATATTCCACATTAAATACATTTTTATTATAAACATTTGAAAGAATTATAGTAATTTTACTTTTTAAATTACTTGATTATAAGAAACTAATTTAATTTACAACTGACTGTGATTTCTTGACAACCGTTGTGCTTACTCAGGGGTTCTTGCAAAGTAGGAAAATCCAAAATACAAATTGTTTTCTAAATGTAATGAAATTTTTATGAGCACTAAATTTAACAATTAATGAAGTTGACATAATGATACGTTTTATGTACATTTAATTAAACATTTAGTAATAGCGATTTTGTAGTTTTTCTTTTTCTGTTTTGGAACCGATTTTTTAAAGTCTGTTTTGCGGACAGTGGAAAGCACCCAGGCCCTGAGGACTTGTTTGTCCTCCCAGTGGGGCAGTGCTTCCAGAAACAGCCTTTGCACGGAACACATCCTTCACCTCATTCACTTGACTGAAATCTCCTCCGTGTTGAGGGCTCTTTCCAGCCACCATCCAAAGGAGCAGCTGCTGCTGGCTACCCCTTCCATGGGTCCTACAAGCAGTTCAGCCTATTCCTAGCTCCCCATGTCTTCCATTTATCCTGCAAAGCCCTCTCCTCCTTCCAAGATCGTTCCAGCCACACACACCCGCCTCTAGCTCTACTTAAACCAATGTGGATGGTCCTATCTCATGTGCCCTTTGACTGGTGAATCTACAGTCTCCTTTCCCTGCTGCTGTCCAGCCATCGCCTTGACTGACTGTCACAGCTTGTTGGACAAGCCGTCCTGCCTCCCAGACTCCAAGCTTTGAAGCAGGGTTTCAGCTTTGTTCTAGGTGTATCTCCAGCCCCCCAGACAACACATCGTCATCTCTCAAAGAGAGATTTGCTACCTGAGAATGAATGAATGATCTTTGTCTTCCATTCCAGCTCATTGCCCCCAATGCCTTCATCATTACCCAGCACTGAACCTCTTCAGAGGTGTTAAAAAGACAACATAGAAACTTCTGGTCACAACTTCCTGTCCTCTGGCTCTCCAACTCTTACATGCGAAGTTACCGTCTCTTTACCACACTGGGATCTCCAGCCCTTTCACTCTTTTCATTTTCAGCTCATCTAGCTCTTACCTGTTGGTTTTGCTTCTTTCAGTGCTCTCCCAGACCAGTCTTTTGCCAGTGCCTTCAGTGTCCTAGCAGTAGTGACAATGGTAGCCATATTAGTGACTTGCTTTACTGAGTACAGCCAGGGCACTAGACCCTTAACTGCATTTACATTACATTAACTGCATTTAAGAGTCTTCTTGCGACTCTTTGAAGTGGGTACTCTTATTATGTCCATTAAAAAAGCTAAGTTGAGGATAAAATAGATGAAGTAACTTGCTTAATATCAAATAATTTATAAGTTACAGAGCTGATATTTGTCATTCTTTACAATCTCTGTCTCTCTCTCTCTCCCTATATATATATATATATACACAGAGATTTCTAGATAAATCTCTATATATCTATTTCTGTGTTTATAGGTATATCTATATGTCTATAGATACATAGATATTAAATCAGATCTTCTCTCCATTTCCTTACCTTGGGCACATTTACACTGGCTTCTCATCTCATTTACCTCCCACCCACAGGGACAACAAGCACCGTGGGAATGTTGGCCAAGGTTACCAACGACCTGCTAATGATCAGTGCCAGTGAGACTTTTTAGTCCTTGGCTCACCTGATTTGAGCATACAACAGCAATGACTTCTAATGTTAAAACAAACAGATAAACTCGTTCTCAGATTCTATGACTTATCTTTCATCTGCTATTTCTCTGACTTTTTTTTTCATTCCCCTTTGATTCTTGCCTTTCATTAAGTTGTTAAATTCTGATATGCTTAGAGACACCACCCTTGGCTCCCATCTCTTCTCTTTCTGAATATTTTATTTGTATTCTTTCACTTGCTGCCATGGCTTCAATCACACCCTACCTACTCACATTCAGCCCTCCCTCCTACTTCTAGATCTGGATATCCACATGCCTCATGGATTTCTCCATGTGGGGTATCTGGAAGTCCCATAGATGCTACTTATGTTTAGTCAGATCCAAATACATCCCCTATATTTCCAGTCCTGGTAAATGAGGCTCCAGTCTGGATATCCAGGGGTCATTCTTGTTTCCATCCACTGCTTTCAGTGCATAAGTAAGTCCCATCTATGTACTCAGTTAGTCTCTCTGACATGTTTCCTCCAATTATGGTCACTCTGGTTTTTGCATCCTGCCTGGCTTTACCCCTACCCATCGTTCACATAGCTGGCAGAAGATCCTTCTTTTTTGATCCTTTAAAGCCCATTCCTTCATGACCTTTCCCCTGTTTATACTATTACTTCCAATCTCACCTGCCTTCCTTCTTGGGGGATGTTTCCTTTTCCTCTTCTATAACTTGCCATAAAATACTTCCAGCATGTGTGTGTGTGTGTGTGTGTGTGTGTGTGTTTATATATTTTTTTCTGGTTTGACTACTTTCTTCCTAAGCAATCCCCATACCGTTACATTTTGTATCTCCAGTGCTTGCTGTGTACTTTTCTCACAATTGGTGCTCAATAAATATTTACTGAATGAATGAAGATCACAGGATGCTACTTTGAGATGGCAGCTAAACATTAGTGCTGAAAGATATAAATAGCAATACCAGGAAAACAAAGGCTTCTGGGTAATATCAAATTTGAGAGAAAGAACTTGCCATTTTCTGACTGATGTTGACTCCTTATTATTGGTATAACATTGGCCACTGGGTTCTTCCCTTTAATATCCTGTGCATTTTCATGGTGGGCCTTTTGCAGTAGGCCAGCAAAAGTTAGAGGAGCTATCATCATTTTTACCAGTAGGCCTTATATGTTTCCTTAGACTCAGGATCTCAGCCAGCAAATGTACTCCTCTGATGTCCTTCCTTCCTCATATTCCCGAGACCATCGAGCTCAGGTGAGTTGAGTCAGGCTCTTCCTTATTCCATCTGGTGGACTGTAAGTTTGAAAAGTCAGAAGGTAGACAGTGTATCATGTTTCTGCTGCTTTATATTTCTATCTCATCTTTCCTTTTGTCGTTTCTCTGTAATTCATCTGGGATGCTTAGCTTTTAAAAAAAATCCTGACTTCTATTCTCACCTCAATTACCAGCTTACTGTGTGGCCTGGAATAAGTCACTCAGGTTCTCTGTGCCTGCTTCTTTTTCTGTAAAAGAAAGATGCTTTCCAAGTTTCTATCCTGGCATGATGTTCTGGGATTTTAAGTACTGTGGTGGTTCCTGTAGTTAAACGTCCATATGCTTTTGTTTGCTGTGTCTTAATAGAACGATGCTTAGCTCATTGCTTTAAGAGGACTGTTGCCTGTGCTGAACACCATACTTTGCCAGGGATGGTAGGTAGATTCTCAAATGTCCATTCTCTGTGAGGAGAGTTGGAAAAGTGAATGCAACACAAAATATATTTCCTCAGGCTTTACAGTTGGTTAAGTCCCTGAAACCAGTTCTCAAACATTTTTTTCAAGCTTTTAACTCATATCTTGTATTTTAATAATTAAAAAAAATCTGGCACTGTCCCATAGCAACTTATTTCTAGATATGTTTCCTGAGGCAAGGGAAATAAAAGCAAAATAAACTACTGGGAATTCATCAAACTAAAAATTGGCACAACAGAGGAAACAATCAAAACTAAAAGGTAACCTATGGAATGGGAGAAGATATTTGCATATAAAATATCTAATAAAGACTTAGTATCCAAAATATGTAAGAACTTACCAGACCCAACATGCAAAAATGAGTAATTCAATTAAAAATAGGCAGAAGACACGAATAGACATTTCTACAAAGGAAATATGCAGATGGCCAATAGACACATGAAAAGATTATCAACATAACTTATCAGAGAAATACAAATCAAAACTACAGTGAGGTATCAGTTCACACCTGTCAGAGTGGCTAAAATCAACAACACAAGAAATCACAGATGTTGGCAAGAATGTGGAGAAAGAGATACCCTCTTTCACTGTTGGTGGGAATGCAAATTGGTGCAATCACTGGGGAAAACCATATGGAATTTCCTCAAAAAGATAAAAATAGAACCATCCTACAATCCGCCATTGCACTACTAGGTATTTACCTAAAGAATACGAAATACTAATTCAAAGGGATACATGCACCCTGTTGTTTATAGAAGCATTATCCACAATAGCCAGATTATGCAAACAGCTCAAATGTATGCTAACTGATAAATGGATAAAGAACATGTATATATACAATGGAATATTACTCAGCCATTAAAAGGAATGAAATTCTGTCCTTTGCAACGACATGGATGGAGCTAGAGAGTATTATGCTAAGGGAAATAAATCAGTCAAAGAAATACAAATACCATATGATTTCACTCATAAATGGAATTTAAGAAACAAAACAAATGAGCAAACTTGGGGGGAAAAAAGAGAGAGGCAAACCAAGAAACAGACTCTTAACTACAGAGAACAAACTGAAGGTTACCAGAGGGCAGGTGGGGAGAGGATGGGTGAGACCGGGATGGGGATTAAGGAAGTGCATTTGCTGAGATGAGCATCAGGTGTTGTATGGAAGTGTTGAAGCACCATATTGTACACCTGAAACTAATATTACACTGTTCACTAACTGGAATTTAAATGAAAAACTTCTAAAAAATCTAGTACTGTCTTACTGTCTAGAAATGGGCTCTTCTAGATGACAATCATTTTCAGATAACTGGTTACTATGAGCACTAAAAATATTTAACCATGTTGACGGGATCCTTATAAAATATATGGAGCATTATGTTATCCTCTGTGAACAGAAAATATTGAATATAATGTAACTTTTCTGTGTAACTAAGGACATCTCTTTTATTCCTTTGTTTGACACTTATTTATTATCTCCAAATATGTGCCAAGTACAGTGCTAAGTATTGTGTATTTACTACCTTCAGCATGCACAGATTTATCACCACCATTACTTAATCACTTATCACCATTACTTACTACTTATTATCACCATGCCTTACTATTATGGCTTCACTTACACAACTTGACTATTTTGCTGGTACATGCGATACCTAGAGTTTTGAATAATGATAAGGTAGAGTTCCTGCTTGGAACATCCAACTTGGCGAGCAGTTCAGATGGTCTCAGGGGACCCTCTGACACAAGTGGAGTCAGCCATGCCTCAGAGCTGGCCTTTTAGGCATTAGTCATAGGTTTTCTCCCAAGAAAAAGCTGGAAATAGTTTATGTTGTTCAAAACTCAAACTCAACCAGCTCTGTAATTATTAGGTCACAAAAGTTATTGATTTTATTGTCTTATTTGCAATAAAAATTGATATAGGCCCCCATGATACATTTTAGGTATTTTTCAAATCCTTGTACATTTATTTAATTCAAAAACCAAAAATACTTGTTGCAGAATTTAAGAAAGGAGGCATTATTGCAAAATATAATTTCTTTGTTAATATATTTAAAGATATTACTGTCTTAAATTTTTGACAATTCAGACTTCTTTCAGTAGGGGACTTTCAAGGTTGGCCCCTAGAGTAGCTATCTGTAGCCCTAGGGAGTAGTTCTGTTTTGGAAAAGCTGCTGTATAATGTAAAGCGAATCCTACCTCCCCTTTGACTTTTACTATAAACCTCAACATGCTATTCTATCGAGGGTGAAGAGTGGACTGATGAATATTTTCTCCTGAGAGAGGGCTGCTTGCCATGGTCTTCTGGAATGTAAGACATGCTACCATGCTAGCTAGTCACTCCTCCTTTTTTTGTCTCCACTTGGTAGTACCTTTCTAACTCAGAATCTGGATGAGTTGGGATGTGCCAGACACTGCTCTAGGCATCGAGGATGCAATGAATGAAGTCTTTCCTTGTGAAGTGGAGTGATCTAGCAAGATAATGGGCTGGTGTCTCCTTGGTTTCAAGAGTTTGTTTAGGTGTATTTTATTTTTATTTTGAGTGCAGAGTTGGAAAACATTTGCACAGATGGCCTTAAGTACAAGGGAGATGGGCATTTTGCACAGATGGCCTTAAGTACAAGGGAGACGGGTGGCTGCCTTGAAGGACTAACCACTTTATAAATTCTGTTTCCAGAATGACTTCAAGTTATTAATTCCAATAGTCTGCACCTCTGAGGGACAGTGAGAGAGGAAAATCCATAAGACAGAAACACAAACATGTTTTTTTCAATCTGCATGTGTATTTCCTGATGATGGTGATGATGATGATGATGATGTTTTGTTAGTCACCATACACTACATCGTTAGTTTTTGATGTAGTGTTCCAAGATTATTTATGTTTAACACCCAGTGCTCCATGCAATACGTACCCTCCTTAGTACCCATCACAGGCTAACCCATCCCCGCATGATCCTCCCCTCTAAAACCCTCAGTTTGTTTCTCAGAATCCATAGTCTCTCATGGTTTGTTTCCCCTTTCAATTTCCCCACCTTCACTTTTCCCCTCCTTCCCCTAGTGTCCTCCATGCTATTCCTTATGTTCCACAAGTAAGTGAAGCCATATCATAATTGACTTTCTCTGCTTGACTTATTTCACTCAGCATTATCTCCTCCAGTCCCATCCATGTTGATGCAAAAGTTGGGTGTTCATCCTTTCTGATGGCTGAGTAATACTCCGTTGTATATATGGAACACACCTTTTTATCCATTCATCTGTTGAAGGCCATCTTGGCTTTTTCCACAGTTTGGCTATTGTGGAATTTGCTGCTATGAACATTGGAGTACATATGGCCCTTGTTTTGACTACATCTGTATCTTTGGGGTAAATACCCAGTAGTGCAATTGCCAGATGATAGGGTAGCTCTATTTTTAATTTTTTTGAGGAACTTCCACACTGTTTTCCAAAGTGACTGCTTCAACTTGCATTCTCACCAACAGTGTAAGAGGGTTCCCCTTTCTCTACATCCTCTTTAACATTCGTTGTTTATTGCCTTGTTAATTCTGGCCATTCTAACTGGTGTAAGATGGTATCTCAGTATGGTTTTGATTTGAATTTCCCTGATGGTTAATGATGATGAACATATTTTCATGCGTCTGTTAGCCATTTGTATGTCTTTATTGGATAAATGTCTGTTCCTGTCTTCTGCCCATTTTTTGACTTGATTATCTGTTTTTTGGGTGTTGAGTTTGAGAAGTTCTTTATAGATCTTGGATATTTCATTCTGTGTTTTTAAAAATTATGAGCACAAATCATGTTTTGCAAATTTTGTAATTTATAAATTTTATAATTCCTTAAAAAAGTGTTTTTATATACTACCCTAAAATATAGGAAAGGGTTTTCAATTTAATATCAAATATACTGTATGTATAAATTAAAAGTCCTTTTCTACATTTTTAGAGTTGTAAAATTCATGTATGTTTTTGTTTACTCATATAAAACATACACATATGTATGTGTATGTTTTTCATTCCTGGATTAGTCAATACACTTACTGAGGTAATACTCTCAGATAGTAAAAATTTTAGTATGCAACAGTTGCTAATAACTTAATCTTTAATAGATGTAGTGGATGCTTTAAGACATCTGAGCTTCAGGTGTGCTTTTGATCATAAATTAAGAATCAATAATTTGCAAAATATTGGTACCATATGTTGGCTCATTGAACATAATAGTAAAAAAACAAATATACTATTAAGGTGTACCTCATTTAAAACTGGAGATAGTTCTAGGAAGCAATATGTAAGTGAATTTTTCTACTCTAAGAGTAGTTTTTTTTATTGGTTTGTATTTTGTTTAGAGAAATGTTTGATCATGTGCTCTGACCCTACTGCTGATCTTTTATCCAATCTTTCCAGTGCCTGCATCTTTCTCAGGATTTTCCAGCCCAACTCAGCATGTTCTCAACTGAAATCATCATTTTACCCAAATAATTTCCTCTTCCCAACTAGCTTCTGATGGGAGTGTCGCCATTCTCCCAGTCACCCAAACTCAAGCACTCAGTCATACTCAACTCCTATCCTTCATGTATCCAAGCTTAAAACCATAAATTACTGTTCTTGTTTCCAAACACATGCTCTCTGACACAGGAATCCTGACTTTAAATTTCAGATGGGTCCTAGGGAAGTCATTCCTCATGGCACTCTGTGGCCCTGATGAGAGGATGTGCTGTGAATAATATCATCTATACCCCAACAGAAGTGATATTCGGTTTTCTGGATAGGCTTATGTGCAGCAAAACATAAGAATAGACAGTGGGTTTTCAGAGCAGTCTGTAGTTCACCCTTCTAAAGAATTGATGAGTATCCTTCACTGGCAACTCCAAGAAAGTTGTTTCTGAGCTGATCTTCTCTGAGGCTCCCACTGATCTGACCCCAAAGAGTCTGGTCTGTCCTGGAATGTCCAGTACTTTCTTCAGATTCTCACCCATAACTTGGTGATGGTTTGATCCTGTGCCCCTGTGCTACTGTTATGCAGCATATTCTCAAGGCCAGTGATGATGGAGCCACTGAAAAACTCTTTGGGGAGGAAGAGCCTCCTTTCTTTGAAGCCCCAACTGAAAATTTATACTCCATTTTGGCAGGACTGTGATACGTCTCGTGTAGCAAAATTGAACCTCCTCCAGGCAACAGCTCATGTGACATTGGCTGTCACTGTGTGGGTTCAGGCCGGTATAACTTCTCTGCCAAATATGGTGACATTTTTATCTGATATTGCTGCTCTCCATTTCCTGTCCCTGTGGAAGATACACAGCATTTCAGAGGCAAACGTTTCTCTCATTAAGTAAGAATTAATCCTGTTCTTTCTCTTCACAGAAAGCTTAGCAGCTTCTGGTTTCTAACAAAATCCATCACACATTCCTTTGCCTGGCATTGATGGCTCTTCTTGAATCAGTTTTAACATACCTTTACAATTCTAACTCCCACTCTTGTTCAAAATCCAAACTCAGACAAACAGATCCCTTTGCCATGCCCCACGCATGCCTTAGAGCTTCCTGTTCCTGTTCTCATTCTTTGCCCACTCCTTTCTGCATGTCTAGGTTGTTAATCTTTTCTGCTTGCAGTCACTAACAATTAAAATCCTGCTATCTTTGAGTCCTTACCATCTTCTTTATGAAGCCTTCCTTGAACTTCCTACTGGAAATTGTGCCTCTGTTATTTTAATGTGAACATCTTGTTTGTACCTGTCACCTCCCTAATTGTTAATATCTGCCTTCAGGGGTGTCAACTCTTACAGGGCAAGGATCATGTCTTCCTCATAGCATGTTCCTTGGGGGAAGGTTCAGGAAACACTTATTGAATGAATGAATGAATAAATGAATGATAGTTACTGATTAAATAGAAAATCCTTTATTGAAGCAAATAACTGCTTGCTAATTTAGACATTTTCTAAGGTTGCCTTTCGCAACTAATATTTCTTAAAATGAAGTCCACATATAATAGTTATCTGGAATCCATGGATATGTCATTCTTAATGATATCCAAAAGCAGTGCCTAAGCCTTCACCAAGAGAAGCAATTCTTTTTTTGCCTGCCCCTGGAGTTGCCTTGATACAACTTGTAATGGGCTATGACTGCCCAACAAACCCAAAAGCTTCTGCATTTCAGCAACTTGTTAACAGGCGCCTGAACAACTCTAGTTAATTCGATAGAATATACAGGATTCACTTTGAAGTGTATGATATTATTAATACAGCTTCTGTGAATTAACATTATGACTAGGCATGCATTGAAAATTAGATTCAGTTACCATCTTTCTGGAAAGGACTTTTAAAATGTAGAACATAATGGAGTTTCAAGGCATTTTGGAATTGAAATATACAAGTTTCTGATTATTGCAAAGAGAGTATCAGACCTTATGGAGGTCTAAGAATGGAGTCTACTTTGCCCATTGAACCCCTGTAATAGCTTTCTCCCTACAAAGGTGCACTCAGGCTCTTATAAAAGAATGTCAGTTTACTTCAACTGCATTGTTTGTTTATTTGTTTTAATAATATAGGAGGTCATGCTCAGCTTGTGGTTTCTGGGTGTCCCTGATTCCCAACTTCTGTGTTCCTTTCCTTCCCACAGCTGGGGCAACCTCAGACCATTTTTGGGGAAGGGATGATGAAGACCTGTCCCATGACTCTTAAAATAAGTATGAGTCATGCCTGCTTTAAGACTTATCCTGACCTCATGGACCACTGGATACTTTAGGTAGCTATTAAATTGTCCTTCCTCCTTTACTTGAGACCCTGCCACTCCGTGGCAGTGGCCCCTTCCTGTCAGTGCTCATGCTTCCTGGCCATAAAAGTCCTGGACACAAATGCAGCCCAATGGATTGGAGTTTGCTTCTAATGACCAGCTGTCCTAACATCAGGTGCCTAATTTTTTGCTCAGGCTTCTTGGAGCTGCAACTCCAGGACCCTCATTGTGTGCTCTCCAGCTCTCTAAAGTCGACTGTGTGCCTAAGCCTGCTCTCCTTTACATATTGGGACTTCTGTCCTCCCAGTACCTGCTACTGGTTCTGACCTTCCTTCTTCAGGTGCTCTTCTCAGGACCCTTTGTCTCTGAGCCAGATCCTTCTTTCAGGGGGAGATATTTCCCTGGAACTTCCCTAGATCCTTATGAGACTCTTGCCAGGCCTACACCAGCCAGACCCACCATGTACACACCGAGGTCTGAGCTGTTTTATGGAATACATGTTGAGAACAAATTTAAAAACTCATATATACAGAAATGCACACCGTGTACAAATCAAGTATTTTAGACAATAAAGAATGAAGTGTTGTGAATATGGTAGGTTAGGCAATTCAAAAATGATCACCATATGGTGGCATATTAATGCAAATATGTAAAAAAAGTCTATTTTATATGATGCAATAGATATACTCATTTTTTGAAATGAGGGATATATTTACATAAACTCATCTTTAATCACAGTTTTACTTTTATGTATTTTTATTAAGTTTTTTAATATATTATCATTAGTAAAAATAAAACAGAATGCTGGTCTGTTTTACTTTTTAGCATTATTCAAACAGAAAAGACTACTATGTTTTCTCAATATATTTTTAGGGTCACAACCCCTTAATTGTGGGAAAGATTTTGTTCTGAAAATATTCATGAATTCATGAATAGGTATTTCCATTCATAGTCAACTGTGATAAATATTCGATTTTCATTTCTGTTATTATGAACATCTTTTTTCTTTAAGTTAAAGCAAATATATTTAGATCTATGAAATTCAAGTTGAGTCTTCTCTGTGTGTCACAGGTCTGCAGATTTTAAACATCATATGGTTGTTCAAATATATTCCTGTTTATACCTTGTCAATCATGTTCTAATCAAGAACAATTTATTTTTTAAATATTGAGACTTCAGGAAAAAATGTACAAAGAAAAGCACTAATTCATTAGCTAAAAGTTGCTTTGGGTATTGATTGGTTATTGAATATTTGGTTAGAACTTGTGGGTAATTTATTGCAGTATTAGTTTACTTTTTTACTTAACATAGTTGCCTAGTAAATGTTTGCAAACCTGATAGCTTCTATTTATTTATTTAGAGAATGTATGAATGGTGGAGGAGAAGCAGAGGGGAAGAGACAGAGAGAATCTTCTTTTTTTTTTCTTAAAGATTTAATCTATTTACTTGACAGACAGAGATCACAAGTAGGCAGAGAGGCAGGCAGAGAGAGAGAGGGAAGCAGGCTCCCCGCCAAGCAGAGAGCCCAATGTGGGGCTCGATCCCAGGACCCTGGGATCATGACCCAAGCTGAAGGCAGAGGCTTCAACCCACTGAGCCACCCAGGCGCCCTGGGACAGAGAGAATCTTAAGCAGGTTCCACATTTATCATGACGCCCTACTCAGGGCTCTGTCTCAGTACCCTGAGATCATGACCTGAGCTGAAGTCAAGAGTCAGATGCTCAACTGACTGAGCCACCCAGGTACCCCCACTGATAGATTTTGAGGCTATATTTCAAAAGTTACTATATACGTAATGGAAGAACTTCAAGCAACTTTCACCTCTTAGCCTAAAGGCCAAAAACAATCAATAGATCTCCCATTTGAACACGAGATATGACAGAGATAATGAACTGTCCTCCAAGATTTATGTTCCAACTTTCAGAGGACAGAATCATCACTGACAAGGGTCTGCCCAGTAAAGACATCACTACCCAGACTTTGTTACATTTAGATGCGTTATAATACTAGTTCTCACCAGTGAAATGTGAACAGAAGTGACGCACATCACTCTCAAGAAAAATTATTTAAAAAAGAAAGGGTGCAGCTGCTAATAGATTTAACACATTTGTAGTATTGTCATACGGTAGAATACTTTTCACCAGTATGAAGGAAAGAACTACTGATTTATGCAACAACATGAGTGAGCTTCAGAGTACTGTGTTGAGCAGAAGAAGCCAAATACAAACAAATGCATATTGAGTAATTCTACTTATATGAAGCCCAAGAAAAGACAAAACTAACCTATGGTGATATCAGAAAGTAGCTGCCTGGGAGAGGATGATGGATTGACCAGACAGGGAAATTTTCTAGGGGTGGGAAATGACTGACATCTTGTTTTGGATGGTGATTATTACAGGGATGTAACAATTTTCAAAACTCATTGAACTGAACACTTACGATCTGATCATTTGTGTGTGTAAATTAGATGTCAATAAAAAGGAGATCTGCTCTCTCTGCTCTTTCTTGACCCAAACTTTAGCTCAGCAGTCCTCAGGCAGAAGCAATTTTATCCCCCAGGGGACTATTGACAGTATTTTTGATTGTCATGATTATGGCCTATGACGCTTCTAAACACCATCCTTTGCGCAGGACAGCCCTCCAGAACAGAGCATTGCTCGAACATGCCAATAGCATCAAAGTTGAGAAAGTCTGCTATAGCTGAATGCAGATAGTTCTGAGCCCCTGGAGTGGAATGCATCCACAAGATGGAAAACTAGTGGCCTGAAACCCCAGCATTGAATGTTATATGAGCAAGAGCAAATTTTTTGTATTTAATGTTAAGGTATTGAAATATTAGGGTTTGTTTGTTTCAGTGGGTAATATTACTTTAACCAAATATCATACTTTAAAATGTTGATACTAAGAATACTATTTATTGTGATGTCCTCTTTATGAGGAGACATGAATGAAATTTATCTGAAGTCTTAATGTCAAGAAAATCTCTTCTGTCTCTAAACCATTATTGTGATTTTATCTAATGGATTTTGTCAGTCTTATAACTTACTGTGTTTCCCTTCTTGTTTCAAATTACGGAGAGCTAGGTACTCAATTTTTAGGTGACTTCTGCAACTCTCCAGGAACATGCGGTTTGCATTTCTGTATGCTCTCCTTACCTCTGTCGTTAATGTTTTCCTTCCCTTATTATCTGTCAGCACCAATTCCCATGACTACTTATTTTCCCTTTTGGTATTTAGGTTTTTTAAGGTTAGCTCATATCCTTTGTGTAAAAATGCAGCTTATAAATATAAAAACATATAAATAAAATATTTATTCAAATACCCAGTGTTCCTTTATTCAAGGTTTTGAATTAATAATGGTTTTTGTATTCCAGACCTGGAAGAGATTTTCATCTTGTTTTAACCTTTTAAGTTCCAGAGAGAGAAAATGATGTACTTGAGTTCATGGTGATAGTTCATGGAACTATTTTTATCTTTAAAATACAAAATATTCTCTATTGTTATAATGAAGTACTGTACTTTATAACTGGGAGCAACTTGCTCATCTCTGATTGGACATACCCTGTGAGTTATGCATATAGGGGTGAAAAGGGATTCATACCAATCTACAGCTGACGTTGGTTGCCTACTCAACATTGATGTTCCCTTTCCTTTTTCCTTCTGGCAGAGCCCTCTGTGTGTTTCACATGAGGGTCCTTCTCAGCTAAGTCACAAGCCTCAGGAGAGAGAAATATCCATCCCAGCTCCAAGGGCTCAATCTTGATTGGAGTAAGCAGTGGCCCTTATGTCTTTGCCAGTCATCATTTGAATATGGTAGCATGCGGTGCTATGCTGGCTACTGAGATACAAGGCAAGACAGCTGGAGAGTAGGAATGGCAGTTATGGGAATAGTTTCACTCAATCTTAAAAACAGACTTGAGAAGATTGTTCTGCTGCTGGACACTGCTGTGTCAGCATGAGATGACTGGAACTCCAACCACCACCTTAGGGCCTTAAGGAGAGGTAACCTAAAGCACGAATCAGATAGACTAAGCATGGCAAGCTGCGAGGATCAAAATAACCCGGGTACTTGTTAGTCGCTGAGCCACTAACAAAAGTAACCCAGGAGCTGAATTACCGTTTGACTTATTATATGAGAAAAAAAAAAAATCCTTAGAATAAAAAGTTCCTTGATTAACTGTTTTCTTTTATTTGCAGTTAATGGTATCCTTCCAAAAATAGCTTTTTCTACATTTCTGATGCACTAGGGTGGCCTTAATATTTAGAAGATTCCTATTGGGGGTCAGTGTGAAATCTGGGAAATGAACTAGAGAATGGAAGGCTTCATCTTAATTAGAACATGCTCTAAGAAGCTGAACTTACTAGCCCAAGTGCCTAAGACAGGTTTAGCAAACTGCTTCTATAAAGGGCCAAGAGGTAAGCGTTTGAAGCCATTTGACTTCCACTGCAACTACTCCGCCATCACAAGGCAAGGTCGTGACCCCGGGGTAGTCTGTGTAGTGAAAAAGCAGCCATGGACAACTTGTAAGCAAATGAGCATAGCCATGCTCCAATAAAACTTTTTTTGAAAAGGCAGGTAGTGGGCCAGTTTGGGGCTGGCCATAATCTGTGGATCTCTGACCTAAAGTACATTCTCCAGGGATGCTCAGGGCTGATGGGGCCCTGAGCAGCTAATTACGAGACCACCGGCCTGACTGCCATCTTCTCTCTATTCGCGTGCAGTGTGTGTCCTCTGGGAAAGAGCTATCTGCAGTAAGATGGTGGAGAGGCCAAAAGTCAAGAGAGAGAAAATTGAGAAATAAGAGAATCATGTAATTGACAGCCTACTTAATCAGTTACTGAATAATTGATGGTTGGCTACATTTTTTGAAACCATTTGTCCAGAAAAGCCCATGAACTTGATGGCATTGAATGAATGAGAAAAGATGCATCTGGAGCAAGTTTGCTCCAGGTCATGTGGTTTAACACACAAACTCTTTGACCAAATAAAGGCAACATGATTAGCCTTCAGAGTTTGCACAAGGACAGGGGCATTTGGGTAGTCTGTAAGGATGTTGTTTTAAGTAGGGAAATAGGAAAGATTTTATTTCTTAAAGTGTTCATTTGTCTCATTTAGCCAGTGGACTGTTTAAATATACTTACAGGTGTCTGTAATAATGTCAAAAACAACATGGCAGTAGTGGAAATCAGATCGAAGCTTGATCTATGAAAGTACCATGGATGGGTATCTGTTGAGGAAAAAAAAAAAAGAGAGGAAAAGTAGAATGGAAATTAGAGTATCCCAGCTTAGATGGTATAATGATAAATATTATCAAAATTATACAATTATATAATTGTTCAGAAGAATGTTTCTTGATTTTATAAAGTCCTTATCTCTCATTCTCCCTGGTTCCTTAAATGCAATGCCATCTCTGACAGAAGGTAGAAATGAACTCATGATTCTAAAGGAGTTCCTCAGTGTACATAGCCCCAGAGTGAGAGCCCCCAAAGGAGGGTCGGATGGTCCTACCCTATGACGGCAGCTCAGGATTGGCGAGGTCTGTGTATCTCGGAGTAAGCATTGTGGTTTCAAGCAATGGCTCCTTACGCCACATTTAGAACAGTCTATATTGTGTCACAGTAATGCACGCTACCATAAGATATTTGTATCCAGCACCCTCATGGATTTTGATAGATACAAACATACACAAGAAGAACGTGTAAGAAGTTTCCCTGTGAAAAGCACCTCAGGAAAAATGTTCCATTAGCTTTGTTTCTAATTAGGTCCTCTTTGCTTCTTTGGGGATTGAGTGAATACAGCCACTGTGAATTCCTCTAACTCTTCCATGTCGCTCTCCCCACAGCCTGATTGCCACTTTACAATTAATTGAGAAACCCATGCTTTGAAGTTGCTGCCAGCTGACTTAGCAGGAATAAACACACTTACAGGTGTCTCAGGAAGCACAGCTCTAATGCCTGGTGATTCTGAAATGACTTCCCTCTTGAGTGTGCTCCCTGCAGCTTGGCTCCTAGCTGGTTCTCTTGCAAAGTGGCCCTTGCAAGTCAGGTGGAGACGAGAAAGGAGTCGGTTGTGCCAACTTTAGTAGTGGAAATACAAATGGATTACACAAGAAGTATAATCTTGACTGGCAATCCATCGGTCAAAACAGCTCTTCTGCAGATGGGTGTGGAGGGCTGTGAGCACCAGCTTCCCTTCTCATCCTAGATCTCGAGCCTCTCTTTGTTCCTGCCGGTGCTGATCCGTCCACATCATATCCTCCCCCAAGTATCCTATGCTGCCTTTCTTCCCTTTTCCAGATGGCGCCGTCTCCTTTCTCGTCTCCACATTTCACAGGTTTGGCAAAGTCTCTCCCATCCTTCAAAATGCATTTTAAACATTTCTTCTTTGGGGTGCCTGGGTGGCTCAGTTGGTTGATTCTTGATTTTAGCTCAGGTCATAATTTCAGGGTCCTGAGATCGAGCCCTGTGTGAGGCTCTGTGATCAGCAGGGAGTCTGCTTCTCTCCTCCATCTCCGTCTGCCCCTTCCCATCATAAGGAGGTGAACAAACAAACAAATGCTTTTTAAAAAATAAACATTTGGGGGCACCTGGGTGTCTCAGTGGGCTAAAGCTTCTGCCTTCAGCTCGGGTCGTGACCCCAGGGTCCTGGGATTGAGCACCACATTGGGTTCTCTGCTCGGCAGGGAGCCTGCTTCCTCCTCTCTCTCTCTGCCTGCCTCTCTACCTACTTGTAATCTCTGCCTGTCACATAAATAAATAAAATATTTTAAAAAAACAAAACAAAACAAAACAAAATTTGTTCCTCTAGGAAAGCCCCAGCTCTCTTGGGAAGAGTTATTCTATCTGCCATGCCTTCCCTTGTCTATGATAGAACATATCACATATTGAAATCAATTGACCCAGTTATGTGTCATTCTCTCTCCTTTCCTGATGGGTTTCTGAAGGTCAGAGCCTATATCTTTTCATTTTTGATGCCCAGCAATAGTAGAAAATTAATAAGTAGCTGTGAATATGTCAGACAGCTGAAAAGCTGGATGCCATCTTAAAACATTGTCCAATGATGTACTGATCTACGAAACTGATTCGGACAAAATCCAACTTTTTTTTTTTTTTTTTCTTTTGGTTCAGGGGACGGACAGAGCATATCACATATGTGTAATACGATAAACTTTAAATCCTGCTCAAAGCCAAGGAAGTAATTTTACACCCTGATTCCTGTGGGGCATAGGTCCACCACCGATACCAGATCTGGGTCCCCACAGGGCTTTGTCATCCCTGCCCCTCCCTCTCATCGAGATTACATCACCGAGGGCAGTCCCATAGTGTGGTCCATCTACCTGTTTTTCCATGGTTCTTTATCCCAGGGGGACTTGACTGGGCCAAGAACTGACAAGAGGAAGTAGCTTTTGTACAGAGAGGTATAAGTGCAGAGGAGACAATCCCCCAGAGCCCAGGAGAACACTGAGGTGCTAAGGAAGCAGGGTAGCTCACCTGGCCTTTGGGGGAACAGTCTTGGCTGGGTTTGATGTGATGGGGCAACTACTACAGGGGCTTGAAGACACTGCTCTCCACATGGGAGGGGGGGCATGTATCACGTGCAATTTTAGATGTGACACTGGAGAGTACCACAGACCCTTTTCCCCCAGCAGTGCCTTTCTTCAAGATGACGGGCAAAAACCGAGCCACTCTCCCAGCCCTTCAGTAGTCACCAAAGTACACGTGTATTTTGTTCAATAATTCATTTGTGAATCTGTTGTCTGGAGTTTGGAACCTTTTATCCATAGAACTAACACTCTAAACGCTGGTTAGATTTCCACATGCTTTACTCATCCTCATTAGCTCATCGTGTTCCTGAGGCCAAGAATCAAGAGAACCTTTTCGACTATACTTAACCAATCTCTCCAATGTAATTTCTATGAGAAGGCATGTTTTGGGCCTCGGAGAGGGATGCTCATTCCCTGCTTCTTTTCTGTCCTGACTCAGGAGGCTTTTAGGCTCTTGGTATTCATGGGCAATGCTCTGAGAGCTGCAGTCTGGAGTACCAGGTCGTTTCCCATGGTTTTAACAAGCCACACTTCTGCTACTGCAGTCAGAGAAGACCTTCCTCCTTTTCTAGATTCTCTCTGAGTGAAAATGCACTTGTAGAGTCAGTCAGGTGGGGAAGAAATGGCCTTGTCTTCATGGTGGGGTGGGGCTTCCAACTCTGTGTTCTTCTCTGTGGAGCATTCTTGTGTGGAGCATGAGTATGGGCTCACAGGTGGGATGGCTAGAAACAGTGTTTGTGTCCCTGTGCCAGTTTGTTCTACACGTAGAGTCCCATCATTCCATTGGTGTTTCCTTTAGCCTGCTACGCTTCTCCATGGTTTTCTCCTCTTGCTCTTGGCCAGAGAGGGTTGTTCGTTGGTGTTCCGAGTGTGGCTTTTCCTCTTGGGGTCTCACCACCTAATTTTATTTTTGTGTATCACAGGAAAACAAGAGAATGGTTTATGTATGACTTTATTATATCTAAGGACAATTTAGTTAAGGGCACTTTTAGGGCTCTTTATAAAGAAGAGCAGAGAATACTACAAAAACATCATTGCAAGCATAAGGAGAGAGGTGGGAAAGTGACTTTAAAGTATTTGTGATCTGATTGTGTACTTACCTTGTTATAAACATGAAATTCCTACCCGCCTAAGATGCTTCTAGCTAATGGTTCTACAGTGCATACATATGGTTTGGCTTTAAGATAAAGCTCTATGGTTCAGGAAACCTCTAACCTCAACGTCACTTTAAGGCTTAAAAATAGCTTTCTCAGGACATTTGCTATTATGCCTCTGAGCCTGTCTCTCCACCCCACCCCCCTCATTCAGATTGTGCTGTCAGGAGACAGGGACTTCTAAAAAGGTTTACGCAATGGCTATGAAATTTTGTCTGGCCCATGACCTAGCTGGCCATTGATGTCATACTCCCTGTCATCCTTTTTCTGTAACTCAAATGGGTGATGACAGCAGAAGTGAGGGATGATGCACGTGCTTCTGACCTCAGACGAATGTTTGTATTCATACAAAGCAATCATAGCATTTTTTAGAAAATTAAAAGAAATAATTAAGCAAAATTTGGAGACAGTTGTACTGAATGGTGCAGTAATCCTAGTGCTGTTCAAACTGAACAATGCCGACGGACATCACCCATGGTGACAGCAGTCACCTAAATGAGATTGCTTTACTAAGGACCATTAACAGTGCTGGTGTATTCAACACATTTTTGAAGCTAAATAATATGGCCAAGATGTTGGTAAGTAGGTTCAGATGCAGACATTCATCCTTACTTCGGAATTAAGGCAAGGTAAATCTGTTGTTGACCTACACTCAGGTCAGGGGTGGGAAGGAGAGGATTTTGTAGGTGGCTGCTCGGTCCTACTGAGGAAGGCGTACCATAGCTCTCTCCAGAGCCTCACACCTGGCCAGAGGTAGCCTCAAGGAAGGATGGAGCTTCAGAGGAGTGTGGGGGTTTGTGTCTGTGGCTCATGGGAGAGCTGCACTTAAGAAGGCTTTGAGTATCTTCTCCATCTGATTTTCTATTTGCATATTTTCCAGTGCTTTCTATTTTTTTACATTGACAAATTTTATTATATTTTTAGTTAAATTCTTTTTTTTTCTTTTCTCTAATGCATTGTCATTGAACTCTTATGCCAATGTATTAATTTAAAAAAGAAAAAAAAAAAGGAAAATCCTCAGTTTGGTATAATGCATTTAAGAAGTGCCTCCGGTTGATTTCCAGGCCTTCCCCATTTCCCATCTGGGTGGTTAGTATTAAGTATCTCCAAGAATTAGACTTGATTATTTTTTTTCATATCTAAGGGTCCTGGAGATCCTGTGTCAATGCCACAATTGAACCTTAGGAAGTGTGTGTGTGTGTGTGTGTGTGTGTGTGAGAGAGAGAGAGAGAGAGAGAGATTTTGAAGAACTTGAATTAACAGTGATGTGAGAGACATTTGATTCCACTCAGGAAGGCATTTTTGTACCCCCAGAAACCATCCCTTTGGAGCCGCCCTGAGGACCAGGGTATGGATGGGCTGTTTTTGAACTTCACTTTTGGCTAAAGGTTTTGTTTATTTTCCTCCGCATGTCTCTCTCTCATTCCCTCATTGTTCTAGAGGTGAATCCACTGAGAAGAGGGTGTGGGAGGCCAGAGAGGAGGTATCTCCACAGGAAGTTTGTCAAGAGGATCCTATCCAAGGAATCATGGGTGATTTATGTTTTTCCCACCTTTTCCCAGATCCTGGTCATATTGTAACCTTTGAATAAACTGATAATTAAAAAACAAACAAACAGACAAACTATAGTCTCCTAAACAATTTGTCATTCCAGCCATTCTGGGAGTATTATTACAAAGAATTGCTCCCCCATCAAACTGGCTTTTATGTTCAAGGATAGGAATCAGTAGTGCTTGGTTAGATTGTCCAGTTTATGTGAGCCCAAAATAGATTTCTTGCTCCAATCCCAGGCCTAGCTGAGATGGTGTCAAAGTCTGGGTAAGGTTGGCTGAACCTCAGAGGCTGACTGGTGACACTGCAGGATGGGTCACCTCATGTGCAGAGCAGAATTGCTACCAGTTATAAAACACGGGGTGCTGTGTTAGTTAATTAACAGCCCTTTATAAGTGGCTATTCTATATGAAGTTCCAATCCAGAAGCTGGCAGGGAGGAGTAAAAGAAAACTAAAAAGCAACATGCTAAATGCAGTGTGGTATCCTGGACTGGATCTGGGAACAGAAAAAGAACATGAGAGGAAAAACTGGTGAAAGCCTAATGCAGTCTGGAGTTGAGGTTATAGTAATGTACCCGTGCTAATTTCCTCATTTTGAAGACTATATCATGGTTATGTAAGATGTTAACATAAGGGGAAGCTGAGTGAAGGGCATAGAGAAACTTTCTGTACTATCCCATCTCAACTTTTCTGTAGATTTAAAACTATTCCAAAATAAAAGTTTATTTAAAAATAAAGCAAAAAGGCACATACCATCCAAGCTCATAGGACCCTTACTTTGCTAAACTTGGTCTCTGTCTGATGTAGAAAGATTCTCTGAAATTATGACTACATAAGTTATTTTTTCAAGGAATAGGCATTTTACTGAATGTTTTATTTTACATATTTCCTATTAGAAGGTATTTCTAATACCTTAACAGCCCTTTATAATTATAAAGGATGGCTTGCTTAGTTGAACTGACACAGAAAAACGAGTGAATTTGTAATTTCTTCTGAACTTTTTGTACAGGCGACCTCAGAGACCAAGTACATATTAAATGGTAAATGAGAATCTCAGAATACCTTCCATCTGGCCCCTTCACTTTGGGACTTAAGGGCCTTCAGTGTGTGCCAGTTTTAATAACAAAGGGATGATCCCACCCTGCTGGGAGAAGAAGGTATTATTAAGCAATTGAAGATAAAATTACAGGATTATTTATAACAGAGATACAGAATGTTTCATCGAGTCTCCTTGTTGAAAGAAAGGGCTCAGAACTTTTCGTAAGAGGACAGTGTTTATTATCCAGAGAGATTAATTTACCAGCGAAACAATTTCACAATGATAGACATGATCGCTCACGGTTGAGGGAACAGGATGAGAAAAGCAGAACTGCACGTGGTCTCCTCAGGCTGCCCTAGAGCAGGTGTGAATGGCTTAGCTCCAGCGCAGTCAGACCACTAGCAAAGTAAATGAGCCTTGGTAGGTGTGGATATCATCAGGAGACCCCGCTTTCAGAAACCTCCACAGAGCACAGAGCAGTGATGGAGAGTTCCTGACAGAAAGTTCTTAGCCATTTGGAAGCCCTCAATCAAATGATCTTTCCTTACGTAGAGGGTGGGAGAGTCTGAGAAAACAATTCCTGCAGTGGACTTGGAGCATTCTTTAGATAGGACAGAATCACATGAGCTCTGTCCCACTGGGAAAATTACTGATGATGCACGTCAGGGGTGAGACCCTGGGAATTGTACTTGTAGCGTGTTCTCGGGTAATGCTGACGCTACAGTACTACGTTGTGAGAATGTAGACTTTCTTTCTGAATATTCATGGTAAATCTGGTTGAGATATTTATTTATTTTTCCTTTAAAACCCGCCATTATTTTTGTTTTGTTTTGTTTTTCTTTTTCTTCAGAGCTTATCCTTTTAGTTCTTTCCCCCAGTGCTGTAGCAGTCCTGACAGCAGCAGGGAATGGCGTCCGAGGGTCTGTTTCTGATTGTCCTCTCTATAGATACTGAAGATGGGAAGAAAGGCATTTGGAGAGGTAAAGATTAAAAGCCATGGGGGGGTTTAGATTTGGGCAAAATGCACCACACATCTTGCTGCCTTGGCAGTTTTTCTTCAGAGCTTACAAAGTGAGGGTGTTACCACATTGCCCTGCAGTTTGTTCAGAAGTCTACATAGGTAAGTAATTTGACCCACTTGGGAACCTGTAGGATAAGGGACCATGGACAGGGGACCCAGATTTTGAAGTGGCTCATAACTGTGGCTCTGCTTACTAGATATCCCTAAAGATCTGCTCCATCTGTTGCTTGGTCTCTTCCCAGAGAGCGGAAAGAGAATCTCATTGAAACGTGTGTGATCTCTCCCTTTTTGATTGTGAACTTCCAAGATGGTGGGAGTCAAGATGTGCTCACTCTTTCTTATAAAAATTATTTTTTAAAATTTGTTTTCGTTTTTTAAAAAAGAAAAGGAATACATAGTCAGTATAGAATGTCTAGATAACTTACCAATGACAAAGAAAAAATACATGTTACGTAATCATATAGCTACAATGACGTTCAAAGGCACGTTTTTCCAGCTTTTGTTTTCACCCTTTTCTCCCGGGTCTCATGTACATATGGTTAAATAAAATCTCTCTCTTGCTATTGCTTTTTGTGTGTGGCAGCATGGGGAGCATGCTGGCTGTTGCCTGTAGATGATTGTACCTCTGATTCAATTAGTGTCAGTCACTGTGACCTACGATTTGCACCAGGAACACATGGGGCTTTTCTCTGTGGTGCTCCCTCTACTTTTTGCTCTCTTCCTCCACATCCCTGCGTGATCCCTTCCTCACGTCTTTCACGTCTTTAGTCAGAAGTGCCCTCCACAATGAGGTCTTCTTGGGCCACTTTAAAATATGAAACACTTCTGACACAAACCTTGTATTCCCCCTCATTTCTTTTTTTCTTCCTGAGCAATCATGACAAACATACTCCGTGTTCTACTTATTTATCTTAATTATTATCAGCTTCCCCGGCTAGAGTATGAGCTCCGTGACAGGGACTGTTACCTCCATTGTTCCCTGTACTATGCCCAGTGCAGAGCTGACAACTCCATGAATGCTTGTTTCAAAATGTCAGGTGAGGGATGCCTAGGTGGCTCAATGGGTTAACCTTCTGCCTTTGACTCAGGTCACGATCTCAGGGTCTTGGGATTGAGCCCTTCATTGGGTTCTCTGCTCTGCAGGGAGCCTGCTTCCCCCCTCCCTCCCCCGCCATTCCTGCCTCTCTGCCTGCTTACTAAGATCTCTCTCTCTGTCAAATAAATAAATAAAGCCTTTTAAAAAATTGTCAAATGAAGAAACTTAGCAATGCATGAGGAATCATGGTCCATGTCCATGAATACCATCCATCCTAATTTGAATACCTTTGTTTTCATTTATAACTTTGTTTTTCACTACACCAGTATAAATATACTGCAGTTTATTAAACATCAGTTTAATAATTAATATGCCATAGTTCATTTGAATATGATCCTCGATTAATTCCAGAATATAAATGTATCCTTATTTGACTGCTGTATTCAGTGCTTTAGCAAAAAACCTTGTATATATTTGCTCAAATCTTTGATAATCTTCTTTGGATAAATTTCCAGAAAAGAAATTTCTGGTCAAGAAGAATCAATCTATCTTTCTTTCTTTCTTTCTTTGAAGAATGTGTCTTTGAGTTTTTTAATACATATCATCAAATCACTCTCCAAAAAGGGTATATCTTTCTCAAAGAAATGATTTAGAAAGCTGATTTCTCCTCCCCTTTGATAAGATATTTAAAAAAAATATTCCCAACTTTATGAGTAAAAATGGCAACATTTAAAAATATATAAATGTTTCTGTCATTACTGGTAGATTGTTTTTTTCATATTTTTATTGGACATGCATATTTCTTTTTTTAGAGATTTGATTTATTTGAGATAGAGAGAGAGAGAATGATTCGTGGGGGAAGGGCAGAGAGAAAGGAAAAAAGCAGACTCTCCGCTGAGCAGGAAGCCTGCTGAGGGGCTTGATCCCAGGACCCTGGGATTGTGACCTGAGCCCATGGCAAATGCTTAACTGATGGAGCCATTAGGCACTCCTGGACGTGCATATTTCTTTTACAGACTTTATTTCTTTTAGAGTGAGAGAGAGCACATGCTCAAGCTGGAGGATGGGCAGTATGTAAGGAGAGAGAGAATCTCAAGCAGACTCCATGCTGAGCATGGAGCCCAGTGTGGGTCTTGATCTCATGACCCTGGGAAACATTACTTGAGCTGAAATCAAGGTTTGGACACTTAACTGAGTGAGCCACATTGGCACCCCCATGCATATTTCTTTTATACGTTTTTAGTTTGTGTTTTCTGCTTATTTGGTGGGGAAGAGGTCAGCTTTCTTTTACAGCTTTTCAGGTGCTCTTTATATAAATAAGCATTTTTAAAACGCACATGGTTAATACTGTTTACCATTTTCTTTTAAATATCTTCATGGTACTTTTTGACATGCAGAACATTTTAATGTCCATGGAGGGAGATATGTGTATCTTTTCTATTTCAAACTATTTTTATTTTATGTTTAAAAATCTCAACCCATCCTGAGATTATCTGACTATCTCTATATATTTCTTCTAGTTGTTTTATGGCTTTATTACTTTTCCTAAATTGTTATCAATCTTGCATTTCCATTTATTTGATAATGTTGTTTCCCTTGCTGACTTGAAATTTCCCTATATTACATAGTAATTTGAATGTACTCTCTGGTTGTTTCTCCTTTTATTTTGTTTTATAAACCTGCACCTTTCTGTAGCAGAAACATACCTTAAAAATGATAGTTGTATAATGTTTTCCATATTTGAGGCTAAATCGGTCCTCAAATTTTTAATTTTTAAAATAATAACAACTTTTTACTGTTTTGTTTTGTTTCTGCTTTCAGAAGAAATTCAGAATTATTTTTTCCTTTTTTTTTTTCATTTTTCTCCAGTGGTTAAACTTGCGTCAAATTTGTAAATAAATTTGGGAAGAAATTACTTCTCTTGGTGTCTGGTTAGCTAATTACCTAATCTTTTTTTTTTTTTTTTTAAGCCTATTAAATGTGACTCTATGTGCATAGCTCCTGGCCAGTTCCTAGTTTTTGCAAATTCTTCAACTTATCGGAAGGTCTGCTTGGTTGGGAAGCATCTTTTCCTACCCTAGCTGACAGGTTTTGCAATGGTAGGAATCCATGCCTCCCATTAAAGCTGTCATTCCCAAGATGCTGAGTCGCTGCAGGTTCCCCTGTCTCTGCCCCTATTACCCATCTTTTCGCTGGTGAGATGGGAAGCCGGGTCTACCAGTAGATATGCAATAGTTTGCCTTTCCCAACTGAGCTGGGAATTGGGAGTGAATGCCACAGATATATGCAGAAAGAGGGCAAACAGTAAATGTTCATCGGTTCAAGACATCATATGACCACGGATAGTTGTTCGATTTTTTTGTTGGTACAAATCTGAGCTTGGGCAAAGGATGGGGAGTGCAGACAATATCTTTTCTGAGGGGTTTCTCTTATGAGCTGCAACTCTGGAGAGGTTTATAATAAAAACAATAGCTTATTCCTAAATATAGCTCTTGCTCTAGGTCAGGCAGCATTCTGCGTACTTTCTACATACAAATTCATTTAATCCTCACTAGTATCTTATGAAGGAAATCTTATTACTATTCTAGTTTTATAGCTTATCTCAATTGAACTCCTTATGCCTTGCAGCAGGCAGAAATTCACTTTAAATTCTGGCATCAGGTGGTCTATCAAATTAATTTTTAGTGTGTGTTCTATCTTTTTCAGTCTTCATTAATATTTTAGAGTCATACTTAGGGAAACACTTAGGGGTGCCAGTTAGGAGCATTTCAAACTGGAATTTGTACTTTTTCATTAAAAATAAAGCAGAGATATAAAATTCTACAAAAGAAGAATGTATTACTAAGGCAAACACCCTCGTAACCACTACTCAAGTCAAGAAATAGACTGTAGCCCATCTTCCCATTGGTTCGTCTGTTTGCCCCATCCCTGTCTTAAATCGCTTTGTTCCACCAAAAGATAACTGCTGTCCTGATGACTTTTCCATAAGCATTTTTTCAGGATTTTTTATAGTTAGATTACAAAGTGTGCCTCCCTAATTACCAAAATTTAGTCTTGCCCCCTTTTTAAAAGCTTGACGTATTTTTTTCTTGGGTATCTATCAGTTTTTTCCCTCCGTTTACTTTTTTCCTTATAATTTACTTGTAAAAGAACTCAGGGGGCATTTGACCCATAGAGTTTTCTAAAGTATAGATTTTGCTGATTATGTATGTGTGGTTTCGTTTAGCACTTTATCCTTTCTGTTCCTTGCAAATGGGCAGGTGGCTCCAGAAATCTGATAGGATTTGGGTTGGATGCATTTAGCAGTAGTGGGATGGTGTTGGTTCTTTCATCAAAAAGTGCATAGTATCTGATGGTCTCTCTTTTTGTGATGATAGCAGCTGCTGACATGGAAGGCCTAGATCCATTAATTCACCAAAAGTTGCAAAATGGTTTTCTTTTATCATTTCTTTTTCATTAATCCACTACACTCATTTTGAACAAGGCAGTTTTCCTCATTCTCTAGTCCATACTCTGTACTATAGCTCCTTTAGAAAAGGAGAAAAAAAAAAAAGACTTGATTCTGTCCCTTTATTTTACCAATTTTCCAATTAAGGAATTGATTCCCTATCCTTCTGCAAAGGCGACCAAGCAGGCTCTTAAGAAATACTGTTATGAATGCAGAGATTTAACATATGTGATGGGTTTTGATCAATTGTAGTTACTACCTCATTTGAAGTTTAAATTGTCTCATGTTTGCCAGGGGAAGCCTCTTCAAGTTTTCCCCCAGTCCTTGTGTCATGACTGTGGTAGTGATCTTGGATAGTTTCCTTGTTGGTGAGTGGGGCAGGATTCCCCAAGCTCATTTTACAGCCTTCTTGGAATCGCCTATTTTTCCTCTTAAAGGCAGTCTCTTTTAGTGCGGAATGGTATTTCAAGATTGGTATGGTTTTTGAGTGCTAGGGATGTCATATTAAGTTTATAATTGTTTTTAGGTTTCTTTAGTGGACAGAACTAAGAAATACAGAGTTTTGTGCTTACTATCCCAATATCTTCTGTTTACTCTTTTCCCACAGTGAGCATCTTGATTCTCAAAGCCTCAGGAAATGACAAAATTAGAATATCCCCAAAGCACTCATTTACTTTATCCAATATTACACACATAACATCCAGCAAAATAACCATATTAATACTACACCACTATATATTAACTGGTAAATCTTTTTTTTACAGCATATATTCTCCCCATTTTTCAAATTAAAAGTCAATCAATTCTTATTTAAGAAGTTTTTACTTGTGATTCCTTCTGCTGCCAGTCGCTGACAATCACCATAGTTCCTCCAAAGTGAGAATCATAATCTTCAAAATAGCCCTTTAAAAAAGAACTTGTTCAATCCACAGGTGTCACTGTCACGCTTGTATAACAGGAACATGAAGTAAGTTTCCATTTCCAGAGACGATCATGTAAACTGAAGCCAGCCTCCCTTTACCAAACCAATTATATTACAACTTGCATGGTTATTAGCAATACAGAAGGATTTAGCAAAAGACATTTGCAAGAGCAGAGATCTAGGCATGCACTGTTCAATATACTAGTCATGTATAGTCAGATGAGAATTTGAAATATGACCATTACCAAATCACATGCGGCTCGTGTTACATTTATACTAGACAGTGCTGATCTAGGCAATGTAAGCGAACAGAGTTGATAAAATGTTCCCAATAGGCTGAATGCTAGCAAAGTAGCAGGTAGAAAAAAAACCTAGTGGGAAATTTTTTGTTATGGTCTTGTCCACAGCAAATGAGAAACTACACTCTCAAAGCCTTAGTAATGACCATTAATTCTCCCCATTTTTAAATTGTAAAATTATATTCACGTTATCTGAACATATAGTCATTACATGGGCTTCCATTTGTATATATGAACCTCCATTTATCTTGATTCTATAAGTCATTATATAAATCATGCTATCATTAATTCTTATATTGATGTCTCTCCAGTCATTTTGGTTATTTGAATCTTTTATTCCAGTAGATACAAGAAAGTCTCATGAAAACAAAGTTATCTGAGTTCTTGTCTGTTTTCACTTTGGGCCTTTTAAATTCAAATGTTAGTTTTGCTGGATATAAAAAGTTGGGGTCACATTTCTTTTCTTGAGAATGTAAGATATATTACTCCATTTGTTTTTGGGAATAAATCATCACAGTTGAAAAGTCTGATGGTGATTGAATTTTATTTCCCTTGTAAATAAGTTATTTTCTCCAAGGCCCAACCAAATTTTAACATTACTCTAAAAGTTCAGTAGTTGTTCTGAATCAATATTCAGATAATTCTCTTTTGATATATACTTTCTTAATTTTAATTTTAGGAAATATCAGTGTACTTGGTTTCTTTTCCCCCCCTTCCTCTGGCTATTTTTTCAAGGTTTCTTATATTATTATATTGGATAACTTTTGTCTTTCTCCAATTTGTGACTTGCTATTAAATCTCTTTGTATCTCTTCTTTAAGAATTTTACAAAGTTTTCTTCATTTTGACTTCTACTTCTCTTAGAGAATTAGTCATTGTGTGTATTCATAATCTCTTTCTTCTTGTTTAGTCTTTATTTCCAAAGTGATTTATTCTTTTATTTCCAGTTATTTTTGTGGTTCTTATACCTAACTTGGGAATTTTCTCATTCTTATGTTGCTCTTTCATCTCTTATATCATTTTCCTGAAGTTTCTTATTTTGCTTTGAAATAGAAGCAAAGGAATGTCACTTTCTCATGAGCACCCACTGGCTATTGGAGGTTCTGCTAGTCTGAGGTCCATCAGTTTCACTCTCTGTCCCTGTACAGATGCTGATATCATACAGTATCTTTATGGCTTTTATTGATTTATTTTTATTTGCTTGTATTTTGAAGTTCATAGAAATATCTTGTCACCTAGTTTTGTTATGACTATTGTCTGTGAGGTCCCCCCGCCCTTTGGCTATCCAGTTCTGTTTTTATTGGGAGATTTAGAGGAGTAATAATAATTAAAAAAAAGACTGCTGCCAACATCTCAGGATCCTCCTTATGTATATTTTTTTCATCAACCATCAGATATTTATTAAATGACAGGTCCTCTTACAGACACTGAGGTTATACTTCTGACCAAAACAACGTTCCTGCCCTCAAGAAGCATATATTATAATGAAAGTAGATAGGTATTAAACATATATACCAGTAAAAAAGTGAGAAAATATTGGATATAAGTAAGATACAAAAAGGTAAGAAGTAACCAATCTTTAGTCCATCTTGACATATGTATGTAAAAAATTAGAATAGTACTTTCTAAATGACAAAGCACGTTTTCATGTATTGTGTTCTTTCATCCTGACTTTTATTGGACAAATAGGGTAGAATTTGTTTCCCACATGATGGGGAGGAATTTCAGACTCAGTAATTATAGGTGACATGCAGTACTTCTAAGGTTAGGGCATTTTTTGAAGCCAACTCTGCTCCTCTTTAATTTAATATTTCATGTTTTTCATACCACATCACACAAAACACTGTGTTGGAGGCTAGGGACAATGCATTTTTAGTCCAAGGAATTAACATTCCATAAGAGAGAACAAGATGTATGTTGAATGATGTTAGTGTGTGGGGAGAAGGTTAAATGAAGTTCTGCAGGCAGGAGGGAAGAATGAGGTCTCTCTCTCTCCAGTAGAAGCTACTGAGGGGGCCTTGATGAAGGAGATGGTGTTTGAGTGACCCTTGCATATAGAGAAACTGAAGGAATTCTGAGTGGGATGAGCCATGTGAACAAAGACATGTAGGGATGTACCTGATACAGTTGGAAGATAGCTAGAGTTCCTTCACTGGTTTATTTTTTCTATCATATACTCATTCAACAACTTTCTAGCTACTAGGTGTTAGGTACTGTCCTGGGGGAGAGACAAAAGGGGACATAAGAAAGAAGTCTAGTCTAGTGAGGAAGACTACTGCTTTTTAACCTGATATAAAAATGAGACCTGACAAATCAAATCTTTACTTACTTGCAGTGTTGAATAGGAGCAAGCAGCTAGGAGTTGGGGAGAAGGAAAATTTAGAGCTGGGATTTTGAGCCATCCCCTTGGCAGGGTCCTTTGTGTTCCTGACCTTGAAGAAATCCATTTTCTTGGAGCATATTATGTTTGAAAAGCAGTGCAGAGGAGAAAGACTAAAAAAGTATGTTGGGAATTAGTTGGTAGCAGACTCTAAATGTCATAGTAGGGAATTTATTTTCGCTTAGAAAAGAGTCCTTGAACATTTTTGATGAAAAGACTGACCCAAGATGCCAATGCAGGATCATGGAAATAGTACCATTTTGAATTTAGCTAGACAGGGATTCAAAAATCAGCTCTCCCACATTCTAAAAGTATCACACATTGGCAAATTTCATTTTCATGATCTATAAAAATGGGAATTTATTCATTTATTTATTCACTCACTCCTTCCTTCATATATTCACTAATTTTTTTATTCAATTAATATTTAAAAATTACTCATTGTGTTCCAGAGCTATACTGCCCAGTCTAGTAGCTACTAGCCTGTGGAGCCATGGATAATTGGAACTTAAAACATGGATAATTTGATATGTGCTATAAGTGTAAAATATATACCAGATTTCAAAATCTTAGTATGAAAAAAGAGCATGAAATACCCCATTAATAATTTTTATGTTGAATACATGTTGAAAGGAAAAGAGTTTAGGTTTATTAGACTAAATAAAAAATATATTTTTAGAAAATTAATTTCACAAGTTCTTGTTTCTTTTAATATGGCTATTAGAAAATTTAAATGTGACCATATTTGTGGCCTGAACTATATGCTGTATGACAGTGTTATTCTAGGTACTGAGCATACAGTACTGAGTAATTTAGTTTCAAGTATCAAAAGCATGATGTAGTATCCTTCTGTATCTCTGACTACAGTCTTTAGTTTAAAATCTAATTTATCTGATATGAGAATCACTACCCAGCTTTCTTTTGAGGCCCATTGGCATGAAAGATGCTTCTCTGTCCCTTCACGTTCAGTCTGGATGTATCCTTAGGTTCAAAATAGGTCTCTTGTAGCAACATATGGATGGATCCTGTCGTTTTATCCAATCTGCAACCCTGTGCCATTTTATGGGAGTGTTTAGGCCATCCACATTGAGAATGATTATTGAGAGATGCGTTTTTATTGACATTGTGTTACTTGTGAGGTCCTTGTTTCTATATATTGTCTCCATAAATTTCTGTGCAATAATACTCTTGGGTTCTTTCTTCTTTTATAGAATCCCCCCCACCTTAATATTTCTTGTAGTACAAGCTTGGTGGTCACATACTCTTTTAAACCTTGCCAGTCTTGGAAGCTCTTTATCTCTCCATCCATTTTGAATGTCAGTCTTGCTGGATAAAGTATTCTGGGTTGCATGTTCTTTTCATTTAGTGCCCTGAATACATCTTGCCAGCCCTTTCTGGCTTGCCAGGTTTATGTGGACAGGCCTGATGTTATTCTGATGGGCCTTCCTCTGTACTTAAGGAATCTCTTTTCCCTAGCTGCTTTCAAGAGCTCAAGTCTAAAATTATGATTCATCAGTTTCACAATTAGGTGTCTCGAGGTCTTTCTAGGTTCTGTGATCTTGCGGGGAGACCTTTCTGTCTCTAGGACATGAACACTGGTTCCATTTGCCAGATTGGGAAGATTTTCATGGAGAATGTGTTCAACTATATCCTCTAGCCTTCTTTATCCCCCCTTAGGGATTCCAATAATTCTGATGTTGGAACATTTCATGGCATCATTTATTTCCCTAATTCTGTTTTCATGGCTTCTAAGCTGTTTGTTCCAGGCCTCCTCCTGATCCTTTTTCTTGATCAGTTTGTCCTCTAGATCACTAATTCTGTCTTCTGCCTCAGTTACCCTAGCTGAAGGCAAAGGAAACAAAAGCAAAGATGAATTTTTGGGACTTCATCAAGATCAAAAGCTTCTGCACAGCAAAGGAAACAGTCAACAAATCAAAGAGGCAGCCCATGGAATGGGAGAAGATATTTGCAAATGACAGTACAGACAAAGGGCTAATATCCAAGATCTATAAATGACTCCTCAAACTCAACACTCAAAAAACAGATAATCCTGTCACAAAATGGGAAGAAGACATGAAAAGACACTTCTCCAATGAAGAAATACAAATGGTTAACAGACCCATGAAAAAATGTTCATTATCACTAGCCATCAGGGAGATTCAAATCAAAACCACATTGAGATATACCACCTTACACCAGTTAGAATGGCCAAAATTAACAAGACAGTAAACAACAAGTGTTGGAGACTATGTGGAGAAAGGGGAACCCCCTTACACTGTTGGTGGGAATGCAAGTTGGTGCAGCCACTTTGGAAAACAGTGTGGAGATTCCTTAAGAAATTAAAAATAGAGCTTCCCTATGACCCTGCAATTGCACTACTGCGTATTTACCCCGAAGGTACAGATACAGTGAAAAAAAGGGCCATCTGTATCCCAATGTTCATAGCAGCAATGGCCACAGTCTCCAAACTGTGGAAAGAACCAAGATGCCCTTCAATGGATGAATGGATAAAGAAGATATGGTTTATATATACAATGGAGTATTATGCCTCCATCAGAAAGGATCAATACCCAACTTTTGTATCCACAAAAGAGAGTCGATTATCATATGGGTTCACTTATTTGTGGAGCATAAAGAATAACATGGAGGACATGGGGAGATGGAGAGGAGAAGTGAGTTGGGGGAAATTGGAAGGGGAGACAAACCATGAGAGACTGTGAACTCTGAGAAACAATCTGAGGATTTTGAAGGGGCGGGGGGTGGGAGGTTGGGTGAGCCTGGTGGTGGGTATTATGGAGGGCATATATTGCATGGGGCACTGGGTGTGGTGCATAAACAATGAATTCTGGAACACTGAAAAGAAATTAAAAAATAAATAAAATTTAAAAAAACGTAATTTTAGAATGCAAAATAGTTTCTGTGAAGAATGTAAAAGAAGGGCATTAGTAGAGATGCACTCAGGCTTGAACAGGAGTGATGGAGAAAAGAACATAAAAGTAGGTTGAGAGATCAAGAGTAGACAGTTTGGGGGTACAATTAGAGGAGAAGTTTATGGATTTATGGATGCATTGGATTTAGAAGAGGAGGAAAAAGGGAAGAAGAATAAATCCTACACTTACCTGGAGGCCATTAGGAAAGCTAAGCATGACAGAACCGATAAGGCACCTAATACAATGCTTAATTAGTACATATGACTCTCAAAATGGCAGCTGTGCTCATGTATGTTGTCTGAAGGTGTGCCTGATAATGGTGAAGAGGGCTGCTATGGATTCCATTCCAATATTAAGGCTGCTTCATCTCTATCCAATCTTAAAGTGATGTCTCAAACAAGAAATAAAATGTTTGTTTGGTAGTTTTTGATACATCCATGTTTTCAGACATTTGTCTTCCTGTCTTCCCAACTGCCTCTCGTACCGTCTTTGTTCTTTCTGGCATATCTATTTATTTGTAACATTTTTTGCTAGTTACTTCTCTTTGTTAGTGGGGCTTATCTAACTTATGTATTTATCCTCTCTCAGGAGCCCTGGCTAATTTCTCCCATTTGGGGTCTTATAAGTACGGTTACCATCTGTTTAAATATTTCTTCAGTGACTGAAAAACAAACCAATGCCTTCCAAATACCAAAGGCACACAGTGAATTCTGCATTCCTCCTGAGTAGAAATCTTCCTTCTATCTTTATTTTATTGTCAAAAATGACCATTTCCCCCCAGTACTATGGAAATAGAGGATTTCATCCACTGAGAGGATGGTTTCTAGCCAAGTGACAAGGTATGTATCTCTCTAGTTAATGGTGGAAAATAACACTCATGCCAGCATTAATATAGACTCTGAAGATGTAGATAGTACAGCTTCTCAGTGGGATATCCGGACACACTCACCTCTCTGACCAGCAGAACACTTCTTCATGTGGGCACGATCACACTGTAACATGTCATTGCCACTATAATACATATCAGTATTGGATGTGAACTTTATGCCAAATGACATTTGTCTTTTCCTGAGACAAAGCAATACATTTAGTAAAGACTAAAGGAGAGGTTATTTTATGTGGGAAACAGATTTGCATGGCTGAGTTAGAATTGGTTAATGGATGGCCCCTTCAAGTCATTCCTTCAGCAACTATTTCTGTCATGCTTATCGAGTTTCCTCTGTGTATCCAGACCCATGGCAGACAATGGAGATGAAGGGAAAGATAATTCCAAAATTAATCTTGTCTTCAAGATGTTTTTGGAGAGACAATCTTTAAAAAAGCACTAGTAAAACAATTAACAGCCAAGACCTAATCAAAACTTATAGCACAGATGTTGAGGGAGGGAGGTCAGCAGAGAAGGTGTGGATGAAGTTCACAGAAGTCCTGAAAATGCCCCTGGATAAAATTGGTCCTGCTGTCTAGATGTGATTTGAATAGACTGGGAGAAGAGAGAACAGCTTGACCTAAATGGGATGGAACAGGATGCATGGAAAGACAGTGGCAGAGAAGATTGCTCAGGACCCTGCAGTCAGGCAGGAAGCATGACTTCTGGGTCTTTAGGTCCCAAAAGGGGGGAGAGAAGGGAAAGAGACATCTTTGCCTGTTCCTGCCTCTTTTTCAAAATTAAGTATCAGACTATAAACAACAACATGCACAACACTGGAAAAAATTTGCATTTATGGGACAGTTCATCTCACTATAGGGTATGTGCTGAGAAGTACAGTTGCTTCCAGCTCTAGCAGGGGCTGTTGGATGGCTCTTCCCTTTAGTTGTAGCTCTGTAGAAGCTGCAGGTAGAATTCCGTTATAGCTTTAAAATGCCTTTGGCCAAAATAAATATCAATAACCAGAATTCCAAGGATGGCCAGCTAGTGCTCAGATGAATTCCAAATATTACAAGGGAGCCCGCAGTGGCTCTGCCTTCAAGCAGAAAATGCCCAGAAAAGAAAAGAAAATTTAGGCTTCAAGTGTCATTTCTTTGGGCTTTTGAAATCCTATAAATGCATCTGTTAGGCCTTTTCTTTTCTAGGACAGCTTTATTGAACTATAATTCATCTGTATCTACAGTTCACCTATTTAAAGAACACCTTTCAAGGGTTTTTACTATATTCATGTAGTTGTGTAGCTATCACAATAACAAGAGCATCATCATCACTAGAAGGAAAACCCTTTTGTGTTTGCTTCCCATGTTCCCTAACCTCTCTATCCATGCTCTCCTACTCCTTGACAATCTTTAATCTACTTTCTGAATTATAGATTTTTCTATTCTGAAAATTTCATATAAAGGAAATAATACAGGGTATGGTCTTTTGTGATTGGTATTTTTCATTTAGTATACTGTTTTTAAGGTTCGTGTGTGTTTTTGACATGTGTTGGTACTTTTTTTTTTTTTTTTTCCTGATAATATGCCGTTGTATGACTAGAGCACATTTTGTTTGCCTGTACTTCAGTCAATGACCATAGGAGCTGTTCCCACTTCCGGGCACACTCTATAGTATAGTATACTACTATGAATACTTGTGTACAGATTTTTATGTGGACATATATTTTTATTTCTCTTGCATGTAGTATATATTCATTTCTCACTTTTCATGGTAGCTATGTTGTATAAAGTCACCAACTCTGAATTAGCAAATACTGAGCCATTGTTTCTAGGTGGAATATGGGGTTAGGTGCCTACATGTGGCTGGTTACAAGACCTTCATCAGCTGATCAATACATAAATTTGTTTTATGTGTGTTTTTATTTAAAGATGACTTATTGAATATAATACTTACAAATTATTGATTATATGTAGTACTTCTTTATAATAAAACCCTAGCTGAGAAGATGCTAACCTTTTCCTGATGATGGGAAATATGGTAAATAGCGCTGACTTTTAGTTCTATGACAATGCTATTCATTATGCTCTTACTGTCAGTTATTATCTCACACACCCACACATTTAGCCACTTGTCCATCCTTTCCATAGCCTCATTGTGCACTATAGATAATGTTTTAGCTCTTTCTGGAGTGGTTTCACATACATATCAGGGGATTTCCTCTCCCTTACTCTGGATGTACAGTATTGTCAATTAACATGAAACTCACAGCCAACATTACTATCACTCATGCCTCAGTGAAGCCTTTTCAACACATGTATTTCCTCTGTAAAGTGATCTTCAGAACACCAGGCAGTGAAATCACCAACAAAAAGCACAGAAATGCAAAGATATGTGGCACTAAATAGACCATGAATAGAACACTTATATATAACATAAGGGGTAAAACAAGAAGGCAGAGGATTGCCTTGTTTAATCTCAGCTGGAATCATGCATGTCAGGTGACTCAGACATTTTGTTCCTCCACACATGGCCATGAATGATGACAGAAATGCCATAAGTGTTGATTTGGGGATTACACAGAAATATTTGCAAGTAGGTAAATTTGCAAATGCATATGTATGAGTAGCAAAGATTGAGTGTACCTAGAAATGGAATTGTTGGGTCATATGGTGACTCTGTATGTAAACTTTTATGGAACTGCCTGATGACTTTCCAGTGTGGCTGCAGCATTTTACATTCTTGCCAGAAGTGTGTGAGGGCTCCTAATACTCACATCTTTGCTCATGCCTTTTATTACCCATCTTTTTCATCCTTGCCATCCTGGTGGTTGTGAAGTGGTGTCTCATTGTGGTTTCATTTGCATTTCCAGATCGTTAATGATGTCAAGCATATTTTTATGTTGTTATTGGCCATTTGTATACCTTCCTTGTAGAAGTGTTTTTTCAGATCTTTTCAAACTTAAATTTGGTTTATTTTCAATACCAGTAAGGAGACTCCAATTCCATGCTTTCAGTAATGGATAGAAGGACTAGGCAGAAGATTAATAAGGAAATAGGAGGAATAAGAAGATTTAAAACAACCTAACCTAACAGATACATACAGAATTGTCTAGCTGTCCCTTTAATTCTATCAACTTTTGCTTCCTGAATTTTCTAACTACCTATGTAGTTATATGTATGCCTATATATAATTATCATATATTCCTTGTGGCTCAGCACTTTAATCATTACACAATGTTCTTCTTTAACTTTAGTAAAAAAATTTTGTTTTAAAGTCATACTTTGATATTAGTTTCATAGCCACTACAAATTTCTTGTAGATGCTGTTTGACTGATATAACTTTTAATTCTTTTTACATTTATCCATCTGTATCATTGAGGCTATCATTGAAGTTGTATCTCCTTGATACAACATATAGATTAGTCATGTTTTCCTTTTTATCTAATCTTATCATCACTATATTTTTATTAGATTTAATATTATTTTTAAGTACAGTGTTATTATTGCTACAGTTGGATTTGTGTACCATTTTACTTTTAGGAATAGTGTCTTTCTGTTCTTTTATTTCTTCTTTACCACTTTCTTTTGCGTTAAAGTATTTTGTACTGAAAAAATTTAATTCCTTTAGTGACTATTCCCTATATTATTTTGGACTTTTTCTTTAGTGGTTGCTTTAGGGGTTACTGTATATATCTCAATTTATTGGAAATTTATCCTAACTTAATTGTACCCAGATACAGAAATGTATAGCTGTCTTCTCTCTTCCCCCATTTTGTGCTATTATTATTATGCATATTAGATGTATTTACATTATAAACCCCATAATATATTGTTATAATTGTTAATCTACATAATTTTAAGAATTATTATTTAGAGAGAGAGAAAGAGAGAAAGAGAGCAGGGGGGAGGGCCAGGGAGAGAGAGAGAGAGAGAGAGAGAGAGAATCTCAGGCAGACTCCCCAGTCAGTGGAGAGCCCAATGCAGGACTCTATGTGGGGTTCATTCTTAGGACCCTGAGATCATGACCTGAGCCAAAATCAAGAGTCAGATGCTTAACTGACCGAGCCACCCAGGTGCCCCAGCTAACCTATATAATTTTGTATCTTTCAAAGAAGCTGCGAAAAGAAATGTGAGCTGGATATATTTCAGTGTTTGTTGTATTAATCTTATTTACCCTTTCTGCTTCTCATGATTTGTTTCTGTGGATTTGAGGATTACAATATGGTGTCATTTCCTTACTCCAGCACAGCTTTGCTTCCACCTATGTCTTTAGTGCTGTTATTGTCAGATACATTATATATGTATATGTTATTGGAACAACTACAAAAAATAGTTATTTTGTACATACAATTTTTAATTAGTTAAGAAAGAAGAAATATACATTTATAGTGATTTTTTTTATAATTACATATCTGCCTTGACTTGTGCCTTTTTTTCCTCTTCATAAGAATTTAAATATCTTCTGGTATCACTTGCTTTCAGCCTAAAGAACTTGCTTCAGAATTTCCCATAAGGTGGATCTGTTAGTAACACATTCTTTTAGGGTTTGTTTGTTTGTTTGTTTGTTTTTATCTCTAGATGTCTTTATTTTACCTTAATTTTTGAAAGATAGTTTTGCTGGATGTAAGATTTTTATTTGTTAGATTTTTCTTTCTGCACTGTGAGTATGCTACCCCCCTGACTTCTGGCCTACATTATTTCTGATGAGAAATTAGTTGTGATTTTTATTGTGGTTCTCTTGTATGTGATAAGTTCTTTTATCCTGCTACTTCTGCATTTTCCCTTTCTTTTGGCTTTTAGCATTTTTACTGTGATGTATTTCAGTGTAGGACATTTTGTACTTATCCTACTCAAATTTTGTTGGACTTCTTGGATGTGTAGATGGGTATTTTTCTTCAAATTTGGGAGGTTTTCAGTCATTATTTCTATGTATATTTTTTTATGCCCCTTTCTCTTTCTCTTCTCTTGGTATTACTATTTTATGCATATGTTTGTATACTTAGTATACAAACTTAGTAGTGTCCACATTTCTCTGAAAACCTGTCCTGTTCAATTTTCTTTTCTTCTTCTTTTTTTTCTCCTCCTCTTGGATTGCATAATTTCCATTGATAAATCTTGAACTTCACCAGTTCTTTCTTCTACAAGTTCACATGTGTTTTAAAATTCCTCTAATGATTTTTTTCATTTCGGTTATTGTACTTTTTATCTCCAGAATTTCCATCTGATTTTTTGCTGTAATTTCTATTTGATAACACATTGTCATCATATATTCTTTTACTTCTTTAAGAATGATTTCCTTTAAGTTTTTGAGCACATTTGTAATTTGAGCACAAATCTTTGAAGTTGCATTGAAGTTTTTGCCAGTTAAATTTAATATCTGAGCCCTTTCTGTTTTTGTTTTCATGTGTATAGGTTATATTCTCCTGAATTTTTTGCATGTTTTATAAGTGTTGTTGTTGAGAACTGAATATTTAGTTAACATATTATAGTGATGCTGGGTACTGATTACCCCATGCTCCAGAACTTGTTTTTGTTGTTTATTTATTTGTCCAATGTCTTGGCTACTTTAATGTCTAAGCCTATTTTATAGTGTCTGTTTTTCCAAGATGTGCAGCCACTAATGTCCTGGCTCACTAGCTCAGTCTTAGGGACGAGACAGTCACTGTGGGATGGCAATGATTTGTACAGGACTTTTTTTGACTGTTTCTTTCTCTGATCTCTGTTAAACTGCCTGCCACTACTGGAATAGTACTCATCTTTTAGGTTCTGCTAATTGCTGGATGATTGCTCTGTTGTTTTTGTCCATGCCCTGGAGTATAGATGCTGCACAGTGTGATCTAATTAAATTTTGTACTTTTTGTAAGGCTAGTTTTTGAGTGAAGTCTTTGAAGTTTTTCCTGACTCCAGAAAGGCTCTCCTGAGCTATCTCTTTCCCTGGTTCTTTCTGGTAAGCTAGCTGGTTTAGCATGTTGCTCTAATGGAACTATCAGTTTTCTCTTAATTGCCTACCAGCAAAATCATTGTTTTTGAGAGCAACCTTAGGCTTAAACCTTTAAGAACTCGGTTTCAAATGATACCAGTTTCTGTGGAAAGAGTATAAAAGCTTTCTGTTCTTATGGATTCTTTCTTCCCCATCTGTTCTTACAGAAAAATTTCTGAGCCACTGCTTCAGAGTAAGGAATAGGGACAGTGGCTTGCTTCTCCTAGAATGACAATGCTGCTTTGTTGGCTAGGCACAAGTGTCAGGGTCTGGTCTCAGTTTGTCTCTCCTGGCATGGAACCCTGGTTCTACAAGCAAATTGGGCAAGAGCACTCAGGGTCTCAGTCTTTGTCTGCTGTTCCAGGGATAGAGCTTCTGTCCTATGAATGAGTATGGGTTGAGGAAGAGAATATCTGACCTCTTCTGTCCTATGAATGAGGGTGGGTGGTGGAAGAGAATATCTGATTCCTGGCTGCATTGTTAGGAATTTATCTTCTGCATTTGGAACTAAAGGCCTGTAAATGTTTGTGGTCTGACTTTCCTAATATCCTCTAACTGGGAGCTGATAGGAGAGGGATCCCTATTTTCTTGACCACACCCAATCAAAATGGAACATCTGTCATGTTTACCTGGACAGTTGCTAGGGAGGAAAAGGGTTATCTCTAAAGTGCCATAGACTCACTATTCTTACTGGGAATTAATACATTTTTTGAATAAATATTTCTTAATTTGCTGTTTTCTCTTAGTATAATTTCCAGAGACTTTAAAGAATTATTTTTTTAATCTTTAGGAGTTATGGTTGTTTTGCCAGGAGCAATTGTACAGAATTTCTCACTCTGACATTCTGGAAGTAAAAATCCCTCTCAGGCTTTTTGTATGCACCTGAAGGAGAATGAAGGCAGTTATCTGAATTAAGTAAAAAAAAACAAAAACAAAAACAAAAAAATCTTACAAGTTATAAAAAGGACTTTCAGGACTTGATTTCTGGCCAGAGTCAGCCAGCTTTTTCTACCTTAATTGAATTCTTCTGAAAACTTCTTACCTTTGCAAAATGCTTTGACTATTTAGCCTTAGGATATTCCACAACTTTTTTTTTTTTTTCTTCCAGCAATGTGTACATTACCCTGAAGAAGTCTGAATTTTTAGCTCCAGTTTGAAATTCATAATTTAGGATAATCCTAGACTCTCCTTCATTTATTTGATATCTTGGGGCCTTTCTCAGTTCCTTAAGCCAGAAACTTTTAAAGTATTCATTGAGGTCAGTTCATCAAACTTTACGGAATTTCTGTCCTGAGCCATATATCAGCATTGGTCTGGGTGCAGTGGGAGACTCCAGTAAATATGGTATGATCTATAGCTTGAAGGAGCCATTAATTTAAGATTTAGATAGCCTAGAGTACACAGTTAAATTCTATCATTTTGCAGGTACTTGCTTAGTACTGAGGTTCTTTCTGGGGTATTGTGTCTCCACCAGGATTATTAAAATAGTCCAGTTGGTGGTATTTACATTTGTATCATGTGAGTCACATTGGCTTCTTTAGCAAAATACCCATTAAACACGTTCTGCTGGCTTCGAAGTCTGCCTAACTTCTCAGGACACTGCTATAGTTTCTCTATTATCTGAGACTTAAACTTTCTTGGTCCCTCTTCTACACCCATGGCATAGCTATATTCCATGATATTTTCTTGCTTAATTATTGGTTCATTATTATCCTTTGATTCTCCTATATGATTATAGGATCATATTGCCCAGAAGAGCAGACAGCTAGGATTATGTATTAAAACTATGATGAAACTGCCATAAATTTTAGGACAGTGTTTCCCTACATAAACCTTGAAGTTAATTTATAAATTGTTGATATCTCTGGTTCTTTTCCTGGCCATTGTCCTATCAGTCTGAAAGATTTTGACTAGCAACTACACCTCCTTGCTTTATCTATCTCCTCTTTTTTTTTTTTTTAAGATTTTATTTATTTATTTGACAGAGAGAGAGAGAGCACAAGTAGGTAGAGAAGCAGGCAGAGAGAGAGAGGGAAGCAGGCCCCCTGCTGAGCAGAGAGCCTGATGTGGGGCTCAATCCCAGGACCCTGGGATCATGACCTGAACCAAAGGCAAAAGCTTAACCCAATGAGCCACCCAGACACCCCTATCTCCTCTTTTGATTTTCATGTCAGGCTTACTAATCCCACCACAGACCAACCCTGAGCCCCACTCATTCAGTGATCATCTATAATTCCCCCTGTGTGACAGGCGTTGTGCTGGGTGTTGGGGCTTCAATACCAATGAAATGATTTCCTTGACCTTAAAGGAGTTTTGTAGGCTTGTGAGAGGACCAAAGATGAAAACAAACACAGGTAATAATTCAGTGTTCTATTATAAAAGATGTGCAAGACACATAGCAGACTAAGGTTGATGCTCACTTTTATAGAGGGAGGCAGGAAAAGCTTAATTTCAAGGAAGTAATGATTAAACTGTACTCACTCTGGAAAGACAAGATTAGACAAGAAGTGATAAGGAAGGCATGAGAAAGGCTTGGAGATGAAAATCCACACAAACATCCTTAATTTACATTTTTAAAAATTTTATTATTGGGAGAGTGTGAGTCCAATAGCAGAGTAAGTTTTCAGGATTGCACTATTTTCCTTTTATTTTTTTCTGATGCCCTTTCTAATTCTCCTGCTCCCAACCTCCTTAATAGCGGAGAACAGACGCTCCCTGGTGGTCTAGTGGTTAGGATTCGGCTCTCTCTTAATAGCGGAGAACAGAGTCAAACTCATCTAACACATCATCTACCATATTTGGCAGGCCCTTAAAAATGTGTTGAATGAACGAGTGTTGATCATAACTGATCATAAATCAATTGATCATTATCCCATTTAAAGGCAGTTCTTTGCCTTAGAAGCTATTTCTGAGTATACATCATCTACTGATACCAGCCCCTATGTTGGGCTTCAGGCCTTCTATAGAAATGTCTGCATCTTAAGAGTTCCAAGGAGAAGGGCCAGGTTTGGCCAGCACTTTTGCTAGAAGTGCAGAAGGGATGCACAGATTGTAAATAGGTATAGAGCTTTTTCCTAATTTTAAGAAACATTACGTGCTTTGACTTAAATTATGCATAGTAAGGTAAAAAATGAGTAATTCAAGCATCGACTTTTACCTTAACAACCTTCTTTTTCTTTTCTTTCTTTCTTTCTTTTTTAATGTAAGATCAGTATCTCCTAACATATAATGTAAGGTACCAGTTTGGGTCTTTCAGCCCTTTTGATGTATCCACTCTTCATTTACTTAAGTAACTCCCGGATTTGTAATTTCCTGGTATGCCTGGGCTCTAACTCCCTCTGTGGGTTCTGTAGCATCTCCTAGGTATGGATGGAGAGGTAAGTGAAGGAAAGCTAATTCTTCCCTGTACCGCTTGGTCTAGTTAGTTTCCATAGTATATAGCACAAAGGTGTGAAAGCATTAGTGATTTCAAGTATGTATGTATGTATGTATGTATGTATGTATGTATGTATGTATATGTATGTATATGTATGTATGTATTACTGAGGGTGAAGGGAAAACTCAAAACAACTCAAAACCTTAAATATCATCAGTAAAGATGACTCAGGAGACGTAGCCTCATGCCTTAACCAGGTGTCCTGCCCTAAATATTTGTCTTGGTCCAGGAAAGGACCTCTGGGGGAAGCTCCTCGTCTCTATATGGGGTCCATTTCCTCTCAATGACCCTTAACCCCTAGCAATATATTTACTCAACTCTCACCTATTAACTGTGATAAAGGGGTCAGGGAGGCAAACTAAGATTTAATAATCTAAGTCAAGAGAATAAATGGCAGTAGGTACTCCCCCTACCACCAATAGTCCTCCCAAAGATGAACATTAATTATGAGAGAGATATTGCAGAGGAATGCCTTGACGAGAAAGGAGTTTTTTTTCTGACTGCCACATAATTTGCAAGGCAACACTCTCTCCAGCAGTCTGGACATCTTATTATTCTGCAGAAAATATGTAATTCCCTTTTTTCCCATTCTATCCCCACCTTCATCCTTCTGCTCATGCCATTTTCAATTGCACTCTTTGGGCCCTGCTTAGAATAAGAGAAGGGGCTAATGTGGGGCCAGGTCCTCATCCAAGGCTGTTCTTTAATAGAAAGACGCTTCGCTATTGCTGTCCCATTACGGAATAGATTAACTCCTTATCTGAGAGTCTGCCTTACCCTCAGTTTCTCACTAGCAGGAAGGGAGCCCGTGGTAATCTTCCCCTTGTATAACGTGCGTAATTGATGATCTTTGTGCACAATAGCCAGGTCACATGATCTAATAAAGGATTTCTATTTTTCTGATTCATGCTTCACTTTCATTGTCTTACAGAAGAATAAAAAAATCAAGCTGGATTTAAGTGTTTTGTGCTGTGTTTAATGAATCACCTTCCCCAAAGAAAAGGAAATTATACAAACTCTCCTAGAAAATTCAGCCAGCGTGGACATCATAACTTTATGATCTGTACTCCAGTTAATTATGAAAAATGTTCAAGTCCTTAAATAAATCTTAAAAAAGAAGATCTTGAACATGTGGCCGTGTATCCCAGTGAGGCTAAAATTGGTGAAAGACAGAGCTGAATGCCAAATTATAATTTCTGCTAAATAATTCAGGCCCTCCGCACTCTGATATTTTACTTACTTTAATGAGCATAATGGGTGCAAATAGAGACGGTCTCCCTCACGGTGCCAGACACAATGTGCTCTCGCCTCATTGTGGGCCCTGTTTCCTTGCGCAACTCATATCTGCACACGTGTCCTCTGTTCCCTGGGTCTGGCACTACTACCCACTAAATAATGTAGGGTGAAGTCACTACCTGAAAATGTTTTGATGGTGATTGTCATGAAGAAAAAAAGGTTGCATTTCAGTGAGAAAAATCTGTGCTACATCTCATTTGCAACAGAATGGAATGGGAAAAAAGACATTTTGGGACTTGGGATTCCCTCTAATGTTATTTTTTTTTTCTTTCTTCCATAGGGAAATGACGCCGATATGGTTGATAAGAATAAGTGCTGTACGCTCTGTAACATGTCCTTTACCTCGGCAGTGGTGGCTGACTCACATTATCAAGGCAAAATCCATGCCAAAAGGTTAAAACTGTTGCTAGGAGAGAAAACCCCACTAAAGACCACAGGTATGTGTGGAAATAGTGATCACGGGTGACCATGAAGTCGGGGCGCTGCGCCTGTCCCACTAATTGTGCTCCCTCTTCGGCAGAGGCTGCCTGAGTAGAGTCTAAAGGTAGATGCCCTTCGAAACCTAAAGGGATGGACAGGGAGCCCCGCAGACTTTGCTGTCATAGGCTATTCAGTACAGTTACAGGGGCTCATTCTCTCACCCTGGCTCCTTCAGATTAATAATTCAGCAGCTGGCATCTTCTGCAAGGCTGTTTGCAACCTGCAAGGTGTTGTCTATCACACTGATTATATATTATGTAAGATACAGTACCTATTATGTAATGAATGCTGTTTTTTCCATAGCTTCAGTGTGTCCTCTGCATGGCTAACGTGTGGTGTTTTGTGTCTAGTGGGTCCATTCACTGCATGTGTCTGTGTAACGCAGCCTGTCATCGGGCCTTTATCTTGGTGAGGGTGTGGATGAGGGGAACTGTGCAGACAGCTAAGTTGTATTTTTATTTTTTCCCCCCAGAGGTGACAGTTCCTGCTGTTGTCTGTAAGTCAGTCCTGTTCACTTTCACAACAAAAAGCTGAACTATTGATAAAAAATCATTTAACCCTGTAAATGCATCACTAAAATAATTCCTCATAAGTCCGTCAAATTATGAAACTAAAATATTATAATTGAATCGAGTTAGACTATTTAGACAGGGTTTAAATTGTGGTGAAGACATTTCTAGGCTGGGTTGTAATCCCAGGAAGTTGGGGGTATATTTCATGATGTCTACTCTTCCAGTGCAATTAAAATGTAGCAGTGCTTTTTATCTTTCTGTCTAATGAATCGTGCATAAATTGTGGGCGTAATTATTTTTTAAATGGTATTTTGGAGATTGGAGGGAGCCTAAAACAATACTTGACTTTTATTCTCACCAGTGTTTTCCTTAAGAAAAATATCTTCTTTCACCTAGAGAATAGCGAGGAATCTTTTCACTATATTTTTCTACTTAGTTTAACTAAAGGGTATTGTTTTTGTAAAGGTGGCTATGACATTCAAATATAGGATGGGGTTGCAAAACACCTGAAATCTGGAGCTGAACCGGGCTTGTTCCTGGGCACACACCGTGTCTTAGCATTTTATAAGCAGTCACTCGGTTGAAACTCCTGATTCTTGCTCTCTAAAAGGTTAGATATTCACCTTGTAACCTACTCCCCAACAAATTTCTTAAAATAGACACCTCAAAGAAATAGTCACTGGAAAATTTTTACCTTTTTTCCACGAATGAGTAACTAGCCCACTTTTTCTTTCTGCTTAAGCAGAGAATTGCTGTTAAATTTAATTTTGGAGATAGTGATGGAAGAGGAGGAGCTCTATCTTTGTTTATCATGTCAATTAGCAAAGGGGAGAGTTATTATTTTTGTAAAAAAAAAAAAATCGCCACATGGCACAAATGGTTCTTTGTGAATTTAAATACATTCTCCAGATAACCAAGCACCAGTTTGTTTTCCTGAATTCAGATACCCTCCAATCTGGTAAGTATAACTTAGATGTAATTTGTTAGTTCCCATCAGTATATGCCAAAGGAAAAATCAGGAGCACTTAAACTACAACCTTTACTTCATGACTTTGTCTTGGTGTCCACAGAGCTGGCCCAGTCCTCAGTGTGACCAAAATCAGGTTGCCAGTTAGGCTAGAAGGGAATGGGGGTGGGGTGGGAGGTAAGTAGCTCTATCAGCTTGTAGCTTGAGCTGGGAAAACAGATTTCAGCGGCTTTATGCCAGCATCTCCCTTCCTCATCTAACTCACAGTGCCCAGGCTGTGTATCCCCATTCTGTAGCTTAGGCTCTCATCTGTTCTCTCTAAAGCTGCTTGGAGCAGAAAGGGTCTTGGAGAATGGCAACACTAGACAGAATTAGAGGGTCTGGGAGCTAAATTGGTCCCTGGGCTTGGGCTGGTGTCAACCCAGCTACTGGCAGGGAGCAGAGGAAGCAGTGTGTCCTGCTAGAGCCAGGTGAGTCATTAGGTACGAGGATAAGCAGAGGGTGGGAAGTATGGCAAAGGATAAGATCTGAAGGCTTAATAGGAGGGTGGGACTTAGCAATGGAGAGTCTAGGGACAGAGATCCTGCAAAGAACAAGCTGGGTACTGGCAAAGGGAAAGGCTGGCAGGTGTTGGCAGGACCCTGGCTGCAGGCTGGTGAAAGTAAAGGCTGTGAAGAGTGTGACAGATCATCATAAATTAAGACAAGAGGACTGGGCTTCAAGTCAGGTGTAAGGAACAAATCAGGAACCTGGTTTCCAGACAGGATATAGGTTGAAGCTTGGTCTCAAACACAAATTCACATACTGTATGTAAGGATAAGGACCAAGAGGCATGAGAAAAGAACACCTAGGCTGTGCATTTCCTGACCTACTGAGTTCAGTCCCTCCAGCTCCCTGAATAGAGTCCGGATGGCCTGCCATCACTTCTTGCTGCCTGCGGTGGCCATTCTTGAAGGACATCACCCTCTAAGCTGTGGCTGCCTTATGCACATCCAGGAACATCTCTGTCTCATCAAGAAGCTTAGCTTGAAATTATTTCTGTAATGAAAACAAAAGAAATAAAAAGAACATATAAACCCCAGCCAACTGAGTTAAGATGCTGGAAAGAAGCAAGTGCCCTGCTCAGATATGCCATGTGAGCTACCCCTCCTGGAATAACAGGCTCTTGAGCTGTACTGATACCTGGGTAGGGAAAAATTGATGCACAACTCAGTGCTTTCCCCAGCTCCAGCTACAACATCTGATGAGGGTGAGCAATTGGTGTCTGTGAATCATTACCTTTCCGCCCACTCAAGATGTGCTTTGCTCAAGCATCAACTGGGTATCCTGCAGAATTATCGTGGTTGCAGTTGTCTTCTCCAGATGGGAGCGTGTTTACTAGAATTTCTGAAATGCTTGACAGAGTTGCTGGGACAAATACCAGCTCCCATTCTTGTTGGTGAGTGTGCTTCAGAATCTCTGTTCCCATTCATGCTCTTCTACGTCCTGCTGTAAGACGAAAGCTTAAGGAGAATTCCAGGCCCTCTGTGCTCTTGGAGGGTCAGCATGGAGGTCTTGCCCAGATTGGAGGCTGGCCAGAGGTTGCCACACCATGAGAAGGATTTAGAGGAGGTGTAGTCCAGAGGTTGGAACAGGGAAGGCCATGACAAGCCTCTCTTTAGGGGGAGAATAAAGAAACAGAGGTGGTTCAGTGCGGAAAAGAGATTGCTCAGGGGCAAATCTTTGGAAGGCTGTTATATGAAAAAAGAGATACATTGTGTGTGTGTGTGTGTGTGTGTGTGTGTGTGTGTCTGTGAATGTGAAAGAGTATATAGAATATGGGAGTGTGTGAGAATAGGTGAGAGTGTATTCATGTGTGTGCATGTGTGAGTGTGAGAGAACATTGTGAGGATACATGAAATTGTGTGTGTGGGTGTGTGGGTGTGAGAGTATATGAGTGTATATGTATAAGGGAGTGTGTGAGAATATGTATGTGAGAGACTATATGTGTGTGCATGTGTGAGTGTCAGAGAAATTGTGTGAGAATATGTGAGTGTGCACGTGTGTGTGTGAGTGCCAGAGCATTATGAGAATATGTGTGTTTGTGTGTGTGCATGGGTGTCAGAGTGTGCGAGAATATGCGAGTGTGTGAGAGAAGATGTGAGAATGTGGGTGCATGTGTGAGTGTGAGTGTGTGTGAGGGAGTGTGTGAGTGTGTGCTTGGATGCAACAGATGTACCCAATGAGTGGGTAGAAAATTAAGGAATTAGATCTGAACTCAAGACAAGGAAAAGATTACTAAGTTCCAGAGATGTTAGATTTCTCTAATGAAACCTAAAGGAAAGCCAACCAACTGGACGAAGATGCTGGAGAGAGCAGCTCAGGTCCGCAGCTGTGTAAGCTGTTCCTCCAGAGCGGCAGGCCCTGGAGCTGACTGATATCAGACTCAGGCGGGATGTGGGGCCAAGCAGGGTGGGGGTCGGGGGCTGTTGTTGAAGCGGAAGCTGGCTGATACTTGGCAGGGCATTTCCCGAGGGGATTCCACCCAAAGACATCAGCCTAGAAGACATCTAAAGTCCTTCCACCCCGATTCTCGTCCTAAGGCAGTCTCCAGGCTTGACCCACTGATCTGATAGGCGGTAAGAGCGATGGCCTGGGAGTCAGGAGACAGGAGCCCAGACCCAGGTTCGGCCTAAGGAGCTATGCCATCTTTGGTAGATACGTTATCCTTTCCAACCTCACTTTTCTCATCGGTCATTTCATTCTAACACCAGATATTGTTACCTCACTGGCCCTTTTTTATGGAGCAAACTATAGAATTAAAAGCTTTGGAAAGTAGGTTATTCACATGTGACCATGTGGTAAATAAGTTGATGGGGTGAGGGACAGCCTAACCCCTTTCGATCAAAGACTGGGACTTCCTGGTTAACATGGGGTTGTTCACATACTATCTTGGGAAGGCACAAAGGGACATCATGTGGGTCTCCTTGGAGACAAGCCTTTCTGGGATGAGTTGCATGATCCAAGGCAGGCAGGGCCTGGCACCGGAGCTGCCCACTGGAGTTAGGCAGTGCTGGTGGGCATGGAGGGGGCAGGGAATGGCCGTGGAGCTGAGGCGACAAAAGGGCCTCAGGTGTGAAGAGGACCCATCAGCAGGAGAGAGACCCCGTCACTAAGCTGGGGGACAGCCCCCGGATCTGGAACTGATAATGGACAAGTAGATGCAATAGTAAATCATTTTCAAAACTAGAACTCAAGATCTTCAAGGATAAAAGAAGGAATCAGACAGCCAAATGAGGGCCCACAGAGGGGACAGATCTCGGGAATGCGGAAGCAGCTCTTTAGCAGAGTCAAAACACCAAGTGATAAAGGGCTAGAAGGTCCAGGCTGCCACTGCTTAAATTCTGCTGAGTTAATTCCAAATCCCCAAGGACTGGAATTTGGCTCTGGAAACCCCTCACAAGGAGCTGAGTCTGTGGGGGAAGGTGAGCACTTCCAACAGAATGAGGAGGACGAGGAACCAGACAGAGCCTTGAGGCTGTGTGCTGCGTGATTGGCTCCATTCTGGGATCCTGGGTACCTCACTGTGGCTTTTCCCCAGTGGCTGCCTAGGTGGCAGTGCATAGGGTGTGTGCTAGAGGGCTTCAGTCCTGCCAGTGACTCAGCCCTGAAGGCAAGATCTCTGCCTGCAGGAGACCAGGCAGTGGTTTCCAAGCTCGCACCCCTCCTGACCCCCAGAGTCTATGAATAGGTGTTACACATCAGGATTTAGGATTGCATATGGAATTAAGACTTCTGGCCTCTGGAATGATAATAAAATAAAATGGTGCTGTTTAAAGCCATTTCACATGTGGTAATTTGTTATAACAACCTCAGGATAGACAGAGACCCAAGGAAATACTCGGCCAAACAAGGTGGTCCTTGATGTTCATTCCACATACCTGCCTCAGGGAAGCTCGGAAGCAGCGTAGGAAGCAGCACTGACGTCACTCTGGCCAGGGACTTGCCTGGGGAACAAAAGGTCTATCTTCATATCGGGGCCTTATTCCCCAAATACAGCTTACCACTATATCGTGCAAAACCTCTGGTCTATTTCCATCGACAGCGAGGTGAGTTCCTTCTCCTAGCATGCAGGAGCTCCAACAAGTTAGCTCTTCCGGACCTCCTAGCTTATTTCCTCTCTCTGTTCCACGCACCTTCTCCAGTGCTCTGGCAGACAGGTCTCCTGTACCCCCGGCCCGCTGTGCCTTCCCTGCCACTGTCCTATAGCCCAGAGACCCTTCCCTCTTCCTTCTCTGGTCTCCATAGCTTCACCTTCCAAGCATTGGAGCAGGCCTCCCACGGTCTCTGCAGTGTGTCACGGCTGCTGGAAATCACAAAGGTGGGGCCCCCTATATTAGCAGAGGACTTCATGTGCCTCAGCCTCCTTTTCCCCCTCTGTCCAGTGGGTATAATGCTATGACTTGTATTAAGGGTTTTCCATGATGATTGTGCGAGCTGGTTAAGAAATGCAAAGTGCTTGTCACGGTGCTCAATAAGTCTTAGCTGGGTCCACTCAGGAAACGGAGCTATTTTTATTTACTCTTCTCTGAACACTGTGCTGTATAATTTTGCACTTAAAATATCTTATTGTGTATTGTCCCTGGCTGCTTCCTTTTGGTGAGTTTACCTCACTCATGGGTCTCTAAGCACTCTTCACAGAGAAACCGCTTCTCCACACTTGCTCTGAATTCTGCCACGTTCTCCTACACAGGCTGGCCTGCCACGTTCTTCTCCAGGATAGTAACAGAAAAATTTAATCTGGTGTTCAGTCCCTGCTTAAGGACTCGTACAGCATAGAAGTATGGGCCAGGGTACACAGTCCCAAAAACCTGTGCGGGGGGAGGACGGGAAGAAGAATCAAAACCGCTCCAGAAATCTGCCAAACAAAACATTAGTCCATTGTGACTGGGTGGATAGGGGGAAAGGGGAGAACCAAGAGAAATAAGCAGGAGATCAGATTTGAGCAGAGGTTAAGTTGGAAGATGGGAGAAACAGCCTGAATGTTCCAAAGGCTGGCCACTGAGGCTTTGGATTGTGTGCTGGGGGCTTTGGATGTGTGCCAGGCAGGGAGCTGTTAATAAGTGAGTTGGGTTGGCCGTTCAGGGTGCAGACGAGCTGATACCAGCAGTCTTAGGAGGACGCACAGCCAGGGCAAGGGACTGGGGTGGGAAGGAAGGGACTGGGGCGGGAAGCCGAGCTGGGAATCCAGGGGGCATCAGTTATGTCAGATGGGAGCAGGGCAGAGGAATGTCAGGGCTGGCTGGTTCTTCCGAATCCATTATTGTCAGTGGCCCCAGCCTCCTGGAAGGGAGCTCAACCGATGCTTCAGATGTGTCACTGTTGCCTCCAGGAGTGGCTGCAGGATGTCCTTAGCTGCCTCTAAGTGGAGCTTCTCCCTGAGTGGAGGCTCAGCCAGCTCCAGTCCCACCGGACTCTCTGGCCATAGGTAGTTCAGACTGCATCGAGCATGGAGCCCTCTCTTGGTGACCGATTCACCCAGCAAAGCTGGCATTCTCAGACAGAAAATGTCCACCCCAAGGGATAGAAGTCATTTCTCCATTGAAGTTGAAATTCCCTCATCTGGTACTTGCCAGAGGAGAATTCATAATGTGGAGGTGTCATTTCATTATTTTCTTAACTTAATCCATCTCAGCAAACACCCTAAGTCCTGGAAGCCCAAAGGTGAATGAGATACCCCTTGCTCTTTGGAGGCTCCCCATGGAGTAGGAAGGAACACGGACACTGAAATACAATAACCAACACACTGGGAAGGTCTGCAAATACAATAGGATATTGAAGATGTTTAAGTAATTGTGGTTGGAGTGTTCTGAGAAGAATTTATGAGGAGATCCAGTTAAGTAAGGTCTTAATAAGTAGCTGTCTAACCAATGGGGATTGTTGGGGAAGGGTATCAGTTTCTCATATCGTCCCTGGCCTCTACCCACTAGATTCCAGAAGAGTCCCACTAGTTGTGACCATAAAAAAAAAAGTCTCTAGACATAACCAAATGCTTCAAATCAGACTCTAGTGGAGAACCACTGGTGTAGATTAGGGATCAGCATATTTTGGCCTGAGGAGCAAATCTGACCTATTGCCTGTTGTATGATCTGCAAGCCAAAAATGTTTTTTGTTTGTACATGGTTTAAAAAAATCAAAAGAATATTTTGTGACACTGGGAAAATATGAAATTCATATTTCAGTCCATAAATAAAGTTTTATTGGAACAATCATACATGTTCATTTATGTTCCATCAAGACTGGTTCTGGGCTACAGTGTCAGAGCTGAATAGTTGTGACAGGAACCACATGTTCCACAAAACCTGAAATATTTGCTACTTGGTCCTTTACATGAAAAATTTGTTGACCTCTGATCCTGATAATGAATGATCTCAAGGAAGAAGCAGCAAGGAATGGTGCTGGTGTGGATTTGTACATAAAATGCAAGCATTTGGGGCGCCTGGGTGGCTTAGTGGGTTAAGCCTCTGCCTTCAGCTCAGGTCATGATCTCAGCATACTGGGATCAAGCCCCACATCGGGCTCTATGCTCAGTAGAGAGCCTGCTTCCCCTCTCTCTCTCTGACTGCCTCTCTGCCTACTTGTGATCTCTCTCTCTCTCTCTGTCAAATAAATAAATAAAATTTTTAAAAAATGCGAGCATTTTTCTGGACTCTACAAACCTTTGAGGAGCAGGGGGAGGCAGCAGGCGGGACAGGGGTCAGCAGATAGAAGTGACTGAGGGCCGAAAAATGTTTGAGAGATGTCCCTTGGGGAGTTACCCCAAGAGCTGAGAATGAGGGGGATCCTTCCCCTTGTTAAGAGCAAGAAAGTTCTCCAGAGAAGCTAAAAAGACTTGACTGATAGCCAATGTCTCCACTAAGTCTAAAATTCTAAAACATTTATGAAGACTAAGCAGATGACTATTACTCAGATTTTGCCAAAATCTTAGTATGCTTATAACTCGTGATTTTTAATTCTTTGATGAAATCTATGATCCAATCTATATTAGTTTCCCAGGGCTGCTGCAACAAATTAGCATAAGCTGGGTAGCTTAAAATAACAGAAATTTATTCTCTCATAGTTCCGGAGCCTGAAAGTCCAAGACTGAGTTGAGGGCAGGGCCACATTCCCTCTGAAGTTTCTAGAGAAGGGTCCTTCCTTGCCTCCTCCTGCCTTCTGGTGGCTGTTGGCTTCCCGTGGCATTCTGACCTTATCACTCTGATCTCTGTTTCCACTGCCACATGCCTGTCTTCCCTGTGTGTCTCTGTGTCCTTCCTCTTATTTTAAAGACACCAGTCACTAGATTTGAGACTTGCCCTCATTCAGTATGACCTCATCTCAGCTTAACTAATTATATCTGCAAAGATCTTGTTTCCAAAGGAGGTCCCATTCTTAAATACCGAGTGCACGTGTACCTGGCCAACTTCTTTTCACTGATAGCACATGACAGGCTCTGAGATGATGCTTGCTCGCTCATGTTTCCCCCCCCTTTCTCATGATAAACCCATACAAACAAGATCATTGAAATAAGGAGGAGACTGTATTCTGACTCAAAATTCTAAAGAAGACATCATTTAGCTATTCTTTAAAAAATTTATTTTGACCATGAGAGACTATGGACTCTGAAAAACAATCTGAGGGGTTTGAAGCGGCGGGGGGTGGCAGGTTGGGGGAACCAGGTGGTGGGTATTAGAGAGGGCACCGATTGCATGGAGCACTGGGTGTGGTGCAAAAATAATGAATACTGTTATGCTGAAAATAAATAAATAAATTTTTAAAAATACCAAAAAATTGATTTGTGAGAAAAAATTATGTTGAAGAGAATATGAATTACATAGTAGAAATCTAAAGCATAGGGAAGAAAGCTGTAAATCACAGGTATGTCTCCCATTAATCAAAGGGAAATTTTAAGTTTATCCATAATCTGATATTATCATTAGGTATTCTATTTAGGATTAACAGGAAAATTAATTTGTGTTTGTGACAGACAAGTTCCTCATCCAAAATCCATTTGCTTCCTATACTCCCCAGACTTTGAATTGATTGTGTGTAGATGTAACATGCATTACCTTAAGACCAGGCTACAAGACAGAGGAGGGCCATTCAACCTACATTAGACTTTGCAAGAACAAGAAAGATGCCTTTATTGTGACACTTTGGGGTTGTTTGTTATTGCAGGAGAGCCTAATCTATCCTGGTTGATTCATTGTCCCTTAAAGTTACTGTTTCACATACAAGCTTTTATGAATACATCTATCATTCTTAGCAGAAATGGATATTGAGCACTCTCTTTGATGTAATTCTCAGACATCATTGGCTTGACAGGAAATGGCATCAGACTTAGCAGTAACCTTTCTTTCATTTTGACCCTTTAGAGTTGAAGTTGCCGTAATGTGTGTATGTCTTAACAACAGTGCAAGATTGATAGCAGAGACTTCCGAAGGCATTACGGCATTATGGCTCTGTTGATGAGTGTATGTAGAACACTCTCTGGCACACAGTAGGCATTTAATAATTATTTGTTGGGTGAGTGAGAATTGGAAGCATAATTGAGAATAATGATAGGTATTTAAATACCTTTAGCTTTATTTTTGAATGAAGTTACCCTGGTTATTGAAATTTCTCTCTTTTTAAATTTATTTTTTATTTATTTTCAGCATAACAGTATTCATTATTTTTGCACCACACCCAGTGCTCCATACAATCCGTGCCCTCTCTAATACCCACCACCTGGTACCCCGAACTCCCACCCCCTCGCCACTTCAAACCCCTCAGATTGTTTTTCAGAGTCCATAGTCTCTCATGGTTCACCTCCCCTTCCATTCTGGTGAATAAAATGATCAAGGGCAGTGGTTTCCCAGCTTTATAGGAAGTGTCATGCCTGTCTTTTCTGCTTGCTTGATTGAAAGAAACTTTTTTTTCTCCTGGTAAAATAGGTGAAATGCCGTGTAATGTAGAGTATAAACAAAGGCTCTGATGTCAGACTCCATTGTACAATGTGGTTATGCCTAGGTGAACTCATGGTAAAAAACACGTGCATTTAGCTTAGCTTAATTAATTAATTTCTTTATGTTTCAGATTTTTATTTAAATTCTAGTTAGTTAACATGCAGTGCAGTATTGGTTTCAGGAATAGAATTCAGTGGTTCAGCACTTACATACAAGACCCAGTTAGCTTAGCTTAGTTTAGGCATGAATTATATGTTGTTGACTTTGAGTTAAATGATAGTGAATCAAAGTATATACTAAATAAGGTGTCTTTAAACAGAAGCACACATAAAACAAGGTTCTGTATTGTTCAGTTGACCAAAATGTGACCCTAGGCTCACAGGAACCTAAGCCCGAATTTCCCCTAAAGAGCCATGGTTTGGTATTTACTTATTCACTGTTCTTTGGAGACTTTGTAAGGAACATAGCTAACCAGGAATAACAGGAATTGACTATATCAAAAGTTATATTCATTACACCAAAAAAAACAGTCCAAAAAATCTGCTCATACTCAAAAATGAATAAAGATGTATAACATTTTAAATATCCTAAGGTGAGGTAAAACCATAGCTGAGGGGGAGAATCTAAACTAATAATAAAGTAAGTAATCATCGCTGATAATGTTAAAGACATTCTATCAGAAACATCACATTCATTGTTTCACTTGCTCTTCATAAAAAGCACGAAGTCTGAAGTATCGTTCTCTCTACCTGTGAGGGAATTAAGAGGACAGGGTAAAGGGACTTGCCTGATGTTATGCAGTAAAATAGCATAACTGGACCTTCAACCTAGGGCTTCTGATTGTACATTCCGGGACCTTTCCTTCCTCTTGAGGTGGTGACAAATAATGCTTCAAAAATGATCTACAGATTGTTGCTCACCAGATGAACAGCACAGTTCAGACTTGAAGGCTCTCACTAAAGTGATCGGAGAAAACAAAACCACAAAGATATATTTATAAACTTTAAAGCAAGTATTTCTCATTTGTAGGAACAGTGAACAATGTGGGGAAAGCAACAGATAAGCAATGATCTCGTCCACTCTGCTTGTCTTGTGTGTAAGTGTGTTTATCATACTCCTCTTCTGCAGTCTTGTTGCTACTCCTCTTTCCTTCCTTATTTCCTGCTGAAAATGAGAGAGACAGAGCTTCAGAACTTTTCCATAAATTTCTATGCCAGACACGGAATTGCTTATTTGAGTTCTCTGTTGAATGAATAAAGATCAGGGTATTCTAGATCTGTTTGTAAGTTACATAAATTCAAATTTTAAATAATATATGCACTCCAGGTTCAATCAGCACCTCTTATTTGCATATAAGATTTCATACACTGCAGTAGTTCTAATATCTGAATCAGGTTATTTGGTTTGCCAGCCTAACCTGTCTAGATACTTGTTTTAATAGACGCAAACAATAGTTTGTCAAACAGGCAGATTTTCATAGCGGTGCGTTTTCTTTTAAATTAGAAAAGCTGGCCTGTTCTAAGATGTCCTCTTTAGATCAGTGCATTTGTTCCGATGATGTCTTTGGTTTTCTAAGACTTACAACTACAACAAATAATAAATTCATAGAATCACAGAGCTTGAAGGTGCCTACCAATCATTGTTTCAACCATCTCATTTTGCCGATGAGGAAACAGGCCTAGTGAGGTAAAGCCGTTTGCCCAGGGGGATATAACGGGTTGATGGCAAAGAGACTTTTGTTTTGCAGTAATCTTTCCGTGGTGTCACGATGTCAAGAGAAAACAAATGAATCAGGGCACTGACTATCGTACAGTGAATGGGGTTTAAATAAATTAGCAATGTGAGGCGAGCTAACTTCTTTTGGCCACTACTTTTGAACGCTGGATCACAAGAGGCTTGGAGCAATGATTAGATCAAGGCTACTGTCTTTTTTATTTTATATTTGATGACCAGAGAAACAAAAGATCAAAGATTGAACGGAATTAAAGACTTTAACAATGAGACTACTGCCTAGCTGATTTTCACAAATCCTTTTAAATAGCATAAACTCACTTTTCTTTTTTGGATGATCAAATAGTGGTATAAGACACTTGATGATTTCAGCAGCTTTTATGATGTGGTTATACCTTTATTCCAGAAAGTGTTCTTTAACACATTTTTATGAAGGAGTAGAGTAGAACAATAAAATTGTCAGTTTCCTGTGCTTACACTGAAACTGACAATAGGAGATGTGGTGAGGGCATAGAATCCATACATAGAATGCATTACTATTCAGAAAAAACTCTGAGTGAGAGATTTTCTGGCAATAACTCTTAAATCAACCATTAAAGATAAGAACCCTAAAACTGTCTAGTCTATGAAATTGAGAAGGCACTTGTAAAGTAAGCATTCTACCTAAAATAACTGGTAGTGTCCCAGACTGTATTCTTATCCTTTGAAATATCTGTATATTTTACATGGAAGCCTCAAAAATCTTGTATACACGTGGGTTGGTTTCTTTAATGATCACATACAATAAGTATGAATTAGTGGTTAGCACTTAAGTACAATAAATATTATATTTCTTTGTATTTCAAAAATCAGTGGAGATTACTCCTGTTCTCTAGCCCTGAAGATGGTTTAGAAGAATAGTCTCGGTCATCCTTTGGAGTACCCTTTCTTCCCTCATTAGGGCCACACAAGGGCCTAGAGGTCTAAGGGCACCCTCAAAGAACTCTCCCAGCCTGTGAGCTCTGGCTACTTTATCATCACCCAGGATGCTGTTGTGGGTTGGTCCACAGGCTATGGGTGAAGCCCCAAGGCTTCCTCAGAAGTGGATCTCAACTTATCTGTCTCCCTCTCAGGGTGCATATTCCTTCCGGTTAGAGACTTCACTGATTGTTTCATCCCCTTTGTGCCAAGTGAGGCTATGGAAAAGAAGGCCAAGCCTCCATTATATACATTTCTGGTGAATGTCCTGCTGCCTTAGACATAATTTTTTTTTAAAGATTTTATTTCTTTGTTTGACAGAGAGAGACACAGCGAGAGAGGGAACAGAAGCGGGGGGGGGGGGCAGAGGGCGAAGCAAGCTTCCCGCTGAGCAGGGAGCCTGATACAGGGCTCGATCCCAGGACCCTGGGATCATGAGCTGAGCTGAAGGCAGATGCTTAATGACTGAGGCACTCAGGCACCCCTAGACACTGCTTTTAAGATGCCCAGGTCTCTACCCGTACTTGCAACTCTCTTTTTACCCAGTCCCCTACCCAGGAAAGACAATCCCTTTCCTGATAGCAGAAAGCACACCCTTCTTTGCCAGTCTGATCCCTTTGCTCTTCCAGACAGCCCAGAATAAGTGCATTTGTTCCTTCTGTCCTGGGGGTGGGGAAAGCCAAACTTCAAGACTTAGCCCCCATTTCAGAAGACAATGGAAAACACCTTTCATTATTATGAAGTGAGTCTATTGGGAAACAAGACAATTATTTAATTTCTCAGTAGGTTATTTTGTTGTATGAATTGTCTTGTGACATAGATACCAACCCAGTTTGTCTATCTGAAGGCTAGAAAAGATGGAATTTTCTGTTTTCTTACTTTACTCTCAGCCTTCAGAGAAACTGCTTCTCTTGGGCAGGATTTCCTGCTAATTGTCTGATGGATGTACACTTTATTGAGTCCTATTGCTGTCATTACGAACCCACGTGGGTTTTCAAGAGGATTTTGACCACTTCGAGGTACCATGAGTTGCAGCCATTCTTACTGTTGGTGATACTGGCTAAAGATGTGGTCTGGGAGTTCTGAGTGCAGACCTCGGAGCTGAGAGATAGGGACGTCTCTGGGAGAGTCCTCAGTCATTTGTATGCATGATTGCTGCTCTACAGCACGTGTTGGAATTTCATGACTGAGAAGCAGGAGCCTGGAGTTAAAGGTGTACTCAGGAATTCCTGCTGTAATTATATCTTGATTAGTGTAAAGTGCTAATGATTATCATCTTCATTTTGCTTCTCAGTCAACAGAGCTGATGAAATCCTAATGCCTGGACCTTTCATTTTCAGTTGGTAAAACCCATACATCAAATATCTTGCTGGACGGGGGAGACAAGAATGAACTCCGGCATATATGTGAACATTTTACTTGATCTTCCTTAACACAAAGGGGAGATCATTTTTAGTCAAAATAAGTCAGAAAGAAAGATGTCCATACATATGCCTAACCTTAATGATTTAATATTCAAAAGTTTTGCCTTAAAAAATGTTGTTTCATCCCGTGCCTAGCATGGAGAATGAGTTATCTGTAGAAATTCACAGAGTCCTGAGTGACCATCTTACCCATCTGTTTCCAGCAAGATTCCATTAACTCTAAAGTCCCATCATCTGGCATGGTTTCAATCTTCTCCCTTTCACCACTGGGTATTAATAATGCTCTTATTCTACAAACCTTCCTCAGCTACCCACCCCAGGGCCAGTAGACGTGTTTTAAGCTTCTTGTCTTCTAAAGGCCTACCATTCAGGCTCAGTCTGTTTTTCCTTTTTAGCAGCTTTGGAAAAACAGCTGGCCATCAGTCTAAATACTATAATCCTCTCTGTGTCTCAAGTGTTACTAAGTAATGCTTCAGCTTCTCCTCTTCTGGCTAAGTAATCCCAAAGCCTTTATTACTCATACACCTTTCTTCCTTAAGCCACCTCTCTGGCTCTTCTCTCTACTTCCTAGTATTCTACAATCCATCCTGGATCTCTCTGAAAGAATCTTAGATTGTTGTAGTCACCACAGCCTTATGAACAGATACATGAACGTTTCATGATCAGCGAGTGAGATTTTCTGACTTAGTCTTCCCACACACTCCCTTGTCTCATGCTCTCTGTGTTCCTGGTCTCTTTGAGGGCAGCCAGTGTGTCCGTTTGGCAGAACCGATGTCAGTGTGGGACATGGGAGAACATGAAGCAGGAGTTAGGAGATCTTGGTTCCGGTCTTCATTTTCTCTGTAGCCAGGATGTCCGGGAACTAACTTTTATCAAGCAGGCACAACAGAGATAACGGGTTGAACCATTAGCCCCATTTTATTTTAGGAAATAGTTTGGCTGCAGAAAATCCCCCTATCCTGAGTTAAATCTAGTTTGATTTTTTTTTTCAAAAGCTATTATTTTCTCTCTATCTGTTGCCTCTTACGATTTTGTGAATAGGCTTCTGTAGAATTAATGCAACTTAATAAAATTGTTCTGTTAAACGTATTTCCATTGGGAAAAAAAAAATAGTATTTTCATTCTAGATTTCAAGCTGCATGAGGACAAGTGTTGTATGCTAATGTGGAATATGGTGCCCATACGTGGAGTTGAATGAATGAAACATAAAAATACAGATGCTTCGTAAGATTGAGGTAAAGTGAGGTCCGTGTCAGGTGCTGTCTGTCCGGGGTGATCCTTTCTAACCTTGGCTGCACAGTAGAAGCACCTGAAAAGCGTAAGAGGCTGGTTTAACTCAGCTCCACCCCCAGGGGTTCTGATTTAATTGGCCTGAGGTGGGACCTAGAGTCTGTAAGCATTCAATGCCTACCAGATGGTTATAACCCTTACAGGGACTGAGAACTGCTGATTCTAATCCAGGGCTTTCCAAATTTAATTTGCATACCAGTCACTGGAAACTCTCCTAAATGTCCATTCTTATCTAATGGCCCAGGGTGGGCCCTAAGATTTTCATCTCCATGAAACTGCCAGGTGATGTTGTGGTCTGTGGAGCACACTTGCAGTTGCAAATTTTAAGCAGCCTCACCTTCATTAGCTGTTAATGACACCCTTGTCCTAAAAATTCTCCAACAGAAATCATTTATATTCTCTCTCATGCACACTTCTTTTTGGCTGTGTCTGCATGGCAACAATGAAGTACGCATTTTGTGGTCAAGCCATAGTTAAATGAACAATTATGGATGATACATCTAAATAATTCAGGCTCTGGGTTGGCCTCTGTTCCCCCAGGAACTAAATTAACCTAATGATTTTCTAACATCGATTTGTAAAATCTTATCTAGCTTAAAACCTTTTCTTTTTTTGCCATCATCCTCTGCCCACCAACTTCATTGCTTTATATGAGAAGCAGTGGTATATGGAAATGGTCTTTAGACTTGTAGGGATTGGAGGACCTTCTTAAACTTGTAGGGATTGGAGGACCTCGGCATTTGACACCCTGGATTCTCCTGATCCAAGTGTTGGGAGTACCTAACATGATGGAGCATAGTAGCTCCATCTGTCTTAGAAGACCTCCAGAAGTTCTAGAATTGCTTCGTGGTTTTATAGAGCTAACTCAGAATAGCATTGAACCTTCAGATTTAGCAGTTTCCAAGTGGCACTTAATAAAAAGTACTTTATTTCTAGATTAAATCCAAATAAATACACACAAAAGATATGCATAGCTAATAAACACATTCATTTAGTTTTAAATATGAAGTAGAGGCAGTTTTGGTACCCTGCAGACTGTGGGTTATTAAGGACAATGCAACTTTTAAGGATATAGGCTGAAGAAGGTCATTCAACACTCAGTCTGAGTAGGGAAAACTGATTAGGAGCGCGTGCCAGCTGAGAGTGAAGTAGAGATACACACATTCTCATCAGGGAATGGTATCAGTACTAAAGTCTCTAAAATGACTTCTAAGGTTTCAGCTTCCTTCAGCTCAGTCCAAAGGGCCACCCTCTCTCGCTGTCTACTTCTGAACTTAGCCTGTACTTTATCTCTGCTGTACTTCTGGAGCTGCTTGCTTTTTTCATCTTTGAATCCTCCATAAATATTCATAGGGTATAAGAAATGATCCAGGAAGTTGGCTCTCTCATTGAATAGCTGATGCTGTTGGATAAGTAAATCATTCCCCTCCGTGAGCATGGGGTATAGATTAAGTGAAATGAGGGATGATGGCAGCAGAAGGAAAGAATAAAAGCTGGTACCAGTCCTCAGGTTTCAGCTCACCGCTCCTCCCGCACTCTGCCAACACTGTCTGATCTGGGTGATGCCCTCCAGCTCCTCCCTCCAAGGATAGCATCTGCTGGCTTGGACATGGGGGTGCCAGTGAATCAAGGAATCCCTGCCAGGGAAACCCACCCTTCCCTCTGGGACTCTGCCTCTTATCTGAGGTTCATGAGGAGAGGCATTTCTAGCAGCTCCCAATTAGCAGGCCATTGATTCTGGCTCAAGCAATAAGCAAATATACTAGGGTAATGTCATAACTCTTAGTGTCCAAACAACTTAATAAGTATTTATGTCCTAATAACTCAGCCAGCACGTACTGAAGGGAAAGTTAATATTTGTATTTCATCCTTAAATAACCACGTTTGCTAATGGATGCGTTTGCCTGTTGGACAGTGCATAACTTCTCAAATCTTTGCATTAGATTAGACATTGTTACCTTTGTTTCCTGTTCCTCCCTGGTTGGCTGGATGGATTGGAGGTAGGCAGCAGCCTCCAGGTATCCAGGGTTACAAGAATGTGAACTCATTCAAAGGACTGTAGCATCTAATGTCGAAACCTTGAAGTTCCTCAAGATAATGGCTCCTTTGGTCTCTAATGGATGTTTCTATGCTTTTCTCAGAATTTTAAATAATCTTATGGTTCCCCTGTATGTTCACTGCATCATCCCAGGGTACCTCTGTACGGAGTTCAGAAACTGTGGCCATAACTAAAGATTTTGAGTCTGAACTCAGAGGGAGTAAAACACCTTAACTGAGTAGTGTTTGAAGACCAAACACCATGAATGCATTATACACATAATGCAGCAGGTGTTTTGAAGATCAGTCTGGACGGAGAGGATGCCTTCCTACTAGCAGAATTTCCTAAAGCAGAATTCCTTCTCTTACACAGATAGCTTTATGGTGAATCAACTGTTCCCTCATTCAACAAGGGTTTATTTAACTGTGTGCCAGGCTTGGTTCTAGAGACCTGGGATACATCAGAGGACAAAATAGATCAAGCTCTTGTCGTCATGAAACCTACATTCTATATCCTCTATTTTTACCCCATGGAAGAACACAGAGTATTGCAGATTTAGGATTCTTTGGTCAAACAACATGAGAAAATTATAAAAGGACTTTCGTCTCCTCTAAAGTTCTGTTTAATGGCTCATTTTCAAAGATCAGGATTCTGCAGGAAACAGGCATACTTAAGATATTTAGAACCTAATCAGTGACTGAAACTAGAGGGAATTATTCTATATTAATGAAAATCAATGATCTATGAATACTATATTAATGAAGACTGATGATATATGAATGTAGTGTGGGTGAGGAAGCAGTTCCTGTTAATAGGCTGATTATAATTAGAGTTTTGATACAAAATTGAATTGGAAAGATGGTTCTGTTAAGTCATCCTTGCCTTTGTTTGTTCTCAGGAAGTGTTTAATGGCATGTATTTTGGAACATGAAATATTTTACAGGGTTCTTTAATTTCCTTCACGGCATAAAAAGAGATAGCACATGGGTTTTTCTATTTTGCAGTCTTGGATACTGGAACTCACTTCCAAACATATGAGAAGGAAGAGTGTTACTTCATTTTATCTAAATAACGAGAGTGATTTTGGGGTCTGCCATACAATGGGAAAACAGCTTTCCCCTGTTATCTTTTGGAGAAATAGGAGAAGCTGAGTGTTTACATCATATTCTGACAGACCCAGTTTTCTCCCAGCCCATTTTCTCCCAAATCAACAATAAATTAATAAATAAATCACTGCAAGTAAAATCTTCTGCGATTTAATTTAAGACCTAGTTGTGGCGTCACACGTCCCTTAAGCAGTGTTTTCTTCACTTTGCTCCAAAACAAGTTAGTATGAAATGTGGCCTATAGGTAAGTTGTAAAATAAAAATGTTTTCCCTCTGCATCAAGGAGTGTATATCCTCTAGTAAAAAACAAATCACCATAATCCACAACTACGAAGTAACTTTTGCTGAGTTTGATTTGTAGCCTTCTGGTCTTTATGTAGTTTAAATAGGTGGGTGTGTATAATCTAATAATAAGTAATTAGGTTTGCACTGTACATATAAACACAGTTTAGTTTACATTATATCCTGAGCATTTCTGCAGATCACTGAATATGGTTTTTTTTTTTCTTTTCTAAAATGTGTTTTCAATTGCTTTATGGTGTTTCAGGGTATAGATGCCCATAATTTACTTCATTTATATCCACATATGATCATCTAACTTGTTTTTAACCCTGTGAAGTCTAAAGAAATCATTCAAGATTTAAAATGTAGCTATCATAGGCCATTTATGAAAACATGAAAATCCATGAAGTTGATATTAACTAAAATGTACTAGTCCTTTTCTTCCTTTATCTATCACATGTTTGTAGAGCATTTTTCATTTATACAAGAGGCCCTGTCCTCTGCTAAAGATACAAAGAAAATGTACATTTTGAGCCTTGACTTTTCAGTTTACATCAAGTTGAGGCATTTAGCTACAGAAGAGCCTGGAAGACTGAGCTGTCCATCCACACTGACAGCTGTCTCCTCATCCAAGTGTTGAATGGCCCAGTCAAATTTAGTTGTCAACAGCATTTGGAAACAAAACAAAACAAAACAAAACAAAACAAAACAAAACAGTGATACTTGCTAAAGGATTCCTACTGTCATTAATTTGATTTAGGGTAGGAAAAAAGAGAAAAATGAAAGGCTGTTAATCATTAGGGACTGGAAATTGGATAAATTGTTTTAGAGAAAATGCATATTTCCAAATAATCCCCACTGAGAACAGATGTTGAAGCCTGGGAAATGTGTTCTGACTCTATAGTTAATCTTTTTGTTTATTTGGCCTATCACTTCCTCCGCATTACAAGAAACTAGTTGGCATTAAAATATGGTGCTTGGTCTTTGTATCAAAAGATCTGATCTTTTGCCATTGTCTTTACTGTTTATTAATTATGGGGCCCTGTGACCCTTGACTTCTCTCCCTGAGCTTCAAGCTGCCTCGTCGGTCAAACGGGGTTTGGGGACAATGTAAAGAAGAAAATACACGGAACAGACAGAATGGAATAAATTGTACAGTATCATACAAACTTGAAGAATTAAGTATTACGGATAAGAACGTCTTAGGTGAGAAAGCCACATACTTTAAAAGAAGTAAATTCCTAGAACTATTTCGGTAAGTCCTTTGTGAGATGGACTAATTTTTTGTAATCCTAAAGCCAAAAAAACATCAGGAATGAGTGGAAGGGGAAGAAAGAAAAGGACAAGGGAGGAGGGAGAGGAGAGATTGGGGTGGGGGAGTAGGGGATGTCCGTGGAAGTTGCACGTTTGGGGGTTGAAAGGCACTCTGAGGCCATGGTCCAGAGGGCAGACAGGCAGGTGAGAATACTATTGCCTGCTGACTGTGTTATCCCCTTCTCTGGCTAAGGACATCCAGGTGGTGATCTGACCAGTAAAGCTTTGAGATCTATTGCTAGATCCTGTCTGGTTTATTGAAAGAAGACCTGCTCTAGTGTCCCAGGCAGTTATTTCCAAAATTTTTACTAATCCCTTTCTCCACTGTGATAATCAGATGTGACCCCAGAATGTAGGATGGCCAACTCATTCCAGTTTGCCTCGGATTCTCCCTGTTTTAGCACTGAAATTCCCATGTCTTGCTAACCTTCTCGATTCCAGGCAAACAGGGATGGTTGGTACTGAGCCAGAAGCTTGGAGTGAGGAGTTTAGATGCTATGCTAAACGAACAGAGCGAATAGCTTCCTGTTTGAAAGTAGAATTTCCAGAATGATGTGCATTTTGAACTGTCTAAAAAATGCCTCGAAACAGGCTGCCCGAGCAAAAAGAAGTTTGAGATAACACTGACTTTCGGTATATCCAGTTGAATTCACAGACAGGGAGACTGGGATGAGTGTCTACATTTTGATGTGTCACCTTTCCACAGTTTAGTCTTCATCCCCTCCACCACACATACCTCTACCCAGAATCTGGTCCCTGGGTTGCTGGTATTTGTGTTTATATTGACTAGTACTCAAGCCCTGAATGACACAATTTAGAAGAAACAAGAAAACTCTGGGTGGCCAGTCTTTATTTACTTCTGTTGCAAAGAGCATCCATCCATCCATTCATTTAGAAAGGCATGGGATATATACATTATGTGAGTGACGTCATGCAACGTGCTGAGTCATGGAGAGTCTGGTTGTACACAGTGTTACGTTCCAGAGTGAGGAAGTGTTCTGAGAGAGGCACACACCGGGTGCACTGAAAGTATTTTTGTCCTTAGATCAACTGAGGTTATTCTACCAGAAAGAAACAAATATAGGACAGAGATGCATATTATTTTAAACTATTACTCAGGACAACTTAGCAAACAGTTGAGAACTTGCTTCTTGACAACCATGCAAGACATAAAAGGGATAGTGAAAATGATCCCATGTCAGGTGATTCTTAGAAATCAAGTTTTAGGGACTGACTTGTTTCTATTGTCTCGAGTATTAGAACAACTTGGGCTTATTTTAGTTACTCTGAATTGGCTCCAGATCCATGATCTTCTGATCAAAATACTGGGCGCTGAATGTGTGTTGAGAATCAGAAATTTTAGGATTTTAGATATGTAACTAGGTACAGATACCATATATTATGTTTCAACAGATCTAAGACAGCACTGCATGTTTAGAGACATCAGTAAATTCTATTGCAAAATTTATGTGTGTTTACATTAAGTGATTATATATCATATTATATATCATATATTTTATTCACATTTTATTTCCTTATTTTTATTTAATTTATAAATTTATATTCATATTTAATTATATATAAATATATATGGTATTTATGTAAGATATATTTTATATACACACACACACACACATATATATATATATTTCTATAAAGACTATATATAGCCTCTTCTGAATTCAGGTCAGGTTTTAATAAAAAGTGAATCATGAAGAAAAATTTGAATTTTAGCAGTTTTTTATTTTTTTCTACATTGAAACAAGGGATTATGAACATGTATTAGAGAGGGCAGCACACACCAGAATATCAAGTATTGAAGTGTAAGTATTATGATCTAATTTCCGTTATACATGCACACATACGCACACACACAGGGGTGTAGGCAACCAAGATTACAAGGCGCTGCTTAAGAAATGTCAAATGAATTGTGCAGTTAGTAAAGTGCTTTGAGTTTGGAGGAGGGAGAACTACTTCTTGTTTGGGTTGTCAAGGCCTCCCAGAGCAGATGGGACTGAACAGCACCCTGCAGGGCAGGTGTTTAGCTGGGGGGAGAGGGATGGTAGACCAGGCTGGGCATGGTACCGGTCAAGGGTAGGCAGTACAGTGCTTTAGCACTTCAATGTGTGTATGACTTTCTGCTTGGGACCAGGGATCAGAATTGTTACTTAACTTTTATAATATTAATATAGAACATTAGCTGCTATTTTGGAGAAACCTTGATATCTTGGAGATATGGAGAAATTGATCAGGGTTTTAAAAAATGCCAAGTGATTATTATTTCCTTCTGTTCCACAGATAAAGATGTGGCATTTCTATTATTGCCTACAAAATAACTGGCTCTGTTGCTGTAGGATGTAGTATGTAACTTTCTTTTATGTGAAGATCTAGGAAGACTATTGTATAGTCATATTCAAACAAAGCTGGCAATATTTGTGTCAGAGCTTCTCAACATTGGCTGTATTTTGGAAACATGGACCGGGTGGTGTGGGAGGAGGGCATTAAAGCATCCTGATGCTCCTACCCCAAGAATCTAATGTAATTGAACAGAATTGGCCTGGGGATAGTCTGGACATGGAGATTTTTAAAGTTCCTCCTGAGTCTAATGTTTCCCCAAGGTTGAAAACTACTGGTTCTGATGAATGAACTCTTGGTTTTAAGTTGTACAGAGAGGAGGTAAAGTCAATACTTAACTACATTTTTTTCAATGAAAATAAAAACATAAACCATGGAATTTAAATAATAATGAACCATACATCAGTTAAACTGCTTTGTCCAAGATGTGTTTTCAAACCAAACAATAATGTTTGCCCTACTTTGTATTCATTTTATTAGAATAATATACTTTTGCCAAAGAACTACCAGGTTATGATCCAGGCTTACACACAGATTTAGCATTATTTTCTGGAAATTGCTCTCTTCCTATATAACCTTACAATTTGGCATCCAGTCAAAGCCGTAAAAGAGAGAGAGAGTGAGAGAGAGAGAGTTTCTATAATTTGTTCCAACCCCACACTATGTGCTTTAAAGAAATGGTGACACTGAATTTTAACCTTGTGGAAACCAGAGACATCAGAGATTTGCCAAAGGTCACACAGCTCAGTGGTTGATGGAGTCCAACCCAACCTTGATTTCTTTTTTTTTTTTTTTAAAGGTTTTATTTATTTATTTAACAGACAGAGATCACAAGTAGGCAGAGAAGCAAGAAGGGGCAGGTGGGGAAGCAGGCTCCCTGCTGAGCAGAGAGCCCGATGCGGGGCTCAGTCCCAGGACCCTGAGATCATGACCTGAGCTGAAGGCAGAGGCTTAACCCACTGAACCACCCAGGTGTCCCCAACCTTGATTTCTGACGGAGTCAAGGTGGTTTCCACTCCCTCACATTGCTGCCTTTGTTGGCCTTTTTAGGAAATAAAAACCAGGTTTGGTTTTTATTGAGATTGGTTCCGTTATTGAGATTTGGTTAATGAGATTGGTGACTGTTGGAAATAGGAGCTTAAGAAAAATTAAACTTTGGAGCTGTATTAAGAAGAAGCTATAATACAGATACATCATGAACCTAGTGTGAAAGATAAGATTATCTTATTTGATGGATATTCTGTTGTGCATCCTCCCTGCCAAAAGTGGTGTGTAAGATATCAATAGACAAAATTGACTCAGATGTTTTGTTAGGGCCCAGATTAGAGAAAAGGAAGTTATGCTTCAAGAGGCAACATTCATTCTTATGGCAGGCATTTGATATGTTTTCCACCGCCATAAAAAAAACAATAGATAGGTATAAATCCTCAAAAATTGATAAGGCTGCAGGAAACTTTGGAAGTAAGATTCAATTTTCTCCAGAAAAGTGGGTAGAAGTCCTTTTACATACAGGTCAACTGTGTAGCTTTTATTAGCATTTCTAAGTTATAACAGATGATACTGGGTGGCTGCTAGGGTGGTGTGACCCACTTTGGGGCTTTATTTTCACATGGTGATATATGACTGAATCTGGCAATGAGGCTTTTAAGAGACCGTACCGTTTCTTTAAGTCCCAATAGAAATAATATCATTTAGTTTCATCTAAGGTAGCTAAAACTTCTCTATCTGATAAAATCTCTGGAGAGAGAAGAAAATACTTTTTCAAGGTATTGCCACAAAACTAGTCATTTCTTGACCCAAAATATTATTTAGCAAGCATTTATTTATATATATGTTATTTAATCTGAGAACAAAAAAAGCCCACGTTAAACTGATTTGAAAGCTTGGGGAGTTGATTAAGTGTTTACTTGTTATTGAGGTTCCAGATTTTGGCTTTTCCTTGGAATGACCCTAATATTCATGGTTTGCCAACTGCACTCCTACATAGCAGAAAGTACTGCTATATTGCATTATGACTAATGGGCCATATGAGAATTTAAATTGCTTTTTCTTTTGTAAAATATTTGGATTAGAACCTTTTTCCAAAATTAAATCCTATGTGGAACAAAGATGACGAGGTCTAGAAAAATAGATAAATTTGCTTATTATAAAATTGCTTATTAAGAAGTATAAAAAGAGTCTTGAGAGGTATTATAAGGAACACGGGCCTTGTAAGTTAAGGATTTGGTTTGGAGTCCTCCTGCCTTTACCATAACTAGATATGTCATCATCCAGGGAATGATTTGGCATCTCGGAAGTCCATCGTGTGAGATATAGAACAGTAATGCAAGTCGTAGTTACTGTGAGGATGAAAGCAAATTGTATCTCGTAATGCAGAAGGAAGTTATTTTTACTTTCTGTTAGTAAACTCCTTCGAGTTAGGTTCTTTTTTGCTTCTGGGCCAAAAATAACTGAAAGCTCACAATGGAATGTGTTAAATTAATAGCTGGGGCTGAGCAATCTTAAAATAGTGTTATTATGCCTTTTCAGTTTAGATAAGCAACATCTGTTCTACACTGTTTGTCTTTTGGTCTTTTAAAACAATATTGTACTTTCAACATCAATTTTAGCAGGTATGAGTTGAAAATAACCTATCACAGTAAACAGAGGAAACTGACAATAAAATTAGCATGATTTTGTCGACTGGTACAATTCTTATACATGAAAGATCTTCTTCTATCACTTGGGCAAATCCTTTATTTATTGGTTATTTCCAGTTATAACACACAAATGTCTCATTCATTCATTCTGAATCTTTCAAGCCGTTAGTGCTCAATGTTTACTTCAAGCTTTGGCTACAATTTGATTGATGGATCCCTCTCTTCCCTCCAAGAGTTTATTTTTGAAAATCTTTCTTTTTTTCCTAATGGATGGTCCCCTAAACTATCAGATTTAAGCATAACAACGTGAGAAATCTGATCTCAATAAATCAGGAATTTTCAGTGGTATCCCAGCTTCAGAAATGAAGGCTGACAAAGATCATTTTCCTGCTTTCAGTAAGCTCTGGATTTCGAGCTCTAGAATGAACTTGAGACTCTTCCATCATCAGATATTGAAGAGAAGTATCCTTAGTAATAGACTGAGTATACTTAGTAGTAATGGGCTAACCTGTCCTGTGGTTCTCTCTGGTTGTTTTTCTTCACAGCAACACCCCTGAACTCACTTAAACCTCCACGGGTGGACACTGCTCCTGTGGTCGCATCCCCCTATCAAAGAAGAGATTCGGACAGATACTGTGGGCTCTGTGCAGCCTGGTTTAACAATCCTCTCATGGCCCAGCAACATTACGACGGCAAGAAACACAAAAAGAATGCAGCAAGAGTTGCTTTATTAGAACAACTTGGGACAACTCTGGATATGGGGGAACTAAGAGGTAAGAGAAACTCTTAATGTCTGCCTCAGAACTGGGCTTTCAGAGAAAGATTGTGTTTTCGCAGATTGCATTGATTACTAAGGAAAAATCTAGGCTCATCTAAAAGGAATAGAAGGGAAAGGAAATGAGCAGAAAACTAGCTTAATTTTTATAATCTCCTTCATTTCAAACTCTTTGTTATTTCCATATTTTTATTGACTATTTTTCAGATTGAAGCCACCCATATATGAACCAGATAGCTTCCTTCTGCTTTACCCCCCCCTTTTATTAAAAAAAGAAGGAAAGGGGAGGGGCAGAGGGTGATGGAGAGAGAATCTCAAGCAAGCTCCGTGCCCAAGCGGAGCCTGACACGGGGCTCTGTCTTACAATGCTGAGCTCATGACCTGAGCTGAAATCAAGAGTCAAATGCTTAACTAACTGAACCACCCAGGCGTACCTCTTCTTTATCTTTAAATGCCTTTGCTCAGGAATGCTTTTGTAAATGACGGTATGAGAGAAGATGCTATAAGGGCCTTATAACATTATCTTATTAAAACTTTTGTGGCTTTATGAATCCAGCCCAAATGAACGCAGCATGTTGAGTCGAATTAATAGCTTAAAACAAACCCAAGTCCCTTTAATAGAAGTATCTAGGACGATGAGGTAAGATGGTTCCAGCATTTGGTCAATACCCAGCTTCCTTACCGCACCCTGCCAGATGTTTTCTCAAGTGATGGAAAACATGCAGCATTTGAAATTCATATGGGGTTTCACAGAAGCTGCTGAGTAGAGACTTGGGAACCCTAGGGGAGGATCATTCTCGTGGATTCCTTAGGAAGACGTATACCAATTAATGAGATTTAATAGGGTCTTTCATCACCAACAACCATTTAAACATTTTTTGGTCACCTAAACATTTTTGATCAACTCATGTTGGCAGTGTGTAAGTAGAACAGAATCACATAAAATACTTTTTTTCTGAGAAAATACACGTTCTCAGGAAAATTATTTTGCGAAGGGTGCTATGAGTACTCTACCTCAAGTATTATATGGATTAGATGAGCTTTTATGGGCTGGCCAAGGATCATTATTCCTAATAGCACTAATAACAAAATTTGCAATTCAATTTTGAGAATTTTGAGAGTGCAGTCTGAGTTTAAACTGGGATCTGTGTGGAACCTACACTTCTTCAACTAACTGGGCTATGCCTCCAAGAGGGTTCATTGTAGTCAGGAAATGAGCTGGTATAATTCTAGACCAGATAAATGGGACTTAAGATCAGCTGGGAGAGCTGAAGGGGTGGGGAAACCTCTCGTTTTGTTGGTTGAGGGAGACTTCACCCAGGAAGGGGATTTGAATGGGAACTAGAAATGTGGGTAGCATTTCAGCGAGCCTTCCATGTGAGCAGAATCACATATGTACAGCTAAAGAGACAGGGAAGCATAAGCTGGCAAATAAACACGTAATCATAAAAGAATGATCTAATACTGTACAGATTTAGGATTGGAAGTCCATTAGTACTTCTATAGAGCTTGATTAGAGATGGATTTTTCCAAGATACGTCATTAAGAACTACAAATAAGAACAGACATTAAAAACACTTTATTCCGAGTTTGTTTTTAGCTATAAAAAAACAACACAGGGCTTCATATGACAGAATGTTGGCTAATTTCATTTCAGAGCCTTTTGAATTGTTGGTGCTATTGCTTTTTCTTGGGGGATTTCTTGTATTCTCTGTCTATGTCTTGTTAAAAAAAATACAGAGTCTCTCCATAGCTGAAGGCCTTCCCGAAACTCGCTGTTACTGGCAGATAACAAGTTGGCTCAGTGATTCCTTCACAGCAGGGCACTGAAGGAGAAAAGTAGGGCTTTATTTATGTTTTGTGCCAGATATTATGACTTGTAGAAGAATTATTTCTAGAGCACATTCTTCTTGTCTGTTTTGAATTATCAGTGTTGCATCTTTTATGTACAACCACAGTTAATGACTTGGGCGTCTGAATTCTGTAACATCTGAGCAGCTTGTCTTTTATACAGAAGACAAAAAGGGCTGCTCTTTGACTTGATAACTCAATGTGACTGTGACTCAGTAGCACATGAGATGCGATTAGCATCGAACACCATGTCCTTGAAACCAACCTTTTCACCCACCCCAAGTGACATTTTGATATATGTTTATTCAGGCATTAAATACTACAAAAGCTTGAGGAATACAGCAATGACGATAAACCAGCATGCACATGCACACACACACACACCCCTATTTCTGGAATGCTTCTAATGCACTATCAGTCAATGACTAAGGACTAAACTACTAATTAGTGAATATAAGTATATCCATAACTTTTTAAAACCTCATGTCATACAGCTAGAGCACAATATGGCAACATAGAACTTCTCAGTTTTTTTCCAATTCATCTTATTTATTCATTTATTTTTTATTATTAACATACAATGTATTATTAGCCCCAGGGGTACAGGTCTGTGAATCACCAGGTTTACACACTTCACAGCACTCACCGTAGCACATACCTTCCCCAGTGTCCATAACCCCACCACCCTCTCCCTACCCTCCTCCCCCCGGCAACCCTCAGTTTAGTTTTGTGAGATTAAGAGTCCTTTAAGGTTAGATGGGATCAGGAGGGAGATAGAACTTCTCGGCTTTTTAAGCACTATACCGCTTACTTACTTATTACAGTTTTCCTGATTTTCTGTCTTCTTCCCTACTCTTATAGATTGATTGAAACAGACATTGATGTCTGTTTTGCTCACTGATGTGTTCAAAATGCCTAGGATAATGACAGATGCATAGTAGGTACTCAGTTATCGCCGAGTAGATAGAAGAAGCAAAAATTTTTTAAAAAATCACCTGAAAGCCTACATTCTTAACCTGATAATCATTTTTACTTTCCAAAAAGATACTGACCATATGATTTTTTACAATAAATTATTATTTTTTTCTTCTGATTTTTAAAAATGATATCTATTTTACATCTTGTGAAATGCAGACATTAAGTGTTATATAGTTCAGGGGATTTCGACAATACAAACCCCTGTATAACCCACACACTTATTAAGATATAATTTATCTATCCTGAGAACTCTCCCACATGCCCCTTCCCAGTTCATCTAACTTCCCATTCCAGGGACCCTTTCTCCCTTTTTTTTCACCTAGATTAGTTTTGCCTATTTTTAAGTCTCATATAAATGGAGCAGATGTGTATTTTGTGTCTGTGTGTCTGTCTTCTCTTACATAGCATATTGTTTTTGAAATGTATCCATTTCTTGCATATAAAGCAGAGTAGCCCCTTGCTTTTTATTGCTGACTGGTATTCTGCTATATAAATTTCCAGTTTTTCTGTTCTCCTCTCGTGTGTGTGTGCGTGTGTGTGTGTGTGTGTGTGTGTGTTGTTTTGAATAAAGCTTTCATGAACATTCTTTTTTTTCTTTTTAGCCAACGTATGTTGCACTTATGTTGGTGAATATCTGGGAGTAGAATTGCTGGGTCATAAAGTTGGGAGTATTTTTAACTATGTAAGGAATGGTCGACATACTTTCTGAAGTAGCTACATTCTTTTTCATTCCCCAAAGCAGCACAAACAAATTCCACATTTTCACCAATATTTGTTTTTTCAGTTTTCAAAATTTTAGCCATTCTAGTGGGTGTAGAAGAGTATTTCATTATGGCTATAATTTGCATTTCCAAGTTTGCTAATAATGTGGAACACTTTTAATGTCCTTATTGGTCATTTTATAACTTCCTTTGTGAGGTGTCTGTCTGTTCATGTCTTTTTTTTTTTTTTTTTAAAGATTTTATTTATTTATTTGACAGAGAGAGATCACAAGTAGGCAGAGAGGCAGGCAGAGAGAGAGAGGAGGAAGCAGGCTCCTGCTGAGCAGAGAGCCTGATGCGGGGCTCGATACCAGGACCCCGAGATCATGACCTGAGCCGAAGGCAGCGGCTTAACCCACTGAGCCACCCAGGCGCCCTGTTCATGTCTTTTGACTACTTTAAAAAAGTGTTGGTTGTTTGTCTTTTTATTATTGAGTAATAGGTAGGAGCTTTTCATATATTTTCAATTCACATCCTTTGTAAGATATATGCATTGCAAATATTTTCTCCTAATTTGCAGTTTGGCTATTCATTTCCTTAAATGTCTGGTGAACAGACATTACTAAATTATAAAAGACTGATTAATCTTTTTTTTCCTTTTATGATCATGGCTTTCTGTGTCAGATCTGAAAAAACTTTTCCTGCCCTCAAGATCAAAGATGGTATTACATGTTTTTGTCTACAAATTTCATAGGTTTTGCTCTCATATCTAGGATTATGATGTATCTCATACTAACTTTTTGTGTGTGGTATGAGATAGGGGTTGAAATACATTTTTGTTTTCATGCATTTACCAAGTTCTTACAGAAAACTTGTCAAAATATTTTCTTTTCCTCCTTGAGTGATCTTGGCACAGTTATTGAAAATCTGTTGATTGCACATGAGTCTCTTTATAACCAAGCTATTGTGGTCCATTGATTTCTTTTTTTTTTTTTTTTTTTTTTGTTTATGGCAGTACCACATTGAATTGATTCTTTTAGCACTATGGAAGTCTTGAGATCAGCTAATGCAAGCTCTTCAGCTTTGTTCTTCTTCCTCGATATTGCCTGGGCTCTTCTAAATCCTTTGCATTTCAATAGAAATTTCAGAATCAGCTTGTCAGTTTCTACACAGAAAGCTTGTTGAGATATTGAATGTGATTAAATTTAATCTATATATCAATTTGGGGGAGATTTATTTAATTTCTTCACAGTACTGAGTCTTCCAGTCCATGAACATCCTCTATTTATTTATTTATGATTTTTTTCAAGCTCTGTCAGCAACATTCTGTAGTTTTCAGTGTAAACATTTTACACATTTAAAAACATCTCCTCAAGTATTTTCTGTTTAATGCTAATATAAATTTTTTTTTGAAATTTCATTTTTATGTGTTGATTACTGATATAGAAAATGCAGTTGATTTTTCTATATTGCTTTTGATTCCTATAATCGACACATAGCTTTCTACCCATTATTAGTATATAATTAAATAACCCAAGAAATTGCACCTTTTGTATTTTTTGGTATTCACAGTCTTTAGTGATTGGAAACTCTACACAATTGTGTTAGCATTCTTGCCTTCCTTTGCTTCAAGTGGGAAATATAAGTTTAAAAATGATTCTTGTAGATGAGCAAAAAATTTAAGTGGGATTGGCCTAAATGGTTATTAATATGCATAACCTGGTTACTGATTCAACTTTAGTGTTATTTGTTCCAGAAAACAGATGTCTCCACACTGAAGTTTTAATTTAACAAGAAAAATAATCACCCTTCTCTGAATACAGAGTACAATGTAGAAAACAAAAGAAGTCATTGAATTATGAAATTACAAAATTCAATGATCACAAAGTACTTTAGAGGTTTTTATAACTTAAATTCTTCTTGCTAACATAAAACACAGGTATTAGGTAGTTTCTTATTTAGAAATAGTCACAATATAAACTATGAAACTATAGTTAGGTGGATATAGATTATACATTTTGCAGATCTTTATTACTTACTCTTTTAAACATTGTAGGGTAGAAAATACAGTCATTTCATTGTTTCAGAGGAAACTAGAAATCTGGTGCAATTCTCATCTGAAGGTACCGAGTAAAGGATCTCATTCAAAAATTTAATAATATTTCTGAACATATAAACAGACAGTGTTGGAAAGGGTATCAGACATCATTGGATTATACTCCTTTTTCCTCCCTCCTTGGCTGCCTTCCTCCCTCCTCCTTTCTTTCCTTCTTTTCTTCTTTCTCTCTTCGTATCTTTTTTACAGAGCAGCATTCTGAGACCCAGAGAAATGACATGACTGTTTCCCTTCTAAATTATGGCTAGACCTGCAACTCCTGATTATTTTCTAGTGACTCATCATTGACCAAATAGAACTCTGAATAATTAACTCTTTAAAAAAAGAAACAATTGAGTTTGGGGACGTATCTGTTTTTAAATGCATAAAATTTGCTTTGAACTAAAGTATAGAATGGGCATGGTCAGCTCTCAGTTTTCTGGGAATGAATCACTTACAAAGTGCCTTATATAGCTTTATTAAAAAGAATTTTCCCCACGTTCATGACTCCATCTCAGCTGGAGTGAATATAGGAATGCAAAGAAATCGTATTCACTATTCACAAGGGCCTGGTATTGGGAAGCGAAGTTCTGTGAAGAGAAAACATATTCCCTGAGGGGTCATTAGAATTTATTACTCTCTCTATATTGCAGTTTCTGCCTTTACTAGTGGGAGTGGGATTAATTTCCAAGGGATACAAGAAGCTTATATAGGACTTCAAATCATTAAATTTTCTGACCCATGTGGGTCAGAAAGAGCAGACCTATCTGAAAATGAACAGAATATTGGAGTGAGAGATTTTTACTCTTTGAGTTATTTCTGTTGTGGACTTTCAGGTGATAACAGGTTGTGTCTCATATTTTGTCCCGCTTAATCTTAGTTTGGTCTTTGCTCATATCTCAGGTGGTAAACAGCTTAGTTCCATCATTCAGTGATGTCCTTCTATGTCTTGTTTCCTAAGATACCTGTACAGAGGTCCTTGGTATTGGGTCTGCTCCAGTGGAAAGGTGTTACAGGCAAAACAATAACAACAACAACAACAACAACCACAACAAAACCAAATGGTTTTCAAAGGCAACCAGTCCAAGTATTACTGTGTAAAAATCACCTCAAAGTGTAGAGGCTTAAAAAAAACAACAGATCTCCCAGTTTCTGTCGGGGCAAGGGGGATCTTTTGGGAGTGGCTTAGCTAGGTGATTCTGGAAAATTTTAAAAACTGAATGAAAGAAGAAAGAAAGATTCCTCACTCATGTGTTGCCAGGAGGCCTCAGTTTTTCTCCTCATGGTCCTTTCCCAGGATTAGTCTTAGATGCTCCTGCTATGGTGGCCATAGCAAGAAATGTCACAGTGCGAGACATTTGAGAGAGATCAGGTGGAATACTTAAAGGTTGCCTAACATCAACCTGCGTCACATTCTATTCATCAGAAGTCAATAGCAGACCCTATTCAAGGGCTGGTAGACCATTAGACACCATCTTTTAGAAAAGGATTGTCAGAGAATGTGGGGACATTTTCAAACCATCACAATCTGTCAGAAAGCAAGTGGACAACTGACCTATGTGATTCCACTATTCTGCCACATTCTTGTAGACTTTAGCCTAAAGAACATCTCATCTACAGTTGGAATTACTGTATGCAATAGACACATCAAGTCAAGGATTTCATTTTTTTTTTTTTTAACTAATATCTAACAGAGATTTCTGCATAGCCTCATGAGAGAAAAAAAAAAAAAAAAATCAGCCTTTCTGTGTTCCTCTGCCCAAGGTCTGGGCTTGCCCTGATGGATATCACGACTGGGGTCAGCAGAGACAGGACATACCATACCATCTGAAGTGTGCTTTCGCCCAACAACCATCCTTTTTTCATCCAACAACCATACGCCCTTTGTACTTGGCCAATCCAATAGGCCTGAGGGATTCCAAAGATTTGGGGACCAAATTAATTGGCATTAACAACTTGGTTGTGGGCTCCCAATATCCATATGAGTTGATAGAAACAGAAGTTCCGATCAAGATTTTAGAAATAGGAAGCTTGTTATATGTTATTGCTCAGTTTCCTCTCTGATTCTTCATTTATTTATCCATTCATTTTTTTGTTCATCTGCTAATATTGAACTCCTACTGTATAACAGGCACAAAGTGCTGGAAATACTATGGTGAGTGAGAGAAAAAGGTCTCTATCTTGGGAAGAAGGCAGAAAATAAAGAAGCAAAATATTTTTAGCCTCTGGCAAATGCTAAAGGGATGAAAGTGGGGTGATGTAATAAATAATGAAGTAGGAGGTAGGTTATTTAAATGGGATGATTTGTGACAGCTTTACAGAGAAGCTGACCTTTTGGACTGTGATCTCAATGGGGGAGGGGAGGATCCAGAGATGAAGCGTCTGTTCATTCTTTGCAGAGGTGCTAGCGAGTGCAAATGGCCCTGTGTGGGGAAGGGGCTTGGCACATCTGAGGACTAATGGTCATCAGAGGGCCTGAGGCTAATAAGAGGGCTCAAAGCTGAGATTGGGTTTAGATAGAGTCACGGTGGGCAGATCTAAGTGGGTCGTTGTGAGAGTTTTCATTTATTCTAGGTACATGTAGATGTTGGCAGATCATCTTACTTGTAAATCTACATGATCCACTTTTCCTCTGCCGATGGGCTTACTTCGTTTCCACTCTAGGTCACCTCTCTTCCATCTTGCTCCTGTCATTCCTGTGAATACACCTTTTGCATACTTAGTTCAAGGCTACATTTCTCGTGCCACTAGCTGATTTTTAGGGTAGCAACACTTTCTGGCCAGAGAACCATCATTCATTCCTGGTTTTCAGGGCTAAAAACAACAAGACACCCTGGAGTTCCTTTAGTATTTAAAGGAAAGAACAACTGTTGTTGTGGTGTTGTGGTGTTGGCTATCAGTGCGTGAGTGCTTTGGAGAAGAGAAATTTCTTGGCAGTCATTGAATTGGGAGGAAACTAGGTTCAGGAACAGTGTGTGCAAGGCTATGAAGCAAGGCTATGAAGTTGGAATGTATTGGATGTATTTGGGCATGGTAGGGGTAGTTGATTCATGGGGAAAATGGACTTAACAAGTACGCACTGAAGTCTTCATTTTAGAACAGAGAATTCTGGCCACTGATTAAGCCTTGTCTACTTGGACAAGTAGAAGAGCCAGACCACTTAAGTATAAAAAATGTAAAGGGGACAGTGGGAAGCTACTAGATTTTCTTATCCGTGGAGTCAAGTGAGCCTTGAAAGACAACTGGAAGATACTCAGATTGGGCAGTGGAGTGGGACGGCATTGCAAGATGAAGACAGAACCTATGAAAAGGCATGGTGGCAAGGGAAACAGTCCTTTTGGTGAGATATATGGTGTGGCTGCGCTTAATGCCAGGTTTGGGATTAATGGGGGAAGTAGCTGGAGAAATAGAGTCAGATCATGGTAGGAGTTGAATACTTTCATTTAACCCTGAATGTTGTGGGAGTGATTTCAAGATTTTTGGCAGGAAATTTGTATTTCTAAAAGAAGTTGTTATAGACGGCAGTGTGAAGGGCGGTGGGGCAGGGAATTAGACAGAAGATGGGGATTTTTTAGAAACCTATTAATTTAATCCAGTGAGAAATTATGCCAAATTGAATTAAAATAGTAGCACTGAGCATGTAAGTAATGGGAACAAAATGAGAAAAAAACCCAAAAACTGATTGTGAGTTCAATGGAATTTGGTAGGCAGTTGACCCCTTCCATGGCAGGGCCTGATTTACTCTTAACTTACATGCCACATCCCACATTACTGTGAAAGCCTTCCTCTGAAGCATGAATCCCAGCTCTGAGCATTTGGTTTTATCAGTCCTGATACTTTTAACCCAGTTTCGGCTTGTCAAAATTTCTTGAGGGCAGGGTGGCCTATGTCTTATTCTTCTTCGCATCACTGACAAACTCCAGCACAATATATTGCTGATAGAAGGTCCTGAATGAATGGCCAGGGATTTGAATGGTCTTATCCTGTTAACCAACTTCAAGACCATACTCTATATTTTCCAGTTTCAAGTACAGTCAGAATTATGAGTCTCAAATTGATGATTGAACATTTCCTAGTGCTTAATACTTGATAAAAAAATCACTTTGTCAAGTAAGGTGCCTTTATTGTACTTAATAAATTAAAACAAAAACATTAGTTCATTCCTTGTACTAATATTTTCAATCTCTGAAAGCTGTATGTATTTTATCTAGTTAGGAATCAGCAGAAAATAAGACCTTTAAGCAGATATGATAATTATAGAACACAATTCTAAATTGAATGGTAGGGGAAGAGGTGCCAGAAGAAAATACTCAGCTTAGATTACACCTGGTTATTTTTGCATTATTATTTTTAATGTGTTTTGACACCTCAGCTGTTGCATATAGACTCACTCTGATCTTCAGAGCCCACATTTTGGGTTAGATAATTCAACGGCTTAAATGGCTCATGTTCCTGTCATATTATTGAAGAGGGAAAATAGCATGATATAGAAGAGATCATTTTCATTCATTCATTCATTGGTTCGTTCGTTTGTTTGCTCACAGTTACTAGGTATCTATTATGTACAGGCTTTGTGGCTGAAATTATATAGAATATTGAAATGTCTGACTTGTCTTCTAAATCTCAAAGAGTTTAAAGTCTGAAGAAGGGGAAGAGAGCAAGATTATACAGTTATGGAAATAAATATAATGCAAAATATGAAAAAGAAATGAGAGCCTGGGAGTTACTCCGGCCAAATGCATTGGGATTTGAAAATCAAGGAGAAATTACTTCCAGCTTGGAGTTAGCATCATACACATGGAAACCGGTGACCAGGTTTTCCAGAGCCAAGAGAACTGAATGACCAAAAGCATGGAAAGAAGGGAAAAGTGTGAGCGTAATTAGTGATCAAGTTCAGTGGGGTTAGATGCATTAAGTGAGCCAAAGCTGGGAAGACAGAGCAAAGCCAAATTATAAATAACCTTGCATGCCAGGCAAACCTGTACTTCTTTTGACAGGCACAGACATTTATTTTCTATTTATTTAATTTTTTTTGAGTAGGGATGTGGCTAGTCTCATGTGCTTTAGGGGGATTACTGTGTGATGGACTGGAGTGGGAGATTCAAGAAGCCCCAAAACCAGATGGAATCAATGCAGAAGCCTGTTTGAAGGCCTGTGGAGGACTGGAGGGCTGGAGGAGAAGTAGGACAGTGAGAATATATTTATCTCTTTACCAGTCAGTGTACTCTTACCCTCAACAAAATTTAAGGGAGGAGGAGAATTAAAATTCTGAAAGACACCTTGGCAAGGCCTTGGGAACACTAATAGGAAAAAATACGAATGTAATGAGTAATATGAGTAATAACTTAAATTTCTGCTTAATCTCGAATCCAACAAGGAATGTAGTCAAACGTTCACAGTAGTCTGTTTACATCGCATAGGGCAATTCTTCCTTTAGCCTCGACAGATTCGTGTCCATTATTGTTATTAATGAAGGTAATAAATGGAACACTGTCTAAAGAAGCTTGGCTAAGTGTTTATCATCACTGACTAGGCTTCAAAAAAGATGAGCATGGCTTTTAAAATGAAATCATTCTGCCTCCGTGTATGTCTTGTGTGGGTACCCCTTAAACAGAAAACTGCACACCAACTTGGATGTCTAAATTCAGAATTGGTTAATACATTAGAGACAGCCCCAAATTTGATATGTGGAATCAAAGTCCATGGCTCTGAGGGGTTTACCAACAAAAGGACAAAAGCAACATCAAAACACCCACCAAAATCCAAGCCACTTAATTGATCTGTAATTTCCAATTTGGGCTACATTGAGGAAGGTGATGGTATTATGTGAAGCTGCTAATTGAGTCATTTTTCTTTCTCAGTGCCTTAAGGCCCCTCTTCAGTGTTGACTGCAGATCTCTACTGTTTAGTTTAAGCTCAAGAACTAGGATAGTATTTTGCAAGAGCTCAGCACAATGTTTTCCTAAGGTTCTAGGAACGTGTCTCTGTTGCACTGGATCTTAAATAGCTCTTGGCTTTGTTAGCAGCATGCATTCATTTGACAAAAGAAAGGATGTTTGCAAAAAAGATGCAAAATCAGGAGAAACCTGTCCTTCAACAAATAGGAAAACTGTTTGTTTCTAAAATTATGGCTTAAACTCCATTGAAAAAAAGCAGTGTATATGTTCTTTTATTTTAAATCTGCTACAGACAGACCTAATTTTCTGCAGTAGGTAGGATTCTACAAAGTTGATTGTAAGTTGATATTAAAGTATATGAAACAAATGTCAGGTTTACTCAAAGTAGAACATACCTACTGATGTTTTTGTTCACTGTCTTATTTTGACTAATTTTTAATGAACAGTTACCATGTGACAGACATTGTGATAAACCCTGGAATATAAAGATGACATTGTCCTGGAATGGGAAAGAAGACATTCTTCTGTCTTCAAGAAGCCTATAGCATTGTGTTTGCTGTGGCAGGTGAAATATTGTAAAAGCTTTCTACTTGAAGATTTTGGCGTATCTTCTGTATGTAAATGCTTAGATTAATGGGAAAGAAAAAAAAAAAAACAGACAAAGTGTAGTCCGTTCTACACTTTCCATCTATTTTTCAAATGGGTTCTGCTACTGGCAATTATCATCTCTTGTGAATGTTTTCCCAAGAAAATGGGATTTTATATTTGAGGTTGAGGTAAGGAAGGAGTCAGCAGACATCCTGATAAATTGTGTCTGGAATCTTTGATTGGCTGTATGCCCAGGACCAGAGCTGCTCCATGGAAATGGAGAAACTCAATCCTGTTGATGCTTTTTATAATGGAGTTCACCTGAAAGAAAGATCTCTTTCTTTATCCATCCATTAGTCATTCAACAAATATTTACTAGGTGATTATTATGTTATTATAGACATCATGTTTAATGCTGGAGATGTAATAATGAAGAAAGCATGGTTCTTGCCTTCAGGAAACTTCCTTGTTAGTAGGAAATTCAAGCATTTTAATATTACGTAAAGGCTGTGTTTAAAATCCCCAAATGGTTTACATGCTTTTATTGTAAGAAATGGAAAAATTTCTCCTGAAATCTTGGAAAAACCTCTTTAACTTAAAAATACAAAGCAATAAAAATAAAGATCTCTTTGGAAATACAGAAGCTGGTGGTGTGCTGCCAATAGAAACGTTATTTACCAAAACAGATCTTTTATTTGGAAGGTGTGTATGATGCCTACATTAGCTAAGTGGGCTCTTAGACCTGAATAATGAACAAAAATATGCAATAATTTGAATTTGGAGTCTATTTTTACAAAGTATGACAAATAATGATACATTTACTGAAATAGCTAATGGACCAGTGAAGTGGTAGCATAGCTTTTCACAGATACCAGCTGGCAAACTGTTAAATGATTTGAAATGAGTTATCAAGCACTGCCGTTTTGTAAATAAGTCTTGATTTCCTTTGCCTTTAGATGTGAAAGATAGGCATTATTGCTCAGTATGAACCCCTTCGGGGAAAGCCATGGTTTCACAAAATCCTGGTGAATCATTAAGGTTCAGTACATAGGACTCAAAGTCACCTTGGAGGTGAGTTCCAAGTTCTGTTACTAAGTAGCTGTGAGAAATTGATGATCTGCTTTACTTCTCTGGGCCTCAGTTTCCTCTCTATAAAATAAAGGCATTGGGCTGGGTCATTCCCAGTGTCTCTTCTCACATTATCTTCCATTGAGTTTCCATCTAGGTCAGTGTGAACCACAGAGGAACACTTCCTTGGGAGCCTGCATGCTAGGCCTATGGGTAGTTTCACCTCCAGAATAGGATTTGGTGTATTAAATGGTCCAAGTCCAGTTTTAATAGTGAACTGATCCTACCTTAGGCCCATAAGAAAGAGTTTTATTTTGTCCCCTCTCTATTCTTTTGACAACCATGGACTTCTGTGGTCCAAGGGCAGTGTAAGAATTGATACAGGTATGTGGTGAGAGTAGAAAGCTTTTGATTTGTATTAGCTTGAATCTGAGCAAACTATATCCCAACTGGCAAACCAACAGGGGAGGCACTTAAAGTTATTTCCCTCATTCTTGAGACTGTTGGCAATCCCCAAAAGTCAATGCCAACTTTATCTTTTTACTCATCCCTTTATCTGGTCTTTGTCCCATAGCCCTGCCTCAATTTCAAGTGCACATCTGCAAGTTTCCTACTTTAGTTCTCAGACATAAAAGTTCTCCAAGGAATCGGTGGTCATTGACCTCTATAAAACACAAGCACATACTCATGTACCCACATATGCATACATGATTGTTAACCATATATATATATATATATATATATATATATATATATATAATTTTTAAAAATATTTTATTTATTTACTTGACAGAGAGAGACACTCTGAGAGAGGAAACACAAGCAGGGGGAGTGAGAGAGGGAGAAGCAGGCTTCCTGCTGAGCAGAGAGCCCGATTTGGAGCTCGATCCCAGGACCCTGGGATCATGCCCTGAGCCAAAGGCAGATGCTTAACAACTGAGCCACCCAGGCACCCCTCATATATATTGTTTTAATTGTTCTCACCTTTGCCAAGTATGGTTACCATGTGAATAGTATTCACCATTGTTGCTACCCATTCATGATCTATTCTAGTAATAGTGGAGTAATTCCTATCCAACCAACACCTACTGATACTTACAAACTCTGATCAATGTATTAAAATTGTTTAGTTGAAGGCAATGAAGAACATTCAAAAACAAGCAGGAAAGTGAGTATTTGGAAGAAGAAAACAACATTGAGTGATTTCTCCCATTTTTATAGCTTTTTAACTTTGGGCTGATCCAAGACAGCACCAAGCTGGTCAGCTATAAACCCATGGTCTTATTGGCTTGAAGAACCAGAGGAAAGAGTAATGGAGTACATAGCACTGGGAAGTTGAGGGAAAATTAAAGAAAGGAGAAAGCCACAGAGGGGTTGGCTCAAATTTTATGTATGTACTCTGCCTAAACTTGTACCTAATACCTAAGCAACACATCCATGAGGCCAGCTACAAACAGCCTAGTTAAGGCTGAAAGTATTGAACAGTAATTTTCACTGCTGCCCTTCCCAACACGCATATCACTGGGGAGGCAAAGTTTGCAGTATGAGTTCAGCTAAGTGCACTGCCTGCTTTAATAATCAGTACTCTTTGGAGAAATATAACAAAATCTAGAGTTTATGCAATGAATCATAATGTCCAGTTACAGTATTAAATTAAAATATATATACATATGAAGAAATAGGAAAATGTGACTTATATTCAAAAGAAAATGCAATCAATGGAGAAATACTGAGATGGTCCATCTAATGGATATACTGAGAGACATAAAAGAAAATATATTCAAAATGAGTAGGGAAATAGAAAATATAATTAGTAACAGAAACAAAAAGAACCAAGTGAAAAGTTAGATCTGAAAGATAAACAATTCAAAATTTAAAAATTATTTGATGTGTTTATCCTCCCCCTACTCCTGCACTGGCTGTGTTTATAATTAATCGGATTGATGAGTCAGTGAACTTGAAGTTAGATCAATAGAAATCATCTGAGCTAAAGAAATCAGAAAAAATATTAAAAAAGATCAAAGACATCATAGCAGTGTATGACAATGTCAAAAACTCTAATATATGTGAAAGACACAAATTTACATGTTTAAGGAGCTTATGAAGTGATAAATATAAAGAAAACCACAGCTAGAATCATGCATATCATAGTCAAACTGCTGAAAACAAAAGATTAAGGAGAAAATCTTGAAAATAGCCAGAGAGAAATTACATACTACAAGGAAAGCAACTATATGAATTATAGCTGATTTCTCATTAAAACAAAAAAGTTAAATCCAGAAGCTAGTGAAACTCTTCAAAGTACTGAAAGAAAAAGAAACAAACTAATCGACCAGTGAAAATATTCTTCAAGAATAAAGGTGTAATAAAGACATTTTCAAATGAACAAAAACAAAGGAATTTGTTGCCAACAGATATGCACAAAAAGAAGTGCTAAAGAGTTCTTCGGGCTATCCAGAAATGCCAGATGGAAAATCAGATCTTCAAGAAGGAAGGAAAATCACCAGGCATGATAAATATGTAGATTAGCATAACAGGCTTTCTTTTTTCTTAATTTCTTTGAAATACATATGATCCTTTCCTATGCCTCTGTTGTTGAAAAAAAAAATGAGAAGTAATTCAACAGATACGTAATTCACCATTTCAAAAGTATACCATTCAGTGGATTTTAGTGTATTCACAGACATATCCAAACATGAGTCAATTTTAGAGTCTTTCATTACCCCCATAAAGCCCTCTATCATCAGCCGTCATTCCCTATTCTTCCTTGCTTCCCTGCCACAGCCCCCCATCAGTAGACATTCTGTCTCTGAACCTGACTGTTCTGGACATTTCATGTCCAGATGGAATGGAATCCTACAATATGTGCCCTTTTGTGTCTTTTTTTTTTTTCCCACTTAGCATATTGTTTTTGTGTACATCACATCACTCATTTTTATTGCTGAATAATATTCTGTTGTATGGATCCCCTTTTGTTTATCCACTCATCAGTCCACTCATCCACTCATCAGTTTGTCCACTGCCCATCAGTGGACAGTGTTTGCCCACCCATTAACTCATCAGTTAGTGGGCAGTTGGGTAGTTTCCATATTTTGACTATTATGATTAATAGTAATTTGAACATTCATGTAAAATTTTTTGTGTAGATGTATGCTTTTGGTTCTCTTGGATATATATATCTAGGAATGGAATTGCTGGGGTATGTGATAACTCTTATGTTTAACTTTTTAAGAAACTACAGACCTATTTTCCAAAAATGGTTGCACTGTTTTATAATTCCCACGAACAATGTCTGAGTATTCTAGTTTCTTCACTTCCCTGTCAACATTTATTATCTATCTTCTTAATTCCAACTATCCTAGTGGGCTAATGACATGAGCCTCTTACCATATTGGCACACATTTGTGTGTTCCTGGAAAAATACGTATGCATATCCTTTGTTAAATTTTGTTTCCTTTTTTTAGATTTTATTTATTTATTTGACACAGAGAGAGAGTGAGAGCACAAGCCCTCAAGGGGGAGTGAGAGAGGGAGAAGCAGGCTCCCCACTAAACAGAGAGCCCAGTGCAGGGCTCGATACCAGGACCCCAGGATCATGACCTGAGCTGAAGGCAGATGCTTAACCAACTAAGCCACTCCAGTGCCCCCTATGTCAAGTTCTTAGTTGATTTATTTGTGTTTTTATCTTTGTATTTTTATAGTTTGGATACTAGACTTTTAACAGATACATGATTTGCATTTTTTTTCTTTCATCTGTGGGTTATCTTTTCAGTTTCTTGGTAGTATCCTTTGAAGCACAAATATTTCTAATTTTGTTTAAGTTTATATGCATTTTTTGTTGTTTATATTTTTGTTATCTTATCTAGGGGAGCACTGGTTAATCTAATAGTCACAAAGATTTATAGCGAATTTTCTTCTATTTCTTACATCAGGACTTTGATCGATTTTGAGTTAATTTTTATGTATGGTTTGAAGTAGGAGTCCAACTCATTCTTTCACATGTGAATATCCACTTCTACCTGCAACATGTGTTGAAAAGACTATTTCCTTATTGAATTGTCTTGGAATTCTTGCTGAACATCAAATGACCATAAATGTACGGGTTTATTTCTAAGCTGCTAATTCTATTCTATTGATCTATAGGTCTGTCTTTATTGAAGTACAATCTTGATTACTGTAGCATCATAGTAAGCTTTGAGATCAAGAAATAACAGTGCTGCAACTTTTTCTTTTTCAAAACATTTTTTTTGCTTGTTTATTTGGCTATTCCTTTCCATATGAATTTTAGGGTCACTTTCTTAATTCCTTTAAAAATAGCAGCTAAAGCTTAATAGTGCTTATGTTGTTCTGTAGATCAATTTGGGGAATATTGTCATCTTAACAATATTGTCTTCCATAAGCACAGGATGACTCTCCCTTTATTTAGATCTTTTAAACAATTTTCAACAATATTTTATAGTATTTGGTGTACAAGTCTTCCATCTATTTTGTTAAGCTTACTTATTCTTGATATTGTATTATTTTTCATGCAACTGTAAGTGAATTGTTTACTTAATTTCATTTTTGGATTGTTCATTGCAAGTGTATAGAAATAGAATCATGTGAACTTTTTATATCGATCTTGTATCTTACACCTTTGTAAAACTCATTTATTCATACTAACAGTTTGTGAGTGTGTACATTTCTTAGGATTTTCTATATCCAAAATCATATAATCTGCAAAGTGAGAGGCCAGAATCTCCAGGGGATTTTTGATAGAAGTGATAAGAGTGGACATACTGATCTTGTTCCTGATCTTAGGGAGAAAGATTTTAGTTCGCCAGCAAGTATGATGCTAGTTGTGGGTTTTTCATGGATGCTTTTTACTGAGTTAAGGAATTTCCTTTCTATTCCTAATTTAATGAGTGTTTCTATCAAGAAAGACTGTGGGGAATTTTTGAATGCTTTTTACTTATCCACTGAGATGATCAAGTGATTTGTGTCTTTTATTATATTTATATCATAAATTACAATCATAGATTTTTATATGTTGAACCAACCTTGAATTCCTGGTATGATTTTCACTTAGTCATGGTGAATAATTCTTACTTTTCTGAATTTAGTTGCTAGTATTTTGTTGAGGACTTTTATTACAAGGGATATTTGGCGTAGTTTTCTTATAATGATTTTGTCTGGGGTTTGTGTCAGGGTATACTATAGGCCTGTGGTGAGATGGAGATTGAAGAATTTGCAGACTGATCAAGGGAAAAAAATGAGACCACTAGGTGACAATAGCACATGGGAGATTTATTTGAGTGGTCCTTTAACAGATTTCCATGCTGAGAAAGTCCCTCATAGTATAAGACCATCTAGAGGCTATAGCATAGGTATCACTAAGCAGAAAGAGAAGGTCAAGGGAGCTACTAAGGGAAAGAAGGTTGGGAGAACAGACCTCCAATTATAAGTAATGTCTCTGGGCAGTCTTGCAGGATCTCTGAAGGCAGCAGGACTTCAATTAGGATTTTATATCTATAAGATGTATTTTATCTATGCCTAGCAGATTTGGAATATAGTTTCATGGGGTGTGCAAATCAGGCAGGCTCTTAGTGCTTAAAATCTGCTTATTTGAGCTCTGTTTAAAACAATTAGATGTGTAAAAATTTGAGTTCAGTGTTGGTGAGCTTTGAGCTAATAAGTGTTAGCCCACTGCCAAGAAGGAAGGAAGCAACATAATGCCAATATACAGGGGCTATCTTTGGCTCATTTATATAATATAGCCTCATAGAGTTAGTTAGTTTCACTTCTTTTGTTTTTAGAAAGTTTTTGAAGGATTGGTGTTAATTCTTAAGATGGTTATTGGAATTTACCATTGAAGCCATCTAGTCCTATTGCCTTTGTGTGGAAAGTCTGATTACGGATTTGATTTTTATTTGATATAGGTCTATTCTATATTCTATTTTTTCTCGAACCAGTTTTTGTAGTTTTTTCCTAAGAATTTATTTAATTTCACTGGATTGTCTTATTTGTTGGCACACAGTTGTCCATAATATTCACTTATGATCCTTTTTATTTCTGCTATATCATTAGTGATGTCCTCACTTTTATTCCTGATTTTAGTAATTTATGAGTTCTCTCTCTCTCATTTTTGTCAATCTAACTAAAATTTATTAATTTTGTTGATCTTTTCAAGCAATCAACTTCTGGTTTTGTTGATTTTCTTTAATGTTTTTCTCTATGTCTCTATGCATTTCTATTATAATGTTTATTATTTACTCCCTTCTGCTTTTAGAGTGTTTATTTTGCTCACTTTCTAGTTTCTTAAGATGGGAAGTTAGATTATTGATTTCAGATCTTTATTATTATTACTATTATTATTTTTAAGAGGAGTAGGGGCTGAGGAAGAGGGAGAGAGAGAATCTTAAGCAAGCTCCATGTCCAGTGTGGAGCCAGACACAAGGTTCAATCTCAAAACCCTGAGGGTACCTGGGTGGCTCTATTGGTTAAGTGTCTACCTTCAGCTCAGGTCATGATCCCCTGGGATCATGGGATCCTGGGATTGAGTCCTGGGTTGGGCTCCCTGCTCAGCATGGAGCCTGCTTCTCCCTCTCTCTCTGTTACTTCCTGTTTGTGCTTTCTCTCTCTTTTTCTAAAAAACAAAACCAAAAAAACACTGAGTTCATGATCTGAGCTAAAATCAAGAGCTGGACCCTTAACTAACTAGGCCACCCAAGCACCCCTTTATTATGTTTTTTAATGCATGTATTTATAGCTATAAATTTCTGAGTATTGCTTTTGTGGTATCCCATAAATTTTGAAATTTTGATATGTTGTTTTCCTTCCATTCATCTCAGTGTATATATCCTATTACCATTTTTATTTCTTCTTTAAATCATTGGTTATTTGAATGTGTGATTTAATTTTCATATATTTATGAATGTCTCATAATTCTTTCTGTTACTGATTTCTAATTTTGTTCCATGATGGTTAGAAGATATATTTAGCATGATTTCAGTCCTTTTAGATTTTTTATTGATTTTTTATAGGGGCCAACATATGGTCTGTTCTGGAGAATGGTCCATGTGTCCTTGAGAAGAATAAGTATTCTGCTGTAGATGATCTAAGTGTTCTGTAAATGTCTCTAGGTCTGCTTAGTTTACAGTGTTGTTCAAGTGTTCAATTTCATTCTTGATCTTTTTCTTAGTTGTTCTATATATATTGCAAGTGGGATATTGACATCTCCAGTTATTAAAGTTGAATTATCTCTTCTCCTTAATATTCTGTCTGTTTTTACTTCATGCAAAAACTGTTTTTGAGGCCCTGTTGTTAAGTGTACATATAATTGTTATACCTTGCTGATAGTTTAGCTATATTATCATTATAAAATGTCCTTCTTTATCTCTATACCATATTTACACTAAATAAAATGGACAACTATAGCCTAAAGAATGGAAATGTAAGGTTCTAACACTGTATATGAAGTGATACAATATTATTTCTAAATAGAATAAAAAATAACAAGATGGGATTTGGAGGAGACAAACCATAAGAGACTCTTAATCTCATGAAACAAACTGAGGGTTGCTGGGGGGTGGGGGGGTAGGGATAGGGTGACTGGGTTATGGAAGGGTATGTGCTATGGTGAGTGCTATGAAATGTGTAAGCCTGATGATTCACAGACCTGTACCCCTGGGGTACACAGGTATGTGTATAATAATCCTTAGAGAAAACCACCCAAAAATACAGAGGTGTAACTAAAAGACAAGAGATAAATTTAAATGATATTCTAAAAGAGATCAATTAAATCTGAAGAAACATGAAAGGAGAAACAGGGAAATACAAAGTATATGAGGTGAAAGAAAATAATAGTAAAAAAGGACCCCAAATCTGACCAACTTGATAGTTAAATTAAATGTAAATGGATCAAAAGTCATTTTCAGAATGGAAAAAATCTAAGACTCAACTTAAAACAATGAAAATGTAAACATTATTAGCTTAAAATGGAGTCACTTCTTTGTGTGAATTTCTTTCAGAAGGGATGCTTATCTCCCGTAGTGAGAATTACTCACAGTAAAAAGATTATGATTCTTGGGGCACCTGGGTGGCTCTGTGGGTTAAAGCCTCTGCCTTTGGCTCAGGTCATGGTCCTGAGGTCCTGGGATCGAGCCCCACATCGGGCTCTCTGCTCAGCGGGGAGCCTGCTTCCCCCCTCACTGCCTGCCTCTCTGCCTACTTGTGATCTTTGTCTGTCAAATAAATAAATAAAATATTTTAAAAAATATGATTCTTTTGGTAAGATATGTGTATTATTACTACAAAATTACCATTATATTTCTGTTACATTACTATATACATATTACTCCATATGGTTTTATATATATATATACAACCTTGTATACTATACTTTATGGATAGTATATAAGGATATGCATATACTTTATGGATGATTTAAGGGTGGTCAAAGGAATTTTGACTTTAATGTATCTTGTTTCATACAGAAACTGTCCCTCTTGAGTTATTGTTGAACTGTATGTAGCTCACCTTCCTTACATGAACAGCTACCCACTGCCAGAAATCTTACTGCCCCCCCTTGAAGCATTCCAGTTATATCTCAATCAGGCATTTCCTCTAGTACCTTTATCTTAAGGCTCTCCATAGCCCATCTCCTGGGCTAAAGAGAGAGTTCTTTTCCCCAAGCAAGAATGTGGCCGAACATTAAATTTCCCTCCTATTGATTTTTCTCCATTTGTACAGATATTTAACCAAATAAAGACTCTTACTACAATGAACCTAAATTTCTTATCTGTTCTATTTGCCCTTCTACATCTTTTCTCTAATCCATATAGTTTAACTTTTAAAAGCACAAATTTATTATGTTATGGCTCCATAAAACCTTATGTCCCTTTGCTGAGCAAATTAGTTCTTTCTTAGCTCAATAATTCATGGTTCTCATTCCTATTTTCATTTGTTGTTTACTTTTTTAAAATTTTAGAATAGTTTTAGACTCACAGAAGAATTGTAAATCTAGGACAGAGAGTTCATAGACACCACACCCACGTTTTTCTATTAACATCTATGTTTGTGAAGTACATTTGTCAGTTAATGAATCAGTTTTGTTATTAACAAAAGTCCACAATTTATTGAGATTTCCTTAATTTTTACCTAGTATATATTTTCTGTTTCAAAATCCTATACTGCATATAATTACTAATCATGTCTCCTTAGGCTCCTTTTAGCTGGGAAAGTTTCTTAGACTTCCTTTGCATTTCATGATCTTGATAGTTTTGGGGGTATTGGCCAGATATTTTGAAGAATGCCTCTTCATTGGTGTTGTCCTCATGACTCAACTGGGTTTATGGGTTTTAGAGGCAAAGACAATGGTAATAAAGTGCTGTTCTTATCACATCATATTAAATGTACAAGTTATCAATATGACTTAAAGTTGTTGATGTTAACCTTGATACTGCCTCATGATCATGTTGGTCATACTGCACTTTTTGGAAGGAAGTCACTATACACAGTTCCCACTTGAGGAATGGGGGACTTATCCCACACCTCTGTGAGAATGGAGTATCTACAAAAATTAACTGGTATTATTCTGCAGGGAGAATTGTCTTTTCTCCTCATTTATTTATCCGGTCATTAATTTGTATCATTTATTTATAAACTTATGGGTATATTTATTTTTTACTTTTGATTATAATCCAATTCTACTCGATTTGTTCCTCAGATTGTTCTAGATTTTACAATGAAGGACTCTTTTAGGTAACTCCTGTCTCTTTGATGTACTCACATATTGCTGAGAGTTCTATTGGGTTTGATTTATTGGGATTTTTATTTATTTGTTTCATTTGCACTTCTTTACTTTCTGGCATAACAAGATTTTGAGGCTCATCTTTTAAATTTCCTACCTTGGTTCTAGAATCAGTGTTTTCTGGAAGGTGTCCTGGTTCCTTTTTTTTTTTTTTTTTTTTTAAGAGAATGATACTAGAAACCAAGAATTGGTTCTAGATTTCCTGCTTACCTTGATTTTTCCCTTTCATTCCATCTAGTCAAATTCTTTCTCTTCAGTTTTGTTCTTACTTTCTTTATCTTTTCTTTTTCTTTTTTTTTTTAAAGATTTTATTTATTTATTTATTTATTTATTTGACAGAGAGAGAGATCACAAGTAGATGGAGAGGCAGGCAGAGAGAGAGATAGAGGGAAGCAGGCTCCCTGCGGAGCAAAGAGCCTGAGATCATGACCTGAGCCGAAGGCAGTGGCTTAACCCACTGAGCCACCCAGGCGCCCTATCTTTTCTTTTTTTCCAATTTCCATGTATGCCCTTTAGCTCATCATTCCTCTACTCTAAGAGTCTCTTAAATGGTCTCTCTCTTCAATCTATTTCCCATTTGGCAGGCAGAGGATTTTTATAAAGTGTAAATCTCATTATGCCATTACCCTGCTTAAAAACCTTCATAAGCTCAGCATTGCCCTCAGGAGAAAGTTTAAACTTAATATTGTTGGAAAGAATTTTGGGATCTGGTTGCTATTTTCCTCTCCAACTTCACCTCTAAAAACTCTCACTCTCAGTTTACACTGCATCCATACTGAAATAATTTTAGTTCCTTATAAGCCTTGCATAGTTTTATTCCTGGAACACTGCCCTTACTCCTCTCTTTTTGCCAACACACATACACACACACACACACACACACACACACACACAGACACACTCCTACCTCCTCAGATAGATTCCTCTTCAACTTCTAGATTTCTCCCTAGATGATCATCTTCTAGGATGATCTTCCTAGAGACGGGCCTCTCTTCCTACATTCTCCCACAGGGAGTACAGTTACCTTGGCTCCTTGTCACAGCCTCATCACAGTGTTTGACCATTATATTTTTCACATGTCTCTTCCTTCAGACAGAAAGCTCTGTGATGGCAGGGACTTTGTACATTTGTTTCATCACCGTATTACTAACATAACCAAATGTTTAGCACTTGATAAGAAGCATTTGCTTAGTGAATCATTAAGTGACTAATAGGCATTTTCCGTCATGCTGGTCTCAAGGATATAGTGGTCACTAACATATTTCCAAAGGTTTGTCAAGTGTTAAATGTATATAAATTTCTGTACACAGAGTACCCCTCCATATGTGAGACATCGCCTCCATAATGGAAAGATGTGAACAGTTGACGCAACCAATCTATTGTTACTCATAATAAGGCAGAATTTCTAGTTTTCTTGTTATTCATCTCCAAATGCAAACAGAAGGCAGAGTGCAACTTCTGGGCTGCTTGAGATCAGTTCTAATCTAGTGTGTGGGCATGTGCCTGGTTAAACAGACTGGGAAACCAGCCATGAGAAATGAACAGGAATTCTAAAGCTGCCAAGAAATTTACACCTGCACCCCATGGCTCAGAATAGAGCCTGATCTCAAAGGTATTACCAAACAAGTTCCAAAACGTCTACACTTTCCCTTGACTGTTACATACTCACGAAGACTCTAACACGAGAACAAACAGTTAAGGTTTGACATTGCTCACCCATACCCTTTTATACCCACAGAAAACTTTGGTATCCTTTAAAATATTTTTTCCTTGGGAAACTAGGACAGTCATTTTGCTCTCATGAAATATGCCTCGAATGTGAGGTTTCCAGAGCTCTCTGAATGGAAATGATCTCTACTCCTTCTGACCATATGCGCACCAATGCTCTTCCTCTAAACCTGATAGTTTATGATAGACGTTGCCTTCAATCCTGTCCTCTCAACTTAGGTCTACCTTAGAGGGGGGAGTGGAGAGAATATTAATAACCCTCCTCTAACAGATAGCTCTTCCGGCAGAGAGCCTAAGGCTGCCAAACTTTACCAGGTTTTTCTCATGAAGGAGAACATGCTTGTGTATCAGATTTAGAAGAAAAGTCTTTCACCTTGCTATTAAATGGAGTTAACTGGATATTTTTATCTTCAAGGGATTGGCTTTGTGTAGTCACATGAGGAAGATAGCACAGCTGAATTCACTAAAGTGTTTGGTTTCTTTAGTCTCCTAAAAGTATGGACTGTCCCTCTTGGCCATGCTAATTAGAATGACTAACTTTAATATTTTTCTCCTCCTCTCTGTCTTTGATAACCCAGAATAATCATTTTGTCAATAACCTATGTTATTTAGTGCTCATCCATTAGAACAATGGGCCATATGGTGCAGGAACAATTTTTTTTTTAATAGCCACTAGGTATTAGTCAGGTAAAATATAAGATGGTCATCTGAATCTGAATTTCAGATAATCAAATATTTTTAATATAAATATGCAAGTATGTAATATCTGGGATACTCTTATGCTAAAAATCATTTTTTGTTTATCCAAAATTCAAATTTAACTAAGCATCTTGTTTTTTTTGTTGTTGTTGTTATTGTTTGTTTGTTTGTTCATTTGTTTGTTTTGGCTAAATTTGGTTAACTTACTGCCATGCCTAATCCTTCAGGCCAAAATATCTTTAAAGGTTTGAATATCAATCCAAGAATAAAGGACTGTTTTTTTAATTTTTTTTAAATTTTTTTCTCCCTTAATATTTTTTTAGTTTAAAATCAATTAGCCACATTATAGTACATCATTGGTTTCAGATGTAGTGTTCAATAATTTCTCAGTTGCATATAACATCCAGTGTTCATCAAATCACATGCCCTCCTTAATGCCCATCACCCTATTACCCCACCCCCCACCCACCTCCCTTCCAGAAACCCTCAGTTTTGTTTTTTTTTTCCTATAGTCAGGAGTCTCTCATAGTTTTTCGCCCTCTCTGATGGCTTCCCATTTAGTTTTCCTTCCCTTCCCCCATGGTCCTCTGTCCTGTTCCTTATATTCCACTTATGAGTGAAACCATATAATTGTCTTTCTGTGATTGACTTATTTCACTCAGCTTAATACTCTCCAGTTCTATCCACATCACTATAAATTTTAAGTATTCATCCTTTCTGATGGCTGAGTAATATTCCATTGTATAACACAAACACCACATTTTCTTTATCCAGTCATCTGTTGATGGATATCTTGGTTCTTTCCATAGTTTGGCTATTGTGGACTTGGCTGCTATGAACATTGGCATGTCGGTGCCTCTTTGGATCACTAAATTTGTAACTTTGGGGTAAATACCCAGTAGTGCATTTGCTGGGTCATAGGATAGCTCTATTTTTAACTTCTTGAGGAACCGCCGTACTGTTTTCTGGAGTGACTATACCAGCTTGTGTTCCCACCAACAGTCAAAGAGGGTTCTCCTTTCTCCACATCCTCTCTAACGTTTGTTGTTTCCTGTCTTACTGATCTTAGCCATTTCTGACTGATGTGAGGTGGTATCTCACTGTGGTTTTGATTTGTATTTCCCTGATGCCGAGTGATATGGAACATTTTTTCATGTGTCAGTTGGCCATTCGTATGCCTTTGCATGAATCTCTGTTCATGTCTTCTGCCCATTTCTTGACTGGATTATTTGTTTTTGGGTGTTGAGCTTGAGAAGTTCTTTATAGATCTCAGATACTAGCCCTTTATGTGCAGTGGCATTTGCAAGTGTCTTCTCCCATTCCATACGTTGCCTTTTAGTTTTGTTGACTGTTTCCTAAAGGACTATTTTAGAAGAAGAAAATGGGTTCACTGCAATTTTATATCAGCTTTGGCTCCTCATGATCCCAAAATTTGCAAAGTCATTTCTTCTAAAGATTTATTTGCTTATTTTTTTGAGAGAGAGTACACGCATGAGAACGCAAGCGCATGAGTTGGGCAAGGACAGGGGGAAAGAGAGAAGAGCAGACTTCATGCACAGAGCCCCAGGAGGGGCTGGATATCATGATCCTGTGATCATGACCTGAACTGAAATCAAGAAATGGAAGCTCAACTGACTGAAGCAACCAGGTGCGCTGCAAAGTCATTTTAAAAACCAACCAAACAAACAAACAAACAAAAGGATAAAGCTACCAACACTGTTTTAAATAATTTGTTTCTGTGCAAATTATTGGGAAGTTTAAAGTATGTAAACACTTCTGAGCTTTTTTTTTTTTTTTTTTTAAGATTTTTATTTATTTGTTAGAGAGAGAGAGAGAGAGAGATACAGAGCGCAAGCACAGGCAGACAGAGTGGCAGGCTAGAGGCAGAGGGAGAAGCAGGCTCCCTGCCGAGCAAGGAGCCCGATGCGGGACTTGATCCCAGGACGCTGGGATCATGACCTGAGCCGAAGGCAGCCGCTTAACCAACTGAGCCACCCAGGCGTCCCAACACTTCTGAGCTTTTACTACATTCCCTTTCCTCTAACAAGATTTGAAAAGTAACCTAAACAAAATAAATGTAAATGTTTTTCCCCATGAAGTTTTATTTCTTTTGCACTTTATTGTGACATCAAAGCCTAGCTGTCTCCTCTTTACTTTTGAAGGCTTTTATCAATTTTGTCCATTACTAACCTTTGTTATAGTTTTCTCAGATGATTTTTATCTGCCACCTACACAGGGAGCTGCAGAGATACTGGAAATATTTAACACATGTACAGAATGATTCTTACTGGGATTGAGCTAGTGTTAGCCATTCTCTTAAATATTTAAAAAGTTTGATTTGAAAAGTTTATGAATTCTTAAGCAAGTCATGTATCTCCTGCTTTGTTTTTGCTGCTGTGATATATTCTGCCTTTTTTAAAAAGAGAATTGAGTTAACAAAAGCTTCTTTTTGTTTTTTTTTTCCAAACAAGAACTTCCTAGAACTAACAAGAAAAGGCTCTGATATATCTTTAAAATTACTGGGCAACAAACCAAGTCTGGACATCAAAAAATGCTTTTTTTAAATGCGGTGCTTGGGTGGCTCAGTTAGAACATCTAATTTTTGATTTTAGCTCAGGTCATTATCTCAGGGGTCCTGAGATTGAGCCCCACATGGGGTTCTGCACTCAGTGGGGAATCTGCTTAAGACTCTCTCTCCCTTTCCTTCTGCTTATCCCCCTGTTTGCTCTCTCTCTCTCTCTAAAATAGATAGAGAGATGATAGATAGATAATGCTTTTTGTTAGTTGTTTATTAGCAAGCAGTGATTGTTCTGTCTTTGTGATAAGAGCCATACAAGGAAGAAGCAACTCTTGGGCTAATGATTCTTCCTCCTTGCAATCAAGACAGAGTGATTGTTGGAGGACTTCATAATTGTGTCTCTTCAAGCATCGCTTAACGTGCGTGCACATACTAGATTCTGCTGAGCTACCTCCTGCCTTTACCTATTCTGTAGGTTTTCTATGAATATTAAGATAAGTGCAGAGAAAGACAGATGTCAGGGTAAGGGAGTGACTTGTGTTAGTCATTTTCTCCTTTTTGTTTTTAAAACTCATTTGATGGGACACCTGGGTGGCTCAGTCAATTAAAGCATCTGACTCTTGCTTTTGGGTCAGGTCATAATCACATGGGTCATGGTGTCATGGGTCATGAGATCAAGCCCACTGCATGCTTAGTGTGGAGTCTACTTAAGATTCTTTCCCTTTGCCCTTCTTCCCTCTCTCAAATAAATAAGCAAATCTTAAAAACCTATTGACATTATTCACAGTGCTAAGATATTAAGTAGAAAAGAGGTTATGATTGTCTTAATATAGGCAGAGGAGGAAATAGTCTTATTAGCAAATGAATAGAAGGTAAATTTATCAATTTAAAAATGGTTATATACCACGCTGATTGTAGAACATTAATTCCTGTAGGGAATAAACTGCATTTTTCCAGTAATGGTTTGCCCAGAAAAAAAAATAATAATAACAAGCAAAAACCCCAAAGCCAACTCCTTTTCACTTGAGTCCTCTCCTTGATCTTTCTATTGTGTAAAATATGTGTGAATATATATACACCCATATGTATGTATATATGTGTATAAAGTCCTTTTGTTAGTTTGAGCTGAGCATCCACTCTCAAAGTTAGAAGGATTAGACCCAGGCAGGCAGGAACGCATACAGGTAACTTTAACAGTGTGTGTGTGTGTGTGTGTGTGTGTGTGTGTGTGTGTGTGTGTTCTTGCCTTCCCTCATTCTTCCCCTTCACCTCTTTATTTTTGTAGAAAAAGTTATTTGGGAAAATCCAATTTTACCTTGGTTGAATCTTTTTGTCTTTCCATTCCACTTCTGTAGAGAGTTGTTAGAAAAATCCCCATGACCAAAAATGGTCATGAAACTCAAGGATCACTGTCTGAGGTGGGTCCTTGAATTGGTCTGGTAACCTCATGTAGGTCTGAGTACTCAGAGCCAGCCTGGGTGCATTAGTCCCAGCAGGGTTTGGCCATCTCACAGACTGTATCCGTTCTCCTTCAAAGCCCTGTAGAAAACTGTACAATTTTTATATCCCCAATTTTCCCATCTAGGTCTAAGCTGTTATAGACCAGAAATAAAGCTAAAGAGATTAGAAAAGGTGAATGCAGGAATTCCATTTAAGGAGTGGTCTGCCAGTCACAGCCTGAGTCCCTTCCATCTCTGGGCTTTGCTCAGCTTACAAAGCAGAAGAGCCAGGCCTGCAGTCAGAGGCCTGGGAGCTGCATGGCAGGAGGGGAAGCCCTGTTGTCTGCCCTGTGGTCAGGCAGCGTAGAGCATGTCAGAAGAATAGAGTGAGCTTACTGCAATGTGGAGTAATTATTCCATTATTACATAATGACCTAACAGTTATGGATTAGACTCGTGGCAACTGAGTAAGAGACAGAATTCATCAAAGCTTCTCGTTTGCATTTAATATTTATAATTTTCCTTCTATTTATTGTCATTTTTTATACCTTCAGTTGTGAACCTTCTACATTTACTCAGTGCTTCCCTATTTAATAGAAATCCAGACAGTGGATGCATTCATTGCTGACCCTCTTGTTTATGCACATTTTCTCCAAAATACCAGAAGCGTTTTCTGAGGCATTGACCTCCAGATTGAGCCTGAGAAATGCAAAATTGAAAGGTGGGTGAAGTTTGACTTTAATGCTTTGATTTGTTTCTCTGGACGCCTTGTGTGCTCTCACAGAACCTCTCCTACAGTACCTGTCTTTCTGCTGCCCATGCCTCTAACCCTCCCCACTTTGTGTCTCATGGCACGTGTCCTCTCGTGTCCACAGGCAATGGCTTGTCTTGTAGAATAGACTCTCCGTGGATTCCCTTCTACGAGAGATGCTTTTTAGCCCTTACTTCAGCTGTGCAATGAAAGACTCTATCTCCCAGTCGATGAATATAAAGTAAAGACAAATTAAAGATTTGTTATTTTTGTTTTGGGGGTTGGCATGAAAATCTTCCTGCAGCAGTAGGATGCATAATACTCCACCCTCTGACCTCCCAGGGACTGGTCCACAGTGTGGTGCTGGGTCTGGGAGGAAGGAGCCCTCCATTCAACAGCAATGTGAGTGGCTCAGGTAATCTTACAGGCAGCCATTCGCCCAGGATGCCATCACAGCCTGGACTGTCTCAAGGGCTTTTTGCACATAAGCTTCTGTTGCAGCAAGTGACCCACTTAATAATTATTTTAATATGGCACTGGGGGGATTTATGTTTCTAAAATATAATTTTAATAATTCTCTGATCGAGTCCATTAATCTCTCTCTTTTTGGGGGAAGACAGGGAGTGGCGGATTCATACCCTTAAGGAATTTTAGGTTAACACCTTTTTAAAGTCATATCCAGACCTTGAGTGATGCGGAGACTTCCATGAAGAAGTCAACTATTTACTGGGACTGTCAGCCTCATTGTCATTAATTCTGATTTGGTGCTCAGCAATTCCCGTGACAACTGTTGACTTTTATTGTCTCTCTGAAATTGGTTCAATTCTGAGAATAATCTCAAACTAATTTCATGTTATTATATTTTGGTCATATTACTGTAGTGTTCCCTCCAACCCCTTATCTGACACTTGCAATTTGGCTGAGAAATGTAACTTCAAGACAGAGAAGACATTTCATGAGTTTTGTGCACCCTCATGGGAATTGCAGAGTTTTTCTTTTTTTTAATCTATTTCATTATTTTTTATATTTGAGACTTAGACTGTCTTCTTCTTTTTGGAACCTTTGAAGGAGGTTATTTCCTCAGGAATTACACATTCGAGCCTTAGCTACAGAAGCAATTACTTTTTAAGGATACCTAGTTCTGCATTTGGCAGCTCTCAGATCAGAAAAAGGTACTGTGACTCCCTCTGGAGGGAGGTGTTTGTTAAAAAGATGAAAGGTTTTCATTAAAAAACTTGGCAATTGTGTCTTATGAATTCAGTGAAATTAAAGTTGATCTCAGGGCCCCAGTCCCTCATAAAAGATTTCTCAATGCCCCAAATGTACCCACCTGTTAGACTGTCACTTGATTGTCTGACACACAGACTCTTCCCAGAGCTTTAATCCAGTGTCCATGGTTCCTGGTTGGCACTCCGAGTTCCACAGTTCAATTATGAGCTCTTCTGGGCTGTGCCATTTGTGATCGCCCTCCGTTTTTCTCCTCTTATAGCTTCAGAAGCTTTCACAAGCACAGAAAATTATCCTCTTTTTCTATGTTGTTGTTTATTTTCCTGGAAGAATAATAGAAGGCAGCTGAAGAAATGTGAAGGCGTTTAAAGCTGACCTTCTAAACACCAAAAATACCCCAAATGAACAGCTATTGTAAGGCAGTTTTGATTGTGTTTGTCAGAATAAGTTGAGCAGTGGCTTAAAAAAAAAATTATGGATATTTGTGGGACTTAAGGCAACTCTGACTTTGTGTCAGAGATGCTGGTTTTTTCCAAACTGAATGCTTTTGTACACCATACTTCAACCCCTCCTGCTTGGTGGAGGTGGTTTTTCAATTGCAGTCAGTTCTGTGAGTGCAAGCACGTGTCTGAAGAAAAGGCATACGAGGTGTGTGTGTGTGCGTGCACGTGTGTGTGTGCGCGCGCACACGCACTGAAATTTCTACTAAGGGATTCTCTTATGTCTATTAAATGAAAAAGCAATGACATGTTGAGAAGTGTGTTTGAATGATCATGAGCTCTTTTGGAAGTTTCCTCAATTTTGGTTGCTGGAATTTGTCAGTTTTGTGTAACACATCTTACAGCAGTTAGCCGAGAAGCTTACTCAGATGTCTGTAACCTTTAGAAAAGGGCCCGGACCACTGACATTTTTTCTGGTAGGTAGCGATGGGACCCAGAATGTTTCAGAAAGTAGCCATTCCTCCTCAAACTTGTACTAATTAGATCATACTTTATTTGACAATAAGCTCTCCTTTTAAAACACCGCTTTTCAGAACACAAGCATAAACAGAACACAAGTCTGTCACTTGCTGTATAGTAGCAGATATTTTCAGGAGTCTCTTCATGGCTATGACACCAGAGTTAACAAGAAGGTCACTGAAGATGCAGCATAATTTTTTTTCAAGGCCACAGCATTAACAAATGGTAAGGATGGAAACCCAGGACTTTCAAACTGAACTCCAGGGCTTCTTCTGGAACATTGCAGCCACTCTTTGAGTGGGAATTCCTTTAAATAAATATTTGATGTACCTCTACTACCAGAGAATGTGGTGTTGATTGACCTTAGTCAGAGGTCAGGGTATCTTAGAACGTAAGCAGGCCTGGGTGCTAGGTTGAAGAATGGGAGTATGTCTGCAGGCGGTGGGGTAGGGGTGTTCTTTAAAAGGAAAGAGATCACAGAGAGCAGAGGAATTAGCAGGTGGTTGTTAGGGGAAAAGAAGGTGCACAAAATAAGAGGGAAGGAAGCAGTAACAAGTTTTCCCTAGTCATTCTCACCATTTGTTTTCAGGTCCCTGGGGAAAGGCATGATCAAGATTAATAGAAAATCACTTTCCAAGCCAAGTTGGTTCCTTGGCTAAGAGGGCCTCTCAGGAATCATACGAGTGGAAAACCTTTGTATAGGTTTGGGAAAACCTGTTGTCCTTGTGACTTGGGGGCATTGAGTTGTGTGTGTTAGCAGCTGACTGGGAAAGGTGGGAAATTGCTGCCCTTGACTTTGAGTAGATCATCTACCATTTAAATGGGGAGACAGAATCAAAACATATGACCGGACTCTAGAAATATCACTAGAAAACCCCTGTAAATGTATACAAATTAGTATACTGCAAATGATGTGCAGAGTGCTAAAGGAATGTGGGTAATGGACTTATAAGAATCTGTAACAAGCTAGATTGCAGAATAAATAATGCATTAGTAACTTTTCTGTAACTGGGTGGATGGCTCTATTCCTGAGTAGCTTTTACGCGCAAGTTAATTGTGTAAGATTATTGATGTTTGAGTTGTTTTCTGTAAAGTTGTCAGAAGGTATTATGAATTCAAAGAAGGCAGTTGAGCTTAAGATCACTGTGCTGAATGAGTCTACCAAAAAGGGAACCTTTACCTGCAAACAGTGCACATTTCCTGCCCAACTCCCCACATCCAGAATTAGAACTTCTAGAGCCTCTTAATTACATGTAGAATGACTGCTGGATGCATAACATTATTGCCTTGACTTACTTTTAAATTTCTGGGTGAAATTAAGGATGTGGAAATAATCTTTCTCAGGATTGGTGTTATTAGGAGTGTTTCTGGGCTGTGAAAGATAATTTCTTAGGTGACAGCAAATAGACGATATTTTTCCCCAGCTATTTAAAGGGACAAACCTGGGGTAAATGCAAGTTCATTCACACAGTTCTTAGATGCATAGTGAAAGGAAGCTCTTTTGTTTGTCTAAACCTATCAGATCTTTTCCATGTACCTCTAACTGCTGTTGACCAAAAAGAAATTAACTTTATTCAGTCCAATGGTATTTAAAGTTTAGTTGTATCTGATATTTTAACCACCTTTAGATAACTTTCCATCTATAGGGTACTTGCTCATACCTCTTTTTGCCCCTTCATCCTAGCTGAATAGTTTTATAGATTTTTTTCAAAGCCATGCTATATTCTCTCTTGCTTATTACCAATTGATAATATAAAAAGCATACTATCATAGGTATAAGAAAATAATAAAAGAGAACAATCTGTCAGCATGGTGGGTTGAAGAGTGATTCCCAGATGATGTCCACCCAGAATGTCAGACCTGCAACCTTATTTGGATGAAGGGTCTTTGCAGATATAGTTAAGGTAAGATCTCAAAATGAGATTATCCTGGATTAATGGGCACTAAATCCAATAATGAATGTCTTATAAGAGACAGGAAAAAAATAAAAACAAACTCAGAAACACAGAGAGGAAAGCCTTTTGAAGATAAGAGATAAGGAAGAGATTAGAATTATGCATACCAGAAAACAAAGAGCTACCATCTGGAAGTTACCAGAAGCTGGAAGTTACCAAAAAGATTGTCCCTTAGAGCCTTCAGAAGGAATGGGACTCTGTTGACACTTTGATTTCTGACTTCTAGCCCCCAAACTGCAAGAGAATAAATTTCTGTTGTTTCAAGCCATGCAATTTGTAGTAATTTGTTACAACCACCTTAGGAAATAAATACAGCTAGAGACTACCTTTCCACTGTAAGCCAACAATTGTTTGTCTCCATTATGTATTTCTCATGTGCACATGTATTTGACAGATTAGTGTTATGGTATGGGTTCCAGTGAAAGGGGAAGAAAAGCTATTACTTACTGAGCATATTCAATGTGCCAATCAGAGTAGGCACTTGCCATCTAGGGGCCTCCCTTTTTTGTTGGGTGTGGTTTTCATCCAGTTAGTCCAAAGAATCTTCCAGAGCTGGGTTGGAATGGGCAGCAGATGATGATCTGTTGCAGAAGAAATGCAAAGAAAAGTAATTAACATTAACCTTTTGACATTCAGATTATGATTGTCGGTAATACAGTGGCCGTGAAAGGTAGGCTAACGTCAAAAATGGGTATTTTTCCAAAATCCCTCTATCTTTTTTCTATCATTGTCCACAAGTCCATCCCCCAAATCTACCCTTCTGAGTATATAAAAAGCCAAGCCTGGGCAACTCAAGTCGAGAGTTTTCCCAGAGGTAGAAAACCTCTTCTTCCTTGATGAGGGAGGCCTTTGTCAGTAAACCATGCTCTGTGCTGGCAGAGAGAAGATACAGTCTAGGGAAAAGAACTAGTCAACTGCGGGGCAAAAGTGTATTAAGTGAGGGTGATAGTGCAGAAGAGGACTTTCTCCAGTCCCTTACCATCCCATGGGCCATGCCATATAAACCTGGTGCAGCAACATCAAAGTGATTTAGGCATGATGTAAGCAAGCTAAGAGGCCCTGAAAGTTTCATGTCTCCAAGCTTCCCTTGCTTCCCTAATGGTATATGCAGGTTCTAGAAGTATTGGCAAGCCTGGCTGGGAGGTTCCAGAAGGCATTGCCAAAGTAGGGGCAGCATGGCTCCAAAGGAAGAGCTTCTAAACAGCTTACCCAGGCAGAGATAAGTGGTTGTCACAGTCAGAGTCTCAAGATGTCTCCAGTATCTGGGGGAGCTGAAGTGAGTCCAAGTAAGCCAGGCACACTACTATGATCTGTCCATGCTCAGAAAGCAGCTAGACCATGAGTTACTACCACTGCTAGTGCCAGCAGGGAAACAATCAAATGGCTGAATGACATCACCTTGGAAGTCAGCATTGCTGAAGGACACTGAGCCCAGGGACCTCTCCATGACCACACGTTTGCATAGTCCACAACTCTCCATTTATACCCAACTGTTATACTGAAGAGGTGGCTAGGAAGGCAGAGAAGACTGAGAAGTAAAAAAGACAAAAATGCAAAAGATCTCATCTTGATAGCCTTATGTTAACCACATCTATGAAGACCCTTATGCCAAATAAGGTCATCTTCTGAGATTTTAGGTAGACATATCTTTTAAAGGTCACTTTCCAAAGCACTATAGTGATGTATTGTTCTCTCTTTTTTGTTTAATTATTATTATTATTTCATAAACATATAATGTATTTTTATCACCAAGAGTACAGGTCTGTGAATCTCCAGGTTTACACACTTCGCAGCACTCACCATAGCACATACCCTCCCCAATGTCCATAACTCCACCCCCCTCCCCCACTCCCCTCCCCCCAGCAACCCTCAGTTTGTTTTGTGAGATTAAGAGTCACTTATGGTTTATCTCCCTCCTGATCCCATCTTGTTTCATTTGTATTGTTCTCTTTTAATACTTTCTTATTCCTGTGATAATATGGTCTATACATTATCTGTTAGGAATAAAAAAAAAAAAGGGAAGTAGCATGGATTTCAAAAAATCAATAAAACTCTGTGCCTGGACTAATTTCCTTTTTTCTAAACTTTCCTCTGCCCCTCACTCCTGAAAAATTTCTGTATGCCTGTTATCTTTTGTACAATCCTTGCATCTAGAAATGAGTTCTGTAAAGCTGGGATTCAGGACATCAAGGATCAAATATTCCACCCCAGGAATCCGCAGCCCTGTCTATTCAACTATTAACAGCCCTATAAATAGAATCACAGAAATTCTTGGTTCTACTTAACTAGTTGGACAAGGCAGAAAAGGCTTCCCTGTGGTCTTTTAACTTGGAAGGAAGAGGTGAGTGGAAATCTAGTTCTTTTACACATAGACACAAAACATCTTCAGGGGGGTGTTGACTTAAGAGGGTTAGTCTTTGTATTTGAAGCTGGAGCATTCACCTTGAGCTGAGGAATTAGTTGTCATCATCTCAAGATTAGGGTGCCAGCTTAGACCTGGTTCAGGAACCTTCCAAGGGGTAGTTTTCCAATCAGAGCTCTCTCTTCATCCCCCAAATCTTGGAACGTGAAACCTTGAAATGTGATTCCAGTCCTCTTTCTCATTTGTGAATAAGAGTTTTGGACCACATGGTACTATTTTCCTCCTCTTATGTCAAGAAGTTTAAAAGTCGAATTGAACTATCCTACTTTATCTCCATATGCCTCCATTCAAACAGGAAAAATGAGGAAACCGGCCAGAAATGAAGAAAACTAAAACTAACTTGCATTAGAGCTAAGTGGAATTAAGCAAGTCATTCAACCTTTCTGTTCCATAGTGTCTAAACTGTAAAATAACAGTTTTGGAATGGGTAGTCCCTCTGGGCCTTTCCAGCTCTAACTTTCCATCATGGTACTGTCTAATGTGATAGCCACAGGCCACATGTGGTTGTTGAACACTTGAAAGTAATGTACATTTCTCACTAATATTTTTGTATTAATTATATGTTACAAAGACAGCTTTTTGGATATATGAGGGGAAATAACATTATTAAAATTTCATATGTTTTGCTTTATTTTTTTTTTACTATGGCTACAATTTAAATTTAAATTACATATGTAGCTCACAATATATTTCTGTTGTTTAGCACTGTTCTATAATATCTATGCAAAACAGTTTTGAGACTAAGGCCCATATGTCCAGAGTTGCATATAGTGATCATGTGCCATGTGTGCTCTTAATTTGCATGGATATACATCTAAAAACCTGCACATATACAGAATGTCCAGTCTGTGTATGTGGTGTAGTGTACTGCAGGGGTAAGCCCAAGATAAATAGCAAGTATCACAATGCCTGTGTTTTAATACTACGTCTCCTACTGTTTGGTTGTGTGAGCTTGGAAAAGTGACTGTATCTCTTTAAACCTCAATTTCTTCATCTATAAAATAGAACTGATACCAGTCATCTTCTCTATAGAATATGTCTGAGGTTTAGAGAAGATAATTCATTTAAAAGGACCAGGTCTAAGCCTGGTAGGGAATATGTGCTCAATGAATGTGAGCTGTTATTTAATTATGGAATATAGCTATGATTTAATTACAAATAAAATTATGATTATAGTACTATAGGCAGGCTTACACATATATTTTAATATATTTATATATAATATATATTATATAATTTATACGTATATAATCCCACATATATATCATATATAATCCCATATATATATTATATAGAATATCTATCTTTCTATCTATATCTATATCTATCTATATACATATATATGAAAACTTTGTGTAGAATGTGGGATTTGGTCCAGACAAAAGAGAATTTACCTAAATACAGATGAGGGTTGGATATTCCAAATGGAGAAACTGACATGAATGACATGAAACTTGCCCAATGGAACAGCCAGTTATTAAGTGGATGTTGAAAATACAATTTCTGAGAGGAAGTAGAGAGAATTAAGATCAAAAAGGAAGACTAAGACTCTCTCAAGTAGATACTATAATATATTTATATATGGTCTTCCATAGAAATGAAATCCTTTTATTTCCATTCTATGGTGTATCTTTATAACCATATTTAGATTCTAAGTAGTAGCGATTCTGTATAATATAGATTTGTGTTGACATTTTTCCTCATGGCTACTCTTTAGTTTCATTTGCTTTAAATTCCAAGGAACCCAGAAGCCATATGAACATCCTCCTAGTTTATTAATGTCATTTCCAAATCCCATCTCTCCATTCCAAATTAGTAATCATGCTCCTTTGAGTCTCCTGCCATCAGGCTACCAACTTCTAAACTTTCTTGTCCAGCAATTCCTCCTTTTCATCCAAAATTTCACACCTGGACCACGACTTTCTAAACTTTAAAACAGTTTCTTAATTCTACAATAACTCTTCACCATGTGGTCTTGTCATGTAACAGATAAGGGTGCTGAATCCTAGTCCCACCATTTATTAGCAGTATGGCCTTGGATAATCTGCTTAACTTCTCTGAGTTTATAATAGCAATAGGCATAGTGTATCCTTAATAAAGTTATTATGAAATAAGATGTTGTATCTGAAGTGCTTAGCACCATAGTTGGTATACAATAAGCCTTCTAAAAATGTTGGTGTTTGGTGCTATGATCTTTAGTCCTTTAATCCATACATTACCATGTTAACAAATCATTACTGCCTTCATTTCATTCCTTATTTAGCCTAGAAGTGGACATGTCTCTCAATCTTTAATACATTTTTTATTAATACCCTTAGGTCCCTTGCCTTCCTGTATGTACACACTCTCAGGCTGAACCTGGAGCCACTCCTGGGTTCTCTACCTCCTTGCCTATGATCAGGATATTGAGGTTCCAATGGGAAAAATCACTTAAAACTTGGGCCATGATAAGTAAACACAATCCTTTCTTAGCTCCTAACTCAGACCTCGGTTCTTTCGTGTATCCCATTGCCTGTGAATAGACAATTCAAGGCTGACGACTTGTCTGAAGTCTTTAGCCTCTGCAGTGTTCTCTGTCAGCAGGTGGCTTCACCTTGTCCTACAGAGACAAAATTGAGAACTTCAGACGGCAAATCCCATGGGCTCCTGCCTCTGCGCCTGTAGACTTACTTATACCTCCTCCCCCGTCCTCTCAAAAGAGACTTCAGAAATAGAGCTATGTCAGTTACAAAGTCTTATTAACATGCCTGTTTGTTGAACACAGAGAATGCTTATTGCTGTATGAAAAATGATGCTTTTCTCATCGGATTTAAAGTCCATATTAGCAAGCTGAAAATAATTCAAATATGAAAAATTAGCTTAGAAAGTATTTAAATCTCACAAGTATAAGATGTTTTAATTATATTCCTTGGTAATACACAGTTGAAAAATTCTAAATGATACAAGAAATATAATTCAAATGATGATTTATAGTATTATTAACAAATGTTACTGAATATTAAATTTAGGAGTGTGTATCTTTCTGGTCCATAAGGACAGTAAAACAATGAATATTCTCTCTATATATACACATCGCATGTGAATATATACTTTGATGTATATGTATGTGTGAGTGTGTGTATATGTATATATATTCTTGTCTTTAAACATAAGATTCTAATGTCTGACTATAAGATATATGTGGTTCTGAAATGTTCTGGTGACATAATGTGGTGATACATTCTTTGTGTGCTTAATGCCCTTAAAAACTGAGTCTCTTATAGAATATTCCACAGCAATATTCTTGAGGTACATATCTCAGATTTTCCAGGACAAATCAAATCTCAAATCTCTTGACCCATTAGTTGTTTGATTGTTGATTGCTTTAATAATCATTTATTAGCTATCTGCTAGACCAGGCACATCATAATGGGGAACATAGGTGCAAATGCAGATAAGAGCAATGCAATTTTATAAACAGAATTACTTGGGAAAACTGCAAAGGGAACAAAATAACTCAGATGAGGTTATCAGGAAAAGCTTCATAGGGTCATATGACCTATACTCTAGTTTGGAAATCTGGTTCATCATATGAGCAATTCCATAGTTCCTCATTCTGTCCTCCTTTGTGGCTTCTCCTGTGGAGGGCTGCAGTGGTGAGTGGCTCGATCCAGCCCGCCCACATCTCTGTGCTTTTTTAAACATTCTCCTTAGTTGCTCTGCTTGCTGCCTACCCACCCGACATCTCCCATTAGTACCTGCAACTTTGCGAACTCTTCACTCAAAAGACATGCAGGCCTTTTCCTTTAGTCTGACACCTGACTTCACACTGGTGGGATAAAAATCTGTTCTCTCAAGCAATGTGATGGGTACAGAGCTCAATCACAAATAAATAGAGCCCTAAACAACTGGCTTACCCCTCCTCACACGCCCTGGGTGTTTCCTGCTCATGGCACGGTGGCCGGAAGAGTGACAGCGATAAGACAGGTGGGCAGGTCAAAAAGGCAGGATTGGCAATTAGCAGGTGAATTTCATCCTGAGCTACTAGTCTTGGCCCTTTACACAGATGACCTGTATATCCTTGAGGAAAATAATAATAAGAAAAAAATATTTATACAGATGACCTGTATATCCTTGAGGATATCCTCAAGGATATACAGGTCATCTGTATAAATATTTTTTTCTTCGGTTTCCTTAGTTGAGAACTGAAATCGCTTGCCATGTTGCTATTCCTAGAAAGCAGGTACATGAATTCTGATTTTGTCAGAATCCTCATCTTACTCAACTGGGAACATTTTTATTTCCTATTGGTTTCTGAAATGCCACACTTACCTGGGTTTCCTCCTCAATAGCTGTGCCTTCTAAGGCTCCCTGTCTTCTTGTTGCATATCTGATTCTAGAAATTGAAGTACCCCAGGGCCTCATCCTTATCATCTTCTTTTCTCTATCTATACGTTCTCCTTCAATGCTCTTCCCTGGTCCCATGGCTTCAAATACTGTCTTTAACACGATGATTGACAGATTTATTTATCTCCCTCTAACCTCTTCCCTGGTGTATCTACCTGCCTGTTCTACATCTGCACTTGGTGTCTGAAAAGTATTTTAAACTCAACCTGTCTAGAGCGAACCAGTCGCTTCTGCACCACCACTGCCAGCCCTGTTTCTCACCTTGTTGCGGTGGGTGGTACCCCACCCATGCAGTTAACTCATGCTAAAAACCTGGATAAGAGTCATGATGGATTCTTTTCTTTCCCTCCATTCCCACAAATTTACCCATCTATTATTCTCTTTTCCAAAATACATACCCATAGTCTGGTCATGTTTAAGCACCTCTCCCACGACAAGCCCAGTCCAAGCTATTTCGACTCTCTGACCACAGCCACAGCCTCTGTGTTCTTCCTGTCCTGCAGGACAGTCAGAGTTGTATCTCTAAAGCATAGATTATATTGTTAAATACCCCTGCTAAGATACTTCTAATGGCTTTCTCCTGAAACTGAGTAAAATACTGTAAGGCCCACACAATTGGGCGCCTGCCTTCCCCTCTCTCCACTCTCCCCCTGATTCACTATTCTCCAGCTGCTGATTTTCTGTACACTGGGTACATCAAGCTTGTTCCATTCACAGAGCCTCTGAATTTACTGTTCCTAATTGCATGGAATTCTGTTCCCCAGATCTCTGCATCCATACACGGAGGCCACCTTCTCATTATCCGGGCTGACCTCAAATGTCATTTTTTGAGAGATGCTTCTCAGCACTCTAGGAAAGGCAGCCTCTACTCCATTATGCTCTACTGCTTTACATTATTTCAATTTCTTCAGAGCACTTGTCAGTGTCTGAAATTATCTGATTTTTTTCCCCCACATGTTCACTATCTGTTTCTGTCTACTAATGTATAAGCTCTTTGGGCCAGTGACTGTTCACGTCTTCATGGCCACATCATTAGTGGCTGCATCTGTGCCTGACCAGCAGAAGGTCCACAGCCACTATGTGTTGGTTGAGTGACTACTTGGTTCAACCAACTCTTGCTGCTTTGCCTTTTCAGTGACTGGATGAAAACATGGAAGTTTCCTTCATAGAGAAAAACTCCTTTATGTTGTCCCATACCATCAGCTCATTTCCTAAGGCAGGTAGGAAGAAAATGTCTATTGAGGTCTGAGAAGAATCTATAAACACTTTGAAGTCTATTTACTACTAATCAATCAAATATTATTCAACAAATATTTCTTAAAGGTCAAAGGTGGTTGGGCATTAGGGGCTGGGCAACAAAGGCAGTAAATCATGATTTCTCCCTTTAAGGAGTTCACCATTTCATAAAGGAAGTGGACCTTTTCTTAGTCAGTGGACTTCTAAAACAAAACACCCAAGGCTGGGTAGTTTAAGTAACAGAAGTGAACTTTCTCACAGTTCTGGAGTCTGGAAGTCCAGGGTCAGGGTGCCACTAGGGTGAGTTTCTGATGAGAGCCTTCTTGCTGGCTTGTAGATGGCTGCCATCTTGCTATATCCTTACATGGCCTCTCCTCAGTGAATGTGCAGGGGAAGAAAGAGAGAGGTTTCTCTCTCTCTTCCTTTTATAAGACCACCAATTCTATTGGATGAGTACCCTACTCTTGTGACCTCATTCAACCTTAATTACTTCCTGAAGACCCCATCTCCAAATACTGCCACAGCTGGGTTTAGGACCCCAACATATGAATTTTGGGGGATACAGTTCAGTCCATAGCAGACACATACACAGGTCCTTGCAGTGCTCCAACAGAGAGAGACATGAGCTGCTGTGGAGCTCAAGCAAGAAAGGGCAGTGCAAGCAGGGGTTAGACAGTCCAGCTGCTTCCCCAAAAGAGTGGCATGGGCCAGTAATGAGATCCTGGCAAACTGATATTCTTATAAGCTTCTTTGAGTGTCTGTGGGACACAGGGGACAAAGGGCCACCGGTCTTCTAGAAAGTGTCTGCCACTGGAATCAACACATTGGTACTGTGTTGTTTGCATGGGGCAGGCAGGGACTTTGTTCTTTCTGTGGTTTATTACTGCAGCACTGGAGCTTGGAGGAAGAAGGGGTCCTTTATTTCATTTTAGGATTAATGTGACCTGTCAGGGGTCCCTGTGGTTTCTGGACCTCTGTATGTCTCATGCCCCGGTATGATAAATTTCCCACCACTGAGAGAAATGCTGTTTCCTGGTGGTTGCTAGAATGTTTTAATGCACTCCTTCATGCCCATGATACCTCCCCATAGTCAGAAGAAAGATAGATCTGGGCAGCTACAGGCTTAATGATGTACTTCAGCCAGCCAGGTTAAGCAAGGCCAAGTTGAGGCAAAGTTGCCAAGTTTGCCTCTTGATTTCTTGGCTCCTCTTTTGGGTAAGTTGCACATTAGTAAAAGTGAAAATGGGTAAAATAATCGCATTAGTGATTATTGCTAGTATTTTCTCATGCATTATCCTACTCACCCTGCAAGAAAAATGGTGTTAGTCGTGTTTTTCAGGTTCACAGAAGAATGCTTGGAGTGGTTACGGTGCTTGACCGAGAGAAACCTCCTAGTCTGCACTCTTGCGTCTGCACCTAGTGTCACACGCTGTCCCCTGTGGCTGCCAGGAAGCCAAGTACTCAGATGACCAGGCGCTAATTAAGCGACCCTTCCTCTGTCTTGGCGGCATCCGGTGCTGTCTTCCCCATCTTCATTCTGCTCAGTGGTTAGCAGTGTCCGTGGTAGGCCTCTCGCTAGACGGAAGGCTTTCTGAGGCCTCAGATGCTGTTCCCTCAGTGTTGATGTTTCAACCCTTAACAGTCTGACACCTCAGAGGGAGACAGTACATGTTTTTCATGGAAAGTGTTCACGCCATTATCACCTCTTAGAATCCTAACATTTGAACTGGCCTTCAACACCCTCTTGAACCAACAAGGCACAAAACTCCAAGAAGGAAAGGACCTGTAAAAGGTCTCACCCTGTGAGCGCCATTGTTTTGAGGAGAACAGATTCCTGGCCCAGGGTTCTTTCCTCTCCCGAACCCTGTGCCAGCCACACCATGTCCTCAGAAGGGCCTCCCCTTCAGTGTTTGAGGAAAGAGGTATTTGGGGCAGTGGCCCCTCCCAGGCTCTCCCTGGTGGGCCCTACACACATATATTCACCCTCTCCACTGTTTTCTTTATCAGATGCAAATGTAAACTCTGGATGTCTGAAATAAACTATTTTGTTTCCTTTATGTTTTATACATTTACAGTATAAGCATAGTAACTGGTGGTCTTTTAGCAACTAAACTTTCTGTTGCATTTTCAGGTATTTCTGATGTGCAGTGCACGTGTTATTACATCCTTGGAACTGACTCCTATTACTAAGCTTGTGATAACTGTTATGCTAGTAAATGAGAGCAGGGTTTCTGTTTTTACTAAAAGTAACTGAAAGGGTCCTTTAAGTAAATTCAGTGACTCTGTAAAAGGTGTGTTAGTTCTAACACAAGTGATACTAGGAGACATATGGTTTGACCTACCTTGAACAATTATTCATAGAGAGCATGAAAGAATCATTGGATGAATCAAATGTTAGACCCTGTGTGACACTTAGAGGTCTGGTCCAAGTCACTCATTTTACCGAGGGAAATATCCGAAGAGGAGACATGCAATGTTTTCCTGATTCTGCACCCCATTTCCCAGTGACCTCTAGATGACATGCCCAAGCGTGTCAAAACATGCCCAAGCGTAAGACCCGAGGACTCAATGCCATCAACGCGATGGTGTCATATTGTGTCACTATCATTGCTTCTTTCAACCCTAACCTTGGTACTTTAAATTTCGGGCCCTGCTCAGTACCACCAGGGGGGAATCTCTCTTCTTTCCCCTGTCCTTATTGTGTGCTCCAACTTCTGAACCCTTGAATCTTTGCAAATCACCAGCTGTTCAGACTCAGAACTCACTTCAGAGCACCAGCTAGTAGCATTATATCCTGCTTCCAGCCATTTCTCTCCAGATTTGATGTACTGGCTTCGGACTCTCTTTGGTCTCTTGTGTCGGTATTCATCCTTCAGTGAAGCAAGATCTGGCCTTGCCAAATATCCCAGCATCCTCTCCTCTCTCTCTGCCTGGGGGATTTTCCCAGACAAGGGGTCCTTGTGTGTGCTGGCCTATCTCGTGAGTATGAGCTGTGTGTCTGGCACTGAGTAACTTTCCCAGAGTCCCCCCAGTCCCTCCCTGGTAGGACTGAGACTAGAATCACAGGGTCTCTCCTTCTCTCCAGCCCACCATCTGTAGTATTAAACTCATATTAAGCTAGAATGACAGAAACCCGAAAAGGTGGCTGTCACTTTTCTAATAAAATGATGTTGGCCCCCATTGTTTGAAACACAACATTGATAATATAAGAATATAAATAATTCTGTCAAGACTTTACTAGTATTTCAAATGGTCTAAGATGCATTTCAAATGAATAAGCAGCAGGGGATATGTAATCAAATGCCTCTCCTGAAAAATAAATGTACAGCACAGGCTTCGAAAGAGCCTCAGCCACAAAAAAGGCTTGTGTGAGAATACCACTAAATACAAGCAGATCTTCCTCAACACTCTGGTGCCTGTTCCCATACAGATTATATTAAGCACTAAAAGTGCTGAATTATAACTTATTAGGGATATTTGTTGTGGGATGACTCAAATAGAAGCAATAGGAAACTAAGCGGCTCGATCAAGAGCTTAATAATAAAATCTGTAAAATGAGCAACTGGGAGCGAGGAATTGTTGGTTGGATAATTTATGTTATAATAACGTATGGTAGATTTTGCATTGGGAACATCTCAAAATCTGAAATGAATCTGTTTCTTTCAAAAAGCCGTGCCTTGCTATTAAATCAGTTTCCTAGATCTTAGGAAGGGTCCTGAGCTACCAGAATGTTCTCTGACAGAGTAATAAAAGCAATCTTAATCAGGTAACATCTCTTAGCCCTAGGCAGGGAAGACCTCATTTTGTCTTGGTTCTGTGGCCCACGGCCATGAGGCCTGCTATGCTCTGGGGAAGGCTGACATGTTTCCCACATCAATCTTTGCTCCAACATCAACTCTCTTGTTGCTTTAACTTGCCCGGACTTTTATTTTTCACTTTAAAGTCCCCTCTGCCATTGACCCTTCAGGATCCAGGGTGGCAGAGGTGAAATGATGGCAAGACGGGTCAGTACTCATGCCCTCTAGCAATTCTCAGCCGGCAGTGTTCTTAAATAAGCTGAGGCATGTCTTAGGATCATGTCTTGGGATCTCTCTGAACTCTATATGGCTAACAAGAAAAATCTAGATTTACATTTTGTATCAAACACCCTCCAAATGCTGGGATTTTGTTTGGCTGGTGGCCTCACAGTTGTGAAGCCAAATGTTTCTAGTGTGCTTTCTTCTTGCGACTTAGTGATTCACTCAGAACAGTAAGATTGAGATATCTCGGGCCACTGGCCGCAAGCTGTGCTGTAAGTCTGGAAAACACATTATTAACCCCCAGTTAAAGAGTGTGCGTTGGGCTGTTTGTGGTGGGCAGGGTCTACGCGGATCCCTCCCCACTCTGCAGGGCGTGCTGCTTCACTCAGAGGCGTGCAGAATGGCTGAGTCCCCTTTGATGCCTGGAATTTAAATGTCAGCCCTGGATAGCTGGTGCTGAGCATGGGCGGGAGAAAATGCCACTGGTAAGCACTCTTCCCTAGATGTTGCTGACCGTCTGAAGGTCCCTGCTTCTCTCTAGCACCTGCCCACTTGGACCTTGTTTCTGCTGGCTACACCATCTCCACTTTGTGCTACGCGGTGACTGAGAAGCAGGTTCTGTCACAGTCTTTCTCCCCTTGTCCCTTCTTGCTGTCCGCACGTGGACTCACAGCGTCCTGTCAGTGTCTGCCTTCTCAGCACATCTGTGAGCCTGAATCCCACCCAGCACAGCCTCAGCGTTCAGGGTGCCAAGGGTGTTCTACCCACGTAGAGCAGTCCAGATTATTTCTGCTTTCATCGTATTTTATTTGGCTTGTTTCTTTTCCTGCCTCCTCTATGCCCTGAGGTAACTTCCTGAATTTCGAAGACTCCAAAGAGTTTGAATAGGCATCTGTGAGTCCTTTGGGGCCAATCCCATAGGTGCTGTGCCCACATTACAAGCCCCACCCCCAGCCTCCCCCCACAAGCCTGCAACTGCTCAGTGCACATTTGAGATTTAACTCTGTTGCTGCTGGCATCTCTTTGTCTGGGGGCTTTCTTCTGATCACCAGAGTCCACATTCCCATCCCTGTGGTAGGCTGAAGGCATCGGGGAATGAACATTTCCTGCAGCCCTCACCCCAGGAACCTAATCTCAAATGATGGACCCAGAGTTGGTGTCTAAGACCTCTAAGACCTTTGCACCTCAGCTGGGATTCCTTTGCAACACTCTGCAGACACTGTACTTTATTATTTTTTAAAATTTAAATTAAATTTAAATTTTTATTTATTTATTTGATAGAGAGAGATCACAAGTAAACAGGCAGAGAGAGAGGGGGAAGCAGGCTCCCTGCTGAGCAGAGAGCCCGATGTGGGGCTCCATCCCAAGACCCTGGGATCATGACCTGAACCTAAGGCAGAGGCTTAATCCACTGAGCCACCCAGGCACCCGACACTATTTTGCACTCACTTCCCAGTCCCCAGTGGGAGCCAGCCGTGTTCTTAGAGCTCACTTACTGGAAAACAAACCCTTCATTAGCTCTTTTCCTTACCTACCTGTTTCCCCATCCCTCACAAAGGTTTCCTGAATTGGCTCCAGAATGAACTTCTTGCATGCAATTCCTTGAATCAGTCACTTCTGGAGAAACCCAAACTAAGATGCCACTTAAACAGTACCCCGTAGGGACATGACTTAGGAAGCTATTTTTCAGAGTAATGAACGGTCAGCTTGCATGAGCCAGACCTTTGCTTCTCTTCTCCTTCCTACCTTTTGTGTGGAGCGGATCTCTAAACAGAACCCATATTTTCTTTTCTTTGTCTAGCTGTAGGAAAATGTAATATGCTCCATTAAAATGACCATGCAATTTCAATTTTCATATTAAACAAATGAGTAGCTTGGGTTTAAAAGTATTAAAAGACAATTAAAAACCTTGTACTAAGTAGTATCCGATTTTCTGTCAACACAAACTGCATCCTCTTTAAATGATATTTAAACCATGGTTTCATTTTTTAAATCAGGAGCATCGGTTAGACATGATGAAATATATTTGATGTCAGGAACTATTATTTATGCCTGCTTTTTTTCTCAGACCCTCTGACAGAATTGTTTGTGAGCATTTAGCCTCTTCGAGTGGTGATATAGGAGATAAATACCAACGGCTCCTGTGGGACTCTCTGTTAAGAAGAAAAACACTGCCTCATATTGCCTTTGTCCTGGAAACCCCGGGAAAAAAAATTTTTGTTTTTCCTTTCTGTTCTAATTGGACTGATATTTTTAAGAATCTCTAAATATCGAATCTGAAAAGTCAGATGAAGATGATGCTGTTTCTAAAGATTGTTAGGCTTGTTAAAACTCACACAGACTGGAAACCTAGGGCCAGCAGGTTCCCATGGAGAAGCAATAGTGATAATCTTACATTCTAAAGGTGGAGAGTGAGGTAGAATTTAGAGAAAATTCTAATGGTCTGATCTATGCCACGTGCCTTATTTGCTTGTATTTTTAATCTCAGGCCACTTGTCTACAGCAAAACTACCCGTGGGAGGGGAACTTCCTTTCACAAGAGATAAAATATTTGGCTGACCTTGGGCTTCCTCACTGGATTGCATATTCAAAAAACAGTTTGTGTCTGTGGGCTTAGCTCATAGTATATCATCTGGTCTCAGTGATATGAATATTTAGTTGTGTGACTTTTCTTCTGAATTATGCTAGAAGCTTGTTATGGTGGGGACCCTGCTTCTACTCTTAAATATGCCATACCCCATCACCTGACTTACTTAACTAAGGCGTCATAACCACAGAGGGTGTTTCACAGATACTTGCTCAAAGAATATTCATACTATTCTTGATCCACAATTTTCCATTTCATTTTAGCTTTATATACATTCTGAAATTCCCAAAATCCAAAAGATGGTATCTATTTCTGTAGTGATCTTCCATTCTATGGTAATATTTTTTTTTTAAAGATTTTATTTATTTGACAGAGAGAGATCACAAGTAGGCAGAGAGAAAGAGAGAGGAGGAAGCAGGCTCCCTGCCGAGCAGAGAGACCGATGCGGGACTTGATCCCAGGACCCTGGGATCATGACCTGAGCCGAAGGCAGAGGCTTAACCCACTGAGCCACCCAGGCATCCATCTATGGTAATATTTAGAATATATTCTCAGAAGCTACCTCTGCTACAAATTTTTAATTTTTTTAACAATTTTTTTTTTAGAAAACATTTAGGTTGGACTTTTGGAAATTAGCAATATTCAAACTTTGGTGAGCATTAGATTCATCCTGTCTAAAATACAGATACCTAGACCTTTGCTCTGGAAATTCTGGTTCATGAGTCTGGAAAGGGGCCCAGAAATATGTATTTTTAAGAAGCTTCTATTGTACATCAATGTTTAACAACCACTACCCTGAAATCTTACTATTGCTTTTCCCTAAATTCTAATATAAACACAGAAACACATGGGGAGCACTCTGTGTATTTTTAAGTATTTTTAAAATATGTAATATAAAGAATATGATGCACTGTATCACTTTATGGCCCTTGTGTAAAGATCATCATGACATCATGAGAAATTTCTCCCAAAGCTCAGGGTCTAGTAACAATTTTCTTGATAAATTTACTTCCAATTATTATTCACTTGTAAAACTTTTATTTTTCCTTCTTCATTCTGGCTGTTAGAAAAACTAAAGCAAAATGTTTTGAAATTACTAAAGCTTGCCCCAATAGGCTTTTAAACTATAAATATTCATTTTTCCTTTCCTTTAAGACTTGATGCAGAAAAGGAAAATGAGCCAAACGTTCTTATCTTATTGAAAAGAGGCTTCCCTTTAAAGTTGCATAAAATCCTTTTTAGAAGTTGTCTTAGTCCTGGATTCCCTAGAAAACAGAGCTTGAGGCAAGGATTAAATGTTGATGGTTTGTTTGCTAGGTGCAAACCCAGGGTGGCAGAAGTGAGGGAAAATGGAAGGAATGCAAAGAAAGATATGAGGCAATAAATATGATGCAGTGCTATGGGGGGGGGGGGCTTCTTAATGATGAGCTGTGAAGAGATACAGGCGGTCCAGCAAGGCTGTCACTCAGCATGTAGAATACCTCTGGACTGTCTGTATTGAGGAGACTTACCTTAAACGAGACTGTAAGAGGGAGGAACTAGGCTTTTGACTAGACTCATTCCATTTCTGATTTTTCTTTGGGGCACAATTGGCCCCAATGGAAAGCTAATGTTTTCATCCTTCCAGAGTGTGTTATCCAACCCTTTTGCAGTCTGTGTTGGGATGCCAGATCCGATTCTCTGCAGTGTGATGTTTCATTCAAGTTCGGAAGTTGTTGAAGGAGCCAGGAACTCAGGACGTGTGCTTGGCCCACCACTCTCAGTAATGCCAAGTGACTTATTGACCCCTGGTGGTGGCATCAAGTCTAGGAAACTGTCCAACTGAAGAAATTCAATATGATAGAGAAGATGTGCATTTGATGTACAAGTAGATACGGAAGTAGGGAACAGGTTAAAGGTGTAGAGTGGAAGAAAGGCCTGAAGGAATAAGAATCCATAGCCAGTAGAACAGTTAAATGTAAGATTGTTGGGAAGAGGGCATAGTTTATTTGACCATTTTAAATGAGCAAGTGAAGAATTCCTAGCTTGGGGCACCTGGGTGGCTTAGTGGGTTAAGCCTTCGCCTTCAGCTGAGGTCATGATCTCAGGGTCCTGGGACTGAGCCCTGTAGGGAATCTCTGTTCAGCAGGGAGCCTGCTTCCCCTCCCCCTCCGCCTGCCTCTCTGCCTACTTGTGATCTCTGTCTCTGTCAAATAAATAAAATCTTAAAAAAAAAAAAAAATTCCTAGCTTTCATGATTGAGTGGAAATACAAGTAACTGGAATATAGGAAATAAGAGAAACCTATTTATTAGGAGGTAAAAGGGTTGAGTGGGTTGAGGGAGCAACAGCACTTTTGGACGTATTTAATTTGAGGCACCTATGGGTCACTCAGGTGAAGATGCCAGTGGGTCATTGGATACAAGAGGGGAGCTTAGGAGTAAAGCCACATCTAACCATAGGGACTTTAGGTCATCAGCCCGGAGGGAGTTCTGACCTCCTTGAGTGGATAAAATCAGTGATAAGAACAAGGAGAAAAGTAGGCCAAGCACAGAAACTTGAGGAATATCAATGTACAAGGAATGAATATTGTGTATGCATGAGAAGAGCTGGCAATAAGGGACACTTAGAAAGAGTTGTCAGAGTTATGGAATTAGAAATTTCCTATGGGTGTCACTAGTAAGTTACTTGGCATGGAACCTGCATTTCCTGCCCACTCTCTGTGTGGACACAGAATTGAGTGTTTGGGTCTGTAAATATCACCCTTAAATGCCCACATACTTATTTAGTATGCACATACTCATGAAAAAGAGAAAAAGAAGGAGAATATAAATGAGAATTTATTGAGTATTTGTACTAGATCATGAGCTATGCTGGGCACTTGACATATGGTGCCAACTTCATCCCTTTACACTAATCCTGTGAAGGGCACAGTGTTATCACTATTTCTTACAAAGCAGGAAACTTGGCCTCAGGGCCTGACAATAATAAGTAATGGTGCTGGCACTGGAGCCTCAGGTGTGTTTGAACCCAGAGTCCTAGTACTTCCCCTATACTGGATGACCTCTGCCTTTCAACAATAGCAATGGGGGTCTGACCCTAAAAATCTTGCTGAAAAACCAGCTTTCTAGATTGAAGAGAGAGTTCCTTCCAGACCCTCTTTCTAAGCGCTGCACTTATGCTGCTTGTCTGTAAAACTAAAATAGATGATAGTAAAATTTTATTTTTAACTTCTCTTGAGAAACCATTTGAACATTTGAACTTTTACTTTTCATCTTTACTCACCTCTTTCACTAGTGCTCAGAATAATGAATGCCAAACAAACGTTTTCTCCAGAAGGAAATCCCACATCGATATGGTACAGGACAGAATAATGTTTTTCTGAATGTGATTACATGCACCAGGCAGTATTTGAAGTGTGAATTTCAGAGATTAGATGTGTTCCACAGATAATATGTAAAAGTTCTAGGCAGACATAATTAATGATGACACATTAATGTAGTTTAAGTGGACCACTACCCAAATAATGCTGTAGCTGACATGCTGGGCCTATATTTTTGCCTTGAATAGATTTTTAACATCCGAATGGAATATTTATGCTTTTATGCTAAAATAAAAGAGCACAGTGAAATAAGCTATTACATGCTCCATTAAAACTACTTTTAAGTGACTATAGCAAAAGATTCCACAACTTTTGCATTTGTCAAAGAAACTTTTCAAATTAGGCACAGACCACTGTTCTCAGAACTCCAAGGAAAGTGCAGATGCTACTCTAGGTCTTTCTGAAAATGGTAATTCTATATTTGTCATGTGGTAATGAGGGGAAGTCGCCGTAACAGCCATAATACACTTGAGCTAAGACCAGACAACTAATGCAAATGAGTAAATCTGGTAATATAGTTTGAGAATAGGTGAACGGAGAAAGTTACTCTAGAACTATCCTGGGTTTCACACACAGCCTGTTTTCTCTATTGCCCACCTTTCTGTTGCTTATAGAGTCTGCAAATTTGAATCAAAGACACATCCAAAGATTGAGAAGTGCATGAGGCACCATCTCTTTCTTATTTACAGTCTCAAGGAAAACATGGCAAATGTGCAAACATCAAATTCTTATTTCTGTGCGAAATCCAGGCACTTTACCCAAGCAGAAGAGATAACAGAATTAAATTGTATTCATGCCATTTATGAAAGAAATTGTTCCTGCTTTCATCCAAATAAAGCAGACGACTCATTTTCACTTAAGTGATTCAACTGGCAATCAAGCTTTCCAGACAGATGCAATCAAAAAAATATATATAATTTGATGGATCATCTACTTGATTAGGATATTTTTGTGTGATTTTCTTTGGATAGCCTGTCATGGGATGAATTCTGACCCTGCATAGCTCCTTATACAACCCATTTTTGCTTTGTAATAGCGTGTCTACCTATGGTGTGATGTGCATACAAAGCTTTGCCTGTTTGTTCTAGGATAAAAGATGAGTATACACTCAGGTGTTCTTTATGCATGTGAAAAATATTCTTGGTATTCTTTAAATTTAGTGTGTTTCTGTGCATACTTTCTCAGATTTCATGTTATATAAAATGGAAGCTTTCCAAGCCCTGGATTCACTAATCAATGGATTTTATTTGTGGATTCTTTATAGCTATTTTTAAGGATTGGTATTATTGGAAGATACTTTTGTTTTGTTTTTATTCTTTAAACAAGCCATGTAGAGTTCACCATTTGGAGTCTGTTAAAATTGGGAGTACACTGATTAATCTTCTAACAACTATAAAGTTTAAAGATGCTGTCTTACCTTAGAACTGATTAAATGCATCAGGATAGCATAAAGAAGAGACTATTTGGCCATTGGTACAGCAAATTCTGTGACCTGCATTTTCTCTGAGTTAGCACTCTGTGGGCTCAGCTGGAACAGGAAATGTCTCAAAGGTAACTGAGTGAATGGAAAGGGCTTGAAAACTTGAGGGAAGACAAGGTCTAGTGCTATGAGAGAAGTCTGGAGGCGTGACAGACCAAAGGACCTTGAATCAGTTATCCATGGAAGAATCAAAAAGTTAGGGTAAGAAGGAAATTGAGAAGAGTCCAGGAAAAAAAAAAAAAAATCTGACTGCTATTCTGTCATAGTGAGGGATATGTGTGGTTTGGCCAAGGTCAAAGGGCTGACAGTAAGTCTGATTGGCCAGTATCAGAGCCTGAACTGTGGGTTTGGGGATTAAGTTTTTGCTCAAAAGTGAGCAACTAGGGGCACCTGGGTGGTTCAGTGGGTTAAGCCTCTGCCTTTGGCTCAGGTCGTGATCCCAGGGTTCTGGGATCCAGCCCTGCATCGGGCTCTCTGCTCAGCGGGGAGCCTGCTTCCCTTCCTCTCTATCTCTGCCTCTCTGCCTACTTGTGATCTGTCTGTCAAATAAATAAATAAAATCTTAAAAAAAAAAAAAAAGTGAGCAACCAGCCCTTGGGCAGTGGTCAGCCTGCTGCTGTCAGTAAAACACAGCCAGCCTCAGGGATGCCCACTGTGAAGTGCAGGAGTGTTCCCCTGGGCAGGAGGAATATGGTTTCAAGATCTAGAGGCAATGAAGAAACTTCAGTTAATTAAAATGGTGCTACTCAAAAGGTAGTTCATGGACTGGTGCTGGTCCAGAAACTGATTTTTACTGATCTATAATGAAGTAGGTCTAGAAATTGAGAGTAAACATTTAGAAACTTTTTACAGTAACTTTATAGAGTAATTTTAAGTCTATTTGGTCTAATAATAAAACTGTGGGCTTGCATCTTACATGTCTTGGTTTTTTATTTTATTTTGCTACTAATTTAATTTTTATTGGATTTTATGCATGTATGCTCTGCAACATATTGAGAATTAAAAGTCAATAAAAGTGAAAAATATCTGGTCTTTAACCACAGATATTTTGAGACGCTCAGAATATCTCTTGACTATGAGATATAAGAGAAATATATAGATATAAGAGAAATAGAGCAGACCTCAGTGGGTTCCAGTTTCTTTCTTGCCTTCCACCTTTGCCCATTTTCTTTTTTTTTTTTCCTTTCCCCCTGTTGTCTCCCTCCCTGCCTGGGAACTTTGAACACCTGATAAATGACAAGGCTTACTGAAACACTTCTCAGAAAATACTATGCTGATGGTCTTTGGTACCCGGACTGTAGCCTCAGTGAAAACCACCAGGGCACGCACTCAACTTTACCCTGTTCTAAAAATCCTGACCCTGTTTCAGCTGGAGCCCACCCAGTCTTCAGGGCTCCCTGATAGCACATCAACTAAATAAAGCCTTTCAGTTCTATTTATGTTCCTTAAATGGTTTCCTTCAACAACTAAGTATATCCAAGCAATAAAGGGTGTTGAAATTAAAAGCCATTTTCAAATTGAGGAGCTGGGGGTGAGTCTTATACTGTGCCAGTCTATGTTGTATGCTTGACATTTCAGTGCTCAGATATAGTCCTTCTGAAGCTTCATTATGTGGGACACCACAGCAAGCTCGGATGACAGTGAGATGACTGTCTGACTGCTCAGTCCTGGCGGGTTGGTGCGGGGAGGCATGTAGGACTAGAACTTCCTCCTGCCTGAGACTGAACAGTGCTCTAGGGACTGCAGAGGTGAGGCAGGGTGTTATAGGTAGTGTGTCATTTACCTGTGGATAAGGGCAGTTGGGCCCACCTGCGAAGGAGGAGAAAGGATATGTGGGCTGAGACCCAGCAGGATTCTGCCAACTTCATGGACTGAGTTGTGTAGGAAAGCCTTAGTTGGTCCATATTTATCTTGGTAGAACTTGAAGATAAAAGTTGATAGGTACCAGGCCATTAAAAAGGTCAGATAGAAAAACAGAGAAAATCTGAATTCAGGGGAAACTTCACCTTCCTTGTCTGTTGCTTTTGCCCTAAAAGGAATGACAGATGTTCTAATTCATGGAAATAGGCAAAAAAGAACTTTCTCCATCACCTGCACCCCCCCCCCCATTTAATTAAACAGCTGTTCAGTGAGCAGCTCTATGTGCAGGACCCTTTGCAGGTGCTGGGGTGAGTAAAAGCACGACTGTTTTGAAATGCCATCGTTGCTTCAAGACAGCTTTTAGTTTAAATAGGGAATGCAAACATAGGAGAAATTAAATTGTACTCCTTGAATAGTGCAGGACCAAGAGAAGTGGCAGACTCTGCATGGTAAGTAGAGACAGTCACTACCCAAGGATCCATGGGATGACCTGGGCTCTGTGCACGGTGAAGAAGGACATACGGAAGAAGGAGTTGGAGCCAGAACCGAAGGCTGGTGGGACTAAATGATGGGCATCCTGTCTGCCTCCCCGCCCTTCCCCTTAATACAGCGCATGCTTAAGCCCTGGGAAAGGAAGCCACATGTGGGACCCCACACAGCCACATACTTATGAGCTCTCAGCATACTCCTACTCATAGATCAAAGAGTGGATGTTCCCTAAGATGATATAATACTGTGTGATTATCCTCTTTTTTACCAAAGAAAAGAAAACTTTAGCTTTTTTAGTGGGGAGGACCCCTTATACCAGCAAAGCCCTTCTTCAGTGAAGTTCTTCAATATTACCTTGGAAATTCAGCTTTTCAACTTCCTAAAAAGTGGTATAGAAAACATTTAAGTCTATATGTGTATGTCTGTGTGTATATGTATGTGTATGTATTTATGTGTGTTTGTGCATGTATGTATTTGTGTGTGTATTTGACAATCAGAGCCCTCCTGATTAACCCTAATTATAGACCTAAATTGAATACCTACTATATGTCAGGCCTTATGTTAGAAACGCTAAATAAATCAGACGTTCCCTCTTCTCCAGGGATTTATAATCAAGAAGAACCAGAGGACGGAGCATTAGATAATTAAAATGCAATGGAGAAAAAAGAAGGAAAAAGGATGAGAGAAATTGCAATGAGTGAATCTGGGACCCTAAGAATTTATTTTGGAAATATGTCAGAATAAAGGTCAATGTCAAACATTTGTAAGAGTTCTAACAATCTCAAATTAAAAACTGTTGTTTGATTTTACTATGTTCATTTATCTTACTGAATTAGCCATATTCCTGTCAATTTTTCCCACTAAATTATAACTGTTGGCTAAAGATCCGTTATTTGTGTTGGCTGATCAGGAAAAGTCCTATGACAGTTCATTTAACTGGTAATAGCTATACCTAGAAATTGTTCGTTGAAATATCAAAAAGAAATTTGGAGCTGTTGAGATTTTCTCTCATGGGATTGTAGGCCTAAAATATTTTTCTATACATGTTCACATAAAATTCCACAACAAATACACTGTACCCTTTAATAAGGTACATTGTGTATTACTTTGATGTTCAAAATAAGCATATCACATGTTGGCACACACAAAAAATGAATTGTATGTGTTCTTTTTTTCCAATCTGTAGTCTAATCATATCATAAAACTCGGAGTTTTTTTGCTTTTTGTTTTTTGTTTTAATTTTATTTATTTATTTGACATGCAGAGATTACAAGTAGGCAGAGAGGCAGGCAGAGAGAGGAGGAAGCAGGCTCCCTGCTAAGCAGAGAGTCCGATGCGGGCTTGATCCCAATACCCTGGGACCGTGACCTGAGCCGAAGGCAGAGGCTTTAATCCACTGAGCCACCCAGGCACCCCAAAACTCAGGGAGTTTTTAAAAATACGCATACACTTTGTCTCTTCAAATATTTCCTTTAGGAGAGGCACATTAGAATTTTGGTGGGAGGTAAAGAAGCACTATAGTTATTTTTAACACTCTACTCCCCCATCAACAAATACTAGTTTCAGATAGGCATGAAATAGGGGTGCCTGGTTGGCTCAGTAGGTTAAGCATCTGCCTTAGGGTCAGGTCTTGATCCCAGGGTCCTCCCAGCAGAAAGCTTGCTTCTCCCTCCCCCTGCTCCACTTGTGCTCTCTCTCTGTCTCTCTCCTTCAAGTAAATAAACAAGATCTTAGAAAGAAAAAATAGGCATGAAATTCACATAAGAGTTACGTGAGTTTTCCCATCCAGGATATCAGAAAAGAAAGGATCATTTGGATATTTCTCTAAAGATTAAGCATTTCTCCAGTGTTCAACTTATTGGTATTACCTTTTATTTATTTATTTATTTTTTTAATTTAAATTTTAGTTAATGAGCATACAGTGCATTGTTGGTTTCTATATTACCTTTTAATGGTTATTCATCCATCCGTCCATTAAAATATTTACTGAGTGGCACTATGTATCAGACACTCCTCTGAGCTTGGCAAATAGAAAGACAAAACTATATGCCTTCTTGAAGGTTAGATTTTAATGCAGCATTTCAGAGAATTATTTTATTTTATTTATTTTTTTAAAATACTTTATTTGTTTGGTAGACAGAGATCACAAGTAGGCGGAGAGGCAGGCAGAGAGAAGGGGGAAGCAGGCTCCCTGCTGAGCAGAGAGCCCGATGCGGGACTCGATCCCAGGACCCTGAAACCATGACCTGAGCCGAAGGCAGAGGCTCTAACCCACTGAGCCACTCAGGTGCCCCCAGAAAATTATTTTTAAAAGTAAAATATATAATATATTAGATGCTGCTAAGTACTAAAAAGAAAGCTGAGGGGAATGATGTGGGGGGCTGAGGTGAGGAGCCTTGCAGAGTAATCAGAGCTGTCAGTGAAAGCTTCCTAGAGAGGATGACACTTGAATGAAGATCTGAGGTGGCTGAGGACAAGCCATGCACAGAGCTGGCTGTGAGCAGACCGGGCGGGGTGGGAGGAGGCGCGGGGAGGGGCTTGAATAAAGGGTGGGGTCGAAGGAGGTGAGGCATAGAGGCAAGCGGGCAGGTCAGGTCAGCCTGAAAGTGTGAGGCCATTGAGATGACTCTGGCCGTCATCAGAGTGTGATGGGAAGCTGTTGGACCGGCATATTCGTAGGATTACTCTGGCTTCTGTGGTGAGAACTAAGGAAGGGAAAAGAGCAGCACCAGAGGTATGGTAGACACCAATTGTCATCATTCAGATGGGAAACAATTAGGGGTAAGTCTAAGGTGGTAGCAGCAGAGGTGTCAGGAGTGGATTTGGAGTCTATTTTATCCAGATATTCTGCTTCTGGGTATCTACCCAGAAGAACTGAAAGCAAGGACTCAAACGAAGAAGGGTACACCCACTCTCACGGCCGCATTATTCACTCTAGGCAGAAGTTGAAGCAATGCGTTTCTCTTGGTGGATGAATGGGAAAACAAAATGTATACACGCACAAATGGAATAGTATGCAGCCTTGAAAAGGAAGGAGACTGACAGGCTTCAACACGGATGAAACTAAGGATGGAATAAGCCAATCACAGGAGGACAAATACTGTGTGGATCCACTCTCAGGAGCAGATTCAGAGATAGGAAGTAGAACAGTGGTTGCGAGATGCTGGCGCAGAGGGGAAGGGGTGCTGCTGTGGGTGCAGAATTCTGTCTTACGAAATGAGAAGAGTCCCATAGGAGGGTGGCAAGGGCAGCACGGCAGTGTGGACACTCTTCATGCCACTGAACTATATACCTCAACATGGTCAAGTTGGCACATTTACATTATGTGTATTTACCACAATCAAAACAATTTGCGTTTGTTTGTTTGTTTGTTTGTTTATTTGATGGAGGAGCTGGGAGAGAGAGATCACAAGTAGGCAGAGAGGCAGGCAGAGAGAGGAAGGGAAGCAGGCTCCCCGCTGAGCAGAGAGCCCGATGCGGGGCTGTTCCCAGGACCCCAAGATCATGACCTGAGCCAAAGGTAGAGGCTTTAACCCAGTAAGCACCCCCAGACGCCCCCAAAACAATTTACGTTTTTAAAAAATGTAAAACTAGATGTTAGATGTATTTTGAGGATGGAGCCGGTCCTGCAGGAAAGCCCAGGCTGTGGAGCCGGATGGGGTGGAGAGAAGCTTGGAGGCTGGGTCTCCACGTTTGAGTCTGAGCAGCCTGGAAAGCAGAGCGGTGTGGGAGGGATGGTTCGGAACGGAAAGCAAAAAGCTTGGTTTTACACACACAGACATTTTAAGTAAAATTCTTCCTGCTTTTCTTCTTTAGGGGTGGGGGGAGTAGGGGCTAGTCTAACCTCATTTTTGGCATTTTATGCTTTTTGAGCTCTCCATTGCAGTGGCCTGCAGATCCTCACATTGTCTCAACCTCCCCCTGCCAGTGTATACAGTCAATTCTCTTTAGCCACACTACTTATTCTATAAATTCCTCCACCCCAATACTGACGGAGCCACTACTGAACCACCGCTCCCAGGGGAAACATGTACATTTGTCTGATTATAATCTCAACAAATCACACATACCAGCAGACTCTATTTTCTTGTTATCATGAAGGCGTTAAGGACTTAAGGCTGTCCCACTAACAGGTGTTGGAGCTAGGATTCAAACGCATCAACTGGCTCTGAAACTGGATTTGTTGGACTGCACTGGCTGGTCCCTGCCATCTCCACCCTCTGGCTGCCTCGGTGGGACAGCTGAAACAGGGAGGCAGAGTGTAGTCTGCTCAGCCTCTTTTGGGAACATGCATGTGGGCTTCTCTGTACATGTCTGTGAATGACCACAGAGCATTGCCAGTATTGATTCGGGGATTATAAATAAGTTTTAGCAAGTAGGTGATTTTGTAAAAGTGCATCCATAAATGATACTGCATATCATGTCATATTGTGTCATATATCATTATGCGGGTATGTGGATAATAGAAGATAGATGATAGATGATAGATATTCTATTTAGATACCTCCAGGTCTACTGGGAAGTCAGTTTGAGCAACTGGAAAGGAATTGTCACTCTCACCAGAGCCACTGCCTGTTCAGTATTTTCAAGGACTCTAGAGAACAAATGGCATTGTTTACAGAGGCTGTTAGCAAAAGAAAAAACCCAAGCCTTCAGATAGATCCTCAAGTGCACTCTTTAACAATAAAAAAGATGCAATTACACGGCTTCCAATATACCCTTCTGCATTTTCTTTTTTATCTAATTTATGAACTTAGCTAATTACCTATTCAATAGCCTCCATCACTCAATTTAGGAACAAAGCAGGAAAAATATATTGAGATCCACTGTGTCAACAGCTTTCTAAGAAGCAGTTCATGTAATGTCATATCTTCCATATTTTCAAAAAAATTTTTTAAATGAAGAATAGAGATAATTTTCAGTTCAACTCTGTGCCAAGCAAATATATAGGATGATTAGTGTATAAGGAAGCATTTGATCTGTCAAAAAAGACGTGTATAAATAGCATCGGTAGAGAAGGAAGCTTGCCAGAATTATTTGAATACGCCTCAGAACTCTAAAAAAGAGAATTATTTCAGAATATTAAATTATTATGACTCTCTCATTCATGAATTAGGGCTGTATTTTTCTCCAAGGCAAAGAATCGTCATTATTAAAAATAATGGTTGTAGTTTCCATTTATTGAGCTGTTGTGTTGTTATTCGCCTATATTAACTTTTTCACTTTTCATATAAACTCTCTAAGGTAGGTACAATTATTATCTCCAACTTACCGATGAGGGAATGGAGACTTCTGAGGTTTAAATAACAAGTATAGATTCAAAGAGGAAAAGTACAGTTCCCAGCCTCCTGGAAATGATCGATGGGTCCATCTTCCTCCATGTCATTTGTTTCCTATATTCTTAGGCTCCGGTGTATTTGAGAACTACTGAGTCAGTCTTTCCTAGATTTTTCACAATATTTTCTTTTTCTAAAATCATGTTTCTTCACCCTGTAAGTTGTGCATTTTGCTATCATCTGTGACATTATGACTCAAACAAGATCGGGCACGTTTCTATAAAGAGTAAGGCTGCTGGACAATGGTATTAAATAGGGAGCTCTACTGCCATGTGTCCTGGAGAAAAGTCACTTCCTCTGGTCACAGTGGGGCTACATGTGTCAGGGTATGTGCCAGGGGAAAGTAGAACAGGTAGTTTCGGCGTTTGTGATTTCAAGGCCACTGACTTCATAAAAGGTGTCTTCCACCCACCTGGCCAGACAAGAAATTCCACCTTTAAAGTTATTTTCTTCACGTGTTGAAGACTTTTTAGTTTCAAACATCCCTGTTAAAGGGCCAGTCCTGCAGGGACACAGCATAGAGCCAAGATTTAACACAGAGATTGTCTGCTCAACATAACGCAGGTTGTCTGCTCAAAGTAAGATAAAGACTTGGCCTTTGGAGATGGATGTCTACAAGCAGCCAGGATTAACTAACAAAAGAACTAGAAGGACACCAAAAATTATATTCCTATACCTAATGGCTGGATTGTGTGTAAGTGGTAGAGAGGGAAAGAGCACAATCTCATTCATAAAGTGATTCAAAGGACATACAGACAATTAGGACACTTCTGCTGTTCCTTCTTCACCTTTGAGTCCTTCTGGGGCGAGATGTCTTAGAGATGGCCACCAAAGCTTCTCTTGCTTCCTGGGGCCTTTTGATTGACCAGGGAGCTGGTAGAGCTCCAGAGCAAGTGTTGCTAACGAGGCATTTGGACTTCCAGCAGATGTCTGAAAGAGTTGACAATCTCTGTATCCTCGGCTGATGCACCTAAAATGTCAATACCATGATTCTTTAACAGCTGTGACCCTAATAGCACTACTGACAATTCTTCAGGGAAATCACAGCAGCCTGTGATCCTGAGCCCGTGGAAAGAAATGAGAGATGGTGTGGAGAGGCACCCCTGCAGGACAGAGAAGGGAAGATCTGTGTATCTGTGCTTTCCTGCATACCTTATGGGTTACAAATGACTATTTGAGCCTTCATTTAACCCATTGTTTAATTTGATGCCATAACTTATAACTTCATGTTAGGAGTATAGGCTAGTTTAAGTGTAATATAATCAGCAATTGTGTTGTAGGAAAAAATAAATTTTATGAAAACACTTTATGTAAAAAAAAAAAAAATGCCCCAGCTATGCAGCTATGTTATTAGTTGTTTATATCCACAGAGCTCCGTGGATGTGGGACTCCAAGGAAAAGGCACATTTCATGTTCTGTGAATTTCCATTTGTAGTACATCAAGATCCAGACCAGGAAGAAGGTATTTTTAAAAATCACTTGAGTACAATTCAAATAATAGATTGCTTCAGATCAGTTTTATTTCTGTTTTCTTAACATTTAATTCAGCTCACAGAAATAAAAGAAAAACCAGTTTAATCCTTTGGGTATTATCATAATAGTAATGATAACCTCTAAGGCTAAGATCAAGGTTGTATGGGGGCTGATATGCTCAAAGCATGAAAATGTATCTATCCTCTGCCGTGTAGAAAAATGTCTAAACCTTTTTCTACTAAAGCAGCTTTTTAATATTTAGAATAAACTACTCTGTCCCTTCTGACTCTTCCCAGTAGGGTGACAATTTTCCAGTCCTTTCTTGGGTCAGGCATCCAACATGGCTGAAATTGTCTTTTAATTACTGAGAATAAATTTATTCCATAGCTTTAGGTTTTGTTTGCTTGGAAATAGCTTTTGAAGATGCAAAGCCATTTGCGTTCTGATTCCATTTTCAAGGCTTTGCATATATACTCTTTAAGCTAAGAAAGAGTTGTTTTAGAAAATGTGTGTTCTTTGTTTAATTGACTGTTTGGTACCCTGCAGTCTAGCCCATGGGCAATGGTATGAATTCAGAAAGCTAAGCATTTAAGTATCCTATACACAGTAATGTCTGTAGGAGGGAGGAACATAGGCTCTCCTTTAACCAGGACTGCATCAAACCCTGACCCTCGTGAAGTCTTCTTGGCTTAAACTCACAGGGAAGAGACATTCCATCGTGCGAGTCTAGTGTTGGACATACAGGCATGTACGTTCCTCATGTTATCTTTGTGAGGGGTAGCATGACAGAATGCAGTGGTTGTCCAACTCTGCTTTACAGAGCCCACACCGTCCCTTACTTGGGATACCCTAAGTGCTATGCTTGTACTGTGTTGGGAAACTGACTGGTGTTTGAGCCCCCTAATTCCCATTTTGACTAGAGCAGCTGTGCTTTGTCTATTTTACATAATAAGTTTCAAATTTTATCTGTGTGTATGTGTGTCTGTCTGTCTGTGTGTATGTGTGTGTATGTGTGTGTGTCTGTTTTTTAGAAGCGGGAATCTTCTACTTTCCTTCTCTTACCTCCATTTTTCTAATAAAAGCGCTAATGTAGTTATCAAGGTCACTAGCTTTGAAATCAGAAATAGATGGATACAGATCTACCTTTTCCACTTCTTAATTCTATGATCTTAATGTCTTTAAACTATGGTTTTCTCATCTGTAAATTGGGCTAAAAATGTTCATAAGGCAACAATCTTATTATTAAATTATTACTACTAAATCATTAAATAGGATCATGTTTAATAATTCCTAAATTGAAAAAAAAATTTATGATAATAGTGACTTCTTCACTTTTCCAGAAACGCTTTCTTCCCTCTGCTTTCTCAATACCACCTCTTGAAGTTAGGATTTGATCAGAAGAGTACAAGCACCATGATTGGTATAGAGTAAGGAACTCATTGTAAGAATCAGAATTTATGTAATTATGGCAAGTGGTGAGGCAGTGGACGTAAAGCCATTTCTTCTGCATCTAGTGTTGGACCTGAAATCAGCAGGATCAGCTGCCAGTGAGGAAAAATGGTTGTGAGATAGGGAAGAGCAAAGATAAACTACTCAGGAGGGAAAAGAGGAACTGAGATTGTGTCTGAATGTTGGTGCTCCAGCTTCAAAGATATGCATGACCTGGCACCAGCTTCCCACACCACATCTGGCCCTGGATTCAGTGACACGAAAAGTGGAGATCCAGTGGGAGCAGGAGATATCCACAGACCTGGTTCCTACCCTGTGTGTCAGGGTGAGATATCAGGTCATCAGTGCTCTGACATCAAGAAATTCTAACTTCTATATTATCTTCCCTTTACCCATACCATCTCCATAGATGATCTAACCATTGCTACAGTTTTAACTACCACCTACATTTTAATGACTTCCTGGTTTGCCAAAATATTCCTTGGCCTGAATTTTCTATGATTTGTGTTAATATGCTGGAGCTGGAATGATACAGACATCAAAAGCACACCACTGGCCCTCTACCCCTCATCAGTGACAGACATGGCTAGTAGATGATGGTGATCTTCCTTTATCATCTGGAAGGAGGGCTCGTAATCTCTTCATAGCACTCTGGCAATCACTACCAACCAATCAGAATTGATACATAAGCTACATTATATTTTCTATCCCCAGAGGAATAGGTAGAATTTATTGAGATGGAGCTTAATGGGAATAAGCAGGAACATCTAAATGATCAAACATAAAATTCAAGGAAATGAAAATTAGGCTTAGCAGTAACCTGCGTGGAAAAGACTTAGCAGAAACCTGTGTGGAAATGACAATGGGTCATTGTTGCCACACACACACACACACACACACACGCGCGCGTGCGCGCACATACAGACACACACACACACACACACACTCTCTCTCTCTCTCTCAAAGCTTTAAAAGTATTGTTAGAATTAATGGTGTGAAAGGGCTATGACCATTCTGCTATATGTTGTATAGTGATAAAACCACACTAGGGACTTGGTCTTCAGTTTGAAGTTTATAGCTTAAAAATGCCATCAACAAACAGGAAATGCCATTCAGAAGGTAATGATAGAGACCATGCTGGAAATTTGAAACTATATTATAATGAAGGATATTGTTGAAGTGCCAATAGAATTTCAACCTGGTATGCAGAACCTTAGGGGACATGATAACTTTCCTCAAGAATCTGATGTATTTGGGGCACCTGGGTGGCTCAGTGGGTTAAAGCCTCTGCCTTCAGCTCAGGTCATAGTCCCAGGGTCCTGGGATTGAGCCCCCCATCAGGCTCTCTGCTCAGTGGGGACCCTGCTTCCTCCTCTCTCTCTCTACCTGCCTCTCTGCCTACTTGTGATCTCTGTCTGTCAAATAAATAAATAAAATCTTTAAAAAAAAAGAATCTGATGTATTTGAAGAGATGGTAATAAACTTGTGCACAAAGCAGAAATGAGGCCAGTGCCTAAAGTCAGCCATATTTAAAAAAGAACACCTTCAAGTGCAAGTCAAAACAAACAATTCCGCTTATAAAAAAACTTCATGTGTCCATACCATGGGGATTTGGACCATACCAATGGTTTCTTGAAAACTTGCACCTTGAGGAACTTTAGAAAATGTAGATTTCTAGGTTCCACTCTGAATTTATTGAATCATAATCACCTGGAATTTGTTAACAGCTTGTACTTGATCCTCTAGTGGCCAGTGTGAAGACCTCTGGACTAGATAAGCCCTAAAGAGCCTTTCTGTGACTTCATTCCCCGTCACCTGTCACGGGAGGCAGAATGACTAACAGTTAGGAGATCGACTCCTGAACAGAATACATGGGTTCAAAATCCAGCTGTGTCTCCAGCCAGCTCTGTGATTTTGAGTAAGTCTTTGTACCTCAATTTACTCATCTTTAAATCAGGATAATGGTAGTGTCTGCTCATAGGGTGTTGTAAAGAGTAAATAGGTAAAGTGAGCACAATGGGGCTTATGTATGGCATACGTAATGTAAGTATTAGCAACTATTTTTTATGCTGGAAGATGACAAATCCATTTAGAGGACCATTTGATTAATGAATGTGTAAGAAATAGAGGAGAAAGAAATAATTCAAGGCCAAATGCCTTTTTTTTTTTTACTTTTGTATTATTAATCATCTTTCAAAATGGTCCCAGCTTTAGTAAGCACTGTAATACAGAACATATGGAAATATTTCTTGGCATCCTATAAGGTTATCAAAGCATAAATAGGAAAATGAAATTTACTTTCTAGTAATGTGAAACAATAGAATTTGTAGGGTGTAAATGAGGAGGAACAGAAACTGGCAAAACTTGAGTCTCTAGTTTGCTGAGGTTTTTGGTTAGAACCACAACTGTTAACTTTTCTTAATAAAATGAAATGTGAGGATCTTGGGTATCCAATCTGATGAATTTTGGTAAATGAATATGCCCTATAACTACCATCCCAACCAAGTACTTGGCTCTGGAAAATTGTCTTGTGCCCCCTTCCAGTCAATCCACTCCCTAAAGACAATGCTGTTCTGAATTCTGTTATTAGAGTATAGCTTTGCTGTTATTTAACTTTGTAGGAGTGAAGTCATACAGTATGTGCTTCTTTGTATCTGAATTCCTTACCTACAGGTTGTATTTCTGAGACTCATTGATGTCGTTACATAAATTAGGTTTTTGTTCTATTTTGGGTTTTTTGTTGTTTTTGTTTTGGTTCTTGGGTATTATTCCATTATATGAGTGTATCATAATTTGCTTATCAATCCGTATTGATGAGCATTTAGATTGTTTTGAGACTTTGGCCATTAGACATAAAGCTGCTATAAACATTCTCATACAAGTCTTGCTTTACATGCTGAGCATAAATAGTCTAGGAATAGAGTTTCTGAGTCTTAGGGTAAATATCCGATTCACTTTATAAGAAACTGACAGTTTTACCATTTTTGCAGTCTCCTCCAGAAGGTATGAGAATTCCAGTTGTTCTACATGGGGCATTTACATTTGGTATTGTTGTTTTATTTTATTTTATCATTGGTGGTGGGCATGAGATAGAATTTAGATGTTTTTTTGATTTTTATTTCCCTGGTGACAAATGATGCTAAGCACCTTTTCATATGCTTATTGATCATTTTTATATCTTATTTTATGACTAATCTGATCAAGTAGTTTGTCCTTTGAAAGACTGGGTTGTGTATTTTTATTATTGGCATGTATGTAAGAGTTAATTACATGTTCTGGACACAAGTGCTGTATCAGATGTAAGTATTCCAAATATATATATATATATTTTCCCCTAGGATGTGACTCACCTTTTTGTTTTCTTTATGTTTTTTTTTTATAAGCAGACACTTTCATTTTTTGTAAGATCCAATTTATCATTTTTTTTAATGTTCAGTGTGTTTTGTTCCCTAGGAAATCTGTGCCTATGCCAAGTTCATAAAGCTATTCTCCTATATTTTCCTAGAAGCTTTATAGTTTTAGCTTTTGCATTGAAATCTATAATTAATCTTATTTTTTAATGTGTGCTGTGAGGCAGAGGTTGACGCTCATCTTTTTGTTTCTTACATTTATCTGGTTGTTCTAGCACTGTTTGTTGAAAAAGCCTTCTTTCCCCCATTGAATTGGCTTGACACCTTTATTGAAAATCAATGAAAGTAGTCAAAAGGTACAAATTTCTAGTTCTAAAATAAATAACTACTAGAGATGAAATGTACAACATGATGACTATAGTTAGCACAGCTACATGGTATATTTGAAAGTGGCTAAAAAGATAGATCCTGAAAGTTCTCATAATAAGAAAAATCTATTTTTTCTTTTTTCTTTTCTTTATTTTTTTAATCTATATGAGATGATGGGTGTTAACTAACCTTATTTAGGTGATCATTTCACAATATATGTATGTCAAGTCATTATGGGGTACATCTTAAACTTCTGTAGGGATATATGTCAATTATATTTTAATAAAATTGGAAAAAATATCAATTGACTTTTTGTGTGTACCTCTAGTTCTAGTTCTAGACTCTATGTTGTGTTCCATTGATACAATTTATTCATCCTGATGCTAATGCCACACTGTTATGATCACACCAACTTTTGTAGTAAATCTTGAAATCCTCAAGTGTGAGTCCTCAGAATCTTCTTTTTTCAAATTGTTTTGTCCATTTTAGGTACTTAGATTTCCACACACATTTTAAAATACACTTGTCTGTTTCTATAAAGAGCCTGTTGAAATTCTGATCAAGTTTGCATGGAATCTATAGGAGAACCGATATATTAAATAGTAATGATTCTTTTGGTTCATGAATATGGTGTATTCGGTCACTATTTAGGTAGCTCTTAATTTCTCTCAACCAAGTTTTGTAGTTCTCAGTCTTGTACAGCTTTTGCTAAATTTATTCCTTTTATTCTTAAGTGTTTTAAAATATTTTGATACTATTATAGTGGTATTTTTCATTTTTACTTTCCAGTTGTTTGAAACCATTTTAAGAATACCTTTTTTTTTTTTTTTAAACTACTGGCTTTGTGTCAAGTTACCTTTCTAAACTCACTTAATCTAGCAGTTATTTTGTAGGTCTCTTAGGATATCTTTTTAAACCATAATCTTCCATGAATAAAGACAGTTTTACTTCTTCATTTCCAAATCTGCAGGCCTTTTATTTTATTTTATTTTATTTTTTTTTTACGGCACTGTCTCAAATCTCTGGTGCAACGTTGTATACAAATGGCAACGTTGTAATACCAATTGGCTTTATTCTGATTTTAGGAAACTGTCCAATATTTCAGCATTTAATATGTTAGCTGTAGGTTTTTGATAGATGTTCTTTATTAAATTAAAACATTTTTCTACTATGTTAAGAATTTTGATCATTAATGGATATCAACATTTGTCAAATGCTTTTTTCTGCACCTATTAGGACTATATTATCTTCTCATTTTGTGTGTTAATGTAGTGAATTATATTATTTGAGTTTTAAATGTCATACTACTCTTAACTTCCTGGAATAAACAAACTTGGTTATGATGGAACTGATTTGTGTACATATATACACACACATCTATATCTGTTATGTGTTTCTAATTTTTAAAGGATTTTTTTGGTCGTATTCATGACAAATATTGGTTTGCAATTTTATTGTCTTTTAGAGTCTATCACAATTTTTATTGGTGTTATGTTGGCTCAAAAATGAGTATGGAAATATTTCTTCCTCTGTTTACTAAAAGAGTTTGTGTAAGTGATATTATGAAATCATTTAATGTTTGGTAGAATTGTCCAAAGAACTTTCTGATTCTAGAGATTTCTTTGTGGGAGAATTTTGGACAAGAAAATCAATTTCACTAATAGATAAATGGCTATCTTGATTTTATATTTCATCATGTGTTAGCTTTGGTAAATTGAATTTTTAAAGACATTTGTCCATCTCGCATACTTTGTCAGATTTACTGGCACAACATTGTTCATAATATTCTTTCTCTTATTATCTTTTTAAAATGCCTGCAGGACCTGAATTAATAACAATTCTTTTATTTTCATAATTTATGTTCCTTGTTTTTTATAACCTCTGACAGATTTGCCCTGATACATGTATTAATCCTTTCTAAAAAGCAAATTTGGGGTTTTGTTAATTATTCTGTTATTTGTTTCTATTTTATTGATTTCTTCCCTTTATTATTTCTTCTCTTCTTCTACTTGGTTTGATATTATTTGATATTATTTGGTATTGTTTTTTTCTAGTTTCATAGGATTTAAATTTTGACTGTTGATTTTGAGCCTCTCTTCCTTTTGGATATGAAGCTATCCCTCTAAAAACTGATTAAAGACTGATTAACTGATTAATATGTAGTATTGTCATTATCACTGAATTCAAAATATTTCCTAATTTCCACTTGGATTTTTTTTCTTTAAGCACAGGTTATTTATAAAACTTTAGTTCTTTTTATAAATACCACCGTTATTTATTTCAATTGCAGTCAAAGAAACCTTTCTACAAAATATAATTACTTGAAATTTAGTACAATTTTTTAATGGCCCATCACATTCCTTTAGTTTGCTTCCTGTATATACTTGAAAAGTTTGTGTATTCTGCAATTATTGAATGTAGTGTTCCATAAATATCAATAAGTACAAAGTGGGTGATAGTTTTATTCAGATTTTTTAAACTTTAGTGACTTTTTTTGTCTTACTGCTCTATCAACTATTTCTTCCTCTCTTTCTACCAGTTCTTGTCTCATGTATCCATAAGCCTTATTCTTAGCTAAATTCCACTTAGAATTGTTAGGTTCTCCTGATGAATTTCTCACTTTATCATTATAAAACATCCTCCTCTCTGGCAACAATTCTCACCTTGAAATCTATTTGCCTGATATTAATACGGCACCTCCACTCTGTATGCTTATTGCTTGCATGGTATGCCTTTTTCTGTCCCTTTACTTTTAACCTATAAGTGTACAAAATAGACCTCTGGAGCCAGTATATATTTAAATCTTGCTTTTTATCTAGACTGACAATTTCTGTCTTTTAAATGTTTGGTCCATTTACATATAATTATCGATATGGTTGAATTTAACTAAACCATTTGCTATCTATTTTCTATTTCTTCCATCTGTTTTCTATTCTTTCCCTGCCTTCTTCTGGGTTAATCAAATGTTTTTTATTATCCTATGTAATCTTTCTATAGGCTGTTTAGCTGTATATCTTTGTTTGTTTCTAGGGGATTATAATATTCATCCTCGAATGACCACTCACTACTTATAACTGATATTTACCATTTTATGTAAAATATGATCTTTTAGCAGTATTGTTCTACTCCTATCCATTCTTGTACTATATTGTCATTTAACACATAGAAATATATTATAAACACCATAATATACAATATGATGTTAGAGTTATTTTAATTGTTTTCTGTCTTCAAATAAATTTAGAGGAATAAAAAAGATGGATGCCCACATATTAATCATTTATGGTATCCTTCATTTTTTCCTGTAGATCTGAGTCTACATCTGGTGCCATTTGCCTTCCCTCTAAAGACCCTTATAAGCTTTTCTGTAACCTACGTCTGCTGGCAAACTACTCTCTTAGTTTTCATTTATTGAAAATGTTTTTATTTACTTTCAGTTTTGAAGGATATTTTTGTAGAATATAGAATTCTGGGCTAGTAGTTGCTTTGTTTTGTTTGTTTGTTTGTTTGTTTGTTTTTTGAACAGTCTGAGCCCGTTTCTATCCCTGGCCCTCTCTGCTTACTACTCACTCTCCCTGGACTACTCTAACGAGTCTTTCATATCACAGCTGAAATCTCGTCCCTCCGGTTTCATTGCACACTTCTCAGACAACTCTGTTGACCGTACCATCCAAAACCACCCTTCCTCCCTCTTTTTCTCTCGTTAGCCTGTTTACATCTGAGTGACGCCTTCACAGTATGTAATAATGTGTTTATTTGTTTACTTTTTATTGCCTTTGAACCTGCCTAGCTCCATCAAAAATTATTTGGTCCATTTTATTCTCTCCTACACTCTTGGCGTTCAGCAAAATCACCTGGCATTGTCATAAAGGTGCGATGATGTTTCTGTGATGTAAAATGGATGCATGGGAAGCTGCAGGGGCATTGAAGTCTGGCTTGGTGAGACTTGAAAAGACACACTGAGTAGTCCCATACTGCTAAACACTCCAGGACCATCTGTTTTACACACTGTGCTAAGAATATAAATACAAAAGTGATGCATCTTCAAGAAGCTTTCCCAGATTCTCTGAGTTAGAAACAGTGTCCTCCTCTGTCCCCGTACCTTCCACTCCTGACCATGGTACTTTCCATGATCTACCTTGCACTGTTGCTCTTTGCTCTCTGTCCAGCTGGACTGCCAGTTCCTTGCAGCCATGTCTAAATTTTCCAACACATACCAGCAATCCTGCAGAAATAACCTTTAGGTATGCAAAAGTTTCAGGATGCTCTTAGTATGGTATTGCGCTGAAAACGAGTTGAATGAGAAAGTTAGCATTTTTGTTTAATAAGATTCTCTAGTTCTCGGAGGAAAAAGGAGCTGTATAATTCCAAACTAATTAGGATTTCAACTGAGCATTAATAAAGGCCTAACTTCCCACCAAGGACACTGTGTCATGTGTGGGGGAGGACTCCTCGGCCCCTTCCCTGCCTTTGTTCTTGTTTATACCCACTGCCTTCCTAGTTTATGCTTCCTGTAGTTTACATCGTAATAAAGTGCCAGCTATTTCCTGCCCACGCCTCTGTTGGGCTGCAGAGCATGAGAACTGTAATGAAAAGCACAGATCAGAATATTTTTTAGATTTGTTGGTGATCTTAAAAATGCCCATTTTTAAACATAAATATTTATGTCTGCTGCCAAGCTGAACCTCCATTTGTTATGAGGCAAACTTTGATTAGTCTGTAGTCTGAAGAGGACCCGTAGAAATAGTAGTTACTGTTTATTATGACAACATTGATGGAAAACCCAGAGAGGAAGGCCTGAAGCTGGTTTTCATATTCTGACTCCATGCATAAAAGAAGGAATGGACCAGCCCTAGAGAAGCATTCAAACGGCTCACATGCTGGTTTTGATAACTTATGTTCTCTGGGTTTGGGGACGACAGTCATCGTTCTGAGTCATGCACACCTGTGAAGTCAAAAGGTGATGGAAGCACAGCTCTTCATGGTGGCATAGGTTTTTTTTTTTTTTTTTCTTTTTGTTTTTCTTTTCTTTTATGCTGAAAATAATTTTTTACTCTCATTCCTAGATACATAAAAGTTCTATGCCTTTAATTGATCTATCCGGGATAGAAAAACAATTTCTCAGGTATCTCCAATCTTCATTAAAAGTTGGGTTTTTTCCCCTCTCTCTGCTCTGATCTGCTTGGGCTGCCTGTTTGTGAGAAAAGAAAGATCCATAGGCTCCTCTCTGTTTCTCCACGAGGGCTCTTGCTTTCCTTCTAGGGTTTTGCTTTTTATCCCTTTAGCTCAGAAGGTTGCCTCAGGTTCCTTCAAGGCTGTGGGAAGCAGGGTATCAGGTTATAAAGGTGAGGGGGACAAAAGTTGACTTGATAGATAAACAGACAAGGCTAGCGTAGATGCTGCCTGATCTGGCACGGGCTGCAAACTGTCTCTTCTTCTCATGGGGTGATTTCATGGCTTTTCAGGGACTCAGCATTACTTGATATGAGCTACATATTTCCTCTGGGGTCACTTGAAGCCTCTAGATATCCAGCTGAACATTTTTAGCATCTTTCTGCTGAGGTCTTATTGCTTCCAACTCCAGTATCCTAAACGTCACCAAACCAGCTCTGCTCATACACAGGACACACATGGGTCTGTGGGAAGCTCTCACATATCTTTTACTCTGGCAAGCTGTGAGAATACGTGCCCAATCCTGCCACCTTTCTTGCTTTGCCATCAAAGTTGCTAACTAGCCACAGACTCTGGAATTTTGAATCTTGCAGGGGGTATCAAGAGTCCAATACCTGGCTTCCCAAGTGTAAGGAGGCACTTCTGAAGCTCTTTAGGGGTTAGTTCCACTGAAGTCTTTCCCCATAGGTTTGAGGTGAGAGAGAAGGACACATCCAATTCACAAGGAGTAGGGTAAGTAAAACAGTACAATATGGCTCCTTTAAGAAATCTTCTACCTATTTCTTTCCTCTTCAACCTCTTTTTTAGACTGGTAGTGGGTAGTCAGCTCTGGGTTAGAAATTGATTCTTGACTATTTCCTTTGGATGTTTTGGACTGGGCTTCAACTTAGGGCTTCCTCTGTGACACTGAGCAAAAAAATTCTATTTTAATATCCCTTTGAAATTATAACAATAGCTAATTTATGTTGAACACTTGTTATATAACAGCTACTCTTTCATACATGCATTATCTCGCTCAGTCCTTCCCACGATCCTTTAAGGAATGAGAAATCCAGAGGAGTCAACTAATTTATATAAAGTCACCCAGGTTGTAGGTTACACAATTCTACCAATGCTGTGTATTTTCCTTTTAGAAAAATGAGAACAATTTTGTTTCTCAGAAAGAAAATGCTATGCATTCATCAGGGGGAATAAAATGCTACAACTGTTTATAATTCTGGCTTTCCAATGGTAAGACATAGAATGTTGGAGCAAAATTAATAACAACTGTCACTTGATAAGCATTTTAATATATTTACTTGCCTAATTCTCACAGCAGCCTTGTGATGTGAATGGTTTTGTCTTCACGTTGAGACCAGGAAGAAATTGCATGATTTCCCCTAGATCATACAACCAGGAATGACTGGAGCCAAGATTTAAATTCAAACTTTCAGATCATGACCCACAGTTTACCTTTCTCTCTACTCTGATGGGACACACTAGCAGAAGGAATGTATTTCATGGGGTCTCTGAGCTGTGGCAAATGTTTCAAGTTTGATTAAAGCTACTTTCTAACACATTTGACTAGATGAATCAATATTATAAAGAAGTCAGCATATTTACTAAACACTTTGAAAGAAAAGAACATCTTATTCATCTCGGAATCCCTAGTGGCTGGTCCAAAGTTGATACTTTATTAATGAATGAATTGAATGAATTAAATTAATAAACAAATTAGTGAATAACTTTTTTAAAAACTCTTTGGTGGAAAGTAAGCTTTTATGCGAATTAGATTATTATCCATCTCTTGGGTATTTGCATTTTATAAGATGATCCTGGAAGAATTCCAGTGAATGAGATCTAAAGCTGAATTTGTGATTTTGCCATTGGAATAGGGTTGAAAGAGTAATCGAGACAGAGTTTTTCTCTGGGGTCTCAAATTTCTTTGCAGATATGACAGCATACCATGTCTCTATGCTTAAGAAAAAAGTAGTATTATCTTTGTTTGGGTTACAAAATGTCCAGAAACTTTGTATCACAGGAAGCATGTTCTCCCCCCACACACTTTTTTTTTTTTTAATTACATTCAATTTGCCACATCCTAATAATTTCAGGCATCCAGAAATGGAGCAACCTGCTTCTAACTTCTACTAAGGGAAGCGTTGGCCGGGTTTTGTAAGGAGGATTGAAGTGTTGGTGGGGTAGACCAGATGCCCTTTTAGATACTCTGCCCAGAACTTTTTAGAGATTCTGGAGTTCATTCAGGTAGTGATGGCAAGGATGCAGCTAATCAAGTGTGTCTGTTGTCCACAGGTCTGAGGCGCAATTACAGATGTACGATCTGCAGTGTCTCTCTAAACTCCATAGAACAGTATCATGCCCATCTGAAAGGATCAAAACACCAGACCAAGTAGGTACTTTCATACTTTTACCCTTCGGTCCTTTTGTATATAATTTATAGCATGGTGGGGAAAAAAAAAAGGCTAAACATTTTAATTATTTCAAAATAAGTCAATGGAAACTACATCTCTTTATCTCAAAATTTCCCCTGATATCTACACTGAAACCTCTAGGGCCTGCCTAGCACAACTTAAAGATGGCTTCTCCTTTTTTAGCACAAGTAATGACAGGCTCTTTCATCTGCTTGTTTTCATTCTTTAATTTTTTCAATAACAGTTCAGCACATTTTCACAAACTTTGGGAAACTCTTAGATCTATTCTAAGTGTTTTTAAAGAAACAATGTTATTTCTGTTTGGGAGATGTGCCAGGCTTTGGTGTTGTGAAGTCAAATTCTATGAATATCTTCTACCACTTACCATTTTTAGGTGAAAATTGTTGATTAGTACAGAAACCTAACAAATTCTCTGGTATCTTTTAAGTTATTTGAATGCATAGCTATTTCTAATTAAATGACAGCTCGTTCTGTTTTTCCTCCCAAATTCTCATAGTTTTTAAACCAGAATAGGCTATCGGGCATAATTTCAACTATATTTATACTGTGCATCTTTAAAAAAAGATCAGTGATGTTAGCTTTGTAAGTATTTAAAATCGCTGCTAGGACTACTGAGAAAATCTAATAAAAAAGGAAAAAAACAAAAAAAATCTCAAAAATATGTAATTTTCCTAAGTATAATTGTTTTTATTTCTCTCATATTCATTACCAGAATCATTCAACAGATTTTACTGTATCAAGACCTCATGAATAATGAATGATTCAGTCAACAAACATTTTATCGAGTGTCCACTACATGTCAGACTCTGAGGTGTGCCCTGGGGAAGAAAAGCTGAACTGAATTAGATCTTTCTCTTGCAGAGCTAGCTCCCTTCCAGGCTGGGGAAATAGTCATGTGAGCACAGGGATTGTTCTCTAATATTGTGAACACCCAGAGCTTTGAGTACCCAGGAGGGAATAACAAGGGCAAGACTGACAGGAACATCTGTACAGAGCCTGAGATTGAACACATAAATGAGGCTGTGGTCTGATTTTGCTCACCATCCTATTAACCTTGGTGTCTTGTTGGTACTCAGTACGTATGAAGGGCTTCATAAACATTTTTGATGGAATGAGTGTGTGATTCTAAAAGAACGAGTAACAATTTTCTATGCAGGCGTATGAGGAAGGTGCTTTCCAGACAAGGAATTTTTTTTTTTTTTTTTTTTTTTTTTTGCAAAGCTATTATAAAGATATAGGTTTCAGGGGTCTAGAGTAGGTGAGGAAATTTAAGCCCCAAGTTAGTGATGGACTCTCAGACTTCCCTCAGTTTATGCCTTCTCATGAGTCAAAGCCCCTTTCATGACTTGCTAGTACTCTGATCCACCCCCAGAGGATTTTATCAAGGTAATTCTTCAAAAAAGAAGATTTTTCTCTGATTTGTTGTGGGGCACCCTGAATGCTTGTATTGAATACTGACACTGCTGACCTACCCCAGACAGTCTATCCATTGTTTCTCTAACTAGCACGTTGTAAGAGGCACCAAATGTGTTCTAACCCATAGGCATCTGATGGACACAGAGATGCATTTCAGGTAGCTGCAACAGTCAGTGAAAGTCTTTTAGGAACATGCGTTTATTGCTGTTAATAAATAGAAAATGGTAGAGAATAATGACTTTAAGTGGCACAAATTCCGTAAATACGTCTTGCATATAGTATCTCCAGCTTCAGGAGACTCTCTGCCTCTCCACGGGTACAGGCCTTTTCACATCCATCCTCTCACTGAATCCCCTGAACTACCTTCAGATAAATAGCATTAACCCATTATTTTATACAAGAACACGAAGGTTAAGGGAGACCAAAGAACTAACTGAACATCCCCTTGCCAAAAATGGCAGAACCAGGACTGAACTTAGCAGTGTCTGACTCAGGCTTCTGCTTCTCCCATCTCTCTGAGTTACTACAGACAGGCCTGGCATGGAGGACTGCCAGTAGAGTATAATGATGAATTTTGAAAAAGAAAGCATTACTTTCCTGGTGGCTTTAATAAATATGAGTGACTTTAGAAAGGTTCATCTCCTACCAGTGCTGCCTTCTTTCCAGTAAACAAGATACTTGTCCCTACCACATTAAGCACAAGGTTGCTCTCTTTCTAATGAGTGAATTGAGGGCAAAAAGCCCTTGCCACATGACTGTTTCATCTGCCCTTATAGCTAAGAGATATTGTGTGGGGTGTGTGTGTGTGTGTGTGTGTGTGTTTCTAAGACAGATTCTTCCATGATTTTCTGTAATCTCCCTGTTAGTTTTGGCATCAACTTTATGCTAATCTCATTAAACAAGTTGAGAGGTTTTCCATCTTTTCTAAACCCTGAATGAGTTTGTAGTAAACTGCTATTACTTCTTACTTAAATATTGGGAAGGGGATGCTTGGGTGGCTCAGTCATTTAGGAATCTACTTCCTGCTTAGGTCATGATCCCAGGGTGCTGGGAATGAGTCCCCCATTGAGCTCTCTTTGCTCGGCGGGGAACCTGCTTCTCTTTCTGCCTGCCACTCCCTGTGCTTGTGCTCTCTCTCTCCCTCTCAAATAAATAAATAAAATCTTTAAAAATAAATAAATAATTTTAGAAAGAATTCATTGGGAAGCTATGGTGACTATACTGTGGGAATATTTTTATTAAAAATTTAATTTCTTGGTGGAGTCAAGATGGTGGAGAAGTAGCAGGCTGAGACTACTTCAGCTAGCAGGAGATCAGCTAGATAGCTTATCTAAAGATTGCAAACACCTGCAAATCCATCAGCAGATCAAAGAGAAGAAGAACAGCAATTCTAGAAACAGAAAAACAACCACTTTCTGAAAGGTAGGACTGGCGGAGAAGTGAATCCAAAGCGACGGGAAGATAGACCCTGGGGGGAGGGGCTGGCTCCCGGCAAGCGGCGGAGCAACGGAGCACAAAATTGGGACTTTTAAAAGTCTGTTCCGCTGAGGGACATGGCTCCAGAGGCTAAACCGGGGTGAAGACCATGCGGGGTCAGTGTGGCCTCAGGTCCCGCAGGGTCACAGAAGGATCGGGGGTGTCTGAGTGTCACAGAGCTTACAGGTATTAGAACGGGGAAGCCGGCTACAGAGACAGAGCCGAGGAGTGAGCTCACAGCTCGGTGTTACCTTGAACCAGCCACAGGCTCGGTGAGCTTGGAGCGTGGCCGGAGGTCAGGCAGATGGGAGTAACTGGGCGCTGTTCTCTGAGGGCGCACTGAGGAGTGGGGCCCCAAGTGCTCGGCTCCTCTCTGCCAGAGACCGGGAAGCCGCCATTTTCATTCCCATCCTCCGGAACTCTACGGAAAGCGCTCAGGGAACAAAAGCTCCCGAAAGCAAACCCGAGCAGATTACTCAGCCCGGCCCCTGGAAAGGGCGGTGCAATTCTGCCTGGGGCAAAGACACTTGAGAATCACTACACCAGTCCCCTCCCCAGAAGATCAACAAGAAATCCAGCCAGGACCAAATTCACCTATACCAAGGAGTGCAGGTTCAATACCAAAGAGAGCAGCGGAATTCCAGAGGAGGAGAAAGCAAAGCACAGAACTCATGGCTTTCTCCCCATGATTCTTTAGTCTCGCAGTTAATTTAATTTTTTTTTCTTCTGCTAAATTTATTTTTAACTTTTACCCTTCTCTTTTTAAATGTTTTTTAACTAGTTTATCTCATATATATATATATATTTTTCTTTCTTTTTAATATTTTTTCTTTATTTGTCTTCTTTTTTTAATTGTTTCTTTTTTTTTTCTGAACCTCTTTTTATCCCCCCCCCCCACGATTTGGGATCTCTTCTGATTTGGTTAAAGCATATTTTCCTGGGGTCTTTGCCACCCTTTTAGTATTTTACTTGCTTCTTCATATGCTCTTATCTGGACAAAATGACAAGGCGGAAAAATTCACCACAAAAAAAAAAGCAAGAGGCAGTACCAAAGGCTAGGGACCTAATCAATACAGACATTGGTAATATGTCAGATCTAGAGTTCAGAATGATGATTCTCAAGGTTCTAGCTGGGCTCGAAAAAGGCATGGAGGATATTAGAGAAACCCTCTCGGGAGATATAAAAGCCCTTTCTGGAGAAATAAAAGAACTAAGATCTAACCAAGTTGAAATCAAAAAAGCTATTAATGAGGTGCAATAAAAAATGGAGGCTCTCACTTCTAGGATAAATGAGGCAGAAGAAAGAATTAGCCATATAGAAGACAAAATGACAGAGAATAAAGAAGCTGAGCAAAAGAGGGACAAACATCTACTGGACCAGGAGGGGAGAATTTGAGAAATAAGTGACACCATAAGATGAAACAACATTAGAATAATTGGGATTCCAGAAGAAGAAGAAAGAGAGAGAGGAGAAGAAGGTATATTGGAGAGAATTATTGGAGAGAATTTCCCTAATATGACAAAGGGAACAAGCATCAAAATCCAGAAGGTGCAGAGAATGCCCCTCAAAATCAATAAGAATAGGTCCACACCCCGTCACCTAATAGTAACATTTACAAGTCTTAGTGACAGAGAAAATCCTGAAAGCAGCCCAGGAAAAGAAGTCTGTAACATACAATGATAAAAATATTAGATTGGCAGCAGACTTATCCACAGAGACCTGGTAGGCCAGAAAGAGATGGCATGATATATTCAGAGCACTAATCGAGAAAAACAAGCAGCCAAGAATACTATATCCAGCTAGGCTATCATTGAAAATAGAAAGAGAGATTAAAAGCTTCCAGGACAAACAAAAACTGAAAGAATTTGCAAACACCAAACCATCTCTACAAGAAATATTGAAAGGGGTCCTCTAAGCAAAGAGAGAACCTAAAAGTAGTAGATCAGAAAGGAGCAGAGACAATATACTGTAACAGTCACCTTACAGCCAATACAATGGCACTAAATTCATATTTTTCAATACTTACCCTGAATGTTAATGGGCTAAATGCCCCAATCAAAGGACACAAGGTATCAGAATGGATAAAAAAACAAAACCCATCTATATGTGGCCTGCAAGAAACTCATTTTAAGCCCGAAGACACCTCCAGATTTAAAGTGAGGGGGTGGAAAGCAATTCACCATGCTAATGGACATCAGAAGAAAGCAGGAGTGGCAATCCTTATATCAGATCAATTAGATTTTAAGCCAAAGACTATAATAAGAGATGAAGAAGGACACTATATCATACTCAAAGGATCCGTCCAACAGGAAGATCTAACAATTTTAAATATCTATGCCCCTAACATGGGAGCAGCCCACTATATAAACCAATTAATAACAAAATCAAAGAAACACATAAACAATAATACAATAATAGTAGGGGACTTTAACACTCCCCTCACTGAAATGGACAGATCATCCAAGCAAAAGATCAACAAGGAAATAAAGACCTTAAATGATACACTGGACCAGATGGACATCACAGATATATTTAGAACATTTCATCCCAAAGCCACAGAATACACATTCTTCTCTAGTGCACATGGAACATTCTCCAGGATAGATCACATCCTTGGTCCTAAATCAGGTCTCAACCAGTATCAAAAGATTGGGATCATTCCTTGCATATTTTCAGACCACAATGCTCTGAAGCTAGAACTCAATCATAAGAGGATATTTGGAAAGAACCCAAATACATGGAGACTAAACAGCATCCTTCTAAAGAATGAATGGGCCAACCAGGAAATTAAAGAAGAATTGAAAAAATTCATGGAAACAAATGATAATGAAAACACAACAGTTCAAAATCTGTGGGACACAACAAAGGCAGTCCTGAGAGGAAAATATATAGCGGTACAAGCCTTTCTCAAGAAACAAGAAAGGTCTCAGGTACACAACCTAACCCTACACCTAAAGGAGCTGGAGAAAGAACAAGAAAGAAACTCTAAACCCAGCAGGAGAAGAGAAATCATAAAGATCAGAGCAGAAATCAATGAAATAGAAACCAAAAAAATAATAGAACAAATCAACGAAACTAGGAGCTGGTTCTTTGAAAGAATTAATAAGATTGATAACCCCCTGGCCAGACTTATCAAAAAGAAAAGAGAAAGGACCCAAATAAATAAAATCGTGAATGAAAGAGGAGAGATCACAACTAACACCAAAGAAATACAGACAATTATAAGAACATACTATGAGCAACTCTACGCCAACAAATTTGACAATCTGGAAGAAATAGATGCATTCCTAGAGACATAAATATTACCACTACTGGACCAGGAAGAAATCGAAAACTTGAACAGACCCATAACCAGTAAGGAGATTGAAGCAGTCATTAAAAATCTCCAAACAAACAAAAGCCCAGGGCCAGACGGCTTCCCAGGGGAATTCTACCAAACATTTAAAGAAGAACTAATTCCTATTCTCCTGAAACTCTTCCAAAAAATAGAAATGAAAGGAAAACTTCCAAACTCATTTTATGAGGCCAGCATCACCTTGATCCCAAAACCAGACAAGGATCCCCTCAAAAAAGAGAGCTGTAGACCAATATCCTTGATGAACACAGATGCGAAAATTCTCGCCAAAATACTAGCCAATAGGATTCAACAGTACATTAAAAGGATTATTCACCACGACCAAGTGGGATTTATTCCAGGGCTGCAAGGTTGGTTCAACATCCGCAAATCAATCAATGTGATACAACACATCAATAAAAGAAAGAACAAGAACCATATGATACTCTCAATAGATGCTGAAAAAGCATTTGACAAAGTACAGCATCCCTTCTTGATCAAAACTCTTCAAAGTGTAGGGATAGAGGGCACATACCTCAATATTATCAAAGCCATCTATGAAAGACCCATCACAAATATCATTCTCAAGGGAGAAAAACTGAAAGCTTTTCCGCTAAGGTCAGGAACATGGCAGGGATGTCCATTATCACCACTGCTATTCAACATAGTACTAGAAGTCCTCGCCTCAGCAATCAGAGAACAAAAGGAAATTAAAGGCATCCAAATTGGCAAAGAAGAAGTCAAACTATCACTTTTCACAGATGACATGATACTATATGTGGAAAACCCAAAAGATTCCACTCCCAAACTGCTAGAACTTGTACAGGAATTCAGTAAAGTGTCAGGATATAAAATCAATGCACAGAAATCAGTCGCATTTCTCTACACCACCAACAAGACAAAAGAAAGAGAAATTAAGAAGTCAGTCCCATTTACAATTGCACCCAAAACTATAAGATACCTAGGAATAAACCTAACCAAAGAGGCCAAGAATCTATACTCAGAAAACTATAAAGTACTCATGAAAGAAATTGAGGAAGACACAAAGAAATGGAAAAATATTCCATGATCTGGATTGGAAGAACCAAATATTGTGAAAATGTCTATGCTACCTAAAGCAATCTACACATTTAATGCAATTCCTTTCAAAGTACCATCCATTTTTTCCAAAGAAATGGAACAAATAATCCTAAAATCTATATGGAACCAGAAAAGACCTTGAATAGCAAAAGGAGTATTGAAAAAGAAAGCCAAAGTTGGTGGCATCACAATTCTAGACTTCAAGCTCTATTATAAAGCTGTCATCATCAAGACAGCATGGTACTGGCACAAAAACAAACACATAGATCAATGGAACAGAATAGAAAGTCCAGAAATAGATCCTCAACTCTATGGTCAACTAATCTTCGACAAAGCAGGAAAGAATGTCCAATGGAAAAAAGACAGCCTCTTCAATAAATGGTGTTGGGAAAATTGGACAGCCACATGCAGAAAAATGAAATTGGACCATTTCCTTACACCACACACGAAAATAGCCTCAAAATGGGTGAAGGACCTCAATGTGAGAAAGAAATCCATCAAAATCCTTGAGGAGAACACAGGCAGCAACCTCTTTGACCTCAGCTGCAGCAACCTCTTCCTAGAAACATCGCCAAAGGCAAGGGAAGCAAGGGCAAAAATGAACTATTGGGATTTTATCAAGATCAGAAGCTTTTGCACAGCAAAGGAAACAGTTAACAAAACCAAAAGACAACTGACAGAATGGTAGAAGATATTTGCAAACGTCATATCAAATAAGGGGCTAGTGTCCAAAATCTATAAAGAACTTAGCAAACTCAACACCCAAAGAACAAATAATCCAATCAAGAAATGAGCAGAGGACATGAACAGACATTTCTGCAAAGAAGACATACAGTTGGTCAACAGACACATGAAAAAGTGCTCCATATCACTCGGCATCAGGGAAATACAAATCAAAACCACAATGAGATATTACCTCACACCAGTCAGAATGGCTAAAATTAACAAGTCAGGAAATGACAGATGCTGGCGAGGATGCGGAGAAAGGGGAACCCTCCTACACTGTTGGTGGGAATGCAAGCTGGTGCAACCACTCTGGAAAACAGCATAGAGGTTCCTCAAAATGTTGAAAATAGAACTACCTTATGACCCAGCAATTGCACAACTGGGTATTTACCCTAAAGATACAAACGTAGTGATCCGAAGGGGCACGTGCACCCGAATGTTTATAGCAGCAATGTCCACAATAGTCAAACTAGGAAAGGAACCTAGATGTCCATCAACAGATGAATGGATCAAGAAGATGTGGTATATATACACAATGGAATACTATGCAGCCATCAAAAGAAATGAAATCTTGCCATTTGCGATGACGTGGATGGAACTAGAGGGTATCATGCTTAGCGAAGTAAGTCAATTGGAGAAAGACAACTATCATATGATCTCCCTGATATGAGGAAGTGGAGATGCAACATGGGGGGTTTAGGGGGTAGGAGAAAAATAAATGAAACAAGATGGGATTGGGAGGGAGACAAACCACAAGTGACTCTTAATCTCACAAAACAAACTGAGGTTTGCTGGGGGGAGGGAGGTTGGGAGAAGGGGGGTGGGGTTGTGTACATTGGGGAAGGTATGTGCTATGGTGAGTGCTGTGAAGTGTGTAAACCTGGTGAATCACAGACCTGTACCCCTGGGGATAAAAATATATTATATGTTTATAAAAAAGTAAAAAATAAATTATATTATGAAAAAAATTAATTTCTTCAATGAAACAAGCCCATATTTTCTATTTCGTCTTGTATCGATTTTAAATTAGTTATTTGTCAATGAATTTGCCAGTTTATCTATATTTTTAAATGTATTTGTATAAAGTTGTTCATGATATCCCTTTTTTTTATTTATAATTGTCTGTAGGATATTTCCCATTCCTAATATTATTTGTCTCTTCCTTTTTTAAAAAATGTGTGACCATTTTTATTAGAAGTTTGTCAATCCTTATTAGTCTTTTTGATGAATGAATGTTGGGGTTTGTTGATTTTCTCTGAGTATAGTTCTTTTCTGCCATTTAAAAAATTCTTTTCTTCTACTCCCTGTGGATTTAATTTGCATTTCCCCCTAGCTTCCTCATAGGAAAGTATAGATCATCAATTTTCCACTGTTTCCTTTCTCCTAATATATGGATTTCAGGCTCTCAATGTCCCTTACCACATTGATTTAGCTACAACCCACAAGTTATTTTTTGTATCCTAGAGGTTTTATTAGGTACTATATTTTATTATTATTTATTTCAACTTTCTGATTTTTACTGTAAGTTCTTCTACTCATGACTATTTAGAAGTACTCTGCTTACCACTTAATATGTAGGGGCTTTTTCTATTTATATTTTGGGGGATTAATTTATACCTGGATTCCACTCTGGTCAGAGGACATACTCTAAATGATTTCAATCTCCTAAAATTTGTGTAGACTTGCTCTATGCCCCAGGCAAATGTTCAATTTTGGTAAAACTTCATGTTCCCTTGAAAAGAATGTGCCTTTTTCAGTAATTGGATCAATGGTTCTATATATCAATTAGGTCAAGTTTTTAAATCTTGTTCAATATTCAATGTCCTTACTGATTTTTTGTCTGCTTATTACATTCATGAGAAATAGAAGGACTTAAAAAACTTCTTACTGTAGGTATGCATTTTCCTGGGTGTCCTTTTAATTCTATTTCTTGTATTTATATATTTAAAGGTACACTATTAGATGTTTACAAATTTAAGAACTTTTCAAAATATTCCTTGAATTGGCCCTTTTTATCACCTTTTGTCATCATGAAATGTCGTTCATTATTAGTAATACTTTCCTGAAAGTATACTGACATCTGCTGCCCCCAATTCTTCAAAGCTTTCAAAGTTTTCCCTTTAAATTTTTTTGAAAGATTTTATTTATTTATTTGAGAGAGAGAATGAGAGAGAGCATGAAAGAGGAGAAGGTCAGAGGGAGAAGCAGACTTCCTGTGGAGCTGGGAGCCCGATGTGGGACTCGATCCTGGGACTCTGAGATCATGACCTGAGCTGAAGGGAGTCGCTTAACCCACTGAGCCACTCAGGCACCCTTTCCCTTTAAATTTTATCCAGCTTTTATTTTTTTCTCAAGTGAAAGGTTTGTACAGTATCAGAGCTGGAACTGGAAGTCAGCCAAATGGTTCTTAATGACCCTAATCTGACCGATTAAATCAATGTAAGTATTAAGGTGTCAGTAATTTTCAAGGTCTTATATTTATATTTTTAGTAATAACTTCTAGAGAGGTGTTGAGATGAGAGATTATTAAATTTTGTAGAGGAAAGAGCACTGAATTTTGAGTCAGGAGATTTTATTTCTAATACAACTTTGCCACTGAGTGACCAGGGACGGTGACAAATCTTCTTTAGGTCTCAATTCCTTTGTAGTAAGTACTTAGTGATGACAAGAACATGACAAGTGTGTGTCCACTTTCCATACCTTGCTCATGATCCTGGTATTCCTCTCTACTAATCCTGACTTCAACCTTAACATTCTTTTCAACACAGGTCCCCAGTCAGCCTCAGCATTCCTTGGAGCTAGCAATGTTCTTTCAACATTATGTCCAGGAGCTCAGAAGGTGAACTTTTTTGTAAATAGCGTCTTTGCAGATATAAACAGTTAAGAATCTCAGGATGAAATCATTCTGGATTTAGGGTGGACCCTGGATCTGATGCATGGTGAATTTATGAAAGGAAGGGAAGGGATATTGGGACACACTGAGAAGCAGGCAGAGACAGAGGCAGAGACCAGGATTCTCTCTACAAACCAGGGAACACCAGGAGCCAGCAGGGGCTGGAAACAGCAAGGAAAGATTCTCTTCTAGAGCTTTGGAAGGAGCTGCTGATGCCTTGATTTCAGACTTCTATCCTCTAGAACTGAAAATAAGCCACCCAGTTTGTGGTGCCTTTTTTAGGGTAGCCCTGGGAAATGAATACATTGTGAAACCTACTTACCTTGTTCCATAAGTATCCCTAAGTCGTGTTTTTCTGGGTACCTTCTTCCTTGTCTATGCCAGTAATGATGACAATGACAATGACAATGACAATGATGATGGTGGATATGGCAAGGGTGCCACCACTGTTAACTGTAGTGAAACTTCTGTGCAACTGGGGTATAGCAACAAATTAAAATGCTTTGAAAGTGTTACTATATATAATACACATGGCATCCCTGTTAATGGCCAAATGTTAGAAAACTGAGATTCACAGCAGTGACTTGTCCAAGACCCCAGAAATATGGTTGGCAGACCCAAGAGTAGAAGTCAGATTATCGGCCATTAGTACTATTACTATTATAATAATAATTAAATAATACCATTATTATCATATTGCTTTTTACTAGTATTAAAGAGACTTTTTCTTTTTTGGCAAATATCATAAACAGCAAAATGGCAGTCAAATTTTGCTCCACAATTAAATAAGAAGAAAAATACTAAGTATCTAATGATATTAAAGGTTTAGAAATGCAAATGATCATACTGACATATGAAGCAATTGCCTATTAGTAGATTTTTCAGGGTTTCCAGGGGATATAGTCTGTCAATTAGTACAAATGATTAAAATGAAATTTAAAGGCACATGAGTACATACCATAGACTAATGAACAATTCTCCCATAATGGGCTTAAATTTGAGTTTAGGGAACACTTCAAGCCTCAGGACATTATATTACCTAGAAATAATGGATATAAAAGTTGTCATTACTTACTTTGATACTTCAGTTGGTTGAAAATGAGACACAAGTGTCTAAGAGAATAAATCAGGCTGACCAAAAGTTAGTAGAAATTTCTAAATGTTCTTCTTTGAAAAGAAGCTTTGAATGCCAATATCCATTGCTTTCTCTGCAGTTTTTCCCAGCTTTTATGACTCCTCCAGACAAAGTCTTCATATTGTTCATTTTCCCATCATATTCATTTATTTCTTAAGTGAAATAAATAATTGGGTAATTGAATGGAGATTTAGACTAATTTTCAGAGCTGGAATATGGTTGTTTTATTTTTTATTTTTTAGATTTTATTTATTTATTTGACAGACAGATATTACAAGTAGGAGATCACAAGTAGGCAGAGAGGCAGGCAAGAGAGAGAGGAAGGGAAGCAGGATCCCTGCTTTGCAGAGAGCCCGTTGCAGGGCTCAGTCCCAGGGCCCTGGGATCATGAGCTGAGCAGAAGGCAGAGGTTTTAACCCACTGAGCCACCCAGGCGCCCAGGAATATGTTTGTTTTAAATTCCTTGGAATTTAGTTCCTGCATTTAGGATAGCAGTTAGTTATCTGAGGAGTGTACAATAATAAATAAGATAGTTTTACAAATATGGCTACCATCAAAAATTGTCTGTACTTTTAATAAATAAAAGTAGTTTAAAGCCCCAAGAAATATTTAGAAGCAAACAAATAAATGAAGAAATTAATGCATGGATGTCTCCAAAGGCTAAAGATCTAGATATTTTTTGTGGCATTTTCAATGTGGTTTATTGGCACTAACCAAATTTTTTTTTAAGATTATATTTATTTGAGAGAGCTAGAGAGTGCAAACACACGAGTGGGGGAGGGTTAGAGGAAGAGGGAGAGAAAGAGATCCAAAGCAGACTTCGTGCTGAGCAGGGAACCTGATATGGGCCTCCATTCCCAGGACCCTGACTGAGATCATGACCTGAGCCAAAGGTAAACATTTAACCAGCTGATCCACCCAGGTGCCCCTGACCAAGAATTTCAATAATCAGAAGGTTTGGGACTTTGGTATTGTGCTATATTTTTTCATTATAAAGTTTTCTTTTCTGAAAAACATAAAATATATACACACACACACACACACACACACATATATATATATGTGTGTGTGTGTGTGTGTGTATATATGTGTGTGTGTGTATATATATATATAATTATGTTTTATATATGTATATGTATGTATACATATATATATAACCAATAATAGCTGGGATAAGCAGGGCTTATGACAGGCTTTAAAAAGAGCCACCTTTCCTGAAGAGGGTCAAGTTATTTCCCTTCAGCTGATAACTTATAAGTTGCTAGGAAAAGCTTAGAATCAAGGGTGAAATCTAGAACCTAAGGCAACTGATTTGCTTATCCCACATTATGATTCTGGCTGTGCAAAATGTCTCTTCTAGAAAGTGGCGCTTACGGAGTGTCACCAAGCCTTTCTAGCCAAAGGGAATCCCAGGCACTGTAAATCTTGCTCAATGTCCACAAAAGCCAAACTGTAGAAAGAACAGAGATGTCCATTGACAGAGGAATGGATAAAGATGATGTGGTGGATATATACACAGTGGAATATGACTCAGCCATCAGAAAGGATGAATACTTAACATTTACACTGACATGGAACTGGGGGGTATTATGCTGAAGGAAATAAGTCAATCAGAGAAAGACAATAATTATATAGTTTTACTCACATGTGGAATATAAGAAACAGCACAGAGGATCATGGGGGAAGGGAAGAGAGACTGAATGGGAAGTCATCAGAGAGGGAGACAAACCAGGAGAGACTCTTAACTCTAGGAAAGACACTGAGGGTTGCTAGAGGAGGTGGGTGGGGGGATGGGGTAATTGGGTGATGGGCAGAAAGGAGGGCCTGTGATGGGGTGAACAGTGAGTATTATACACAACTGATGATTTATTGAACTCTACGTTTGAAACTAATGATGTATTAGATGTAGGCTAATTGAATTTAAATTAAAACAAAAACAAAACCAGGGAGCCTGCTGCAGGCATGAGGGACAGGGTTGTGGCAGGCCTGTGGGTCAGAGATGTTCTCTAGCCCTGTTTTTAATAGGCAGAACATTCAAATCCACTACTGTCAGGAGCCCTTCCTTCTTTGAGGAAGGCCTCTGATGAAACAGAGTTCAACTTCTGAAAAGGAAGACACAAATTGGAAGGGGAAGTGAATGAACCATGAGAGACTATGGACTCTGAAAAACAATCTGAGGGGTTTGAGGTAGTGTGGGGGTGGGAGGTTGGGGTACCAGGTGGTGGGTATTATAGAGGGCACAGATTGTATGGAACACTGGGCGTGGTGAAAAAATAATGAATACTGTTATGCTGAAAATAATAAAAAAAAAAGAAGACACAACAGCCTATAGAGAGAATTCCAGAGAAGCCAGAGAAAAGCTATACATCTCACTATATATAGCACTAATGCACAATCCTGAAAGCTCTATTTTTCCAAGTCTCACTTGCATGCTTTTGCTATATACGCCATACCTAGGGATACATTATAATTACCGTATGTGACTAGATTAGGCCCTTGCAGGCTTGAGAAGAACTAAATAGGGAGAACTTTCATTCTTTCATATTACTTCTAGAATTACCACTGGTACCCAATATTCTTTAGCTCCCTCATTCACCAGCCCCCTCCTTTTCGGGGGGACTGATAATCATTATTTTGTCCTGCCTGAAATTTGCATAAGTCATGGCTGTCTCCAGAGAAGTTGCTAGCTGATAGTTTAGTGTCTTAGATTTAATTGTGGAGACTATTATGGAGACAATTGTGGAATTGTCTTTGTTATGCTGCTTCAGTGATTTGTCCAGGACCAGTCACCAAGACTTGGTTCCAAAGAGTGGATTTGCATGGAGAAGAAAAAGAACTAGAAGGAGAGTGGTGTAGCCCAGCAGGCCTGGCCTGGGAGACACATAGCTAAAGTCCCCAGGTCAGCACCACGTCTCACACCCTGGGAAGTTAATAACAACAATAACAACAACAACAAAAATTAAATCAGTCGGGCACCTGGGTGGCTCAGTGGGTTAAAGCCTCTGCCTTCAGCTCAGGTCAGGTCCCGGGGTCCTGGGATCAAGCCCCACATCGGGCTCTCTGCCCAGCAGGGAGCCTGCTTCCCTTCGTCTCTCTCTGCCTGCCTCTTTGCTACTTGTGATCTCTGTCAAATAAATAAATAAAATCTTCAAAAAAATTTAAATCAATCTGTTGAGACTCAATTTACATACAAGATGAATAGATTGAAGGGGTACAGTGGATGCGTTGTGACACTTGTGTCCACCACATCACTAGCAGCCAATCAAAGTACAGAATAGGATTTTCATAACCACCAAAAGTTCTCGTGGGCCCCTTTTTGGCTCGCCACCCCCCCCATCCACCCAGCCAAACACTGATTTCTGTCCCCACAGCTTAGTTTGACCTGCACCAGAACTTAGTGGAATATAATATGTTATGCATTTTTTTCTGTCTGGCTTCTTTTGCTCAACATAATGTTTTGGAGATGTGTTTGCCCTGTTGTTTGTGGGAGCCATTCATTCTTTTTCTGTGTGTTTGTGAACAAACCATGTCACCTCACTGAGCTTCAGTGTCTTCATCGAAACAGGAAGGGGCTGGAAAATGGGAGTCATCAAAGTCTCTGTCATTCCTAACATTCTCTAACTTTATGACTTTGAGGTTTAAGCTTCTTTAATTTTTTTCATATTTTTCAACTGCCAGAAGATTGGCTGTAAAATGATTTTTCTTTTGTGTTTCCTTCTCTGCTGCCCGGTGGCCCAGAAGCTGACAAATCCTTGAAGAGTTAGCCCTATGAGGGGAGAGGTGTCCTGGAGGCCTGGTCTTAAACAAAAGACAGAGGAACTCGTCAAATGCTTATGACTTTGGACAAAAGGGATTGAAGTTGGTTGTGTAAAAAGATAAAGAAATTTATTTTTAACTTTATTCCAAGTTATGAATATGGTGCATAATGCTTCTTAAGCATAGTGGCTTCTTACGCATAAGAATAGGTAAGAATAGGTAAGAGGGAGTCAGGAAGGTTCTGAGGTAAACCTTGGCCCTTCACCTGAGCAGTTGAAGCTTCTGGACTCGCACTCCTTCTGGGTCTTCTGTAAGTTCCTATAACTGCTTCTCTCACATTTCACCAGAGTTCATTAGAAATGAGAGTATGTCCATTTGTAAACTAACTCTAGCTGCCATTGACTTTTACTCTAGCCAGACTTCAGTAGAATATTGAGTTTTGCCAGCATTTGTCTAATCTCTTAAAGGTTATCCTGAAACATGAAATGCCAGGAAATTGGATTAAATAAATGAAAGATCTCACTTCATTTAGGTCAGGTTTGTTGGGGAAGTAGGGAGAGGAAATGAGATGAAAGTGGAAACTTGCCCTTGGTTGCATTATCTTGTTTAGCTATCTACCATCTCTCTGCAGTGTGGAAGACAGGATTGAGCAAGTCCACTTGGCTGTGATTTCCATAGTGTAGTTGGGGTAGTAGTGAGTGATTGGACATATCAGTCCCTCACCCCATTTAATTCAATCCCATTACCAGAATCTATTGAACACCTACTGTGTGCGGGACATTAAACAGCCCTTGGGGATAGCAGAAAGAGAGGCAGAGATAATTATACATTTCATCAAATTTAAATCTGGTTGAGGGGATGCAACATGTAGTCAAGCAATTACATTTAAGAACCACATAGGATATATTAAGTGTAAGAGGTACAAAGTGTTGGAATTCAGAGGAAGGAGTCTTGCATCTGATTGGTGACCATTAGGAAATGTGCTTGTGAAGTGAGTGCCATGAAGTGGTTTGGGAATGAGACCATCTGGGTTCAGTCCTTGCTCTACCATCCGCTAACTCTGTACCTTGAGCATGTTACTCAAAGGCCCTTCTGTGACTTAGTTTCCACATTAGGAAAATATAGCAGATTATTAAAAAAAAAATAAAAAACTTAACAAACTATAGTGAGAATTGAGGGTTTTAAAATTTTTTTTTAAAGACTTGATTTAGAGAGGAAGAGAGTGAGTGAGAGAGAGCACAGGAGGAAGAAGGATCAGAGGGAGAAGCAGACTCCCACTGAGCAGGGAGCTTGATGGGGGGCTCGATCCCGGGACTCCAGTATCATGACCTGAGCCAAAGGCAGATGCTTAACTGACTGAGCCACCCAAGTGGACAAGAATTGACTTTTAAGAATACCAAAAACAGCAATAGCAAAATTACTAAAGTGTATAGACAGTACAGTACTTGACGTGATTTTTTTTTTGTCAATAAGTGTTCATTGTATTTCATATTAATGAAATTGCATTTGAAATATGCCTCAGTGAATGTTGAGGTAACATTTAGTACTTCAGTTTCCAGTACTGTTTGTGCAAGATTGTCCCAGAATTCTTGGTAGCAAACTCTCCTTTCTTGCCCAGGGTTGGGGCTTCTGCACTCAGACACAAGTGCAAGTCTGCTCAGTGTTTAGAACCCAAACGTAGCTTAATCAGACAGTTATATATAAAGAGTGATCTGAGAGAGGCCTTCCAAGAATGTCCTCAGTATGAGTCTCTTGTGCTCACATGCTTTCTGCCTTCTCTGGGTACTCATTTTATAGAACAGTTTCAAACTTGATATATAATCTCTCAACTCCAGAGAGAACATTATCTGAATATCCCCTATTACATGTGGTCTTTACACCTTAGCTTCACTCAAGTTTTCTGCTTTATCCAGCTCTGATTACAAGTTGCATTTTGTCAAACATCTGTAATTAGCACATTTAGCTCCAAACACCATGAATTATAAACCTTGAAAAAAAATAAATTGAAGAATCCTCCTGGCTGAAGTTCCAAAAATCACTATCCTAACATTCTTTGAGACTCCCTGGATAGAGTTTCTTTATCATTCTGAGCACATGAATTTATTTTTCTTTCCTGTTTTCATTTTTTTATCATTTAAAAAGTATATTCTTTCTACTCAGGCATGTATGTGCTCATACTAGATTCTGGCTAATCTCAGCATTAGCTGATTAAATCAACATCGAGTCGTAGTGTTTGATAAATGCCTGATCTTTCAGAATTGGAAGGGTTTTCTCAGGAAACAAATGATCTCTGTGTATGAAGATAAGATCTCTTTAAGCTTAAGCCACTAATCTTTAAGTTATAACTTAATGATAAACATTTTGAAGATTTTTGTGTTTTTTTTTTCTTTGAGTTAATATCGTCTAGACCATTCTATGTTGTGTTAAGAATAGCCAAATACAGCCAGAATCTGGATTTCAGTCAGAATATAAATTTACATAACTATCATTATAGTCATGTATATCTGTCACTCTTAATAGTCCTTAACAGCAAAAAGAAAATGTGTGTTTTTCTATAGCTTTTAGGGTCACAGAGAAATCTCAGCCCATTTCATGCTGAGTAGTCAAATACAAATCAAAATCTATAAAGCTAGCTTTCGGAAATGTTGGTGATATTTCAAGCTCAGGACAGAAGTAGTTCAAAGCTCTACCCACAGCCTCTGGTGCTATTATACTCTCCAGAGATCTATGTCTTTTCTCTTCCTTATTTAAGTGCCCTTTCTTCTAAAGACACCTAACAGGATAACATGTGCACTTTACTCTTTTTGATTTCCAAAACCATCACCACCGAACTTATTTCTGTTCGAACAAAAAGATCCTATAATAACCTTGAAGTAGATGAGTTTCAGACCTCTAATTTTATTTCCCTGACAATGGATAAAGTTGAAATAATAGATTTCGTTTCCTTACATCTTTTCAGTGCTAAGTAAGATAAACTTACTAATAGGTAAGATTTTCATGGTCAGACAACTTACTAAATTAGAATCTATGTCCTTGAGTATCTACATCAGAAAAGGACACTTTAGGTTTTGGTCATAGATGGGTTTAGCTGGGTGTTCTAAAGTTACTCATTTTAAATCCAGGTTTAGGTCAGCATAATTCTTACTCAGGGCAGCTGAGTAGGGGAAATCTTCAGATTTTTCAGCAGCTTCCAGATCTGGAAGGTTTGGAAATCAACTATACAGGTTTGTTTCTTAGTCGTGGATCCAGATGTCATAATTGTGTTATTCCACATTATGTAAGAGGCCTGAAGGTGAAAGTGTGCCTCCCATGGAAAAGAAAGACCAGATAAAAATGTAATCTGAGGTGTTCACTATGGCCAGGAAATTTAGTGGCCGGCATCTGTTCCTTTATTTATTTATTTACTTATTTGTTTGTTTGTTTATTGAGAGAGAGTGTGTGTGCAGGAATTGGGGGAAAGGAGAGACAGAGAGAGACTCTTAAGCAGGTTCCATGCCTAATGAGGAACTGGACAGGGGGCTCTGCCTTACAACCCTGCGATCATAACCTGAGCCAAAATCAAGAGTCCGCTGCTAACGACTGAGACACCCAGGCTGTTCCCTTTTTTTTTTTTTTTTATAAACATATATTTTTATCCCCAGGGGTACAGGTCTGTGAATCACCAGGTTTACACACTTCACAGCACTCACCAAAGCACATACCCTCCCCAATGTCCATAATCCCACCCCCTTCTCCCAACCCCCCTCCCCCCAGCAACCCTCAGTTTGTTTTGTGAGATTAAGAGTCACTTATGGTTTGTCTCCCTCCCAATTCCATCTTGTTTCATTGATTCTTCTCCTACCCACTTAAGTCCCCATGTTGCATCACCACTTCCTCATATCAGGGAGATCATATGATAGTTGTCTTTCTCTGCTTGACTTATTTCGCTAAGCATGATATGCTCTAGTTCCATCCATGTTGTCGCAAATGGCAAGATTTCATTTCTTTTGATGGCTGCATAGTATTCCATTGTGTATATATACCACATCTTCTTGATCCATTCATCTGTTGATGGACATCTAGGTTCTTTCCATAGTTTGGCTATTGTGGACATTGCTGCTATAAACATTCGGGTGCATGTGCCCCTTTGGATCACTACGTTTGTATCTTTAGGGTAAATACCCAGTAGTGCAATTGCTGGGTCATAGGGCAGTTCTATTTTCAACATTTTGAGGAACCTCCATGCTGTTTTCCAGAGTGGCTGCACCAGCTTGCATTCCCACCAACAGTGTAGGAGGGTTCCCCTTTCTCCGCATCCTCGCCAGCATCTGTCATTTCCTGACTTGTTGATTTTAGCCATTCTGATTGGTGTGAGGTGATATCTCATTGTGGTTTTGATTTGTATTGCCCTGATGCCGAGTGATATGGAGCACAGGCTGTTCCCTTTTTAAAAGTGAAGGAAAGGGGGTGCCTGGGTAGCTCAGTGGGTTAGAGCCTCTGAGTTCGGCTCAGGTCATGGTACCGGGGTCCTGGGATGAAGCCCAGCAGGGAGCCTGCTTCCCACCCCCCCAACCCCTTCTGCCTGCCTCTCCGCCTACATGTGATCTCTGTCAAATAAACAAATAAAATCTTTTTTAAAAAAGTGAAGGAAAGAAGTCATGCTCTCTTATGCCAATATGTTAGGAGAACATCAATACAAGGAAAAGATATGTCAATGTTTTCAAAGTATGTGGAGAGGCCCCTTTCAAGTTTAATTCTCAAGAAACCCTGTTGCAGGTAACTTAGGAGTCAACCTTCTAGACCCTGCAAGTGGTATTTCTGTAGTGCATCTATAGAGTTCATTTCCGTGGATGGAATTTGGTCTACTCATAGTCTGGAGGTTTCTGTAAGGTGACATGTCATGGTGAAGGAACACCAGAACATTCACTGATTGGGTCAATAATTTAACAAATAAGAGGCCCACTGTGTGATAGGTTCTAAATCACTTAGTGGGGAGTAACAAATTAATAATTTACATTTCCTATCTTTAAAGTGCTTATGCAATTTTTTTAAATGCCTAAGCCCTAAAACTTTGTGATTCCAGAGAGATCCCTCAGTTCTTGGGTTCACTGAAGTTCCTGGAGGGACGCTGGTGCCTGTACTCACTGATGAAAGTCAGGGAGCTCTCTGAACAGCTGGCTACGGAGTGTGGTGGGGTACCGGGCACACCATGGGCCACTGTGCCCGCCCGCACGGTGTCATCACCGGAAATGTAGGTTCTAAGTGGGGCTTTTAGTGCCCAAACTAGCCTCGAACCTGAGTTATGAAGGGAGGAAAGAAGTCAGGTTTAGGAGCCATCAGGGGTAACAGGTACGAATGAGATGAGGCACCAAGAAGTGCTTGCTGTGTTGTTGTATGGACTTCAAGGCCTTGTCCCAAAAAACTACTTTCTTTCCTCAAAACTTCACATTTTCTGTGTTCTTTTTTTTTTTTGAAGAACCCTATTACTTATTTATGGTAATTTAAATCTTGTAACACCTAATAGGATATTTTACTGCTATTAAATGAGGGAAGAAACCAGGAAAGAAAATTATGTTACGAATAAATGACATTTGTGATCAAAGAATGATGATTAGAGACATTTATCTGTCCAACTTCTGTTAGAAACCACTCTAATTATTCTTTCTACCTTCGTGCTTATAACACTTTCTCTAGTGTGTGGTTCTAGGAAATGACAGCAAATGATTAGTTTCTATAAGATAACACACTGATAAAAGAGTAAGACTGAATCAGATTTTCATAACAAGAACTGCTTTATTGTTCGAAAGCAGGTTTTTTTTTTCATTTGTTTTGTTTCGTCTTTTTTTTTTTTACTATCCATGTGGGTAATTTTTCTTTTAACCTAGAAGTAGGATTATTCCTAGATCTTTTAATTAAAATATCTCATCCTGGGCCCAGAATGAATGCTCAACAATTAGTATTCTTTCTTTTCTCAACTGTTTAATTAGGGTTGAGGCCAGCACAGGATTTGAATGACTGAAGTCAATGAATATCATTCCACAATATTCTCTGCTAATTGTGAATAATTTCCTCGTTCTCAGGAGGGATGTGGCAGGCTGTAACACTCGACCTGCCTTATGATGTGATTTCAGAGACTTGTTTTCTTCTCTCACAGTGATACCCTCCCCACATTCACACCTGCCAGCTAATTGCCAAATTACTTTTTACCACAGGGGGAAAAATATTGTTGTCTACTTTGTCGTAGAAGTCCCAGGGAAAATGGCATAATGGGATATGGATTGTGTAAATAACAAATATGAGAATCTTACCTGTGAGAAATTTAGGTGTGAGTGGCCTGAGATAGAAATGTGGGGGGCACCATCGAGTCAGGTAGAGAAAGCTGGCAGGGGACCCGAGACTTGGCAAGGGCAAACTTGGCCTGTCTGGGCCCAGGGCCAGGCAAGACTAAAGAGATAATATTTGCTTTCCTATACTCTGGATGTATATAAAGACAAGTGAAAAATATGGTGCTTAATGAGTTAAATATTTTTTCTACACAAAATATTTCTGGACTCCCTTACCATCACAACTTTCTGCATTATGATTTCTTTGGCTTCTCTAGCTTAGTGCTCATAAAGCGAAGATTTCAAATTTTCTGAGATAATCATAGATGCACCTGACCTCATGAGTTACCTGTTTTTAAGCTTTGGAAAGACAAGGAATAAGAAGCTCCATTATCGATTTTAGTCAGGGAGAGATGAAGAGATAGCAAATATGTGGTCTCCGAGAGTCTGGGGGAACCTGGGATGAGAGAGTAAGGAAGGCTCCTCCTCCTGCAGCCCCTGGGTAGAGGCCAATGTCTGCCCCTGTGGGTGGTCTGACCATGGGGAACAAAGGTAGGGGTGGGAAGGGGCCAAGGAGTCCCATTTCTGCTTCTGAGCCTCCTCCCCACTGCTGTAGTCTCTGACTGGTTTTCAGAGTCAAAGGACAGAACCATTGTAGCCTAATAAATCATGTCCTTATCATCCATTCCCCTCTGTGTGGGCGCAATCAGAGAGTTGGAGGGGGAGGGAAATGCATCAGGTCATGCAGAATCATGCAGACCGAAACAATCTTTAAAACATTTTTCTAAGTCAAATTATAAAATCTAATTTAGAACATTTCCTTTTCTTTCTTCTTTCTTTCTTTCTTTCTTCTTCTTCTTCTTTTTTTTTTTTTTTTTTTTTTTACTTTTACTTTAAACCTATTTCTTCTACCATGTGGTTCAAAGAGAATGAATTGCATCTGATACCTTTGGATTTAGATAGCAGATAGAGTTATGACTTCCTGACATGTCCTCCTTTCCTAAAGCTGTAATACTTGAGCATTCTCAATTCAGTTCCGTTCCGTATGTTTACTGGATGTCTAGCTAATGTCTGATATCACAAGGATAGAAGACCCACCAGTGGTGTGATCCTGCCTTCAAGAAGCACAAAGTGTAATGGAGAAAACGAATGAACAGACACACACAAGAAAAGAGCATTACAATGCTAATAGAGGAGAGTGATTTTACATAATATCACTCAAAGAACTGAGAGAAGGGAGTGGTGAGTGCAGACATGAATAACCGGAGAAAAGTTCTTGGATGAGATGAGCTGGGGAACAAGGATGAGTTCAGTTTGGGGTGGGGGGGCTAAGTTTAGTGGTAACTAGGTGGAGATGCCAGTGGGCATTTGGGGTTATGGGTCTGGAGTTCTGAAAATAAGTGATGGCTGCAGATACAGATTGGGGATCCTCAACTCATAGCAGATTATTGAAGGAGATGAGATGGAAATAGATGTGATCCTTCAAGGATTGTGTATAGAGAAGACCAAGGATAAACTCACATTGATGCATGCACGCACACACACGGGTGACAAAGGAAGAGAAACTAGTGCCTTTTCTCATAATGACACATTTTGTCTTTCTTTTCTAAGTAGGAGAACAGGATAGATTAGTGCTTTAGAAGCCAAGGAAGGAAAACATTTCAAGAATGAGTTGAGCTGAAATGAACATTTCAGTTCAGAGTTACTAAATACCAAAAGGTCAAGTAAGAAGAAGACTAAAAGACCCAGAGTTTGTCACCTAGGAGGTAATGGTTGATTTTTGCCAGGGGAGTCTTGCTGAAGTTTTGATGCCGTGATGACCGCCATGGCTGAGGCAAGGACGAAGTGAAAGTGTTCCTTACCAGTGTAGGAGTTTCCCTTACTCAGAGTGAGAGAAAGGGCCCTGCCATCCCAGAAATGACCCAGTGAGAAGGGCGAAGGGGGATGTGTAGCTATGTGATGGGCAGAGAGGAAGGGTTTGCATGAGAGCTCAGGTTAAATAGGAGAACCCTATTTAAAAATAAATAGTGTGTAGAATTTCATACAAAAAGAACTCTACTAGAGGTAGACATATCAGGTCAGAGGTATTACCCACTGAACTTTCTCCCTGGGCCCTGCTGTTTTCTAGAGCTGAGGAACAATTTGACAACCATTGTTGGCAGGACAACAGAGGAGAGAGTCACAGGTGCCTGCCTTCTTCAGCCTGGGGGATGGAAGCAACTCTGATAGAGATTGGAAGAGCCTTAGTGAGTTAAGTTTTAGATACATTGCATTTGAAGTAATGGTACTTTATCCAAGTGGAAAAGTGCTGTAGGTAGTTAGAAGCAAGTTTGGTATTCAGGTACAAGCCAGGGCTTACAGTGGAGATTTTGGAGTCACCTAGAGAGGTTAAAGTTCAAGCCTGGAGAGCAGGTGTGTAGCCTCCAAAGTAGAGAAAGAAGCAGAGAGAAACAGCAATACCATGAACACTCTATCAGCCAGGATCCACTCAGAAAAGCAAAACCACTAAGAGGTACCTCCCTCTTCTCTGTCTTACACACATATACACATATGCACACAGACTCTCTCATACAGACATGCACACTCACACAGAGACACAGACACACTCTCTCACATGTACACACAGACACATAGAGACACAAACAGACATGTTCTCTCACACACACTCAGACACACTCACACATAGACACTCACACACAGACTCACACTCTCACATAGACACACTTTTTCAGACACACAGTCACACCCAGACACACACTTATATTCAGATACACACTCGTGCACAGAATCACACTCTAACACACAAACATACCAAAGCGCACACTTATACACATCCACACTCTCACACAGACACATAGTCTCACACACACTCTCACACTCATACCCTAACACACAGATGCACAAAGACACACAGAGACACACTCATACACACCATCTCTCACAGATGTACTCATATACTCACACATACACACACACATAGTCTCACTCACACACACTCTCACATACTTACATCTTTACACACACAGATCACAGAGACACACACACTTTTTCACACAAATGTACTCAAACACTCACACATAGACACACTCTCACACAGAGACATAGTCTCTTGCATACATTCTCACACACACACACAAACACACATTCATACACACGACCCTCACACACACACACACACACATCGGGATTTGATCTTAGACAATGGAGGGAGCTAGCGAGGCATCCTCTAACACTATTCCTTTTACACCGGATGCCAGAGCCTGACATATGCAGGACAAGCTGTGGGAAGGGGAGTGGGTATAACGTGGGGGAAGAGCAAGGACAAGCACAGATTGTCCTCCAAGCATGAGCTGGAACCTGTGAGGGTGGACAGAAGCATGCCAATGGCCACCACCTTCGACCTCAGTGGAGTGAACATTCCGCAGGAGATCTGACACTGTGAGCTACGCCAGCACTGACCTTATGAGTGTGAAAAGGCAAAACCAGAAATGGACAGGGAAGGGAATCCTAGGAAATGTCATGAAGCCTAGCCATGCCTCGTAGCTTATTTGTTTTGTAGCCACGCAACAAAACCACCACAGTACACTAAGAAAGCTGCTAAATAACAACAGAAGGCAGAAGAGTCAAATGCCAGATGAAAGGCCAAAACATTGAGTGCTGTTGTTTTGTCCCTCTTTGAAAAAAACTAGACAAACCAAAAATAGAATGACTTCAAAGGTTTCCAATTTTCTCAGGAAGATAAACTTGTTTTATTAATGAATGCCATTGTAGAAATCCTTGCTTTAGGTATGTATAAAAATGATAAATAAAGGACCATTTCTTTTTTTAACTAAACCGTATGTCTTTAATGAAAATGTTCTAGATTCACGTGTGTCAGATAATTGACATCCCGCTAGGAATGAATTATATACCCAGAATATTAAAAAATTAAAACATCCCCCGGAGAATACATGATTTTATCTGCATACTAAGATTAATTTGAAGGGAAAGATACAATGATTTGTCTTCTCATTGATGAGCAAAACACAAATTCTGTTGGTGCTATGGCCCAGGGATTTATTGCAGAGCTTTCATGGGAAATGGACCATCTGTGGTTGGAAGTATTATTATTTATGTAACTTGTTCAGGACAACAAGTTACGATAAAATATTCAATTTCCCTTGGTGAAATTGCCTGTTTTATTTTATATATATATATATTAATAACTGAATTAGGATAATGAAAGCTCATTCTAAAGAAAATAGTTTCACCACTTTGTGAACAGGTGAGGCTAGAGACCCATTAGGTGGCACAGATGTTGGTCACAGAGGGGCTTATTGGCTCTTTCCTTAGTGTTCTATTCTTTTCTGTCAGCACAGTTTCCAGAAGAGATCTAATCCATATAATACATACATCAAATCCTGCTCTCACCTTTCCTCCAATCTCCAGCTAGATGTAGTTGAGCATCTCAAACTTAACATGACTAAAAAGAGAACACTTGATTTCCCTCCACGACCTTACACCTCCTTCTTCCCTGGGCTCTCCATATCTCTAAACAACACTGCCATTTGTCTAGGTCTTCAAGGCAGAAGTCTGCAAACTAACCTTGATGCCTTTCTTTCCCCCATTTCCTTGTCTGACCTATCAGCCAGTACTATGACCCTGCCTCTGTGTATCTCATTCCCCCGTCTCTGTTCTTGGCATCCTAATCCAAGCCTCCAGTCTCTATCTTTCTGGACTCATCTCCATCGCCCTCCTAACTTGCTGCCTGTGGGCACATTTACCTTCTGATATGCCATTCCTCACACAGTAACCAAAGCGAGCTTTTACAAATGCAATCAGATTTATTCTTTTCCCCTGCAAATCCACTGAAGGCATCCCATTGAACTCAGAAGAGAAACCAAACTCCTCCTGCTGACTCACACAGCCTCAGTGTGATCTGTCCTCTGCCACCAATCTGTGCTAGCTCAGACCAACCCCCTCACCCCCAACCTCCACACTGTACCCTGAGAATGCTGACCAGCCTCCATTCTGATTTTCAAACAGCCAAACTTTTTTCTGCCTTAACTTTGTGTTTCCTACACTAGCTGGAATCTCTTCCTGATATGTTTTCCACCAACTACCACGTGACCAGCTCTGTCTTGTCAACCAACTCTAAGTGTCAGTGTCTCCCAGGTGTTCTCTTGTCATGTCATTCTATTTTAACTCTCTACCTAGCACTCATTTCCCTCTGCCTGCTCGTTCGTTCTTTCTTTCTTTCTTTCTTTCTCTCTCTCTATTCATCCATCCATCTATCTATATACACTTTCACAAATAGAACAAAAGTTGCAAAGGAGTAGAGATTTTTTCGGATCTTGTTCCCCACTATATCTCCAGTGCCCAGAAGGGACCAACCCGCAGAAAACCAGAGGTGCTGTCTAGTATTACAGACAGTCAGAGTCAAATCATCTCAATATAAGATAGGAAATATCCTGTCAGGGGAAGGCAGAGAGTACTGTGGAAGCACAGAAGGGCAGCCAGCTCAGCCTATGAGAAGACTTCCCTGGAAGAGGTGGAACTTAATGTGGGTTTTTAATGAATCAATGTACAGGAAAGGTAAAGATGTTTGTCTGAGAAGTGACATCACCATTAGAAAAGTCTGATTTATACCTTCAGAAAAGAGTCTGGAGTATATATAGAGAACTATTGTCAGAGACAATAGCCAGAGATAGGAGCTAGAATAAGTGGTCCTCAATGTCATTAAAGAGAATGAGGGGGACACAGACAGACAGACAGACAATACTTATCCTATAGGGTGGAGTCACATGGAAGGACTTTAAAGATATCGCTCTGGCAGCAGATTGGAAAAGCCTAGAAACAGAGACAGCAATTAAGAGATTAGTGAGGTAGTCCAGGCAGAGGTGCAGAGCTTCTGAACTGGGAAGGCAGTTGCAGCCCTGGGTGGAAGAAGGGCTAAGGGCGTCATCTAAACAGGAATAGCGCCCTGCAGTGAAGGACAGATGTATGCCGGTGGGGGTGTGCTTTGTGCACAACCCCAGACTTCAGACTTGCACCACATGGGCTGGTGATATCACTTGAATAAAGAAGGGAAAGCTGATTTGAGAGAGACAGAGGAAAGTCATGAGTTCCCTTTTATTCCTGTTAAGTTTGAGATATCTGTGCGGCATTAAGAAAAGCCTTCCAATAAAAATTAGATATAAGAGTTTGGACGGGAGGTTACAAAATCAGTTAGGAGTGGAAATAGAGATTTTGGAATACCCATGGAGGTGCTCGTTCACATGATAAGCACAAGTGCATTGAATAAAAAGAGGATACAAAATAAAACAGAGGCAAGCGAGGATAAAACCTTGGCAAATGGGAAAATTTAAGTGTGGTTGGGAAAAATTACATGCAGGAGATCAAAAAGGAATAGTTACAGAGGTAGGGAAATCTTGCGGCTAAAATCTCAGAACACTGGATGTTTTTTAAGAAGGAGGCAAATAGGAAGTGATAGGAGAGAAATCTGGTAAGAGACAGGTCAAAGGTTATCTGCATGAGTCTGGAAGTCTGGAAGTGCACTGTTTTGATAACCTTAGTGAAGGCAGTATCTGGAGGGGTCAGGAAGAGAAGATAGACTGGCATGTTGATGGGCAAGTGAGAGGTGAGGAAGGGGAGATGAGGGAATATTCACTGGATGACTGAACTTTGCATAGAATGCAAGAGAACCTAGAGAAGATGGGGCAGAGAACTCAAGGCTTGAAAGAGAAGATCGTGTCCTCGGGTAGAAGGAAGGGCCCCCGCTCTCTGAGACCAGAGGACGAGCAGAGGGATTGTAGGCACATTATTCATTGGAGAGAATAAAGCAGGGGAATTTTCACCTGCATGAGTTCAGTCTCATCAGTGAAGGACCCTGCTGGTCTGGCGGAGAGGCTGTATACTTCCTAGTGAAGAGCAAGGGCTCGGGCAGTTACCGGTTGTCACATAACTCATGAGTCGCATGACGTTTGGAAAGTAGCTTAACCTCTCTGGGGTTCAGTTTCTTAATCTGTAGAATGGGGAGACCAGTGCCGATCTCATGGGGTTATGAGAATCCAGTAAGATCACTGCCATAAAGCTAAGTACAGTGGTCTGTCAAGGCAAGCTCCGTATGTTGTTGCTGCTATTGTTGTCACTGTTGATCTTGAAGACTGCATGGGGTATCTGGGATGGTCACTAAGAAGTATTTGAAAGGTGGTTGATGAAGGATCAATAAAAAAGATTGGCAAATGCCACTTTTTGGCAGGGGAGGGCAAATGCTAATGATAATCCCATTGGGATAGATGAGGAAGTGGCGTGAGGCAGAATGACCTTCCCCCCAAAGACTGTGGTGTATTTATGATTGTTTAACACTTTCAGGTGAGCTCCATGAAGACAAAAGTTTATGTCTAGTGTTCTCACGGATGAGTTTCCAAAATCTAGATGTTTTGTTTAGTGAATTTCTGTTTGTTTTTAAAGACAGTTATGGGTTTGTTGCCCAAAGCAGAAGCAGAAGTTGGTGATTTGATTACTGTTGTAGCTGAAGCTTACTCTTTCCTTGCCTTTTACCCACTACAAACAGCTTGAAGTGACAAAATTACTTAGGGATAATCCCATCTTTTATCACATCAGGTTGTAACTATAAGGAATTTTAGGGACAGAAGTACTAAGATGGAACAGTAGCGACTTTGACACATTTGACACCTGTAATATCTATGCCCTTGGTGGCAGAAGTAGCTATTGGCAATGCTCTTGTTAATTTCCCTCACTTTCAAGCATCCTTATCTGAAAACTGATGTTGGAAGTGATGATTAAATGAAATAAAGTATGTGAAATGCCTGGTGTACTTCTTGGCACAGAATGAATAATTGGTAAGTATTTCTGTCTTTTCTCTCCTGTATTGGCATAGGAATGGATTCATGCTCAAAGTATGATATAGAAGAAATTATGTTACACTAAATTCAGGAGTCCTGAATTCTCCATATCATCCATATCACTTCTATTCTATGAAACTTGAAGCAGTTCACTTTAAGTCATCTACAAAATGTAGAATAATAATTTTCCTACTTTCTCAATGGGATTATTGTGAGGATCAAATGACATCAGGCATGAAAAGCTATATGAATGTAAGGAGTCATTATTATGATCCTTAAAACCACCTAATAGACATTCTTATCTTAGGACGAAAGTCAGCCATGGTCTTAGAACTCTTCAGCATTTTCAGGCCCTGTTTTTTTGTGATGGCCAAGAAATTCAGCAGCTACCTTAAAACACAATGTATCACCTATGACTTAATAACTCTAAAACCTCAGAATATTCAGGTTTCCTTGCTATGAACTATGATTATTGTGTAAGAAATTTTCGGAAGCCAAGTAGCCAAGCAGCTTAAATGAGGAATAGTTGCTTTCTCATAGAGTCTGGAATCAGGAGTCATCCGCAGGCTTGAGTGAGGCTGAAGAATATGCTTTCAAGATGGCACACTCTTGTGCCTATTAGCAAGAGGCCTCTGTTCCTCACCACAGGACTCTCTCCTCATAGATGGTGGGTAACTTCTTCCAGAGGGAGAAATCCAAGAAGAAGAGTGAGGAGGGAGACACAGTACCTTGTGCAACCAAGTCTCTAAAGATTCAAGCCATTAACTATACTATTTTTCTAGAAATCCATCAAGTCCAGCCACATTCATGGAGAGTTGGAGTGGAGATTAGGCTTCTCCCCTTGAAAGGAGGAATGTGAAAGAATCTGTGGACATACTTTACCTCCACCACACCTCTCTGTAGTCAAGGTCAAGGAGTGATCACCTGGGGTCCCTGCTGGACATCAGCAGAGTGTGTGGATATCTATACTGGTTGATGATATATTTAGCATGAGGAGACTTATCTATATAAATATTATTTCAGTTTATTGAAAGATCTCTAAGTAGTTTTTCTGATCCCTTCCAGGAGACAGGTTCTAGTGAGTGGACTAGGGAGTGGACATGAGGATTTGAGCATAGGAACAGGGATGAGGTAGGGCCAAGTAGGGGAAGGGAAAGAATTAGTCACTGAAAGCACAGCTTCACAAAAGCATGTGTTTGTGGAGGGCTGGACTGTGAGTCCTGAGGAGGAATAAACTCTCTGAAAAGTGGCAATAGCGCAGCAGCTTCATTGGTGGCTTGATGACCTAAAGAATGGGAACCATACTGGAGAAACTTCTCAGACCCTGCAAAAGAAGAGCTATCCTCAGAACTGGAGCTGGGAATCCAGCCCAAAAGAGTGAGTGGGTTCACAAGAGTCGAAGAGGGTTATTATGAGAAACCTTTCCAAGTAGATTTCAATTTTGGAGAAATACCAGCTTGTAAATTCGTCTCAGACATTTAAAATGCATTGGACGCCACCACAGCACTGGCTGTCAATTCAGCCAGCATTTACTGAGCAGCAATTGTGTGTCAGATGCTGTTCTTGTGGGGCACACATCTATTATCTCATTCGATCCTCAAAAACAACGTTTGGAAAGTTTTACTCTTATTCTCCTCTTGGAGGAGATTAGTGTTCTGGGAGGTTATGTTCCTGAGTTGATGTCACATAGGTAGCGCAAGGAAACACTGGAATTTGAATCCCAAGTTTTTAAATTTTATTAGCTTTCATTTCTTGAATGAGAAATTGCAAATGCAGAGACACTGATGATTCACTATTCTTAAAATATAGTAACTCCTAATTGAAAGACTGAGTGGTACAGGGAAGCTGGAGCTCCATTGTCCCATGAAGAGTACCTTGCCTTTGACAACACAGTTTAAAATGGGGGTGATGGCTTTCTCTCAGGTCTCATCTGCACATTTATATCTTTCTCATTCAGAAATAAGGTTGTGTGCTCCCCACAGCAAATTGCCCACCCTTCTCAAACATTCAGGCTATACCCAATCCTAATGCATCTTCTCCCACATAACAACTAATGACAGTCCGACTACTAACACAAGCCAGCATACAATTACAAAATTTCAAATACTTGATTTGTATTTATACTTTTAATTAAAACCTCAAGAGGGCAATTTGATATCTTTCTTGTAATCATTATCTGTTAAAATTTGCTCATTCGGGATTATTCCTTTGAGGAAAGAAAGCATTTTCTCCATTCTCCTTCTATAACCTTTGGTTTCCACCCCTGCCCTCCAGGCTTGTATGCCATTCGTTGGGCATTCCTTCACTGAGTCAATGAACATCATTTATTCACACTTTCAGTATGTGTTTATTGAGTATCTACTACATGCTAAGCACCTTTCTAGTTACTGATAAACCAATTATAATTGTGAGCCAACCACTGTGCTTGGCTCTGTAGGTGCAGAGAGGTCATGTAAGACAGCATCACTATCATGAGCAAATGCAGTATAATAGGAGATGTGATCGCGTTTCAAGTAGGATACAGGGGAGATGTACGAATATTTACATCTCTAATGTTACTAGTGCTCTTATTAGTTATAATATATAATAGACAGTTATTACATAGGATGTATCACTTTATCTAGGGGTCACAGCATAATATGTCAGGTAAAAGTGACCACCAGATGGTCACTGCATGAGCCTGGGACTGGGTCCCCAGAGAAGCAGCAGCTAAGAGAGATGTAATGTGCAAGCACATCATTAAGGGAAAGATCTGAGAGACAAAGTGCAATACGATGCGAGGGAAACAGGGAAAGCTGTCGGACTGCATGTCTGGCCCTGAGTCAGGGAAAGAGGAGAGTTGGGTGGAAGTATCCTAGACCACTCTATGGCCCTTGGATGACAGAGTCCAAGTCAGCCTCAGAAGGAACGCCAGTCTTCCGGAAAAGGGTCTGCCTTAACATCTTCGCTGCCCTCCGTCAAGGTCTGAGTGGAGCTGGGGGGAAGCAGTCAGAGCTCAGCAATGGAGACCCTTGGTCAACTCTGCTCCCCATAGCTGCAGGCAACCAACCCTCCAGGCAGAGAGGCCAGATTAAAGGATTAAAGCAGTTTGGAGCATTTTTAAGAGATCACCAAGCTCAAAATGGTTGGAGTATAAGGAACATTTGGGTAGGGAAAGGAGGAGCAAGAAGGCAGGTATTGAGAAAGAATACTGGAGAGGGTCTGTAGCCAGATTACAGTCTAATGTGTAAATCTAAGGGATTTGGGCCATGAGGAGACATGGGAGAATCTTAAGTAGGGAAGGAACCTAATCAGGTTTTAATAAATCAGTGGATGGATTAGAAGATGTGAAAGAGAGAAAGAGTAGGTGGGAAAACGTATGTTCCGAATGATCACAACAACACTAGAAATGCAGAGGCTCAGGAAGGTATTTGCAAGTAGAACAAACATCGCTGGATTACCAGGTATGCGGGAGGAGTCTCTGATTCCCAGCATTCTGGTTTGGGACTAGACAGTGAAGCTGTTCTCTTAGCCAAGGACTGCATGGAGAGACACTAGTTTTGGGAATGAAAGAGTCTTGGACAGTGTGGTCTTTGAGGTGTCTCAGCACTGTTTCGCCCAGTGCTCTAAAGATAACTTGAGGCTTCCGTTGCGTGCTGAGGAGCTGTGAGCCTTTCCTCCTCAGGAGACATTTTAATGACCCAGCACCGTTGGCTGACTTCCTCCAAGCTTGTCGGGGGAAGGCACTCCTGAGCTTGCTTCTCTTGCATCCCTGTCTCTCTTTGACCTGTGTCTACTTAGCAGAAGTTAGTCAAGAGAAAAGCAGCCACAGATTAATGTAAGGACTATGAGATCATGAGATTGCAGAATGAATTTCTCACCAAAGGGACAAGGTCCTCTGTCTGCCCCATCCTTGTCTTTGTCTTTGTTTTGGGAGACACAGCCTTGCACTCCGCAGACCGATATGTGGAGTGAATCTGCAGACACTGGGCAAGACAACCTTATCTCTGGACAGCTGCTGATGGATGGATGGCGAAACACATCAGACTTCCTTGCCCGGGCAGGGCAGAAATCACCCGCAGAAATCATCAGAATCTCTAACAAAACAATGTGTTTTGCTTCCAGACTTCCTTCCTGTTACCTAAGTTTCATGTCATTAATCCAGACTACAGAAACATTGCCAGCCAAAACTGTATGCATAAATCACACCACCTTCGGGCCAGGGGGAAGAGAAAGAAAGATCGGTGTGATTATCTGGGGAGTGTGAAGAGGGTTTTTAGTACTTAGTTGTGCTAAGTACTTCATAATGCTTCTTGTTCCTCTCCCCTTTCCTCCTCCTCCTCCCCTCCCTCCTTCTCCTCTTCTTCATCTTCTGCATCTTCATCTTTACCTGAATCCTTAGTGATCAGTCCACTTCTTGGTTCAAAGCACACTAATGGCTTCCATCTTGTTCATCATTAAAAACCCAAGCCTATACCTTGGCCTACAAGGCCTGGCGCCCACTCAAACCCTCCTACCTCTAGTTATCCCTTTGCCTTCCCCCAACTTCTCACCCTCCTTCCCTCAGCTCCAGCCACACTGACCCCTTTGCTGCTCCTAGAGTCCTTGGCAGTGCTCTGGCCTCAGAGCCTTTGGATTTGTTGATTCCTCTTCCTCCCAACAACCGCGTGTCACCTGGCAAGTTCCTAGCAATCTGCCTGGCTTCAAAATTGCAACTCTTGTTCCCGCATCATCCACATCCCCTGCCCTGCTGTAATTTTATTCATCGACCTTATCACTTTCCAGTATACCATATAATTTCATTATTTTCATCCATCAGGAGTCTCTCTGTACTAAAGTATAAGGCATGGAGATTTGCTACTTTGATTTCCTGCTGTGTCCTCATCACATTACAACAGGGCCAGGCTCTAAAGAGGCAAATATTCACGATTCCCATTCACAGATGGGTGGCTTAACTGAGAAAACCAAAATCATTTTCCCAGGTCACATAGTTAGTAAACAGCAGGGTTTATAATCAAACCCAGGTCTGTCTGGCCCAAGACTCACGTTCTCTATGCCACTGTAGGTTTCCTTCCTCTCCAAACTGCCAGCTAAATACTCTCACAGGATCAGGGATGAAGAGGGGTGGGGTGGGGACAGTTGCCATTCAGAGAACTGCTTCTCTCTAGACTTGGAGTTCTTGGTCCGGGAGCCAGACTGTGAGGGACCTGTGTGAAAGGCCAAGAAAGGAAAGAAATGGTACCAAGGACAAAGTGGGGGATCTGCATGACCTCACTGGAAAGCTCTTTCCCACACCCTGGCTGGATCGCAGGCACACAGACTGTGGGAAAACTGGTGACACACACGTGGCAGCCAGGGGTTCCTTTTAGACCAGCATTCACAGACGTCTAATTGGAGTTCACGGTTTCTTAACAGAGGCTGCTTTGCCGTTCAGAAATGGGAGTTAAAATACTGCGAATGGTGCACTCTTTTGAGAAATGTCACTCCTTAGCATGACTGCATTTCAATATTCTTTCCATGTTTGGTTGGTGTGTGTATGCAATGTTTTTAAAAAATTATACGCCTCCTCGCACCAGCCCCTGGTGGCAGGTTGTGTCTGAGTCTGTTCAGAGGATCTGGCAGAAACGGTATTGAACCGTATTTCAATGCAGCTTTCTGTGCTGCACATAACCTACATTTCTGTAGCAGTCGGTTAGGAGCAGGGCAATTCCTGGCACTCACAGCTGACACGGAGTCCTGGGGAGCCCTGGCTCCCTTCTCCCTTCCCTCTGTGGGGCATCAGGGAGGAAAAGTCAGAGGCTAGACTCAGATCATTACGCTGCCTCAGGAATGAGCGCTTTCCTCTGAGGACCCCTGGAATATAATTCATTTCTTCTGTCTGTCTTCTCAAGTATTAACAAAGTCAACAAAAAAAGGATTTTTTTTCTCCCCCATCAGGACTTGCCAGCCCTGGAGGAGAGTCATCAGCATGAATTTTAATCACAATGTCTATTTTTCAGCCCTGAATTTTCCATAATCAATTTCTTTTTTTTTGTTTTTGTTTTTGTTTATTAATTGAAAGTGAACACGTATAGAGTTTGAGAATTGCTGCATCTTGACCCCTAGGAGACAGCTCATTCGCTTTCAGAACATGGCTGGCGTGCGCTTCTCCACAGAGCCCAGCCTTATGTAAGAAGTACATTAGAAGCTGGGTTTTTTTTTTTTTTTTTTTTTCTTGTTGGGAGTGATTCACCCTGTGCTTCTTTAAATGGGTCAGTTTGTGCTGTAAATTTACACAAAAGAGTCAAATCCTCTCCACTTATTTATTTATTTCAGGGACAAATCTGTAGAGGAGACAAGACACATGTGGATTCTCCTTATATCAACCTTTCTTTGTTACTGTGCCTCCGCGGTGCCCTGGTTTGTTTTCCTCTGATTTCTCTACCCCATGTACCTTTCTGCGTGAAGGGGAGGGGACTGTGAGGCAGGGGGCCAAGGCCACCAGCGACCCGTGGCCGTGGCCGTGTGACTGCTGCGAGCCGAAAGGCCTGTGCTGACGGCGTCTGATTAGGCACGGATAGAGTATTCGGTTTGTTTGTCTGCGTGGTGGTTTCTCTGCCAGGATTTAATGAGGGGCGGTCAGTGTCTCAGGGATGAGAGCGGCTCATCCTTCCATTGTTCTTCTACTTGACACTCCTCAACCCCACTTGGCCTATTTACTGACTGCATGTTTGCTAGGATGGCAGTAACGAAGGGCACGGGCTGAGTGACACAGACAGCAGCAGTTTAATCGCTCACAGCTCTGGAGGCTAGAAGTCCACGATCAAGGTGTCCCCAGGCCATGCTCCCTGGGAAGGTGCTGGGAAGGATGCTCTGGGTAGTTCCTTCACTTGTGGCAGCCTAACTCCGATCTTCACGTGGCCTTTCCCACCATAGATGTGTCTGTATCCAAATTTCCCTTTTCGGTAAGGACCATGGTTGCACTGGACGAGATCCATCCTACTGCATCAACTAATTACCTCTGCAATGACTGTATCCAAATAAGGTCATAAGGTCATATTCTGAGCTAAGGGGGCATAATTAAATCCACAACACTATTGCATAACAATCCTTTTTATTTCTTGTTGTTTAACACATTATCCCTAACCTTGGTGCTCTACACCAGGGTGGCTCAGTGGGTTAAGTATCTGACATCAGCTCAGGTCATGATCCTAAATTCCTGAGATCAAGTCCTGCATCAGGCTCCTTGCTCAGCGGGGAGTCGGCTTCTCCTTCTGCCCCACCCCCACTCGTTTTCGTTCTCTCTCTCTCTTTCTCTCTCCCTCAAATAAATAAATAAAATCTTAAAAAAACAAATAAACTTGGTGCCCTAAACATTTACCATCTCACAGTGACTGGGGATCAAGAGTCCAGGTACGGTGTAACTAGGTTTTCTGGCTCTGAGGTTTTTGTAAGTCTTCGGTCAAGTCTGCCTGGAGGGTGAATCTCCCCTCATCTCACTCAAGTGCTTGTTGGCAGGATCTGGTTCCTGGTGAGTTGTTGGAATGAGGGTCTCCATTCCTCAGGGCATACTAGCCAGAGGCATTTCTGGGTGTGGGCAGCTCACAAGTGAGCAAACAAGCAAGAAGGCAGGAGACAGTGTGGGAAGCAACCACAGAGAAATCACAGTCTTCCATAACCTAATCATGCGGTAACACTGTCCATATTCCGTTTGTTAGAAATAAGTCGCCAGATCCAGCCCATGCTCAAGGGGAATAGGGGGACGCCTGGGTGGCTCAGTGGGTTAAGTGTCAACCTTCAGCTCAGGTCATGATTCCCAGGGTCCTGGGATTGAGTCCCACATCGAGCTCCCTCCTCAGCAGGAGCCTGCTTCTCCCTCTACCTGCTGCACCCCAGCTTGTGCTGCCTTTCAGTGGGGGGTGGGGATGGCACCAGGACACCCAAACCGGCATACAGAGATCTTAGGTAGCACTTCCAAAGCTGCTTACCTTGGTCAGCCCTCTGGGTCATCCGTTTTCACGAAAACCAGTACATGTTTGCACCCAGCTAGTTTGCTTTGCCTGCTTCTTGACAGTAGACATTCTGGGGTCTGCTGACCTCTTCATTTTTTTACTTTCTCTATTCCTTTTAGTCCAAAATAACAGCATTTCTACTGCTATAGTTGTCTTAAAATCTCTGAGAGATTTCTGTGACTCTTACTGGGGTTTGTTGTACTAAAAAAAAAGTACCGCCCTGAAATGTCTTAGAGAAAAGCCTCTCTAGCTTTGGGCCCTGTTGAGAAGACAGAGACAAAGCTCTTACACTTCCCAGAGGCCCTGTTATTCCACTGGGACAACGTGTGTGTAATACCCTTACTCTTAGCAGCAGCCTCTGGGTGGGACAGACTAACTGTATGACCCTTTGATCGTTTGGAAGTCTTCACCAAAGGTAATGCTGTCTCATTCAGCTTTATCTCTAGACCGTATTTTCCTGACTACGTGGAAGCCATTTCTTAATTTGCACATCTTTTGCTGTCCAGAGACACTGGGAATTTTCAAAGTCATCAAGTCTTGGCTCTTTATCATAGAGCAGTTCTCTTCTTTCAATCTGTCACTCTGGCAGTTGACTGTAAGCAGTAAGAAAAGGCTACAACAGGGCTTGATCCCCAACTTCCTTAGTGCTGGTCAAGACCGAGTTGTGAGGTGGAAAATGTACTTTAACAGCCACTGCCCCCCACACACACACACTGGGAATAAATACAGATGCTCTCTGCAACATCTCCCTGCTCTACTCCCCCCACCCCCCATCAGCTTCACTGCCCTTTGCTGTTCCTGACTACTTAGGCCAACACTTTTAGTACCCCCAGCTTGCAAAGATCTTGTTTCTAAAAGTTCAAGTATGTTAGATTCAAGTCCTTGGACACTTAGAGATCTGTAATGATAGATTCATCTTACAAGCAAACCATCAACAGTGCTGTAGTTAGCTAATATGTTATCCCCACTACATTATCTCAGTGAAAAGATATATACTTTAAGGAGTAGTAAATTCATATAGTTATATAAAGTTATAAATCTAATGATTTACATTTGACTAGCTTTTCCACTAATTTTACCATTTATTGTTTACAAAGGTAATCCATTTGTTCCTCACAAAAGTCCTCCTATATAGGAGATGTCCTAACCCCAATTTAGAGGGTATAAAACTGGGGCTCGGGAAGGGCAAGTCATTTTCTCTGTGTTTTCTATCTGACTTAGATGGTGTCGAGTGGCACCAGGACTCCAGACTCCATCCCTGTGTACTTCCTCTGCATTACAGATGTCCTACAGAGACACTGTAAAGGGGACAGTTCCTTGGCGTGGGCATCGTGGCGGATTTTCACTAGGATGATTTCTACATGTGGCTGATTGTCTCTACATCACTGAGTTGGCCTACTACAGACACTGCAATGACTTCTGCAGTGCAGACTCTGTTTTGTTTTGGTCCAGACCTGGGTTGCCTGGAGAACGCTGCATCAGAGCATGGTCTCCCTGAGACTCCCTGAGAGCATGTGCTGGCTTTCTTGATCCTCTTCCTTGACCTGTCAGTACATGGATAAGACACTCTGTTTGCAGAAACGTATGGAGCTTTCAGTAGTGGACTTGGACATTTCCTGAAAGGTCTGACTGGTTTGTAGTTGGTGCTGATTAGCAAATGAGTGGAGCCTGAAGGGGAACACAAAAGAGAGGAAAAGGAAGTTAGTGCAGAATCCTCTCACAAACTTCTTGATCTGTACATTTGTCATTTTGGAGTTTGTGGAAATTTAGGTGGGCTGACAGAATACTGCTGAATTTGGAATTGAATATTTCAAAGGACGTGGTCTGCCCCAGCTCCAGGAATTCAGCGTGTTGGAGGTGAAAGAGCCTGTGGAATGGCTATGTCCATTATTTCATTGAATAGATGAAGAAGTTGAGGCTTGGGGGTGTGGGGATGAAGCTACACTTGCAGTGGAGCAATTTAGCAGTAAATCCAGGCTTAGATCCTAATTGAATGCTTTTCCTGAGTTCACTTGTTGCATAGCACGTTTTGGGGGTTTGATAGTAAATAGTAATTGTCAAATAATGTGTTAAGAAAATTGCACTATCGTTGAAGTCCTATTTTTACCACTAGCAGGCCAACCCAAGTACCAGAGTCCTCCCTGCCCCCTTGATGACTCCTGCATTGGTACAGACCCTATGCCTCCTCTGTCAGCTTCCGGCTCTCCTCTTCTCTATCTATCCCAGCCTGGCATCTCTCCCTGCAAGCTGGCTACATTCCATCCCACCATGCTTCACAGTCCCCTTCCCAGCAATCTGCTTCATACAGTATTTCTTTTCTGTTTTTTTTCACTCTGGTTCCCTGTCCTTCCTTTCTTATGAGCTCACCATGTATCCCACCAACACATGCTTCTGCCAACTCATTCCTTTGCTTCTGCAACTGTGCTTTGTGGACTTGAACACCTCTCTGCCTAAGGGCTGCCTTGAGGAGTGGCTTTTCCCCTCTACATTGCTGACCTGGGCATAGTAGGCATCATTTGGAGTTGCTGGCCTCCAGTTTCTCAAAAGACATGTGCTCCAGGACATTTACATGTGAGCCGAAGGAGAAGAAGACAGTATATCAAGAGTTTGGATATTTCTTCTTTCCTGATCCCTGAGCTTAGAGGCACTGAAATGTTAGAGAGACAACTCTACATTATTTGAGCATAATAGTGGCCATTCTTTCCATAAAGTGCACCTATTATTTTTCTTCACTTTGTTTTGCCGTTTGAGGAAAGTTACTGGATTTTACATGGTTGTGGAATTTATTTAAAAAAAAAAAAAAAAAAAGGAACTCTACAAAGAGCCTGGGAAGATGGCAGAGAAGTAGGATCCTAGGTTCATGTCATGTAAATATACCTAGATCACAGCCACATCAGTGCAACTAACCCAAAATGTATCAGAACAACCTCTCTACAGTCAAGCATAGTGGGGAGGCCATATTGAAAATGGTAGAAGGGCAGAGATGTGGTCAGGAACTAAACTTCCTGTGAGAACAACCATAAATAGGAGGGACACCAAGAGCATGTTGAAGGTTGAAAGGCAAGGAGCACACCACACACCCAGATATGGGGGACCTGTCCTGGGAAGATGAGTCCCCATAACAATTAGCATAAAGAACCAGAGGGACTTAACTATGCTAGTTTTTATAATCAGTGGGGCTTAACTCTGAGTACTTTAAAAATCAGCAGGCTTAGCAATGGGAAAGCAACAGAGCAATAGGAAACGGAGCCTCTGCTCTTAAAGATCCAGCATAACAAACAACCCTGTGGATACAGCATAGAAGTAGCAGGGGTATACTGAAAGGATGTTTATTTCCTAATCTCAGAACATGCACTAGATGTGGAGGAGTCTTTATGAAACTTATCCAAGGACAAAAGAGCTAGCAGGTGCCATTTCTTCTCACCTCCCAACCTTCAGCCTAGATATCCTGACACCTGCCAGAACCAATGTGTGAACACTCGCTACCTAGATTGCTAAAAGCACACCCTGCCCCTATGTTCTCCTGTGGATCTGCTCCAACCAACCTACCCCACTTGGGGGAGTCCTAAGATGACACCTGACATTCTGCAGGCAGCCCCAGCAGTGACTAGGACTTGCCCTAGGTAGAGAGAAAGATAACCACACACACCAGTTTGACTGGAGCCCCAGCAATGGGTTGGAGGCAGATATTTGATCTCAATATGATCCCAACCCACCAACAAAAAACCCATGCGATAAGGGGAAAGAGCCCTGTAGCTTAGGGTCACTGCAACCCCAACAGACTGACTAAAGGCAGACATCTGATCTAACCCAACTACAAGCCTAAGGCAGCCCCAGACTGGTCCCTAAGGCTCAGGTACCAAGCCCTGCCCACAAAAGACAAAGGAGACCATTGCAGCCAACTGGACTGAAAGCAAAAGCATCTCAATCACAACAGTAGGGGGCACAAAACACACATAAGAGATACCCCCAAATCACCTGGATCTCAGGAACAGAGGACACTGCACTGTGGGGCACTACAGGACCTCTTCTTCGTAAGGCCAGTACTTCCAAGACCAGGAGACATAGCTGGCTTTTCTAAACATGGAAACAAACACAGAGAATTAGACAAAATGAAGAGATAGAGGAAAACATCCCAGATTAAAAAGTAGGACAAAATCACAGCAAAAGAGCTAAATAAAATGGAAGTAAGTAATATTCCTGATAAGAAATTCAAAGTAATGGTCATAAAGTTACCTACTAGACTTGAGAAAAGAATGGAGGATCTCAGTGAGAACTTCAACAAAGAAATAGAAAATATAAAAATTAACCAGAGATGAAGAACTCAATAACTGAAATTAAAAATACACTAGAGGAAATAACAAGTAGACTAGAGAAAGCAGAAAAACAGATCAGCAAGCTGGAAGACAGAGTAATAGAAAGGAACCAAGCTGAACAGCAAAAAGAAAAAAAAGAAGGATTAATAAAAACAAGAATAGACTAAGGAACTCAGCATCATCATCAAGCATAATAACATTCATAGGGATGAATATGAATAATATAATAACATTATAGGGATCCTAGAAGGACATGAGAGGGAAAGAGGGTCAGAAAATTAATTTGAAGAAATAATAGCTGAAAACTTTCCTGATCTGGGGAGGAAAACAGAAATCCAGATCAAGAAGGCACAGAGAGCCCCCAACAAAATCTATCCAAGGAGGTCCATTCAAGATACATAGAAAGTAAAACAATAAAAATAGTGAGAAAGAATTTTAAAAACAACAAGAGAAAAGAAAATAGTTACATACAAGAGAAACCCCATAAGACTATTAGCTGATTTTTCAGCAGAATTTTGCAGGCCAGAAATGAATGGCATAATATATTCAAAATGCAAAAAGTTAACAACAACAACAAAAAAACACCTTCAGTCCAAAGTATTCTATCCAGCAAGGCTATTGCTCAAAATTAGAAGATAAATTAGAAGATAAAGAGTTTCCCAGACAAACAAAAGTTAAAGGAGTTCATCGCCATGAATCTAGCCTTATAAGAAATGTTAAAGGGAGTTCTTACAGTAGAAAGAAAAGTAGTAAGAATGTTATGAGAGGACAAAAAAAATTTCACGGGTAAGTGCAAACATAGTAAAAATAGTAGATTAATCATATATAAACAGTATGGAGGTTAAACCACAAAGCTGTGAAATCAATCTTATCTATAAAAATCAGTCAGAGGGTTCGCAAAATAAAAAGGATCAACAAAATTGAAAAAAACATTAGCTAGACTCATCAAAGAGAGAGAGAAGATTCAAGTAAATAACAGCAGAAACAAAAGAGGAGAAATAATAACCAGCTCCACAGAAATACAAAGGAATATAAATAATATGAAGGATTATATATTTTACATGAAAGATTATATGCCAATGTTTGGACAATGTAGGAGAAATTGATAAATTCCTGGAAACATTTAACCTTCCAAAACAGAATCAGGGAGAAATAGAAAATTTGGATAGAATGATTATTACCAATAAAATTGAATCAGTAATCAAAAAACTCTCAACAAACAAAAGTCCAAGAACAAATGACTTCACAGGTGAATTTAGCCAAACATTTAAAGAAGAGTTAATATGTATTCTTCTTAAACTATTCCAAAAATTAGAAGAGGAAAGAAAGCTTCCAAAATCCTTCCATGAGGCCAGCATTACCCTGATACCAAAAATCAGATAGGCACTAAAAAAAGAGATAACTATAGTCCAATATCTCTGATAAACAGATGCAAAGATCCTCAACAAAATACTGTCGAACCAAATCCAACAGTACATTAAAAAAAAAATATATCACAATCAAGGGGGATACTAGGATGGTTCAGTACTTGCAAATCAATATGATACAGCACATTAATAAGAGAAAGGACATAAGACCATATGACTATCTCACTAGATGCAGAAAAAGCATTTGACAAAGTACAACAGATATTCATGATAAATACTCTCAACAAAGTAGGATTAGAAGGAACATACTTCAATTAATAAAGGCCATAAATGAAAAACTCACAGCTAACAATATACTCAATGATGAAAAAACTGAAGGCTTTTCCTCTGACATCAGGAATAAGACAAGGATGTCCACTCTCACCACTTTTATTCAACATAGTACTAGAAGTCTTAGCCCCAGCAGTGAGACAAGAAAAAAATAAATAAAAGAAATAAAACTTTCACTATTTGCAGATGACATGGTATTATACAGAAAAAAAACCCAAAGACCCCACCAAAAATTACTGGAACTGATAAATGAATTCAATGAAGTTACAAGATACAAAATCAATATACAGAAATTTATACACTAAAAATGAATTAGCAGAGAGATAAATTTTTAAAAATCCCATTTGCAGTTGTCCCACAAAGAATAACATACCTAGGAACAAATTTAATCAAGGAGATGAAAGTCCTGTATTCCAAAAACTATAAAACACTGATGAAAGAAATTGAAGATGACATAAACAAAAGGAGAGATGTTTCATGCTCATGAAGTGGGAGAACCAATATTGTTAAAAATGTCTGTACTACCCAAAGCAATCTACAGATTTAATGCAATCCCTACCAAAACATAAACATTTTTCACAGAACTAGAACAAATAATCCTAAAACTTATATGGAACCACAAAGACCCCAAATAACCAAAGTGATATTGAAAAAGAAGAACAAAACTGGAGGTACCATGACCACTGATTTCAAGACATATTACAAAGCTCTAGTAACCAAAACGGTATGACACTGGCACAAAAATAGACACATAGATCAATATAACAGAATAAAAAGCCCAGAAATGAGCCCATGCTTTTATGATCAATTAATCTACAACAAAAGGGGCAAGAATATACAATGGGAAAAAGCCTCATCAACAAATGGTATTGGAAAAATTGGACAGCTTCCTGAAAAAGAATGAAACTGGACCACTTTCTTATGTCATACACAAAATAAACTCAATATAGATTAAAGGCCTAAATGTGGGACCTGAAACCATAAGACTCTCAAAAGAAAACCTAGGTAGTAACCACTTTGATATCAGCCATAGAAACATTATTTTAGACATGTCTCCTTTGGCAAGGGAAACACAAGCAGAATTAAACTATTTGGACTATACCAAAATGAAAAGCTTTGGCACAGACCATCAACTAAATAAAAAGAAAATCTACAGAATGTGAAAAGGTATTTGCAAATGATATATCTGATAAGGGGTTGATATCCAAAATATATAAAGAACGCATATATCAACACCGAAAAACCCCAAATAATCCAATTAAAAATGTGCGGAGGGAGGCACCTGGGTGGCTCAGTGGGCTAAAGCCTCTGCCTTCGGCTCAGGTCATGATCCCAGGGTCCTGGGATCGAGCCCCGCATCAGGCTCTCTGCTCGGTGGGGAGCCTGCTTCCTCCTCTCTCTCTCTGCCTGCCTCTCTGCCTACTTGTGATCTGTCTGTCAAATAAATAAATAAAAATCTTAAAAAAAAAATGTGTGGAGGACACGAACAGACATTTTTACGAAGAAGACATACAGATGTGTAACAGATATATGAAAAGATGATCCACACCACTCATCATCAGGGAAATGCAAATCAAAACAACAATGAGATATCTTCTCACACCTGTCAAAATGGATCAAATGACAAACAGGAACAGTAGCGTAACAGCAAGTGTTGGGAAGGAGCTGGAGAAAAGGGAGCCCTTGTACACTGTCAGAGGTCATGTAAACTGGTACAGCCACTGGAAAGCAGTGTGGAGTTTCCTGAAGAAATTAAATATCAAAATGCCATAGATAATGGATAAAGAAGACGTGGTATATATATAAAATGGAATATTATTCAGCCATGGAAACAAACGAAGTCTTGTCTTTTGCAAGAACGTGGGTGGATCTAGAGGGTCCAATGCTACATGAGTGAAATGAGCTAGTCAAAGACAAATACTGTATGCTTTTACTCATATGTGGAATTTAAGAAACAAAATAAATGAACGAGGAAAGGAAAGAGACAAACAAAAAAGGTAGAGAATGAACTGGTGATTGCCAGAGTGAGGTGGGTGAAAAGATCGATGAGTAAGTGAAAGGGATTAAGAGAACACTTATCATCAGGGGTACAGGGGTGGCCCAGCCAGTTAATCATCAGACTCTTGGTTTCAGGAGGTCATGATCTCAGGGTCATGAGATCAAGCCCCACGTCAGGCTCCATGCTGGGTGTGGAGCCTGCTTGAGATTCTTTCTCTCCTTTGACTTGCCTCTCTGTGTGCTCTCTCTCTAAAATAAATAAATAGATAAAATCTTTAAAATAAAGAGTGAACTTACCTTGATAAGCACTGAGTCATGTATAGAATTGTTGAATCATTATGTTGCACACCTGAAACTAATACACAAATGTATGTTAATTATACTTGAATTATATATGCATATATATACATAATATATGTATATAATATATGTATACATAATATATGTATATATATAATATATGTATATAAATATACATAAAAGAATGTATAAAAGAAATATGGTTTATATCTGAAAACATATCTGATTTCAAATACTTTTGGTGTTTCTAGACCAGCACTGTCCAGTAGAACCCCCTGTGATGATGGAAATGACTTGTCTTTGTTCTATACAATGTAGTAGCTGCTAGCCATATGTGGCTGTGGAATACTTAAAATGTGGCCAGTATGGCTGAAGAACTGAATTTTTAATTGTATTTAATTTTAATTATCTTACATTTAAATAGCCACGTGTAACTACTGGGTATGGCAGTGGACAGTATAGTCTGGATCATGTTAGCTTTTTTTTTTTCCTTTCGGCATGAGGGAATATTGCACACCCATCAAATATTAGCATTCATCCCACCCCCACTGTGTTTGTGTAGTATGCCATTGTTTCCCATGATTCTTCTCCTGTCCTGAAAACATGTAGAACCAGAGCTGCCCTTGGTTTCCAGAAACCATGTCTTACTTCAACACCCTGTTTTTCTTTCTGCCAATTACATAAGATACAGTAATCTACTGAGCCTAAAGCAGGGGCCCATGTAGCAGAGTAATACTAATACTAGTAATGATAATAAGAGACAACATTGATTTGTTGTTCCATATGGACGCGGTATTTTATACTTCCATGTATACTAACTTATTTCAATTTCATAGCAGCCTGTGAGACCCATGCTGTTATTATATCACCCTCATCTAATAGATCAGGAAACTGAAATAAAGACCCCAAAGCTACTGAGTGCAAGATCTGTGATTGGAGGTCTGGCTTTTAATGGTAGAGCTTATTCTCTGACAACTTCAGCGTCCACTGTTTTTACTAGGATTCTGTTATTCATGATAAATAATACATTGAGTCCATGGCCACATGACTGAACTCAACAGCCTCTCCTCCCCGCTACAGAGGTCATGATGTCATTTGGCTCAAAGCCTTAACCCACTAATCTCATGGTAGATCTTTCCAGCATGGCCAGCCTCCATCTTGAAATTATGTAGGGATTCACTATGAGTCACCTCATTAGCGTATGCTGTCCGGACCCACTATGAATAACAAAGGCACTCCTATCATTTTACTGATGTCTTTCTTCCTGTGCGAAAGCCTTTTAGTTTGATGTAGTCCTAATTGTTTATTTTGGCTTTTGTTTCCCTTGCCTTGAGGAGACAGAGCCAGAAAAAAAAAAAAATGTTTCTAGGGCTGATGTCAAAGAGATTACTGCCTAGGTTTTCTTCTGGGAGTTTTATGGTTTCAGGCATCACACTTCAGTCTTTAATCCATTTTGAGTTTATTTTTGAGTATGGAGTGAGAAGGTAGGCCAATGTCACTCTGGCACATAACTATCCTGTTTTCCCAACACTGTTTATTTACTGTATATTCTTGCTTCCTTTGCCATAGATTAATTGACCATTAAAACTATGGGTTTATTTCCTGGCTCTCTAATCTGTTCCATTTATCTGAGTCTGTTTTTGTTCTAATACCATACTGTTTTGATGACTATAGCTTTGGAATGTGTCTTGAAATCTGCTTTGTTTTCCTCATTGTACGCTGTTGTTTCCTTTGTCATAGATGAATTGACTATCCTTTTTATGGTGACGGAAGGTAATTATTTGTGTCATGGTGAGCATTTCATGAAGTATATTGTTCACCTGGATCTAATATAATATTGTATGCCAATTATATTTCACCTAAAAAATAAATGAATAAAGAAGTACACACAGGGAAAAAAAGCCAAACATCACTTTGAATATGTTAGAAACAAAAACAAAAAACAAAAAGCAAAAAGACTCCTAACAAATTGGGAAATTCCAAGGGCTTATTTCCACTCCAGGAACCTGGAACAGAAATAAATAAATAAATAAATTCTTTATTATATAATGGCTACTTCAGAAATTTTCCTTTTAAGTTATTAAGAGTTAAGGATGAGGACAAAAGAATCTCTATTTTTTTTTTAAGATTTTATTTATTTATTTGACAGAGATCACAAGTAAGCAGAGAGGCAGGCAGAGAGAGAGGAGGAAGCAGGCTCCCTGCTGAGCAGAGAGCCCGATGTGGGACTCGATCCCAGGACCCCGAGATCATGACCTGAGCTGAAGGCAGAGACCTAACCCACTGAGCCACCCAGGTGGACTGGGTTTTTTTATAGTTACTGGACAGCAAGTGATCAGTAAACTGCAATGCTTCAGACAAGGGGTACAATGTGTCTTGATTCCGAGAATGGTGAAAGGCAGCGGAAGAAAGGGGTTTGGAGAAAAAAGAGAAAATTTAAAAAAAAAAGTGGGAGATAAGATGAAACGTGGAGAGGATGGAACCAGGAAAGTGGATTTGTTCTGTGCATGGTGCTACCTCTGTGTGATGCCTTAATCTTTGAATTTCATCTAGACAAATAAAATACTTGGAAAATGTTAATTGTTAGTGGAAGTTGATGTAGTCTGAGTGACGTGGCATGGGGGTGGAGGGGAGAAGCACTCAAATGTATAGGGGGAGAAAAATGTAGAAAGACCACAAGACACTGGGAGTTAAAAGAAACAACAGGACTTTGGATCTTGCCAATCCAAGAGGACTGAAAATGGGGTGGAGTTCAGTCAGCCCCTCAAACATATGGGTAGTGCAAGATGTCTCATTTAATCCTCATGACTCTAACATGTGGAAGATACCATTGATGTCTTTGTTTTATAGACAGATAAGCTGAAACTAAATAAAGATAAAAACATGGTATAAAAATATCCAACTAATAATAATGGGTGTTGGAGTTTAAAATCAAGTTTTCTAACTTTAAATCATAAGCACTTTGAATCTATAAGAATAGTAGATAGAGATAAGAATAGAGATGCTTTGAATGTTCTTAGTTACTTTTCTTTATCTGTAAATGAAGGCCAGGAGTGGATTTGTCCAAGATATAGGACAGGGAACGAAGGAATTTGAGTATCTGGGAATTAGGCTTTTCCCCAGTGTGCCAATTGATTCCTTCTCTGGTCTCCTGTGTTTATTTGGAGAAGGCTATGCATTGATTCTGTATCAGGCCTTATTGCAGGTTGAAATACAGAAATCAAGTCCCAGGCTAATTTGTAGGGAGGACAGGCAGTCAACAGAAGATGACCATATGATGTACTTAGGGAAACAGTAGAGGAAAACACTTAGGATGGGTCCTAACAACGACTGGCTAGGGAAAAGGGCATAAGGAAAGATTTCCTGCAGGAGACAAAGTAGGAGCTGAGGCTTAGAAACAAACCAGGACTAACCAGGCCTCCAGATCTGTAAGTGAATGGAAGAGGGATACTGAACTGTCACCTAGATCTAGGAGGCTGATGGGTCCCGATGATGCCCCAAAGCCTAGTGCTTTGCAGCTCCCTTGCTCTGTTTGCATCTGCCCCAGCTGTGACTAGAACAGCATTATAGGAGGAGTGGAATCCCCCCAGTAACAGGGTCTGGGATGTGAGGATGTGGGCCTCAGAAATGCTAGGGGTATACAGGTGTGTCAGGGCTCCACTGAGTTTTTCATCTATAAAATGAGGACTTTGGTCTTTCTTATGTGATCCCTGGGGTCTTTCTGTGTCTAACATTTCATTATTTTGTGATTTTATGAAAAACGTTTTGCAAAGCAAATGAATAGTGTAAACAAGATTATAGAGAGAATATTTGCCTTCTTAAGGGAATGAATTGTTCTCAAGCACTTTAGGAGCATTCATTTGCATATAAACAATGCAAATTCTATATAAACAGAGGCGGCTTGTTTTCTTAGGTGTTTTGGTAAGTTAATTACAAATCATTCTTGTCAACTTTGCTAGTCTGTATGTATTAGGAGGTGATGGACTTGCATTCATTTTAAATATTCTATACTTTTGAATATTCACAGCTTCTTGAGTGTTCGTAATATCTTACTTTTCTCTGAATTAGCTTAAATTTCCTTAAATGATTTCTTTATTCAGTGGCCTATAAATATATAGGATTTGTTTTTCCAAGAAGGATTTGGAGACATTCATCTTGCAGTACCCATATGTTTGAGGGGCTGACTGAACTCCACCCCATTTTCAGTCCTCTTGGATTGGCAAGATCCAAAGTCCTGTTGTTTCTTTTAACTCCCAGTGTCTTGTGGTCTTTCTACATTTTTCTCCCCCTTTACATTTGAGTGCTTCTCCTCTCCACCCCCATGCCACGTCACTCAGACTACATCAACTTCCACTAACAATTAACATTTTCCAAGTATTTTATTTGTCTAGATGAAATTCAAAGATTAAGGCATCACACAGAGGTAGCACCATGCACAGAACAAATCCACTTTCCTGGTTCCATCCTCTCCATGTTTCATCTTATCTCCCACTTTTTTTTTTTTAAATTTTCTCTTTTTTCTCCAAACCCCTTTCTTCCGCTGCCTTTCACCATTCTCGGAATCAAGACACATTATACCCCTTGTCTGAAGCATTGCAGTTTACTGATCACTTGCTGTAGCTTGGGCATTCCCTTGAGGTTTTGTTCTCTAATCCCGAGTGGCTGTTCAAAACCTTCCAAATGCATTTGGTTGGGTCCAGGTAGGTTAAGGCAAGGATATTTTAAGGAAGCACGTTTCTGCTAAGAGGACTGGGAAAGGCTGGAGAAGCCTGGGGTGAAGGATGAGCTCCCAGGAAGAGAGTGTGCATACCTAGAAGCACGTGGGAGTGTGGCAGGTGCAGAAACTTCAAGTACCTCTCAGTTGTGGGAGTTTAGTGTGATTACAGGGAACAATGACAAAAAGATGGAGCTGGAAGAGAAGACAGGGGTGTCATCACAAATGACTTTTGTGTATTCCACTTCTCTCCAGGAGGTGAGGTTCGGTGGGCTGGGGTCTGGAGCCGATGACCAAGAAAGAATTCTTGAGACATCTTTGGTGAAAAATGGTGGTTTATTAAAGCACGGGGACAGGACCCATGGGCAAGAAGAGCTGCTGCCCCGGGTTGTGAGGGGTGGCTGGTTATGTACCCTGCGGTTGGGGGAAGGTGAGGGGAAGGGAGGTTTCAATGGAGTTTTCATATGCTAAAGAGGGCCTACAAGGTGCCAGGATGTCCCAGGCCTACAGGAGGCCTTGCCCTTGCTGCTGGATCAATGTTGTCATTAGACCAGCCATTAACATTAAGATAGTTGGGAGACTTTTTGGTGGCGTGTCACAATCCTGCTATCAATCGTCTTTGTTAATGAGATTTAGGACATTTGTAAGCCAAGGGAGACTCCTGTCTTGCAGGATTGTGATCCCTGCAAGTTAGCTATTTGCTTATTGCTCATGGCAGTCAGGGCTGCCTGAGGGATGCTACACATATGACTGACGGGGAGCGAATGGAGAGGGGCGTGCAAGGTGCCAGCTTTTGCTTTGTCTTCAGCCAGCCTCATGCTCCCTCATCAGTGGGAACCCAGTAAGCACTACAACACCAGTGTGATGAGGCAGCAGAGCTGGTGTCAAAGATGCCAGAGAGAAGCCAAGTGTCATGTCAAGGGCCTGGGACCAGGCATGGGCAGGGGGTGCAAAGGACTTGACATATTTCAGAATGAAATAGGAGGCCAATAAGACTTGTGGCTGACTGGTTATGGGGTGGGGGAGAAAAAGAAACAAACCTGGGAAAACAACTGAATTTCTGCCTTGAACTCCTATTTGTTGGGTTAGGGAAGGCAGGAAAAGAAAGAACAGAAATTGGGAGAAACTTGATTTGGGAATGTAGTTTTTTATTTGTTTTGTTTTGTTTTGTTTCTGGAAAATGTAGTTTAATTTGGTTTATCTGTGTCCTGTGATAATAAACCGAGCAAAGATGACTAGTTCTTAGATGTCATTCATGACACATCTCAGGCAATAGATTGAGCACATTCAAAGCCTTGACTGTTCAGCAGCATGTGTGTGGAAGGTGTCTGGAACATAGCTTCTCATCCAACACAACTAACACATTCTGGCCGCATCATTTCATAGAAGTGGTGGCCCATGATTTCATTTCTCACGTCCCTGTAAACTTGCTGTCTGGGTTTCAGACACTAGGCTTCATCATAGCTGAGGACAGTCTGCTTTGTTTTTTAGTTGGCTTATTGAACAGTTTAAATCCAGTGTGGGACAAACACATCAATTTTTCTTCAGTAGCCATCTCCAGACACACTAGTAAGGATATATTTCCCACCCACCCACCCCCCACCTTGATAACGTTGCAGAAAGACCACATACATTTCTGGGCATTTTCCATGGTGAAATCTCGGTATTGAAGACTCCATTTTAGGTAAAAAGAATGAGATCTTGCCAATCATGACAATATGGGTAGACCTAGAGGGTATTGTTAAGTGAAATAAGACTGAAATAAGAGAAAAAACAAATACCGTATGATTTCATTTATATGTGGAATCAAAAACACAAACCAACAAGTTTTTTTAACAGCAGAAATAGAGCCGTTAATACAGAGAACACAGTAAAAACCGAGTAAATTCAGAGAACACACCGGTGGTTGCCAGGAGGGAGGATGGAAGGGGGATGGGCAAAATGGGTGAAGGGAGGTGGGAGGTGCAGGCTTCCAGGTATGGAATGAGGAAGTCGAGGATGAAAGGTAGATAGTGAATATAGTCCATGGTATCGTAATAGGTTGTATGGTGACACATGGGAGCTACACTTGTGGTGAGCGCGGCATGTGTCCAGTTGTTCAGTTGTTGAATGCCTAGGCTGTACACCTGAAACTAATGTAACACTGTGTGTCAACTACACTTCAGTTACAAAAAAAAAAAAAAAAAAAAGGAAGTCCTTACCAGTGTACATAAGACTACAACCCCATGTCCAGTTTGGAGCACCAGCCTCTCTGAACCTTCCAGGTCTGAATGGACAAAGGGGCAGCTAATACAAAGAGAAGATTTTTTTTTTTATAAGATTTTATTTATTTGACAGACAGAGATCACAAGTAGGCAGAGAGGCAGGCAGAGAGAGAGAGAGAGGGGGAAGCAGGCTCCCCGCTGAGCAGAGAGCCCGATGTGGGGCTTGATCCCAGGACTCTGGGATCATGTCCAGAGCTGAAGGCAGAGGCCTAACCCACTGAGCCACCCAGGTGCCCCAAGAGAAGATTTTTAATTTAACTGGTCCTGCAGATGTGCTTCTCATTCGGCTAGGGGTTTCAGAATGCAGACCTATCTGTAAGGCCATTAAGTCACGGTGTAGGGGGAGCTCCTCCAGGGGCTGGAGCTCACAGAGTCAGATGGAGCCCCCCAGTTCATGGACGTGGGCATTTCCCTCTTCGGAAAGCAGAATGTACTCATTCCAGATTGCTGTGAGTTTTTTGAACTGCATTCCAAGACCCAAAGAAAAATACCTAGTAACCTTCAGTAACTTTTTTTTTTTTAAGTGAAGTGGCAGCTATGTTGTATCATTTTTATGATGATATATGTCCAAAATAAAGCCAGCTCTATGAGTGTATTGGTACATATACAATGCAACTGAAAGTCTCTTCAGATCAAATTAAATTGCAGACTCTGAGAACAGAGACTGTCCCTCACCACAAATGGAAACTGTATAATGAATTCTTTTTTCCCTATGCCTTTCTTCAATTTTCTATTTAAAGGAATTTCTGAAAATACATGAATTATGCAGCTTATCTCTCAGATGAAAAAGAATTTTCTTCTTGGATTGGTTGGCTGCATATTTATTAATAGCAGTAAAATTTTCCATGTTCTTTTGTATCAAATGGGATGCTGACTAAAATATGAGGGAGCCTTTTCAGCAATAATAAGAGTAACGAATGAATAATTATAAAAGCTATATGAAATTGAAAGACATTTTAATTTGTCATTACTTCTGTGTTCAGAAAGGATCTGAATAATCATTCTGACTATAAAAAGGACGAGTGTGCTATTTTTGCTCATTATGAGATTAAGTTCTTAATATACCACTTTTACTATAAGTTAAAAAAAAAAAAAAAAACCTCTTTTAGCTTCCTCTAATGATGTAATCATAACTGAAGACTGCTCAGCTGTATGTGTGTTTGGCCCTTTCCCTGTAATAAGGAGTGGGACACTTTAAACTGATTTTAATTTGAAAAGTGTTGGTCTATGCAATTTATAGAAATGAGATTATACTTGTTTGCTTAGTGAGAACTTTAAACCTTTATGTCACATTAACACACAAAAATAACAAGGACTGTAGAATTTCCTCAGGTCATGACCGGATGGAGCAGAAACTGAATATGGGATTCCAAAACAGGATTTTTCTTTTTATAACAACCATTTAAAAATGGCTGTGCTTATCAGGGTCATTCAAAGGCAAAATTCCAAAACAACTTTTTTTTTTTACCCAGAAATGCATATAGCTTACATTTTCTTTTAGTCTGCGTTATACAACAACATTCAAACTCTTATCCACATCCTAAGAATATTCTGTGACAGCACTTTTTTTGGAAAATAAAATTGCAAGATATGCTGTGTGCTTCTAGGTGAGTGATAGAATTTTCCTTTGTAGCTTGTGAATTTTCATTTGCCAGATTTTGACTACGATATAGCTCTCAGTGACGAGGGATAGGAGAATCTATGTGAGGAATCCAACCTGCTCCTGACTTTTGGCCCCCTCCCCTCTAAAAATAGAGCTTTAGGGATAACCGTCAACTACGAGCAAAGACTGTTTTGGCAACCTCACTGCAGCTAGAGGACGTGTTCTATTCTATGAGAAAAATTCCCTGCGCAGAATGCCAACAAGCCTTTAGATTCTCATCTTTCCCAGGGTTCAGCCCCACCCCCTGAAGCAGCTGTGTGAACATGTGCCATTCACTTAGCCACTTTAAGCCTCAGTGTTCTCACCATTAAAATGGGAAGAAAACGCATCCAAATTAGAGGTCGTTGTGGGGATTAAATTATAAGTAAAATTATATGAAGTTCTTGACACATAGTAGGCATGCAATAAATGGTCTTATCTTAAAGAAAAACAAAACCAAAAACCTTTAAGAAGAAGTTACCTATTTGATTTTTTTAAATTTATTTTTTATTTTCAGCATACCAGTATTCATTGTTTTTGCACCACACCCAGTGCTCCATGCAATCCGTGCCCTCTATAATACCCACCACCTGGTAGCCCGACCTCCCACCCCCCGCCCCTTCAAAACCCTCAGATTGTTTTTCAGAGTCCGTATTTGATTTTAATCAATACATTTTGAGAGTAGAGCCAGAAAACACTTTTTTTCCTATTTATCTAACAGGGAACATTCTGAATGAATTGAGAATGTGGTTTATAACAATAATCTGGAATCTAAGTGCTATAACGTTGCTCTCCCTCCCACCAAGAGGGTTCTGCCCGTCGTCATAGCTGAAACTTAAGGATGGGTAGATGCCGTCCACCATAAATATAAACCAATTTGTCATTTTCATCTCAAGAACTTTCAGAATGAATTTAGTTAGTGTCTGGATTGATAGGATCGAGACATATATTTTCTTGTACATGCATAGAGTTGACATTGGTAATTGAGTTATTATATTTATAGGTTATTTAGAATGTAAAAGATTCATCATATAAATTCAGCTTTACTTTAATTTGATGGCTAAAGTGATGTGGGGGGAGACTGAAAGCGAGAGCGAGGGGAAAGGAAGGAGAAAGGAGGGTTGGAATATGTAATTATGAAAGAAGGTAAGACTGTGTTCCCTTCTGTCTTATAGCCTGAAGAATAAGTAGTGAAAACATCAATCAAGAGATGAGAAAAAAAAAAAAAAGTCAGGATTTCTCTGCCGTGGAGAATTGCTTATCAACCACCAGAGGAAGATTCTTTCTTGAACAATGAACATTTCTTATGAGGATTCACAGATTAACATATGACTAATCTTAGTTTTGGAGAGTGAATGAGCGTTCTTGCTTTCTTTCTTTCTTTTAATTTTGTGGTAAGTTATGATATTTGGATGGATTTTTTAATTCTTCCCTGATGATCTATTTAGCACATGTTCTAAATTATAATCCTACAGCAAACAGTGGGAACATCATTCAGACTTAAAGACAGTGGGAAGATCTCAATTTCCAATTTATTCTAGATTTCTTCAACATATAATTATTCCATTAAGTCCTTGATGATTGAGATGTAAAGCACCTTTATCAAGAAATACACATTATTTTTCCATCACACTGAACATGATTGGTGGCAACACGCACGGAACCAGAACGAGTCACTACTAGTAGAAGATATATAATGGACACAATTACTACTCCTTCATTTCACCTTCAAAACTGTGAACGAGGTTTGCCATCTGAATGACAAGAATAAAGAGGGTGAATAAAGGAAGAAGCCCATCCTTTTTTTCTGATCACTCAAAGAACAGTTTCTCAAGGTTAAGCCAAGTCCTCTTTGCAAGCTGCCAAAATAATAGCTTAGGAAAAGAATTAGTTTGCCTGCATGATGATCCTCTTAGGCAAAAAATGTCTTCACAGCCGTTGACCTTGATGAAACGTTTTCCCAAAGGCATCCAAGAGAAGAATTACAAACCCCCGAATGAGAGGGAAATAAATGACTATTTCTTAAGAAGTTGGCCTGAACTGTGGGCTTGGGTGTGGGGTGCTGATGACTGGGGAAGAACTGTGTAAGTTCTGCAGAATGAACGACAGCCTTGGGTATGGTGAGTCCCCCTATTCCTCTGTTCCTCACTGAAGTCCTCTTGCTGAGCCAAGGTTCAGTCACTTTGGAAAGAATACCACTAGCCAGTATGATAGCCTGGAAAACTGTTATTTTCTGATGGGGAATGCCTCTGAGTGTAAATTCTGAAGCCTTCTCTGGTTCTAACTCTTCTCTGTCGTGACTGGATCTGGTGTCTGCAAAGCCAAACATTTAACTCTTTACAATGTTTCTCAGAGCTCTGACTGGGGTTGCCCTTTGTATATGGTGACCACAGGCCATTCATCTCCCGGTGTCAGGATTTTCTGGACATCCGTTATTTTTCTGCAGAGAGCCGAGGTGGTCACAACTCACTGAGCAATAAATGAAATGACTCAGAAATGCACCGTGTTGTTACGAAGGTGTTTGAAATTTGGCACCACTCCCTTGAGAGGGCCCACTCAGGAGGGATCAGGGTTGTTAGCCTCTGTGCCTACAGAGAGAAGCAGCTGCGCCAGCCATGTGCTGTCCGGTGGGAAGGCAGGAGGGTCTGATGGCAAGCAGTCCATCTTGCTGTTTTGGAAAGCACACAACAGAGCTACAAACCTGCAGTGATGACTTTTCTTCAGATGTGTGAAATAATGCTTTATCTGTCAAGTCTGCTGTAAAATAAGCATCATCCAAGTAAAACAAACAAACAAAAAACCCCGAAAAACAACAACAAAAAAACACACACACAAAAAAACATTGTTTCTGTTTGTGTTTAGTGAGTGAGCTCATACCCTCAAGTGTTTTGTTTGGTTTTGTTTTTAATGACCTGATCTAGTTGAGCCTGTGAACATAGATCTCTTTTGCTCTACAGAGAGGCTATGCCAAAGCCTTTACAGATAAGCTTCCGGATATAATAATCAGATCATCTCAGAATTCCTCATCTAAATACCATTGCTCCTTGGCAACCTGTCAAGTGAAAGTGAATATCCTGCCAGAAAACAAACATTTCGTTTGTTTGTTGTCAAATTTCTTTTTTTATTTCTGCATAAATAAGGGAAATGATTGTTCCAATGTACCATGAAGTTGACATATTGTCTTAAACAAGAAGAGCCAGTGAATGTTATTTATATTTTGGGAAATCTTAGATGGAGATGCCTCTACTCGGAAAACTAACTGTTTGTTGTTTCTGTTCTTATTTATTAGTAGTAGTAATAGTAATAGTAGTATGGTTGTATTTGTTTAATTAGGTCATGTCTTACGTTCCAAGTCATAATGGAACCAATGGGAGTAAGATGGAAGATAATTATTTTCAAATAGCCAAGTTAATTCTGGCAGAGAGGAACAGACCCATGAGACTTGGCCGTGGCGGAGCTTCTGGGGTCGGGCCACCTGAGGACAGCAGAGATTCTCAGAAAGATAAGAACGAGTCCTGGGATTTTCCATAAAACCTCAATTTAGGGGCCTAGGGGAAAACGCTATCAATTTAAAAGAAACTGTCCAAATGATCAATACGTATTGGAGTCATGGCAACTAAAGTAACCAACTACTGATGTTTGAAGTTTTGCTCCAGTGAGGGAACAATGATGCAAAATGAATATAATGCAGAAACCTAATGGCATCCTTCTATTAAGAGTATTTTTTTTTTCTTTCTATTTAAAAGAATACTTGCTAAGTGGTTGAAACCGTCTGTGTCTTTGTATAGAGGCAAAATACTCCCACAGACCTGGTCATGCAGTTCTCTTAACTTTTCAAAGAGTTTTTCTTCTTCAAGTACAGATGTAAGCTTCTGCCCGAGGTCACAAATGCCATGGTAGTGAAGCCCAGTGAATGAGTTTTCATTATATATAACCTCCGCAGCCCGGTGTACTAATAAATACCATCATAAAGTAGTCTGCTAAGTAGAGAGACCACTGTGATCCCTTTTGCTGATAAAAATAGTAATGAAACTCCCATCTGCAGTTGCTTGACCACAAAGACCAATATAGGATTTGTTTTTCATTTGCCTCTTAGATGATAAATAAATGTAAATTGGAACTGCAAGGGTCCTTACACATTTCTACGGAATTCAGCTCCTTAGACCATTCTGACCAAGAGAAGACGAATAGGAGGCCAATGAAAAAATGCTAATACTCCCAGAGGCATACTTAAACCCTGGATGGGGGGTTGGTGGGGGATAGTGGCCATAGCTCAAGGTGTTACCTTGTTACCGACAAGACAAGTCGCTGTGAGCACAGCATGTTCAAGCTCCAATAGCAAACGGTGTGTAACTGTCAGGTAATGAAATAACTACCCTCTCTACACTCCATCCAAGCTGAATATTCACTGTTTGTTTGACCAGCTCGAGCAAAGAATTGATTGCTGTTCTTTTTTGACCAGAATGAGGAGGGTTTGATCAACATATTACTATGGAGACAGGTTATTATTTTTCTTTTCTTTTTTTTGGCTTCTTACCTAATTTATTCATACTAAAGTCATGCTAAACTACCTCATAGGTTTGTGGTGTGGATTAGCTAATTAATAAATGTCAAGTGCTTAAAAATATAAATCTCTATATAAATGCTGCCTTAGTTGGCTTTCTAGTTTAAGATATGCATGTCAAATTAACTATCTATATATTTCATTGTAATATTCATGTTGATAAATTTGTCTTTAAATTTAATATACAAATACCTTGATGTAAAATAAGACTCTGAGAGCCCCAGCATGGACTCAAACTCAAGTCTGGCCAATGTAGCACCTAAGGAAACAAAAAGCACCTAGAAGCAAAACCAAAATGTTTTCTTAAGCAGATTTTAAAGCAGGGCTTCTCAAAGGTTGGGGGTAGGGGTGGTCAACACTGGTTTTGTATTAAGTAATTTTGTACTATAATAGTTAAAATGCCAACAATTATCAGTGACTTACATTTAAAAATTAATTAGGGTGGGTTTAAGGTTATGCTTAGGATAACTGTTGAGTAAGACACAGACGCAAGAGTCATAATTAGTCCACATGTCTCTGAATACCTACAAGAGAGGTTGTTCGGTTGGACATCTGCTTTGATTTGTATCTTCCTAGAAAAACTTTGAACATTTTCTTTTGGAAAGGATACAGCCTAAACAGAAAGGAAAGGAATTAATATCTCACTGCTTCTTAGTAACATCATCTGAGGGGACAATGGCGATTATTTAAAAACTAATTTTACTGTGGCTTTACTTTGCTGCCATTTTTTCCCCTGTATGATTAATTACTCCTTAGCCACTATTCTGAGTAGCAGTTTTACTTGCTAATTTCAGATGCCTCAACTTAATTAGCAATTCATTCTGACCTTTAGAAACCACATTCTGTAATCTTAAAATTATATGAGTGAAGGAAAAAAAAAATCCTATTTTACCTGTCCCTCCATCTCCATCTATCACTAACAGGTTACATTCACTAACAGGTTACATTGTTTCTGAAGAACAGTCTATTGTTATAGGTCAAATTTTGACATCATCTGAGGTTGTTAGAAGTCCTGGTCAAATTTCCTCATTGCACAGGTGGGCACTAGGCTCTGCAGAGGCTGTTTCAACTTCAGAATGTTTAAGCAATGTAAAAATGTAGGACATTTGGCTGCTAAATTTATTCCTTTTTTAATTAAAGAAATAAAAGTGAAATTGATACACACAATAATGAATTCCTGTTTTGCATCCTTGCTATTTTCTTAGCACACATTCTACTTGAATTATCACTTTTCAAATGATTAAATTCTGACTGTCAGACTACCAATGATGGTAAGATAAGTTTTCCTGTGGTGGTCAACTCAGTGACCACGTATTCTGCTTTGAAATCAAATGTTTTACTGTATATTCTCATATTTCTTGAAGTTGTCTTCACAGCTAAGAGTGAGGGTTAATCAGTGTGCATAGCAACATTAGTGTTAACGATTTTATTATTGAAACTCCAAAGAGTCACCATGTTGGGTCAACCCCATGTCCTCTCAGCTCACTACTTTGCTGGCAAATCGTCTCCCAGAAGTTCAGATGGGAGGACGGGATTAGCCTCCCCAATATTAGTTCCAAGGAAATTATTAATGTTGTATATATATAGGCAAAGTAGTAGGCATCTTCCTCTACTTTTCAAAAATATAATCTCCTCGGTAGAGGGGGAGAAAAATGGAATGAATGGCAGTCATCATGGAAGGAAGGTAATCTACAGAACTCTCATTCTAGACAGAACGGTCAGAACATCAGAGAGAGAGCACACCTTGCTAAGAAAAGATGATTTCTGTCCTCTACATGCCCACAGTTGGCTTCCTGAGCAAGAACAAGTGGTTCAAGTTTTCCCTCCTTTCTTCTTCCCAATTAATTCTTCTTGTCACTAGATTTACTTTGTGGTTATATTGATTGGCTATAAGAAGCACATACTCAGATCTTTAGAGTGACTTGTGCTTTTCTCCCCTACTCTTTTGCTTACCTATAACTTGCTGCTATTTTTAAAAAATGGTAAGTAACAGGAAAATACAGTCAGTACATGGAGAATGTTTGCCATTTCAGCAAGCTGCTTCTTTTGACTAGGTATCTTTTTTAAAGCCTCTGTCTTCATTATCCTCTTCTTTACCCTTGATGGAAGGCCAATTAGAAGCCCATCTCCTACTTCTTTATATAAGCTACCATTTCTCTGTGTCCTTTAGGTGTAGAGAGTTTAATTGTGATGAAGCTAATAAGGACCCTTTACGAGCCACCCGTGGGGGTGTGTAATAAGGTGAGTGTTCTGCCTAGGAAATTGCATCAGCCATTTACTCTTTGATAGTTTTTGAAGTGTGAATGAACCAAATACTTAAGTTTTTTTCCAGGTCACTCACTGGTTCAGAAACTGCCTATCTTCCCTGAAGAATGGTAAGCCTCTCTGGAAAGGACTTAAACTCAATCTTTACCCATTTTTGTGTAGTAACACGTGCCTCTGCTACTCTAACACCTTTTCTCTGTAGATGTTGAGTGCAACACAGCACAGTTCCAATTTTTTTGTAAATTTGGGGTATTCTCTGACTTATTGCTAGAATTTGAAGAAAACAAATCATTTCTCCTTTGCAATGATCTTCAGCCAAAGATTTTCTTTTTCCTGAGGAGAGATAGGCACCCCTCAAAGGGGAAAACCAAAACCAAAATCCATTTAACTTTCTTTTTTTTTTTTTTGCAAACTCTAGTAATCTAATTTATAACAAATGCTAAGTAGTTGTATGTGTTATGTTGATCATATATGCATGTATGAAATTAGTAGTTACTTAGAGTATACAAAATTTCAGACAATGAGTAGGCTATAGGGGAAGTGATATCAGAATTAAAACAAACCTGGATTTAGAATATGGTTCTTTACTCTATGATCTTGGGCGAGTTACGTAAGTTTTCTGAGCTTCAGTTTCTCAATAAGTTACTTAAGTTTTCTGAGCTTCAGTTTCTCAATGTTTAAAATGGAGCTAATGATACTTTTCTTATAGAGTTACAAAAATTAAACAATCTAACAATGTTATGTTGTCTTTTCCCCTCTTTTCCACCATCCAACAAGCTGATAATTACTAAATGTAAAATAGACCAACGCAGTGTGAGAGCTGGAGGACACCTATCAAACTATCTTGCCCATCTCTCTCATTTTGCTCATTTTTATTTAAAAAAAAAAGGGGGGGAAGGGAGGCAAACCATAAAACAGACTCTTAACTATAGAGAACAAACTGATGGATTGTGGAGGTGAGCTAGACAGGGAGATGGAATAAGTAGGTGATGGGGATTAAGCAGGGCACCTGTGATGAGCACTGGGTATTGTATGTAAGTGATGAATCACTGAATTCTACTCCTGAAACTGATATGATGCTATATGTTAACTAACTAGAATTTAAATAAAAACTTGAAATATTAAAAAAAGTACATGCTGAAGTATGTACTTATATACTTATTTTTCCTTTTTTTTTTAAATATATATATTTTATTTGGCAGAGTGAGAGAGAGAGAGAGAGAGCGCCCAAGCAGGAGGAATGAGAGGCGGAGGGAGAGGGAGAAGATTTTCTGCTGAGCCAGGAGCCCAATGCAGGGCTCAGTCCTAGTACCTTGGGATCGTGAACTGAGCCAAAGGCAGACTCTTAACCAACTGAGCCACTCAAGAGGGCCTATTTTTTTTCTTTTTTAAAAAAATATTTTATTTATTTATTTTAGAGAGACACCACATGCTTGAGTCGGGGGAGGGGCAGAAGACAGGGGAGAAGCAGATTCCACACTGAGTAGAGAGCAGGGGCCCCTGGGATCCTGACCTGAGCCAAAGGCAGATGCTTAAATGACTGAGCCACCGAGGTGCCCTTACACTTATTTATAAGTATTCTTTGTATAGCATTAAAAATTATGTTGTGTAGTCAAAAAAAAAAAAAAATTACTTGATGTGCTAGAACCTACTGTGGGAGAGGATCGCTGCTGGTATAACTCCGATAAGGAAAACTTCCTGGAAGAGAAGGGCCCAGAGTGTTCCAGAAGCTGTCAGTGTGACTACCCAGGAGGCAAGTTTCTGTGTCTCACTTCCTCTGCACGCCCCACCTCCACTCCAGGCTGGAGCTCTGTCGACCTGCTGGGCTTTGACTTAGCACAAGGACCTCACACTCGCAGCGAGCCAGGAGCACCTGAGACGGCTTTACCCTAACAGCCAAGGGTAAGACAGGCGGCTCCTCACCATGTTCCCATAGGCAGAGCATCAGCATCAGGCAGAATTCAGCACATGTGTTTCTATGGCATTTGTATATCATATGCATGCATGTATGCATATAAATATGGATCTGTTACAACGTGACCTATTCATTTTTTATGCTTTTTTCTATTTTTCGATAAGATGCAGGATGAATAGCACAGCTGTGGAATATTTCCCTTTGTTCCTTTGTCTCATGATAGGAGCTATTTAACTGTAAAAATGAAGCTGGATTTATGACTGCCAGTCTGTTGAGTGGTAATAAATGTCAGACAGACATTGCTGAGTCATAAACTTTGTGAGTGTGAGCCTAACCCACTGCATAAATCAGCTTACTAGACATGAGCCCCCTACTTCAAAAAGTTAGTGTAGTACAATGGACGTGAAGTTCAAAGATCTTCCAGTTCTCTAAACATGTCTGCCCTATGGCACCCTAAATTGTCTTCATTGGTAACTGATTAGAATTCCTCATGCATTTGTGCAGAAATCTGACCTACGATTCAAGTTCTCTGCATCACGGATGTTAGAGAAACAGGCAGGTATGGTACAGAGCTTAAGCACTCGTCACTGGGAGTGGATGAGTGAATTCCTGTGTGGCTGTACCACCTCCCCTCTGCTCAGTCCCACGGGGGCACAATGGGGTTTGGAGTCCCACCCGATCTTGTCTCTGAGCCAATGAGAACCCTGCCTGGCAGCGAGCCAGGTCTGGGAATATACTGTTGCCTTCTGCCTGGGGGCATGGAGGACCTGAGCGATTCAGACTAACATTCAAGCAGCATCAGATCGTGTCTCTCTGTGCAGCCCTCAAAGGACAGTGCAGAGCCACTCACTGCTGTGTCTAGAACCCAGCTTCTCCATTCCTCCGTTCCTCACTCCTGAAGCCCAGTCCCCACAAAGAAGTTGCATTTATGTCACCAGCCCCTTCTGTCTTGCTGACTTGGACTGCCAACTTCTCCCTTAAGGAGTTGGGTCCTGCTCTCCTGGTTAGCTCTCTGCACCAGCCATTCCTAGCTTACAACCTTCTTCCTGCTAGCCTAGTCATCGTCACTGGATGAGACCGTGATAGTCCTGACAAGTGAAGGGGAGAAAAGAGCCATGCACGTAGATGGTCTGTACACATTTAATATAGAGAGAATATATATAGTACATAATGATTCACTGGTTTGATTATCTGAAGAAGTTAAATCATTTATAGAAATGATCACAAATTTAATTTGAAACTTCATGAAGTAGGAGGCATCATCGTGCAGTTGCAAGAACGGAGCTGGACATATTCTGCCAGGAAAAAAACCTGGGCTTTCATAAAGCAAACTACTTTCCTCTCCCCAGGCCCAGCTTTTTTTGGGTGAAGCAGAGGGATGAGTATGGACTAGATGGCTCCCGTTACTGTATAACGTAGGGAAGTCAATAGAATATTAAAGAATGTGACTGTGCATTTCCCCCGTTGTACATATAATGAAGCATTGCGTCCTGCTTCAAGATTATTTCAGGCTTCGGGAGCGTGAATTAAAGTAACGCAGACAAATTCGTAAGATTGGATCACATGGGGGTAGCACTGAAGCTACTTGTATTACTGAAGGGAGTTTGCAATTCCTTTGCCCAGAATATGATACTACCATAAACTCCCAGAGACATCCAGAAATGTCTGGATACCAGACATTCTGGATACCAGAAATACCAGAGCATTTCTGGTATTTTGCTTTGTGCCCTTAGCAGTGACAGGACAGTGGCCTGGGGCCATCTCTGCCTCCTTCTCACATGATATGGTTCTGACTCATTTGTTCTTCATTTTCTTGACCATGCGATTGTCCAGGATGCCCTTGGTTTCAGTTTACCGTGAGAGAGCTACCGTAATATGTCAAAAATGTTAGCAATGAAAACAATTGAAGAAAGAGCCTTAAATCCAAGTTCAAACCCATGTGCAGCTCAAGGGCAGCAGAAGGAAACGTGTCCTCCCAGCCCCAGTGACAGTTAGACTGGTCTGCAGCCTGGGTGTCGTCAAAAGCGCAAACATGGAACTGCCATCAATCATTGCCAAGAGTCCTCTCGTTACCGCCTGCCTGTTGCAGCCCAAACAGAATATTCTGTTACTACTTCCAGGCCCCTGAGTTAGGAAGAAACAGCATACAGAAGGAGAGCCCTTTGAGAAGAAATGGGGCAACATTCTTTAGCCTGGTTTTGGGCATGCTTGCAAATGCCCGTATGAGGAAGAGAAGAGGCAAGGCGCTTGTCACATTGGAAGCCACAGTGAGAACAGGGCAGGGGAGCAGGCACCTTCCACACCCCTGGGCCCAGTGCCCCGCAGTGGTTTCCAGACTCTGCCTCCCTCCGATCGATACCTTTTGAACCAGGCTGACTATTGAGAGACGGAAAAATCGCTGTCTGCTGTCCTGGAGAACGCCCACTCGGCGCTGGAGGGACAAAGAGAACAATGGAGATAAGGCTTTGGAACACAGCATACAGGAGACAAGAATCGCTTGGGTAATAACGCCAGCACCACATTGCATGAATGCTCTCTGCAGGGGAAAAAACTCTCTTGTGTAATAATGATTGTTAGGATGAGAATGTAAATAACAGGGCAAGTTTAAATTGAATATTTGACAACACTGAAATCCTGTTGAGTGTGCATTGAATTTTTATCTTTTAAAAAAGGAATTTTATTTAAATGGGAGGCCTGCAGAAGCTTCTAACAAATCCCTTATATTACTTAGTAGGGGAAATATTTTCCCCGCGCCTCACAGTCGGAAATGACAGGTGCTGTTTGCTATGTGGGGAGGAGGGAGGAAGTCCCTTGGAAGAGGAGGTTTTAGGTGATTACTTAAGCCAATTTGCTTCTAAAATGACAAGACTGGCAAACTGCCCATTATCACAAGGGCATATCAAATGATGATAATGTTCCCCAGAAATATTAAGACACCATATTAGTTTCTACTTCCGCGGGCAGGAGGTAGGACTGGCTTCGGTGGAATCAACTGTAACCACATAAAGGTTCTAGATTGTTGGGGGGCAGGGGAGGAAAAGAAGGAGGATGGGAAAATAGAATTCGGGTGAAATCAGGGCTTCAGGAAAGGGGAAGAGTATGAGTGTTCAGAACTTTCTTTAGCTACTTGCCCTTAGTCCGAAGAGGACAAGCTGAAAACTGAACTTCCTCAGTGTCACCTAAAACGGGGACAAGCCAAGAGTTTACACAATGCCTGTGGGTCATCTTCTGAGGTACCCTGGCCCCCAAGGCCTAGAAAAGGCTCAGACACCAGAATTCTAGTTCCAATTCTGCCGCCAACTCTGAGACTCCGGGAAAGGCCTTCTCGAAGCCTTGTTGTTCTGGCCCATACAAGGTAGGCCCTGTAGGAGATGACCCACAGGCTCCTGTTCTGGTCACTTCTCACCAGCCGTGCTGCTTCCTATCCTCTGGGTGTGTCAAGAAACCCTTAAATGGAGCCCACTTTCTCTGCAAAACAGACGGAGAGCTCACTCTGCTTGTGTCTAACTTTCTGTCCCAAGTGATCATCCTTGGTCAGCTCTAGGCCCTTTGGAAAAGGAGGAGCTGAGTGAGCCTCTGGTCAACGATGGTCGCGGGTCTGCGGTGGAAACTATGGCACTGTGGCCTTGCCTGGGCATGAGGTGTCTTCACATCTCGGATGCCTTCCCAAGTGAAGGCCCAGGGATCTCAGCATCACCTCTCAGCAGGGACAAGGGAGCAGCTGAATCTGGGCAGACACTGGGGAGAATGACCAGATGGCAAGGGCTTGTCACAGGCAGATATGCTTGAAAAGCCATTATGATATTTCCAGACTACTTTGGAAAACTTCAGGTGTCATTTAGAAAAGCGTTCCTAGCCAGTGAGAGGGCACGGTCTGAACACGGGTGTGTGACAAAGACCAAGCAGTGGAGCCAAAGCTGCCAGGGAGAGACTGGAAAGAGGGGGGACTGCCATCCTGCTCTCTGAATTTAAACAAACCAACCAACCTCAAGAGCTGGGTAACAGGTGTCCTGTCTGGGGTTGGTCGTGGCTCCTCAGCTGGTGCTCCAAACAGGGGACCCAGGTTATGTGAATCCGGTGCTGGCTGCAGGGAATAGGAGGTTACAACCTGCCGGCCGAAGTCTGAGCAGGAACTGAGCAGGGGTGAGTGCTGAGAGAGCACACAGGCATGGAGGCGATGCAGAGCAGGCAGGCAGGGAACCGAAGGAAGCCCAGAATCTCATGGGGACACTGAGGAGTAGCACCACGGAGACAAAGTGAGCAGAGCCTAGAGCAGGAGCTCTGAGAGTGGAACCAGTTCCCAAAACATCCACAATATTCTACCAAATAGTTGGATGGACCCAACTTTATTTCAGATCTCTCTTCCTATTTCTGCAGAATTTTGGCCCCCGCCCAGGAGGTGCAGCATCTCTGCTCATAACGGTGTGAATGGGGTCAATGGTAGATTACTTTTCCAGGTCATTCCTGGCCGGATGGTCCGGTTAGCCAAGGTGCTCAGAAGCCAAGACACGGGGGTGACACGGGCGCTGCAAGGTTTGCCTCAGTGGATGGAGAGCCGCTGATGAACAGCGCCCCGGCACGGAGGACCATGAGGAATTAAGAGGAGAGGAGAGGAACAGCTGGATAGCAGCTGCATATAGGTGCTAACTTAGGCTCTTTTGTTGATGCTCAAATTAGTACCGAAAGATAGGCCTGGTTTGTAGGTAACATTCCATGATCTTGTTCTTATTTTGATGTACTTCAGAAGCTAAAAATATAGTATAGAAACATTCTCACAGAGACGCCAGAGTGGCTTAGTCCATTAAACGTCTGCCTTCAGCTCAGGTCATGATCCCAGGGTTCTGAGATCGAGTCCCACATCAGACTCCTTGCTCAACAGGGAACCTGCTTCTTCCTCTGCCTGCTGTTCCCCCTGCTTGTGCTCACTCTTTCTCTCTCTTTCTGTCTTTCTATCTCTCTGACAAATAAATAAGTAAAATCTTTTAAAAAAGAAGAGAGAGAGAAACATTCTCATAGGTTAAATAGGAAGCTGTGTTTGATGGTCACAAACTTAATTTTGTAATTAGAAATGCAACTGCTAAAAAAAAAGAAATGCAATTGCTAATCACATAATTAATATTTGAATTTATTCATGCAGATAGTGTAACTGCTTATTGTACTGAGAGATCAACAGAACTAGACTAGAGTAATGTGAAGCTCTCAAGTACATAAGTGAAGTGCTTTCTACTTGATGAAAGACCAATGTATTCCCCAAAAATAACTTGTCATGTTAGTTTTCTCCAGAGTGAAATATTTGTGAAATATTCCTGGCCAATTTAAGGCATTGATATGAGTCAATCAGTATCTTAAAACTTTAACCATTGTTTTGGAAGAGCTACCTTTTTTTCTTTTGAAAAACTTTCCCCAAAATTTGGGGAAAAAAAAAAAAAGAGATGAAATCAAATCAAACCAAGCAGTGAAACAATGAATTAGTTCTTCACACATTTACAGAAAGCTATAGATCATCTATGTGGTCTTTCAATGAAGAAAGTCTATAAAATATAGTAGCTTTGGCAAAAGAAAATTAGATAGGCCTCATTAATCCTCCTCTAAAAGTAAGCAAAATGACTTCTATGAAAGGCTGAAGGCAGGAAACCAGTTTTTTTCATCCATTACTTGGTGGAGTAATTGTGGTCTTGGAAACGTGATGACCATCAGACATGGAAGCAGCTGATAGATAGTGAGAAGTAATTAACATGACCATACCTACCATGTGCCCACTGAACTTGGTCAGAGTTTCTTAAAAATGAATTAGAGAGAAGGGAGGCTTTTTGGCAGACATGTCCTCACTGTAGGTTGCAGCATCCTTCTTTAAGACCAGGTCCTTAGGACATTCCTGCTCCCTTCCAACTGTAGACTTCTTGGAATGGTTACAGTTGGGACTCTTGGGCTGAGTAAAATGAGGCAAAGACAAGAGAGATAACTTGTCCAAAGTCCCAGCTGACTAGTGGCAGAATAGGGCTAGAACCTCGGAGGTCTGCTCACTCTATGAACTATGGTGCTGGATGCTTTCCATACCAGAGCTCGGGCAAGGTCAGAGAAGGCCACAGGTTCATGGCTCAGCCTCTGGGACAAGTCAGGCCCTGAAAATGCCTTATGTTCCCCTGAGAATTGAGACCTGGGAAACCAAGCCCCAAAGAGAAACCTGGAAGAACTTACGAAGCTCTGAAAGGTTTGTAATCCGTAACCAATGATGAGAAAGTGTAACCTGTAGTCCAGGGTATCGTTGCAACAGAAGGGAAACAGAAGGCACCTTTTACAGATTTGACATAAACGGAGACTTCTCTTCCTTGCTTATGTACACGTCATAGCCTGCGCCTCTTCCTAGAATACAGCAGTTTGAAGCACCCTGCGAATGTGTTGATGATCCTCACGTGTGGTAGGTGAGCCGTTCAGTTCACATTTGCCTTCAAACACTGTGCTGCCGTGGCTCACGTGGGCCATGCTTCCATAGCATGTCCCATGACGTCCCCACCCATCTGAGCCCACCAAAGGAATACCCACTGTGGTCCCTTTTTCACCACTTTCCTGGCTGTCGCTGTTGCACAATATACTTTGCAGTTGCCCGATTGGTCCTGTCTTGTAGAATCCTTGCAAAAGCCCCAATCAATGGCTCATTTCCATAAGCAAAAGCACATATCTATTTTTCATTTTTAAAAATCCATTTTTAATTTTTTCTTGCATCCTCTTTACTTTCTCCCTCCATCTGAATCAAACATCTCTGCCTATTGGTTCTTTCAACAATTCTCCTGGTTATTTTTTGCACCTGTTGTGCTTAATGATGTTTGTTCAACACTTCAATGCAAGGTCCAAACACAACCGAACCCACCAGCCAACCAAGACAATGACCAGGCTGGAGTGTATAAGCGTAAGGCTGCACCTTTTGGTGGTAGCCATAACTGATAGTTTTTTTGCTCCGGTGTGTAGTCCTGCTTTCTCCTCTAAATGTTATTATTTAATGGTTTGTAAGCAGAGAAACTTCAGTAGCTGAGTTGTACCAAGTCAAAAATAGGCCCTGAGCTATTTCTTAGCTGTTTAAAGAGTGAGCAAAGCTGTTTCAAACTGCCCTACCTAGGGGCAGGGTACCAGCAGCTGGTACTAGGATGCAGCCTGAATGCTTTCAGTCCTCAGCCCATCTGAGAACCTGGGGGGTTTTTCTCATGAGCAAAACCCGACCCTGTCTGCAACAAGGTCAGGACAGCGTTCCTTCCAACCACCTCTTCTCTGGCTAAGCTCTCCTCTTGTGGGCATGTGGAGACCTCCTCCTCCCCCCCACACCCTAGGTCCTGGGGTCTCTCCCACAGCCTGGGAATCTCTGTTACCTTTCCCACCCTGGAGGGAGAGAGGGTATGCTCCTGTATGCTCCTGTCAACCTTAAAAATAAAACACCCATTAACTTTATGAGCAAAATGAGTAAATTCAGAAAGAGCAGGGAGATTGCAATTTGAGACAAGCAAACTATGGCAAACCATAGGCAAGACCACAAAGACAAAGGGAAGGTCAACTTTTATTGGGTTTTAGGAGGAAACTGGGGAGGATTGATTTGAACAGAAGTTCACTGGGGAAGAACAAAAGTTGGAGGTTGTGGTGGCTTCTCATTGGCTGCAAGTGGTGGTTACTGCGCTGTTGCTGGGGCAGAGAGGACTCTTCCTTCTTTTTCTTAAAAGCGGGACATAAAAACCCTATGTGAAAAATGTCCTCCCTTGTCAAAATCAGTTTCCTTCCTTCCCTTCTGCGGGGTGTACAGCCTGCACGAGGGCCACCTGCACGAGCGCGCCCCCTGCAGGGCTTCTGGTTGCCGTTTCAAATGAGGTTTCACTCTCCCTAACAGCCTCGGGATTGAAAGCCTGCTGCTGGCTTTATTCCTGCAGGTTCCTGTGTTTGGGGCAGAATTCAAAGCATGACCACAGCTCTGCCCAGGGAGGGGTGCGTGTGTGTGTGTGTGTGTGTGTGTGTGTGTGTTTCCATTTGCACCTCCAAAGCTTCACCTTCATCTTGTCCTCTAAGCCAGGATCGCTGATTTCCACATCTGTAACTCAGGTATAATGATACCTATCGTAAAGTACAGTTGTAAGAATTCAATAAGACAATACTTGTAAATGTGCTTAGCCCTATATTCTTACCAAAAGCATCTCAAAATGATTTGGCAGAGAAGTGTCATCGGTATTATGTTATGTTATAATATCATATGATATCATATTGTATTGTATTTCTAACATTGCTAACATTATCAACTAACCTTTCTTATCTTGGTTAATATGTTAGACTATATTTTCCATTGTTAAGATTGTCCCACTTTTTTCTTTTAATTTTATCTGACTGTGCTCACCCCACCCCAACCCATTCCCCCAGCTTTTTAGTCATCTGTGTCATTTTATTTTAGTTGCGTCTCTTATAAAACATGTATTACCATGGGGTTTAGTTCTTTTTTTTTTTAATTCTTACTGAAAGTTCTTGTCTTTTACGAGAAGAATTAAACCATTATATACTTTGGCAGTCCCAGAATATTTAATTTTAGGTCATTTTATTTTGTGCTTCATCTGTTTCCTTTGTATTCTCTGAGTTATACGTGCTGTATTTCCTTTCTTTTCCTCTAGTTATTTGCAATTTAATTAAAGTTTAAACTTTGTAATGGTTACCTTTAAGGTTTTCTAATCCTGTACTCAAATGTATATTTCTTTAATTTTTGATATAAAAAATTAATTTTCCCTAACATGAAATTAAGAAATCAGCATGGTTTAGGTAAAAATTGTTTGAGCCTCTTTGCCCCCTTCAAGAAAACCCTACGGTGAACATTGTTCAATTGTGTTTTAAGATCTGATACACATGAGGAAGCTTAAGTCCAGTCTGATCTTTCATTACCAATAGTTTAAAGACATGATTGTGCGAGTTTTTTTGTTTGTTTGTCTTTTCATGTATCAGGAAGCTGAGACCAGGACAGTCCAAAGCTAGTGTAGCTACTAGCGATGTTTCCAAGCGTCCAGATTCTGACTGCACTTCTTCACCTTTCTTACTTGTGTTTTCTGGCTGGTTTTTGATCCCGGGACGCAAAGATCAGTAAAGCACATGTTTTGCTCTCAGCATGCTCAGAGAATACTAGACACAGATGATAAAAGAGGCCACCAATTCTTTGACACTGTCCCCCTTTTTGAGTCTGGGCTGGCTTCACCCGCTAATAGCAGGTGCCATGACATGCCCGTTGTGGGTTCAGGCCCTACAGATTCCCAGTTTCCAGGTCCTTTTTCTTGGAACCCTAGAGGCCGTTGTGTAGGAAGTCTGATCGGGGTTGAGGGGGGCATGGGAGACCGTGGAGCTGTACGGGGCAGAAGAAATGCCCAGCTCCTAGTCATCCCTACCAAGAGCAGACATCTGAGTGAGACTGTTCGCACTTGCCAGACCAGACCCGCGGCTGGCTGAACACTTCCAGCTGACCCCATGCTGAGTGAGCTGAGAACTCACTCAGCAAGTCCTGCCTCAATTCCTGACCCAGTATATGGTGAGATCAAATAAAATGATTGTTCTAAGCCACTTGGAATGAGAATCATTTGCTATACAGAAATGCATTACCCAGAGAAGTACACATAGAAACAGTTTTCAACCAGTGTGGAAGCATGGTGTTCGCTGCCTAGGAGAATAGACAGTAAATTAAATTGTAACAATAAGCACCTCTTTCTAACCAAAAGAAGCCTACAAATCTAAATTTATGTACACTTTTTTTTTTTTTTTACCCCAGTTTTATTTATGTATATAATTAGGTCTCTTTCAGTGGCAAGCAGTAGAAATCTAATTCAAATCAACTGAACTTTCTGGATTTTAGGACTGAGAAAAAAGTCCCAAGGTACTGGAGAGAGGAGGAGATTGGGGAGGTGGAGGGGGGGATAACTCCCCAGTCCCCAGGGACACTAGGCCTGGCTCTGCTCACTCCTGTGGTCTGAAGTTTGGGAGGGAGGGTCTCTGGGATGAAGGAGCGTGGCCAAGTCACGGAGATTGCTTGAAGCAGGGCTGAGAGAAGGTCACCACTGTCCGGGAGATGAAGGTATCTGAAGTGTCAAATTCGGAAGTTTCAGGGAAAGAGATATTTGAAAACAGACACAATTCAGTGTACTGCAATGAATTGTTACTTTGAAAATGCAGATTACAAGGGCATGTTAAAATTATCGTGAAATTCCTACTAAGCACGAAGCCCTGTGTGGACTCTGAGCAAGATTAACAAGGGAAGTTCAACCTTAAGAATCTTCTGATCTCGTTTTATCATGACACATAAAGGTTTCACAGTTTTAGCCGTCATAAAAGATATAACTATGAAAAATTACAGCCCATTTTGGACTAATTTCTGAATATTGTTCAAAATGTAGTTTTATGAAGGATTCGAAATGGAATCATCTTGAACAGTCTGTGAAAGAATTGCTGGAGAGGCAGCCCCATCCATATTTTAACATGGAAAAAAACCCTAATATTATCGATGAAATGCTGCCTGTTGAGAAAAAAATAATAATACCCCTTCAACATATTAGCATTTTAATTTCCTTATTACATTATCACTTTAGAAGTATTTTTTCTTATTTTAAAAATGATTCTGTTCTGTATATCTGGGAAAAAGGCTGAGGATGAGTGAAAAGTCCGGAGCTCGAACGTGCAAACACACAGTTGACGGTCGAGAACGATGTCACAGAACCGGACAGAAATACTAGCTGCGTCGTTCTCTTGTATGTCATGCACTTCTCTTTTGGGTTTGGGGGAAGAGTCGTATACTTGAACGCTCTACTAGTTTTTTATTAACTTTTGCAATATAAACATTTTATTAGAGGTATGTATGGCTCTTCAAATAAATCTTTAAAAAAAAAAAGAATTAAAAGAGTTATCGGGGTGGCTCAGGGGGTTAAGCATCCAGCTCTTGGTTTCAGCTCAGATTGTGATCTCGGGGTCGCGGGATCAGGCCCCGGGTAGGTCTCCACACTCAGCAGAGGCCGCTCGAGATTCTCCCGCTCCTTCTGGCCCTCTCCCTCACAACTCACACTCTCACCCATTCCCTCTGTAAAGTAAATAAATTAATTAAGAAAAAAGAAAACACGGTATGTTAGCTCTTCGTTTCTTTTCACCCGTTTTGCCAACTTTCAGCAATTCTTTCAGTCTGTGCCTTGGGTCTGTCTTCATATTTATGAATGTTTTCATCTGATTATGTATTTGATTGTGGTTTCTGTTCCATTTACTCATCTCAACTTCAGTTTTTTTGCGTCTCTCTGCATTTTTTTTTTTTAATCTACACTCATAATGGAGCTTTGAAACCGTGTCCTCCAGATTTCCTCCTTTGATTTTTTACAATATTATGTGTTTGGGGACTTCTCATGCAGATTGCAGTCTTATGACTGCATTTTAACTATCTATAATCTTCCCTTATTTCACCTCATGACTTTTTTTTTTATCTTTTCCTGATTTTCAGCTACCTTTTATTTTTTTCATCTCAACTTGTTGTCTCAACAGCTAATCTTTCAAGTTCCCTTTTATAGAGCGCTCCTATTCTTGAGTATTATTGGGAGTTTAAGCAACATTAAGCAATACTTTCAGAGTATATTTTTGTTTCCTGCACTACATGATGAAAAATATGTGTTTGTGCTTTTATGTCTCAAAATACATGCTTGGGTCTCATGTTTATTTTCTATTCATTGCTATTCATCCTTAAACAAGGCAAGAGATATGAGGGTCTGTGGTTTGCCCTCAGAAAGAATGGAATTTCTTAGCTTCCTGGTTTTTACCTGTTTGATTTTGCATGTTAGATCTCAAGCAGAAGGATATGTTGAAGTTTAGAAGGTTTGGCTGATTTCTGGTGCCTAGAATTCATTTGTCCAAAATGTATCCTCTTTTCTTTTAAAGATTTTATTTATTTGGCAGAGAGAGATCACAAGCAGGCAGAAAGGCAGGCAGAGAGAGAGAGGGAAGCAGGCTCCCCACCAAGCAGAGAGCCCAATGCGGGGCTCCATCTCAGGGCCCGGAGATCATGACCCAAGCTGAAGGCAGAAGCTTAACCCCTGAGCCACCCAGGCGCCATAATGTGTATCCTTTAGACCTCCCCTGTTTAATACAGAAGCCACTCGGCACATGCAGCTATACATAAATTAAAATTAAATAAACTTGAAAATGTGGTTCCTCATTTGCACTAGCAACATTTCAAGTGTTTGATAGGCACTAAATGCAGATGGAGAACATTTCTGTCCCTGCAGAAAGTTCTGTTTGACTGTGGTGCTAGAGAGTAAAGTGCATCTGTGCATACTTCCCTGACTGTACAGATCATTCCCATGTTCTTTCTCTCTCCACCCCATTTATTACATTCTTACTGTTCCCAGATGGGAAATGTTACCCTTTATCCACTTCTCATGTTGGCCTTCCTGGGAATTTGATTCCCAGAAGAAAATAATGCTCATCGAGACTGAGTCCCAGGGAGAGAGTGTCAGGGCATGCATTTATGGGTGGGTGGGTACAAAGGAGGGAAAAGACTCCGCCCACTGAAGAACAGTTGCTTCTAATAGAGGTCTAGCTGTTGGCCTCCTGGCTGACCAAGACCCCTTGCATCTTAAGAAGGGACAGATGGCAGGAATAGTGGAAGTTTCCTCTGTGTCTACATGGTCCGTTGTTGTACCCCAGAGCTTTACCTATGTTTTTCACAAGAATGACAAGACCATTCACCAATGTTCCTCTCTCCACAGAGAGTGTAATTTAAGTTGCTTTTTTATTTTAAAGATTGTTCCAGTGGAAAGGTAGGGAAAGGTCAAATGCCTGTTGGAATCGAGATTGTCTTCAGCTGAGTGTGCCTATGCAGGCTTGGCTTTCTGGGACCCTCTCCCTCCCTGGGAGCCAGCATCTGCGCTGTCTTTCCATTTCTTCTCTGCTCTTCCCTCCCTTGTCTCCAGCTCTCTGGGCCCCCTGCAGGATACATGTCTCTGCTGGCGTAATACCTAATTGGAAGCTCAGAAAATATACAGCATCGAATATATTCTTTTAATAAGAACGAAGGTACAATTTTGGAATAATCTCTTCTTTTATGAATGTTTTTACTGGCTTTCAAATAAAACTTCTTTCTACTCTATATGTCTAGAAGAATTATCAGAAATCCTAGCATGCCATATAGAGAGGGAGCCAGAGTAGACTAGACAAAATTCCATGAAGGCAGTAGTATCCGGCAAATTCGCTGCCCTTTCCCTGGAGCTCCCAGGATCTCGGTGGATTCTCTCAGACTGTAGAAAAGGCATATCTTCATGCCTTAATAAGTGGCCCAATAGAACTTTTGAGGATTTCAGGATCAACAAAATTTATTTTGCGGACAGAGTCTTGAAGTGAATGTACCATAGTCATATTTCATAGATAAGGAAACTGAGGAGCAGAAAGGAAACATTTTTTTTTCTTTTTAATATCATAAAAAAGCACAGTTCTTGGAACTGAATAAACTGGATCTCATCATTTGTTAGGAAGGTAGTGGAAGGTGATCTGAGGAAGTAGATTAAATGACTCTCAGGCTCAGTTTTCTTTAAAATGAGATTAATGATACTAGCCTTACAGGATTCTTTTGAGATAATGAGCTTAAGGGGTCATTGGACAAAGAATACCAATTATAATGGCAGTTCCTCATTTTCAAGGAGGCATAGAGAGTCAGTATCCAAGTGCATTTTCTTTTTCCCAGTCCTGTGCTCACCGGTTTATTGAGAGATACGTGAGATTGGTGAGAAGGTCAGAGCTGGAGATAAGATGGGCTTAATTAACTAGTCACTTGCCCACGTGCATGCTTATCCTCCTGTTTTCTACGGAAAACCAGAATATATTCAAAATGCCCCAGTCCACTGGCCTGCACGCAAGGATAGGGCTGTTTCCTGACAGAGAGACTGAGCGCCTATTGCCTGTGTCACTGTCAGCATAAGGGCAGGCTTCCTTCTCTCTTGTTTCCGTGTAAAAACTGACATCACCAGCTCTTGTCAGTTGGGAAGAACATGCAGAGCAGAGGTTGATATTGGTGATATTGGTTGATATTGGTGACATGAAAGAAGACACATGGACTGGGACCTGAGGGTCCTACTAGAGAGACCCTCATTACACCCCAGCCTCATGGGGAGGAAGACAAATCCTCCTCCCATCGTGACTTTTCTCTTTCTTTTCTCTCTATCGGAACCAGCACACCTGTTTCTGTAAAAGGCTACCTAGTAAATATATTAGGGGTGCAAATCACTCTACTCTAGCTGCAAAGACCCATGGCTTCAGCAGCACTGAGACAGACCAGCATATTATGGGTGTTTGCTTCCTGTCCCTGGGCCCAGCCCATCGCAGAGATCTGGAACGCTCTCTGTGTTCACTGCTGTCACTAGAAATGCCAGCTGCCAATTAAGCCTGGAAAGAGCCTCAAAGCTAGTCCTGCCTTTAGATCCCAAAGCATGGAAAAACAATAAAAATATTATGAGCTATGTTCCACTCCCAGCTTTACTGCTAAATGAAGTGCAACACATTCGCTTAACCTCTCTAGTCCCAGACAGTCTGTAAAAGGAGGAACTGGATTAGATCAGCGGGGGCATGGGGAGGCGTGGAGGGGACTATCTGAGACACTGGGACTATCTGAGATCATGTTCTAAACAGACTGCCAACCTCCTTCCCTCGTTCTAACCCAAGTGTATCAGGATTGAAGGAGGGTATAGGCAGGATGTGAACTTTGCAAAAGCTTTGCCAGGCATTCGGATACAAACTCCCCACTCCAGGTGAGAGCCATGGGACTAAATTGTCCCCAGAGACCCCTTAGGCTTTGGCATTCTGTGATTCTGCGAAGGGATCAGATCAGATCAGATCAGCAGTAGTACCCTGGTTCCGTCCTTCCTTAATCATTGGCTGTAGATTAATGGAACACTGAGTTTGAAACAATGTAATGCAAACAGAGCTTATACTGATTTTTTAAAATGAGTTTGTAGGCACTGGGTTCCCTGCAGCCTCTGCCCTTGAGATAATATTGTGAGAGGTGGCACTGGTCTGGCTTGAATGAGACACAGGTGAAAGGGAAGATGTGGGGGCAGGCAGAGGCAGCCAAGTGGAAGTTACAGAAGTTGCACACCATGGAAGTAGCACTTGTGTCTGCACAGAGGCTAATCCAGCCAGGGCCACTGTCCAGCAGGGAACCTGGCCTCTCACAGCGGTGGAATGTGTGCATTGGTGGAATTCAGACCCTTTTGTTACTCTACCCCATGCTTTCCCTGGAAGGACCATCTAGGAATTTTTTCCTCATTTCCTAACAAGGTTAAAATGTTCTTCCAAATTGAGATGCTCCAACCGCTTTTTGTAACTTCGGTTTTGTGATATGTGTCACGCTTGCAGTCAATGGCTTGTTGAATTGTCTGTCTTCTGTACTAGAGTGTGAGCTCCATGAGACTAGGAGCCTTGCCCATTGTGTTCAACCCCGTGCCCGTGTGGTGCCTAGCACATCCTATAAGCTCAATAAAAACACGAATGGAATATGAATGCTATCTTTGTTACAGATTCTTTGCCTGTAAAGACTTTCCCCAAAGATCTGTTTGTTCTCCACACCACACTAACCTGGGATCTTTATAATTCCCTTGCCTCCTAACCCCTCAGAATCTCCCAGTACCCACAGCCCCCATCTTAGGCCCAGCTTCTTTCCTAGGCTAAAAGGAGGTGCGATGTTCTGAAGAGTTTCCTTCGTCTTCCCTCCTTTATCCTTTATCCGTCCCTCACCCTTTATCCTCCAGGTTCCGTGTCAGCTCCTGGCGTCACAGGCTCAGCAGTGATGGTCCCACTGTAACGTGTAAGTATTTGTCGTGGGCTCTAGGTCACTGGTGTCTCAGGTCTTTGAGAGCCTGCAGTGACTCTGAGATAGTAAGGGATGGAAAGAAAGGTCGCATCCGGGTTGAGAAAAAAAAATTTAAAAAGTAAGGACTTTGAGATAGACAAGAGTTAAATGAATTAAGAATCACCCGGAAGGCGGTGCCTGGGTGGCTCAGTCTGTTTTGCATCTGACTCTTGATTTCAGCTCAGGTCATGATCTCAGAGTTGGGAGATTGCACCCTGTGTCAGGGCACAATCTGCTGCGCAGGGAATCTGCTTAAGGTTCTTTCCTTCTCCCTCTCCATCTTTCTCTTGAATAACCGGGAAGGCAAATGAGAACCCAAAACCAAAAAATGTGGACATACCCAAAAGATGAAAAAGAAAACAGAAAAGAAGAGCTAGATGGGCAACTAGGTATTGGGAGTGGGTTTAACAATGAACATGGAGCCCATGTCATCGCTGGGGTCTGGGGCAGGCCAGAGAAAAGGGGAGTGGGGTGGTAATTGACACAAGACTGTTCACTTCTGAGGTTTCTGCCCTTGGGCCACTTTGCTCCCTGTTCTCTGGCCCCTCGGCAGCTAAACTTCAGTGTTGCTGCCTCTGCATTCTTCGGGCTTTTCCAGGTTGGCAGAGCTGGTAAAAATCATGCATTAGGAATGCAAGAAGCAACTTTAGAGCTCTTCGGGAATACTAAACCCATTGGAGAAAAATCAACAAAACAAGGAAAAGAGCATTTTAAAATGTGTTGACTTGTATTTATCTGTATTTATCGAAGTTCACTGTTCTCTTAGCAGGTTGCAAATTAGTACTTGAGACCAGATTCTGAATAAGCCACAGGGGACCAACAAGAACCTTCATGCCTGGAAACTAAGAAGGCCTAATGGATCAGCTGTCACTTCCTCTGTTTGGCTGGCAGTTAGAGCTCATGTCAAGCCATTTCTCCACATTATCAAAGTCATGGAGTATTTTACATCTTTCAATAACACTCACCATTTGGCAGGCTAAAGCATGCCTCCTTCCCTGCCAATTTGCAAGATCATGTCTGCTGGTAACCCACACAATCCTGCTTTGCTCTCTCTCTCAGTCCAGCAGGAAAATACTGGGAGAGAAGCAGAAGATACCTTTAAATGTTGATGAGGAAAAGAAGAGTCCTAGACTTCAGGAATTGAAAAAGGCTTTTGGGCAGGGATGGATCAAGAGGAGCAGAGGGAGTGGTCTGAGCCCTTGGGCAATAAGGGCATGCATTATCTGGAAAGAAATTCCAAACAATAAAAAAGGAGTAAGTCAGGCTGCTTTTTATTATCCAGGCACGAGTAATTCTAATGCCAGTGATGAAATACTCCTCTCACTGGGGTGGCCTATGCCTTAATGTACAGCTGCTTGAGAGTGAATTAACCCAAGTCTCTCATTCATTGATGAGGGCAATGAAGCCCACCCCCCCATCTTCTTGTTGATGGCCCTTCTGCTAGAGCATCTCATGCAATCTGGGTCTCTTTGCTGCCCCCTAGGAGTCTCTTGGCTGCAAGGGGTAAACTCCAGTAACTGGGCAAACTTGGATTATACTAAACAAATGAAGAAATCTAAAAATCCCAGAAAAGATCCAGCCTCTGCCCTCAGCTCTTGGCTTGTTTACAAGTCACATTTGAGAATTTTCAGTCTTAAAGTTATTTTTCTCTATCCTACCTTTGATTTCTGTATTATATAACTTTTCGTCCAGATTCATTTCCATCTTAAAGTCATTGTGAGACTCTTCTGATTTTCCATCTCATTGTGTAGTGGATAGGGATCTGTTCTCAAATTCAGGTGTGCAGAGGATATTGTATTTTTTTTTAATTAAAAAATAGTTTAATTTAGACTCCCAGCTTCCATCCTACCAAGGGACAAGAAATGCAACTTGAGATATTTAGGAGTTCTCCTACATCGAGGTTGGAGCCCGTCCTTCTGGGAAGTCCCACATGTGCCTCTCAGTCCTTCCAGATGGACCTTCAGTATCTGGGCTTCCCTTCATAGGAGTTTTCCATTTCTCTGCACAGTGTGGCTTCCCCAGGGCTACTCAGGAAGCATTTTGCTGTTGAATTTTCTGGCAATGTGTGTATATATATATATATTTTTTATCACATGTGATTTTTTTTCTTTTACAATAAATTATTTCTCTCCTGAGCTTTAAGGATCAGAAACATATTATTTAAGACACAACTGGAAAGGAAATTAATCCAAAGAAATATATCCACAAGCAAGCGTGGGAGTAACTTGACCAATACCCAAGTCAGGAGGGATTTTATAGTTGATTTATTTGTATGAGGACGATGAAGTCATTACTCTGGGTGTTGTATCTCCCTGAGTTGTTTCCCATTCTGATCTCCCTTGGCCCATAACTTTCCATGGAAAAGTTAAAATCATTTTTTTATACTGAATCTTTCCCTTTGCTCACTAGGGATGGAATAGAAGGAGAAATGGGGTCTCTGCCTATATTGAGTGTACTCATGGACTCATGGACTCATTTATATAAATAAGGCTAATTTATATGGAAAATAGCTGAACCAAAATGAAATAGACCAGGGCCCATATACCTCTGATGGTTAAACTGTTCTGTTACAGAAGCCAAAGTTGTGGGTTCAAAGCCCATTATGTTTAGTTATCTCTAAAGAAGCAAAAACAAACAAACAAACAAACAAACAAAAAAAAAACTATTTTGAGAAGCTATAACCTTAAGAAGCCATATCATAAATCCACTTTATCAGTCACAGGGGCAACTTCATGAAATTGTGTAAATGGATCCACACAAGTCCACTTCCACCAGAAGGAATGTAACTCAAAATGTGACCATGTGTAAGAAAAATGGAACTGATCACTACCTTGTGTGTATTCAATGTAATAGCAGCCATTACAGTTTGTAAATATCCATATTTTAAAAAAAAACAGAACATTTATGTGTTGAGAAAATAGTTAATTACTCATCTTCCCTGGAGGAAGGTGCTCTGGTAGAAATTGATGATCACAAGGTAGGATCCCCAATGATACTTAGCTACCAGGAGGCAGTATGAGAAACACGGATGGTTAACTACCTAGAGAAGGGGCTATAGGTGTACCAGAATAAAGGAATAGGCAGTTAATGCTAGGAAGGGTCACTGTGGGTGGGGATGGTAGTGGAAGCTCAGAGAAGAGGTGAGTAGGATTTTAATAAGTGAGGTCAGGCTGATGGGAGCAGCGATGAGGAAGTGTCCAGGCTGGTAAAGCTGTCCAAAGGACACACACCACATGGGCAGAAGTTGTAAGATGAAAATTTGTAGGAATTATTTATAGTGGGCAGGCTAATCTCAATGGAGAGAGCTTTGTTAAGACTGGGTGAGAGCTCAAAGGAGAAAAGTGAGTGAGGACCAGGTCATGGCATGGCTGGAAAGCTGAATGAAAGAATTTAGACTTTATCCTGTAGATAATGCCAAGTCCTGGGGACTATTTGAAAGGAGGATGGCATGATTAAAAAAATAAAGAATTTTAGGTCTTAAGAAAATAAATCCGGTACCATTCAAGACAGGCTGGTGGGAGACTCTGGAGAGAAGAAAACTATTAAGTGGATGATATGTTAGTTGAAACAACTAACCAGCATGAACCAGCATGGTTGCATATCTTGGGGGAGAGAGAAAAGGTACTAATAGTGAAATGGAGGAACAATTATTAGGGCTTAATGGCAGCTTAGATATGAAAAAGTGAGGGGTGAAGACTCAAACCTAACTGAGCTTTCAGATATCTGAGAAAATGGCAGTAGGGATTTATCATCACAGGAAGCCCATTTGGGAGTTTTGGGGTTCAAGCAGGTGATGTTCCCACTGGTAAGTGCTCATCTGTACCCTGCCCTTGTCTTGTTTGGCCAAAAACACAAAGGCCCACCTCTTGCAGACTCAGCCCTGCCTCGTTCCTGCACCACCGAGAATCCAGAGTTAAAGCTTTCCAGGAGACCTTTCTCTCCTGGGGGAAGGCTTTGCCATAGTCTGCCTGTCCCCTGACCTCTTCCTACAGCTCCCACCTCTCACAGCCACTATGTTGGCCAACTCACCCCAAGTCAGAATCTGATGCTCCTATTTCAGGCCTGCATCAGGTCTAGAACTCATGTCTGAGGTCAAGTTCACCTCAATGACCTTTTACCAAGTTCCTGTTGCCTTTTCCCCAGGGTTACATCTTGTTTCTGCCTTATTCTACTTCACCTAGACTTACCACCTTGATTTAACATTCTGCTGTCTTCCCAATCCTGAGAACCACTGCCATACAGCACTCTGTTCCCACCTGAACCAGATCCCTTCACTATATATGTCAGCTTGGAATGGATTAGAATTTGTAGCCGTGGTCCTTCTCCTCCAGATTGGATTTGCCCTTCTTTCTTGAGTATGATTCACTCAAACCAGTCATCACCAGATTCTGGCCTTAGAACTGGCTCGCTGCTTGGTTTCTTTGAATTCTTGTAAGATAAGTGACTATGACTATTTCCTTAGTGATGATTAATGATAAAAGTGTGATTCACCATTCAAAATGTTAGGGACGTCTTCAACGTAAGATATTGAAGCTGACACAAAGGGTCAGTCAGACATCCAGATTTGGGAGTCATCTCCATAGATAAACACACAATTACAGTTACTTACTAAACCAAGGGTCAGATATACATAGACAGTTGAGTCAGCAAGTAGCATTAACAGCAAAACTTTGTGTCTCAAAACATTCCAACTCTTATTGTCTTTTTAAAAATAGGACACTATTTTTTAAAAAGTAAAAGCAGCTATATTTGGAAGAAGACAGAGCCCGATTTATTCTTCAATATTTTTTTTTGAGAAAAAGAGATTTTAAAATGACCAACGATGAAAAGCCTGAACATTGAGAGTCTTTTAACAGGGAAATAGGAGGATAGTAGGGTCATGTGAGGGAGACAAGGGAGGGTGCAGCTGTGGTGGTCGGCAGTGACGAATCCCAAAGAGGTATTGAAGTCAAACCCACATCCCCTGCCCCAGAGGGACTGCTCTTTCCCATTCTTTTTTTTTTTTTTTTTTTTTAATTAAGTATTTTATTTCTTTATTTGAGAGTGTGGAAAGTGAAACCACAAATGGTGGGAGGGGGTAGAAGAAGAGGGAGAAGCAGACTCCCTGCTGAGCAGGGAGCCCCATATGGGGCTTGATCCCAAGACACTAGGATCATGACCTGAGCCAAAGGCAGACGCTTAAATGACTGAGCCACCCAGGTGCCCCTACTTTCCCATTCTTACAGCCTTTATCAGGGAAGAATTTGTGGTAGTGAAATAAAACAGCAAAACAGCCTTCAGTCTTGCATTTTTCTCCTCAGACAGAGGGCTATGATCAGGAGGACTTCCCAGCCTGGCAGTGGTGGGGAGAGCAAGCCAGTTTGGTGGGGTTCTGATGGCAGAGGACACTGGGGCCATGCAGGCTTCCACGTGTATGTCTCGTGTCCACAGGACGCAATTACATGGGGGAGAAAGAACAAGTGCAGTGTTTCCAATTCAGTATCAAACAAAAATACATCACAGCCTCGAGCCAGTGGATATTCTGGGAATGGCCTTTTTTTCCAGCCCCTTAAATGTAACCAGCTGGAAGTCTTTTTTAAGGGCTGTTCTATTCAACCTCTGACATGAAGGATTTGCCATTTAATGGGGAAGCTACTTTTCGTTGTAGAGATGGAATACTAAGTCCTTAACTTATTCTCCAGGGATTCTCATTCCTCCTGGTAAAACAGACTTAATATATAGACTTAGAAAGGAGCAAATGTGTTGTAAGTCTGGAAGCTTGAAGGTGGATAGATATGCGGATCTGAGGAGTATGAGACGTGTTCTAGATCCCCAGGGAACTGGACACCTTCTGATGAAAAGTCAAAAGAAAAGGATCTGAACTTTTCTATTTCACAGCCAGTATGGGATTCTATTGAAAAACTATAGGAAATCATTGGGACCTGCTAGTTTTATTTAATTTGGCTCTGAGTAAAGGAGGTCTCAAGTATGGTGAGGCAATGAGTAAGCAGCAAGGTCTGGCACTAAACTTGGCACCATAAGATGTGTGCCTCATTAACATTCTTCTTAGAAAACACCCATGGGGGGCACTTGGGTGGCTCAGTGGGTTAAGCCTCTGCCTTTGGCTCAGGTCATGGTCTCAGAGTCCTGGGATGGAGACCCCCCATTGGGCTCTCTGCTGAGCAGAGAGCTTCTTCCTCCTCTCTCTCTGCCTGCCTCTCTGCCTACTTGTGATCTCTGTCTGTCAAATAAATAAATAAATAAAAATCTTTAAAAAAAAGAAGAAGAAGAAATAAAAAACCCATGGTACCCCAGAGAACACTGCGCCTGTATTCTAGTGTCTGTACTACTGAGTGGCCCAAGGCATTTGATAGATAGGTCCAGGGAGGGGGACTACCATGAAAGTTAAAAGGCATGAGTTCAAATCCTGTCTCTACTCTTCATTATTTGTGTGATTCTATGCAAATTACTGACATTCTGTGAATCTCAGTTTACTGGTCTGAAAAGTGACTATATTCCAATGTGCCATGGGTTTGTCAAAAGGTTTGAATGAGTTAATGCATGAGAAAAGCTTGGTAAACTGAGCAAGCACCAGAAAAAGAACCGTTTTATTTTATTTTTTTAAGACTTATTTACTTACTTGAGAGAGCGAAAGGGTGGGTGTAGGATCAGAGGGAGAGGAAGAGACAGTCTTAAGCAGATTCTGCGCTTAAGAAGGCAGGGTGCAGGAAGACCTGATTCATGGCTCAGTCTCATGACCTTGAGATCATGACCTGAGCCAAAACCAAGAGTCAGACACTTAACTGACTCCACCACCCAGGTGCCCTGAAAAGAGCCTTTTTAAAGTACAAATGGCGAGAAGGAAGTCTCAGAATTCAGAGTCAAATGTCCAGGAACATAAATGGCCAAAATGTCCTGGAGGAAGAAGCAACCCAATAGGTTTCATTTCTAGAACAACAGAGATCTCCATTATTGACTTTATTGGCAGGTTAATGAAGAACGCTGTTAAGAATGGGGTTAATGAAGCTGGCACGTTCTCACTCCTTCCTCATGGATGTCACTCAAGATTTAGATGCTGCTGATGTTTGCTCGATAATAATGACTGGTCACCCGGTCTGTGAACAAATGTTTCCTATATAGAAAACTTAAGTGGGACTTCACAGAAGAAACTCACATTTTGCCGTGGTATTTCATAGGATACCCACACGGCCCCCAAGATGAAGGGGAAGTTATGTATGATGGCAGCTTATTTCAAAATGTCATTTATAAACCGGGTGACTTTGGGTAAGATATTTAACCTCTTTTATACATATTCCATATATATCTCATATATACAAATATATAAATATATTTCATCTCTAAAACAAGGAATATATAATGCAACCAAGTAGATTGTGGTGAGGATTAAATGAAATGACTACATGAAGAATAAGTCTACTAACCACTAAGATTCTAGAACATAGAAGAATGTTAGTTTCCTGCCCTTTTCCCCTTCATTCCCTGTTCAGACGTTAAAAATGAGCACAATAATTTAGAACAAGTTTGATCATATATACTCTTCCAAAAGTTGTAAGTGACTTGCAATTGATTTCTGCTTCTTATTCTTTCCTTCCAAATGCATTTTTCTCCTCTAGACTGACCAGCAAAATTGTGCAATCAAATTCACAGTGAAAAGTTTTCTGATTGGGCCAACAATATAGACATCCTATCTCATTGACTGTGAAAGTCAGTATCGTCTTTTACAAGTAGAGTACTTAGGATTTCTTGTGGAATGTCAAAAATGTTCTTAATTAGGATATTTCAATTTTAGTATCAAATATTTAATTGACCCCAAACAACAGCAATGACAAAATGGTAGATTGATCTATCTCCAACTACTTGGTTACTTTGCTTCTACTGAAAACTAAAGCTTTGAATGGGCTTGAATAAATAAACTTGAGACAAGTTTGAGGCAAAAAATCAACTCCAAAAGACAAAAATAAATAAATACATAAATAAACTTTTATATCATCTTTCTTCAGTAATAGTTGTTTTCAAATAAAATAGTATAAAGTAAAGAGCTTTGTAAATGTTAAGTGAAATCTCTAGTTCTCCTACTTCCCTAGTCCACACCAACCTGAGGGAGAATCTTCAAGACCTACATTCAAAAAAGTGAGTGTCCAGACACAGATTGACTGGAGTGGAGCCATCATTGTCTCCCTCCACTGGCTGGGGTAAGGCACTGCCATAGCTAGTGTTTTTTGCTTTTCAGTTTACCATCTTTATTCTACCAACATCTCCACTGAACCATCTGATGTTGGTTTTGTCACTCACTGACCTACCATTGTTGGTCTGGTGATTCTTTTTGAGTAGCAGACATGGAACTGGTACCCCTGTCACTGCTGATGTTGCCTTTTTCGGGGGATGGGAAGCACCTCCCACTGATATTATAATGCTTATTGGATTCTCTTAAAGAGCAACTTTGTCTCAACTTCCTAAAAAAGAAGCCAGATGAAAATTATTTTCTGGGTTGGGATGGTAGAATATTGGTAGAACAAAAAGGACATGACACCCCAAAGTGTTCCTTAGACCGTGATTTGTTTTCTAGAGATGCCATAACAAATTCTCACAGACCTTGGGACCACAACAGAAAAATTATCACTCACGGTTTTTGAGACCAGAAGTCTGAAATCAAGGGTGGTACTTGTGTTCATAGGGTTGTTCTTCTTCTAAAAATCAGAGGGGATGTTCCTTCCTCTCCTCTTCTGGATTCGAGTGGCTGTTGCTTCCCTTGTGGCTGCATCACTCCAATCTCTGGCTCAGACTCCACATCACCAATTCTCCTCCCAAGGTTTGGTCTCTTAAATTTATTTATTTATTTATTTATTTATTTATTTATTTATTTATTTATAACAGGCTCCATGCCCAGTATGGAGCCCAGTGTGTGGCTTGAATTCATGATGTTGAGCTCTAGATCTGAGCTGAGATCCAGAGTCAGATGTTTAACTTACTGGGCCACCCAGGTGTCCCTCTGACTACCTCTTATAAGAACATTTCCTCACTGATTTTAGGGCCCCTACTGATAATCTAGGATGATTTAATCTCTAGACCCTTAGCGTAATTATATCTGCAAAGACCCTTTCTGTAAGATCACATTCACAGGTTCTGGAGATTAGGACATGGGCATATCCCTTCAGGGGTCATCATTCCGTCTTCTACAGCCTGCTGCAAGGATTAGAGATTTCAGTAAGCGAGGGTCCTTCTTTAAGAGGCTGTTTATTAATTCAGGAAAGAGATGGTGGTTTGGACTAGGCGGTTGTGGTGGTGGCCATGAGTTGTCAGATTCTGTGTGTTTTAAAGTTGAGCTGGTGGGACATGTTGCTGAACCGGACATGGATTGTGAGACATAAGAGCAGTCAGGAGTGGCTCCAGGGGTTTTATCATGAGTAGCTGGAGAATCGGGTTTTCACTTACTGAGCTGCACAAAATTTGGGAAGGAACGAATTTTGAGGTGAAAACCAGTTTTGCACTTAGTTGCATTAGGAGGTCTGTTAAGATACCTGAATGAAAATGTGAGGTAGGGCACCTGAGTGGCTCAGTTGGTTAAGCGTCTGCCTTCGGCATGGGTCATGATCCCAGGGTCCTAGAATCGAGTCCCATGTTGGGCTCCTTGCTCTGAGGGGAATCTGATGCTCCTTCTGCCCCTCTCTCTCTTTCTCTCTGTGTCTCTCATGAATAAATAAATAGAATCTTAAAAAAAAAAAAGAAAGAAAGAAAAGGTGAGGTAGTCAGTTATATACATAAATCTGTACAAGGGTTGAATGACGAATAGATTCCATTTTCTACAGCTCATGCCCACGGTTTGGAGAGACATATGTGTAGGCAGACAATAACATTTTGCCTCCATAAGAGCCACAGAAGAGGGAGAAACTAAGCCCCATGTGGCCCAGGGAGGGAGTTGTGTGGCTGTTCTGAAAGTTTTTTGGCAGCCTCCTAAGACAAATTCCTCAGTCATCTGAGAGAGGCCACAAGGCAAGGAAGTCACCCTGAGGGACATGAGAGTGAGAAGAAGAACAGCCACTGAGACATTATCTTGACAATACAGAGGCACCACCAAAATCCAGTTTACAGACAGAGAGCCCAAGGCACTTCTGCTCTGAAGACTTGTCAACACCCAGGGACCTTGTGCAGCCAGCACCCATGGAGGGGTTATTTCCCATCAGGACAGAAGAGAATGTTGCTGTAGAATTCATCGCCACCTCACCTGGAGCAGCAGAGAATGGGGTAGGGGTACCTGGGAAAAGACCACCATAACACCTAGGACTGGAAAATTGCAAACACACAGGAGAAGGCCCATGACTCCCAGAGAACCAGAAAGAAATGTTTGGGACTGACCTTTACATAAATCTGCTCCTGGCCAGACGTGACTTCCTGCTAAGTTGCTAATGGGTGTGCTCCTTGTTCCCTCAGCTTTTATTGCCTGGGAGCCATGCTATCAATGGTTTTCCTTTCACTGGGTGGCTAAAGGTGGGCAAGCCTTCCGGATAGAACAGCACGTGCAAACCAGAAGCACAGAGTACCATGGACCATATGGGGTCCTGTGGTGCGCTGTACTGGCCAAACTCAAGCTCAAATTCTTTTACTTTATAAAAGGGATTTAACTTTTAGTTGACTTTTCCGAGTTTTCACGAGTTGGTGTTAAGGGGGTACACACATGATCCTGTTCTTCTTTTACCGGTAGCTTTCTGCCTCTGTGCTTGCATGCACCTGTGCTGGGGTACTTCTGTGCAATCTCAATGCTTGTGCCTCAGAGTTGAAACTGATTAAGAAAAAGAAAAAGAAGGCACCTGAGTGGCTCAGTGGGTTGAGCCTCTGCCTTCCGCTCAGGTCACGATCCCAGGGTCTTGGGATCAAACCCCGCATTGGGTTATCTGCTCAGCTGTGAACCTGCTTCCCTCTCTCTCTCTCTCAGCCTGCCTCTGCCTACTTGTGATCTCTCTCTCTCTCTCTCTGTCAAATAAATGAATAAAATCTTAAAAAAAAAAAAAAGAAAAGATAAAGAAAGGAAAAAGATACCTGTGTCTGTCGCATACACATCAACTTTCTCAGTGAAGTCTCCCTTTCCCTTCTAATGAGACGGGGCAGAGCTAGGAGCTCTGCTTCTATAACAACCCTTAGGACAGGGAGATAGGATTATTGCTTGCGGCCAATGTTAAAATGACTATCTGTGCGGTATTAAATTCTATTAGGATGCAAACAGGACATGTTGCCCAGAGCTTCCTATTTTGTCAGAATTTTGGGCTTCTGAAGGTCATGTGAAGGTGTGAGATTTTTTGGACCATTAAGAAAAGATGGGCAGAGAAAACAAGACACCTGATAGGTTCTCCTGGAGCTATGCCCATGGGCTATTCCTGTCTATAATCCTGTCCTATCCTCGGTGACATCCCCCTCTGCACTTTGTACCAGGTGTGCCTCGCGGTCCACTGTTCAGCCCTAAAACCAGGGAAAGCACAAGTTTCAGGAACAAAGGCTGAGATTCATGCTTGGCTGAGATTTGCATTATGAAACCAAAGCTGAAAGGTACAAATGGGAGTCCACCTAATAAGGTGGCTATTCTGATTTCTACCCAAAGGTTTAAAAAAAGCATCAAGTTAAAGAAATAAGCAAGAAAGGTGAGTCTTAGCCAAAACAGGATCTCAAAGTGGAGAGGAACCTTTAGAATCCCAAGCTGGAGACATGTGTCTTGTTTCTTAAGATGTAATAATGACAATGGGAATCTTTCTTGTTAAATGCCTTTAGGCTCCCTCCCTTTTTTCCCATTGCTTTACCCTTCCCTTCTTTATGCCATTGTGCTCCAGTTACACTGACTCAAAATTATGGGCTTATTCTATTTTTAAAAAAGGAAGAAAAAAAGAACTTATAAATAAGACCATTCTGCTCCTTTCTTCTGACTGGTGGGCAAGCACAGAGACACTTGTCTACTTCGGTAAAGCAGCCAAACCTACACAAAATTGTATTGATCCCTTCCAGAGTCTGCTGAGTCAAAACATGGATTTATGAGTCAAGAAGTGACAATATTACGCAGAAATAAAAATTGCAGGTAGCTCTTGCAGTTTGTAGGAATTTATTGACACAAAAACGCTTTGTCTCTTATAATTAGGAGGAAAACCTCACAAGCCCTGTTATCTTTTTGAAAAAATAATTACAGCTTCTCAGAGCCTTAAGAATGGTCCAGGTATAGGAAAATGCCCTGCTAGGCACCTGGTGGGGGAATGGGACCGAGGTGCTGCAGGCTTTGCTAGATCACAGTCTTCTGACAGTCTGAGGATCATGTTAGTGGGCACAGGCTGAGAATCAGGGCCTTGGGACCACACAGGCACTAAGATCCCAGCAGCCCGTAGGGATCCCCATGTTGGTGACTATGGCAGGTCCAAAGATACTCTCACAGTGCAGAGTCAACAGATTCCTGAGCATGAGGCCCAGACAGGAATCTGGGGTTGAGATCTTCTTTGGGAAGTCTCTGCTACCTTCTCTCATTCTATCTTTTGGATTCTAATATTCTGGAGACAACAAAGCTAACACATAAGGAGCTATTAATGAGCATTTGATGACAATAGAATGTGAGAATTAAGACAGTCAAAGTTATAATATTAAGCAAAATATTAAAGAATTCTGTTTTAAGAGGGCTTATACCATTAAACTGAATTTCATGCATCAGATGACCTACACTAAGATCTGCCATATTTGTTGGGTAAAATATCAAATGAACCTTGAAACTTTTTTTTTTTCTTTTGCCACTTTTCTCATCTACCGCCATCCTCCCTGTCCTGGTATTCATCCCAACCCCACTGCCTAATGCCTACCTCATCTAGGTTAGGCAGGGATAACCTGCTTCCTGATTCTGGTCTATTTTCTCTCCTCTAAGCTCAGGTCCAATAAAGGGTAGCCTTCATGAAGACCATGGACATTGAACTATACTTTGCCAGGGGGCAAGATTTTCTCCTATAAATAGGGAAGGTCACTCTACATCACAATTTGTCACGATGTGTGTCTTGCATTTGCTTAAGGAAGGGAGACCCAGACATTTTGAGACAGAAGGAAGGAAACTGCAATCAATGAAGCAAGGTTCCCCAATCTCTTTTTAAAGCTGATTCTAAACATTGTTTAGAAATATAAACATTGTTACACAAGATTTTAATTTTCCCCACTTTGTTTTCCAAATCAGTGATAATGTTTCAGTCCCCAATGCTCAATTTCGAAAGATTCAATGAACCTGTACACTGAAAATGAATAACATCACAATCAGATCCTGAGCCCTCCTGAAGCTGTTAAGCCTCAATATATATGTTTTTAATATTAGTTGATGTGGATTTAATATAAACCAAGTATCCTAGTTAATTAAATATGTTGCTAGGAATATTTTCAAAGCTTAATTCAAAGTCACATTCAATGGCCTTGGGCACCATTTTCATGTCACTGGAGTATTATCAGTTCATCCTGGATGAGTAATAAACGCTAGGAAATATACAGTGAATAGTGTGTGTTTTCCTCATTTTCCTAATACGAGCTATTTACAAAACAAAACAAAAACACTGAATCTTTAAGAGGTATCTTCCTGGTAACCCACATAATTTCTCTCTCTTTCTGAAAGAATTCTAACAAAAACAGAAGAATGTTCCACAAAAGCAAAGGCACATTTACCATGGCTACCTTTATATATTTTGTCCCCCAGAGTATAATTGGCAATGTTTAGAGACGCTTTTGATTGACATAATGGAGGTGGTAGGGTGGGTTTCTGTGACGTTTGGTGGGTAGAAACCAGAGATGCCGTTCAGCATTCTAAATACACAGGATGGCTCCCATGACAAAGAGCTAACTTTTCCAAAAATGTCAATAGTGCTGAGGTGGAGAAACCGTGCTGTTGAAAATCAATCTGCTGAACATAAGCTGTCCCAGATGTGGACAGGCAGCCTCTCGCAGAGAAAACAAAGGCTCTTCTCCTTCTGCTGCATGGGCACTCATGCCAATTCTGCACATAGGCTTATGTGCCAGCCTCAGTGCTTTGAGGACTTGCTGCAGCCCCCCCACTTTGTGTTGGCTTTCCCCTGGTTGCCTTTATCCTTCTAGCTCTGAACCGATGCCCTTATTGAAAGGCACTACTGTAATGACATGTAAATCAGACTCACATTATTAATCTAAATTCACCAAAATAGATATATGTCTAAGTCTTCTCAGCTTCATCTCCCCACTTAGAGCTATGCTCCTTCTCTTTCTTGCCTAATAAGTTATGTGTCTTCCCAGTACCCAAGACATACTTGGCCTCAAATAAGGTTTCAGTGTTTGTTGATGGGTGGCCTATAGTCACCCACATTTATCTATTTGCTTAAATTTACAATCATTCACTCCCTTAAATGAAACACAAAGCCAAAATAATCAAGTGACAATGGAAGACATTTAAAACAAAGACAAAAACTAAAAAAACAAACTAACAAACAACAACAAAAAAACTCAACTCCACTCATATTAGGTTTGGATTCATGATCTCACAGCATTTGAAAACCTGACAGAAGAAAGCATTCATTTATTCATCAAACATTCAGAGAACTGCTACTATGTGACTGATTATTGGGAACATAGAGATGAGTGGTTTTCCCCTGTGAAATCTGGACGTATAAGAAGGCGAACAAACCACCAGTTAGATGGAAATGTGATAGTTCATGTACAGGTACAAGGTGGTATAGGAGCCCGAGCAGGGCAGGGGTTTACTCTTCGGTCTGGGAGACATTTGAAAATATTCAGTATTGATGGAATAGAATAGAAATTTTCCAAACGAATAGCAGTACAAAAGGATTATATTTTTGGCAGAGGGAAAAAAATTGAAGTGAAGAGAAAGTTATGAAAGCATATGGTCAAGTCAGACAGATGTTAGCCTGGTAAACAGGCTAACAGATGAGTTGGGTAGAGGTAAAGCTGAAATCATAAACTGAGGATAGATAGGGAAGAGCTGTATAACCCAGCCCAAGGGTACTGGTTTTGTCTACAGTTAGTGTTTAAGAAGGGGAACTCACTTTCCTCAGGTACAAAGCTCTGTGCAGGATGGTAAGAGGGTTTTCACCTGGAGAGAGTTTTGGAGGCAGAGAACTTTAATGGGTGATGGGGTTAAAAGTTCAACCAAGAAACATCAGCTTGTTTTAATAGACATCAAATCTACTAGTCTAGATGGAATCACCTTCCTTGCAACGGGGAGAGAGTCAAGGAGGGATAATGGAGACACCCATGCAGTGGCCAAGAGCTTGCTTCTGGGAGCTGGTACACCTGTCAGTGAACACCTGTCCTTTCCTGTGTCAGGAGTTCATGAGGATGCCTGCCTGCGGTGAAGGGCCCACTGGGATGAGTAACAGCCTCCAGAATCTGCTCTCTGCTGGCTGTCAATCACCCCCTATTTTCTGTAGTCCCTTGATAAAGCAAATACAGAAGCTATTACACCTCAAAGATCTGCAAGAAAATGTAAGTCCAAATCATAAGACCATAGACGTGGGTGAGAAGTTGGCATTAAACCTGCTCTGTCACTTTTGGATTGTTAGCCCTTCTTCCAACAGTTGTGATGATGTCTTGTCCACTTTTCATTCTTTATTGAGAAGAAATTTCTTATTTCCTCTCTTAGCTACTCACCTTTTTTATAAAAAAATAGTTTCTTAAATTATAAAATAGTATATATTTATTAGTGGAAAATTTGGAATATCCAGAAAAATATAAAGAAATACAAGTTCACATCAGCCATATTATCAAGTTCTAGAGGCAACTGCTGTTAATATTGGAGAGGTGGGCATGATATAATCATATGAAATATCCATATTCTAATCCGATTGTGTCCAAGGTTAATTTGACAATTTTTTTACTTGAAACTCAATCACTAAATAGGATCTGTGAATTAGACAAAAAGGAGGAAGGTGTCACCACTATCAAAAATCTTTACTTACCCTGGGATGCCTGGGTGGCTCAGTCAGTTAAGCTGCTGCCTTCAGCTCAGGTCATGATCCCAGGGTCCTGGGTTTGAGTCCTGCTTTGGGCTTCTTGTCCAGCAGAGAGCCTGCTTCTCTCTCTGCCTCTGACTGCCACTCTGCGTGCTTGTGCTCTCTCTATGACAAATAAATAAATAAAATCTTAAAAAAAAAAAAATCTTTGCTTACTTTTTTCAGATAAGCTAACACAAGCAATGAGTTAGACCCAACAAGACATGAACCAACTCTCTGCACCTGGCATTTAGTGTGTGTCCCAATGTGGTACTAAATCAGTGGATTTTCATGTGAGTGGGCCTTTGTGAAAAAGTATGAGTTGCTGCATTTTGATCTCAGGCTCTGGGTGGAATGCAGTAGCTGTTGAAGACTGTGACCCTCTGGTTACCATTCCACATGATCATTGGCCAATAATGTCGAAAGTCATAGACCCATGCTGTATTGACAGTCATTCTTTTGCCATATTTACGACAGCTTGAATAGTAGGCATGTAAGGGACTGATCTTAATTTGTTGAATGGGACTCTTTTTTTCAGTAGCTAATGGATTTGGGAGACTGTTTTCTCTACAGTTCCTGGTGACATCTGGAGATAAATCTTCATTCATTCAGGTCAAATTATTTCCCCATTAGACAAAAAGTCACTGGATGAGATCCACTGGAACTGAGTTGAGTTATTGCTCTCTCGGCTCATCTGGTGGAGAGTCCTGCAGTTCAGTCAATGCCCAGTGGCTCTGGAGAACTGTGAACAGATGCTGGGTAGGGCCAGCTCCTGACATCAGCAGTGAGGGCAGTTACCTCCACAGTGTCTCAGAGGGTCTTCTGCTGTTGCGTATCGTCTTAACTTTATTTACCTAAAAGTATTGCTTTGGTGATGCTGGGCATCCCACATTCAATTCCAAGCTGAAGAAAAGAAGTAGAGTTGATATGGGGAAGGCAGGGTTAGACCTTTTGTGTCCATACTGTGTGTCAAGGGGCTTCTCTTACCTACATCTTCAAAATCAGTAGACTGAGCTACTCTAAAGAGTGCCCAGACATTCTTAACAATAACATGCAGTACTGGGTCATTTTTGTAGATCCCTCTAAGTTTATGGGTGATCTCCTTGCTCTTTAGCTCCGTGGCACTGTGGCTCTTGGCCACCTTCCTCTGCTTTGCTAACTGATTCTGGCTACTTCCACTGAACAATTTTTAAAATCCTCTTTTAGTGAACTAAATTTTGGCTTTTTGCTCTTCTCTATTGTCCTCATTGGTTAGACATTGTTTGGTAATATTGGATGGAAAGCTCTTCACTCCAACCCTAAAATCTTACAAGCTGGGGTCCAGGGACATTCTGCCTTCAGCTCAATGTTATCCCACCCTGTCCCAGAAAAATCCTTGGGAAAACAATGCACAAAATTCTCACCACTCACTGAATGAAGTTATCTCATGTTCACTTAACACATGAAGTCACTGATTAAGACCCAAGCCTCAACCACTATTCTCTCTTAAAATCTTTGGGAGATATCTAACATGCACCCCCCACAATAAATTTTTCCCTGTCAGAAGGGTTGGAAAGGAGGGTTGAGTTCAAACTCCATGATGACTGTCTCTACACTCACCAGACCATGGCATGTTCAGCTTTGCTCATGAGACTCAGAGAGAAAGGCCTCAGAGTTTAGCTTTTAATTAATGAGAGAAAATAGGCAACCAGCTTCTTAGAGCAGGCTCTACCTTGCCAAGGCTGCACAAGCTCCTTTCCTGGATGGTTTCTGTAGCCCAAATGCCCAGGTTTCAGAACACTATACTCCCTTTCCACTAAGGAAAGGGTATGCTGCCAGGAAGCCAGGATGCCCAGCCAGCAAGTAACCCAGACATTGTCTCAGTCTTGCCCAGCCAGCCAGGAGGAAGCTGGTCAGATCAGGTGCTTCACCAGCCCTCCCATTGCCTCCATCCCCAGCACTGCCTCCTAGTCTCTAGCCATAAGCTGGACATTCTGTTAGCTTAACTAAGACTGGAAAAATGATGATGGGCAGGAGGAATGTATTCCAGTAACAATAAGGAGGTAGAATTGATCAGGACTCAGTGACTGCCTGAGAGCTTTGTATAAGGCTGTTGGGGGAAGAATGCTTGACTCCTGGATTCTGGGATGACGGGGAGCTCAGCATGGACTACAGAAGACAAACTACAAAGAAGACAACTGATTTGTTTTGTCACCCATTCATTCTTTCAACAAATATTATCTATTTTATATTAGTATTTTAAATAGTAAAAACTGGGGTGCTTGGGTGGGTCAGTAGGTAAAGCATTTATTTGTCTTTGGCTGAGATCATGATCTCTGGGTTCTGAGACCGAGTTCCACATCAGGTTTCCAGCTCAGTGGGGAGTCTGCTTCTGTTTCCCCCCCTGATTGTGCTCTCTCTGTCACTGTCTTTCTCTCTCTCAAATGAATAAATTTAAAAAAAACCTAAAAACAAAATAAAATAAAATAGTAGATAATATTAATTTACTATTCAATTTGCTTATTTCTTTAAATTGATTACATTTATTAATTGCTCATTCTATGATAGGCACTAATCCAGATGTTGACGCTCTAGCAGAGAACAAAACAGACTAAAACTTTGTCATCGTATAGTTTATATCATAATAGATAGAGACACTACACAAGAAAAATAAGTAAGACACAGATTATGTGTTATTGTAAGGGCTATGAAGTCGTTACATAATAAATTGGGGTGGGGGATATAGGAAATATTGGGTGGGGGTGGTGGGGAGAAGTTTCATGGAGAAATGGCATTTGAACCCAATATACACAGAAGATGAGAGAACGGCCTGGACAGGAAGGAAGTCTAGAAGGAAGAGGAAGTGTAAGGGCCTTCCTGTGTAGGTGCATTTGGAATATGGAGGAAAAAGGAGAAAGCACAATGGCCACAGTGAAGTGAATGGGTGAGCTATAGCGGGTGAGGCTGAAGGAACCCTGGGCCTGACCTGACAGGCTTTGTGCACTTCTGTAATGATTTTGGTTTTAACTGGGAGTGGGGGATGACAGACTTTTTGAGGCTTTTGTGTAGAGTACTATAATCTGGCTGATAAAGACTATAAGACACCAATGGTTGTTAAGATTCATACTGATTTCAGAGATGTTAAACTGTGGTAAAAAATAAAACATATGAGGTGTCTGAGTGGCCCAGTCAGTTAAGTGGCTGACTCTTGATTTCAGTTCAGGTCATGATCTCAGAGCTGTGAGATTGAGCCCTGCACTGAGCTCCACACTGGGCATGGAACCTGCTTGGGTTTCTCTCTCTCCCTCTCCTTTTGCCCCTCCCCTGCACCCATACATTCCTTCCCCACCCTCCTGTCTCAAATAAAATAAAATAAAATAAAATACGCATACATTAAGATTAATTAATTTTTAATGTCTTAAATGTTACCTTGATAATATGGAGTGGCAGGTGTAGAAGAAGGAGATCTATTAGGAGGCTACTGCCAATATCCAGGTGACAAAGCAGGGTGACTTAGGCAAGTTTGCAAAGCAGAAGTTAAAAAGGTAAGAAGTGGGGGCACCTGAGTGGATCAGTCGGTTAAGCATCTGCTTTCAGCTCAGGTCATGATCTCAGGGTCCTGGGATCAAGCCCCACATCTGCATCTGGCTTCCTGCTTAGCAGGAAGCCTGCTTCTCCCTCTCCCTCTGCCTGCTGCTCCCCTGCTTGTACTCTCTCTCTCTCTGTCAAATAAATAAATAAAATCTTTTTTAAAAAAAGAAAAGGGTAAGAAGTGGCTAGGTTTTTGAAGTACTTTCAAGATCAAGCCGACACCATTAGCTGATGGGATGATTATAGAATATGGTAGCAAATGACTCCAAGATTTTTTGTTAAAAGTCCTCAAAAATATGGAGTAATGATTTATTGAAGTCAGAAGATGGAAAAATCTGAAGAGAATTTTGGTTTTGGAAAAGTTGAGATCACTTTTAGATTTATAAGAAGAGCTATGAGTAAGCGGTGGGATACTCATTATGGCTTTCACGGAAATGTCCTACATTAGGGATATAAGTTTGGAGTACTAACAAATTAAAAATATTTAAAGCCATATGAACAGATGAGGTCAGTAAGGAAGTGCGAAAAGATATAGAAGAAAACAGCTTTAAAAACTGATCCTGCTGCACAGCAAAGGAAACCAATAAAATGAAAAGACAACCTATGGAAAGGGAGAAAATATTTGCAAACCACATATCAGATAGGTGGTTAATCTCCAAAATATATGAAAAATTTATGTAACTCAGTAGTGAAAAAACAAATTAATTAAAAAATGAGCATATAATCTAAATAGATATTTTTTTCCCCAAAGAAAACATACGAATGGCCAACAGGTACACAAAAATGTACTCAACATCCCTAATCAACAGGGAAATGCAAATCAAAACCACAATGAGATTATCACCTCATACCTGGTAAAAATCTACTTCCAAAAGACAAGAAAGAACAAGTATTGGTGAGGATGCAGAGAAAAGAAAACCCTTTGCACTGTTGGTGGGATGTAAATTGGAGCAGCCACTATGGAATCAGTATGGAAGTCCCCCCCTCACTAAAATTAAAAATAGAATTACTCTATGATCCAGAAATCCCACTTCTGGGTGTTTATCCAAAGAAATTGAAAACACTAACTTGAAAATATATCTGCACCCCCATGTTCACTACAACATTATTTCTAATAGTCAAGATATAGAAACAATCTAAGTGTCTGTTGATGGGTGAATGGATGCAGAAAGTGTGGTGTAGAGAAGAATTTGGGGCCTCAGAAGCGATTGGTTTAGGTAGTGAAGACAGATGGGTTAACTCTTAGATCAGTTGCCTAAGCGGCTCCTGGTGATCCTGATGAGAAAATTTAGTTTTAATGGAGGGCAAAGTAGGAGTGAACATTTGATTGGCATGAGATCAAAAGATAAGAGGGAGGGATGATTGAGCCACAGTGAATACACATAACTCTCTGGAAATTTTCTTGAAGAAAGTGAGAAAAAGGGGACTATAACTAGACCAGGAAGTGGAGACTTTTTTTTCTTTCTTTCTTAGGATGCGGAAATAATTCTGTGTTTATAAGAACATGGGAATGACCCCAGAAGAGCAGGAACATTGGATGCAGTAGAGAGGGGGTGATTTCTAGATACATGTCTTTGAGTGGATAAGAAGGGTCAAGATCATGTACACTTAATTAGGAGCAGATGATCTTTATCCTCACTAATAGAAAAAGGAGCAGGTATATGGGCACATGCAGAGGTTGTTGAGCAGCACTGTGGCAGAAGATTATGGAGGTTGTTTCTGCTTTTGTTTCTTCAGTGAAATGACAAACAGTCATCAGTTGAATAGCAGGAAAGTGGAGGAGGTTTTTGGAGGTTTGAGGAGAGAGAATGTAAGAAACAGTCATCTCAGAAAGTAGGAGAATAAAATGTAATATGATTACTAGACAACAATCAGGGTCACATTGAGATCTGCGCTCATAAATGAAAAGTGAGATCGATCTGTATGTTTTGTTTTGTTCTGTTTCCTAGCCAGGTTTATCTGCATGTGCAGGTACTGAGTAAAGGTGAGTTGAAGTTAACAAAATTTGAGGTTTTATGCAACATGATTATGACAATAGAATGAAGGGTCAAGGCGGAAGAAGGTCAATGAAGGGGATGATTATTTTAAACTGGGTTCGTAGGGAAAGGAGGACTGTAGAGTGAAGAGAGACTAAAAATATGGCAGGACCCATGGCTTGCAGGGAGTAAGTAGACAGGAAATGCTAAATGAAGAGTGTGCCACTTGGCCTGGAAATTATGGAGGTGTTGCTGTTGTTTATCATGTGGAAGTCTAAGACATATTGAATTTAAGTTGCTTACAAGTTATTTGGACATCGATCACCAGCACTGGTTCATAAAATGGATCAAAGAGTACAGGGCCAAAGATATAAGGCTGGTGTTTCGTAGAGGTGGTGGCTGAAACCACAGGAGTGAAGTGTTAGAGTTGTCCAGGAGACCACAGAGGGAGAAGGTACTGACTTCTCCTGCCTATTGGTCTGGAAAAGAGATCAGTCTTTTTTACTGTCAAGGAGAAGTAGAAGCAAAACTATAAATCTCTGGAGAGGCAGCCCATTTACATATGCACACAGTGAAGTCACACAGAATGAGACAAGGTCTCTTCTTAGGCTGGGGTCTTGGGTGCCCTTAAGAGAATACATGTGTTTGAACAGTTGGGTAACCATGTAGGGTTGGGGACTCTAAATTCATTTTCAAACTTTGTCATTTATGAAGTTTTGCCAAAAAGCTGCCCTGGCTTTTCACCTTTCTAGGAATTACAAATTTTATCAGTGTAATCACTCGTTAAAATTGCCCATCCAGAAAGAGGAAAATAAGCTTCAAATGTGAGTGTATGTTTCCTGGCAAAGGAAAGTGGAGCTCTCTTTGGGCAAAAAGACCTAGTGAGAATCCTGCAATTAGACAAGGTTTGAAGCACCAGAGATTTCTAGAATTTTCTGTTGCAGGGGAACTCAATTTTTTATTGATCTCCTTTAGAAAAAGGCTAATTATTTTTTATTCTCTTGACTGAATTGCCACAGTGTGGTTTCTCAGGCCCATTGGTTCCATATATATACAGAATCACGATGCTTCCTGGTGAGTTCATTGTCTTGCCTCAACATCAGACAGCCCTTACATTTCTAATTTTCAGATGAAGTCACCAATCACAACACTCATATCACGTTTATCCCTTGCAGAGCTTGAAGGGAACCGTGGCAACGTGAGGGGAAACGGCTGAGCCCAGCTCATCATGATGATACACACACCCCATCACTTCTGCCCCAGGGATCCTCAAATGTTCACGTGCCTGAGAGTCACATTGGAGGCCTTTTAAAACAGTTTATTGGACTCCCAGACATTCAGACTTAGTGGATCTGGAGTGGGTCCTGTCAGTTTATATTCTAACAAGCACACAGCTGTTGCCAATTCTGCTGCTCTGAGAATGGGGCTTTGAGAACCACTGACCACACCACGATAGATAGATAGGCAAGAACGGAACCCTAAGTACTAACTCATATATGTTGGTTGATGCCAGCTGCCATAACAAAGTACCACAGACTGGCTGGATTACGCAACAGAAGGTCATTGTCTCACAGTTCTGGACAGTGGTCGATTTCTTCAGAGGATTCTCTCTTGGCCTAGCCAAGGCCACTACTCCCTGTGTCTTCACAGGGTCTTCCTTTTAGTGTGTGTCTGTGTCCTATTTTCTTCTTAAGAGGATACAAGTCAGGGGCACCTGGATGACTCAGTTGTTAATTGTCTGCCTTCAGCTCAGGTCATGATCTCAGGATCCTGAGATCAAGCCCCACGTCAGGTTCCCTGCTCAGTGGGGAACCTGCTTCTCCCTTTTCAGCTCCCACTGCTTGTGCTTTCTTTTTCTGTCAAATAAATCAATTTTTTAAAAAGTTTTAAAGAAAAAAGGACACCAGTTATATTGGACTGAGGCCCAATCATATGACTTTGAACTTAACTCTCTCTTCATTTTGAATTTTACTCTCTCTTCAAGACTTCCAAATACAGTCACATTCTGGATCTCAACGGATGGATTTGGTGGAGGGCACAATTGGCCTCTAACAACACTCCTTGGTGGTTTCAGCTCCATGAAAACTGAGCCTCCCTCACGAATACCTGTGAGAAAGGGCAGGATTTCAAGGATCCCCCAGGTGGTCTCTGAAAATTCTGAAGGGCCTCATGGTAAGCTGAGAGGGGTGAAGGCATCAGCAAAGTTGACCAGGGCCTTGTCTGAGCAGTAAGACTGACAGGTTCAGTTTCCTGCCAAAATCCCGCATGGTCATGGACAGTTCTGTACTCCTAGCCCGGCTTTTCTAAAGGCCTTCCTTCCTGCCAGCCTACACACATTCAGCTTCATTCACTCGACTCATGTGTCCTCAGGGTCCGTCCCATGCCAGTCTGTATCTGGATGCTGAGGAAAGGTACTTCTGCCCTCCTGGAGCGTGCAGACATGGGGGAATCCAGGTCCCCTCTCTCTTCCTCAGGAAAAACCCAGTGTAAGGAAAACAACAACACAAAAAACCCTACATGCGGAAGAAACTTGAGCAGCCCAGTCTCTGAGAAAACACGCCCATATGTAAATGCACACATGAAAAAAATGCAAAATGTACTTTGACACTAAGTTCCCTCTCTCCCTACCTCAAAATCTCCAAACCTTTTATTGTAGATTTAAAGAGTTCAAACCATCTGCTAAGGGTTCTCTTTGAAAATCCAATGAAACACATGAATGTTTTACCCAGAAAAAATGCCTATGAGTCTTTGAGGGCAATTTTATGTACAGCTTTAGGGGTTTTACAGATTTTATGAAGTCTTCCATGGACTCAGGCAGGGACCTCTCTTTATTGCAATCATAAGGATAGTTGGAGCTACAAGTTGTGAACTTACTCACCAGGCAGTCCGCTAAAGCCTTTATACGCATTATTACTTTTAATCCTCACAAGATAACCATATATAACTATTGTCATCCCGCCAGCTTATTGAAGATGAGGATACTGAGGCTCTAATAAAAAGAATAATGTCAAAGTATGACTCGGGAATTCTACTCACAGTCATATTTGGTCTCTGCCTTTTCCTCTTATTTTGAAATGCTTATTTGGGATTCTCCATAATGATTATGTAATATCAAAAAAAGTCTAAAGAGATTCAGTATTCTCTTTAAAAATTAATAGAAGTTGGGGCACCTGGGTGGCTCAGTGGGTTGAAGCCTCTGCCTTCGGCTCAGGTCACGATCTCAGGGTCCTGGGATCAAGCCCCACATCAGGCTCTCTGCTCAGCGGAGAGCCTGCTTCCTCCTCTCTCTCTGTCTGCTTCTCTGCCTACTTGTGACCTCTGTCTGTCAAATAAATAAATAAAATCTTAAAAAAAAAAGAATTAATAAAAGTTACTAGAACTTTGTTTTCTAATAGTACTGTTTGGGGGTTCATGATAGCAAGAGTTCTAGGAATATTTGGGAGGGAGAAATAGAGTATCAGAGAAACTGCATGGTTTAGGGGTCAAGTGTGCAGGTACCGAAACAGGGCTGCCTGGATCTGAGTTTCTTAACACTGTAACTTTTGGCATCATCTTTGTGACTCTATTTTCTCATCTATGAAATGAGAAGAAGTCTGACTGACTCTGAACTCTGACTTCAAACGCTCAGTGAGATTAGTTGAGTTAGTATGTATTAGCTTTCTAATAAATCCAATGAGATAAACCTTGAATGGGTACCAAGGTGTCCCACTGCTCCCTTTTTAATAGGTTTGCTCCCTCCTTTTCTTTTCCTTCATACCCTCCTTCCGTCATCTCAGTTTTATTCTGCCACAGTCCCCAGCTCTAGGGGATTCTTCAGCATGGAACATCTACAAGATGGATAGAACTCTCTTCTGTTTATGGATTTTCCCCTGAAATAACTTCAATATGTTATTAAAGTAAAAAAAAAACAAAAACTGTTTTCTTCACATAAGGATGTAACACAATGTAGGACATAAAGGGTAACCTTTCCACTCTAACCCTCTACCATAATTTTTTGAACTTTACAATCATGGAGTTCCATTCTGTCTTACAGTAGTTACTAGACAGAGCCCAGTGGAAAGAACAGTTACATCATAGTATCCTCAATGTCAGACAAGGGAAACACAGCCACATAGAAAACATAGCTGAGATAATGCTCTATCTTCAGCATGTTCTCATCCTGAACGCAGCATCTGGGGTTTGCAAGCTTGGGTTCTAAGTCTTCTAGGTTCACGTGTGTGGGTAGTGGCTTACTCTTTTTTGGCACTGCAGAAGGAAGAGTGCCAGCATCCCTCAAAAAAGGGTGTTGTCGATTCTCTCCACCTTCTTGCCTAATTACTGCTTTCTCACTTAGGAAAGGATGAAATTCCTCCCTGGTAATGCTTCTGGTGAGGGCCATGAAGGATCTGAGATTTTGTTCCACTTGCAAACGAATGAGTTAGCCTGCTACAGTTTTATAAGTATAGGAAGAAGACACAAGACTCCTGGGTCAGAGACCAAGGACTTTATTACTCACTTTATTACTTTATTACTCAGCAAACAACATGAGTTTCATGTTCCCATTTTTTCCTCTTGCTTCCAGGTCCCATGTGGGGAATGGGCTGATGGACCCAGGTAGATGCAGCATACATAATGGGTTTGTCTCTGTTGGGGAACCCCCCAGCTTAGTAAGCCTCCAATCTTACAAGGAGGCTTCTAGCAAATGTGTTCAAACTGAAGGAGAACATTATCTTTATTATCCTGATCAGGAAACAAATATTCTTATGTCCTTGCAAAAAAGACACTCCTACCATCTTAAAAAGATGTTTGCCCTACATAGTTTGGAAGATAGTTTAGAAGTAAGCTGTCAATGGTTCATCACAAGATGTGGCTGAAATGCAAGACACCCAAGGAGTTATCCAAGGTATGACTGGCTAACCAGGGATCATTATTATTATAGACTTGGAGTTGTACTGATCTCCACCAAGGAAAATCTCTCCAGAGGGTTTTAGAGGGATGTTTCCCAGTATGAGGAGAGAAATGAGCATGTGAATAAGTTGTTACTCCTTAAGCCTAATGTTGGAGAACCACTGGATTCATACTGAGAATCTAAAACCTTCTGAACTTGGGGCAGGGTATATGAATCAGTCTGAGTTCACCTGTTCAGTGTCCTTTAATCCATACATCACAATGGGAGAGGCACACTAACCCTAAGGTTTGGCTTTAATGCAATACAAAGAGGTCTTTGACATGAGCTCTGAAATTATTGCTTTCTGACAGAACCATTCATCTAGAACAATTTCTTAACCTTTTTAAAATTATTGTTCCCTCAAGGAATTTATGTTGATTTTCTTTTTTTCCTAATTGCCTCTCCTCCATGAAATTTTAATACCACAGATGTAGTATATCTCTTTATGTACTCTCCATAAACAATTGCAATATCAAAGTTTTCTTGTGGATTGAAGAACCAATTTTCATCTTCTTTCCCATTCCACATTGAGAATACAGGGTCTAGAAATTCCTGTATCAGGGAAGATATTAGTCTGGATCCTCAGAGAAGCAGATGCGAAGACAGGTTAAACATGTAAGAATTTTATTGGGTGAAATATGGCATGAAAGTATATAAAAAGAGAGAGCCAGATAACATAGTTTTCTACCTCAAATCATAGAGATCCCACTGGATTGTGGTATCTAAATGTGGAACAAATATCATTCACAGGTGATTGGTGTTTGTAAATATCTGATGCTTTGTCCAGCAGTGCTTGGCAAACCACTCCCTCTGTTCATACGAGGTACCAGTAACCTGATGGAGGAGGGGGCTGAAGTCCTTTCTGAAGGAATGGGCTTAGGAGAAGACACATAGAATAAAACCAAGAATTTCTTGAGTTTGGTTGGTTCTCACAAGTGTCTGACTCCACTTGAACTTCTGATTTTTTTTTTTCCCCCACAAAGCCATCTGTATTGTAGATGCAAAAGATGTAGAAGATGGGTCTTCGCTTGACTAAGGGGAGTCCATGAACATGCGTAGATATTCACTCTTAATTTGTGAAAGGAGAAACTTGCAAACTTCTGCTTCTCCCCTCAATCCAGACAAGCACTGTGGGTTTCTCTGACTGTGGGCAGCTTCCCATTCTTCTCTTCCACCTAAGTCGATTGAAATAATGCTGAATCCTTCCATCCTCTCAAAAATCCATAAGGTTGTTAGCAGAGCTGGGGTTTATGGGATTTCCACCAGCACTTTTGTAATTCTCATGGAGCTTCACCTTATGACATCCTTCTTTTCAATGTCATATGTAAAAATAATTCCAACCTCATCAAAAACTGGGGAGTTCTTTCATCCTTTTTCTGCCAGGTGGTCAATAATTTAGCACATGCTTCCTCAGCAGTTTCTAATCTGCCAAAAAGTTTCTCCAGAGCAAGCAGCTACTTAAGTTTCATGACTTTTACTCCATGTACCACCTCTAGACTCTCCACGGTTCCCTGCAGTTCCTAACCTCAGAGACATTTTATTCCTGTTACAGTTCCCTGTTATATTTAAATTGTAGTTCAAATTCCTTATCCACTGGGACCTACAGTATCTCCCTTTAGCCCACTCCCTTCCCATTCCAGACTCACAAACTTCATAAGTTTTGGGTATCTCAAGCACAGTATCCATGGCCTGTCCTATTTTTGTCAGTCCAGTCTCCCGAAGTAGACACATCTGGATCTGATGGTTGGGGTTCTCTCCCTCGACTAAGAATATCACTGACGGATCTTCTGCTTTCTGAAGTAACACAAACTAAAAACAAATTCTTTGTAGGTTATTCACTCTCTGGCAGCATACCTTTGAAAATGCTATTAATCTCTTCCACACAAGGTCCATATGGGAAAGAAATGTAGAGAATGAAGGGGATAGAGAACTCTGTTCTATTACCTTTGTCCCTGGCCAAGCCTGAAATCCACCTTTGAACAAAGAAGGAGATGTTTTGACAATGTATTTTTATAAGACATAAAGGAGTCATGTTTCTAGAGCAATGATGAGTTAGAAACTGGGGCAGAATGACTTGCTTCCTAGAAGGGGAAAGGGGTTCTCTTGTATTGATTTATTTAAAGAAGATAAAAATTCCAATATTCCAGTCCAAGGGAACCTCTGGGCTTGGCAGGCTGAAAGATGAAGTTACAACCTCCATTTTGTGTAAGAGTCTCTTGCTCATTGGAAGTTCTGCAGCAGAAAATCGTCCTTTTATTTTTTTTTCAAAGACTTTATTTATTTGACAGAGACAGCATGAGAGAGCACAAACATAGGGAGTGGCAGACAGAGAGGGAGAAGCAGGCTTTCTGTTGAGCTGCAAGCCCAAAGCAGGGCTCAGTCCCAGGAGCTTGAGATCATGACCTGAACTGAAAGCAGACACTTAACTGACTGAGCCACCCAGGTGCCGAAGCAGACAATATTCTATTGTTGTATGAATTAGGAATGCCTTAGGCATCACGAAACAAAATTTGACTAAAGTGGCTCAAATCATGTGATGGATACATAGATACATAGATGATAGATAGATAGGTAGATAGGTAGATACTATAGTTAATACTAAATCTACAGGCAGTTGATTTCTAGGTTGATAAAGCAGCTCCAACCTACACCTGGCTGATATGTATGTGATTTCCTTAGCGTTCCCACAATGTTACCAAATGGCTAGTTTGGCTCCAGATACTAGCTCTTTGTATGGCTGTGCCCCAGGATAGGAATTAGGAGGATGGCCAGGGCAGAGAGAGACAGAGAAAGAGGGAGAGGGAGTAAGGAGTAAGAGTAAGAAGTAAGAACGATTGAGACAGAGTCCTTCTTGTGACCCTCTCACACATAATCATCCAGAAACTCCCAGCAGACATCACCTCACATCTCACTGGTCTGAACTGGCCCAATACTACCCCTAGATCAGCTGTGGATAGAGAAATGGGTTTCTGATGCTTGATGAAAAATGGCCACAGTTTATCTCCTGAGACCTGGTATATTGCCCCTGAACAAAACAGAGCATTGTTGGTAAAGAAGAAATGGAGCCAAATAACAGAGCTGTGACTGTAAAGGCAGAGCTGATGACAGTCAGCTGGTGCATAAGGCTGGTGTTATTTTTTTGGCAGTGAATTCTCTTACATGCTTTTCAATATTTTTGAAAATTACACCTAAATAAATGGACTTTGGGGATTATCCATTCCAAATGTTGGTACGCCCTTCCAAAAGAAAATCATTGCACTGTTCTCAATTATAACATGTATTATACTATAGAAAAATAAACACACAATGAGCTGCCTGAAGATCAGGATGAAATCTTCACCTTCGTTTTCCAATGCCTTTTACTGTGTTTGTCGCATAAAAGATACTCAGAAAATGTTTTCTGCTTGAATTAATGGAATACCCATTCACTGACTAGGTGAGCAAACTTAGGCCCATAGAAGAGAAATGACAAGTCCAAGGACATTCAATTAGCTAGTCCCAGAGCCACAGCTTGGTTCTTCTGCTTTGACTTTAATTTTCCCATTTCACATGCTACTTGTCCAAAGAGGTGTAAAAGGATTTTTTTTGTGTGTGTACCCTAAAAATAATTTCTCAGGAAACAAATATGAGGGCAGAGACACAGACCGGTTTCTCACCTAAGATCGCACCTGGAATCAGGAGAAAATAAGAACGATGACCTTAGAATATAGAAATGCTCCTAGGAAGCTGAACTCATAGATGGAAGTTATCTTGGGAGTAAGAGAAATGTTTTTCTTCTCACATGAAGAGCTCTATCCTAAGTTCCAACCGAGTGTGGCTCCACTCTGCAGGACCTGAGGGACATTTCCTGGCCAGCCTCTTGGTGCTGAGTTGACCCTCCTGTTCAATATTTTCAAATCCCTTCCCTGGAGTGTATTAACTCTCTTTTGGTTTTCCTAAGGCAGAGGGTAGTGGGTGAGGGATGAGAAAGGATGGGGGATGATTCTCCAACAGTCCTGGGTCTTGTCCAAACTATCCCCTTCTGGCAGAATGACATTTGTTTTGTGAGACCACAGATGATCAGCACATGATATCACAGTAACAATCACAGCCTGTAATAGGAGAAAGTTTATTGGGGTCAATTTTTGATTGTGATTTGTTTTCCTTATTTCATAGAGAGAATATCTGAAAACAACCCCCCTTTACCACCTTGTGGAGACACTCATAAATCTTTATTTCTGGGCAGAAGTCTTTATTAAGAAACCCTTTCCCCATCTCTGGTCCACATCCTACTTCTCCACCCCTTGGAACTGGTGTTTTCTTTCATGTGACCCCAAGACTAGGTTGCTCAGAGGAATGGCCTTGCCAGACGCATTACTCTCCCATTGTTTTCACCGAGTTACTCACCACATGCTTCTGGAAAGTCATGGTGACTGGGCAAGTTAGTGTTGGGGAGCATGAGCATGTCAGCTCTTGTTGGAGTCAGGGTGTGGGATAGAATTTGGGTTCCCAATAGGGAGAGATCCATTGATAGAGAAGACGACACAAGTCTCAGGTCTAACTTCACATCTGAATAATGAACTATATAATGCATTCTACCCTCATTTCAAATAATGGCTTGGCTAATAAAAATCAAATTGTAAGTGAGATAACCCCATCAGCTAATATTCTGTTCACAGCTGAATTTTTATGTACTCAGAGGACGGCTGTATCCTCTCCACCTTTCCCAAAGCATCTGATGTACAGTATTGCCGTCGCCCTGTTCTCCTCTGGGCACAGCATTCCTCAGAGTGAATGACTCCAGAGTCTTCACTGTCCAGGCCTTTCCCTCCAAGGGGTGATCACGATGATCAACACAGAAGTCTTGGACTCTAGAAAGAATCTTGGCTCACTCCAGACATCCTTCTGGCCCTGGCTCTGGTACCGAGCTAGGAAAGCACTGGCAGCACAAGCTGCCTCTCGGGCCTCACCAGCACGGACTCAAAAAAATAGGAAAACCATTCTATTTGGGTCTCAGGTGGGTCCTGTCCAAATATTGATGAATGGATGCTTCCAGTGCTTTCCAGTCACAATCCAAGAGTGTCAGCCCAGTGTCTCAGCGAGCTCTGGCTGGGAGAGCTTGGACCCCTCGGTCCCAGCAAAGGTGTTCTGTGCAGAGGGCAGCAGCGAGCTGGGGCTGACAGCGAGCACAGCGCGGGGCTGGGTGAAAGTGTCGTGCCTGTGTCTGAGCTTCTCTGCCTTCCCATCCCCACTGGGCACCCGTGAGAGATTATAAGATATGTATATCCTATAGAAAGGCTGAACAGAACAATTATTGTGGAACAAAGAAAGCTCCCGGTGCCATACACTACCTGCTCGCCTCCGTCCTCGCAGGCCCGAACTCTCTCATAGGCCAATCCTTTCACACCGTCAAGGAACAAGTAATATCTATACTATTGATGCAGTTGCAGGACGTGGGAAAAAAGGAAATCTTCCAAACTGATTTTATAGACCCAGTGTAGTATTGATAATGCAGCCTGATAAAGCATGGTTAAAACGCAAACACACACACGCACACACACACACACACACACACCCCCCAATCTACCTTATGACTCTGCACTTACCATAAAAATCCCAAATTCTAAAATAAAATGCTACTTCATAGAATCAAGCAGCATATTAGATTAATATACTACATCAAGGAATGTCAAGGTTTAACTATTATAAAATCTATCAATATCGGTCCCCGTTGTCAATAATGTTATTTTTACCCTGTTACCTTAAGCGAGGTCTGGTGAGGCCAGATGAAGGAAGGAGTTTTAAAGTTTTGTTACTCGCCCTTCCCTGGGGAATCTCAGCACACTCTCCAGGACCCTGGGGGGAAACCCTGGCTAGGTCACAAGGCCCAGAAGGAAACTGTGGGCGAGCACTTTCATTCTCATTTCTGCAGGAAGGAAGGGGCAAGGCTGGGCAGGCAGATTTGGGGTGTGCTACTCAAATGATCTCAGCAGGCTCTGGAGCATAGGGACTGTGTCCAGGTGTCTGGTGCCTGGCCCTGCGGCAATTAGGGCTGGAGATGATGGCCCAGAGTGGAAAATCTCCCATAAGGAAGGTGGTGGTGAGGCAGACTTAATTGCTGCTCAAGAAGGGAGGCAAAGGCCCTCTCAGTGGGGCCTTGAAACTGAGTCAAGGTGGCATTTCAACAACTATATTCTATAAACAAAAGGAAGTAATAATGTATCATTTAACCAGATATTAGAAAGATATTTAATAAAATATAATATATCATTACTAGTTAGAAAATAATAAAAATGGAATAATTTTTTAAAAACTGTTAATACAATTTAAAAACCCCCTTGCCATGATTTTATGTGCAAAAGCCAGTGTTAGATTTGATGAATAGACTGAATTCTCATTAATATCAGAAACAAAATAAAGATGTTTATTAGCAACAGTTCTTAAATAATATTCTGAAGTATTAAAAATATATATTCTGAAGTATTATCCAACACATGTAGAAAAAAGAAGTAAGTGCAAATGTTAAAGTTACTTTTGCACATGATGTAACTGTACACCTGGAAAATCCAAGATAATTAGTAAAATATTAAAAGCTATAACAAAGTTTAATAAGTCTGGTTACAAAATGAATATATAAAAGCATATGTCCACTGCCAATCAGTTATAAGGTATAATAGAAAAATAAGAAGCTGTTTAAAGTAGGAGAAATATCTAGGAGTTAAATTAATAAGCAATATATAAAACTGATATATAGGAAACCTTATATTCTACTAAAGATAATTAAATAATATTGAATAAATTGACATATATATGTCAAAGTAAGAAAGTTCACTAACATAAAAATTCTTGGGGCACCTGGGTGGCTCAGTGGGTTAAGCCTCTGCCTTCGGCCCAGGTCATTGTCTCAGGGTCCTAGGATTGAGCCCCTCATCGGGCTCTCTGCTCAGCAGGGAGCCTGCTTCCCTTCCTCTCTCTCTCTGCCTGCCTCTCTGCCTACTTGTGATCTCTGTCTGTCAAATAAATAAATAAAATCTTTAAAAAAAAATTCTTTATATGTGTTCTTTAAATTAATATAAATTTGAAATTGCAGCAATAAACCAAGTTGGGATTTGGGGAAATTGATAACAATATTTTGAAAGTAACCTGCAGAAATACCTTTTTTTTTTCTTTAAGATGAATGACAGAGTAAAATAAACTTTGCTGAAAATCTAAACATACTGAAATTATAAAATTTTTATATTGGCACAGTAATAGATAGGTAAATAGACCAATCAATGTAATACAACAGTCAGAAATAGATCTTAATATAACTGGGGATTTTGTGGATGATAAAGTTAGTGGTGGGGGAAAGCTATATCATTTAAATTACATTAAGACAACTTACCCTTTAGAAAAAAAATCAGTGGCAAACGTATTAAAGATTTGAATGTGAAAAGATGGAAATACATATAAATAAATTTCTTTACACAATTGCAGTATGAGAGACATTTCTAAACATGACAGAAAACCAGACAACCATTTAAAAAATTAATCTATTTGATTCCTTAGAGGTAAAAATAAAAAAAAAATAAAATAAATAAAAAAAGAAGTGACAACCTGAAAAATATCTACAATGCATTAATAAAGGATTGATTTACTCTCTATATACAAATATATGATTATTTCAAGTTGATAAGACAAAGAACAAACAACCTTTTACAAATTGGGACTTCAATCATTTTATGTTAATAATTTCTTCTGAAGAGATATTCACATAAGTATGCAAACCTGTGTTTAACAGTAAAATAGCTGTAGTGTTATTTTAACAGTAAAATAGCTGTAGTGTTTAACAAAAGAAAGAACAAGGGAAGGAGGGAGGGAAGGAATGGGAAGAGACAGAGACAAGGAGATAGGAAGAAGGAATCTTTAAGAGGAGATCTATCAATTAGAAATTGGCTCTACATAAACTCTTTCTTAGAAAAAAATAGACTATTTCTTTGTCTTTAAATCCAAATGTGCTATCTGGAAGGCTTTGAGATTTTTTGAATTTCTAGTAAAAAAAAGTTTCTGCTTTTATACTCCATAGTTCCCTTGTATTACCAAGGATTCAAAGCCCCATTAAATAATATGTAAAATTCAGTGAATTAGATAAGATAAAAAGTAAAATAGGGACATCAGTAAAAATAGAGGAAAAAAATGAGAAAGGAAGTCCAAAAGGGTGGCAAAAGGGTCCATGCCTTTGAAACGCTGTTTCACAATTAAAGCTATGAGTTTTCTGGTGGTCCAAGCAGAAAAAAAAAAAAAAGCATAAGATTATAGAAGAAAATCACAATACATAAGTGATACTTTTCTTATGTTGAACAAAGATTATCTTTGGTCTTCATTTCTGAAGAACTTCTTGCATGGATTTTTAAGTTACCTTCTTTTTTTTAATGTAGGGGGACACTGGACCATGTAGCATTCCTATAATACATACTGTAGCAGGTTAAAATTGAATAAACCATTCCAGATATTTCCATGAACATTTTCAAATGCCACTCTTTGGCAAAATGTGATCCTGGGGAAATGATAGAGAGAAAAGAAGTATTTTGAGACCAGACAGTTGACAAAGCATAATGATTTAGACATTGGGCGATGTCTTTGGATCAGACTGCTAGAGGCTGAAATCTCTGCTCTACCACCTGATAAAAAAATCTTTGGAAAGTTGCTTAATCCTGTTCTGCCTCAGTTTCCTCCTTTTTTTTTTTCTTGTAAAGTAAGACTAAAAATAATCGCTAATTCTTGGGGTCATGATGATTAAACTACTTAATACATGTAAAATGTTGAATATACATAGCATATGGGAAGCAATAATGTCAGCCAAGAAATTATGTATTCCATCATATTAATCTTAGAATCATATTGAGAATGCAAAAAAATGGAAAAAATTTTTAAAACACTGTTATTTGTCAAGATGAATTATAGTTCCCTTTAATCGGTGCACATTAAAAAAACAGTCAAATTCTAGAAAACCATACATTATTATACATTATTTCATGTTTGTTCTTTCAGTTTTCCTTCTACGGAATCATCAGTCCTGGGTATTTGAACGGTTCATTTTGTGAACAGAAAGGAGCTGGGTGGTTACAAGTGTGGAAAGGCATTTCTAGCAGGATAGCAGGAGTTCAGCAGGCACATTAGAAGCATGACCTTTCTGTGCTTGGCTCAGAATTCAGAAGAGAGAAGGTTTCAGAATGAAGGACCAAGAGGCACTTTATAGAAACAGCATAGCTTTGTTACTTAGAGTATAGCGTTCTAGTGTATCCTAAAGAGTCTCTTCTCTGCCCAGTGGATTTCTAGGTTGAAGACTGGTTTCTCAGGAGTGACCCAGACTGTGTAACCAGAAGATTCAGGCCAGCCCATCACTGAAGCTTGTGGTTCCAGGGAGGTCAGGAACCCTGGTGTTTAAAGTGGTTTATGACACATCTGGGTCAAAATGCGAACCATCTGGTTTTTTCTCTGTGACCCAGTGGCCAGTGCAGAGTTCCCTAGAGCCATTTAAAAAAATAAACATGCCCAGGCCATATTCAACAGATAATGACTTAGTTGAGCTGGTTTAGAATTTTTTAAAAGCCCCCAGGAGATTTATATGTGTTCTCCCAACTGAGGATTACTACCTCTAAAAAATAGATTCACATCCACAGATACACGTGACCAAAGGGGAAGTTTAGCATTCACAACTTTAATAGCTATCGCTCAGATTTTATAGCCACACATTTGCTGCCCTTTAAAATCTGGATACAGGGGCGCCTGGGTGGCTCAGTGGGTTAAGCCGCTGCCTTTGGCTCAGGTCATGATCTCAGGGTCCTGGTATTGAGCCCTGCATTGGGCTCTCTGCTCGGTGGGGAGCCTGCTTCTTCCTCTCTCTCTTTCTCTCTCTCTCTGTCTGCCTCTCTGCCTGCTTGTGATCTGTCTGTCAAATAAATAAATAAAATCTTTAAAAAAATAAAATAAAATCTGGATACAGTTGTCTCAAATCCTCTGTACAAATCCCACAGAAAGACCACTGCCTCACTGTGATTTCTTCCAACTAGAGGAATATTGTATTTGTCTGGTGACCTTTGGCCTGAAGCTTCAATTTCTGCTAAAACCATTCAGTTTATGGCCTGTGTGTGTGTGTGTGTGTGTGCGTGTGTGTGCATGTGTGTGCGTGTGTGTGCGTGTGTGTGCGTGTGTGTGCATATGTGTGTTTTCTTTTTCTGCATTGTCCTACTTCCATCCTACATCAGGCCATACGTACAGCTACGTTCCTGCCCTTAAGTTTCATGGAAAACCCCTCCCAGACTGTTGTACAATTCTCAGAATTACAGAAGTTTTGTGGAAGGGGGAACAAGCCGTGGGAAATCACATCCCATACCTTAAGAAGTGATGCCCTTCAAGGCTTCCTGGACGCCACTGGACTTCTCTGCTACTCGTCCTTCCTCTCTCCTCTGCCTTGCCCTGACTCGTGAGTTACTGTTCATTTTGAAAATTAACTCTATTAGTTTATTTCACAGAAACTAAACTGTATTCACTCCAAGTATACAATTTGGTGAGTTTTGACAATGTCTGCACAATAAACCAGTGCTGCAATCAAGATGAAGAAGGCTTACATCACCCACAAAAGTTTCCTCATGCTTTTTTCACAACCCAGCCTCTCTCCCCACCAGCTTTGTGCAATCCCTCCATGCAGGTGACTTCTTGTCACGATAGATTCGTTTGCATTTTCCAGATTTTTCTTTTTTCTCTTAAAGATTTTATTTGAGAGAGAGAGAGCGAGCAAGAACAAGCAGGACGAGCACAGGAGAGGGAGAAGCAGACTCCATACTGAGCAGGCAGTCCGACATCGGGCTCAATCCCAGGACCCTTGGATCAGGACCTAAGCCAAAGGCAGAAGCCACGAGTTACCCCTTAGAATTTTATAGAATTTTCTAAAAATAAAATCACAGTATTTAATATATTGATAAAATTGCAGTGTTTAATATCTTGTGTTTCTCTTCTTGCCTGGCTTCTTTCACTCAGTATAATGATTTGAGATTCACCTATGTTTATTCCTGAGAATGTGTGTAGTATACCATTGGATGGATACACCGCATTCCATAGACCCATGCAGCCGCTGATGAACACTGAGGTTGTCTCCAGTTTGGGACTGTTGCAGTGCAAATCCCCCAAATGCTGAAACATTTGTGTACAAGACTTTTTGTGGACACATGTTTTGTTTATCTTGGGTGAATGCCTAGAAGTGGAACGGCCAGGTCATATGATTAGCATATGCTTCACTTAAAAAACTGCCAGGGGCGCCTGGATGGCTCAGTGGGTTAAAGCCTCTGCCTTTGGCTCAGGTCATGGTCCCAGGTTGCTGGGATCGAGTCCCACGTCAGGCTCTCTGTTCCAAGGGGAGCCTGCTTTCTCCTCTCTCTCTCCCTGCCTCTCTGCCTGTTTGTGATCTCTGTCTGTCAAATAAATAAGTAAAACTTAAAAAAAAAACCTGCCAAAGTGTTTGTTTTGTGTTTTACCATGAACAGTGTATTAAAGATACAGTTGTACAACATCTTTGCCAGCAATTGGTACTGTTGAGTTTTGGGGGGGCTTTTTTTTTGGCTTAGGATTAAAATTTGTACATGGGGTGCCTGGGTGTTTCATTCAGTTAAGTGTCTGCCTTCCACTCAGGTCACGATCCTGGAGTCCCAGGATGGAGTCCTGCATCGGGCTCCCTGCTCGGCAGGGAGTCTGCTTCTCCCTCTTCTTCTGCTTCTCCCCCTTCCTCTGCTTCTCCTCCAAGCTCGTGCTCTCTCTCTCACTCACTCTCTCTCTATAACAAATAAATACAATTTTTTAAAAAGCTAGGATTAAGATGGGTACATAATAGAATGATGTTTCATTTCTCAGTTCTAGAATTCCCATATTACTTTTAAAAAATATTTTCTATCTCTTTTGTATTTCCTCAATAGTGGTTAGAAAGTCCTGTTCTGGTAACTCCAACATGTGGGACTTCTCAGGATTAGCCTCTGTTCTGTGTCTTTTCCCTTAAGAATGAGTTCTGTTCTCCTGGTTATTCTTAGATCAAGTGATTTTGGAGTATAGTGAATATTATCAATGTTATTTTATGCAACTCTGGATTCCACTATTTTTTCTTGAAGACTGTTAATATTTTTTTTTCTAGCAAACAACACATTTGATTAGATTCAGATTTAAGTCCTTCCTCAGCTGCGGAGGGCCCGGCTTAAAGCTCAGATCACATCTTTTAGTATTCGCTGAAAGCTGCTTTGAGTCTCTAACATGTGCAATCATCAGGGACAAGCCAGACACTCCGGGAAAGTTTACATAAGGGACTTGGGGCTCTTCTTTGCCGCTTTCTCATTCTCACCTTCTCTCTTCACTTCTGGTGGCTGGGCTTCCTCATGCACGTTCCTTTCATTCTTATGTACAGAAAGATAGATGCTTTTTTTTTGGTTTTCCTTTCAAAATCTGTCTGCTCTTATTCATTTTCAGTGCCTTCAGCTGGTCCTTTTTGGCAAAGTATTCAATGTTTATTGTTGTTATCTGTGGGTAGGTCAGTTAGGGGCTTATGCCTTTATACCATAAGTAAAACTCTCTTGTTTTTGTTAAGATGTGATGCTTTCATCTTTTCTGCTAAGAAGATGAACTATTTCTTGCAGGCTTTTTTTTTTTTTTTTCATTATTCTAACCCATCTTTTTAAGGTCTTACCTTCCATGCTCAAGTGACCAACCGATGGTGTTTTCCAAATAAAAATATCCAAACCTAAGACAAATTTCTGTGCCAGCTGTTAAGATAGATGATATTTCTTTTTTCTTTCTTTCTTCCTTTCCCCTCCCCGCTTCATAGTTACCTAGCCACAGAGCCAATAATTCAAGATGAGAGTATAGACAGGTGAGCTTGGGGCAATAAACACAAGGAAGACTGAGCATGCAACACTATCAAACATTCTATAGTTCTAAATACTGTGATCAGCAAAAAAGGAGACTGAGAAAGAATAGTAAATGAGGCCCAGAGAATAAAGTTAGCAGTCACCTTAACTAAATAAGAAAGGCAGCCCAAAGCGCAAAGTGGCTGTTATAGAACCAAAGCAGAGAAAGCCCTGGTAATTGGATGACTGGGTACCGAGGAAGTGCAGTGGGGGCACCGTGTGCCATCTGTAACAAGGTTAGGGGTGGGTGACAGATAATGGCTTAGAGAAGCAGACATTGAACTGAAGCTTCCAGTCGTTTGCAATGAGAGGGCTATTCCCACCCCTTTAGCAAGGAGCGATTGGAAATGAAAACCAGAATGACATCATCCCAGCATGACTCTGATCAGTCAAAGCGTTGAGTGACTTTGTACATTTTGTAATAGGGTCACCTACTGATAGTTTGTGTTTCCTTCTTCCTGGAGTTTTAGAGAAATAATCCTATTCCTGTCTGGTTGGAGTATAAATTATCTGGTCACTGTCGTGCTGGCATCTAGGATCATTTCCTGCTGGGGCCTCAGAAGGCACTGTACAGAACAGCTCCTGACTCTCCCAGGAAATAAGGTTCCTCTGAAAATTAAACTATTTAACCAAAGAAGGTTTCCTGGGCCCATCCAATTATTACTTTGTAAGCAGAGTTAAAAAATATATATATATCTAGTCCTCCTACTGGGCTCCCCAGGATCACTGTACCACACATTAGCGGCTCTCTTTCCCCTGTGTTCAGTCCCTTGGATCTGAACAATTGCTCACATCACTATCATTCTAAAGACAACATCTTCGTCTCTTGCCTTCCTCTAACTAAACTCATCTACTCTCTCTTGTTTTTGGTCGAGCTACTTAAAAGAGTAATTTTACAGTTTCTCTCGACTTGTCTCCAAGTCACTTCTTGGTTCATTAAAATGTATTATGAAGTATTTGAAATATCCAAAACCAATATATGTCCTGTGCATAAAAGCTGGGACACCTTTGCCTGTCTTAAGAAATGGAGTGTCAGCCGCACCCCTGAGCCCTGGTCTATTTGTCTGCAGTGGACTCCCTCTCCCGCCCACCTTGAGGTTCCATTATTCTGACTTACTTGTTTTTCATTCTCCTTTCGTCCACCATAGTTTTACCCAGATATATGATTCATGTAATGTTAATTTTTTTACATATTTTCAACTTTATATAATTTATGTCATGTATCTTTTCCATACTGATATTTCTTGTCAATTTGTTAGTAAGAATTTTTCTTCAATCCTAGTTAAAAAAAAAAAAATGAATGCTGTAGCATTCGTTTTTGTTGGTGCATTACACTCTATTCCACGACTACAGTTGAATTTATTTTTCCATTCCATTGTTAAATTTTAACTTCCCTCATTTCAGACTCAAATATTCAAATGCTGCTGGGCATTTTCATGTGTGTATCTCCCAAGTATCCCATGCTCATAAACTTTGATTCCTCCTTACTCTTCATCCTACATCTAATTGCTTATGAAAATTTTTACCTATAAAATATTCTGGAGTCCATTCCTTCCTTGGAAACCCTACTACCCAAGTTCAGTCTTTTATACTTTCTTACGCGGGCTGCTGAAATAACAACCTAGTGAGTTTCTGTGCTCTCATGCCTGCCCTTTTAGTTACAACCACCAGATTGACTTGGCCATATCCCTTCCTAATTTTAAATATTCCCTGGCTTTGAGTCATTTACACTGAAATCCAAACTCCTTCCATGATATATGGGCATAGTCACAGATTTCTCATTTGGATTTTATTTCCTATTCCTCCCTGCTTATACCTCAGAGAACCAAAGATCTTCAGGCTCCTCTAAAAACACTATGATTGGGGCACCTGGGTGGCTCAGCGGGTTAAGCCGCTGCCTTTGGTTCAGGTCATGATCTCAGGGTTCTGGGATCTAGTCCCGCATTGGGCTCTCTGCTCAGCAGGGAGCCTGCTTCCTCCTCTCTCTCTCTCTGCCTGCCTCTCTGCCTACTTGTGATCTCTCTCTGTCAAATAAATAAATAAAATCTTTAAAAACACTATGATTGTCTTCCTCCAGGCCTTGCATGTATAGTTCCCCTGAATAGCACACCCTTCCACCTTTCTGCAGCTGACTATCTACTAATTCATCAAGATGCATCTTCCTTTTCATCTCCTTATTCGGCTCTGTTTCTACTTGTCTCATAGACCTCAACTCATTGTTGAGAGTGTTAGTGTACATGTTGATACTTTCTTCTAGAATAGTAAACAAATAGAATACCTTTTGTTTTTATATATTGAACACTTAATAGAGTGTCTAGCTCCTAATATTTTCTCAAAAGGAATATACAACTGCTGACCTGAAATAAAGGTCAAAGTCTTTCATCGGACCCTATCACTGTGGTCTGAATGAAACACCCCTTGAGACCCACCAGTCTTTTTTCCCGTGATTTTCAAGCAAGTTTCTGATGTCTAATTAGTTTTCTTAGTACCTTAGAAGATACAGCTTATGGTCTCATTAAAGGGATACAGACTGTTGTAAATTGAGCATGCTGGTGTCAGCTTGTACCCCACGTAGTACTGCTAAAATGACAAACCTACCCCAAAATTAACGATGTAAAACAATAACCACTTTATTGGACTCACCGATTCCGAAGGCTGGAAGTTCAGACCGGGAATGGGGGGAATGTCATGTCTCTGCTCAATAGTGCCTCAGTCCTTAGCTGGGGTGCCTTCAACAGCGGGGGGCTGGAACCAACAGAGGCTTTCCTCGCTCACATGTCTGGTACCTCGTGCAGGAGTATTAACAGTATGACTCCATCTTTGGCCGGCTACCTTGCTCACATTCACCTGATGGCCTCTCTTAAGGCTATGTGTTATGGGAGCCTTGGAGATTAATACAGATTAAATTAGAAATGCCTGCCAAGGCTAGGATGAGGGGAGGCTTGCTTTGGGCTCCCATAAATCTATTACAGAGTAGAGTGTTACCGTTTTTTAACCCACAGGTGGTACGCCAAGATCTAATTAAAAGTTGTCTGTCAGTTAGGTGCACGTGAACCCTTTGGTTTCACTCTGGTGTCCTCGTGCACGTCCCCTCGCTCTGAAATCTGTGGACTTGGGTCTGGATTTGGGGGAGAGTCCCTGTACGGTGTCTGGACTGCCATCCTCCCAATTCCCCCCGTCAGTAAGTTACCCTGAAAAAAACTCCAGGCTAACTGTATGGCACGGCCTGCTTCCTTCTCCAGTCTCAAAGTGCCTCCTCAGTAGGGAGGACCGCTCCTCCCCGCCACCATCTTCTCACAGCTGGGCTGGGTGGCATGAGGTCTTGAATACCTGCACATGGCATCTCCAAGGGATACAAATTTCTTGCAGAATAGTCACTGAGTCCTGTGAGGGAGCCTCTCCAAGAGAATTATGGGAAAGCTGCCCAGTCTTTCTGAGACCCGTCACCTGGAATCATTTCTGCCGTACATGACTGGTTGCAGCAATCGTAACTTTGTCAGCCTGAACACTGATAGAGGACGCCCCCTGTGCATCCGAGACTGATGATTAGGCAGTACGGAGCTGCTTTCAGGAAGCTCTGAGTGCCTAGCGGGCACCCTTAACTAGGGTTCCTCCTGGGGAGGTCCTCTGCCGGGAGGAGTGATTGGTTTCTTATTTACCTGGCCTGCCTGGGACAGGTGGCATTATGACACATTAGTAAAAAGGATACTTGTCTCAGCTTCAAGACGCCGGGACTTATTTGCTTCAGGGCCATCTCTAACCTTTAAGACTGCTCATCTGGGAATAAACATGACCTTTTGTGATGCATCTCAGGGCCTCCCTGTGGAGAACAGACTGTGAGGATAATACTCAGAGAGTCCCAAGCCGTCATTTCCCATGATCTCGTTCTTTTTTCTCTCCCCTCGTGTTACCAGTCAAGTTTCTTTGAATCTTGGAGAAACAACATACTGCCCCAGGGCGTAAGGTGTTTTTCGTTAATGCAGCTTCGCCTTATGCCAAAACACACCACATCCTGGAATCAGTCCTCTCACTCAGCTAACACTGATGTTTGGCAGGGGAGATGGCCTGGAGCTTCTGGAACCAACCCCCCTGTTCCTCGGTCCCCATGTGCCTTTGGCCTTGCCTTGTCACCCTCCACACCCGGTCCCTGTCAACACCACCACTGCTCATTCCTGTCCACGGGAGTAAACACTTGCTGTATCTCTCACTCTGGATGGCTTCCTTCTGGACAGAGATACGTGGATTGTCCCAACCCATCAGAGGATGGATTACAGGTAGCCTATCTAAAAAGTGAGACCATTTTGACATCCTGGGAAGAATTTCAGTGTGTAACTTCACAACTTCCCAGATACACAGGCTTTTTTCTGGCTGTGCTGAGATTTCTGAGCTCTTTTTGGTGGCTCCTTTGCTCCTAAAGGCATATCAGTTGGCATCCAGCCTCAGGGCGGGGCTCTGAGAAGGCCACCTTATTGTTCCCAACATTCCTCTTTTCCCTGTGCCGTGCTAATGGTTTTCCGGCTGGTTCTTTGGGAAATAATTAAGTAAATGCAAAGGAGGGCTCAGCAGCTATAAGGGCATGGCGAAATAGGGGAAGAAGAAAAATCCATCCCTACAATGGAAATTTAGTGCACCACAAGGACAGACACCCTAGAACTCAGGAGGTAAGCCATTTGGTTATGGAAAGTTGTAATTCGTTCTGATTTTGTGGTTTCTTTTTTTTTCTGTTGGCTTCTATCTCCATAGATAATGCGCTGCTTCAGAGCAGGACTGCCGGTTGTGCTGTTTCGTCTGAAGGGAGGGGGAGAAGTGACTGAAAATCTGGTTAGCAATTCCTAGGCACCAAAGAGAGCAGATTTGTCCCCTGGCAATTGGCTCCTGCTGCCAGGGGTTGGCTGGGCGTGTGGTGTCGTGACTGCAGGACCCCAGGCCCCCTGCTTTGGTTTCCAAATGGGATCCTCCCCGGGCAGCTAAGCTGCTGCCTTTTGTCAGACTCTCTCGGTGCATCCTTTACAGATAAGTGGGTTGCAGCTCTGCCATATGGGCTGCTAATGGTGCAGCTGCCCCAGCAGAGCAGCACACTCGGGGCTGTGGGGAATGGGTGTGCTGAACAAATGGTGCCTGACATGAGAAGACGGCACGTTGTTTGTCTGGGAAGCTCCCTGGGGCTTAAGTACATATTGATGGAAGCCGAACAGAATGCCTCCAAGATCTTACCTGCTGCACAGCCAGACCTGCCTGCTCTGAGCCCGAGGTGCTGAGCGTGTCGTGCCACCCTCCCTGGGGATTAAATGTGTTGGCTGTTTGGTGGGGCCCTTCACAGATGATGATTCTGGAACAAGAGTTGAGTGGGGATGCTCCCTGCCGTTTCATAACAGCATGGAACTTTCTGAGCCTCGGTTTCCCTCTCTGTAAATCAAGGATACTAGTCCCCATCTTAGAGGGTTGCTGTCATGATTACTTCAGAAAACATACGTAAAGCACTTCGTACAACGCCTGGTAAAATGATCGTGGGCTGTGTCGTTGGACTGACCTATATAGGAATCCTGGCTTTGCCGTCTACTGGCAGCAGGACTTCGGGGAAGACAAAATGTCATAAGAGACTCGGTTCATTTGGCTGTTTAATGGCTTACCCATCTTTTCTTCATCGGTTGCACTGGATTCAAATGATAGTTTATGAGCATAGGAAAGGGTCTAGTGTGTATTAGAGGCGTAAAAATGCCATGGCCCTTCCTTTGTCCACCCCGGCTTGCTCTCACTCATCGGGCAACCATGTAGGAAAGAACGGTTCCCGCCACCATCCCTGGTTTATCAAAGCCAACAAAGACTAGCCTTTCAGGACCCTGCTGGAGATTCCATGAGCCCAGGTCACAACTGTAGTCAGAAGTAGATTTTTCACCTGAGTTGGCAAGAAGAAAATGTGCATTAATGTGGCGCCTTCAAACTTTACATTCACAAGGACCGATAGCCATCCCAGAAAGGCACAGGCCCAGGAATCACAAGTAGGATGAGTCACAGACTCACCTCATTCCTTTCAGACTACCACAATGAGCTCCAAAGAAAATATATGAAAGTCATTTGCCTCTGTTTAAAAGTATGGGGCCTCAGCTATAGAATACGAACTAATATGTAAGCTATTCTTAAAGGGAAGAGGCATTTGATGGGAGAAGAAAAAGATAGAATCAAAAGACAAAAGAAACAAAGGGAAACTCAAGGATGGTGATTAAAACAGAATGTTACAGAAAGAGTTCAGGTCTGTGGAGGAAGATACAGGAGCTCTGTGGCAAAGGGGGGATGCCAGGAAAGAAAGAGGAAGAAAGCTGGATCAAGCGACACCTCTTCATACCTACTAGCCTCCTACTCAGGTGACCAGCTCTGAAATGGAGACAGGTCACCCCAGGAAGGGGCCCTGCTGCCCTGGGTCCTTCATTCATTACACTGCCACCAAGACTGCTGGTGGTTCCCAAGGTCCGGAAAGACATAGGCAAAGAAAGCCAGAGGTGTTCCAGATGTCTTTGTGCCCCTGATGTAGGAAATCGAGTGTAAGAAGTTTACACCATAAATTCTGTGGCTGAATCTCAAAGCAGGATGGCGGACCTAGAAGGTTGTGCTTAAGGAGGGAGTCTGGTAATGATGAAAGCTGGGACACAGAACAACCATCTTGTGCATTCCAGGACCATTACAGTCAAGGTCAGAGCTCTGACAAGGTGCTCTGGGCACCCTGGAACCTTTCACAGCTGCTATTTACATCTGATGCTCCAGTATACCCAAGACTCAGCACTTGGGGAGAGAGAGCTGCAGAATTATTGCTTGTATTTTTCAGATGGGAAAAGCACGTATTGGCTTATTAGAATCAGAGTATAGAAAGAGAAGCAATCTTGGTTATAAACGCTTACCAAAGGCATTTGCAATGGCTCACCATAAACACAGAGATCCATATATACTGACGCTGTTAACAAAGACTGAAAAGGTGAAAGGGAGACAACAAAGAAGAGACATAAACCCAAACCCCAAACTCTTTAAAATCTGCAGCAACCGGAGCTTAAGCTTCCTAGCAACCAAGACAAAGAAAAACAAATGAACTCCAAGAGCACCTAATCCAACCCCTCATTTTATGGATTAGGAAATGAAGGTCTACATTATTTTTAAAAGCTTTTCATCAATGAAATGTGTTTCCGTAGTATCTGTAGCTAAGCATGGAATTATTTCCACTTTAATGTTTCAGATTGATTTTTTTTTTCAAATGGGTTTTTTCAGAGAGCACTGCTGACCTCCCAGAAACCAATTATGCATCAGAGCAGTGCAGAGTGCTACATGGAAACTTAACCTTCGAGGCGCTATCACAGTTCATGTAACAAGAAAACAGTGCTTTTACCATGAGTGCCATTCTCTTGACTCTACGAGCTACAGATTCTAGAAGACTCTCTGTTTCCTTCAGTCAAAGCCCTCAGTGCCCTATATCATTTTATTGCTATCACCATACTGCCCTCATGTCCCTCCAGCTCTCTACTTCTGCTTATGACTGTTGGGCATAGGGCAAAGTGAGAAGGGTCCTACGAGAGCCTTGGCTTGAGACGGGTCATCCGGAAAGTCAGAGAACAGAGTCCTCTCACTTGACCCTTCGTGGTACACCAGACAAGGAACATTGCTTCTCAATGGTTTTGCGAGGCAACTACTGGACCAATGGAGATCTGAAGACTCTGGGGCAGGAGGGAGGAAAACCTCTGGGACAGAGCCCTCTTGTGACTTTTGGCTGCCAGCACAATGAAAAGCATGCTGGAGTAAAGCAAGGACTTGTCATGCTTCTTGCACCCATGTGTCTCTCTACCCAAGACATGGTATTGGATTTGCTGTGTCTCTCCCACTTCCTGTTGCAGCTGGCATTATAGAAAGCAGCTCTATACCTTCCCACAAGTCCAGCCTAGCAGAATCTCACTTCACCCCTGCACCAGGTGCCCCTTGCTCCTTATTTCAGGGCTTCTTGACTTGACAACTTACATGTCTGACCTGTGGCATGAAACTTTAGTGTGGGGGAGATAAAAGAAATGTATAACACTTCTTGGTGGAGGGTCCTCGAGGACAAAACACCCATCATGTTTAATGACGATTCTTGCATCAGGATGTTTTAGATTGTCTCCCTCTTCTATCTTCTTCATTCTCCTCACTCTTATGTCCTGTTCTGTGAAGTTCCCTAGTGAATTAAAAGCATTAAATCCTCTGCTTTGGGCCCAACTCCTTGGGGAACCTGGGTGTAGACAAGTACTCACTTTCTGGGCCATTTCCCCTACTTTCCATTATACTGGATTGGACTTTCTGGTAAGGATCACTGAGAGAAAAAGTTTGATTCCATGGTAGATTTGATTTTTAATTTTGGCTGCCTAGAATTGACTTGTTTTCTTTTAAGAAAAGAAATCTGTTTTCTTATGGCAGTCATCGTGAAGTTCATTCCAAACCTAGCTCAAGGTGAGAACATGTGGTTTAGCTCCAGCCCATCCAAACACTGTATACCAACCATCCCCCCACCAGTGGCTGATCAAGGATGGTCACAGGACACAAACTGAGCTAGTAAGACACTATAAAGACATTTACCGGGACTGTTGGATAAAAAGATTATTTTCTAGGCCCAAACATGGAGAATGTGGGACTAGAGCTTCTGCAACCATCTTGCTAACCCAAGGGAGGAAACCATCTCAGGATAGCTCCAACACAGAGAAAGCAGAGCTCAGAGAAGACAGAATCTCTTGACATAGTTGACCACAGTCTTCCTCCCTACCTTCTCCATCAAGCTATGGCTGAGCCCCTAGACTTTGCATTTATTTGAGCCAGTAAATTCCCTCTTTCCTTAAACCTTTTTTTATTGTTATTATTGTTCATTTGCAACCTAAAGAATCTTGACTGATTTAAGGGTACAAATTCGCAACTAGTAGATAAATAAATCTTGGAGATAGAATACTTAATATTGTGACCATAGACGATAATACTGCATTATAAACATCAAACTTGCTAAAGATTAGATCATAAATATTCCCACCATAAATGATAATTATGTGACTTGATAGGGGTGTTAGCTGATGCTACAATGGCTATCATGTTGTAATATATAAGTGTATCAAATCAATCCATTGTTCACATTAAACTTACACAGTGTTATATACTGCAGTTTAAAAAAATCTTGATGAGGGGTGCCTGGGTGTCTCAGTGGGTTAAAGCCTCTGCCTTCAGCTTGGGTCATGATCCCAGTGTCCTGAGATCAAGCCCCGCATCAGGCTCTCTGCTGAGCATAGAGCCTGCTTCCCCCTCTCTCTCTTCCTTCCTCTCTGTCTACTGTGATCTCTATCTGATAAATAAATAAAATCTTTAAAAAAAAAAATCTTGATGAGAATGTTTTCTAAAATTTATTTGTGTGAAATGTTGAAGATCAAAAAAAGAATATTTTCAAGATTTAAAGAATAACCACAATTCAAACTCCCAATTATTTGGCACCCAATTTAAGAAAGAAAACATGGCTGTTTAGAATTCTCTGTAGCAGGGTGCCTCGGTGGCTCAGTGGGTTAAGCCTCTGCCTTCGGCTCAGGTCATGATCCCAGAGTCCTGGGATCGAGTCCCACATCAGGCTCTCTGCTCCATGGGGAGCCTGCTTCCTCCTGTCTCTCTGCCCGCTGCTCTGCCTGCTTGTGATCTCTGTCTGTCAAATAAATAAAATCTTTAAAAAAAAAAATTCTCGGTAGCTTCCCCTAGATTCTAAACCTTTCTGTACACATTCAGAAGTAGCCGCCATCTTGGATTTTGTGTTAGCTTCCCTTCCTTTCCTTTATAATTTTATCACATGTTTAGATCTCTACATATTGTGGTTTTGTATGATTTTCAACTTTCTGTAAGTGCAAATATGATGTATGTATTCTTCTTTGTCTTCCTTTTTAAATTCAATATTATATTCTGAGATTCTTCGGTATTGTTGCATAGAGTAATAATACATTTATTTTTGATGTTGTATACATAGACTACAATTTTTTCCTTAATGTCAGCAGACATTTTTATTTCTAGATTTTTTTTCTGTTTGATATTACAAGCAACTCTGATATGAACATTCTTGTTCATGGACCCTCATGCACATGTACATAGGTTTCTTTAGGGTTGATATGCAGAAGAAGACTCTATCATAGTTTACCTGAAGTTTCTTAGATACTAGATAAGTACAAATTATTCTCTCGAGTGGTTTTACTAGTATATAATTCCATAACCACAAATAATATAGTTTTTCCCATAATTTCTCAAAAACTCGATATTATCAGATTTCACTGTTGGTCAATAATGCTGGTTATGACATTGAATATCTTGGGTAGTTTCAACTTACGTATATTTTTTCTGATCAGTAATAATGTTGAAATCATAACTACATAAGGATTTGATCAATATTTCCTCTTAAGGTAAAAAAATTATATATTATCATCTGTTATTTTAAAATGAACACCTGATACATTTGATCAGTTAATGAGAAAACTAACAAAATAGTGAAGTGTTCATGAGAATTGGAGAAAAGGAAGAGTTTGTCATGGCCAATGCTTGGATGAGATGGCTAAAGTTCATACAAAACTAGTTAAGATCCTATTGTGTAATGAAATTCCAATTTGGGGGATCATTCCCTCTATGATAAAGAAATCATTTGCATCTATGCCAAACAAACAATCAAAAAATTTGGCATTTCCATCAGACAAAAATTGTTTGCAGTGCTTTAAATTTTTCATAAGTTATCATCTATCCATACGGAGTTGAAAACTATCCTAACCAATAGTAAGTAACAAGTCAAACAAAGAACAACATTCCAAGAGGAGACATGGGCACAATTTTTTTTTTTATAAAAAACAAGATAGTAGAATTCAGGGCTTTGTGAATCCTATGGTCTCTGGTACAACTATTCATCTCAACCCATGAATGCAACCATAGAAAATATGTACATAAATGAACATGGCTGTTCCTATTACTGAAGAAGGTGATGGCAGTGTTTGACTTATAGACATACTTTGTAGACTCCTGACCTGGAGAATCCACAATCCACAGAAAGGCCTGCCAGAAGACATTCAGAAAGAACATTCAATAATCTTTTTGGTCTGTTTTTATAGTTTAGATAATTTTCTTTAAAGTCTCCCTTTTAATCACGAATATCTCTGAAGATTATCGGTGACCATGGAAAGGCTGATTTCATTGTGCTGGGGCCTAATTCATTTACATAACTGCAGTAAAAAGTGTTAATTTACATATATAAGACACCTTTTAATGCTGTCAGCAAATCTAGGGCCCTATGGTGTTAAGCAACTGGTAAGGCCAGAAAATTAACTTCTGCCTGGAGAAATGAAATTGTTGCAGTATTTCACAGATGTTTCACATTGTTCTTATTTTCTCTTCTAATTTGAGGCTAGGGAATCAAACTCAAGACATTCATCTCTACCAGTTTTATCTGCAGTATGTATAATTATGGGTGAAATCCTCTCTTCTTTCCCCAGGCTCCTGGCCAGTCAGAACGTAGCCTTTCCTTACTATCCATATGGATAGGAAGGTTGTAAGGCAGGGGTCAGAAAACCCTCTATCGTGGTCCAAATTATAAATAGTTTATACTTTGAAGGCCATGAGGTCTCTGTTGTAATTACTCAACTCACCTGTTGTAGCACAGAAACACCATAGACAATATAAAAATGAACTGGTGCGCTTATGTTCTAATAAAGCTTTATCTACAAAAACAGTTGGCAGGTTGGATTTGGGCCACAGGCCCTAGTTTGCCAAACTCCATTTTTTTTTTAATTTTTTATTTTTTATAAACATATATTTTTATCCCCGGGGTACAGGTCTGTGAATCACCAGGTTTACACATTTCACAGCACTCACCAAAGCACATACCCTCCCCAATGTCCATAATCCCACCCCCTTCTCCCAAACCCCCTCCCCCCAGCAACCCTCAGTTTGTTTTGTGAGATTAAGAGTCACTTATGGTTTGTCTCCCTCCCAATTCCATCTTGTTTCATTGATTCTTCTTCTACCCACTTAAGCCCCCATGTTGCATCACCACTTCCTCATATCAGGGAGATCATATGATAGTTGTCTTTCTCTGCTTGACTTATTTCACTAAGCATGATACGCTCTAGTTCCATCCATGTTGTCGCAAATGGTAAGATTTCATTTCTTTTGATGGCTGCATAGTATTCCATTGTGTATATATACCACATCTTCTTGATCCATTCATCTGTTGATGGACATCTAGGTTCTTTCCATAGTTTGGCTATTGTGGACATTGCTGCTATAAACATTCGGGTGCACGTGCCCCTTTGGATCACTACGTTTGTATCTTTAGGGTAAATACCCAATAGTGCAATTGCTGGGTCATAGGGCAGTTCTATTTTCAACATTTTGAGGAACCTCCATGCTGTTTTCCAGAGTGGCTGCACCAGCTTGCATTCCCACCAACAGTGTAGGAGGGTTCCCCTTTCTCCGCATCCTCGCCAGCATCTGTCATTTCCTGACTTGTTGATTTTAGCCATTCTGACTGGTGTGAGGTGATATCTCATTGTGGTTTTGATTTGTATTTCCCTGATGCCGAGTGATATGGAGCACTTTTTCATGTGTCTGTTGGCCATCTGGATGTCTTCTTTGCAGAAATGTCTGTTCATGTCCTCTGCCCATTTCTTGATTGGATTATTTGTTCTTTGGGTGTTGAGTTTGCTAAGTTCTTTATAGATTTTGGACACTAGTCCTTTATCTGATATGTCGTTTGCAAATATCTTCTCCCATTCTGTCAGTTGTCTTTTGGTTTTGTTAACTGTTTCCTTTGCTGTGCAAAAGCTTTTGATCTTGATGAAATCCCAATAGTTCATTTTTGCCCTTGCTTCCCTTGCCTTTGGCGATGCTCCTAGGAAGATGTTGCTGCGGCTGAGGTCGAAGACGTTGCTGCCTGTGTTCTCCTCAAGGATTTTGATGGATTCCTTTCGCACATTGAGGTCCTTCATCCATTTTGAGTCTATTTTCGTGTGGCCAAACTCCATTTTAAGACATAGAGCAGGAACTAGCCCAGCTTTCTTGTCATATTTCACAGAAGGTAAAGAAGAACTGACCAATATTCCAAGACAAATCTGTCATTTTAACAGAGAGAAAACCTAATTCCAGGTTTGTGTTAGTATAATATTTGATACTAAAGGAATGACAGCTCTTTAAAAAGATCTTTTGAATAAACTCATTAAAACCAAGACACTTTTGGTAATATGTCAATACATTTCATAACTTCATTTCAGACTTATTTGCATATGCTGTAATTCAACGCAAATAAAATTCCCTTCTGCAGAAGCAATTCAGGTTTTGTTCTTCAATAACTTCTTTCACATTTTAGAACAACCATTCATTTCATTTTAAACGAAACTATCCTCTTTTTTTCACTTAAGTCAACAAAGGCACATCTACTTACCTTAATACTAAGTTGTACCTCTGTGCTATTATTGCTTCAAGTAGCCTCTCAGTTATGTATGTTAATTATACCTTTTCACCAAAGTGTGCAATAGCTCTTTCACAGAAAGAGTTAGGAGGAAGGTGACAACTGTTATATCAAACATTTTAGCAACCCTGCAAAGCTCATTTACATATATCACATGACTCTTAGAGCCACAAATATGTATTTTCTACACCTTTTTACTTTTCTAAAGTGGAAAAATGAATGCTTTTGTTGACCTTACAGGGAAGTAGCTGGCCACTTTATAATGCATGAAAATGAAAAGCTAAGAAGATTCTTTTGGTAGTATTCTATCTTAGAAATTAGCCAAGTATTCAAAAATTATATATATTAAGCAACTCAATTAATATTGATTTAAGATCTTAAAATTAACCATGGGATCTGGCAATTATGTTTAAATTGACATGCTGCCAAACATAATAACTATTGATATAAAAACTTTTGCCGGAATTATGATTCAATTTAAACACATCATTTTATGTTTTGTGTGATCAGAAACATTTATGGGAGTAATATAAGCTTCTTTAGTAAATAAACCAGCATAAAAAGTTTAAGAAGATTAAATTCACCAACTTCATTACTAAAAAAAATAAAAACACAAAACACAGACCCACATCTTCCTTTAAAAGGTAAAATAAAATGTGTATTTGTATTATACTCCACACTGATAAAACCAAGGAAATACATATCACTGTTTTAAAAGCCGTTTTATCACACCAGTCTGATCTGACCAAGGATTCATTTTTATGAATGTAGCTTCTGATTTAAAAGTTTCATGAGAAGCTTTTTTTTTTCCTTTTAAAGTTAGCACAATTGAAGCATTAGAAGGTTAGTTTCTTTGTTTTCTGGGAATTATGAGATTATTAGGTTTAAATAAACTCTTATTTACATTTGTAAACCAATGAGAACAGAGCTCATTTATTTTAAGAGAATTTATACATTAATTTATTAATATATTCTGTATACTAATATAAATGCACACATACACACACCATAATGAAAGGAAAAGTTTTTTCCTAACTACAAACACAGAAACCTTGCAGCCACAAAGGACAGAATAACACAGATAGCAAAATGTACCAATCTTAACATCAACAATCTATGGTTATTTCCAGTGGAAGCAAGACATTTTCTTGCACAAACACACAAACAAAAAAATCTAAGAAATTAAGTTGTTATCGAGACCAGTTCCCTGTCTCTGTCTGATAGAGATGACCTAACGGTCAGGTCATAAAACCACCCGTCAACCTTGCCATCAGTGAGCCATAGCTTATGCAACACATGCAAATAAGAACTAGAGCCTAATAGAGCTGAGAACCAGAAGCAAAGAGAAAACAAAACCAAACCAAACCCCACAGTGTTAAGAAGTAAAAACAGAGAAGGAAGGAACGAAGGGAGAGAGAAACTGAGAGGTAGCAAAAGCAAATTTGCATTGCCTCTAAGGATTCACCCTTCAAAGTCAAGAAAAGACTTGTTTAGGTTTAAACCGCTCCCGAAGGGCACCTCTTGGGCAGCAGAGTTTAATTAGCAATAGGAAGTAAGCCAATGGACATCTCAGTAGGACTTCCAAAAGCATCAAATATCATTTTCGAAAAGCTAAAATCTATGTCTTCTATGCAAATATAAAGTTAGCATGTGTTAAAGATTTATGTAACTTATTAATGATACAACCAGCTAGAAGATAAGCTTGGTTCTCTAATCTCCATTTAAATACTTACTGGCTCATTTTTCCGCTCAAAACCATCACTAAGCCCTTATTCTCTCTTTTTACTTATTTATTTTTTTGCATCTGATTGGCATGGAAAATCTAAGATGGAGAATCTTGGATTTCATAGAAAGAAACATTCACAATAAATTTCCTAAATCTTTATCAAGATTTTGGACTCCGAAACCAGACTCTACCGAACTATAACTATCTGCATGTAAATGCAATCCGTGTCTTGTAGGAGCTTGGGAAAACTTTGCAAACATGAAGAGTGAACAAATAAGTAATCCAGGGTAGAAACCAGTGGCCACTGAGGAATGACTTGGTCATTAAAATTCTCAGAGGAGGCAGGAACTGCATGGGTTCTGAAAGTTAAAAGTCCTTCGGTAAGAGACGTTTAATGGAAATAGACACTGAGATTTCATTCACAGTATGTTCCAGGAAAATGAAGTCAAGGAGAAAGCGAATCATCAGTTGAAATGCAAAAACTTGTCTTTTTGTGTTTTTCACTAATAGTTGGTTTGTCTTTTTTCAAAAGAGCAATCGCATATAAAATATTTCCTGGCAATCGGTATTATCTTCATCTTATTCTTATGGAAGTTCCAGACATGTGTGAGTGGTAAATTTGTCCATATGCCCTTTATCCCCAAAATGAAATAATTTTGTATATCAGTTTGAAAGCAATACTAGAAACTCAAATAAAATTAAGGAAGTTAAAAGAGAGAGAGGGTAGGGAGGGAGAGAGAGAAACAAGAGATAATTTTGGCTTGTCTGCAAAACTTTACAAACCAAAAGAAGAAACCATCTGCTAAATGAATGGCTTAATGCCAAGCAAGGTATGAACCAGAAACTTTAGCAGACTTCTAAATCCAAGGTGTAGAAGACAATGTTGGAACCTCACGAGAACTTGTGTAACCTGGATCCTGGTAGAATTGGATCCAGGTAAACCTGAGAGGTTTAATGTGAGTAAGTGAAAGGCATGCTTATATAAAATAAGTTGCTGATCCAGGAGACTTTCTTTTGTTGTTGCTACCTTTACCAGAGGAAGAAAATACGGTCTCTGGATAAGTCCCTGGTAGAACCACCAGCTGTGAATCTCTACCAAAATATACAGAACTGCTCTTTACACGAAAAGTTAATAGTGAGTATGGTAGAAACTCCTCACTGGAGCAATATTTTTCAAAGAATATAGAACAGATAGGACTTGGCAGTTCCTTCCATTAAAAGATTCAAAGTTTAAGTTTAGATTTCATATTACTGTAGTACTGCCAAGTCCAAATTTAACTTTCTAGCTATTTTATTTTTATTTCCCATTAGTTGTATCTACAATTCCCAGTGGATGTTGACTATGGCCCATAATCAACAGATGAACACATTAATGACTTGTAGAGAATTTTTAAGCACAGGGGTCCTGTGGCCTCAGGATATTCTAATTCAATAGGCTTAGAATGGGGAATTGGCATATATTTTTAACTATTCTTTAGAATTTCTGGTGATCAACAGACTTAGGGACCATCACCTAGGAGTGCTGGGAAGAGAATTAAGGATGTAGGTTAGTCTGCTTTTCTTGGAACGTGCATTCCAGGGGATTGCAGGAGAGCATTGGGAAGTTGGATCAAGAGAAAGGAGGTGTGCTGAATTTGGGGCATGAGCATAAAGAAAAAAAATTAAATGACCTGAGAAGTTTATATTTGCAACAATGATGAAGGTAGTGGAGAGATCTTGCAGTTAACCTCAAGATAGCCAAGATGAAAAGTCTGCATATTTCCCTCAGCCTCTTAGGACACAGCTGCAGTCTGGTAGGACTAGCTGGGTGTGGCAATGGCTAAGGAATTTCCTTCTCTTCCTCAAGAGAGAGGGGCAGTTTGATCCCTGTACATATGCCCGATGTCCTGCACATTCCTGACCATTAGGTCAGGGTCGCATATCAAGTGATATCTGATAAAACATTCTGGCCTATATGCAAACAGAACCTTTCTGAAAAAAAAGGCCAAGTTTGGAAAAAAATATTTTTATGTAGGGCACAATTTGTCTTAACTTTTATCACCTCACTTGATGTACCTTAATTGAATTTTCTCCATAAGAGAATGTGAGAAACCAAAAAGTGAGCTAAGTAAGAGCTACTGCAGTGGGAATATAGACGTTAACTAAGAAAACAAGACCTTCCTGCTCCTTGTAGTAGGTTGAATTGTGCCCCCTCCCACAGCCCCCACAGAGATGTATCTATGCTCTAATTCCTGGAACCTGTGAATCTGACCTTATTTGGTAAAAGGGTCTTTGCCAATGTAATTGAGCATGAAATTATCCTGGAGTATCTGGGTGGGCCCTAATCCAAGGGCAAGTGTCATTATAAGAGAAACACAGAAGAGAGACGCAGAGAAGAAGGCCTCGTGAAGACACAGGCAGATACTGGAGTGTTGCCGGCACAAGCCAAGGAAGTCTGGAGCCACCAGAAACTAGAGAGGTAGGAAAGGAGCCTACAAAGGAGCACAGTCCTATCGCCACTTTGATTTTGGACTTCTTGCCTCCAACAGTTCGTGCCTCCAACACTTCTTACAGTTGTTTTAACCCATTCAGTTCTTAGTGGTTTGTTACAGCAGCCCCAGGAAGCTATTCACCTCTATCATAACAAAGGGGAGAGATGGTCTTCTCTCACCTTTGTTTTGTACAACATGTAGAGGATGAAGAGGTTCCTTGAACCTCTCCCAAAGAGGGGAGGACCATGAGGAGGGACACAAAGGTCTAGAATTACTGAGAATGACAGATAGAACACTGGTGGAGGGTGCATTTCAAGGACCATACTAGGAGGGGGGCATGTTTGTCATGTAGCCAAGAAAACAGCAAACAGTGAACAAAAACAGTAGTAGGGGAAATAGGAATTGGCAGCTTTCAAGAATTTCAGTGGTCCATTGAGTGAGTGAATCTGTTCTGGATTGTTCCTTGGGAATAGAGAATTCATCAGGATATGAACCTCCCATGATGCTTCTGGTGGGAACTCCATGACAGAAATTGCTGTTCTTGTATCCCCGATCTCAAATTCCAGGCAGGTCAAAGTGGGGTGGTGCCAGGTTAAGCACTCAGTGCTTACTCATTAAATGGTTGGTTCCCATTTTTCCTGAGTTATCCTTGGCCCAAACCACTGTTTCAAACAAAATCAAAATCCTCCTGAAGGGATAATCGCTAGAAAAAGAAAAGTGGCTTGGGAGAAATCTATGTTTTTGAATGCTTATTCAGCCTTTCTCCTGTGTGGGTTGAGCAGAAGGAACATTCCTCCAAACATCAACTTAGAAAAATTAAGGTTCAGGTCACACCAGGGCCAGATAAACACAAGAGGGTATCCCAGGGGTGCCTGGGTGTCTCAGTGGGTTAAAGCCTCTACCTTCAGCTCAGGTCATGATCCCAGAGTCCTGAGATCAAGCCCCATATTGGGCTCTGGGCTCAGCACGGAGCCTGCTTCCCCCTCTCTCTCTCTGCCTGCCTCTCTGCCTACTTGTGATCTCTGTCTGTCAAATAAATACATAAAATCTTTAAAAAAAAAAAAAAAAGAGGGTATCCCAGACAGCATACCATCTTCAAACTAACACTTCCTAAATATGTATTCACTCTTTATCTAGTAGAGGGGGGAACAAAGGGATTTCTGTTACTATCTTGACAGAATTCAATAACCAATTTTTAAGGAAATGCTTCTGCTTATTAATTTACTTCTATTTGCTAAAGCAGAGTCAATATTCATGGGAAAAAAAAAAAAACCTGTAAAAGTTTTTCTATTTTTTCCTTAATTCTTTGCTTTCCAGTTTAGTTTCATTTTTTCCAGCACCAGACAACTCCCTGGGATACATTAATAGTTTACAATGTACATAATTAAAAGAATCATTAAATTTTGGTAAGTCACGTTACATCTGCATTGTTTTACTCAGAACTTCAGTTAACTGGGATTTCCAAAATGAGTGACACAAAACTCTCAATAGACATAAGTCAGCACTAAAGAGGAATATTTTTAAATGTCTGCTCCAGACAGAGAAAGGCAAATACCATATGATTTCACTTATATGTGGAATCTAAAACACAAAACAAATGAATGAACAAACAAGAAAACAGAATCAGACCTATAAATACAAAGAACAAAGTGACGGTTTCCATAAGGAAGGGCAGTGGGAGGAAGGACAAAATAGGTAAAGGGGTGTGGGGGGTACACTTCCAGGTATGGATGGCGTAAGTCACAGGGGGTGGAACATAGTGAATACAGTCAATGGAATCGTAATAGCGTTGTGTGTGAAGATGGGAGCTCCACTTGTGGTGAGCAAAGCACACGGTAGAGAGAAGTTGAATCACCAAGTCGTACACCTGAAAATAACGTAACGTTGTGTCAACTCTACTGAGAAAAAAAAAAAAAGGTCTGCTCCAGACTTGTCTATTTCTGCTGGTTTGGTTTAGAAGCAATTTGTGGTTGACCAGAAGCAATTTGTGGTTGACCAGTCATATGACAGGTCGTACCTGGAAATGAGGAAAGTGATGCCACATTTCTTTGACTTTTTGTTTTTTAGAGACAGACATCTGGGGCAACTGTCTTTCTTTCTACCCTTGATTTCTGGGTCTGGGCCTAATGCCAGTCTCTGTTGGTCTGCTTTTACCAGACTTGCACTTATAATTCAGAGCTTGCAGAACATGGCCACTTGTCCTAATCACCTCCATCCTCAAGGCACAGTGCCTGTCCTGTGGTTTCCAACATGCCTTTCTTGATGCTGTAGGTCACATAATACCCTCCCCCACCAGACCATTGAAATTATTGTATGTGAGTTAATTTGGAAACTTAGCTAATTAACATTTTCTATTAAAACTCAGAGTTTACAAAGTGCTTATCATGAATTACATATTCTAATTGTCGTGAAAAACCTGTGAGGTAGGATTTATTATCATTATCTTCTAATTTCAAGATAATGAAACTTGAAGTGATTTTCTCAGGATCACACATGCAGTAGAGAGCTGCCCCAGGATTCTAACCTGAGTTAGTCATTAATTATTTCATTCCTAACTACTAAATTTCATTGATTTTAAGATGAATGTTTTGTTTAAATTTTAACATTTGTAAAACTTGTATGATGTGTTTAATTGGTACTGCTCTTGTTTCTTAAGAGTATCAAATACAGTGGGCCCTTACGTTAATGCTACCTTAGAGTAGATGGCATATTAAATTTAATAAGGGTTTACCAGGTGTCAGGAGCCCTGGCGGGGGGGAGTGCTAGAAATAAAACACTGAGCAAGTTATTTTTCCTACTTTCGTAGAGTTCTAGTATTTTACCTGCATCATTGTACGACCCAACCCTAGCCTGCTATAAATTGTTTTCTATTTTGTCCCATGGGTTGGAAGCAATAATCTTAACAAGATTACAAGCCACTCGAGGTGCTGGGTCTGGCAGAGTTGCCTTCCTTATATGCAACCTATGGTGCATTTCTAGTGTATTTTTTTCTGATGCTTTTCTTGACCTTTCCACACCAATGGAATGGATCCCAGGAGGTAGAATCATTATATTGATCCATATTTTTAAGATACTGTTTCTAGGACTTGGGAAATCATGGCTGGGCCGTTGATGTGGAGACACAGACATCTTTGGAGTTTTGCCATGAGGTGATTTGCCAATATTTAGGATCTGATTCCTTAGGAGCAGAGGAGTAGTTAATAGGTAGCTCCCCAACCCAGGTGTACTGCCCCCAAAATAGCACCATCACACTGCCAGGAACAAGACAAAACTCAAACAGACTTGGTTCTTCATAGTGGCCTTGGTACTAGCAGCTGTCACATGACCAAATGCAGGGAGGCTCTGAAAAAATAGTGCAACTGAGAAACCTGAGCTCCAGCCTGGCTTTCTTGCTACCTAGCTGTCAGTCTCTGAACCTCCATTTACTTGTCTCTAAGATGAATGTATTAGCGTGAATGATCTCCAAGTCCCTCCTGCTTCTAGCAGTATAAGGAGGGGAGGCTGGCTAGGGCTTGATTTTATTTTTATACCATGTGCCTTCAATTAAGTATTACCATTCAGCAGCTGCTGGCCCCTAATTATAGGGATGTGACAACAGTTGGAAAAGAACTGGCTCTGGAGGATCCCACATCAGCAGAGGAAGTCATGGCTTTCATAGTAATTTATTAATCATTGTAGTAGCATGGCACAGAGAAGGCTGGTGGCTAAAGGTTCCTGTGACCCACTGCCTCCTGATGACGTATGGGAAAACTAGGAAGGATCACAGTGGACAGATCGGATTCTACTACAGAGATCTAGGCACTGTCTCTGTGCCTGCTTTCCTACTCAGGCCAGGTCTCATGGCCAAGTAAGTGACTGACATGAACAAGTAACAAATTCATCTTCCAAGTGAGTATCATCCCAGGGATCTCAGGGGAAGTCACTTATGATCATTAGAAATGAGATACAGGCTTGCAAATTCACTTTCTTTTTGTTTATATTAATGCTTGAAGGGAGACTATAGTTACATGTACTTGTCTTTGTTTGAAATCATATTCCCTAGGAAATAGCCAGATTGTTTCACCCATGCAAGGCCAAATTTCATTACTCTCAACATTTTGTCTCTGAGAAGGGGCCAAAGGGTCAGAGATCCATGAAATTCCCAAATGCTGATGACTTCCAGCTTCCCTTGCTCATTGAAGGCTACAAAGTACAGCAAGCAATACATTCAAAAGACAAATGGAAGCCAGTCAAAGAGTGAGAAGGAAACCTGAAGGTACTTTGACCCAATGCTGTATTTTAAGAATGCAGTGATCTGATCTGCTCAAGTTTCATTAATTCTTGAACCTGTGACCCTCTGTTCTCCATTCTTTCTCCTCCTCCCACCAGCTCACCTCTCAGCCCTCATGACTGTATGAAGTGATGAGGTCCAGAATTCTGGAATCATACATGTCTCCACAGGGTGTACAGTCATCCTGCTGTGAGGTGCTGAGCTAGGATATAGAGCGTTTGCCCAAGATGCTATCTCAGGGGCAGACACAGGAGGTGGAAAATATGAAACATCAAGGAGGAAAGAGTTTAATAAGTAAATATAGAGTTAGAACACCCCCTAAGATTTCCATTTCACATTTTTTAATCTCAGATTAGAAGGCAAGGTGACTATGTTGTGAAGGAAAGCATACTAGCCATGACATCAGATACCCAGGTTCTGGTTCCAGCACCTTACATGGCTTGTTGAGCACTAGAGTGGAGCAGACACAGCCACACAGTTCAAAGAGAGATTGGCAAGCCATTTTGCACTACCTGCCACAGACATGGAGATAAACATCTCTAGTGAGTCCCTCTATATCATGTGACAATGTGTGGATTTCTTTTTTAACCTCTGTATCTTTCTCTACCTCTGTCTATTTTTTTTTACAAAGAAAATATATGAAATATATTTGAAATATATGAAAATATATGAAAATATATGAAATATATGAAATATATTTTAGTTCAATCACATATTGGTAGCTCCAAACTCTTGTTTTCTTATCTTTTTCAAACAGGAACAATAGTCTACACCTGCAGAAATCTTGGTATAGTCGAAGGAAATGATACCACGTGCTTTGTGTGCTGTAGTTGCTCAATAAACATAGTTTCATTCCTCTGACTTTGCCGAATTTATCTTTGTTGTCTCCATATCCTCATCACATAAAAGGGAATGGTGATAATAAGCCATAAAGCAGCCAGAATTGAACAAGATAAAATATGTGAACATGCTATGGAAATGAGAGGCAGCACTGTGGAATAGCAAGTCTGAATACAATGATATAAAAATTATATACAACCACGGAAATTACAATGTAGTATTGCATACATTGGCATAAAATGTTGCCTAGTCCACAAGAAGATATCACTGCACACAGTGATGGCTAATTTTTATTTTTAATAGCCAAAATGGCTAACTTAAAAAAATTTTTTTTGAGGAAGAGCATGATTGTGGGTGGGTGAGGAGCAGAGGGAGAGAGAATCTTAGGCAGGCTCCATCCTGACAGCAAAGCCTGACTCGGAGGTGGATCCTGAGATGATGACCTGAGCCCAAACCAAGAGTCTGACGTTCCACCAACTGAACCACCCAGGCACTCCTAATTTTCTTTTTTAAGTGGTAATATCAAATGCTGACCAATGTACAGAGAAACTGGACCACTCATAGGCTGCTGGCGGGAAAGTAAAATGCTACAGCTACTCTGGAAAACAGTTTGGCAGTTCCTTACAAAACTAAATATGCAATTACCATATGAACCAGTAATTATACTCGGAGGCATTTATCCCAGTGAAATTAAAACTTCTATTTACACAAAAATCTGCACATGAATATTCCAGCAGCTTTATTCATAATAGCCAAACACAGGAAAAATCCACATGTCTTCAGTGGGTGAATGGTCAAACTGTGGACATCCGAATGGTGAACTACCACTGAACACTAAAAAGGAAGGAGCTACTGATACACACAGTAACTTGGATGACTCAGCAGGGTGTTATGTTGACCGAACATATACTGTGTGATTCTCTTCATTAAGCATTCTTGAAATGACAGTACCACTGAGCTGGAAAGCAAAGTAGAGACTGGTGGAGTCAGAGATTGCAGAGGCTGGGGAGGTGGGCGTGGTTACAGAAAGGCAACGTGATGGGATCCTTGTGGTGTTGCATCTGTTCTGTACCTTGACTGTAGGGATGGGTCCATGAACCTATGGATGTGTTAAACTGCATTGACACACACATGCACACACACACACACACACACACCAGAGCACAAGTGCAACGGTGAACATCTGGATAAAATCAGTAGATTGCTTCAGTGTCAATATCCTGGTTGCGACACTGCACTATAGTTTCCCATGATAGTACCATGAAGAAGGCAGTAAAAGGTACCTGGAATCTCTCTATATTAGTTGTTATAAGTGTATGTGAAACAAAAATGATCACAAAGTAAGTTTAATTTAAAAATGACTTTTAGGGGGCGCCTGGGTGGCTCAGTGGGTTAGGCCACTGCCTTCGGCTCAGGTCATGATCTCAGGGTCCTGGGATCGAGTCCCGCATTGTGCTCTCTGCTCTGCAGGGAGCCTGCTTCCTCCTCTCGCTCTCTCTGCCTGCCTGTCTGCCTGCTTGTGATCTCTGTCAAATAAATAAATAAAATCTTTTTAAAAAAAAAAATAAATAAATAAATAAAAATGACTTTTAGGGGCGCCTGGGTGGCTCAGTGGGTTAAGCCTCTGCCTTCGGCTCAGGTCATGATCTCAGGGTCCTGGGATCAAGCCCCGCATCAGGCTCTCTGCTCAGCGGGGAGCCTGCTTCCTCCTCTCTCTCTCTCTCTGCCTCTCTGCCTGTTTGTGATCTCTGTCTGTCAAATAAATAAATAAAATCTTTAAAAAATAATAAAAAATAAATAAATAAATAAATGACTTTTACATCATTTACTATATGAAAAGGGGGCCTGCTTTTATAAAACCTGCAACCTGAAAGTTGGAAGAATACAGTGTTAATCAGGGTTCAGTTGCACATAACAGAGTCCACTCTAGCTCTTTAGTAACAGAGGAGTTTAACACAGGGGATTAAGTGCTGCCAAGTCATTGGAAGGGGTGAGCATCAGGCTCTGGCCTGACCTTCCAGTGATGACTTTCCAAACAGCCTTGTAGAACAGAACGCCAAGATGTCACTGTTTCTGCCACTCTCAGCGGCCTTGACCCACCCCTTCCTCTGCTCAAGACCCACCACTTCTGGGGCTCAAGACCCACCCCTTCTGCTGCTCAGGACCTACCCCTTCTGGTGCTCAAGAGCCACCCCTTCCGCTGCTACCATGCCTGAGACATCAGTGCCCTCTGCTGCACGTGGACCAAGCACAACAGGGGCCGGGTGCCCCCGCCTTTATTGATTCAACAATTGGGCCGCTGTCAGGGGAAACTGCAGACACAGCAGAAGTTCCAGCTCCAACTCATTTCCACCTTCCAGACCTCGTACAGTGCTTTGACTTGGGGGCAGATGGTTGAAGGAAGCCTGAGAAACGAGACTTCCAGTTCCATCTTCTAAAATGAAGTGAAACTTGCTACAGGAATTTGAATCGACCTCAGGGAGTCATTCGGCTCTAGGTGCCTCAGACATACATCAAATTTCTAGTGTATCTCTATGTCATGTGATAATATGTTTGTTTGTTTTTAATTTTTAAGTTCCTTTCTCTATGTCTGTTTTTTTAAACTGAGAAAATATATGACAATATTAATAAAGTCAAAAAGCTATCCCGGTTTTGAAAGCCAACCCAAAGAGCTATTGAATGAACACGTTTGTGGGGTGGAGGCAGGGTCACAAGGTTTAGACCAGATCATTTTTTAAAATACCTTTTGAGTCCAAGAGCCTGAATTTTCATGATAAATAGCCATCACATCCCAGAAAACTTTAGGTCCAGGGTTGAAAACTGGAAAGTCTGCGGTGAAAAGTAAAATAAATGAGTGAGACCAGCCAGATCAGGTAAGAGAAAATGGGATGACTATGGCAAATATTCCATATCCGAAGTGGAAAGTCCCTATTTTGCTTCAGCTCATTATTGCCATGTGGAAATTCAGACCCAGGATGATTCAATGTCTGGCTTCTTTTTAAAGGAAGGGAAGACAGAACTCTCCTAGAAGATACCATGTTTTCAAACACTGGTTTCAATGCCACAAAGACAACAGCTCCTGATAGCCTGTTGTCTGGAGAGTCTTTTCTCCAAGCTCAAGGTGAAATATTTTTACTAAGACAGTGAAGTCCAAACAGAGTGCCCCTGTGAGCAAGGTCTGCCCAAAAAGCCCCGAGCATGAAAGCGCTGCTTTCGGCCTGTGCTGCCGCTGCATCTCTGTCTTTGAGGCTCTAGCAGATACGTTCCTGAACAACAGTGACTTCCTCAGAGGAAACCCAGGCAGGCCAGTAGGTATAGCGACCATGAGCACTCACAGACTGATAAGTTTCCCCCAAAGCAGCCCTGGAGACTAAGGCAGAGATGAGTTTCGTGGCTATTTGGTGGCACCTGCTTTGTTTCTGCCTCTCCCATAAGCATCATATCCACTGATGTGTCAGGGGAGCCATAGGGCAGGAGAGACACTAATGCTCTGAGACATCATTTGGTACTGATTTCAGCATTACAGTTTCCCCTTCAAATTTCTTCCTAAGAGGAAACATAAATGGATGAGGATAGGCTACCAGGGAAGGGGAGAACTGGCTTACACACAGGAACTGCTGTGACTGGGGCACCTGGGTAGTTCAGTCGTTAAGCACCTGCCTTAGGCTCAGGCCATGATCCCTGCATTCTGGGATCGAGCCCCACATGGAACCCCACATCAGGCTCCTGCTTCTCCTTCTCCCTCTCCCACTCCCTCTGCTTGTGTTCCCTCTCTCGCTGTGTCTCTCTCTGCCAAATAAATAAATAAAATATTTAAGAAAAATGAAAAACATAAAACTAACCTCTTCCTATCTGCTGAGTGTGTTGCTGCAATTTCCTACCTTTCTCCAAAAACTTAAATCAAACCTTAACTTTGCTAAAGGGGTGTTAGAAGTCTCCTACATAAACTGCTCACCTTGCTTATTCTGTATCACCCAATTAAAGGATGCTGGCTCTTAGAGGGCACGGTGTACTTTACTGCAGGGTGAGAAATCTCATAAACTTGTAACAAAGTCATTGAATGACAACCACATAACTGTGCCTCAGAATACAGCTTCGTTTAGGTTGGAAATAATCCCAACTTCTCTCCAAAAATAATCCTCGACTTCTTGTGTTCTTACTATCAACCAGGTAAAAGGTCAAGTATGAAACATGAAGGTGGGTACGAAACACCCCTGTGCTCCTAGAAAGCTCCTTCTAGTATGGAAGAAACAAGTTCAGCAGTGTGAGCCTGTGCTATACCTGCATTGTCCCTAATGAAGTTTTTTTTTTTTTTTTTTTTTAAAGAAGCCTTTGTCTTTATTTGCTCCATTGAAAAACTTCACGTAAATAAGTAATGAAGATGCTAATATGTTTTTTAAAGGTGTGCCATCCCAGATCTGTGTAGAACACAGAAAAGTAAGGACTACTCAGACACAGGAAGCAGAATCACAACATACGGATCTCATCTACATGTAAAATCATGTTCAACTACCAATCCAATAATAAATACTGACATCTATCAAGTTCCTGCTTGACGTTAAGCTTTACAAAGCCTTTATCTATTTTAACTCTTTTGAGCCTCACAAGGGTAGGCCCTGTTAATTCTTCCTTATTTTATGGGTGAGAAACTGGAGCATAGAAAAGTTAGGTACTTAATCCAAGGACACACAGAAAGCAGGTGTATAACCAGCACCTGGGCTGCTGAATCACCCTGAGCCCCGATGCCACCCACTTTCCTCTCTGAGATCTGATTATCCATAACCTTTGGCAGTTGGAGATCTTTAAGCTTCCCTTAAGAATGATTTCTGGCTTTCTTTTCAAAACTATTCCATTAACCTTTTAGAAATAATTTTGAATTTCTTCATATGTAATTTCTCGTGGTGATAAGAATGATATTGAGTGTACAATCTGGGACATTTGGGAGAATAAAAGTGGAGCACTATTAATAATTAAACCAGGACAACAGGTAAAACCAAGACTGTTTCAAATAAACCAAGATGAGGAGTTACCCTGAACAGACATTTGCTCCCAAAGAGAAACTGTGAAATCCTGAAAAGCTGTCAGACTATTACAGAGTTAGCAGAAGGAATCAAGGGCTCCTTAGAATGGAATCTTTCAAAGTCTTTCCATTTCTTTAAAGATATCTCAAACTCCTGAGATTAACACAAAAGGCTCCTCAGTATCTGGTTCTCACCTAACTTTTCTACCTCAGCTCCAAATTATTTCTTAATCCCCGATCCTGTGTTCTGGTTGTGTTGGGTTATGTTAAATGTTCCATCTTCTATGTCTTGTGCATGCCATTGACTTTTCTTAGAAGGTCGTTGACCTTGTTGTCCTAGTGGCAAACTCATGCATCTTTGAAGATCCAACTCAGAGCTGACCTATTTTTTTTCTTTCACTAGAATGTGAGTCCCTTGCACAAAAGTGTGGATCCAAATTACACCAATAATAAGCAGTAGAGCCAAGAGGTTTAGTTGGGTCTAACTGGCTGCAAAGTCAGGTGAGCTGGCTCTCAAAGGATTGGGATGAAGTTTTTCTGGCAGGAAAGTTGGGGAAGGAGGGAACCGAATTCAGGCCAAGGGAACAGCATACAAAAAGACTGGAAATTCAGGAACATTGTAATGGGAAAAGGACAAGAAACAGAGAAGCAGGAGATGGGACTGGCAAGGAGGAGGGCCCAGTTGTATAGGGCCTTAGGATCTGTGCTAACACACCTCACTGGGGCAGTAGACTGAGCCACAGGCTCTGCCAAGGGAGGTCATACTCTAGATGTTGCAAAGATGCTCTTTTCTTAATCAAATTCCTGAGGGTATCAGGTTGCCTTTGAGATGGAACTCTCTTCACACCATAAAAAAGAGAATAGCCTCTACATCTCCATTATTGCTTTGATTAGAAAAATGTTATTAACCTTTCAAAAACCTACTATTTTGTTTTTGGAGTTTGGTTAAGGTCTCACACTTATCTTGAAAATGCTAGTTTCTGCAGTTGTTGTTGTTTTTTTTTTTTTTTTTAAATTGAAGGACTTCAGGGCACACTAAATTAAGTTGTGGTGTATGAACTGAAACTTGCAATATATTAAAAATATTTCACTGCACAGTTCACCAATTACCCAATTTCTAATTTAAGTCCCATTGTCATTCCTAATTTGCACTAAAACTCAGAAGTTATACTCAGAAGAAATGACTGAGGGCCTCAGCAATCACAGATATGTCCCCAATATGTTTGGGCTCACTTAAAGGCAATCTGTCTACAATAATTTTCAGTCCCAATTTTTTTTTAAAGAGTTTAGTTATTTATTTGACAGACAGAGATCACAAGTAGGCAGAGAAGCAGGCAGAGAGAGAGGAAGGGAAGCAGGCTCCCCGCTGAGCAGAGAGCCAGATGTGGGCCTCAATCCCAGAACCCTGGGATCATGACCTGAGTCAAAGGCAGAGGCTTTAACTCACTGAGCCACCCAGGTGCCCCTCAGTCACAATTTTTATTTAGAGAATCACAAAGCTGGAGAGGGCCTTAGAGCTCTTCCTTCAAACTCTTCCTCTTCTAGAGGAACAATCTGAGATTTTTTTTTTTTTTTAAGATTTTATTTACTAGAGAGAGAGATCACAAGTAGGCAGAGAGCGGGGGTGGGGGGAGGAGGAAGCAGGCTCCCTGCTGAGCAGGGAGCCCGATGCGGGGCTCGATCCCAGGACCCTGAGATCATGACCTGGACTGAAGGCAGAGGCTTAACCCACTGAGCCATTCAACAAAGATGGCCATGCTAAGGATAGAAATCATGAGTCCTGAGCATTGGCTGTCAGAGCACTGTCTTAGGGTTGGTTGGCTTTCTATGCCTGTTCTTGAGTGACATTTACTTTCTAGAGAACCTGTAAGAAGGATCCTGGTGTTTAAGGCTGGAGCTTTCACAGCTGTCATCTGAGCCTTGTTCTCCTTGCCAGCTCCTTACAAACTACCCGATCTACGTTGTTGGGCTCATAATTTATTTCAATCAGCTGAAACAGAATCCAGGCCCCTCCCATGCAATGTGCTCCCAGCTTGCCTCTGGAACAATCACCCCATAATGTCCAGCCCCGGAGGTTGGAGTCTGAGGAGAGCCAGGGGGTGAAGCAGGAGTGAGGCTGTAGATCTGTCTCTCTATTTAAGTCACTGTGTACTGGCAATACCAAAGCACACTTAAAGGCGAAATTGGAATTATCTATTAGCAATTGTTTTCGTTAATCAGTGCTGTCCGGTTCTTGTTAGCAAAGCCAAAACCAAGCTGGTAAACAGCTGCTTCATATCCCCACACAATTGTTAGGGCAAATGTCCATAAATTATTACGCAATTGTGCCGAGTGTGACTGAGTTGGTACAATGGTTCTCAACTGAATGTACTGAATTCCACGTTTCAGGAAGTTTTTAGGCAGGGGAACCAAGCCACAATTCAGAAGAATTGCAGGAATGACTAGGAAGGACTCACAACACAGAGGACAGTAGTAAGTTTTCCTCTGTTAAATTAATATTATTGCAATTACATCTTTTTAATTAAAATAAAATGTTGAGAAAGAATACAATACTGATAATACTGAAAACCATGCTTGAAAATTTAAAAACCATCGTGAATTTGCCCTTTCGCAATTTTGCTTTATAAAATTTAATATACAATCAGCATTTTTGCCAATTTTTGGTTTTCACTTCTTACTTTAAATAACTAATATGTTACCAAGATGGTGTACTCTAATGTAATAATTTTTCTCTTTCAACTTTGTTGCTATTAAAAATTACTGCCATTAAATACATGTCTGATTTTTTTCGATTGTATAGAATTGTTTTCTTAGGAAAAGTTTTTGTGTTTGGACTAGAAATGTGAACATGTCTACAGCATTTGCTATCCATTATCATATTGATTTCCAAAAGGGACATACTGATTTACAATGCCATCAACACTGTGTGTGTGCCAGTTTTCCAGGACTCTCAGCATCTTGTCTTTTATTTATTTATTTTAAAAATTTTGCTAATTTGCCTAACTGTCAAATGCACTCCTGTTGTTGTATAGTATTTATTTTATCAATTGATTGATTGGATGAACTAGTCCATCAAGAACTATTTATCAAATGCTTTGCCAGAATCTGGAGAAAGCAAGCCAGGTGAAGTCCGGTGCCCTCAACAGACCTCAGCATCTAAGTTAGTGGTACAGCACAGCATTTTTGGGAAAGTGTTTTAAGAATAATGGTGCAGCTATACACAGGGCACTGTGAGAGAGCACGGGGAAGGAGTATAACTTGAGTTACAGGTGTAAAAAGAGATTCCAGAAATGTCATGATGAATGGGTCACATGCGTATTCCAGGAAAAGAACCACAGGGAAATCATTGGCCAAGGCAAGGGTAGAAGCATGAGACAGAAGATCAACTGGAAAGAGCCATGGATTTCGCTAGAGGGATATACGGAACCAGGCCATCATATGTCTGCAGCATGGGCTGCATGGAGTTAAGTGGTGAGATAAGAGACAGCCATACTAGTTAGCACTATTTTGGTTTCAAGTGTCGTAAATGTCAAGTAGAAATAGCTTAAGCAAGAAGAAAGAGGTAGAGAAGAAGGGAGAGAATTATTTGTCATAAAGAACTGTACTATCTCAGTGAGCTTAAGGACAGCAATATATCCAGGTCTTAGAAGCAACTATTAGCAGAAAACTTAGACCCTGGCAAGCATTTCTCTCCTCTCACCTCTCTGTTTCTTTCTGGATTTCTCTCTCTCTCTCCCTCCCCCTCTTCCCTCTCTCTTTATCTCTCTTTTTACCAACGTTTTTGCTTTTTCAATTTATTTTGCAGGAAATTTCACTGCCAGTGGCTTTAGAGTGCACAGTTTAGACATTTAAACCAGCTGACATCCTCTCTTGATTCTAGATCAAAAGTTCCCAGGGAAGTCACTTGACTGTCCTGCCTGAGTCAGAGACCCAACTCTGAAACAATTTACTGAGGCTATGAAGGCAGGACATCAGGGTTCTATCGGAACATGAAAGCTTGTGTTGAAAATGTGATAGTTTCAGAAAGGGGTAGGTGGCTATTGACATGCTAGAAAAATAAAACAATAGTTGTCCATTATCATTGAAGAGAAAATCTAGGCTACCATCATTAATGACATTAAATAATATGCCAAGGGATTTCAATTTCCTATAGGCAATACAACTTGATTAATTGGTCTAAGTTTGTATCCTTTACTCTTATATTCCCTACTCTTCTGTTTGCTCTGGAGGATTTGGTTTGCACGGTCTACTCTTTCAGAGCTGGTGATGAAGAATAAAGGAGTTGAGTACCTCCTAAGTCTTCAGTGTTGAGACAACAGGATGTAGATAAACTATTACATTGTAACTAGAACACACCTTGACCTTGATCTTGAAAAAGACACTGTGGAGTCTGCATGCTTTAGCCTCTAACCACACAGTCTGATTGAAGACTTACCTAGTCCTGACTAAAGTCATTCCAACATGCTGCTGTACCTTCCATTCTCTTGGGTTTTTCTCAAGCCTCTGTCTTGATCTGGAGCAAAGTTAGCTCTTTCTCTTTCTCTAATCCCACCTTTTTAGTGCTTTCCAAATAAGTGTAAACCATAAAGTCATTTTGCATTGATCGAGGGTTAAGAAAAATAGGAAGAAGGAAAAACCTAAAGAAATTTTAAGTAAGAGTTTGAAATAAGCAGACTTCTTCTACTTTTTAAATTTTTTAAAGATTTTTCTTTAATGTTAGAATGATCACTTCGGCAGCTGCAGAGGATGGATTGTTGCAGATTGAGGTTAGAGGCAGTGAGACCAGGTAGGAAGATTGTTCTATTAATCCAAGTGAAAATGATGAAAACCTGAAATAAGACAGTGGGCTTAGAGACAAAGATGGGGAGACAAACATTAGATACTGATAAGACTTGATAAATCATTTAGGAAGCTTTTTGCAGCAAATAATGGGAAAATAAACAGTACAAACTAGCCCTAACAATAAATAAATTTCCTTACTAACAACATGTTAAGTCCAGAAAGCATTTAACTTCAGAGTTGTTTACTGTGATGCCTACTCTGTATATCCATTTGATTTTCTGTGCTCACTTCTTTGTGTTGATTTTATCCTCAAGATGGTATAAGACAGTTATAACAATTCTAGGACTATTACCTGTGCAGGAAGTCATCCATACAGAGAATTATTTCCAGAACCTTGCCAAGCAAATAGGGACAAACTTTCCCAGAAGCTCCTAATAAACTTTTCTTGATTCTCATTAGCCTGGATTGGGTCATGTGCCCATCCCTGAATCAATGATAAGGAAAATGGGATTATGGCCGGGCCAGTCAGGAACATTCCTGAAGTTGATGGTGGGACTCACTTCTCCAGAAACAAGTGGACTGTGTGTGCATGCATGCATGCGTGTGTGTGTGTGTGTGTGTGTGTGTGTGTGTGTGTGTGTAGAGGGAGGGAAGTTTCGGGTGGGAAGTGGTAGCTTGAAATCTGAACAAAACCAGTGTTTCCTAGAAGTGGGACAGGGGGATGTATATGTGTAGTAGACAATCAACATTTTTCAATGCAAGTGGGATTGTTTTGACTGGGGAAGTGAAGGTATCGGCCACCACAATGCTGATTTACTAAACTGGATAATTACGTAGATTTATCGGGATAAGAAATGAAAGAGGATAAACAGGTTTTGGCAGAAGATCAGCCTTGAAGGGCATGAGGCACACCCATGTAAAGATAGGAAGTAGGTGGCTGAACATATTGGAGCTAAGGAGAAAGTTTGGATGAGAGATATATATTTTGGAGTTATCAGCATATGAAAGTTACATAGCACACAGGTGCACTGTGAGGTCATCGTTGGACAAGATTACCCAAGGAAGTGTGCAGAGAGGAGAGACAAAGATAAGAATTCATCTTTGGAAAAGGCCAAAGTATAAGGTTGGAATTAACTAAATTCATTTGCATATCAAAGAGGTGTTTCTTGAATTTGGATAACTGGTGCAGTGAACATTTCTACAAAACTAAATGATTTTTGAGCTCCATTTGACAGCTCATTATTTTTAAAGCAACATTCTCCCGGAACAAAATTCACTTACACTAAAGAGTATAGAAAGGATTTTGGAGTTAGCAGCAATGAAATTTGACCTAAACTAATAAATACTTCACAGATTGTAAAAGTGTTTGGAATCCTTTTATGACACAAATAATCAACTGCAGTTAATAGACCAATGGCTTCTCTTGGAATGAAGAAATGTTTGGTGAACTTGTAGTTGGTGGCTTTGCTTTTGGCTGTAACAAATTAAGCTTGACAATCTTATGAGAGGGCCTTAGCAAAAGCTCAAAGAATGTTAAGGTCAAGTCCAACTGAAAGTATGGGGATCTCATTCTATCAAATCCAGAGTGAAAACACAAACATGTGTAGAGTGAAAAGTCATCTCAGTTTGCTAGATTTCTGGGAGTTATGAGGACTCTAATCGTCCCCACCACAGTGCTGGGATAAAGAAAACCTCCCTCTCCAGTGTACACACCCAGATGAAGGAGGAAAGCCTGTCCTGCTAGCTGACCAGCAGGAGAAGAAGCAAAACCGTAACAGAGAGAAAGTGAGGTAGCAGTCCTAACTTCAGACTTTTCTTATTTAGAGGACTTTTTCCAGCTGGAAAAGGATCTCATGAACAGTGCTGCTAAACCAAAGAGAAAAAAAAGTTTTTTCAATGCTAATGAGAAACAACTGAAGGGTCGGTCCTGACACATGCCTTAGGAAATTCAGGTGGAGGTGGACTCAAGAGTTAGTGAAATCCAGGCTGCTCTTTCCACTGAAATTCTGTGCTCTTGCTGTTGATAGGCGCTTCAGGGTAGGGCAGGAGGAGAGGACTGGGAAGCCCGTTGTCACTACAGCGCAGCTGCTCCCTGGCCACGTGACCGTGCACCCACCGTATTTCCTTGGATTGGCTTTCTCCATTTGGAAACTCAGTGGGTGGGATGGCTCTCTGAGGGAGAGTCAGTGCAGGGGTGGAGAGCAAATTACCCACGTTCACAGTCTAGTTTAACGGTTCTGTGACCTTGGGGCTGTCAGTTAACCTCCCTGTGGAGTGCCTGATCCAGAGTGAATAGTGAATTGTGCCTGGTCCAGTATGAGCATCATGCAATGTTAGCTACTTCTAGTCCAGCTCTACTTTTAAATAGATCTGTGATTCTAAACCCAGCATTCCAATGAATTAAAAATGCTTCTATAGACATGGATGCATCTTGGGATTATTCTACAACCAGAAGCTCATGTTACTAAGCTGTCTTTTTATTACCTTTAAATATTTCTAAACCCTTTTAGGGAAGATTGTTTTCAAAATAAGGTAAAGAATTTCAATTAGGCTTTGTAATATCTTTGCAAAACTGTGCACTGAAGGATTTTTCTCCTTTGTATTAAATGTTGCTGTAGTAGAATTAATTACCAGAAGAGATAGTTGAGAATCCAGTGGCTGCTTGATGAGAACTATCACCGCCCCTAGCTCAGCAACCCCACACTCCAAAGTGAGGTCCATTCAAATTGCAGAGGGATAGGAGGAAGGTGAAAGGTGTCACCTCTGAGGAGAAGAATGCTTCTTAAACCTTTCCACTGGCAAGAAAAGTGGCATTTTAGGTTCTATCATTCATTTGTTCTCATTCATTCATTATGCTCCCCCTTCCTTACTAACCTTTTAGTTACTGATGTAATAGCCCTTCAGATTAGGAGTATGTGTGAGAATTGCTTGTGGTGACTCGTTAAAATGTATATCACAGTCTTTTCCTCCTGATTTAGTAGAGCTAGACTGGGCAAGCCACCTGCTGTTTATTACACCAGAGGAGCTGGGCTCTACTTGGAAAACACTTCTTTACCATGAGGCATGGTGAAGCCAACACAGGACAGACTGTGCCAACACATGAAAAGCATTTCATACCTCTCTAAATTGATTTTCTTCAGGCATTTATTCAACATTTAATAGATGGGATTTGTTTAGTGATATATTTATTTGGAAACTTTTTCAATTAATACTTCTATTGGTAAATAACCAGAGAAGATATACCTAATAATTCACTGCTACTGTCTGAAACTAACTTTGTGCTGTGAAGAAAGCTTAGCAGACAGGCTTATAATAAGCATCATTCGGATTTGGAATTTAGATTTTGAATGCCAGTTTCAGAGGACCATCATCTGATATATCTTAGATTTGCACATGCAACAGACAAGTATTTAATTTTTAATTTTTAAATTACCTTTGAGGGCACTCTGGAATGCAGGACCAATTAACACCTTACTAGTTATCTAATAAGTCCTTATGGAAACCTGAGTTAATTGGCATCACAATTCCTATTTATCTAAGTGATATTTTAATGTTCTTTACGGATTGTCATGAGTGGTAGCCTATCTCTTCTTCCCATAATCCCATCAGGTGGGACCCGTGGATATGAGTAGGAAAGAGGGTAAACCTGGGCTTGGACCAGGCTCTGGATAATGTCAAAGGTCACAGTTGATGACCCAGAATGGCACTGTTATCCAAGTATGTCCAAGGTGTTGGATGTCAGAATACTCCACAAGGTTGTCAGGAAAAGATGGTGGTGGTAAGTTCAGTGTAGTCTATTCATTTGAGAAACACCCTAGGCTGCAACTAGTACTGTAAGGGAGTAGGATTCTCAGAAGGGGTACTTACAAGATTCATGCAGATGTCAGGGCTCCATCACTTGGCCTAAGTTCAAGGCAGAATCCCATCCTGGAGTGACCAGCAGGAGTTCATATATAAATGCTATGTATCCAAGGTTGCAAGACCAGTGGGTATCTAGGAGTTCAGTGTTCAATCTAAATCCACAAGCACACCTTTTAGGGCAGCTCACCAAAACCTATTCACAATCCTCTCAAAACTCTTCTGTCTGGATCAGGATAGTCTCAGGATATAGGAAAAGTTGTCTTAGACTTTAAGCAACTGCTCCTAGTCCTAATGGCTAAGAAAAGAACTCAGTAACCTCCAAGAATAGGGTTTTATGAAGTCTTTAACCTGTTTGAAAGATAAATGCTGATCACAGAACTAATAACTTCCAAAGGTCCAGTGTTAAGGGAGTGGTGTGATCTTCAGGTTTACACAGAGTTAACCTCCTCTTTAGAAGCCTGGAAACGTGTATGAACACTGAATGCCACCTCCCACACTTGCAGTGTTTCTCCTCGGTGCACTTCAGAGGACTTACCCTGGATCAGACCCTGTGCTAAGTGTAATGTGTGCATGCACACATGCGTATTTCTGACTTACTCCACATGATAACCCGAAGTCTCAGCACCGGCATTTCATTCTATGGATGAGCAAAATGAATCTTCGAGAGGTTCAGTAATTTACCCAACGATGGGTAAGTGGTATAGCTGAGATCCAGACCTTCTCAGTCTGCCTGTAGATACAGCCACTAACCACATTGCTCTGCTGTAGAGTGTATATGGTGAAGACTCTATCATACTTGGCGTATACAGTAAAGACTCTATCATATATGGAGTTTGTAGGGAAGACTATATCATGTGTAGAATATATAGTGCGGTTAAAAGAACACAGGGGTGGGAGGAGAAGATAGGGTCCTAAGTGGTACATCTGCCATTAGTAAACTCTTGTAATTCACTTATTTTCCATTCATTTATAAAAAACAACAACTGTACAGTGTCTTCTATGTCCCAAGCATTGGTTTTGTGAAAACAGGCAAGGACTCCTGTCCTCATAAAGCTTAAATGACAGCAGAGAGTACAGATGATAAACAATAAACCTAATAAATACATTAAAAATATAATGAGAGCTATTATTACAAATTACATACAAATGTAAATCCAATAAAAACATTGTGTTGTTTGTTAACAACTGAGAAGTCCTATGAGAAAACAGAAAGTACAATGAAGGGACATCAGGAATATCAGGGTTTTCCATGGCAGTTTTAAATATGGTGACCAGGATAGACTCAGATTCATTAAGAAGGTGATATTTGATTAAAAAACAAAACAAAACAAACAAACAAAAACCTTGGAGAAAGTGAAGGAGTTTGTGAAGCAGATGTCAGAGGAGAAAACTCCATGCAGAGGACCTGGACAGTGTCAAAGCCTTAACACTAGAGTTCACCTGGAATGTTGGAAAAGCAGCAGGTGGCCAGAGTGTCCAGAGTAGCTGGGGTGGGGTGCAGTCAGAGATGTGGGCATGGAATTCTCAAAGGGCCTCTTACACTGTTGTAAAGGATTTGCTCCTCACTTGGTAGGAAATGGGTAGCCATGGTGGAGTCTTGAGAAGGGGATTGACATGACCTAAATTCACTTTTTAAAAGGATTATTCTGACCGCCATGCTGAAAATAGACTATACAGAGGCAAGTGGAAGTCAAGAGACCCATTTTGCTGAGGCTGTCACAGTACCCAGGTCCAAGTGCAAGGTGGCTTTGGCCAGAGATGGGAGTGATGGCTGGGGGAGAGAATTGGTCGGAATCTGGATTCACGGTGAGGTTTGAACCAGCAAGTTTTCTTTATGGATTCTATGTGGGATTTGGGATGAGAGGAGCCAAAGATGACTCCCAGGACATGAGGATGAAGCTCTGGAAGGAGGCTGTTATGTCCTCTGAGATAGGAAAGACAGTGACATTGGCAGATTTGGGGTCAATATTATGTGCTCACATTGGGGCATGTCAAGTTTGAAATAATTGGGAGATATCTAAACAAAGTTTTGAAGTATCCCACTGGGTATATGGCCCAGAGTTCAGGAGACTCCTGAGCTGAACGTATTAAATGCAGGAATCATCAGTCTTCTAGATGGTATTATCAGGCAAACTCCTGCAGGAAACACTGACACATTCAAAGGTTTTAACCAAAAAGAATTTAATAAAAGAACTATTTACAGAGATGCTGGCAGGATTAAAGGGATTTACAAGGCATGGTGGGCATCAAGGGAACAGCTAAATGGAAAGCCATTATTACGTTCAGATTTGATGGAAAAACAGAGAGGGAATGGTGTGCCTGAAACCCCAGGAGGAGTACAACCAGCGAAAACTCCATCTCCTACAGCCAGAGTCAGAAGCCAGTCAGCAAGGGGGGCTAGGAAATGCCTGCAGCAGCCTGTCTCTTGGGGCAAAGGAGGGTGGAGAAAGGATCTGGGGTTGAGACTACACAGAGAAACAACAGCACAGATTATGTATAAAGCCTGAGGCTGAATAAGATCTTTAAGGGAATGAGGGGAAAATAGTGAGGAAAAGACTGAGTCTGGGTCTCTCCATCATTAAGTGGTTTGGGAGAAGTGGAAGAAGTAGCAGAGGACATTGCAAAGAAAATAGCCATGGGGTAGGAGGAATAGTAGAAAGAATGTAATCCTGGAAGCCAGACAGAGTGTGACCAGCTGGGTCAAATGAAGTTTATGTGTCCCATAGATGCAGGACCTTTGGATTTAGCAAATGGAAGTTACTGGTGTCCTTGACGAGAGCCATTTCCATGGAAAGGTGGAGGCAAACACCTAATGGCAATGGCTTTCAGGGATAACAGGATGAGAGGAATTTTGGACAGGAAGAAAAACTTTTTTTTTTTTTTTTTTTTTTTTTTTTGCTCTGGGGGTTTTGCTGCAAAGAGGAACATAACCATGGGAGAAAAGGCAGGGAGAAAACTTAGTCAAGAGAGATATTTTTTGAGATGTGTGAATCACAACATGCAAATCCCCATCCCATCCATGATGGGAAATATCCTGAGAAGAGGAAGAAAGAACTGACCAGGAAATGAGGGGAGGGCAAATACCTAGAGGGATGTCTTCTCCTAACTCATGCTTCATCTGTGGAAATGGGGTCAGAATCTTCCTGAAAATTCTTCCAAAATCAACTCTGAGGGGTTGTTTGGAGAATGACTGAGTTACAACAGGACAATGTGGACACCCTTCGAGAGTGTCCGGGACCATCACCGGTGTTAGCGTTTCCAGCTCCCCACCTGGGTCTCAGCTTGCCCTTAGTCTCCTGGGAGGAATCCTTCGTCTCCCCTCCAGGGCAGAAACCACCCGTTACTTGGCACCTGCTAAGCACCAGGCATTGAACTTCATAAACATTAACATGAATCTTCACAACAACCCAGAGCTCTATCTCTAGTTCCCGGGCTGGGAAAATTGTGCAGCAGCGTCTCACGGAGGTTAAGGAGCTTATCAGCCAGAACACACAGGAGGCAGAACCACAATGCAAATCCTGGTCTTGATTACAAAGCCCTTCTTCTGTTCTGTCTCCCTGGCCAGCTTCATATTCTACTCTTCTTTCCCTCTATCACTTTCCTCTTCCCTCTGTCTCTCTGGGCTTTTTACTGACTATTCCTTCTTCTTCAAAATATCAACCTCCTCACTTCCAGCTGCTTTCCCTTCAACTGAAGATCATTTCTGATAAGAATACTTCAGATCAAGTAAGCTCCGCATCCAAGGAGTACTAGTTTCCTTCTAAATTTTTTTTTTAATATTTTATTTATTTATTTGACAGACAGAGATCACAAGTAGGCAGAGAGGCAGGCAGAGAGAGAGGAGGAAGCAGGCTCCCCGCTGAGCAGAGAGCCTGATGTGGGGCTCGATCCCAGGACCCTGAGATCATGACCTGAGCCGAAAGCAGAGGCTTTAACCCACTGAGCCACCCAGGCGCCCACTAGTTTCCTTCTAAAATGGGTATTTTTGCAAAGACAGAGCTCCCTTCCCTTCCCACAATGAATCGCTAATGGACGTCCATGTATAGCAACCACTGCAGAAAGAACGGAGGCTTCCAAAAGCTTCTGAAATCTAGCTGTGCAGGCCAATGTGTGTGCTTCTGGGAGATGGCGGTGTCTCCTCATGCTGTTTGTTTAGACTATTACTTACTCTTCAAGTTCTCAAGAATTTGAGAGGTCTGTGCTGAACTGCCCATTTTCCTGGTTAAAAACTGATCAACTCCAAATACTTGTCCACTTCATTCCAAATACTCCTCTCTTTCTAGTTCTTTTCTCTCCTGTTCTCTCTTCTTCTCCGTCTCTGTTACATGTGCGCGCGCACACACACACAGCGCCCTTGCCTGGAACTTGGAGAGGATTTGGGGAGAATGGAGTGACCTGTCACTGTTGCTAATAGGTCAGATCAATATCGTGAAATGTGCCACATCTTTCTTCATTTTCTCATCGTGCAGCAATCGATAGCCTTGCTTTCCCCGCAAACCTTTCTCAAAGGTTCCACACTTTTCATCTCCCCTTGTTGTTTCCTGGGCTGGGTCTGCTCTCTCTGAGATACCCAGAACAGAAAAGGAGGAGATGGTCCTAAATGTTCCAAGTTCAAGTGGCTTAGGCTCATTGCAGTGCCGCCTGTGGCATATGCATATGCTCAGATGTGTGGTGTGTATGAATGAATGTGTGCGTGTATGCGTAGGTCTGTGCATGCATTACTTGAAAGTCAGAAATCAATAATATCTACTCTCCTTTACTCTCAAGAAACTTACTCTACCTGAGGACGAACACAGCACAGAAGGATTTATTCTTCTCTAGAAATTAATGTCATATGGAAAAACTCCTTTGCTCTAATGATTTCCTGCAGCAGGCACTTGGAATAAGCAAAGAACAGGACCCAGTCCCCAAAACAGCTGCTCAGCCCCAGTTTGCGATGCCGTTTGGATTCTAAAGCTACATGCTCTGATGAAGGTCTTGTGGCAAGTGTATGTGGCCTTAGGCAAAGCAAGCAAATGTCAGTATGTTGTGGTTTGAGGGGCTAGAACATTCTGTTTACACCAAAGAGAATGGCACCTCCCCGTGCCGACCAGTGTACCTCAGATTGCCGTATTATAAATTAGTGTTAGTCACCTAGAATAATCCTAGGGAATGGGGTCAGGAAGGGTATGGTATGCCAAACAATGGCATCCCAAAGATGGCCACATCCTAATCTCTTGCACCCATGTAATATCACCAATCATGGCAAAAGACTCTTCACAGCTGTCATCCAGTTAAGGAACTTGCATTGGGGAAATTGTTCTGGATTATTCAGGTAGGCCCAGTGAAATCACACACTCTTAAAAGTAGAGAGAAGAGGTGGAGAACAAGATGTGATCACTGAGGTGAGGTGAGGACTCAACCTGCCAGGGCTGGCTTTGAAGATGGCGGGAGGGAGCCATGAGCCTAGGCATGCGGGTGGTCTCTAGAGGCGAGAAAAGGCAAGGAAGCAGATTCTTCACCAAAGCCTCCAGAAAGGTACTGAGCCTTCCGAACATCTTGATTTTGGCCCAGAAGACTTGTGCTGGATTCCTAAAAAGCTGTAAGATAACACATTCAGGCTGCTTCAAGCAGCTGCATTTGTAGTGTTCCATTATAGCAGCAATAGGAAACTGATAGAAAAGGCGGTTTTCAAAGAGAACGTGTTCAGACCATCAGAAGCCTGAGAAAGAAGCTGGAAGGGGTCAAGGGCAGGCTAAGTGGATGAAGTGAGCCCTGAGAAGATAGGGGGTAGTGCTGAGGAACTCCTGGGGAAGAAATACAGATTAAAGCAAATACGAGCCAAGACAAGGACAGCTCTTGCTTGAACCCTATGGTGGCATTTGTGCAGGAGGTGCATCTGTGAAAAATGTGGCTCCAGGCGGTGCCAGTGGAGGCACAGCTCAGGGAGAAACAAGTGAAAAAGCTCCATTCACAGCTCCTGTCCTCATGTAGAGAGAGGGAGTGGGCTGGCAGGTTGTGCCCTGGAGGCCCTGGCTTCTCTTCCTGATCATCAAAGGTATTTCATGTTCCTGTTCCAGCCGCATCCATGTTTGTTTGTTTGTTTGTTTTCTGGTCTCACCATCAGAGATATGCTGGAAACAACTTCAATCTCAGTAGAACTCTCAGCTATTGAGGTGATGAAATTCTGTGACACGTGATGTAAGGCTTGTCAAATACAGCTTCCCAGACCGAAACGAAAGGTAGAAAAAATAACTGTTTTCAGAGAGCAACCTATATTTTTGCAAACGGACTGGGAGAGAAAAAAAAATGTTAAGTGGCAGAAGCATACTGCATCTTTTTTGGGTTGCTGAAGCCAAAATCTACTGGTGTATAATTTTCAATGACAAAAGGATCCCAACTTGTAGCTTCTACAGAGAAAATTTTCCTCTACTTGCTCTTGGATCTTAAGTACCCTCTACAGAGTTAACCCTTGGTGCGAGGTGGTAGATAATGATGAACGAAACTAGCAATGTTGATCTTCCTAGAAATTCTCTTCCCATACACTCAAACTTGATGAACTGATATGAAAATTATCTCAAAAGAGGGGCACTTGGTGTATTTTACACAGGGACAAGGTTTACAGTCCAAACAGGTGGGTATCTTTCTCTTCTCATCCTCCTTAAAAATGCCAGATGCGTGTACCATCCGAAGTAATTGTGTGACATGAATTTCTTCAGGTGATCAGTTTCATGGGCTCTTGCCAGAGAGCATCCCTCACCCCTATCTCTGCACTCCTGAGAACATCTGAGTGATGGACACACATCAAAGTGTAACATTAAGGAGTGTAGTGAATAGAAAATACTATACAAAATGCCAAGAGAATAGACTACAAGAAGAATTTGGTGATTTCTAGTTACATTTGACTATGAAACCCATTTACGTCTGCTATCTCCATGGAGATTCTAGTCCAGGTGGCCGTTTGAGGCCCAGAGGTGCACTTAACTTATCTTTTAGGATCCCACCTCTCAAGACCCACGTGGACTTCACGCTGTCTCATCTCCACTCAGTCACTGGAACAACAGCCTCCTCTTTCCTACGGCTACTCTCCTCAAGAATCTGTGAGCCGTAAAGAGATCCCGCTATGCCGAGCCGACACTTCCGTGGATCTAACAGATGATAAAGCTCATTTCCTAGTACTCCGCCACCGTATTGCTTTTCCTGTTTTCCTTCCATCCCTGCCCTGCCACCTGTTCTTTGTTTTCCAGAGGGACGCTTTTCACTGAAAGCCTCCAGGTAGTGCCTCCTAGGCTCTCACCACTGTACTTCGGGTTGACATGTTATTGAGTTCGGCGGGTGTCGTTGTCAGTCTGTCCATCCTACAAACGCTGGCATGAGGACCGTAATCCCCTTGCTCACGTACCCAATGGTTTGAGAAATTCAGCAGGTTTTGACAGAGGCTTACATTTCCTAGATCAGAATCTTTTATACCGACCCAGTTAGTAGGATATAGTGAGATAGAAAAAAAAAAGGATCAGGAAAAGGAGAAAGAGAAAGAAAGGAGGTGGAGAAGAAGAAGGAGAAGGAGGAACAATTAGAAAAAGAAGAGGAAGAAGAGGGGGAGAAAGAAGAGGGAGGTTTTGTGCGCGTGTGTGTTTTTATTAAGTGTTAACTTTCAGATCTGAAGAGGAAAATCTTATAAGCAGGATCGTATCCAGCAACCAAGTGTAACTGGAATTTGTCCTTCTCGCCCTTAGATTAATCAGATCTAAGGCTGATTAAGAACACACAAAAAATGTGCCAGGAATCTGTTTACCAACAAGGCTAAGTTTCCGCCTTATGAATTATCAGCTCCGTGAGACACATAGGTCACCTTGCCATTCACCATGGCCACTGGCATCAAAGGGAAACACTGCACAGGTGCCAAGAATGCAAAACCATCTGCAGCGACCCTACCCGGCAAGGCTCTCCCTGTGAGGTGCTGCCACGTGGCTCGTGTTCCCTTCACGTTCACCCCACCTCTCTCTATGCCCTTCCTCTGTTCTCATTGGAGCCTGAGGCTGCAGAAAACCCCAAATATCATAATCAAACAGGCCTTTCAAGTCTGTAGGGAACTGATGGGTAAATGAACCACTGCAAAAAAAGCCGTAGAAAATAGACATTGATCCGAACTTGGAGGTGAAGTGTGTGAAATTGTTTATAAATTGTCTGGATAATTGTAGGCACTGAAGTGGGATGTTAGAGCTTCCAACCTCTCTTGTTTTTTGCACAGCCTTGATTAACTTTCAGACAAGAAGGAGCACATAAGCAGAGCAGGGCGGGATGCAAATCTTGCCTTGTAATACTTGTGAGTTTGATGTTAGACTAGTCACATTTTTACCAGGTCACAATTTTCTTATCTGTAAAGTGGAGATAATGTTTCCTGGAGCTATTGTGGTAAGACTTCAATGAGCTAAGTTCAGCAAAGCCCAAAGAATAGGGTCTGGCACGTACTAGGTGCTCAGCCAAATTTGACTTCCCGGCGTTCCTTGGATCCTGTGAGAACGAGGACCCTGCCTCTCCCAATCTTCATCCTGTATCAACTAAACTTGTTATTTTTGCCAGCAGGCCCACTCTTCCTCCTTAACTCCTGATCCATATGAAAACTCTTGGGCAGGAGATCTTAAATTTACCCCTTTTCCTGGCATGAGATCATCTTCCTACACTTTTCTACTTTGCTTTCTGTCCCTGGAGACGTGCTGAAAAACTTAACACCAACAGGCTCCCATGCACTGTTCCCGTTTGGGTGTGTCAGCAGGGAGCCTGAGCAGAAGGGTGAAGGAGTGAGAGAATAATGACCTTATTATAAGGACCTAAGGGCTCCTTCCCTTGGGCAGATAGCATCCCTTATCAGAAGACTAATACTCTTTTCAAGCTGGTCTGCTCTATAGGACTTGCCCCCTTGACTTGGGTCACTATTTTCTTCCCTGTCCCTTTGAACCTCACCCCAATTTCCTGTATAGTCCCTCATGGTCCCCCTGCACCCTGCCAATACTTTTGTAAGGAGACCCTTTGTAAACCAAACCAAACCAAACCAAAACAAAACAAAATGAAAACAAAAACAAAAACAAAACCTCCTCAAATTATTCTAATTGGAGAATTCATCTGTTTTCCCCTAGGAATTCTCACTGACTCAGGGCCTATATCTTTCCTGCTGCCCAATCAAGAATCTACAAGTCATTTGAACCCACCCTCCCAGCCCCCTAATTCCCACCAGTCACCTAGCCCTGTCAAGTACACCACACACATATTTCTGAAAGTGGACATTTCCTTTCTATTCCAGTAATTGTCTTATTGGCTGAGATCTTAATCATTGTTGGTTTGGGTTTCCCAGCTTCCTGACAAATGATTTTCCTGCCTCCTTTTCTACCCCTCTTTAATCCGTCCTTTCTGCTTCCATCAGGATGGTATGCAGACCCTTTCTCAGATTCCTAGTTTTTAAAAGACAATGTCCAAAGTGCACAGCAGGGGACACAAGACACATCACAGTATGGCACTTGACCAACTCCCACTTCCTCTTTGATGCCTCCTCTCCCTCTGCTCCCAGCTGCCACCCCTCAGGCCATGTATAAACGCTGGAGCCCAGCCATTTGTGGCCACATCCCAGGCAGATTCCATGGTACACACTTGCCTTGAGAGAAATGGGAATAGCGAGAGGAAGCAATAGTTTAAACGGATGGTGCTCCTCGTTCCTGTTGTGCTAGAGGAACATTCGTCCTGAGCTGCACTGAGAGACGGGAGCTGTAAACCCACCCAGCCCCCTCCTTCTGCTGTCTTCACTCCTTGGCTTCTCCCAGTGTGAGTGCCACCACTCAGCCTAAGGTTTGAAGATAAATACATTTTGTTGAACATGACTTTGAAACTCAAGCCAACTCCTTCATCTGCTGCTTAAATGAAGACACACAATCTTGTTTCAATATTGGGAAACAATCTCTGTTAGATTTAGTAAGGAATGATACATCAGTCTCCTAAGGAGTTTCCAAGATTACGTTGACTATTGCAAGCCTCCCTTCCCATGCAGACTGGCTACTTATGGCTTTGGACTGTCTTACCCTGCTCCACAGCAAGGTGCTTTGTCATGCCATTCATCTGCTGGGAGCATTCTTCCCACCCTTTCCCTACTAGAGAAACCCCCCCCCCCTTTCTCCAAGAGTCAGCATAAGGCAGGGAGGTGTTCCTTCTCTTCATCTTGAAAAGCCCTTGGTAGATGCTTCTATTCTGATCCTCTTTGTGCTATAACTGGTTCCTGGCCTACCTTCCCACTGAACCGTGAGCCCCTTGAGGGTAGAGGTGAGTTCACTTCTGTAGCTCTTGTTACACTTTGTTCGTCCTCGTAACCTGCCATTTGGTCTGCTCGTGTTCCAACTATGGATTGCACCACCTCCCTAGAGCAATGTTTACAGCAAGGCTGCAGAGCTGTGGTCATTTATTGAACAGGCTCTGTGGCCTAAGAGAGGCATGGATGCACCAGGGAACCATCAGACACTGCTCCATCCTGTCACAGGAGAGAGCTTTGTCATAATGTCAAGCCACGTTAACCTCTCAGAGAAGCCAGAATAGTCAGTCACTCACTCTCTTGCGGGTTTTTTCTTTGCAGGAAGCTCAGTCAGTAGCACTGGATAGCCCCACTCAGCAGCTGAGTTTCAGCTTGATGAGAACTTTGCATTGTTGCTACATAAATCAGGGTCCAGGCATGCTCAAAGGGTTTAATGAAGGGACTCTATGGAGGAGTAGCTACTGTTACTGGACTAATAAGGGACCATGAAATACCCAGACACTAAAAATAGGAAAAGCATTATCATACCTAGGCTGAAGGGGCAAGAAGAAGAAGCTGTTACCGGACCCTAGAAAGTAGGGGTCTGCCCCATAGGATGTGTGGCTGTTAATAGGGAAGGAACAAGAAGACTAAGTGCCCCAAACTTTCCCTTTTCTAATTCTTTCAGTATCTCCTACTGGGTAAACCCAACTGGAAACCAAAAGGCAATGAATGGATCCCTGGATGAACAGGCCGTGGGCATTGGCTCCATGGGGCCCAGATCTGGGATAGAAGGCTGGAGAAAGATTTGGAGGGACAACTAAAGAATTTTAAGTGGTCATGTGAAACATTGTCAATTGTTCATCAAACTCTACAGAGTGGCCTGAAATCCTTAGGGTCTGTTTAGAACTGAACCTTGTCGCTCCAAAAGTCATATGTTGAAACTATAACTCGCAAGGTGATGGTATTTGGAGATAGGGCCTTTGGGGAGGAAATTAGGATTAAATGAGATTATAAGGGTGGGGCCCTAAACCCGTGGGCTCGGAGTCTTTATGAAAGGTGACATGAGCGCCCTCTCTCCTTCCTCTCTCACTCAGGCTCTCTTCTCCCTTCCCTTTCCCCCTCCCCTCCTCCTCACATGTACACACACAGAGAAGTAAAACAGTTATCTATAAGCCAGGAGAGAGGCCTTACAAGAAACTGACTTTGCGGGCACCTTGATATCACACTCCCAGCCTCCGAACTCGGAGAAAATTAATTTCCGTTGTTGAAGCCACCTAGCCTATGATATTTTGTTATGGCAGATGAAGCAGACTAATACCGAGTCCTTGGAAGGGTAGGCCAAATTATGGCAGAAGAACCACTCCTTTTTCCACCTACACCAGTAAGTATGACTTGGCAAAAATTACTCCATGGGGCTTCCTAGTAAACCCAGATTTCCAACATATTGCTTGTGATATTAAATCCACAAATTCAGGGGCACCTGGGTCAGTGGGTTAAGCCTCTACCTTCGGCTTAGGTCATGATCTTTGGATCCTGGGATCGAGTCCTGTGTTGGGCTCTCTGCTCAGCAGGGGGCCTGCTGCCCAATCTCTCTCTGCCTACTTGTGATCTCTCTTTGTCAAATAAATAAATAAATAAAATTCGGCAAGATAAATAAATAAATAAATCCACAAATAAAGAGATGTAAATTTCTTTATTTTCTGTAACTAATATTAATTGCTACTTTGAATTCCAACTTTCCCAGATAATGAAAACTTACTTTCAGTTAGGTCGAAATCTTTTTAATATAGTGGCTTATATAATGCCAAGGTTTGAGAGTGGGTATGTGGTGTTTGATATCGTCTCCAATTCATGGGGTTCCCTCCCAGACCCTCTCATTCCAGTTGCAGAGTCTCCGGTGGGCTGTGACCCCATGGGCCATGTGCACATGGAAGGCATTCTTCTGTTTCTACTCTTTCCATCCTGGGAAAAATTGCAAATCTGTCTCAGACCCACCTCCTCAGATACATTACAAGGTCACTGGGTTCTCCTCCTTGATTTTTCTGTTTTGCAGGACCCTCCTTGGAAAGGATAGGGGCTGCAGAGGGATGTCATCAATCCCCTCTAATCTTAGAGTCTCCATACTTTTCTATGGTCTCATTCATTTCTTCCTCAAGGCTTGGTCATCTCCAATATTAAATTGTCTTGGCTTCCTTTCTGATTGCTTCCCCACCCTCAATCAAGAGAATCAATTACAGTCTCAAGCACACAGAAAACTTGTTCTATTTCTTACATTCTTCCAAAGTCAAGAATTAGCTCACATTTTTTTTTTTTTTATCAACCTTCTCTTGGGATGATAAAAGGAGAAATGAAACCAATAAGAAATTTGGGGTGGCAGGAAGAGGAAGCATTACCTATAAATACTTTCCTCTCATGCAGAGCCAATGCATGAGAATTGTCACTTTGTAAGAAAGCCTGGGAATGTCAGGAGTCACTCCTCTAGTGTTGCTGGGATGTAAAGCAGGGCCACGGGACTGCTCCACAGTGCTGCTTCTAGGTCCCACCACCCCTGCTCTACTAACCGTCCCGCCAACTTGACCTCTGTCCTGCAGCGTCAGCCTTACCTTCCCACAGGCAACAAGTGTGGGACACGAGAGCAACTTCATTCATTTTTCCTACGTGGGAGACAAAATCCCAAAGTGGCTGAGTTTCAGGAAAATGAATTATTTTCCTCAGTCTTAAGAAAAGAAAGGAATGGAGGCTGAGTCATGGATAATGAACCAGAGATGAGCTAATCCTCAGAGCTGGGGTGCGGGCTAGTCTATACAGCATTTGGGAAATTGAGGCTAGAACACTGAGGCAAGTTCCAGAAGGGCACCGAATCTGGGCAGGCCAGATCTGGCAGACAGAATGGAGATAAGAAGCCAAGAGTTCAGGGCCAGGTGACCAGAAGAAAAGTCATACCAAGAGGAATGGGCAGCGCTTTGAGCAATCTGGTTTTGGGGCCTCTTGGGCCCCAGTTGTCTAAAGATCCAACGTAAGGACCCAGTAGAGAAAGCACCCAAAACTGTGATTAATGCAAGCTTTCCTGAAGCTTTTGGGAAGCACTCCCTGCTCCAGCCAAGCATCTGTGGTTGGAGGAAAATATTTTGTCAAAGACAGTAATATTTTTATGTATTTATGATATCAAGTATGGAAATGAACAGGCGTTGCACTTACAAGTATACGTAGAACAGGTCTCTCCAGCCTGGGAGGCATTTTATCTCTTGTTTTTATGAGCCATCTGGAAGGGCAGGATCACAGAGAAATCCTCCAAGTTGCCAAAGACATTCAGCATTTCAGCATTTCCTGGATGTAAATCATTAAGCAGACAGATAGAGATAAACTCTTCAAGGGTCTCTGCCTACTTTGCTACGTAAGGGGTCATAAGAGGAAGATTAGCTGGCTGTTTGCCAAGTCATCTCACAAGGCGGTGTTACCTGGGTGGATTTGCCGTGCCCATGGGATCCCAATGTTGTCATTGTCCTGGAGTCAAGATGGAGCAGAGGCACTGACTCACTCACACTAACCAAATTAAAATCAAAACACAGCAGGAGGTTGAAAGCTTATTAGTACACCACGGAAGTTATTTAGATCCAATGAGAGGAATTCTCATTTTGTTTCCCCAGGGACAGTCCCTCCCTGGAGAGGTCAAAACACTTACTTTCAAGCTGCATGGTAAGCAGAGAATCAGAGCAAAGGATAGGGAGACTTTGAGAGATTTTATCCAGGCCATGGCACGGTATGATGAATCATCCCTGCCCTTTGCTACAGAACACCTCTCTAGTAATTAAATTAACGTTGTCTTGCAGATTCAGTGTCTTCTCAGCTTGGACAATGCTGGGAAAACACTGCCAAGTCTTGTCCTGTTGAGCTATACTTTCTGGGATCCAGACTGTTCCTTTATGTTCGTGCATTGTAATACAATTGATTAGATCTTTGCTTACTAAATATTAACCACATTCCTGTCCTGCATCTCTGAGATCCAGGTCACCTTGTGTGGAATTGGGGGACAATGCAAATCCCTTGGTCACATATTTACAGAGAAGCTCTTATTTACTCATCCAGGTTTTTAAACATTGTGTGTGGATTTTACTAGTTGAATCCTTAAAAGCTAATCTTATTTCTCTTTTCTCCAAGCTCCTAGGGGACACCTCACACTTCCTCCCTACACCTACAACATAATAATCTGTTAGAGGGCTGATAAAGGTTAGTGTAAAACAAGGGGTATATTTCAGGAAAGAATGTCTATGTGTTGCCTATAATACAGGTAGGGCACAGGGCATTGTTTATAATCCATTATAAGCAAGGATTCCTTAAAGTTTGAAAGGGGTTTCATTTAAGAAAAACTCCTTAATAAACCTTGTAAAATGAAATTATAGAACCCATTTCCTAAATGGGAGATACAGATTAAAAATGTAATGGGCACATGGGGGTGCCTGGGTGGCTCAGTTAGTTAAGCGTCTGACTTGATTTCACCTCAGGTCATGATCTCAGGGTCCTGAGATTGAACATCACATCAGGCTCTGAGCTCAGCAGGGGATCTGCTTGAGATTCTCTGCCTCTCCCTCTCCCTTTGCCCCTCCCACTCACACATGCTTTCTCTATAAAATAAATAAATAAATCTTTAAAATAATGTAATGGGCACATGAGATCTTGATAAGTTCTTGATAGACCTTTATGATTATTAAAGGAGATGATGGAGTCTGGAGATCATCTGTAGCCCTAGAAGCTGTTATCGGTGAAGGTAACCAGGCATTGCTATGAAAAAGGATGACCCTGGTCCAAGTGGACAATGACCCAGGAAAGCAATTCGTGCTTTGCCTCCTCACCTCCTGGGCATTAGCAGGTCAGTTTTCCTGAAAAACAGACAGAAACTTAGAGTTTCATGCAGAAGTTTTCCTACAGAAATGCTTTCAAAATCCATGCCTAGAAGGAGGGTGGGAAGTAGGATGAGGAGCAGGAGAAGTTGGGTCATCACTTCCCAGCAACAGGGACAGACCTCCCTGCACCTTGTGAGAGACTCTGGAGCTGGAATGGTCCTTTTCAGTTGTCTTGCTTTGAGGTAAGGGAGTCCGGCCTTTATTTAACCTTCCACCCCATGGGGAAGGCGCATGACCTTATGTCAAGTGGCTTTCTCTAGGCAAATCCTAGAGAAGGACACAGGGGAGAGCCTTCAGCCACTAACACTCCTAGTAGCTGGAGAAATAAGTGTCCCAGTCCTGGACAGTGCACCAGAACATCCAACCAATGGGCGCTCACAGACCTTGACCATGATCATGGTACTGATCCTGCAAGGTGGGGACAAATCCATTGTCAGAAGTGAGATATTCTGGGTCTGGTGTACTGTTTGCTAAGAGGTGACCACTGTGTGAAAGATATTCCCAGAGTACAATGACCACTTCACTATAAAGACACTAGGTTTCCTGTGTCAAACCACTTCTCCCCGACAACCCAAGAAGGAGTTAACATGTGACACTGCCCAGCTCCGTATCCCTAGAGACAGGATGGTACAACACAAGTGATCTGGAAGTCTGCTTGGGGAGTGACAGACAGGACATAAAACATGCTGTTCAACTCTCACTCAGAAGGGAAAGAGGAGCTGGTCATCTGTTCATGGCCATGGCATGAGGTCACCTCAGAGAAATTGATGAGATGGACTCTGGTATTCATTTCCTATCCCTTCCTCTACTCTGGTGGCTGTGCCCTTCCTGAGGCTCCCCTTCACCTCTGTCCCTCTCTTACATCACACCACTATCTCGGGAAATGACGGGAAATACATTAGCATTAAGGTGCAGATGACTCACAATCATTGTTCTCCCCGACCCCAGGAAATATTCAGCTTCGGTCTCTGGCAATCGGCTACAATGCAGATGGGGTGTTGGCTATTTTCCTAACAAGACAAGGCAGGGGATCACAGAATTTCTGGAAAATGTAGAAAGAACAGAGAATTGACTGCCAATTATTCTTTTCTTTTTTGCTAACAGAAACCCAATTTTATTTTGAATGGCCGTGTGCTATGTTATTTCCCAGGCTCCCATCTAGTTAGATGTGGCCAAATGGATGTAAGTAACAGTCACTGGGACAAGCACAGAGGAAGGAATTTTAAGTCAAGCTGACTCGGCTGGCAGGCTTTACCTTTGTTCAGCACCTCTCTTCCTTCTCCTTTCTCTTGCTGGGAATGTTGAAGGTGATGGCTAGAGAGTCCACAAACACTTAAAACAATGAGGTAACCTTGGAGATGATGGAGCAGAAGGGTACAGGCAACTTAGTCCTGTCAAGTCTCTAGAGCTACTATACCAGTCCCAGGGCACCCACTTTGATCATGTGAGAAAGAAATGAATGTCTACCTACCTTGTTTAGATGGCCTATGTGGGTTTTCTGTTACATGCAATTGAAACACACTTCATAACTAATACAGAATTCGGTTGCTAGAAATAGGATGCTAGAGACAACAGAACCCAAAATACCAATCTGGCTGAATGGATGTTAAGATATGAAGGAGTCCAATATTGTAGTCTGGAAACCATGCTGACCCTGGTACTGCAGTGGTGAACCGTTTTGTCAGTCTGTTGCCTGCTCTGCCTCGGAAATCAGATGGCATGCTGGCCAAGGTTGAAGTCGGGAAAATGGTAGGAAATTTTAAAATGTTGATATGGACTAGCCTCTTCCTGCAGCATCTTACAAGTGAGAAAGAAGGTCAGAGTGGAGCTAGCCACACATTAAAAACATAGAGGGAGAGAAGTACCTGTTTACTAATGGAGATATTCCTTCCTGTAGTCTGCAAGCTGGGTAGAACAGGAGTCTCATAATTTAGGTCTTACAGAGTTGAATAAGTCAAATGCATTTGTACCTCAAAATGAAGCAGTTGTAAGTATGGCTGTAAAATTGCTGTATTTACAGCACATAAGATAGATCTCCTTTCATAGGAAGCTAGAAACCAGCTGAAACATAGGATTAAGGGTATTAAAATTCCTATCCAAGCTCATTATTTCAGATGCATCCAGGAAGTGACCATTATTTTGAGAAAGCAAAGCATAGCAGAGCAGAGTCCAGTAAATAAAAGATGAAACCTTTCCTGCTTAACAGCTCTTTTTAGCCTATAATTACTTTATGGACAATGAAGACTAGTGGAAGCCTGGTCAACTTTAGAGAAAACAAGATAGTAATGATAATAAACCTAAACAGGGCCATCAGCAGCCCAAGACTTTTCTATCTTCAAAGCAATCTCTGGGCTCCAAAACTGCACCAGCAGCAAGTGGACTTGGAGAGATATACAGCCCTCCAAGGGAGGATGCTCTAGGCGGCCACAGAGGATGACGAACAATCATAAGACTTCTAGCATGCAGGGCTAGGGGCAGCAGCAGAAGAAAGACAAGGTAGAGAGTTCTTTCCAGAGAGCAGCACAGAGGTTGCCTGATAAACAAACACATCGCACATGCCACTGAAATCCTCCAAGGGCAGGGCTAGGAGTCCTTACTGTTTTTACCCCAAAAGAATTGAAATCATTATGGATTGATGTTCCTCACTCTCCGCTTTTTCAAATAGAAGGTTTGTGTTTATTTGTTTATTTCTTTCTTCATCCTGGTGTGTTAGTAGAGTAAGAAACTGCTTTTAGGTTTATGTGCAACTGGACCACAAGGAGAAGCACCCAGATTTGATGTGAAAAACTGCACATTGTCCAGATATCCTGAACTTTGAGCTAGATAAAACAATCTGATAAGAAGTTTGAACTGACTCTTTCAAGGAGGTGGCGGATATCTTTTATGCATTGTCTTTATGGATATTAGATAGCGAAGGGGTAGACTATGCCAGAAACATTGTCTAACCAGTGTTCATTCTCCCCTTCTTTCCTTCTAACAGAATTTGAATACTCTTCTTTGAGACAATGCCCCCGTTGAGAGAGAGAGGAGGAGAGAAAGGGAGAGAGAGATTACTTTTAACAAATTTTCTTAAAGCTAAGGGTGGCTAATGAAATGTTAGTGTTGGTCATGGGGGTCTTCCAAGAAAGTTAATTAAAAGGGGGAATGCTCCCTCTGAGAGACATGCTCTTTTGCTTTTCCTCTTTTTCCTTATTCCTGCCAAACCGATGGAGATAATGGCTGGAGCTCTGCCAATCAGCTTGGCGTTGAGTATCAATCAACCTAGAGTATGAAGCAATGCTCTAAGATGGTGGGACAGAAGGAAGGAGGTTGGCTCCCTACTAAGCGTGCCTACATATTAGTCTTCCTTACCTGGTATCAGTTTTTCTTTTCTTTTAAAAGAGAGAAGAAATAAATCCATTTTATTTAAGCCACTTGGTATTCTCTATCATCTTCATATTGATCAAGTCCTGTATGGTAACGGGGATGATCATCACAGATCATTGCTTGCTTATATGGCCTATCCATAAGACAGACCTAGGTAGTCACAGAACTTCCAGCCCGGACAGTCCATATAGACTGATAATGAAGATTCCAAAAGCCCATGTTTAGAAGAAACCTGGATATGGGTCACATGGGTCATACTCTTTGAAACAAAGCAGGCTATGCACAGGACGTCTAGATCTGCTAGGCAACGGAACTGTTGATAGGTTGAGACATGGGACAGACAGACATTATGAAAGTTTGTGTTCAAGCCAGCTTGCTAGTAGTCTATGGAGCCTAGATGCGTGGTCCCCTAACTCTTTGTCTTATTAAAAGCACTGTATCAGTGTCATTGAAAAAGAGGTGCAAGTCTCATGTCCTAGGAGAGAGAAAATTCCAGGTCTTTTCCAGTTTTAGTTATGGCCATATGAAAACAGGCACTATGGCCTATTGCCTGATTTCATTTTTTACAAAATGATAGGGATCCTATCGTTGCTGTAAGAAATTGCCAAAACTTAGTAGTTAAAAACAACACAAATTTATTCTCTTATCTTTTTGAATGTCAGAAGTCCAAAAAAGTCAGCAGAGCAGTTTTCTTTCTGAATTTAGGGGAGAATCTACTTCCTCACTTCTTTCAGTTTCTATAAGCTTCCTTCATTCCTTGGCTTGTGGTCCCATCCTCCATCTTCCTGGCCACTCATGTAACATCTTCCCATCTCTCTCTCTCTGTCCCTCTACTTCCATCATCACATTGCCTTCTAATGATGCAATTTTAGAGTTTCCCTCTATAAAGACCCTTTGGATTACATTGGACCCCCCCTGGAAAATCTAATCTCCCTCAAGATCCTTAACTTAAGCACAGTTGTAAAGTCCCTTTGCCAGAGAAGGACACATATTCACTGGTTCCAGAGATTAAGAGATGGACACACTGAAGTCAACTTGATATCCTCTTGAGTACTTTTTGATCCATGTTTCCCAGATCCCTGAATGTCTCCCTTTGCAAGTTTCTCTTATTAACTGAATTTTTTGCCATGAAAACTTTTGTCAAGAGCTCTCTATTAAAATAAATGGACCCCTTGCAGTGTTAATGTATAAATCTGCCAGATTTTAATCAGATTCTCTGTCAACTTGCACCTATCTTAGAGAAAAGGAGAAACTGGATGTAGGCCAATTAAATATTGTTAGGGGAAAAGTTGTTAGGAGAAGTTGTATTGCCAGTGTGAGCCTGCATTGGACACTGCTATAGAGACCCTAAACAAGATGGAGCCATCAGGGGTCACTACTTAATAAGCAAGTAATGGGAGTATATGAAAACAGTGCTCAGGAAGAGAAAGAGGGTATTAGATAGACATAGTAGAAAAGCAGAACCTTCTTCTTTCAAGAATGTCTAGGATAGTGTTACTAGCAATAGCTAATATCAATTACATTTTATTATATGCCAATGTAGTAGACTAAATTATTGGTCCCAATTCTTCATATTTTCTCCCATTCAAATCCATGTCCTTAACCATGTAACTTCACAGTGCCAACAATAAAAGAACATATTTCCCTGGTTCTTGATTTTAGACTCATCTATAAGAACAGTTTGGACCACAGGATCTCACCAGGTAAGAAAGAAGCAGGGGTTAGGGTGCTTACTTGTTTGGGCTTCCCCTATAAAGCCATAGAAATAGAAAACTATTTCTGCCTAGCCAACTGGCCCAAGGAGGATGAGAGAAACGAGCACCTCTGAGTTACCCCAGTTGATCCGTAGACATATGGAAATGCCATTGAGATTTTGTGATTATTTATGTCATGTTACTTAATTTTGTGAGCCAGTCAGAAATTGTTCTAAGTGTTTTATAGGTATTAATTCATCTAAACCTCACCATCAAAATAAAGTTATTTTGCAAATGAGGAAACTGAGGCTTAGGTCATGGAGAACCTTTTTTTAAAGTCATGCAGCTAATAGGTATTGGAACTACAGTTTAGTTTATGTAGTATGTCCACTTAGTTCTCTTTTATTAAGATTTAATTTATTTATTTGAGAGAGAGAGAGAGGGAGAAGAAGAGGGAGATGGAAAGAGAGAGAATCTGAAGCAGACTCTGCACTGAGTGCAGAGCCTGACACAAAGGCTGAGTCCCATAACCACAAGATCATGGCCTGAGCTGAAACCAAGAGTCAGATGCTTAACCAACTGAGCCCCCATTCACTTAGTTCTTAACTATAGGATCAGTTCAGGTCACAGCTATTTCACAGTTTTCTTTCTCTTTTCTTTTCTTTACAGTCCATTTTCCACTGGGATTTTAAATCTTTTTGTAAGCACATCAGATGAGAAATCCACTGGGCTGAGTCTGAGATTCTGGGTTCTTATCCCAGATTGCAAGATCACTCAGATAGAAACAAATATTTTATTTGTCAATTCATTACCCACATTTTGAAGGCCTGATCTGGTGAGCAATATGCTGGGAAAACAAAGACATGTGCCTAGAAGTCAATCACCTTGTGACTCAGCTGACATCCAAGAGACACCCAGTTTCAGAAGGCTAGTTATGCTGGAGATTTTTATAAATGATACCTTCTTTCTTTGTCCCAAACTCCCCAAAACACGGGGTTTAGTCTCTTTGGAAACTTTTGAAAGCTGACTTTGTAGGGGGATGAGAGAGTCCTAAGAGATAAGCAATCACCTACAGATGAGCCACAAGGAAATGAAAACATGAACTAGAACATAGATAAACATAGATACTGGAGAGTCAGATTCTTATGAGGCAAAGAATTATCAGACACTAGAAGGAGAGCCAAGGGAGTTCTGAGGTTTCCAAATGAGAAATAGAAAGCCAACAAGTCTACTGAGACCTGGAAGAAATAAAAATGTAAAAATTACTGACCAGGGACAGTGAAAATGAGGAGTTTAAAAATTTTTTTAATTTAGTGACATATACAAACCCTGCTATCTTTTGTCTAACAGTGATTTGTAAAAACCATTAAAAGCTGATAATGTTATTGTGAGAAGTGTCAAGGGAGTGAAGATCAAGGAAGACTATTTTTACTGCTCGGGCTTGAATGGTGATGATGATGATGATGATGGTGGTGGTGGTGGTGTCAATCAACATTTACTGTATTAAGTTCCTTATGGAATTGCTCAATTTAAAATTTTTAAAGCAACCCTCCGCATCTTTTACTGATGTGGAGTTTGAGTCTTATAACAGTTAAACGATTCTCTGAAGTCACAAGGGTAGTCCATGGTGAAACTAGTATTTAAAAACAGAAGGTCAGACTTAATGACTCTTAACAAAGAAAGAAACTCTTGAAAACAGAGGAAGTGGCTGCCATTTTGGAAAGGAAAGGATATATGATGGATTCCCTTGAATTTCTGGGACAGATAGAAGAGTGCACACATTGCTGACTGGCGAGGAAACCTGGGATATATGTATAAAAGGATAATCTGTTAAGTTTTGACAGCCACTTCTCGCTGACTGATCAGGATGAATATATTAGGGACCTCAGTCTTCCCTGGCCCGTAATGTGTTTTTCCAGCCTATCCAACAGAAACTCAATGCTCTCCCTGCCTGAAACACTGCTTCTTTGCCTTCAGAATGCACCCTCATGAAGGGTGAGGGCTGGCCATGGCTGGCAGAGGATGGGCATTAGAACAGAGCCAGGGGAACATTCTGTAGGACAAGGAGCCTGAGCCGGGAGTTCTTCCCAAGACAATGGGAAGTAAGAGGACGACAAGAGTAGACTAAGCCAGAAGCAGCAGAGAAAAACAGTTTTGAAGGAGCCAGAGGTAGATATAAAAGTCAAACCTTTGAGGGGGTCTTAGATGACATGACTCTTGGTTTGGGTTTAGGTTGTAATCTCAGGGTTGTGAGGTCGAGCTCTGCGTCAGTCTCCAAGCTCAGTGCAGAGTCTGTTTAAGACTCTCTCCCTCTCCTCCTCCTCCTTTCTCTCTCTTCCCTTCTCTGAAATAAATAAATAAAATCTTTTTTTAAAAAAAGATTTTATTTATTTATTTGACAGAGAGACAAGAGATCACAAGTAGTCAGAGAGGCAGATTGGTGGGGGGGGAGCAGGCTCCCTGCTGAGCAGAGAGCCAGATGTGAGGCTTGATCCCAGGACCCTGAGGTCATGACCTGAGCCAAAGGCAGAGGTTTAACCCACTGAGACACCCAGGGGCCCCCCTCAAAAAAAAAATCTTTAAAAAAAATCAAACCTTTGGAATCAGGAAGTTAAGACCAAGAAGCAATAATTTAAGTGCAAACTGGTTAGGCAGCCTAGACAGTTGTTTTAATCCAGGTTGGTGTTTGAAATTGGCTTCTATAAGCCTACTGGGTATTGTGCATGAATGTGTTGGTTCAATGTAAGGGACAGGCTTCGGTTGACACTGTTTAGACTGGGGCCAAGGTTTAAGCCCTGCTTAAATGTAATAGAGGCCTAAATTCTAAGTTCACTGCATGCCAATGCCTCCCTCAGGAAACCTGCTCCTTACACTACTAGCTGCTAGCTGGAATCAAGCCCAACTATGAGCTGGCCACCAGAAGCATGATGTAATCATAATCTCTGATCATAAGAATCTTCTATAATTTTGATTTCTGCTGCAGCCTCTTTTCAACCAATCCTGTTAGTATATACTTCCAGACACCAACACAAATCCATCTGATACTTGTCTCTCCACTGCACGCCCCCATTGCCTACACCCAGGTCTTCACACATGTCAGCTTTTCTTGGCTCTGTTTCTGTCACCTCTGGTCATTGGCATGTACTAGGTGCAGAGGGGAATCTTTTCCAGAACAACGGAGAATTTTTTAAGGGTAATAGATTTGACAGAATGTACAATATCCAAAATACTTTTTCTTTTTCTCTTTTCCTTTTTTTTCTTTTTCTTTCTTTCTTTCTTTTTTTTTTTTTAAAGAAGGTTTCAAATTAATGTTCCAAATTAATTCTTCTCCCCCACCCTCCTTCTCTAGCATGACTTGTGTTATAAGAAGCTGACCTGAAAACTACATTTCCAAGGCTCTCTTGTTAATTTTTGAATCCACAACTGGGAATCGCTGGCTGGGGACTGGAAGGCAGGAAGAAGGGAGAGGCCAGGAAATTTATCTTCCTCACTCCCTTTGCTTTGGTCTATATCTCCAGAAGTGACTATATGTTCCCCCATGGTAGTAGCTCGCCTCAAACCACCCTCTTGTGGCCCAACTCCTACCAGCAGCCCGTGCCATGGGCGCAGTTTCCCTGGATAGCTCTAGCTCCTAAGCCTTGGTAACGGGCATCTCCTCCCTGTGTCTCTCCAGCTCTAGATGTGATAGGAGTGTCCAGTATTGCCAATGATCTGATTTATCTCACAGAGCTCTCTTTGAATTTTTATCTCTTCCCATATTTTCTATTTCCCCATACTGAAATATTTCTGTTGACTGGAAACTGCCTGACACATGCTAAAAGGCAAATTCAACTGGAATAGGGAAAGGAAAAAGACAGAGGGGAGAGAAACAAAGATTTGCTGGTATTGAAGCTGACTTTGGAATTGTTGGTGTTGCCCTGGGGTTGACCCTAATGCTGCCAAGGGGGGCCAGGGGTCTGAGTGGGGCCGCTAGAGGCTCTCAATGGAGGGGTCACTAACTTCTACAAATTGTCTCCCAGGGCTCCTTGCTGCCGTGGGGGGCCAGCCCTACCCTGACCCAAACTTTGCAAGAGGGGATTTTTCTGGGCTCTGGGCCCCCTTCCTTCTGTGTAAGTGGTCTAGAAATGCCTTGTTTTCAGGAATTTCTTTTCTTTTCTTTTCTTTTTTGGTCGGAATTCAAATACTGTCATAAAATATCTTCATCACAATAAAAATGCAAAGTACAAAGTTGTCGTTCTGCACCACATCACAGAAGGATGCAGGGACATTATTCAAATGTGTTCGGGGCAATTGCTGCACATGCACTCGCAGGCTGACGGGGACTTAAAAATAGCACATTCCATTAAAAGAAAAAAAAAAAAAGAAAGACTCTTTGGTAACAAAATAAGTGACTGTTCTCTTTGTCCCTTTTTTTATACAGACACCAGCCCCCTCGCCAGACTCTTTGCAGAGTTGCAGTTTTCCAGGAAATATGAGGGACAAGAACTAGTTATAGTAAGGGGACCCACGGACGGGGGAAAACACAAAGGTAGGGACAGAAGATCTTAGGACCACCCCCCCTTCCTGCTGCCGGCTGCCTCCCCACCGCGGCACAGAGTGCCAGCCACTGTCGACGTTGCAGGGATTGCTGACCCTACAAGAAATGTGGTACATGGTGTCGGAGAGGGAGGTTAACTGAGGCACATTGTTCAAAGTTCAAGTCATCAGTAATTTAGAATTTTCTTTTTTTAACTTACCCACTTATATTAGAGATGGAGAACTCAGACCCAGAAGAACCAAGTGATTTCCCCATGGCTGCTCAGTTAGTTAGGGGTGCGAATTTGGGGTCCCAAACCAGTGTTCTTTACACTCTAGGTTAGTGTTGAGTCTACGAAAGGATGTGCTAATAACTTGAATTTCAATTCTTCCTCCCTACCTACCTCAAGAAAGCTGAGATGATCAATGGTAGAGAGATGATAGAAAGATGACAGATAAATAATAGATAGATAGATAGATAGATAGATAGATAGATGATAGATAGAGTTTTCACCCCCAAGTACACCCCCAAGGATCCCATTAAGAAGCTGAAGTGAAGTATGAATGCACAGGGAATTGAGAAATCTCAGTGCTGGTCCCCCTGGCTAGTTTTAGATGGTAGAATTGGGACAAGCTGTATGATCTCCCTGAGCTTCATTTCCCTCATCAGCAAACTGGATCTACAGACACTCTTTAGGGTATGACGCTGCTAAAATGAGTCAAAGCATAGGACAGTGGGGAAAATATGACATGTTTGCAGGTATTAGGAAAAAGCAGGATCAGCAAATGACTTGAGGGCCCAGCTAGCAAATATTTTAAGTTTTTAAGCCTAAAACAGTCTCTATCACCAGTTATTCAACTCTGCTGTTGTAGCATGAAAGCAGCAATGGACCGTACCTCGATGAATGAAGGCGGCTGTGGTCCGTTCACACTATTTACAGAACCGGCAGAGGGTAGAACATAGCCTGCGGGCCAGATGTTGCCGATCTCCTTGGGACAAAGTCCTCCCAGTTTGTTAAGCCCATCCTCACTGAAAAGGCCTCCTACCCCCTCCTCCATCACATCCCCTCCCTAGATCCAGGCTTGATGACTCAGCCCAAGCCTTATTTTAGGAGCACCAGCTTTTTAAGGCAAAACATAGCTCACTTGAAGGGTTTAAGACACATAGTCATCTGCACCAGGGAGATAAAAAAGCTAAAAGCACATTTATAACCACAGTCACAGCCATCCTTCTTTATGAATATGTTTATGTCTGCATTTAGACACACAGCCACATACATAAAGTGATGTAGAAAAAGGAATGTGGCCGTGGATGGAAAAATATATCAGTGGATTTCATTGAAGCTATAATATTGGACTAGATATAAGCATAAACAACAACACTTGATATTTATATCTTAGCTTTAACTTTTTAAAGCACATTCTCATTTACTTTCACTTATCACTATGAGATTGTGAGGGCGTTTTGACAGATTGGAGAGGAAACAGATACTTAGCGAGAGTCATAGTCTGACTGGTGGCAGATCTTGGGGTCAAGCACACTCACAGGTTCTGTCTTGCAAACCCAGCTGAGCATTCTCCTCTCGTGCCGAGACCCAGTTGGCCACAGAGCAGCAATTTAGCCCTGGTCCTGCTTCCTCCTGGAGTACCATGGAGACAATCTTCTTTGAAGAATTCGCCTCTTCTACCCTGGCTTAAAATTACGTCCATTAACTCAAAATGAAACTATCTTAAATGCTCGGGGATGGATGGGTGAACACAATAATCAATCCTCAGAAGGAACTGGGGGCTGGGTCAGGCTGGATTGATGGCGTCTTGGACCATGGGTAGATGAATCATCTCTGGGGCAGCTGGGTTTAGGAGAGCTCCTCAGGCTCAAAGCATGAAGGGAGATCTCATCTCCCCTGAATCTATGGTGGGGTCCCCAGCCCTGAAACAGAAAAGGCAGGCATCTGCAGCTGGCTTCAGAAGAAGGATAGGGAACATGGTTGTAGCCGTGTAGAATGAAGATGAAGCCTCATGGTGGGGTTGAAACAACTAAATCATGTAGCTGATGGATGTGTTTCAGATGAAACTAAGCAGGACATCAGCTTGGAGGCTAGATTTCTATGGCTGGACCATATAGCCCACCTGGAGGAAAATAAATTGCCTGAAACACAAGTGCAGGATGGTTTTAAAGCCAGAAGAGGAGCGTGGGGGAACATGAAGAAGTGTCTCCTTGTCCAAGAGAGCCTGATGTTGAGGGGCCGTCTTGAGGATCAAACATATAAGACTGGAGAAGTTCTGAAAGGAGACGAAAAGTTCCTCCGAACTATTCACATAACATCCACATCTATATTAAGCTGCACTCTTACACCTCTTTCTGGCATCCACCCGAAGCCAGCCTTCATTGAAGTCTAAGCTAGGAATCACGGAGGAGGAAGGACAGTAGCCAGTTTATACTAACGTGAGACCAGTGAGCATTTATTGGAATAAATTAAACTTAAATACAAAATTTGTCAGGCACTAACGTACTTGAAATTCCTCATGATTAAAGTTCTTTCAACATTTAATGCTTCACTTAAACCTGTGGTTTACATGTAATTAATCTTTGCTTTTCTAAGGAAAAAAAGCAAGAACTTCCTGATTTAGAAAAGATGAAGACACTTTCCCTTAGGGACACTGTAACATACCACAATCCTTATCAACAACATCAGTGTTGAAGAATGTGTGAGCTCAAGTAGGCCCTTATGAGTTAGTGCAAGCCAGCTAACCACACTGTGGTGTATGATTTCTCTGAAAAGTTGCTCCCAACCACTGATCCAGAAACAGCTGCTGTCTCCAAGGTTAGGACCGCTGGTGTCCCTACACAGGTAGGGGTGTGTGTGTGTGTGTGTGTGTGTTTATCCAGTCCCTCCCCTTACTGTCCCAGGAATACCCACTCTCTCACAAGCCTGGTCCTCCAATCATTATTTTGTTTTAAAGGCCTCAAATGAATATGTTCACTTATTTCCATTTCTTCCCATCCCCCATCAAATGAAGAATTGTCTGCCAGAAATAAATGCTTCCAGCAGCACCTTCTACTCTCGGCTGATTATATTCCCTGAAGAAATCTGCCACCCATGGGCTTTATCTCTATTGTGTGGAGTAAATAGAAGCATTGAAGCTGTATTTCTTTTCTATTTTAAACAGAAACAGAAAAGAAATGGGAGAGAAGGGAGCCCAGGTGGCTATCTCCTGATTATACTCTCAACCAGGGGGCTAGAAAAGCCCCAGTGAAATGAGTGCAAGACTTCAGGGCACATGTCCACACCATAGTCCTCCAGACTCAGCTCCTTCAAATCGACTGGGTGGACACCCCGGTAGAAACAAAAATCGGACAAGCAGGCTTTACCCCCATCCCTTCTAAAAACGGTGAATCTCTTCTTCTATGGAGTAAGGGGGTGAAGGAGAGGCTATTAGAAAAACATGTATTAAAAAGACACCAAATCATTAAAAATAACAATAAAAAAAAGAAAGAGAAAGAAAGGAAGAAAAAGGAAATGTCAGCTTCTCTCTTCTATGCATGAGTCTGCCAGGGGAAGAGATACTGGGAATTAACCTTCCTTGTTACCCTCTCTGCTTGGGTTGTGGGTGTGCAGAATCCCTTCTACTATCTCCAACTCTATTTTTGGGATAAACCAGGAACCCCTGCTCCTCAAAGCCCCTGGCACTAAATTCATTTACACACAAAGCCCATGAAACACTAGAAGGTACAAAGAATGGGGACATTTCATATATTTAAAAAACAAAAATAAAACTAGTATGATTTGCAAAGATTTCCCAGCTCAGACTTGGCCAAAGGGAACTTAGTGACTCTTGCTCCCTGGGCCAAAATGAAGTGGAGATTTAAGCTGATTTGCTGAGAGTGGGGATGATTGTGTGTCTGCTTGAGAGACCAGAGTGGGAAGAGAAGCTGAACAATCAAGATTGCCCATCCATAGAGTTCACAATATCTGTGGTATAATAGAAAGTATATGGAACTTGAAGTGAAAACCTGTGAGTGAATTTCAGCCAAACCAGTTACATAATCATTGTATGACCTAGGAATGACATTCATACTTTCTGAAGCTCAAGTTCTTCTCTTACATATACGTTGGGGATAAAATGTATCTTGTTAGCTTCAAAGTATTTCCTGATAATCATCGTGAAAACATTGTGAAAACTGTAAAGTGCAGTGCAAATAAAAATTTGGAATACAATTTAACCCTGTTTATAAGAGGCCTAAGTAACCTGGGTGTTAATAACTCACTGATTTCCAGTCTTTCAAAAAATGAATTCTGAGTAAGATTGTTTTTAAGACCTGGCTAAAATATAGGTAGTGGCTTTAGCTATGTAACAAATTCATTGTTTTGGTCTATTCCTGTTCATTAGTTACATGCCATAGCATTGCTATTTAGATACTTAGAACATAAGTCGACAAATGAACCACTGTTCTAATTTAATTAGATTTGGAACAATATTTTTAGCACATAATGACTTTCTAATTTGTAAATTTACACTTGGGCATTTGAATTGGTATGGGTAAATAATAATAATTCTTTATATTTATATAGTTTCATAGTTTACCAGACCCTTGCACACAATTTTAACTCATTTCATTCTCTTGGAAACTCTACAAAGTATTTAGAGCATGGATTATTATGTCTATTTTACAGATAATAAAGCTAAAACTTCAAGAGACTATATGACTTTCCCAAAGTCACAACCATAAGTGACCAGATTCAGTCCTGGAAACTGTAGGGACAAAAGGTCACCCTATTACATAACAGTATTTGTTCCCGATCCAAAGACCCTCAATAAGACTACGTGACCTCACATACCTGAAACCTTTAGTCTATTCATGGCCAGTGCTGGACTACGTGGGTTTGTGAATTCATGAAATTGCTGAGTCATTGCCACTCACATAATACAACAACCATCTCATCTTCTCTCTTGCTGAAAGGCAAAGTTTGTGGGAATGGCATTCAGGCATCTGGATTTCTAGTTCCATTTGGGTAAATATTTGATTGATCCCCATGGTGGTCCCTTACCAATAGGCTCCCTGAGATACTTTTTTTTTTACTGTGGTCATACAGTTCTTTTGCCGGGGTCATAACCATCCTGGTCTTGCATAACAAGCAATTTATTTTCCTCTTGGTAGGTCCTCTGGTCCAACTGTAGAAGTGAGAGACAGCAATCAAAATGAAAGTCACCGTATCCTTTATTACCTAGTCTTAGAAGGGATATATCATTTTGTCATGGTAGTCATGATGGTGGTGTTTTATTGGTTTCACAGACCAACCTTGGAGCTATCTGGATGGGCTTTACAGGACGGTATGACTACCAGAAGACACAGGTTATGGGGTTGCTTTGGACACTGGCTACCACATGTAGTGTGAGATGCGGCAGGTGATTAGGAGCCCCACAGTGGTTGCTTAGGTCATCATCACAGAGGATAAGCTGTCAGAAGACAAATGGTTGTTTTCTCTGGATCCCAAGAATAAGCAGCATTACAGCACTCCTCCTGCCACTTTAGCCAGGAAGAATGAGAAATTTTTGACCAATTAGGTCCCACATGCCTGTGGCGAGCAGTGGAATCAGTGGAATCATTTCCCGTATGTCTGACACAGGCAATGTTACAATCCTGAGAGGCAGAGGGCCCCGGGCAATGTCATGGTTGTGGTAAGAGTGTATAGCTACAGATGGGGTGAAGACTACTCTTGGTACAGTTCACAGCCCAATTCTCCTTAAGCCAGTTTAGGTTATTTCTGGGAGATAATGGTAGCCACCAAAAAGTATGAGATGGGTGAGGATTAGCTATCACTCCACACATCGTGCTGTGGGATTTGAATGAAAGAAAGTCTTAGACTAAATTCTTCCCCACATTTGGACATATTCTAGACAAACATTTGCTAGCAAGTAGGCATAAAACAATGGAATGAATTTTAGCTCTCTGTCCTTAAAGCTCATCAAAGCAATTCTGCATTAAATCCTGCCTAGAGACAGGATTATGTTATCAGTAGACTACTCAATGTTACATAACCAGAATCTTCTATCCTAAAGCTGGTCACAGGACCATAGAGAGATCAAGCCTCAAGTACTCTCTTTTAGAAAAAATGTTGCCAAGCTGGTTAGATGTTCAAGCAAAAGAGAGGGTGTCTCCATGACATTCTAGCTAAACTCTACCTATTGAATATCACTAATCCATGGGAATCCATCATGCTATTTTCTAAAGCCTCTGAGGTCGATGGCAGACAAAGGTAGTTACTCTATGCACAGTATTATTTATGCATTAATATGACTTAGTATTTTCAAAACATTTTTCCTAGCACCTGGCATAAAGTGAACATGTATTTGTTCAGTTTAAGTAAAAGGAGAAACTAGCAACCACCCATAAACTGTGCCAGCCTCCAACGCCAGGAGTGTGAGAATACAGAAACTGACTGCTCTAAAATGTGGATTTAACTAAGCACAAATAATATCACACTGTTTAGGCTGATGTAATTTTAAGGAAATTATAGAATCCTTGGAGGTGCTAACAGTCTGAACAAAGTCTGCAGATGACTGAAGACCAGATGCATTGAGTTGGCATCTTAGTAGATGCTGGCAAGGAGAGAGGGCTGGTCCAGGCCTGGGCTCTCTGCATGTACCCCCCACCCTACATGATACCACAGAAGTCTGCCTGAAAGTCTGGAGAGAAAGATAAGCCTGACCAGATGAAAATTGCTTGAAAGTGACTTAAGTATTCTCTGCTCCTCACTTTAGGGGAAAAAAAAATGCAATAATGCCTTTAGCATGTAAACTTCCTTCTTAAGTCCTTTCAGATTCTTTAGTAGGATCAGTCACTACTTCCTTGGTGTGTGCCACACCATGAGATCCTCTGCATTCCAGACTCCATTATCACTTACCTTAAGGCTCTGCATTTAACAAGCTTGTAATTCCTATTCCATCAACCTGAATCTGATATTATAATCCCTTTATTGGGTTTTAGGTGGAAAGTGACCATTTATATTCTTCATGCCCTGAAACATTCTCCCCAAATAAATCCCCATTGCCCCTTATCTCTATGGTAATCAGCAAGCCTGTCCCCCCCAAGTGACAGCAGCTGTGTCTAAACCACCCATCTGTTGTCTTTCTGGGGCTCTGCCACATTTTGCTTCATGCCCACTTGCAAGTGTATCACATTTCTATTTAGAAACATTCTGCCTGCCCTGGTTATTTTTGGCTGCATATCAGCATGAACATCTTTGGCAGCCAATGCAACTGATGAACTGCCCTGCCCCTGGCGCGCCCACCATGTGTAGACCATGTCCGTGATGGGTAAAGATAGTGAAGATGAGTGGATGAGCTGATGTAGTCCCCCAAGGGGACTGGCTGGTGGTGAGGTCACAGGGTGTCTTAGTCCATTCTGGCTGTTGGAACAGAATACCATCAACTTGGTGGCTTATCCACAACAAAAATGTATTTCTCACAGTTCCAGAGACTGCAAATCTGATATCAGGGAGCCAGCATGTTGGGTTTTGTTGAAAACTTTCAGCTTGGTTTTTGTTTCTCATTATATCTTCACGTGGTGGAGAGGGACAGAGAGGCTGAGAGAGCTTCTCTGGAATCTTTTGTGTTTTGGTTGAAGTATAATTGACACATATCATCATATTCGTTTCAGGTGTACAACATAAATATTTGAAGTTTATATTGTTAATCTTAAGAATAAAGCTGCCAGTTATTTCACCAGCAAAAGATGGGTTTATTCGAGAATAACAGAGAATTGCAATCCCCAACAAGCAAGCTATGACAAAACCATAGGCCAGGCCACAAAACAAAGGAGGGAAGGCTCTTTTAGAGAGGAAAGGGAGAAGTTGGGTTGGCTGTTGTAAACAAAAAGCCCACTGGGTAAACTGGGAGTTGAAAGTATAGTGGCCTCTCATTAGCTGAGTTGTGACTGTCTCTCATTGCCCAGGTTGTTGCTGGGGTGGAAGAAAACTTCCTCCCTCCTGCTGAGATAATAAAGTAGCATCCCTCTGTAAGGTTCCCCTTTTCCTAATGGGTTTGCAAAGGAAGAAGAGCGGTAGGGCATGGAAGCTCCCCATGATGTCTTCCCAATTCCATTCTAAATGAGGTTTGCTTTTATTAATTTTCACAACATACATTGCAAAATGATCACAATAAATCTAGGTACCATCCATCACCATACATAGTAACAATTATTTTTCTCATCATGAGGACTTCACTCTTAGCCACTTTTAAATATGCAATACAGTATTAACTGTAATCAACATGCTGTACATTATATCCCCATGATTTATGTATTTTATAGCTGGAAGTCTGTGCCTTTTGACTCCTTTCAACCATTTCATCCACCCTCCACATCCCAGTCACCTTCTCTCTGGTAACCAACAACTTGTATCCATGAGTGTGGGTTTCTTTTGTTTCTTAGATTCCATATACAAATGAAACCATGTGGTATTGTCTTTCTCTGTCTGACTTATTGCACAAGCATGTCCTCATGGTTTTCAAGTCCTCAACGTCCTCAAGGTCCTCAGTGTCCTCAAGGTTCATCCATATTGTCACAAATGACAAGATTGCCTTCTTTTAATGGCTAAATAATATTCCTCTGTGTGTGTGTGTGTGTGTGTGTGTGTATTTATCTTCTTTATCTATTTATTGATTGATGGATTCTTAGGTTGTTTCCATATCTTGGCTATTGTAAATAATGCTACAATGAATATGGAGTACATATATTTTTTGAGTTATCCTTTTCTTTGGATAAATACCCAGAAGCTGAATTGCTGGGTCATGTGATAATTCTAGTATTTATTTATTTATTTATTTATTTATTTAGAGGAGATGCCATATTGTTTTTCATAGTGGCTACTCCATTTTGTATTCCCACCAACATTCCCACCAGCACAAGTGTTCTGTATTCTCCACATCCTCACCAACACTTGTTATTTCTTGTCTTTTTGATAACAGCCTTTCTAACAGGTGTGAGGTGATATCTCATTGTAGTTTTGATTTGCATTTCTTTCATGATTAGTGATGCTGAGCATCTTTTCATGTGCCTGTAGGTCATCTGTATGTATTCTTTGGAAAAAGGTCAGTTTAGATTCTCTGCCCATTTTTTGCTATTGTGGTTTAAAATGGTAGGGTCGTTTTTATTAGAGTATGAATCCCATTCATAAGGGCTTTGACTTCATGACCTAATTACTTCCCAAAACCTCCACCTCCTAGATACCATCACATTTAAGGTTAAGATTTCAACATATGAATTTGGGGGGACACAGACATTCAGTCTACAACACACAGGAAAAGGAGGGAATGGGAAATCTAAGTGTTGGAAGCTCTGGCCAAATATCATCAGACTAGAAATTCACATGGGTTTGTGAGTATATACAGAACCTTTCTGTTTGTTTTTTGTTCAGTTGGTTTTTTTGAGGTGAAGTTTTGTGAAAGGTGTAATCATTCACTTAGGTGAATGGGTCTTAAAATGGAGCCAAGAGACCACCAAGGAGGTCAGTCTTTTGCATGTCCTCCTTGGCGGGGCAAACCATGAACTTTTGAACCAGTCTAAATCCCAAATATTTCAAGGACTCCGTAGGAGCACCTGCAACTTGCTCCAGTAATGGACTTTTGCTTAGTGACAGCCTCAACAAACACTTATGTTTTGCCAAGATTCATTTTCTACCTCCAACAACAATCAAAGTTCTTTGTAAACAATGTATACAGGTATTCACTCTTGTCTGTAAAAACCCTTGATTTTTGTTTCCCTAATGGGAGATTATTTGGATTGCTACCAGAATCTGTGCTCCCCAAGTTGCAATTCTAAGACCCCAAATAAATGTTTCTGTTTTATTTTAGTTCTTCCTCTTTTCTTAGTCAACATTTCCATAACATAAAGTTACCATTTAAAAGCTTAAAATTCAGTGATATTTAATGCAGTCTTAATGTTGTACAAGCGCCATCTCTATCCAGTTGCAAAATATCTTGTCATCCCAAAGAAAATTTCATACCCATTAAGCAGTCATTTCTTATTCCTCCCTCTCCACAGCACCCAGGAAACAATACCTAGCATTCTGTCTCTTTGGATTTACCTATTCTGGACATTTCATATAAATGGAATCACACAGTATGTGGCCTTTCCTATCTGGCTTCTTTCACTTAACGTAATGTTTCCAAAGCTCATTCATGTGGCAACACGTATCAGAATTTCATTCCTTTGTACGGACGAACATTATTCCATTGTGTGTATAAACCACATTTTGTTTACTTCATCCATTTATGGGGATTTGGATTATTTCCACCTTTTGGCAATCGTGAATTATGTTGCTATGAATATCCATATATGAATATTTGTTTGATACCTGTTTTCAATTCTTTTTTGGGTGTATACCTATGATTGGAATTGCTGAGTCAAGTGGTAATTCTGTATTCAACTTTTTGAGGAACTTCTATATTGTTTTCCACAGTAGCTGTGACATTTTGCATTCTTACCAGCAGTGTGAAAGAGTTCCCATTTTCCTACATTCTTGCCAAAAGTGGTTATTTTCTTTTTTTAATTTTATGATAGCCATCCTAGTGAGTGTGAAGGGATATCTCACTTGGTTTTTAAGTAGTCGTTTTAGACAGCATGCTGGTGTTCTCCCCAAGTTCATATGTTGAAACCTTAATCCGCAATGTGATGATATTTGGAGATGGGGCCTTTGGTAGCTAATTAGGTCATGAGGTTGGAGCCTCCACCATGAGAGTACACAGTAAGACAATGGCTGTCTACCAATCAGGAGAAATCAACCACAGGGGCACCCTGATCTCAGACTTGCCAGCCTCATAGTTCTTCAGAGTGAGTAAGGGTAGAGTCTAAGAGGAGCAGATAATTTTAAAGTATGCAGAACTGCTTTGGAAGGGGATATGAAGACTTTTCCCCTTGGGTTCTCTGAACTTTTTTCTTTGGTTTACTACATGCCAGTAGTCAGAGGGCTGACTTCTCAGTGAGAAGTATAGCAGCAGAGAAAGATGGTTAATGTCTGGGGTATTATGGAATGGGTGGATGACATGATTTTCTGGTGGAGGACAGTGAAATGGCCGTGCCACAAGACCTCTGTGGACTTGGATGAAATTATACCTCTCTCCAGTGAGAGGAAGTGATGCAGAGAATAGCTTCTTATGAGCCTCGAAGGGATGGCAGGAATTTCTGTTTCTTTACTTCCTAGTGTTAAACAAATTACTCCACTTGCTTTTCCTGTCGTTTAATTAAACTTCCCTTCCCAATGCTGTGGTGTAGAGAAGGAAAAATTCTTCCTCTCCCCTCAAGGTCTTCCAGCTGGACTAAGAATTAAATTTACATGAGGCAGAATAACAGGAGAAAAACCAAAGTTGTTTTAGGTATGTACGGATGTCCAATAATGAAATTGAGACCTAAAAAAATGGCCAAGGCAGGCAGTCTTTATACTTTTCAGACAGAAACAATAAGTCTGTGAGGAATTGACAGGTCAAGGAAAACTGAACGTCAGGAGTTTCAATGAGTAAGGGATTCTATGTAGAATTTGGGCTGGGATAGTCAATTAGTAAAATCTAACAAGGGTTGTTTACACAGCCTTCTTTTCTGTAAATTTCCCATCTCTCATGATAAAGATGTCTCTACCTCCCGGTAGGGGGAGGGTATCTTTTATGTGGAAGACATACTTCCTGCTTTCAGGGGGACAGAGGAAGGTCTGAATGTCCTTCCTGCACAGACAATCTCATACACAGCTTTTATTTGAAGTAATCAGTATGTCAAAGTGGCACATTTGGGGGCACCCTGCTCTTAGCCTCACAGTGGTCAGAGTATTTGGAGGCAAAGGGGTAGTAAGCTATGGAGTAGATAACCCATAGTTTGGTGGGGGCTTGCTCCTAGAGAATAAGGATAAATTGCCATAATGTTATCAGTTTCTGCCTTCTATGGAGGCCCCAGGATAAAGGTTACATAAGACAACCCTCCTGCCCCTCCTTCTTCTGGGGCTAATGCAGAGGCAGCTGTGCTGAGTGAATCTGGTGTCCTAGGGGGATGTTCCATGCATTAAAAAAAGACATCGTGTAAGGAAGCCAAACCCCAGTTGCATTTACAAGTCTTCCCAATAAACCGAGGCCATGGTGCGGTTCTTTCTGGAAGAGTGTAAAAAGAAAAAAAAATCTCAAAGGAGGGAAAGATTAGGTACTCCAGAACATCTTCCTTTTAAATGAGAGTGAGAAACCGGTTCATACCTTGAAGCAGAGAGTTTAACCTTGCAAGGTTCCTGAGCCCACTGCTGTCAAAAAACATGGGGCAACCAGGAAGAGTGGCAACAAAGACACAGATCCTGTTGGGTTGTTTATCTAAAAGTAATGGGCTAATGACCCTTAGCAGTGCTACAGTATGCAATTAGAAAGATGGAGAGCTAATACCCTTAATTTGAAGGCTACACATTTTGCTCACCCCCCACAATGATACCAGACCTCGTTTTTGCTGAACTCATCTGTCTGCTGCTCTTGAGCCATGAAATTATTTGTCATTTCTCTCTAGTGAACTGTTAATGGGGAGCACTAAAATTCAATTTAAAAGTGGGAGTTACTACATAATAGTATTGTTGATGATGGATTGTGGGATTTAAAGAAATGTCCACATCGTAACTTTTTTAAGGTTATAAACTCTCTGAAAGAAATGGCCTCTGTAAGATGCTAATTCAGAAGAATCTAAACATGTTCTTGAGAAAATAGTTATACATGAGATTCCATCAACATCTCATGGACCATCCTATCACCTAATTTCAAAGTCTTACCTCCCTGCCCCACCCAGGAAGAATCCACTGGATTCAGGTGAGTAAAAAAGTTACCACATCTCAGATGGGATTTTGACAGACATACCTCTGTGGCAGAAAATTCTAGATGTTTACTAACCACTTTCCCTTTCTTTCTGGGCCATAGGCAGATTACATTTCCTGGATTCCTCTCTTGCCCGGTATGGTCACGTGACTAGATGGGGACAGGGCACGTGACTGGAAGTGATATGCACCACTTTCAAGCCCTGCCCATAAATACCCATGATGCAATATAGCCCATGCTCTTTTCCCTCACTCTCTTCTTGGAAACCATGAGTAAAAGACAAGGCCAAGTTAGAAGAGAAGGAGTCAGGTCTCTGAATGATTGAACATAAGGTATCCACTCATCAGAGCCATACTTTTGGGTTTTACATGAGTGAGAAATAACCTCCTACTGAGGAAAGCCGGTAGATGTTGGAATTTATCTATTATACCAGGGGCAAATATTCCTTTCCTTTCTTTGGTCTAATTGACAAGTATTTTTAAAAAGTGGTCAAGAACATATGCTTTGGTGTCAGATATATCTGAGTCTGAATTCCTCCTCTGCCAATCTTGGCTGTGCAAACTTGGGCAAGTTGCTTAACCTTTCTGAGTCTCTGTTCTCTCATCTATGAAAGGATGATGCCTACTGAAGGGCTCTTGGTACTAACTCCAGAGTGTTTTGTTTTGTTTTTTTGTTTTCCTGTTTTTCTCACACACCAATTCTTGGACGTCAGCTGGGTGTTCCACAACTCAACTAAATTTTGATCTATTTCCTAGAGATAGCATCAGATCTCACAGTTTAAGGGCTTAGTCCCACCAGGCTGCCTCCATTTTAGATGCCAGCCATAAGTCCAGGTTGTCATCCATGCTTTTGATGGATTGGTAATAAATCAAAGGTACCCAGGATCCCTTCTTTGGGTTCAGTGAATTTTCTAGAGTAGCTCATAGAACTCAGAAAACTCATTTACCCACTGGAGTACTGGTTGATTGTGAAGAATATTAAAGGATATGAATCAACAGCTAGATGAAGAGACACATAAGGCAAAATATGGGGAAAGGACATGGAGCTTCCACACTATCTCAGAGTTGGTCTCCTAACACTTCCACGTGTTCACCAATCCAGAACCTCTCTGAAGCCTCTCTTTTTAGGTTTTTACAAGACTTCATTTCATAGCCATTATTGATTACATTATTGGCCATTGGAGATCTACTCAACCTCCAGTCTGTCTCCCCTCTCAGATGTCAGGGAGTGGAACTGAAAGTTCCAAGCCTCTAGTCACATGGCTGGTTCTCCTGGCCCATAGATGTAGGAGTGGCCCAGGAAGTCAACTCATTAACATGACAAAAGACACCTTTACAGCTTTCAAGCTCTCAACAGTCAAGAATTCCAAGGGTTTTTAGAAGCTCTGTACCAGAAACGGGCCTGACGACCAAATATAGATTTATTATAAATCAATATTACACCATGACTCATATTATTGAGAAAAGGTAATAAAATTCTACTTGTCAAGTGTTGGCAAAGAACTGGCACACAGCAGGTATGCACTTTCCTCCTTCCTACTGACTTGTTCTACTCAAGATCTAGGTGCAGCCCTGACTCACGCCGACATTTCCAAGGATTAGGGACCCAGAATTTATTTTACATCTACTCTTAGTATCTCTAATTCACAGAAAAAGTAGAGGCCCATAGGCTGATATCAACCCTCAGCCATATTTTGTTTGGTATGTGCACAGTGTTAAAGGTTTTTAAATTTTTTAAAGGTTTTTAAAATTGGGTGTCCATATGTAAAATGACAGTGAACATCCACTGTCTAGTTTTTCTTGAATACTGAATCATCTGGAACACTGGGTCCACTTTCCCACTTGGTTACAATGGGGTGAAATCTGGAAAACCCCGTGGAGCCTTACCATGTGGCAGACACTGTTCCACACATTTTGCTTATAATATGATCTTTTCAACCAAGTTATGATGAGGGAACTCTTATCAGTTCTATTTAGTAAAAGTGCAAAGTGAAGCATGGAAAGATTAAGTAACTTCGGTAGTAACAGAAGTGCTGCAGATGGGATTGGAAGTCAGGCATGTTTGTTAAGGGCAGCAAACTCCTGCTCCACCACATAAACCAGACCGGCCTCGGTGCTATGAGCATCAGCTGTGTGTGCGGCACTCGCTTCTACTAAGTCCTTTCGGTATGCAACTTGCAGGAAAAGCTAGATGGAGATTAATTTCTTAAAATTAATTCCTGAGGAAATACTGCATAGGACTTTAGTGACTTGGTGAATCGAAGTTAATTGGCTGTGACTTTGGTCAGGTACTGAGAGAACCAAATGAATTGGAGAGAAAGCCTGATTCAGACAAAAGGAAATATCTGCCAGATGCCTCTTTTTTTCCAGCTCCATAGGAGGAAATAAACTGCACTGTCACAAACACCCAGATTCTTTTATCCTGCCGTAATTAGGAGGTAGTTTTTGAACTAATTTATTAATGCCTCCCTCCCTACCACTTCCAATTAAGCCACTAGCTATGCTCTCAACAGAGAGAGGGGGGAAAAAAGTCAAGTGCCCATGAGAAAGCCTTATTTGGGGTAGGGAATATCCTAAAACCCTGTGAGGCAGATGATATTAATATTATCATTATTTAGCTACTGGAGGCTCTGAAGTACCAGAAGGTTAACTGACTCCTCTAGGCTCACATTTGCCCAGGCATCCTGGCTCCTGCCCAATCTTCTGGCACTGTGTCTCCAAGATCCCAATAATAATCCCTAAATTAGTATGCTGGCCATGGAACTATTTTTTCAAAACTGAAAAACATTTTTATTTGATTTTGAATCTCAAAACAACTCTATTGCATGTAAAACCAACTTATCCATTTTTTTTTTTTTTCATGGTAAAACCTGACCCTAAGAGATTATTAACTTGCCTCTGGTCACAAATCAGAAAGTAATAGAGAAATAACTACATATTGTCTGATTCCAACTCCCATGAGTGACTGCATTATTTTGCCATGTTCTACTTTCTTCTTAGAGTCTAGACTTCTGGAGCTGTTTCAGTGGACTGAACTCAAAAGAGGTTTATCAGAAAGTATCCTGAAGTCAAGAAAGAGGGTATAGTTTCTAAGTGGTTCTTCTGAAAGTGCACAAGGTCAGGGTACCTGGAAATGAGAAGCAGGAAGGAAGTGTCCAAAACTAGAGAAGCTGGTAAATAGTCTCAAACTTGAAGACATTGGAGGGGAAAAAGAAAAAAAAAAAAAAAAAGATGATTATATAAACAGCCTGCATAAAGCAAGCAGCATTGGAGAAAGTATTGGGTATAAGTTAGGATCCCATTGGCTGCATGTGACAGAAACCCAACCACAGTGATTCATCTAAATGTGGATTTATTTTTCTTATGTAATGAGTAACTGGAAATTGGAAGTCCAGAGCTGGTGCTGTGACCATGTCAATGCCATAAGGCTCCCAGGCTCTTTAGCTTTTTCTCCTCCATCCCTAGTATACAGCTTTCATTCTCATACTCAAAATGGGGCACGACATCTACTGTCCTTGAAGGAAGAAGGTAGAGGGCTAAAGAGACTGTGCAGATGAACCCATCTCCTTTTAAAGAGCATTTCCAGAAGTCTCCCTCCCCCTCCCAACTTTGGGTTGCCTCTCATTGACCTCACTTGTCACATGACCACTCTTGGCTACAAGAAATTAAGCTGAGTTTTAGGCTTTGGTTTTGAGATCATCCCATTGTTACCCTAAACAGATTATGGCTCTGTATGCTTCATATAACAATATATCTGTATCAGTAAGCATCCAATAAGAAAAAGATGGCACATCCAAGTGAAAATATTAAGACTACACAATACTACAACTGGTTCTAGGGCATCCTGAAGGTTTGATACAGTAACCTTGGACTAGTACCAGATTATCCTTAGGTATGAAGGGATGAAGAGAGAGTGACAGAGAACCAGGAAGAGCTGGAGTAGAGGATGCCCCTTTGAAAGGAGGATTAACTTCATTAAAGGATACAATCAGGGCAAACTCAGAGGACTGAAACTCAAAGGACTGATAACCTGTATTTATTTCCCACCCTTCCTCCTCTCTGCCAAAGCTCCCTATTGGCCAGACCAAACAGAAGCCAGAAGACAAACCTTTTGATGTTGTCCATTATAGGTCAGTATCCTGAGATTGATATCAGGAGGGAGAGGGGAGGAGAAAGAATCTAGAAGGTCAGAAGGAAGGTTTCTGTCATGCTTATCCTAAGATGAAAGGGGAAAATGAGTATTGAGCTAATTACTAACAGTATTTGTCAAATATAGAGAGGTTCAAGATACAGCTGGGGATGAATTTGGGGAACCTGGAATTCTAGGTAATATTTGCTGACAACAGTTTGCAAGTATCTCTTTCTTATTAGACGTTTCTGTCTTTGAGGGAGATTTGCCATCAGCAATGATTGGGAACAAGCAGGTTCACTGGGGAGAGGAGAATGAATCACAGAGCATACTGAAGAAGTGGCTCGGCTAAACAGGAAGGGTACTGCCTGCACTGGGTATAGCATATGATACAAATCTTTACCCTACTCTTCATAAGTCTCTGTGCTAAAAAGGATTTACTGCAAAATTCCTGCCATGTCCTTCCGAAAATATGATTGAATTTATGTACACTTGATCACCAGCAGCTCTTCCGAATGAAGATGTAAGGAAAGATGGACATGCCAGCCCATTTGTGCAATCACAGGGTCATTCAACCAGCCAACCAGGACCCCAGTCTGACCCTTTGTTGTCAGCTTCAGGGGGATAACTGAGCTGGAGAACCTGTTCATGATTACCAAACTCATAGGAAGCAGATTTATAATCAAACAGAATCGTTTCTCGAACTAGAATTTTTGAATGGGGCATCTCTCCAACCCTTCACCTTTGCTGTCATCCTCTTGGATCCCTCTGCTTGGAGCACCATTATTCCTGTCCTCTGTCTCTCTTTCAGCTAAGCTTCTCTCATCCCACAGCTTAAGAATCACTTGCATAGGGAGTGCTTCACCCTTAGACTGCAGCAAGCCCCTAGCAAATGTTCCCAAGGCATCGGACACCCCTCATGTGAGGCACTCACTACCCTCTAATTACCCTAATTACCTGCTGAAGAGGCATTTTCCTCACCAGGCTGTATGCACATTTGTTTATTTCTATATTGCTTGGTGCAAATATAGCACTGGGATATATTAGTAAGTATTTGCTTGGATTTATCATTTGAAAATAGAAATTGCTTGGGGGAGCATGAAATATACAACATGCACTATTGTGTTGTCTTGAGGAATATTTCATTTCAGCCTGGAGGATTGTCCCTGTTCTGATCCAGAGAGAGCCAGGAGGCAATGCTGAGCCTCATGCACAGTCCCATCCTGTTGTAATGAACTGGGAGCTCTTCTATCTATTTCTACCTCTTGCCTGTGTTCTGAAGGTGGGAGTGGAGCAACCCTTGCCATTATTTCTCCATGTACCAGAATGACTTTGGCGTGTATGTGTGTGTGTGTGTGTGTGTGTGTGTGTATGTGTGTGTGTGTGTGTGTCTATGGGCACACAAATGGCCCTGAGAAGGAGGCGTTAGAAAATGGGCCATATTAAAAAAAAAAAAGAAAATGGGCCATGGTGAAATGGTCCCCACACATCTCTCTGATTATGCCAGAAGGACTCATGTGAATCTTGCAGGAAGCCTGGTTGTTAACATGGGCTCGTAGTTGTCTTCTGGCTTCTTCCTGGAAAACTGCAGGATTTTCCAATTGCCTGAGTGGTCCTAGTTGTTATAATAATAAACTCTTCATTCATTTGCCTTCAAGCAAAGACATGGGCCCTGAATGCTCTTCGTGAATTCCTTTCATACTCTACAAAGATGCCATCCACTTAATCTAATCATGTAATATAGATTAAACAACTAGCCTGAACATGTGTTTATTTCTACTTTGTTCTGGATTTTAATCATGTCATGCAGTAAGCAACTGATAGGCATCAAATAAATATAAATGTAATGCATTATCGTGATACTTTAGGACACCAGTCAAGGCTTACCCTCTTATGCTAATACTCCAGCCCACTTTCTTCTTCATGGTGACCCTTAGGAGTGTTATGAGCAACTTGTCACCGTAGCCCCTCTTCCACTTCCAGTACTACTGCTCATACCTTCAGCTGATCCACTTGCCGGGCATGCGATTACCTCCAGGCCGATGACATGAGGCAAATAAGACATTACAGTTCTATCTTACCTTAGTCATATTTCAGTATACTTGATTATATTTGAGCACATCCAGATGGATTTTAGGATGCAATCTAGTCTTATTAAAAACACGTTTTCACAATCATTAGATCATTTTTTCCTTGACCCTGAAAGGTGGGGAAAGATATGCCTTGGACCTATTAGGTGCTGTGCATTATAAAAATTAAGCATGTGAGCTTATGCGGGTACACATACAATAGCATGAGGATAGAGTCTTTCCAATAATGTAAGTTACATAGGATTATATTCATCAGGATGTTCTGTGTGTAGATTTCTATGGCACTGTAAAGTTGGTTGGAATTCCTAAATATTCACTTGTATTATAAACTAATACCGAAGTAACATTCACAACTTTTCATTTTGTTATACTCCATCTGCCTAGCCACTACCCGTTCATCCTTCCAGGCCAGATCCAAGTACGGATCCCAGCACCCGCTGATGCTTCTCTTACTCGATTCTGTCTTTACGCTTTATCTGTTTCACTCCAGGAAAACCTGTTTCAACATATTTCCCTTATTTTCTTACTCACTGTATCGGGCAATTTATTATTTCCCTAGAATTGTATTTGTTTTATGTATGTGCTCATCTTATGCCCCAACTAATTATAAAGGCTAACACTTTTTGAGCACTTTCCCTGTCTTAATTCATTTAATCTCCCCTGTAACTTTAGACATATGCATTATTACGATTCCTATTTTATCAGATGAAATAATGAAAGCAAAGAGAGCTTAAGGAGTTTCCCTGGGCCACATGCAATTAGACTGGTTCATCCGTTCTTTCAGCAGTCATTAAATCTTCATCTGTATCAATGCTGTATTAGATGTCAGGTGTTGGGTATAGCTTGTTCCTGGGTGAGCCCAGCAGCTTGCAGTTTTGCAGGGATCGCTGTATCCAAAGCACTTACCATAGGGGCCAGACATACAAAGCGCTGGCCAGATGTATGATTGTTGATGGAACAATTTGGATTTCGATATTGTATATGACATATGCTTTTTAACCTACCATAAGAAGAATCTTGTCATAAATGTAATATCAAGATAATGTGCAATTCTGAGATATCACATGCTCTTTGAGATCTGTTCTTTCCCACTGAGTAGGACTGGACAGCCAGCCACACAGCCCAGTCCACCTAGCAGAAGGCCACCTTTAGGACTCTGTTTCTCCATGGAAAGTTGGTTTTGGGATTGAGAATCCACTTTTATTGGGAGCCTGGGTGGTTCAGTGGGTTAAAGTCTCTGCCTTCAGCTCGGGTCATGATCCCAGGCTCCTCATCGGGCTCTCTACTCAGCAGGGAGCTTGCTTTCCCCTCTCTCTTTCTGCCTGCCTCTCTGCCTAATTGTGATCTCTGTCTGTCAAATAAATAAATAAATAAAATCTTCTAAAAAATTTAAAAAATACTATTAATTTTTTTAAAAATCCACTTTTATTTATTTGTTTGTTTTTTAGAGTGAGGGGAGGGGCACCTGGGAGGCAAGGAGAGAGAAAGAGAGAGAGAATCTTAAGTTGGGCTTGGAGCCGGACTTGGGATTCAATCTCACCACCCTGAGATCATGACCTGAGCCAAAAACAAGAGTCGGCTGCTTAACCGACTAAGCCACCCAGGTGTCCCAAGAATCCATTTTTATTTTTATTTTTATTTTTATTTTTATTTTTATTTTTATTTGTTTTTTAAGATTTTATTTATTTATTTGACAGAGAGATCACAGTAGACAGAGAGGAAGGCAGAGAGAGAGAGAGGGAAGCAGGATTCCCGCTGAACAGAGAGCCCGATGCGGGACTCCATCCCAGGACCCCGAGATCATGACCTGAGCTGAAGGCAGCTGCTTAACCCACTGAGCCACCCAGATGAATCCATTTTTAAACCAAACTGCCCACATCCTGCTATTTTGTTTTGTAACTGCATATTGACTTTTGTGTGGTGAATGTCAGGAGGACTCTGTCCGGCTGCCGGCTAGTGAGAATCTTCTCGCTGGGGCCTGACCCAGTTGATCATGGGCTGTTGCAGCCTTGGTTTCCTTACGCTCAAAAGATTTATTTCTGTCACAATCTTTGTGGAGGCAAAGGTATTATTTTCTAGATAGAGTTTCATAATAAGGCAGCTCTCCAGGGTTAGGAAGCAGAGCTTTGGTAATATTTCTGCTCATTGGAAAAAAAAATTAAGTGAGGTCCCAATTCCAGAATATATGAATGAAGATTTAGATTAGCCTCGGTTTTAATACATTCTAACATTCTCCATCCAAAAATCATGAAATAGGTATGCATCAAATGCTTTGTTACAGAATTTATAAAACTGGACAGAGTCTAGTTATCAAAACTTCTCATTTTACACTTAAGTAAATAAAGGTTTTATAGGTTATGACTTGTCCAGAGCTACGATTATAGCTGGGTGCTATCAGAATGGAAAATAGAATACAGTTCTCATAATTCCTGTTCCAGGATTATTTTCTCAGTACTCAGATACTCTTAACTGCTTATAGAATATTCCATCCCTACTACATTTAAAATATATTTCAATTAGGGAAATTCCGATGCAAACAGAATTTCTTTGAAACACAATCTGTGAGGCAAATTGAAGCATGCCTCTAACATAAACTACATATATTGTTATATAGCCTGAGGATTGGTTCATTACAGAATTGGCATTCTGTTTGCACGCTATGGAAAAACAAAAGAAAACCATAGAAGGCTTTGAATATGGCATCCGAATGAAATAGCTCAGTAAAATTTAAGCAGATGCCCACTGATTGTTTCTGACTTGCAAACATTGTTTTCTTGCTCCTGTCTTTGCTTTGCACATTCTGTCTGTAGAGGCAGCTCTAGGACCAATAGGTGCATTTGGCAACCCAGAAGCATCACAATCTTATCCAAAATTTAGGTATCAATGGATGGACAATAAAGAGTCTGCTAAATGAAGCTGCAAAGAGCACAGACAGGCGAGCCCGCATTTATGCTCTACCTGCTCATACATCGACTAGAGACCAGACCTAGGCTCTAACTAGAAGATCAGACCCCATCAGTATATTTTCTGCAAAGGACACGCTGTTATTTTTCCATGAATTGCAAAAACAAAACAAGAGCACAGAGGTCAAATGCATTGGATTTCAACCAAGAAAGCCTAGTTTGAAAGCTTTAATCTTAAGAGGAAGAATTTTCCCTTGACAGGGTAAAACTTGTGGGGAATTCTGCCTGGTCAAGTCATACATAAGAAACAATGTTTTTTAACTAAACAAGGTGATTCAGGGGGGAAAAAGGGTTTACAAGATCTATTTTTTTTAAATTGAAGTGTAGTTAACATACAATATGATGTCAGTTTCAGGTGTACAGTATTTATATATATATTAGGAAGTGATACTATCATAAATCTACTATCTGTTACCATACAAAGTTGCTACATATTATTAGCTATCTTCCCTGAGCTGTACTTTTCATCCCCCTGTCTTATTTATCTTATAACGGAGAGTCTGCACCTTTTATATTCTCTTCGGTTCTCCCCTTTTCTTCCCTCTGACAAACACCAGATCCTTCTCTATATCTATGAATCTGTTCCTTCTTTGTTTTGCTTGTTCACTTGCTCCGTTTTTTAGATTCCACATATAAGTAAAATTATACAGTGTTTGTCTTTCTCTGACTTATTTCACTTAGCATAAAACACTGTAGGTCTATCCATGGTGTTGCAAATGGCAAGATTTCATTATTTTCTTCATGACTGAGAGGAGAAAAACTTTAATGTTATATTATCTGATTTTTTTAAAAATAGAGATAGGTGTCTTTGAAATTTTTATTTACCATCGTTTTAATATGAATAAGGCAATTTAAAATTACTTTTACTCTTACTCTGCATTAATTATGGTATCTTAACCTTAAAGACTGATTTTTCCTGAATATGATAATTTTCAGAAAGATAATTTCCTTGGTTAGGAAGGAATTATTTTATTACTGAAAACATAAACTTGACAAGGTCAATTTACCATTATTCCATACGAAATGCCTTTTCATCACTACCCACCCACTGCAGTGATAGCTGGTTTCTCATTCTTACAGACTTGACTTCAGGATATGCACAAATTCTTGGTCCAATCACTGTTGGTTAGAATAACAGGGCCGTGTCCTTCCATTTAGATGCCAAGAATGTGAGTTACTCATGATCAAAATTGTTTTTCTTGGAGGAGTTGAGTATGACTGACAGTAATGGTGAGGTCTGTGAACTTCACCGTAGAATAGAGTACAGAAGAAAGTCAACTTGAGTTGGGTTGTTCGTTTTGAGAAGCCATTGGGACCTCTGTCTGGAGGTCCCTTCAACAGGCATTTGTGCAGAGATATGTGTGCGTGTGTAAAGGAACTCAGGAGGAAGAAACACATGAGCTGTGCTGTGTAGTAGGCAGAATTCTAAGATGGTCTCCAAGATGTCTGCCTCCTAGAGCACGCATCCTGAACAAGCCCCTCTCCTTAAGTGTGAGCGGGACTTGTGAGTGCACTGGTATTCTAATTTCATGACTAGATGACTAATTAGCTAACTCTGAGATAGTCAAAATTATATTAGACCGGATCCCAGAGGAGCTGGATCCCTGATGAACAGAGTCTCCTGCTGGCCTTAAAGAAGCAAGCTGCTATTTGGTGAGAAAACCTATGGAGAAGACCGCATAACAAGGACCTGTGATGGCCTCTAGGAGATGACAGTGGTTCTTGGCTAACTTCTAGCAGGAAAATGGGCACCTCAACCACACTGCAGGAACTTGACTACCAACAACGAGGCAAACCTAGAAGAGGACGCTGAGCCTCAGATGGGACGACAGCCCCAGCCACCAGCTTGACGTCAGCCTAGTGAGAATCTGTGCCAATGACTGCTAAAGGAAATTTTCAACTTTTAATGTTTGTGGGCCCTATTCCTTGGCTCCTAGAAAACTGTAAATTTACCAAGTTTACCAAACTTGAAGGCATGGGCTCTATTGCTGCCTGGAGCCCTCATTGTACATCTGCTTCATAAGATAGACATTTTGAACTTCGAAATAGACATTTTGAACTAAAGTTAAGAGTAGAAATCTCTCTAGGTCCTGCTTCCAGACCTCTGACCGCTGTGACCTTTCATATATTCAAGTATAAGTTAAAGCTTGTAATTTTCTGAAATGTCCATTGTCGCAATGATTTGTAACTCTAGATGTAACAACAACAACAACAACAGCAACAACAACAACAACAAAAAAATATATATATATATATTGCTATATTAAACATTCCCTCTCTGGAGCACTCTCTTCTTTGTGAAGACTGTGTAACCCAGGCAGCAGCTGTCCTCACTTGGGCTCAAATAAAACTTTCTTCCTTCTTTTTCTTTTTCTTTTCTTTTTTTCTTTTTGGAAATTCTAAGAGGGGTGTGTTTGTGTGTGTATGTGTGATTTTACATCCACAGGGGGCAAACCTGTGTCCAGAATTCTGAGCCACAGAAACTACGATAAATTTGTGTTGCTTGGGACACCTGGATGGCTCAGTTGGGTTCAGGTCATGATCTCAGGGTTGTGAGATCGAGCCCCATGTCAAGCTGTGGGCTGGGTGTGGAGTCTGCTTAAGATTCTATCTTTCCCTCTCCTTCTGCCTTTCCCCTGGCATGGACGCTCACATGAATGCTTAATTAATTAATTAATTAATTAAGTGTTGCTTTAATGAATAAAATCTGTGATGATTTGCAATGCAGCAATAGGAATGCAGGTTTTGGAGTCCCCAGAACATTCATGAAGCCTTGAGGGCATGTGGGAGTAAACATTGAGAGTGTGTACACAGAGAAATGAGGAGAGGGCTTGAGTGAATCCCTTAAGAAGATTGACATTTAAGGGAGGAAAGAGGAAGAGAAGTTGTAAAGGAGTGGCTTGCCAAGGAGGAGTCAAGTCAGATGAATGTGGCTGTATGTACCACTTTCTTCCTCTTCTGGCCTTCCTACTTTTTCCTATAAGATAGCAACTTCTATTTCTTTACTCATTGCTCTGCTGGTAAGATTGGCCACAGTGAGTAAACATGGGTCACTCAGCCTTTCTGGACTTTCTCTCCTTTCCAGGATTGACATGAGCAGAAGCCAAGTGTCTTCTTACCTGTCTTAACTTTGCCAAGGCATCAAGATGCCTGTGATGAGGGGGAGGCGGGAGGGTGGGAGAGGTCTGCAATTGTAACCTGCAATGGGCTAAAACAGAGGGAGCTGTGATTTCATGTGACTCCGAAATTTGGGATCCTGGGGAAAGTACTAGAAGTCTCATTTTAGCGCTAGGTAATCTCCAATAGTTTTCCTGCAGTAAAGCTAATGTATTGAGTCTGATTTTATTCCCATTATATTTCTCAAATTTTCAAAACTCATCAAGGAAGTATGTGATTAACACCACAGGAACAACTCACTGCATCGGACGCTAAGGGAAAATAGAAGGTCAAAAAGGAGGAAAGCACCTACAGGATCCAAGCTGCAGAGACATCAGCAATAGTAAGCCTTCAGTAAATGGCAGCATATTCAGACCTGAGCTGAATTCATTACACACATTCCCTCACTGAATCATCGTGACAGTCTTCTGATGAAGCCATTCCTATATTCATTTTACACGGGTGGAAATGAAGCAGCTACAGAAGGTCATATACCCAGCAGGGGCTGCAATTCAAGTGTCTAAAGGACCTGAAGCCTCACCCAGGGGATTTGACCACAGAAGAGGCTGTTAATGACCTTAAGAGCACTGTTTACCATTTCAGGGGAGTGTTGATGTCCTGAATCAGATTTCATCTGGTTAGCTAGATAATGGGTGGTAGAGAGAGAGAGAGAGAGAGAGAGCAAGTTTTAGTTAAAATTTTTATTCATTTTGGCAAAGAAGCTGAGAAACAGGGAAGATAGGATACAGGATGGAGGGACTTCGTTCCACAAAGGAAGGAGAGATTTTGAGGCTACTTGAATGCTTTAGGACAGAGACCAGGGTGGGATAGGTAAATATAGCTGAGAAATTGAGAATAATTCAAAGAAAATTGAGAAAGTGAACTCTCTGAGGAGGCAGGAGAGGAAATAGAATCATGTAATGGAGAGAGCTCCTTTTCTTGGTTTCAATTTTCCTGGTGAAGCAGACAGTGAGCTTATCTGCCCAGAATAAGTTAGGGAGAAGATGAGGTGGAAATGATGGTCCTTTGAGAGGTGATTATGAATTACGGGCCAGTATCCAACCAGACTTGACTACAGAGGAAATGGCCCAAGAACCAGCTCTTTCCAATGGCCGAGGCTGTCAATCTTTTCTCTCCAGAAACTGGGTTAGCAAAGGAAATTTGTGCTTATCATTATTTTACTATGATTTTAATAATTTAATTTACTTTAATTTTCTTCTAGTTTTCTTTTTATAGTAGACTTAGTTTATAAGTTGTTTGTGTGTGTGTGTGTGTGTATATGTGTGTATGTGTGTGTGTGTTATCTAAGAAAAGCTAACGGTTCTTTTCAGGAATGCTGGTTTTGATAAGTATTAATCTCATTCAGTTTTCTATCATCTGTTTTGCCAAAAAAAGACATTGACTGAGATCTACTCTCTAGGCCATGACTTCAATACAATTCACTCTAATTTGGACTCCTCATGCATATTGATCTTGAAGAATGCAGTATTAAAGCTTCTAACTGATTCTGTAAACTCTTTGAATTTGAGTTTCCTCTTAATGAAACATATTTTTTCCTAAATTAAACAATCAAATGTGAATGAGCTCTGATACTATGTTCATGATTGTGGTGCATATTATAAAACATAAAGAAAAACAAGACAAAATGCTAAGTCCTAGTTTGTGAACTTAAGGAGCTTATATTTGAGATGCCAACACAAAAGAGCAAACAGTCAACAACTAGAGAACAGTAAGAAATAGGAAGTGTCACATCCTTTAGGGCAAATGATGACTTGTGTAAGTTGGTGCGGCCTTCATGGAAAAAAATAGAGCTGAGATGACATCTCACAGGACACTGGAAATAGGGGAGCCAAGAGAAAGTGACAGGGTGTTTCACAATGGGAAGACACAGTGAAAGGAACAGAGGTAAGATTAGTTAGCGCGTGCATGTAGTGTAGCGTGGAATCTGTGCAAGAGTGTGTTTGTATTAGAGAAGCATGGGTTAACAAGTTTGATAGCCTGTAGAATCAGAAGGTGAAAGAAACTTTCAAGCTCACCTGGAATGTTCTTCATTTTAAAGCTGGGGAGACTAGGGCTGAGGGGTAAGTGATTTCCCAACTATGCCTCAGTGGTTATGTGCAGAACTAGATTAAGGGTTCAGTTCTGGGGTTTGTTTTTTGTTTTGTTTTTTCTTATTTTGTTTTTGTTGAAGTTCTTGATTTCAAGACTGGGGGCTTGGCCATACAGATTGCTGCCCCTTTTAGGGCCATTGACAGGGAGATATAATAACACAGGTGTATGACAGCTTCAGCTGAAATACTGATTTTGGTCATTACAGTCATGTCACCTTGGACAAAGTTGGTTTTTAACCTTTCTGAGACTTTCTCCTCATCAGTATCATGCGGAATGTTAATAATATCTACCTAAAATGGTGTGCTTGTGTGTAACAGAGGTAAGGTGCTTATCAGAGCACACAGAACACATTAAGTATCCAATATATGTTATCTGTTGTTTTTATTAGTTTTTATTCCAACGTTATTTGAATGTTGGCCATGTTTGGTAAGGTTGTTTGAGATGTATAAAGGTAGATTAAATAGAGAACTTAGTGCTTAACAGGAGAGATAAGACTTATAAACAAAACATTTGTAGTAAAAGGTAAAAAGTGATCAGCGTTGTCAGGAAGGCATAGATAAAATAGACAAAGTACTGGGAGCATTAAGAAGCAAGAGAAATGTGTTTCATGAGGAAATAGCTTTGTGGAAATGGTGAATTGTTTCTAAAAAAATAAATCTGCCAGAAGGGCACTTGGGTGGCTCAGTCCCTTAAGCCTCTGACTCTTGACTTCAGCTCAGGTAATGATTTCAGGGTCATGAGATCAAACCCCATAGCCAGCTATGCCTTAACAGGAAGTCTGCTTGAGATTCTCTCCTTCTGCCCCTGCCCTCATGTGCTCTCTATTCCCCTCTCTAAATGAAGAAATCTTAAGAACAAAACAAAACAAAAAACCTGCCAGAAAATAAATAGTCAAATAAATACTATTTTTTACTCACCTTGGGAGACTATATATCTGTTACACATATGACACTTCCCTTAGTGGTCCAAAGAGAATTGGACACTGCCTTGGGAATGACCTCCGGGCTGGTTTACACATCCACCCTGGAGACTCTTCTCAATTTCCTTTCAGAAGGATTCAGCTAATTCATGTTGGGGAGCTTGGGGAGGAGAGAGGCACTCTGAATGAAGAGGACAGAAGGGCAGAGGCACAGACCTGAACATGAGAGGGCACATGGTTGGGACCCCTCAAAACTGTTCTGGAAGGCTGGTGCTCACGGAGAAGGAAACCATCTTCAGTTGAGGCTGAGCAGTCCTCCCTAGACGATCACCATCTGAGAACTAAGAACAGTGAGTTACATGGGATCAGTTGGTAGGAGGAAAGTTGAGGAGAGTCCTAGAGGAAGGGTATAACCAGGAGTGAATCGGTAAGTCCATGAACCCAGTCACCTAGAGACCCCTGTGCTAGAATGCCATGCCGATGGCAGCGGAGACTGGGTTTGAAGCCAGGTGACCCTCTCACTATATAGAGTTTTGCAAGATATTCTTGCCTTCTCTCCTGTTTTTAAAGGGACTATTTCAAACAGTTTAAAATGAAATATGATTTTTACTATTGCTTTTTTATTTAAAGCTTTATTAGGTTAAGGTGGTTTCTTTATTTTTTTCCCCTATTCTGAGTGACTTGATAGTATTTTTTAAATCTTGAATACATGTAGCATTTAATTGAATAATTTTTCAGCTTCAATTGAGATATATTGTTTTACTCTTTACTCTACTAATGTAAGGAATTTTATGGATATATTTTCTAACACGATTTGACTTTACATTCCTGGGGTAAACCCAACTTGGTCATGATATATTATTTCTTTTAAAATTGCCGGCTCCGGTTTGCTAATGTTTTGCTTAGGACATTTACACCTATGTTCATGAATGAAATAGGCCTACAATTTTCTTTCCTTAGTACTGTCGTTGTCTGGTTTGTCTTCTGACTGTAAGAATCTCATAAAGTGGGATTGAGAGTGCTCCCTTTTTCCTCTGGAAGAATTGCTATAGGATTAGAATGTGTTCCTTGAAGGTAGCATTTGATTATATTGTTGAGATGTGATATTTTCTTAGGGGAAAAAACTTTTAACTCAGAATTAAATATATATAGTTTTTATGGAATCATTATTTCACCTTAAGTCAGTTTTGATTAGATATTTTTTCCTATGAATTTGTACATTTTCTCTGTTCAAAATTACTGACTTATATTATTCAATTTGTATTATTACTTTTCTTTTAAATTTCTGCTGTTTCCCTAATGACACTTCCCTTTACAGTCCTAAATTCCTCATTTATGGCTTTTCTTTTATTCTCTTAGTCATGCTAGCCAATGTTTTTTGTTTCAGAGACCCAAATTTGGGCTCTCTACTGTATCTTACTTATTTCTATTTCACCTATTTCTGCTCTCCTCTTTATAGTTTCCCTTCTTTCCACTTTGAGGGATTTTTAATGTTTGTTTATTTTTCCTAACATCTTAAGTTGAACACTGACTTTTATTTTTTTGTCTTTTGTGTTTCCCAATAAAAATATTTTAAACTACAAACTTACCTCTGGATTTTGCTTTCACAGTATACTATAAGTTTGAATATATAGTATCATTTTTCAGTTTGATTTTCTCTTTGATCCATAGCTTATATATAGATACTACTTCTAAACACAGGAAGTGTTAACTACTTCTATGTTATTTCTTTCTAGCTTTTTCATTGATAAAACAATATTGTTTAACTCAAAATGGATCACAGACTTAAATAGAAAATGTAAAACAAAAAAATTCCTAGAAGATGACATAGGAGAAAACCTAGATGACCTTGGGTATGACAGTGCCTTTATAGACATGACAGTAAAGGCACAATCCATGAAAAAATAATTGATAAACTAGACTTCATTAAAATTAAACACTTCTAATGTGTGAAAAGCATGTCAAGAGAATGAGAAAATAAGCCTGGACTAGGGGTGGGGGTGGGGGTGGATATTTGCAAAAGACACATCTGATAAAAGACTGTATCCAAAATGTATGAAGAATCTTAAAAACCCAACAATTAGAAAACAAAAAAACCTTATTAAAAGGTGGACCAAAGATGGGTGACAGAATATGCACATGAACAGATGCCCCAGACCCTGTCATCAGGGAAATGCAAATTAAAACAATGACAGCATATCTATTAGAACAGCCAAAATCAGGGTGCCTGGGTGGCTCAGTGGGTTAAAGCCTCTGCCTTCAGTTCAGGTCATGATCCCAGGGTCCTGGGATCAGCCCCGCACTGGGCTCTCAGCTCAGTGGGGAGCCTGCTTTGTCCTCTCTGTCTGCTTCTCTGCCTACTTGTGATCTCCATCTGTCAAATAAATAAATAAAATCTTTAGGAAAAAAAAAAAGAAAAGAACAGCCAAAGTCCCAAACACTGACAACACCAAATGCTAGTGAAGTGTGGAGTCAAGGAGCGCACTTGCTCCAGCCCCCGGCAAACACTGACCTTTGTACTGTGTCCGTAGTTTTTCCTTTCCCAGAATGTCATATAGTTGGAATCATGGAGTATGTAGCCTTTTCAGACTGGCTGCTTGTCTTTAGTAACATGTGGTTAAGGTCCTTCTATGTCTTCTCATGGCTCCATAGTTCATTTCTTTTCAGTGCTGAATACTATTCCATTGTCCATAGGTTATAGTTTATTTATCCACTCACCTACTAAAGGATATCTTGGTTGTTTCCAAATTTTGCCAATTAAAAATTTAAAAAGTTACAAACATCCATGTGCCAGTTTTTATGTGCACTTAAGTTTTTAACTCCTTTTATAAATGCCAAGGAGCACAATTGCTGGATCATATGGTAACAGTATCTCAGTTTTGTAAGAACTTCCCAACTGTCTTCCAAAGGAGCTGTACTATTTTGCTTTCTCATCAGCAATGAATGAGCGTTCCTGCAGCATCCACATTCTAACTAGCATTTGGTGCTGTCAGTGTTCTGGGCTTTGGCCAATCTAAGGAATATGTAATCGTATTTCTTGAATTACCTTTGTGTTTTTCTCAAAAATCAACTAACCATATACATGCAGATCTATAACTCAGCTCACTATTCTGTTTCACTGGTCCATATCTATCTTTACATCAACAGTATATATCTTAATAGCTGTGGCTTTATATTAAGTCTTTAAATCAGATAGTTCATGTATTCTACATTCTTCTTTCCCAAGATTTTGCCCATTTTACATCTTTTGCATTTTCAAAAAGATGTTCTTGGGATGGAATTTCCATTTATACAACATACAAAAGTGACATTAAATCTACAGATAGTTTGGGGGAGAATTGTTACCTTTCTAATATAGTCATCTTATTAACATAGATTTCTATCCATTTATTTAGGTTGTCATTTATTTCTCTTAACATTGTATTATACTGTAGTTTTCAGTCAACAGGTTTTATTAAATTTATCTCTAAGCATTTATTATTTTTAATGTTTTTATGAATGAAATTTCAAAATTATTTTCCCAACAATCTATTGCTAGTGCATAGATATACAATTGGTTTTACTTTATTGATTTTCTGTCTTGTGACCTAGATTAATTCACTCATTATTACTAGTGGGTTTTTAGAACAACTGAATTTTAAGATTTTCTGTGTATGCAACCTAATGCTTGCCAATAATGAAGTCTTAAATTCTCTCTTCCAATATGTATGCCTTTTTTTCTTTTCTTTTATTGCAATGATTAAGATTTCTAGTACAATGAAGGATAGAATTGTTGAGATTGGACAAACTTCTATTATTACCAATTTCAGGAATGAAAGGGTTCTGTATTTTACCATTACATATGACTATGAGATGTAGTTTTCTCAAAGAAACTCTTTATTAAATTTATGATGTTTCCTTCTGTTCATACTTCACTTGATATTTTTTTTATCATCGAGTGATGTTGAATAATGTCATAATCACCCAGGCTGCATAACAAAATACCATAGGTTGAGTGTCTTAAACAACAGAAATTTAATTTTCTTACAGTTCTGGAGGCAAGATGTCCCAGACAAAGGTCTGGAAGGATGAAGTTCCTGGGGAGAGTTCTTTTCCTGGCTTGCTTATGGACTGCCTTTTTTCTTGTCCTCACATGATGAAGAGAGAGAGAGAGAGAGAGCAAGATCTTTGTTTTCTATTCATATAAGGACACTAATTCTATTGGAGTTGGTCCCTACTCTTATGATCTTATTTCACCTTAATTACCTTCCTATGGGTCCTATCTCCAAATACAGTCACTTTGGGGATTAGAACTTCAACATATGAATTTTGGGGAGACACTATTCTGTCCAGAGTAATGTCAAATATTTTTTTATCTTTTTTTTTTTTTTTTTGCATTATCATTGATTCTTCTCCCATATTATGTTGATGTGATAGGTGACTAATTCTTTTGGCTGTTGTGTTCACCAGTAATATTAGTCTATACTGTTCTTTTCTTATAATATCTTTGTTGTGATATGGTATCCGAGAAGTTCTGACCTTTTAAAATTATTTGGAAAGTGTTCTTTCTGTCTTCTGCGACTGGCTCAAAGTTTACAAGGTTTATTCATGTTGTAGCATGTAGCAATATTCATTCCTTTTATTAGCCAAATAATGTTCCATTGTATGGATATGCCACATGCTATCTATTTACCAGCTGATGAACATTTGGGTTATTTTTACTTTTTGTCTATTATGAGTAATGATGTTAGAACATTCATGTTCAAGTTTTGGTATGGATATATGATTTCATTTCTCTTAGGCATATATCTAGTAGTGGAATGAGTATGGTCAATCTATATTTAGTATTTTCAGGAATTTCTAGATTGTTTTCCAAAGGGCTATACATTTTACATTCCAACAAGCAATTTATGAGGCTTCCCAATTATTCATATTTTGTCAATACTTGTTACTCCCTATCTTTTTAAATTATAATTATTCTAGTGGACATCAAGTCTTATCTCATTGTGGTTTTGATTTGCATGTCCCTAATGACTAACGCTGAGCATCTTTTCATATATTTATTGGTCATTTGCAAGTCTTTTTTGGAGATGTATTCACATAATTTGTCCATTTTTTAGTTGAGTTAGTGTTCTTTTTATTATGAACTATAACATTTCCTTAGGTATTTTGGATACGGGACTTTTATTAAATATATGATTTGAAATATTTTCTTCCATGTCCTAGGTTACCTTTTAAGTTTCTGAATTGTATTCTTTAAAGCACAAAAGTTTTTTAAAGAAATTTTGATGTATTTCAATTTATCTATTTTTTTCTCTTTTTTTATTTATACTTCCAGTATTGTATTAGGAAGACATAACCTAATTGAAGATCATGAATATTTGCACCTAAATTTCCTACTAATAATCTTGTATATTGAACTCTTACACTTAGGTCTTTAATCCATTTGAGTTAATTTTTCATATGGGTTGAGGCAGTGGTTCAGTTCCTGTGTGTATAATGTTCTATAAGTGTCAAATTCATTATCAAGGGGTACCTGGGTGGCTCCGCTGGTTAAGCGACTGCCTTCAGCTCACGTCATGGTGCCAGCATCCTGGGATGGAGCCCCGCATTGGACTTCCTGCTCAGCGGGGAGTCTGCTCCTCCCTCTCCCACTCTGCTGCTCCTGTTCCCTCTCTTGCTGTGTGTGTCTCTCTCTGTTGAATAAATAAATAAAATCTTTAAAAAAAAAATTCATTATCAATTAAAAATTTTCCTTTACTACTTCTCATAATGCAAGTCTAAAGTGATGAATTTTCTCAACTTTTGTCTGAAATTGTAATTTTGAATTTTGAAGTTTGTCTGGTTACAGAACCCCATTAAAATAATATTTAAAATATAGTATTAAAAATATAAAATATATAACATATTTTAACAATACAATTATTAAAATTATTTTTAAAAATTATTTTTCATTCCTTTAATGATACCACCTCAATCTCTGTTCACATTTTTTTTAATTGAAAAGTAAGTGAATATTCTTATTCTTGGTTCATGTGCATCCTTTTTCTCTGCTGCTTTTAAGATTTTTTGTTTTTTACTTGTTTTTCACAGTTTGAATATTTTAAAGACTGCTTTTAGGCGAAAGTCTTGAGTAATGGAAGGTTAAAGTAAGGTAAAAGGACCCACAGCAACTACCAAGCTGAATGCAAACAGGCTCATTAACTGACCCACCTTGAAAGAGCCATAGACTGTAATTGGCCTTACAACCAGGCACATTTCCCAAGATTACCAAAAAAGGAAAAATTCCAAACATTACCATAACTCCTCACTTACTCTATAACTATGGCCCTTCACCACTGCCTTGTCCCAGTCTCTCCTTTCCTGTCCTGCATACTCTTCCCGTGCAGTGTATTCAATAAACTTCTATTTTCTTTGTTCTGCCTGGAGTGAATTCCTTCACAACCCATGTCATCAACCTCCACCTAATTGGAGCACCCCACAAATATTATGAGCCCTTTGTGTGATGGTTTTCTTTGTGTTTATGCTTCTTGGGCTTCTTGGATCTGTTGGAATATGTATATATATACATATTCCAATGTGAGAGTTTTGGCTATTATTGCTGTAGAAATTTTTAGTTCTGAGACTTAAACTACATATAAGTTGTTCTGTTTGATGACCCACAAGTCACCAATACTCTGCTCTTATTTTTTTCCTATAGTTTTTCTTATATATGTTTCAATTTGGATAGTTCTTATTCTCTGGTTTAGCTTCCACACATCTACTGAGATATTTCTTCTGTATTATACTCATATTTTCCTTTACATCCTTAATATATTTATAATAGCTGTTGAAAAATCTTTATCTCTTTAATACTTTTGTCTTTTACCAGGTGTGTCATCTCTGGGTCTGTTTTTATTGGTAGATTTTTCTTTCCATATATAGTATTTTCATATGCAAATGTTTTTTGTATATAAATGTTTATTTATGTATTTTTTTAATGAAGTATAATTAGCACACAGTGTTATATTACTTTCAGGTAGACAACACAATGATCGACAACTCTGTATAGTATTCAGTGTTCATCTCTTAATTCCCTTTATTTATGTCACCCATTCCCTACCCACCTCCCATCTGGTAGCTACCAGTTTGTTATCTATTTTTTAAGAGACTGTTATTTACTTCTTTGTCTCTTTTCTCTTTGTTTTGTTTCTTAAATTCCACATGTGAGTGAAATCTTACCATATTTATCTTTCTCTGTCTGACTTACTTTACTTAGCGTATGTCCTCTAGGTTCATCCATGTGGTTTGTATTCCATATTCATTGAAGCATTTGGTTATAATATGGGAGCAACCGAAGTGTCCCTCCATAAATTAATGGAAATGATTATATATATATATAAGTGAACATTACTCAACCATCAAAATGAACGAGATCTCTGTATTCTTAAATGTTCGTTGGATATTGTAAAAACTCAAATCTTGAGTGTTAAGATTTTGTTGTCCTCCTTTATTGAGTGTTGGATTTTGCTATGGATTTTTTTTTTTAAGATTTTATTTATTTATTTGACAGACAGAGATCATGAGTAGGCAGAGAGGCAGGCAGACAGAGAGAGGAGGAAGCAGGCTCCCTGATGAGCAGAGAGCCAATGTGGGGCTGATCCCAGGACCCTGGGATCATGACCTGAGCTTAAGGTAGTGGCTTTAGCCCACTGAGCCACCCAGGTGCCCCTGTTATGGATTACTTTGATTATACTGAATTTGTTACAGCTTTGTTCAGAAGAATCTCAAACACCTGTTGGATTATAGTAGTCTTATTTCAGGAGTACATCCTTTCTCAAGTATCTACTAAATGTCTCTGTAATTCAGCAAATCTCTCTACTTAGGCCAGTCAGAACTCCAGCATCTCCTAGAATCCTTATTTGGCTCATAGCTCCCCCATACTTACTGTCTACCCAAGACCATAAAATCTTGCTCTACACATGTGAAGCTTGGTATTCATCCAAGACTGAAGGGGCACCTAATCAATTTCCTCAGGTTCTTCTCTGCAAAGTTCCTACCTTTCTGATAATTTGCCTTACAAATTCCATTTTCCTCAGCTACCTCAAACTCTGACTTATGTGTTTGCAATCCTACAAGACCATCACACTCTGTATGATAGTTTTTGTATAGACCTATATGAAACCCAACTTTGTATGGACTCCAAAGTCCTGAGCTGCTATTGAGAAGGGGCCTCTGGGCAGAAATTCAGGACACTCACTTAATTCTTTCTATTCTTTTCTTTCCAGGATCACAATCCCATTCTATCTGTTGTCTAAAATCTGAAAATAACTGTTCCATATATTTGGTTAATTTTTAGAGTACTTACGATGGGAGGGCTGGTTTGGTGCCAATTACCCTATAATAATCAGAAACAGAAGTCCAGCGTATTAAAAAATAAATAAAATCAATATACTATCTTCTTATTATTCCTTTTATTTATTTTATTTCAAAACTCTTTAGAGAGTCCCTGTCTTATCCAGTATAAAAGTATAAGTCCCTCTCAAGCCCCTTATAAGGTCCTGAATCATCGACCTCTCTATTACTTCTCTGACTTCATGTTTTATTCTAGCTCTCATTCCCTCAAACCAGATGTGTTGGCCTTCTTGATCTTCTGCAAGCACACTAATTTCATTTTTCAGTGTGTTTACTTACAGTTATCGCTAAATGTTCCTTCTCTTGTTATCTACATGATTTATATCCTCACTGTTTTCAAGTATTTGCCTCAAATACCTGTAAATATAGCTTTTCTTCATGAACTCATATAGGATATATACCTCACCCCCCCCAACACTTTCTATTCTCCTTTACCTGCTTTACTTTCTCCATAGCTCTTAACGATACTTAACACACTCAAAATTCCAAGTCTTGAATAAGCTCCAGAACTTTTACTTGGCTTACAGTTTCCCAATATTTATTCTGGGAGCAACGTCATGGAGCCAGGCCTTATACTTGAGCAATTTGGAATTCAACCAAGACAATGAATCTTCTCTATGTTTTACTTATTTGTTTGTCTGTTTCCATTCTTCCTACTGAAAGGTCCCCCAGTAATAGGTCCGTGATCAAAGGAGCAAGACTGATACAAAGCAAAGGTCAAGCAGAGCTTTATTTCATGCCAAGCACCAAGAATCAAACCAACTGTTCCGGGTCACCTCTTACAGAGAGGGCGACCTCCCCCTGCCTTACAGACTAACTTTTATAGAGCAAAGGCCATGTGGTTGGGCCTGGCCACATGTAGGTGGCCAATGAGATTGCAACACACAGAGAAAACTGCACAGTCATGCTAGGTCACACAAGGGTGGCCAGTTGAATTACAATTCACCCCATAGTAGCTATTTGAACTAGCTATCACCTTGGTCAGAATTGGCTCCCAAAAGGTGGGGCCCACACTCCTTGGTAGCTAGGGAAACAGTACAGCATGCTCCACCGATTGCATGTCTCCACCTGGCCTGACTCATCCCTGCATTCGGGCTCTGTTATCTCCACCTGACCTGACCCACCCTTGTATTTGGGCTCTGTTATCTGCGACTGGTAGACCATATTTTACTGGTTTCCTGGACTTGCTTTTAAGTAGGTTCCCCTGGGGTGGGGGTGGGGGGACAGGGTCTGTTTAAGTTTTACTGCATAAACAACAAAATCAGTTTAACCGGATGGAATCACTCTGGCTAAATAGGCCCTTACGCTACTAGACTCTAAGAACACAAATATTTCATTTTATCCTTGCTACCTGGAATAGTACCTGATAATACTAAGTGTTTAATTCATAGTCATTGACTTTGTACAACAAAATTTCTCAGGTATTTGGAGAAAATACCATCTAATTTATAATCATAAGTAGAAGCAAGATATTAATAAGAATAATTAATGTTAGGACTTACTATTAAAGGGAATGTCAGAGGAAGCCAACTAGAAATGATTAGGAGAACTTCTGAGGAGTATGGAGAATCTTCTTGTGAAGAAAACCATAAATTTGGAATAGGTCCAATTAGTAAAGCTTAATTTCTTCCCCTCTCCCCCATGAACACTTCAATTCTTAGGAGTAGAAGACTGAGCTGGTCAAAGAGTAGCAATTAACAAATTTGATGGGACAGAAGGACAAGGAGGTAAGGGCACAGAGAATACTGATGAGCAGTTTAAGCTAGGAGAGGAATTATATCCTTCCATGATGAGAAGGGATCAAAGACTGGAGGTTATGAGGGACAAAAAGTATGTAAGGTGAAGATGAAATATAGTTGGAAGAAAATGGATAAATTTTCAATTTCTCTGATTTATTTTTGAAGGGCTGAAAAGACCTCAGCCATTCATCTTACCAATGAGGAATTTAAGTCCGAAGCTGGTGTAGTAACCTCTCCAATGTCTCCAATTAAAAAGAAGTCTACCTGAGTGCAACCCAAGTCTCCAGGGACCATTGAAGAACAAGTCTGCCACTGGGCATCTTTTCCCATCCAACTGTCCCTTCACGTGGGGTCCCTGCTATGGTTGCTTATTCTCCCTCAATTTCAGAACTTCAAATTTCCCAATGACAAAAGAAGGAAATATGTAGACTATAGCTGTGCACTATTTTCTGTGTGGTTCAATACATTTTTGGCTTCAGAGCATTTGTTTTTAAGACAAGTTAAAATGTAACTGCCTCAAAGCATTTAGTTTGCCAGCAGGATGCCTGTCTCTAGCTGACAGGACTGGATGCCTTGTGTTGTTTGGGTTTCTAACCAGGTTGTCTGACAGCAGGGTGCTTTTCAGTTTGATCAAGGACAATGGCTCTAGATCAACGCTTATCATTTGTCAGTCTTTCCTCTCAGATTGGAAAAAATCTCATGGTCACATTGGCTGTTGGTTCAGCTGAGCTTGGAGAGAGGCAAAAATGATTGCCCCTGGTTTGTTAAGTTGCAGGGGAGTCTTCTGGTTTCAGTGTGGTGTTGTGGTCAAGGTCTATGTGATGGGTCAGGAAACCTGTGATCCAGTCCACCTTCACTATGCACTTGGAACATCTTATAAATAAAATCATTTCTCTGCACTAGGCCTTGGTTCAATCATCCCCAAAGTGAAGGAATAGAAGAAATCATCTTTAGGGCTTATTCCTGCTCAAAAATCTTGAATTACATGGAGACAGATCGGAATCTTCCATGTGAGGACCTATCAGATGAAACATGAGTGAACTGAAGTCTCCGAAGAAATTCCCATTACTGCTTTATTGATGGTTAATGACCACTATGCAAAATGAGTTAAGGATGAACCAATGAAAGTTAAAGCAAATTCCAGCTCTTGTGGGGGAAGAGCTGAGATCCTGAGCATCCTGGCCACAAAGGGGTTAAGCCCCTTCAGATGAAGCAGAGAGGGGCAGTGAAGTCTGAGTCTGCACAGTCAGTAAGCAGAGTAAATAAGCCCCAGTGCTAAAGAAGACATATTTGCTGATTTCTCTGTTTTATACCAGAGATGAATTGCTTTGGATCCCCAGATGTTAATTGTAGCCAGAAAAAGGCCAGAACACTGTGATTGCATGATAGAGTCAGAGAAACACATGATTTGGAATTGAACAGACCTGGAGTCATTTCCAGTTGTGGTCTAACCATCCATCTTTTCTGAATCCAAATTCTGACATTAATAAACTTGAGGATAATTATATCTTGCATGGGTTTTATGAGGATTAGAGATAATATATGGAAAATGTTTGGCACAAGGCAAACATTTGCTAAATGATACCCAATTTTATCATTGAGACATGAGGAAAGGGACAAGAATTTTAGCCCAAAGAGCAATGCAGAAACACTGCAGTTTTGGCAAACTCAGGACATCTGGGGATACTTTCAAATCTAAATGTGATTTTCTGAAGAAGTCCTCAACACAACCATATAAGGAGAGTGATGTTCTTAGGACCCATGGTGACAGCTATGGAAAGATGCACAGTCACATGTCTCTGAGTGTCCTTTGGGGGACTACAGAATATAGTGACTTCTATAGAAGAAACTTAGTAGTGGCAATTTAGTTGAAAATGAGGACCTAGGAACCTGCCTTGAAATTACGTTTGAACATAAGTTTATGAATGATTGAAAAATGTCAGTTGTGCTTTTCAAGGAATGGAAGACTTATAGCGTGGGAGGGACGGGGAGACAAAGTCTCATCCTTATCACTCTGTGAAGTTTCCACTGCTGTCATAGAAAACAAAGTATGAAAGCAAAATTTTGACCCATAAGAGTTTTAATGCTTCTTGGGACATAGAAATTTCAGCCAGGTCTCTCGCTTTATGGGTAAAGGCAAAAGTTAGCATGGAAAACAGACAAACAAAAAAAAAACTGTTGTCCAAATGTTAATTAGGATAAAGGGATAAATGTCTATAAAACCTGATGTTTGGTTTCAGTCTCCCAATACATATGCATATATGTACAATCACACACACACAGGCACACACACACACATACTCATTAGAAATAGAACTAAAAGGCAACAGGGTTTCCATTGATTCTCCATTCAAATACTATTAATTTGATAAATATGATGACAAAGAATCTCCCCTTGACCAAACTCTAGTCAACCTCCCCTGAGTTCTTTTTTCAACTAGTTCCTGTACTTGGGTAAGTCCTCAAGAGCCCAGTTGTAGCACGAATCCTGTCATGTTGGTTTAGCCAAACTCTTCCATGCTCAATCTGATCACTCTTGATAATCTGACCACGCTCAATCTGATCACTCTTGATAATCTGACCACGCTCAATCTGATCACTCTCGATAATCTGACCACGCTCAATCTGATCACTCTCGATAATCTGACCACGCTCAATCTGATCACTCTCGATAATCTGACCACGCTCAATCTGATCACTCTCGATAATCTGACCAAATGTTTCATCCTTCTCCATCCTCCATCCACTCCATCCAAAGTGATGTCTGATCACTTTGACCTGCCTTTGGCAAGAATCTTATAGATCAATTTGGTAAGGAATTACATTGCCCTGTTCAGTAATTTTCCATCTCCAGATTCTCCACCTCCTCCCACATACCCCAACCCCCTGCCTAATTCTGCTCCTTGACTTTAAATTCCACTTGTCCTTGTTATAGTCAGAGTTGAGCCCAATCCCCTCTACTGCAAACCCCCATTGTAGTGGTCCCTGAATAAACTCTGCCTTATTCTTTTAACAAGCTCAGAATAGTTTTTCCCCCCTCTAACAATGAACACCAAAAAAAGAAAGAAACTAAACTTCAAGGCAAAAGGGGGCAGAGAATGGAAAGTAGCCTCTCTAAATACAGGTAAGTATAGTGACCAAAAAACCATGTTAAATTTATAGAGGTTCAGAGACAGAAGTTAACAATTTTAACTTTCAATGAGCTCCAGTCCAATATGCAACCTAAGTGTATACTTTTATAGTGTTCTTACGCCTTTTATAATGCTACAGCTAAGAAGGGAGGGAGCACTGGATGTGGGTACGTTGTTCTACCTACTTAATAGGTAAGTGACCTTGAGCACCTGGGAAGATGCTTTGAGGCTTGGTAGCTTCATCTTTAATAGGAAGGTAATAATCCCTACCTCACTAGATTGCAGGGAAGATCAATTGAGTTAATGTAAGCAAAGGAGCTCTATAAACTTTAAGAGGCCCATACAAATGCTAATTGTAGCTATTTTCTTCTCTCTTAAGAATGCAGTTGGCCTTCTTGATGAAGCTCTTCAGAGAAAGGCAAAATTGACCCTGAGCTTTCAAATAAAAGCCCTTTTAAATAAAGTCTATAAATTACTGGAATTTTAAGGAAAAAAAAAAAGAATGGAAAACTTCCAAATTACCCAATTTTGAATATTCTGTCTATCCTCCTTCCTTCTGGTCTCACTGGCATCTCCTGCGGTTTCCAGAGTTTAGCCCCGGTCTCCCCTCTTCCTGGTGGGAATGCGCTTTCTCCTTTCTTTTTCCCCCTCTCCCAATCCAAAACCTCCCAGAGAACCGGCTAGCTAGGCCATCCTAAGCAGGGACTTCCCGAAACACAACAATTACGAAACTCTACCAAGAAAAGGTTTGAGCTGATATTTAAGACAAAGTTTTCAACAATTATGTTGTAGAATTGACTGTAAGAGAACACATTTCTTTGACATACATCTTGTTTGGTGATAACAGAATGTCATTTCTAAAAGCATACCAGGGGGCACCTGGATGGTTCAGTCAGTTAGGATTCTTGCTTTGGACTCAGGTCATGATCAGGATGGCCCCACCTCCTCGGGAATCTCTGTTCAGCAGGGAGCCTGCTTCTCCCTCTTCCTCTGCCTCACCTCCTGCTTGTCCTCTCTCTCTTTAAATACATAAATAAAATCTTAAGATAAATAAATAAAAGCATACCAATATCTTAAAATTGGAGACATGCAGGAAAATGGCTGATGGTACCAGGTAAGAACCTGAGCAGTGGGGCAGGACTAGGGATGCTGGGCCCCCCACTGCTGACCTGCAGCTACTACTTCCTTTCATACAATTAGGCTAATGTGGGCTCCATTACAGCCAGAGCAGTGGATTCGGGGGGTTTATGTGAAATTCCTTGATTCTTAAATATTACCAGTTGATGTACAAGAAAAAGAGGTAAAGACCTAACACTGCTGGGACCACAGGAAAGACACTGGGAAGACATCATAGATTTATGTTTCTGTCAGCACTAAAGACTAAAAATTCATCAGTCCAGATCCAGTCTCACCATCAAGTATTAAAAATTCACAGCACGTGCCTTACTGAAGGTGTGGGAAGAACAGCAGCTTTGGGCTTTCGGGGTCACTTGATACTATTTTATGTGCACATTTACATTGTTAAACAACAAAAATTCACCTGAGTAAATTTTAAAGATCTAATTGGCTTTATTAATCGATTCATGAATTGGGCAGCAATCCATTGAGGTGCAAAAAAGAAAAGGTTTTTAAAGGCAGAGAGGGAGTGAAAAAAGAGAAAAGATTAGCAAAGAATGCATTGTTTTTGGCAAGGTGGCCCTCCTAAGGGGACTGAAAAGGGTCTGTCCTAAATTTCCTAGTGCCTACTGGGAAATTCCAGGCTGGCTTTTTAAAGGTTACAATCCTGTGGGGGTTGAAACTGCAGTTAGGTGTCAAGTTTGGGTTTGCTGATGTGGGGACTTGACATAAGTGCCTCCATTTGGGCTGGGGTTTTCTTTGTAACAATGTTGATTCATTTATTCCACAAATATAATACGCGTTGGGTCACTGTAGATTTCTCAAAAGATTGCTGAACAAAATGTAGAGAGGAGTAAGATAACACCTGGGTTTTAAGTAACATATAATTTAAATAGAAAGACAAAGCACACACCGTGAAAGCAAATTATATTATGAGACTTATAATGATATAAGTCTATATAGTACAGCAATTAGTAGTACAGGCTATGGAGTCAAATGGACATGATACCAGATCCTGGCTCTTCCTAGTTGTTTGTGATCTTGGCAAACAACTTATCCTTAGTCTTCTCAACTGTGGATTAGGAACAGTAATGGAATCTACACCATTAGAATGCTGTGAGCATTAAATGAGATAATACAAGTAAGGTTCTTAGTTTACAACTTAGTGTCCAGCACCCAGTTGATAAAATATGCCCAAACAATAATAAAATTGGTAACAATAATAATAATGTTGGAAGTGAGCCAACAACTCAGACGTCACAATGCAGCAAGTGATGATCATGTGAGCAGCACTAGTGTGAGTTGGACTTCTGGTGCTTAAGGGGGGCTGTGTGGACAAGAAGCACTGGCATATTCTGGGACCCTGTTAGAAATGCAGGCGTTCAGGGACACCTGGGTGGCTCAGCTGGTTAAGTGGCTGCCTTTGGCTCAGGTCATGATCCCAGCGTCCTGGAATCAAGTCCCGCACCGGGCTCCTTGCTCAGCGGGGAGCCTGCTTCTCCCTCTGCCTCTGCCTACCACTCTGTCTGCTTGTGCTCACTCTCACTCCTCTCTCTCTCTCTGACAAATAAATAAAAAAATCTTTAAAAAAAAAAAAAGGAAAGAAATGCAGGCATTCAGGCCCCACTCCAGAAGCATCAGAATCTGTGTTTTATTGGGCACTTTTCTCAGGTGATCTGCATGCATATTAAAGTTTGAGGATCATGTTAGAAGATACCAGAGGAAGAGGGATCAAGTATACTGGAGACAAACAGAAGCCTCCAGGATGAGGCAAGATGGATGAGGTCACACGTTTTCAAACTTATTGGTCTCAGAACCCCTTCATGGTCTTAAAAACTATTGAGAAATCAAAGATCTTTATTTCATGTTTTGCTTATCTGTTTAGTGTCTAACAATAAAAGACAGCTGGATTCTCATACGTGCTTCAATATTCAATCTATTATACTATGTTTTTTTGTTTAAAGTATAGGAAGAAAATTTGGCTTCATACAAATATGTAACTTGGAAAGGTAGGAGTATTTTAATATTCTTTTCAGCTAATTGTGAATATTCTCTTTTGCTCCTTCCCCTGTAAAATTCTCTAAGAGGCCGTTTCTTAAATTTGTGAAATATCTAATGAGGCATTATTTGGAAGACTTGGATAACTCAGTGAATGAATATTTTCTGGGTGACCAATGCATGCTGCTACAACCGGAACGTAGGTGAAAGATCCATTCAAAGGAGACTCAGGGATTTTTATAGATCAGTATGAATATAGGCTGGTGGTTTCTAGCCTGTATGGACTAATGGATTTTAGTGTGCCAGTCCCAGAACTTCATTACCCAAGGAGTTTTCCTCTAGCAGAAGACATTTTCATGTACTTCCTGTTTCTTTACATAGAAAAATAAAAAGAAAGAAATGTACTTAAGTGTCAAAATTAGTCAAATTAATAATGTTTACCGTTTCACTCAGGGCATTCCTTAAGTGAAACAATGTACAATGGTGAGGCAATGGTAACTATTAAGTTACCATTGTCCTGATGCGACCACAGTCCTGATTAAGGCTAGGTATCTGTCATTGCTTTTGCACCATCATGAAAATTTTAACACAGTGCAAAATGTAAATAAGATCTCAGCATTATTATAAAAATAGTTTTGACCTCCCAGATGGCCTTGAAAGGATTATGGGAACCATAAGAATCTTTGGACCCTATTTTGAGAACCATTGTATTAGAAGATTGGAAGACAAGGGTTAGGTGAGAGGTTAGGGGACATAGAGGGGCATACTAGAAAACGGAATTACACCAGTGGATGTCTGGAAATAGGCTGAGCAAAGTGGGTTCTAACAGGCTACATGAAGCAGAGCTCATCCAACTCAGAAACTGCTGCCTGATCTGCTTTATTTTGTCCCTAAATACAGAGGTATATACAGAAAAGACAATGTCATTTTAGCTTGCTTTAGTGAACCAGCCCCTGTGAAGCAGTCTCTACTTCAACTGTTCTGCATTTTGCTAAGTGAACCTGAAAATCTGGACAATTGTTTAAAATTCAAAATTCAAAGACAAACATGGATAAATCTCTTCTGACATTACGTTTACTGAAGAAATTTCACTTTTTTTTAAGAGGGAGATATAATGTATTATTTTTGTTATTTTTTAAAGATTTATTTATTTATTGAGAGAGAGAAAAAGAGAGAGTGTGTGTGTATGTGAGTAGGGGGGTAGGAGCAGAGGGAGAGGGACAGAGAGAATCTCAAGCAGATTCCATGTTGATCATGGAACCCCACTTAGGGCTTGATCTCATGACCCTGAGACTGTGAACTGAGCTGAAATCAAAAGTTGGATGTTTAACCAACTGAGCCACTTGGGTGCTCCCTTTTTGTATTTTTAAAGCAAACTGCCACCTCAATTTTATAATTCTATATGGATTACACACTCCTCCAAAACCCAAGGGATTAGGAATATAATTAGTAATTTTTATTTTATATACTTCATAGAAAATGCCTATAGTTTGGAAAACGTATGGTGTTAGATCCAAGACTGAAAGTCACCTTGATTTCTAAATGTATAATTATCATCCTGTATTCAAAGGTTTATACTGTTGACCATGGGGGGCATAATAGTAGACAAAAACACAAATACTAGTGGCTTGGTTTTTCTGTCCCAAAATTTTACCCAAAGATCAGAAGATACTCTAAAAACCAAAAAATGAAAGCTAGCTTTTTAAAGAGTCTACCTGAAGGCTAGGAGTTACCCATTGACCTTGATGAGTACCTATGAGACCTGTCATATGTAGACTAGCAATCAGGATAAAGATATAGAAGGCTGAGGAGCTGAGGGTTCCTGGTCTCTCTCACTCTAAGGCTGTGGCCATTGTTCACTGTAGCCTCTAATCCAAGCTCTCTAAGAACCAGATGTAGTACATCTTGATCTCCCCTGCTCCTCCACCAGCCAAACTCTGCAACTCAAACTCACATCAGCACCTGAATTATCTGTGTGATTAGTCCTGAGCCGTCTGGCTTGATAGCTACTCCGGAAAGTGTGTTACTTGGAGAAATGTACAGTGAGGCGTCTTCTCATCCAGATGAGGCTTTCATAGCTTACGCCTGGGGCCGCTCTCATTTTCTCTGAAATAGACTTTAAGAGATGCTTGGCTGCTTAAAATCATTAGTGAAAATAACTCACAGGAGGACTTTAGAGCTAACATAGCTGAACGTGCCATTAGAGCCCTATTCAAAACCCTGCTCCATGTGCTTTTTATTTCCCAACCTTAGGTGTTTTACCCCTCATTTTCAGTGGGATATAAAAAAATTGATCTTTTCTCACATTATAAAATCAATGTTTACCTATTTTAGATATTTTGTAAAATTACCCAAAAAGGAAGAAAAATTAAATGACCTCCTTTTCTCCTAACAGAAATTACTCGAAATTTGGAAACGTGACATAAATATGGGTGGCACATGCTTTCAACGTCAGATGAGAGCAATGGCCCACCCAAGGATTCTATAGAACCAATAAAAGTATAATGTGAAGCACTATATAATTTCAATCTCTTTTTTTCTTTTTTTTAAAAGATTTTATTTATTTACTTGACAGACAGAGATCACAAGTATGCAGAGAGGGTAGGCAAAGAGAGAGAGAGAGAGAGAGAGAGAGAGAGACAGAAGCAGGCCCCCTGTTGAGCAGAGAGCCTAATGAGGGACTCCATCCCACGACCCTGGGATCATGACCTGAGCCGAAGGTAGTGGCTTAACCCACTGAGCTACCCAGGCACTCTATAATTTCAATTTCTAATAGCCATATGAAAAAACTAAAAACACACAGGTAAAATTTATTTTTATAATATAATTTATTTAACCCCATAGATCCAAAATATTATGTTTTTTTATGTAATCCATATAAGAAATTATTAATGAGATGTTTTATATTATTTTATTGTACTAACTCTTTGAAACCTGGCATGTGTTTTGTACTTGGAACACATCTCAGTTTGGGCTGACTTATTTCAAGTGTTCAAAAGCCACATGCGACTAGTAGCCACCATATTGAACAACAATAGATCAAGGAAAAGTTACTTTGTTTGACTCACTGTTTACTTTTGGTTAAGGTTCCCAGTCTTAGTGAAATCATAGGCCAACTCATAGATATTTTGTTCAGTTGAGATCCAAATAATTTCTGTCCCATAGGAAAGATAACATCACCGGCCATATTGTGTTGTAGAATATTAACCAGTTCTGTCTTGAGCCAGGTGATTATATCCTACATTCTTTTGTTAAATTTCCAAAAATGTCTTAAACATTCTTCTTAGACATTTCTCTGAACCAGTCTTAATATCTTACTGGTTCCCTCGTTATTTCATGAATTGAACACAGTGTTGTTTGTGTGTTTCATTTTATATTTTTATGAGTCATGAATTTTACCTTGTTGAAAATCCTACTTTAGTAATTCCACTACCCAGAGCCACTATTAATGTGTTGTTGTCTTTTATTCTGTCTGTAGATCTAACTATATAATATACATTTCATGTACAAATCTCCATCATCTCACTTTCTGCCTATGTAAATACTAAAAACACTGCATTAAGTAAGCATATATCCATTTTGCTTGTCTGAGACCCAAGAATTCATATATATGTTCAAGATTTTTGATATACCCATTACCAAAGTATCCTTCTGAAATGCTTTATCACAAACATTCTTATTACCAGGTTCTAAAAGTGCCTGATTCTTTACTGTCTAGAAAGCTCTTTGCAAGATTGCTAATATCTGTTCTCCCTTTCTTGTCCCAGTTTTAGTGGGAAATAATTGATATATGTGGTTGTGGAGCTCTCCCTTTTTTAATCTAGAATTAATTTAACTTATTAGACTGATTATAATTTTCAGAACAGTGAGTAAAATGTTCATAATAATAATAGTACTAGTAAAAAGAAGCCTTCTTGGTTTTATGTCTGACTTAGGAATAATACCATTAACATTCTTGTCATGTGGTGAGATACATGCATTGTTTTCTGATTCTTTTTTTTTTTTAATCGTCTAAGGATATACTTCTCTACTCTTGTTTTAATATACTATTTTAAAAAATTGGAATGAAATTTGAACTCTATCAAATACATACTTTTCCTTTGATGTATGAGGATTATACGTTATGTTCATAGGTATTCTAATATTTAATTAGCCATATGTTCTTATATTAAGTCTTACTTGATAAAGTATATTATTCTTCTGATACATTGATTTCCTGATGTTAATATACTAGAATATACTGAGAAATTTAATATGCTATTATTTTTAATATGTTTGGCATCTATATTTATAAGTGGTATAAGTAACATAAATGTTCTATTTTTAAAACAATTTAATCAGATTTTAATATCAGAATCATACTAACTGAAATGAAATTTAAAATCTTTCTTTTGAAAAAATATTTCTTTGGAATCTTTAGGCACATTTAAAAAAATTTTTTAAGATTATTTATTTATTTGAGTGTGGGGTGGGGAGAGAGAGCAAAGGGAGAGGGAGAAGCAGACTCTACTGAGCAGAAAGCCATACATGGTCTTGATCCCAGGACCTCAAGATCATGACCTAAGCTGAAGGCAAATGCTTAACTGACTAAGCCACCCAGGTGCCCATTTAGGAACCATTTAAATGGTAATAGGTAAAATAGTAGAGATTGTCTATTTCCTGAACATTTGAAATAACTGTCTTGTAAAGCCCACTGATATAAAACTTCAAAAATTTCTTTCACATTTTTGGTCTATTTCGATTTCCTTCCTGTACCTGAGTCATATAAAAGCCTAAATATAGTTAAATTTTATCAAGATTTTCTAATTTGAATACAATATCATGTGTGTATATCTATATCTATATCTATAAATATATGTATAAAATATTTATGTAAACATAACTATGTATATACATATAAAACTGTTTATGTATATATGTGTGTATATAAACATATATATAAATATATTTTATAATAGTTCTATATCTCTATCGTCTTTCTTATTTTTCAAATTAAATTAGCCAGAGATTTGTTATTTTTATGTGATAGAATATCTACTTTTCATCAAAATGGATTAGTTTTTAGATTTTCTCTGATTTCACTTTTTCAATTCTCTCTCCTTCTGAGGACATGAGGAAGCCACTGAAGAGTTTTTAGCAGGAGAGCAGCCGGCGGAGGCTTGTGCTTTGAGAGATCACTCTGTCCTCTGTGGGGCCATGGGCGGGAAGAACAGCGCAAGCAGCTGGACTCTCAGGCCCACTGTGACCTCCTGGGCCCAGCAGTAGGGCAGGAGAGACTCCGGGTTAGGATGTGGGCCAGGCCAGGAGGAGAACTGACTCAGCTGTTGTATAAAGCTTTCCTGATGGGAAGTTGAAGGGTGGGAAGACCCAGGATTAGAGGATTTTTGCCTAATGATTTAGTCCAAGCTCAATGTCCTAGATGTACACAGCAAAACAGACACTTTTCTGAATAAGATGAGGCAGACATAGTGGCTTGGTGGGGGAAGAAGTTAGCCGAGATCTCGGATTAAGAGACCAACACCTCTACCTCACCATATGGGCGCTGGGGTATAAGTAACAGGACTGTCACAGAAGGTCATACAGTCTGTGCAAGGACAACCCCAATGAGCCTGATTCACACGAAGTTCTGTGGCAGTTCTGGGGATACCCCTGGTCTGGAAATCTGTATAGGACATCGGTCCCAGCGAGAGGCACAGCAGGCAGAAACCTGTACATATCAACTGGGTCAGCTTGGTGAGGTTATGCGGAAAGCTGCAGATCAAAAGGTATCTGGCTATCCCGGCTTTGCCCCAGGAACAGGGTCCCACCGAACTGAGACTAACTGCAGACCTCAGCTGCAGTCATCATGTCTATGGTACTCTCAGGCCTGCGGTAGGCCAGGAAGTGGGTTCAGCCCTTAAACCTGAGTGAAAGGGGCCCTGACTGACAGCCGTGAGAGGGAGGAGAGGAGGCCACTTTCCTCAAGACCGTGCTCTTTCCTACCTCAACAAGCCTCGTGCCTTTTCCTTCTTCCTGCCTCTCCTTCCTTCCTTCGTGCTGCCTCTCCCACGCATCCTTCTCCTTTGTTCGTGTCTTCCTCGGAATTCTGACGGCCCATGCTCTGTGGTTGTCTCTTGGTGCGAATGGAGTCATCCAGCTCAGGTTCCCACCCCCCTGTGAAGGAACGCCAAGCTGATGTGCCTCTGCGTTCGAGAACAGGGCTACCCAGAGACTCGTTTCAAGACATTTGTCTGCCACAGAACAATGGCGTCTGCCGCTGAGAAGAAATTAAAGTTACCGCGAAGTAGAGCAGCACAGTGCATAATGGTCTTGAACCCGGGAGGGGGTTTGACGGTGACGGCTGGGAAGCTAGGACTGATAAGGTCGTCACCCGTATTGCCTGCAATCCCAAAGCAGCTGGCTGGGCAGCTGCCATGGAGTCTGGCAGGCTCCACGCTGCTGGACGCCGAACAGTACACTCAGGTGTTGGGGGAAATCCAAAAAGGCAGGAAACAGCTTGACCAGGACCAGCTCTCCCTGCATATCAAAGTGGGGCTGCTAAAAGAAAAATCTGGGAAGGGACAATATTGAGGACAGGGGAATAGTTTGACCAAACTGGCTGCAGTGAGATCAAAAACAGGATGTGGATAGGATGTGACAACCCTTCCCATTAAAACAGGACCCTTGTCAAGTGAAATAACCCTCATGAATTGGCTAAAAACCCCACAGCAGGGCAACTGACCTCTTTGGTCACTTGGCAGTCACAGAAGCTAAAAACGAGTACTAATTAAATTTTAAAATAAGACAAAAACCATTGTGAGTAACAAACATTATTATTTCTCTGAAGCAAAGGCTTCTATTTTTCCCTTCGATGACCTTGGAACAATGAGTTACTGAGTTTCCTCTGCAGAGGATCAGCCGTGAAACTCCAGACTCTTCCGTCGCAGCCCTGTTCCTTCCAGGCCTCCAGTCAGGGTGGAAAGGCTCTGAGGCTCATGGGCTCGGGCACCAAACCATGCTTTAGGAGGAAGTGCAAAATCCAAGTCTGAATGTCAGTTTCCCCACCTATTAGCTCTGTGATTTTGGTCTAATCATTTACTCACCATGAGATCATTTTGTTTGTTTTAAAAGATAAGAACAATGGCATATATCTCATGAGGCTTATGTGAGGGTTAATTGAAAAAAATCTAGGTAAACGCACTCTGCCCAGTGCCCAGACAATTTCAGGGGGTCAGTAAACATTAATTGATTTCATCTTCTCTATCAAAAATCTCTATGTCCCCAGAAACTAACACAGCACTTGGAATACAGCATAGATTTAATACATGGGTGTGTGGCTTAGCAGACTGAATGATATGAGCCATGTTCTTTAACAAACCATGACAGTTTCTGAATGTGCTGTGATTATTTAGTCTGCTAGGAAAACAAGAATGCACAACTGAAGTTTGCTTATTCACTCAAAAATATATCTCAGTTTTGTCTGCTTTGCATTACACACTGGGTCAGGTTTTGGAGATGCGGTGGTGAGAAAGATAAACATGGTCTTTACCTACGTCACTCAGGATGCTTTTGTTTCCATGTAACAGAACGCCCAGCACCAAGTGACTTAAATAATAAAAAGGGATTATTGTATTACGTAACTGGAAAAGCTGAAGGAAACTCCAGCCTCAGGGGTGGTTTGATTCAACAACCCACTCAGGTCACTGGGGGCTCTGTTTCTTTCCGTCTCTGCCTTCTGCAGCATCTGCTGTACAATAAGGCTGGTTGCTGTCAAGCCGGTAAGATGGCCGCCAAGATTCCACGCTTTCTATCCCATATACAGAGGTTTCTATGTTCTGGAGGCTCCCTGTCAATCTCTTTTTGTGTCTCACTGGTGTTAATTGAGTCATACATATCCCTGAATATTCAACAGAAGAGATTGGATCATGCTGATTGGTTGAAGCCTGAGCCACAGGCCCTACTCAGAAGCTGGGGCATTAGTCATCCAAAGACAAAGCCCATGAGCTGAGAGCAAGTACTAGAGACATCCAGTAAGTCAGGGAGGGCACAGAGGGAATAGGACCGTTGCCGGCAGTTAACAACCCCTGGAGTCATGCTAGTGTTGCCACAGAACTTCCAGTTAGACTTGGCAACTTGGAAAAATTGATGTTTCAAGAACAAAAATTAAAATTTCTGTGCCGCTTTCCTGAGGAGAAATGTGTATCAAGAATGAATAATGTCACTTCACATGTAATTATAGGGTCATTTAGTAAATTAAATAGCTAATACATGGTGTTCGGCACTGTGAGATGTACAGAAAAATGCACAATTAAAGCGACAATGATTAAGAAGCCAACCATACAATAGACAAAATATTTTATTCACTTTTGAAATGGCAAATAGCCATGTGGTATAGGCCCAGTGAATGGAGCCAACTTTCATTTGTGTAGAAGTATGGGTTTCAAATTTGGATGTGCCTAAGGCAGATTTTTAACCCAGCAATTTGCTTCCGTGATCTGAGATGGAGCCCAGGAGCCTTATTTTTATTTATTTACTTATTTACTTATTGATTTATTTATTTTTAACCAGCACCTCAATGATTGCAGTACGAAGAGGACCGTACTGCAGACACCATGCCTACTGTGGGCAGACAGAGCCCCATGAAGCAAACTGTAGAAGGCATAGAATAGTTTTGTGTGGGGAATGTCAGTAGAGTTCTCAGGGATCTGTGAAGTGCACATAGGTCTCGGTTTCTTTGTTATTCATTGCAAAATGCCCAGCACTTCGAACAGTGTCCTGTCCAGACTGGACACTTGAAATGGTAAAGAATGAATGAGTTTACCAGGGGTCTTTTTCATGTTGGAATGGAGTGAAGAGATAGCAGAAGTAGGAAGATGAGTTCATTGTCATGGTCTTTGCACAACATAAAATGGCCTTCACCTAGAGTACACAAAAAGAAAGGAAAAAGTTACTATCCAAAAGCCCTTCACCAAATGCTATGGTTACTCTGCAGATAACTTGTACTACATAGAAAAGTTGGCAGGATGTTTTAATTTATTTAAAGAAAGTGTGAATGGATGAGATAAAGAAAACCAGGCTCTCCCATTAGAAATGTTACCATATTTCACTCTGTGTCGATGTAAGAGGGGAAAGAAAATTAGACAGGAAGACAGGAGACCCGTATCAGCTTTGCTTCTGAGCAGCTTGAGGAAAGACCTAGAGGAAATCCCTTCCCTTCTTAGGACCAGTTTCCTCGTTGATAGAATGAAGGGGTTGAACCAGATAATCTCCGACATCCTTTGTCGCTATGATGGAACATCACTGCATGTACCTTGATGAGAACTATATTGTAAATTTAATTTACTCTTTAAACTGTTAAAATAACTATGGCTAAAAACCAAAATGCATATTGTACTCCGTGTGGGAGTAATGGTGTGCTTTCTAATTATCTGCCCAAGCAATGTAACCATAGTTAAATTTATGATGAGAATAGCACATCCATTGGGCTGATCAGGTTGTAGTAAATTAAAACTTACAGCTGCCCTTTATATTAATTTAAAGGCAACCCTCTGCCACCAGCTAGAGGAGTCTTATCAGCATATGAATGAGGTACATTAACACAACAAAAGTTGTATTACATAATGTCAAAGTCCGGAGCTAGACATCTAACCTTGTAAACACTGCACTTGTATCTAAGGAGAAATTCATGTTTATGATCCCTGGCACTGGCCCAACTTCTCTCTCTGTATGTGAATTCAGAGGGACAGAGAAAGACCAGGGCAACTTTCCTTCTCTTTCAGCAGAGCTGCAGGCACTGGGTGCTGGCATGGGTGTCAAGGCCAAATTAATCTTTAAATATCTAGACCAACTCATTGGTCATTTGAAGGTTATGGTTTCCTTAGAGAAAGACTGTCCCTCTAAAAAAAAAAAAAATGAATAAATGAATAAATTATTTTATTACAGGTAAATTCCTAAGTGTATTTTAAATATGACTCAATATTTAGAAACTTTAATCCCAAATTTTCAGAGATGGATTACCTAACTAACAATAAACGCTAACTTTCTGAGCGCCCACAAGCTCATAGGACCTGTATTAATAATGTCACTAAAATTCCTTCTAATCCTTCTAATTAACCTGCAAGATAGGTATCACTTCCTATCTATAGCTAAAGCTCAAGGAGTTTAAGTCACTTGCCTAAGGTCAAACACAAGTAAGGATTCATAACATCCATTTGACTTCAAGACACAGAATCATATTAGTAAAAGCTTGTACTTGAAAAAAAAAGAGAGAGAGAAAGAAAGAGAGAGAGAAATTCACAGCACTCTTTGACATTCCTGTCCATTTCCTGAATCATTCCTAATTGTAAATGAAATAAGTGGCTTTCCACTTCTTCCAAGTCTACTGCATATTTTCTTTGTTTTCACTGTGAGTAGCTATGGTTAGTGATGTACATCTTTGGACAGTAAACAAAGGTGTCATAGCCTGGAAATTTTCAAGACAAAGAGTTCTAGCATTTTCAAGGACTTTTTTATAATTAAAAATTTTTGTATATTGAATGCTTTTGTAATGCTTAAAAAAATCTAAGACTTACTAATTCAATGTAGTACTTTTAAATTATGTCTAATATCTATGCAATAAACCCACTCTATATAAAAACTCTCTATAGCAGACTGCTCATTGGAAATAGAGTGTACTTTGTCTAAGTGACTTGGATTAAAATAGTGGTTTGATAACTTAGCTATAGACCTACATACAAGTGAAAAAAACAAAACAATCAAACAAGAGAAAGGTAAATTGTACCAACCTGTAATACCTTCCCCACAATTCTCAAATCCAAAGAATCCTGGAAAAAAATGGAGTGTAGGTTAATTTAAGTTAAAAAAAAATGAACAAATAAAAATATTCATATATTTTACAGAAAAACACATTTAATGGATTTGAAGATAAGTACTGCCCCCAGGTCCCTTTGGGACAGTTATGAACTATAGAGTACATACACACAGTGTCCTTCCAAAAGCTACATTCACTAGGGATAACCTGTGCAACCATTAAGATGTTGCAGAAAAGATGGCTCGTGACTTCCAAGAATAGGTTGTAAGAAACGTTACTGTTCTGTGCTATACTTTCATCTTTCTTATATTACTCACTCAGTGGAAAGCCAGTTGCCTGGTCATGAGACATGCAAGCCACAGTATGGAGGTTCACATGGTAAAAAAGAGGTCTCTTGCTAACTGCCATGTGAGGAAGCCATCTTGAAAGTGTATCCTTGGGGCACCTGGGTGGCTCAGTGGGTTAAGCCTCTGCCTTTAGCTCAGGTTATGATCTCAGGGTCCTGGGATCGAGCCCCGAATTGGGCTCTCTGCTCACAGGGAGCCTACTTCCTCCTCTCTCTCTCTGCCTGCCTCTCTACCTGCTTGTGATATCTGCCTCTCAAATAAATAAAAAAAAAATAAAATAAAATCTTTAAAAAAAAAGAAAGAAAGTGTATCCTTCAATCCTAGTCAAGCCCTCAGATAATTGTTGCCCCAGCTAACATCTTGGCTGCAATTTCATGAAAGACAGAGCCAGAAACACCTTGCTGAACTGTTTCCAACTTTTTGACCTGCAGAAATTGTGTGGGATAATAAACTTTCTTTTTTTTCTTTTTGGGATAATAAAGTTTTATTGTGACTTAAACCATTAAGTTTTGGATCAATAACAAGAACACCTGTTCTTATCCAATTGCTGCAAATCACTTGATTCCAAGATTAAAAAGAAGAAGTAAACTAATCAGGTTAAAGAATAAAATACTTAGAATATGCTGTTTAGGAAGAAACTTTCCAATTTCTTTTGCATGAGACAGAATAGCTACTAGTGGACCAGCCAGGAAGAGCAAATTCATTTGCTCCACTGTGTCCTTACTGATGTAAGCAGGACATCTTTCTATACAATTAGCTCTTGACTTCACTTGACTTTTTTTTGCTGCAGATTTCTCATTTTCTACAAATGAGGGATAAAGTTAAGGATAATTAGATTATTCGGTTCAAATCAGGAAACACACCATAATTGAAAGGTGGAAAATCTGTTTGTTTTAATTTAAGCAAACCTTCACCATTCAGATGAAGCCAAGCCACTATAAATGCCTTCTGTTTTTCTGGAGAGCTAGAGAAAATACTTATTGCATAAAAGAAACCAAAAAAGTAAAGGAGAATACACCTTCTTAATTAAACTTTAGCTACATGTAATTTACTATAATCTGTCTAATTTTCTATGCTATTAGTAAGTTCTGTTTTAATATAATATGACAGCTTTTTCTCATTTCCAAGCAGCAGGCAAAAATGTGAAGGTAAAAATATAATGTTACATTCTTTAAAGAAAATCCAATATCCATTGTAGCACAATGCAATAACAAAAGAGGCAGGTAACTATCTTCTTTAAAAGTACCATACCAAAATTGGTCATTCCTTGAGCAAATAAAACTCATAATAATGTTGCCTCAAATCCTTTTGGAACAGGAAAGAACATCCACACTTATATAATTGTATGTAATTTTATATATTTTTATATAATATATATTCTTTAAAAGTTTATTAGTTAGCCAGTGCTATGTAACAAATCGCCCTAAAACATAACAATTTACAACAACAAACATTTTTATTCTCATAATTTTTGTGGGTCAGAAATTTAAGGTGGTTCTGGCTCAGACTCTCTCATGAAGTCATTAACAAGATGTCAGCTAGAGCTGGAGTTCTCTGAAGACCTGACTGGCACTTGAGGACTTGTTTTCTTCTTCTTCTTTGGTTGTTGTTGTGTTTAGTTTTGTTTTGTTTTAAAGTAAGCTCTAGGCCCAACATTGGGCTTCAACTTACAACCCCAGGATCAAGAGTCACGTGCTCTACTGACTGAGCCAGCCAGGCACTCCTGAGGATTGGTTTGCAAGATGGTTCACTCACTTGACTGTTGGCAGGAGGGCTTGCTTCCTTGATCACAGACCTCTCCATGGGACTGCTTGAGTGCCTTCATGACACGGTGGCTGGCTTTCTTTAGAGCAAGTGATCCAAGCCAGACTGCAAGCAGGGGACTGCAATTTCTTATCTGACCTCTTCTCATAAAGTCACACATGAGTGAGGTAAAGCTAAGTGTGTTGGATAGACCAGAGGCTTCCTCATGGGTCGTTTCCTGATGAAATGGTATGCCCAGGACTGGAGACACCTGCTTGAGCGTGGAAGAGGATACAAAACTCTTCTCTGTTTTCTGCAAAGCTTCTTCCTTATCAACCAATCGTAAAGCTTAATCTGTCACATTCAAAGACTCATTTCTTTCACCTAAGGAGAATTATCATTAAAATGGACTAACCCCTTGTGTTAATATACTTATTTAGGTCTTATTCTGTCCAGTAGCTAGTTGAAAGGAAAGGCACAAAGCAAGCTTCTTTGATGAGGAAGTGGACGCAACTGATGACAAAACATGGGTCTCAGAGGGTTGTTGAGGAAAACATTACAGCACTTTGGGTTCCTAGGACACAGGGAATGCAAAAGGAAGGTGGAACAGAGAGTGCTAAAGTGGAAAAAAATGTTTCCACCTCTGAAGCTGCTTCGATGATAAAAAAGAGGTGTGTGGGAACTCTGTGGACCCCTGGAACCTGGACTGCTACTCTGGTCTGGAGTCATCAGAGTGATCACCTTGTCCCTTGCTATATCTGTTACACTGAAACACTTGTTAAAGTTGGAGTGCAGATTCCTGACTTGGATGCTATCAGATTATACCTTTAAAAGCTGACGTTTCTAGGGAGCTAAACCAACTCAGTAGCTGTGCTACCAATCTATACTTAAAGCGCTCTTACCAGAGCTTACACACCACCACATCACTGCCTGCTTTTCCTTGCCTCTGGCCTCTATTGTTTGCACCTGAACATAATATTTTTCCTAGTCCACGATCATCAGCTTTGTTCACTGACTCAGCAGTGAATGTGTATGTTTGTTCCAGTCATGATGGGAGACCAAAGAGAGAAAAGAAATGGCTGCCAAAGGGAAACAAAGGTTTTCTAAAGAGGTACATTTCTAGATGTAACAAACATGCCCCCAAATTAGTGCCTTTTCAAATGACCTTTCTCCTAAATTTTGAAAGAGGAATCTAGATTGGACTGTTCCAATAAATTCTTGTTTGTTTTTGGGAAATATTATTTAACCCCTCACTCTCTTATGTCTGCCCAAATTCTTGGACATGGGGTATGATGAGACCAGTGCCTATAACATGGTGGCAGCCTAAGGAAAGGGGAAGCCAGCAGAAACAGACAGTAACAAGATTCTAGGATAGGTAGCACTAAGCCTGTCTTTTTTTTTTTTTTTAATTTTATTTATTTGTTGACAGACAGATCACAAGTAGGCACAGAGGCAGGCAGAGAGAGAGAGAGGAGGAAGCAGGCTCCCTGCTCAGCAGGGAGCCCAATGCGGGGCTCGATCCCAGGATCCTGGGACCATGACCTGAGCTGAAGTTAGAGGCTTTAACCCACTGAGCCACCCAGGTGCCCCAAGCCTGTCTTTTATTAATACTCATCATGTGCTGTTATTAAGTCTTTAGTAAAACCGTGTTAGATGCTGAGGGCTTTCTGGCACTACTTTTCCTCTCAGGCCAGTGTAGCCATACCAGCATTGGCAAAAGAGCATGGTGGTCTCAGAGGCACAGATCAGCATGACAATTGCCATGGGAAATCTTTCCTACCTGCTCTCTCCAAATATTAAAAGGCTAGTAAATCTTGAAAGGAGAAAGCTAAATACTTTGCTGGGAAATGCTATGAAAGCAAGCAGCTATCTGGGGTTGGCACCATTATTTGAGTAACTGTCTGAAAACATCCTTGTGATTTTGGTTTCCAAAAAGTCTGGATAAACTAGAAATGGCTACAAAGAAAAACCAATCTGTGACTGACCAATGAAAGAAAGAAACTGGGTCTGAGATCCATAAATCTAAAGAGTTGTCAGGAAAATCCCAATCAATTTTTAAGCCTGAAGGTTGCATCTTCTCCACTGGTTAAAAAGTCAATTCATACGTGCCCCTTTCATTTCATTATTCATGCAACACAAATTAAATGGCTTAGCTGTTTCAATAGAGATTAATTACATTAGGCATAAAGCACATTTCCAGTTCAGGCCATGGTTTCTACTTCATTTAATTCATTATCTCATGTGCAATCCAGTGGCATCCTGAAGATAGCAGCTAATTTCAATCACATATGTCTTTTTCAGCATTTCCTTCTCTTTCTTTCAGGTTTCTCTAGGAAAATTTGTAGCTAGGATAAAAGGGAAAAATGCATACTTGGACGAAAGGAATTTCATTCTAAAGGTTTTTTTTTTCTTCTTTTATATGATTGTTTGTGTTTGCTTTTGGTTTTGTTGTCATCTGACTTTGGTGACAGAAAGGCATCACCTGGTCTTCTGCAGAAAGATGCTACTTTGGCTCTGTGCTGGGGGACGGGAGGGACGCACCTGGAGAAGGAACTGGATGTGTGTGTGAGGGGAGCCTGGTTAGGGCTGCCAAGGCTGGTGTGGATAGAGACCACTGCTGTGACTATGAAGGAGAGGAAGACATTTAGGACCTACGCAGATCTGTTCACTTTGACATACTCCTCGTGGGGTATTTTTCACTCAACAAAAAAAGTCGGACGCACACATCTGTATGCACGACTTCCACAGAGTTCTTTCCAAAGAAGGCTCTTTGAAGGTTACCAAAAATGCTGGAATTTCTTTGTTTGCAGCTATGAGCACAGGTTTGGAGCACAGAGGAAGAGCCTCCCTTTAGAGGAAGTCTAAAGTTGGAATACTTACACGCACCCAAATTTCTTACGAAAACAGAATTAAAATTTCAGACACATGGAACGTTCTTACGGAAAAACGACTTGGAAGTTGCCTCCATTTTTAAGCCATACTGAGAAAATAAAGAAAGAAGAAAAGATGACGGAATGAAGAGAGAGAGAGAGAGAAAGAGAGAGTGGGCGGGCGGGAGAACAAACTGAGAGAGAGCCTGTCTTGTGACTTAAGCCTTAAAAGATTTGTCAAGAATGGAATACAGGGTATGGCATACAGCATTCTGCAAACAAAGAAATGACCACTATAGGGAAGCCAAGATCATGAAAATTTTATCTGTACTCAGCTTGGTCAAGGAACAAAAGAGAAAGGAAAGAAAAAAAGATTATTTACTCTTTTTTGTTCTCAAGAAATATTCTGAGTCTTATAGTTGAATACCAAAAAAAAAAAAAAACAACTTCATGTACTTTCATTTCTTCGGCTCAACAGCAGTTTATTCAAAGTATATTTGAAAATGAGAGTACAAAGTTGATACCACTTGGGAAATTTTGATGAATTTTCTAGTATATCATTTTTTTTAATTATTATTATTATTATTTTTTGCTATGGAGGAGGAGGGAGCTTACATTTCCTCACTGATCAGCTGCTTCTCCACCTGTCCCTAAATTTTATTTGATATATTCCTAAGGAAGCCTGTAAGAACTCCTCTCATGCTGCTTTGTTTGCAAATCCAAATTAGATAACTTAGATGCCTGATCTTGGGGCTTCTGTTCCTTTTTGTAACTTCTGCCAAAACATCACAAGAGAAAGGAAAAGATAATAAGAAACCATCTAAAGACAATCAAACAACCATTAATCCCCTACTCTTTCCACACACGATAAACATTAGCTGTAGCTCAATTAAACTCTACAGTTCACAGATGTTCACAATAATGACTGCCCCGCAATGGCATTCTTCTCATTAAGGTGTTTTGGAACTGTGCATACGCCAGCTCCTCCCCACCGGGTGACTGGGGAATGAGGAAACACACAGGTAACCAGATACGCCTGGCATATGAAGCAGAAGACAGTTGCCTGCTCTTTCCCGAAAAGGTGCATCAGCAGGATTTATCATCGTCGTTTTTGCCGACACATCACCCCCTATACCCCTTTGAGTCATTAACAGTGAAAATACAGAACTTGACAGAGGCAGAGACCTAAAATGTGTCCCTGGAGCCTGGAACCATCTGGAAGAAACACACGTTTTTCCCCCGCGCCTGGGCGCTGCTTGCACAGAAACCAGCTTGGCTTTCACATAGAATGTGCTTTCCTCCCTTGTTCCTTTGGATGCCCCAGACACTTCAAACTATGTTTCCTTTGGGGAAATTAGTTGCATAACAGGGATATGGAAGGTACTGAGAGGAATTTTAAATAGTTCATTAGATATAATGTGTCAGTAGCAAGTGGTATCCGTTTCCTTGAAAAGCAAAGAAATAATAAACTCAGCGAGGAGGGTGCTGTAATCTCAGAGACCGGGTGTTCCACTTTCCCACCAATCAGACCGCGAGCTTGCAGGGAACTCAGCCAGGCGCCCCACCTCCTGCACTTGGGCGCTATGGCGCGTGCCCATCCAGGGCTCCACGTGTGTGGCATGCGTGGAGGCTGTATGCTCTCTGGACCTGGCTGTGGTTACAATCTCAGAATAGGGGTGGGGTTTTGTTGTTGTTGTTGTTGTTGTTGTTGTTTTGCTCTTTTTTTGTTTGTTTGTTTGTTTTCTTTCTTTCCTTTGCAGACTTTCAGGTGAATAAATATCTCTGTGTCTTAAGACTTTGGCAAAGATTACACAGGAATCTTTAAACAAGTAACAAAGGCACTGCAATCCCAGGGACCTCGGTTCTAGAAATCCCAGGACTTCCTGGCTGAGCCCCGTCCTTGTTGAGAAGGGTATATTTCTTGGAGTGAAATGTTGTGGCTGCAAAGGAACACGTTTGGGTGAAGAACTTTGCCTCTGTTATGCCAATCCACCTGAGACCTGGTCTCTGGTGAGGTCAGTCCTAATGGTCTTCTGAGACCCACAGGCAAGGCTCTCCTGAAAGAATGATAAGCCAGGAATGCCTTCAGCCTTGTCACATTTTATCAGAGACTATTATTAAGTGCAGGGAGATGAAGACCTTCCAGATTCTATAAATTCAGATTTGAAAATCCGGTACTGGAACGATTATCTAGGAAGGATAAAAAACGAGTGCTGAATTCCTTTGTTTAAAATAAAGATTGTGTGTCTTCAATAGAGGAAATCAATTTAATTACTAATTTTAAAAAGTTTGGAATCTAAGAAATTTTAGTGGTAGAAAAAAAATCTACATGTGGTCCATTCAATAGCTTTGCTAAACACTTATCTAGATAATATTATTTTAATAATCACCCTAACTGCCTTGCAAATAACTGAGACGTTTAAAAAAAAAAAAAAAGTTAAGCACTGTTTTAACTCAACGTGGAGCATTTCCCACCATGACTGGTATTAGGCAAAGCTTGTGTTTTAGCACATTTCCCTCAGCCTCTGTACCCCAAGTGTCTGCACAAGCCTCCACCCCTCCATCCCCCCCCCCCCCACGGATTACACACACCATCACACACGTTTAAGGCAAAGTCCTTTCTGGTGTGGTTGCTTCCGGGGTCAGCCTTCTGCTGCCTTCTGGCCTTCTCTCTTTCTTTACATCAGAACACGTCTCTCGGTAGAGCCTTGTGCTGGAATTTCTATGGATTCCAACAGCATGATGACGGTCACTCTGTGTGTTTTGCATTCTCTATATTTAACTGTTAGCTATCTGTGGATGAAAAGGCCTATGTGCTGCTTGCAGCAGTGGAAGAAAACCACAAAAAGAGAACTTGCTGGCCCAGCAGCGCGTGCAGACTGAGAAGGAGCTCTTCACTCACTACCTACGTGACCTTGGGTCTCAGGGACTCCCTCATGGGGTCTGAGAGATCCAAACCATTCAAGAGTAAAAAAACATTTAAACTGAAAGATAGATGGTTGGATTTTAATGTAACCATAGGAAAAAAAGTACATCGTAATTATTTCAGTTTGTGTATCCAGCAGGGACTTTCTTTTAAGAAATTACCACTTGTCAAGTTTTGGGCACAGTATCAAAGAAGAATATTCACAATTAACTGAAAAGATGGCTAATATACTCCTCTTTTTTGATCTATATGTCAGCATGAAGCTGGATTTTCTTCATACTCTTCAACCAAAGCAACGTAACACCACAGATTGAATGCAGAAGCAGACATGGGCACCAGCTGTCTTCTGTTAACACAGGCATTAAAAAGCTTGGAAAAAAGGGAAAACAGTGACATTTTCTCACTACTTTTTTTAAGCACAGTGACTTTTGAAAAGATATGTTATTTATGTTAACATGTAATAAATTTATCATTGTTGTTAAATGAAATAGTAAAACATGTATTTTTAATTTCTCAGTTTTAATTTCCAATATGGTAAATATCCATAGTTACAGCCTATACTTAAAAAAAAAAAAAAAAACACTTTTGGGGGGTTCTCAAAAATCTTAAAGCACTTAAAGAGGTCTTAAAATCAAAGCGTTAAGACCTACATTTCAAGATTGCCTGTAGCCATTACATCTGACACCCAAAGGATTGGTTTTGAGACGGTCCCCCTCACTTGCTATCCCAAGGGCTATCTCTGACCTTGCCTATTATTTTCCAGCTTTCGCCTGAGAAGAGCTCACTTCTGTTTGCAGGCTCCACTGCAGTTAATTCCGAATCAGTGATCTTCAATCTAGGCTCTACAACTTCCTAAAATTACATGAAAAGAAATCTGTAATTGTGTGGTTGCATATTTTCTAAGGAGAATTTCCCTGGCTTCCTGCGCTTCACAGGGCTTACTGACCCTTCAAGGTCAGCAAGCATGACTCCAAGCAGAGAGCAAACCCCTGCCCCTTCCTCTGTCTCTGCTCCAGCAACAGCCTGAACATACACCCCAGGTGCTCCTGGGAGCTTGCTTTTGAACTGCTGGTCATCTAGTTTCTGTCAAAATTCATCTGACATATAGTTACATGGATGTGGGCAGGGGGAGGAAAATATGAAATTTTACAAATACTATGAATGGAGCAAAATAAGGCTATTTCGACAAGAATAAAGATTGAAATGGAATATGCAAAAAAAGAAAAAAGCTTTGACAAGTCTGGAGAATTATGCTTTGCTCAGCTTCAAAATTTATTTTAAAAAACTTGTTGCTTTCACTATTAGGAAGTGACATGACATGGTGATAGCTGGGCATGACTTGGTGATTCTCCTTCTGAGCTTCTGGAAGCTCAGAAACTTTGATGCTCACATGCAATAACTCTGTTATATGCACTATGTGTTTTCTCCTCCTCATCTGTAAGTTTTCATCATTTTATCATCGTTGCAGTTTATACTCTTCCATAGTAGGGCATGTTTGGATTCTTTTTGAAAATAAACTTTTCAGACAAATCTGATGAATGAGTCCTTCTTAGGGCCTTGGTTCCTATGAGGAAGACAAGAGTGCCTGGCCACTAAGAGCCCACATTGCCACAGCCTGCCTGGCTTACAAGGCATATCTTCAGCCGGGTGTCCCAGTGGGAAGAGAGAGATTGGTGGGAGGACAGTGGAAAGGAGGGTCTCGTATGAACCTGTTTGTTTTACCTGTCTTCCCCTATGAACCATATTCTCTTATAAAAATTGGAATTATATAAATTCTCCAGGTCTTTGAAATGCTGGGAAGTGCCTTGAAAAAAATGCACTTGTGCTCATCTGGCAGGAAGACCACCTATCCAGGGCAAAGCCGAGTCTGGACTGATTTCATCCAATTCAGTTAGGTTGAGGAATCCTTGAACTCAGTTTGGTACTTGAGCTTTTGCCCTAACAGAGGCAAGAACGATGGGAAAGGGCCTTTGAGAGATCCTGGCCCCACAATGGGGGCTCCCCTCTGGCTGAGTTTAAAACATTGGCAGTCTCCATTGCTGTTTTCAATACGGTTCTCTTTCTTTGTTTTGGAAAATAAAACAATAGTTTTAAATATTTACATTTGAAATGAAAACATTTTGACAACAATTGCAGCTGCTAAATGATTTATGAAGTTTGTGTGAAATCAAACAGAGAAAAGATAGAAGACAAACATGTTGCTGCTAAGAATGAAGGTCTTCTTGACTTTGATTTAGTAGATGATGAGGTTTCCTAGAGTGGAATTATATAGTAATACTTCTTAAGAGAATTTGGCTTAAGCTATGATACAGTTAATTGCCACTCGATCATTAGCATTTTTGTTATCATTAACCTTCAGCTGACAAATTACCTACTTAAGAGAGTTTTCAATTTAAACTGTTAGAGGGGATGGTATACTCTGTTTTTGGGTTAAAAGCCAAATCCATAGATGAAAACACAACTCTGGGACTGTAAGAAGGAAGTAGCTCAATGTGGTTTAAGGTTTCCCAAAACAGGTGATTCTCCAATAATCAAATGTGCTAATCAACAACAAAGCACTTCTTTTTGTAAATTTTAACATTTTTGGTCAAAGCATGTAGATAACTGGGTAGCTTCTGTTCAATATTGAGACTTCACCCTGCAGAGCTAAGCCTGTGACCTTATAAACTGGATATTACAAATTTAAACTTCCCTGGGAATTTCACCCCACACCAGGGAATAGCCTATCAGAACAGAAATGCACACATACTACAGATTTGGAAGACTTGAGTTTGAATCTCTTCTCTGACTCTTATTAACTGAGTGGCCTGGAGCAAGTTAATTAATTTCTGAGTCTGTTTCCCCACATATAAAATAGAAAAAAGGAATATCTGCCCCCATGGTAATGCTCTAAGTATTTAATAAGGTAATTCAAATAAAGAACTTGGGAGCCTAATAGAAACTGAATAAATAGGAGATCTAATTGCTGTGAGGGTTTTGAGAGAGCTTTGAAATGACTGACCTCAACTTATATTTATCTAGAGTCCACTAGGCACAGGGACTTACACAGAAGTGGTGACTCTAGTTACTGAGCTACACCTCTTCCTATGAAAGTGTGAGTGTCTATCTCTGGGACCACAGACATATGTATGGATCTGTAAGTCCAGGGGGAAAGAGATCTGGTAGTGGAATAAGGATAGATAAGAAACAGCCCCCCCAAAAGAGAAGGGAAGAGCAAAGATGGCGGAGGAAGAAAACTGGGTGCCCAGTCCAGTGCAGCAGGTACCCTGGGTACTTAAGGAGAGGAGTGGGACTGGACCCCCACAGTGCCTTACTAGCTGGAAAAGGAGGAGCAGGGATGTGGACAAACCTGATAGAGACCCCAGGTGAGCCACAGTCCAGTGTGCCCTTCATTCTCAAAGGTACGGAATTACCAGAAGGACCAGGAGCTGTGCCAGAGCAGTAAGGAGAATCTGTGGCATGGCGTGTGGGTGGAGAATGGGAACAGACAGGAACAGCAGCCTGCTTGCCCGGAGCAGCAAATGTAAATAGAGCTCCAATATGGCGGTGATAGAGAAGTAACAGTGAAGGCACAAAGAAAAGAAAGTAACAGAGAATGACCAGATAAGGGGCCCTGCTGCTGAGTTCCTCATCCCAGCCTGCTTGGCCCCAGTGAGAGTTAAGAGTACTGCCTCTTCTCCGGTAACATGTCCCAGGAGCCATGGAGAGTGTATGTGCATGGAATTACTGAGTGCCTTTCTTCAGTTGGTGGCCCAGAAAGTGCTTTTGATGAGGAGATGATGAGTAACCATGCGAGATGATGTATGACAAAGGTTATGTAGGCTTGTTAGTTGAATCAGGGTGAAGGAAAAATCACTTTGGGCTGCTGAGGTCTAAGATAAACTTTATTTCAAACTGAGTCTGAAAGATGGGTGGGATTTAGACTGAAAAACAATTAAAACTGAAAATTAGCATGAAGAAAAACATGAGGGCTATAACATACTTGCCTTATGCAGAAGTCAGCAACACTGCAATATATTAGCATCAGGGAAACAGACTGGAAAGGTAGGTGTCCAGACATGGACAGCTTTGGAGCACAAGCTGGGCACTTGATCCAAGGCCAGAGAAATATGCAAATGTTGATTCTTAACTGTCTATCAAACTCTATTATATGCAAGAAAATTTCCTAAATACATATTTTTAAACATTTTTTTTTCAGCGAGGGGAGGGACAGAGAGAGAGAGGGAGAGAGAGAACTCCAAGAAGACCCCACACCCAGCGCAGAGCCTGACATGGAGCTCAATCTCATGACCGTGAGATCACGACCTAAGCTGAAATCAAGAGTCAGACCCTTAACCTGCTGAGTCACCCAGGCATCACTAAAGTATATTATTTTTTAAAAGTGTTTATTCATTATCTTTGCTGATAGTGATATTTTCGAAATCAACAAATACTGATTCTTAAAATAAATGAGAAAGTAATAGTTATTAAAATCTATTTCTAGATGATTACTATTGCTGGTTCCTCCTCAAACACCTGGCAGTGGGCAAAGGAAGATACTGTTAACATGTAGTATCTGCTGTGGTAACCTTGGCATAATAAAGTGGACAGACTTTGATGGCAGTTTAATTAGATTTACCATGGGAAGATGTCACATAGAAGATGTGATGCTTCTATATTTAGAAATCTATGATGACATGAATAAATAAAAAAAGCACAAAAAATAAAACATTGGAAAAACCACAACAGTTATTTCTCTTCTTTTTTTTCATGTAGTTTAAATACATATGGTGTTGTTCTCCTGTCGTGCAAGTGTCTAAGTGCTTTTAACGTTTTAGGGAGTTGACTGCATATGGAGAGGAGGGTAATATGTCACATTTTAAATTTTGTGAGTAGACAGCTTATCTCCAAGAAAGATTTTTTTAATTGAGTCTACTTTTAGTTGAATGAGACAGAAAGGCAGTTTTATCTCTACTATGAAAAAAATGTAGAGGGTCCACCAGAAACTCAAAATGTAGCAGATGGTCTCTCTGACCAAGAAAACTGATAATACATTATAGTTACTATTTTCCCCAACACTACGGAAACTGCAAACTCAAGAGACCTAAGCATGTTTTGTTTTGTTTTGTTATTTTTTTTCAACCTGTTACCATAGAAAGAGGCTAAAACTTTCTTTAACAGAGACAAAGCAGAGCATGTGGAAGGAATATTTTCTGAATCATTTTTATACTTTTCACATGAAAATATGGCCAGACATTTGCCAATCCTGTCTATACCTGCAGTGGGAGCCAAACATCAACTTCCAGCCCCCAGGTGCTTTCTACAGGCCTGAGTCATGCAAGCACCCAAACCCAGCAGGTGGCAAGTCTCTGACTGGAAGATCCTAGAAAGTTGTTAGCTCTTCCTGGACACTTTGGAAGAGGACTCATGGATTCTGAAGTGATGGTTTCAGTATTCCACTGGGAATCTTCCAAAAAAGTTAGGCAGAGCTGAGAACTACCCACGCAAAGGTAGAGGGTTTAAAAATCTCTTTAAAGAGCTTGGAAAGTACAAAGAGTTCTCAACACATCAATGAACTGAGAAAATCAAATTTAGTAGCTGTTCAATAAACTCAATGATTCTATTGTCAGGCCCTAAAGGACAGGTGACCCTTGAGCCATGGTGGGGGGTTGGGAATAAGGGCATCAAACTCGGTGCAGTCAAAAATCTGAATAATTTTTGACTCCCCAAAACTTAACTATTAGCTTACTATTGAGCAGAAGCCTTACCAGTACATAAACAGTTGATTAATAGGTATTTTGTATGTTCTTTGTATTACATACTGTATTCTTATGATAAAGTTAGCTAGAGGGAACACTGTTATTAAGAAAGCATAAGAAAGAGAAACTACATTTACAGTACTGTATTGTAAAAAAAAATCTGTATTTACAGGGACCCACACTGTTGAAAGCCTTGTTGTTTAAGGGTCAACAGTAGATTCTGAGGTTATGCTTCCTTAAGAGAGTTCTGTGGATCACCTAATTGGGAATGGGGGTTGGAGGAGGTTGTTAATAACAGAAATTCCTGGGACCCAGGTCTACTGAATAAAAATTGCCTGAGAATGGGGAAAGGTTTTGATAATCTGCATTTTCATCACCCTCCCTGTCCCCAGGCAATTCTTAACTATGCAAAACTAGAGAAATCCAAGAGAAATCTGAAAATTTAATAAAAAGAAAAGAATAGCAAAGTCTCCTCTTCTCAGGATTTCACAATGAGGAAATGAGGAATACACACTTTGATAATTGTTGTTTTTACTAAGATCATTCTCTAAATTGATCAGAAACAGTGACAGAATCAGCCAGGGCTTGGACTGATGACTCATCAACATTTTTAAGAAGTTGCAGTGCAGCAGGAACTGCTCTGAATTCTTTCCATGCAGTATCTCATTTCATCCTTAGGGCAACCTTACCTGTAAGTAGATGCTTTTATCACCTTCAATTTACAAAAAGAAAATTAGATGAGATTTACAGATAAAATTAGATTAGAAGTCATATCCTTTCCAGTGCAAGGAGTAGTCAAGGAGAAGACAAATCAGAGAGGAGGAAAAAGACTGTTGGATCTTATCCAATGCAACATGTCTTCTAATTTTCTTCTGAGTAGAGATGAACAATACAAACTAAATAATAATAATAATAATAAAGAAATCAAAGTGCCTTTTAAGTCCTAGAAACCAAAGATAACAACTTCTTCCAGACCTAATAAAAATCTAATATTCTGTGTCTGTTTTTCATTAATTTTTATGTATTTAGGAATGTGAGTTACTGTAAGGTGGTCAAACTGCCTTTAGTGACTTGTTTCTATATATAGAATAAAACATCAGAGCATTCCCATAAAACACACGATACTACTCTCCATAGATTTATTAAAAAGACCCCCAGAGAAGAGGGTTATAAAATCTGATCAAGTCAGCAGTTCCAGCTGTGTAATTGATATCCATTATTTTCTATTGACTGCTGTGCAGAACTTCAATTTCTGTAGCATAAACAGAATTCCCATTTCTTTTGCAAGGAGACTGCCATAGGGTATAGCTAAAAATAAGGTTCATCAGCAAAAGCATTTCATAAATTCCCAGAAACTTTGGGGAAAGCTCCAGAGAAAATGGTTTCCTAGAGATGTACTTCTCTGTAAATCATTTTTATATTTCAATTTATTACATTTGTCCTACATGATTTTTTTCTACATATAGCATATAACAGGGTACAGGCCTCTTGAAGAATCAGGGAACAGCTAAGGAAAAACAAGAATGTTGAAAAATATCCAAGCTTCCATTCTTCCACCTTCCGTCCTTAACAGATTCCGAAAAGTGAGCTACTGCACCCTGCCAAAAAGGAAGGAGCACAAATATTCCATGCTTTGCAATTACTATTGTTTCCATGATCAAAACATAGCTTCATGTTTTATCCTGGGGTTGAAGAGGGGGCAGCATATGCCACTCCAAAATATAGCTCTTTGGCTTAAGAATGACTTTGAGGTCGGGGCGCCTGGGTGGCTCAGTTGGTTAAGCAGCTGCCTTCGGCTCGGGTCATGATTCCAGGGTCCTGGGATCGAGCCCCACTTCAGGCTCCCTGCTCAGCAGATAGCCTGTTTCTCTCTCTCCCCCTCTCCCTGCCGCTCTGCTTACTTGTGCTCTCTCTCTAGCTCTCTGTCAAATAAACAAATAAAATATTAAAAAAAAAAAAAAAGAATGACTTTGAGGAACAGCAGACATAGGAGAAGCTCTGAAGGCAAGACAAGTTATCCTTTTGTAAGAGAAATTTATATTTGTGAAAGGAATCTCTGTGTGTAAGGGGTCTCCTCTTTGTTCTCAGGAAGAGAAGAATGAGTAAATCTCCAGAGAATTTTATCAGTGGAGAAAGAGGCAATTTAAATCTACATAATTACCCTTACCATTGCTTACTGTGCTTTTCCGGATTACCTCACATAACTGGTCCTCCACCCCTCCCCCATGCTTTTCTTTCTTTTGCCTTTAGTCAAAGACAGTATTTAAGATGGTGGCGTGGGTTACCAGTGAGAGTCACTCATTTTCTCTGGGTACCCTCTCATGCACATGGGATATAAATGTTAATAAACTTCTGTTTGTTTTTCTCTTATTAATCTGATTTTTATTACCTGTAATAAAATTAATCTCTCTTTTATTACCTTTGTCTCAGCCAAGAACTCAGAAAGGTAGAGGAAAAATTATTTTTTTTACCCTACCGAGGAGAAAGGGTTAAATATTTTCCTGATTAGATTTGTAGTACTGGAGAAATACCTAATAAGATCTACAATTTTTCCTTTTAATTCATTTCAAAAGACAGTTGTGGTAGCACAAACAAAAGTCTTCAAGCTCTATACAGGTCATAAAAAGTTTTATGAATTCCTAGGAGTTACCAAGAGTAGTTAGCCCCAGCTATGACCCCTTGGTCCTTTCATTTGCATTTCTTATGGTTTGATATTAAGAGTTTTATTAGGCAGAAAGGAAGATATTTGAGCCCTTTATTCAAATTCTTCATGCTCTTATTTTTCTTCTAAAGCCATTTGTCAATTATAATTTTAGTTTCCTTGGTAGAGAGTGAAATTATTTCTGTAAACTCTTAAGGGTGGGGAAAGTGTGAAGTCAGCATGAAATAAAATTTAGGTAAAGATATTTTTCAAACCTTTTGACTATAAGCACTGGTCTTGCTCACAATGACTTTAGCAGAAACTATTCTACAGTGATTGGTTTCCTTAGCTAAGTATCTTCAACAACATGGCCCTTTGGAAGTGTGGCTAGGTTAGTTGTTGCCATGCTCCCAAGCATGTTACTGTGTTTTTGTTTCTTTCTTTCTTTTAAAAATGTTGGAGGTGACAGGTCGCTGAGGTCCTCGATCTAAAGATGGCTTCCTCTGCAATGAGGGGTGCTGTGGCGCTGCGAACAAGTGTTAGCTGGCCCGTGGCTTTTGTCAGAAAAATCCCCTGGACCGCGCGGCCTTGAGTGAACTGAGAGAACACTTTGCACAGTTTGGTCATGTACAAAAGTGCACCATACCTTTTGACAGAGAGACTGGATTTCACAGAGGTATGGGTTGGATTCAGTTTTCTTCAGAAGAGGAACTTCAGAATGCACTACAACAAGAACATCACATTCTTGATGGAGTAAAGCTCCACCTTCAAGTTCAAAGACCAAAAGTTTTGCAAGGGGATCAGACATCTGATGAAGAGAAAGACTTTTGAGACTATTACTACCTATTAGAGTAAATAAAATTAAAAATTTTGTCTAAAAAAAAGTGTTGGAGGTGTTTGGGGTACCTGGGTGGCTCATTCGGTTAAGCTTCTGACGCCTGGTTTCAGCTCAGGTCTTGATCTCAGGGTCCTAAGATCGAGTCCTATGTTGGCGCTGCTTATCCCTCTCCCTCCCCCTCTTTCCTTTCCCCTCTACCCCCTTTACCCTCAAATAAAATCTGGAAGGAAGAAAGGAAGGAAGGAAGGAAGGAAGGAAGGAAAGAAAGAAAGATGTTGGAATTGTTTGAAGAGAGGGTTTTGGATTCCAGTCATGGAATTCACAACCCCCTGGGTAATATGCAAAATTGGAAGTGACAACATTTGTGGATGTTTTTCACCCATTCTCACATTTCCCACTTTTTTTCTCTTAGGCTTCTTGCTATTCAATCAATGTCTTTCTCCAGAGAACTGGGATCCTACCTACTTGTTCTGGTGTGGTGCTAGATACCGTGTCCTCTGCACCCCTATTCATCCTTACACTCCCTGCCCCACACACTCTTCCCCACTCCTCCACCCTAGTTCCCCCCATTGCCTCTTCTCCCACCCAGATCCCCTGCCTCGCATTTCCCCTATCCCACATTTCCCACCAAATACACCACCCTCCAACATCTTTCCACTGAACCATGCCCAGAATATAGGGTTAAAAGATAAACTGAGACATATTAAGATTTTGAAGTTTATTTGAAAACAAATTGATTTGAATTGGGCAACATCCAGACCAGCAGAGAGAAGCTCCAAAAGCTGTACAAAATGAAAAGCTTAGAGGCAGAAGGGAGAAGGAACAAATGAGTGATACTGGGCAGAAAGTGGGTTGGTTACTAAAAGGTTACTTTCCTTTAGGGGATGGCAGGGGTCTACCAGGTAGTTAAGCTAATCAGGTGATTCCTGATTAACTGATTTAAGATTCCACTTCTGAGAGAGGCAAAACAAATTGTTAATGTCTGGGTTTGGTGACATGGGGCTTAGAATAAACTATTTGGGGGCACCTGGGTGGCTCATTTGGTTCAGCATCTGGTTTCATCTCAGGTCATGATCTCAGGGTCCTGGAATTAAGCCCAGGATCGGGCTCCCTGCTCAGCGGAGAGTCTGCTTCTCCCTCTCCCTCGAATGCCCCACCATGCTCTCCCTCTTGCTCACTCTGTCAAGTAAATAAATCAAATTATTAAAAAAAAAAAAAAAAAGAAGAAGCAGCCCATTTTTTAACAACACTTTAATAAGGCTATTAATACATTACCTTCATCTAGTTCACTGTAGGCATTCCATAAATATTAACTTAACTAAGATCTCCAAGGATCTTGGGATCCTAAGTGGAGGATACCCAGAGAAGGCAATCATGAATACAAAAGGAATTTACCCACAGGAGGATAAAAGGCATAGCGTAGGGAATATAGTCAGCGATGTTGTAATCATGCATGGTGACCGTCGTTGCACTCATGGTGAGCATAATATATGGTATAGACTTGTCAAATCCCTGCACTGTACACCTGGAACCAATACAGTGGTGTGTGTCAACTACACTTCAGTGAAAAGAAAGAAAGTAAGTAAGAAAAGAATGAGAAAGAAGGAAAGAAAGAAAGAGAGGGAGGGTGGCAGGGAGAGACTGGAAGGAAGGAAGGGAGAAAGACAGAAAAGGGAAGGGAAAGGAGGAAGTCAGAAAGGAGGGGAAGAAAAAAGAAAGAGAAAGAGAAAGCTAACCAAAGCTTGCATATCTGTCACACGGAACCTAGATTTTGGTGGGGGTGGGAAGAAGGTATGTTCAAGTCACAGATTTATGACTTAAAGAAAGAAGGCTTTTGTAGTTCTTTTATTTGAGTGTGAAAAATTATGTGCCCTGAAGGGGAGCAGAATATACCCCCCCCAATATGCCACTTTGGCATGTTGATTATTTTGAATTAATGTTACTTGAGAAACAGCCAGTGCAAGAAGGGCACTCTGACCTCGCTTGTCCCTCCGAGAGCAGGAACGAAATCTCCCATGGTGAAAGGCACCTTTCCTGTAGTCGGGAGGCACCACCAGAGATAAGGAATTTGAGGACAAGAAGTCATGATAAACAAAACCTATTACTTCTTCACTAATTTGCCACCCAGGCCCAAACCCTGGTTTGCCAGGGCTTCACGGATTTGTTGTTTCCTTGTCTAAAAGGTATAAAACCTGCCTGCTCTAGTCACTTCCTTGAGTCTCATATTTTCATGGGCTCCCAAACGTAAGAAATTAAGTTTGGTTTTCTCCTGTTAATCTGTCTTATGTCAATTTAATTCTCAGACCAGCCGAAGAACCTAGAAGGGAAGAAGGGGAACGTATTCCTCCCCTGTAGCACTTTTAATTTTTATTTTGCTTTATTATGTTGACGATTCGGGAATCTTCAGGGTCTTACAAAGTGTCACCTGCAGTACACCTGTGTACCTAGAGGGGAGCCAGTCTCTCCTGTGAGCAGCTCCTTGCCAGGGTGGAAATAATAGCATAAGCGGATTTTTATATAGGTAGCTTATTTTCTATTTACCGCACACTTTGCAGAGTCGTCCTGAGGAAATATTTTATATGTATTTCCATATAATTTCCTTTCCTTCCAGGCTTCCAGCATTCAGCACAAGAGCCACTTTTAAGGTCTGATAAGAGGTATAAATGGCCCTCTTGGCTCTAAGTAAAAGCAAGCAGTGTAATTACCCACTTCACTTACTCACATACTGTTACAGGATTTCAAAGGCTCTTCTGAAGCGGGTAAGGAGAGGACTGGTCAGGAGGATGTTTTTCTCTGCCCAGACACTAGCTGCAGTCAGGAGAACCCTGAGGCTCAGCCACTGCAATTTGCTTACGCAATTCCCTTCTCTTGTATCAGGGTCCTAAAGGAGAGCAAAGATGCAGAGTTGGTAAAATACTGGAGGGACCAAGGAAACCAGCAAGAGCAATGAAGGACTGAAGGTTCCCAGACTTGTCCTATCCCTCCTGATTCTGGCCCCTGGGGTCTGGTGTGTGTCTTAAGGCTTCCCTGGCTAGGATTTCTGTTGCCTGAACTTAAAAGTATATGCTACTCTACTGGCTGAAACACATGGAGATGAATTTTTCTCTCATAACAGAAAGTCCTGAAGCATGTAGTTGACTGTGTTGGTTACCAGTTTAGTGATGTCCTCAAGGCCCTAGACTCGAACTTTCTTCTTAATTTATTGTTTCATCTTTAGAAACCTGCGTTTTGTCATCATGTGCGTCCCTTCACAGATAATAGATAGCTGTTGCTTCTCCAAACATTGCCGTCCACATTACAGGGAGAAATGGGAGACAGGGTAGGAATGCCCAGGCACGTCGGCTACTTTGATCAGGAAAGCAAAAACAAAAATTCCAGAAAACGTAGCCTTTCGTTTCGCTGGTCAGAACAGTGTTACGCGCTCACCCTTTACTGTAAAGTCAACCAGCAAGGTGATCACCATGCTGGTTTTCGCCATCTTTGCTGTAGAAGCTAACAAGGAAGTGACCACCGCCACACTATGCGGCGTTATGATCTGATTTTGTGCTCTTGATCCTTGTCAGGGGGAAAATTTTTTTTCTATACCCTCTGAAGTTATCTGATGGGGGCATTGCAAATTAAACTGACAAAAAGCCATATTAGCAAGAGAAAAGACAGACTTATATTCATGTATATGTTTATGGGAATTTATAGAAAAATGTGAATCGGGGAGATAGTTAAAATTTGGGGCTTTTATACCATCCTAACAGGTGATGAAGAGGTGCAAATCGACAGTTCTGGAAGGTGAAATAACTTTTTAGAAGGGGGAGAAGGACACATATAGAAAAGAAATGACTCTTTTGAAAGATAGATAAAGAGACCCTTAAGGGAATAGATGGGAGATAGAATAATCTGTGACAATATTAGTTTGGGTACAGTGCCCACTTCACATCTTGCAGCAGATAAGATTAGAGTTGTTCTCAAGGAGACAATTTATGATGACTGAGTCCTTTGAGGAGGCTCTGCTTTCAAGAATTTTAAGAACTCAAATGGCCTCAGCTCAAAATAATTTTTATGCCACGGTGACCGATTCTGGACCCCTAATCCTCGATCTTGATTTCACCTTCTCATTTCAGACAACTCATACCACCTTTGCCTCGTGATTCAGCATTCTTCATACTAAACTGGCCTCAGACTCCATCAAACCCCACACTAGCATATTTTCAAGAAGGACCTGATCTCCCCTCTGACATGACATGCCATTCAGATTAAAACAAGTGGTTATTACAGAGATTAAATAAAAAAAACTTGCTTTGGTGAGGGCATCTAAATAATTAAGATGATCTCCTCCATTAAAAGGGAATCATACATAAAGATAGATACACTTCAGTGAGTGTTACTATTTCTTTCCCTTGCAAATACTTAATTATCCATGGAAAAACTAAGAGAAAAATAAGTGATCATTTGGCACAAGAGTGATGAACCTGAATTACTGAATTACTTCTTGGCTCTGTCCACTGCTAAATTCTGCCTCCTGTTCTTGATTATGTTTATCTTCGATTGTTCCTTGAATGTCGTCAGTAGGACCCTACTGGAAGAGATGGCTGCTTCCCCATGCCTTCAGTTCTGGATGCTTACCTAGGAAAAGAGTCAATTCCTTTAGAAAAAAAGTTTCTAACAATTATTTGCAAGTAATTGTTCAGTTTTGTGGCATTTTCCTCTTTTCTAATAATCATACAAAATGCTTTATTAGCCAGCCTTTACAGTGTCGAGCTATTTAGGAGACATTTTATGGCAAAGATATTATTACAAAAACTAGAACACAAGCAAAATTTATGCTTTTATTTCAAGGTGGAGCAAAGGTGATTTTCCTTAAATGTATTATCTACCGCTTATCTAAAATTAATCATAACTCAAGGTCACAGATGAAACAGCCTATGTTTATAGTCTGGAATCTTCTAGCAGCTTACACCTGTAAAGTTTGTACTTTAATTTTATAACTCTTATAAACTCACTGTGGCTTCCATGTTATGGATCAGCCCCCAAACAATTTGTGAATCAGCTTTCAAATAGTTTGTGACTGGGAGATGCCAGATGGTGAGAGTGCCCTATTATAGTCTTTTTCAACAAGGGTTCCTCAAGAGATTTAAGCCCTAACTGTCCTAAGCAATCCATTGAATGATATGAATTAACTTCTCTCTTATTACTCTAGAAGGGTGTGTTATGTACTATCCTTGAGAGAAATAAGTAAATAGTCACACACAGTTTTTTATCCTCTCTATGGTTCAGATGAGTCCCAGTTGAGAAGGGCTACCTAGGAGTCAGTTCCTGCTGAGCCTGTGAGCAGTCTCATGACCTGAGGTAAATCTTTTAATTCTGTAGCCTTAGTGTCCTTATCTTAAAAAAAAAATTTTTTTAATAATAATAATAATAATAATAATGGATTGCTTCAGACTAATTCTAAAATACATTACAGCTGTGGTAGAAGGTATGCCCTATAGAAGGTTATTCTAGAAGACTCTGGGACCTTAGGGAAACAAATCAAATACTGTATTTAGTCATATGTCCTTCCTTTTGCATCTGACCAAGAAAAAAGTGAGGTAGAAATTCAAGAAAAATATGTACAGTGTACTTCCTCTCCTTCCACCCTGTTCTCATCGTATGCTCTACGCTGCCTTTCTTTTCCGCTCTGAAATCATAGATACTGAGGGTACTAAAGTCTTCATTCAGGTCAGTAATCTTTGCTCTTTACACTTTGATGCTGACTAGGTTGAAAACAAATTCAGCAACTGTTTCTCTACATTCCCTGTTTACCTGTTTCTCACCTTGGGTCTGTCTATCTCTACACTTGCCTAAAGTTGGAAATATGGACTATCAGTCCCCAGGGCATCTCCTGAAGTTCAAATGGATGCCCGAAGACATGAACATGCCGCATCTTTTTTTTTTTTTAAACCAAAGTTGTTACACTAAATCCCTCACCTGAAATAAAAACAAATAACAAAAACAAAAACAAAAAATAAGAAAGAGCATATAATGTCAAAAATCACATATTTTCCATTCAACTACCTGCATATTATCTACCTGTTTCTTTTATTTCCCTTACATTCTTAGGGCAAGCAAAGACAGATTAATAAAAGAAGTAAATAGTGAGAAAATCTATGATAAATGACTCTTGTATTGACTCCTGTGCTGTTTTGAATTAGTTCCCGTTGTTTGGTAAATGAAGGCATACAATGAGGAAGGAAGGGGGCTTGAGATTAATCAGATGGATTATGGATTCAGAACCCAATATCACCATCTGATCTCTTGTGTGACTGGTAGAGTAAGTGTGTATGAAGCTAGCAGTAGTAAAGAGAATATCTCACACAGCCACGGAAAAATTTCAGTCTCCACTCTAAATATAAACTCTAAGGAATAACATAGGGGAGTAAAGAATATGTTCTGAGAAAGATTCTAAAGCTGAATATGTCTTCTGTAGGAAAATGCCATGGTTGCTTGTTGATAATCTGCTATGGCTCAGGGTAAGTAAGGAACACCAGGTATTTTCTGGCCTTGCAGACTCTAATTAGGTGCCCTTAAATAAATTGGCTTAGCCTACAAAGCAGCAATAATCAAATCCTGATAGTGTACAGTTTTCCTGGTATGCATCTGATTTTGATTTTGTATTGTGACTCATAAAAATTTCTGTTATATCATTATGGTCCTTGACTAAAATATTCATGTACTGTTAGCCAAAATGGGTGCATAAATGATCTTTAATGTTCCTTTTAGCCTTGAGATGCTATCCAATGAATTGTTGATTGGTGATTATTTTAATCAGTAACTTGTTTTTATTTGTCTCCTTTATCCTAATACATTTTTAAAGATTTTATTTATTTATTTGACAGAGAGAGACCACAAGTAGGCAGAGAGGCAGACAGAGAGAGAGGAGGAAGCAGGCTCCCCGCAGAGCAGAGAGCCCGATGTGGGGCTCGATTCCAGGACCCTGAGATCATGACCTGAGCCAAAGGCAGAGGCTTTAACCCACTGAGCCACCCAGGCACCCCCTAATACATTTTTAATAAGACAATCTGTCTGAAGTATATCAATTAAAATATTATCTACTCAATAAGATTAACAACTAATTTCTCATCATAAAGGCCAGACATGATATAGCTAATGTGTTAAAAGAAAAAAGAAAGTCTTAACCAAGTATTCTATATTCAACAAAACTATCCTTCAAAAAAAAAATGAAGGAGGAATAAAGCAATTCCCAGATAAAGAAAACCTGTGGGAGTTTGTAGATAGAAATGTTAAAGAGTCCTTCAGGCTAAAATGAAAGGACACTAGACAGTAACTAGAGAATCAATAAGAATAAATACACTGTTTATCACAATTTTAAAAATAGTGGGAAAAATGAACTGAAAGTAGTTTTCCTTTGGAATATATATTGTTGACCTGTCCTTTCAATTTTGGCAAAAATTTTAATGGGGAATTCTATAATTTTAAGGAAAAAAAGTGTAGGACATTTAAAATAAATTCTTCATATCAGAGATTTTGATGTTTTAGAAACAGAATTTATTAGGAAACACTGTATCAGATATAGAAAGTTTCATTTTTCATCACAGTATTTACTCTATTTATTTATAATTTATAAATAAATGGATTCTGAATCTGTGTTTCTTTGAAAGTGTAGCTGTCTATTGCTGTCCCCCTGTTTGTTACTCTTCCTTAAACCAAATCACATGCCATCAACCAAAACTTGGGCCTAGCCATGAAGGAGAGTAGGTCTCAGGACAAACAGTTATTCTTATTCGTACTGAGCCTTAAATAATAGACACAAAGACCAATTTGCTTGGTGAAAATAGCCTCTGTCATGTTATATGAGCAGAGAATACATGGCAAAATGTCAATACTTCAATCTGTCAAACATCAGTATCCATACACCAAGTGCTAAGTTTAATATTGTGATGAATACAAAGAGGCATAAGGCAAAGATCCAGCTTTAAAGAAATGTATACTTTGAGGAGAACCCATAACCAGCAATACAAAGCATACATGCAAATTCTAAATAAGTATTCTATAGTACAACACTAAAATTCTCACATAAATTATGTGTAAAATAAGAGTAGTTTTCCTCAAGTAACAATATAGTCTAGGTTTGACATTAGAATCTCTTGAGTTCCAATCCAGTTCCCAACATTTATTAATTGTGCAATTTTGGCATTTAATCTCTGTGTGGTTTTTTTCCTTATTTGAAATGGAGCTTGCAAAAAAAAAAAAATGGAGCTAGCAGTATCTTCCTCTTAAAATTTTTGTGAAGATAACCATATTATGCATGTCTATTAGCTACGTTCTATGGAAATAATGCTGCATTACAAACAACTTTCAAATCCCAGTGGCTTATAAAAATACATATTTCTTTCTTATTCATGTTTTGTGGGGGGGCTCTGGTTCAGTCAGGCTGGATTGGGGTTTGGGCTCAAATTTGTTTTCTGTTTCTCTCTATTCTGGATACAGGCTGAAGGAGTCTGTTCATCTCATGTGGATGACAGTACTATAAAAGGGCAAGAAAAACTAGGTAATGCATTTTGAACCCCTACTCAGAACTGGTACATGTTAGATTGGTTGAAGCAAGTCACATGGCCAAACCCAAAATGAATGGCATAAGGAAGTATACATTATCACCTTGGAAACAGGACCAAATTGGTGAGAAAATGGCATTTTATGAACAAATAAGATACTATGTCACAGTATGTAAAGTGTATTACACAGAGTTGGCCATATTCCCCCTCAAATATCTCCTATCATTGCTATTACCAGAACTCTGTTCATCATCATTTATTACTCCCCCAGTCTATTTGCATAGCTCTGCATACCAATTATAAGCAGGGATGGACCGCATAATGATCATTTGCCCGGGTATGTTTTTCCAAGACACTTAGGTTCCTCAGAAGTGGAGCTTCCCCTTCTATATACATTCCTAGCATCTTATACAATCTCCTTCTTCAGCCTTTCCTCTGTTAAGATTCCTTTGGTCATTGCAGTTGAAAATTAGTTCTTTCTCTTTTCTAGTAGTCACATTAAAAAAAAGTATTCAAAACATTCAATAAAATTGTCCCAAATATCATTTCAATGTAAAATCAATACAAAAGTTATTGATAAATTATGAGATATTTTACATTTTTTTCTTTATATCAAGTCTTCAAAATCTAGCATGTGTTTTATGTTATAGCACATCTTAATTAAAATTCTCCATAGTTCATGTACTCAATAGTTACCTACAGCCTCTGGCTACCATGTTGAGGAGTGTAGGCCTATATTATACTTTTTCTTTATCATTTATTATTGTGTGTCTGACTTTCTTCTTTCCATTAGAATGAATGCTTTTTACTTTTGTCTCCCCTATGGTACCTCTAATGTTTGTTTGAATGTTGATCTTAATTCAGTTTAGGCCAGGCATTAAGTTAATAAGTAACTACACACACCATTTATAATAAGAGTTAAAGAAATGGAAACATTGAGGCACAGATTAAATACTTTACAGACTACACCTCAAGTCTTATCTGCTGGTATGTAATCCTACCTTAAGCCTCCTCAGATCATCCTAGATAAGATGTAGGGAATAGAGTATCTTCAAAAGTAACACATACTCAAATGATTTTCTTAAGTCATTAATTTGACCAATCTATGAAGCCAAAAGTTCTCTCTATCACAAGGTAGCTGGGGTTTACTGAAGCAATTCAACACAACTTATTTTTTATAGATACTACTTAACTGAAATGACTGCAGGGATGTTATGTGCCTATAAATAAATCCATAAGAAGCAACAGTGCATGTAAGGCAGTAAGTTCTGTGAAGAATCAGTGCAGTAGCTAGTGAGTTTGGATACAAAATAAGAAGAGAGCTCATGATCTATAGGTTAGGACGTATCAGGTATCAATGGCAAATGGTTGTCCATAGCCATTTGGTTTTTGATGGTCAGTATACTAAAGTCCTTCATTTCATTGTAAATTGCCCACACATGTTTTGTGAAAGGCTGGTTAATTATGTGTGATGAATGCTATGGGTCCTAGAGGGATATAATAAAAATATGACTTGTGTATTTCCTGTGTTTGTTTTTTAAGCTGGAAGTTTGATATAAATTTATTTTGTGGGTAAGACACAACAATTTAATGCTAAATATTGAGGGCTAATGTTAAGACTTAAAAATAAACCTAGAAATCTACTCATAAATTGAACAAATGTCCCAATTTTAGGATCCGTGTGAGCATAAAATGTAGACACACAGTTTCCTATAGATGCACATGAAGTCCTTCTCTGTAGAGAGGCTTGAGTAGAGCACACTGGTTTTGTTCAAACACCCTCAGCCTCCAACTGGTTCTTCCATTTATTAGCTCTGAGTCTCTGCACAGGCAAGGTAAGCTCTCTAAGACTTTTTTTTTTGTTTAAAATTTTGATTTAATAATAGTAAGCTTCTCATAGGCATGTTTAGCCTTATATATACTAAGCATTCAATATGTATTAACGATTGCTGTCAATTATTTTAGGAAAAAGGAAATATTTAGGAAAAAGGAAAAAGGAAAAAAGAGAATACAATACCTATTGCAGTGGGAAGCTAGACAAGATGCCTGAACATAGAACCTTCTTAATACCTGATTTTTCCCTTGATTTCTAAAGCCTCTTGAACTGACATGCTCATGAAGAAATTGGGACCTAATAGGCATATTTCAATTAACTCTTTAAACATTTTGAAACTGAGCATTACTATTTATCATCTATCTTTTGGTTTAAAATGAGAAGAAGCAGAAAAAAACAGATGGCTGTGAAATTCAGTCATCCTTCATTTGTGTTCTTAGCCCCACTCTCTATAGCATCAACTTCTGACTTCTATATCTTGAAATTATTTCTCAGTTATGCTGGAGCCATACCTTTATTGGAATCTAGCAGTTGTGTGAAAGATACAGATGAGGATTGTAATGGCTTACATATCTCAAATACATCTCAAGTCAAAAGGGATGGAGAAAGTTGGTCTTATAAGGTAATTAACTGCTTTGTCCTCCATGAACTGAATTAATAATCTAGTTCTCAACATATCATATCGGTCTAGTTGATTGTTTCTATTTACAACCTGATACTTTGTTCTCAGGCTGCTATGTAGTAAAGGATAATTGAAGACATTTACACTTATCTTGCCAGCAAGAACATTGCTCTTGCTGTTTAGGAAAAATTTCGATCTGATACGATTTATATTTGCATAATTCTGTTATAATATTAAAAAAAACACTTTACTGAAAAACAAAGGAATGTATTGAAATTGAGGTTTATAGAAAGAAAAGTAAGGTCATGAATAATCACTGTCAAAGAAAACAGCTTAGTCTAGCAGTTTGCTCCAACAAAATTAAGCCTATTTTCTCTTGGAAGTGGTTAACATATAATGGAGGCAACTTTGTCAAATACATGCTGTATGGCATTAATCAGACACCCAACTGGCTTCTTAACTTCATGTTCCACTTTTCACCTGGTTGGGTGTAAAGCCAAGAGAAGCAGCATTTTAAAATTCAATTTTGCTTTCTCTACCTCCTGTGACTCAAAAGTCAACCAAAACAAGTCATAAAAAAACGCTATTCTCACAAAGAAAAGACAAGTTTCCACAGGAAAATAAAAATTAAATTTACCATCATCATTTATTCAAATTATAATTTTTGAAGATCTTTATGTCCCAGTTAAAATACGTGATAATGAACCTCATGACTCAATTATTGTCATTTGCATAATTTTAACCAACATCAGCCTTGCAACTTAACAAGTATTTCTTGAGTCACATCATTTTGTTTCCATTTTTAACATTCAGATGCAACCTGAGAAGCTATAGGGTGACTAATGATCCCAGGACTGAGGGGTTCTGGAGAGGTAGACACTGCCAAAACATGAGCAAACTAGGAAGGTTGTTACTTTGTAGTATAAACTCAATGAGATATCTTAAGATAGCTCAGTATTGGAAATGAAAATCTGCAAAGTTAAGAAAGCCAGATGCAGATACACCTTATTAAGTGCCTTCTATGGATCAGCTATTGGGCTGGAAACCAAAGATTCAGACTCAATGTTTGCCTAGATATATGTATAATAAGAGAGAAATCAGTAAACAGTGAATTCGGAGATATGTACAAGGTTCTATAGGACATAGAGGAGTATAATGAGAACATAACTTGTCCATGTCCTACACCTATATTCTAAGTTTGAATTTTTATTTTTATGCCTGTTAAAATTAAGTTTCATATATTCTAAATATATAACTAAACTAAAGTTCTACCCGCTTTTTAAAAATGTTCTGATTTTGTAGTCAATAAACTCATCCACTAAACCATACATGAGAAATAAATAATCCCTGAAATAAACCAACTTTGGGGTCAGTATATAATTGATTTTTTTATATAAACAACCTAAAAGTTTATGAATGTTGCAGCATTTTGATCAAAATTTCATACCAACAAAAGGGTCAATTCACCAAGATTAACATGCTAGTTCTTTGTGGTAGCAACCTAACACAAAAGCTTCAAAATATTTGGAACAAAAACTGATAAAATTGAAAGGAAAGAGTAGACAAATTCACAATTATGTTTAGAGAATTCAACATTTTTCTCAATAGTGATGTATTGAGTAGATGAAAAACATCAGTAAGTATAGAGAAGACCTGAATAACACTATAAACCAACATGAGCTAAATCACATTGATTAAAAAAACCCATGTCCACTCAACAGCAGCAGAGTACACATTCTTTTTAAGTATTCATGGAATATTCACTAAGGCAATTAATATTTTAGGCTTTAAAACTATCCTTAATAAATGTATAAGAAATAAAATCATAGAAGTTATGCTCTCCTACACAACAGATAGAAATCAATAGTAGAAAGATATCTGGAAAACACCACTATTTGAAATAAAACAACACATTACTAATGATCATATGTGTCAGAAAGGAACTCATGTGTCAGAGAGGAACTCACAAGCAATATTGGAAAATATTTTGAAGGGTATAAAAATGAAAACACAGTATCATCCATATCAAACTCCGTGGGATACAGCTAAAGAAATGTTTAGAGGGAAATTTAGAGCTTTAAATGTCTTTATTAGAAGAGAAGGAACAGTTTTAAGCAATGATCAAATATCTTACTGTAAAAAACAGGGAGTGTGTGGGAAGGGGGTAGAGAATAAAGACAAAGCAAACAGGAGAAAGGAAACCATAGATCAAAAATTATTAAAATTGAAGACAGAAAAGCAAGGGAGGGAATCAATGAACCAAAGCTCATACTTTGAAAAGAGCAATCAATTGATCAAACATTAGAGGTGCCTGGGTAACACAGTTGGACTCTTGGTTTCAGCTCAGGTAGTGATCTCGGGGTCTTGAAATCAAGCCTCACATCAGGCTCTGTGTTCAGTGCGAAGTCTGCTTAAGATTTTCTCTCTCCCTTTTCCTTTGCTCCTCCCATCCATCCCCTCATGCTCTCACTCTCTTTCAAATACATAAATAAATCCTTAAAAAAGAAAAAAAAAACAAAGCAAATAAAAAAACAATCAAGCATTGTCTAGATAGATCAAAAGAAAAGAAGATACAAATCACCAATAAAAGATATGAGAAGAGATATTAGTATAAATTCTACAGACATTAACAAATATTTGGGAATGTGAACAAATATTGCCAACAAATTTGTTGATACTTATATGAAATGAAAAAATTCCTTGAATTCCTAATGAAGCCAACTAAAAAAGAAATAGATAACTGGAAAGTCCTTTATTTATTAAAGAGATTGAATTCATAGTTAAATACCTTCCAAAAGAGAAAACTACAGGCCTATTTAGCTTAACTGGGCAACTTTTATAAAACATTTTTAAAACATTTATGGATGAAATAATACCAATTCTACAGAAATTCTTCCAGAAAAATAGATGAGGAGAGAGCATTTTTCAATTTATCTATGAGGCTAACATGACCCTGGTACCAAAATGAGACAAAGATGTTCAAGAAAAGAAAACTATAGGACTCCACTATACAATATAGTGACCAATGACCATGTGTGTCTATTATCTGCTTGAATTGTGCCTCTCCAAAACTGTGTGGTAAATATAAAGTAATCACCAGATTTCAAAGACTTAGTGTGAAAAAAAGTAAATACAAAATCTATGATTATTCTCATGTTCATTAGATGCTGAGCTGATACTATATAGATTAAATAAAATGTATTTTTTTAATTTATTTAAATTTGACATCAGTTGCATGTAACACCCAGTGTTTATGATATTAAGTGCCTTCCTTAATGCCCATCATCCAGTTACCCCATCGACCTACCCCCCACCCCTCCAGCAACCCTCAGTGTTTATTTCCTAGAATTAACAGTCTCTTATGGTTTGCTTCCCTCTGTTTTCATCTTACATAAAATGTATTTTTAAAAAAATTTATTTATGTTTGTTTGATGTGGCTACAAGAAAATTTTAAATTACATATGTGATTTTAACAAAATATCCTCAACGTTATAAAGAGCATCATGAAGTGGTGCCTGGGTAGCTCAGTCAGTTAAGTGTCTGCCTTCAACTCAGGTCATAATCCCAGGGTCCTGGGATTGAGTCCCACATCGGGATCCCTGTTTAGTGGGGAATCTTCTTCTCCCTCTCCCTCTGCCTGCTGCTCTCCATGCTTGTGCTCTCTCTCTGTGTCAAATAAATAATTAAAATCTAAAACAAAACAAATAAGCAAAACAAAACAAAACAAAACCCCCAAAAATCAGAGCATAATGAAAAGTTTGCAAGTATGTTTCATACTTAATGATTAAAGACTGGTTGTTTACTCTTGAGATCAGAAATGAGGTGAGAATATTCACCCTAACTATCCTTTCTCACTCTGTAATAGAGTATCTAGCCTATGTAATAAGGCAAAAAAAAAAAAAAAAAGACATATCTAGTTGGAGAAGTAAAAATGTCTGTATTCACAGATGGCATAATTATCTCTATATAAAATTACAAGGGCAAAAATCTTCAATAAAACTGCTAGAACTAATAACTGGGTTTACTAAGAATTTAAGATACAAAGTAATGTACAAAATCAATTGTATTTCTACATATTAGCAATAAAAACTTAGAAATTGAAATTTTAATAGTGTCATTTACAATTACAGCAGAATATGATATAGTTAAGGACAAATGTAACAAAATATGTGCTAGATTTGGGAGATTAGAAACTACACTGCACTGATGAGAGAAATAAAAACAAAAACAAAAACAAAATTAATGGAGAGCTATACTGTCCTAATAGGTTAGAAGACTAAAAATTACTAATATGCCAATTCTCTCCTAACTTATTTGTAGACTGAGTAAAATCCCAATGTCCCAGCAGGTATTCATTTTGTAGAAATTAAAAAGCTGATTCTAAAATTCACATTGAAAACCCATGTTTAGAATAACAATTTTTAGAGAGAACGATGTTATAGGACTCATACTCCCTGACTTACTTTAAAGCTACAATTTATCAAGACAATGTGTTATAGCCAAAAGGGGAGACACAAAGATCAATAGAACAGAAATATATGTATTTGATGGGAATTTTAAGGATACCTATAATGTATTCAAAAAAATTTAAAGGCCAATTCATTGACATCTTTTCCCATCTATAGTTACTCCTCCGGATAAATATCCAAGATTTTCTTCTTTAAACCTCAATTCAGAGACTTGTAAATATAATAATTATGTTTAGTTATGTTTACTATGTGCCTGGTACTCATAAGCAATTTATATATAGTAACATTTATTTTTAAAGTCAACCATATCACACAAATTACTATTGTTATACCCCGTTTACATCTGGAGAATGTGAGGCTGAGCATTCTCAGAAACTTCTCCAAAGTCACAGAACTCTTGTTGAATTTGGGATTCAAACTTGGGAAGCCCTGGCTCCTTAATCAGTTAATTATATAATTGATTAATTATAATCAGTTATATAATTAACTTTACATTACTGATCAATTAATTATAATTACTTGATTATTAATAATTAAATTAGTAATTGATTAATTAGAATTGATTTTTACCTAGGTGTTGATAAAATAACATGTTGATAAAATCTGTTCTCTCAGCTTCTTCCATACAGTCTACACAGGGCTTATTGGGTCTATGGATAATCCATGGACCAAGAGAAGCTGGCTTTGGACATTGTGTAAAGCCTCCAGTGTGAGCATTTCCTCATTGTTCAAAGTCAGCTTTTTTTTTTTTAACCTCCTCTCCATTTCTTTTTTTATTTTATCTTATTTTTTTATATTTATTTTTTATTATGTTCACTTAGCCACTGTATAGTACATAATTAGTCCTTGATGCAGTGTTTAGTGATTCAGTAGTGAAGTATAACACCCCTTGTTCATCACAGCACATGCCCTCATCAATACCCATCACCTTGTTACCCCTCTCCTCACCTTCCTCCCCTCTGAATCCCATGGATAGTTTCTTGGGGTCCATAGTTTCTCATGCTTCATCTCCCTCTCAGATTTCTCCCGCTTCCTATGGTCCTCCATAGGATTGCTTATGTTCCTCATATGAGTGAAACCATATGAGAATTGTCTTCCTCTGTTTCACTGACCTCACGTAACACAATCCCCTCCAGTTCCATCCATGTCGATGCAAATGGTGGGTATATCTTCTTTATCCGCTCATCTGTTACTAAAGTGCCCTTTACCTCCATTCAGGGAATGTATGGGCAGAGATTCAGAATTTCAGAAGAATCAAACAGTGTGTTTCATCTAAAAATGTTGTGATTTCCCCCTAATTTCTCCAAATTCCCAACCACCTTAAGTTAATGTCTACCCCCAAAAGTGACAGGATTAGCAGATGGTAAGAAAGAACATCTTTTACCCGCTTTGCAGAATCAGTATATCTCTATCATCTTCCCCTGCAATATCAAAAGAAGATAATTCTTCCTTATTTGGCTCTAATTCTCAATGTTTCCTTCCATTAAGTATTCTTCTTATAATATTTGTTTTCTTCCTTTGTAGCCACTGCCTCTCACTGATGACATTCTAGCATGACTCTGCTGACCTTTACAACTGTCTTCTTAATTTTATTTTCCTTTAGAGCCGAGTAATCTAAACCTCTACTTCCCCTCTTCCTTTCTGAGCCCTGGCAACTGGGCATCTTCCTCTTGTACCCCAGGGAAACTTTTCTCCCTCGGGTGAAATCCAACCAAAATTTTCAGTTTTCATACTCCTGAGCTTTCTTCAGAAAGTGCCTTCATTCAATAAGTGGGCTTCTGCTATTGAATTAATACTGATAATGTCTCTTCTATTCTATTCTCCCAGCTTTTACTCAAGCTGAAATTCTGTCTTCCAAGCAGCTCAAAGCACATATATTTTGAGATAGCTATACATTCATCTAATTAAGGTATTTTAGTAGAAACAAAACATACTCCTCTACCCTCTTCCCAAATATCTGTCAAATGTAAAAATTTGAAATCAGCATGGCTTATTTCCTTTCTTATCACTTATATATTTACTCACTTAATCTTACTTATCTTTCTTTCATAGTTTCTAAATAGACATTTCTCCATCTCCATCAACTGCTGGACAGTCTATTTTTTCAGATCCTTATACTTGGATTATCATTCTGATATTTCTGTCTTCACTGGCCAATCCATGGTGCTCAGTTACAGCCATTGTGATTGTTTCACCATTTATTTTCAACAGGTCTTTCCAGGTATTAAGAGACTACTGCATATTTCTTATCTACCATCCAAATATCAACTCTTTTTTTGTAGCTGAAATCAATTAGCCTACTATAACTTTCTATAGCTGGCATTTTTTAAAATTTTGGTCTGCCTAGCTGCCCTTACCCAGGCAGTTGTTTTTTTGTTTGTTTGTTTGTTTTTGTTTTTGTTTTTGTTTTTTTTCCAGTCCTAGTAACCATCCTTTCCATCCTATCCTTTGCCACGGTGGGAACAAGGGGCCAGGCATGATCAGTCACTATCTTGCTTACTCCCATGAAGCTATTAAGAGTAGTCACCTGACCAAGCTTAGCCAATCAGAATCTCTCCATGAGATGGCTATAGACCTGTGAGAGACAAACCAGTCTTCTTTAGGGATTATGAGCTATAACCCAATTTGCCATATTCCTTTAAGTGGAGAAGAGGAAGAACACAAATGATACTGTTTGAGCATAATGATCAAGACATATATAAAGTCAGACCCTCTATTGAACTTCTCGGTTACATGGACCAATACATTCAAGCTTAGATTAAACTTTTCGTATTGGGTTTCAGTCACATGTGACTAAAAGAGTCTGTTCACTGCACAGTATCAATGTACTCACTATTTACTTTATTACTGCAAGGATATGTATGGAGTCCAGAGATGAAGATCAGTCTGTGCCATTTTAGAGTTCCTAGTCAGTTTTGAAGAAGACTGTCTTATTGTGTAATAGACATATATGTTTATGTTTGGGAAATGTTTCAAGAGAAACAAAGAAAGCTAAAAAGAAGAAAGGAGGGAAGGAAGGAAGGAAGGGAAGAAAACATAGAAAATTGAGATATCCTTCTGACTAGGAGCTTTAGGAGGCTTCTGGGTATACATGCTTTTTGAATTGGACTTCAGAAGGTAAGTAAGTTGTCAGTAATCTTCAGTTTGTTCTCCAGGTGTATCATATTATTATTTTACTTGCTCAAGTTTATTTGCGAAATACTTTCCAATCCTATTTGTTCCTCTGAAATTATTTCTAAGGCCTCAGTTCATAGGTAACTTTGTCTTCTTTCTGCTTACCTTGATACTGACTTTGACTTGTCTTAGTTACTTCGTGTGTCATATCACTTTCCCTAGTTAGACTATTACTTCCTAAAAGCAAAATCATGTTATTGTCTCTTTAATCTCTACTGCAGCACTTAACTCAGCACTGGGCACAAAGTGCTTAGAGAACCAGAAAGGAATGAAGATGCCAAGTTTTTGACAGTTTGATTGAGTGTCTGTATATGGTAGATTAACTTCATTACTGGGTGATCTTGAAGACTTCCCATTATCTTCAAGTAAGAACATCTAGTAGCAGGTAGAATTCCTTTATCTTCCATGACATTATTTCAAGCATGCAAAGAAAAGCAGATTACATTGTGTTTGACTGGCAAGTCTAAACTGAGATTACTTTTTTTACCTGTTTCCACCTTTAAGCTTTTAACTGGAATTTTGGGATTAAGGCCTTTAAATAACTTAGTTAATGGGAAATAACACATTTCTAAAGAAGATGATGAAAAGAGACAGAAATAAAAACTGAAAAATTATTTCATTTAGATGATTAGACAGAGTTAGCAAGGCAAGTAAATAGCAGTAAAAACAGATGAGGACATAGAGGATTCTTTTGCTATGGAATAGGAAGACACCAAAGCCATTAAAACACAAGAGTGTGAAGTCAAAGACTTAGGAGGTTGTTATTACTGAGAGCTTAGAACTGCTCTGCCATGGCAGACATTACTGAAGGTCACATCCTTGAGATTAAATGTGTGGAAAACAGCTCTTCCCACAGAAAGGATAAAGCCAACTAATGTGAAGCCAATCAATGTGTAACAGTAATTTCATAAGTAAGGTTATTGGGTAAAGACAAAATAGAGCTACAGAAAAATTGTGTCTTAGCCCAGAGAATACAGAACCATCCATCAGTGGAGAAAAGAAAAAGTAGCAGACAATTATTTGATGATTTAGACTAGAGCCGACTCAGATTTTGGGGGGCCTAATGCTTATACAGTTTGGAAGGATGCTCTTTAAATCAACACTATGAATGAAAAACTTAGGACAAAAAATGAGTATTTAGAATGAGAAGAAGTCACCACAAACTGCAAATTTGTGTAATGTTGCAAACATACAATCCAGTTTAACATACCTCTATAATGACTTTTTCTGCATATTATTTGATTACCTTTTCACATGACAAATCTTTTTTTGAAAATATCATTCTCTATAAAGAGACTAGACAGTTCATTGGTTTTTCCTCTAACATCATTAGTCAAAACACACTTATTATCAGTAGCTAAAAAAAGTCTCTCTGCTTCCTTGGTGTTGGTAATGCTGTATAAATTATTAGGGTTGTTCTGAAATTTGAGAATGTTTTCTCACATTGCTTCTATACATGAGCTGTTACAAATGTGGATTGTAGTCCTGCTACTGATTAAGCCCTACAAACAGGAACCCATATAAATTCTGTTTTGCAAAATTTTCTTCAAAAAGAAAAAAATACAATTTTACAATTGTATGTGCTGCTTATGAATATGTTTTCAACGTGAGACAACTCTTTTGACTAGATGCTGTGAAACAGAATCCTCTGCTTATAATTTTATTCAGGAAATGAAAAAAAAATCCCCACACAGTAGCTTGTAGTTCCTATATCTCAGACTTTTTTTCTCTTTCAATTTTCTATATAACTCTCATGATAGACACTTCCATTTTATGATACCAACATCCTTGTGATACAAACTATGCCCACAGATGACTAAAAATCACTTGACTATCCCTAAGAAGTGACTGGGAACCAAAATAATATGTCCCATAAACCCAAACTAAATTCAACTGTGACTAACCAGATCACCAAAATATCACAGGCACATCAACGCAACCCAACCAACACAAGGGAAGGTGTGAAGTAGGTCAATCTTAATACATTACAGTTACATTAGGTTTGTAAGTTTTACAAAAACACATGACTGCATGAACAAATTTCTAGGACACCTCCCAGGGCCAAGGAAACAAGGGTTCCCAAAGCTTAATAGTAAATATTTCTCTATTTAGAAAAATAGTATTTAGAAAATGACACTCTAAAATTTGTGTGTGTGTGGAACGCCTGGGTGGCTCAGTTGGTTAAGCAGCTGCCTTCAGCTCAGGTCATGATCCCAGCGTCCTGGGATCGAGTCCCACATCGGGCTCCTTGCTCAGCAGGGAGCCTGCTTCTCCCTCTGCCTCTGCCTGCCATTCTGTCTGCCTGTGCTTGCTCTCTCCCCCTCTCTCTCTCTGATAAATAAATAAAATCTTAAAAAAAAAAAAAATATTGTGTGTGTGTGTATGTGTGTGTGTGTGTGTGTGTGTGAAATGCCTCTAAATTTTGTAGAAAAATCTGCATTTTTAAAATAGTAAAATTTAACTTATAAACAAGAGAGTGCAAGGATTAGTCTCCTGAGACTACCATTATAAAATACCACAGACTGGGTGGTTTAAATAGCAGAAATTAATTTTTTTCACAGTTCTAGAGGCTGGAAGTTGCTGGACAGGGTGAGCTTCTCCTAAGACCTCTCAGATCATCACCTTGTTTCTGTATTGACAATCTGGCTTGCAGATCGTCACCTTGTTTCTGTATTGTCGCATGGCCTCTTAGAAGAGACCCCAGTCCTATGGATTACGGTCCCACCCTTATGACTTCCTGTAGCCTTCATTACTTCTTTAGAGGCCCTATCTCCAAGTGTAGTCCCATGGGTATCAGGGCTTCAACATATGAATTTTGGGGGAACAAAATTCAATCCATAACAATCCAGAAGACGTATGTGTACAGTCTCATGAAAAATCATAAAGCAAACTTACGTATAATCATCACCCAAGAAATTTAACATCACTATTATCAAAACATTTTTCTCACACATATGACCCTTGAGTTGTCCCTGATCATAATGTCCTTCCTCACACCAGCAAAAATGACTCTTCTGACTTTTGTGATAGTTATTTTCTTTATTTTCTTTATCGTTTTACCAGTATGCCGCCTTATATAATACATACATACTTTGAAATTTCCATCAAGGAGTGAGGTTTTTTTTTTAATTTTTTAAGACTTTTTTATTTATTTTTTAAATTTATTTGATAGACAGAGATCACAAGTAGGCAGAGAGGCACGCAGAGAGAGAGAGGAAGGGAAGCAGACTCCCCGCCGAGCAGAGAGCCCGATGCGGGGCTCGATCCCAGAACCCTGGGATCATGACCTGAGCCAAGGCTTTAACCCAGTGAGCCACCCAGGCGCCCCAAGTAGTGAGTTTTTATGCATTGTTTTGGGTCTTGACATTTCTATACTTTCTTTGTGAGATTCATTGTAATGCATTTAATTTGTTTATTTTTCTTAAAGGGCAAAATATTTTTTTAAAGGGCAAAATATTGAAACTCCTAGGCTTGAGAGCCATATGGTCTCTATCACAGCTGTTTAGATTGGTTCTGCCATTGTATTGTGAAAGTAAATTATGCATTATAAAAATGAATGGACATGGTTGTGTTCTAGTAATTTGGCAACAAGCCAGTGGGCAGTAGTTTGCTGAACCCCAGTCTACTGCATCCACTTTCTATGCCTGATATTAGTTATTTAAACCTCCTTTCCATTTTCCATGATCACACTCAAAAAAGCTAGTAATATTTGAAAATAAAATAACTTTTCAATTGGTTCATTCTCTGGACATAGATTTTCCAGATTGGCAGAATAGTTGACCCTTGAATGATGTGGGGATTAGGAACACTGACCCCTGCACAGCCAAAAACCCAGGCATAACATTTTACTTCCCCCAATTTAACTACTAATAGCCTGCTGTTAACCAGAAGCCTTACCAATAACATAAATAGTTGACTAACATATATTTTGTGTGTTATATGTATTATATATCATATTCTTACAATAGAGTGAGATAAGAGAAAATGTTATTAAGAATATCACAAGAGAAAATACATCTACAGGATTCTATGTAACAATAAAAAAATCCACATCCATCTGCACAGTTCAAAACCATGTTGTTCTAGAGTCAACTGTATTTTTCTTTTAGTAAATTAAAGATATCATTTCATTATCTCTTGACTTTCATTGTCGCTGTTGAGAGTCAATGATAAATTTACCTTAGTTATACCTTTGAAGATGACCTCTCATTTCTTTGGCTGTGCTTAAGATGCTCTTTTTGCCTTTAGAGTTCTGCTCTTTTTTCATTTGCTATAATGTCTTTAGATCTAAAATTTTTCAAATTACTTGCTGGAGATTCATTGGGATTTTTGAAGGTCTTTTATTGTGTCTGAAAATTTCTCTGTCATCATCTTCACACACTGCCTCTCCCTTTTAGCAGAAATTGAAATTAAATACCTATTTTGTTTTCTCACTTTATCTTTCATATCTCTTAACTTCTATGGGCCCATCTTTTCATTTCTCTATTCTGTTTCTGTACAATGTCCTCTGACTTATTTTCCATGACACTATTTGTTCTTTGTTATGTTCTAGTTGCTTATAAACCCATCTATTGAGTTGTTTTATTTCAAGTTGTAATCTAATCTTCACTTCCAGAATTTCAATTTGGCATTTTTTTCTAATATGCTAGATTACTTTTTATAGCTTCCTTTTGTGGGAAGATACTGCAAGTTCTTTTTTTTTCCATAGTATTACTTTTTTATAATCTATGTTTTATTTCATATTTGATATTTCTACTATAAGAAATGTTTGCATATCTGTTTATATATTTGTTTTTGATGCTTCTTGCTTACAGTTTCTTTGTTCCTTATGTGCTTGAGTTACATTGTTTGAAAAAATACTTCTGAGGGTTTTTTAAGGCCTAAGGTAAAGGATAAAGGTCCCTTTCTACATAGGGTACATCAGGGAACTCTTAGTTCTAATCACTTTAAATTAAATTCAAGATCTAAAGGGTTGTGTGTGTGTGTATGTGTGTGTGTGTTTATTTTTATTTGTTTGTGTTTGGTCACTCAGGTGATATGAATTTGGTTTTGGATCTGAAAGGGAGTCAGCTTTGGTTTACATCTTATCTAGGACAGAATTCTGCCCCGTCCCTTAGGATGAAGGCAACTTTTCTAGAAACCCTATGCGGTTTGTCAGCAGAGATGGGTTTATTTTTAGCTCCTTCTTAATATGAAGACCCAGCGTAATATGTAAGGTCACCTCTTGGGCTCCAAAAATAGGGTGTTTCCAGGTTTTGGTTGTCTTTTTCGTGGGTTATAAGCCTTTCTAGAAGAAAATTCCAATGTTCCTGTGTAGACAAATGCTCCCACGGGGTGGGGGGTGGCTTCTGTCCTCTTCTCCAGATTCCTTCTTTCTCTTTGATTTTGTCCTGACAATCTGTTGTATGTGTCACATCTTAAATAATTTTCAGATGTAAGAAATCTTTTAACACATCATTTAGCTGTTCCCAGTGGGAAAATTAATCCCAATGATCTGGACCACATTTCTAGGAAAGAGTTTGAAATATCTTCAGTACATCTTTTGGTATTTTCCCCATTTACTTTGTTATTTAGGAGTCTCAGTAAAAATGAGCAAACCTTGATTTTTTTCCTCCACTCTGCTCAATTAGTAACCCATTGTGAGTAGAAATCACAGATGCTTAAATTGGAAACTTACCTATTAGGGACTTGGATTCTACTTGCAAAGCTCAGTACCTGAAACTAGAACACAAGGAGAGTTTACACTCCTTGCGCTTCTATTTCTGACTGCTGCACTGAGCCAGAGCTAATGAGAGTAGGGATAATAGTAGATGTTCTCAGTGTATGCATCCTGCACTGGTGAACTTGAGCAACCACATTTATCTTCGTAAGACCCTGCCTCTGATATTGTGTCCAACACCAGTCCATTCGTGAAGTGTTTCTTCTCCATGCTCTTCTATCAAAGGGCACCTCCTATAGTCAGATTCCACATTCTGAGAAGGAAGCTGGTCCTTTTTATGCTCCTCTATACTCTAAGAGCAACTGATGACTGCATTATTTACTTGGCACCAAGAAAAAAATAAACAAACACAGGACTCAGGTTTTTTCACCAGCTTACATGGTAACATTAAGTTTTATTGTATAAATTACAGTAATTCAAGTGGCCTGCCTTTCAGCACAGAAACTCACTGCTCAAATTATACCCCAGAGTTCCTTTTGTGCCAAGGAACAGGGCCTTGGGTCTCCCCTTTTTGGCTTCTTATCAAGGTACCATGGCACTGGCTTGTAGTCAAGGGCCTGATCTCCCCAGCATGTCCTGTCACCCTTCATTAATATCCACGACTGTTATACTCCCTCTGGTCTCAGGGGATAAGGCACTGTCCCAGGCTACTCTGCCCCATCTCAGGCATGAAAAAGACCCTTACAATAACTTCTTATCACACAAGTAAGACCAGGTTGCAAGTTCTGGCAAGACTTTGGAAAATTTCAGGTGTATAAGAAAGTATCACCAAGAAAACTAAAAATGCTTTTGGAAATGGCTACTCTCCGAGAGCATAGGTTCATACTCATTCTTGTGGACTCCCAGATTGTAGCCTCCAGTCTCTGTGTAATATGTGGTCAGTTTACTCTCACGCTCCATAAGCCCCCACAGCTTTCTACATTCTTTCTATCAATGCCTCTCTCCTGGTCATTGTTTCTCTTCTGGGGTTGATGCCCTCTACAGTGACTTGCACATTAACAAGATTCCCTTCACATTCACGTGGACGAGTTAATCAAAAGAAACCAGTCAACCATTAGTGTGCTCTGGATTACTTCTCATAACACCAATAGCACATTCCAACTTGAATGTCATGAATCTAGGTAAGCACCCATTTTATGTGTACCCATTTCATGGGTACTTTATGGTGGGACAAGCTGTGCAGGGTGAAGATTTTACCTGCATGTCCTTCCTGCAACCTCCGAGTCATTTCTAGATCTCTCACAAGAAACTCCTTGAACAAAAATATATCTCCACAAGGATGAGAAATAAGTTGTACTCTAAACCTATACTTGGAAATGGAACATTTAAGATTATAGATTACAACTGTAGGGAAAGAAAACAATTTTTCCTCCACCCTTTTAGGTTGAGTAACTGAGGCCTGTGAATTAAACTAACAAAAGACAGATTAATAGGAGGAAAAGTTTATGTCTTATCACACAGAAGTCCTCACAGAAAAGAACCAAAAACCCTACTAGGTAGCTTATCTGAAGAGACTAGACAAAAGAAAAGAAAAGGTCTGGGTTTCTGGAATGAGGTAAATTGTGGGAAAGAGACAAGAAATGTATGGTAAGTAAGATAAATAAATAAGAGTTGATCAGTAAGGTCTGTTATGCAGTCTCAGGTGATAAGAGTTGTATGGAAATTTCCTTTACAAATGTAAATTTCCTTTACCAAAAAAAAAAAAAAAAAAAAAAAAAAAATCCCTGCTTTTAGGCAGAGAAGGAATGGACAGAGAGCTCCTCCTGTATTTGATGTCTCTTAACAGCTTTCAAAATAATTTCAAAATAATCGTATGCGAATTACCCTTTGGCAAATTTTTTGCCAAAATAATCCTTTGGCAAGTGGTCTCTTTTGGGGTGGTCCGTTCTGATGTCCTTCACCACCCAGTGGTATCCTTCAAGTTAATAGTTCACTATAGACATCAAAACAAAACACAGAATAGAAATAGAGATTCTCAAAAATCCGTGTGCAAGAAGTGAAATTATTTTGTGAAAAAGCTGTGTGTCTGGTACAGGATCACACATAAAATGTAAAATATATTTCTCAGAGAGGATCTGTTAAAATACTGGAGAAAAGTTGCCTTCCTGAAACAACTCATCTGAATATGTAAGTTTCACCACAACTAAGGCAACTCTTTGTATTGTTATTCTAACAGCAATTCAGCTCCTTGGGCTACAGCTTCTCAGGCATCCATCTCTGAACTCTCTGAACCACATGTGCATTACTGAAAATATCCACATGATTTTTACTAAAAGAGAGGAGCTCCCAAAGGAGTATGAGTCTCAACTTCTATAGGAAAAAAAAAAAAGAAAAAAGAAGAAAGAAAAGGGCATTGATTGTTTCCCATTTTTAAATAACTTCTTTTCCCCTTCAGTTTTTACCTAGTCACATTTCTGTAAATTTGTGAGCCAAATTTCAATGAGGGAGCCCTAAATACCTGATTTCACCCTGTTATTCTACATCTATTTCCACAGGTTCATACCTTGATCTCTAACTAGTATAAACACTTTGAGAAGAGATATCCTATTTGTTTATTTGAATTTTCCCTTAAGAAGGTACCTCATAAATATAATTTATAAAGGCCATTACATGATTAGTGGAGTCCCACAATTAAAATGCAGATTAGCATCGTTGAGAAGTTAATGAAATGTCTGAGGCAGTTTAGCTAAAAGGCTGCAGGACCGGGAGCCAATCTGTCCTGTCCAGGTAGCGTTTGGCGCCATCTGGTGGCTCTTGCCTGCTCCACTTTCCGTATGGCTGAGTCCGTTCTGGGTCCCTGGGATGGACTGGAGAACATTTCCCAGGATCGTAACAAGAATTTGAGGAATCTCAGGTCAGCTGGTACACGCTTCATTGATAAGTGGAAGGGGAAAACCTGGAAATGTTCAGACCCAATCTCTATCTCCTGGTTTGTAAACTAGGGTTTTCACCTTTTCTCTACCTGACCCTGCAATTCCAGCCTCACTTCCTTGCTTGCCCACACGCGCTGCCCCACTGCTCTGTTGGAAAGAGCAACCAGGGAAACAGAGCTGGTTCCATTAAACTTGAGTTCTTGTTATAGAGGAGTTTCACAGTACGTGCTGTCAAATTAGGAAAAAAATACAGACTTACTAAGGAGAGACTTTATTCAGAAAGAATATCTCAAGGGGGAAGATGTTGGGGCAGAGACTACTGCAGGGGAGATGAATTATTACAACAGGAAGAATGCTGGGGCATAAGAATGCTGTGACTAGCACTTCAAGGACGAAGCAAAATAATTTTCTTTGTAAGATTTTTTAATTTATTTTAGAGAGAGACCAAGCAGGGGGAGGAGAGGGGGGAGAGAATCTCCAGCAGACTCCCAGCTAAGCATGGAGCTGGTCCCTGGGCTCCATCTCATGACCCTGAGATCATGACCCTGAGCCCAAACGGGGAGTCAGTTGCTTAACCAACTGAGCTACCCAGGCGCCCCAAGAATTTTGTTTTAGAGAGAAGAGGAAACAAGGCTGGGAGGAATGGGAGGAGAGTGTTGTATGAGGATCCTGGGTCCGCAGCGGTTTTCCCTAAGACCACCCTATTTTCTGGGAGAGGCCCTTAGGAGGGGCTGGATGCTGGGTCAGGCGAAGTGGGAACCAAATTTCAGGGGCCCAGGAGAGGAAGAGAACCTAATCAAAATGGTTCACAAGCATTTTGTTCTGATCGATCAGTGGGAACAAGTAGTTCAGGTAATCCTGTAGAAGGTCAAGAATAGAAGTTGGGGGATCTGTGTCTAGCCTGTTATAGGTAAATAAGGGAGCAGCTTATAAATTATTTATCTTACAAATTATCTGTTATTATAAATAAAAGACTAGGCACTAAAAAATTCCCTAAAACATATTCTGAGGAATTATGTAAATTGCTTAGGAGAATGATGAATTATGGAATAAGGAACATAAGGAAAGCATTGGCTAAGAACATAATTATTTTTCTTTAAATACAAAAACTGAATGATTTATACATTTTCTTTAATTAACAGGATCTGTGGATAAAATCCTTGAGAGGAAATTTTTTGGTGCTCTCATATGTATGCTACCTGAATTACCAAGCTATGAAGCCAATTTGTCAACATTTTTTAAAAGGCTTTGCATCTAAGATTACAGAAATATTGACTTTCGATTTTCCTTCTTTATTTTTATCTTGTTTGGCTTTGCTTCTGTCTTTCTTTCCCTAGGATGACATACATGTGAAACTTGAAATTTATTACCAAAAAAATTTGCCATGAAAATAGAGAGCTTTGAGTTTCTTAGTAATGAGATTTTAACTAATGACAGAAATAAGGTCAGTCAGGAATCAAAGAGAATCATTTTGAGAGCATGTGGTGCCTGGTTATGAGTCAGTCAGTGGCTCAAGCAAATTGAGAAAATGAATACTAAAAGGAAGCCTTGAGTTTATATTAAAATGAGAATTTAAATCTTGAATTAAGGAAAATGATCCAAAGTAACAGAGAGATTCTTTTCCAGCTCCCAGATATTGTGTACGTGTGTGAGAATGGGAAGCCTTCTCCATCCGTAAACAAACCTGTAATGATATGAGTCAGCAGAGTCCCAGGAGACTGCAGCAAGGGAAAATACCACACGGACAATTCTAAAGTGACATTTTGTTAGGGAGAATGAGGGCATGAGTTTCATTGCTTATTGGCTAGATGAAAAAATTCTTAGGGTAGAATATGTGGAGCAGGGTGCATCGTGGGGTTGAGAGATTTCTTGGGGACAGAGTGAAGGCAAGTGAGACAAAATTCTACACAAAGAGGAAAGCGTTGTGCAAATCACAATACATTCATTGGTTAAAGTCGTCAAACTATAGGAAGCCATGGTTCAAATTTTCAGGGATTGTAATATGAGTCACCTTGAAATTTTAGGACTAAAACCAGGTTCAGGTTTCATTTCAATATGTACATCACCCCCTTATACTTGTTTTTTTCACCAACAAGTACAAAGGCCGTTTGAGTTCATCCTTGGAAGGTATCCATGTTTAAAACGACGTACAAGCCTCTATCAGCTTGATGCAACTGGAACATACCTTTATTTTGCTCATTACTTCATGTAGCACACCTCAGTGATTGAGTAGGACAATCTGAAGATACAGTAAGATGAGGTGTCCAAGATCTGGACCATCAATAAAACAGTCAATGGAATAAAAATATAGAGGGAAAAACTGACACAAGTGTTGGTAACCAGTGAAGGATTCTGCTGAGATGTCAGAATCTTCGAGAAATTTCTACATAGAGTGACGATGGAGAGAAATTGAGGTAGTTCAGTGAAGGTTGGCTTCCAGCAACCTCTCTGCATAAAAATAAATGTCCATAAGAAACATGCAGAGCAGCCCTTGGGAAAAAAAATCCCTCTAAAACCTCTTGATTTAAAGAGCCTAGGGCCAGGGTTGAGGACTGGCTATCACACCACTGGGGAAAGTGTTGGATTTTTATTTCCCAGTGCAGAAGAGCAGCACATGAAAACTGTGGTTCACGGAGGGGCCAAAGCAAACAGAAAAAAAAAGCAGAGGGTTGGAAGCCTAACCCCATCTGTGCAGAGCAGTTTAGGAAGCTTTGGTTTTAAACATCAGACACCAGCTTGGGGAAGGACTGAAGCAAAATATAAAATTAGGAAGATATTAGGTCACTCACAGAATCTCCGGGAATGTTGATGAGCTGGGATTATGAAGCAGGCAGGAAAGAGTCTGGGGGTGTAATGCAGGGCCCATGAGCTTGTCCCAAGCTGCTTCTAGCCATGGACAGTCAAGGCCAGTGTCAGTTCTCTGCTTCTCTGGTCTCTGGAAACACAAAGTGTTTCTCACAGTCCTTGTTTCTTCGCACCTTTGACTAATGATTCGAGAGCCTGGGCAAGTATATCTCATTGTACAAGACTCAGCTAGGGAGAGAATAAAAAATGAACCAAACTGACGTTAGGTTGTTTTGCTGAATCAGCTCTTCTTCTAAAAAAACAAGTTTCAGATAGACTTTTACTAAGCATGTGATCACTCAAACAAAAGCTCAAGAATGGAAAGTCCGTGACATAAAAGGATCCAAAACTAGTTCAACATAGCATTAATCATAAGTCATTTTTTAAAAATTGTGCAGTAATAACGAAAGCAAATATAAAAATAATTATTCTTCACATATAACATATATAATATAGATAATCAATAATAATGGTGACTAAAGTCCCACTATATAGGAAAGAAATTAGAAAGTAGAGTGAGAAAAAGCAAAATTGTGCTTATTTCTTTATATAATGCAGATTCTTTATATAGCATTTATATAATGAAGTGTCAGACAGTCCTTTAATATTGTTATTGATAATTAGAAACATAGAGATTAATGTTTTATTTGAAACAAGTAAGAAAAATAATGAAAAGATGTATCTTTCCAAATTTGTAGAAAAACATGACAATATAGTTCATCAAATGGTAGAGCACTAAGTATAAGAAGCATAAAAACAAAAAAGAGAGATAGAAACAAAATGAGAATTAATGTTGTGAAAATAAAGAAAACCTCATTAAAAATGAATCTACAGCCAGCCCAGCCAATGAGAAACTGCCACACTCAGGCAATAAGAAGCCGCCACCACCCTGAACTCTTTGAAATAGCCCCTCTCAGCTTCCCCTTTTCCTCCATAAAAGCAAGACCTTCTCCTCTGTTCTGCAGATCTGCCTATGGTTTGTCATAGTTTGCTTGTCCCAATTGCGATTCTCTGTTAATCCTGAATAAACTCGTTTTGTTGGTACAATAAATGGATTTTTTTTTTTAAGGTCAACCACATGACCTAATACAGTTTTCCATTTTTTTTTTCCTTCTGAGGGGCAGAGAAAGAAAAAGAGAGAGAAGCAGAGGGAGAGAGAGAACTTCAAGCAGGATCCACGTCCAACCGTAGAGCCCTACGGCTCTGCTGTCTCTTAACCCTGGGATCATGATCTGAGCCTAGATCAAGAGCTAGACACTTAACTGAATGAGCCACCCACGTGCCCCCATACTGTTCTATTCAAAGCCAAATTTAAAAAAATTTTTTTTTAAAATATAATGGACATCTGGTCACATTTGTAATACTTACTCTTCTTGCCTTCCTAACAGAGCACAGATACATTATCCCCCACTCCTGAGGATAATCCTGAATGATTTAAACCTACAGGTGCACAGAATTGCCCTCTGGGCTGTTATTGGTTGACCCATGAGCACATGGTCTGAGTTGGGCTTATCTCACTGAACAGAAGAAATTATAGTCTTGCTATAGGTCATCTTTTTTTTTTTTTTTAAGATTTTTTATTTCTTCATGTTCAGAGAAAGAGATCACAAGTAGGCAGAGAGGCAGGCAGAGAGAGAGTGGGGGAAGCAGACTCCCTGCTGTGCAGAGAGCAGATGTGGGGCTCAATCCCAGGACCCTGAGATCATGACCTGAGCCGAAGGCAGAGGCTTAACCCACTGAGCCACCCAGGCACCCTTGCTATAGGTCATCTTTAAGGAGAATAAGATTTAGGATGAAATCACTGCTAAGACGGAATGCTAAGACAGAATAGTGAGGTGATGGAAAGGTCGTGGATCCTTCATGACATTACTGAGCCCTGATTCTCCCACCTAAGTTCCCAAATATGTGAGATAAAGGAATTCATATGTTTAAAGCCAGAAATTCCTGTTAGTTTGAGCCAAAAACAAAACTCAAAATATAAGTCTAGTTTGTTCTCTAGAGTCAAAAATCAAGTTCCAATTATATGCTAGCTACAAACTATTCATATTCTCACTAGGGGCTTGGTTAAAATGTAATGGACATGTATAATAGAAGAGTATATAGTTATTAAAAACAACGAAATAGCTGTCATCTGGAAAGAAGATCAAGTTAAGTGACAGGCGAACTAAAGAACAGGATGTGTATTTTGATAACATTTCTGTAAAAATGTACAATGCATTATCTTATGTAGTTAGCGAATATTTCTATATTAACTAGAAACTGTTGCCATGTGAGGCATGGCTGGAGACAGAGTTGGAAAAGGGTCCACTTCTCAGGGTGTTCTGCTCCATTCCTTTTGAATTTTCTACCAGGTACTTGTATTATCTAGTCAACACATAAACAAAAGTAAAATTGAGGTAAAGATTAATACCAAAAAGGAGAAAAAATATTCTGTTGACATTTTGAACACTTCAGATAGTAACTCTTTAGGAAAAGTGCTTACTGGAACACTTCTCAGGAGTCATCATACGTTAGTATACAATTACTTCGAGTAACTTAAAATATGCCTATACAGGCTCAAAGGATTTCTTGTTGTTTTTAATCTTTTGTTGTTATTGTTGGTGGTGGTGGTTTTTTCTCACATAACAAGAAATCTAGGTGAAAAAAGTCATTGATGCTGCTTCAAATCTCAAGATTTCACAATAGATTTCTTCAGTGATTTTCTTAGTCTTTCTTTCAGGGTTGTAATATGACTGCTGTTGCTATGAGCATAACATCTGCATTCAAAGCAGAAAAAGACATAAAAAATAAAAAAGAGTCGGGGAGGAGATGAATTTTTTTTTTTTTTTTCCAGAAAAGGAAAACCCTTAGCAGGAAACATAACAGGCAGTCATTCTGGAAATGTGTCTTCTAGACCCCGCAGCTGGAATTATAAGAGAAGGGGCAAGAAATTGGGTCAACAAACCAATATTCTTCACTGACTTATGAGATCAAGAAAAAAACCTCATTAAGTTTTAAAAAGCAGAAATTACACAAAACACATTTTTGCAACACAATATCATCAAAATATAAGTTAATATAAATGTCGAAAGAAAGAAAGAAAATTTGACAGAATTGAAAATTAAAAGCACTGTCCTAGAGAGGAACACTCTTTGATTGCAAATTCTTTAGAAAATCACTATAATGAGGACACTATATATACAAATGTATGGTGAATTACTAGCATTATGCTCAGCTGAACATTAAGGTCCTAAATATTTTACTAATAAACAAAAATAAGTGAAAAAATAGTGAATATATTCTAAATGTTAGATTAGTTTATTTTTATATTTCTAGGGAAGTCAAGGGGCTGAAATTCAATGATTAACAGAAATTATGAGTTAGAAAAGTGAAAAACAATAAAATGGAGAGATACTCAAATTTACTTAGTTTTAAAAATCAATAAAATAGGCAAATTTTGACGTTACATTATAATCTAAACTTTTTTAAAAATAGAGAAAAAACTGGGGTGCCTGGGTAGCTCAGTGGGTTAAAGTCCCTGTTTTCAACTCAGGTCATGATCCCAGGGTCCTGGGATCGAGCCCCACATCAGGCTCTCTGCTCAGCAGGGAGCCTGCTTTCCCCCTTCTCTCTCTGCCTGCCTCTCTGCCTACTTGTGATCTCTGTAAAATAAATAAATAAAATCTTTTAAAAAAAAGAGAGAAAAAATAAAAACATACAAAATTTTGTAATAAATAGACTTCTAATTATGCATGTCAAATTGAAAACCTATTATATTTCATTTCCTTGAACTTCCACTAAAATTTCAATTAGGTAATAAAAAGATTATTAATCTACAAAGAGAAAGAGAAAATAATCTACAAACATTATTAATCTACAACAGAATAACAGGGATGCCAACCATTATTTGGAAGCCAGGAAATATTTGTTAAAAAAAAAAACAAAACAACAACAACAAAACCTCTGAGAAAACAATCAAGAAGCAAGAAATAGAAAATAAGAGAAGAAAGGGTAAGAATTAGGGATAACTGATAAAAAATGCACATCAGATAAGTGAGTGTTCCAGAAATAATGAACAGGGAAAATGAATTAATTAAAGAATATGTCCAAGAACTGAAGATCAGAGTGTACAAGATTAACTCATTGCCCAGGTTATTGATTGAAAAGAGGCTTACCTAGAGTTCGCCAATACCAAAACTATAGGACAATAGAACACTGACTTGAAAATTCTGAAGGATACAGTTTCACTCTAGAATTATATATCCAGCCCATGTAACAATCAAATGTAAACATGGAATAATGCACTTTTTTTTTTTTTTGGCATTTAAGTTCTCAAAAAGAGAAAAAGAAAAAGAAACAAGGAAAGAAGGGAATACAAGAGGGAAGGAGAAAAGATAGGAAAGGAATTAAACTTCTTTGCCTTTTTTTCCCTCTGGAATTTGCTAGAGGCTGTGCTCTACCAGAATGATAAATGTTTGATTAATTAGTGGTTCTCTCTCTCTTTCTTTTTGTTTTTTTGATTGAAGAGCTATTTGCCCAGATTAAAAAAAAAAAAAAAAGTATTTGCATAGACAAATTGGTTTCCAGGAATTTCCAGGAGTAAACAGTAGCATTCTTTATTAGGGTTTGCTTTGTTTCGTTTTGCATTATCTTCCTAGGTTATTTGTACAGATAGGGTCCCAGTCCTCAGTCTTGGTAAGTAAGCTGGGTGGGCACCGATTCCCTCAGCGTTCCCCTCTCCCTCCCCTCCGTATGCTCTCTCCCATCCTCGGTCCCTTACTCTCTTCCTTCCCACCTTCTCTCCTCTGTTTTTGTCTTCAGCCCCTGTTCCCCTGTTTCTTCGACTGCCTTCCGAGAGCCCTCCTTCCTCCTTCTCCTGTCTTCGCTGACCGCTCTCTGGGCTTGCAGCGTTTCGGAGATTCTGGGACTTCTTTTTGTTACCGTCTGGTATTGGATCCTAATGTTTCCCGGGGCTTCCTTTTACATCATTCCGGTGGAGGACATCCTCTACCAAGTTCCTGAGGGAAAAAAATGCCTAGAAATTCAGTTCCTCTCTGACCTGTTCTCCTTTCTCCTGCCTTCCTTCCTCCCTCCCTTGTTTCTTTTCTCTCCTTTCCTTTTCTTTTCTTTTCAAGGACTTAAAACATTGTTTTAAGAAAAGAGTGTTTCTCACTCCAAAAACATTGTCCCTCTGTTCTGACCTATTCTTTTCATTAATATCGCCTAATCTCAGTGAATTCCCAATCTTAAACCACTTGAGCTCAAATTTCAAAGCCTGGGAGACATCCTCCCCTAAGTTTTCTTGCTTAAAATATCACTCTGACACTGTCAAAGTGGTGTTCTTCTTACAGCAGGAGATTTAATAAACATCCTTGCTTGGTTAAAAGGTTACTCTGGAATAGTGTATGAGGGGTGGAGTGTGTGCTGTCAAACTGGCTAAAGAAAGAAATAACTTGATTGTCTGACACATTTTATCACATAAAAATAATATTGAGAGAACGTTAGAGATGTGCTGGAAGAAATCTTATAATATGTTATATATACCATATGTAGTCTATTATATATGATATATATAGTAAATAGTGGAAAATGTTAGAGATTCATTCATTTCCCCCAAAAGTAATAAAAATATAAGAAACAAAGCATAATCATAATGCATTGGTTGGATCAGGAGTAAATAATATTTTAGGGTTCTAAGTTAAAAACTGAATTGTGATGTAGGTGGAAATTGTGATATAAAGGTAACATTTATAAGGATAAGAGGAGCAAAACTGAGAGAAAGATGGATTTAAAATACTAAATCTGGGCATCTGGATGGCTCAGTCGTTAAGCATCTACCTTTGGCTCAGGTCATGACCCCAGGGTTCTGGGATTGAGCCCCACAGCATTGGGGCTTTCTGCTTGGCAGGTAGCCTGCTTCTCTCTCTCCTACTCCCCCTGCCTGTGTACCCTCTCTTGCTGTGTCTCTCTCTGTCAAATAAATAAATAAAATCTTTTAAATAAATAAAATGCTAAATCTTCCTCTACTATTACTGGAAATTGATAAAAGAGGAAAGAGGAGACAACACATATTAAAAGGTAAATACCACCATTGCCAACAGCAAAAGTTGAAAGATCTGGAAGCTTTGCCAAATGGAACAGACTCAGTTCCTTAGAACAGTAGTCGAGCCTCCTCGCTGGCACTGTGGGGGTGACCCTAGAAGGGAGAGATCTGAGATAGCACGTGCAAAAGAACCTCTCTTTGTCTCTCTGCACAGAGAGTTAAGTGGAAATATAGTCTCATATATTGGCAATAGTTATTTCCTGGGAATTTTTTGTTTTACATTCTTCTTAACATTTTTTCATAGATAAAAAATTTTTATAATGAATATATATGTGTAAGTATCTACATATTTTATTTTTTTAAAGATTTTTATGTATTTATTTGATAGACAGAGATCACAAGGAGGCAGAGAGGCAGGCAGAGAGAGAGGAAGGGAAGCAGGCCCCCTGCTGAGCAGAGAGCCGGATGCAGGGCTTGATCCCAGGACCCCGAGACCATGATCTGAGCCAAAGGCAGAGGCTTCAACCCACTGAGCCACCCAGGTGCCCCAATATCTACATATTTTAATAAAAGTAATAACTCATTTTCTGATTAAAAAAAAAAAAGCTTTGAATCAAATTTAAGTAATAGCAAGAGAAAAGGGAACTCCCACACAGAAACGAATATGGCTTTTGTTAGAAGTCAGTCTCTGGGCCACATAGACGTGCAGGACAAGCTGTAGAAGGAAGGCTTGTTGCTTAAGCAGGAAGTGGAGTGAATTGATTTGGTGAAGAGGTAGTCTCTGCAGCGATTTCTTACAGTAACACAACATATTTATAGTCAGATGAGCTAACATGTAGCGGCTAGAACTGTGTCTCTTTCACTGCTGTACTGCAGGAATCATAAATAGTTATGATTGATACTGTAACCCAGCAGGCTTCATCATAATGTCAAGTCATCTAAAGAAAAACTGGTAAAATCTCCAGGATCCTGAGAATCTCTTTCATTCTACTTGAATACGAGAATATGGGCAACCAGACAGAACTATTAAAACTTCATAAAATTCTCGCAGCCTTCATCATCCTTTTCCTTTTTCATATTTATATGTCGCTCTCCCCCACATTCAGTAATTACATGTATCACTACAAATTGAGATCAAACTCTAGAGCCTCCACAGAATTCTTGATGCCACCTTCATGAGACTCTGGAGCCTCTTTAGAAGAAACAAATTAAGGATCGTCAGTTTGGATGGTCGCAGGCAGCTTCTACCAATGAAATACCTTGTAATTTTCGACTGGTACTTAATATGATCAATGGAACGTTTCCAGGAGATTTATTCTACCCAGGATCTTGGGAAATTCAACCTCCTGACAGATCATTCTTTGCCGGCTACCAACAGAATTCGTCGATTATTTCCCTTGTCTGTGTGATTCATTGTGGTTGAAGTTGGGAACCATCAAAATGCTCCTGGGTATGGAAAGAAGGCAGACGCAGGAAATGCAGGGCTTAAGAATGTTTAAGATAGTCTTTCTCCCTGAAGCATCAATCATAGCATATCTTTTTCTCACCCTTTTTTCCCATGCATATACAGGCACAGAGCTAGGATTATGGAGTCATGAGTTAAGTCTTCTGCTCACCACCCTTCCCTCTTCAGTATCACTTGTCTTCTTAAGGATCATTACTTCGCTGAATGCTGTTGAATATTGATGTATGTCTACAGCATCACTGCTAGTATAGTGCTCTTTTCCCTATTTCAAGGACATGAGGATTCTACAGTGATAAATTTTTCACTGATAGAAACATACCAACTTATGATAAGCCTAAATCCTTTTGCACTTAAGCATTAATGGCAAAAAAGCAAGTCTTTATTCAGGTGACTTAGGCTGACAGATTCTGACATAAAAATCAGAACTCTCTTCAGAACTCTCCGGTACATTTATGTATTTTGTAAGGGCTGTCACAATTATCTAACAGTATTTCCAGGGAAATGGTGTACTATATTAACTAATAATAGTTAATCAATTAATAATAGTTAATTAGTAATAATTAGTTATTGAAATTAGATTAGATGTTTTTATTGATGGGTAGGTGTCATGAGGTCATCTCTCCTTTTTTATTTCCTTTATGAGGAAAACTGTATATGAAAGAAACCAGGTCCCATTAACCCCAAACACCGAATCCCCACATACCTGGCTCTTCCCCAGTGTTCCATACAATTAATCTGCCCTCCATCCCCAAATCTGTAAGTAATCAAACAAGAAATAGACAAATACAATCTTTACAAATCACTAAATCAAGATCTGTACTCTTTGATCAAAATCTTTTCTCTTATTAACCTATCCTTTTTCATAAAAATGATTAGGAAATCAGTTTTATTGCTCTTTTGAAATTCTAAAATAATAATTAATAATAGTTAACTAATAATAGTTAAGAGTACATACTTCGGTATCAGAATTCTTGAGGCTGGACCTGCCAGTTACCAGGAATGTGACCTTGGACAATTTATGTAATCTCTGTCTCAGGTTTTTATCTGTAGAATAAGAATACTATAAAAATGTGTATATCAGAGTTTTGTTGCAAGGATTCAATAAGACAATATATGTAGAGTTTTGGCCAAATCTTGGCACATTTAAATATCACTGATGAGGAAAAAGAAATCCTAATGCTCATTTGGCACTGGCTTGTTTTAGCTGATGATCTCTACTGGGTTTCTTCCCTTTATACCAATAATTGAGGAATTGGGCTAAAGTTTTGTTTCAAATATATGTTATATACATGTATATATATATAATGTATCATAGAAATATATGTATGATACCTGTTATACCAAACAAGATACTTAACCAGATATACTTAACCAGATATACTCATCATACGTGGATGAAGTCCCAGAACATATTTCAATGTGAGACATATAGTGTACTGATTAAGAACATATACTCTTCAGAAGTCAAAACCCCAAGATTCAAATCCTTGTCTCACCATATGCTGTCCATAAACTCAGGGCAGGTTCCTTAATCACTCTGTGTCCCACTTTCCCTAAATATAGGATGGAGAAAATAATAGTCTATTTCCCACAGGGTAAACCTAAGCTTCATAAATTCTATTTATAAAAAAAAAAACTTTGAAACTTGTTATCTGAAGCTGAAGCTTCCTGCAAAGTTTGAGATACATATATAGTCATAATTTTGGAAATTTACTGTATTGAACCCTTTCTGGGATTGATAGACTTTACTTTGTTGTTGTGGTTGTTACTGTTGTTGTTAAGTATTTACTTATTAACTACTATGTCCTGGGTACTGTGATAGGGATGGTGATAGGGTGAATAAAGCATGGCTAGCAAGTTCCAATCCAGCCATGTGACAAAGCAAGGGAAAGCTGGGGAAATCGGGATATAGTTCTGCCTCTGCCTATCCTTGAGACTGTTACTTCAGCCATATTTGTTGCATGTGGAGATCTCATCTCCAGGTTTCCCTTTCCAACATTTCAGGATACTCTATTGGTTCTAGAGACTTCAGGCTCATACTACTATTTCATTTCCTTCCTCCCTCCCTCCCTTCTTTCCTTCTCTCTCTCTTTTCTTCCTTCCTTCTCTCTATACTTCTTTTTTAAAACATGAAAATATCTCCAAAAGAGTTTTATAAAAGTTATCAGGAATTTTAACCTAGTATAATTTAAGTTAATTCGAGTTTCACTACAGCTGGGGAAAAAGCAGGTGCTTGAGGGAATTAGAATTTTTCTAGGAGCAAGAAAGAGGCTAAAGATGTAACCCAGAGGCTGGGGCCGAGCTCTTCAAAGTTTGATTCAGGCACCTGGTCCTAACTAGGATATCCGGAGGCCAAGATAATGTCTCCTAGTTGTTGAAGGAGAGAGAAATGGCCAGAGGTAGAAGAAAAGTGAAGTGTTGGTGGAAGGGCTCAGAATTATGTTTTTTCATGTCCATAATGTTCATTATGTTTTTGTTTTGTTTTAACATTGCAAAAACAAAGTGTGGTGGCAAGAAAGAGGTTTAAATTTTCAGCTCTGTGGTATAATGTAATTATATTCAGATTATACAATAGAGCTGGCAATTAAACCAATTACAATTGGATTATAATTCCATATAATCTGGAATGTAATTCAAGACATGGTGTTTGAGCATTTATTATATGCAAAGCATTACACAATGTGTGGAGGATACAGAGGTACAAGTGTGGGGAATATGTCTAAAAAGATGCACTTCTAAGTTTCTTTGCTCTTCAGCAGTTTGGTATAGTGTTGGAGTTCTTAACCTTTTCTTTCCTCCTCAGCCTCACTGAGGGATAAAAATACAGCCCTCTCAGCTATAGTGACAAAATTAAAACTGACTCTCACTGGGAAATCTGGGGCAAGACGATCTGGAAGCAAGCCATTTATACTTGGAGCTTGGTAGGAGGGGCAATCTGGCAGGTATGGGATTGGCAGAATTAGGAAAAGGGCCCTCATGATTCTGATGTTTTTATTGATAGGTAAGGATCATGAGGTCATCTATTATCCTTTCTTATTTCCTTTATGAGGAAAACTGTATATGAAAAAACCGGGGCCCATTAACCCCAAACACCAAATCCCCGTATACCTGGCTCTTCCCCAGTGTTCCATACAATTCATCTGCCCTCCGTCCCCAAATTTGTAAGTAGTCAAACAAGAAATAGACAAATACAATCTTTACAAATCACTAAATCAAGGTCTGTACCCTTTGATCAAAATCTTTTCTCTTATTAATCTATTATATTTCATAAAAATCATCAGGAAATCCAGTTTTATTACTCTTGTAAGTTCTAAACTATTTTGTCACTCCCATCTTTCTTTTTCTGTTTCTTCTCATTTTATTGTATTATTATTTTTAAAGATTTTATTTATTTATTTGACAGAGAGCGAGAGATCACAAGTAGGGAGAGAAGCAGGCAGAAAGAGGGGGAAGCAGGCTCCCTGCTGAGCAGAGAGCCCCATTCGGGACTTGATCCCAGGACCCTGAAACCATGACCTGAGCCAAAGGCAGAGGCTTTAACCCACTGAGCCACCGAGGCGCCCCTCATTTTATTTTATTTTTTAGCTTTACTTCCAATAGAGTTAACAGGCAATGTTATGTTAGTTTCAGATATACAACATTGTGATTCAACAACTCCATGCATCAGCTGGAGCTTATTGTGAAAAGCACAATCTCCAGCACCTGTTTAACCCGTCCCTCGCTCAACTCCCTTCTGATAACTATCAGTTCTCTGAAGCCAAGAGTCTTTTTCTTTTTTGCCCCCTTTACTCATTTGTTTTGTTTCTTAAATTCCACATATGAGTGAAGTCTTATGGTATTTATCTTTGTCTGACTGACTTACTTTGCTTAACTTACTTTGCATTATATTCTCTAGCTCCATGTCATTGCAAATGGAAAGATTCCATTCCTTTTATGGCTGGATGATATTTCATTGTGTGTGTGTCTATATATACATTCTTTATTCATTCGTCTATTGATGAACATTTAGCTGCTTCTATATCTTGGCTATTGTAAATAATGTTGTTACAAAATAGGGGTACACGTATCCCTTTGAATTAGTGTTTTTGTATTTTGGGAGTAAATACCCAGTAATGTGATTACTGGATTGTAGGGAAGCTGTATTTTTAACTTTTTAAGGAGCCTCCATACTTTTTCCACAGTGGCTGCACCAGTTTGCATTTCTACCAACAATGCATGAGGGTTTCTTTTTCTCTACATCCTTGCCAACACCTGTTGTTTCTCATGTTTTTGATTTTAGCCATTCTGACTGGTGTGAGGTGATAAGTCATTGCAGTTTTGATTTGCATTTCCCTGATGATGAGTGACATTGATCATTTTTCATGTGTCTGTTGACCGTGTGAGTTATTTCTTTAAAGAAATATCTAGTCATGTCTTCTGCCCATCTTTAACTGGATTATTCAGTTTTTGCCTGTTGAATTTTATGTCATTTATATATTTTGGATACTAACCTTTATCAGGTATGTCATTTGCAAATATTTTCTCCGATTCTGTAGGTTGCTTTTTAATTTTATTGATTATTTCCTTCACTGTGTGGTAGCCTTTTTATTTTGATGTAGCCCAATAGTTTATTTTTGCTTTTGCTCCCCTCGCCTCAGGAGACCTGTCTAGAAAAACCTCTGAGCCAATGTCAGAGACATTACTGCTCTCTTCTTGGATTTTTATGGCTTCAGGTTTCATATTTAGGTCTTTCATCCATTTTGAATTTATTTTCTGTGTGTGGTGTAAGAAAGTGGTCCAGTGTCATTCTTTTGCATGTAGCTGACCGTTTTTACAACACCATTTGTTGAAGAGACCATCCTTTCCCATTGGATACTCATTCCTCCTTTGTCAAAGATTAATTGACCATACAGTTCTAGGTTTTCCATTCTGTTCTATTCATCTATGTGTCTGCTTTTGTGCCAGGGCCATACTGTCTTAATTACTATTGCTTTGTAATATAACTTCCACATTTATCTAGTTTAGGTTCCACAGCTCTGAATTTTAATAACATTTTTGCCAATACTATCAGTTCCCTTGCCTTCTTGTGATTTTTGTCATTCTTATCTGGCAACACCCCTACTCAAGTAAACTCAAAAATATTTTTTCCCTGTTTTGCACCAAAGTGTGCAAATGATACTGGATACATTCACAAACTATGATTTATTGATATTATTATAAAATTATGACCAGCAACTTCAATAGAAAATCAGCAATGTCCAGGGAACCTGGGTCGCTCTGTCAGTTAACATCCAATTCTTGATTTTGGCTCAGGGTATTAGATCAAGCCCTGCATCAGGCTCTGCACTCAGCCGGCTTGATAGTCTCTCTCTCCCTCTACTCTTCCCCTTGCTCACACTCTCTCTTTCCCTCTCTCTGAATAAATAATAAAATCTTCAGGAAAGAAAGAAAAGAAGAAAGAAAGAAAGATGAAAGGAAGGGAGGAAGGAAGGAGGAAAGGAAGAAAATATGCAATGTCCAAAAACACTTCAACGTTCATTGGGTTAATTTGCTTTCCCTCATGGATTTGGATTTGGTTTTCCAGTTTTATTAAGACGTAATTGAAACCCATCGTTGTGTAACTTTAAGGCAAACAGTATAATAGTTTGATTTACATATATTGTGAAGTGATGATCACAAAAGGTTTGGTTAACATTCATCTTCTCATATAGATACAATAAAAAGAACACAGAAACAAAAACAAAGAAAAACATTCTCCTTGGGATGAGAACTCTTAGGATTTATTCTCTGAACAACTTCCCTATATCATAGAGCTGTGTTAGCCATAGTCGTGTTGCAACCTCACAGTATTTTAGACATAAATTCCACTTATACCTGGCCACCTGTGTCAGAGAAAACTGAACTCACTTAGAATTTATATAAAATTTGCTCTTACTTAATTCTGTAGATCCAATCATGTTTTCCATTATCTCTTACTACATTGCAGAGGACGTGCTTCTTCCTGTGATTAGCATCCTATCTCCATCTTCCTAGGATCCTTACACTGCAAATTATTCATGTTTCAACATTCAAATCTCTGCCTTCCAATAAATCAACTATTGAACACGTTTCTACTTAAGACACTGCTGTTTTAAATGCAACAATTCCCTCCAACTACCACCTTGCATTTCTCCCCCCTCTCGTAGCCAATTGTCTTACAAATGACTGTTAAACAAGCAATCTCCATTTCTTTGCTTCCTATTATTTTCTCAAGTCACCCCAATCTGGCTTCTATTTATACCAATCCTTAGAAACCCTTCCTGTTAGTTTCCCAATTATCTTAAATTCAGTGGGTTTTTAATCAGTTTTCTTTGTCTTGACTTACGAGCAGAAGCTATCGGCCACTCTTACTGCCCACGTTTTTCTTGAAGCATTTTGTCTCCTTTGCCTCTCACAGCTCATGCTTTTCTAACGATCTGAGGTTCTTTTCTATCCTTTCATAAGCTCATATTAAAACCCTTAATAATGAAGGTTTCCATTTCATGTGTTCCCCTTCACACTATATATTTTTCAAGCCAACTTGACTATGGCCTTGGCTTCTGTTACCATTTACAATACAATGACTCTATGTTTACATCTCAGGTCAAAACCTCTCTTTTTATTTCCACATATGTTCAGCTACTCACCTAACATCTCCATTCAAATGTCACAAAGACAACATACCCAAGAGAGATCTTTCCTTTCAAGTCCAATTCCATTCAGAGTTCTTGGTCTCAGAGAATGTGGTTATCATTTACTTTCTTGCTCAAGATAGAAACTGTGCAGTCTCTTGGGGCACCTGGGTGGCTCAGTGGGTTAAAGCCTCTGTCTTTGGCTCAGGTCATGATCCCAGGGTCTTGGAATGGAGCCCCACATTGGGATCTCTGCTCAGTGGGGAGCCTGGCTCCTTCCCCCTCTCTCTCTCTCTGCCTACTTGTGATCTCTGTCTGTCAAATATATAAATAAAATCTTAAAAAAAAAAAAAGAAACTGTGCAGTCTGTTAACACTTTCTCTCCTTTTCTCAGCACCTCCACTATACCCAATCCAGCATCAAATAATTTTAAGTGAATTGAGTCAATATTAAATTTCTTGTAGCAGTTTTTAACATCTCTATCTCCTTATCATATCTCATACATCTAAGCAATCATCAACTTCTATGGATTTTAACTCGTACATATCTTTAGAAAATAATATAATCTGTAATTGGTCTTTTCAAGAGCCACTCTGGCACCAATTAAATCCATCTTCCACATTTCAAATAGAATGATTTTTTTTGTTTGTTTGTTTTGCTCTCAAATGTAATAATAATTATGTCATTCTTAGGTGGATATCCAATTTATTTAGGATAACAACAAAATATCTACCATGGCCTCCAGGCTGTGCATGGTTTGGCATATACTTTCCTCTTGAACCTGGCCTTATCGCACCAGCACCTCTGCCCTTTACCTCAGTCACACCGACCTCCTATCTGTGTCTCTAATGTGCCATTATTTTTCTTCTGGATTAGATCCTGCATGTCTCTGTCTAGAATGCTCTCCTACTTCTTCATTTGAGTACATTCTACTCTTTTTTTCAGATTTCATGTCAAGTGTCACTTGTCCTGAGAACCCTCTTCAATGTCTAGTCTGGATCAAGTTCTTTTTACACACTCTTACAGGTGCATTTTTTTTTTTTTAACTAGAAACATAACACTGTAAAATAATATAGACATTACTGTAATTATTTGGGCATCTTTTTCTTCTTACAATGTTGTCAACGCCATGATTTTAGGAAGCCTATTTATTTTGCCTTCTATTATGTCTCCAGTACAGGGTACAAAACGTTCAACATAATAAAAGTTCAATGTTACACTTGTGATCTTCTGCTTCTTGTCTAGTACAAGTGCTACCAGGATCATATCCTTGAAAAGATTAGTCACCTTTGAAGCATGGAAGGTTCAATGCTGGGCGGGGATGAATTTGCTTCTTGTGTTTTGGAAATCTACATCCCTCCCACCACACACAAAACTACCCTTTGGGAAATTAATGCTACCATCTAAGAAGGGGTTAAGAATGATCATTTGTATTAAGAATCAAGAAATGGATACTGTCAGGTGGATATCTGTTCCCTTTATGAGATAATAAATAGACCTCTATTTTTGTTTCAAAGTAGATATTACATTTGAGATACTCAGTGGAAGTGGAGTATTGGAGCCCTTTTCCACTCTAAGGATTAGAAATATGTGAATATTTTCATGGTAAGTTACCCCAGGATTAGATATGGAAAGAGATTGGAGAGTTTAGTAATGGATAAAACGTGTGATTTAATCAAGACAAGTGTCCCAGGTCCAGTACAGATGGGTCTGAACAGAGATGGAACATTAAGAAAATCCAGCAAAGGAGCATTAAGGAAGTGAAGTCATCTTCCTCCTAACGGTTTTGTTATCCTGGGAGCTGAGCTAGGGAGATTGTACTGCAAGGTGGTCCATCAGGGGAGGAAAAATAGCATTCACATCAATAGTGTATGTCAGCAGTGACTGCACTTGCTGTTCCATGTACAGTGAAGACTGTACCTGAGGCATTCTTAAAGCGATACATCATCTTTGGAAATCTCTTCAAATGCTGTGTGGCTGTGTCCCCTTATATCTTCGAAAAGTGCAGGTTTTATCCCACTGTTGCCTGTGCTTTAGTAATTCTCCAAAGGGAATGCCACTGTCACACTCAATGAATCTAGAAAATGTCTGATGGCAGAAAGCAAATTCTCAGGTTTATTAAGGATGTCTCAGAGGCCCTTTAAATGAGAGATTCCCAGGGATGCATTCATTCTCAAACAGAGAGATTTGATAACTTCTTTGTATCTCATCTTCAAACAGAGAAGGGCTATATGGGAGATTAAAAATTCTTTGCTGTTCTTCCCTTCCAGAGGAGAGTTCCATTTTATCTCTCCTTCATCGTGGGCTCGTGTGTGACCACTTTGACTAATGGAGTCAGTGAAAGTGATGCTAAACTAATTCTGGGCATAGTTTTTAAAAGCATTAGCCTTGATCTCTGGAAACCTCTGATCTATGAAGTTAAGAAGTCTGACTACCCTGCAAGAGAGACCATATGGAGAAAGCTTGAGATTTGATGGACAGAAAGACAGAGTGATAAAGCAGAGACCAGCCTTCCAGCCATTTAACAAAGGCATTAGGCTTAAGTAATGCCATTGTGGTTGACCACCATACCAGATGAGTCACCAGTTATCCCATGTGGTATGGTGTATCCTAGCTGATCCCTGCCTGAATTTCTGGCCCAAAGTTTTAACGTTAAGAAAATGGTTGTTGTTTATGTCATTATGTTGGATGTAGTTTGTTACACAGCAATAGTTAAATGGGACTTTCTAGAAGGAAAGTTGAGGATAGGTGATCAAACCACCAAGTGTTCATGAAACTTAGCTTTTACTTTCCCACTGTCTATGTCTTATCATGGAGACATTTCTTCATATTATTATTTCTTATGAAGAGTAAATGTATCAGACTTTGAGGTTATAGGTTTTAGATACTTGTTACCAGAAGTGTCAGTTTTCTGGAATGGAATGGAACTGCCATGACCTGAGATTCTGGCTCTGCATCCAGCTAAGTGCGTGAGATACACTATATATCTGCTATAAATTTAAGATATATGGTAAGTTAATTAGATAACATACAACCATATTTATAAATTATATGAGGACATCAATTTCTGGAATAACACAGTGAAAACCTTGGTGACCTTACACTCCCTCTAAAACAACAAAAACAAAAGAACGAAAGCTAGCCACTTAAAAATACACTTGTCAATTCACCAGCACCATAGAACAACTTGAAAATCATTTATCAAAGGGAAACTACTAAATTTCAGTTACATTAGGGGAGGCAAATCTGTCAAGTTTTAACTTGGGGCTGTTCGTATTAGTGGTGTGATAGCCAAAAGCCAGTAGCATTCCAGAAAAGGGAGAGATAGGACTTATTTAGAGCTTCATTAAAAACACCATTCCCACAATATAGTCAATGTTTTATCCAAACTTGCAACTCCCTAGGACATCTCTATTCTTAGAGCATCGCAGCTATATGATTTGATCCAGAACTCAGCTCAATGAAAGTGGGAAAGAGGAGGAAGTCTACCTCCAGGTTCTTACCAAAACAAATGCAACTCCCAGCAACATCTCAGCTCTCTGAGGCTGTGATTTCAATTGAGGCCAACAAGAGGTTGGCTGGGAATTTAAAAGAAAATCCAACAGAACTAGAAAATCCTAAGGAATTTTGAAAAGTTTCCACATATTTCTTGGAGACTACACAGATGTGAGAAAGCCCAGGAAAAACCTAGGGAAGAAGTCACTGGGCTCTCCTTCTGACTGACTTTGAGGGCTTGAATAAACAGGAAGTGAAAACTAAATCTGCCTTGTAAACAGTCTGTAGTTTGAAGGCCTGCCGTCTCATAAAATTCCATTTGGCAAAGTGCATAAATATTAAAGAAAGACATTTAAGAAACTCTGACCAGTTAATGCCTGACCATTAAATTATATTTATCCCAATTGTGACCCTTAGGAAGCCAAATTTAAAAATAAAAAAAAGAACTTAAGAAAAAAAAGAAGAAAAGCTAGCAGAAAACTCAACTCAGGTACCACATACTGCAGAGAACACAGAATCTATAATTAGTCCATGGAAGTTACTAAACAAATAAGCACCAATAAGAAAACAACAACACCACACCAGGAACAGCAAATCTTGGGGGACAGAGGAATCCAATACCAGTATTGAAATAACATATAATCTAAATGTCCAGTATTCAACAAAAAAATATGAAAAAATGCAAGGAAACAAGAAAATGTGTCACATACACAGGAAAAGAATCAAACCAAACCAAACCAAACCAACAAACAAAAAAGAGAATGTCAGATTGTGTTCTTAATAGATAAAGTCTTTAAATCAGCAGAACTGAAGGAAATGGTGTTTAAAGAACTAAAAGGAAAAAAAAGTATGACAATGATGTCTGACCAAATAGAGAACATCAGTATAGGGGCACAATTATTTTTTAAAAACGAGAAACTCTGGAATGAAAAAGTACAATAACGAAAATAAATAACCACTGGGAGAGCTCAAGAATAGCCTTGAGCTTGCAGAAGGATTAGCGAGCTTGAAGAAACCAATAGATATTATCCAGACCAAGAAGCAGGAAGAAAAAAGAATAAATAAAAATAAACAGAGTGACTTGGTGGAAATTATTATGTGTATCAACTTATGTGTAATTAGAGCCCCAGAAAAGGGATAAAAAGGCAGAAAGACATTTGAATAAATAATGACCCAAAACTCCTCAAATTGATAAAAAAATATTAACACATTCAAGAAACTCAACAAACTCCAAGTAAAGTAAATCAGAGAGATCTGCACCTAAACATATCAGATGTATCACGAAATCAAAGAAAAACAGAAAATGTTGAAAAGAGCAAGAAAACAAATGATACTACAGACAAAGAATCTTTACGAAGATTGGAATGATTTTTGTGTTAAAAATCATGGTGAGGGATGCCTGGATGGTTCAGTCAGTTAATCATCTGACTTCAGCTCAGGTCATGAGATCAGGGTCCTGCGATCAAGCCCCACATTGGGCTCTCAGTAAGGAGTCTATTTCTCCCTCTCCCTCTGCCCCTCCTCCTGCTTATTCGCTCTCTCTCTCTCTATCTTTCAAATAAATAAATAAAATCTTAAAAAAAAAAAAAAGAAAGAAAGAAAATATAGTGACCAGAAGATAGTGGGATGGCATCATCAAAGTACTGAAAGAAAACCATCAATCAAGATTTCTATATGTAGCTAAATTCTTCGAAATTGAGTGAAAAATTATGACATTGTCAGAAAAATAAAAACAGAGAATTTATAACTATCAGACCTATCCCCCCCCAATACACAAATAGTAAAGGAAGTCCTTCAGAGTGAAATGAAAACACACTGAATGTTAACTCAAATCCACACAAAAATATAAAGAGCACCAACAGAAGTAATATACAGGGATTATAAGCAACAGTATAAACATATTTTACTTGTAACACTTTACTTACCCAATCTATTTTTTTAAAAGATTTTATTTATTTATTTGACAGAAAGATATCACAAGTAGGCGGAAAGGCAGGCAGAGAGAGAGAGGAGGAAACAGGCTCCCTGCCCAGCAGAGAACCCGATGTGGAACTTGAACCTGGGATTCCCGGATCATGACCTGAGCCGAAGGACAATTATTCATCAAGAAAATACCTAAAAATACAGTAAAAGTAAAACAAAGGAATTAAAAAGATATACTAGAAAATATCAACTAAACAAAAAATAAACCAGGAATTAAGACATAAGATATATATATATACAGCAAACGACCGACATAAATACTCCCTTATCAATAATAACATTAAATGAAAATATATTCACCAATCAACTGTCTGAAATTGGCAGAATGGGGGAAAAAAGGATTCAATATAGACAATCTAAAAAAACATGTTTTATATTAAAAGACACAAATAAGTTAAAAGAAACAAGATAGAAAAATATAATTTATGCAAAACGTAGCCAAAAAAGAACTGGAGTGAGATACTGATATTAAAAAACGGGCATCTGGATGGCTCAGTGGGTTAAAGCCTCTGCCTTCCCCTCAGGTCATGATCCCGGGGTCCTGGGATCGAGCCCTGCATCTGGCTCTTTACTCAGCAGGGAACTGCTTCCTTTCCTCTCTCTCTGTCTGCCTCTCTGCCTACTTGTGATCTCTGCCTGTCAAATAAATAAGTAAAATCTTTTTTAAAAATAGACTTTTGATAAAAATTGTTATTAAAGACAAAGAATATTTGATATTGTCCAGGTCAATATATGAAAAAGATATAATGATATTAAGCAGAAATGTATTTAACCACAGAGCTCCAAAATACATGAAAAAAAAAAACTAACAGAATTGAAGAAAGAAACAGACATTAAAATACAGTATTCAGAGACTTCAACACCTACATGCAATAATGGAAAGAACAACCAGTAGAGAAGATCCTCCTTGGAAAACAACTTCGATAACACTGTAAACTGGGTGCTTGGTTGTTCAGTCAGTTAAGCATCTGCTTCAACTCAGGTTATGATCCCCAGGTCCTAGGACTGAGCATGGAGCCTGCTTCTCCTTCTATCTGCCTGAAAGACCTTTCTGGAAGATTCCACACAACAGTAACAGAACACACATTCTTTTCAAGGCAAGACCATATGTTAGGTCATAAGACCAACTTGAATAAATTTAAAAGGATTGAAATTACACAAAATGTGTTCTCCAAACACAATAGAATTAAATTAGAAATCAACAACAGAAGAAAATTTTGGAAGTTCACAACTATGTGGAAATTAACACTCTTTGAAGTAACCCAATAGGTTAATGGAGAAAACATAAGGGATGTTTTGAAATATTTTGAGAAGAATCAACATAAAAACACAACATACCCAAATTTATAAGCAGCAGATAACAGTGCTTAGAGGGAAATTTATACCTATAAATTTATGTGTAAAAAAGTAAGAAAGATCTCAAATTAATAACCTCGTCTCCCAGGTTATGAACTACAGAATAAAGAGCAAACTGACGCAAAGCAAGCTGAATGAAGGGAATAATAAGATTAGAGTAGAAAGAAATAAAATAAAAGGTAGAAAAAAAGCAATGAGATCAAAAGTTGTTTTTTTGAAAGGATCAAACAAAATTGATACACCTTTAGCGAGACTCACCAAGAAAGAGAGAGACAGGGAGAGAGGGAGGGAGGGCGGAGAAAGAAAACACAAATTACTATAATTAGGGATGAAAAACGGACACCACTACCGATTGTATAGTAATAGAATTGTAATAAGGGAATTATATGAATAGTCATATACCACTGTATTAATAACTTCAATGAAATAGACAAATTTCTAGGAAGACAGAAATTAACAGAATTTTCTCAAGAAGGAAAGATAATCTAAAAAGTCCTATAACAGGCAACAAAATTGATTTAGTAATTTTAGAACTTCCTACAAAGAATAGCCAGGCCTAGATGTGTCTACAGGTACATTGTATCATTTAAAGACAGAAGATGATCAGTCTTTTACAAATGCTTCCAAAAATAATAGAAAAGGAAGTAGCATTTCCTAACCAATGTTATGAGGCCAATATTTTCCCAGTACAAAAACCAGGGTAACTACAATAAAAAAGAAAATCACAGATAAACATCCTTTTTGAATATAGATGCAAAATGTCTTAGAAAATAATAGCAAACCAAACATAGCAGCATATAAAAAGGATTACACATTATGACCAACTAAGATTTATCCTAGTAATGTAAAGTTGGCTAAACGTCCCAAAACAATAAATTTAATACACCGTATTAATAGAATAAAGAATTAAAACATGATCATTTCAATAGGTGAAAAAAAAGTCATTTGACATAATTCAATGGCCTTTGGTGATAAAAACATTCAGTAAACTGGAATAGAAAGAACTCCTTCAACCTGATACAGGCTATTAAAAACCCACAGCTAGCATAATATATACTAGAGAAAGACTGAATGAATATGATCAGAGATAAAATGAGAATACCTGCTCTTGCTACTTCTTTCCAATATTGTACTAGTGGTTGTAGCCATAAAAATTAGGCAAGAAGAAAAATAATAGGCATCCACATTAGAAGAAATAAACTATTTCAATTTGCTGTTTGTTTCAAAAGGAAAAAAAAAGGCTTGAAGAAGGTCAAATTGGGAGGATTCAGTTTTCATCTCTCTACAAAGCTAGAGTTGTCAAGGGAGTATGGTACAGTCTTAAAAATAGACAGATCAATGGAATAGAATGTGAGTTTACAAATAAACCTGTTTATTTATGGCTGATTGATTTTTAACAAGGGTTCCAAGACACTTCATTGGAGAAAGAATATTATTTTCAACAATATACTGGGGAAACTATATAACCACATATAAAAAAAAATAAGGCTGGATCTCTATCTCACACAATACACAAAAATTAACTCAAAATAGGTCATAGATGGGGGTGCCTGGGTTACTGAGGCGATTAAGAGTCCAACTCTTGATTTTGGCTCAGGTCATGATCTTAGGGTTGTGAGATCAAGTCCTGTGTTGGGCTCCATGCTGGTGTGGAGCCTGCTTAAGATTCTCTTTCCTTCCTTCTCCACTCCTCCCCAAACTTCCTCTTAAAAAGGGGGGGAAAAAAAACACAAAAGATTTCAATTAAAAAAAAAAAAAAGTATCATAGACCTAAATGTAAGAGCTAAAACTATAAGACTCCTAGTAGTTAATATAGGAATATATTTTGTGACCCTAGATTGGAAAATGGTTTACTAGATATAAAACTCAAAGCACAAATGACAAAACTAACTTCATGCTTTTATGCAAAGCTTTTGTGTGTCAAGGGATACCATCAAGAAAGGAAAAGAATCCATGGAATGGGAAAAAAAATTGTAAATCATATACCCAATAAATCATATACCCAATAAATCATATACCCAATATGATGTAAATCATATACCCAATAAATGTATCCACAATATATTAAAAAGACTTATAATTCAGCAATAAAAAGACAAATAAAGCAATTTTAAAATGGATAAAGAATTTGAAAAGGTATTTCCCCAAAGAAAATTTGTGTGTCTTATAAACACATGACAAAATATTCAACATCATTAGCCTATACGGAAATGCAAATCAAATTCACAATGAGATAGATACCACTTCATACCCACTAACATGGATACAATTTAAAAGTAATATCAAGTGTTGGTGAAGATGAAGAGAAAGCATTGCTGGTGGCAGTGTGAAATGATGCAGCTACTTGAGAAAATTGTTGGTAGTTTCTCAAAATCTTAAACATGGAATTACCATGTGACCCAGAAATTAAACAAAACATAGTATGCCCAAACAATGGAATATTATTCATAAATAAAAAATGATGGACTACTAACGCATGCAATGACATGACTGAACCTTGAAAACATTCTGCTGAGTGGTAAGAGCCGGTCACAAAGGCCACATGTATGATTCATTTACACGTTCAATGTCCAGAATAACCAAATCCATAGTGACAGAAAGTAGATTAGTGTGGGTGCTTAGGGCTGGGCGGAAGAGTGAGTGATTGCTATGAATATGAGGTTTCTTTTCAGCTTGTTAAAAATGTCCTAAACTTAGATTGTGGTGATGGTTGTGTAACTCTGTGGATATATTAAATGCACAGACATTTTCAACAGGTGAATTTTACTATATGTGAAATAATTTTCAATAGAGCTCTAAAAAAAATAACTATGAAAAAGATTAACTAAACCTCTGCGTCATGTTACCAGAATTCTTGAACTGATTAGGAAACTGTACCTAGTATTTTTGTGAAAAAAACTCATGTATGACCACAGTAATATGTAAACATCCAATTGCATATTCAGTTGCCTATCAAGATTGGCATATTTCTCCTGCAACTGAAATTGGCACCAAAAAAAAAAAAATGCCCTTAATTTTTTTCCCCAGAAGTAGTATTTTCTTTCTGATTCTTTCCACTTTGAGCATCTTTCTTGCCCTCTATGTTTTGCAATTTTTCTCTTCAACATTAATTGCTTCAATTCTAATACAAAACCCATGTATGCACCAGAGTGTCTCTCCTGGTTTTACTTAAGCTTTCCTCTTCCTTTTAAATGGGGTAACTGGGGTGATGGACATTAAGAAGGGCACATGATGTAATGAACACTGGGTGTTACATAAGACTGGTTGATGAATCACTGAACTTTACCTCTGAAATCAATAATACATTATATGTTATTTTTTTTAATACAGAGAAATAAAAAAATAAATTGTCTAGTTCTTACTATCTTCTTCTCAGACCTGTTAGCTTCAGTAGGATCGTTTCATCAGTGGCAAACTAAACTAGTTAAAAAACCAAGACTTAAACCTTCAAGCTTTTTTTTTTTTAATTTTTAAAAGATTTTATTTATTTATTTATTTGACAAAGAGATCACAAGTAGGCAGAAAGGCAGGCAGAGAGACAGGGGGAAGCAAGCTCCCCGCTGAGCAAAGAGCCCAATGTGGGTCTCCATCCCAGGACCCTGAGACTATGACCTGAGCCGAAGGCAGAGACTTAACCCACTGAGCCACCCAGGTGCCCCAACCCTTCAAGTTTTAATCCTTAATTTGCTAATTTGTTCTAACAGTTTATTTTATTTTTTAAAAAATTACTCTCTGGCAGTTATCATTTCATAGATCCATTTCTATAGTTTCATTGACACATGAATGAAGGGAATCAAAATTAGAATAAATGGTGATAGATGTGTCTCAGAATGTGTAAAATAAATATATTTAAAATATCTTGAAGCATTTTGCCCCACCCTCTTCTTTTCGCTATGTGCTAAGCAGGAACTATGGATTTCCTAATACATGTAGGAACTATGACCAGAGCTCAAATTACTTTCCTAGATAAGAATTTTATTAAACTGAAGACATCTTCTTTCTGATAGCATCAAAATGAGTAAGTCACTAAATTTACAAAAATTAAAGAAATCCTAATGGGGCATCATAAAAAGCCACATGACTGTAAGTTGGAATTGATTTTCCATGAATTGAACATGTTTCTAAACGGTCATGGATGGATGCAACTCTTCCATTTTATATTGGATTATTTCAGAAGCGGCAAGCCTAGAATATGATTTAATTTGAAAGATGACAAAATTATATCCCTCTACTGATTCTCCAGGTGTTAGAAGTAGATGAGGAGATTTTTTTTTTTCCATTTTCCACCAGTTCTTCCCTAAGTTAATTTGACAAATGGCTTTTACAACAAGACAACATGCAATTGGAATTGCATCAAGAATAATGAAAGTGTCAGACAAATGGCAAAGCATAATTGGGGTAGCTTGTTTTCTTTTCCTTGAAATTGTAATACATTTGACAAACCAAGATGTTGTGTCTGCTATGAAAACATCACTAGAGCAATTCTCTGATAGTACTAGCTAGTTGATACTAATTAATGACAACAGAAAGAATATCCCCAGCAAAATTTCTTAGTAGCATATAGGGGGACAAAATTGTATGAACAAGGCTAAAATCAATGTTTTTCTTTTTATTGATAAGAAAGTGAGATTTGACTTGAGAATGCCTTAAAAACAATAAAAAATGTAAGGTTTCTGCTTAGTTCCATAGCAGTTGACTATGTGAACTTAAGCAAGTTAATTTCAATCGTTTTTGCATTCTTTCAATAATTTTATTTTTGTCTTGTGTGGCAAGCCTTTTTCCAAATAGTAGTTACAGAGCATTTCTTAAGACATTCAACACGTTGTTATAGGAGATGAAAGGTTTGAGGGGTTTCTAAAAGTTGCTATGATGGTACTAACACATTAAAAGTAGAGACACAATAATTGAATTGCTGAAAGGAAAAATCATACCAGTTTATTTCTAATGAGACTTATCTAGGCCAAAGGGGGAACTGGGTTTCTTACAGTCTATCAGGGACACATTTCAAGTCATTGCTTCACCATGTCCCTATGTCATTGTTGCTATCTACTCAGCCTAAGCTGGCCACTGTTGCAGGAAGACAATGGTCAATGACAATCGACCACAGGTGGTCAGCGACCAAGAATGGAGACACCACTGCTGTTCCAATGGCAAGGTCATAGTCATATAGCCAGGCCCCAAAGCAAGGGAGTCTGGGAAATTTAGTCTAGCTTGCCAGCCATAATGCACAAGACAAATAGAAGACCAGATTTTAGTGGCAACCAGCTATCTCTGAGAAAGAAAATTCAGAAAGCGCAGTAATTGCCATTATTTCTCATCTATAAAATAAAACATTATGTTTAAATTAATTTGATTTAAGTCTCAAAAGGAAGACTCTTTGGTACAATGTATTCACTTTGCATAAGAATACAGACCTTAAAAATGAGATTAAGATTGCAAGTTTGGAAGAGCAATACAAACACATTGAAAATGTGATGCACTATAAATTTTAAAGCAAAAAATAATTAAGCTGTGGACCAAGGGATGCCCTCTGTGACTAATTACTTTTTCTTTCTAATTGTGATTGTCAATGGCCTCCAAAAAATAGCTGGAGTTAAGTTCACAGCATTCTGGGCACATTAGCTATCCTAAACTGTTCTTTCTCAGAAAATTTTAGAATATTTAACCTTTGTTTGGCTAAGCTAAGTGTGCTATACCTTGAATAGACCCAACCCTATAAAGTTGTTAAGGTTTGAAGTCATCTTAATCATCTTTTAAGTTATCTCTAGGTCCCTTTTCTTTCAAAGAGATTCTAGATGTAGGATTACAGTGGTTAGATCAGCTATTATTATTATTATTATTATTATTATTATTATTATTAAATTTAAAAAATTATCAAGCAGACACATCAGAGTCATGTAGGGAACATTCAAAGCATATACACTTAGTTCTACACCCAGAGATACTGGTTCAAAAGTTCTCTGGAAGCCCCAAGGCCTGCATTTCTTAGAAATTTATAAGCCTGGTTGGGAATTACTATTATTGTGACCTCAGGAATAGGAAAGAGTAAAGGATTACTTTTTCCCTAGTCTGAGATGTTCTAAAGGTCTTCAGAGGCTTGAAGGGAATTGCACACAGGCCACTAGAAGTGAGGGCTGGAGAGAGGGAAAGTGGGGGCAGAGAACACCTGTCCCAGGCAGGCTTAGTCTCCGTTGGAGACCCTTCCCCACTCACGTCAGCCCCTGTTACCCTTCCTCTCGGTGCCAAGTGTCTGTTTTGAATCAGGTTTGGAAAATGTCTTTTTTCCCTGAGAATCCTTTTTACATGTTGGGTTGTTTCAGGGAGATGAAACTATTTCTCTGAAGAAAATCCCAAATCTTCCTAGGGAAGATTTACTAACTTGAAGCATATCTGACACCTTATTGTTGAGTTCAGTGTTACAGAAAATTGCCAAGGTGAAATACAGAACAAAAGCCCTTTCCCCATGCATCTCTTTGAGCTCTTTCAGAGGTTAGTACAGGAAAGAATTCTTTCCATCTTTCAGAACTTGTCTGTGTCACCTGATAAACAAGTAACAGCGTCAGGGGGTATAAGGTTTATCCATGTCTATCCCCAGAGGTCATGAGACTATATAATCTCAACTAACCCTGTGCTTTCATTTTGAACATTTTATTAATCACTCATGATAGGAGAACATTTCATTCTTTTTTTTTTTTTAAGATTTTATTTATTTATTTGACAGACAGAGATCATAAGTAGGCAGAGAGGCAGGCAGAGAGAGCAAGGGAAGCAGGCTCCCTGCTGAGCAGAGAGCCGGAGGCAGGGCTCAATCCCAGAACCCTGGGATCATGACCTGAGCCAAAGGCAGAGTCTTAACCCACTGAGCCACCCAGCACCCATGAGAACATTTTATTCTTAAACCTGATTAATTAACCTGCTTACTTTGTAGACCCCTCTTAGAAGGAGGTGAGGTGCAGAGCAATGTGGTGTAGTGGTTAAAAGAATTGAGAAGAATGGGGTCAGAAGGTCAGAATTCAGCTTTGCACTTGCTCATTCCAGACCCCTCCCCACTTCCCTTATGTTTCCTAGGCATTCTTTTCACTGGACTGTGTTGGTACTTAATACCAGTAGGATCATTTCTATCCAAACAGACCATTTAGCAAGACTTGCCTACAGTGTTCAATTGCTTGAGTGGGGACTGAGCTTAATTTGCTTTCAAAAAAAAAAAAAAAAAACCTATCCTACAGTGAATGATAATTACCATATTTACTCATATAATGTCACCCTTTAGTTTACTACTGAAAGGGAAGATTTTCTAGTTCCAATAGTGATGAATATACATTTAATACTGTTGCCCACATAGGAAAAGCCTACCTATCTTTTAGCCTACCTAGCTAAATGTCTGTTACTTTGTGATATCTTCCCTTAAAGACTCCTCTCTACTCTCAGAGGAAGTTGGGTTTTTTCCCCCTCCTGTTCTGTGATATTTTGGCATTCTTTTATTATATAACTATACACATTTGCATGCCCATCATCTACTCTAGACTGAGTCATACCCAATTTTCTAAATTCAGCTACAGGCCTGGTTTGAATTCTTTTGGACTAATTAAATGAATAACAAATGAATATACATAAAGGGGCTTTTCTGGCAGCAGGGAGAAAGGAACAGTCAAAGTGTAACAAGAGGCTAATTTTTTTCTTTTTTCCCCCTTAAACTTGATTTAATCAAGTATGGTTCTCAACACAGTTTTCTAAATTTCAGGGCCAAGGGATATACTAATAAATATATTCCCTATTCTATCTCTTATACCTTGTGGCTAGGAGAAACAAAATACAATATTGTGGATAAAGAAAGTAAAACTATTCAAAGTGGAATGATTTAAGAAAACAAATAGTAGCATTCTATGTATTCAATATATTACACTTTTTAATCCATTGCTTGATCTGACTTTGACAACAACACTTTGAGGAAAGTAAATTAAGTATTATCTCACTACGCTATAAAGCAGGGGGTAGGGGTATTAAGGGACTCATGCTGGTTACACAGCAAATAGTAGAACCAGTGGTAATCTAATTTCAGATTCCTACTGTAATGTTCATTTCACTACATCTCATCCAGGACACCAAGTGGGAGGGCTTGGTTGGCATACTTAATGAAGAATGAAAGCATCCCCCCTCTTTTCAATCCAGAACTTGTTTGTTTTGTTTTATTGTGATGTGTGTGTATGTGCTGTAAGTGATCTATACATTAGGGGGCTCTATTCAGTTCAACTATACATTTGGGGGCTCTATTCAGTTCACAGGTTTGCATACAGGAGCTTGGGCCAAGTGAAAGAGATTTATTTATGTATTCTCAGTTTTCCTTTAATGCCCAAAAGACAGGGTGCCTAGGTGGCTCAGTTGGTGAAGCCCCAGACTCTTAATTTTAGCTCAGGTGGTGATCTCAAGGGTTGTGAGTTAGATCGATGCTCTGAGCTGAGTGAGGAGTCTGCTTGAGGTTCTCTCTCTCCCTCTGCCCAGCCTCCCCCACCCCACGTGCTCTTTTTCTTTCTCTTTAAAAAAAAAAAAGTATATATATATATATATATATATATATATTCAAAATCCAAAAGACAGAAAGAACAGAATACCTTTTTTAAGAGAGATTTTAAAATTTATTTTTTTTATATATTTTTTAAAAATTTTATTTATTCATTTGACAGAGATCACAAGTAGGCAGAGAGGCAGGCAGAGAGAGAGGAGGAAGCAGGCTCTCCGCCAAGCAGAGAGCCCGATTAGGTGCCTAATCCCAGGATCCTGGGATCATGACCTGAGCTGAAGGCAGAGGCTTTAACCCACTGAGCCACCCAGGCGCCCCTTTCAAGAGAGATTTTTTAAAAAATTTATTTCTTTGACAGAGAGAGAGCATAAGCGGGGGAGCGGCAGGCAGAGAGAGAGGGAGAAGCAGAGTCCTACTGAGCAGAGAGCCCAACATGGGACTTGATATCAGGACCCAGGGATCATGACCTGAGCCAAAGGCAAATGCTTAACCAACTGAGCCGCACAGGCGTCCCTTTTTCTTCCTTTTTTCCCCTTCTTTATTATTATTTTTTAAACACTCATCAGCTTATCATTCATGTAGTCCCAGAGCGGCCTCACCCAGGCCTCTGAGACCGGCGAGGCTGGTGCTCCTGTCAGTTTCTACAAAGTAACTTAAAGCTAATGATGCAATGGATGGTGACACAGTGTTTTTAAAAGTTGCTCTTTTCCCAGGTTTCAAAGCTGTCTTTTAACATTTGGAGAGTTTCACGTAATTGTCTGTTGACTTGCCTGAGATAGATTATACTGTTGGGGCCCTGCCCTTCTAACGTCTACATCTTTATGGTGTCTTATTAAGATAAATATCAAGAATAGCCTTGAAGGGGAAAAATCAGCGGAGAAGGGGACATCAGAGGGCAGCGCGCCCTGCTGGGGAATTGTGGAAGAGGTGAGACACTCCTGCAAAGCCCTTTGTTCCAGGTCTGTTCATATTCTTTTGATGACTCACAGTGTCTGTAGGAGCGGAGGGGGTCATACCGGTGGCAGCGAGGCCACGAGAGGAACGGGCACCGTATACAGAGATTGTCCTCCTCGCATGCTTATCCTCCGACCTCGGGCCTCTCCTTATGTCTCAGCAATACAGACTCAGAGCAATATAGAGTCTGTACTGGGGCTCAGAGCAATATAGACTCCCAGTCTGATTTACCAGGTCATCGAGATGGGTTCGTGTTGAGGGAAATCTGAATCCTCCACGGCTTTTCAAATAAAAGAATAGGTTTCCTGACATGATTCTACGGAGCTCAGACAACTGTGCTGTCAGCTAGCTTTTTGTCCACAACTTCCTGGTCATGATAGGAAATAGCTTACAAAACAGGAAATCTTTTCATGTTCCAGGTGATTTCCCAGACTTATTTGCCATGAAATGTCACCTTCTCAGGTGAGAGAACAGAATTTATCACAATTAAAGAAAGCATTGACACATGGCTTTTAGTGGTTCAAGAGCTCCTTTTAATGTCAGATTGCTACCCTATTTGTTACACGTGCACACGTGCATGGAAAATTTATTAGGACTGTAAACGTTACGTGTTCTTCAAGAATGGTCATGTAATTTTTATTGCTTTCAGAAATGTCTGCTGCAGGAAAACTTTCTTGTCTTTGGGAAACTAATGAACCATGTTTATGATCTACAAATGTGTACTGAGTAGGGAAGTAATACACATTGACCTGCTGGGCCCTCACTTGCCACTTTGCACTGTATTACTACACAAACTGAGCAAAACAAATCAGGACAATTATTGCGGGTGGGGGGAGCATGATGCTTCTGTGTCTAATTTTCTCCAACTAGTTGACAAGGTGTGAAGGCATTAATATCTAATTAGACCAGATTAGAAATAAACAGCTGATTTAAATTCCTTCTTTTTTTTTAATTTTTAAAGATTTATTTACTTGACAGAGAGAAAGAGATCACAAGTAGGCAGAGAGGCAGGCAGAGACAGAGGGGGAAGCCGGCTCCCTGCAGAGCAGAAAGCCCGTTGTGGGGCTCGATCCTAAGACCCTGAGATCATGACCTGGGCCAAAGGCAGATGCTTAAATTATGAGCCACCCAGGTGCCCCACAACCTTTCTAATCTAGGATTGTTACATCAATTCTAAGAATTTTTTTTTACGATTTCATTTATTTATTTGAGAGAGAGATAGCATGAGTGGGGGGAAAGGGGTAGAGGGAGAGGGAGAAGCAGACTCCCTGCTGAGCAGGGAGCTGATGTGGGGCTGGATTCTGGGACCCTGAGATCATGACTTGAGCCGAAAGCAGACACTTAACCGACAGCCACACAGGCGCCCCAATTCTAGGAAACTTTTATAGCAGTTCATATTCGTGCCCTCTCTAGTCATCAGCTGCAGAATGTGGTTCTTATATACATATATATACATATGTGTTAGCGTCTGTTGATTTGGCAGTGCTAATGGCACTCCCTCTTTCTTTTCCTTTGTCTTTTCTTTTGTATTTGTAAGCACGTTAACATAAATAGTTAAGCGGGCAAATAGGAATGGACGAGGTATTAGTTAATAACTATTACAGCTCTCCCTAGTTGAACTGGAGAAATTATTATTCCTCCAGCTGAACTCCTACGACGGAGCAGGAGAAAGGTAGACTGTGCCCTACAGGAGAAACCCTTCCCTGGTGCACTTTCTGCATGGAGACGAGAAACAGGAGCGTGTGAATCATCCACAATGAACCAAGTAACTGGATCCTTTGCTGTTCCAATGCAATGGCCCCACTTCCTACTTAACATTGTTCAATGGAATCCAATTTTTCACCCGTCTGCTCTATGGGAAAACTGTGTAATAGGGTATGAGAAGAATAAGAGGTGTTCCTGCCCACGTAGCTCCTTCTTAGGAAAGAGAAGACAATACTCTCATTAGTAATTCTTCAAAGGATTGGCTTTTCAGCTTCATGTGCTACTGTTTAAGAGATCTTAGTACAACTACAAATAAACAGAAAAACCGAGAAACTTTCAATCTAATCATATAGGCACTTTTCTGTTTGCTCTTTGAGAATTAGGAATAATCAAGTCCTGCTCCTTTGGCACGAATGAAATAACTGTCCTTAAAATGGAGTGGACTAGGGTGGCTGTTGATAGCAGTGGGTCAGAGCAGAAAACCTCCCTTGATTTTCACAGCTAAATGCAAAACTCTGGTGTTCACTGTTTACTCGAAACATACGGTTGCCTGTCAAATGCCCCATATGACAGTGTGACTTTAAACATATTTCTTTATCCAAGAGCAAAAGAAAATAATAGTAAAGTAAACCAGAGTCTGAATTCCACCTTCTTAATAAAAAACAGTCAAACCTAGTGGGAACACTTTGGAATATGATTCAGGGGACCTAAATCCTTCTCTGTCTCTGTCTCATGCCTGACCTTGAGCCAATTACTAAGGGCCTTTGCCACCATCTTAATGTACTCCAGAATGGAGATTTAAAAATGTTAGAGCCGGAAGAAACATAATATATAACCTATTCAAATCACTTTTCCTACAAATAAAGAAACCTAAGACAAAGTGTAAGGGTCTCTCTCAAGGTCATATCAATTAAAAGAAAAAGAAAAATGGGACCAAGGTCTTGCTTTATAATGCTTTTTCTTTTATTGTGCAGTTGCCGTGAGGACAACCTGAGAATGTGTTGTCAGAGAATGGCATTGTATCAATTTAAATGAGCATTACTAATGTTTGCCTGCATATCGTCAGGGAAAATCATAAAGACTGAATTTTCTACACTAGATTGAAATGAACCTAAGGAATTGAGTTTGCAATGAAAAAAGATTGTGCACCCTATAAAGCTTCACTTCAGTATTTAGAAATATATACATATATATACATATATATATATTTTCATTCCATTGAAATGTTTAAAATCACAATAAAAAATTTCTTTCCACTCAAGGTTATTATAAAAATGTCCTCACTTATATTCACTCTGTTTTGTTGTATTAATTTTGGCTCCTTTGGTCTCTTACTAGTCTCTCTGGGAATACAATAAGCAAGGGAGAGCTAAAATCCAAAAATTTTTCTAAGATACACTTTAGTGATAGTAACTACAAAGGATAAGATCAGATCCAAAAATCTGTGTTTTAAAGGCTCTGGAGAAATAGGTGTTTACACTGTTTGATGAGGGTTATCATGACTCGTATTGTTGGTGCTCAGAACCCCTGGCTCACTGATAATTTCCCATGAAAAATAAAATTTTAATAGTCTCATTTTTTTCTGAGAACACTGCAACAATCACCTTTAAGAGACATCAGGGACAAATATTCTTCATGATCTGCAGTTTCCTTGAGGTTGCCCTTGTGGACGTCCTTAAAAAGAGTGACCAACTTCCACCTCTCCTTTGAACCACGCTGACAAGGATCAGCTGCTGTCATTTAATTAAATGGCTATAACCTTTGGTAGTCCTGTTCTCTCCTTCTATCCCTGCAGCCCGCCGCAGTGCAATACTCACCGGTATTGAAACAATGACCCAGCACAGGTATTCTCAGTAGCTGGCAGGTTTCAGTCTACTTGATCAATGCCTCCAGAAATTGTATATGCACTACGTTCTGGTAAATTAAATCATATCTTAAATAAGCTAGAACTCACTTTTTCAAACAAATGAAACAATGAATTCTGCTCTCAGCCCCCACCCCTTAAGTCCTTAATTTACCTGAATTAGAACTCTGGATTCTTGTATCAGTAGGTCTATTTAAAAATTAGGTCAACTCTCCATCACCTTAATTGTCAATAAAATCTGATACTGTTGATAGTTCAGGACAAGGAGGAAGGTGAAAAATATTAAGAAAATACAAAGTTTGAACCCAGACTTTGGTTTTGTATCTTGTTAATGCTCATAGCCAGTGTCTGACACTGGTTCTTGACTGTAGGTAATTAAACAAAGACTAATAAATGAATAAATGAATTTCTAAAAGAAATATGTGAAATTGATTATGTGGAGGTAGGTCCCTAGCCTTGAAAGTGAGAATACATCTGATGTCACTTCATTTAAACTAATAATTGTTGTGTTATATATGGCAAATGAATTCAATTGTTTTTAAAGAGTATTTTGTTTTATTTAACTGTGACAGTACTGAAAGGGTAGAGGCTTTGCAGAAATATTTCATTACATTTGGCATTTATCACTTCATTGAGCAAACCTTTTGCCAACAATTTGAGGAGGTGAGAAATCTGAAAATAAACTGGATTTGTTCAGTCTGAATTGTGAGTTCAGTGTTATTTAAACTTAAAGGAGTATGCAATTTTATGAGAAGTAATGAGTTTTCTGTCAGTGGAAGTATTAAAAAAGGTTGGTTGAGGAAATTTCTGCATTATCAGGGAAGATATTTGCTGACCAAGGGTTTGCAATCTGTGTTAGACTTTGGAATCACAAATAGAGCTTTAAAGAAAAAAAAAAAGGCCCCAGTATTTGATTGTTTTGTTTGTGATTGGGTCTTGGGCATTAGCATTCTTTAAAATCTCCCCCACAATGATTCTACTGTGCAGTCAGGCTTGAGAACCATTTCTCTAGATGATTTCTCTATTTCCCTTAAACCCTTAAGATTTTGTTCATTCAAGGATGACTTGTACTTTATAGTAGCTTTAGAAACACAAAACAGCATCTATTCGAGTTTTGCAATTAAAAATATAAATAAGGGGGCGCCTGGGTGGCTCAGTGGGTTAAGCCGCTGCCTTCGGCTCAGGTCATGATCTCAGGGTCCTGGGATCGAGTCCCGCATTGGGCTCTCTGCTCAGCAGGGAGCCTGCTTCCTCCTCTCTCTCTCTGCCTGCCTCTCTGCCTACTTGTGATCTCTCTCTGTCAAATAAATAAATAAAATCTTTAAAATATATATATATAGATAGATGTAATGAGTCTTCTATGACCTGAGCAACCTAAACTGAGTTTTAATGAAAAAAAAAAAAATCTAGTCTTTGCACAAGTGTCTGCTTGTGTTCCAGGCATCGTATAAGTACTTTGCATACTTTGCATATTTTAGCTCATTGAGTTCTTAGAATAACTATATGAGGATGGTGTTATTGCCACCACCACCATCATCATCAATCCTGTTATAGATAAATTGATACAGAAATTAAGGAACGTGCTAATCTGCTAATAAGTGGAAAAACTAAAACCAGACAGCTTGGCTTAAGAAACTATATACTTAGTGAAAATACTTCACAGCCTCTCGTGGTTTTAAAATAGGACCCAACACAACCTGTATACCCAAATAATTCGTCCAACGGCTTGGCCTCCTTTAGGACATTATAAGACACTTGGGAAATACTTGATTAGTTTTGAATGAATGAGTGAGTGCAGAATTCAGCCCTGTCTGGAAGAATGAGCTTTACTCTCCACTAACATCCAGGCTTTCCATTAGAAACATACTGAAGACAGATGGAAATGCATCCTTGCTGTGAAACACTCCTGAAAATGGTGTGGCACAATATCCCTGAGGTCATACATTTTAATACTTCTCCTCCTTCCTTCTAAAAGTTTCTTATATTTAATCCAAATCCCTCATATCCTAATTTAGGCTGTTTTATTTTGTTACATTCTTTTCTGTCTTCGGCTAGGGGGGAAAAGCGTTGACCGAGTGAAGGGCTGTTTCCCTCAGCAGAGAGCCGGGATATAGGCAAAACTTTACGCTCCTTCCCATCAGCCCACTAAAATGTTTGCAGCACCCCGAAGGGTCAGGAGTACTCCTTAAGGAATTTTTAAAAATGGCCCATCCTCAGGCCCACCCCAGGCCAAATCCGTGTCAGGGAATTTTTAGTAAGTTCGGCACTTTTAGTAAGTTTTGGTTTTGTCTACAATGAGCTTTGGCCAGTCTTGAACACATTCCACAGGTCTTTGCTGACTTTGCCTTCCCGTAGGGCCAGGGCACTCACTGAAGATGACCTCTCACCTAAGCTTCACAGACTGACACAACCCGCAGTGGGCACAGGGCCCAGTCTGGCCACGGTTGCCTACAAAACACCAGACACATGCTTCCAATTCCTTAGCTTTTGTCAGGCTGGAGGGAGTTGCATGCCTAAGCAAAGGACTCCTGAAACACCAGGAGAAGGGGCTCTGATTCTGTGCCACCTCATGGAGTTTTCTCCCCCGGGGAAGCGGAGGCCTGCGATGGGACAACCGAGCCATCAAAGCGAGGCCCTCATCCTCGTGACCAAAACCCAACTGGAGTTGGAGCTGCTAAAAATTAGTGCTTGTGAAACAAAGAAGATAATCCAGGAAAATAAACCTCTCTGCTTCAGTTTTTTAGAGTTCCGTTTCACTCACATCAGTGTTTTATGTCTACCCCCGAAATGTCTGCTGAATCCGGTTTTCTCAGGGCTGGGCTAAAATGAGGCTCAGGAGAAAGCCTCCTCCACTTTTCTGCACAGTGTCCCCTAAAAATACAGACGTTTCTTGTCCTTAAATAAAAAGCAGATTCTCTCCTTTGTCTTAAGAATTGCATCAAGGGATTGATTTGGAAAGAAACGTATTTCTAAATTGGATATGCAAAAAGGATTTGGCACGTGTTACAAAGTTGACAGATTGACAGGCAGCTAGATACACCGTTGTTTCCTTATTTACCAAATGACAGGATTTTTAAGAACTGGAGAGTCTCTATTACATAATCGTGCAAAACAACAAAAAAACCACATGTGACATAAAAAGGCCTCTTTTGAAAAGTTAAAAACGAAGTCTTGATAGGACAATAGAATCAAAGTGGCTGCTGGGCTGTTTCAAACAATAGATCTGTTTGCTGTCACTATTGACTTATATCAAAATGATTCTGAGGTATAAAATAACAAGCAAAACTGAAACACCCACACCTGTTCCTGTGAGGGCAAAACAAGAACAGAAAAGCAAACAAAGTTAAACACCACAACATCAACAACAATAACCAGAACACCAGAATTCTGCACAGTCTCCCAGTCGGGGCGCAGAGAGCCCACGGCCTCCGCAGGGCCCGCCAGGCCCACCCAGGTGCGCGCGGGGCCAGAATGGCAAGAGGAGAGAGGTGTCCACTTCTAATTTTTACCTCAGGTTTTTTTTTTTTTTTTTTTTCATAAGAACTGCCAATTCTCTCCTTGGTGATTTATTGCTCTCACTTCAAGGGGGAAATTTAATATTTGGTTTAGGAAAATAGCATGAAATTAAAGGATACTGAGAAAGGCTCTGAACTGCTCTAGGGATGACGAAAAACATTTTAAAGGTTTCTGAGGACTGCACTTTCATTTATTAGATAGTGACAACTTTTTCTACAACCTACTTTCTGAGTTTCCAGTTTTCCTTTTTTTTAAAGGAGGAACAAAGTCAGTGGGCTTTTTCACGAATCTTAGAGCCTTTGTGACAGGGGAACAAGCAGGACAGGAGAGCATCGCCTTCCTCCTTCTGCACAAAAGGGAGCCCATTTTGGAGGTCAGTATTAGTTGTCAGGTTACTTGTCAGCTTATGCTTTTTTGGTAACATCTCTGGAAGGCTTCAGGTGACCTTCCATTTTAGTTAGAGGCGCAGGCAGTGGCCTGGCATTCTCCCGGAAGTCTACGCTGAAGGGATGTGCAAGCAAAGATATCCCTGCGGCCTGTTGCCTCTCAGGGCCCAGGCTCCCACCTGACCAGCATCTTCCACGGTTCCCAATGAGGACAGACCTGCATATCAGCTTCGTGCCCTAGGAGCTAAGGAATCCAAACTCAGGAAATTTTCATTTTCTGTGGGCAAATCACAATCCTTCTGGGCCTCCAATTTCTCAATTTTAAAATAACGGGTGAGGATGGGTGTAAATGAAAGAATCGCTACTGATCCTTCCGCCCCTGACATTGTATGAGTAGTGACTTAGTGTGTCTTTTTACACAAACACCCACACATATATACAGCACACGTACTCACACACACACACACACTCACACATTTCCACAGTTTGAAGTAACATGGCGTAGAGTAATCAGAGTTATAGTTTTTCACCCACAGGGATGCTGACCTAACTCAAAAGGGGGACATTTTCTAAATGTCCATATTTATGGCTTCTCCTTTAGCTCCCAGCCTCTGGGACAGCTTCTCTGTTCTCTGTGGCATAAGTAAAGACAGCAAGTGACCAACATGGTTTTCAGCCACTAACTAAGGACTACTTTTGCATATTTGATATATGTTTACATGAGATAAAGATGGTTAACTTTTAAGTGTTCCCAACCTCCCAACACCCCAATTTCATCCAAATGGAGTATGATTTTTGCCTTCCCACCTTCTCTCCTGTCTTCTGAAGGCCTTTCCCCTCTTTGTAGGTCTTTACCGACCTTGAGTGTTTGCGATGCAAAAATTGGGAACAGGGATGAAAGAGCCCTGGAGATACTACAGGAAAAAAGAGGAGGATTTAGGACATACCAATTGAATTAAATAACACAGAAGTGATCCAGAGGGGCCAGCAAAGTTATCAGGGCTGGAGCAGAGAATCCTTCTGTTCCAGGCCTTTTAAGAGAGATGTATCTTAGCAGCTGCCGAAATATAATGGAAGAGAAGAGGAAGGAAGAGGGGATGGCTATAAGGTGGCCTTACACTGTGCATTTGGGTCCTTTTAGGGCTTTTCAAGAAAAGCAAGCAAAAGACGTGAATTCTTTCCTGTTTTATTGATGTTCCACAGCTCGAGACTAAGCCACAGAGGGCCAGGTGGTTTAAGAGTTTCCATTCTTTTTCACGGGGAATGAAAAGGTAGTTCCGAAGATGAAAACTTTGTTTAGTTCACAATTTGAGCCAACATTAGTTATGATGAAAATGTAAACTCCCTCATCCCCAAAGGAAAACGGAAACAAGCAGCATTCATTTTGATTTCAGCATTCATCTTGATTTCAGATAATGTTCTGGGTGCTGAAGGCGTGTATTATCTTAACAGAGATGGCCCCTCTGCTTCCTCAATGGCCCTTTTTCTTCCTAGCAAAGATGATAATTATGATAGCTATAAGAAGCTACTCTGTTATTCATGCTTTTGGCATAAATACATGACTGTCATTATGCCAATAAACAACCCAAGGCAAATGATAATGAGACCAATGTTGAACTCAATCCAGTCTCACATGGTGCTTCCTGAGCTGTGAGGCTCCAACATGTCATTGGTAATTTCAGTATAATGACCAGAATGTTATCTCCAAATTCCCAGGGTCTGATGGGGCCAGGGTGATCTCTCCTGGCTTAGAGAAAGGCAGTGCTATAAAGGAAAAGTTAGGAGTCCAGATCTCCATTTCAAGCCTTTGTCACATCTGCTATCTAGAGGAGGGGAAGGGTCCTCCAGTTCCCTGAATTACTTCCTTATGAATGAATTCTGTGCATTCGTTCCTTGGGGAATAAATGCTGTTATAAATTAAAATATTCATTAACAAACTGACCACATAGGAAATTAGAAGCTAGTCAACTATCCCTGTCCAAAAAAATTGCAGAATAAAACTACACCTTTTTCAAAAGGCAGGATTACATGTAGTTAAGGAGAATGGTTTTCGATCTGCTGCAGTCACAAACAGTCGCTAATGAATATGGATCTGGGAGAATTAGTTCACCTGAAGACTGAGAAAATGGGTGGATTCAGCAGAAGGGAATGATATGAACATCGAAAGATGAGAGAGGCCTTTGGGAAAATGGATGAATCCGTTGAATGTTTCTACAAACAGATCCATGATTCTTGTGTTAGAGTTAAGTCTGAGGGGATCCTTCCTGTATCTTGCTTTCATAGGATCAGTTCAAAAAGTCAAGCTCTTAAAAAAAAAAAAAATCACATTTTGTTTATTCTTTGTTTATTCTAAGAACTAGTACAGAATGCAATGATATCCCAAATCTTTTAAAACATAAAATCATTTATTTTCATACTTCTAATGTTTAAATTTTTTTTTGAAAATATCTGAAATTAAGCCACACCTGTGTATGTGTATGCCTGTTTGCTCTGTCTGACCTATTATTCTGTGCCACCCCAGAATATTTACCACCTCTCAGATAGGATAACTGGTTATTGTGGTCATCGTAATGGAAATGATAATTCTGAAATAACTATTCGGGAACTGGTACTTCTTCCTCCCCTCTTCCTCATCTTTTAAACGGAACCCACATTGCTTCTCAAGGACGGAGCCTTGTGGGGTCCTGCGGCGACTTGCCCATCAACCCAGGCAAATTCTCCACCATCAGGCATTGTGCAGTGTCAGCCATTAGAGGGCGCCCGTGGTACAGACCGCCGGAGTCCTTGCGCAGCAATTTTTGTCCGCAGTTTTCAGAAAGGAGCCAGGTTGCTTTTGATGCTGGCAAGTGATGGATATTGGTGGACGGCTCTATTGTATCATGTCGCAGAACTTGGTGTGTTGCTTTAAGGTAAACAAATAAGCTTGGCTCCTTTCATTGACATTGTCCCCAACCCCAAACCACCCTTCTGCTTTTATTTATGAAGACGACTCTTGAAAGTTCCCCACCATGGAGGAATGAGGTTTGGAGGAGTCCCGGCAGGAGAAGGAATATAGAGAAAGAAAAAGAACATATTCGATATTGATAATGAGGAAACTAAAATACAGTCTGGCAGGATGAGACGCTGAATCTGAAGAGATTGTCAAAGGACACCATCTCAAGGATGTAGTGAACTCAGATGTTAAATTAGAATTACATCCCAGTAGGATTCAGATGGAACCAGGCCAGGGATTCGGGGGTGACATTTCTTGCCCTAGGGCTCACACAGAAATATTCCATTTTGTTAATGTAAAATAATGTAATTAGATGAATGTGACAGTGAGCAAGTGATGTGCATTAGCAATAGTGCATCATTCCCTCTGCGCACGGTTCACGAAAAACTTCAGGACCAGATTGTCTGATGTATTTATAAGGGAGAGCCCCGTAGTTTAAACATGGGTCTGAGAAAAATGGATTGGGAATAATGAATTCTCTTCTTCACATTCTCGTCGTAATGCATGCCAAAGACAAAAAGAAATGACAATTGGATTATCTGTTCTACAGTTCTGTTTTTTTAATGCAGATAACTGATATTTGTAAGTAATTCGGAAATGTCACTTTAAAAAAATAACAGCCAAGAAGAATTAAGAACAGATAGACCAACAGATAAGCCATTAGGATGTCTATTCAAAATATCAATGTGGAATGTTACAGTCCATGTCCTTGTGAATCACTGTCTTTTTCACTGTTAGTTCGTTTTCGTAGCCCCATGTAGTGCAGCTGATGGGAAGGGTAAGAGGCTGAAAATAAAACCAAGTTCACGATCCATACATTCTGGATGCTAAGGTTGGTAAGATCTTGTGTTGCATTGTTGTAGCCTCTTTGCAAATCCTCTAGCCTACCTCACACCTATCAGTGGTATGCCGTGAGTCCATCTTCAGTTCTAACTTTCTTGTCTGTACGAGTCTTCCTCATAGCTCCGTACTGGAAGTGTATTCATTATTCTATGCCCAGGGGACATACCACATTCCCTATAAAGGCTTCCCTGAACTCCATAGTCTAAGAAGTAGTTTTCTTGCTCTGGAACTGTGACTCTGGAACTGTGTGTCACTTGATGAAAGTTGTCTTGTTTCAGTTGTGGTCGTGTTTTTTAATCTTCTGGTAATTGGTTAAGTTCCTTGAGAATGGGAGTAGTTTCTTCTCTCTTATAGTCCCCACACTACTAATATTTTTGTTTGTTTGTTTGTTTGTTTTGGTGGGAATGAGAGGCTCCAAAGGGATTTATTGACTGAGTTATTGCATTAACTATGTTAACTAATTAATTGATAGTAGTACACTAAGGAAGAGAGAGAGCTTGGCCTGGTACGGCTCCTGAAAAACCAATTAAATGACATATTTATTTAATATGAATGAGTGTGTGCATAAGCACTGCTCTTGGAGGCTGCCTGCCTTAGAGGAGTGAGCTGTGGAGGAGTCGGCTCACGGAAAGTGAAAGAGGGTATTAGTGTATGTCATCTCCGAAGGAAACACAGTAAATGTTGACAACCAGGAAACCAAAATGCAATCGTGGTAGATTTTATTTTTTTTCTCTCTCTCACTCTCTCTTCCCCTCCCCTCCTCTTGTTTTCCTAAATTATAGTTGTACTGTGTACTCTGGCCTGGGAGGTCATGGATTACTATTAGAATGCAACCCACCAAGTCAGGAATAAATATGAAGCCTGTTCACTATTCCTCAGTAGATGCCACACACCAAGAGGTGAGTGAGAGGAGAGCTGTCTTGTGTTCTGCACTCCGGTGTCCTCTCTCTGGGGAGGAACAGAAGATCCTCTTGAGGAAGGAGGGCAGTTTTGAAGGCAGAAGAATCTACGACTGAAATAACACAAGAGGGAGCCCTTTCCAACCCAGTCAGAGGAAAGAACCGGTTTGAGAAGCCCAGTTCCCTAACCCCTAATGAGGCAGCGACTAACACTCTACTCATGTTTTGCCTTTTTAAAATTCAAAAACATTCAAAATTTTAAAAATAGATATATAAGATGAAATATACTGAGTTATCAAGAAGCATGTTGAGATGGCAGCCGGTAAAAGTATTCTACTCGAGTTTTACTCTTTCATTTTTATACTAGAAGAAATAACTGAATTAATTTTATTTTGCAGTATTTATATTTATTTATATGTATATGTGTAAACGGTGCATGTGATTTAGCATTTCATATGTTTTGTTCTGTGCCCTAAAATGTAAGTGAAATTATCCTGGCCTAGGATTCAAGAGACTGAACTTAATCCCGTTTTTCCCATTGCAAGACTTCAGATAATTAACTACTTTCTCCTTCCATTTTTAGTCTGTAGGATCACAAGTTTGGATCTGATGGTTTCTAAGGTCCTCTCCAGGTTAAATAGCTTAGTGGGTCTATGAAATATGATAGTCTTATTGTTTTATAAATAATTGGGATACGGATAGCAAACGGATATAATGTATAGATCTCTAACTTTCAGGTTTCTTGTTAAAAGGAAACAGTGTAAATTGAATATATGGAAAATGCAGTGTTGTAGAAACCAGGTGGAGGTAGTTAAACTTTGAGGTCAAATCATATGGTCTTGAGGTGACTCAGTGTTGATGACTAAGTTAGGTCTATAAATACATGAAGACATTACTCGATCTTTTTGATTAGTGTGTTGGTTTAACTGATCCAAGGAAATGGTTTTATTTGTTGGGGGGGGCTGGAGTTTGTGGTGGCTAGTTTTGTTTTGTTCTGTTTTTTTTTTTTTCTTAAACAGTATTTTTTAAATGTCTGTATTTAGAGGAATAAATAAAACTTCACTAGATTGAAGATACTGTTTAAAGGGCTTAGGCTTACATAATAACTATCTTAATTAGGGGGTAGACAGCATTATTGCTATCATGTTGAGCTAAACTACTTTTATGCTGTCTTCAGTCCATGGATATAGACATCATTCAAGGTCTTGGTTTTCATTCTCTAAGTCATTTGTTTGTACGGGACATTCTTCCTTCTCCCCCCACCCGCCCCATCTTGTCTTCTTTCTCTCTTGAGTTCTGGGAATCTTGCATTACTCTGTCAAGCCATAGGAATCTTTGCTAAGTAAACTAGGCTGGCTAACCCAAGAAAATTGGAGGTTGTGAAAGAACAGGAAAGGATTAGGGCTCCAGAAGTTACTTTCTGGGGGAAAGTATCAAAAATGCAGTGTCCCACTGATTTTGGGAAAGGAGATGCAAAAGAATAATCCAAGGATGTCATGAGGGCAAATCTCTAGTTATGTCGTATGAAGGGATAAGGTGCATGTGGAAAATAATATACAATATGGAGCCGTAAGGTAAAAGAGATCGAATACTCTAAAACTTAGGCATGATTTTCCTTCCTTCACTCATCCACTCTCTCAATGAACTGAGTATCTTCTATTGTCAGGCCCTGTGCTAGGCTCTTGGTATCAAGGTCAAAGTAGATGTGTTCTATGATTTCAAGACTACTGAAGTCTAACTGTAAAGTACACAGGTGAACAAATAAGAATGGAGAAGAGTAAGTATGTACCAAAGAGAGTGGTGTATTATGCAGGAGTAATGGTCCTACTTGTCTAGAACAAGGGAGCTTCACAGAGGGGGGATCAGAGGAGTTAGGTTCGGGACAATTGCTAGTTTCCCAGGAAGATTTAGGGCAGAAGGGCATTGCAAGAAGGAAAATTTTGCAATGGCATGGTGATAGCAATGGCACAGTGTGTTCAGGGAACTAAAAGTTGTTTGATATTGTTGGAGACCAAAGTTCAAGGGAGATGGTAGAGGAAGGTAAAACTGCTAATTGGGGTATGGGTCAAACTATAAGAAGCCTCACGAGCAGTATTAAAAATGCCTGCTGGTCAGGGCGTCTGGGTGGCTCAGTGGGTTAAGCCTCTGCCTTCAGCTCAGGTCGTGGTCTCAGGGTCTTGGGATGGAGCCCCACATCAGGCTCTCTGCTCAGCTGGGAGCCTGCTTCCCCCTCTCTCTCTGCCTACTTGTGATCTCTCTCTCTCTCTCTGTGTCAAATAAATAAATAAAATCTTTTTAAAAATTGCCTGCTGTTTGATGTTAAAAGTGCTGCATTTTAGGTTGGGGTAAGAATGGTAGGATGAATATTTTAGAGAGATCGCTGTAGTCGTAGTGAGAGATTGGTTTGTGTAGTATAAGAATTTAGGCAAGAGTTGATGAGGATTGGCTGAGAATAAGGTTTATATCAGAGCAAGCTTCACCTTTACCTACCTTTTCTGACGTGGTTTTATACAAGTACACTATTCTTCACAGTGCTCTATACTTACAGTTGGAATTTGAGAGTGCTTTGCAGTTTTAAAAGACCTTGTCATCTCATCTCTTCCTCTGCTCTGATAGATATGGCAAAATGGTGTCATTAATCTCATTTTACATGGGGGGAAACTTCCATAGTGAGGTTGGGATTAGAGCTGGCATTCCTATGTCCTTCCTTTCCCTTCTCTCTCTCCTTTCCTTTCTTCCTTCCTTTTTTTTTTTTTATTTCTCTTTTCTTCAATTCTTTAATTACAGGAAGCCTCTTTCCTAAATTGTTAAAGAAAGGCATTATGTAGCAAGGAGCTACATTAGGCATTATGTAGCAAGGAGTCAATATAGTTACTAAACTAAGCAATAATTAATGTAATGTATTTTACTGGATGAAAAATTCAGTGGCCAAACAGTGTTGCCATTACACATTCATTACACATTCAGTTGCCAATACACAAATATGTGTGTGTGTGTGTGTGTGTGTGTGTGTATCCATATACGTATATACCAAGTTGCATATGGGTTGTGTGTTTCTTACACAGATAAATTTAGGTGTGGATGGTCAAACTTTGTTCTTGGTTTGCTAGGTACACAAGTTAGGAAAAAACGGTACAATAAGTTCAGAGGCACTTGGTCTCTTGGCGTTTTTTGGTAGGTACGTTTCAAATGAGAATCATTCAGCAAGAGCTGTAATGCTGGCCATATGTTTCTCTGTGGCTGGCTTACAAGGAGTCCAACCAGCAGTCCTATTACCCAGAGAGAATAAATTGCTTTAAAGGACAGATTTCTCCATGAGGATTCTTTTTAGCATTTTTTTCTTGAAAAATCTGCCCAAGAAGAAATGCCTTTGCTTGTGTTAGCAACTGGCTCCAATTATGAAGGGTTTTTTTCTCTTGTTAATGGCTATAAAGGAGCAGGTTGTGGAACCGGGCATAATTTTCAGAGCTAAATATAACTTAATCTCTCTTCCCAGGTCTTCAGGCACAAAACAAGGAGATTTTCTTCATGTAGCACTCATCCAATGAGTTCGCTTTTTACTTATCTGCAGTCATGCCCCTTGAAGGGCAATTAGTCATAAGGATTCTGGCACCGAGTGTTAGCAAAGGCTGTAACCATACATGTCAAGAAATAAAATTCTCCGGAAAAACAAATAAGCGCCTTAAGAGTTTCCCAGATGTCTCAACAGTACCACGTAATAACAGGCACAGACGTCCTTATCCTTCTGTTTGACTAGGCTGTTGAGCCCTAGATAATGTATATTGGAACTATCTCAGGAATTTTGCAGAGAGAAGCAAGGATCCTTCCGGAGGCATGAGGAGGAGATAGGTCTCTTGTCCTCTCTTTGTTGTAATTGCTGTCAGCTCAAAAATAGTTTATTTACCTGAGAAAAGGTAGACCCAGCTTACAGACCAATGCTGTGCTGACTTTAAAATTGTGGAAGGCGTGGTTCCTGTAGTGATGGAAATCCGTAGGTGAGGCACAGCTGTGAAGCACAGGGATAAAGATTTAAGGGAGAGGTTGCTTTCCTGGGACTCTCCTTCTCTGGTGTGTGTTTTAGCACCCCATGCGGTTAGGACCCATTTTACACTGGGATCAGAATTAATGGCACTCTTCACTTGGGCTCAATTATAGAGCACTCACCTGGGAAACTGTAAGGAGCAGAACTGTAAATCTTATAATCAAATATTGAATTATCTCTAATTTATTTACTTAGGGAATTGACAGCCCTGAGTTCTGCAGTCAAATGTGTAGAGATTTATTATGAAAGGGCATTTTTATAAGAGCACGAGGAACAAGGCTTTTAGTTTCTCCATGGTAAAAAACGACCCTAAACAGCAGGGTTTTTGAAAGCTAAACCTAATTTGGCAAGTGAGGGCAGAGTGGCCTCCTGGTGCCAGGCACTGTGCACACTGCAGCAAAATCGCCCACAACGAGTAGCGTCTGGTGCTTTCCTGCCACCTGTTGGAGATGAAATGAAATCATAAATAGCTCTTTCCCTTGTAAGTAGAAACAAAACGAAGTTGGTCAGACCACCCTATGTTTGCCATTTTGCTCTTCCCGTATTCACAGAGCCTAGAAGTGATCGCAGAGAGTACTTTCTCCCTGTCCATATTTTACAGTCTTCCAATATAGTGGACAGTTCTGACAGCACTCTCGGCTTCCTCCTGTTTCTTTAAAGATGCAGAATTACAGAGACCATTGAATTGAATTTTGCAGAGGATCAATAATTATGGAGTCTGAAGCATTCCATATGTCCTCCTCTGCAAATTTTATTTTTCAAACATCTTGAATTAAAATGTGAGACCACATAAAATATTTACCAATAGGAAGTTTACCTCAGATACTCCGATTTTTAGAGGGGACAGATTATGTAAAACACCAAAGTGAGCAGTCAGATATCTCCGTCATAAACAGGGGACTTCAGCTGAAGCAATATAAGCATTCAATATTTGCTATGCGTCTAATGTTTGTAAAATAAAAGTGAAGCTATACATGGACAAAGGTAGCTCGGTTCTGTTTCTGAATCATTGGGAGTTATCAGCAGGACTTCCTTGTTGCTGCCCACTATCATTCCCAGGAGTTCCAGAATCTTCAAGGAGGGGTGGGGTACGGATTAAAGGATGGACTGAGGGAAGCCACACAGGTGATTCAGATACGAACACCTTCACCCCACCCCACTAACCCCAAACACACACCTTGTGACCTCCATTAATTTAAAGCAGTGGTTCTCAGTCATGGGTGATTTTGTCTCCAAGGGAGCATTTGATAATGTCTGAGACATTTTTGATTGTCCGGCCTTGGGAAAGTGTAGGAGAGCTACTGTCATTTAGAGGATAGAGGTAAGGAAGGCTGCTATACAGATGTTCAGGACAGACTTTCACAACAGAGAATTATCTAGCCAAAATGCCCATAGTTTTGAGGTTGGGAAAGCCAATTTAAAGTAACTTTAGATCAAGGGTGAGCACACTACAGCCTATGGGCTAATGCTGGCCCTCTACCTGGTTTTGTAAATAAAGGTTTTTAAAATTAGAATACAGCCATGCTAATTCATTTATATGTATATATTCATTTATATTTATATATATTCATTTACATATTTTGTCTATGGCTGCTTTCATACTACAGTGATATGGTTGAGTAGTTGTGGCAGACATTGTGTGGCCCCCAAACCAAAAAGATTTATTATTTATCTCTTTGCAAAAGAGCAAAACAACATAATCATTTTAATTTTAATTTTTTCATATAGATTTATGTAATAATTATGTGATCACAAAAGCAGTGATAACATTCATTGAGGGCCCAGATGCAGGATCAGATCGAAGTTCTGCAGGACCTGAACTGTATACAATTTAGATGACCTCTTTAAAAAAAAAAAAATGGCGTAAATTGTGTATTTATTAACAGGAAGAAAATAAACCTCAGGAAATTATTGTAGACTTACAAATTCCAGTCCTTTCCTTTTAATACATATTTAAACAATTTTCTGGATTTTCTTGCATTAAAAATCTTCCTGATTATACTTTGGCTGACCCTCTCCCAAAACCTCCATCTCAGCTATCTACTGCTATCTCACATGGTCTAGTGCAACCCAGGGGCTCCCAGCCTCTAAACAGCTTCTCTGGTAACTTCAACTCTGTCACAAATGTCCCCAGCACGTTGTTTTTGTTCAATAATCAAGATCAATGATCATCAGAAGGGCTGGGCTTTAATTCTGACTTTGCCATTCATTCATTTTGTGACCTTGGCCAACTTAAGTGTGACCTTGGACAAGTGAATTCATCCCTCTGTGTCTCATTTTCTTAAATGGTCATAATGTAAACTGTCTCTTTAAAGTGACTAATCTCTGTAAGCTATTGCTCAATTTTCTTTGATTTTAAAAATTTGAATGCTCTTGGGTTTGTCTTAGAAAGTTTTTATTATCTGTTATATTGCCATATTCCCCCTAGTTAAAAAAAAATTGGTGTCTTAAGACCAATATTCTTATTCAGTTCTAGCTCTATTCCAGTCCTAGATATTTAAATAGTTCTGAATTGTCTGTCTATGAATCATTACTATTCCTTAGGGTTCCTCTCTCACAATTTGTTCAACCAAGTCTGCTTCATCCAAATGTGTTTTCTACTTTGTTGCTTATTTTTCATGCTCAGAAATATTTTTGAAGCACTCCATATAAAAGGCACAAGTAATTCACTATAAAAAGCCAAGAGAGATTCCTTTTCTTTCCGAAGATTTTTTTGAACGTTCTAGTGGCTATAAATCTTGTCTATTTTTTCCAAATAATCAACAAAGTATGAACTCTATGGTTCAGGTTTCGACAAACATGAATAGTCTTTTCTGCTGGATTTCTTCACCCAAAACTGTTCACTAGGTGCACTTTAAATTAGGTTATGACTTTAGTTTCTGCATCAGCTCAATGACTAAAGAATGGCCACTTTGAGCTCACTAAGGATTCGTCCTGCCTAGAGTATACCTCTGACATGGCAACAAGGAATTTGGGACAGAGGGAAGATACGGCACTGATGGTGGAGGGAAAAGTAAGAAAAGGTAGGGACGGGAATAATAACCATCAACTGCCATATTCATGACGCATCCAGATTTTAGATTTCATTAAACAGGCTGAACGGATCATCCTTGATAAGAATGATAAGAACTTATTCTTATCTTGTCTTGACAAGAATGATACAAGGTCATGGTATAACCCACCTTATATCATGAGGTTTTCCTATAGTCATGATAAGTATGACAGGAAAGTACCTCAGAAATACTTGTGTGGGTAAACTCATTGTTTATGAGGGTAAAGTAAAATGCAGATAATTTTAATAACAGTTGATTATAAATGGAACTAAGCCTTAGAACAAGATTCTGAAATTGTAGTTGAAAACTCTTTTTTAAAAAATATTTTTTTTCAAAACCCAAAGCATAAGAAATAAAAAGTGTTGTGAAGATGTGCAGAAAAAGGAACTCTTATGCACTGTTGGTTAGAATGTAAATTGATGCAGGCACTGTGGAGAACACTTCCTCAAAAAATTAAAAATATAAATACTATATGATCCAGTCATTCCCCTCCTGTGTATTTACCCAAAAATATGAAAATGCTAATTTAAAAAGATACATGCATCCCTGTTTATTGAAATATTATTTATAATTTGATATGCAAGCAATCTAAGCATAAATCTATAGATGAATGAATAATGAATATCTAAAATGGAATATTAGTCAGCCTTAAAAAAGAATGAGATCTTGCCATTTACAACAACAACACCTAGAGGATATGGTGCTGAGTGAAATAAGCCAGTCAGAAAAAGACAAATACCATATGACTCACTCATTTGTGGATTTTAACAAGTAAGGCAAACAAAGAAAAAGAGAGACAAACAAAAAAATTAGAATCTCTTCAGTATTGAGAACAAATAGGTGGTTGCCAGAGGGGAGTGGGTAGGCGGATGGGTGAAATCAATAAAGAGGATTAAGAGTACAATTTATCCTGATGAACACTGAGTAATGTACAGAATTATTGAGCTGTTATATTGCACACCTAAAACTAATAAAACACTATAGGTTAACTGTACTTGAATAAAAGTAATTAATTTTCCCTCTTAAAGTAATCTAAGCACATGAAGTTGACTCTTAATGCAAGAGTTAGGAATACCCACCCCCCTTTGCAGTTGGACATCTTTGATTACTTTTGATTCCCCAAAACTTAACTACTACCAGCCTACTGTTGACTGATAAACTTACTGATATCGTACACAGATCATTAACACATATTTTGTATATTTGTATGTGGTATATACTGGATTCTTACATAAAGTAAGCTAGAGAAATGCAAATTTTATTAAGAAAATCATAAGAAAGAGAAATATGTTTACTGTACTATAAAAAATCCACATATAAGTGGACCCACACAGTTCAAACCTGTGTGTTCATGGGACAAGTGTGTATACTTTGACACCTTGCCTGGATGGAACTGCTTTTCTTCTAGCATCACACTTGATTGATGGCTTGGATGAGGCATGGAATTCTAGGTTGAACATTATCGCCTTCTGAATCTTTAGGGTGGTGTTTCCTAGCTTTTGAGTAGGTCACTACTCTCCTGTTTAATGATATTTTTTTAAACTATTGTTAATATTCTGAAATCTTGTGAGATATCTATCCTCAGTACCTCTTCATCATAATGTGAAAACTTTTTGTTTGATACTTGGTGAATCATTTACATTTATTATTCATTTATTTATTTATTTTTTAGAGAAGGAGAGAGGGAGAACGAGCAGAGAGTGGGGTAGAGGGAGAAGGAGAAAGAATCTTAAGCAGGCTCCATTCCCAGCGCAGAGCCAAATGCAGGGCTCAATCTTACAACCCTGGAATCATGACCTGAACCAAAACCAGGAGTCAGACACTTAACCAACTGAGCCATCCCGGTCCCTGGAATCATTTAGATTTAGAAAGTCATGTTCTTCAGTTCTAGAAAATGTTCTTGAATTATCCCTTTCATAAATTTTCTCCCATCTGTTTTTTCCATCCTCTTTATGAGAACTTTCCTCCTGTCCAGGAGGAAAAGTTTGTTTTGTGTTTTTTTTTTTTTCCTGTCATGTTTTTTACTGCATTTTTTATTCTAATTTCTGAGAAATTTCCTAGACTTTATGTTTTAATTCTACCCTAAGATTCTCTCAATTTTGTGATCAGGTATTTTATTTTCAGAAACTCTTAACTATTCTCTGACAGTTTGCTTTTTACTTATCATCCTGTTCTTATTGCATGGTTGTAGGCGAAAACAAGGAGGGGTTCACCAACGTTTTCATCCAGCCTCTGTATCCACCATGCTTCATATCATGTGATGACAGTCCTGTACCTAATCCTCACCTATATACAGGCATACTTCATTTTATTTCACTTTTCTGTATTTTGCTTCACAGATGTTGCATTTATTTTTCCAAGTAAGAGATTTGTGGCAACCCTGCCTCCAGCATGTCAAACGGGCACTATTTTCCCAACAGATTTTTGCTTAATTTGGGCCTCTGCTTCATATTTTGGTAACTCTTGCTATGTTTCAAACCCTTTCATTGGTATTATATTTATTAGGGTGATCTGTGACCAGTGATTATGACTTGCTAAAAGCTCAGATGATGGTTGGCATTTTTAGTATGTACCTTTTTTATTAGATGCAGTGCTGTTGTACACAGCGTGACAGTAGACTACAGTGCAGTGTAAACGTAACTTTTATCTGCCCAGGGAAATAAAAAATTAATTTGATTCACTTTATTGCAATATTTGCTTTATTGTGTTAATCCGGAACCAAACCTGCAATATCTCTGAGGTGTGCCTGTACATTCAAGGGCAATAAGGCAGTAAGTGATAAAGTCCCAGGAACAAAATACATTAAAAAATCAATTTATAGAGGCAGATCTGTCAGGATGACAAGAGAATTGAGATATGTTAGCTAGGGCAGTCTTTCCCAATATCAGAATTCTTAGAAATGTTATCTTTAAGTTGGATAAGCATGGAATGTGTGAACAAATGAGTTGGGTGGCATGAACTGATCGCAATTTTATTTTCAAATGAAAATATTAAAATATGTCCTAATTTCCTATTTCTACACTTGTCCTAGCGATATTCACCTACTTTCTTGTTCTACCATCATGCTTGAAAACAGCTACATTGGTTACAGAGTAGTGGGCTTTAGAATGATTAGGAAAACTAGTTTAAAAAAATATCTACCTATCCATCTATCTCAAATCAAACCCTGGACTTGATCACGTTCTTTAGTTATTGGTGCCAGTATCCATTTCAAGCACCTCCCTGTGATTCCATTTACATATACCTGAAAGTCCCTGAAATGAATGCTCAGACTGATCTCCATCCAGTGGGTGTGTCAGATACAGACTTTACCTCAAAGCCAGGTCCCCTGGGAATGTGTGTGTGTGTGTATGTGTGTGTGTATGTGTGTTTTCTTTAGAGCTCTGGATCTACTTAACTCGAAGCCACCGATCAGACTGACTTCATTGTCAGATAGAGATGGATTTTCACTCCATTCCTGCTGAGATGCATGACCGTGACTGTTATGTAACCTCTGGGAACCTGAGAAATGTGGAAGGGAGCAATAAGTGGCAATATGTTACAAAATATGGAGTAGAGTCTCAAAAACATGTCCGGTATCCTCCCTCTTTTGATAGCTTTTTGGATGAGTGACTTCTGATGAGGTAGGAGACCGTCAACCCGCTGATGGTGTATGTCTGGCTGCCCTCCGTGACGCCTTGCCCTCCGTAGATCTCTTGGACAGAGTGAGACCCATCCAGCGGGTGTGGGTCTTCCTTAGATTCAGTCCCAGATACTGACATTTCCTGATCTGAGTGCCTCATCCTTTTCCTGACTCTGTGACTTCCTGACCTTGTGCATCTGGAAAGGCAGCCTCTGTAGAAAGGAAATAGAGCATGGGTTTGGAGATTGCCAGTCATTCTCACTCCTAACTGCACAACCCAGGAGGTTTCACAGAGGCAATTCGGGACCTCGCCATATCAAAGTTTCCTTCTGAAATGCGTTTGCTCTCTCTTAGTACATTTTCTTTATGCTGCTTGTCATCTATATAGCATGATTGTTAGAAACATACGTTGTGAGATAATTGGCTTCATGTCTGCCTGCTCTTCTGAATGCTGATCTCCATACCATTGTGCCCACCACCACACTTTGTGCAGTGCTCAGGACCTAGTAGACTCTCAGAACATACGTGTTAAGTGAATGAATGACTAAATGAATAACACAGAGATAAAATCCCTGCCTTTTCTGCTTCATATGCTAATTACACTGATCAGATAATGTATATGAAAAGGACTTGTGAGCTATATTAATTTAAGTATAAAATACTTTAATTTTATTAACCTGTACCTCTCCATAACGCACTCAAAAAAAGCATTAGGCCTATAGTAGTGCTACTCAAAATGTGCTCCAAAAGTCAGTTAGCATCAGCAATATCTGGGAATTTGTTAAAAATGCACATTTATAGACCTTATCTAAGACCTACTAAATCAGAACCCCTGAACATAGAGCCCAGGAATCTGCGTTTTAACAAGCCTCGTGGGAGGTGATTTAGACAGATGCTGAAATTTAAGTGTTACTACCCTGGTAGCGTACAGTAGTTCTTCTTCTCCTTCTTCTTCTTCTCTTTTTAAGATTTTGCTTATAATAAATAATTTCAGATCGAGAGAGAAAGAACACAAGCAGGGGGAGCGGCAGGCAGAGGGAGAAGCAGACTCCCAGCTGAGCAGAGGGCCCAATGTGGGGCTCAAACCCAGGACCCTGAGATCATAACCTGAGCTAAAGGTAGATGCTTAACCGACTAAGCCACCCTGGCATCCCTGTACACTAGTACTTCTTACAAGGGTTTTTAGAATTGCATAAAGTAAGCTTAGGATTTATCTCTGAAACTATCCTTTTACTTACCTATACTATTCCTCTGGATCTCAGCTTCCTCTGATCATTTAGTTCTCAGAAAGTCCAAATCTTCAGAAAGACATTCACCCTTAGCCTTAGTATTTTGTGTATTAGCTTCCTAGATACTAATTTATAGTTGTTTCATTATTTTTGGTCTGTTTATTTATTTATTTAGTTAGTTTTTTGGGGGTTCCTTGTCTGTTTCCCCCAATGATAAGTGGTCCACAAGAGAGGATAGAGTTTGTCTTAACCAACAATTGTACCTATCCCCAGTTTTCACACAATGTTTCGGTGCATAATAGAATTCAGTAAATACTTCTTTGAACAGATAGCTTTAAGAATGTATTTATTGAAAAGGGGTGTGTATTAAAGAAGTGCAGGATTCATATTGAGGGTCATGGTTTAGATCATATTCAAATTTGTGCCTGCTTCCATTTTTCTGAGGTTCAATACAGAGTTGATGGAGTCTTAAATTCTCCACATTTTCCTTTCTGAAAGAAGTTGAGATTTTATCCAGTGGAATGACACCCATGCCCATCTGCCAATGTCGTTCAGTCATTTTTCAGAAATTTGGAGGTTTCTCAATACGGTGTTTCAAATGCAGGTAACTCTTGGTTATCTGTGGCTAAATTATTTTTCATAAACCTTGCCTTCAGTCCTTGATAAAATTGTATGGATTTACTTTGTACTCCCACAGTCAGTCCAAGCATAATTCATCCTAGCAGGGTGTCCTTTTAAACAAATAATCACCTCTCCTAGAAAAAGAAATATGTGCATAATATATAGAGCAAGTTTCTTCAGAGGAGGATGAGAAGAGAGGCTGCCTTCCGACACTTTCTTCGCTGGTAATGAGGGAGGACTCCAAGCATTGGGGCCAACCAGAAAAGACTACTCTCTTCCTCATTTTTCTGATTTACTTCATTCTCCAGTGCATGATGATTATATAAAAATAATTAGGCTCTAAATAGTCAATAAATCTACCCTCCACTTGGATTAGTTTTTAAAAAATATTCACGAGTGTATTGCAGATACCACAGCTCCGTTCCATTATTCTGGGAAGTCAAAGGAAAATACTTTATATAAAACTGCCCTTGGAATATTATCAAAATAAGGAGCTTTATCTTACATCTAAGAACAGCCCAATTAGGAGGACAAAAATCATTTTCTAAGAAACCTGAAAATATCATCATCCAAGGAAGGAAATTGTCTTGCCAAGACCTCACTTGGTGTCGGCACTTTCACCCATGTGACTCCTGCTGTGGTGGCCTATCTTCTCCTACAACCAGGACAGCTACCAAGGGACTTCTATTTTTCAAGCTGCAGACACCACCTCCTCCTACTTAGCCTGCTTCCCTACCCCTTTTTCTAGGCTACCCATCACCTAATCTTTGTGGGTCTTTTTCCCCCCAAGATGGGCTGTGATGTGCTCAACATCTCCAAAGACAGGCACTGAGACATTTCAGAGTGAAGGTTTTAACTGCTTCTATTTACAAGAAGAGACAATCTAAAATACCAAAAGGAACATAAGTAAGTTAGACCTGAATTCTATTTCTCAGCCCCTGATCTGTTGTTCATTTTCACCAAACCAAGCTGCTTTAGGATTTACCCAAATGAGTAAATCACATTTTTGACAACCTTTAGACTGATGTCTCTTATCTTAATGTATCTGTCCCACATAGAAATGATCCCTTTTAGGCATCTTTTCCTATGTTCTATGAAGTGTATGTTATCCCAGTTTTATAAGAAATGAAGCAGCAAGGATTTTTAAAGCTTTAACTGTATTGACGAAAGTAATATATATCCAGTTATCTGAAGGATTTGAACAGAGGTGCCATTTTGTAAAATTCCAGGTTAGAAGACCCACATCATAGCCTGTGTAAAAGGCACCCATGAAGTGGGGCAGAGGCAGAACACAGCTTTTTAGGAGAGCACAATCATTCCATGCGATATTATATTCCATGTGGATACATATCATTATATAATTGTCAAAACCGAGAGAATATACAACATCAAGAGCGACCCTGATATAAACCATGAGTTTGGGGTGAAAATAAAGTGTCCTTGTAAGGTCATGGATTATAACAAATATACCACTCTGATGAGAGCTGTTGCTAATATGAAAATCCATGCCATGTTCAGGAATGGGACATGTGGCAAGACTCTGTACTTGCTACTCAGTTTTTCTGTGACCCTAAAACTGCTCTAAAAATTAGTCTACTAACTATAAATACATATTTATGTGCATATATACATACATAAATATCACTCATTTATTTTATTTTCATTAGTGCTCATCCCTGTGGTACAAACTAGTTTGTTGAATGCCTTGCTTTAAGATAGTGTGAAACATCACAGTATGGTAAAGCCTCAAAGTCAAATCAAAGTCAAAACACATAGCTATGTAGGCTGCCACTGCTCCAATTCATGGACACCTTTCATACAGGCTATGATGTGAGTCTACTCTTATATATGTTTTTCTTTTAAAAGACAGCAGTAAGTACTGTCTGTCCCACTGTAGTTAAAAAGCAAATGGACTGTCACCGGAACACAACTCTGATTTTATAAGTAGGAGAACTGAGGATCTGGGAGGTTAACCACCTCTTAAAGTGACATAACTACAAGAGCTATAACCCAAGTCACTGTCCCTCTGACTACACACTATACTGTATAACATGGCACAAGAGCATACACTTGGGAGAAGACAAACCTGGGTTCAAATCCCACACCCTGTTCTAAGGTAAGTTATTTAAGTTCTTGTGGTAGGTTTGCCCACCCCACATCTATAGTACCTCTTCTTTCTTCCTTGATGCACGATGCCATTTTGCTTACTTTCCTGGGTGGGTATTTAGGAAAAGTTTTTTTTCAAAAGGGGAGAAACAGCTCTTCTTCTGCTAAGCCTCATCTCATCTCGGTGTGATATCTAAAATAGAGCAACCATCTTATGATCGCTAAAGGAATGAGCCCAAGATAAGATTAAATACCAAGGCTCCAGAACAGAAATATGGAATGAACCAGATTCTTGGCACATCTTTGAGCCATTATGTTAACCAACAATGGAGTTGCCCTACGTCTGAATTAACTACTATGTAAGATAGTCCTTGTTTCTGTGTTTTAAGCCATTTGGTGTTGGTGGTGAGGGATTCTGTTTCTTCCTGTTAAAAGCATCCAACTATATGATACATTTCACATACCATTCTAAATGATAAACTCTGAAGATCTAATTCCCTGTTTTATTAAATGAAGCTCATAAATGCTATTATCAATGAGCTGCTACCAGAGTTGATGAGATAATGTTTTCAAATTACTTAACATGGTGTCTAGTATAAAGCAGAGTTTCATACCTGGTAGCTAATATCACCCCAGACCAGTTTTCCTTTTATTACATTACCCTAACTTCTGAACAATTTAAATGTGTAACCAGATGTTAAATTGGAAATTACATTTGAAGCTCCAAACAATAAAGATATGATATTCCAAGGTAAGGTAACAAAGGTAGATGCAAAATCTCAGAGATTTTATGGATTTTGTTGTTGTTGTTGCTGCTGTTGTTTTTAAAGCAGATCTGTGACTCTTGAACAACTTGCTTAAAACTATAGTAAAAAGCTTGAGGAAGGAATAATATTCAGGGGCATTTCCTTAAAGAGAACTGTGACTTGAGTTCTCCTGGCCCCTCAAACACCAAAACACCCCAGGTGAGAGAAATGTTCCCCTACCACCTCCAGTCAAGAGAGCAATTTCAAGGAAACTAGACAGAACACTAAATATGTGTGACCCACAGGATATAACAGTGGAGAGAAAGACAGACAAAATGGAATGGTCTGAGAAATATGAAAGGTGAAATAGGAACCAGCTGCCTGCTGCTGATAGATGAGCTGAAGAGAAGCTATATTGGGTTTGACCTTCTTTGGGGCAAAGGGTAGAGACCTGTTTCTAGTGAACCAGATGTGGACTCTCTATAAAAAAAGGAATATCTGGAATTTTCCAATAGGGCCACCAGGAGGGGCGATCCTGCTTCAGCCAAGAGAGGCGGAAGGGTTGCTGTCTTCCTAGAGATTAAGGAAGGAGAGGGTGACAAGCCAGAAAAGTATAAATCATCCATTTTGCGAGAAGTGTAGTCACCCAGGGATGCAGGAGAGAGAGTGTCTAAAGAAACTACAAAGACGACCGTGGAAGAAAGATGTATGTAGACCTTTGCCAGCCACAGAGAGCATAGGATCATCTCATTAGGGCCCTGCAAGAGCTCCCCAGCTCCCTCGTATCTCTTTCTTCTGGCACCTGCAGGCTGCTGGCCTGTTACAAGTGAGAGAGAAAACTCCTCCCAATGAGGACAATGGAAATTTCTAGTGTTGCAGAGCTTTGGCATTCTAAGTACTGAATTAAGTCTGTTTTGTGACATCCAGAAACTCGAGGACTTTTAATTTCTTGGGGCCTGTCCAAGTTTTCATCTAGGAGTGTGGAAAAACTACCACCATGAACAGGCTTAAAGGGAAAATTTAAAAAGTCAAATACAAAGTTGCTGGTATGTTTATACCCCACGAGTTTAGCTCTTTCGATGCACCAATTATACAATTTCCTATTATATACTCATTATGTGTGCTGCGTTAAGATAAGTGTTTCAGAGATGAAGAAAATCAGATACAATCACCATTTCGCTAAATTGTACGGTGCTGAGGGTACCAAGAATGGCTCTTATCTGTTATTACATCCACTGTAACAGCACAAGGCCTGCTTTCTGAAACTTGGCAAGCACTATTGATGGAGTAGGAATGGTAGTCATAAAATAATTAGAAGACCTGGGTTCTAGTTAAACTTTCGATCCTGAAAAGCATCAGTGAGACATGCCCTAAACACTTAACCTTTCCTCATACACCTTTAGCATATCTGTAATTTGAGAGGGAATGGGCTAAATAAGCCATATAATACTTTTTTTTATTTTTTTATTTTTATTTTTTATATAATACTTTTTTTTTTAGGTTTAAAATTCTTCAAGCCTATAGCAGCATAATAACCAAAAATTGGAAATGACCCCAATGTCCATTAAATGGTGAATGGATGAATAAAGCATGATGTGGGGAATATTGTTGGCAATACAAGTGGCATATCCTCAGAGATATTGCAGGATTGGTTCCGGACCACCACAAGAAGGCAGGTGTCACAGTAGAGAAAGTCGAATGAAGGGGCACCTGGGTGGCTCAGTGGGTTGGGTCCCTGCCTTCAGCTCAGGTCATGATCTCAGGGTCCTGGGATCGAGCCCCACATCTGCTCTCTGCTCAGCAGGGAGCCTGCTTTCCTCCCCTCTCTCTCTGCCTGCCTCTCTGCCTACTTGTAATCTCTGTCTTTCTGTCAAATAAATAAATAAAATCTTTAAAAAAAAAGAAAGTCGAATGAAATTTTGATTTCCAGTGCATATAGAAGTTATGTTGACACTTTACTGTAGACTATTAAGTGTATAAAGCCTTATGTCTAATAAAACGGTGTATGTACCTTAATTAAAAAATACCTTATTGTCAAGAAATGCTATCAGCCACCCTCTGAGCTTCAGTGAGACATAATCACGGGTCACAAGTCACCATATCAGATACAATAATGATGAAAAAAAAATGAAATATGGCAAGAATTGCCAAAACGTGACACAGACACAAACTGAAAAAAATGTGGTTGGAAAAATGGCATCGATAGATTTGCTGGATGCAGGATTGCCACAACCTTTTATTTGATAAAACAAAAGCAAAAATAAAAATAAATGCAATATCTGAGAAGTACAATAAAGCAGAGCACAATAAGACAAGATGTGCTTGTATGAACTTCAAAAACATTACGCTAACTAAAACAAGCCAGACACAAAAGACCACAAATTATATATTTCCGTCCCCATGACAGTCCGGGAGAGGGAAATCTACAGAAAGAGGTTGCCAAGGGCAAGGAGAGGGCAATGAAGTGAGAAGGGGATGACTGGGAGAGGGTATAAGAGCTTTTTGAGAAATAACAAGAATGGTATTGGTTGTGCAACTCTGGGTATATACACTGAATTTACAAATCAGTGAATTTAATTATTTCATATCCGTTAAAAGAGAAGACATTGTTAATATTTGTATTTGATGCATTTTAGTAATACACGGAATTAGGAATAATGTGTCAGAGAATGAAAGGGGAAAAGGGGAAAAAAAAAAACCCTTTAGCTCTGGAGACTACTTTTATCATTTCCCCCTTTAACTTTTAAGTTCTGAGAGTAAAATTGTTAATATTTGTATTTGATGCATTTTAGTAATACACGGAATTAGGTATAATGTGTCAGAGAATGAAAGGGGAAAAAAAAAAAACCTTTAGCTCTGGAGACTACTTTTATCATTTCCCCCTTTAACTTTTGAGTTCTGAGAGTAAAATTGTCCTCATCATTGATTGGGTGGATAATTAAAATATATGGGTGGTCTTAAATTTAGTTGTTTAAAATGTCTTTTAGGTATTTTTAGGCTGAAAATAATTTCACCTTAATCTTCTACTAAGGACAAAGAAAAAGGACACATGCATTGGGCTCTATACCAACTGAGTTTACATATATCATCTGATTTATTCCTCACAGCCACCCTAAACAAAAGTGGAATTATTCCAATATCACAGAAGAATAACCTTATTCTTAGAAAGCTGCATTATTTGGACAAAGGTGTAAAATAGCACTCAGTAGATTTGGGATTTAATTCCAAGTCATTAAACTTAAAAAATACAGAAATTGACTTGAGTATCAACTATTTTTTTAAATTTAAATTCAATTAGCCAACATATAGTCCATTATTAGTTTCACATATAAAGTTCACCAGTTGCATAAGCACCCAGTGCCTATCACATCACGTGCTCTCCTTCATGCCCATCACCCAATTACCTTATCCCCCCACCCCCACCCACCACCCCTCCAGCATCCCTCAATTTGTTTCCTAGAGTTAAGTCTCTCATGGTTTTTTTCCCTCTCTGATGATTTCCCATTCAGTTTTCCCTCTCTTCCTCTATGACCCTCTGCACTGTTTCTTATATTCTTATATTCCACCTATGAGTGAAACCATATGATAATTATCTGTCTCTTCCAGGTCCATCCAATATATCACATCTTCTTTATCCATTCAACTGTTGGTGTGCAGAGAATTTTATCTTAATGAAGTTCCAATAGTTATTTTTGCTTTTGTTTCCCTTGCCTTTGGAGATGTGTTTATCAAGAAGTTGCTGCAGCCAAGTTTGAAGAGGTTGCTGCCTGTGTTCTTCTCTAGGATTTTAATGAATTCCTGTCTCACATTTAAGTCTTTCAGCCATTTTGAGTTTGTCTTTGTGTACGTTGTAAGAGAATGGTCCAGTTTCATTTTTCTACGTGTGGCTGTCCAATTTTCCCAACACCATTTGCTGAAGAGACTGTCCTTTTCCATTGGACATTCTTTCTTGCTTTGTTCAAGATTATTTGACCATAGATTCAGGGGCCATTTCTGGGCTCTCTATTCAGTTCCATTGATCTATGTGTCTGTTTTTGTGCCAGTATCATACTGTCTTGATGATGACAGCTTTGTAATAGAGCTTGAAGTCTGGCATTATCATGCCACCCACTTTGGTTTCTTTTTCAACATTCCTCTGGCTGTTTGGGGCCTTTTCTGATTCAACACAAATCTTAGGATTATTTGTTCCAGCTCTGTGAAAAATGTTGATGATATTTTGATAGGGATTGCATTGAATGTGTAGAGAGACATTTTCACAATATTTGTTCTTCCAATCCATGAGCATAGGATGTTTTTCCATTTTTTTGTGTCTTCCTCAATTTCTTTCATAAGTGTTCTGTAGTTTATAGAATACATATATTTAACCTCTTTGGTTAGGTTTATTATTTTTGGTTGGGTTTATACCATTAGTTATCTAATGGCTTTTGTTGCAATTGTAAATGGGATGGGTTCTTTAATTTCTCTTTCTTCTGTCTCATTGTTAGTGTATAGAAATGCAACTGATTTCTGTGCATTGACTTTATATCCTGTCACATTGCTAAATTGCTGTATGAGTTCTAGCAATTTTGGGGTAGAGTCTTTTGAGTTTTCCATATAAGGTATTATGTCATCTGTAAAGAGTGAGAGCTTGATTTCTTCTTTGCCAATCTGAATGCCTTTTATTTCTTTTTGTTGTCTGATTGCTGAGGCTAAGTCTTCTAGTACTATGTTGAACAACAGTACAACAGTGGGGTGAGTGGGCATCTCTCTGTGTTCCTGCTTGAGATTCTTTCTCCCTCTGTCTCTGCCCTTCCTGATCATGCTCTCTCTCAATTCCTGAAATAAATAAATGTTAAAAAAAAAAAAAAGTTCAAAGCAATTGACCAGAGAAACTTCAGGGAGTACAGGTGAAACAGTCTCTGTTGATTCACAGAAATGTTTGGGTGAGATTTTGCAAGGGACCGAGTTCCTCCAATGTGAGAGGAGGAACAAGTCAGTCAAGAAGAATTTATTATTGTTAATGTAACTCATTAGTATGCATGGGTGATAGATGACAGAAGGAAATTGAATTATAATTTGAATTCTATCCACTCTACCAAATGTATCTATCACTCTATTCTATGTTTAGTTCTACTCTGTCTTGTATTTTTGTGTGTGTACAATTTTTTTTGCAGCTAAATATAAATTCTTCAGGACTAGTTGTCATACATGTTGCTTTCTTTTTAATGGTCAAAATGCCTAGTGTCAGGATTATTCATTCCAAGTTTTCCAGTTTATGATCACAGCTCAAGGAAGTTAAGTCACTTGCCCAAGTTATATTGTATAGATCCAGTTAGACGGAACACCTGAATTGTATTCAGGTTGTCCTAATTACAAATCTTTTAAAAAAATTATTCCACTCTCTACCTGCTAATTTACTGCACATCTTCCCCGCAACAGCTGGAAGTGCTCTTAAGCAACAAAATGACCACAAGGCAGCTAAGGAAAGGTAATTAACAATGGTTAGGTTTCTACTCTGTATTAGGAAATATTCTAAGTAATTTGCCCATTTAACTTGCTTGGTCTTTATAACAACTTGTATAGATGTTACTATCATTATTTTATGAATCTAGGTCTGTCTGATTAAAATTCCTCACTGAAGAAGCTGCAGAGCATACCACTGATCATTGAATAATCAGGAGGTACCATAAACACACAACTTTTTTGTGTCTGAGTTTTCAGAGATTTGTAGATAGCATCAAAGAAGTTCAAGTAGCGAAAATCTGTCAAACATCTCTCTAAAGTTCATATTTCCCCAAGTAAACCCAGTGGCTATTAAGATTTGACCGGGAGATTTTGCCAAGAGATTGGGATGAACCCAAAAAAGACAGTGTGAAGAATTCTTAAATTCCTTTTGCATGTGTATAGTTTCTGTGTTAGCAAGGAAGCAGCTTTGATCTAACAAAGAGATAACCCAGGAAGTAATCTGGAATTCTTCTACATATCTATACCATCCTCAGGGCAGAACATAAGGGCATGTCTATTATTTTGATTCATGTGAAAAGAGCAGCATGGGCTCTAGGCAGTACCAGATTCTTCAGCTTCCAACTCCGACAGGGCAGGAAGTAGCTCAAGATTAACAAAGTAAGCAAGCTTGTTTGCTGTATAAACCTATGGGGAAGTTTGAGGCTCACTGCAGGAATTCTGAAACTCTTGGGTTTGTGCTGTGTGGTTTCCATAACAACTAATGACAGAAAATGAGGCAAACTGGCATGACTCATATGAAATGTTTCTGTCCAGTTCTCAGAGGCCAAATTTGGTCATTGGGAGACCTTTACAGCATACAGTCATCTCTGTCTCACTAATCACACTCAAAGGGCCAACTGTTCCTCAGTAAGAGCAACTCTCTCTGCGAGTGGCCGAGGAAGCATGTTCATTCATCCTTCCTCCAAAGGTGCCACCGTCAAAGATGGCACACTTGTGGGTAATGGAGAACGTCAGAATGTCCATGGGGACTGGCTGGGGTGAGAGCCGAAGGGACCTGGACAGCAGTTTTTAGGGTAGGGGTCAGCATTGCTGCATGAGCCAGCTTCACTTCCACTGAATCAGGGTGGCAGTGGCTGTAAGAAAGAGAATGGGGGGTAGGGGGCTGTTCTAGGTCTTAAAAGAAAGTCTGAGGCTTACGAACAGTTTGCAAGTCACCTCCCCACCGCCCCCTCCTACCACTGCTCTAAGTCATTACCAAGGCTGCCTCTTTATCTTCATGCCCTGCTGACCTCTTTTGCTATATCCCAAGGACTTTGTGCATAGCTTCTGTCTTTGACAGATTCTTTTCCTGTTCTGTGCCTCTAGCCACTTCAACCATAATTTTTACCTTTTCCACATCATTGCTTAAGGCTTCCCTTAATGCTCATTGCCACTATGATTCCCTTACCTTCCTCACTTCTCCCCTTGCCCCTTAGCCTACCCACTTTGCACATGACAACCACAGGAGAAAATACAGGCCCTTCTTGTCATCCTCTGTGAAATACTAACACTGCTTCACAGTGCTCTAAGAGTAAAGTCCAAACTGCATGAGCTCAACCCCAGACACCAGGCTTGTCTTCCCCACCACGCTGCCAAACAAGCTCTCTTGTATCAGGGCCTTTGTATACCTGATGTGGGAAACAAAGGCAGAAGGAAAATTACTACATTTCCTTACTATCTCCAGCCCATTGACAAGTCCTTGAAACAGGCCTAGTGACATTCCTCTAGGGACTCAGCTGCCTCAATGTTGACACTCTGCTAAGGGAAAAAGGCAATCTTAGCTCAACCTCCAGGATCCTGTAAGTCTACTTTAACATCTAAAAATTCCTTTGGAAACTTCCTTTATCTTTATCCCCTCAAGATACCTACTGGCAATCATTCCCAAACATATGTCCCACTGATACCTATCTGAAGGGTCTCCTGACTCGGGTTTTACTAGACAGTAATAAATGACCATTTTCCAACAACAGCTAGCCCCCTCAAGGTCCTGGAAACCTTTCTTCGAAAATTCCCTAGAGAATTATGCTATCCCTAATCTCTTCCCAACTTGAAAGTATATAATGGGCCACTCCTCATGACCCCAGTGCAGCTCTTCCTGCCCAGAGGTCATCTCCTTGTGCTTTAATCAAATAACCCTTTTGCACCAAAGACGTCTCAAGAATACTGTCCTGGCTGTCACATTTGAACCCTAAAGTCTTTTCCTACAGCAATACCTAGATTTTCACACGTGTAGGACCACTGTCTCTTCCTCCCACCCTCCACCTGCTTGAGACATCCTTCAGATCCTACTTAGAAGTCCCTTTCTCAGTAAGGCCCCAAGGTAAATGAGGTCTTCCTTGATTACTGTCCCTCATAGCAACGTGTACTTCCAAGCCATTACCATATTCTGAAATGATACATTGATTTCTATTTGTGACTCCTGTTTGTTCCTGCAGACCCAAATTCGAACCCATGCCGAGCACAATATCTGGCTACATACACGTTAGTATGTAGGAACTACACACACAGCACTAAAATTGAATTTGATTCTTCTCACTTAAACACAGTGGGGTTGGTGTGGGAAGGAAGAGTATTTAATACTCCTAGGTGGGGTACCTGGGGAGCTCAGTCATTTAAGCAATTGCCTTCAGCTCAAGTCATGAACCTGGAGTCCCAGAATCAAGTCCAGCATCAGACTCTCCGCTCAGCAAAGAGTCTGCTTCTCCCTCTGACCCTCCCCCTTCTCATGCTTTCTGTCTCTCTCTCTCTGTCTCTCTTTCTCTCTCTCAAATACGTAAATAAAAATCTTTAAACACACACACACACACACACACACACACACAGAACACTCCTAGGTACTGCTTGTCCTCAGGTAAGATGACAAAAGCACAGCACGCAAGATATATCCCTTATCTCACTATATTTGGAACCTGCTGATTCACGGAAAAGGCTATTCAGAGACGGTTTGTGATGCAAGCTCTCCATTATCTTAGGCACAGAGGAAATGGCCACACTTGTTCTGGCAAAGCCGGGTTTTGAATCATTTCCTGTTCGCTCTGGAAACGCCTTGAGTGCAGTGCCAGACTTGCTTGTGAAGGATGTCAGTCTTTAGCAGGTTGGTTTGCCTCTGTGATGTCAGTTCTGCGTGGCAGAGAGAACTTCCATAATGCAAGTCCATTTCTCAGGGAAGCCCTGAGATTTGAAATCGATGAGTCAGTTCAGGACTGACTCAAACAGTTAGCCAAAGAGATGGTCGCTGAAAGACACTTTGTATGGTGAACATCTATCTGCCCTTATTTTTTCTAGAGCAATGGTAAGATTACAGAACAAATTCACTGAGAAGGATTTTTGATTATAATACACGATGAACATGGAAGCCTTTGGAAACTGAAATGCTGATTGTTTCCATTCCAGTGTCTTCAGATGGAAATCAGGAAAAAAGGATTAGAGCAAGAGGACTGGAAATAACTGAACAAGTTCTCCTTAACCCGTTTATTAAAGAATGAGCCTCTGAAATAGGTGAAATTCTCTCCATTATCAAGTAAGGAAAAGGCAGCTGAGAGATCCAATGACTTGCCCTGTGTCACAGAATGAGGGAGTGACAGCCCCAGGACAGAAATGGAGAGCACAGGCTGACTCAGAGTCCAGTTCTGCCCTCAGGAGGACCCAGACCTGCTTTAACCCAAAGACACCATTCATTTACATAGCTGGTATAATCAAACTGTTGAAAAATAACGTGGAAATGTTTTCCTTTCTAAAATATTAAGTCAGAATAATTGGAATGAAGCGTGCCATTCTTTTTATTGGATAACAGGGTTTAGCATCAATCATATGAAATTGACATTTTTTGTAACTCAAAGGCAGTCAAATGTTGGCAATTTCAAATCATATTTGTCTTTGAATTGTCTCGCTGACATTGTTGTCATTTCTTTTTAGCACTCAGCACATGGCCAATTACACCGTGGAAACCCAGCAAATGTTTACTGAAGGAATGGGTAAAGCTAAGTTATACTCTGGTATACAGACATCCTTTCATGTTATACTTTTTACACAGAGACATAATATTTTAACAAAATTGACGGTAGCTTTCAAAAGGCATCTGGTGCAGAAGAGTTGGGAAGCCAAGTCAGGCTTGAACCTCCTGAGTTCACTGCAGGAGACCTTGGGCAAGTTACTTACCTGCTTTCCTGCTGAGTTCTCTTATTCGTAAAGTGGGACTGACAGTTATACCTGTCAGGATCACTCAGGGGATGGAAAGAGATTCTATCCCTACTGAGCCAATCTCACAGTAGGTCCTGGGCAATGTTATTCCTGACTTGGACCCCTACCCCCCTGAAATCACCATTTAAAAATAATCGCTACTACTTAATTCTTGAGAAAAATGTGGAGTCCTAAAAAGCTTATTGTTTCTTCCACTGGACCCAGTGATTAAAATGCTTCAAAGGCAACTCGATGTGTCGATTCATTGTATCGTGATCATTCACATAAAAATACAGAAGGAAGCAATAGTTCCCAAGTATAGATTGTTCGGATACCTTACTATGCTAGTAGAGCCTAGTACTGTCAACAAATTCCAGAAAGTAAAAATTCCAGTTGCTTTTGCTTTGTGGGAGAGGTATCTTGGCAATAAGAAATTCTATTTTAATACTGCAAAATGGTAAACTTCCTGTGTTCTGGGTTCATTATCATTGCTCCGCCCTGTGAAGATGATAATGGTCAGCAAAACAGAGCTATTTTGGTACCAAGTAAGGCTGCAAAATCTTCCTCATCAGCAGAATTGAAGGGAGAAGCAAGGAAGAAACTTTTATGTTTGCAATTAAATGGGTCTCCTTTGATATTTAATAGTAAAAAAACAAAGCCTTTTGTTGATCTAAAGCAATCTGGTATTTTAAGGAAAAAGATGGTTCACGTGAAAAATGCCTTAGACTTTGTTTTGCTGCTATGTATGAAGATACACTTAGTGAAAAAAAAATTAATATGTATACATTGTAGGGGAACATTTTCAGATTATTTTTGACCCTTCTTTTCTGGAGTGGAAATGCCCAGGATATTGTTCATTTGTTTGTTTCATTAAAAAAAAGGAAAAAAAAAAAAAAAGGAGAAGAAGAAGAAGTAAAAAAAAATCTTAACATAGCTTTAATTACTTCATTTGTTAGGGGTTAACTTGTTTTTACAAAATTGAAATTCAGAATTGCAATTTCTCTCTTCATTTAGCATTCAGCAAATATTTATTGATTATTTGCTATTTGGGAGGCACAGGCCTGGGCTCTGAGGACTCAGTGACCTACAAGGAAAAAAAAAAAAAAGTATCTTGCCTTCCTTAAGCTTAAATTCTAGATGACTTCCTCCACCCGGATAACTACAACCCGTTTTATTGTAATTCCTGGTGACGCAATAGTAAAATGATCTGGTTTCTCTCTTCTGATCGGTTTCAACTACACGGAGTAGTAAGGTATACACACAAACACACACATACATTTATCCCATATGCAGTCATATTTTGTGTTCAATTTAAATTCAACTGAGCAAATATTTATGAAGTCTCCATTCTGTGACAGACACCATCCTGGAGTTTGGATGAATGAGATCAAGTCTGGGTGAGTTAGATGGAGTTTTTTCTCAAGGAGCTAACAATTAGGGAAAATAGGGGAAAAGGCTTAGAGAGAGAGAGAGCACCAGGCACTTCAAAACAAACAAACACTGGTGTCCAAGCAGAAGTGTAGGAACTTCCTCTGAGGGGCAGACGTTTGACTCAGCCCACAAAGGACTGGGTGGATTTGAGTCAGTGGGGAAAATGGGTTTTTGGGCTGCCACAGTCCTGTGGCTCCAGACTGAGTTTGCAGAGTGGCAGAGGCCCTGGGGGTTCTCGGTAATGCAGAATCCCCAGGCATCCCACCAATCTGGACCTCCTAATCTGTGTTTTAACAAGATTCCCAGGTGATTTGCATGTACACTGAAGTTTGAAAAGCCCTGGGCTGAACACAGAGGATGACGAGTGTGGGCCTGTCTTAAGACAATGCCTTGGGCCAGCAAACCTGGAGCACAGAGCAGGTGTGCATAGCAGCCTGGCTGGACATTGTGAGAAAAGGTTGTAGGGGAATCAGAATAGAAATCTCCAGTCAACCTGGGGCATGAGCAAATTCCAGCTAATTAATACTTCCCTAGGCAGAAGCACCCACTTCCTCTTCTGAGTTATAATTACTGTACTATTTCTCTTCCGTTGTGCTTCCTGCCCTATGTTATCATTATCTGTTTATGTGCCTGTCCTTCTCTTGCCCTTCCCCAACCACATGGCTAATCTTTTAAAGATTTTAATCATTTATTTTGAGAGAGAGAGAGCATGTGAGTGGGGGGAGGGGCAGAGGCAGAGGGAGAGAATCTCCAGCAGACGCCATGCTGAGCGTGGAGCCCATGGTGGGGCTCAATCCTACCACCCCAAGAGCAGGACCTGAGCCAAAATCAAGAGTCAGATGCTTAACTGACTGAGCCACCCATGCTAATATTTTAAAGTAGAACCCACTCATCTTCCCGTCCCCTGAACTACGTATTCAAAATGACTGAACTGACTTAGTAAATTCTAGTTATGCAGTCATTAAGTGCCAGGCCTTGGCTTATTCCCACAATATGTATAGCTCAATATTGTAGTTAGAGCTGCCAAACATACATTTGTTATTTGCTTGCTTATGTATTTGTTTACATACTTACTTAATGATTCAATATTTATTTATTGAATGCCTGGCATTTTATACCTTCCCTTCTTTGTTCCTAAAAATGTTTTCTTTCTCCTGCTTTCAGCATCCCCGTCCCTATGTCCATCTTACTTCCCCAGACAAAGTACAGGATTCTTGATGACACCATTGCCAACATACTCTGCTTACGGAGCACCTTCTCAAAGAAAGTAAAATTTCCACTTCCACTGACATATTGAAAACATTACTAGCCATTAATGGCAGAACATAACAATGTCCAGGGGTGGAGGGGAGAATGGCTGGCCAAGCTTAGTATGAGTTAAAGGTTCACCAAAAGCCTCCTAAGACAGGAGTTCTAATCCAGGACAAGGGAGAGTGGCATTTACAGAAGTAGGGCTAGGGTGAGGACAGTCCATGAAGACAGTGAGTGGAAATGTTGTGAAAGGAGCACTGTATAAGACGTGGCAGGTGGTGATTCATCTGGACAGTCATAGGTGCTGAATAAATAAATGCATAGTTTTTGACCGAGTCCGTAAGAAGGGGATAAGGTAGATACGTTAAGAGAGACCAGATCATAAAATTGTTTGCATGGCAGGCCGACAGAATTGGACCTGATGCTGCAGGTAGTTGAAAGTTTTGAGCAGGAAAGCATTATGTGTATGGAGTGGCAATTTAGAATGCTAAATTGGGTGATAATGTAAAAGTCACACTGAGGGGCAAGAGCTGAAGGCACTGACCTCCCTCAACAGCGACGGTATTCAAGTGGATTGCAAAAGAGGTGCAGGTGGGTGACTGTGACACTGGGGGGAAATGACTTATCAGAGAAAGAACACAGAGGATTAAGCCAATGCATCTCAAAGTCCTGTTAATAGTTCCTCCCCAAATACCTCTAAAATCCAACTACTTCTCTCCATCTCCACTATCATGTGCACCATGTTCCCTAAAGAAATGTACCCTCTCATGTTACTGCTATCTGCTGGCCCCTTCCACAAAATACTGCCAGACTGAACTGGGTGGCTTGGTCAATGAAGCTTCTGACTCTTGGTTTCTGCTGAGGTCATGATCTTGGGGTCGTGAGACTGATCCCCAAAGTCGGGCTTGTGCTCAGTGAGAAGTGTGCTAGAGATTCTTTCTCTGTTCTTCTCCCTCTGTCCCTCCCATCCTAAACTCTCTCTCTCTTTCTCTCTTTCAAATAAATAAATAAAATCTTAAAACACACACACACACACACACACAAGGTTTGTGAATATTACTATTCTCCAACTTGAAATTCTTCAGCGGCTCCATTTACATTAAAACACAATGCAAAGTCTGTAAGCTAGCCCCCAAATGATTCATCCCTGTTTTTCTCTCCCTTTCCAGCACATGCCATTCTCTCCCCTACTCTCTGGGCTCCAGCCCCATCAGATTTTTCTCATGTTCTTGGACAAACTATTCTTCTCAAACAGTCTTGTCATAAACTTGGCCCATTCTTTGAGATTCTCTCTTCTTTGTCATTTGTTGGAATAACTGGTACTTCTGTACATTGTGGTTTACATGGCAAGTGAGCCTCGTAGTCACAGTTGAAGCCTGTAAAGTCAGCCAAATTTTGAAAGTCCTTGCACATAATTAGGAAATCGAATAACACTAACATTTCAAGAAAGGGGAATACTCTTGTGTTTGGTTATGCAAAGCCATCCCATATTTTTTAAGCTTATTTTTTTAAATTATAGTAAAATACACATAATATAAACTTTATGATTTCAACCGTGTTACCTGTACAATTCAGTAGCGTAAAGAATAGTCACATTATTGTACAACCGACACCACCCTCCCTTTAAAACTGTTTCATCTTCCCTAACCGAAACTCTGTATCCATTAAAAAAATAACTGCCTCTTCCTCCCTCACCCCAAGCTCAATCCCTCAACTTGAGTGTTCTAAGTACCTCGTGTATGTGGAATCAGATACATGATTGTCCTTTTGGACTGGCTTATTTCACTTAGCATAATGTCTTCAGCATTTATTCATGTTATAGCGTGTGTCAGAATTGGCTTCCTTTTTAAAGCTCAACAATGTTTCACTGTATGTGTAGATCCTATTTCGTTTAGCCATTCATCCACTAATGGGCATCTGGGTGGTTTCTACATTTTAGTTATTGTGGACAGCACTATTCTGAACATGGACATCCAAATACTTGTTAAAATCCTTGCTATCAGTTCTTTGGGGGGGTTATACCCAAAAGTGGAATTTCTGGACCACAGGGTAATTCTACGATTAATATTCCAAGGAACTGCCATACTATTTTCTACAGTGGTTGTGCCATTCCCACCTGGAAAGCACAAGGGTTCTAATTTCTCTGTATCTTCACCAACAACTTACTGTTTTCTGTTTGTTTGCTTGTTTTTTAATAGTAGTCCTCTTAACAAGAGTATAGTGTACACTGCATTTGTAAATAAAAGATTTATTTGAGACAGAGAGAGAGTGAGAGAAAGTGGGGGGAGGGGGTGATCTGCCCTGGACCCTCTCAACTGTGTGAGGGGATCTGCCCTTGTGGATCTTGCCTTAGCAAGCAACAGGGTCTAAAACTGTCTTAGGCTTAGTTTTATTCTGGTAATTTCTTTCCAATTTCAGGTGGGTTCTAACAAAAGGTCAGAGGAACAACAGAAGCAGATGGCCTTCCTGAGGCGTGTGCCAAAGGAATTCGTGTGTGTCTTAGGGGTGACGTCTCCACCCATTGCACAGCTCAGAGGCTCAAGGGCAGATCCCCAACATTGTGCATGTCCCTTCCTGAGCACTCCCTGGTGCAGACTACAAGTCTGACAAGGAAAATGTGCTGTGATCATCACAAGGGGAGAAAGCAGCTGCTCTAAGGTGGAGTCTATTGTCAAGGCTCTCCTGGTAACAAAAAGAGGAAAAGGCCTATCAAAGCATTTCCTGCTCACAGGAGCCATGTGCTTCCATTAATTCTTCTCCCCAGTCAGTCTGTCTCCCTCAGGCTAATGTCTCTCAATGTCCACTGTCCCAGAGAACAGAACAGGCATTTTTTAGCCATTAATTTTACACCCATTACAAACAGTGGGGTCTTTAATGAGGAGGACTAGCTCAGATGTTCAGTGATGTGCACTTAAGGTATTTCATAGGGAATGAGAGAGTGTGGTTAGGGCAGTGAGGATTTTTCAGAATTCTGCCCATACCTGTCAATTCCTCTGGCATTGCATCAGGTTTCACGGAGATAATGGTGAAGTTGCTGCCCTTCCTGAACCTCCAAGGGGTTCCAGAAAACAATGAATATTCTCTTGAGTATAATATTGGTAAAATTCACACCTTATGGAAGAGATTAACTAGCCCTGGGAGTCAACGAAAAAATATTTCTAAATGAATGACTAAGTTCTGCCAACCAAATTAACTAGCCATGGGAGTAAGTTAAAAAAAAAAAAAAAATTTTTTTTTTTTTTTTTCTGAATAAGTGACTGAGTTTTGTGAACTAATCTGGATTTAATCTCAGAGAAGCAGACCTGGCGTGTGACTGTTATGAATAAGGCCGAGTGTAGTTTCTTGTACTGCGTCCCTCTTCTGGAAACCAGAATGTTACAAAGAAGGGGAACAGGGGAGAACTATGTGCACAAATAAGCGCGAGGCAGAATTTGGCAAATGTGTATCCGGCTCTTTCATGGTGAGATCCCCTAAGTGGTGATATGACAGACTGCAAAAACTAGTAGAGGATAATCAAGATGATGAACACTAGGGTGTTGAACAGAGGTTCTCTGTTCAACATCACTAGACATGTGAGGGAAGTCCGTCCTACAACACCCAGGCAACGGGTGGCCTGCCAGAGGCATGAGAGAACCCAGCAGAGGACAGCCGAGGACAGGCCAGAGGGACCCCCAGCTGACCCACAGAGCCATTGTCATTTTAAGTCACTAAGTATTGGGAGGGTTCATTAGGCAGCAGAAAACCAACGTTGCCATGGCCATGAGGGTGAGACTTCTCTGCTGTAAGGCTAGCTCTTCAAACCTTACCAAAGCCAGAGTGAACTTGTCCTCAGACCACTGTTTCTCCCTTTCCTTTCAGGAATAATTTGCCCCCCTGCTTGGCAGTTAAATCTCTTCTAGGAGTGGATGACTCGGGGGTCCTCGAGTGAGTTTAACTAGGACTGTGAGTTTAATTAGGGTGAGTGAGTCTTTCCAAGTCTCTCACCCTTGGTGCCTGTGGTCTTTCTTGGCTGGGGAGCAGGGTTTCAAGCAGTGAGGCATGCAGCGTGTCCCTTCCCTGCCCAAGGATGCATTGGTCTCGCATTTTTACAAACCCATATATCAGCAGCATGGAACTTTTAAATACAAGGAGAGAAAAAGATTTGATTTCTTACATCAGTTTTAAAATAAGGAAAAGCTGTAAAAGAATAAAAGTTCACTGAAATAGGTGTGAAATCTCATCAGTGAGATACGAGATCCCAGTCTTGACATCTTTCAAGGATGATGAGGAATCCATTTGTCAGGGTGGGTACTCATGGAAGAATCCCGTGCCCTTTTGATCCCATAAGAAAGGGAAAGATGCCGATATCTACAACATCCAAATGTGTGTAGAAAAAAAGAAAAAGAAAAAAAGAAAAAAGAAAAAAGTTCATGTCTACTCGATATGACTATGACCCATTTAAAGTTTAAAAACCAGATACTCAGGTTGTTATTTTGCCACATATTATCTCACACTTAGTTGGTAGGCTTATTTCAGTCAGTTTATTTTATTAAATGATTATTCATTATACACACACACGCATCCCAAATGAAATTAGACTGTAGTCATGGTATTTGATTCCTAAAGACACGTTGCAGGCTTTATTCCACAAAGGTTCCCACACTACTCATGCACAGATTAAGGAACTCTCTAAATCTGTTCTATTCATTCTGAAATCCTTGCTACGTAAGGCAAGATATATAGAATTACTTTTCTGCCCAACACAGCCTGGATTCAGTCTACTTATCAAGTGGGACTTTTTTTTTTTAATTTTTTTATTTTTTATAAACATATATTTTTATCCCCAGGGGTACAGGTCTGTGAATCGCCAGGTTTACACACTTCACAGCACTCATCAAAGCACATACCCTCCCCAGTGTCCATAATCCCACCCCCTTCTCCCAAACCCCCTCCCCCCCAGCAACCCTCAGTTTGTTTTGTGAGATTAAGAGTCACTTATGGTTTTTCTCCCTCCCAATCCCATCTTGTTTCATTGATTCTTCTCCTACCCACTTAAGCCCCCATGTTGCATCACCACTTCCTCATATCAGGGAGATCATATGATAGTTGTCTTTCTCTGCTTGACTTATTTCGCTAAGCATGATACGCTCTAGTTCCATCCATGTTGTCACAAATGGCAAGATTTCATTTCTTTTGATGGCTGCATAGTATTCCATTGTGTATATATACCACATCTTCTTGATCCATTCATCTCTTGATGGACATCTAGGTTCTTTCATAGTTTGGCTATTGTGGACATTGCTGCTATAAACATTTGGGTGCACGTGCCCCTTTGGATCACTACGTTTGTATCTTTAGGGTAAATACCCAATAGTGCAATTGCTGGGTCATAGGGCAGTTCTATTTTCAACACTTTGAGGAACCTCCATGCTGTTTTCCAGAGTGGCTGCACCAGCTTGCATTCCCACCAACAGTGTAGGAGGGTTCCCCTTTCTCCGCATCCTCGCCAGCATCTGTCATTTCCTGACTTGTTGATTTTAGCCATTCTGACCGGTGTGAGGTGATATCACATTGTGGTTTTGATTTGTATTTCCCTGATGCCGAGTGATATGGAGCACTTTTTCATGTGTCTGTTGGCCATCTGGATGTCTTCTTTGCAGAAATGTCTGTTCATGTCCTCTGCCCATTTCTTGATTGGATTATTTGTTCTTTGGGTGTTGAGTTTGCTAAGTTCTTTATAGATTCTGGACACTAGTCCTTTATCTGATATGTCGTTTGGAGTGCGGTTTCAAGTGGGACTTTTTAACCTTCCTGGGATCATCCCCTCCCTACTTCACACTCACCCAAAGGATTGCCAAAGTTGTGGCAGCGACTGGTTGTATTGAAGCTCGAAGGAGAATGGAGGAACACAGTACTTTTTAGTCTTAGACCCATAACTGGAGAGACAAAAATTACATCAAGAACAACAGAACCAGACATGATCAGCAAACTCAGGTCACAGATGTTCAGAGAACTTGTTCACTTCCACAGATCATTTTGAAGCCATTCATGTATACTGAAAAGCAAAACAACATGTTTTGTGGCAGAAATGCACCAGGGCCAAATGCCTTCCCGGCATCACTCTTAACAAGAACTATGCTTCGTGCCACCGTTCAGTTACTCAGGGTTTCCACTGACTGCTCTCCTTGGACATGAGGAGACAAAAAAGAAGCACATGATTTCAAGTTCATTCATAGACTAATAAGTTGATACATCAAACAAACATTCTATGTTTATGTGAAGTGTGTCCATTCATTCAACAAACATTTACTGAGTATCAGCCTCATGTTAGGCTCTGTGGTAAATGCTTTGTAATAGTCGAAGGCAAACAACCCGTCCCCAAGGATCTTACCCTTGTAGGTACTTAACTTTTGACCATTTTAGCACACATTCTCTTATTTTGTGCTTACAACAACCAAGAGGAAAAAGTATGGAGGTGTGATGAGTTGGATTGTGTCCCCTCTATATTCATATCTTAAAATTCTAATGCCCATTCCTTTCGAATGTAACTGTATTTGGAGACGTGGCCTTCAGCGTGGTGGTTAGGTGAAGAAAAGGCTTTTGTGGGGGGTGCTAATTCAATATGATCGCTGCTCTTATAAAAAGAGCAGAATGGTCACAGAGAGGGAAGATCATGTAAAGACACAGGGAAAAGATGGCCGTCGACAACGCAAGGAGAGAAACCTCAGAAGAAACCAACCCTGCCGCTACCTTGAACTTGAACTTGTTGCCTGGAGAATTGTGAGGAAAAACATTTCTGTTGTGTAAGCTACCCAGTCTGTGGTACTTTGTATGGCAGCCCAACTGAACTTATCCAGGAAAGAGGTATTGTCCTTGTTTTACGGATGATAAAGTGAGGCTGAGACAGAGTAGATAATTTACTCAAAATTCACACCTAATTAGTAAATGTCAGACACAAGATTTTCTAATCCATCTCTTCCTTATGCCCTGCATGCGTCTCTGTTTCTCTGTCTGTTGCCTGTTGCACTGCACATCGAACAATCTCGCCATCTGACAGCCAAGACCAAGAAAAGCAGGGAGCAGCCATTTCTCTTAGTGCACCACCACCTCTGGTCCTTTTCTCCTTTACCAACTTCAGATGTTCCCTTATCCTGGCTTTCAATCTGCCTGCCCTCCCCTTAAAATTAAAACCACATCATCTCAGTGGGGGGTCCTTGCTGTTAGGAAGAAAGTGTTTTATTAAGTGCTAGTATGCTAAGTTACAAGTGATTGTTAGTGCTGAGTGCTAAACATTCTTTAAGACTAACTTTAAAAGAATAACTTGTCTAGACTGAGAAATGAATTCTCCAGGGAAGCAGGCAAATGGTAAATATAGTTAGTGGGAGAGAAAGACCTTCTATTCATTTGACAAATATATTTTTATTGCTAAGATTATGTGCCTTGTGGAAGTTGATAATGGTGATCAGGGGATTTCTTAGAATTTATGAGCCTAGGGGAAATAATGGTGTTTGATTAGATGAGAGATAATAGAAATAACAAATTACAGGAGAAGGTGCTAGTCACATTTTGGGTCAACAGTTTGTTTAGTCAAAAATGTATTGAAGCCGCAATGTGCCTGGGGAGACACGGATGATTTAAAATGAGCCACGTGCTTATCCTGCATACAGCTGGTGACTTTAATCTAGGTCAGTGGCTCTCAATCTGACTTTGCAGCAAAATCACCTGGGGAGTGTTTTAAGAACAAAAATAGCAGGTGACCAGCCCCAGAAATTCTGAATCATTAAATCCAGGGGCCTGGATTTTAAAATGTTCCCCAGGAGATTCTGATAACAGGAGGTTTGCAAACAACTGCACCGTGGAGGTATTCCACATTTATCAGTCAGGAAAGATGCTGTTAAATAACATTTCTATTGACTATGGCTCCCATGGCTCTCTGGGATCAGTAGGATTCTCCAAAATCTTTCAGATGATAAAACCTAGGCATAAATCATAAACATGGACAAATTGTAGGAGAATAAGAAGAGAAGGTAGTTATAGGAAGCAGAAGGTTACTTCCTGGTAAACCTAGAAGTATCAATGTAGACACCTATCAGACTGAAATCTAAGGAAAGAAATCACAGAAAATGTTATCTATACACTGTGTAATTATTAAAATTCAAGAGTAATTATACCCTCCTCAACATATGTCCTTACTTGGTCATGATTTTTCAATTAGGGACAGAATAATATAGTAAGAAAAACTCTAACTGCCAAAAACCAAATCCTTTTTAAGTCTTCTATTAAAAAAGTGCCATCAACAGCAGATCCGACTGTAACATAAGAAGCGGGCCCCACAACTGATGTTCTTCACAATTAACTGTGCAATTTCATAAGGACATCCATTACCAGGCCCAGAGAGGTCGGGACCAGGAATCCATATTTTTTAAAAAGCTACCTTGAACTCAAACTTGTCGCTGATGATTCCTAGGTACAGTTGAGATTATCTCAGTTGAGATTATCTCAGTTGAGATTATCTCGTGTCATTGCACAGATGTTGGCACATCAAACTATTACCAGCTGACCCCAGCAAGGGACCCTCAGCCAGAAAAGAGGCAGCCTATTCAAAAACATAGATGGATCCACAGAAAGTTGTTTTCCTTGCCTTCTGCCTTTGGCAACCATGATTAATGATCAAAACTTTTACACTTTTGTTTTATTTCAGAGAAATTCCTGCCACACGTGGGATGGCTTCTGATCCAGTAAGAAGTCCCACCATGGGTGGTGGTTGAGTTATTTATTCCCATTTATTTCTAGTCTGAGCTCAGACATGGGCCAGTCGGATCTAGATTTCCCCTTACAGATGAAATCTAGAGATAGGAAAGGAATTTGCGGAAGGCACAGTTGGGAAAACCCCCAGAATTCCTGCCTTGAACTGCTGGTATTTGCTCAACACTAGGCTGCTGCTGCCCACAGATGAGGACAGAGAGGTTCCAGAGCACAAACTGCTATGCTCTCTTAGGACATTAAATGGTGTACATATGTGCAAATGTACGTGAGTGTGTGCACATGCATGTACATGTGTGTGCTTGTATTTGTATAAGTGTATATGTGTATGTTTTTGTGTATATGTGTGTGATGTGTAAATTTGTACGTGTATATGTTATTGTGTATACATGTGCATATGCGTGTGTATGGTATGTGCATGCATGTATGTTTGTGTGTGTGCACACGGGAAACCAGTGTGTGTAAGGGGGAGGGGGGAAAAGGTGGCTACAACAAAACTCTTCTGACTACTCAACAAAAGTACTCCTGACTTTTTTGGGACCACTGCTAACCCATATTGGAATGGGATATTTATTTCCCAAATTCTATAAGGCAGTTTTGCTAATCTTGGGTGCAGATGTTAACATAGAACACATTTGTGTGTGTCTGTTGTAATCACTTAAAACAGCTAGAAACTTTGCAAAAAAAGTTATTTAAGTGAAAAGAGAGCTCAGTAGCCATTTCTTATAATATCTGTTATATAATAAGGCTCATTATAAGGTCAAATGTGTTTACAATTTCTAAAAAATGTAATAGGGAATATACTAGATGGGGTTTCTGTCTGGCTTTGCATTACCTCTTCCATTTCACCCTCAGCTTCCACACAACTAAGCATTGCTTACGGAGCTGCAAACCTCCTTTGTGGCTTTTCACCTCAGTAGACTGATGGTGAGGCAACCAAGTTCTGGAAGAATCAGTGCAGAATCTATCCATGTGTTGAGTGCATTATTTTTCTTTTCTTTCTTTTTCTTCTTCTTCCTCCTCCGCTTCTTCTTCTTCTCCTCCCCCTCCTCCCCCTCCTCCTGCCTCTCCTCCTCCTCCTTCTTCTTCTTCTTTTTCCCTAAGTCAGAGAGTGTTGTGTCTTCTCCATGCCCCACGGTGAGAACCTTCAATAATGGGTGGAGCTTCTGACGCTTTCTTTCCAAGCTCATGGCTCTTGCCACCTGCAGATGTTAACCTTCATGTCCCCCTGTGCTGGTGGACTGGTTTGGTGGCCCGTGGGTGTCAGGATTTCTTCTGAGAGCTTTATGGGATGGATCAATGAGGTTAACCTCAGTGAATTTGTACATGGAATCTTGACCAACCAGGTAAGAATTCAGAACTTCTCAGAGCCCTGCAGTGATGTCCAGCTTGCTCCTCTGCAACAGACTGAAGGCTTAGGGCAAACTCTAGCTGGTAAACACCATGATGGACAGGTTTGCCATAGGTGGCACCCTTAGAAACTAGGCGTTTGTGACCATCACATCGCACATGAGTCTGATATATGACATGACATCAGTGTGCTTCTTCATCCAAAGCTCCTGGATGTACTTGTAAGCACCCATGTTTGCTGACCTTTGAGCTAAGGGCTGCAGCCAGATGTAAAGGAATATATTATTTTTCAAAATATTAATCATATCTTTTCCTGGAGTCTGATACTTAGTAGTTTGGCAGTAAGTGTCACTCCTCTATTTAAAGTCCTTAATGATTCTCTGTTACCTTCAGAATAAAATTTAGACTCAAGTTTGTTATTTAAAACCCAGTTGCCTTCCTAATTATTGCCCCAAAATACTTGGACCCCTAGCCATTCGGAACTGCGTACAGATTCTCAGACAATTCACACTCTTTCCTGCCTTCTTGCCTTTGCAAACATTGTACACAGATGATGAAATAAAATTTTCCCTGTCCACCCTTTTTACTAAATCCTACTTTGAAAATTCTCCATTGAATCTTCTAGGATCTCCCCAGGTTGGGTTAGATTTCCTCTCCTTCTGCTACTCCCCAAACATATACAAACTCATACAGACAGACCCCTGCCCCCGACACACACACCTGTGTCCTCATAGCCTCTTGTGAACTGCTATTATCATTCCACTGTATTACATTTATTTTAAAACATTTTCAGGTTCCTCTGTTAAGGAGAACAGGGATCCCTTCTGGGTATGAGGGCTCACACATTGGTGCTTACTACATTTTTACTGCATGAGTATATAAGATACAAACTCTGATTTTACTGTACAACTCTCTGTGTATAAGAAAGGAGTTACCCAAGAAATACGCCATCTTGGGAAACTCCTATGTGGAGTTTAGAAGGGTAATTAAGGTACTCCAAAAGACCACATAATTCCTAGACCATGGCGTCATTATTCATTTATTAGCTGATGCTCTCCAAGGGAACATATACTGTATCCTCTGACTACCCTCTAACAATGGGGGAAAATAGCTGGCACTCCTCTATCCTGGGCCTCTTTCTCAGTAAATACCATCTGTTGGAGTGTGCAAAAGCACACAGCCTCTGGCGTGGGCCATAGTGATGAACAGAGGAGTTCTCCTCTGCGTGAATAAACTCATGAATCCATAGTTTCTAATTTCCCCCAATGAGCAAATGGAGACCCAAAATGTTGACTGACAACTGGAAGAGGTATTAGAGGTGACCTTTTGTTCCAAGTGCTAACCCAAGTGTTATTTTAACTGCAGACTTGAAAGGCTACATCTAAGAGCCCTTGACACAATTAAAATGACTAAACCATGAAACTTTCCCATATAAAGCAAGTGCCAAATAAACAGCCAAGGAGACACAGAGCAGATAAAAGTGATTTCTCAGAGGCCATGCCTTCCTGTCTTCCTGACTTATTAGCTTATAAGTAATTGTCATTTTATAGGAAAAAAGAGAAGCTAAGCTTCTCCTAGAGAACAGTGTAACCTCGTGCAAGGAATGAGGCTTTGGAGCCGGACTCCCCAGATGTGACTCCTGGCCTCACCAGCTGTGTGCTCTTGAGCATGTCACTCCAACTCTCTAGGCTTCAGTGTCATTACGCCATTCACACATGCTCTCATGTCATAGTAGTGAGCGATTTAATGCCTAAAATACACTCAGAAAGTTGTCTCAATGAAATGAAGTTGTTATTATTATGGTCCTAATAATGCAAAGGTTATTAACGACCTCTTTCACCTTTTTGTTTTTGTTTTTAGATCTTTTATTACAATGAGGTGCCTTGAGATATATTTGGCCATCCCTGGGCCACAGAAGGATTTCTGAACTGAACTAGTCTTACCTGTTTGGATGATGTTCATTTTCACCTCACATTAAATGATGAAAGTATTATGAATCTAAAAATCACCCTTATATAATCACATTGATTCTAACTTTTGTTGTCTCAGAAGGGGAAAGCCAGCATGATTCTGGCAAATCCACTGGAATCCTTCTCCACAGTGTTGTGGATCATATCCCAATTGCTTTCTGATTTGTTTTCCATGTTATAATCTAGCAATCAGAAAATAATGATAATATACTGCAAGAAAACTAAGTTAGTTCATGCAAATTTGCAAAGTGGGTAAGATAAGCATTGTACTCTCCTGAAAACAACAGGGGCGGAGCATAGAGTTATGCATCAGTGTAATAAATTCAACCTTTTGACTAGGTTCAGCATCCAAGATGCATTTAAGTCTTTAGAAAGAAAATGAGTTAAACATTTTCATAGGAATATGGTAGCTATCCTGGAGGAAAAGTTAACAAGTTTCCTTCCCAAGCAGTTTGTCGATGTCTTTTGGGGATTCTAAATAGAGAAACTGGGTCACTAATAGGCCAGGTCCGAGGCAGAAGCTTATAGTTAGCATGGGTGAGATCATTAAGCAAGCTCGGTTTGTAAGCATGGGGAAAATAAGGTCATGGAACTGAGGACCCCTGCGTAGCCTCTGCTTTGGTAATCCCCAAATGCCATGATGAGCTGAGCCTTCCACCTGTCAAAAACTTCCTCTTTTGTTCTTAATTTATATTGGTGTCATGGATGTCTTTGCAAATCTGATAGAAATTATAAACACTTCTCCCAGAAAAATGTACACACACAGGCACACATTTCTGCATATTAATTTGTGGCTTTCGTGGGTGTTCTCATGTAAAAAATTCCTTCTCAGGGGAGTGATTTTATATTATCTTCAGTGAACTTATCAATTAACATTTGAAAATAGGTCTGACCACTTCATTTCCTTTTTAAAAATGTGTTATTTAAAATCCTGACTTGTAACTCTCCCAGAAGATTTTAGATCATTCAGTTGTTTTGTTTTACTATGATCAGCAAGCTTAAGAAACCTCTGTACCTGTTCCAAAATGCTTAATTTCAGGGAAATTCTATTTCTGTCTGCTAAGAAAGAGCAGGAGGCATTGATGTATGCCTTCTTGGAAAGATTTTATTATAATTTTATGAGAAAATAAGCAAAGTGACTGTAATGTTATTCCCATATTGACTTATATGGAATAAACCCTGATGACCCACAGAATCTTGATCATAATTTGGACTCTAACCCCCAAATATATTGTTGTTGGAGAAATAAATGTACAAATGTACATAGCTCCTGTCACCACAGAGGAAAAATTTCAAAAATATGGAGAAAAAAAAGCTTTTTAAAGTTCACCCTCCATGAACACATAAACACCACTATTGGTGAGCCAGTCAATGAATTTCTATGCTTAGGTCTTATATTTTAAAGTTGGGACAGAGAAACATCCTAGATATTTGATGTAAGAGTTTGTTTTGAAGAAGTTTGGCAATTAACATAAAGCTACTCTAAAAGCACATTTTACTCTTAAGAGTAAAATCCTTACAAACGTTTATAATAGTTCATAAAAGTTTGTAGTAATAAATATTTACCACTTTACTTTTTCCTTTGAGACCAATCATCACAGACCAAAAGCAGCTAAGTTTATAATAATTTATTAAGGTTGCATATAATTTGTCATGTATAATAAATTATAAAAACCATAGCATCTTCATAAACTATTTAGTATATCATACTCACTTCCTAATGCTTACTGCAATAACTGTAAGAAATCTAATTAGATTATATTTTAGCATTAGTTAGAAGATAAAAAAGATCATAAAATTTTTTCACAGTACTTTGGATTTAGGAAGGACCCCATTCCTTTAGCTTTTGTGCAATCAGTTTGAAATGTATAAAAACGTTTTACAAACCAGAAGGGTTTTACTGAGCTGCTGAAAGTATTGCATATTTGTAACTAACACCCTTGTGGTGCACTTTTTGGGCACTGTAGAAAATGCAAATAAATAGTCAATTACTGATCTCTAAGAATCTATACCCATAAGACCACATTGAAGCTTGCCAACATTTTGCAACATTCAAATAAAAAATTCAGTAAACATCGGAACATAGTATTCTCTCTCCGTTTCTCCCTCTCCCTCCTCCCTCTCCCTGCCCAGTACGGCTAAGGAAAAACAAAGTTCAGGTTGAATTGAAGTCCCAGGGCCTGAGAAAGAGACTCTGGCCGCAATTCTTCCCCAGCTCTCTGTTGTCTTGGAGTCTCAGTCCTCATTACATCCATTCAGACTCCTCTCCAATGCCGGGATCAGTCCTTTCCCCTCAGGGAGAGTTTGCAAATCCTTGCTGAAAGCATTTCGTTCTCCACTGTAACAGCACAGGCGTGAAATTGGTTGGAGTCTTTGTAACCAGTTTGTTCTGTTTCTTTCCCGCCTCCGCGGTTCTGATGGAAGAGAAGGTTGAGAGGCAGCCACAATTTAATGCTGCCGGTGCTGGGTCTCACAAACTCCCTTGGTCTTTAAATGTCTGTTCTTGGATAATGTCCTTATCCATCCTCTTGTCCTCAGTGAACTTTGATGGAAAATTTCCGCAGTTTCAGAAATTGGAAAAGCTTGTCTTTCGTCCTCTTCTTCAGGGCCATCAGCGCTCGTGTTTTCTCCTCCAAATCTTGATCGATGGCAAAAATGATCTTAGCTCGCTCCTCGGCTTTCTTGTCCCCAGAGTTTCTGAAAAGTCTCTGTAGAGATTCTTGGTCTATGTTTTCAAAGATGTTGGCCACGGCTTTCTTACGCGAGGCTGTGTCGAAGTGATAGCCGTGGATGGACGGGCTAACGCGCAGCGAGGTGGACATGATGATGGCTTGGTGCCTTGGCTTTGCTTTCATCGATGTGGGAATCTTCGGGAATTCTGCTCCCGGGCTCTCCAGAGAGTCTGTAGCAAAATCATTCCGGGACTGCTATTTAAAGTGTGAACAAAAGCTCCAGGCTCAAATTACACTGGTGACATCAGAGTGATCTCAAGGAAGAATAATCACAGACAGGTTTAACAGTTGAGTTGCCAATATCCTGTTCTTGTGCAAAATGTTAAGAGCTGCGCTCAGTGTTGGAGCAGGGATGTGGGGATTTCTTTTTACCACATCTGTGGTAATAGGATTAAAGAGGCTTGGGGCCCTCTTTTAAAAATAGCTGAAACCAGGAAAGGGCAAAGGTAAGACACAAACAAAGTGGCTTAGACTCTCAAAGTCTTTCCAAACAACTGCCGAAACAAAGGCTTCTGCTAACTACAGGAAAGTTTTATTCCAGGAGAAGTCATTAAAGTGTATTCCAAACATTTGGCAACCCACACCTGTGTCCTTTGGACATCCCCATCCAGGCCTGCTCCACAGCTGCTGAGAGAAAGCTGAAGAATCAAGGTCATCTATCGGGACTACACGGGATTGTAAAAGGGGACTTCACCAACAAAATGCTGACATGACGCAGCCTGAACCTGTGAACTTTCAGAGACTGAGTACAAGAGACAACCTGTAATCACTGAAAAAAATTGTAATTTATTGTTTATTTATTTAAAATCTTTTTAAGATTTTTTTTACATTTTTTAAAATTTTTTCAATTTATTTATTTTCAGAAAAACAGTATTCATTATTTTTTCACCACACCCAGTGCTCCATGCCATCCGTGCCCTCTATAATACCCACCACCTGGTACCCCTGGTCCATATACACTATGGAGTATTAAGATTTTTTTTAAAAGATGTTATTTTTAAGTCCTCTCTACACCCAGTGTGGGGCTTGAACTCACAACCCCAAGATCAAGATCATGTTCCACTGACTTAACCAGCCAGGTGCCCCCAAATTGTAATTTAATAAAAATAATAATAACAATAGACAATATCTCTTTAGTCTTGTGTATATAACAGAAATGCCTATTTTTTTTTTTTTTAAGTGAGGAAGGAAAGTCAGTCAGGTGCTTTATGGACATAGTACTCAAAAAAGTGAGTTGATGTTTTCTTTTAATATTTATTTTGGCTCCGCCCAGACATAGGGCAGTACCTTCTCTGGAAGAATTTAAATTTGTTCTCCTCACCTTGCATAATGTGCCACCAGCTAGTGCCCCATTGGTGTGGAGCACTGACATTCAACCACATGATCGATGTCAGTGTCAGAGGGCCCCAGGGACTCCTCTTAGGGAAGCCGGGCTGGTCTTTAGAATTCCCTCTGATCAGTCAAAGTAGGTCTAGAATGTGCAAAAGTGGAGAGAGTGTGGAGAAGGTACCTCACTAGAAAATTGAGTTAGAGAATCTTCTTACGTATTCATTTACTCACTCACTCATTAATTCAATCAATATTTATTAAAGCTCTACTTTTAGCTAGAATGTTTTTAGGCACTGGAAGCCCAAGAATAAATGAAACTGAACCAAACCAAACAAGATCCCCACAGTCACCTTAATGGAGTTTACATTTTACCGAGAAACAGATAATGGAAAAATGTACACTTCTAATCTAGATGATGTCAGAAAGTAATGCCTATTATGGATAAAAATGAAGCCAAGTTGTACAGGAGAGGAAGGGGAAGGGAGGGTTGAAATTTGCCTGGGATATTCAGAGGCAGCTTCTGCAAAAGTGACACTGTACAAAGACTTGGAGGAGGTGAGGGAGTTAGCCGTGGAGGTCTCTGGAGGAAACGTGTTGTAGGCAAAAGGGACAGCAAGTTCAGAGGCTGAAGACAAGAATGTGTGTGGAGTATCTGGAGAACAGGGGATCAGTGTGGCTGGAGCAGAGTGGCCAGAGAAGAGGGGACAGAGGTGAGGTCGGGAGCAAATGGCAGTGGGAATAGGACAGGGACAGACTGAATATACCCTCTAAGGCTTTTTCACGGATTGAGCTTTTGCTCTATAGGACATGGGTGGCCTCAGAAAATGTGGAGCAGAAAAATGTCATGATTTTACTTATAATCATAATCGTACCATTTCTTAGTAGAGAACACATTTTAAGGAGACAAGCCATTGCATGAGGAGCAAGAAGACTAGTTACGTTGCTGTCAAAATAATCCAGGCAAGAGACGATGCAGGTCCCCACCAGGCGGGTCACCATGCAGGTGGCGAGAGATGAGCAGATGTGAGCATATTGTGAAGGCCAAGTCAGAAGGACTTGTTGAAGGCTCTGACGTGAGGAATGGAAGATAGACAGAACCCAGTAGGATCTCTTTGAAAGGCATTTCCAGGTGAGCTGGTGTTCAATTCCCCAACCGTGGCCATGGCTGCCTTCTCCAGCTTTTCCATGCAAGGACCCTGCGATCTGCTGCCAAAGACTGCGGGCTACTGGCACACCATGGTGGTGATAAAAAATATGCTCATTTTCCTCACTGTTAAAAATTGTTATTATCATGTCAGCAAGGATTTTTACAGAATTTTTATTAGATGCCAAACACAGTGTCCCAACATTACACAATCTACCTTCATGTTGTCATTATCAGTAAAAGGCTTCGCCGACCCTGTCATCTTGTGCTCGCTTTTGAGGTGATGCTTACAGGCTCATGCTTGTACTCACTGACTACTCCCAAATTTTAATTCCTCATTTATTTAACTAACCGACCAATACAAATATATGCAAATGTATTCGTATATTTACATATAATATAAGCAAATATATTTGTACATTTACATATATGCAAATATGGTGCAAATAGCTGTTTAATTATAAAAGTCAGAAACCCAGCTATAATCTTTGATTTCTCCCTTTCTTTTTTCTCCTATCTAGATCTTTCTCTGTCTCCCTTTCCCTCTCTCCCTATATATACATATATATATATTCTATATAGATTATATATGTGTTTGTGTGTGTATATTATATATGTATATATTTTTTTATCTAAACAATATTTCTAAAATCTATCCCCTTTATGATGTCCCCAGATGTTCAGCTGTCAGTCACCTTCAGGGACTGCCACTACTGAAGAAAGTCACCCTCCTCCTGGTAGAGCTGCACCTAGTGACAGATCAGCAGGAAGGTGTAAGGGTCCACTGCCCTTCCCCCAACTCTGAGGGGTCATGCACACTTCAGTGAATCCTTCAGGGTCAGCTGAAACCTCCTTCTGGCCAAACCTGGTTTTTCCCCCATTGGAAGGCATTGATCCCAAGAGCACTCTGTGATAAATCACCTGCCTGCTGATCTCCCTCTGGGGGTGTGCTTCCTTGGAAGCCCAGGCTACCATACCCTGTCTTCTCCCTGCTGGACTAAAGCCAAACCTCTTTCCTGGCATTGCTGCTTCCACTCTTGCCTTTCATTCTCTAGAAATCACCCAGAGCAGTAGTTTCTAATAAGCAACGTGGTCAGACCACTCTTACTGTTACTCTTAACCGAAGCCCCCAAATCTTTTTTTTTTAAATTTTATTTATTTATTTGACAAATAGAGATCACAAGTAGGTAGAAAGGCAGGCACAGAGAGAGGAGGAAGCAGGCTCCCTGCTGAGCAGAGAGCCCGATGTGGGACTCGATCCCAGAACCCTGAGATCATGACCTGAGCCAAAGGCAGAGGCTTAACCCACTGAGCCACCCAGGTGCCCCAAAGCCCCCAAATCTTAACATAGCCTTTTTTGAGGAAAACCTGCTCTTGTTCCTGAGGACTTCTGCAGCATCATGATTTGTCACTCTCCCCCATGCTTTTATGCCTTCCAATTCCTTGAATGTGCCATACTCATTCCTGCCATGGGGCTTAAAACACATTTTTCTTCTTTCCAGAATGTTCTTTTTTACATTTTACTTCAGCTAGGTAATAACTATTCATGCATAAAATATCAACTAAAAACTACTTGCTCAGAGCAGTCTCCTCTGTTCTCTGGTTCTTTTAGACTTAGATCAGTTCTCTTTGCCAACATACTTTCACTAGTCCTTAGTAGCACTTACTACAATTTGCAAGCATACGTTTATTTTTCTAATTATTCATTAAAAGTCTAATTCCACCAAGAGCAACAATAAGATTAATCTTCCTCATTTCTGTGCCTAAATTAGCTCCTGGATCACTTAATTGTTTTTTCATAGTAATATTAAATAACACGTGTGTAATCCTATTTAATTCCATAACAATGCTTCATAGTAGGAACTATTACAATTCTTATGTTAGAAATAAGAGAACTGAGGCATTGACAACTGACTACCTGTTGTGGGTGATTAACGCCCCCCTAAAAATGTCCATGTTCTAGTCCCTGGAACTTAAGAATATAAGCCAAAAGAAAACTTGTATTGCAAAAGGGACATTTATGGTGAAAGGAAGTTTGCAGGTATAAATAAGTGAAAGAACTTGAGATGTAGAGATTATTTTGGTTGAGATCTTGAGATGTAGATCTCAGAGATCCCAAGATGTAGAGATTATCCAAGTTGGCTCATGTAATTTTAAATGTCTTTACAAGAAAGGGAGCTATGCTGCTAGTTTAGAAGAAGCTGGAGGAAGGGTCCATGAGCCAAGGAAGGTAGACGGCCTCTAGAAGCTGGAACAGGCAAAGACACAGATGTTCTCTGCATCCTTCAGAAGGAATATATCATTGCATAACCACTTGAGATTTCTGTCCTCTTGAACTGTAAAATAATAAATTTGTGTTGTTTAAAGCTCCTAAATTCGTGGCAATTTGTTACAGTGGCAATAGGAAACTAATTTCCTCTGCAAATCCTTCAACTATGATGAGACAACTTGAAAACAGGGCTATTTGACACACATTTTCCCTCTTTCCAGAGGGAAGCCCATGATTTTAAACTCCCGACTGTATTACTCTCAAATCAACCATGAGCTCTGGCATCAAAACCCCTCAATAATGTTTCTACGTGACATTGAGCAGTTCTTCTTGAGTTGTTGCCTAAAAGCATTCAGATGCATTTGAGAGATTAAGGAGTTTCAAAATTGCTTAGAGGACAAGACCATCCACAGGGAAACAATGTCAGTTTCTGTTTCCCAGAAATGCAACACAAACCTTAAGGTTGCTATTTACTGATGCTCTTTGCCAAAGGTAAATCCATGCGTGCCTGGAAAGCCTTTTACGGCTATCACCCTACTACCCATTCCCTTCTTTAAGAATTTTTAGTGAATGAGGTGGATGACAGGATCTAAAAAACTACTGGCAAAGACTCCCAAATTGCATGTGGACAGGACCATATCATATAGACATCTTACAGAATGTTTGCTTTCGGTAGTAGAGACAGGAGATAATGAAAGCTATTTGGAAGAAGCAGTGTCTGATCTCCTGTAGTTTCCTCTGGGCATCAGCTTTGCCGGATGCTTTCATCATACAAAGCGACTGAGTTTCTGTTTGACAGCAACAGATGTGCTTAGATGATTTTGTGTCTGATAAAGCGATCTGTGAAAACAAGGGGAAAGAAGGAAACAAACACTAAGTGACTTCTATACCTTGTTATTCTCCGTGTAATAACCACCTGACTCTTCATAACAACACTGAAGGAAGGTATTATTGACTTTCATTTTGACCCCAAAGAGGGAACTGGGCTGAACAACCTGCTCAAGGTGAGTGGTGAAAACAGCATTCGTTTCCAAAATTTATTATTATTATTTTTTAATCCCCAGAATCTCTTCCGGGAAGGTTTCCTAAACTTTTGCTGCATTATTTGCCTTTCCTGTTTGCATGACCATGATTCTAGGTTTACCTTTTTAGATAAAAAATTATGACCTACCATTAAATTTATTAAAGCACTACAGATAGAAAGGTATAATGGCTTCAGCATAGCATGAATCTAACAAATATATACTGAATTATTACATGAGTCAGTGAAAGAAAGCGAGCACATGGAATTTTACTTCGAGGCTGGTTTTTGTTACCAACTCACCTCCCTAGCAACTTCCTAAATATGAAGCATAGAGAGACCAGCAACTGGAACCTTGTACCTTATACTTGAGTTAAATTATCCTTGGTCATTTTTGTTTTCACAACAAAAATTTCACACTGTATTGCAGTTTACAAGGTGCTTTCACATATATTGTCTCATACCAAATAAGAGACAGGAGAGGCAAGGTCCAGAGAGGCTTTGGGGGGCTACTTAACCAGGATCCCAGACGTGGAGAAATATTATTGATGAGATATTAATCAGAGGGAAGAAAACATAACAAATCCACCTTGTTTGTCTTTTGATATTTATATAAATTTACAAATCCATCTTTTTTGTCTTAAATGTTATGGACAGGATATTTACCAAGTTCCCGGATCAGTGTTCTATATAGACAGACCATAAAAGCCCTCAACAACAGCCCATTCGGGACCCCTCTCATTATAGAGAGCTTTTCCCCCTTTCTCTTCTGTTCTTACCTTCACTTAAAAAACTTTCACTTTGCATTAACCTTTTGTCAGCCAGACTCACTTTTCACTCTGTGAGACAAGAACCCTGCAATCCTGTAACAATATGATTTTCACAACCTCTCTGGTATCATTGTTCCTATTTTACACATGAGAAAACTGAGTATCACAGAAGTTAAATGTTTCCCACAATCTTGGAGCTACTTAAATGACAGAGCTGGCCCTAGAACCCTCATTTTCTCATCTTAAATTTTGTTGTATAGCTTCCTGATTATGTTCATTATTTACTTACTCCTATTGTCTGAAAGTTCTACCAAACTCTCATTTTTCTTTTCATGTATCTATTCAGTGATTTAGAGATGTATTCACAAAGTGTTGGATGCCTACTATGTGCTATATGCTTGAGGAATACACTAGGGCTATTGGACATGGTCCTTATGTTTGTGGAACATGAGGTCTAGAGAAGAAAAGAGACTTTAGATAAATAAATAAACATATAAACATTATGAAGAAAATTTTCATAACTTTTAGAAAATGAAAATCAGGTGATATAAAGGAGAAAACCAGGTGAGGTTTCATTTTAATTGTTTTTCTTATGAAAAGTCTTTCTTTTTTTTTTTTTTAAAGATTTTATTTATTCATTTGACACAGAGAGATCACAAGTAGGCAGAGAGGCAGGCAGAGAGAGAGAGAGGAGGAAGCAGGCTCCCCGCGGAACAGAGAACCCGATGCGGGACTCGATCCCAGGACCCTGAGATCATGACCTGAGCCGAAGGCAGCGGCTTAACCCACTGAGCCACCCAGGCACCCTGAAAAGTCTTTCTTAAGAAGAGACATTTCAGCTGAGACTGGAAGTAAATATTGAAATTAACACAGAGAGGAGCAGAGCCAGGAGCTTTGGATGCAGAAAGAAGGCCTGTGTAAAGGCACTGGGGGTGAGAATGAGTTTGAAGGGCAGGAAAACAGACACAAAAACAATGCAGGCAGGAAACTGAAACCAAGAAGGAGAGGAGAGAAAAACTCGATGGGTATGCAAAGAGCCAAGTGATGTAGAGAAGAGTCTTGAAGGCCAGGCTAAAGACTGAAATCTTATCCTAAGTGCAATGGGCAGTCTTGCAAAGATTTTAAGTGTGGAGGGGGCTTCTTAATTTATTTATTTGTAATTACTTTGGCCATTGGTCCATCAAAGACAACTAAAGAGGACAGTTAATGGTTTCAGATAATAAGTAGATTATTCTCAGTGCATTTGGAAAATGAATTTTAAAGAACTTGGCCATGAATTGGTTAGAAGGTTGGGTAACAGACAAGAGCTTCAACTAGCCCTGGGCTCCTTGGTGGGAAGGTCTCGCGAGATGGGAAAGGCAAGCGTGCACTTGGATTCAGGAGAAAGATCTGGAGTTCAGTTATGCACAGAGCCCATCTGCATGTGTGGGAAACCGCCAAGAAGATAATTAGAATACATGAATCCAGAGCTCTGAGGAGGAGTCTGAGGTGTAATTTTCATTCTTTATCCATTTTCAGCAATAATGGGCAAGAAATCAACAGTGACTTTTTTTTTTTTAACGCCACTTATGCATAGATCTAGAACTCAGTCATGCTCAGCATAAGTTAGGCTTTCAATAAATAGTTTTAGAGTTATATTCTATAAGAAAAATCCTGAGGCTATGGAGGGATAAGGAGATAGAAAGGTGAAACCATTGGTCAGTGGCCGTGCTGTTTCTTGTGATCTGATGTTGAAGTAGTCTACTTTTTTCTGTACTTGAAACTGTCCTCATTCTCTCTACTAATTGTTTTAAGGATTTTTATTATATCCCATATTTTTATATAAGGCCTATTCTAGATTTCCATTCCTTTGATGGTTGTGGTTAATCCCTTTTTAAAATTAACCAGCCAACGTTTTTCTTTCAGCACCTTTTATTACATGTACCTTCAATCTTCCTTTATTGCAGACGAGAGAAATGGCAGTTTTATTTAGAAACTTTAATTCTGACATTTATTTTTGATCATTGAGAGGAGCTAATTATAAATTTTGGAGCAATACAAATTTCAAGATTAAAAAAAAAAAAACTGAGGAAATGCATTTTGAAAATGTATCAGTCAAAATATGGGGAAAAATCCACAACTTTATTGAAAGAATCCCAGCCAAGACCATTTTTAGGAAGTGCTTCTGCTTTTCCATGTAAAATGAAACAGCTGTCTTTGCTTAACTGTCAGTCTATATTTGTAGTGTTCCCTAAAAAAAGAACTGAAGATAAGCTTTTCTTTTTAAACATTTCAATTAACTGCTCAGTTTCAGATATTGAGCTCTAGTATTTATAGCTTCTTCAGAAAGAAAACACTTGTGAACATAAACTAACATGTTTTTCTCAGGAAGTGAGCATAGGATATTTTTATATATTTATAGTAGCATGTGTGTTCCTATAATCTATGACTAAAGCCAAAATAAGTCATCGTGAACCACCTCCTCCCACTGCAAGCTCCCACCCCCTCAGTGCGTGCTTCTGCCTGAGAGTAGTGACGTTGGCCAGCTTGCACTTTTTCTCAGACTGGAGCTATTAACAGAAAGGGTTGCTTCTTACATGGGCTTCCCAGATTTTGTAAGTCATGTTGCAAAGGATACAAGTGGCCACTCCTAACCCTCCCTTTAAGCTTTCTTTTCCTGAGCAGGATACCATACCATCTGGCTCCTCTCCCTACAGACCAGCCTCATTCTATATGACTTTCTAAGAACTCTATGCAGCCCAAATGTGTAAGGGGCAGAGAGAGAAATCTCATCAGTGAAGGGTCTCAGAGTCACTGAGGGCCAACTGGGGGGCCTTGGAATTCTTCCTAATGTGAAGCAAATCCTTAGAAGAGATAACACATCTCAGTTTAAATACCCAAGGGTTATTATGTGGAAGAAAAATTAGGCTTGTCTGAAAAGTGCCTAGGGGTAGCAATAAGGCCAGTACAAAAAGTAAACGCCAGGAAGACCGATTTTGAGCATTTATTCAATGACAGTAGCCAAAGAGAACACTCAAGTTCAGTCATGGCCATGACTTTGTAGGTATGGTGTAGAGCCACGTAAGTAGTAGAAATAGATCAGCACTTGTTCTTATTTGTTTTATTTTTATAGTCATGATGTTATATGCACATATAAACGTATGTGACATTTTTGTTTTGTACATGAGAACATATATATATATATATGTAAGTAATGTACATATATAACTGAAAGACAAATTTCAAAGACAATCAAAATTACTAACCCTATCCACTGTGCTGTCCATTTTACTGTACTCCGTCCTCTTGTCTTTTAAAAAATTGGGCTGGTCACAACCCACTGAACTGATTTCACAACTCACTAATGAGTCACAGCTGACTGTTTGAAGCCCACTAAACAGGCAATTAAGCAACTCTTCCAACACCCAGCAGAGGAAATAGTCATCCTTCTCTCCAATAAATGTTTACGTAACTAGTTGTTGCCGTGTTGTTGCAGCTGTTGTTTTTGATGATTGTCAAAGTATAAGACAGACGTTCAACATGGTCACCCTGGAACAATAGCCCAACCAGGACCACTGCCATCACTATAATCATTTGAGGGATTGTTCTTAAATGTCTCTAGAACTAGATTGTAGGAGGACATAAAAATATCTTAGAACTTTTTAAAAAAGATTTTATTTATTTATAAATAAATAAATTTAATAATTTATAATATATAATTTAATATAATATAATTCTGTAATTTATATAATAAATAAATATATAGAGAGAGCACAAGCAGGGGGAGCAGCAGAGAGAGAGGGAGAAGCAGTGATTCCAACGTGGGACTCGATCCTAGGACTCTGGGATCACGACATGAGTTGAAGGCTGACGCCTAACTGACTGAGCCACCCAGCATCCCAAAAATGTCTCAGGAATTTAAACCGGACAGGACAGGTATTCATTCATTCATTCCTTTGTTCATTTATTCAATATAAAAAGTGTTTTATTTTGAAAGCCTCCCACTTCCCTATGCCCTAAAGAAGCTAATACTGAAGATGTAGATGTGTCCTGTTTACCACTTCTCCAGACACACCAAAATGTTTCCTCTAATGTTTCTACAGGAACAATGACATGGGCGCCAGGAGAGCCAGTAGTAAGACGGGAGTGGAGCTGGAGCCGTGATGGTGAGGGGTGGAGACTGTGACTAGCCTTGGGCGGAAGTTGACAAAGTAGATCCAAACCGACTCCCAGGACACTCCACAGGCACCTGGTTTCAAATGCAGAGTGTAGAACACTGACCCGCAGCTATTTTACTATTTAGGGACACATGACTCGGAGAATCCCTGAAGTATTGGGAACATTGCACGACCTCTGTAAAATCTAAGTGTGCCTCCTGTCGATAAGTCAGCTTTCCTAATCAGGGCGTTAAGCAGACTTCAGCTACTAAGTTTTCAGACAGCCAGGAAAGGAGAGGAAAGCGGCAGTTAGGGTCTTCGTGTGCTCCGGATCATTCAGAGAATGGCACTCCACAAGAATTTATTGTGGATTTTATGTTTCGAATATGGAGGGAATGGATCCTGGTCCCCGAGCTTTGGCTGTTTTTGTTTTGTCACTGACAAATTTGTCTGGTCCACAGTCACTGAGCAATACTGACTAAATGTTTACCAGGCCCTTTAGCGTGTGTTGATTTTCCTATATACAGTTTTTAAAAACTCTGACATCCACTTAACTCTGTGTTTTATCTTTTTCTTTTCAAAATATAGTATTCTACCCAGGCTCTCACATCTTGTTGAATGTTATTTCTAGTTAATTATGTTCTAAGTTCTACTGTGCATTAGGTAATTCTTCTAGGAGTAAAGATCAATTAAATTGAAATGTTGGCAGAGCCATGCCCTCTGTCCTGCCATATGGATGTTGTGACCGGAATGGTACCAACCTTAGATATTTAACGGATTAGACTCAGGAAGTTGAGGTATTCTCTAAAGGCTCCTGAGCTGTTTTCAGGTGGCACAGCAAGGGTTAAAACTAACCAGCGGCTGATCTTCTGCAGATGTGGGTAGTGGACAGAGTTTGAGAATCTCAGACTCCTCATCCTGCTTCTTTCCAGGTAATGGATGAAAGCCTTCCCTCTGCAGCCAAACGACTCTCCAACATGACTGAGAATCAGCACTTGACACTTCGAGGCACATAAGAATAACTTCCCACGGTACATTTCGGAGAGGATGTTGCAAGTTAAGCCATATTCTCCCACAAGGTAGACCTTCAGCTTCCTGTAGTCTGTGAAAACACACAGCAGGCTCTCTCTCCTGGTCAGTTTCTACTCGGTTGCTTAATAGGACTATCTACCTGGCCAAGACTGGTTATCAATAAACCACAGACTATGTGTTGCAGGTTTACTAAATGTGTGGTGTGATGCCCACGTGTGTGTTTGCTTGTTTGTTTGAGATTTTTATTTATTCATTTGACAGGATGCCCACACATTTTTGACTTTCAAAAGAAATATGCACCGCACCAGGAGGAGTCCTGCTCACTTGAACTGAGCGGTGGTGGGTGTCTATCTCCAAATTCCCACCTCGGTTCCAGCATTCCCTTTATCTGACCTTAAAGACACTTCGGAACGCCAAGTTCCCAGACTTTCCCCTGGTCTGGTCAGGCTCCGTGTCCCAGAGTACACCACAGCTCTTGGCGTGCACGTTTGTTTACCCCCAGCTCCTGATCCAGAAGGAAATAGGGAAGCACAGCCAGAAGCTGCACCCCGAGCAGCTGTGCAGCTGTGAGGTTAAGCGCTCACTGGCCCTTTGTGCTTCTCTCTGAGTCCCAAATCCCTAGGGTTGCACAAAAGGTTAAGGCTGTGCATAAGCAGGATCTAGCTGTTTTGGTGTCCTTACCTTCTTTCCTCTTCATACTCCTGGAAGGAAGTCCCTGATATAAGATGACCAAAAAAAAAAAAAAGAATAATGGAATGTTGCCTAAACCCAAAGCTTATATCACAGTTTTTTGCTTGCCTAGAAGCCAGTACAAATGAAAGGTGACATCAGATGGCACCCTCTATTTAACAGATGTTTTGAGAAGGGTCTTCTTACTGGACCCCTTGCACAAAAACCAAATACCCTCCTCATTGCATTTTATTTATTTATGTTTAAGAAGATTCTAATTATTTATTTATTTATTTAGAAGGAATATGTGTGGGGGCAGGGACAGAGAGAGAGAGAATTTTTCTCTCTCTCTTTTTTAAGATTTATTTATTTGACAGAGAGAGAGAGAGAGAGAGAGAGGCAGAGAGAACAATAAGGGTAAACAGCACAGGGAGTGGGAGAAACAGACTCCCCACTGAGCAGGGAGCCCAACACAGGGCTCAATCTCAGGACCCTGGGACTATGACCTGAGCTGAAGACAGACGCTCAACGGACTGAGGCACCCAGGTGCTCCGGAGGGAATCTCAAGCAGACTCTGCGTTGAGCATGAAGCTTGACGTAGGGCTCGATCTCACAACCCTGAGACCATGACCTGGGTCAAAATCAAGAGCCAGACGTTCAACAGACTGAGCCTCCCAGTCATTACATTTTAGAGATGACAAGGGCTACGGAGTCTTTTAAAAAAATGGGTGTGGGGTAAGGCAGAGTCCTGGGCTGCAGGGTGCAATTCTCCCCCTATCTCTGCACGTTTTCTGCTGTTTCACTGAAGCCTGTGTGGCTGTAGAGGGCTGGAGACCCAGTTTTTCAGAGACTTGCAGAACGGCAAGAGACAATGAGACTTCTAACTGTGTCTCTTGCCTCTGGCCCAGATCACACACTCATCAGTTTAAGTGGGCAAATAGGAAATTCTCCTAATTTTGTTCCTATACTCCCCATTTCTATGTGGACCTATCACTGATTTTCATTTTAATGGTAGTAGTGAGAGAGGGTGAATTTTAGTTTCTTTTTAAGAAAAATTCTGGAGAAAAGGTAAAGTCTAAAAAATTATTGTCTGGAATTTGATCCTAGATAGTTGATGGCCATAAATAACCAGCATTCTGGCACATAGGGCTCCAAGTCTGGCAAGACGAAAGAGAGAAGAGAGGTCCTATTTCATGAGTTCCCCCCATTCCTGGAATCTCTCAAACACTTTACAGAATGTCAGCAGAGTGCTGAGCGATAGGCAGTCAGATATTTGTGGAAATTAAGCTTCAGTTAATCACAGTAGCCTTTTTTTTTTTTTTGCTTGGCACGATCTGAGAGCTCATTTGGAGGTTCTGGCATGAAAATGAAGCTATTCTACTCCTTTTCCCTTGACCAAAGAATGGTCCTTTTCTATCAGGGAAGGTCATCCTCTTGGACTTACTGAGCACACAGCTTCACAAGGGACACACATGGAGCAGAGAGAGAGAAAGGATGAACCCACCTAGCCAGCCAGATCAGCTGCATCAACCCTAGCAATCCGTGGGGTGACAGATGTCACAGCCAGATTGCTCTCACAGCCTGCTTCGAGCTATCTGAATCCAAAACCCCAGAGAGCCTTTGTACCAAACTACTACATCCTCTGGCTTCTGTGTCTTCCTGCCTTTTTCTGCTGTATCTGCACTCGTGGTGTGCTTTATTCATAACATCGTATTACATATATTCTCTAAGATAATCCTCATAGCAACTCAATGAATCCATGAGAAAACTCAGGCTTGGGGAAGTTAAGTCTTTTCCAAGACATGAAAGAGCTGAGACAGAATGGCTGTCCCAGTCCTGTGCCTGTGTGACTCCAGGTCCCTGCTTGTCCATAGGACCTCTGCATCCTCAGGGGACATTTGAAAGAGGATTTTATGTATGTTAATAATTTGAGGCTGTGTCAGACCCAGGAGCACAGAGAGGGAAGGGCTCTGTGATGGAGAAGACATATGAATAAAGTCAAGAAGGAAAGAGTCATGCTTCAGTTGGAGAGTTGAGGGAGGTTTACAGAGATAGATGTACGTATGTATGTATTTATTTATTTAACTTATTTATTTGATTAATTCATTTATTTAAAGGCGTATTTATTTATTTGAGAAAGGGAGGGTGTGAGGTGACAGGTAGAGGGAGAGAGAGAAACTTAAGCAGATTTCCACTGAGCACACCCAGGCAGGGCTCCATCTCCCAACCCTGAGATTAGGACCTGAGCTGAAATGAGAATCAGACACTTAACCCACTGAGCCACTCGGGTGTCCCTGTTTGTGTTTGTCTTTCTGTTGGTTTGTTTTTTATTTTGTTTCTGTGTTTGTTTTTTCGGATAGCATATATTTTAAGCACTGTTCAAGTGCTTAGTCTGCATCCCGGGACCAGTTTCTCTACTCGATCCCCACTCTGTCCGCAGTCCACAAACATACTTCTCTCCTAGTCCATCATCTCAGTTACTAGCAACAACAGGCACCTCTGTGCTCTTTCCCTCTGCCCATTTCCTCTCTCTGTCTCCCACCTTACACTCAATTCAGTGAATTCTGGTGTGTCATCTTCCTGCAATACTCCTCACCAGCTCTGCTTCCACCACTACTCTATCTACCACCGCCATGTTTCTCCTAAGACATCACCCAAGTTTCTTTTTTTTTTTTAAAGATTTTATTTATTTATTTGACAGAGAGAGATCACAAGTAGGCAGAGAGGCAGGCAGAGAGAGAGAGAGAGAGGAGGAGGCAGGCTCCCTGCTGAGCAGAGAGCCCGATGCGGGACTCGATCCCAGGACCCTGAGATCATGACCTGAGCCGAAGGCAGCGGCTTAACCCACTGAGCCACCCAGGCGCCCGACATCACCCAAGTTTCCTTACTATTCTCATGCATAGCATCTAGAATGTTACTTTTAAAGCATAGATCTCATGATACTTTTCCCCTGGATAAAATCTTCCAGCAGTTTCATACTGAATAGAACAAAATCTGAACTTCTGAGAGTTTACAAAGCTCAATGTAATTCAGTCCTTGTGAACATATATGGCCTTAGTTTCTCTCTGTGTCTCTCCATATCTCTGTCTCTCCCCACTATTCACACTGGCCTTTCTGTATCTTGATATGTTAAGAGTCCTCCAGCTTTAGGACGTTTAATTTACAGTGCCTTTTACATAGAATCATTTCCATTCTTTTTTTTTTTTTTTAGATTTTATTTATTTATTTATTTGACAGAGAGAGATCACAAGTAGGCAGAGAGGCAGGCAGAGAGAGAGAGAGACGGGGAAGCAGGCTCCCTGCCGAGCAGAGAGCCTGATGCGGGACTCAATCCCAGGACCCTGAGATCATGACCTGAGCCGAAGGCAGCGGCTTAACCCACTGAGCCACCCAGGCGCCCCGAATCATTTCCATTCTTGACTGCCATATGCCTCCCTTTCTTTCATCCGATTCCAGTTCTAATATCCTCTTCCCACAAGGGTCTTCTCTCAGCATTTGTTGTGGGTTGAGTTATGTCCTCCATAAAGGTATGTTGAAGTCCTAACTCCAGAACCTATAAATGTGATCTTTGAAAATAGAGTCTGCAAATATAATGAAGTTCAGATGAAGTCATACCAGATTAGGGTAGGCTCTCATCCACTGATTGGAGCCTTATAAGAAAAGGGAAAATGTGGACCCATAGGGGAGGACCATGTGAAGAGGAGGGCAGAGATTGGAGTGTTGCATCTAACAAGCCAAAGACTGCCAGGAATTTCCAGCAACCGGCAGAGCTAGATGAGGCAAGAAAGGATTTCTCTCCTCGAGCCTGCAGACACAGCCTGGCCGGCCAACATCTTGATTTTGGACTTCTAACCTCCAGAACTGTGAAAGGATAAATGTCTGCGGTTTTACAAAACTCAGATTGGAATAATTTCTATGGCAATCCTGGAAATTAATACAGAATTCAAGCAAAAGCTTGCCCCAGCTCTCTCTCCCTCCCACAACCCTATTTTATCTATAACACTTAGGATTCTCTGAAATTATTCTTATGTTATTGTATATGGAATTCATGGCTCCATGGTATATATACCTATATATTTATACTTATAATATTTATATATTATATGTAACATATATAAATTCGTATTTCTATTTAAATGTGCTACAATAGAATATAAAATGTATTTTTGTGGAGTGCCTGGGTGGCTCAGTAGGTTAAAGGCTCTGTCTTCAGCTCAGGTCATGGTCTTAGCATCTTGAGCCCCACATCGGGCTCTCTGCTCAGTGGGAAGCCTGATTCCTCCTCTTTCCCTGCTTGCCTCTCTGACTACTTGTAATCTCTATCAAATAAATAAATAAAATCTTAAAAAATGTATTTTTAAAATAAATATATATACAATATATAATATATAATTATATATTATATAATTATATGTATATTATATAATACATATGTATATACATATACATAAACATATATTTATATATATATACATATATACATATAAAATATATGGATATTTGTCTATCTGGTTCTTCCAACACCTAGAGGACTGCCTGTGTGTGACAAGGTCACACAGGTATCTGTTGCATTAATGTGTGAAGTTTTTCATTCATTAGCAGAACTATGCTCAGCTGCCCTTGGAACAAAGACTTTATCCTAAATGCTGCAACTTCTTCCCTCAATGAAGGCCTGTCTCAAATGCAAAATACATCAGTACTTGTTTTGATAAATTAAATTCTGTGAATGCAGAACTCAGGATCTATTCCATTTATACAAACTCCCAGGGAGGTGAAGAAAATCATAAAGATGTGATTTTTTTAATCAGTTAAGGCATATATATGTTTCAGTGTGATTCTTTTCGCAAAGTTCTGGATTTCAGATTATAACAATAACTAGTTATCCCAAAAGGCATTGAAAACGTAAATTAAATCAAATATCTTGGGTGAAAAGACCCAATTAATTTACTTTTACCTGTTCCTGTTGTTGATAAACAGGAAGTCCCCAAACACTTATGATCTTCTGTGACTTGGCAAAAATAAATTCATTTCTGAATCTGAGTTTAGGTTTGGCTAAAATGAGCATAGCAGTTTCTGCTCTAATTATCATGTGATCTGCTTAATTAAGTTTGTACTAAGGTCACCTTCTGTTTCCTAGGTAGAAAGCCTTGCAGATGTGTTGAGCAACAAGTGAGTCTTAACATAGAAAAATCAAGTTTGTTCCAGTGGGCAGAGCTCATGCTTCAAGAATCAAAACAATCTGATTTCTATCACAATGCACTACATGATCACGGGTCAATAACTCTGATTTTCTGAGCATGATGTTTCATTGTTTTTCCTATCAGTTGTTACTTATAAAAAATTATCATAAAAGTGAAGAGACTAATAACAATTTAAAAATATTTTAAAAATGCCAAGAAGAGAAATCAGTCATAGTCTCACCAACCTCAAATAACAACTGTGACCATGTTTTTATCTTGTTCCAGTTGGTTCTGTGTGTACATATTAATTAAAAATACATGCACAGAATTATGGGTATGTTTCTGACAAAATTAAGAACATAAAGTATACAATATACAGATTTTGTATCCTGATTTCTTTGGGGGCTATATAAATGTTCATTTCTTTAATTCACATTCTATAAATTTTGTGTGTGTGTGAATATGGCTTTAAAGGATTGCCTAGGGACACCCGGGTGGCTCAGTTAGTTAAGCGGCTGCCATTGGTTCCAGTCATGATCCCAAGGTCCTGAGATTTGAGTCCAGGGTCGGGCTCCTTGTTCAGTGGGGAGACTGCTTCTTCCCCCTGCTTGTGCTGTCTCTCTCTCTCTCTGACAAATAAATAAATAAAATCTTAAAAAAAATAAATGATTGCCCTAAATTTAATTACATCAGTATACTATAAATTAGTAAGCAACTTTTTGTTGAAAATCTAATCTACTGCTAATTTATAAATGACATTTCAGTAAATATTGTTGTCCATAAATCTTTGTGTACATCACCGATTATTTTCTTGAGGTAAATTCTTATAGGTGGAATTGTAGGGTCAATTTTTTGTCTCCCCCTCCCTTCAGACAATGAAGTCCTAACTCCCAGTAGCTCAGAAGGTGAACTTATTTCAAAATAAGTTCATTATAGATGTAATTTCTTAAGATGAGGTCATTCTGAAGGAAGGTGGCCCTTTATCCCAATATGACTGGTGAAATTTGAACATGGACACACATACAGGGAAGGTGATATGAAGACACAGGGAGAAGACAGCCACCTACAGCTAAGGAGAGAGACCTGGACTAGATCTCCCCCCGACCCCTTCTCAGCCCTCAGAAGGAACCAACCCTGCTGTCATCTTGATTTTGGACTTCTAGCCTCCAACACTGTGAGATGATACATTTCTGTCATTAAGTCACCCATTGTATGGTCCTTCATTATAGCAACCATAGTTCACCAAGAAAAGAATAATTGAAATAGACATTCTCATTCAAAAAGTAAAGAAATGAGAGGCACATAGCAGTGATTGTTTCATGGCAACATGTACTGAAATCTATCCAGGCACATATCACCAGTTTCTTAATTTGACTCTCCTGAGGTATGACTTTGTCAATCTTATCTCTGTTCTCAGAACTCTAAGCTCTTCACTCTGGGATATTCCCCCCTTCTTCCTAAGGCATGGCCCATTTTTGTAGTTGACTAGCTTTGTCAGCCTGCTTCCTGCTTCCTGGACTTAGAGATCCACTTTTTATATCCATTATTTTGAATCCAAGCTAACAGTACTTCTGCTAGTACAATTATATTAAGTATTTTTTATAGGTATTCTCTAAATCTTATTAGGGTTTATTGCACTAGACAAAATCCACAACTACCCATCTCTAGCTTGGTTAGAGAGTCTGGATTCTGTGAGACAAACAGCCTTGTTTGTTTGTAGTTGAGAAGACGTAGCCTATCCTCAAATCCTTTTGAAGTTTTAAAGATTTTATTTATTTATTTGAGAACACAAGTAGGCAGAGAGGTAGGCACAGAGAAGGGGAGGAAGCAGGCTCCCTGCTGAGCAGAAAGCCTGATACAGGGCCCAGTCCCAGGACCCTGAGATTATGACCTGAGCCGTAAGCACTGAAGGCAAAGGCTTAAGCCACTGAACCACCCAGGCGCCGCCCTTTTGAAGTTTTAACAAACAGATTTACAGCTATACTCCAGATTTGTTCTTCATTCTGACGTTATTTCTTTGAGAATCTTTTGCCATCTAGAGTAGCTGGAAATCAGAAATGGTTTTATTTTCAAATCCAGAAGGGTCTGACATATTCACATTTCTTCAAATTTCTGTTTGAAAGTAGACATACTAGAAGTGGCGGCGGGGTGGGGGTGGGAGGTTGGGGTACCAGGTGGTGGGTATTATAGAGGGCACGGATTGCATGGAGCACTGGCTGTGGTGAAAAAATAATGAATACTGTTATGCTGAAAATAAATTTTTTTAAAAAGTAGACATATTACTTTATTTTAGCTAATCTCTTTCTACTGATAGCTTATCATATGTGATTATAAGAAATTAGGCATTTTCAGACTTCCGCTGAGAAATCTTTACCCAAACCCTTCATTTCATTAGTCGTATTTCCTATTTTCCAAGTTACTAGAGACCATATAGTATTGTCAAAATTTCTGCCATTACATAATACAGCTTTCTTTTTCTTCAGCATTAAATAACAAATTTCTCACTATCTGTAAGGCTTACTAAAGTCACCATGGACATTATAGTTTTTATCCACTGCACAGTCTTAAAGATAATGCCATATGTTTCAGTTTTAAGTTTTAACAGTACTCCAATTCCAGACACTAATTTAGGTATCAGATAGGGTTTGATCGAGGAAACAGAACTAAGAATGACATAGAGTAAGGGATTTATTATAGGAATTAGACCTAATTCATTCATAGGAGTTGGTGCAGAAGTCTATTGGGAGACTGTTTACTCTGACTCTGGTGGTGTGACTAAAATTCTTATAGGTCAGGAAGACCAAGAGTCAGGAAGAAAAACTAAAATTGAATTGAGGAGGAGTGAAGAAAAGTTGGAACCCATAGGGACAAATTGGAATCCATATGTATTAACTGCAAACCATATCTCTTGCCCCTTCTGACTTCGGTGACTTTAGTGACTTGCAAGGGAACTAGTGTCCTTTGCCGCAGAGTTATACGCACCCACACACCTGACTTAGGACTCCAAGAAGCTCAGAAACAAGACCTAGTAGAAGCTGGAGGAGTGGAGGAGCAGCAAGCCCAACTGCTTCCTCATTACCACAAGATAAGTCAGTAAACAAAGATATTAACTGGGAGATGACATGGCGGCTGGCACCCTACACCCTTAGAGTGTAATGGCCACTGTGTCACTTGCGCCTTCCAGTAAAAACTGCTGCGGTGGGAGGTGATTGGCTCTGTGCATGTAACTGAAGGCAGTAGGAGGTTACACATTGATTTAAGTCTGATTTCTGGAATCATGATTCACACAATGCACTTTTTATTATGAGACTAAACTCTAAGAGGAAGTGAATCTCTTAATGTAATGGTTTTCTTCCCATTAATAGGGCAACGAGGGATTTTTTTTTTTTTAATGGATTTTCAACTTCTGCTTTGGCTGCAGGAAGCTCAAACTTAAATTGTGATGTTCAGTTTTTTGTAATTATCTTTGGTCAGTGTTTTCTGGTTTAATAACTGCTTTCCCTTCATTATTGCTTTTTTAAAACATTTTGAGCATTATTTTAATTATTTAGTACTTAATTTTGTAGGCCATCTCAAGTAACTTCTGGAAGTAGGTTGAGTATAAATATAGTATGTTCTTGTGGTAGTTGTACTGTTGGCAAGGACTTTCTCTCTCTCAGTTGACTCTTTTCAGTTTTCCTGTCTTTCTCTCTCTCTCTCTTTCTCTCCCTCTTTCGCCTTTTCCTTTCTGTCTTATGTGCAAACCTTAATTCTTACAATTGAGAAAGAGATCTTAGATTAAGTTCAAGGGTGGTTGTATAATATGTCAAGGAACAAAGTCTAAGGGCTCATTTCATTCAACAGAATTTTCATATATGAGGAAGATAGTAGAAAGCCCCAGAAAAAGGATGGCTCTTCCATTGAGCACCATAAACCAGAGGCTTCCGTTTTGTCAACTAGTCTTCAGCTTTTCCTTATCTTATTGAAGCGTAAGTTAATCACATTATGCAAAACTAGGAAGAAAATAATATGATGAATTTTAGATTCTCATTGGGAATTAATAGTCTGATACTTCCCATAAATTCAGTGCCATATCTTGAGTTCTTAATAGCGCAGTACATGACAAGATAAATTGCTACTGACTTTAAGTAAATTACAGAGTTTTACCAATCTTAGAAACAAAGCTGAAATATGTGACATTTCCCAAGTGTTCACAAAGCAACATGAAAGAATTTCCAATTAAAGTGGAAGAAAATGCAACTGTGAACCTACACACGGGTCTTGCTTCATGCTCTTTTCAAACCATCTCCTTCCCTAGAATATTTTTGTGCGGGTCATAGAAATGGAGGCTGAGGATCCATACAGTCAACGATACAAACACATACTCCCTCTCTCTTGTAATTTGGAGGCATTTTTGTTCACAGCCATGTAGCTTTATCTAGCCAAAAAGCAATAATGTAAACAGGGTCAGGAAGAGGGTCATACACTGTCTTTTTTTATTGTTTTTAAAGTATTTCTCCATCCCTCTTGGTTATTGCTCTGTTAGACACCAAGTTACCTCTCATAGTAACTTACATAGTTCACGGTAGATATTAGATGAATTCATTAAATTGTGTTTATTAAATTGTGTGTGTGTATGTGTATGTGTGTGTGATAGTGAAAGAGAACAAAATTTGGTATGGTTATGTGCTCCAAGTGATAATACCAGCTAAAAGGACTGAATGAAAGTCTTTGGCCACCAAAACACAAAATCAGTTCCATGTAAACAACAGCTGGAAAACTTAAGTGATGAAAAAATTTTGGGCTCCAAGACATAATAACAGCATAAAATTACATACTTTCAATTCTTTTCTTTTTATCAAAAATAGATAGACTAGAACACGATGCCATTGATTCTCTTTGTTTGTGCTTATCAGGTTCTGTGAGCACCATGAACATGGAATTAGTGGATATTGAACCATTGTTCCTTAGGGAAATAGACTATTAGGTTCCTGAGAGCCACTGGTCATAGCATTTTCACCAACACATCAACACAAACCTTCTTTTATGTGTGTTCCTACTTAGACATCTCATTGAATATTTATTATTTTCTCATTAACATTAAACTCACAGCCAACACTATAACCCATGCCTAAACAATGTTCATCTAGTACATATTTCCTCCCTATAAGCTGGACACTGGACAGTCCTTAGCACTAGATCTGGGGGCCATCTGAAACAGCAAAATCACCCACAAAACCACAAATATGAGGCCTAAATAGGCCACAAAAAAGACACTTGTTTACAGTATGAGAGCTGGAACAAAAAGACAGTGTCTCCTTGTTCAACCTCAGCTGGAATGTGTGTGTCAGACTATGCACATTTTTTTGTTATTTCCACATGTCTGCAAAAGACCAGGACAATACCAGAAAATATTGGTTTGGGGGTTACTGATAAATTTTCATGACTAGGTGAATTCATAAATACAGAACCCATGAATAAAGAGGATCAAATGTATAGATATTAGTGAGCCAACTGAGACCCTTTAAACTGAATCCAATTAGGTGAGCCTCATTTATAATCATGCTTGTTATGCATCAACACAGGCTCAGGATGAGGCAGAAACAAATGGTTCTAGGACATGTTTTCTAATAAATGTGGTTTCCCATTAAACGTATGATGGGTGAGAGGCTCAACCACTTGGCAGAGCAACGAAAATTCTGAAAAAAAGTGCCTATATATCATTTAAGTCCCAGTGGCATAAATGGAGATCATAAAATGGTGCCTTGAGAAGTGAAAACAGCAATGAAGCATCTTGAGGAAAGTTATTCCCAATGCTATTTTAGTGATCTTTGAAGTGTCCCTGGGCTGGTGAGAACCATCAGACATTATTTCTGAAATGGTAGGTCATCTGGATCTTGTTTTTGAAAGAGGACCCCCCAAAAACCAAAAACAAAACAAAAACAACAAAAACCCCCCAAAACAAAACAAACAAACAAATATCCAAAGAAATGGAACTGTCCCTAGATTCACATTTTAATGCGTCCTAGCAAGTTTCAGCACAGAACTTTATTCAATGCAAAGCTCCGTATAGCCAGTTCAAGCAGGCTATCACCAAATATTGCTGAAAATCCTAAATGATGCAGTAGAAAAAGATGAACACAGGACAACATAGAAACACTGTAATGCAGCTATTTTTATACCCATTTGATACTAAAAGGTTTTTGTGGTTTTAAGAATTGTTAAAAATGTTGCATAAACAGAATTATCACAAAAATAAGAGTAAGACTCCTAAAGTAATACACAGTATTCAATATACAGCAATTATTGCTCTGCCCAGTTTTGAATGGGGTAAACAGAGAGCCTTTGAGGCACTTTATGCGGTCAGGTTTCTGACCTCAAATAGGCATTTTAGTGGACTTCTCCCTTGTAGTAGAGACTGCTACCTGCCATCTAGCTCTCCCTTCCCTAGCAGGGCCTCACTGAAATACTACGCTCCAAGCTTTGGTGCAGTCAAATGTGGTCAAGTGACTGAGTTCCAGCCAATCAAGGGCAAGTGGAAGTCAGTGGGTGGAGCTTCCAGGAAAGCTCTCTGCAGAGAACTGACACAGTTGGCATACAGTTTTCCCTCCCTTCCCCATTACAGGATGGCTTTTCAGGTATTTTGAAAGTAGAGGACAAGGGTTACACCGGAAGAACGGAGGAGCGCAAGGCTGCAAGGAGGCTGGCTCCCTGCTGAAAGTGTAACACCGTCATCCCAACACCAGACTGCTGACCTCCAGTAAGAAAAATAAATAAACCCTAAGTTGTTGAAGCCATTGAGTTAGGGTTTCTGCTAGTAGCAGCCAAATTCCCTTCCTGACAGATGCAGAGATGCTCTGCCTGACAGGAGTTTGGGAGGATCTAGGAGGTCCTGGTGTGGTGACCTTGTTAGGAAATACAAGAAACAAGTTCTAACGTGGAACGTGGGACTTTACACTGCTTCCACATTTACATGATCGTTGGTTTTACATGATCCTTGTTGGGTGGCACTGAGGCCATAGAAGTAGAAATTTAAGAAATAGTTTTCTTTTGTATGCTGGGTTTAACAGAACAATTCATGCCAACAACTGTAGCACACGTATTTCAGTTGGGTGAGTTTCCAGGTTTTATGGTCAGATATTTGAGTTCATAAAATCTTGTCTAAAATGTTCATTTTAAATAGATATCAAAGTGATCCAGGACATGGTCAAAATCTAAATCGCCTAGATGAATGAATTACGTTTCTCTTTGAAGTTGGCCACCAGTTCTTCCAGGTGTTACTTTATAAATCCCTATCAGTTTTACCCAGCTTCTGAAAGACAGCCTGAGTTCAAAGTTGCTGCCTCTTAGCCTTAGTTTTGGAAGATAGCAGACCCCTCCCATTACTGAAAAGAATGTTGCAGATTTCCTGTTTAACAAATGATGGTGAGGATGGGCAGAGGAGGAGGCGTCAGTGATCCTACCTATGAAGATATGGTACATGCTTTGCTAAAAAAGGATAAAGATGAAAGGTCTCTAAGTGGCCGTGTATCCATCCATTGTTTAGTGCAGACAGCGCTGACTCACTGTCCTTATGGCGAGGGGAAATCCTGTATTTCCCTCTCTGGGGCTTTTGGTTTAATCTTGCTTAAGAGAAGCAGGCACTTTATTGTTCTACTGGAGCCTTGGTGTCACTATTCCAGACACACTTGTGCCAAGTTTCAGGTGGCTTCTATAAATCACGTCATTGGAGCTGGGGGCATCCTTTTTTTCTCCTCTCTTGTTTGAACACTGGTAGCATTGTTTTTGCATGCATATCTGCCTCTTCCTACTCACTAGAACAACTGGGCTAGGTCTTCATGGGAACATCCTTCCAGGTTCACCTGTCATTCTCAAGAAGAATTATTCTCACCTTTTTTTTTTTTTTTTGAGATAGAGAGGCAGACACAGAGAGTGGAAGGAAGAGCAGAGGGAGAGGAACAGGTAGAATTCAGGCTGAGTCCAGAGCCCCAATGCAGGGCTCGATCCCAGGGCTGAGATCATGACCTGAGCCAAAGGCAGATGCCCAACTAACTGAGCCATCTAGGTGCTCCTTTTCAGCTTTTTTTTTTTTTTTAATCATATTGGGAAAACTCCACACTGTGAAAATTCCAACTATTTATTTCATTGTATTAAGAAAATACTATATAAATTGTCTGTCATATACAGTATCATGTACTCAACACTATTCTCATCAGTGTACAGAAAGGAATCCAAAAAAATTTAAGACATGGTGTCTGTCTTAAATGGATAAAATGAGTAAGTCAATCCACTTGAGAACAATATGGTCTAGAACTCACAAAATTCCTCAGTCATTAAACAGCAGCTGAAAACCATAAAGGATTTAATGAGAAGCCAAATGGACCATAGTCAGGGAAGAATTCTCCAAGAAGGTAAGTGGGCTTGAGGGGTTAAAATTTATGTAGGTTCTAAATTAAGAGGGAGGGGCACCTGGATGTCTCAGTGGGTTAAAGCCTCTGCCTTCGGCTCAGGTCATGATCTCAGGGTCCTGTGATCAAGCCCCGCATCAGGCTCTCTGCTCCGCAAGCAAGGAGCCTGCTTCTCCATCTCTTTCTGCCTACTGATCTCTCTCTATCAAATAAATAAATAAATAAATAATCTTTAAAAATTAAAAAAAATAAATTAAGAGGGGGAAAAATGGCAATTCCAGCAAGAATCAGGGAATGCAAAAGTTGAGGATCAAAACTGACTACATGTTGGCAGGGAACAGCAAATTAAAACCCTGTCTAAAAAAAAAGAGGTTTTGCAAAGAGCTAGCAGCATTTTAAATTGTTCAGAAGAGGCTACCTTGTGGAAAGTGTTCCAGCTTGATCTGTTAGGAAACAGAGAACCTTTACAGATGCTCTGGGACAAAATGAAACAGTGTTTAAGGAGAAATTTGGCAAGTGTTCATTAACTATTAATACAATGCTTACAAAGCAAATGAAAAATAAAATTTAAATTTAATATAGGGATGTTTAAAATTACTTAAAAGGATAAGCAGTTTACTTACATTAAAGGATCTATTTGTAGACAATTAAGAGGCTGTGTCGATATTACAGAATGATGAAATTGGTGGGACAAAAAAAGAATTTATTTCTTTCAACCTTCTAACATTTCTGATGAAGAATTTCTTCTCAGCTAGTCAGTACAGTATGCTGCCGAACATCAACAAAACAGAATAGAACAGAACAGAACTCCCACTGGAACACACAGCCTGATGCAAGGCACACAATCTAATTAAAACACACACACACACACACATTTTGTAATTTACACTTAAGCTAGGTCCTTCCACCAGTTGCTCTAAATTAGTGAGTCACAGTAATCAAATTCTGGTTTTATGCTCTGAGCTGTAGTTGGTTGGCAAAGCTGCATAAATAAGGCCATTCAAAAGGCTGTGGTAAAAACTGAGCTTGCTGCCCAGGACCGTCCCGTAGTTTGTTTTCCATTCAGCTGCTTCACACAACAATTCGTACTTGACAATTACTTTTGTCCAAAGTCCAGTTATTTGATAACTTTGAATTCATTTCACTTGTTACTGTTTTTCCTCTTCTACCTTTCCCATCAAGTTGATTTTTGTGCAGCGTGTTTCGTGCTTATTTCTTCCAATTCAACGATCTATCCTTTAACTCTTATAAAATCTGATGGACTTAATCTTTCTTATTTAGTATCTTCTATTCCCCATGGTGCTACCTTTGAAGAGCACCAGCTCTCTGGCTCTCATGGTTCATTTTGAGAGCAACCTAACATTACAGAACTCTTTCAGTGTTCATCTGTTGGAGATCATGGGTGTTACTCAGGACATCTGTCAAAACTTCTGGCCTGCAAAGGAATGGCCAGTAGGTTCGACTACAATAATTTCCAATAATTTCATCCCTTACTACATGAAATACTTTTATTCAAGGACTTTAAATGTAAAACACAATCATCTGAGTAAGAGCCGAGTCAGTTTTTTGAATATATAACTTCTCTCAACCTGACAAAAGATGATTTCGTTCTTAATTTAGAGAGTGTTTTAGTGGTATATAACCTTTTAGTTTCCAAATTTTCAATTTGCATGTTCTCTTTATCACTTACATATAATTTATATATTGCAAAGTCTTGCTCTCACATCAAAGTAACTTTTGAAATTAAAAGGTTTTATTGTCAGGGCACCTGGGCGGCTCAGTGTGTTGAAGCCTCTGCCTTCGGCTCAGATCATGATCTCAGGATCCTGAGCCACACATTGGACTCTCTGCTCAGCGGTGAGACTGCTTCCTCCCCCCGCCCCCCCCCTCTCTGTCTACTTGTGGTCTCTGTCAAATAAATAAAAATAAAATCTTAAAAAAATTTTTTTAAAAAGGTTTATTGTCATTAAGTCTCTCTCACTGATAGATTTGAATTGCCAATGGTAAGACAGGGTGGGTCTCAGCTCAGGGAGAAGGATCTGGGAAAGATAGACAAGAATGAGCTCGTAATTGCCAGAGGGAATATGTAGCTTCTCTTAGTTCAAACTTCTCAGTGTGTTTGCTTTTTTTTATCTTGAATTAGAGGAGCAATTTCTCTGTTGCACCACGGATTCTGATTCATTCACCCATCAGGGAATGCCATCAAGCATCAAGGTTAGAGCTTTTATTGGGTTTCATTATGTCAGAAAATTGGTTGAATCATTAGCCTTCTTTACCCTGTAGTTGGGAGGTTGGACTGACCTCACATGGCTGGAAGTCCCAACCCACTAATCACACAATTGACTTTTCCAGCATGGCCAGCCAGCCCTACACTGAAGCTATTTAGGGCCTCCCCAAGAGTCACCCAAATAGCATAAATTCATGTGTGGTCCCAGAGGTTTACTATGAGTAACAAAGACATTCCTATAACTTGGAAAATTCCAAGGATTTAGAGCCTTCCTCCCAGGAACCAAGGTCAAAGACCAGTCAAATCCTTTATTCTAAAATAGGATTCATTGGGTTTACCTACATTAATTAATGTCATTGTACCATTGAGTATCAAAATAACTAGGAGAGGGCAGGGAAAGTTTTTTATATAAATTTTTATGCTGTGATTTTTAGAGGTGAGAAAAGAAGGCAGATTGAGGGTCTGTTCAGTTCAAGATAAAACTTCTGAGACTCTTTGGGAAACCAAATACTTTAAGCCAGTAAAGAAGAATGCTAAGCACTTCACATTTTCACTTTTCACATTTGTGAGCCAAAGAGTAAAAGGACTAATATCGTAATAACTTTGTATCATGACAGATGTTAACTACACTTAACCATGGTGAGCATTTCATAATGTATATAATTACTGAATCACCATGTTGTAAATCTGAAATTAATACTGTATTTCAACCATACTTCAATGAAAAAAGAATAAAATAAAATTATATAAACTTTTAAGAAAGACTAAAATAAGACTAACTGTAACATATTTCTATAAATTAAGTCAAAATTTAAAAAAATCTGTACTTGAATTTCGTGCTAATTATGTATAACAACTGTTAAAAAATCACTTCTGTGGGAAAGCTGATTAATTCATTTTTGGAAGAGAAAATAGAGATGGAAGGTAATCCAGACCTTCCAAAATTCAAGGTACAGATGTTTGGCATATGCTGTTTACAACCATTATCACTGGTGGCTACCAAGGAAAATGAACCCTTGTCAAAATGCTGTGGATTTTGCTGTATCACTATAGGTTTGATTTACCCCGTATTTTCCCCAGAGAAGCAATAACAGACTTATAAAGATTACATTAGCATTTTTATACCTTTGTAACGGTGGGTTTGATGATGGCTTTGCATCCTATTAAACAAAAATAAGGATATTTGAAAAGTGTTCTGCTACGATTTTAAGATGTTCAGGAGTCTCATTGTCCATTTCTTTACCCAGATGGGTCCTGACTCAGCAGATGAGTGACACAAGAAGCCAGGTTTGCCTCACCAAAGAAGGTTGCAAAGTGGAGGCTTTTCAAGGGGAACCTGAACAGAGTATCTCTTCAGGCTTCTTTCCTTCAGACAGACAATTTTATAACGTTTTATATTTCAAACAACTGAGGACCCAAATTAGCTAATTTGATCAGAGTTATATGATATAATAGATCTTGTTTAAATAACAATGATGTAAAAACAATTTAAGCCTGAAAGCCCGTGAGTTTGAAATATTTCTCAGCAATCCATCCACTTTATGTGAAAGTGTGTGATAGAAACTATTGGAACCTGTTTATTAGAAAACCACAGCTTCTCTGAAAAGAAAGTTTTTTCAGACATTCCAAGTTGCCTCTTTTGTAATAAGTAAATACTTCACTTGTTAGGTTGCTTGTATCAAATTAACATGATTTATTTGGATGCTTACCTTAAAGTTTTGAAAGAAACTGGTCCTTCTGTAGTGTTGGAAACTCTTTGTTAATATAATGTGTCAGAATCATAAACCACCAAAGGGGACTGTTTGGTTACTACGCAACTCCAAGGCAAATTATTTTCTTCTGTTGTTTCCTGGAGAAAAGACTAAAGAAAAACTGGACCTAGGGACAGAGGCAGATGCAAACCAGGACAAAAGCACCAGATCATACCACTTCTGGGTAATGGGAAAGATGAGGTGAGGTCAAATCATAAGCAGTGTAATTTGTTGCCTTCATGGTATAAATAGAGAGTCTCTAAAAAGCCACTTTTGGGGTAAAATCTAGTTTCAGCAGAATTTTACCCTAACGTTGACTGGTTATTTTATCCACAATAGTTGGGGAGATCTCTTTGTGACTCAGGTCCTTGTCTATAAGACCTCAGATTTTAAAATGGAGCATATAACTTGGAGCAATGATTCATAAGCAACTGTTATATAAAACAGGTGAATACCCAACAGATAAATAGGTAAATGGTATGTAACTGGCAACTTAAAAAAGGATAAATGTAAATAGACATTAAATGCTTTGAAAATGTGTTCAACCTTATTAGGAAACAAATTATCAAAATTATTAGTAATGATTATCAAAATCATTAGTGATTTTTATCTACCAAATTGGCAAGTATGCAAAAGTAATGAATGTTCAGATCTGTCTTAACTTTACTACAGTAATTGGAAAGCAAGATGATAATAAGGATGAGTCATCTTTGAAAGTTTTATATTTTGAAACAGAAACAGTTAAGAGATTATATTATATAAGAGACATACAAAGATACTGTTTAAAATGAGCATTTATTGCAGTGAGATTTGAAAACAATGTTACTTTCTAATATAGAGAAATTCTTAAATTATAGGACATTTTATGATGAAATATTTTTATATAGTTATTAACATCACATTCTCAAAGAATAATTAGTATGTGGGAATATGTTCATATATTAAGTGTAAAAGACAAATGTCAAAAGAGAAGTATGATTCTTATTTTGCTATGAAAGATGATATGTGTAGAAAAATACTGGAACATAAGCTGAAATTTTAACACCAAGTTCTCTAGGTCTGAAAATATGTTTTAATTTTTATATTTGTATTAATCCTTTATTTTTTAAAAATGAAATGTGGATTGCTTTTAGAGTCATAGAAGGCAAAGAATGTATTTTTCCAAAAGAAGCTGGAATGGGGCTCCTGGGTGGCTCAGTCAGTTAAATATCTCTCTTCAGCTCAGGTCATGATTCCAGGGTCCTAGGATCTACTCTTATATGGGGCTCCCTGCTCAGCAAGGTGTCTGCTTCTTCCTCTTCCTCTACCTCTCTCCCCTGCTTGTGATCTCTCTTGCATATAAATAAATAAAATCATAAAGAAAAAAAAAAAAAAGAAGAAGCAACTTGAATGGAATAGAATGATCTCTAATAGTTCTCATTAACAAAACTTCATGTTTCTTTCTTTGGACTGAAAGAGCATGTTAACACATTTGTCACCCATCAATCAGTTGAAAGGGGTTTGTTTCGCATGTGAGCTAGTCCTACATGGCATGCCTGTAAAATAAACTAGAAGTGAGGAGCCATACATCTTGAAATGGGAGAAAATGGAGTTCAAAATTTTAGGAAGCATTGCAGCTTTACTGGAGGCTCTGCAGTACAGGCTAAGGGCTGGTCTGGAGCTGGGTCTGTAGTGACAGATGTTATTTTCCTGTTGTTCTTTTCAAATTCTGAGTGCAAAGTTTTGACAGATATAGTCTGGTGAAGCACTCCTCCAATTTTTAAAATAACATACATGGTAATAAATAAGTTTTACAAAGCAACTCAGTGTGCACGCATACACACACACACACACACACAAGTGGAACAAAAGTTTCAGTCACACAAAAAACTTACCATTCTTATCACATACTGATACTGCTAGTCTATTTCATCATAGCAAAAGAGCTGGGTATCATAGCATTGAACTTTGCATTGTCAAGGGAGCTCAAAACATTATGAAGACACAAAAAAACCCAGAATAGGCACTGAAGATAGGGAGAAGATACAGATTCTCCAAAGTGAAGCGAACTCATTGAGTGAAAAGAAAAGTTTGTGTTTTTATTCATATTTATTTATTATTTTGTTTTCTATTTGTGTATCTTATTTATAATGTATATATTAGTACTGAACACACACATAATTCATAATTAGACATATAAATTAGCATGGTCTGGAGAACTGTGCTCAGATTATTTTTTCTTTGATAGGGCTTTGATATGATCAAAACGTTTGGAAAACGGGGTATGGTATATACCCACAAAAAGAGTTGAGAGAAGAGATTTCTGGGATTATGTAGTTAGGAAAGTTTCCCAGAAAAGAATATTATCTGATTTGAACCTTGAGAGATGAATTATATTTGGCCAGATGTGTTTGTAAAATATGTCATGTAGAAGTTTAGTGTTCAGAGGATTAAGTTGCACGGCAATGGACAGAGGGATCTTGGAGAATACCAAAAGAGATAGGAATCAAATCTTCAGAAAAACCGCACAGGAAAGTAAGGGCAGAGGGGAGGTCAGAAAGTCCCCTTCCTTTTAAGGATACTAGGGCTTGAGCATTATGGGTAGTTTCTGAAGCTTTTCTGCAAATGGCGCCTTAGCAGTTGTGCTGCATGCCTTCATTTACTCCTCCAGATTTGTTCTCCACCCATCTCTACCTGCATCATGACCTGGGAAGCCCACTTGGGGTATGTGGTCTATTTCTTGGGACCCAGATTTATAGAGGTGCAGAACAGGTGGGGGTGGATTTCTAGAAGGCAGAATGTGGAAGAACAGTAGTCTGAGCACTTGTAGGGTGGGTAGCACAAGAAGAGAGATGCAGGTTAGTCTGGGATGCAAATAAAGGAGTAACTCACAACTTAAAAAAAAAGTAATCCCATGCAGAAGGAAAGTGAGTGCACTCAGTGTAAGGCATCACTCTCCCTGCCTCCAGCCCAGGACAAGAGCAATGAAGGAGAAGGACATTTGGAGCACTTCTAAGGTTCTGGCAGTGTTCAATTTCTTGGTCTGGTGGTTGATTCATAGGCATTCATTTTATTGTTTACTCTGTAACTTACATATAAATTTTATACAATCACCTGCATGTTGATGTGTTTCCCAATTAAGTAAATGGAGAAAGAGTAAATAAGGGTCTGCTGAACAAAATCGCCCATGACTTCTGTCAACATCATATTTTATATGCTTTACATACTATTTTCTGGTATTTAATCTTCATGCTAGGCTTGGGAGGTAGAAATATTCATCTTTTATTTCAGATATTGTCAGGGGTGTGGGAAAATGGTATATATTAGCTGGCAGTATTCTATGAAATGATTTAACCAAAAAGAAAAATCGTGAAAGAATGCCCAGATTGTGATGTCTTGCTTTGCAAAACATCCTTACTTTCTATCTCAAATCGATTTGTGAGCCCAGAGTGTTTTTAATACGTAATTATTATCTTTTTAAAAGAGTCTTTAATCATTAACAGGAAATTTTAGGGTTCAATGAATGCAAACTCAAAACTATTGCCAACTTGTGAAACAACCTTAAAATATTTACCATATTTTTATCACTCTGGCTTTCAAAAGCAAAGAAAATTTCCAGTTTTTCTCAGTTATCAGGACAAAGTAGAATGCTTATAAAAAGCTAAGCAGGGTGAAGTTTGGCATTATATTTGGTTTTTAAACAGAAAGTTCCCGGTACATATGTGCATAAAGTCCCCTTGAGAGTGACCTAGCAACAGTGAACAGTTTCAAGGATAAAAACAGAGAAGTGTTTATTATACTCATTCCCTACCAAGAATATAAATGAGTACAGACATTATTATTAAACCCTTTGAATTGGAGTTTTTCTCCAACAACTCGCATTTACTACTGTTAGTTTCATTTTAAAGTCAATGTGAATTCAGATGTGAGGAAGGAAATGTTTTATACATATGAAATTTCTGCAGTGATTTATACACAAATGCTTCAGGCAAAAAGTGAGATGAAAGCATTTTATTCCCTGTTTAGAATTCTTTTCCAGTTCATAAGTAAAATTCCTTTTCACTGTGGTTATTGAGTTTAGACCCACTTAAGGACCTGAAAAAAAAAAATCATGGAAGAGGTACCCTTTACTTGGGCTCAGTCCCACCCTTCTACAGAAGTTGCTGAGACAGAAGGTTCAGGGAAGGGGATATAGGAAACTCACCAACATGTCTAGACTATAATATGTAGTAACCTCACTTGATTTCCTTGATGAGACAGTGGGAATAATTTCAAGGGGTTGGAGCCTTTCAAGAGCCTTGAAAACTTTACTGAAAATTTAGCATTTTCCATTCATTAATAGTAAATCATCAATATATTCTTGAGAAGTAGAATCGTCCAATACATGGAGTATTTTAAGAGATATAGTTCGATAGTATACCAGTTGAATCGTGCACACAGAGCACAAATTTAGAGCAGTCTACAACTACAAAGATAAAATCCTGTGTAATTATGAGAGGGGATGGACAGGGTAATAAGTTTGAAAGGTAATTCAAAATTTCTAAGAAAGGAGAAGACTTGAATGGAAATATGGACAAATAAAGGGAGTAAGGGGAGGGAAGAATAGACCATAATTGCAAACTTCTGACCTTCCAGATTGGAAAGATAGTGGAGTGAGCAAGACTATTGAAAATATGTCTGTCATCTGCTCTAGGTTTGGGTGAGTTTGCTTTAGGTCTGTGGAGCTTGTGTTGGCCATGGCACATCCAATGAGATGCATTCAGAAGGTAGCAAGTAGCATGGGAGTCAAGTATGGAAAAATACTGATAGTGTCTCTACACAAGAGAATCAGAATGAGAGAGAAGAGCAGAGGGGGACACGAAAGACCCTCAGTCAAAAAGAAAAATGTGCCATGGAAGTAGAGTTGAAAGGATAGCAAGAGAAGTAGGAAAAGAAAGCAAACAGGGCAATGTCATGGAAACAGAGAGAGAACTGTTTTAGGAAGTAGGTGGATAAGGAGTCATACCTTTTACCAATGTCAAGGGCATGAGATTTCAGACTAAGTCACGTAGGACTGGGCACTTGGATTCAATGGAGTGGTTACAGTGAAAGCTAGAGGTAGAGCAGAAGACAGCTAAAGGAAGGTGTCAGATGTAGATCTCAGTAAGAAATGAGCAGGGGCAAGAAGAAACTGGAAGGTATGAAGTAGATTATAGCTACAGAAACAGCAGGGTCAACTGGAAGGGTTTATTTTAGGACTTGAGACCCTTGGGGCATAGGAACAGTTTTGAACCTGGGGTCAAGCAGTCACATATTTTGAATTACAGTACCGTAAAGTACAACAGTGAGCCTGATCATGGCTCCAATACTATAACCTGATTGCTGGTTTTTGGTTTGTGACCTCAGTGGGTGAGTTTCAGAGACCAACTCACAAAACAAGAGGGAGAAAGAAGAAATGCTAAAATACCCTTTGCACTCAATATCACTGTAAAAGACAGCCTTAACATCTCCCTTCTAACTGGTTAGAAACCAGCATCTTCAGAGCCTACTTGCTTCCTGCTCAAACTGTGAGGACAGACTCAAAGCAGATGTGTTGTGACCTTATCAAAACCTACTCACAGGCGGGAGGCCATAACATATTGTTTAAATACAGCCCACGTGTCGCTAATACAGGCCCCCATTTTCCATGATGTACGGCAGGCCTGAGCCCCAGCCAGCTGGAAGGGCCCCAGGCTAGAAGTTTTCAAAGAACACATTCCCCTGAGAGGAAAGCCTGGGTCACAGACAGAGGAGGCACGGAGTGGCAGCTCGTCCACATTGAGATGTTTTACCTTAAAGCTTAAATGTGACATAGTTTTTGACGCTTTTCAATTTTCTCATAATGAAAAGAAGAAACGAAGATGGGTCCCTGAAAGGTGAACTTTCAAAAACTAGAAAAGACAAACAAAATAGTGCTTCATTTTTTTGGTTGTTTTGTTGTTTTGTTTTCTTTTGTTTCGTTTTTTGGTGACCTGACTCAACAAACTCCTGCCACTTCCCTGTGGTTCAGTTCTACCGTCCCGTGTATCTCGCACTGGGACTTTTATTTTCTTTTCATTTCAGCGTTGACATTTTTCTTAGTTTGTTTCCATTGCTTCTTTTAGACCACCCTGAAGATGCCTTTCTTTTATTTCTGTCTCGTCTCTCTCTCTCACACACAGAGAGTTTTACACACACACACACACGTGCATGTGTACACACACCACAATTTCTCTCTCTCTCTCTCTGAGTTTAAAGGATTTCAGTAGGGCGCCTGGGTGGCTCAGTGGGTTAAGCCGCTGCCTTCGGCTCAGGTCATGATCTCGGGGTCCTGGGATCGAGTCCCGCATTGGGCTCTCTGCTCAGCAGGGAGCCTGCTTCCCTCTCTCTCTCTCTCTGTGCCAGCCTCTCTACCTACCTGTGATCTCTCTCTGTCAAATAAATAAATAAAATCTTTAAAAAAAAAAAAAAAAAAAAAAAGGATTTCAGTAATGTTTCATTTCTCACCTTCAAGTTCCAATTCAATAAACATGTACTGACTGCCAACTGCATACTAATCAGCCATTTATCCTTCTTTTATCTTGAAAATGGCTGTCTTGCTTCTGCAGAAAAGAGTAAAGGGTCAATATTGAAAAATATAAAGAAGAAAAATAAAAGAAAACCTTCCAGATTTCACTATTCAAATACAACCGAATTAACCACAGATTAGCTATTTCTTCAGGCATATTTATAATATTATATACATATACATTTATAATTTTGTAAAATGGAATCATATATATTTCCTATAAGGAGCTTCTTTTACTCAATATGCTGTGATTATCTTTCCTGGTCAAAATGATGATGTTGATCACTACATTATCGTTTTAATAGTTACACCATATTGCATGATACTCATTCCCTGGAGTTGCCTTTTCTTTTCCTTTTTAAGTTTTCTTTATTTATTAGCAAGACAGCAAAAGCAAGAGCAAGAGAGAGAAAGAGAGAGAGCACAAGCAAGGAGGAAGGATACAGAGAGAGGGAGAAGCAGGCTCCTTGCTGAACAAAGAACCTGATGCAGGACACAATCCCAGGACCCCGGGATCATGACCTAAGGCAAAGGCAAATGTTTAACAGACTGAGCTGCCCAGGTGTCTGTCCCTCACTGAAATTTTCTTAACTAAACTCCCAGTGTTGATCATCTAAGTACTTATAACTTTTTCCTATTTGAATTTCCAGAGGGAAAATATACATACATAGTTTTTCCTTTTTTTTTTCCTCTAAGTGGTTAGTGTTTGTCAGTGAGTCAGCAAATCTTTTCCCTTGATGCTTCCTCTTCCTACCCCAGATTGCCTTATGAGGGCATGAGAGTGATTTTCAAGATGGAGGTCTTTCACGGAAGTCACACTTCATGTGCTGCTCTGAGCAGATGATATCACAAGATGGATGTGGCATGCAGGCAGATTATAATTCCATACTCAGAAGTATTATGTCTAGAAGTAACTTGATTAAATGAATGAGATAGTATAGATTTAAAAGTATGCTGAAAGTTGATAGCCCAATAATTATTTGAACAAATGCCATTATTATGGTCCATTCTTAGGTCCTTGCTATGTTCGTACTAAAGCTGGATAAATGACTTTCAACAATTACAAGACATGTTCTTAGGGGGAAGTTTGAACAAGCTGACTTCCTATAGATCATTCCATGTTTCTAAGATTCCTAGGTGGGGATAATATTGAATTGATCTTTAACCTCACCACCATCTCCTTAAATCTCCTAAGGTATTTATGCTTTAATAAAGGATTTGGGAATATTTTAATTTTCTCTTCATAGGTAGGTAGAGAGAGATCTGGAGTCAAAGGAGACTTATGGAATGTCTCTTTAAATCACATCTTTTTTGTTTATGTTCCCAACTCAAATTTCCAGGGTCTCACATGGGACAAACTATCTTTCCAAGAAAAACATCCCTGCCCAGCACTTATGAACCAGGACCAGCCAGCATGCACACATGGACTCTCAGCCACAATGTCTTAACCTTGCTCATACAAATAAATTAATGGAAAGTAGGTTTACCCCATCAAACAAGAAAGTCCTCATTATTGCTGAATGAAGATTTGTACGTGGAAATTTAATATTTCCCAAAGTAGAAATATTTTCAAATAAACTCTTGACTTTTTAATAAAAGTAATAGTGTCCTCAAGTAAGGAGGAAAGTGTACACATTTTCCCAGTGGTCAACTGGTCAACTCTTCGTGACCTCTGAGTCATTTTATTTTTCTTTTTTCTCTCTTTTTTCTTTCTTTCTTTCTTTCTTTCTTTCTTTCCTTATTTCTTTCTTATTTGTTTATATTGTGGTCATAAGGTGTTTTTTTGTTGTTGTTGTTGTTTAATTAATTTAAATTCCAGTGTAGTTAACATACAGTATTATATTAATTCAGGTGTACAATTTAGTGATTTAGCAAGTCCTTGCATTACTCAGCGCTCATCAAGATAAATGTGCTCTTAGTTCCCTTCACCTTGTCCCCCATCCCTCCCCACCAAAAGAATATATTGAAATCAAAATTAAATCATGTATGTACTATTGCTTTGAAGATGTAAAGACTGCAGCTTAAGAATGACAGTGATGGTCTTCATCTTCTCTGTCCTGTGAAGTCTTCACTGTGAGAGTAGAGTTTAGGAAAAGGACAGATCTCCTAGAACAGAAGGAGTTTGTATTTGCTTGTAGCTCTAGTTTCCTTTTAAAATGATGCCATGTCCTGAAATAGTGTGTGATGCTCTTCTTTTCAAAATATTTGCAATGATATAAAGTAAGGCTGGTGCTTTTTAGCTAGAGTAGCTTACCTCCGGGGTTATTTGGCTGTAAGTACAGGGTATTTAAAGCTCTAAGATAAACCATTTGCCTACAGCTTAGATTTCCTGGATTTTTGATAAAAGAAAGTCATGATTGTTACAATCAAATTAAAATATTATGGAAGCGTAGAATACAACATTGATACACATTATTAGATTTTATTTTTAAAATTGTCTGTATAAATTATCATAAAACTTCAAAACTTTTCCCTTTGCAGTCAAATGAGCATTCATATATTCTTACCAGCCTTGGAGACACTTCTGTGGAAAATTTGGAGAGGTATTAACTTATGAGCAGAGCACAGACTCCCAGCATGGTATTCAAAATCTTTCATAATGTGGTCTCAATATTCCTCTTTGAATTTTTTCCACTACCCTTCTATCTCAAATCTGAACTCCAGTTGGCAAGTCCACCCCCTCACTATCCTTCAGGCACGCCAAGCTCTACACTGCCTCAACCAGTTTCCCTTCTAGGATGTTCTTCATCTCTACTTCTCCCTCACTTCCAGTTTTCAAAGTTCAGCTCTTGTTAACTCTTTGGCAGCCCCCAGTCCCTTAGTGGCCATCCTCTCCTCTACCCCACGTCTGTACCCATTTTTTTCATGTTCTTTGCCAGTAGTGACAAAATACATTGCTTGACCAAAACACAAACAACTTCTTGTTTTAAGTGTATTTATTGCCTTCCCAACTGAAACTGAATATTCCCAGAAGGGAGGACTTTTAATAGTCTATATAAATCTGGACACAGTGTGAAGTACAGAGTAGATAGATTACAATATGTGGACAGAATTTTAGAAATAATTGAATATGAATTTCTCATATTATAGGTAAGAAGAAACAGACCAAAGTTAGGAAAGTGACCACTAACTGAATGAATGAGAGAAGAAAAATGAGGAAACCTGTGGGATAAGATACAAGAGTGAGGTTCATTGAGTCTCCCCTTTTAGTTCGATTAGAGGCTAGCTGTACATAATGCCCTCTAGTAACTGAGAGAGAGAGAGAGAGAGAAAGAGGGACTGTTGCTTAGCCTATGGCAGGCAGATTAGGTCAGAAATATGGAATTTTGTCTGATAGAAAGGATTGTTCCATTTGTTTCATTCTGGTCTCTGGGGATCTTTCCTGCTGATCTGAGAGAGGTCTGGTATTTCCTGACAGGAGGAGGCACTGCATTCTTGTGATTTCCCTCATTTAGACTCAACTCTGGTTTGGCCCTCATTTTTAGCATGGCTTTATTTTTGGAGTCCTACCCATTCACATGCAAAAACATAAATCCCACACCAATCCTCTGAAGGTTTCTTTACAGTCTTTGCATATCTTACATCAGCACCACATTTGTTTGTTCAGGTGTGGCAAGCCTCCTTTATTGAATATGATGTCATTTAAGAGGCTGGTGGAGGGTGAAAGTTGAAAGACAGGCAGATATTAAGGGGGAGGTCGGGCTTATGGCTACCAGTGTACAACCTGAGAGGGAAGGCATTTATGAGGACTTCTTTATTCACTCTTCTTTCTCTCTGGAAGAATAGTAGCATTGGTCTATGCAACCTGTCTTTATTAACTCATTTAATTCTCACAACAATCCTGGGAGATAGGTACCACTATAATCAGAAACTGGGGCCCAAACGGTTGTAACTCACTCAAGGGAGCCAGCTTAACAGGCATCAGCACCAGTATTTGTATGCAGGGAGTCCATATCCAGAGCTAAGCTTCCATCTGTAATGGACCTCGTCTCACACTGAGGTCTTTTATCCATTTTGAGTTTATCTTTGTGTACGGTGTAAGAGAATGGTTGAGTTTCATTCTTCTACATATAGCTGCCCAGTTTTCCCAGCACCATTTATTGAAGAGACTGTCTTCTTTCCACTGCATATTTTTTCCTGTTTTGTCAAAGATTATTTGACCATAGAGTTGAGGGTCCATATCTGGGCTCTCTACTCTGTTCCACTGATCTATGTGTCCGTTTTTATGCCAGTACCATGCTGTCTTGGTGATCACAGCTTTGTAGTAAAGCTTGAAATCAGGTAATGTGATGCCCCCTGTTTTATTTTTGTTTTTCAACATTTCCTTAGCGATTCGGGGTCTCTTCTGATTCCATACAAACTTTAGGATTATTTGCTCCAGCTCTTTGAAGAATACCGGTGGAATTTTGATCGGAATAGCATTAAAAGTATAGATTGCTGTAGGCAGTATAGACATTTTAACAATGTTTATTCGTCCGATCCAAGAGCATGGAATGGTCTTCCGTCTTTTTGTGTCTTCTTCAATTTCTTTCATGAGTGTTCTGTAGTTCCTCGAGTACAGATCCTTTACCTCTTTGGTTGGGTTTATTCCCAGGTATCTTATGGTTCTTGGTGCTATAGTAAATGGAATCGATTCTCTAATTTCCTTTTCTTTATTTTCATTATTAGTGTATAAGAAAGCCACTGATTTCTGTACTTTGACTTTGTATCCTGCCACGTTGCTGAATTGTTGTATGAGTTCTATTAGTTTGGGGGTGGAGTCTTTTGGGTTTTCCATATAAAGAATCATGTCATCTGCAAAGAGAGAGAGTTTGACTTCTTCATTGCCAATTTGGATACCTTTTATTTCTCTTTATTGTCTGATTGCTGTTGCTAGGACTTCTAATTCTATGTTGAACAAGAGTGGTGAGAGTGGGCATCCTTGTCGTGTTGCTGATCTCAACAGGAAGGCTGCAAGTTTTTTCCCTTTGAGGATGATATTTGCTGTGGGTCTTTCATAGATAGATTTTATGAAGTCCAGGAATGTTCCCTCTATCCCTATACTTTGAAGCATTTTAATCAGGAACGGATGCTGGATGGACCTCGTCTACCCAAAGCCATTACGTTCAAGAGCAGAAGACGAAGCTGACCGTCCTTGTACATAAAAACGAACACAAGGAGTTATATAAAATGAGGAGACAAAGGGAGTGTGGCTTTTTTTTTTTTTTTTTTTTTGCATAACCTGGCCCGTGCTGACCTCTCCTGGACAAGCCTGGCTTGTGGGCACTCTGTAGTGATTGTCCCACCTCATGGGCTTCTAACGTTCTGGGGATCTCAGCTCAGCTGTAATGCTGAAAGGGAGACTCACACAACACTGTCTTCTCTTAGTCATACCCTTTTAGAACCCCATGTTATTTGTCCATCATAGTCGTTACTGAATGTGGCTATTCGATTGGCATCTTGCAACTGCACAAGGCCGGAAGCTCCATGAGGGGCAGACATCCCATCTTCTCTCCTGACATTCTGCAGCCAGTGTCTAGAACCGTGCTGAGCATAAACAGCCTTGGAATCAGTAGATATGGAATGGGTACATATATTCCTTTTTGACTTGCCTTTTCAACACGCCAAGTTTATTTTTAGGTTTATTGGTTTTTAACAGCAAGCCAAATGATTTGGTGGAAAGATCACAGGCTGTGGAATTAAACACAACTGAATTTAAATTGAGCTGTTACATTTTAGTTGTCCGGATTCAGATGAAAGAGATATCAGTTGCTAACATTCAGTTCTCATTTTCTTTGATCTTTCCATCATACACTCACTTTTACTTAAAAGTGTTCCCTTCGCTTTGTGGTGCCACTCTTATGATTCTCTTACTAAATCTCTGAGAATGTCCTCACTTATCTTCCCTTTGGCCTCAAAGTTTTATTCTGCATCCTCTCCTCATTTTATATCATTTATGCAGTACTCTTATTTTCTTTAGTTGTTTCAACAGTCCAAACCTGAATTTTTCTGCTACTTCATCAATATCGCCATGAAAATACAGTAAGGAGGTTCTGTAGCTAACCCCGGAACCATGCTGTGTGATGTCCATCCATCATTTGTAATCTCTGTATAGATTAAAGTTTAAGGTAATATTTTAGTGAATTACTTATGATATGTTTCTAATTGCTGTGGGAAATGTATTGCCACAGTCCTAGCTCAGTTTCACTTCCTTTGTCATAAAGACAATTCCTGCTCTTGCACAATCTAAAATAGACAGCTGCATATTTTATCTAGTGCGAGAAGGAACATCTCATGTTTCGCTGAGTGATCTCAGAGATCAGAAATCCCTTCTAGTCCATCCATAGAACTTCTTGAGTTTGAATACAATGGTCTTCGCTCAGATACTTAGACAGCTTCTCAGGCAATAAAACCCATATGAGGGAGAATACATACTCTAAAAATAATTTCCAAAAATGTTCAAATATCAGGATAAGAAATATGTCATCCAGATAAGTATCTGTGTAAAAGGAGGCATCCCCAAGCCTACTGTAACAATCTGAAATGGACTGGCCTTCTTTAAGAGGAAGGATAAAGATTTGACCGATAACTATCCAGCAAAAATCAAACCTGCTATTCATCAAAGAGAAATAGCTTCTCTTTGTGTTTAAATAGCCTCCGCTAAGTTAAGACATTTTCCTTAATTAAAAAAATGTGTCACATTTTTAGCTTCACATTATGAGCCTTTGAGTGATGCACAGGTTATAGATAAATATGGTTTTAAGTCACTCTGCAGCCTTACAGAGCAAGAAAGACAAAAACTAATGAGGTCACAGTTGTGGGAGGAGGACTTGGACAGACATTAGGCCTTGAGCCTTGCTCTCCAAGCTCCTTTTGCTCATCAACTTTCTCATGCTCTCTCTGAAATCAGTGGCTGCTTGGAGACATCTGGAGACTAGGTAAATAAGATGATACAAGTTTCACTGTGGCTTTTCTAGACACCTACCCACCTAAAATCATAATAGAAAAGGGAGGAAAAGGAAAAAATAATACTGAAAACGTTTCCCACATTATTTCAAATCAGTAAACAGTTGTCCGACATGTTTATGGGCCCAGAACATGGGAGCAAAGCCTGTAAATAACTGTCTGTGGTGAGATGTAGTCACTTGACTTGTAGACATACTTTTCATTTATTCAAGCTCATTTATGGTTATTTTGTGCTATTTTAAATAAATGTTCATATTTGATAACAAAACCAATGGCAGCTTACAGTATAGACATTAGAATATAGAAATAGGCAGACCTTACTTTCAGCAATGATATAAATCACTGAAACTTACTCGATAGACAAAAGAAAGAAAAACTTAACTGATCAGACATGTCTCAAAGAACCCAGAACATGTGACATTGGGGGCACATAGGGAATCCTGCAGCGCACCATACATCCTGATGAAACAGCACATTATAAAACTAAAAACCCTTACTGATCCTAAGATACCAGGAAACATGAAATTTAGAATCTTCTGTGAAAGAGAGTGCAAAGTTTTATTTTTATTTAAAATAGATAAAATTGGAGTTTTGATGTTTAAAGAAATCTTTAGCTGTTCCTCAGTTTTACTGTGCTAATTATTTATTATTTTCTCTCATTTCCAAACCCATCCTTAGGATGGGCTGGACTGTCCCTGGTATTCTTGCTGTGGGTCTCATTGACTCATTAACTCACAGTTAATGGAGACTGAAGGAAATGGAGGAAAGAAGTCAGAAGGCGCTCCTTCGTGTTTTCCTGTGCCTATTCTCTCTCCTCAAGCAGCAAAAAATAATTGGTTCCAGCTGTCAGCACCCCAGCACGTGCCTTAGCTGAGAACTTCCTCAATAATCCATCCACAAATTAGTAAGCACAATTACATGATTATTTTATACAACAAAGTTCTGAGATAATTTCTTGTACAAAAAGGGAAACCAGAACACTGGACTTTTTAAATGTGTCCCCATAGTAGGTGATCAGATAATCTTTACTGACTAAAAGGAAAGATGCAAAGAAAGTAGGTGGGATAAGGTGGTGGTGGGATGCCAACAGTATACTCAATTTACTCCCTAAGTTTGCATCAAATAGAATGAAGAAGCCACCCAGAAACAGTTCAGAAAACACATCTCATGACAAAAGTAGTTGTTTTCCCTCTTGTTTTAGTGAAGAGAGGAAATCTGTTTTAACCTTATAATCAAAGAAGATTGCTTGTTGAATATTGACCAAACAGTAATTTCCACATTTCCCATCCTATCACCTCAAATTCCCTTTTATTCTCATTGATTCATGAGACTAGACTAGATGTCCATGCTGTTTTAGGAATTCTAGAAATTGGGGTGAACAAAGTGTTTATACTATCTCATAATCCCAGCTTTGGTAGACTTCTGAAGAGATTATTAAGGAAGTTTTTATTCTTAATAGATTAACATGGACCTTCCAGATGAAGTTCAGATTTTAAGTGTTTACAAGAGCATCACAGTAGCAGCAGGCACATCTAGCACCCAAATCTCGGTTTCTGATATAATTCTCCAACAAAAAGATGTGGGGCTCCTTGAGGCCGATTCTTTGATCGGGACAGGATATTATACAAGGTGAGTCCGGACAATACTTTAGTTCCAGAAAATAAGAAAATGCTCAACAAATAAGAAAGCCCACACTGGTGGGGGTGTGAAGGGTCATAGGTATCAACTAAAACAGCTCCCAATAGTCAAATCTAGAATAATTTGAGCAACAAAATAAATAATTATTGGATTATAATCCAAGTTCTAAAATAAATATCCATCAGTCCATAGTTAATACAAATAAATGGTTGTATAAACAAATGGAAAGAATTAGATACATTTCCTATGTGGAAGAATTCAAATAGTTAATGTAGATATTCTACTTCTAGGGAGGTATATATTAACTCCTCCCTCCTTACATGTGAACTACTCAGAGTGACTTCTTTCCAAGGAATACAGTACAGAATGGGGAAGGGGGCGAGTTTAGAGTGGTGAAACTGACAATCACTACCTCAAGCCAGGTGATCAAGATTAACATCAACAGTCATAAGTCATATGATAGTATATACTCTTGATATAATGTGATGAGAAGGGCATTTTACCTCTGTGGTCTTTTTTCCAAAACACATTACCCAAGTCTAATCATGAGAAAAACAGACAAATTTCAGTTGAGGGACATTCTACAAAATACTTGACCAGTACTCCTCAAAACTGTCAAGGTCATCAAAAACAAGGAAAATTATAGAGACTTTCATAACCAAATGCAGTCTAAGGAAAACATGACAACTTGATAGAATGTGTATCCTGGATGGGGTCCTGGAACAGTAAAAGGACATTAGAGAAAAACTGAGGCTATCTAAATCAAATATTTAATTAGTAATAATGTATCAGTATTGTTTTATTAGTTATGACAAATTAACATACTAATACAAATATAGTAGTAACAAAAGAGACTGGGTTGGAGTGTATGGGATCTCTGTGTACTACCTTCACAATAATTAAATTTATTTAATTTATAAGTATTAAATAATATTTTAAAATGTTGATAAAACTCAACAAAGTAGCTTCACTATGTGCACAGCTGACAGCTATATATTTCAATGGCTAGGTTTACAAGTATAAGTCAAATCTATACATGTGGCAACACATAAAAGGCAGCATTAAAATCCTGCCAACTTTGGTGATTAATAGTCAGAATGCTGCCATAACAAAGCTGCTCCAAGTATTTAGAAAAAGCAGCTTAGTCATCTGCCCACTCTCTCCTTCATTAAGTTTAATTTATGGGCTGTGGATTTCTGTGTAGTGAAATCTTGAAAACAACAGCAAATTGTTCTCAGAAATGGAATACTATGGGGGCTGAGGCCTACAGACCTCAGAAACAAAGGGGAGATACAATTATTGGAAATGAATAATGGGGTCACATTGTTGAGGTGGTCCTAGGACAGAACTTTGTGAAACAATTAAAAATATGATTTTTAAAAAAATTTAAAACAGAATCATATCCCAACCTTATTTATTTATGTATTTGCAAGAGTTTAAATTATTTCTCAATTATAATACTTAAAACAAACTAAAAAAATATGGTACTGATGGGAGAAGTCTATGAACCTCTTCCAGAAGTGACTTTGAAGACATCGTCTATATCACTTGGGCAGTATGGTATGTCTGTCTTAGAGGACAGAAAAAATAAACCAAGACCTCATAACCACAGAGAGGTTAAAGCCATGATTTAAAATGGAGGAGGTGTTTTCATCATGGAGTCGTATGGTCTTCTATTGGCTCCAGGTCAACTTGCCTTAAAAGCAGGGTCCTAAAAATGAATCCAATTGATTCTACCTCTTACAACAGCTTTGCTTTGCACTTGCTTCTACTCCAGCCCATTGTTATTTTTTGTTGTTTTTTTTTTTTTTTTATGAAAATCGGTGGGTTTTCCAGTAAAAACTGGCACCATAGGTATCATTTCTGATAAGCTCTTGGGCTAAAAGAGGTACAGAATTGAAATCCACAAAAATAAAGAAGAGACTAAAAAGCATAGAAGGAAAGGCTACCATTTACCTACAGACTGGCAAGAATAGGAACGAGAATAGAAGCAAGTGCTGGATAGGAACTGAATAAAATCATAACTTTGAAAAATCTTCAATAATTTGGCAATTAGGGCTCTTCAAAAAAAATGGATCTGTTGGCAAGATGGCTTTTTTGGAAATTGACTTTTTTTTTTTTTGGCACTTCCTTTATCATAAAACTAAATTGGAATGTTCGGGGCTTTACCAGAATACATTAGAAATTATTTGGGAAATAAACTTTTAAATAGTCATGCCCATCACCCTCTTTCTGATTTTCTTCACCCGCTCACTGTGTGCCTGAAGTAAGAGCCCAGGACTGTCTGAGTTTCAACACGTCTATTTTGGAGAGGAGAGATGGGGGAGGAAGCAGAGAAAAACTTCTCCCTTTTTCTAACTTTTGGATAAAATCACTTTATGTATAACTAGGGGCTGCTATCTTGTTTGAAGTAAACCTATTCTGATCCCAGAAACCTCTTTAAAAGAATACTGTGATTTTCCTGTTTTGAAACCATTCAGGAACTGATAAAGACAGTGGAGGGTATGCCAGGGATCTGGGGCAGCACCAACCCTAATTTCTCTAAGTTAAATTCCCACAGCCTCAGAATAATATAAAGTTCCTACTAGTATTATTGTGTTCTACCCAGCAAACTTTTGGAAGTAAGAAGGGACTGGAAGGAATAATGGAGAAGGAAAAGAAGATGAGAAAGGACATTGATGTTAAACCCTGTTGATAAGGCCAACATGGAACCCAGGGTTATGAAGATGACAAGAGAAATGTCCTTTTTCACGCTAGAAACAACCTCACCACTGTTCTCCAAACACACTGCACTTACCCTGACCTCCTCAGTCTTTACTTTTCCTTTTTGACTCTCCAAATCCCACCTATCTCTCACGATCCAGTTCAATGACCCCTTTCCTGCGCCTTTCTGAGCCACCCTGATCTACCTCTTCTCATCTACCCCTTCCCTAAATTTACAGTAGAGTTAGGGAAAAAACACATCTGAGTTTTGACCCCTTTTAGTTTTTATAACTTGCTTAGAATGTAATGAGCAACAAATGAGTAGGATATTATTATTCCCTATGTGTATTGTATAATAAAAGTATGAGCAGGCCAACTAAAATTCACGGTCTTGCAGTTCTTTTTCCTTTCAGTGTTTACAGACTGCTTGGAGAACATATGGATTAGCCAACAAATTGAAAAAATGAAAGGATGCTCTGACCTAACAGTTGCAGACATAAATGGAAGCAACATGAGGAAGGGACAAGGGACAAGCAATAGAGCAAAGAATCAGGTCAGAATAATTTCATTGGCTCAACCCTTCCTCTTTTCCACAGAGCTCATAGCTTTCTTCAGGGACTGAAACTCAGTTGTTTTGAAATGGTCATGGCAAAGATAGTGAGGGGACTTCAAAAGAGAAATGAATGATTTCTTAAACATGGATCTCTATAGTAACAGCCCTTTATGGACAATAAAAAGTCATAGGAGGCAAACCTAAAATAAGTTTCCTTTCCCAGAGCCCAAGAGAAAAATAATCATTGAACATCTTTCTTTAATCAAGTCTACATTTCCAGTAATGGAGAAGCTCAAACAACTCTATTTCCTGTTTATGTAAAACTTTTTGCCACTGAATTCAGGGAAAAATATTCATGTTGTTGGCCTTCCCAAAAAGGTATCACCCACTCACCAATGCCCTGTTCTTTTAGAGTGTAATTTATTAACGTCAGTACTGGTACTCCAAAGACCATATTGAGGCAAAGACATATTTCTTTGTGTCTTGCCATTTCATAAGGGAAGAGATTCCACTTGTCCAATATTTCATTTGTTCCATGCCCAGAGGTTTTGGAAAACATACTTTAAAGTCCAGCATGGGGTCTGTCTGAGCAATTTGGGCTGGTACAGTTTTCTATAGCAAGCCTGCCTGCACTGGCCTTTCAGAGATTTTTTGTTGTTAATTGAATGTGGGTTAATACCTATTTGCATGGCATTTTTATGTTGCCTGCCTTAAGAAAACAAATGCCAAAACTACATATTCGTTTAAACTACAGTCTTGTTGTGCCAACACATTGGAGAGATAACATCACCTAAAGCTGGTCATTGTTACTGCTGATTCCATCATTCAAAGGAAAGGGACAGCTTGTAATTCTGCCTCTGGAAATCTTGTGGCAGAGATTTTATAGCCTGCATAATTTGGCTTACTGTGCCCTAATGTTGCATGATAGTTTACTAAAAATGCATATTTTAAGGAATTTCTCTTAACTTTTGGAAATAATTTAATGCTTACACCATGTTTGTTTTATCATTTGCTCTCTCCCTCTCTTTCTCTGTCAATGTATGTGTAATTATTTTCTCTGAATGATTTGCCCATAAATTGCAAAGATAATGCCCTTTAGCTCAGTGTGTATTCCCTGAAAACAAGGGTATTCTCTTACAAATCCAGACAAATCTTCCAAAACAGGAAAGTTACATTAGTACCACTTTTCTATATAATCTACAGACTTTAGTCAAGTTTTATCATTTCTCTCACTAATTTCTTTGTAGCATAGGATTCCCCCCCCCCCCGCCCCCGCCCCTGGTCTAGAATTCAATCCTTGAATTAGTGCTGCATTTGGTTTTCTTGTGTCTTTATTCTCCATTAATTCAAAACATTTCTTTGACTTTTGTGACCTTGTTATTTTTAAAGACTAATGCCTATTTATTTTCTAGACTAACCCTCTACTGGGAATTTTCTTTATAATTAGATTTGCAAAATACATTTTTGTCAGGAACACCCCAGAAACAATATTGTCCTATTCTCAGTGCATCCCATCAGGAGACACATGGTACCTGTCTGTCTCATTAATGGTGATGCTAATTTTGTTCACTTTGTCAAGGTTTCTTATCAAGGTTTCCTTTTACTCACTGGTCTTGGTAACTACTATGAATTCTCTTTAGTTAATTATTAGTATGGTGATTATCAAATGACAATTTTCTGAATACATCATGCTATCTATAATCCTTTGCCATTTTACTGTAAAGAACTTATCCCTTGTGTTTGTTTGTTTATTTGTTTGTTTACTACAGGCTTACAAATACTCCCCATCTATATTCAGCATGGATTTGTGGATTTTTACTTTATGGGTTAAAAGACAATTATTATTTATTTTGATATTCAACTTCCTTCAGTTTGGACCAGTGGAGTTTGTTCAAGCTGGCTCCCATATCCCTTTAATGTAATCCATCATCCTTTGGACATTTCCTTACTTTTTGGTGTAAAAATATATTCCAGAATAACCTCATACTTTTTTTAGCCTCAACTTTATAATTGGTCTTTTCTATAAGGGCCCTTAATTCTTTTTACTGGAAAATAGTACTTAAAGTCCAAGATATGAGGCTAGGTATGCTAATTATTATTGACAATGTCATTGTTCCAAGAAATCCTCAATAGAATTGAGAAATTTATACCTGTGTACATAAATATATGAATATGTAAATTTATAATTATAATACTTAAAATCTATCTATATAAAAAACTCTTCTTTCAATTACAATCCAAGATACTAGTTCCCTGAATGAAACTCTTACAGAACCTCAAGAAAGATAAAAACAAATGCCTTTTTTTAATCCCATTCAATTTGCATTTAGAAATCTATCAGCACATCAAGTAGAAAGAGAAAGTCCAAAATGGGATTGATAGAATACCTGAAAAAAAATGAAAATCCAATGGGTCTAAAAAACCATGAAGCTATTGAAAACAAACTTCAGGTTTGTAAGTCTATACACAGAAAAAATATTAAATAGTTTAAGTTCATAATATGAATAAATCCTTGGCAACTGTGAGCAAGACAGAGAGACATAAATCATGAATAAAGGGAGAGTTCTTTTTTTTTTTTAAGGTTTTATTTATTTTTTAATTTGTCAGTGAGAGAAAGAGAGAGAGAGAGAGAAAATGTACAAGCAGGAGGAGTGGTGGGCAAAGGGAGAAGTGGGCTCCCCACTAAGTGAGAAGACTGATGTGGGACTCGATCCCAGGAGGACTCGATCCCAGGACCCTAGAATCATGACCTGAGCCCAAGGTAGCCAGCTTAACCAACTGAACCACCCCGACTCCCAGGGAGATTCTTTGAGAAACTTGATAAGCCATTTCTAACATTCAAGTGAAAAAGAAATCTGTAAGAATAACCAGGGAAGTTATGTAAATGATTAAAAAAAAAGAGAGAGAGAGGAAGAGGGAGAATTCTTGCCCTAACAAATACCAAAACGTATTATAAGTTTTAAATATCAACCAGTGTACTAGTAGCAAGAAATAAACACTATTAGGACAACGGACAGACCAGAGAGTCTGGAAATAGAACTTAGGTATACAAGGGAATTTCTTATATGGCTAAGTATTGTCTTTATATTGAAGAGAAATTCTAACACATTCTATGGCATTGGAAAAACTAGTTACACATTTGGGAAAATATTAAATGAACCCATAGTTTTCAACATTCACAGAAAAAAAATGTTATACAGATTTGAGGTCTACATGTAAAAAAATATACAAATGTAAGAAGAAATATGAGATAATATATTTATCAACATAGGGCCTGGTTGTCCTTAAATTGAACACAGAAAGCAATTGATATAATGGAAAATACTGAGTTCAATAAACGATCAAATTTTGTAAGGTGAAACACACAAAAAAATAAAACTGTGATTCATACATTATAATATATATTGGTTGTAATGCTATAATATTAATTAATTTGTTACAGATCAATAAAAAATAATGTGCAACAGATTAAAAAATGGGAAATAAATATTAAGAAGAAATTCAAGAGGAAAAAATGATCATAAAGGCCATTAAACATAATATAAAAGATAAAAAATGTTTAGCTTCTCTAATGATCAAAAAAATGCAAATAAAAATAAAAATAAACCAGTGTATTTTCACTCAACAGACTGACTATAAACTTAGAAGTTTGATAATGAAATTATTGGCAGATATGTAAGAAATGCTTGCCATAGAAGGGAGTATAAATTGGGATGCTCATTTTGTTTAAAATTTAACAGTATCTATTAAAAGGAAAAATGTCTCATGTCTCAGCAATTTCACTCTCAATATCTACTCTGGAGAATTATTTGCAATATTCAAGATAGTGTATGAAGTGAGATTTATTGTTGTGAGAAAATATTGAAAAAATTCTAAGTGTCCATCTAAGTGTCCATCTCCCAGTATGAGAATGACTCATACTCATGAGAATGACTTAAATATTACTGAAAAAGTTAACATCTATCTCTAAGGTTTATCAGTTAGTGGGGAAAAAAAACAAATTTTAAAGCGAGATATATAATGCATTGTATATCATGAAAAAAACCCCACAAATTCAAATTCTATGGTACAAACAGATATATGCAAAAACAAAGAGCATGTTTAGACCACATCTCATACAGTATTAAAACGTCCAAATGGATTAAGGTATCCCAGGGTGAAGGTTCATTTATGAATGTAGCACCCAGTGAATCGTTTCTACTGGCCAAAAAAAGCTCAGGTAAGAAGACGACTAAATTATGTGACTCTACCATTAAATCCAATGTAGGTTCAACTGAGAAAGAGAGAGACAGGAGATAAGAAATCAAAGGAAAAACTCAAAAGAATGTTTACAAAGTAATTGTGGCTACTGTTGCAGGAAAGAGTGTAGACTTTAGAATTTTTGAAATCCAGCCTTTGTCATTTAAAGATCTATGTTCAAAAAAACAGGGACAAAGCTACAGAGCTAAGTGATGCTCCAACCTTAGTACTAGGGCATCAGTGATACAGGCTTTTTAAAAAAATGTATAAGTGCAACCCAAGATTCTTCTCAATACGACCAACTTTCAAGAAATTGTTTTGGAATCCATATGGCTTTTAAAATGTAAAAACAACAAATAATGTGTATTTCCATATTTTCCTTATCTAGTTGTTTATCTGATCTTCAATCCAATTGTAAACTCCATAATGAAGATGAGGACTTCTTTGTTCTCACCAATCTATTCTCAAAGCCAAGAACAGAGTCATGTACCTTCCTACATAAAATTTTGACCCCCACTTAGGGATTTCAAGATTTTTTCCCGAATTATCAGTGATAGTCCATTTCTGAGGGATGGAAACATTTCCTTTATATCATTTTTCAGATGCTCTACCTTTTCAAAAGGACATGGAGATGCCAGTTCTCTCAAGAAATCAATGATAAATCTATGCCATGGAAAAGAAGTTTTTGCCAACTGTATTTCAGCCTCTCTCCCTGCCCCTTGGTAGTGGTATGTTTATAGGGGATCAGGTAGGGCCCTACTGGGGTTATTGGTGATGCAACAAAAATAGATAATATGGGGCACTTGGGTGGCTCAGTCAGTTGTGTCTGCCTTCTGCTCAGGTCATGATCCCAGGATCCTGGGATCAGAGTCCGAAGTTGGGCTCCCCACTCAGCAGGGAATCTGCTTCTTCCTCTCTCTCTGTCCCTCCCCTCTGCTTGTGCTGTCTTTCAAAATAAATGAATAAAATATTTTAAAAATTATAAAAAAAGACTAGATAGATGTATTTGAAACCAATCTAAGTATACATTTTGAAAATGAGGAGTGGCAATAAATAAAACCAAATAAATACAATTTGAAAACTAGGGGAGACATAGTGAATCAGGTAAAACACATACATGCAGAGAGACTTAGACATTTGAAAAACATAGTTCCAATATAATATTCATTCAGAAAGACATGTAAGAATATGAAATTTAATATAGATACAGGCATCATGACTTTGTTCAAGGATAAAACATTGCATGTTTTTATTAGTATCTTATCTATTGATGGCCATCAGTTCCATATGCCAATAGCTACATTGCAACAAAAGCAGACCCTCTATATTTAACAGAGCATTGTGTCAAATATTCTAAAAGTTAAAGAATTAACAAAAGTCTAAAATGTTTCTTTTCTTGAATTTTCTTGTCACAAGACTCACCGACCTAGATTAAAGAAGACTGTTCAAGTTTAAAATTAACTCTTGTACCTCCCAACTGTTCCCGGGTCAGTAATAGAACTTTAAAAAGCCTCCAAGTCCCTATTCCCCAGTGCTCTTTGCATATGTTGTCAGAGAGGATAATGAAAAAAGAGCTTCTGGAAGGCTCTAGAGAACAGTGGACAAGGGAGTACAATCCGCTCCCTGGGAGTGACTGAGGACTTAATCAAGGAACATTACACACTCCCAAGATAGGAAGCCTTTTAAATATCTTCCCATGAAATTTAGGAATTTTTACAGACCTTTGTCAACTGTGTGTCTTCCATTCTTCCCTTGTCAAAAAAAGGCTTATTGGGATTTCCTATTCCTTTTCTACCCCTGCGTATTGACTGTGTATGTTGTGAGGGTTCAGTTAAGCTTGCTTCCTATGTCATAAAACCATGCATCAAAAACAAAAACCAAAGCAAAACAAAAAACATGTATCAAGAGATCCCGATTTTGGACCAGTAGTAGCGACTACCACACATTTTTAGTGGTGATAAGACTGCTCACCATCATTCAGAGATCCTGGCCCTTGGGCTTGCCATAACTGGATTTTTGGCCTGTTTCCTGATTGGGAGGGAAGTGGGCATTTTACATGTGAAAAGAGAATGGGCAAAATGTTTAGTGCTCAACAGAGGAAACCGTGATTGGTCATTAAGGCTAATCATAAATATTCAATTTATTCTTCTTCCTGGCACAGAGGAGAAGTGAATTCTATACTTTATTCCCACTCTTATAGTTAAGTGTGACCAAATGTCCTGTATTGACCAACAAAATGTAAAACAGGAGTCAGTGCCTTGCCATGTGCAAGCTCTCAGGGTTGGCAGACTTATTGCTGTATGCTTTTCCTCTCTGCCATGGCACGGCCGATGCTCCAGACTGTGGCTGTTCCATCAGCCTGAGACGTGGAGTGAGGAATGAGGCAAAACAGAATCCAAGATGGCTTTTACGGCCCATATTAGGAGGATGAAATAAACTTTGTTTTGCTAAGCCACTGAGATTTTAATAATGTTTGTTAACGCAGCATATCCTAACTTGTGCTAATTAGTTCAGTGATTATATAATTTTAAATAAAAATACAATGAAATAGTACCTAGATAGGGTTAAAAAGAAAATCATAGGCCCAAAATGATATGACTTCAGCCAGGTCAAGTCACCAAACTAGGGCTTAATACTTAACCTAGTTAATGTTTCAACTTATCCCACAAATGTAAGTCTTAACCTGTTATTCAGGAATTTTCTGATAAGCTTCAATGAGGTAATCTGCACATGGGTCCTCACCATTCCTCAAAGGAAGATAAAGAGAGGGGGTGCCACCTATTTAGACCCCCTGTACTTCCACCTAAGGGAAGGTGTCTTTTCTCTTTACTTTTCTTCTTCTTTTCTTTTCTTTTGTTTATAATGTCTTGACCCATCCTTCTTCCTGTAAAAGCTTTCCCTGTCGTACAATTTCTCAGAGCTCTACTCTGCTTGCTAGAAGGAATGCTGCCTGATTTATAAATCACTTGATAAAGCCAATTAGATCTTCAAACTTACTTGTGTGATTTTTTTTCTTTAGCAATAGTAACATTTTTTTTTTATAAAAGTAAGAAAAGATCAGAGAGGTGTCCAAGATAAACATATTAAAAGAAGAAAATGCAGATGGTTACTTTCTGTGAGAGACTATTCTAGGAGGGAGCTGACAGTATGGCATTTAGCTCAAGTTGCTTTGTGAAATTTTCACGGTCATCCAAAAATAACCACTTTAGCCCTCAGTACAGCAGGTCACGTGCAAAGGGAACTTACTATAACTCACTGAGCTGGGAAGATGGGAAAGCAAAGCAAAACACCAGTTAAGCCTCAAAATAACAAGGTTTAACTTCTTGGACTTTTTCTGACTTAGTCGCTGTTCGTGGTTAAAAATTAGAACAAAGAAAAATGGATATTCTCTCTTTTCTCACTATCGGTCAGCAAAAACTTCTGGGAGACAGGCATGCATGTCCATAAATAATTATTACATGAAAAAATAAATATGAAAGAATGGGTAATTGAATGAAATCTACGTCAGTGGTTTGGGGAAAAGACACATGATTTGGGATATGTACAACTCATTCTTCAGTAGCCAACTGAAGAGTATAATAAAATACCTCCTTTTACACAGGCGTACACGGGTATATTTAGTTCTTTCGAAAGGCTATTGATTCCATCATTTAAATATCCCATACCTGCCTCCATTCTCCAATTTCAGTGGCTTAATTTGGAACCTCATTATCTCTTGCTCAGGCGATGGCCATAGGCTGCTAATTGGACTGAAAATCTTCTCCATCTTCACCCTGCAATTCCTCTCCACACAGCCGTCTGAATGTAAAGCAGATTATGCTACTTTCCTACTAAAAGAAAATTTTAGGCTTCAGTTGGCACGGAATCAAATTCAACTCTTTAGCAAGTTAAAGGAGCCCTCATCTTGGTCCACCAATATTCTCCAGTGAAGTGTTAACTCATTCTTGGCCAACAACCAAATTTCCTGAACTACTTACCTTTTTGCCTTTTCCTCAAAATGTTGTCTATGTGGCTGAATTCTTTCACTGGGCATGCTCTTCCTTTAGCAAAGACCTGTCCGTCGCCCAGAGATTGCTTTATACATAACACAACAAAACATCAGCTGACTACTACTATTTCTTAAGCACCTGCTATGTGCCGGGCACTGGGCTATCTCATTTACTCAACAGCAAGTATCATTGGGCAATTCAATGGTGAAAAAAAACTGAAGCCTCGAGATAAAAGAATCAACTGATGTTCACACAGCTAATAAACTTAGGAGCTGGACTAGACTGACTCCAAAGCCCATTCACTACTGTCACACCAAACTCAAATGTTACCTCCTGCCTCTATGTTGTTATTCTTGGCAACTTAAGACAAATTACCCATATTTTTGTCCAAAATTCCCCCATAGAACATAATATATAGTAGTTACTTGTTACACTTCTCTCTCTCTTCAAGTAGACTATAAGCTCTTGAAAGTCAAGTAATGTATCTTCTTGAACTTTGAATTTTCTTTTTGGACATCACTGCTGAGCAGAGTGTTTAGGCAAGAGAACCCAATAAATGTTTGGGAAAAGAAAAGTAGGGAAAGTATGGGAACAAAAGTCTGTTCACGTGTTGAGAGAGAGACAGAGACACAGAGACACAGGGACACAGAGAGAGAGATGGGGCGAAGAGGAAGGAATATGTACAATTTCAAAACAAAAATGGTACAAACTCTGTAATGCTGTATGGAAAAGATAATATTTTATGGAGATATTCCCTCCTCCCAAAGGAAGAAGACATACAGAGATTAGAAATGACAAGAAGACAGGGAGTCGTAGAGTTGATGAAAACTGAAATAATTGGCCCTTTTTTAAAAAATTGGTTTATTTTTATAAACACATCTCTGCATGTATCACAGACTCCTTTGTGGCTGCCCCTGCAAAGGGATAGTGGCAGTCAAGGTGGCAAGTAGGCTCAAAATGGGAGTAAGTGGAAGAGAGGGCCAATGCAATGAGCCAAGAAGAATATAAAATTAATATTAAGAATTAAGAGTGCCAACGACTTGAGAGGGGAAAGTAATAATATACTGATTTTGAGCAAAGATTATTTGAATCAAAGCATTAATCAAGAGACCAATTCAAAGAACTTTAGGATGACATTAGGAGCCTCTCTGATACTTCAGGAACATTGACCAAAGAATATGTTTTATTACCGAGAAGACTTTTAAACATCTAGGAGTTAGGCTGAAGAGAATATTAATTGAAATTAATGGGCTAGATAACAGTACAACTAAATCCCAAGGCAAACCTGACTTTGAACGCTGGGGTAGATGTGCCCTTACACAATTTGCAGCAAAACAACCTCAAGACCAGCACTGAAGTCTGCATCATCTGCATATCCACACAACCCGGCTCGAGGAAATTAGCCAAATGTGACAGACACTGTTCAAATTGGGAGGCATCTAAAATCCAAATGTTTTCAACGCAGTTCCGTTTCACATAATCATAACTATAAAAGTAAATGAAGAGAAGCAGGAGAATACTCCTTTGTTTTGTGCACTCTGGCTTCAGGGGACTGTAGAATGCTCTGAGGAGACCAAGGAAAACACAGGGAGGATGAGAAAACCGATGAGAACAATTTTAGAAGCAGTAGGTCTGCTTGAAATGGAAATTGAGCTTTGCAGAATTCTAACCAGGGGGAAAGGGCATCAGAGGTTAGCCAAAGCTGGCTGAGGAGAGATATCAGCAGAGTGTGTGAGTAGACACCCAAGTGCTCACACAGTAAACAAACATCCCAGACATTGGGAGGAAGCTTTTTTTTTTTAAGCCCAACGTGCACTTTCTCATCTGTTTTGCTACCGAAAGGAGTGAATCAAGGCCAAAAGCTTTCTTTTCCTAATGCAATGCCCAAGGCTTTGATTTAATACCAAAGGAACACCTGTCAGGCATCTTCTGAATTAATATGGTTTAATTCGGTTTATTATGCTTTAATATCAGATTGCAAATGCTCCATCAAAAAGTATTTACTGAGGAAGTGCAATGCACAAAGCAGAAGGTGCTCTCGGTAATAACCAAAGTTTGGACTGATTGTGGGTAATTTTAGAGAATGGACTGCCGTGGGTAATTTTATCACCTTAGGGGGCGCATCAGTGTTTATTTAGAAGAAGAAATATGAAAAAGTAAATTTCGTAAAGGGCTTTATCGTTTGCAACCTCCTGCAGGCTCATTAAAAAATACACAAGCTTATTTCTTAAAAGGAGTCTATACTCCCTGGCTTCCCTTCCTCATCTCCAACTTATCCTTTCACAGAATGTACTTCGCACCTAGTTTGTAAAATGCAGCCATTTAGGAAATGTTAAATACGTAGAAAAATAAACAGTCATATGCTTATGCACGAATCAGATTTAACAAGCACCCCCCTTTTCCATAGCTGTCATAGATTATTGTTTAAGAAAAGAAAATATCACAAAACACTTAAAAACCTCTCTATTCACTCTTCCCTCTTCCCATTTACTATATCCATTATTTTCAGCTGGTTAAATGAAATCATATGCCGGTGTTTATAAGTTTAATAAATAAATGTGTTGAATTTTTTTTTTCCTGACCTACTATACTATATCCTACAATTCCTTCTTAAAGTTTTAAGGTTTGTTTTTACTTTTAAGACCTTGTGATTGAGGGGCTCCTGGGTGGCTCAGTTGGTTAAAGCCTCTGCCTTCTGCTCAGGTCAAGATCCCAGGGTCCTGGGATGGAGCCCCGCACTGGGCTCTCCGCTTGGCAGTGAGCCTGCTTCCCTTCCTCTCTCTCTGCCTGCCTCTCTGCCTACTTGTGATCTCTGTCTGTTCAATAAATAATAAATAAAATCTTAAAAAAAAAAAAAAAAGACCTCGTGATTGCAACAGTGTGTGGCAGTTAAGAGGTAGGACTCCACGCATCCCAGAAAGAAAGCACCGCTCTGCGTCAGCCACTAACTTGCTGTGTGACTCCCAGCAGATCCTGCCTCTTTTGGAGACTGGATTCAGTCATCTGTCAAATGCACCCCCACCCTGACATGCAGAAAGGATTAAAGGAGCTAACACATATACGGCATTTATTAGACCGGCGCTGAGCATAGGTATGTGAAGAGCACTCAACACAGCTTAATGATTACCGCTACTGTTGTTGCCGCTGTTACTATTACCATGTGAAGAAGAAATTTAACTGATAACTGATAACGAATAAGAAGTTTAACTGATAACGAATGGATACCTACTCCAACCATATTTATCATGCAGTCAACGATTTTTTCACCGTTGATTTCTAAGCCACCTCATAAACATGCTTCGGTACATGCTCGTATCTGTCCCTGTCTCTTTGCTGTGCCGTTCTTCTTAGGGTCTATCCCCGCATCTCTACCCTACTGCCCTAATTAGGAGCCTTGTAATGAATTTTGCATCTGGGATTGCTAGTCCATCCTCCTCTTCTCCCTCTTTTGTGTAGTTTTGGCACTTGGGGCCCTTTATTCTTGCATGTTAGTTTTAGTATCCATTAATTTCTTTAAAAACAACAAAGAACTAAAAACAACGTGCAAGTGGGGGTTACAATTACAGACATTTACTGTTTCCGTTCATGAACGTGACTTCTAACCAACTATTTTGATCTTTTTAGAATATCTCTCAGTAAAGTTTTACAATTTTTCCATAAAGTATATTCTCTAATTTTCTGAAATATATTCCTATGTACTCTTGCTGTCGTCATGGATAAGATTTGTTCATATATATTTTCTTAAGTTTTATTGTCAGTATAAATACATTACTGTCGTATTCAGTAATGCTGATGCACTTCTGTTCATTCTAATTGTGCATTTTCTTTCTTTTCTGTGTAGATAACCATGCCACCTTTGAATGATGCTCATTTTGTTTCTTTCAAATTGCACATTTTGGGCATTTTCTTATCTTATTGGCCTGACTGAGACAGAGGGTATAATTCCGAAGGAAACTGCTGAGAGCAAGCATCGTTATCTTATTCTTTACTTTAGAGGGAATGCTTTAAGGTTTAACTTTAAATACAATATTCAATTTTAGATGTTGATTGACAAGCCTCTTTTAGAAAGTTAATGCCACTTTTTATGCCTAGTTTGTTAAGAGATTTTTTAAAATCATGAATATTGAATTTTAATATATGTTATTTGCTTTTAAGATCATCACATCATATCTCCTTTAATTATTAATTTGTTAAAGTAGTGTATCATAGTAATTCATGTTTCGACGAATTATTGGGATGCATCTTACTTGCTCACTGAAAAAGCGGCTGAATTCAGTAGAGTCTACTAATATTTTATTTAGAATTACTGCATCTATACTCCTCTGTAAAATTGCCTTACAGTTTTTCCTTTTGATACTTTCTTGGTTTAATTTTAGAACTGGGATTATATTAATTTGGAATATATTATTACATGTTAAGAATGCTTTCATTTACTTTCTAGATAGGCTTTTTTTTAGGAGGGGGAGTAAAGAGAAAGAGGGATTGATTTTTTATCATTAATTGAATAACTTTAGTGGCATAATTACTAACTAGATCTCCATCTCTCTCTCTGTCTCTGTCTCTCTGTTTCTGTCTCTATCTCTCTATCTCTATTAAAGATTTGCCCATAATATTAATCTTTTCAAAGTAACAGCTTTGATTTTTGTTAATCCTTTTTAGCTTTTTTTGCTTTCATCTTTCTCCTCTTTATTAGTTATTTCTCCTTCTTTTCTTTATGTCCACTCTACTAGTCTTTCCACAATTCATAAATTGAACACATAGCTCACTAATTTTTTTTAAATCTGTTTATTCTTAACTTGTGCATTTAAGGTTCCAGTCTTCTGTATCACTTTAATTGCAACTCAGGAGTTGTGATATGTGGATTTTCAGTTCTCTAGAGATTCTAAAATCATTCTGAATTCTCCTTTGACTTATGAAATACTTAAATATTAACATTTTAAAATTTTCAAACAAGTCATTTGGGTATTTGTGGAGATGTTTTTGACATTTGTTTTTAATGTGGTCTATACCATATCAAATTTTGGCACATCTTAAGACATTGTAGATTTTTACCAGTATTTTACTTGTTATTTAAAAAAAAATGATTATCTGAATTGTTGGATACAAGGTTTAACATAACAATTTAAGTGAATATGTTATGGTAACTTTTGATTTTTTTTTAACTTTTTACCATTTTTCCTAATTGGTTTCTCACAGGTGACAAAGAAGATCTTCGGCTATAATTTTATTTTACTGGTTTTCCTTGTTATTCTATTTTTTTGCTTTATATATTTGAGATTATACTGTTCAAGTAGATGGACTTAGTATTACTTTATTTTCCTGGGGAATTGTTTCTTTTGTAATCTTTATCATTATCTTTATCACTAATATTCCTTCATACCTTTAGATTTAATTGGTTGGCATTAATACTGGTACACAAATTAAAATATTTATTTAGGTTAAGATTTGCTTAGGTTTACATTTGCTTTATCTATCTTTTCTGACTTTTTTTTTTAGTGTCTTTTCTGTATAATGCCTATAAATTGTATATAACTTAACTTCTAATTTCACCCAATTAGAGGGCCTTTGGTTTACCCCAATTAGAGGATCTAGAGTTGATGAGCATGCTTTATATTTGTTGGTATTGTGGATATGTTTGGAGTTATTTGCATAATCTTTTTGTGTGTTTTCCTGCCATTTCTTGATTCTTTTTTCTCTCCTTTTCTTAATCATCCTTCTTTAGATGATTTAGAACATTTTTCTGTTTTTCTGCTTTCTACCCAATTAAAAGACATTTAATATATTTTGTCTAATGGAATGATATAATGTTAAAATGCAGACCTGAATTAACAGGTTTTTCTCATGAGCAATAAAGAACAATCAAATGGCTGTATCTTCCAGATTATGTTTGTGTGGCATTTTAACAACTTCCTGTGTTATCCCCTCCTCCCTAATTAGGCATTATTTTAATTATAATTATTAACTATGATAGTTTTTATTGAGATTTATTCCCATTGTTCTGATTTATTTCTTAACCATTCAATTTTGCTTCCTATTTCTTCCTTAGTTTCAGTTCCCATCTTTATGGGATACACTTTGTAACAGTTCTTTCAGCAAGTTATCTGGGGGGGTAAGTAAGTATCTGTGAATATATTTCTGTTTTACAGTTGGTCTTGAAGGAGAAATTTAACTGGGCATAGAAGTCTAAATTCATATTATATTCCTCAGCAACTTCAAGATATTATTCAATTATATCTACTCTTTCTATTTTTGTTGACCAAGCATCTATTTGACAATCTAATTGTTCATGTTTTGCAGGTAAAATATCTTTTCTATCTGGTTGCTTTGAAGTTATTATCTTTCTCCTTTTGTTTGCAGTTCCACTATGATGCATCTCACTGAATGTTTGTTTCTACTTATCCAGCTCAGAAATTCATATGAATCTTTATAATGAAAACCCAGTTTCTTATCAGGTCTGAAACTTCTTAGCTATTTTTCATGTAGTACATCTCTTTGACCAATTTTTCCCTTATTCTCTTCTTCTGGAGCTCTTCCTAGACAGACGTCAGTCATCTTCATTCCATTTGCCATGATGCTTGCTCTACAGGATCCATTCCTTTATTGCACTGGGTTATTGTTTCCTGTAGTTTTTACCACACTCTGATCTTTCAGCTCACTCATTCTTTATTCAGTTGTATTCAATGTGACGTCTAGCTAAATTTTTGAGTATTTAACTTCAGTGAATATATTTTTGTTTTTAAAAAATTTGTTTTCTTTCAAAATCATTTCTAAAATGTTACCTTTTATTGTAATTTTATTATATCTTTTAATTATTCCGCCATTTTAAGCACATTTTATGATTTTTCTATCTTCTAGTCCTTGAGACCTTTTACTTCATGTTTATTATTAACCAGATTCTCTCCCTCAAGATAGATTATTTTCTTGTATGGTTTGTAATTTTTGTGTATGCCTTTTTATTTTGCTAAGATATGTTTGTGTGTATGTGTATGTATGTGCCTGAACGTGCATAAACACTGGGGGAAAAAAAATCCAGGAAATGTTGTCTTTCTTTTTCCTTAAATCAGGTTCCCAGCATATTTTCACTTTGGGACCAATATTTATGCCAAGGTTTTTCTCCCCATTTGACTAAGTTTATGAAATGGGGGCTTTTGCTTCCCAAGAAATATTTTTTCTCAACTTATAAATTTCCAGGAAGAAATAAAAATCTTTGTCTCTTCCTTGAGTTAATGGATGGATATATTTTAATTTTCCTTTTACTCAGTGAGCCACCATCATCAGTTGTGGACTTTATGCAGAAATCTTAATTAGATATGACTTTTCTTTTCTTTTTTTTTTTTTTTAAAGATTTTATTTATTTATTTATTTGACAGAGAGAAATCACAAGTAGATGGAGAGGCAGGCAGAGAGAGAGAGAGAGGGAAGCAGGCTCCCTGCTGAGCAGAGAGCCCGATGCGGGCTTCGATCCCAGGACCCTGAGATCATGACCCGAGCTGAAGGCAGCGGCTTAACCCACTGAGCCACCCAGGCACCCTAGATATGACTTTTCTAATGTGTCTGACATCATGAACCCCACTTCTTCTCAGGCACCATTGTCCTAGCCCTGGAAATTCAGTGCTTGCCTGGGCTACCCTGGCATCACTCAGGAACTTTCCTCTCACTTTACGATCTTCTTCATTTCTGGCATCTAGGAATTTTACCTTCTTTCTTTGTAGACCAAATATATATTAAAATATTTTTGTTTACACATTACCAAACACTTCTATGTACCTATGGCAAAAAAAGATAGGCAAATATCTCAGTATGTCACGTTGTAAGAGCCGAAAGTCCAATTACTCTCCAAAAAACAGTTATTGCGAAATAAATTTATGTGCTGAAAAATCGTGTGTGTGTGTGTGTGACTTTTATTAGCAGCACCTAAAGCCTGTGGGTCTCTCTCCCCCTGATGACACTTTTCTCCTTCATTCACAAGAATTACAAACTGACTTTTGTGATAAGCATTTTCTTGCTTTTCATTATAGTTTTATACTTACATTAATTATGAAACAAAAGATTTTCCTTTGTTTGATTTTGAACTTTGTAGGACTGGAATGATTCTCTATTCATTCTTAGGTCCTGCTTCTTTTGCTCAAGAGTACATTTTTAACACGCATCTATGTCAGGGGTTGACAAACTTTTCCTGTAAGGGGCCAAAGAGTAAATATTTTAGCCTTTCCAGGCTAGATACATTCTCCGACACATATTCCTTTTTGTTTGTCTGTTTTATAAGTCATAGAAATGTAAAACAACAACAACATGCTTAGTTTGTGGGTCATGCAAAGGTATGTCAGAGTGGATTTGCTTGGCCCATGGGCTATAGTTTGTGGATCTTTGACCCATATTTCTGCACACAATGATAGTTACTTGTTTATATCACTATACAGCAGGCTACATTTGTTTATTCTAATGTTGATGTGCATTTGAGGTTTTTTTTAAGTTTTTTTGTCTGTATTATTATTATCCTGTCAGGAACATACCTGTACCTATTTCCTGTTGTGTGTGTGTGGATAGATACACATATATTCACATGAGTTTTTCTCAAGCATAGAATTTCTTAGTGTGCATATATTCAACTTTTGAAAATATTGTCAAACATTATCTAGTGGTTATGCCAATTTATATTCCCACCAAATAATATCATATTTTCTACATTCTATATCTTTGCCAACATTAGTAGTAATGGGATGTTCAATTTTAGCCAGTTTGTTTGATAGACAGTAGTTTCTCATTATGGTTCTAATCAATGTTTTCTTGGTCATTAATGAGGTTGAATGCATTTGCAAATATTTATTGAGTATTTAGATTTCTATTGTTGTAAGCTACCTGTTCACTCTTTGTTTTCCTTGTCATTTTCCAGATTGGGATATCTGATTTTTTCTTCCAGTTCTTTTTTTTTTTTTTCTTCTTGTAGTAATTCTTTACATATTTTGGATTAAGTTTTTGAGCAGTTATATGGGTTATAGGTATTTTCTTATACTTTTTGTCTTACATTTTCTGTCTATAAATGCTCTCTTTTGTTTAGCAAAAGTCCTTAATTTCCAAGTGGTTTAATTTATCAATCATTTTTTGAAGTCTCATTTAATAAATATTTCCTCACTTCTAGATCATAAATATGTTCTTTTGTATATATAAAATGCTTATATTTTGTCTTTTATATTTAGTTTGTTAAACCACATGGAGCTGATGTCTTGTTTATCATAGATGGTAGAGTTCAAATTTATTTTGTCCACATGGAAACCTAATTATTCTAAAACCACACTTCAAAAAAGTGATAATTCTTTCATAAATTAAATACTCACATTTTCATGGCCCGGCACAAATGTCCTTTATTCTGTCTCACTGCACTACCCCAGTGCAAATAGAAAGCTTTTTAATTATTATAGTTTTATAATAAGACTTGAAATCTCATAGAGCAAATTCTTCTGAAGGGTTTCTTCTTTCTTAAGAGTACTTTCTCTGTGCTTGAAAATTGCATTTCCATGTTACTTTTACAATAAACTCATTATATTCTAAAATAGAACAACAATAACACTACTGAGTTATTGATTGTGATTGCACTGAGTCCTTCAATCTTGGGTCTTCCAATACATCAGTAGGATCTATTCCTTCTCCTGTTTATAGTTTTCTTCTTTAATGTCTCTCAAAAACACTGAATGCCTCATAATTTCTTCATAGAAGTCTGTCACACATTTCATTAGATTTTTTCTTAAGTACTTCATATTATTTGATGTTCTATAAATAATAAAATGTAAATTTTATAACTTCCACTTACTAAATGTTCACTTTTTGCTATCCTATAGAAGTAAAATTGGTTGTGTTATGTTTGTTCAATATTCAGCTACTATTGAAAAACACTCATATCAGTTCTAACGATTTATCTATAGTTTTTAGTATGTATATGAAATCACATTATCTCTGTATAACGGCCATTTATTTTCTTTCATTACAACCCTTGTGCTTAATTTATCCTGTCTTCTTCTCCCAGGATAGTGTTGACTGGAGGCAGTGATAGCACACATGCAGTTTGCAGAAGGAAAGCTCTTATCATTTCACTATGAAGTAGGGGGGTGGTCCAAGTTTTATGAAGGTTTCACAAAGGTTAATGAGTTTTTCTTCCGCTCCTAGGATGAGAGTTATATCATAGATGAATATTGGATTTTATCAAAATTTTTTATAAGTGTCTTAAGAAAATCTTAGAATTTTCTCTTTTAATCTGCACGTATTGTGAATCAGGTAAAAATTTGAGGATAAAAATTTAGAAGTCATTGGTAGAGAACTAATTCTGGAAGCTAGAGGATTTATAAGGTAATACATGGGAGAGTATAGAGATGCAGGAGAAAAAGTCAAGGACGAAGCCTTGGGTAAATTCAGGTCTTGTAAAGTATAAGCAATTGAAAAATAATATCAAGAAGGAATATTTAGTGAAGTAGAAGAAATACCAGAGAGTTGAACACAGCCTAATAAAATATCTATTGATTGACAACAGGGAGATCTTGAAATAACTTTTGCCATAAACATCTTCACAGAATGGAGAAGAGTTGCAGAGTAGACATAGGAAGTCAGACTGTAAAGAATCCAAATTAGACTCTGGAAGAAAAAAAAAAGTTTATGAGATCAGTGTTATCAGTAAAGGAGCTTCAAATCTAGACTACAGTATTTTCAAAATCTCTTTAAAAGCACTAAACATCTCACCATACAGTACAAACTTCCTGGAAAAGTTCTGCAGGAAATCTGGAATCCATAGATTTAAGCAGAATATGAGGTTGACCAAACCAATTTTCTCTGAGAGCATTTTGAGTATCATAATTAAGGGCAAAAATGCTGTCTGAGAATTATCCATTGGCTCAGTACTGTCTTCAGACCCAGACGTAAGATTCCAACCCTGAACTCCATGCTGCAGACCCTCCCTCATGCCACAAATCCAACAACAGCAAAGTTAAAATTATGAAGTTGGCTTGGGCACCTCTGTCATTTGGGAATCCCACACTCAGTGTTGGCCCAGCCCTACTCGTAACTGGTGACATCTGCTCTTTGACTAATCAGATTCAAGGAAGTATCTTCCACATCTCTTGTCTTATATACTTGAAATAAAAACCATTTTTCCTCACATTCTCTGAAGGTTTGGGAATTGTTCCACTGCTGACATAGAGGAGGCAGCTTTGAATTTCGTGGTGGGTTTGAGAGAAAGAAACACTTAGATACATTATTTCTTCTGTCAAGTCCTACCTCTTAGATAATATGAAAGCCAATTTTGGTTTCCTTTTGGTTCCAATTTGATTTGAGAGATATTTACAAACAAACATGGAATATGGTACTAATAAAAGCTGTACATGGTGTCTGAGGAACAGTTGTTATACTAAACAATTTGTATTGCTCTTAAATTTGTGTATATGTCAGAGTAGATGTAAAATGCATGAAAAGCAATGCCCGTTATTTACCCTTGCAGTGAAATCGATACTAAATGTTAAAAGTTCAAATAGCTTTACTTTTGCAAAGCTATATATGGCTGACTTATATTTGAAAGGAAACATTAAATTTTTACCTTTATTCAAGTTACATGCATTTCTTTGTAAAACTTAATATTTGGATATATAGTCTATGGCCTCCATTTATACTTTTTTGCTTGGGCCTTACAAACATTAGAGATAGGATTTCATGTGGGCTAAATCAATATGGCCTCATAGGTCATAGTTGGATAGGTTGGTTTTATTCTTTAAGTAACCAAAAGCCTTAAGAGCATTTTAAAGCAGGATGATGTTAGCTAACTTAGAGTTTAAAAGGAATAGTTTTCATGTTATATGGAAAATTTACTGTGCGGGATAAGAGTAAATGCAAGACTAAATTAGGAGATTGTTATGGTCATCTAAGTGGTGTATAACGACAGTTGAGACCATAGTCTCTGGCAGCCCTCAGGTTGCTGGAGGGGAGGGGAGTGGGAAGGTTGGGTGACTGGGTGATGAGCATTGGGAAGGGTACGTGCTTTGGTGACTGCTGTGAATTGTATAAGACTAATGATTCACACACATGTACCCCTGAAACAAGTAATACATTATATGTTAATAAATGTCAGTATTTACACTACGGGGAAAAAAAAAAAGACCATAGTCTCTGGAGACAAACTTTTCACATTTGAAATTGTTCTTGGGTACAAGCTTTCTCTATGACATTGTGAAATGATAACGCCTGTCTTTCTACTTCCATGTAAGTAAAATGAAGGTAAAAATAAGTTAGCTCGGTCATTTTTTGTAAAGATTAAGTAAGGGATGCAAAGCACTTGTCACTGTACCTAGAACTCAGTAAATGCTATGTTTATTATTATTATTACTGAGTGGAGTAAGAGGGGGAAAAAAGAGTAAAATTGAAGGCAATTTTAATCTTTTGAGTTCAAGCCAAAAGATGAATGCTGGCAGCATGTACTGAGCTAAGAAGCACTGGGATATGGGCTAGTTTTGGTAAACAGAATGGAATCCAGTATTCAGCTTTATTCTTACCGACAGGATTTGCAATGTTTGCTCAACATTAAGTGGAGTCTGGATGTTGAATAGGCAGTTGGATAAATCAGTCTTGTGAGAAGACACTTTATATAAACAGTGCACTGGTTGAGAATACTTTAAGAAGTGAGTGTATATTTAAAAGACAAGAGGTTCCAGGAAAGAGCCTTAGGACACTACAACATTGAAGATTTGGGAAGAGGAGAAGATCCAGCCAGCGAATCAGAGCAGTGTGGTAGAAAGGGAACCAGAGCAGTCAGATGACAGGGAAGCCACATATTAAAAGGATCTTAAGAATGAGTAACTAGTGGGGCGCCTGGGTGGCTCAGTGGGTTAAAGCCTCTGCCTTCAGCTCGGGTCATGATACCAGGGTCCCGGGATCAAGCCCTGCATCGGGCTCTCTGCTCAGCAGGGAGCCTGCTTCCTCCTCTCTCTCTGCCTGCCTCTCTGCCTACTTGTGATCTCTGTCTGTCAAATAAATAAATAAAATGTTAAAGAAAAAAAAAAAAAGAATGAGTAAGTAGATATTTGTGCAACAATGTCCTGAGAGGTCAGGTAGGAATGCGAATGTGAACTGACCATCAGATTTGCTATTGTGGAGGACCTGTTGACCTAATGACAATGGTTTCAAAGGAGTGATGAAGAGGTAAATGTATTGAATAAATGTAAGAAAGAAAGGAAGAGAGAAACTTCAGACTGAATATAAACATATTTTTGAGGTGGTATCTGCTGCGATTTTCCACTGTAGTTATACTCTTTTCCTGTTTAAAGTAAATAAGTAAGTTGTGGATAGTTTCTTTGATACTATGTAAATACTGCATTTCAAATCAAACATTCAATTTATTCATTTATTTGTATCAGAATAAGACTCATGGTTTCCAATTTTTTAATTAGTTATAATCTGTGACTATAATTATTTATTTTGATGCCAGAATTGTTTCCTATTTGGCCAGTGGGACCTGTTTAAGCCTCCATGCCCCCTTCATCCTGTTTGGTTTTGTCATCTCATGCCAGGCTCCCTCTTGCAGGGATCCCCTCCTTACTCTTTTTAGGATATGACACTTGTGTTTTTGCACACCTGAGACCATTGTCACAGATTCCCCCCCTTCCCCTGCCTGGGCTCTGACACACTGATCTGAGCCACGATGGCTCATAGTCTGAGCCCAGATACCTACCTTACTTGACTCCACCTAATGACTGGTGCACACAATTGTTCCAGAAGGGAAGGAAGTGGAAAGGAAATACAAGTGAGAGAAAGGAGACTATATACAGTAAAAGAAAGGGAGTTGAGGAGGAAGAAACTGAAGGGAAAGAAAAAGCAGGGAAGGAAGGCCAGGAAACAGGAAGGCATTGAGGAAAGGGCAGAGGAGGCACAAGAAGATCAGGAGTGAAAATAATTTCTTAGTTGGTCTTTCCATGTTCACTTATGGCCCCTTCCAATCCATTATCCATAGAGCAACTGTCATTTGCAAACTACATAAGATCATGTCAGTATGTAACATGATCGAAAAGGCCTTGAATCCTTGTCTTCTGTGGACTTCTCCATCTCCATGTCTTCTACTGTCCCCCTAATTTGCTGCAGTGTATTATGCTTAAGTCGCTCAGAACTTCTTCCATGTTCTTACTCTGTTAAACCGTTTCCTTCTTTGAGTCCTCAGCCTGTGCCTTCCTTTGCTCAGCAAATTTCCAACTGTCCCTCTGATCTCAGCTTTACTAGAACTACACGAGCGATTCAATCTCCCACCTGCCAAACTATAAAACACCCCTCCCTGATGTTTTCTCTCACACTGCGTCCCACTCATTTTACTTAACACACTTAAATTATGTGTATTTATTCCTTAAATGCCACTCTCATTCATTAGGGATAAGGTCTACTTCATCCATCTTCATATATACAGTGCCTAGTATATATTAGGTACTTTAGAAATACATGTGGCCAGATAAATGTCAAGATGAATGCGTGAATAAAGATAGTTGACTTCCAAACCAGACTGAGCCATTAAGCTACTGAGTATCTACCACTGCTTTCCTAGAAACCATGCTTTCTGTCTTGGCATGCTTACTTTTGAATATGCCACTTTGATCTTTAATGATGATCTGGGGTCTGCTCATCAGAAATAATTCCATGTGTTCTCTCACTGTATGTTATCCTAGAGACAGCCCCCAGTGGGGCCTTTTGGATTATTTCCTAATTCTGAGACTCTGCTGCTGACAAAGTATACATCACATCACAAAATGGGAAAGATTTCCTTAGAGCAAGATCGCAATGAACTAAACTTTAGATCAGCAAGCCGAGTAGGATGTACCGTCATTACTACTACTGCTACTACCACTACAGATGATGATGATGATGATGATATTTTCATGTATTTAGCACTTCCTATATGTCAATAGTTTTACATATGATTTCATTCACTTATTTCAGCTATAAGTTAAACACTAGGGTGGATGGTATTGTTTTCAATTGTCCATATCTGAAAAATGAGTAAAATAATATGACCTTATTTACTTCCGGATGAAAAAAGCTGAACATCAGAGGAATGAGTTCCATGGTGAGATTCAAACCCTGAGTAATGACTCAAAACATCCTAACTCTTGACCTTAAGGCACATCCCAACATTTTGCCCCAGCTGCCTACATATTCACATATAATAAACATCCAAAAAATGCTAAAATAGGAAAAATAATAAGCCCTCTTTCATGATTTGCCACATCTGTTGCTAATAGAAGTCCCATCTAGAATTACTGGGTGGGACGGGGAGGGGGGAAATAAAAATAGTTTCTAAATGTTAACACTTTTTATTCTTCACCACCTTTCCCCTTCTCAGAGTCTGAAACTCTATTACCCTTCTACAGCAGCACCTCTTAAGACATTACCATTCTGTACTCAATAAAAGGGAATCTTAACAGAAGGGGTCTTTGCCTATTTGAGACTCCTGAAACCCGACCTTGTTTTCCCTTTCTAAGTGCCTCCACTGATATCTGGGAATAAAAAGCACAAGTCCTCTCCAAACTCATGTCACAGTGTTAGGTGGCCCTTCCTGAAGTGAAAGGCACTCCATTATGAAGAGTCACCAGGCTGAGTCACCTGCTGATTAACACTTTCTAAAGGGAAGTGCCTGTAGACAGTGCCTTTATATGCAGAATCCGCTGGTGTTTGTTTTGGAGATGGCTTGCTCCAGAAACTTTGCAGAAAATATATCTTGGACAAAGAACTCCATAATGACCTGTTTCAGTTCCTGGTAGACTGAGTGCTGGGCTTGGGGGCTGCAGTTTTTATTTTTATTTTTATTTTTTTTAATGTTGAAATCTGAGTGATGAAGTGACCAAATGATTCTGTCTTGGAGTTATTTCTCAGGAGTAGTACAATTTGATCCTTACCTTAGACACCGAGATTTGATAACTTTACAAAAATTTCATCATCCACACATTTGGGTTGTATTGTAATTTCTGGTAATTTTTAAAGCCTGGAAGTTTTTTTTTTTTTTTTTTTTTTTCAAGTACCATGGTATTTGTTTTGCAGGATGTCCATCTCCAATTAACATATTTCATATTCTGACATCCAAGTACTAAGGTAAGTACTAGTGTTTTATTCTACCTCATTCCATGAAAGACTTGAGTCAGCTCGCAGAATTGCAAGGGAACATTTCAATTGGAATAGAAGACTGAGCTTATGGGGAAAACTAGAAAATGGTCTCCTGGGTCATGGGGATGAGGAGTGTGTCTTGCCCCTCCCCCCTGAAAAAGCCTGAGTAGAAATAAGGCAGCAGACCTGAGGAAAACCACTCCCTAGGCTCTACTGGCTTGTGACAGGACAATGGGAACGTTTTACCTTTGTAACTCTTCCTCTCCATCCTGGTTTTGTGTCAAAAGCTACAGAGTTGACTTTGGTAGTCCATGTGGAAAGGCACCCCGTGTTTCCTGAGCCTCCCAGACCTGGGGCTGTAACAGGGGTTGAGGGGGTGTTGGGAGACCCCATCCCAGTAGTGCTTTCTCTGTCAACTGGTTCAGGCCTGACATCCCAGCAACTTCACTCATCCTTGCTGATTTACACACTTGTAAATTCAAAGTAGCTTAGTAAGTGCCTACAAGACTAATAATCACTATTTTCTAAACATCACTTTGTATGTGCTGAGTTCCTAAACTATGTTGGTTGTATAGTACATGACATGATTACTCTTTGAGTATTATCATATGTAAGATTAGTTATCTTCTCCTCCTTATAGAGAAGAGTAAATTGGTATAGGGGTGCATGGTTGACTCAGTTGGTAAAACATGCAACTCTTGATTTTGGGGCTGTGAGTTCAAGCCCCACACTGGGTGTGGAGGTTACTTAAAAAACAAATAAACTGGTATTAAACAGGTAAAATGATTTCTTTCACTTTATACCACTATTAAGTGATATAAGGAACCCAGTTTTAATGCTTAGGTCTATACTCCATTACTCTACACTGCCTGCTTGGATTACAATAGTGACACAGAAACAAAAACAAAACAAAAAAGAAAACAAAATACAAAACAAACAAACAAAAATAAAACAAAAAAAAACCAATAGTGACAGAGGCTTTGATGAATGTCCCCAAAAGTAGAAGTGAATCTACTGTCATATTCTCCATAGTCTTTAATAAAGAAGAAAAGATATGCATATGTAAAACTGCCCAAAAATGACAAATGGCAATAGATAAAATGTTTCAGAATTGAAAGCAGGTACTCGAAGAGATATTTGTACACTTATGTTCATAGTAGCATTATTCTTGGTAGCTAAGTGTCCATGAATGGATGACTGGGTAAGGAAAATGTAGTATATACTTACAATGGAATATTATCCAGCCCTGAAAAGGAAGGGCATTTGGAGGCCCCTGGGTGGCTCATTAGATTAGGCGTTGGACTCTTGGCCTCGGCCTCAAGTCTGGATCTCAATGAGTTTGAGCCCACATTGGCCTTCATGCTGGGAGTGGAGCCTACTTAAAATAAATAAATAAATAAAAAGAAGGTCACTTTGACACATGTTACAACATGGGTAAACCTTGACATGGTGCTATAAGTCACAAAAAAAACAAACACTGTATGATTCTGCTTAGATGACATATTTAGATTAATTCACTTCCTAGAAACAGAAAGTAGAATGGTGATTGCCAGTTCTGGGGTTTGGGGGGCAGATAGGGCATTATTGTTTAATGGGTACAGAGTTTCAGTTTTATAAGTTCTGTGGAGGGATGGTGATTGTGGCAACAAAACAATGTGAATGTACTTAATGTCACTGACCTGTGTAAAGATGATTACAATAATAAATTTAATGTTGAGTGTATTTTATCACAATTAAAAAAAAGTATTTGAGATCATGCAGCAAAGACAAAGATCTTGGTTGGTGAGTGGTCTGTGGGAGCTGTGGGGAAGGAAGTACAGGTCAAAAGAAACACTTTGAAGGGTGGGTTCTGTCTGTGCTTCTTCCCTGCCAGTAATGGTCTTGGTGCAAAACCATAGGACTAGAATAGCTAAATTCAGTCATTCTTTCCTTTTGTAGCAACCAGGGTGATTTTCCTGTAGTACAAACATGATCACCTCTCTTGTCTTTCTAAAACTATCATTGACTCCCTATTGGCTTCTACATAGAGTCTAAACTCCTTAATATAGTTCCAAGGCTTTTCGTGATCTGAACCCTGGGGACCTCTGGGTCCTCACGACTGTCTTTTCCAGTCCTCACTCCCTGAGCTCCAGGCCCCACTGAGCTGCTTTCAGACCCTTGGATGTACTACATTCTTTTAGAGCTCTGGACCTCCACATGCTTCAAGTTCTTTCTCTCCCAACACTTGCATAAGTCCTTGTTGGAACATTCTTCTCTCCTGTTTCCCCTCGCTATCTCTTTGTCAGTCTTCTGGACTGTGTGGACATTACTCTCTCCAGAAAGCTCTTCCTGAGCATCCTTCTCAACCCAAGCCTGAATAATGTGCTCCAGCTGGCATTCCTATAGTACCTTGTACTTTCTCATCTTAGCACAGACTACACTTCATTGAAACTTCCCTGGTTTTGGTCTACATACCTCCAAAGACTATAGGCTCAGTGAAAGCAAGGGCATTATTGATCTTACTGTCACATCTTTAATGCTTAGTGTAGTGTCTGACATTTAATAGGCAGTTATTGAATAATACTGGTTGAGTAAATAAATTCACTGTATAATAATGTTTAGTTTTATGCAAATACCTACATAAGCACTTTCTCTTTTTGTCCTCTTAAAATTTTGCTATCAAGATTGAGTAGATCCTATTGCTTTCAATTACACAGATGTGAAAATTGAGATCTAAAAATGTCAAGGCGACAACGTAGCACCGCACAAATAGAAAGTGAAGTGATCTCTTATTAAATCCTGTTTACACCACAATTCCTCATGTCTTGGTTTCTTACTTCATATAAAGAAGATTCCTCCTTTCTATGTATCTCTTCATTTGTTTCTCACCAGATGCAAATTTTCTAAAGATATATTCATTTATTTGAGGGGGTGGGCAGAGGGAGAGAGGAAGAATCTCCAGCAGCCTCCCCATTGAGTAAGGAATCTAACCTGGGGCTCTATCCCATGAACCTGAGATCATGACCTGAGCTGAAATCAAGGGTTGGAAATTTAACTCACTGAGCCACCTGGGCACTATAGATGACAATTTTGAGTGTGTCTGCTGACTATAGCAAACACCATTGATGTGCTCTCTCTGTATTCAGTCTACCTCTGAGTAGATTATGGTGGTAGTACACAGTTTCCAGAATGTTGAGAACTTTTTACCTCAAGAGCCCACTTTTCTTTCCCTCTGCCTGAGAGTTTTCTTCAGTACCACTCGGGCTTGCTCTCTGTATACCAGTGAAGCCTGGAAAGGTGTGCAGAAGCTTAATGCCCTTGGGAGGAATCCCCAGTGAATGCAGTTGGGGGTCTCTGGATCAATTTGCAGTCTCCACACTCTCTGGTGGAACAGTTCTGAGGGATGCTCTCTCCTTGTGGAATTTTACAGGGACTCCCTCGGGGTCAAGCTCCAGTTGCCTACAGAGCTTAGCTCATACACCCTCTAATGGTAATTTTCTCCCATCACGAATGAATTGCTGTCATCACTTTCTCATTTGTGCTTCCAGAGGTCACTTCACAAATAAACTAATGGCACCCAAGTCTTTGTCTAGGGGACTTCTCTTGGGGAAAAAAAAACAATCCAAGATATTGATAAATACATAACAAATAAGAAGGCCAGGGGTAAAACAGCATTAGCTGCACTGTTCAGTGTCCTTGAAAGGCATTCCCTTGCCTTATTCCTTACTTGCTTCCTCACCAAGTAACCTTTCAGTGGCTTTTTCATCTCTGAGAGGTCATTCATTCTACTCTAGGGTGTACTTGTTTATCAAATGTCGGATTTGGACATGGCTGTTCTTCCAATGTGGTGTTCCTATAGCTGCACAGGTGCCCTAAGGGCACTGACCTATGGCAGGCAGACAGTTGGCACAGAGCAAGCAATTTTCAACCACTGTGCCAGTTCACTCTGTCCTCTGTTTATCAGAACTGGCTGGAATTACTGACTAGAATCCCTAAGGGGAGGACAGAAGTTGCAAACAACCATGGCTATCTGCACTCCATTAGCTGAGGCAGACAGAGCCAGCAGCACAACAGAGCATTAACTCTCAGACATACACATTTAGTTTTAGACAGTCTGTGAAGAAGGGTGGAGATGATACAGAAGAAAACATACCCACGTAGCAAAATGCAAAGGAGCAGCTCACCAAATGCCCTTGGTCAACTATTGCACAACAGGTTTCTGAAACCAGTTTTCCCAGAGTTGCTGAAATGTTTGTTTGTGCAAGGGACATTTCTCTAAATTCCAAAGGTCAATTTAGCTGACTCATGTCAGTGCCACCTCAGTCACAAAATGTGCACTTCTGACTCGCGTCCTCTCTTCACCTCTCCTTGGGGAGAATGGTGGCTACCTGCTTAGCATGGCCTGGGTACCAACTTACTGTCTTCTTCACCCCGATTACCTTAACCTGATGAGTGTGCCACCACACACTCTACCCTAACAGGAAGAAATCACAGGTGCAAGGAGGCAAATGAGTCTCGTAGGCAGTGGTTGACACTGATCAAACTTTGGGCACCTAAGTAAATTTTGTCTTATTTATCTTCATATGCCATTCCTAAGTAGTGTCTGGCACTTAGCAGGTGCTCATTAAATAATTGTTGAATCCTTCAATACACGCATGAAGGGATTAATGAATATATGCATAATTCTTCCAATATGAAGGAGTGTGGTTTATGCTATGAATATATTTCCTGAATAATTAGCTCCATGCATAGTGGGTGCTCAATAAAAGCCAATTAATGGGTCCATAATGTGCCTGAAAGGGCTTTGCAGAGAATAAATCACTACGGAGGCCTGTGGATGTGCCCCCACCTGACTGTTGGTGGGTTTCAGGAAGTACTCACTGAGTGATTATAGTCTCACATAAGTGATTCTTTTGATAGCTTCACTGCTTAAACTGATAAGACATCATTTTAGTTGGGCTATTTTGGCATATGCCCTTTTCCCATATCCCATTTCGTATTAGTCTTTTGAGGCATCTAGGCAGGTTTAGATAGTGGGGAAAGACCAGGGCTATAATTAGGTTCTAAACAAATCCCTTAATTGGTAAGAGTTTGTAGCATTAAGTATAGACAATTAGTCCCCAAGAGGAAGTACTAGCTATGTTATCTATAGTACACTCTGGGCATGTAATGCATTTTATAAAGCCAAACAGAGTAATAGGTATAATCATTCATGGTTATCTTTATCCATTTAAATTTGTTTCAGAGTGCTCTATCAAATACAGCTTCCTTTTTTCATTTTATAATGCTATTGTAGAATTGAGATATGTTATTTTTCTATTCCTATATAGCACTAAATATTTTCAGAAAGTTGTATAAATAGTACACCTTGAGCCAACATTTCTTACATTTAATAATAATAATAGTGATAACAATTGCTGTTTTTGAGCATTTACTATGTCTTAGACTCTGTACTAAATGCTTTATCTGTTATCATCTGATTTATTCCTTGAACTTTTAAAATATATTTGATTTGGATAATTTTGAAGCATTTATTTTTCTTTTTAGTTTATATATGAGGAAATGGATATTCCAAGAAGAAATTTGATCAGATATCATATCGCTGGTAAATAATAGTCTATTTGATTCAAAATTCTTTGCTCTTAACTATTTTACTAGCATGAATGCAGGACCACTTTACAGAAAGCCAAAATTAGGACCATCATGTTAAAAAATGGGACTTAGAATAGTAGCAACTATCATCAGATGCTGTGCTAAGCATATTACATAAGTTGTCTCATTTAATACTTAGGCCTTACACCTAATAAATCAAGTGTTACAACTCCTTTATATAGATGAGAAAATTTAAGTTGCTAAAAGTTACGTGATTTTCTATAGGCATCCAACAACTGGGTAGTACAACTGTGACCTAAACCACCTCTGTCTGACCTTGAAATCTTATTAGCCCTCCATAACACTACTGTGTCTAATAAGGTAAATATTACCAAATATCTGTAATGAACACTTGTCATTTTTTGTCTGTACAACATTCATTTCCCCTTCTTACTGACATCTTGATTTTGCATCTTTTGTTGTTGGGGAAGGGGGCAAAAACCTCTTCTTATTTATATAGAGTTATTGGGATAATGAATCCTTGTTTATACCTTTCACTAAAGAAGATGAAGGGACCATGTTTTAAATTGTAACTTCTATCAATTCACATGGGTGAGATGCGGACAGGTGACTTGAATTAGGTTCTTTTTAGCAATCTTCTTGAAAATTTCAAACAATGTTTCCATTATATCTCATCAACTAGAATTTAGTTACATGGCTACACTTAGGTACAAAGAGGCTAGGAAGTATACTTTTTTCTTTTAAGTGAGATAGTTTGATACTCTAAATAAAATCAACTTTTTATTTCATATAAATTATCACCCACAGTCTGTCACTGTAAAAGAGGATCTGAATAATCAGCTACAGACATGCATTATACTAAGATCCTTTCCTGTCACCCCAGATTTGGTCAATATATTCACCAAAAAAGGAGCCATTTTGGCAGGCATGGAAAATATTCATTGGAGCACCTACATCCCCTCATCAAGGCTGATGTGTAACTCACCACTGCTGAATATATCCAGGGGTCCTATATTTCTGAGCCTCCAGTTTAGCACAATTTGCTGATAAGAGCATCTTACATGATGATGCTAGATTGTTCATTTTAGGCCATCAAGAAGGAGGCAAGGATTTGATTTTACTGGCACAACCTTGTTCCCCTGGCCCACATTTAAATTTTCTTTCCATGCCTGTCTTGGCTTTGCCAGCACTATAATCCATGAGCTTGTAGAAATATTCATACACCATTATGGTATCTCATACTTTCCTGATATCAAAGCTATTGCCTCATTGTGAAAGTAGTAAGACAATAATTCGATGGTAATGGTATTCATTGATCCTATTCTGTATCTCATCACCCTGAAGAAACTGTTGTACCATAGCTAAGAGACAGAAGCTTGCCACGTTGTAATGCTGTCCTGGAGGAAGTAATTAGTATTATGAGGTAATACCTGATATATGATGGTGTTTTACCCATAGCCAGAATATATGGTTCTTAGTACTAAAAGATAGAAATGGATTTGGTGTTTCACAAGGCTACATATCTACTTGCTATCTACAACCACACTGCTTCCTTTTCTCAGGACTTGGAATTATGAGACTTTTTAAACTGATAAGAACAGATACTACACTTGATCTTAGCCAAAAGGCCGAGAAGCGATTAAAAAAATTATTTAAATTCAATTTAGTTAACATAGAGTATTTCATGGATGGTATTCAGAGATTCATTGGTTATGTATAACATCTAGTAATCATTATATCAAGTAGCCTCCTTAATGCCCATAACCCAATTATGCCACCCCTCCACCTCCTGTCCAGGAACCCTCAGTGTGTTCCCTACATAGTAAAGTTTCCTATGGTTTGCCTCTCTCTCTTTTTTTTTTTAAATCTCTCTGTATTTTTTAATTTTTCTTGTTTTATTTTTCCTTCCCTTCTATGTTCATTTGTTTTGTTTCTTAAATTCCACATATGAGTGAAATCATATGGTATTTGTCTTTCTCTGAATGACTTATTTCCCTTAGCATAATACCCTCTATTTCCATCCACATTGTTGCAAATGGTAAGTTCTCATTCTTTTTGATGGCTGAGTAATACTGTGGACATTGTTGCTATAAACATTGGGGTGCATGTTCCCCTTTGAATCACTATTTTTGAATTCTTTGGGTAAATACCTAGTAGTGCAATTGCTGGGTGGTAAGGTAGTTCTATTTTTAACCTTTTGAGGATATCCATACTGTTTTCTACAGTGGCTGCACCAGTTTGCATTCTCACCAAGAGTGTAAGAACTTTCATCTTTCTCTGTATCCTTGCCAACATCTGTTGTTTTCCTGAGTTGTTTATTTTAGCTATTCTGAGTGGTGCAAGGTGGTTTTCTCATTGTGGTTTTGATTTGTGTTTCCCTGATACTGAGCATTTTTTGTTGTGTCTATTGTCCATTTGTATGCCTTCTTTGGAGAAATGTTTATTCATGTCTTCTGCCCATTTTTTGACTAGAATATTTCTTTGTTGGGTGTTGAGTTTGAAAAGTTCTTTATAGATTTTGGATACTAGCCCTTTATCTGATAAGACATTTGCAGATATCTTCTTCTGTTTTGTAGGTTGATTTTAGTTTTGTTTACTGTTTTCTTTGCTGCACAAAAGCTTTTTATCTTGATGATGTCCCAATCGTTTATTTTTGGTTTGTTTCCCTTGCCTTTGAAGATCTGTCCAATGTGTCTTCTTGTGGTTGACTTCAAGTTTTATAGCACTGTGGTCTGAAAATATTCATGGTATGATCTCAATCTTTTTGTACTAGTTGAGAACTAATTTGTTACCCAATATGTGATCTATTCTGGAAAATGTTGAATACGTACTCAAGAAGAATGTGTATTCTACTTTTTAGGATGAAATGCTCTAATATATCTGGTAAGTCCATCTGGTTCAGTGTCATTCAAAGCCTTGTTTCCTTGTTGATATTCTGCTTGGGTGATCTGTCCATTGCTGTGAGGTGTTAAAATCTCCTGTTATTTTTGTATTATCAATATGTTTCTTTAATTTTGTTATTAATTGGTTCATATATTTGGCTGCTTTCAAGTTAGGGGCATAAATATTTACAGTTGTTAGATCTTGTTGGATAGACCCTTTTATTACAATATAGTGTCCTTCTTAATCTCTTATTACAGTCTTTGGTCTAAAATCTAGTTGGTCTGATGTAAGGATGGCTACTCCAGCCTTCTTTTGAAGTCCATTAGCATGATAAATTGTTCTCCTCACTTTCAATCAGGAAGTGTCTTTGAGTCCAAAATGAGTCTATTGTAAGGAATATATTGATGCATCTTGTTTAGTTTAGTCTTTTTTTCATAGTAATTTTAATATTGATTGCATGATGAAAACAAATTTTGAATCCATTAGATAAATAAGTATATCATAAATACCAATTCAATCTGTCTATTTTTTTCTTTTTCAAAGTGACCACTCAGAAATTAGAATTACATTTGATGCTATCATTATATTTCTATCACCTTATCTAGAGATGTTTTCTGATTTCCTTTTATTTAATTCATTACAATGTGATCCTCATAGAAAATTAATAATATATTTCTTTAATTTAAAATTAGAAAAACTTCTTCACATATATCACATTTATTTTCATAGTCATTGTATAAGAATAATTATACCTATTTTTTAAATTACAAAAATAAACTTTGGTAAGGGGACTAAGTATTTGGATTTTTTTCATGGTCTTACAATTAGTATATAAAGAATAAGATGATCTAATTATTTATAATATGCTGCTTTAATACTTTAATAATCTTAAGAACAAGATTAACCTTTCTCTTAAATGTTTGGTGGGTAGGTGTCTATATAAAGTGTCTATCTTCTTTTTTTTTTCCCCCTTTTTATTATTTATTTATTTATTTATTTTCAATTTATTTATTTTCAGAAAAACAGTATTCATTATTTTTTCACCACACCCAGTGCTCCATGCAATCCAGGCCCTCTATAATACCCACCACCTGGTACCCCAACTTCCCACCCCCCGCCACTTCAAACCCCTCAGATTGTTACTGGAAGAGATTATGCTGAGTGAAATAAGTCAAGCAGAGAGAGTCAATTATCATATGGTTTCACTTATTTGTGGAGCATAACAAATAGCATGGAGGACAAGGGGTGTTAGAGAGGAGAAGGGAGTTGGGGTAAATTGGAAGGGGAGGTGAATCACGAGAGACTAGATTTTTTTTTTAATCAATTTTGATACCCTATGTCTTTTGATTGGAGCATTTATTCCATTTATATTCAGAGTAATTATTGAAAGGCATGTATTTAATGTCATTTCATTACCTGTAAAATTACTGTTTCTGTAGATTGTCTTTGCTCCATTCTGGTCTTTTTTATTTTTTTTAAGGTTTTATTTATTCATTTGACAGACAGAGATCACAAGTAGGCAGAGAAGCAGGCAAAGAGAGGAGGAAGCAGGCAGAGAGAGAGGAGGAAGGAGGCTCTCTGCTGAGCAGAGAACCTGATGTGGGGTTTGATCCCAGGACCCTGGGATCATGACCTGAGCAGAAGGCAAAAGCTTTAACCCACTGAGCCACCTAGGCGCCCTTCCATTCTAGTCTTTTTTACTTTTGGGCTCTCTCTCTGCTCAAAGGATCCTCTTAATTAATATTGCTTGCAGGGCTGGTTTAATGTTCACAAATCCCTTTAGTTTTGTCTGTCCCGGAAACTCTTTATCTCTCCTTCTATATGACTGCCTTTCTTGGCTGCACATTTTTCCCATTTAGCACACTGAATCTATCATACCAGTCTTTTCTGGTGTGCCAGGTTCCTTAAGCCAGGTTTATTGCCAACCATATGTGTCTACCCTTGTAGGTTAAGGATCCCTTTTCCAGAGCTGCTTTCAGGATTTTCTCTTTATCTTTGAAATTTGCAATCTTCACTATATATGTCAAGGTATTGACCTATGTTTCATGATTTTGAGGGGGTTCTTCTATGTCTCCTGGACTTTATGGATAGGTTTTTTATAGAATAGGAAATCTAGAAGCCTAATTCAGCAGTGAAAGCTGGAAAGGCCAAAGTGATCCTCCTGTTCACTTCTGTTATCATCAGGAATCACATAGTCTAAACTTGGCCAAAGCATATTTTTTCTCTCTATTTTGAATTTTAATAGTTAGAGATTATTTATCCTAATACTGTCAAATTGACCAGCTTGACAGAGATCATACCTGGAGTTTTTGTTCCTTAGTTCCCTGGTGAGATATTTGTTGTTTTGTTTTTTGTTTTTTTTTCCAAAAATCTGATTATAGGAATTTTAATTGTAGAAAAATTAAAGTACATAATTTCACTCTTCCCACAAACCCAGCTAAATAGAACAAAAATCCCCTGATACAGTACGTAAAAGAACATAGGACACTGAAAGGCAGAGTTAAGAAAGCATGCAGACTAGGGACCTCAGGACCCATGTAATACCATGGTGATAAATTGACTAGGTTTTCTTTTTGTTTTCTATGTTCATGACTGGATATGAGAGGAGCCAGCAGCCCAGAAATGCTAGTGGGTGCCAACATTAAAAAGCCAACAAAAGCCTGCTATCTTTACTGAGAGGATCAGGATAGGGGCAGCCTGCTGGACAGAAAACTTTTAGAAACTGGCTACTCTACTCCAGTCAAATGCTACAGAAAAACCATTGTCCCACCTCTACACCTACCAACAAAGACCAATAGAGAGTATATGCTGTACTGAAGCTCTCTAACCCCTTCACAAGTATATTGTCAGAAAAGGTACAGTACAGACCCAAGACATTCATCCTCACTAGGGAGTAATTAGCCTTCCTACCTACATGATGTCAGTGGAGACTATTTGGGGGCCTAGATTATCACCACCACCTGACAGTAATGAGGTGCCCTCCCTTTCTTCTCTTGCAGTGGTATCAGAGAACACTAATGGGGAATCCCCATCCAGTGACTTCACTGGGGAGCAAGGTCTCATTGAGGAGCAATGATAAGGCATCCACTGCACCTCTCAACCAAGATAATATCAGCAGAGGTCTACTGCAGATACTGAATTCTCCTAGTCACAGTGAAGAACACCACCATTCCATAAGTGTTGATGGACACATAGGAGGAACTCAGACTTCCACACTATCCAGCAGTGATGAGAAGGTATCTCTCCTCTGTGATGAAATGATATCAGAGAAGCCTCACTGCACCAGAAAATGTAAGATCCAGAGTATCTTAATATAATACATAAAGTATCCAAGTTTACTCACAAATCATCTGTCATACAAGGACCTGGAAAACCTCAATTTGAATGAAGAAAGATAATCAATAGACACAAGGAGATGACAGATATACTGACAAAGATTGTAGAGCTGGCATCATAAAAGAATGCTTCAACGAACAATTACAAATACAGCTGAAACAAATAGAGTATCAAGAAAGAAAGATAATACATAGAGAAGAACCAAATAGAAATTTTAGAAGTGAGAAAAGAATAATCATATTTTAAAAACTTAATGAATTAGCTCAACGGTTGAATGGAGAGGAAAGAAGAATAAGGCAACTTAAAGTTAGAACATTAGAAATTATTCAATCTAAAAAACACATAAAAATACATACATACATACATACTATACATACATACTTACATACATACATGCATACATAAATAAAATTTTGGTTGTCTATGGAACAATAAAAAAAAATTCAATGTTTGTCCTTTTAGAGTCCTAGAAGGGGAGGGAAGAAAGAGGCTGACACTGAAAAGTACTTTAGAAAAAACTTGCCAAATTTATCAAAAGATACAGACTTAATAGATTCAAGAACTCGAACCAACACCAATAAGGATAGACCCACCAAAGTCAAACTTCTGAAAACTAAAGACAAAGAAAAATTCATAAAAGCAGTAAAAACTAACACTTATTCGTAGAAGAAAAACAACTTGAGAATCTTTAATATGAGGAAGGCCACGGGAAAATAGCACACCATTTTCAAGTGTTCAGAAAAGAAAATATCAAGTCAGAATTCTATATCCAGTGAAAATGCTCTTCAGGAATAAAAGGGAAATGAAGACATTCTGAAATGAAAGAAAACTAAGAAGATTTACCAGCAAACTACACTAAAAGAATCGTTAAAGGAACTTCTTTAAGAAGAAGGGAAAGGATGCATATATTAAAAAATAAAAATCCTGGAACATCAGGAAGAAAAAGCAATAAATAGAGTAAAAATATATGTAAATGTAATAGGGTATTTTGAGTTGCACTTTAGAATTTTCTATGTTATATTTTATATTTTTAACAAAAATCATAACAATGATGTGGATCTGAAATTATGTGAAGAAATACTAAAAAAAATCACATTGTACATGGAAAATGGAAAAAATCTATAAAGTATAGTGAGGTTTCTACACTTCACTTGAATTGATATAGTATTCATACCAGTAGACCTTATAGATTTATGCGTTTATAATGTGGCATGTGTATATATAATATAAAGAAGCAAACACCAAAACTGCTATACAAGAAAAAAAACAACCCTGCTATAAAAAGAAATATAGTTAAAATACAGTAAATGAATAAAACTAAACTGTAAAAATGTTCTAATAACCTCCATAAAGATAAGAAAACAAACAACAACAAAATGACAGACATAAGCCCTACCGTATCAATAATTACATTAAATGTAAATGTTCTAAATACACTAAAATCCAGAAATTAACAGAGTGGATTAAAAAACAAAATAAGGGGCACCTGAGTGGCTCAGTCATTAAGCGTCTGCCTTCTGCTTAGGTCATGATCCCAGGGTCCTGGGATCAAGCCCTACATTGGGCTCCCTGCTCAACAGGGAAGCCTACTTCCTTTTCCACTCCCCCTGCTTGTGTTCCCTCTCTCACTGTGTCTCTCTCTGTCAAATAAATAAATAAAATCTTTAAAAAATTATAATAAAGACGAATTTAAAAAAAACAAAATAAAATCTATCACCTAACCATATGCTCTCTATAATAAATTCACTTCAAAATGACAGTATAGATAGGCTCAAAATGAAAGAATGAAAAAGTATATAACATAGAAATACTAATTAATAAAAGCAGGAGTGGCTATATAAAATTAGATAAAGTAAACTTCAGGCACAAATATTATTGAAGACAGTTAGGGACATTATATGATAAAAGGATCAATCCATTTAGAAGATATAGCAATTCTAGGTGTACACCAACAAAAGAGCTGCAAAATATGTGATGAAAATGTTGATAGAACTGATATGAAATATAAATATTAATTCACAGAGTTGCAGACTTCAATACCCCTCTCTCAACAATTGATAGAACAACTAGACAGAAAATCAGCAAGCATATAGAAAAATTTGACAACACAACTGATGTGATTTAATTGATATTTATAGAACACTTCATCCAGCAATGGTAGAATAAACATTTTTTTCAAAACTCACAGGATATAGGTCAAATATATCTTAGGAAACAAGCCTCAGAAAACTAGCAAAAAAAAAAAAAAAACAGAATCAAACTAGAGGAGAATCTCTAAAGACCTGGAAACAGATTTTCAAATAATCCATGAGTCAAAGAGGAAGTTTTAAGGGGAAAAATATATGCATATATTGAACTTACTGAAAATGAAAATACAACATATCAAAATGTGTGGGACAGAGTGAAAGCAGTGATTACAGGGATAATTCTTTGACTTAATATTTATATTAGTAAAGAAGAAAAGTTTGTGGGGCACCTGGATGGCCCAGTGGGTTAAAGCCTCTGCCTTCAGCTTGGGTCATGATCCCAGGGTCCTGGGATTGAGCCCTGCATCGGGCTCTCTACTCTGCAGGGAGCCTGCTTCCTCCTCTCCTCTCTGCCTGCCTCTCTGCCTCTTTGTGATCTCTTTCTGTCAAATAAATAAATAAAATCTTAAAAAAAAAAAAAAAAAGAAAAGAAGAAAAGTCTAAATCAATAATCTAAGCTCCTGATATAAAGAGAGAAGATCAATATTTCTCAAAACAAACATAAGGAAGGAAATAATGAAGACCAGAATTCAATGAAATTGAAAGCAGAAAATAATAGAGAAATCTAATGAAATAAAAAGCTGATTCTTTGGAAAGATCAATAAAATTAAAAGAAATCTCTTGAAAGACTGGCAAATGGAAAAAGAGAGAAGACATAAGTTGTCAACAATAGGGGCGCCTGGGTGGCTCAGTGGTTTAAGCCGCTGCCTTTGGCTCAGGTCATGATCTCAGGGTCCTGGGATCGGGTCCCGCATCGGGCTCTCTGCTCAGCAGGGAGCCTGCTTCCCTCTCTCTCTCTCTGCCTGCCTCTCCATCTACTTGTAATTTCTCTCTGTCAAATAAATAAATAAAATCTTTAAAAAAAAAAAAAAAAAAAAAAAGTTGTCAACAATAGAAATAAAGGCTACCACTACAGACCTTACTTGAAAATATCAATTGAGAATACTACAAAAACTCTACTACAGATCAGTATTTTTTTTATGAATATAGATGTAAAAATCCTTAACCAAATAATAGCAGATTATTTGAGTTCATAATTCAGCCATAGGGAAAAGGGAGGCACCATAACTAAGTTGGTTTTATTCCAGGGATGCAAGACATTTCCGTATTTGCGACTGAGGCACTGCCTACTGTGCTAAGGAGCCACCTTGTTTCAGTATTTGAAAATCAAATGATGTAACCCACTGTTTTAACAGGTAAGGGGAAAAAAATGATTATAAAAATTGTTCCAAAAAAAAGATTTAACAAAATTCAATATTTATTCATGGTTAAAACTCTCAGGAAGCTAGGAATAAAGCACTTCCTAAATTTTATAAAGAACATCTGCAAAAAGACCTATGGCCAACATACTTAATGGTGAAAGACTTAATGCTTTTCTCCCAAAATAAGAAAAATTAAAGATGTCCTCTACCATTCAATGTCATACCAGAAGTTCTAGCCAGTATAGTAAGATAGGAAAGAGAAATAAATACAACAAGGATTGAAAAGGAAGAATGAAAACTGTCTCTATTTGCAGATGACATGACTGTCTTTGTAGAAATCTCAGAGTCTACAAAGGAACACTTAGAACAAGGAAGTGAGTTTAGCAATTTCGGGATATGAGATCAACATAGGGAGATTAATTTTATTTGACTACATTAGCAATAAGATCATTGAAACTGAAATAAAAATACAATAACATTTATAATCACCTGATAATATGAAATATTCAGGTATAAATCTAACAAAACATGTACAAGATCTGTATACTAAAAATTGCAAACCATGGTTGAAAGAAATCAAAGAAAAGCTAAGTAAATGGAATGATAGACTATTTTCATTTGTTCAAGGACCCAACTTAGTAAAGATGTCAGTTGTCCTAAATTGATATATAGGTTTAAAGCAATTCCTATTAATATTCCCACAAGACTATTTTGCAGATATTGACAAGATTATTCTAAAATTTACATGGAAATGGAAAAGAACTAGAATTGCTTAAAAATTGGGGGGGGGATGGAAGTATAAAGTGGGAAGAATAACTACCTCTTTTTCAGAGTTATATATTATACAGCAATAGCAACCTAGAATGTGTAGTATCTGAGGATCGATAAGCACATATGTCAACAGAAAATAACAGGGAATCCAGAAGTAACCACCACAGTGGAGCCAACTAACTTTTTTATCAAAATATAAAAGCAATTCGGGGCGCCTGGGTGGCTCAGTGGGTTAAGCCGCTGCCTTCGGCTCAGGTCACGATCTCAGGGTCCTGGGATCGAGCCCCGCATCGGGCTCTCTGCTCAGCAGGGTGCCTCCTTCCTCCTCTCTCTCTGCCTGCCTCTCTGCCTACTTGTGATCTCTCTCAGTCAAATAAATAAATAAAATCTTTAAAAAATATATATAAAAGCAATTCAATGGAGGAGGGATAGTCCTTTTAATAAATGATGCTGGAATAATTATATATAAATAGACAAAAATAAAAAATAATAAAAAAATAAAAAAAAACTTTGACCTAAACTTCATACCTCACACAAAAGTTAACTCAAAATGGATCATAAATTTAAATATAAAATGCAGGGCACCTACGTGTCTCAGTGGGTTAAGCCTCTGCCTTTGGCTCAGGTCATGATCTCAGGGTCCTGGGATTGAGCCCTGCATCAGGCTCTCTGCTCTGCAGGGAGCCTGCTTCCCCCTCTCCCTCTGCCTGCCTCTCTGACTACTTGTGATCTCTCTTTCTGTCAAAAAATAAGTAAAATCTATAGAAAATATATATATAAAATGCAGAAACACAGATCTGTTTGAAGAAACCATAAGAGAAAATCTCTGCAACCTAAAGCTTGTTACTGAGTTTAGGAATGTGTAACACCAAAATCATAATCTGTAAAAGAAAAAAAAAGGACATAAATTGGACCTTATCAAAATTAAAATCTTTTTTTCTATGAAATACATGGTAATGGTACAAAGAGACAAACTATAGACAGGGAGAAAATATTTTCAAACCACATGTCTGACAAAAGACTCATATCTAGAATATATAAAGGACTCTTATGACTCAATAATAAAAAAACAAATAATCCAACTGGAAAATGGGCACAGACACAAAGAGATATTTCACTCAAAAGGATATAAGGCAGGCATATAAGCAAACTAAAAGCTGTTCAACATTGCTAGCCCTTAAGGAAACACAAATTAAGACCACAATGAGATGTCACTACAACTTTTCAGAATGGCTAAAATTAAAAATAATGACAATACAAAATCCTGGCAAGAATGCAGAGAAGCAGGATCTCTCATACATTGTTGGTGGAAATGTAAAATGATACAATCACTTTGGAAAATAGTTGGTAACTTCTCAAAAACAATAACAACAACAACAACAACATACATTTAACCTTAAGATTTAGCAATCACAGTCCTGGCCATTTTTCTTGGAGAATTGAAAATTGATGTTCACACAAAGACCAGTACAATGATTGTTTCTAGTAGGCTTATTTGTAATAGCCAAGAACAGGGAACAGGTCACATTCCCACAATAGGTAGAGGATTTAAAAAACTGTGCTCCCACAATATCATGGAAGACCACTCAGCAATCAAAAGAAATAAGCTATTGATACATCAAGAACTTCGATGCATGCCAAGGGCATTGTGTTGAATGAAAAAAAAAAAAAGTCAGTCTGAAGAAGTGGCAAGCTGTGAAATTCCATATATATAGCAGTTTTGGAAGGACAAAATTATAGATGTGAAGGCCAGATACGTGGTTACTGTGGTTAGGAATGTGGGGGAGGAGACAATGATTTTATATCACCATAAAAAGGAATAAAAGGGGTCCCTTTGTGGAAATACTTCTGTACCCTAATTACAAGTTGTAGTTACATGAATCTACACAGTTGTTACAATAACATAGAAACACACACACACACCCCAATATCCAAACGTCAATTTTCTGTTTCAATACATAACACTATTAATTACCTAAGAGGTAACCATTGAAGAAAACTGGATGAAGATTACACAGAACCATTCCACATTATCTATGCAACTTTTTGTGAATCTGTAACTATATTAAATAAAGTTTTGAAAATAATTTGTTATATAGCCTTTCTTGAGTTCCATGAATTCCTAATATCTTTTTAATAAACCCCTCTCTTGCTTAATGTGGTATGCCTTGCTTTCAACCAAATTACACTAACTGATATGTAACATTTATATAAATAATTCATCTCATCCTCAGAACGTGAGTAAGAAAAAGACTTCTAGAAGATATGTAATGGAAAAAGGGATTGGAGATTAGAATTGTCCTTTTCTTCTCTTATGTCAAAATGAGATTATGTTAAAATTGACTTGTGTTGTCCTTTCTGCTGAACACAATCATGCATTTCACACACAAAACCTGACCCCCAAGTCCCTGCCCCAAGCACTCTGCCTTGGCTTAATCTATCAGGATGAGCACAGCCATCCTTATATTTGGTAAAGGAGACACTATAATTCTATTAGATTTATTGGACTTACATAATTTGTTGCAAGGGCAGGAAGTCACCTAGCTAAGTAACCACCAGGATCTCAAAAGGGGAACATTAATTTCTTTCATGTATAATGGTATGGGAAATCTTTTTTTTTTAAAGTCAATATTTGTAGTTACTCATGGACCTTCTTTGAAGTCTTACAGTGTTTCTCCTTCAGTGTGAGTCAAATATTCGAAATGTAGTTGTTTCTCTCTGTCCATCTTCTGCTTGACGTGAATTCCAAGAGGACAGGGTTAACACAGTAGAAAACATGGCTGGCTAGGTAGCAGGGACTATAGATGGAGCAGATTTCCTTATAAGGGAGAAGGAGCAGAGCAGGAAACACCACACATCTTAAGTGTGGCCCTGCTTGAAGAATGCTGGGAAAGCTTCTGACCCGTCCAGCTGCTTGAAATCAAACGTGTATTCCTTTTCACTTACAATGTCTCTGTTTTCAAAATGCGGAAGTAAGAGCTGCAGTCCTAGTGCGGACATATTCCCACACTTGGTGTATTTTCTTTTCAAGCACTACTTGATATTCTGAATAGGTGTCCAATATCAGCTGTGCAGGTTGGTAAGGTTGGTGTGTACTTTCAGGCCAAGGGGGAAGAGAAAACCAAGGGTAGGATGAAAAAGACGGGTGGGGTGTGGCATGCTTAAATGGGCTGACGTAGCTGGAAGCTCAGAGCCCAGACTAAAAGTTACCTAAAGCAAAAACAGAGGCAGAGGCTCGGCCAGAATGAGAAACCCACTTAGCACCAGGGAGAATATAAAACCTCATCCAGGAATCTGTGAGCATGAAATTCTGCTGATAACTCTGAGGTCACATCTGGAGGAGTTAAACAAGGAAGCCAGGTGCAGATTCCAGGACAGGTACACAGTGAGGACAAATAGTTACAGACAGTAGCTCATTGTGTCCAAGCTTTTTTTTTTTTTTTTTCTTTTTTAAATATAATGTATTGACTTAGGAAACTGGAAAGTCCAAGGACAGTGCCAGTCACGTTCAGTTACAGTGGCTTGGGACACGTCTTTAAACTCTCTTCTGTCTCTCTCTCTCTTTCTCCCCGCCCCCATCCCCCACCTTCCTCACTCCCATACCTGTTTTGACTCTACTTCCTGTTTCTGTTGGTTTTATGCTCAGACAGGGTTTTATCTACATTTTCATGAACTTCTCTCAGCACCCAGATGTCCGAAGTCAGAGAAGAGTCTGACTGGCCCTGTTCGAGTCACAAACCAACCCCACTGGCCTGGGTACTTGAGTACCCCATTCACATGTGATCAAGTCACCCACCCACATCTGTGGGCAGGAGAACTGGAATTGGCCCCACTGGTAATAGATGAAATGGAAAACAGCCAACCTCACCTTGATCCTAAAGTACTCACAGGAGTGGGAAGTTGCTTTTGCAGGTAAGGTAGATCCAGGCCTGTGGGAAATTAGAACTTGGGTATAAATACACTAGAACATTTGAGAAGATTACATACAAGGAAACAGAAGTGAAGGAGACCAAAAAAAAAAAAAAAAATTTACTTCAGCAAAGAGAAGTAAAGGTGTGTATAGAAAGAGGCCACACATGGAGCACTTTTGACATAGAGATATGACATTAAGATAGTCACACAGAAGGTCAAAGGAGGAAAAATAAGATATCTGAATGTCCCTGTGACTGCACCGGGCTATCTCTGAACACGGCGGTTACTCTCGGTGTGTGCTTACACGGAGTAAGAAGTCTTCTGCCTCAGAAAGAAATGAAAAACAGCGTGTGATCATCACGCCTATGTTATCTATCTTCCTCACCGCAGTAATGAAGGAAACTGAAATCCTGCACTCTGGAATAGTCTGCAGCTGCCCTTAAAACCGTGAGTGAAACATCATGGGGGTAGGTAGACCAGGAACAGAGCTCATAGAGCAAGTCCTATTAAAATACGTAATACTCATGGAGTGATAGATGTTTTGGAGCTTTTTGCCTGGTATAAACACTGAATGTTAATGCACCATTTTCTGCCCAAGGATCTAAGTATGAGCCAAGGAGCAGAGTCATTCTGGTGTTTTACAAAGTACTGCATAACACTGGTAGTATGAACCTTACCCTTCATCTGAGTTTTTGGATAGACTAGCAACTCTTTGAGGACATGTCTTAAGATCATTCTATATGTATATTATTTATATATTTCTCTTGCCTGGCATGTATAATGTAAAGTGTGTTTCAAAAATTATCATTTATTTGATGGTCTAGAAATAAGTGCTCTGAAGATCAGGCCTTTAAAGTGTGTCCTTGTTTTGAAAGCATACAATCCATTCCCTAATATTTTCATCCCTTTCTAAGATTGTTTTAGCTTTGTTATTTTATTGTGCTATACATAAATGCTTATATGCTGACCATGATTTGGCCCCTTAACCATAAGAAGTGCCCCCATTAGTGGCCCCATCAGACAGTTCTTTGACAGTATTATTAAGAATTTGAGTCTAGGATCTTTTTTCTTATGCCTGGGGTAGCAAATCAAGCCTTTCTTTCCTCTTTGGACATAATAATCCCCGTCTGTGGCTTTATGGCTTCATTTGGGTTTCAGAGATGAGCACTGACGAAGCACCAAAACAAAGTTGTTCCGCTCTCTCCATCCAGGGAAGCCCCGTGGAACGCTGGAGAGGATATTTCAAGTCACACCTGTGGAGCAACTCCCTCACTGCTGTCATACTCGGCGATCCCTGTGTCTGGATTTATCCCACAACTTGGAGGCCAGACTGCAAATGCACTTTGGATTGTTCCCTCTTTCACCATTGAGGCCCCCAGGAGGTGACCACGCAGAGCGGGGAGGGAGGGGAGATGCCGTATTAGTGGGTATTTCTGCTGAGAAGGAAAAGGGACATCTGCTTTCATTTTCCACTCTCTTCTCTCTGGGAGAGGACTTCTTGCTATCGCTGTTCCCGTGGCCCTTAGCTCTTAAATTAAAGACGTCTGAAGTAAATGGAACTGTTTATGAAGTATGAATTTAAGATTAGAGTTAAATGGCCTGACTCACTGGTGATTGAAGGGTGATTCACCGTAGGGGAAATCTCTGCCCAAAGCCATTAAATGTAGACTCGCCAATTAGGGCCATCACATTAGGATCCTGGATCTCTGGGGTACTGCTGCCAGAGTGACAGAAGCTCAGAGCTGCAACCCTGGGACAGGACTCCAAGTGACTGAATGCTGAGGCAAGAAAACCAAGTCCTCTGTGGAGAAACAGGAGAGGGACAAAGACGGGCTGACTGACATTCTCTTCCCACTGCCCCCAGGACGACATGTACCCCAGGGTTTAAAATCGCTTCTCCTTTGACAACCGTGTCATGAAAGAACAGTACAAAGCCACTGCATCTGGAGCTAAACAATCTGGGTTGGGTTCTAGTTCCACCACTTACTGTGCTCTTGAGCTTGGGGAGACACCTAACTCCTTCGAGCTGTATTTTCTTTACTAGCTGAAGCAGGGCCGCGATAGATAGTACCCCCCTGACCCGGCCATGGTAAAAATCAAATGGAATAATATCTGTGAAAGCACTTCAGAAATTATACACATATTTTTATTATTACTGTTATTACTATGATTGTATGCCTTGAATGCTTCTATCCGAGCGACGCCTGATGCTTATGCTCTAAATCTGTCAGCACTTAAAACTTCGGTCCATGTAAATTTTAAGATTTTTCTAGTATAAAAGTTGGTGAAGGAAGGACCTGCGAGGTAATTTGCCCCAGGCTGCAGAATCTACAGGGATAAGTAGACTCCTGTTTCCTGGTAAGGCAGTTTTTTCCCCTTTTACCAGAAGTTCTGTGTTTGCATTGTTGGCTCTACCACAAATAGGTTCTCACCAAACACTATCTGAGCTTACTCATTCCTTCACTCTTACTGAAGAATGAGCTTACTCATTCTTCACTCCTTGAGAGGTTATCTACTAAATACTCCTACGCTGGCATAAGACAAACAGCAGTGATTTCATGGAATTTATAGCTGCATGGAGGAAGCAGTTATAGAACAGGTGATTAGGACCACCCTATTAAACAAATCTGGAATGAGACACAAGTTCAGGTTTCGGCTGCTGACAGGCTGCAGGCAGTGGGGGAGGGGTGGTTGTTCTGGGAAGGGGCCCTGGAGCTGATGCCCTAACCGAGTCTTCAGGGGTACCTGGGAGTTGATCACGAAGAGACAGAAGGGGAAGGTGCTGAGCAACTCCGGCTCGCCCTGTGTGGAACTGAATGACTTAGTTAGCGATCATAAATGCTGAGGAGTGACGATAACATGCTATTTCATTTATTTCAAATAGCAATAGTCACTCAGATGTGTCGTGATACTGTTTGGGAGGAGCAGACGGCCACGCCGTAGGGAGGGCTTGTTCAGTGGAGCTGGTGGTGGTAGGGAGAAGACGAGTTTCTCTGGTGAATGTCGTTGTTCAACTATGATTAATCAGTCTATTATTTACCGCTCTATTTGTCATAAATGTTGCTTATATTTAATGCAAACAAGCAGAGTCCGGCCTAAATGCCAATGAACCAACTAGGGCTTAGAATAATTCCCAATTAAGATCATAGACTGAACTAATTCCTCAGAGACCATGCCTTGCAGCCAGCTTGCTTCATAATCCGAGAGACCGAGATTCAGTGAGACAAGGCCCTGTACCTAAGATGGGCAGCTGACAGAAGAAATCCAATCATTTAGCTACACAAGGGTGTTCATTTGCATAAGAATCCTGATCTGTATTAAACACTTCCAGCTCTGAGGTAGGGTTAACCTTTCAGATGTAGACTGCTGTAAACTTTTGGAATGCAACTCATTGAAACCATTTACTCCTGACCTTGAGAACAGGTAGAATTTCTTCCAACCTGAGAGCAGCTGTTTACACAGGCAGGACTTCTTCTGTATAGGTGTAGCTACCTGCAAGTTGAAGATCATGTCAGGATTTTTAGTGTCAGGTGCCTGGCCTCAGGTGAGGTGGGGTTGTCTATGTGCAGGGAGTTCATACTCTTTCCTGCCAACATCGCCTCTACCCCCTTTATTCTCCTTCTCACTCCCTTGAAAATTTACTAGCTAAATTTACTAGCTATGTTTAATAACCTTACTTGAGGGTTTCATCCTATGGTAATTCAAATTCCTTGGGCAAGGTTAATACTTTTGCATTCTTTATCCCTCTCTTCTGCAAGAGTGAATTTGAGATTGTCTTCTGAAGAAAAGTTTTGAGAAACATGAAGGGCCCTGAGAAAATCTGACTAAGGAAGAAAGAATACAAATGGGTTTGGTTGCCCCCCTCAACATGCTTTTTTTCCCTTCTTCCTTTTTTAACAGAACACTGTTTTTTTTGCTAAGGTGTGTGGTTGTTCTGCTTAAGGACTATGTTTGCCAGTCTCTACTGTAGTAGGAAGGCTGTGAGACTAAGACTTTCTTTTTCAATAGAAAAAGAAAAAAAAAAAAGGAAGGGATTTCCTGGAAGTTTCCTCAAAACAAAACAAAACAAAACAAAATAACAACAACAACAAAAAAAACCCACATAGAATTATCCTTCTTTTCCTTTCTTTTTATGACCTATAGGGAAGATAGAAAGGATAGAGCTCCAGCAGCCATCATGAACCAAGAGGTGGAAGAAACGTCCTGAAGACATCAAGACACAGAGAGAGCAACTTGAGTCATTTGGGACCCTATGGAGCCACCATTCTATCCCTAGATATTTTAAAACATGAGAGAACAACAAACTTATCCTTGAGGTATTTTTGATTACATAAAATACAATATTGTCCTGAGAGGGGAGATGTCACCAAGATGTAGGCAGCACAGAGAGGCGAAGTTATAAGTGTAGAGGATAAAATTCCCATATTTTACAACTTAGCCAATCCCATCAGGTAGTAGGATACAGCATTCCTTTTCCCAGAAAATTAACTCCTTCTTGCCGATATGCTTATGAGTCTTTAGCTCTGATCTTCGTTCTAGTTGTTTGTTTTTTAAACTTTCCCCATCTCCCCTTCTCCCACAACACTGACATGATTTTAGCTTGATTTTAAACTAAATATTTTATATTATTTAGAATTTAGAAGGAGTGTTGGAGAAGTTTTTGTATGATGAACATGACAGCAATCAAACAGTCTCAGAAAAATATTTCCCTTAAAAAAGATGAGAAAGCAATTTAATAGAAGTTTTTCAATTTTTCCAAAGGCTTTCCTCTGGGGTTCTTCGATCATAAATTTCTCCTTTCAGGTGAAGCCCGAGAGGACAGAAATAAATGGAACTTTTCTAGGACTCTGTCTTGGGTTTATGAAAGCAGGCTTTCTGCCACACAATTCAACAGTGTGTCTAATAGTCTCTGGCAGTTAATAATAATAATGGTAATAGAAGCAAGTAGTTAGATCAAGTAGTTAGATCATGTTCACTCTACACAGACACTGGTGTAAGTGCTTCACATGTAATAACTCATATAATTATCGTACCCCGTAAGTGTGGTTATTACCCCAAAATGGACACATGAAGATGTTACAATTATATTCAATGGAGGAACTAAGATTTGTACCCAGGCAGGTGCCATAGAAAGGAAGGCTGTTATGGGTAGATTTGTGTGGGCTTCTTACTGTGCATGGAGATCCCTAAACTCAAATTTATGTTTATTATGTGGCTACAGGGGATTGAGTGGTACATAGAGTAGATTTGTTGTTTTCATTAGTTTCATATGAGAATTTCAAGTTCTCTGCTCAGTGGTGTTATTGGTCATTGGAAGTTAATGGACTAGGAAGATGATAAATAAGGGCATTCTGAGTTTGTTTTCTTTTATGCCACTTGTTTTTTGAAAGCGGATTGGGCTTGGTAACTGGGAGCAGATCAGCTAGAGGCCACATTGCCTGTGCCCTCTGGTGCCTCAGACCATCTGCATTTCCCTCTCCAGAGTTTGCATATCACTCCTGTGCCTGCCCTAATAGGACATCTTTAAGTGAACCGCCCACTTGCAGGTGCAGATTCCGTCAGCGAGCTATTATGATAGGAGGTGTTCCCCCCCAGTCACACATGGCTAAATGCCATGGAGTTGGGATGGGTGTGAGGGGGCTATGAGGAGAGAAATATTTAATGAATTATGATAGTTTTCTTTTCTTATAGACAAAACCCCGACTAACCTTTTTCTAAGCCTAAGGCAGTTCTTTGGCTTTTCCTGTTTCCTGTGTTTATGTGATCTTTCTCTTCAGTGTTCAGTCCTATTACTAATCTTCTCTTCACAATTTGGCAGCATTTAAGCTGCCCTGACAGTAAAGGTTCTCAGATAACACTAGTCACCGAGGTAAGACAAAGAATTCCTCTCCAGCTTTAAAAGAAAGAAAGGAAAAAAAGATTTAATGTTTTTCTTTTTAATAAAGAAAAATATAAAAAGAGAAATGCAAATTATCCACAGTTCTAGCACCCAGAATATCCCTATTAAAATTTATAAAGGAATAGAATATCATTTGATTTTGGACCCAGACATCTATCTGGATTGATTTAGCATAGTTCTGTCTGGAGGCAGGGTTCTGGGTGATAACCTCTCCAGATTCCTGGACCGAGTCCTGCTGTGGAGAAAGAGATATTAAAAAAAAAAAAAAAAAAAAAAAAAAAAAAAAAAAGGACAAACCTTTGGCTTATATCAGCTGAGAATCCTTACCTTGCTTGGAGCTTTGGGTCTGACCATTGCAGGTCAAGATTGCCCTCTGGTGGTCTCAGGCCAGACATACAAGCAAAGTTTAAAAATTTCACAAGCTTCATCCTGCACCAGGCAATCCTCATCCCTAATGCTTGCTAGGGGCAAACGGACATCCACGTACCATTTCTGCTCTACACATATGTAAAAGTCATAAATCAGGCCAGCAAAGAAATAAAAGGTGTTCTATTATTCTACCTAGGAAAATAATCTTTTTAAATTTAGTTTTTATATTTTCAAATTTTTGTTTAAATTCTAGTTACTTAACATATAGTGTATAATATTGGTTTCAGGGGTAAAATTTAGTGATATCATACCTGGTGGTCAACACAGCAAGTATCCTCCTAAATACCCACCACCCATTTAGCCCATCCTCCTGTCCACCTCCCTCCAACAACCCTTAGTTTATTGTCTCTTATGAAGAGTCTCTTATGGTTTGTTTCCCTTTTTCTTTTTTCTCCATTCCCCTATGTTCATCTGTTTCATTTCTTAAATTCCACATATGAGTGAAATCATATGGTATTTGACTTTCTCTTGACTGATTTCTCTTGGCATAACACAGCAGACTGTGTTATGTTGTTGTACGTATGTATGCGTATGTATGTCCATCCATGTTGTTGCATATAGCAAGATTTCATATTTTTGATGGCCAAGTAGTATTCCATTGTACATATGCACCCACATCTTCTTTATCCATTCATCACAGGGATGGGCATTTGAGCTCTTTCCATAATTTGGTTATTGTTGATAATGCTGCTATAAATGTCCTGGTACATGTTCTCCTTTGAATCAGTATTTTTGTATCTTTCATGTAAATACCTAGTAGTGCAATTGCTGGGTCATAGAATAGTTATATCTTTAACTGAAAAACATGCTTTTAAAATAACCTGGAATCCCATTCTGGTAAAAGTCTCTCAGTCATTAGAATTTTGTATCAAACACGGAGACATGAAGACAGTCTCAGATCTAGCCTCACTCCAGACTGGCTCTACTGTAATTTCTAGGGACCACTCCATCATGCCTGTAGATACCCCAGCCTCCCGCCTGAGCCCCACCAACACACCTGCAAAGAGCCCTGACTTCCCTGTGAGGTACATGATTACCAATGGCACAGTGAGGAGCAAACCCAGAAGACAAGACTGTGCAGGTTCCAGAAGAATTCTTGAGGCCATTTGTGCATTCTGGAGCTCCAGGCCCCCAAAGCATGATCTGGAAAATGGTGGTTATGGAGGTGGCGTGGACTCTTAGAGGGCAGGCCTGGTGACCACACTGGGTTACCTGAATCTGACTTGCTTTTAGCACTGGAAGTCCCATGTCCTGTGAAGCCCTTCATTGGGATGTTAAAAGCCTCACTTTTCAATCTTGTGTCGGAAGATTAAGAGTGAAAAATCCGTATGATGGCAACCCTGTTTCAGTGTGAAATAAATATGGTGCAAATCATCTGTCTTCCATTGTCCTTGTAAGTGGGCTGTCTCCTGATCATTTCTGTTGGCAAAGACAGTTTGCGGTCCACAAAGATGGATGGCCCCTGCTGCTCCCTCTAAATGATGTGACCAAAGTCCGCATCTGAAGGAGGTCCTCATTCTGAGTAGGAACAGGAGGCAGCAGCTCTGCCTGTGGATTAACTCTTGTGTTTTGTATTGAGATAGTATGAGTGTGATTTTTCACATTGTGAGTATTATCATGTTTCCAGAACTCTTTTGAAAAGTTTAGATAATGAAAATGAAAGCAATTACAAAGTATCTGTTTAGTCTTACTAATTACTATTTACTGCCACTGTTAACTAGCCAATTTTGTTTAAATAATAGCATTTATGCAAAAGAGAAGTAAATAATGATGAACGTGGTAATATAATTTCAAATGGATGCTTACTTTTCATCTTTTAGTGACACATTAATAACACATGTCCATTTTTATATTTTATTATTAATTATTGTCATTATCATTATTTTGTCTACCATGGCTATGCCCTTGACTGGTTCTTTAAGAAGCTGATCATTCTTAAGGCAAGTTCTACTTGCCCCAGGACTCCTTGTCTTGTGAAGAAAGATATGACCTATGACGGGTCAGAGTGGGGTGTAAGCCCCACTATAAATGGCTCCTAATGTACAGGGACGCCAAATTGATTGATACTTTTAAAAAAAACAACACTATTTGTGGATAATTAAAGGTAAATACCATAATTGAGTATGGTTTGAATTCTATACAGCTGCCATAGAACCATGTGGACGAATAGATTTGTGAGTTTACGAAGGAAATTACTTTGCAAAAAAAAAATCATTTATTTTTGATGATGCTTACATTCAAGAACTCGTTTTTTAATGTTACTGGGAAGCAGATGCTAAACTGCAAAATTAACTAGCGATTGCATTTCAGAAAGCAATGATATCCGACTTCTTTATTAACTTTACCGTTATGTGAAGAAAGAGAAGAGCCTTTCTTCCATTAGCAAAGCAAATAGTACATCTGTGCATAAGAAAATGCAAGACAGAATTTGGTGGGTGAAATTCGTTGTTGTGGAAGGAATAATTGGCCTGTAGGTACCGTTAAGTTTTATATCCCAGATCTTAAATCAGATAGGATCTCACAGGTTTCAAGCATTTCTTACCCTTGGTGTTTAGTTTTATTTTGATTCTAAGCCTATATAGATTGCATTAGGACAACAAAAAGCAAATTTCAGACTAACAATGAGGGAGGAGAAACTCAGTCTCTGAGCCTCAAGTTTTGGCTTGACGCTCTGTAAGCTGAGAGTTTGGGGGATCCCTTTCACCTGCATGCAACCTAGGAATGAGGAAAGTGTAGGGCCCGTGTGCCCCACAGAATGAACGTTGAATGTTACCCATGCCATCTGACTAACATTCCTTTATGGTTTTTGTTAGTTTCCTTTTGAAATCATCCCTGAGTCTTTACTAAAGTCTTCTAAAAATTACTAAACTAATCCTAGCTGTACGTGAGCACAGTATGAAGTCCCAAGCATGACTAGATCAAGGGGCAGCATAGGTGAAGGTGACCCTTATATACGAGGTTTAATACTTTAAGGCCTGCTCCCTTTCCGAGGTGAACATTAGCCCTATAGTATCAACCTCGAAACAGCAGGTTATTATTTTTATTAACAGAGACAATGGTTTCATTCTACATGGATCACCCAGCAGGGGAGCTTTAGTTGGCAACATGGTCAGATTCTTCTGGGCAGTATTCCGTGCTTTTCTCTTGGGGTTTCACTCCAATGCACTGTTATATCCCTTCCTAGCATCTCTTAGGGCGGAGCTAAACTCCACACCATTTTTTTACCTCCTCTCCATCATTACAAAAGATGATTCTTCTCTAACAGAGATATGGGGAGCATGTGTGTCAGATACCATAACTGTATCCTAATTCAGGTTCTTCTCAAGAAGACTTGTAGTGACGGAATCTATGTCACCTTGGCTGGGCCAAGGTGCCCAGATAGTCGGTCAAACATGATTCCGGATGTTTTTATGAGGGTGTTTTGTTTGGATGAGATGAACATGTAAATGAAAAGGCAGTTAGCCTTTCAACTTGGTGCTTCCCAGGTCTCTAGTCTGCTGGTCTACCCTGCAGATTTTGGAATTTCTGGCCTCTATAATCACATAAGCCAATTTCTTAAAATTGGTATCTATCATCTATCTATCTATCTATCTATCTATCTATCTATCTATCTATCATATATATAGTATACTATAGCATATGTATAGTACATATTATATATGTATAGTCAGGGTGGGGATTAAGGGCCTAGGGGATGTGGAAAGTAGTCAGATGTTTTTCCAACTGGCATGACAGGACTTTGAGGGCTGAGTAATCTGAAAGGCCTCGTGGAAAGGATGAGACAACCTACAAGCTCCATTTGACCAGCATCCATCCTGGGGGGATGGGGGTCTGCTCAGCAGGTGCTAACTTGGGCAGAGGCTGCCCCCAGTCATCAGAGATCACTCCTTGAGGCCACGATACTAGATTGGCCCTCTGGAATGTAAATACTATCCCAGACACATGTATGTATGCAGGAGGATACACCCTCCTACATACACATGTATCCTCCTACACATAGTAGGAGGCAAGACTAAGTTACTGAAGTTTACCCTAAATTGGCAAGACTTAAGTGTTCTAGCTTTCTACTGTTGGATTAAATGAGATCTTGAGACAGAAAATGAATCAATAAAAAGTTACATCTGTTTGTACACTAAACATGTGGATTTAATATTTATTCCCATTTTGATCATGGACTTCTAACGGGTCAATTTATTCATTTTACAAACACAGACTTTCAGTGTAAGAAGAAAGAATCATTCTCCTAAAAATAAAGAAGGAAACTAGAATAGAATTTGCAAATTGATGAACCACATGGAAGAGCCTCATCCGTTCCCACATTGTTATACTGCTGACTTCCAAGATGCATGTGAGCCTGCTCTTTCCTCCACGTCACCACTGGAGCATGTCCAACCTCCTGCCACAAACTCAGCACACACACGGAGAAGAAGGCTGGATTGGGGCCACCAAAAAATCTCTGCTCTAATCCTTAAACCAGTGCTCAGCAGGAACATAATAAGTTGTTAACTGAATGAATGAATGCATGAATATTTAACTTGCTTTCTAAAGAAATTGATAAGGGGATCTGTCTACAGGCAGATTTTATTTGGTTTTTGAAATTTAGACTGATTTTTCTATCACTTTGCAAACAGGACAGGAGTACGCATGCTCCTCCGTGGAGTTCTGAATGAGAAAGGGTCCAGAGCTTTTCACTATTAACCGGTAATCAGGTAGGGAAAGGAAATTTTCTGGCCATGAAAATTCTTCTCTGTGAAGACTAACAGCTCTCAACAAAGGAGGAGATGGTGTTCTGTAGGGCAGGAGCATAACTAAGGCTGAGGTCCCTTTCAGATTATTCCAGACATTCTTATTTGCCGGGCTCACATGCCCTCCATTGGGGGAGAGGGTAAAGGAAAACCCGTGTTTGCTGGGTTTGCCTTTTTGGGCAGAGGGCAGTTTCTTAGTCACTCTGGTGGAGAACTGCCTCTAAGGTCTTGTCCCTGACACTCTTCAGGAAGCTCAGGACTATAGTCCCACCTGTGCCCCTCTCTTCTAAGGCTTGAGATGGCCCAGGGAGACGGTTTGGCCTCCTGCCCTTTGCTTTGGTGGCTGCTGTGATGAGGTATTTGGTCACCACAGCTATGTGGTAGCTGCGCGGGTCTGCCAGGGCTTCCACACACTGGTTATAGGCTGTCCGAAGCTGGACATTTGCAGAGGACAAGATGTGGTCTCTCAGTGACGGGCTTGAGTGGATTTCTTCTATAAAGGCTTTATGGGAAGGAGGCATGTACTCCCTCATCCTATGCAGAAAGTCAGCTGAAAGAAACAAACCAGAACAATATCACAGTTCCACATGGAAAGATAAGAGAGCTTGTCAGCTCTTCCAGTCATCAATGCAGCAAAAACTTGCTTTCGTCCTAACTGTCCAATCTGCATTGCTAGATCTTTTGGTCACAGACGTCAAATGCTATATTCTTGACCACTGATAGGAGATGGAGAAGGAAAAAAGAAATACATACACCCCTGATCACTGCGTTGGAACTAGATCTATCATCCCATGTATAAATATTTATCCCATACACAAGATGGGGCAAAGTATCTTGCCAATCATCACGAGAAATATCTACAAATATAAGACATAAAACCCTTAAACTTATTTGCTAAACACTCTGCCGAATTTTGCTTCCTACGTGCTTTTGTTTGGAGGGAGTGCTACGGAGGAGGAAAGTAACAGAGTTTATAGGGGCAAGAAAATGAATGACTAACCGTTTTTTGTAATCACCTCTTGAAGTCAAGGTGTTTAAAAATAGAATAGATATTTATAGGAAATGTGGAAAGAGATCATTTATAGGATATCCGTTAGGATATAGGATATCCATTAATACTGCCATGGTTCTTGTCAACTGACTTTTGTGGACGAGACTGGATCCTATGACACAAAGTTCTAGTCATATCTTTTCCTGATCTAACTTGAAAACTCTGTAGTCTGCAGTGCCCTTTTGCAACTGTTAAACAGTGGCTTGCTGCTGGCAGGTAAGGAAATGAACAATTTCAAGCTTCTAAACTGGGAGACCCCTCTTCTAGTCTAAATAGACTTGGCCGGTGGTTACAGCATTTTTTTGGAGAAAGGCCTTGGTGGAGGAGCTCAGACCCATCCCTAGCTGTATCCAGACTTAGTAACTTAATGCCACAGCCTTCAAACTCCAGATCTCAATCCCGTTTTAGAGAAAAGAGGCTACTACCTAAGGATCCAGACAAAACTACAGAGAACAGCCATACACACAGCAGTGTTACAAGATTCGGACATGAAACCCAATCTCCTGCTGAGATCGAATATTCATTGACTTGACACAGTAACATCTGGCAGGCACACAGCCTCCTGGTTAACTTGGAGGAGTACAGACTTCATGGCATTTTAACTTACACTTGGTCTTATCAATTGTTAAAAACATCTCTGTTCTTCCTCCCTGTTAAGGAGCCGAAAGAGAAAGGAAGCGTCTCACTTACCACTTTCCTTGCTATGGCGAACGCCTAAGAACTCATCAAAGGCATGAAGCACTGAGCTCTGAGCTGCACTCCCCCCGGAGTACTGCAGGGGCGCTGTGGAGACTCCTTCATAGATCAGCCCCACCGGCATTGCTGGGTTATCCTTCCATCTAAGCCAGAGGAAGAGTCAAAGAGAAGGCGTGTGTTCTGATATGGAAACAGCAAGTAAGAAAGCAAAAACAATTCCAGTGGTAATTTTAGAGCACAAGGCTGGATATTTTTGTAGGATATGTAATTAAGCATACTTTGATTTCATAACAAGCCACGGAATACAGCTGTTCCTTTCCTCAGTTGAAGGATCATTGCAGAGAAGTGGAGGATATTTAGAGAGGAATCCTTAGCATGGGTCCTATGACATATTTATTAGAAAAATTCATTTATAAAGATACTGTCAGTGCTGATGAATAGGAGCAACTTAGAGGTTCTAGAAAAATCTTTACCTAATCTCAACCTGGATGGCCTGATACCTTTAACTCTGCAAATAGTGCTTTGAGAGCAAACACACACACTCACACACACACCCCTTTGCCCTTCCCTGAAATAGCTTTAACAGCTGTCATCCTGAACTATCAGTTTTAAATACTACCTTTGTGGGAACACCTTTGTCAAATATGTTCTTGATAGCAGGTATTGATAACAAGGGCAGCAATAAAGAGAACACAGTACAACCCTGCAGGTTACCAGAGGGACGTGGAGATGGACTGGAATTGAGGCTCTGAGTCTTGCTCTCACAAAATGGGTTTTCTTCCCTTCCTCTCTTCTGTCTCCCTGATCCCATTTCTTCCAAGGTGTTAGCCTATAAAGCCCCTGCACATTCCTATTCTCATTTGACCTCTTTTGAGTAGATATAGGCAGGTTTTTTAAACCTCCTTTACAGATAAGCAAACAAAGACTCAAAGCTGTTAACGCTCCAGGGCCACATTGTTAGAAAATGGGGAAACCAGAACGGAAATCCCAAACTTGTAATACCTATTTTTTTTTTTAAAGATTTTCTCTATTTGACAGAAAGAAAGTGAGAAAGAGAGAGAGAGAAGAGTGCAGAAGCAGGAAAAGCTACAGTGGGAGATGGAGAAGCAGGCTCCCTGCTTAACAGGGAGCCCAACTCAGGGCTTGATTCCAGAACCCTGGGATCATGTCCAGCCAAAGGCAGATGCTTAACAGACTGAGCCACCCAGGCACCCCAAACTTATAATTTTTCTATTTTCATTTTCTCGAGACCCCTGCATGAGGATTTGCACTTTTACTAAGAAATAGTCTTTTTTTCCTCTGATTGCCAGGAATGACCCACAGTCCCTGTTGTGAACAGTTTAAATAACAGGCTTAAACTGATGTCTCACCTTCTTCCTGTAATTCTAAAAGTCATTTTGTTCAAAAGAAGGGAACCACATCACACACATAGAAAAGCCATAGCCAGCCTGCTCAGCTTGCTGTTCATGACTTTTTCCAATACTTCCTTGAGATAGGAAATGCTACAAGGAGTTTGGCTGTTTTCTTTGGAGGCTGGTTTGGTCAGCTGTTGTATGGTTTGCCACTGCATGAATGTCAGAGTGGTCTTTGCAATGGGGATGCTATCACTCTGGAAACAGATGAGGCACAGAAAGCAGAGCCGGAGGACAGTAAAGGAAGGTTTTTGATCGTAAGATTAGAGCACGTTGTAGCTGTTGGGGGAAAGGGCTCTTTTTCAGGCAGATAGACAATGTAATCTCAGCTTTGATATTTATTAACTGTGACCCTTGGCTTAGTTAAACATCTCTGAGCCCCAGGTTCCCTAACCAAGTGATAGGATCTACCTTACTGGGTTGTTGTGGGAGCTAATTAAAATACTACCCGCTCAGGGCCTGGAACATACTAAGCATTTGCTAAATATTAGCCATTTTATAGTATTCAGAGCAAGTTGGAATCCCTGCTCTCTTCATTCATTATGTTGTTAACTTTGCACGCACCTTCATGAATCTTGGTCCTAATTTGCACCTACTTCCTAAAGCTGCTGCATTATTAAATAGGTTCTAGAGAAGTTTTATGACTTGTCATAGTTCAGGACACTGCTTCAATAAAATTTCTACATTTTATGGGGAAGGACTATGAAAAACATAAAAGGAGCAATGACAGCGGCCACGCGGGTTCAGAGTTGTCTTTGCCATCCTGTGGATGATCTTAGATGGTCATTTTGGTCTCTTTCAACAGTCCCTCCTCATCATAACCACTTCTGTGTGTTGGACTTTCTCAGGGCTCAGTCCTTGGACTTCTGCTACTTTCACTTCCCAAGCAGTCTTATTTAACTCCACTGATTTAGAAAGCAACTGTATTAGGACTACTGAAAAGCAAACACGTATACCTGGGCTTCTCCCTTATGGTCCAGACTCATGTATTCAACTGCCTACTTATAGATATCTCTACCAGAAATGAACATGTCCCAAACTGAGCTCCCAATTTCCCTTCCTTTTGCCAAATTTGTTCCTCTGACAGCCTTCCTCCTCAGAGAAAATGGCAGCTCCATTTTTTCAGGGGATCAGTTCAACTGATCCAATTCTCCTTCCGTAAGCAATCTGATAGATGTCCCGTCAAGTATACCGTCAGTCATGCCCCAAATGAACATTTCTCAGCACCTCTGCTGCTTCCACGTTGGTCCAATCACCATGCTCGATTGTGGGATAGGTTCTGTTCTATTCTTGTTCTCAAATCGTCTATTTTCCATTTAGAAGATAGAGCAATGATTTGAAACTTAAGACAGATCCTGTCATTTGTCTCCAGACTTGCTACTGCGGCTCTTCTCTTGTAGAAAGGAGCCAATGAGCCCCAACACGATCATCACTTGTATCTTTCTCGTTCTTCCCCATGCATATTCCATTCCAGTGACACTGTCACTGCAACGATTCCTCCATGACAAACATGCTCCAACCTCAGAGTCCTTGCAATTTTTTTTTTTTTTTTTTTTTTTTTTTGCTTGGAACAGGTGTCTAGATGGTTTAGGTCTCACTTCCTTCAGGTATCTGTACAATTGTCACCTAGAAGTGTGGCTTTCCCAGATAATAATAAATAAATAAGAAACTTCAGCCGCCACCCCTACCTCTCCCTTGATGCCCTGTGTCTTACTTTACATTCCCCAATATTATTTACTGTTGTAACATGTATTTTATGATACGTTCTTTAATTATATTTGTTTATGCATTATCTGTCTCCCATGATTAAAATGTAAGCTCCAGGATGCCTGGGTGGCTCAGTTAGTTAAGCATCTGCTTTAAGCTTAGATCATGATCCCAGGGGGGGTCTTCTGGCTCCTTGTTCAGTGCGGAGCCTGATTCTCCCTCTCCCTGCCGCTCTCCCTGCTTACGCTCACTCTTTTTCTTTCTCTGTCAAATAAATAAATAAAATATAAAAATTAATAAATAAATAAATTTATAAATAGATAAAATGTAGGCTCCATGGGAATGAAGCTGCTGTTTTGTTTTATTGCACTATTCCCAGAACCAGGAACTGTGCCTGGCATATGGTAATCACTCACTAAATAGTGAATGAATGAATGAATGAATGAAAAAAATATCATTCTATAATTCCATATTATATATCTAGAATATGTGGATCCAAATGTTTGTCTGGAAAGGACCTAACCAGCTTTAAAGAGCTATCAGATACTCAAATGGCCAAGAGACGTTGATCAATCTCTTTTTGATGCCCCAACATGAAGAGGATGTATTAAAGCCACATTGAAGGTGATAGAGAAAATACCAGCATGTAAGGCAAAAAAGGTAAAACAAGGGGATCTACTTTCAAAACCCATGTTCTCTCCCCTGTGATGAGATTAGTCTGAGGAAAGGAAATGGGGTTTCTCTGACTAGTTCAAGGATTGCTCCCATGCACTCTCAGGCCCAAACTGCTGTCTGTAAAGCAAAGGAATTAGTTTCCTTTCAAATCTCTGTAGACAAGGTTATGTTTAGTCTTTCTGATAGCATATTTCTAGGAAACCCAAGAGGAAGTGTAAACAGAAAGAAAAAAAAAAAGAAAGAAAGAAATGAGATGACATTTTTCCACAGTGGCTGATGACTTCCCTGTGAAATTTAATGTGATTGGGAAATAGAAAGAATATGTTTAATCTACAGATGATGAAACTTTCCTAAATAAAAATGTTTTTAAGAGGTAAATAGAAACAGTAAATCAAGCATAGGACAAACCAAAAATATAGGAGTAGATTTCAATTTTTCAAGACAACTCTCTTGAGAATTGTTAACAATCCAGATGATTTCAGCCATCAGCACTTGTCAATACATTTAAGATTTGGTGCTGGCCACTTGGTTGTGCTCTATGGAAAATATCTTTGAGAATCAGACAGAGGGGAAACATTTATGTAGATCACAGATAAGATGCATCACTGATCCTGAATTTATTTTAATGAAAACAGTATCACCCTGCAGTGACCATATCATCATGATGGGTAGAATTTTAAAAATATTGCCCCAAGATTTCCATCCTAATTCTTCGAACTCTTCATATTATGAGCTATCATACCTGTCAATATGATATATTATACAACAAGACCAAAGAGACTTCACAAATGTTATTAAGGTTACTAATCAGTTGACCTTAAGATAGGGAGTTTTCTGCATTGTTTCTGTGAGCTCAATCTAATCACGTAAGACCTTAAAAGCAGAGATTTTCTCTGGCTAGTGGCAGGAGGAGAAATCAGAGGCATTTAAGTACTAGAAAAATTGGAAGCACCGTGACTGTGTTGCAGGATACCATGTGACGAGGAAAGCGGGAGGCCTCTCTAAACAGAGAGCAGATCCTATCTAACAGCCAGCAAGGAAACAGACCTCAGTTCCAAAACCACAAAGAACTGGATTCTACCACAAACCTGAAGGAGTCTGGAAGCAAATGATTCCCCAGATTCTCCTGATAGCAGCTCAGCCCAGCAGATAGCTTGACCTCAGTGCTTGAAGACCCTAACAGAAAACCAAGCTGAGTTTGCCTGGCTTTCTGACCTACAGAAATGTGAGTCAATGAATGTGTGTTGTTCTAAACTGCTATTTTAATTTGTGGTACTCTGTTATGCAGTAGTGGAAGACTAATACCAACTTAGACCCCAAAGTGAAGCACAAAGAGATTTCCCAGATTTAAGTGCTTCCTAAATCCCTATTTAGGAATTTAGGAATGTCTATGTAAAATGTTTTTTAAAAATGACCTTTTATTCTCTAATTCTACCAAAACCTATCTGCAAGTTTTGCTTAACATTTGTTGCTAGGATCACTACTGTACAATCAGATCTTTGTCTGAACCCTGAACACGTGCAAAATGCACAGAGAACAAGGAGAGTTCTAACGATAGATAATCTCTTTAGGGGAGAATTTGGGGACTGAATGCGTACACAGCAAAAGTCTGAATTCTGAGAAACACTTCCAATTTCATTCTGTATCTACTCCCTTCCATTTTTTCTTGTTTCCTCATCAATCAGGTACCTGTTTCTTTCAAGTTATTCTCTAGAAACCTTCCTGCTTCCACTCTCTAAGCCCTGCAGTGAGGAATGCCTACCCAGGCTGGTCTCCCCTTAGGCTGTCTCACACTCCAGACCTACATGATCTAAAGGAAATACTGAGTTCACGCTTTCACCCCCTTCTTGCACCAATGTCATATACCACTCCATCTCCTGACAAATCAATAAATCTGTTGATTTGGATGTTGGACTTGTCTCTTACTACTTCTAGGCACAGCTTCAGAGTCTTTCTGTCGTAGCATTCTTGCATCTCCTAGTTATCAAGACGGAACACTAGATGAGTTCTATTTCACATTTTTCACCTCATCCATTCACTACCTCTACTTTCCACTTCTCACCATTAAAATACAAACAAACAAACAAACAAACTTAATTGTCTTAGTTAACATGGGTAGGAAAGCAATCTGATTAAAACCTGTCAACGTATAACTAGTGTATTTAAGGAAGAAATGTATCTAAGGGTAGAGTTCTCTATCTGGAGCAATTAACAGGCCATGTGACAAAAGGGACCTGCAAATATAGACAAATGACTTGGGGAAGCTCTTCCAGGATCTTTAGAAGAAAGCTTTTAGGCCACTTTCTATGCTCCCATCTGCCTTAGTAACGAGGGGGAGAGAATGGATATAAATGGTAGAGCTTTGTGGTTGCATACTGGGCTTTTTTTTTCTGCCATTGAGATGGGATTCTAAGTGAATACAAATGAATCTAACATGGTTAGATTCTAAGGAAAACTATTCTAAGCTTAAAAGTTCAACTCCAGTGTCATTTGTCATGTAGATGGTACCCATCTATATCTCTTTTACCCAGAGTGGATCCAAATGATCACTTTGCCAGCAAGGGTTTCTTGGTGCGTTTCTTGCTCTAGGACGCTTCTGTCTCCTCTCATAAATTTGGAATATGTTACAGAGGACTCGTGCAGGAAAACGGTTGAACTGTACTTACCCAGAGAGAAAGATCCGGATGACTGCATAAAATATGTCTGGATCAACATAATCTGGAGAAGCAATCAAAATGTGAACTTTACTACAGGCAAAAAAAGCAATTGGTTACATGTGCCTGGGTCGTGCTGCTCTCCTGGGGTCACCCCCTCTACATGTGCCTGGGTCCTGCTGCTCCCCTGGGGTCACCCCCTCTACATGTGCCTGGGTCCTGCTGCTCCCCTGGAGTCACCCCCTCTACATGTGCCTGGGTCGTGCTGCTCCCCTGGGGTCACCCCTCTATCTGATCTTCACGGAAACCTGGAAGGAAGGCAGCAGCAGGAGGGGATGGAAGGTTCTCTTCTGTGGCCCCTGCCTGGCACTTACAGAACTTTTAAACTCTTCCAAATGCTGCCCCTTTCTATTTGTGGCACTTCCTTTTTCTGAACTTCATAACAACAAAAGGAGAGGTCAAGGCCATCTTTAAAAAATTAACATTTTGAAACAGACATGATATTTGAGAGAACGTAGGAAGTAGAAATAAGAAAAGCAGAAAAAAAGAGTCATCTCTCCCAAGGCTTTCACAATAGAGGAAAGCTAAAGTCATCGGTGCTCAAGCAAAGTTCTGCACAGGCAGGCGACCAAGGACAGAGCGGAGAGTGTCTTGCTGAGGGGCTGCTACCCCAGGTCCGGTATAGGTTCCTGGAGCTGCATTCCTTGGTCTGTGCAGCTAGTTTGCCTCTAAGCCAATGTGTGGGGTTAACTGATTCCACTAGTTTACTAACTCGGGTTTAAAGAAACACATCCTCGCATTTTTACATTTCTTTTCATTAACTTTTGAAGACTGTTCCTTCCTCTCCACATAGTAGGGCCCCTTTGTGACCTGGCATGTTTCTCTCACCTGGATTCCTATGTTCCCTCATTTCTCTTTGAGGGGAAAAAAAAGAAAGAAAAACAAAACAAAACAAAAACAAAACAAACCCCCCCCCAACCGAAACAGGGGTGCCTGGGTGGCTCAAGTGGCTGCCTTTGCCTCAGGTCATTATCCCGGGGTCCTGGGATCAAGCCCCACTTTGGGCTCCCTGCTCAGCGGGGAGTCTGCTTCTCCCTCTGCCACTACCCCTGCTTGTTCCATCTTGCTCTGTAAAATAAATAAAAAAAATTTTAATAAAACAAAACAAAACACCCTAAAAAACATCTTTTTTTTTTTTTGAGACCCAAATAATGTCATCTCTATACATCAATACCCTTTTCTACCGTCATACCTATTCTCTGTTCCTCCATCTCTATGTTCTCTGAAACCCCATAGGCCGAGGTCACTCATATCTTTTTTTAGCCTCAGCACTTCCTGGTGCTCCTGAGTGATGTCACAATCTCTCTGCTCTTCTGTGACAATGTCCCATGTGCTGGACTTTTATGTGGGCCCTGCTTCTATGTCTTCCCCATCTGGTGCTCTGTTCCCACAAAAATGTTAACTATTACATACAAATTTCTGCTGAAGCAACAATGACCACCAACAATGACCGTTATAGTCATAAAAGTAAAATGATTAGTCAATAGATATAAAATAAATTTAATGTAAAAAACTGTCAAAAGATAGAAAAAATCCATTTATGATAATAACAAATAGAAAAATCAGCCAATGAAGAATAGGGGGAACATTACTGAACTGATAAAAGAAATACATAGCCTATTGTACATTTTGTACTTGATATTGAAAGATTTAAAGTAAGTGTTTTAAAATGTGGAACAAAACAAGCATCATCACTTCCATGCAACACAGTGTTAGGAATCCTAGCCAGAAGAGTATGAAAAAATATATTTAAAGAAATCAAAGTTATGGGGTGCCTGGTTGGCTAAGTGGGTTAAAGCCTCTGCCTTCAGCTCAGGTCATGATCCTGGAGTCCTGGGATCAAGCCCAGCATTGGGCTCTCTGCTCAGCAGGGAGCCTGCTTCCTCCTCTCTCTCTCTGCCTGCCTCTCTGCCTACTTGTGATCTGTCCAATAAATAAATAAAATCTTAAAAAAAAAAGAAATAAAAGTTATAAGTATTATAAATGAAGGAACAAAACACGACTCTCAAATAACATCATTTTAACATTGGAAACCCAAGTAATCTGCAAATAATTATTCGAATTAGTAAGAGTTTTTATCAAGGTAGTAGGTTCAAGGTTAATAGTCAAATATCAATTTGATTAGTTCAATAGTTTCAATAGTTAGTTCAATAGTTTCATTAGTTAGGAGTTAGTTAAGTCAAAAGACACCATATTCGGGGCATCTGGGTGGCTCAGTGGGTTAAGCCTCTGCCTTTGGCCCAGGTCATAATCTCAGGGTCCTGAGATGGAGTCCCACATCAGGCTCTCTGCACAGGTGGTAGCTGCATCCCACTCTCTCTCTGCCGGCCTCTCTGCCTACTTGTGTTCCCTCTCTGTCTGTCGAATAAATAAATAAAATCTTTTAAAAAAGACACCATATTCACTAGACACAAAAATATAAGGTAATTTTAAGAAAAAAACTAGAAGATATCTAAGTCTCTAATTTTGAATGAAATTTAAAGAAAATTCAAGAATTTAAGAAGAAATCTATGTTAATAGAGAAGAAAACTCAGTATCAATATCAAGGAGAAGAAATGTATCTAACAAAGAGTTCTCTATCTGGATAAATTTTAGCCAGTAGCCAACAATATGAAGGCAAGATTTGGAGTGGCTTGTCCAACAACCCTTGTTGGTGTTTCTGTGCTATTCTGACTCTCCACTTTCTTGATCATAAGACAGAAAGACTGGACATAATATCAGAATCATGTCATTTTTCTCCAAATTAATGTATGGATTTAATGCAATGTGACCAAAATTTTTAACAGATTTTTTTTCCCAATCAGTTTGAAAAGCTGATTCTAGCATTTTACATGAAAGGCAAAGGGTCAAAAATAGCACAGTTACCTCTGGAAAAGAAGGGCAAGATGAAAATGAGAAATGCTATAAAGCTATAGTTCTTAAATGATATTCCTGCTGGGAAAGACAAACAATGAAAAAAAAAAAAAAAAAAAAAGGGAACCTGGAAACAGAGCCAGTCATTTCAGAAAATCTGATATAAGGCAGTGCCAATATTGCAGAGTAGGGATTATTTAAAAAAAAAAAAAAAAGGAAATTGAATTTATTTCTATGTCATGTTACGTAAAGATAATAATTACGTGAATTAAAGACAAAATGTGAAAGACAACAGTTTGAAAATGCAGGAAAATATACTTATGATCTACGATCATGAAACAATATCTTAGGCAAGACCTTCTAAGAGACAGACTTCTGCAAAAGAAACGACAGATGCCTTGATTATATCTAAATTAGAAAGTTCTGTTTTCAAAAGTCATGAGACAAACCGCAGTATTTGCAACACATATAACTCATAAAGAGCAGACCACTAGGATGTACAAAAAAACTTACAAAGGGATCAAAGATAAAAGGCCGTTAAAAATCTAAGGAAACACACACATTCACAAAAGAGAGGCTTGAGGTGGTGGGACCCACCAGCACGCGCACGCACATGCGCACATGCGCGCATGCACACACGCACGCACATGCGCGCACGCGCGTAAATCAGAGACTGCTGGACTGACGTCATCATCATGGCAAAGTAGGAGTTTCCACTGTCTGCCCCGCAAAGAACACTGTTCAGACAATCACGCGTGGACCAGAGAGGCTTTGTAGGGATCCGGGAAGTCATGCACACCGTCCGGCACGCCCCTGAACGGAACTGGCCGTCGTGAGGCGGATAAAATCACTGCGCTTGGATCCCATCACCGTGTCCACAAGGCAGCACGGCTCGATGCTAACAGACCCCTTCCAGGGCTGGGATTCTTCCCGCGAGGGAAAGTGGGAGCCTGGGAGTGAGTGCCCGGGTCCCCCCGCTGCGTGGAATCCTGGCAAGCAGACCCACGTCCTTCTCACCGCATCCAGAGCACGAGGCGTGCTGCGCCGATGCGGAGACGGCGTGGCGAGGAGCGCGGAGCATGCCACACAGGGCCCTGGGGGCATTCAAGGGACGCGGGTCACACTGGTCACCTCACAGGTTCCATTCAGAATCGCCCCCATGAGATGCTACGAAAGCTTCACCGGCAGATCGCCCCAACACCCTCAGTGCTCAGGGGCCTCACCCAGCCCGTGGCCGGCTCCTTGCGTGCGCTCCCGAGGGCAGAGAGAGAGAGCCTGTGCGGAGATTCGTGAGCTCCTGTAGCGAGCTGGCTGACTCTGTGGACTGGGAGAAAGCACACAGACTCCTGCCTTGGACACTGCCCGAGGGAAGGCAAATGGAAGGCAGGCAGCTCCAGGATCAAAGGCACACACAGTTAAAGATTTTGCCACGAGGGGGAGCAAGAAGTATGGAGCGGGGATCGCCATAGAGGGTCTGAGAAAGCCTTGGAATCCCTCCCAGGGTGGAAGGAAGGTGTTTCTCTCCTGAACAGTGGGTAAATCCTGGAGGAAGTGAATACTTCTTCAAATATGTCTTGAAGCAATGCAGAGCTTCGTGGAACGTTAAAAGAAAAAAAAAAAAAAAAAAAAAAAAAAGCAAGGAAACATGATACCACCAAAGGAACAAAATACCTTTCTAGCAACTGACCCAAAAGAAACGCAGACCTGTGACTTGCCTGATAAAATTAATTCAAAGTATCGGTTTTAAGGAAGCTAGGTGAACTATAAGAAAACTGAGGGTTGTTAGAGGAGAGGGGGATGGAGGAATGGGGTAACTCGGCGATGGACTTTGGGGAGGGTCTGTGTTGGAATGAGTACTGGGTATTACATAACACAGACCCATACCTCAGAAACCAATAATACTTTATGTTAATTAACTGAATTTAAATTTTAAAAAAGAAAACACAGAAAGGCAATTCAGTGAAATCAAGAGAACCGCACACGAAAAAATAACTTCAACAGAGAGTAAAAATCATAAAGGACAGACAACTAGGAAATATATTTTGGTGACACACTCTGAACACTGTTCAGAAAATACCAAGTAGAAGACTTCCTGCTTTGTTAACATGTAAGGTAGGAGAACCACGTAAGCACTTTGGCTTCTGGGTCTGAGGTGTGCTAAGAAGGATGGTTCTTAAAAGCCAGTGTCACAGAGGATCTAAGAACACACCTGAGTTACACCTCCTCCTTTTCCTTCCACGTGGCTTGCCAGTAAAGTGGGAAAAAGGCACCAACGACTATACCTTCTGCCCAGATGGCTAATTGCAGGTCCATTTAGTGCCTGGCCAGGCATCTTCCAGTGTTTCCTTGGTTGTGTTCAGCCAAATACAAAACCTGTGCGTCAAGCATCCTTCTCTTTTACATCCAAGTGAATCTCTAGAGAAATATAATGTCTGCTTTTGATTCATTTACACCGATAATAATTTTGTGTCATAAGCATTATTTCTGATTTGTTTGGAAAACCTAAGGAGACTTGCTGTTAAAGTTTTCAGGGGTAGAGATTTAGATTTTATACTGAGAAGTAGTCTTTACACAAAGCAAAGCTAGAAAACCTTTGCTTTGGATCAGTGCTGGAAAACCACACACATGGAATTACTAGTGTTTTCACATTACTTTAGTAACATTCATCTGGTCCCACTCAGGGAAGTGACACAGCAGGTACTCTGCCCCCTACGATAAACCATTTTAGATGCATAACAGAACCATACATCTGATGCTCATGACCACCAAACTAAGTTTTTCATGTAATTCCCACTGTCAAAGCCGCATATTTCTGCTGGATGTCTTTTTTTTTTTTTTTTTTTTTTTTGACAGAGAGTGTGATCACAAGTAGGCAGAGAGGCAGGCAGAGAGAGAAGAGGAAGCAGGCTCCCTGCTGGGCAGAGAGCCCGATGCAGGGCTCGATCCCAGGACCCTGGGATCATGACCTGAGCCGAAGGCAGAGGCTTAACCCACTGAGTCACCCACGCGCCCCTCTGCTGGATGTCTTGTCATCACCTTAAGCATGACCTATCTCAAAGCAAGTTCATCATCCTTCCTCTGTGTCCCTAGTTACTTTGAAAACCAGTCAACCCATCAAGCAGAACTTGATTCAATCTTCCAAGTGACAAGTCTTTGCCAGAGGCATTGTGATTATTTTTTTAACAGTTTTGAAATCATATTTACTTCCTGGATTCCTCTTTCTGTCTCTGATCATACCTACACTCTGCCAATCCTTTGTGCTTTTCCTTGATGTCTGTGGTTCATCTCTTCTGTGGCTGTGACTGCTCTAGCCCATTCCCCTTTGCCCAGACTTGGTAGCATTGTTGGCAGAGGGTAAGTGGCTGCATATGCCTGGATGACTCCAGGGCTTAACCCTGATGTTTATGGGAGCAGCAGTGAACCAGGCAGAGGGCGAATAGGAAAGAATGTATGAAGCAGAAGGAATACTGTGTAAACTAGCCTTGAAGTTGAAGAAAGTTGTAGAGAGCAAAATGGAGTCTCCCGCGTCAAGCAGGGGCCTGTGTCAAGCAATGACGGGAGCAGTTCAGGTACTGCAGCTAGGAGATAGCGCGGGCACCCACGTCAGCTGATCCCCAGAACTGATCACCAAGAACCAGAGGAGGTCTGCAGAGACCCCAAACTGATTTAATCCCTTTCAAAAGGTAAGGAATTTCACCGCAAACCTTCAGACTCCTCAGATGTGACCCCATTCTGTCCAGCCACTTCAGAAGGTAACTGCCCCCAAGGCTCTGGCCCATTGATCTCAGCGATCTTGGAACAGAACCAAGATCCTTATCCCCTAGAGATGCCCTGTTCCTGCGAATACTGCTGGAACCTGAGGAGCAGTTAAAAGCAGAGTGTGGACCCAGAGGAGACCAAGGCTTTATCTCAACCACACGCCCACAGACTGACTTTGGGTTTGGTACCTTCACTGCCTGCGCCCTTCTGTTATCTTGTTGGTTGTGTGACTTGTCTTCTCTCCTGCCCCGGGTGCTGAGTAAGAAGCCAGGTTTAATCACTTGGTGAATTGTCACTGAGTTTGGAATCCTGAACCTGATTTACAACCATGATTAACTTTGCTTTAGGACTGGATAAAGCTGACACTGTGGAAAGACACAATTCATCCATGTGTCTTCATAGCATGCTCTTGAGAAAAGTGCTTTTCAAGGGGTGCCTGGGTGGCTCATTCGTTAAGCGTCTGCCTTCGGCTCAGGTCATGATCCCAGTGTTGTGGAATCAAGCCCTGCATTGGACTCTCTGCTCGTAGGGAAGCCAGCTTTCCCTCTCCTATTCTCCCTGCTTGTGTTCCCTCTCTCACTGTGCCTCTCTCTGTGAAATTAATAAATAAATAAAATCTTTTTTTTTTTTTTTTTTAAAGTACTTTTCAGGAACTAAAAGCTAGTGTCAGAACAGGTGAAAGGAAACATGGTGTCAAATAAAGATAAATGGAAATTAAAATTCTGGGGTTAGATCATTCTGAGTCATGAAGAACAGATTAAGGATTTTGGGCTTATTCTTACAATAATGGATAAAGTAGTGCTGACAGTAGGAATGTAATGTGATAGGCATATGTAATTTAAGATTTTCTAGTATTCATATTTCAAAAGTTGGTAAAATTAATACAAATACTATATTTTATACTATATTTTAGTTAACCCACAACACCCCAAATATTTTAATTTCAAAAGATAATCAATATAAAATTATTAATGTGTTTTTTGTAATAAGTTTTTAAAATTTTCTGTATATGCTTACAGACTTAAAATTTGTTTTACACATAGGGAGGCTGGACCCCACATGTAAGCCAATGACTCTTGATTTCACCTCAGGCTCCCTGCTCAGTGCAGAGTCTGCTTGTCCCATCTCCCTTTGCCTCCCCCCTTGCTCTCTCTCCCTCTCTCTCAAATACTTAAATTAATAAAATCTTTTAAAAAAGTATTTTAAACTTATACTGCATTTCAACTTGGATGCTTAATTTTCAACAATTAAGTGAAATATGACCATTCAGTAATAAAGCTGTGTAACAAAAAACTATTTTACATTGATTCCGTTTTTAAATGTCAACTTCAATTGTTTAAAATAAATAAAATACAATTAAAATTCAGTTCCCCAGTCACACTGGTCACGTTCCAAATGTTCAGCGGCCACAGATGGCTGGAGGCTACCTTCCTGCACCGTTCCAGGAGAGAAACTGAAGAGTTTTAGCAGTAAGAGTGGTGGAACCTGCACTTCCGGCTTGTGTGTAGAGAATGAATTAAACTAGGAAAAGGGCAGATGAGAGAAGAGTTGTGGAAGGTCGCTGCAGAGTCCTGGCAAGTGGTGAGGAGACCCAGGTCCAAAGCAAGTGATGGAAACGGCGAGAAAGGAAGGGACGCAAGCGCTTCTCCAGAAAGAGACTTCCGTTTGGGGTAGTGGAGTGTATGTCACTCAGACTGCTCCTTCCACTAAAAACAATCCAAAAAGAGGGATAAGAGATGCAAACATCTTAAAGGCATCAAGGAGCTGAAGAAATAGCAAGGAACACATAAGCAAAAAACTAAGGGAAAGTGGGAACCCCCAGAAAGGGAGGCAGAAAACTAGAGTGGCAAAACCACTTTTCCCTGAAGGCATTTGCCAATCCAGGTACATCGGGGCTTGGTTTTGGTAGCTTTGAGCGGTATGTGCCATAAGTAAGACCCTGATCCCAGCCATGATGAGACATTTTACAGGATACCCTGCTCATATTAATCTTGGGGTCCCAACTGCGTATGTCTCAACATCAGTGTGTGTGAGAGCTCCCACCCTGCCACTGCTTGCCCTAGGAGATAAAATCAGAGCTACCTTGGCATTGAGCAAGACAGGAAGGCAACAAACAAAACTTGTCCCTGCAAAGCTGTGACTTTTTTTTTTTTTTGCACATTTTCAGCCTAAATTTAATTGCCTGATTGGTACTTGGGCCCTTGCTTGCTGAACTTGATTCAAGATAGTCCAGAATGTTAATGTCCCCAAGAACCAGGAAGAACTGGATTTCTTTACCCCAGTTCCAAAAGACTGCCTCCAAACAAGGTTTCGAGGATGATGAGCAATATTTGGGAGAGCGGGGTAGGGGAAAGAAAAGCAAAAAAAGCAAGCACAGACATAAGAAAACATGACAGCCAGCAATGAGAACCAGTAGGAAAGAAGAAATAAGGAAGAAACAAGAATCAAGTTTCCAATATTAGAATCATCACATATAAATCTAAATCAGCCACACATACATAGTACACTGAAGAGAACCAAAAGCAAGCTTGAAAATGTCTACAAAGAACAGAACACTGTGAAATAAGAATGGGTTAGAAAATAATAAAATACAACTTTAGGAACTGAGACAATAACCTGTCGGATGTGTGTGTTCAGCAGCAGGTTGAAGATACAGTTGAAGTTGGAAGCAGCTGAGAATTAATTAGATCAGAAGAATTAATCCAGAATGCAGCACAGAAATGAAGAGATGGGACAAAAGAGCAAGGCTTTAAGGCATGGAGGACGATGGAGTGGGATCCTACCTCCTGAGTCACAGCTGTGGTAGGAAGACAGAGGACAGTGAGGCACAACCACAAGGAGCTAGTTGAGGAGGACTTTCCAGGTTTTATTTCATTTTATTTTTTAAAATTTTACTTATTTACTTATTTGAGAGAGAGAGAGAGAGAGAGAGAGAAATCATAAGTAGGCAGAGAGGCAGGCAGAGCAGAGGGGAGGAAGCAGGCTCCCTGCTGAGCAGAGAGCCCGATGTGGGGCTTGATCCCAGGACCCTGAGATCATGACCTGACCCAGAGGCAGAAGCTTTACCCACTGAGCCACCCAGGCACCCCAAAGAGGACTTTCCAGAATGACAATTTGTATCAGTTAAAGAAGCACAGTGAAGCCCACGCATAGTAAATGGGACAATGGGAAAAAACAGACCCATAAAGAGAAACTCACAAGCAGTGGGGGTAAAGATAGGTTGCCCTAAACAAGTAACAGACTGACATCTAACTTCTCAATAGTGACCGTGGAAACCAAAATTATAGTGATCTGCTCAACATCTGAAAGAATACAGCTGCTAGCAAAAATACTCTTCAGGAATGGGAGTGAATCCGGCAGCTGGTAGACGAGAGAGTTTGCCAGTAGCAGGCCCTCGCTAGAGGAAATCCTAGTGGCAAAAGAAATGAGTGTGATGGAGTGTAAAGTTGGTTTTTTTTTTTTTTTTTTTTTTTTAAGATTTCATTTATTTATTTGAGAGAGAGAAGACAAGCGCAAGCCAGGTAAGAAAGAGTCAGAGGGAGAAGCAAAAAAAAAAAAGTTATAAATATATAAGCAAATCTGAGTGAATCTTAACCATATGCAACAATAATCATCATTGTATATTTCTGGATATTTTTGATGTGTGACATACAATGTACATTCTTCCTTGTAACTTCTGTGAAGACTTATGGTACTCTTCAGTATTTGGAGAACTGTTTTTGTGTCAGCATGCTTCTAGATTTGATGCAGTGACATACTAAATTGGATTTAAGATAAAATACAATGGCTCAGGTGACCAGGGTATACCCAGATTACCATGTGTAAATAATCCACGAGAGAAGCCAACTTTAGAAATATGCAAGTGGTTTTATTATCTCGTGGTATTTACTAGAGGAAGAAATCTGGGTTAATTTATTTTCTGATTGGTTTATTTATTATCTTTTTTAAAATTTTTTTCGAATAAGCTGTTCTTTCTTTTTTTAAAGATTTTATTTATTTATTTGACAGACAGAGATCACAAGTAGGCAGAGAGGCAGTCAGAGAGAGAGAAGGGGGAAGCAGTCTCCCTGCTGAGCAGAGAGTCCGATGCGGGGCTCGATCCCAGGACCCTGGGATCATGACCTGAGCTGAAGGCAGAGGCTTTAACCCACTGAGCCACCCAGGCTCAGCCCCTTGAATAAGCAGTTCATAAGCTGGACAGCTTTTATTGCCAGCAGAGGCTTGTCTCACCAGTACGTGGTTCTGACTGTAAAACCTTCTGCAGACAGCACAGGGAGCTCTGGCTCCAGAAGTCAGTTAATACCAGTAGGTTGTGAAGGGAAGGGGAGTAACTTTCACCAAGAAAGTCCTAAGACCTAAACATAAATCTAAGATACTGAATTTAGTGATTACAGATTACAGACCCAAAGCACAGAGCTGCCCCAACATCCAGACAGTCTTTCATACTGACTATAAATGCATGAAAACAGATCAGTTACAACAAAACAAAACAAAACAAAACTTAGTTGTTATGCGGTTCTCTGGTGAGCACCTGGATATGCAGCTTTATCATAAATTGTTTTATACAAATATCAAAAATGCTTTCAACAAATCTAATGTCCTAATTACACGCCACTTTTAAGCTTCAATTTAAAATAAAACTGGAAACAAGAATTTTGTTTCCAATTGGTTTTAGACAAAGTGGGTTTTCAAATTAGGGGGAAAAAAAAAGCCCTCAGACAAAATTAAATGGACCAGTCATATGGGGACAGTCGCTGAAGTTGCCACTACCATTTTGCACAAATTCACTGATTTAGGAACCGGATTTAAACACATACCAAACTGTTAGAAACGTTTGACTCCTTGCTGTAGTATTAAAGAAAAAATTCTTAACAGCTACCAATCGGTCAGGGAGGCTAGAAATTGTGTTGATGCAGAAGGAAATATAAGGTAAAAATTTCCGTGGCTTTTTGGAACGCAATTTATCCCTCAGCTGTTCCAAGAAGGAAATTAATTCTTAAAAACAAGAGTTACTGAGAAACATGCCAAAAGACACGCCAGTGTAATCAGATATGCTTGGAAATCTGAACATATTTTAGCCTTCCAACAGAGCACAACACTCAGACCGGCTGAGATTTCTGCAAATCACCAAGTAAAGCGGCGCTAGGCCCGGATCCCCCAGGCGCCCAGGGTCGACTGGCAGCACAAACAACGCAGTGGGGTGGGCACAGGCGATTAGTGTGGTGCCGGTACAGACTTCTGCCTTAAAAAGAGTCAGGCTGTGAAAACAGACTGAGGATTCCATAAGGCTGTGAGGTAGAAGTCACGTGTGGGCTGGACAAAGGGTTCTCAGCAAAGAAAACTGCGGTCTTTTTTTTTTTTTTTTAATTTATTTATTTATTTTCAGCATAACAGTATCATTATTTTTTCACCACACCCAGTGCTCCATGCAATCCGTGCCCTCTGTAATACTCACCACCTGGTACCCCAACCTGCCCCCCACCCCCGCCACTTCAAACCCCTCAGATTGTTTTTCAGAGTCCATAGTCTCTCATGATTCACCGCCCCTTCCTCTCTAACTCCCCCTGTCCTCCATGCTATTTGTTATGCTCCACAAATAAGTCAAACCATATGATAACTGACTCTCTCTGCTTGGCTTAAAGAGTACCTTCTCCTCTGCTTTGGGCGTGTTTTCAGGCTGTCCTGCCTGGCAGTGAGGTACGTATAGAGGAAGGGAGTAGAGCCCACCGCTCTTGCCAAAGCTGAGCTCAGAAAGAAAGACGTTTTGGGAGAGCTCCATTGGTGGGAAGAAAACAGAGGGAAGAAGGGCAGCTGAGCTCTGCTGATCGTGCAGGAAGAAGTCATTAACCATAAACCAGACACAGTGACTAACACATCGGTGTGAGTCTGTCGATCCTGCAGTTTCTAGTATTTGTTATTTTTATAATTTCATTTCTCTGTTTATTATGGCTGCATAAGAAACCACTCTGAAGCCAGTGGCATTAAACAGCCAGTATATGATGCTCATGGATTCTGTGGGTTGGAAATTTGGACAGGACACAGGGAATGACTTTCCTCTGCTTCACGGTGTTTGGGTCCTCGGGTGGGAAGACTTGAAGACTGAGGATGATCCGAAGGTGGGAACCTAGAAAGATGCCAAGGGCTCACTCGCTCCCCGGCCAGGGGCCAAGGGAATTATCTACATGTGGCCTCCCTGTGTGCTCCTACACCCTCATTCACAGCACCGTGGGCCCTGAGTGGGTGGCATTTTGGCGTGTTGGCTACCACATGGCAGTCACAGCCCCTCCTCTAGCCTGTTCTCAGCTCACATGGGGTCACTTCCGCTGCATGCTGTTCATGACAGGCATGTCCCGAGCTGGCCCACATTACATGCGAGGACACAGACCACAGGCATGTCAGAATCACGTTGGAAAATGCAGACTCATGCATTCATCTATTTTCACCGCAGTGACCCCAGGTAAAACCTTTAAAAGAAATTGTCTGTGTGGGAAATGTTGCCTTTTCAGGAAAACAAGGGAAGTGGCTCTGGTACCTCTGAGGGCCATCAGACCTCCTACAGATGATAGTTAAGAGAGCAGTGGGGCTGGCCGGGGCTGGAAAAGTAAGTGCCTCTGATAAGGGGCCCCAGGAAAGCCCGTGATGGACAGGGCTGTGCCATCTCACCGCGGGCACTGTGATGGGGTGGAGGGCCTCACTTTGACTCATTCATACGATCTGAGTACACCTGCAAAATACCTGCCCTGGTCTTGGTGTCCTGAGTAATAAACTCAGGGTCCCTTGGCAAGGCTAAAAGCCATGTCATTCAGTGTGGAGAGCTTGTTTGGCAGGAGACCTCCTGATGTGATCAGGGGGGCTTTGAAATTAAAATTCAGAGAAATGGAGGAAATGTGAATCTGAAATATAAAACAAGAAGCTGAAATTAATGTATCATTTACATAATACGTCATGCGGTGATTTCAGATGAATTTCCACTTGTGCCGTGAACCTGAGATGGCAAATAAATTTACTCCTTTAATAGGAGGTAATAAAGCTGGGCACCACCCTATGTCCTCGCTCCCTCCTGCCTGTCCTGTTTCCCATAAACCTCTTCTTTCCTGGATTCCCTCCATCTGTCAGTGAAGCGTGATTGGGGAAAATGATACTTAGATCCTCACTCCTTGTTAAACAGATCACACCCCTCTCCCACACCTTCCTCAACACACACTAGTTACATTTTCTCAATTCTTCTTTCAGAGGAAGTTGAAGAGCTGCCGACATCAGAATAAGATATAATCAATCACAGGAAGGGTGGACCACTTAACTGTCCACACCCAGGATAACTCAACGCTAAGCTAGCCACAGAGGAGGAGCACTGCAAGGGCCCTCAGATAAGGCCCAAAGCCAAGGTCAGTCATCTCAGATCCCACATCAGAACAAAGAATCAAAGAGGCTTTAGAGACTAGGCACCAACTCCCTTGGACCAACCAAAGGTTGTTGAGTAGAGGCGTGTATAACCAATGCTCTGTGCTCCACCCCTCCCTCCCCAGTTTCATACAGGACCTTGACATGGAAAGAAATATGTGGTCAATTAGAAGAAGAAACCACAGAGATTGTTTCCCAGGAGCACGAACAATTGGTTGCCTTAAAACAAAGCTAATGCACCAACACTGTCTTGTGGACGTTGCCAAATCTCCAGGCCCTTTTGACCCAAGTGGAGCCCTCTCTCTTCAGGAGCCTCATACCATGCATTTGTCCTAAGGTTCTGGTGATATCCTGAATGGAGAGTCTCAGTTGCTGCAGAGCTTGGAGCAGGGAGTTCTGGCTGTGCTGCAAGATGGCATTCACTCCCTGAATGAGTGCCTAAAGAGGAGATTCATTCTCTTAATTCATTATCATTCAGTCCATTTAGGGGGAGTGAGCTGCAGAGCTATGGGAATCCAAAGGAAGGGCACCCCTCCGACTGCTGGATTCTTTGGCAGGGCTCCCTGGGGGCCATTCCTGAACTAAATGTGCTGTGAGGTCTTCCTGAGAGCCAGAATCTTTCTGGGCACCTCCCAGATAGATCCCTAGTTAAATCCTTCTGGACCTTTCCCATTGGCTGCTACTTCTTGTAACTCTCAAGGACATAACTCCATCAATTTTGTTCCTTCTTCTGGATTTATCTCACATTATGATCATTTCTACTTCTGCTTGCTCCTTCTGTGATCTTAGACTGAGGCACCTTCACTCTTGACCTCTTTTGTACGTAAAATCAGACTCTATAGATCCCTCAGCTTCGGAGTCCCCTCCATCAGGAAGCCTTCCTTGTCTCCAGCAGTCTCCACCTAATGTAAGCCACATCTAGAAGACCAATACTTCACTCCGCATATGAGAAATAGAGTAACCATACAGTTTCACTTCTGAGAGGGCAAGAGAGGTGTCAAAATAACTGTACCACAATCTGCTCACTCCACTAAGGACACAGCAAGCACTCAGAGCATGCTCACCAGGGAAGGCAGCAAGCAAGGGAGAGGAAGGACACAAATCTCACTTAGGTGTCTTTAGGTAAGGCACAAAACAGCTGCTGATCACCAGCCACTTCACCTTCTTTTGTTTTACACCTGACCTTTCCAGTACCTGCCTGACCCCTGAAGGAGTTCAAGTTTGCAACCCCCTGGGGTGAGGAGATCTCAGTGGTGATTCATTGACCTCTGAGCCTTTGCATAACCATTCTCTGGACCAGGAGGAACCCCCTATTCCCACCTCCTGCTTAATTCTGTACAGCACTTGAGTTTTAACTCCAGCTCTCATTTCCCTGTGCCTGACCCTACAAGTCTGGGTTAGGTTTTAGATGTCTTTTCATGAAACACTGACTTTTTTTTCTTGTTACCCTGTGCATCAGTCCATCTTCCTCCCCTGGATGGTGAGCTTCTGTGGGCACCAGAACAGTGTCTCTCTGATTCCGCGAGACATTCATTGCTTAGAACTAGACTTGTCTGCTGAATGGACAAATAATCATTCCAAGTTTTACCTTTGTTGATGAATGGCAGGTTTCTTCATGGGCTAGAACTCAGACCTCTTTTCTCAGACATAAACCAACTAGGACAAAGTCTGTGCTCATCTGTATTGATTGGTTCATCACAGGGAAAGCGACTTGGTAGGAAGTAAAGCTCGCACTAATTTCTCATTTAGAAGAAAAAAAAAAAGTTCTGTGGAGAAAATACCTTAATCCCAGGTACTGCTGCTTTCTCCACCAAAACAGTCACCAGTATAAAGCCACGCAGACTCTCTCCCCCAGGAAATGAGACAATGATGTCCAAGTTCCTTGGGAAGGAAATAACCACGTGGTTAGCAAGGCTTGGAGACAGCGAGGCGCAGAGCCCCCAGGCCTCCTCAGAGTCAGACAACAGTGAGAGCAAATGGACTCTGAGAGAAATCCTCAGGGCTTCACAGGACAGCCCTGGGGAGGAGCATCCACCTCCAACTGCTGATTATCCACCGAGCTAACCTGGGGCTCATCACATCATTCCTATCAGAAGCAGAGAGTCCCAGAGCTGTAGTGACCACAGGCCAGAGCTAATTCCCTGTGCCTGTTCTAGACCTGAAACTAAGGCCCAGAGAAGCATGATGGTTTACCCAGAGTCATGTCACTAATGAGTCACTGGACCAGGGCAGGAAGATCTCCTAATTCAGACTAGAGCTCTTTCTCATCAGTGATTCTTGCCCGCCCACCACCCCCCCTTCGCAAGTGCTATATTATAGTGAAATGACAGAAAGACTGTTATACAAGGATCAATTTTAAATGAGCAGTCATCACATAGATTCAAATATCCCAGATGTCAATCCAGTCTCTAAAACTGAAAACTTCACCCATTAATCACATCTACCTCTAACCTCTTATGCATGATAAGAGATGAAAAACAAACACTGAAGAAAAAAAAGTCAGGAACTCCACCGTGTGGTCAGGGTCACTAGCATGGAAAGTGGCGTCTTTGCCCTTCCAGCCTCCCTCTTCTGAGCTACAGCTTTTATACTGAACCCCCTCATGAGCTGAGGTTTGGTTCATTTAGAGGCTGATTTTGCTCTTTGGGTAAAGAGGAGACTGAGGATGTCTGGCCCACGAGCACCAGTCCATGCAAAACAAGACATTTCAAAGGCATTCTTCTGAACGGCCTGCCATTTGGCCATTCACAGACTTTATGGCGAGACCAGAGATCTTTTTCAGATCCTCAAACTTCAAAGAATCACAGGAAATTAGAAAACTGGTAAGGTTTTTTTTTTTATTGTTGTTGTTGTTGTTTTGCATTGCACTTTACTTGTTTCATTACACACAGATTAGAAAACATAGCAAAGAAAATTAATCCCCTAATCCTTACAAAGCTGAGGCACCACGATTAACTATTGAACTGTTAATTTTTGGTACATGTCCTCCCAGTCTTTTTTTCAGGCATTTTTAGATTACATACCTTACCTAAAAACTGGTATGCTTTCTTTTATGTTTATTTGTAAGCTATGAGTTTGTATGGATTCAAAAGTGAGTGAAGGACTTCTGAGAACTTACCCAATTTCCATGGGTCTTCAGTATAGGCAACCACAAAGAGAAAAAGAAAATAAAAGGACAAATCAGTTTATAAGCTGTTTATACAGTTATAAGCTGTTTATCAGTTTATACACAGGCATGCACGTCTGTGTGCAAATGCACTTACAGCACACACACACCCATGCACACTTCGGATGTCACAGGGAGTGACTACACTGTGAGCAGAACATGCCACTCCAAAATGCCCCCTTGGGCACATTATTTATTTGAACTAGCATTACTTCAGAAAGGGCTGGTCCAAGTACGACACTCTGACCTCCTTTGTTCCCCTGAGAGCAGGAAATAAATCTGCTACACGAAAGGTACCTTCCTGTACCAGGAGACTAGAAACTGTCCTTATCTCCTGCAGTAGGGAATTCAGGGCTGAGAAGTCTGAAGAAATACATCTTGTTACTCCTTCACTAATTTGCTGCCCTAAGTCCAAACCCCTTCATCTTTTCAAGTCTTCCCAACTGTATTGCTTTCTTGTCTAAAAGGTATAGGAGCTGCTTGTTTGGGTCACTTGTTTGAGTCTCATATTTTTAGAGGCTTCCGTATGTACAAAACTAAATTCATTTTTCTCTTATTAACCTCTCTATGTCAACTTAATGATCATATCAGCCAAAGAACCTAAAAGGGAAGAAGGGAGAAGTTTTCCTCTCCCTCAAGTCACTGTGGGACAAAGAAGGAGCCAAATTTCAGCTCCTACAGGAGCTCCAGAACGTTTAGCCAGTGGCCAGCATTGTAAATTATCTCCTTCCTTGTATATGTTTGTAATTACCACAAACCCACATTTCTGTTATAACTCTTCTACTCTTACTCACCTTTAGCACGTACCTTAGATGAATTTCACCCCCTCACCAAGGTGCTTCCTGATTTTTTTTTTTTTAATAAGTCCAAACTTAGTTTTTCTTAATGGGGTAATTCACTTGTGTGTGTGTGTGTGTGTGTGTGTGTGTGTGTTTTAATGAGGTTTTCTTTTAATTTTAAAGATTTTGTTTATGTATTTGTCAGAGAGAGAAAGAGAGCTCACAAGTGAAGGGAGAGGCAGAAGCAGGTTCCCCACTGAGCAGGGAGCTTGGTGCAGGACTTGATCCCAAGACCCTGGGATCACGACATGAGCCAAAGGCAGACTCTTAACCAACTAAGCCACCCAGGCACCCTGGCCAGAATCATTTCTACATGTATATTTATTATTTTTTTCTGTCAAAACCCTGAGCCAGATTCAGCAGCTTTAATGAGAATATTGGTCATCAATTTCATTATGAAAGCAGAATTGGTCAAAGATCATTATTAATACTTATGGAAAATGTATCCTCTCAGGGATCTGAGCTACTTAGAGAGATGAGATGGCCTCGTGTCTTCCAAGGGGGACACAGATTAGTCAAGAAAGTTACATTGTTTGTTAAGTGTTTAATCCTCTAGAACAGATTCCATCATCTCCTCTGAAATCCTGTGGTTACCCACAAACCTTATGCTGAGGAAGTACCTCCCTGCATTTGACCTAAATGTCCCTTTAGCTATTTTATTAAGTCACAAAGCACTATCTCTTGCATCTACAGCCTGAAATAAATTTGGCTGTGATAATAAAGTTCAAAGGGATATTAATACTTTCTCTCTCCCACCCACTCTAATGATTGCTAAAAACCCATGCTACTTCTTCTTTAGACTGATGCCTACCTACTTCGCAGCCCAACTTTCAGAGGACTGATGCTGGATAGGTGGAAGAGGTAGTATCAGCCATCAAATTCTCAATCCAGTTTATCTAGAGCCCTAATTCAGAACCCTTATTCACCCATAATCATTCATTTATGATAACTACATCATGATCACTTACTGAAGGCACTGGTCCTAATTTGACAGGACTAGAGGGCACCTTAGAAAACAGGAGATAATTCGGTGAGAAAGTATGAGCGAAGCAGGAGCTTGAAGGTCAAGTTGAGAAATTCAGATGAGATATGGAAGCAAACAAGAAAAATGTAGCCTGTACCCATGTATTCAAAGTGAAACTGCTGGGACGTGTGATTTTTGAACTTGAGTTCAGGTTCATCCTTCTTTACAGCCATAAAGCAGACAATAAATATGAACATCTCTAATTGCAAGGGGCTGAAAAAGCCAGGGACTTGACTTCAGGGAGAGTCAAAGTCACAGGCCTGCCCTTTACTCAGTTTCAGTCTGTTTACATCCAAAGCACTCACTCCGCGTCTTACCTTTCTGGATTCCTAGGGGTCCAGTTTGTCAGTACCAGGTCTGAGTGGACCAGGATCGGAGGGAGTCCCAAGTTTCTGGAGACTTCGACAAGGGGAAGGGCAAGGTTTCTTGGCAGAACCTTTTAGATACGAATCCAGATAGATACGATTACGTTATGATAGATGGAATATACGGCTGATGGATAAATCCAGATACATATGACTACGATATGATATGACAAAATATACAGTTAGTATATTCTAGGAAAAATGCAGCAGAGGAGGTAGTCATGGTTGCCCTCTATTCCAGCAATCCTGTGGTGGAGAAAGGACCTGGGCAATAAAACTGGTATTATCTGAGTGATCTGTAAACGCACACTTCGCTCTCATATTTTTTCTGTTTACTCTAGTGGATCTATTGTTTATAAATACAAGCTGAAATTTATATGAATATTACAAAACTGAAGCACATACATACAGTTACAGTATAAAATAATCTCTGAAAGTTGACTGCAAAAAAGGGCATTACTAAATGTTTTGAGCATGAACTGGGGACTGAGTTGATAAGTAGCAGGACAAAAATCTCTGTATCTATCTACTTATCTATAGACATAGATGACTACATAAATATGTTGATGTTGATGTTGTAAACATATATGTTTATATGCTGTAACATATACATATATGTTTATGTGTATAAGACGTCAAACACATATACACATGCGTGTATGCACACACACGCACATGTGTGTGTTTTTGTGTCAATCAGGAAGAGTTATGGGGAGGATAGAACATTTCATCCTGTGTGGCAGCCAACTCTGTCCATCATTTCGTAAGTCAGACCCAATAATAACTTCAAGTAAGTAAGTCACCTCAAGACAGTTCCCTTTCAACCCCTAAGTTGTCTGAGGACTGCTCCAAGGAGACTTATCTGTCCACAAGTCCAGAATCTATGGGGGATCTGTGGGTTTTTTTTAACTGCATACAAGGCTAAATTAGTTTAGATTCAAAAGAACATTCTCATGCTCCCTATCTCCCACTTCCATTTTTAATTCCTCCTAAGATAAAAGTTTCAATTAAAGGAGTCCCTCTTCTGCCTTTGCTTTTCCTTAAATTTTTAGATTAGACTTGGGACAGAACTGTTTTTTAGGTAGAAAACAAAAAGAACTTTAAAGAGTCCCTTGGGAATCAGGGAATGAGGAGGGCAGTGCAGAAGGGAGGTGTCTATTTCAGTGAAAAGTTAAAAGATGAGATGCAGAGAAAGAGATGATCTGAGACTGTGGACAGGGGCTCCCTGTTCATCTGGAACTACAAGAACAGACCTTGAAGTTAGAGACTCCTTCTTCTCCCAGAGCTCAGATTACTTAGAGAGATGAGATGACCCCGTTTCTTCCAATTCTTTAATATGATTATGGTTTGGAGAACACAAGAGGGGAGGGGAGCCTATTGGAATGGTTGGTAGTGTGCCTAGATTTCAAACTTTCTTATATCAGACACACAATTAAAAAAAAATAATAAGATGTCTTGACATTTAAAAACTCTGAAGCAGGGGCACCTGGGTGGCTCAGTGGGTTAAAGCCTCTGCCTTCGGCTCAGGTCACGATCCCAGGGTCCTGGGATCGAGTCCCACATCCGGCTCTCTGCTCAGCAGGGAGCCCGCTTCCTCCTCTCTCTCTGCCTGCCTTTCTGTCTACTTGTGACCTCTGTCAAATGAATAAATAAAATCTTTAAAAAAAAAAAACCAAAAAACTCTGAAGCGACTCTATACCTCCCTCCTCTCTCCTTTCTCAGCCTCCCTTCCTTTTCTCATGGGCAGTTTCTCATGTTTACTTGTAAGAAAGAGGCAAGATCAATCAAGCAAACCAAATAGACCAGGGCTGCTCAGTGAACATGAAGTACTAGAACAGTGCTAACTCTGATTCCTGGGAAAGGGACACTTCTGCAAAATGAAAGGGAGTAGTCTTTTCTACTGCTTCGTGGAACTCAGAGACTTCACGTTATAATCTTCAGGTTGAAACCATAAAATGTGAAGTCAAGATTCAGAAGAGAATTAAATAAATTATTAAGAGACCAGTAATCAGTAGAAAGAAAGAAGAATTAAAAAATTAAAATTAATCTTGTTCATGTCAATGAGTGCCTCTAGGGAAAGAAGGTTACACTGGTGAATCAGAAGTTCTGAACGTGGACTTGGATTTTACCCTCAATTGCTCTCTGACCCTGGACAGGGACTTTACCTTCTATAGTCCTCAGCTGTCTATAAAATGGGCACAGTAGAATTTCACTTACCTTATGGGATTGTGAAAATCAAGAGATAATGTAGTGCAGAAGCAGACAAAATACCCTAAGAGGTAAGCTATCGTTAAGTACTTTGAGACCTCAGTTGTTGCCTTCAATGCATTGGGAAGCATTATTGCCAGAAAGAAAATAGATGTGAAAGCTAATGAAAGGGAGAAATGGCTACAAGTTCTAAAAAAGGAAAAAACACTTAGTTTCTTAAGGAAAAAATCCTTTCGTTGAAGTGGGCCACTTGTCCTTCTTCCAACGGATAGCCAGATAAAAGAACAAGAAGGGAACTGTCTTCGGAAAAACAGTGTGAGACCAAACGGGGAGTGTATTCCAGGAGCAGCAGAACAGGCAGAAGACAAGGTGGGCATCTGGTTGTCCTTTACCTCTTGGGGCTGTGTCTCTCCTCTTTGCCAGACGTAGCCCATGGTCATTAAGCTCAGAACCAAGTGGGCCAGGCGCTGTTCCCGGTAACTCTGGAGGAACTGGCAGTTCAAGAGGGGCATCTGTTAAAGGCAATACCCACACATTATCAGCTGCAGGGCTGAGGCTGGGCACAGGGGATCTCTGACTTAAAGGGTTCTTCGCAGATAGGGAACAGCTTATATTTTTGTGGAGAGAGAAGGAGCCTCCGTGCACTCCCATTCTCCCCTGATCTGAGGACCCCGCAGTATGGAGGGATTCCAGGCAACATTATTTGGGAAGTACTGAACCACTCCATCCACGCTCCCAAATGGCCCCCATGGTCGTTCCAGCCCCTGGTCACATCCACCAAGGAGCTGACAGATTGGTCAGGTGTTCTTACATAACAAATTCCCCAGACCAGGATTGTTTCCTTCCTGGAGTGTAACTGTGGCAGCTCCCTTGGCATCATAAAAGACAGACGACAGACATGCCCTGCAGGCCTTACTCTTTCAGCTTCATTCCCTCCTAAAAGGAGGCTCAGTGGACTTGGGAATTTGACCAAATCCCTAGAGGGCATTAGCTGAGCTGGGCCACAGGATTGGGCAGTCCTTGTTGGAACGCTTCCAGTGACCCTGGAGGGGTGTTTTCTCTTCTTCATGCGCTTTACCTGGTGGAAATGTGTCCCTTGGAAGTTTACAGATGGTGTCCTCATGAAAGTCACACCCTGCCCACAAGTTACCCTGCCTAAACAAGGACCAGTTTCTCACTTTTGCTTGGAATAGCCTTGCCTGTCCTCGTTGACACCGACCAACAAGGAGCTGCGGGTTCCTGGCACGCCCCCTCCCCACCTCTGCTCTTCCTCCCATGGCTGCCTCAGCTCTAGAAATCAAGCTCCAGCTCTTCCTGTCTCTGGGGTCCTTAACTGCCACAAGAGGTGGTGGCGAATGTCTTGTGTATCTTTTTTTGTTTTTTTTTTTCAGTGTTCCAAGATTCATTGTTTATGCACCACACCCAGTGCTCTATGCAGTACTTGCTGTCCTTAATACCCACCACCAGGCTGACCCATCCCTCACCCCCCTCCCTTCCAAAACCCTCAGTTTGTTTCTCAGAGTCCACAGTCTCTTTTTTTTTTTTTATTATTAATTTTTTTTTTATTTCCAGCATAACAGTATTCATTATTTGATGAGTCCACAGTCTCTTATGCTTCATCTTCCCCTGTAATTTCCCACAATTCGCTTTTCCTTTCCTTTTCCTAACGTTCTCCATGTTATTCCTTATGCTTCACAAGTAAGTGAAACCATATAATTGACATTCTCTGCTTGACTTATTTCACTCAGCATAATCTCCTCCAGTCCTGTCCGTGTTGACACAAAAGTTGGGATTCATCCTTTCTGATGGAGGCATAGTATTCCATTGTATATATGGACCATATCTTCTTTATCCATTCATCTGCTGAAGGGCATCTTGTATCCTTTTAAGCTCCAGGCATGGCAGAGCAGCCTCTGACCCGCTGCTCCTCCCGCCCGGGCTCCCTACCAGCAGCTCATGGAATCCTTCCTCTGCTCTCTGCTAGAGGGCAGCCCTTCCGTGTCTGTACTCCCCACTCAGCAGCATGTTTATTCTTTCTAAAAATTGGCTCTGAAAGAGTCCCAAAAGCAATGTGCTCTAGGCTCACGTGCTTGCCTGTGTGTATGGGGTTGGGGGTGGCTGCTGAGATGTTGCATTTCAATGGGAAGCAGCCAGAAAATACTAACAATAGTTATTTATTGAGTACTTGTTATAAGCCTCTTAACTAAAGTATTCCGGAGGCAGGATGCTAGAAACTTCCCAGGCCAGGTCATGTTCCGCTTTCCCCCACACGCATAGGCCAAAACTGAGTCAGAGAGGATAAGCACAGGGTCACAGAGTCAGGAGAGACTGAGCCAGGGTACTACTGTAGTTCTGCCCACTGTCCCGCTTTCTCAAGTTAGCCCTGCCTGGTAGAAATGAGAGCCACATGTGTAATTTCAAATTTTCTGCCAGGGACATTAAAAAAAATACTAAAAAGAAACATGAAATTTATTTTAATAATATATTTTTCTACATCAGTATATCCATAATATTATTAACACATGGTCAGTATAAAATATTGAAATACTTTGCTCTTTTTATAGTAAATCTTCAAAATCCAGTGAATACCTTACACATCAGTTTGTCTTAACCACATTTCGGATGTTCAATAGCCATAAGCCCCGTTGGTTACTTATAGTGCCATCTTAGGGTAAAGGAACAAAGTCTGATTTGGGAATGTGGCTCTTGGTTAGAGACGTTTTGGAAATTTCTTGCACATTCCAGAGTCCCTGGGCTCTCCTTTCCAATCAAACACAAATAATTTAAAAAAATGATTTAGAAAAAAATAAGCAGCGACAACAAGTACTCTTTGCAACAGAAGTTTTTTTCTACAAAAAACAATGAAATGGTTAGGGAGAGAATGAGTCATAAACTTAATGTTTTTCTGAATTTAAAGTAATGAACTTGATTTCATATTTGTGTTTTATTATAAGATGGAATGTAAATACAGAAATTGTAAAATGCAATCTCATTACAGTTCTAATTTTCATTTTCCTGATTATTAATAAATGTTGGCATCTTTCATATGTTACTTGGTCATTCATGTTTGCTATTTTGTAAAATGTTCATGTTTACAGCAGTTTTTTAACTTGGTTGTTTGTATTTCTATTTTATCTCCAAGACTTTCTATATCCAGGATACAATCTTTTTCTTGGCTATATATGTGATAACATCATCTTCCAGTTTATGGCTTGGCTTCTCATTTTCTTTATGGTCTATTTTGATGAATGGAGGGTCTATTTTTTTTTTAAGATTTTGCAATTTATTTCACACACAGAGAGAGATCACAAGTAGGCAGAGAGGCAGGCAGAGAGAGAGGGGGAAACAGGCTTCCTGCTGAGCAGAGAGCCTGATGCGGGTCTCGATCCCAGGACCCTGAGATCATGACCTGAGCTGAAGGCAGATGCTTTAACCCAATAGCCACCCAGGCACCCCTGGAGGCTCTTTTTAATGAAATTAAGTCTATCATAAAAATATCCCAGTTTTAGTCATTAGGAAATCTTCCTTACTCCAAGTACATATTCTTTTAAATTTTCTTCTATAACATTTAAATTTTTGTCTTTTAGATATAAATTCTTAATCTATCTGGAATGAACTTATTTTTATGATAAAAATAGCCAATCCAGTGGTCCTCTCTTTTTATTGCTGCCCTCCCATATCATCTGATCTTAATTTTTGTAGTTTTATATTATGTCATGATAATTGATGAGGCAAATCTTCTCAACTTGCTGTTGTTAAATATACATATGTTTGTTCATTTATTATGTAACATGCATGATGAACTAAGCAATATTTTACTTTCACAACTTCCACATTTTTTTAACATCTTGTTTAAAATAAATATATAATTTCAACTCCATCATCATATTAATGCACTTTGGCCAAAAGACTATGTCCATACACACACACATGCATGCACAAACTATTTTAGAAATTCTTTCTTATTTCACAGACACATTAGCAGTGACTACTAAGAAGTAACTATTACCCGCCCCCAAGAAAATTGACCATATATTTCATTAATTTCATTATTTGGCAGTCTTTCTTAAATACTCTTTTTTTTTTTTTTTTTGTCTTTCCTGAGTCCTTTATTCTGATTTGGAGTCGTGATGCTAGAGTAATTTCTGAACATTTGAGACAAAGTGTTTGGATAGTGTATTTTCTTATTTCTTGATTTGATTGATACTTTTTTTAGTGCTCATGGATGATTAATAAAATTTGGATTCTAAACACCTTTTTCTAAAATCTTATTAATATTCATACAGTATCTTTTAAAAATACCAGTATAGACAGATACATATTTATTTTATACTTTGGATCATAACCCAATGCTACTTTGTTTACTTGCTTGTGATGCCGTTCCATATTGGCCACTGGGGGTTCTTTCAGGTTGGCTTTTGTGTCCCATTTGACATGACCCAACTATTCCGTTTGTTAGTATTGCTTTACTTCCTGGCAGTGTAACATTGTTCACCTTGTGTTTGCCCTGTTCCAAGTTTATAATCAGTCCTTTCTCCAAGGAGCCCTTGTTCCTTTTTTGGAGAACAGTGTCCCCACACTGGGCTTGCCCATTCCTCCTGGGTTCCACTGCTCCTAGGTCCTCACGGGACAAAGCTAAGACATGTGTGGGTGTGCACACATATTATATTTATCCATATCCATATAATATTGATTTATCCACATACGTTTATCTATTTACCCACATACGTAAGCTAAACGTGACTTTACACTCCTGTCTCCAACTCTAATCCAGTGCTGCAGGTTAATTCAAATTCCCCTTTGGCCAGTTTGTAACTTTCATCTCTGACAGCAAAGTATGATCCACCATCCATTTATTTATCTGCTCAATCTAGTATACATATAAAGCAGTTTCAGAATTGTGAAACCATACCCCCACAGGAAAACCAGTTTCCCAGCTGGAGTATAGTGATACTGTGCAGTTCCTCTTCCGTTTGGCCATACGGATTCTAGCCACAGCATCATTTCCCACCATGGCTTAGGTCAGCTCCTTTCTCCCCAACTCCTCCCCATGAAATGATGTCACGCATCTGGAACACACACTCATTTGTTGTAGTCTACATTCCACCCCAAGATTCCCCCCAGTTCTGGTTAATTGGCTTTTTAAATTTGCATACAATTCACTCTTCGTGATATACAATTCTATGGGTTTCGCCACCCCTGAATACCCCACAGAACAAAAACTCCTCCTGTAGTAGCCAACCACCCACTTCTTCCGCCTCAGTCCTGAGGCGGAAATCACTGATCTGTTTTCTGTCCTTACAGTTTCATCTTTTCCAGAATGTCATTTGGACGGGATCTTACAATATACAGTCTTTTGGGTCTGACATATTTCATTTAGCAAGATACATTTGACACCTAGTAGCATACCGTTGTATGGCTCTAACTCAGTATCTCATCCAGTCAAGGCAGCTATAACAAAAGTAGCACAGACTAGGTGGCTTATAACCATTGGACATTTAATTCTCACAATTTTTGAGGCTAGAAGCCCAAGATCAGGCTGGGGGCCCAGTGTGACTGGGTTCTGGGGAGGGTCCTCTTCTGGGTTGTGCACTGCTGTCTTTCTGGTGTATCTTCACATTGTAGCTGAAGAGGGCCAGAGGGCACTCAGGAACCACTTTAGCTACATTCTGTTGCTGGTCAGTTTAATGTGCTGACTTGACCAGGCTAAGGGATGCCCAGGTAACTGGTAAGACATTATTTCTGGGTGTGTCTTCGAGGGGGTGCTTTTGGAGGAGACTAGCATTTAAACTGTAGGCTGAATAAAGAACATCGTGCTCAGCAGTTTGGGTGGGTTTCATTCATTCCATCAGAGCTCAGATAAAATAAAAAAGTAGACGAAGGATGGATTTTCTGTCTGCTTACGTTGAGACAGCCATCTTCTCCTGGCTTGGAACATCAGTGCTCTCCGTGCTCGGACTTTCAGACTCAGGCTGGGACTTAACACTCTTGGCTTCCTTGGCCTTCAGCATTCCTAGGTCCCTGATTTGCAGGTTGCAGTCTCCATAGCCATGTGAGCCTGTCCCTGCTAATAAATCTTCTTCTCTATGTCTGTATCCTCTTGCTTCTGTTTCTCTGGAGAACCCTGACTAATTCATCTCCTCAAAGCCCCACCCTCTAATACCATCATATTGGGAACTAGGAGTTCAAAATCTACAATCAGTCCATGTACTCTGAGAATTTGACTATTCTCCTGTTCAGAGACAGGCTGATTATTTCCAGTTTGGGGGATTATGAATCAAGCTGCTATAAACAGTCACATGCAAGCTTTTCCACGCACATTAATTTTCACATGACTTGGGTAGATACTTAGGAATGTGACTGCTGGGTCATATGGAAAGTCTATATTCAACTTCCTGAGAATCTGTCAAACCATCTTCCAAAGTAGCTGTACTATTTTCTTATATTCCCATCAGCAGAATGAAAGAGTGTCTCTTTTGGTGTATATCCTCATCAGCACTTGATAATGCTGAATTTTCTTTTTTAATTTTAGTTATTCAAAGGCGTGTTAAATTGCCTCTTAATACTTATTATTATAAATAATCCTGTTACTCCATAAGTAAACCAGTTTTGTTTTTTATTGTTTCCTGATTAGAACCCCAATATCTTTCTGATAAAATACTCAAATCTTTCCTAAGATCTGAAAACTTTTTCTTATGTGCTTGAAGCTTTGCTTTTCCTCCACCTATGCCACTCTGCTTTGGGGAACTCTACTTTGTAGAATTTGGGTCATCCATTTCTCCTTTTCCATACTTTATTTTTTTGAGAGTTGATGTTTCTTTAATTTTTGCTTTATACTTTATGAAAAGTGTGTCCTTTTTCTATAACCAATGCTTCTCTGATTTATTTGAGATTATATTGAGTTTTTTGCTTGTTTATTTCTTTGCTCCCCAATAGTTCCTTTTATGTACAACTTCACTTATTTTTACAAAGTAAATAAACTGGAGAGATTAATTAGAATTTCAAAAACATTGATCTCATCAGATCCATTAGTTGTGAATGTCCAAGCCCTTCCTACTGTGTTTTGACTTATTCCTTCTTTTCATAGGACATGGTAATTTGTTATTATCGATTCATGTTCAGGGACTGTGGTCAGTTCTATCATAACTAGTAGCTATTAAAGCGTTCCTTAATCATGTTTCCAGAATGCTGCTGAGTCTCCTCTTGTGTAGCTTCTGGGAGCAAGTCAGTTGCCTATAGTGTTTTGTGACAGTGGAGTGGAGAAAGGGGACTCTTTCTGGAATAAGAAGGATCTATGTAAACAAATAAACAAGTTTTGTTTGTTTGTTGGTTGGTTTTTTACCAAAATACGGATAGGGGGGCACCTGGGTGGCTCAGTGGGTAAATGCCTCTGCTTTCGGCTCAGGTCATGATCCTAGGGTCCTGGGATCGAGCCCCGCATCAGGCTCTCTGCTTAGCAGGGGGTCTGCTTCCCCCCTCTCTCTCTGCCTACTTGTGATCTCTGTCTGTCAAGTAAATAAATAAAATATTAAAAAAAAATACTGGGGCTTTCTAAGAGCAAGGTGGCTGGTCTGGAGGTACTTTAAGATAAAAAATGTAAATCCAGTTATTGTGTTATCTGTGCCAAATAAAGGACTCAGGAGAACAATTTTTTAGTCTGAAGCTCCATGTATGGTCCTGTAAGCCATAATATTTGCTTTTCATGACTGATTTCCAATTGATTCAGTCTCAGCCTGTGCTGATGACGTCTTTTTTTTTTTTTAAGGTTTTTTTTTTTTTAAATTTTTAAATAATTGCTACACCTTACATGGGGCCTGAACCTATATCATGAAGAGTTGCATGCTCTACTGAATGAGCCTTCCAGGGGACCCAGTGAAGTCTTAAAAGCGGATTCATGTAATTAGATGTTTTATACGTAATTAGAAATGTAGAGACTGGCCACAAGTGTTGTAGTAGTTTCCTAGGGCCACCTCAACAATCAAACACCAACTCAGAAGCTTAAAACAGTAGAACTGTATTCTCTCACAATTCTGGGCAATAGATGTCTGAAATTAAGGTATTTATAAGATTCGTTCCTTCTGGAGTTTCTGAAGGACAGACAATCTGTTCCCTCTTCCCTTCCCAGTGTCTGGTGATTACCAGCAACTCTTGGCACACTTTGGCTTGTAGATGATGCATCTCTTCTCTCTCTCTGCCTCTATGTTCACATGGTCTTCTTCCCTGTGTATCTGTAGGTCTGTGTCCACATTTCCTTCTTCTTATAAGGACTCCAGTCACACTGGATTAGAGTACACCCTAATACAGTATGACCTCAGTTACCTTGATTCCATCTGCAAAGACCTTATTTCCAAATAAAGTCACAGTCCTGAGTTCCAGGTGGACAATTTCTGGAGAAACACTATTCAACCCAGTAGAAGTGTTAGGGGATTATTTTCACAGCTGTACTAAACTCTTTTGCCAACTTCCATGTTTTCAGTAGCCAGAAGTCAGCTGTACACTCCTGGCCTTTTCTCACTGATATTTCACATATGAGGAGCACCAATTCAATGAATCCTTCACTTCACTCTTGACAGTGTAATCAAATAAAGCCTAAGGAAAGCCTGGTGCAGAGAACTGTGTAGTTCACAAATAGAACCTTAATCTGTCCTACAAATTGTTCTTGGATCCACCTTGCTTTTGTCTTGCTACTCTGAACTGGGAGAAGGAGGCTACAGAGGTTCAGTTTGCTTTGGTGGTATGCTTTGTGTGTGTACAATACACTCTGATAAAATTTGCTTAATATGAAACAAACATTCTTAAAGTTTCATCCATCTTTGGTACTTTCTCTTGTTCCCTGCACTTAAAGATATTTTCTTTTTTTTTTTTTTTATTTCTTTGGTCTTATTAATGACACTTCATGCAGCAGGAAAATAAATTCTTAGGTTTAGTTTGCTATCTTCATAAACACTCAAGTCAGTCTCTTACATCTTTTACAGGATTTCCAATCTTGTGCCTGCACTTAACAGGCATCTAGTAAGTACTTTTAAATCCGTTAGTATTTATAGATATTAAATATGTTTAAGTCAGTGATGGAGAATTTGGGAGCATGGGAAAGCTTTCTTGTATCTCTGAAATCTCACAGTACTCCAAACTAGAGAAGAGACCAGAGGGAAGTATAAATATATACTCAATGCTGCTGAATGGCAGGGACAGAAGAAGTTATTTAGTCCCTATAACAATTCCATAAGACCAGAACTTCTCCCCTTCTGTAAAAAAGGAGGTAGAACTACAGGGGTGAAATAATTTGTTTTCAAGTTGGATAGCTACTATATAATAAAGCCAAGATTCAAACTCAGGTCTTCCTGAATCAAAGTCATGTTTTCTTGTTACATCTTCTTATTTATTACTGTGGGATACTGTCAGTGCTCTAAGGACCAAGAAGTTTCACTGTTTCTTACTCAATCTTGGGAAATAATGCTCCTCTTATCAACTGTTTCTGCAGAACCCAAGGGAGAGGAGCGCCAACCATGTGACATACAAGGAGGACACTGAGAATCTCAATGCTTACCCTTCTCCAGCTAGATCTTATCCATCAGCTTACCTATAATTCCCAACCAGATGGCCTTCCTTCTGTAAACAAATATTTGTTCAGTGCTTAATGTGTTTCAGAAATTATTTTGTGCAGGTTGTGGAAATTTTAAGGAAATGCATGTGTAATATGAGGAACAAGTCATTCCACTCTTCAGAAAAGGTAAGGTAGCTTTCTTGGTAATCTCAATGGCAATTGTTGGTGTCCCTGGGTCCACTGACCCACTTTCATAATTCTGAGAAAGAAATGTAGGGTGGGGATGAAAATATGATGATGAGAAGAACTTAAACAGAAAAAAGAACTTAAAGAGAAGAATGAAAAAGATATACCTTATTTACTCGAGCTTGAAGCTGCTGAGTCTCAATCAAATGAGGCAGTTCGTTGGCGATTTCCATCCAAGGCCTAAAATGATCTGGAAGTTCTTTCTGCATTCAAAATGGAAACATCTCAGTATTTTATTTTATTATTTTATTTTATTTTTTTAAAGATTTTATTCATTTATTTGACAGACAGAGATCACAAGTAGGCAGAGAGGCAGGCAGAGAGAAAGAGGAGGAAGCAGGCTCCCCGCCGAGCAGAGAGCCCGATGTGGGGCTCAATCCCAGGATCCTGGGATTATGACCTGAATCAAAGGCAGAGGCTTTAATCTACGGATCCACCCAGACGCCCCCTTCTCAGTATTTTAGACCTTTCTGGGAAGCAGCTTAGGGGAGTAACTGCTTTCATATTTCAGTTTTAAATTAGAATTCAGGTCAGTTTAGTTCAACAAGTATTGAAGATTCACTCTATGCTGGGCCCTGTGCTAAGCATTACAAACACATAGATGATTGAAATACAGTCCTTGGGTTTAAGAAGCATGTAATCTAGTAAGTCAGAAAAAAAATGTAGTCAGATATATCCCAATGCAGTGTAATATTTTCAGTTACTGACTTGTGGGCAAGCTTAAGAACTTGCAAAGAAGAGGAAATTGTTAATTCTGTCAACAGTTGTGGGAAATAAAAGGGAAGTATTTGTAGAAATATGACAATGGAGGTCAATGTTAGAGTCTGAAAGTGACTTTGCTGGGGGAAATTTGAAAATGGGAAGGAAGTAAAACAGAAGTGTTAGTGGATATAGGAGAAAGCTGTGCTTCCTGGGACTACAGGTGACTCCGTGTTACTGCAGTATAAAGCTCAAGAGAAAAGGTGATTGATGATGAGACCAGAAAATCAGATCAAATGTGCTTTTTATAAAGTGCATAAGAATTTTCTTTTCATGTAGTTGGTGACATGGTTTGATCTGAATTTTAGAACGATAATTTTGTTGATAAGACTTGAAGATATAAAGTCAGATTAGGAAAGCTTTGAAGTACTACTTGAGGACTAAATTTGGACAATGACAATGAATTTAGAAAGGAGATATTCAAGAAATATTTGGAAAGGGGACCTAGGTGGCTCATTCAGTTGAGTGTCCAACTCTTGATTTAAGCTCAGGGTGATCTTAGGGTCATGATCTCAGGCTAGGGGAAGAATGCTTGTGTTTCTCTCCCTCTACCCCTCTCCCAGCTTGCACTCTCTTCTTCAAATTAATTAATTAATTAACTAATTAATTAAAAAAAGATATATTTGGAAAGTAAAATTAAAATGATGAGTGATTAAATTTAGAGAAAGGGACTGAAGGCAAGATGACTCCTAGTCTAATAGCATTGACTGTGCTGGACCCACGGTTTAGCCAAGTAGAACATAGGCTGAGTTTCAGCAATCCTAGCTCCATCCCAGGAAATGGAATTTTTTTTTTACTTTTTTTACCAAAAATTTACCTTTTGCTGTAAATAAACTTATATTGCAACACAGTTACACTCATATGTTTACATATTGTTTACGGCTGCTGTCACATTACAGCAGCAGAGTCAGGGAGTTGCAGCAAGAAAGCTATATGGTATGCAAAACTTCAGGTATTTACTATTTGACCCTTTATAGAAAAAATTTGTCAACTCCTGATCTATCCTTATGGTCTGGACCTCCTTTTTTCAGAGTATAAATTGCAACTGAATGTTGTGTCTGTGGGTTAAGAAGGAGAGGCCATGTAAGGATGATTTCCATGTTTAGGAAATAGATTACTGAATGTATTGATGGGGACACAGATTGAGACAGAAATGCAGGGGAGTCAAAGAGAAGGCATAAAAATAGTGAGTTTATTGTTCAGTATTTATAGCCTAGAATGTCAGGATATGGTCACAGACTGGACAAGTGCATTTGCAGTTTGAGGTTCAGGAAAAAAATTAGTATTAGAAATGCACAGTTGGGAGGCATAACTGTGGTAAAAACTTCACATGAAGTTAAAACCACAAAATTGTATGAAGTCATTAAGGAGAAGTCTCCCAGCGAAAGGAGAAGACCCAGATCAGCACACACTGGGGAACAGTGACAAAGCAGGCGGAGGAAGTGAATCCAGCAGCACAGATCAAAAAGGTTCAGTAGGCCAGAAGAGAATCCCCCTACAGAAGTCTAGACATTAGAAGACGTCAAAGAAGGGACTTATCAGAAGGTCAAGTGTTTCTGTGGAAAGTTAAAGGAAGACTGTCCACTCTGGAAAAAAAAAATTAAGAAGGTACCCATGTATATATCAGTCTTTCTGTCTATATCGATATCTATATCTATAGATACACACACACACACACACACATAAATTTATAAGTTTAAGTCAGGGTCATGGAAGCAGGGTTCGAATTTTAGCGTGTTGAGGAAGTGAGCCCATAGAGACCGAAAGAGTAAATTACTATGTTTAGGAGAGTCTTGGGCCTTAGCAAGAAGTCATGTGGGTTTGAGAGCTATCTCAATTTTAAAATGAGAACATTGAGCAGTTTAGTCTTGAAAGAGGAAGATTTTGAAGATAAAGGACAGACAAGAGTAATCTCGGGCAAAATGTCAGGGAAGAAGGGGAAGAGGGGAGTAAAAGGCCAAATGAAGCACCTGGCTTTGAAGTGATAGAAGGCGAAAGTCTGGAGTTTGAGGGAATTTGCTCTTTATGCACTCAATTTCTCACCAAAGGGGACTGAAGCCCAGGTTCTATGACTTGAAGAAAGGGGTTGGTGTTAAATTAATTATAGATGGGAGAAGAAATGGGAAATTAAACATAAAAATACGAACAGTACACTGTCCTATATTATGTGCATTATACTGTATTATAATACTAGATAAGACCCAGCACAGTTTGAACACGTATGGAACTATAAGCTACCCATAAATTACTTGTTAGAGGCGGTCTTCTGTCTCTCAGAATGTGAGACAAATTGGGGTTCAAACTCCTAATTAATTCATAACGTGGGTGAATCTAATGTCCAATCCACAATCTCTGAAAATTAGACTTTATTTAATCCTGTCTTTGCTATCTTTAAAACGGAATCAGTTCAAGACAAGCCAAGAATCCCCTACTAGTTTTCACAACAAATTAGATTATACCGTCATCATCATGATGCTGTTTTTATTTAAAGATTTTATTTATTTATTTATTTGGCACAGAGAGAGAGAGAGGGGTGGGGGGGCGGACGCAAACAGGCAGGGTGGGAGAGGGAGAGGCAGGCTTCCTACTGAGCTGGGAGCCTGATGCAGGGCTCGATCCAGGGACCCTGAGATCATGACCGGAGCTGAAGGCAGCGGCTTCACAATTGAGCCACCCAGGCACCCCAGCATCATATTAGTTTTATTTTTACTGTAGATTCAGATGTCATGGAAAGAAAATTCCATCACATTCTCCTCCACAGGTGTTCTCTTTTTCTTTTTTTCCTTTAAAATTTTATTAATTTATTCGTCAGAAAGAGAGGGAGAGAGAGGGAGAGAGAGGGAGAGAGCACAGTCAGAGGGAGTGGGAGGCAGAGTGAGAAGCAGGCTCCCTGCTGGAGCCAGATCTGAGACTTGATCCCACAACTCTGGGATCATGAGCTGAGCTATAGGCAGACGCTTAACCAACTGAGCCACCCAGGAACCCCATCCTCGCACATTCTTCACACAATACCCCTCCTTCTGGGAAGGAATCTGTCTTGCTCTGTGCTCTTCTCCTTGGGAGAAAAAGTTTATAAGGATGGTAGTATAATCTTCCCCAGCATTGCTCAGCGATAGGTGCAGAGCCGAAGAGGGCTGATAATTACACTGACGCAAGTTTGGGGGTTTACAGAGCGGACGCAGAGTTGACTATTAGCAGGAATCAAGGCAGAGACATTTGTGGTAAACGGACTCTGAACTGGCAACTTGTTTGTCATCTCATTTGTATAATACGTATGTTTTATGAACAAAAAGTGAATGCAATTTTACAGACAATGGAATATAATCTGCATAAAAGAAACAGATGCAGTTACAACATTCAAAGAGTCCTTTTAAAGTGGATTTTAAGGGGCACTTGGATTGCTCAGTTGGTTGACTGTCTTGATTCTTGATTTCTGGCTCAGGTCTTGATCTCAGGGTCAAGGGATTGAGGCCCATGTGGGGCTCTGTGCTCTGCACAGAGTCTACTGGTCCCTCTCCCTCTGTTCCTGCCTCCCCCCTGCCACACACTCACTCTCTCTCAAATAAATAAATAAAATCTTTAAAATAAAATAAACTAGGTTTTAACAAGGAAAATTGTAACCAAATCATCACCTTCGGCCTTCCTTCTTTGATGCCTAGGCTAGCGATCCTATTCTGAAAATTAAATGGAGGCATCTGGATTTCTGCTTTTCTCACCTGCATGGAAATCCATACATACTACCTCCTGCCTTCAGCTAGGCCGTGGTGGAGTATTTACGTTTTCTTTTCCCTTAGATTCCTAGAGGAATCTCTGCCTTCCTCCTGATTTTTCCTCTCCCCTCTTTAGAAAGAGGGAAATGACGTACCATAAGAGATTTTTAAAAACAGAGAAGAAGCCAAGGGGTGATGGAGGGAGGTGGGTCGGGGAGAGAGAGGCTAGGCAGTGATGAACATTGAGGAGAGCACTGGGTGTGATGAGCACTGAGTGTCGTACGCAAGTGATGAATCTTTGGATTCTGTTCCTGAAACCAGCAGTGCACGGTGTGTTCACTAAATAGAATTTCAATAAAAATTAGAAAAAAAGAAAAAATTAAAAGTTCTGATGTTTGTGATTCACACATCAGACAAACACAAGAAAACCATGCTTTCATGATGATCTGGGCTTTCAAATTGTGCTTCCCTAGTCCAACAGCATGGGAACTTGTTAGAAATGCATGTTCTCAGGCCTCACCCCAGACCTACTGAATCAGAGACTCTGGGATGGGACCCAGGGTTTGCTAAAACACACCCTGCAGGTGAAGCTGATGTGCTCCAATGTTTGAAAGCCACTGCTGTGGGACCCTGAAAATGATCAAGAAGGGAAGAAAGGATTTTGAAGGTATTTCATCATCTGTTAAGAATGTAGCGTCTCTTTCTAGCTTTTCCTCTAAAGACAGAAGAAAGTATTGAATTGTTAATTATTTTTTGATTGCCAGATTTTTTTTTTAATTACAAGGTAGGAGACAGGATTAGCTGATGAGTTTTTCATAAGCTAGCACTTTTTTTTCTGTCAGTTCACACATATCTAGCACATCGGTTTTAAAAAGTTGTATGGTATTCCAGTATTCTATTAACGAATACTACCAATTGTTTTTAATTTTTCACTATTAACAAATCTGAAACAGTAATCCTTATACATATATTTCTGGATATTTTCTTATTATTAGGACAAATCTCTGAAAGTGGATTTGCTGGATTAAAGATTCTTTGCATGGAAAGGCTGAAAACCAGTTCTTGATTTTTTAACAGAAAAATTACATAAATTTATAATTGTCATTGCAGTATGTGATATATAATGGGAGTGCTGCTTAGCGATGTTTCTCGATGTTTCTAGACAGGGGCATTACCAAACGTTTTTTCATTTTGTTATGCTTTGAAGATAGGATATGTATTGTATTATTGCATTAAAGTTCTATAAAGGTTTTAATGTTTAATAAACTTATTAAAATAACTTCACAAGAAATATATAACTTTTGGAAATGATAATTAAAAATAATGCAATCAATGTTTATAGCAAAACATTTCAAAAGCACAAAACTTATAAGATGAAAAGTAAAAGTACCCTGACTCTCATCCTCCTATCTAGTTATAACAACACTTGCAAATTTCTTGAGTAGTTTTCCAGAAATTGTACATGCTATCATATTATCGGATACATTTATAATTCAGTGGTTATTAACAAGACTGAATATCTTTTCATATGCTTTGATCATTACATTTTGTATAGTGTGTGAAACTGCCGTTCACAACGGGATAGTCAAGTGAACCGATATTTTCATTTATGCCATTGGGTTTTTACATTATGCTTTAGAAACTTCTTCCCATCCCAACAATATTTCTTTTAGGCTATTTCTAGTTTAATTATTGATGCTTATGTCTGTAATCCATCTACATTTGTGTTGAACATGTCATGGGTTAGAACGTATTATCTCAGGATGCCTGGGTGGCTTTGTCAAAGTGTCTGCCTCGGCTCAGGTCTTGATCCCAGGGTTCTGGGATGGAGCCCCACATAGGGTTCCCTGCTCCTCGGGGAGCCTGCTTTTCCCTCCCCTCATCACTTGTGCTCTCTTATTGTCTTTCTCTCTCTCAAATAAATAAAATAATAACAAAAGAACATATTACCTCATTTCCATCTTGAAATAGAGCCCAGGGATGTTGGATGACTTTCTGCTTTCCTGAGGTTACCCAACCTACTCTGACTCAGAGTTCAGTGCACTAACACCAACCACCTTGGAGTAAACACAGGGAGAATGGAGGACATAGGGGGTTGGAAGATGGGTGTAACTGGGTAGAAGACTGAAACTTGTGTGTTTTTCTTACTCTCATTCCAATAACTGGAAGATCCAGGCATGGGATGGGCAAAGATAATAAAATTTTTGGCTTTCTTTCCTTTATAAAAACCGATTTCCTATTACACCTCTGTCAAAGTATAATTTTCAAAAAGTTAAAAAAATTGCTGACACAAATAGAGAATGTATGTCCAAAATACATTTGGTTCCTTAATGAGGAAATCAGCAAGATGGAAAAGTTGGTTCAAAAGCACTTGTTAAACTGAGTATTTATAGAGTTTTAAAAAAAGAATGTTGAAATTAAATTAGTAGGCTTGATGATAATGAGCCAGGGGTGCCTGGGTGACTCAGTTGTTAGGTGTCTGCCTTCGGCTCGGGTCATGATCCCCGGGACCTAGGATCCAGCCCCGTATTTGGCTCTCGGCTTGGCCGTGAACCTGCTTTGTTGTCTTCACCGTCCCATGCGTGCATGGTGGAGATCTTAGGACAATCGTATTTCTGGTTGCTCAGGTCCCTCTCTCCCTGGAATGCTTTTATCTTTTCACCTCACTCCCATGGTGGAGTGAATGTATGCCTCCACGAAGGAAGGAAAGTAGGAAGGAAAGAAGGGAGGGAGGAAGGAGAGAAAGAGAGAGAAAATAGAGAGTAAGTAAGAGAGAAAGAGAGAGAAAGTTAGACCCACGTGGAAACTGCGAAAGTGACCTTATCTGGGAAAAGGTGTAGTTGAGTTAATGATTGCAAGATGAGATCATCTTGGATTAAGGTGGCTCCAAGGACAAGTGTCCTCAGAAGAGTGACAGTGAGGAGGAAGAAGATAGAGACACAAAGAAGGCCACATGGAGGTTGACACCGAGAATGGAGCTCTTCTGCCATGAAAGTGGAAAACCTGGAGCCACAGGAAGACAGGGGAGGCCAGTAGGGATTCTGCAGAGCTTCCGGAGGGAAACTAGTCTGGCCAACACCCTGACTTCAGACTTGCTCTCCAGCATTCTGTGAGCATACATTTCTGTTGTTTTAAGCCACCAAACTGTGATAACTTGGTCGCAGCAGTCCAGGGAAACAAATAAATGCCCTGAGCCTCCTTTTGAGTGAAAAGAGCATATTTGTATTTTCCTATGGCCAATTTTTTCATTCTTTCTTAGCATCTGTCAGCTTGTCTCCCCTTATCGTCACGTTTCTCTGCAGCTGAGATTTCCTGCACCAGAAAACTTAAAGTGGCATCAGTGTTTAAAATTCCAGTGTTCAGAGGACTGTCTTAGCTACCCCTGCTTCTACTTGCTTATCTCTGTCTGCCAATTTCCCCTTTGGCTCGACTTACCTTTCTTGGTTCCTTTATTTTTTTATTTTTTGATATTTTATTTATTTATTTGAGAGAGAGAGAGAAAGCATGAGAGTGGAGTGAGGGGCAGAGAGAGAAGCAGACTCCCTGCTGAGCAGGGAGTCTGATGTGGAGCTCAATCCCAGGATTCTGGGATTGTAACCTGAGCCGAAGGCAGCTGATTGACTGAGCCACCCAGCCACCCCCCTGCCCCGACCTTTCTTGGTTCCTTAATTTTGGTACAGAATTACACCATCCAATCTTCCTTCTCCCAAACACATTTTTTCATATTGATCTACATTACCTATTATGAAATCTGATCTCTTGGTCTCTGCCTGTACTTTATTGCCATCACTACCTCAAATCCCCCTTCAACATGATCAGGCATGCTCCAGAAACTAGGGGAGGTGGCAATAATTTCTCAAGAAAATATTTGAATATTTCCTACCTACAACTTCTATCTGAAAACTATAGCCTCCAATGCTACAAAATAGTACTGAAGCAATTATTTTTCTATTCCTCCTTCTAAGCATCTGGGGTTCCATCAAGGATTGTGAATTTCTACAGGGCAGTATATATGTGTCTCTTTTTCCCAAATAGTTATTTGATCCCTATAAAAGAATAAAGTTCAGTGAACTATTGGGACTTCACAGTGAAGGAAACAACAAAACAAAAGGCAGTTTTTGAAATGAGAAGCACCCAGATGTTTATAGCAGTATTATCAACAAGAGACGAACTATGGAGAGAGCCCAAATGTCCATCAACTAATGAATGGATAAAGAAGATGTGGTATCTAAATACAATGGGATAGTACTGTTCCATCAAAAAATGAAATCTTATCATTTGCAATGACAAGGAGGGAGTTAGGTTTTATTAAGCTAAATGAAATAGGTCGGTCAGAGAAAGACAAATATATGATTTCACTCATATCTGGAATTTAAGAAAGAAAGCAGATGAACACAGGTAAGGGGGGAAAGAGAAAAAGGAGAGAGGGAAACAAGCCATAAGAGGCTCTTAATGACAGAGAACAAACTGAGGGGAGATGGAGAGAGGTGGGCAGGGGAATGGGCTAGACAGGTGATGGGTATGAAGGAGGGCACTTGTTATGATGAGCACTGGGTGTCCTTTGTAAGTGATGAATCACTGAATTCTATTCCAGAAACCAATATTGCACTGTATGTTAATTACCTAAATTTTAAATTAAAAAATGAAAAAAAAAGTCCAAAAAAAGAATAAAGTTCCCAACATCCCTAAGACTATTGGCATCAGTCCTTTTCTCCTGCTCCATGGCACACTTAAAATTCCCCTTTTCCTTTTTTTTTTTAAATTTTTTAAATTTAAATTCAATTTAGTTAACATATAGTGTATTATTAGTTTCAGGGGTAGAATTTAGTGATTCATCAGTTGCATGTAACAGCCAGTACTTATCACATCAAGTGCCCTCCTCAGTGCCCATCAACCAGTGACCCCATCTCCCCACCCATGTCCCCTCCGACAATCCTCAGTTTGTTTCCTGTGTGTGTGTGTGTGTGTGTGTGTGTGTGTGTACGCTAAAGGATCAGTTATGGGTTTATTGCCAAACCGTGAGAACTTCTGAGCCCTGGACAAAGATCATCTTTGAGAACGCTGAGCCATCAGAAGAACCGCCAGCCTCATCAGAATTTTTGTCCAGAATAGTTCACAGGCAGTGAGGAATGTGCACTTCTCTTAGGAGATGCATTGTGTCTGGTCCTGAGCCGCCATTGACAATTCTTTCCTCCGTCCATTATGTCACTGGTTTTAATAAGATGGTGATATTCCTTTTTTTTCCCCACATAAAATATGTTTAATAAATATTTTGATCAAAATTAAACTAAGAAAAAAACCCCAAATAAGTGGTTAATAATGCTACCGAAGCAATCCGTAAGAAAATAAAATATGACAAACCAATAGAAAGAACATTAAAACTATGTCTAGGTAAGATGATGTGTGGGAGACCCCTCTGTCTATCCAAACCGACCAGTTAACCTTGCAAACTTGCTCCAAGTTCTGTCTTCTCCAGGAAGCTTTCCCCATCACTTCTGGTATGCACCAGGATCACCTCGAAACTCTTTAAAGCTTCTCTTCTCCAGAACAGCTTTAATCCTTTCTATCATTGCCCATATGTCATCCTGTAGACCCTTTAGCATTATAGTCCTCCTCCTTCAGCTAAATTCCCATTCAGCGCTAGAATCTTTTTGACAGAAAGCACCCTCCCACCCATTCCAGATGGAAGACCTCATGCTCCTGCCTCCTTTCCTTTGCTGCTGGTGCCTTTACCTCCAGGCTGTCGCTCCTTCTCCAGTAGCTGCCACCTGCCAACTCCAGATGTGCCTCCCCCCCAACACCCCTGCTGCTGCCCTTCAGAACCTTCTTAATAAGGGCTGGTCAGATCACATCTTTTTCCTTCTCTGATACCTACAGCACAGCCTGCATTCCAAAGAGGATTAGAATGCAGGGACAACATCTGATTCACAAATGCATTTCTTGTCTTCTTCCCACTCTTAACCACCGCCCCCCTCCCAGTGCCCAGTGCTGCCTTTCTCCTTCAGGCTGGGCTCAGTAAAAAAAAATTTTTTTTCATTTTATTTCTTTTCAGTGTTCCAGAATTCATTGTTTATGCACCACACCATGCCCTCCCTAATACCCACCAGCAGGCTCACCCAACCCCCCATCCCCCTCCTCTCCAAAACCCTCAGTTTGTTTCTCAGAGCCCACAGTCTCTCATGGTTTGTCTCCCCATCCAATTTCCCCTAACTCACTCCTCAGCAAAGCTTTTCTCAGGAGGTTCCCCTAATGGCAGTCCTCCTGCATAGTCTGTGACTCCACTGACCATCCTGTCCTCCCCATTAGAGAAACACCCCCAGCAGACCAGAATTGCAGGAGCAGGACTGGACTTCTCTCACACCCACCAGCACCCACCACGGTCAAATGTTACTTGGAGCAGGAGTGTGTAGTGAAGAACGGGGCTGTCTGTGGCCTTTTGTGTGTGTGTGTGTGTGTGTGTGTGTGTGTGTGTGTGTGTGACAGCTATGCCTACATTTGATTTAGTACATTTGGAGAGATAGTGATATTCTAATTCCATCATTTCTTCTCCACTTGTGAGTTACTTCTGGATGAAGCCTGGGAACTAACGCTTTAGCTTGGAACTGTTTAAAAAAAAGAAAGAAAGGAAGGAAAGAATCAAGTGTTTTTCCTGCCCTTGTAAGGATAGTAAATCAAAGATAATAGTTGACAAGAAGCTTATGATCACAGAAGCATCCTTTGGTTTTGTACTGAAATTACTTCTGAGCTCTACTCAGTGCTTCTTGTAGCCATGACAACTTTATTTCTATAGCCTTCATCTCCAGCCTGGACCTGCATTGTCCTCGATGCATTTTGTAGCTTTCAAGCAGAAACCATTTAGCCTGGAGATTCTGAATTAACTGTTGGGGTGGGGCTCTGGCGTCAGTATTTTTTAAAGCCCTCCAAATGATTTTGGTGTGCAGTCCAGGAACTGCTGCTCCAATTCACCCTGCACTTAACATCCTGCTGGGAAAATATTCAAACACCAGCTGGGTTATCTCAGTTGCCAGATGCGTGAAATACAGATTCCTGAGCCTAACATTGGAGATCTCTGTTACGTACTCATCTAATCTATGGCTGTCATCTACTGTAGGTCCCTCCTTTTCTGCCAGACTGGTTTCCTTGTATTCTTTATGTCTAAAGAAAAATGACTTCCCACCTCCCTCCACCCAAACACACATACAGAGGCACAGGACACATGATCTGGCAAATGATTTTTGCAACATATTTATGGACAGGAGCCTGACAGATGTACATTTCCCACACTGAAACATTAGCCCCAGGAAATATTTGAGAGGGGACAGAAACAGTGGGGTTGAGTATTTAACACTCTTGGAGCCAGCCACCTTCCCTAAAGCCACAATATTTGCTTATTCGTTAGCTTGACTGTTTTCTTCAGAGTCTTGAAGTAAATATTCATAGTAAGCATCCAAGCTTGCCGAAAGAGTATCTTTAGGTTAGTTGACATGATAGAAAAGCTCTCCCATCACTTGCCTTTACACTAAAGGGAAGCAAGACCTGTTTGTGCCCTTAGCAAAGTCAGTGTTAGACATTTCCTAATTTGTGATCAATTTCAACACCTCTCTTGACACCAGCTGCCTCATACCACTGATGGCAAAAATCCCTTCTGATGGACGGAGCAACCTGGGGCAGATTCTGATTAGAACTTCTTCCTCAAACCTCTTCCCAGAAACAGAGATGTTTAAAATTTTCACACAAATCAAAGGAAACTAAAACTGAAACACAGACTCACATTTTCAGAAATCTGACATATGACTACCCTAAAGAAGGCCCAGTTTGCCAGGGAATTTTTTTTTTTCTTGTATAAACTCAGAAATGGAAATTTTTTCTAAGGGGTTATCCATTAACCAAGTCACAAGATAAACACGATCTGGCTCCGGATATCACAAACACTGGATACCAGTTATTGTTTCTTATCTAGTTTTCTTATTTGTCAAGAAGGAAACACTGAGTGGAACTCAATCATTGTGGTGTCATGAAGTTACATACGTTATAAGATTATTTTTCCTCAGCTTAGTGTATACATTCAATCCCAATAAGAGTGTGTTAGCCTGTTGGCCTTTTCTTCCTTGTGAACCGGGGATGGTGAGAATATTCCCGAATCAAGTTTTACACATAGAATGGAGTTCGTAATGAGCATTGGACTGAAGGGCAGGAGAACTGCTTCTAGATTGGATTTATTTAAATGTTTCATTCCACAGCAGTCCGGTGGGAGGGGCACTAGATCTCCATCCACTCCATGTGAAAACAGGGTCAGGCAGTTCTTGTGATAAACACAGGATTACAAGAGTTAGTAAGTTCAAGTCAGGGCAACTGACCCCTTCTGGTTTGCCCGGGATTTTCCTGCTTTAGCCCTGAAAGACCCACATCTCGGGACTCCATTAAGTCCCTGGCAATAGCAAATTCTTGGTCACCCCAGTGGCAGTCAGAGAATACAATCTGTACTCTGGGCTACAGCCCTACTCTCCACAACATGCTGAAGTCATTACTTCTGATGTTCAAGTTACTTGTAGCTCTAAGACCTGTTCTCTCGACTAACAGCTCTACAGACAGCTTTCGAAACCAATGAATAGATGATATCTTCATCGGTATTCCTCAAAGAACGGTTGAAAGTAAATGAGCATGAGAGTAGGTAGTCAATAAAAGCTCATTGAATTCTAGACCATTCTTTAATCGTAGTTAAATGACAAATTAGGCTTGTGGGGAGGAATTGGATCTATTAAGTTATTGCAATAAGTGCAATATTGGACCCCTCACTCTCAACCAAGTAGTTTGGACCTTATCTATGATGTAGTAGGAAAAAAAGGTTTTAAGAGCCTTGAGTACTAGTTCTGCTTTTGACACTACATGACTTTGGCAAGTCACTTCCTCTGAACTTTAGGTAACCCAAATGTAAAAGCAGGAAGTTAGGACAGGATGGTTTCTAGGCAGTCTTACAGCTTAACATTCGAGAGAGTAAGCGGTGCTGTTAAAAGTTAAGTAATGAAAGAATTGCATTACATTGTAACTTCAGTACAATTAAGAAATAAGTATTGTTAGTTCTCAAGGATTACTTCCTCTTCTCATCAATGTCTGTGAATATCTGATTCCTCCCACCAATGCCCAAAGTACCCCGACCTCCAGAGTTCTTTTCGCTCTCCCACTAGCAAGCCAAGAAAAACTGATTTGTTCTTTTAATTGATCTATAAGTTCCGACTTTTCCTTAGTAACTACAGATTTTCTCATAAGTTTATTGCAGTCAAATGCTCTACCCCTGAGCTATACCCCCTCTCATAAGTTTATTGGACTGACTGACAATCTACTAAAAGCGGCTGACCTTAAAACATTCTGTTTGAGCTGTTCTGTGCTGAGCCGGGACTGTCACTTTTCTTTTGTTTATAATTATATGTTAAGTCGTTGTGTCTTGTCCAGGGATTTAGATCACCTGTCTCCCAATGACCACATAAATTTAGCAAACAAAAGAAGGAACAAATCGGCATCTTGAGAAACCTATTCTGCCCTGGTCCAAGGCTCTATACTTACCAGAGGATTAGGAAGAAGGAAGCCATATTCTTCAGAAATGTGAAATCTTCCTAAAGATAATAATGGTGTTGTCTTCACATTCTGACTTGGAGGCTCCATAATTTTGTTTGAAGTATCTACATTAAAGCCTAAGTTCCTAAGTGCCCTCTCCCCAACACATATCAAAGGTCTGGGGTAAGGGACCTTCAGAATAGCATCCTCCCTCTGAGGTTAATTGTGCAAGTGCCTCAGCTACGGAGAAGGACCTTGGTCTGAGGTTGAATTCCAGACTGCCATGAACTTTCTCTGACACAAGGCTGAGTAAACAATTAGAGACGGTTGATTAAAACAAACTGGCAAACAAAACCACAATAGAAAAAAAATATTTTTTTTTCCTCAAAGGTGTAGTATATGAGAATATTGGTTTTGAATTCAGACATAAGTATGTTTTCCTTTGGAAAAGGATAACTAAACTAGAACTTTGGTCGTGACTGATCCCTTATACCCTGACAGTAACCTTATCTGTATAGACTTTTGACACACTGGGTCTTTATCTCCAAGGAGTAAACTGTTAAAACTGGATGTTAGTTCCATTTAGACAGATAATTCAGTGGCTGGTGATGACTGGCATGGAGAGGAAGACTCTAAATGCATGTCAGAACCAAAGAGGGTTTCAAACAACAACATACTCTAACACACTGAACAACATACTCCAACACACTGAACAACATACTCTAACATACAATTGCTTTGATTTTCTTTGAGAAATAATGTTTAATCATTTTTCAAAATCATTAAGCACAATAAGGAAGGCATATATATTTTTAAGTTGAATGAATAAGTAGTGGATATTACCAAACTTAAGAGCCTGAACAGATGATTTGACTTAACCAGCTCCCTTTATCCACCATCTTTTGAGAACCTACCACTAAGATAGGTGATTTTACCTATGAAGTACCTACTAATTTTACGATTTTACAGGTTAATAAATTGGGGCACACACATGTGAATAACTCTGTCTATTGTCACTCCACTAATTATTGGCAGAGAGAGGACTACAGCTGAGGTATCTTGACTTGAAGGCCTTTACTGTGTTCACCAGATCAGGATATGAGGCTGTCTTTTAAAAGTGCTATCAGAGTCTGAATTCACTTAACTATGCAGTCCAGTTATATGTTCCAGACCATAGATCTGCACTATGGAAATTGTGAAGATTCTGCCTTTTTCCAAATGGACCCTGAACTTGGTTCATAAAGTTGTAAACAAATTTATTTGATGTATTTTAAAAGATTTTATTTTTTTATTTGAAAGAGAGAGAGAGAGTTAGAGAGAGCACATGTGTAGAAGTTGAGGGAGGAGGGGAGGAAGAGGGAGAGGGACAAGCAGACTCCCCACCAGGCAGGAAGCCCTACATGGGACTTGATCCCAACACCTACCGTGCAGAGATACGACCTGAGTCAATGTCAGATGCTTAACCAACTGAACCACCCAGGAGCACTGCCCCTTAAACAGATTTATTTGGAAGCTAACTTATCTAAACACATCTTCCCCTTCTTCCCTTTCTTTAAGAGAAGTAGAAAAGCTAAAGTGTGCCTGGGTGGTACAGCGTTGAGCACAGGACTCTTGGTTTCTCAGGTCATGATCTCAGAGTGGTGAGATTGAGCCCCAGGTTCGGCTCCAGTGCAGAATCTGCTTGAGATTCTTTCCTCCAGTCTCCCCCTTCCCCTGTTTCTCCCCCACCCATCACGGATACTCTCTCTCTCTGGAAGTTCTCTGATCATTCATTGAACAGTTCCCATGGAAGTTCAAACTTTAAAATTTGTATGTCAAAAGCAGCCCAATTGATTTATGGTTCCTCAAACATCTGATAGTCATTTTTATTTGTCTACCTTCCTCCACCTAATATCCAACCAGTCTTGAAATTGTCTCCTCTGCCTTCTAAGTGCAGTATCTCCAGCTTTATATGTTTAATCATTTTGTTCTCTCCCTCATTTTCAGATGAAAAGAAGTCCCAGTTGTTTTTGTTGATGCTAGTCATCTTCTTAGTTTGTATCCATTTCCTCTGTATCCTCTCCAGAATTTACTGTAAAATCATAAAACTGTAGAATCATAAAATATCAGAACTAAAAAGGAACATTATAGAGTACATGATCTAGTTCAACACCTCACTAAATATATGAAAAGCCTGAAATTTATGGGCGTGAAATGGCTTATCACATGTTGCCCTGGGAGTGAACATAAGAATTGGATTGGGGTTTTGACTCGCTGCTTCTCTGTCCAGTATTTCTCACTGTTGATTCAGTGGGGCCAACCTGGTGAGCAGGAGTGTGAATTTCTATCACCTATCTGCCATGAGGCTTTTCAACAGGTGGCTTAGAGCCTTCTTGTCCACCTCTGCAGGAAATAGTAACGTTTATCCTAGAGGCATTTGGGATAAATAAACGGGAAACCATTCAGTGAAGCACTTATCAGATTATAGCAAATGCTGTTTACCTCATTTTCTTTTCGTCTCATCCTGGAAATCCTTTTTTAATGTGTTTCTCTGGTTTTCTCTCTTGTAAAAATCCAATTATATCCTCTTCTATTTCTATTTCTTTTTCTTCACTGACTCTTTTTATTTTTTTTTTTTTTTACATTTTGGCCCTGAACGTATACATATTTGTAGTCTTTTTACAACTATTCTCTACTTCAGTATGCTTATGCATTTCCATCTGATCTTAGCCATCAATTCTATCTGCCTAGTTTCCTAGCCCTGCATATTCAGTCTTGAACTTTCTGGCTCCCAAGGTTTAGATTTTATGGTATTTGTGGGTCAGTGAACATCTCAAGTCCTGCCAGAAAATCATTTAAGCATTCCTCCCTGTGGCGGGCCTGGGTGATGCCCTCGGTTAAACATCCAATTCCTAGGTTCAGCTTAGGTTTTGATCTCAGGGGCAGGGTCATGAGATCAAGCACCACATGGGACTCTACACTCAGTGTGGAGTCTGCCTAAATTCTCTCTCCCTCTCTCTCTGCCCTTTCCACTGTGCACTCTCTCTCTGTCTCTCTCAAATAAATAATTTTTTTAAAAAAAAGAGCTCCTCACTGTAAATTAAATAAAGTTCAAGTTTTCTTTTTTTTTAATTTTTTATTTTTTATAAACATATATTTTTATCCCCAGGGGTACAGGTCTGTGAATCACCAGGTTTACACACTTCACAGCACTCACCAAAGCACATACCCTCCCCAATGTCCATAACCCCACCCCCCTTCTCCCAACCCCCCTCCCCCCCAGCAACCCTCAGTTTGTTTTGTGAGATTAAGAGTCACTTATGGTTTATCTCCCTCCCAATCCCATCTTGTTTCATTTATTCTTCTCCTACCCACTTAAGCCCCCATGTTGCATCACCACTTCCTCATATCAGGGAGATCATACGATAGTTGTCTTTCTCCGCTTGACTTATTTCGCTAAGCATGATACGCTCTAGTTCCAACCATGTTGTCGCAAATGACAAGATTTCATTTCTTTTGATGGCTGCATAGTATTCCATTGTGTATATATATCACTTCTTCTTTATCCATTCATCTGTTGATGGACATCTAGGTTCTTTCCATAGTTTTGCTATTGTGGACATTGCTGCTATAAACATTCGGGTGCACGTGCCCCTTCGGATCACTACGTTTGTATCTTTAAGGTAAATACCAATTTACCCTAAATTGCTGGGTGCAATTGCTGGGTCATAGGGCAGTTCTATTTTCAACATTTTGAGGAACCTCCATGTTTTCCAGAGTGGTTTCACCAGCTTGCATTCCCACCAACAGTGGAGGAGGGTTCCCCTTTCTCCGCATCCTCGCCAGCATCTGTCATTTCCTGACTTGTTGATTTTAGCCATTCTGACTGGTGTGAGGTGATATCTCATTGTGGTTTTGATTTGTATTTCCCTGATGCCGAGTGATATGGAGCACTTTTTCATGAGTCTGTTGGCCATCTGGATGTCTTCTTGGCAGAATGTCTGTTCATGTCCTCTGCCCATTTCTTGATTGGATTATTTGTTCTTTGGGTGTTGAGTTTGCTAAATTCTTTATAGATTTTGGACACTAGCCCTTTATCTGATATGCCGTTTGTAAATATCTTCTCCCATTCTGTCAGTTGTCTTTTGATTTTGTTAACTGTTTCCTTTGTGGTGCAAAAGCTTTTGATCTTGATGAAATCCCAATAGTTCATTTTTGCCCTTGCTTCCCTTGCCTTTGGCGATGTTCCTAGGAAGATGTTGCTGCGGCTAAGTTCGAAGAGGTTGCTGCCTGTGTTCTCCTCAAGGATTTTGATGGATTCCTTTCTCACATTGAGGTCCTTCATCCATTTTGAGTCTATTTTTGTGTGTGGTGTAAGGAAATGGTCCAATTTCATTTTTCTGCATGTGGCTGTCCAATTTTCCTAACACCATTTATTGAAGAGGCAGTCTTTTTTCCATTGGACATTCTTTCCTGCTTTGTCAAAGATTAGTTGACCATAGAGTTGAGGGTCTATTTCTGGGCTTTCTACTCTGTTCCATTGATCTATGTGTCTGCTTTTGTGCCAGTACCACGCTGTCTTGATGATGACAGCTTTGTAATAGAACTTGAAGTCCAGAATTGTGATGCCACAAACTTTGGCTTTCTTTTTCAATATCCCTTTGGCTATTCGAGGTCTTTTTTGGTTCCATATAAATTTTAGGGTTATTTGTTCCATTTCTTTGAAAAAGATGGATGGTACTTTGATAGGAATTGCATTAAATATGTAGATTGCTTTAGGTAGCATAGACATTATCACAATATTTATTCTTCCAATCCAGGAGCATGGAACATTTTTCCATTTCTTTGTGTCTTCCTCAATTTCTTTCATGAGTACTTTATAGTTTTCCAAGTATAGATTCTTAGCCTCTTTGGTTAGGTTTATTTCTAGGTATCTTATGGTTTGGGGTGCAATTGTAAATGGGATTGACTCCTTAATTTCTCTTTCTTCTGTCTTGTTGTTGGTGTAGAGAAATGCAACTGATTTCTGTGCATTGATTTTATATCCTGACACTTTACTGAATTCCTGTACAAGTTCTAGCAGTTTTAGAGTGGAGTCTTTTGGGTTTTCCACATATAGTATCATATCATTTTCAAAGAGTGCTAGTTTGACTTCTTCTTTGCCGATTTGGATGCCTTTAATTTCCTTTTGTTGTCTGACTGCTGAGGCTAGGACTTCTAGTACTATGTTGAATACCAGTGGTGATAATGGACATCCCTGCCATGTTCCTGACCTTAGCGGAAAAGCTTTCAGTTTTTCTCCATTGAGAATGATATTTGTGGTGGGTTTTTCATAAATGGCTTTGATAATATTGAGGTATGTGCCCTCTATCCCTACACTTTGAAGAGTTTTGATCAGGAAGGGATGCTGTACTTTGTCAAATGCTTTTTCAGCGTCTATTGAGAGTATCATATGGTTCTTGTGCTTTCTTTTATTGATGTGTTGTATCACATTGACTGATTTGCAGATGTTGAACCAACCTTGCAGCCCTGGAATAAATATTGCACCACTTGGTCGTGGTGAATAATCCTTTTAATGTAATGTTGAATCCTATTGGCTAGTATTTTGGTGAGAATTTTCACATCTGTGTTCATCAAGGATATTGGTCTATAGCTCTCTTTTTTGATGGGATCCTTGTCTGGTTTTGGGATCAGGGTGATGCTGGCCTCATAAAATGAGTTTGGAAGTTACCCTTACATTTCTATTTTTTGGAACAGTTTCAGGAGAATAGGAATTAGTTCTTCTTTAAATGTTTGGTAGAATTCCCCCAGGAAGCCGTCTGGCCCTGGGCTTTAGTTTGTTTGGAGATTTTTAATGACTTTTTCCATCTTCTTACTGGTTATTGGTCTGTTAAGGCTTTCTATTTCTTCCTGGTTCAGTTGTGGTAGTTTATATGTTTCTAGGAATGCATCCATTTCTTCCAGATTGTCAAATTTGTTGGTGTAGAGTTGCTCATAGTATGTTCTTATAATAGTTTGTATTTTGTTGGTTTTAGTTGTGATCTCTCCTCTTTCATTCATGATTTTATTTATTTGGGTCTTTTCTCTTTTTTTTTTGATATGTCGGGCCAGGGGTTTATCAATTTTATTAATTCTTTCAAAGAACCAGCTCCTAGTTTCGTTGATTTGTTCTATTGTTTTTTTTTGGTTTCTATTTCATTGATTTCTGCTCTGATCTTTATGATTTCTCTTCTCCTGCTGGGCTTAGGGTTTCTTTCTTGTTCTTTCTCCAGCTCCTTTAGGTGTAGGGTTAGGTTGTGCACCTGAGACCTTTCTTGTTTCTTGAGAAAGGCTTGTACTGCTATATATTTTCCTCTCAGGACTGCCTTTGTTTTGTCCCACAGATTTTGAACCGTTGTATTTTCATTATCATTTGTTTGAATGATTTTTTTCAATTCTTCTTTAATTTCCCGGTTGACCCATTCATTCTTTAGAAGGATGCTGTTTAGTCTCCATGTATTTGGGTTCTTTCCAAACTTCCTCTTGTGGTTGAGTTCTAGCTTCAGAGCATTGTGGTCTGAAAATATGCAGGGAATGATTCCAATCTTTTGATACCGGTTGAGTCCTGATTTAGGACCGAGGATGTGATCTATTCTGGAGAATGTTCCATGTGCACTAGAGAAGAATGTGTATTCTGATGCTTTGGGATGAAATGTTCTGAATATATCTGTGATGTCCATCTGATCCAGTGTGTCGTTTAAGGCCTTTATCTCCTTGTTGATCTTTTACTTGGATGATCTGTCCATTTCAGTGAGGGGAGTGTTAAAGTCCCCTACTATTATTGTATTATTGTTGATGTGTTTCTTTGATTTTGTTATTAATTGGTTTATATAGTTGGCTGCTCCCATGTTGGGGGCATAGATATTTAAAATTATTAGATCTTCTTGTTGGACAGACACTTTGAGTATGATATAGTATCCTTCCTCATCTCTTATTATAGTCATTGACTTAAAATCTAATTGATCTGATATAAGGATTGCCACTCCTGTTTTCTTCTGATGTCCATTAGCATGGTAAATTCTTTTCCACCCCCTCACTTTAAATGTGGAGGTGTCTTCGGGCTTAAAATGAGTTTCTTGGAGGCAACATATAGATGTGTTTTATTTTTTTATCCGTTCTGATACCCTGTGTCTTTTGATTGGGGCAGTTAGCCCATTAACATTCAGGGTAACTATTGAGAGATATGAATTTAGTGCCATTGTAATGCCTGTAAGGTGACTGTTACTGTATATTGTCTCTGTTCCTTTCTGATCTACCACTTGTATGCTCTCTCTTTGCTTAGAGAACCCCTTTCAATATTTCCTGTAGAGCTGGTTTGGTGTTCGCAAATTCTTTCAGTTTTTGTTTGTCCTGGAAGCTTTTAATCTCTCCTTCTATTTTCAATGATAGCCTAGCTGGATATAGTATTCTTGGCTGCATGTTTTTCTCGTTTAGTGCTCTGAAGATATCATGCCAGCTCTTTCTGGCCTGCCAGGTCTCTGTGGATAAGTCTGCTGCCAATCTAATATTTTTACCATTGTATGTTACAGACTCCTTTTCCCGGGCTGCTTTCAGGATTTTCTCTTTGTCACTGAGACTTGTAAATTTTACTATTAGGTGATGGGGTGTGGGCCTATTCTTATTGATTTTGAGGAGCGTTCTCTGAACCTCCTGAATTTTCATGCTCGTTCCCTTTGCCATATTGGGGAAATTCTCCCAGTATACCTTCTGCTCCCCTCTCTCTTTCTTCTTCTTCTGGAATCCCAATTATTCTAATGTTGTTTCGTCTTATGGTGTCACTTATCTCTCAAATTCTCCCCTTGTGGTCCAGTAGCTGTTTGTCCCTCTTTTGCTCAGCTTCTTTATTCTCTGTTATTTGGTCTTCTATATCGCTAATTCTTTCTTCTGCCTCATTTATCCTAGCAGTGAGAGCCTCCATTTTTTATCGCACCTCATTAATAGCTTTTTTGATTTCAACTTGGTAAGGTTTTATTTCTTTTATTTCTCCAAAAAGGGCTTTTATACCTCCCGAGAGGGTTTCTCTAATATCTTCCATGCCTTCTTCGAGCCCGGCTAGAACCTTGAGAATTGTCATTCTGAACTCTAGATCTGACATATTACCAATGTCTGTATTGATTAGGTCCCTAGCCTTCGGTACTGCCTCTTGTTCTTTTTTTTGTGGTGAATTTTTCTGCCTTGTCATTTTGTCCAGATAAGAGTATATGAAGGAGCAAGTAAAATACTAAAATGGTTGCAACAGTCCCTGGAAAATATGCTTAAACAAATCAGAAGAGATCCCAAATCGTGAGGGGGGAGAAAGGGGGTAAAAAGAGGTTCAAAAAGAAAGGAAAAAAAAAAAAAGAAAAGAAAAGAATTAAAAAAAGAAAATGAAGAAAGAAAAGTATAAAAAAGAAAAAAATATATATATTAAACTAGTTAAAAAACGTTAAGAAAGTAAAGGGTCAAAGTTAAAGAAAATTTAGCAGAAGAGAAAAAAAATGAAAAAGAAAAAAATTCAATTAACTGCAAGATTAAAAAATCACAGGGAGAAAGCCATGAGTTCCGTGCTTTGCTTTCTCCTCTTCCTCTGGACTTCTGCAGCTCTCCTTGGTATTGAAACTGCACTCCTTTGTACAAACTTGGTCTTCGCTGGATCTCTTGTTGATCTTCTGGGGGAGGGGCCTGGTGTAGTGATTTTCAAGTGTCTTTGCCCCAGGCGGAATTGCACCGCCCTTACCAGGGGCCGGGCTGAGTAATCCCCCTGGGTTTGCTTTCAGGAGCTTTTGTTCCCTGAGTGCTTTCCGTAGAGTTCCGGAGGACGGGAATACAATGGCGGCCTCCTGGTCTCTGGCCGGGAGAAGCTGAGAGCCCGGGGCCCCACTCCTCAGTGCGCCCTCAGAGAACAGCGCCCAGTCACTCCCGTCTGCCTGACCTCCGGCCGCGCTCCAAGCTCCAAGCAACTGGTTCAAGGTAAGCCCGAGCTGTGAGCTTAGTGTCGGCTCTGTCTCTGTAGCCGGCTTTCCCGTTCCAATACCCGCAAGCTCTGAGACACTCAGACACTCCTGATCCTTCTGTGACCCTGCAGGACCTGAGGCCACGCTGACCCCGCGTGGGCTTCGCCCCGGTTTAGCCTCTGGAGTGATGTCCCTCAGCGGAACAGACTTTTAAAAGTCCCGAATTTGTGCTCCATTGCTCCGCCGCTTGCTGAGAGTCAGCCCCTCTCCCCGGGGTCTATCTTCCCGTCGCTTTGGATTCACTTCTCCGCCAGTCCTACCTTTCAGAAAGTGGTTGTTTTTCTGTTTCCAGAATTGCTGTTCTTCTCTTTGATCTGCCGATAGATTTGCAGGTGTTTGCAATTTTTAGATAAGCTATCTAGCTGATCTCCTGCTAGCTGAAGTAGTCTCAGCCTGCTACTTCTCCGCCCTCTTGACTCCTCCCCTCAAGTTCAAGTTTTCTTGATCTGGCATTCAATAATTTTCATTGTCTGACATCTTATAATCTTTCTAGCTGTGCAAAATTCAATAATCACTTTGGACTTCTTTCATATCCCATTCAAGTTCTTCAAGTTCTGGTTTGACAGTTACCAACATATTTATCTCATCTTTTCTGTTAGGACTGCAAGCTGCTTGAAGAATTCATACTAACTTTGCATCTTCCTTTAGCAGCATATGTCCAGTGTTTGGTGCTCAAGAAGTCTTTGTTGGGCACCTGGGTGGCTCAGTTGGTTAAGCGGCTGCCTTCAGCTCAGGTCGTGATCCCAGCGTCCTGGGATCCAGTCCCGCATCGGGCTCCTTGCTCTGCAGGGAGCCTGCTTCTCCCTCTGCCTCTGCCTGACACTCTGTCTCTCTGTGCTTACTCTCTCTGACAAATAAATAAGAAAAATAAAATCTTAAAAAAAAAAAAGAAGTCTTTGTTAAGTGAGTGGTCTCTCAGAGTCTCATGGTGGACCTCATATTTTTAGAACCAGTGTCTTGATGCCAGGTAGAAGTTTGTACTGGCCCCGCCCTGGAGACTTACTCTTCCCTAAGGAACACAGTGGCCACACAGTCCATGAAGCTCTGCCTGGCATCTTTCTTATTTACTAAGGGAAAGTTGGTGAAATATAATTGAGAACAAGAACTTCCTCTCCTAAGAGAAAGGTTTGGAATTTTAGAGTCTTGGGTTCAATAATCAGCTTTCCCACAGATTACAATAGAATCCGTGTGCAACAAGGGTTCTTTTGTTCTACTGGGTATTAGGGTCTTTTGGAAATGGAATGAGGGATTTTCAGAGAAGGAAAATATTCAGAATTGAAATTTTTAAGACATCATTTGTAAGTTTATTTTATTTTTTGATATTTTATTTATTTATTTATTTGAGTGAGAGAGAGAAACCACAAGCAGAGGGAGGATCAGAGGAGAGGGACAAAGAGACTGTGCTGAGCATGAGCTTGATGTGGGACTCAATCTCATGACCCTGAGATCATGACCTCAGCTGAAATGAAGAGTAGGTTTAACTGACTGAGCCACTCAGGCACCCCAAGGTATCATTTATATGTTTAATTGTGGGAATTTCAGATATACTTAGTCTCAGTTTCAAACTGATTAAGTTCATCTGACTTGTCGTCAACAATCAACCCAAATAGCACTGGTACACTGTGGCTATTCCTGTATAGCTCATTAATCCCTTCTTTGTTTGTAATTTCAGTGGGACTTTTCATTCCTCTTTGATGAACCATGTGGGAATCTGGCATTTTGCCCTTTCTTCTTCTCTTTCCCCTCTATCCTTTTTTTTTTTTTTTCTTTTTAACTCTCCTCTTCTTGACATTTTCTAGGACATCTATTATTTCTGGTTTGATTGTACTTAAAAATAATAAGGAAAAAATAGTAATTAATACTCAGTGATTTATCTCCTATGACAAGTCTTCTTCAACGAATTATCTCATTTAATCCTCACACAGCCCTGAGACTTAGGTCCTATTATTCCCATAATTTAGTTGAAGAAACTGAAGCTTGTAAAACTTAAGTAAAAGTCTAAGGTCATACATTTTATAAGTGGTGTCAGGACTGGGACATAAACAATCTGACTTTAAAGTCACCTCTCCTGGGGTGCCTGGGTGGCTCAGTGGGTTAAAGCCTCTGCCTTCGGCTCAGGTCATGGTCCCAGGGTCCTGGGATTGAGCCCCACATCAGGCTCTCTGCTCAGCAGGGAGCCTGCTTCCTCCTCTCTCTCTCTGCCTGCCTCTCTGCCTACTTGTGATCTCTGTCTGCCAAATAAATAAATAAAATCTTAATTAAAAAAGTCATCACTCCTAGGGGAGGTGGAGGGAAGAAAAAATTAAAAATAAATAAAAATAAAATAAACTCACCACTACTAACCCCTAGGGGCAGGACTTCCCTGCTTTGGTTATTCTCTCCTGTTAATTCTAGTTACAGTTTACTGTTGGTGATCTCCAGAGTTCAGATCCCAACCTCCCTCTCCTTACTTTGCTCCCTCTTCGGTGACTTCATCCATTCAAAGACTTTGGCTGTCATCTCTAGACTGATGATTCTCAACATTTTGTTTCTAGTTGGATCTCTTCTGCCATCTATTAGATGTCTTCGCTTGACTGTTCCATGGAAGCTCCATATGAAAATCTGAACGCATAGAACATATCCCAAGTTAACTTTCATGAAGGCAGGGGCAAAGGCTCTCTCTGTTTGTATTTCCATGGCTTCCATCCCATTGTTTTGAATTATTTCATTGGTCCCTTTCCCCACTAGTGAGCTCCTTAAAGTAAGGGAAGTGTTCTTAATCTTTCTATCTCTACTATCTAGCTTAGGGACTAGCACACCATGTTTGCACACTAAATAGTTACTGAACAGATGAGTAATTAGGGCAGAAGTTCTGATGTATATAGGGTAAGATTTAACACCGTTAATGAAATTATGCTTGAGTCGATACATATTTGTGTATTTCTTCTCTTAGCAGCCAAAATTTTAAATGCATTGCTAAGTGCTATGATGTAAGAATGAGAAAGCCATGGAGCCTATCTATAGAAAACTGGTAAATTAGCAGTTGAGATCACACACACACACACACACACACACACCCCACAGAGAGTGCCATAATCACAATATAAGAGCAAAACTGGCATGTTCAAAAATAGAATTTTAAAACTCTATGGGAAGAAAGTTGAGAGAAACTTCCTTACAAGTTGATTTTTCAGCTCAGTTTGGGTTTGGGCAATGGCCTAAAATAGTGGTTCTCAAATAGAAATGAATATGTGGGAGGTGGTGGTATCAGCATGATCACTGGAGCTCTTCTCAGGGTTCACAAGGCTTTACTCATCCTTAGAATTTTGGGGGTCCTGGTTTGCATATTCTTCAAAAGACACTCTCTTCCGAAGATAGGTTAATCTGGTACTGCTCTTTCCTCATTTATCCTGCCACCAACATTTTTGAAAACTGGCAAAAAATAGGGGTGCTTGGGTACCTCTGTTGGGAATCTTCCTTTGGCTCAGGTCATGGTCCCAGGGACCTGGAATCAAGTCTCACATCAGGCTCCTTGCTCAGTGGGGAGATTGCGTCTCCCTCTCCTTCTGCCTGCTGCTCCCCCTGATTTCGTTCTCTCTCTCTCCAATAAATAAATTTTAAAAAATTAACAAAAAGAAAATTAGCAAAAAATGAAAAGAATTTCCATAAAATCAGCAGCATGGTTTCCCATCAAGAACCCTGCCAGTAAATCACTACGGGCAGGGTTCTTGATGGGAAACCATGCTTTTGATTTTATAAGTTTGTAAAATATACAAATATATAAAAATATTTGTTACATCAAAATCATTATTTTTGTAATCTAGAAGAAATATCAGTGCTGTTCTAATATTGAATACATGTTGACTTTAGGTTGTTTAAAATTTCCATTAGATTGACCCAGACTGTCATTTGATTTTTTTTCATGGATGAATTTGCAGGTCACATATACAATTGAATCACAGTTGGAAATCACCTTAAGATGGTCTATTTATTTCTGATCTTTTACAAGTGTACAAACAGACCAGTGAAGGTAAGTGAATTATTAAGCTCACATTGTTGTTTTCTTTTTAGTAACCTTATTTTTTAGATTAGTTTTAAATTCCTAGCAAAATGGAGAAGAAAGTACAGAGAATTCCCATTAATCTGCCCCCACAAGCACAGCTTTCCATACCAGAGAGGTACACTTGTTAAAAATCAGTGAACCTACATTGACACATCACTGTTATCCAAAGTCCATAATTTACATTAGGGTTCATTCCCAGAGTTGTTCATTCTATGAGTTTTAGCAAATGTATAATGATATGTATCCACCATTGTAGTGTCACACAGAATAATTGCACTGAACTAAAAATCCCATTTTGCTTATTCATCTATCCCTCTTCCCTAACCCCTGAAAATCCTGATTCTTCTATTGTCTCTATGCTTTTGTTTTCTAGAATGTCATATAGTTGGAATCATGCAGTATGTAGCCTTTTCAGATTGACTTTTTAAACTTACTAATATGCATGGTGGTTTCCTCCACTTTTTTCTTTCTTTCTTTTTTTTTTTGCTTGATCACTCATTTTTTTAAAGTGCTGAATAAGGGGCACCTGGGTGGCTTAGTAGGTTAAGCATCCTACTTGTGATTTTGGCTCCGGTCATGATCTGAGGGTGGTGGGATTGAGCCCACACTCAGTAGGGAGTCTGCTTGGGATGCTCTCTCTCCCTTTCCCTCTGCTCCTCCCCCAACTTGTGCTCTCTCTCTTTCCAAAATGAATAAATAAATCTTTTTAAAAAATAAGGTGCTGAATAATATTACATTGCTATGGTGTAACTCAGTTTCTTTTTGCATTTCCCTGTTGCAGGACATCTTGCTCATTTCTAAGTTGTGCCAATTATGAATAAATAAATAAATATGAAACAATTTTTAAACATCCATGTGTACATTTTTGTGTAGACATAAATTTTATTTTCCTTTCCTCAAATTATGGGTCCCAATGTGAAGCAAATGCAATGACTTTTGATGACATGGACCATATATATCTTTCACGTCCTCTTTCAAGCTATTAATTTTACTTTCTGCTATGAAGGTGTAAGATTTCCCAGTTGTATCAACCACCTGACTTCAATATTCTCTTTGAGGTATTTTTGGCCCATCATAAAACCCAACCTCAAAGCCGACACAGGATACTTTTCCATCAAAGTGCATTTACACTACCTTGCATAGTAGGTGATTTTTAGAGTCTCAGATCTTATAAGATCTGGTATGAACCTGGATGTATATTCCTATTTCCTGCAATACTTCTGGTAATTTGTCAAGTCTGTACCTATGATGTTGTCAGCAGGTAAGCACGTTCTATGAACAAGAGAAAACCTTTTACATCATTTGGGTAATAAATAATAATCACATTTCAAAGAGCAGATATATGAATTCCTTTAGAAAATTTGCTCACCCATTCTCTGAATAAAGAATATTTGCAACATATTTATGGTTTTCAGTCTTATTGATTTTAACCTGTAACTAGTTAAAAAAAAGATGTGATGGTTTACAATGTACATTTCTGATAACACAACTGTGGCTCTACACCTCAGGTTTTGTTTTCTTCAGGAAAAAAAAATGTTAGCATTTTATAATCTGCCAATACTACTTTATTTAATGAATTTTTTACTATGTCAGTGTCAAAGCTGTCCTCCAAATAAGTAATGTTTAAAGCTTACAGCCCATGGACCAAGTGTTATCCAAGTCCATGTGCAATTTGAATTGCAATTTCTTGGGTAAATGAGTATCAAATAAAATATAGTGCTTTTTTATAATGTCATTTTCAATTAAGTTGCTAGTCTAAAATGGGCCATCTTAATCTTCACATTTTACATAGAGGAGAGTTCCTAGGGTAGTATGTAATGAAAATGAGGATACAATATTATTGTGACCATCTGGTGCATAGCTTTGCTTTTTAAAAGGCTTTCATTCAGTTTTTTTTTTTTTTACATATTTCTTTTTTTTATTATAATATATTTCATTTTTCATTTAAATTCAATTAGTTGACATGGAATGTATTATTAGTTTCAGAGGTGGAGTTTAGTGATTCATCAGTTGCATATAACACCCAGTGCTCATTACATCAAGCGCCCTTCCTAATACCCATCACCCAGTCATCCCATCCTCCAGCCCCTCCTTTCTAGCAACCCTCAGTTTGTTTCCTAGAGTTAAAAGTCTCATATGGTTTGTATCCCTTTCTGATTTCATCTTATTTTATTTTTCCCTTCCCTTCTGCTATGATCCTCTGTGTTGTTTCTTAAATTCCACATATGAGTGAAAGCATTTGGTAATTATCTTTCTCTGATTGACTTATTTTGTTTAGGATAATGCCTTCTAGTTCCATCCACATCATTGCAAATGGTAAGATTTCATTTTTTAATGACGGAGTAATATTCCATTGGGAAAAAAATATATATATATATATACACTTCATCTTCTTTATCCATTCAACTGTCAATGGACATCTTGGCTCTTTCCATAGTTTGGCTATTGTGACATTGGATAATTACCCAGTAGTGCAATTTCTGGGTCATAGGGTAGCTCTATTTTCAACTATTTGAGGAAACTCCATACTGTTTTCCAGAGTGGCTATACCACCTTGCATTCCCATCAGCAGTGTAAGAGGGTTCCCCTTTCTCCACAACTTCATCAATACCACAACACAACACCTGTTGTTTCCTGACTGGTTAATTTTAACCATTGGTATGAGGTGACATTTCATTGTGGTTTTGATTTGTATTTCCCCAAGGCAGAGTGATGTTGAGCATTTTTTCATGTATCTGTTGGCCATTTGTATGTCTTCTGCCCATTTCTTGACTGGATTATTTGTTTTTTGGGTGTTGAGTTTAATGAGTTCTTTATAGATTTGGGGTACCAACTCGTTATCTGATAAGACATTTGCAATTATCTTCTCCCGTTCCATAGGTGGTCTTTTGGTTTTGTCAGCTGTTTCCTTTGCTGTGCTTTTTATCTTGGAGTCCAACAATTAATTTTTGCTTTTGTTTCCCTTGCCTTTGAAGATGTGTCTAGCAAGAAGTTGCTTCAACTGAGGTCAACAGCTTGTTCCCTGTGTTCTCCTCTAGGATTCTGATGAATTCCTGTCTCACATTTAGGTCTTTCAACCATTTTGAGTTTATCTTTGTGTATGGTGTAAGAAAATAGTCCAGTTTCATTCTTCCTCATGTGGCTGTCAAATGTTCTCAACACCATTTGTTGAAGAGATTGTCTTTTTTCCATTGGATGTTCTTTCCTGTTTTGTTGAAGATTAGTTGACCATAAAGTTGAGGGTCCCTTTCTGGGTTCTTGCTTCTGTTCCGTTGATCTATGTGTCTGTTCTTGTGCCAGCATACTGTCTTGATGATGACAGCTTTGTAATATAACTTTAAAGTCTAGAATTGTGATGCCAGTAGCTTTGGTTTTCTTTGTCAACATTCCTCTCACTATTTGGAGCCTTTTCTTTTCCATACAAATTTTAGGATTATTTGTTCCAACGCTGTGAAAAATGTTGATGGTGTTTTTATAGAGACTGGATTGAATGTGTAGATTGCTCTGAATAGCATAGACATTTTAACAATATATTTTCTTCCAATTCATGAGCATGGAATGTTTTTCCATTTCTTTGTGTCTTTCTCAGTTTCTTTCATAAGTATCCTATAATTTTCAGAGTAGAAATACTTTACCTCTTTGGTTAGGTTTATTCCTAGATATCTTATAGTTTTTGGTGCAACTGTAAATGGGATCGATTCCTTAATTTCTCTTTCTTCTGTCTCATTGTTAGTGAATTGAAATGCAACTGATTTCTGGGCATTGGTTTTATATCCTGTCACTTTGATGAATTCCTGTATGAGTTCTAGCAATTTTGAGGTGCAGTCTTTTGAAGAGTGAAAGTTTGACCTCTTTGGGAATTTGGATATCTTTTGTTTCTTTTTGTTTAAATGCTGAGGCTAGGACTTTCAGTGCTATGGTGAACATCAGTGTTGAGAGTGGACATCCCTGTCATGTTCCTGACCTTAGAAGAAAAGTCCTCATTTTTTTCTCCTTGAAGATGATATTCACGGTGACTTTTTCATATATGGCTTTTACAGCATTGAGTTATACTAAGTACACATACATTCTATCTTCAAAATAGTTATAAAGGTCTAGAGTAGAAGGCTGATCCAATTGGCAATGCCTTTCTACCTCCTTTTAGACTATTTTTACCCATTCTTCTTTTCTTATCTGTTATTTTGACTGCAACTTCAAGGTCGGTATGAATGAATTCAGCTCTGTAGATAAGCAAATGATCCTTTACCAAGCAGATTTCCAACTTTCAAATTTCCTACCTTTTCTCCCATAGAGGTCATATATTTCCAGACTCTGGCTTTGCTCCTATTAAGCTCAGTTCCCATTAGGCTACCCATGGCTACAGTTCTAATGGAAAAAACACAGCCGCAAAAAGGTTTCCAAGACATCTTCCAAGTTAGGATTATGCCTCTGAACTTCCATTTTGGAAAACTAAGGCTGGCTGACAAAATAGAAGTCATGGGAACAATAATATCATCTGACCTCCATTACTCTCATTACTACAACATAATAAAAAATTCATGCATGCATTGGAAATTTGGGGGAATGCCCATGCAATCAAGTACCCAATACTTCTATTCAACGGTCAAAAGAAGTAGAGCTTCCGTGTACAGACAGCTTTTCTTTTAGTGGAGTTTTTACTCTGTAATAGTTTGACAATTCTGGAGTCAGTTTGCCTGGGTTTAACCTTTCACTTTGCCATACACTAGCTATGTAGCTTTTAAAAGCCACTGAACTTCATCAAGTCTCAATTTCCTTAAAAGTAGCTAGTATTTATCTCATTGGCCCATTGAAATAATTAAGTGATTTGATATACATAAACTCCAAGTAGTTTTCTATATTGTCAGAGGCATTGGAGAGGGATTCATGTGTTGTATGGGCCATTATATCTCATAGTTGGCAAGAACATTAGAGACCACTAAGTGCATGTTTATATGCCAAATTTTTTAGCCTGTCTGAAATAATTTTTCAATTTTTTTTCAAGAATTTATTTATTTATTTATTGTCTGAGAGAGAGAGAGAGAAAACACAAGCAAGGGAGCAGCAGGAAGAGAGAGAAGCAGGTTCGCTGCTGAACAAGGAGCCCAATGTGGGACTCAATCCCAGGAGCCTGGGATCATAACCTTAGCTGAAGGTGGATGTTTAACTAAGCCACCCAGACATTCCTCAGTTGTTTATTGTTATATAAAACAATTCTGTGAAAAATGAATAAATTCCTATCTTTAGTTCATGGCTCACCATAAGAACTGTATATCTCTGTGAGAGATAATTAATGGAACTCAAACAAGGGCACATTTTGCCAGGACAAAGATGTGTGTGTGTGTGTTTGACTGCTCATTGTATCAGACCCATGAATTGATAATACACTACTCTTTAATAGTACTTATAAAAATTTTCAAAATATTTTTCCAGTATCTGTGCCTTCCTTGTATGAATGTAATAAAAATAAATTATATTAGATGTATTGTAATCTATATTATGTAATTAGAATATAATGATGAAATTCAATAAAAATTGATATAATAAAATGTCTTAAAATTGCTTTAGTCATAACAATAACATAACAATAATTACTACTAATAATTAAATATTAATTCCACTCTTATGGAATGTATGAGGAATCCAGAGTATATGAATTGAGTAATATTCCCTCTCTATGATGTAATATTATATTTAATATATTAGAGTGAGAAAAATATGATATGAATTTTATGAAAGGAAATTCAATCATTTATTGTGCAGAAGATATTATAGAAGAAAGAGTGAAAGGGCTACTTACTTTTCTTAATATTTGATATAAAAAGATACATATTATTAGGTAAGTTTTCCTTGAGGAATATGCCACTATACACTTTTAATTTTCCTAAGACATAGAGTGGGATGGAATTATTTTTAATTCTATTCAAATAGAACCCATGTTACTAAGAATCGACTGAATCTAGCTAAAAACCTTCTCTTATGGTAGTAGACTATCTTCTTCTTCCAGTGACTCAATGACCCCTCTTCCAGGAGCACTCACTGTGATGAGCAGAGCCCACATGACATGGATGCAAGAATACCAGTACTTCTTCAGAAACATATCTAGTATTTCATTGTATTCTAGTCTAGAGTTGAATGGGTGAGAAGTAAAGCAAGAATCATGATTTCTATTATTTGGACAGATAGAAGAGAGTAGCCTTTGAGGAATAAGCATGGAGGAGAACTTGTGGAGACCTTGAAGCCCAGTTTCAGCCTGTCTACTACTTATCTAACAACAGTGCTGTGTTGGGGACAATGCCCCCTGCTTCTCCCTCCCTCTCCCTACTTTTCATCCCTCCAGCTCAGATATAAATGATGTTCTTAAAGGGAAGATGTGGGTGCAGGGTCTGGCTGAAGGAATCAAAGATGTTTTGCATGTCAAGGTGATTTATTACTAATTAGGTGAAACCAGCTCTGGAGGAGAAATTCCTAATGTGTAAGCTTTAGGTGTGTAGTTGTGAAGCCAGAGTGATTGGTGTAGAAGACAGGACAGGAAAAATTTTTAACTTGGAGCCAACAAATTTAGCAATTTATTTACTTATAATCTAGTAGTACTTTGTATTTTTCTAATATTTCAGCACTATATTTCAGTAGTAACCTTGTCAATGAGGCAGGACAGGAATCATGCTGCTCATTGTACAGAAAGACAAAGTGACTTGCCTGAGGTCTCAAAGGTGATAGATATGCAAAATGGAACCCACATCTGGGTCTCCTGAGTCTCAGTTTAGTGCTTTCTGAACTACATCAAATCCTAAGACATGATGATCTTTCTGGCCAACACTTAAAAATTACAGACATATGTGTATTTAGTCTACATGCATATGTTCAGGCATGCGTGCATACTTTTTGTTTGAGATAGAGAAAGACAGAGGGAGATGATGTGTGTATTGCACCTTCACATGAGCAGGGAGGGGGAAGGGGCAGTAGGAGAGTGGGAAAGAGTCTTAAGTGGAAACCACGCACAGCATGGAGCCCAATGTGGGGCTTGATCTCATAACCCGGAAATGATGACCTGAGCTGAAATCATGAGTCTGATGCTTAACTGACTGAGCTACACAGGCCGCCCCATATTTTGAAATTATAATCTTATATATGCTCATTGCAGAAATAATGACAAGAGAATGAAGGAGAAAATGTGTCCCATGCACCTAAAAACTATTACCATTGACATTTAGTATATTTTCTCCAGAATCAAGAACATTGTTATGAGCAGGGAGATTTCATTAATTTTACTGGGTTAGGGTATATTTGAAAAATAATGTTAAAATAGTTTTTAGATGTTTGACCTTAGAAATATGTGACTACATTTCCTTCCTTGAATCTGCTTGTGTACACCCAACCCATCTTTTCAACCCGGGCTTGAAAGTTCTTGCTAATTCTGCATCCAGGCAACTGTTGTGCCTTTTTTCTCTTTTCTTCTTTACTAGCACACCCAATCTCCAGCTAATCATATCCTACTACTTCATGAGATTCTGTCAAGTCATATCATTCCCTCCCCTTCTCCTTCCCAAGTTCCCTTCCTCTTGAACCTGGTCTACGTCAAGTCCAGTGAAAAAGATGAGAGCTGTCAAAAACTTAAGTTTTCCTCCCATTTATAAGTAACCGTGTGACCCTAAGTAAGCAACTTCACTCCTCTGAGCCTCAACTTTGTCACCTTTAAAATGAGTCTGGTTTATATAATTTTTAAGCTTTTCTCTAGCATTTTTAGATTCCATTATTAAGTAAATTCATGCCAGACTGTGAGTGTCAAATAACCCTGACATTCCAGGAGAAATTATATTTCAAAAGTGCCCTCTTATTGTTAGCCCAGATTAATTTACTCATGAGGTCACTCGATCTTTTATATATTTATTCAACAGATATTTGTGAAGTATTTTCTAAGGTCGGGGGATGCATGGGTCAGTATACCTGATATCGTGAAGCTTACTTAACATGTAATAAGAAAATAGAAAAGTACACAGGTATTTATAAATAAGTGTGATATTACTGTAGGAAAAGTACAGGAATTGATTAGCCATGCTTAAAAGATAACAGTGTAGATGAGGTATTATCTGGAGGAGTATTTAATTATAGTTATGACTAAAGCAATTTTTAGACATTTTATTATATCAATTTTTATTGAATTTCATCATTATGTTCTAATCACATAATAGAGGTTATAATCTAATCTAATTTATTTTTATTACATTCATACAAGGATGGCACAGACACTGGAAAATCATTTTGAAAATTTTTACAAGTACTATTAAAGAGTTGTGTCTTATCAATTCATGGGTCTGATATAATGAGAAATCACATACACACACACACACACACACACACACATATCTTTGTCTTGGCAAAATGTGCCCTTGTTTGAGTTTCATTAATTATTTCTCAAGCTGGAAGCTCTTAGTAGTATCTCTCACACTCTTCAGGAAAGTCATGAGGTCAGTGCCTCCAGTTCCTTTATTGTCTTGCTGGCATGAAGGACGCACAATGTACTTATGTACTATTTCTAGGTGATAGTTTCTCAGGGAAACCATAGCTTTCACACACTCATTGTAATCTGCCTGCAGCTCAGTATCACCTTTTGAAAGAACAAATTCACGGACTGAGGGGCCTGACTCTAATGAGAGAAGAAATTCCCGGTGAGCTGGTGGCATATATTTTCGCATTTCCTGGAGGAATCTGGCAGCAGATTCTGAAAGAACAAGAGAGAGATTAGGTAGAAGAGAAGCCAAAGTGTTCCCCCAATCCATGTGAGAAGAGTGGGTAGGAGATCACACATGACCATTGCAGCTTGAGTTTACAACCATCCTATTAATGCTATTGGTCTTGCTATTAGTAATGATAATTATTGTAATATATACTTAATGCTGAAAACCACATGAGCTGAACTCATTCGTTCATAATAAAGTTTTTTGTGTGCCCTTTCTCACTTCCATATTGTATTTGATCCTTCTAAAAAGCTGATGATATAGATAGGGTATATTTAATCTATACCTGACAGATCGTGGCACTGACTTCAAGAGAGTTTAAGGGACAATTTTTACATACATGAATTAACTAAGAAAAAAAAAAGCATATTTTCACCTATGTCAATATCTTTCCCTTTGACAATTACATAGAAGTTTAGGAAAAGAGAGAAAAGTACAAAAGTTCTTACTGGAGCTTCTTCTGCCTGCTCTAAACCCCTAGAAGGAATATAATGAATGTGGGTCATCTTTCACCTTTGGTTCATCTTTAAAATTTGAGCGAATGGGACAGTAAGCCGGCCAAGAGCACTGACAAGCCTCCCCTTACCACTGAGGTCTCCACCTCCCCAACTTCAGTCCCATGGCATTTGCAGGTGACTTTCTCTTTCTGAAACTGATCTCATACATTTCCAGAACACGTGCTATGGGCTTCACCATTCGGACCTTATATCCATGCCCAAATCTCAAGATTGAGAGGGTGATGAACTTGGGTTTTGGTTCTGGCTTCACTACTTTCTAGCTGGTTAATAAGGAGCCTATCAGTTATCCTCTAAAGAAACTTAGAAGTTCCTGCTTGGCTGTCTGTGGAATGGGATGATGACAATATAGTCTTGCCTCACTAATTCTTCTACAAGTATCAGATAAGGTCAGATGAGATGCTGATTTTTTAGACATCAGAGCACTATTGTATATGAGATGATTATTATTTGTCATTGTCCACTCACCTTCACCAGATTGTTGCTGGATGCCCAGCAGAACATCAAAGCACTGAAAGATGCTGCTTTGGGCAGCACTGCCCCCTGCATACTCCCTTGGAGTGTCCGAGAAACCTTCGTACTTCAGACCCTTTGGCAGTTTGGAGCTGTTTTTCCACCTAGGCCAGGAAGGAAAAAAATAATCACTATTTGGATAATTGCCAAATTTTCTGGTATAAAATCTTATACTAGAGGATGAATGGAAAGTGACATAAGATCAACTTCCTTCTTCTTCCGCCTTCCCCTTCCAGTCATGTTCATGTTTGAGAAAGACAAATAACACGGTCTGAGCAAACCTGGCAAAAGTATTCTAAAAATGGAATTTTACCTTTGCACTAGCAAAGATCATTCTTTTTTTGTTTGTTTGTTTCTAAATGATTACCTTTCCTGTTCATACTCCAGTGCATGCTTGGCCAAGGAATAACAGAGAGACAGTCTATTCTTTTTCTATAACATGTATTTTATGATAGGAATTATGTCTTAAACCCAAAGGATAATGGGGACTATCAGTGGGAATTTGATGTGTACTTTATGTGAATTGTTTAAAACAAATTCAAGCATAAGATTACCTACCCAGACAAGTATATGCGAAGAACATTGTAAAATGTGTTTGGGTCCACATGTTCTGTAAAAAAGATGAGGTGTGTTTAGTTAAGCAGTTATCAGAATTTTCAGAGGAGATCAAGATATTGTAAACAACTGATAATGGGTTTTGGTTTAGGCTGCAGGAAAGGCATTATGTCAGCCTGTGCAGAACAAGTCCCTGAGAACAAGCTCTCATTCACCTGATTTTTTCGAGGGCAGCTCACATCTACTCAAAGGGTCTACCATCAGCTGACACACAGCTTGGGTCAAAGAACATAGGCCCACCCAAGACTCGTCTTCAGGAGAGCAATTAAACTGTCAACGTTTCCTTAAAGCTATTTCATCTGCTTACTGATATAACAGATGAACTACTTACATAAGGAAACAAAACTACACAAAATGAAAAGCAGAAACAAGAGCCTCAGGGGCTCTATGGACACCATCCCTGAGTCTCCCTCCCCAAACATTACTAACTTTTCTGATTTAAAGGTCAATCTTTCTGCCAAGGACGAATCAGTAGTAACTCAAAGCCCAGTGGTACACAATCACATATTGTTAAGGCTGTCCAGCAGGGCACAATTTGTGTGTGTGTGTGTGTGAATCCTTGTTTACATACTTTTTTAGTTATTGCTGTTTTTTGGCTCTTAATTTTGTAATAAATTTTGAGCTCAGTGGCTTTTCTATGTTGTTTCTTACTTAAATTGTGAAAAAGCAGAATTTTTGGAGAGTTCCTATAAAGCAGAAGCTAAGTACTTCAGAACTTAGAACAGCCTGAACCTTCCACAGTTTTCTCCATGATTTCAGTGAGAGGCAATGACATTATTTACAGTTAAGCAGACCTGGCTTCACAATTTATTACCTGTGTAACCTTGGGCCACTTATCTTATCTCTCCATTAGATTACCTTATCCATAAAATGCACATAATAAAACCTTCCACAGGAAAATATAGTCATTTAGGGAGATAAAGTGAAAACACACTAAGTGAGAGTGTTTTTCTTCCATTTTCTCAACAACTCTAGTCTCAGAAAATCAGAAGCACGTGACTGTGAGCCTTGCATGTTTTCGGGTATACAGTACTTACTATGCATTTTTTCAAACTCTTTACGGGCTTGCTTCAGAGAAGAAGCTATATAACGCAGTGCTTTTTGCAAAGCATTGTGGTCCTCATTTTTAACTGCCTTGAATAAATCGGGAATTACCTTTAAAAAAAAAGAGATGAATATACAAGGTTTACTAGCATTAAATATTGGTATAGAATAAAATTCTCCTAATTCTTAATCCCTAAATTAAATGTAGGATTTCCACTTCATTTTTGGGCTGAGTATCCTTTTATTGTTTGACTAATCTCCTTATATTTAATTAAGTTTGGTTTTATTTTTATTTATTTATCACTTAGAGATAAATCTATATAGTTTTATATAGTTTCATTTCTATTTCTAATCATCAAAACCATTAGATTTATGTCACTATGTGATCTAGCTTCAGCGCCAACCTGCATTAAAAATGCATCTCCCCTATTAAGGTTTTAAACTTAATTATAAATATATGGGTCTTGGGGTGCCTGGGTGGCTTAGTGGGTTAAGCATCCAAATCTGGATTTCAGCTCAAGTCATGATCTCAGGGTCATGAGATCCAGCCCATCAGGCTCCCTGCTTAAGATTCTTTCTCTCCCTCTGCCCCTTCCCGCTTGTGCTCTCTCTTTCTCTAAAATAAATAAATAAATAAATAAATAAATAGGTCTTACGTTTTTTATTTAGGTGATACACAAAAATAAAATATTTCTACCCGATGTTCATTTACCAGCCAATTAAATAATCGAATGCAGTATTTATTTATTTATGTTATGATTTATATATTTATAAATCATAATACTTATGATATTAAATATATCAAGATATATTTCATGCATAATATAGTTCAGTTACTAAGTCATTGCTCTGCTTATGCAAATAGAGATAAAAATTTGCTTGTAGGGATGGACTCACTTTGATTGCAGAAGCAGCTGCTATCTCCACCAATAGTGAAACCAGGAAAAATCCTTTACAGCAGTCTCCACCAGGAAACCAAAACAGAACATCCATGTTCCTAAGAAAATAAGTCAAGGAAGTCAAGAATTTAGCAGTAACACTGGTGTATTTGAGTGCTTTGTAGTTTTCAAGTATTTTTATTCCATTCTAGTTTCAAAAAAATCTTGTGAGGTTAAGTATAAGTTTTACTATCTATGTTACATTTTTGGGAATATGAGTGTTAGGTCCATTGTCTAAGATCTAACAGTAGGGTAAGTTGGGACTTGAAATTCCATTTTACAATTTAGGGCTAGAAATACCAAGACCATTTCTGTTTTTATTCTCTCATTAATTTCTCACATGCATATATATTACTGTATTTGTATGTTTATACATACTCAATGCTTATGGAGATAATTGTAAGGTATAATTTTAAGTAGTCTTTTGGCTTTAAATAAATATATTTATGTCCATATTTTTGTCTGTGAACCTGATTCAATTTTTCAGTGGTTTACCTGCTTTACATGAATTTGGGAAATGCAAATAACTGATTAGATCCTCATTTCTTTCTTTTTTTTTTTTAAAGACTTATTTATTTGAAAGACAGATAAATAGAAAGAGACAGCTCGAGCAGTGGTAGGAGCAGAGGGAAAGAGAAAATCTCAAGCAGGCTCTGCCCTGTGTGTGGAGCCCTATGTGGGGCTAGATCCCAGAACCCATAAGATCAAGACTAGCTGAAACCAAGAGTCAGACACGTAACCATCTGAGCCACCCAGGTGCCCCCTCGCCATTTTCTCTTTTATTGTAGTTTTGCACTAGAGCAAACAAGGTCTCAATATCTGTACATTCATGGTGGTTAAATTCACGGACTCTGAAGCCAGTCCATTTCTGCAACTTAACTTGCTGCGTGACACGTTTCTGCCTCCTTGTTCTCATCTTTAAAATGAGACTGATGATATCATCCTCTCATTTAAAAACCTTCCATAGATTCCCATTGATTTTAAGATACTATTTAAACCCCTCATCATAGCCAAAAGTCCTACATAATCTTTCTGCTACGTTTACTTCTCCATCCCTTTTCTACTACATCCATCAGTCACTACTTATCAGTGACATTAGCCTTCCTTCACTTCTGATAGTGCAACACAATTTTCATGGCTTTGAGGCCCTCACTCTTGCTGTTTCCTCCACTATGAACACTCATCTTTTCCTTCTAACTAATTCCTTCCTACTTACTCTTTGGAACTCAGCTTGAATAACTCGCTACGGGGATTCCTTATTCATCCCTTTCATTTAGTTGGAGTTCCCAGCACTTTCTCCTCTTACTCTCCTCTTAATCATAAAGAAATTTACATAACTTTCCTATATCTGCTTTCTTCACCAGGGCAGGATTATTCCTAGGTTATTTACCTTTGTGTCCCTAACTCCTAGCCTCTGCCCGATACATAAACTCAAAATGGTAAGGATTGGGTCAAAAAGAACAGGTTTATGTATCTGGGCACTATGGTCATTAAGTCAAAGACACACAGATGTATATGCATTTTGCATTTATGCATATTAATTGCATTTTTATATATGCAAGTGCTATTTTTGTATATATCTATAGCTATAATATCAAGCAGACACAGTCCTATCACAGTCATAGAGCTAGTTAAGGATTGGGATTATTTGCTCTTTAAACAATTACTCGAGTTATTTTTTGCCTGAATTCAATTGGTCTTTTAAAAAGTACATTTAGAGGATATTGATAAACCTATACTCACTTTGAATAACAATTCTTATAATAAAGTAAGAAGCAAATACTTACTCATAAGTCATGGGCCTTTTGAAAACAGCCATGAAGCAATGGATCAATTAGAAGAGAAAGAGAAAATCAATTTAAAAATCAAATAGCTTTGAGTTATTCTTATTCAATTTAATACTACTGAATTATCAAAGATATAAATAAAAGAGAAAAATATATACATGTGTGGTTTTTAAAAATATCAACTATGCATTGCAAACACTTAGGACTTTGTAAGTAAAAAAAATAAATATTCAAGGAACACACATGGTCAGTCAAAACCAGTTGCTACTAATAAACTTTTTTTAAAATTTAAATCCAATTAGCCAACATATAGTACATCATTAGTTTCAGATGTAGAATTCAGTAGTTCATCAGTTGCATATAACACCCAGTGCTCCTTATATCATGTGCCCTCCTTAATGTCCATCACCCAGTTACCCCATCCCCTCATACTCCTCCCCTCCAGCAACCGTCAGTTTGTTTCCTATAGTTAAGAGTCTCTCCTGCTTTGTCTCCTTCTCTTATACCTTTCTATTCTTTTCTAGATCAAATCCTTTCGGTTTACACTTTGCTGTCTACAGTACTCCTCTGCAGATACGCACCCAGAGTCCTGGGACACCAGAAGTCTCAGGTCCCTTTATGGTAACAGATCGCATTGCTTAAAGGAGAGGAGGGGCCTAGAACCTCAGCAGATGGCACTGAAGGCCCAGGCATTGCCATCTCTACTGCTGAGAATGTGTCAACTCTTAACTTAACTGAATAGTTAAAAAACAAATTTGTAGGATCTCCAAAACATGTTAATTAAGGAAAGCCAGACACAAAAAGAGTACATACTCTATAATCTCATTAATATGAAATCCAATAGCAGAAAAAATTAATTTTTAATATGACAAATCAGAACAGGTTTACTTGGATGTAGAGGAGAAAACTGAATGGAAAGAGCCACAGAGGTGATATTCTGTATCTTGCTTAGAGCTAACCTGTATATAGAACAGGCAAAGTCAACAAACTGAGCAGTTAGGATGGTGCAATTCACTGTATATTAATTACACAACTTTCTCTTATATATTTTTAGTTATATGCCAGCAAAAGAAATCATACCCCAAAACAGAGAAGAAAGCTGTGCTGCCGAAAATTAAATCAATGGCTAGTGCCCTATTGATGAAAATAGCATGTGCTTCTTTAGTTCCTATTATAATCACAATTCACATACCCACTGGGATCCTTTTTCTTCCAGTTTGCCAAGACACAGTCTGCATAAACCAGAATAGGAGGCAGACCGAGCTTCTCAGAGAGTTCACAGTAAGGAACAGCAATATTCTTTGGCAGGACCTAATGAAAACACAAAATTTAGTATTAACCTTCGAGGTGTCTTACGTTTTCTTTTGCTTCCTGCTACCATTCCAACTACTCTATTAGTGCCAAAACATGAGCTGTTCATCACGGCACTCTGAAGCCAAACAATCATAATTTTCTCTTCCTCGTTTCATAACTTAGCCCTAGTAATCATTATATGTTTATGTTTTAGATGTGCGTTGTGTACATAATCTAGTCAGAGCAAAAGGACGTAGAGGGTACAAGGAACAAGGATGCATCCTTGACTTTCTAATGGCCTGGAGTTACTTGTAGTCATTTATTCCCTCATGTATCCATCCCAAAAATATTTGTTAGACGGTTTCTCTATGTGAGGAGCTCTTTATCAACAGGCAATATAAGAATAAAGTCAATTGTCTTCAAGAAACTCAAAATCACTTGTAATTAAGACTTTGGGGTATTATACATAGTAAAAGGGCAAGTGGTTGGCTGCCCTTGAGCGCAGCGCTAACAGAAACTCTCTCCTGGATGATTTTTTAGAGTGACGTTGGGGCTCATCCTTGAAGACTCGCTTGTGTCAGCCGAAGGAATCTCCTTTAGCCTTCTTTTCTGTTTCCATGCGGAGTACACCAACTGGACTGACACTGGGCTCTTTCACTCATCCTTCCTCAGAGGAGGTATAGAGGCTTATCTGACCATTGACTGTGGGAGTGGGACTGCTGCTCAGCAGACTTTGTTTTCAACACTTTTTTCCTGACCCTATTACTCTGGATCTGCTCTATGCCTGGCCACACTGTAAAAGGCTCCTATCCCCATGGGCAATCCTGATGGCTATATGCTTTTCTAGCAGGCCCATTTTCACCACACATGCAAGCCATATTTTCTAACTGCTCTATTAATCATAATGCTGACCTTTTATTCTTTATCTCCCTGACTTCCTCATCTAACTATCATTTGGTTTATAACTAGATGGTGCCTTATAATAATTAAGGTCACACTTGTCATCAGCAGCTGATGGTTGGAATATGTGTATCCAACCAGGCAAAGGACAGGGATGTGTAGCTCATCTGGAGTTGTGGGCAGTGGGATTGCAATGGTAGAGGCGGTATGATGATGAGGTCCTCTCCACAGTTCTGCAAAACTCATGGGAGCTATAACCTAAGTGGCTTTATATTAACTTGATAGACCTCGAGATGATGGTTTAACAAAGAACAAAATGTTAGAAGGAAAAACATTGGCTATCAAAGTGACACCTGGATGTGTGCTTCCCGGTACAGAGCTTTGCCTCTGGGAATTGAAATATTTTGGTTTGCAACTGATTTACTTGTTTCAAAAGGAAATTTTTTGCTCTTTCTGAATTAAAGAAAAGATCAAAGGGGAACAAAAGGAAAATTGCTTAATTAAAAAGTTAATTTAGAATGACTTAGGAAAAAGAAATGCTCAAACACATCTTAATCTATTAGAGACATGCAGTTACTAAGAAACTCAGACGCTAGTTTCTAGCCCATTGTAAAGAAAATTGTGCCTTATATTGATGTATCTTATTTTTTATCCATTTACTTTACTTTTCTACAATTTCCTCACTTAAATATATTTGTTGCTGGCTTCTAAAATCCTTTTTGGAATAATGTAGTATATAAAAACTAGATAAATTGAAAATATATTTTCATGTTTTATTTTAGAATTCTGACTTCACTCTCATAAATTTATTGTCTTTTGATTAATCCACATACATTCTGGTCTCCGTATTTTTTGCTGGCCCTTTCTTTCTCTTTTCTGCTCCTCTCCTCTTTGGGTAAGCTCTAGCAATCTTTCAAGAAGTAGTTCAGGTCCCGCTTCTTCCTTCCCACTTTATTATACCAACTACTCTTTAGCTATTCTGGGCTCTCGTGCTTCTGCATCTAGCACAGGCTACCTTTGTTATTGATGATCTTTCTATACAATGCTTACACATTTAGCGAGACTCAGATTTTAGCAAGTCTAGTGAGGTTGGGTCCTTAAGTTGTCAGGCTATCTAATACCTTTGTATCATCAAAAATCTAGACATGATAGTTTAATGATTATAAAGAAATATAAGATGATCCCATGATTATGCAGAGAAGCTTTTTCCTTTTGTTTAGATATCAGGGGATGACATATCACATAGGTGGACAATATGTGTTGTTGTATATTTAAACAGCATGTGGAAAGACAAACAAGATAACATTCCAATTAGTTTTGTCAAGGAGGGGAAAAAATATTCTTTAAATGGCAGAAGGTGCTTCTGGAATCTATTTTATCTCTTTGTGGTTTAAAGAGTCAGTATTACAATCTGCACTGGTTTCATGAAATTAGAATTGTCAGATAAAATACAAGATGATATTTTAAATCTAAAGTTATCTACTATTCATGGGAGTAGAGTGAAACCCATATATTCTTCCATGTTGATGGATGTAAGATAGCACTTTAATATTAAGAAAAGCCATAATATGTTCACATCTCCCAAAACTCATTAATAGAAAAAACATTTCATATTCAAATATATTGATTATGGTGTCATTTACAATGGTAAAATATTAAAAATAAGTACAGAATAAATGAAGTTCAGGAACTCATTAAAAAACCATAAAGTGATTTCGAATGATGATTAGAAGGACTGTGTACTAACTAAGAAATGCTTACAGTATACTTTCAGAGAAAGATACAGAACATACACCTATATACACAGGATAGAGCAAGTGTGTTACATAAGTAAGAGATGAAAAATCCAATAATGATAGCAGTTGGATATTAAATCAGTGAATGATTGTTTTCCTTTTTATTTTTTTCCTGTTATCCAAGCATCACAAAATCTAGTTATAATAGTTTCAGAATGTTTTTATATTAAATTGGATGTCAATTGTCATGTACCATAAGAAATATCAAAAAAATCTCCAAACCTCTCGAACATCTTTATCACCTTGATTCCACACATATGCCATGGTGATATACCCCAGGGTCAGATGTGCAAGGCGCTGCGACTTGTGATCTTTGAGGCCATCAATACTGTGAATTTGTAACTGAAAATAAAAGAGAGGTTGATTCAAATCTATATGGGGGATAGCACAGCTTCAAAGCCAGGTTAAAAATGTTAAGAAGCTAACATAGGAGTAACGTAATATAATGTAATGTAATGCTTTTCCAGACCTGGTCAACTCTTTCCCGTAGTTTATTTTTTTCAATCAGTTCCGGTAGATTCTTAGCGATGGAAATCCATTCATCATAAGGTGGAGGTAGCTCCTCCTTGAAAAAAAAGAAAGGGGACTTTTATGTAGTAGCAAAAGTTTTTATAAAATAGTTTTGCTTCTGACTGATAGTCTCTCTCGCCTCTAGATATGTTCTGTGCAATGCTGTCCTGTCACACACTTCCCCATCCAGTAACTCCAGTCCCTGCATTGCCACCTGTACACCTAGGGCTCACAACCTTCTTTTTCTCTTCTCAAGCGCTTTCACCTGCCTCATTTTCACAGTTCATCTCAAAAGGTCCACTGAAATCATCCTGATTATTCCAGTCTACCCTTATAGCCCCAAGTATGCATCCTATGTGTTATGCCTTTACACTATTAAGTAATTTATTGTTGTCTGCTATTTATTTTTTCTTCCTGGCTAAATTAAAATTTTTTTTGAATGGGAGAAAAATGAGATTTTTTTTAGATGTCGCCAATAGACTAGACATTTTGCTCAATAAATATTTAAATGTTATAATGACCAAAAATGTTTATTGTTATCTCCATTTCATAAATGAGGAAAACAAAGCTCAGTTTATGAAGTTGTTTCGAATATGTAGTTTATTGTCATTGAATATATAAGTGTTTCCAGCTTTGAAAAATCAATGCTCTTTTAAAATCCCACTATCTGAGGGCAAGGATTTTATCATGCTTTTAATTTTCTATTTCTCACAGAACCTGGGACAATACTGGACATGTAGGAAATGCTGTATATTTCCATATTGATTGTCTGCTTTGGTACTATAGGCTTATATTTCAACCAGTAAGTGCAAATAGAAGCCCAACAAAAGTTTCTCCTTGGTTCTTATTACATTTGTACTTTCATCTCAAAGGAAAACATGTAGCAAAGACCTAGACAACACCCTGAAATGAGATTCAGATCTCTGCACAACTTCCCATATGCTCTTTCCTATTCCTCCTTCATGTCCTTGAGGTCATCAATTCTGAACTATGGAGACATAGCAACATTAGATTAACTCAAACCAATGTAGATGAAGTTTTGAGCTACAAAACAAAGTTAATATTTAAGTAAGCTATAAAACAAAAAGGCAAATATAACATAAAATTCAAACATTTTCACGGGCTGCAGGTAACGGAACAGTCTTTGTCTCTGTTGGGGCAGATTTTTAACAATGAAAGATCCAAGCACTAGATAGTCACCTTTCTTGTTTCTCTGAACTTTTCTCCTTATCCACAAAAAATGCTATCGTCTAGTGTTTTTAGTAATACACATATCTTTTGTTTTGTTTTGTTTTGCCTTCTACCATGTAACATAACTGAATTTTTGGTTGTTACTATTTTCCCCAAAGAATGGATTTTTTTTTTTTGGGGTTATATATCATGATTAGCCTCCTGTTGGACAGAACTATCAACAGATGTAAAATTCAATCAATAATAACTTCTGGTTCAGGGATGCCTGGGTGGTTCATAAGTTAAGCACCTGCAGCTCAGGTCATGATCCTAGGGTTCTGAGATCGAGTCCCACATTGGGCTCCTTGCTCAGAGAGGAACCTGCTTTTCTCTCTGCCTACTGCTCCCTCTGTTTGTGCTCTCTCTCTCCCTCTCTCTCTCAAATAAATAAATAAATAAAATCTTTATATATATATATATATAAAGATATATAAGAAGTGTATACACACACACACACTTCTGGTTCGGAGGGTGCTTAAATGGTATAATATAAATCAGTGAAAAATAACGCAGCGGGTCATTCAACTACTGCTAGATTATATAATGTATTTTGTATTTATGTAGAATTAGAAGACATATTATTTTCTTCTGGAATAGAAAGCTAATAGATTATATGAGGTGAAATGGACATTTTTGAGTTTATAATTTCAAGGAAATATCTTCAGTGAAGAGATAAAAATAGCTCCTAATTTATTTCTCTTGTTTCGGGACATGATCTAACTTCCTAAGCATCTTAAGTAGCAACCTTATTTTTTTTTAAAGATTTTATTTATTTATTTGACAGACAGAGATCACAAGTAGGCAGAGAGAGAGGAAGGGAAAGAGGTTCCCCGCTGAGCAGAGAGCCCAAAGCAGAGCTTCATCCCAGTACTCTGCGATCATGACCTGAGCCAAAGGCAGAGGCTTTAACCCACTGAGCCACCCAGGCGCCCCACAACATTATTTTTTAAACAGTTCAGGAAAGGTTTTGTTTTGCTTTGGTTTGGGGGTTTTGCTTTGCCCCTGGAAATCTGTTCTAGAGGTCTCCATAACTGTCATAATTGTCTTTTTTAAAAAATATTTTATTTATTTATTTGATAGAGATCACAAGTAGACAGAGAAGCAGGCAAAGAGAGAGGAGGAAGCTCCCTGCTGAGCAGAGAGCCCAATGCAGGGCTTGATCCCAGGACCCTGGGATCATGACCTGAGCCAAAGGCAGAGGCTTTAACCCACTGAGCCACCCAGGCACCCCAATTGTCTTAATTTTAAGAGAACTTACTGTGGGGGAAAAGTGATATGAGGTTTCACAGTTCCTGAAAAAGATTTTTGTTCTTGTACCACTGTACATGTTCAAAATCATCTTATTCTCTCACTTTGGTGTTCTTGAATGAAACAGTAGCAAGTCTGAGTATTAACTGATTTGCAAATATAAGGCAAACTAGGTGCTTTTATCAATAACATTAAATTAAATTAATAATTTGAAGAGAAGAATAAGATTGGGAGGAAGAATTTGCTTTAGATTTGCCTTTATTTATACAAGGTATTTATAGGATGTTATTTCTAAGTACAGTCAAATTGGATCTCTACTAAAAATGTATTTGCTGCATTTAAAGATGCCCTATAGGGGAACTTGGATGTCACAATCAGTTGAGCGTCCGACCCTTGGTTTTAGCTCAGGTCATGATCTCAGCTTAGTGAGATTGAACCCTGTAACAGGCTCTGCACTCAGCAGGGAGTCTGCTTGAGATTCTCTCTCCCTCTGCCCATCCCTCGCTCATTCTCTCTCTCTCTCTCTAAGATAAAAGATGTCCTCTAGAATACAGAGTCTGAGCCACAATAAATAGATACATACTTGTACATAGAATTGTCACAACATGCAGCTGGTTCTTAGAAATCGTTTGGAATCTCATGAACCTTATTAAACTCAGGAGTGGGGTAGGGAGAAAGTAATGCTTTATGATATCTTCTTCTCTTAAGAGAAGCAGCATATTATAATAATTTTAAGATCATTAACTCTGGAGCCAGATGAGTCAAGTTCACATTCCATCTCTGCCATCGTTAGCTGTATGAGTTTGGGTAATTACCTAAATTCTTCATGACTTAAATTTCTCATCAGGAAAATTTAGGATACCTTTTAGCATGTTTGTAAAGACGAAGTAAAAATATTTATAAATTGCTTAAAGATTCTATATGAATATTTGATAATTGAAATAGATAATAAGATGGTTTTCACAGCATTCTTTGGAATATGACTTAGAAAAATGTAGTTTTAAAGGCAAACGTTTACATGTCTTACTATTTTTACTATTTTTAAGCAAAGCTTAAATTACCTCTTTTTAAAGGTAGTTTAGACTCACTTGAATCTTACACTTAGTGACAACAAGCATTATTAATACAACACAAAGTTGCTTGATAGATCATCTCAAAAACCTAATCAAAGCAGGCGCACATACTTCATTCAGTTTATGATATATCACCCAAGAAAGAGGGTTCCTTTGACTCATGGATCATTTATTACTTTGGCTTTTTCAAAATGCCCCCCCAAAATGCAGTTGTATTAGAACAAAAAACTTTGATAGTTTCCTTATCACATCACTTTCTTTATTTGTGTAAGGTAACTAAAAACTGCATTTAATACTAAATTTCTAGGCAGAAAATTTTAAGTTAAGTATGAACAGTTTATTAAAATCTGCCTCTAACTTTGGCACTGCTTTATCAATTGTTTAGTAAAAATTACTGAACCACATTTGTTCAATAGAAGTAGACTTGTCCAGGTTAGCAATGATAATAAAACATTTTTGCCCATATCTCAGTAGCCCCATCTTACCAGTGGTTTTGGCAGAGCGAAGCCCAGCTCTTCATCTATATGGTATTTTTCAAAAATTTCCCGAGAATTTCCCATAAAATCGGTTGCATTATGTGCCATCCTTGCAGTCTTCTCCTGTGGTCCTTCCCAGTTTGATGGGGTTTCAGAGCATCTATTTATTATAAAGGTGGCCATAGCCAATGACCACAAACTTAACACGTAGGCAGTAAAAAATTACTTCCACTTTTGGAATAGTTTCATTTTCTTTCTTTGTAATTTGATAAACAATAAAACCACAAAAGCATCTCTATTCATCACATGAAGAAACTGAAAGCTTCTTTTCTTATGAAGTGTTTATTAATGAGAACATCATCTGTTTACTGCCATCAGGGAAGTCAGAAGGAAACTGAAATAATCAAAACCATGAAAATAGGTAAGCAGAAAAAAAACATTTTTTATGGGACTATTTAAATCTTTGAATTAAGATAACAAATTTGACCTAGGCCAAAGTCCTAAACCATCACTTAGTCAGCACTGTCATTGGTTTTTCCTTAAAGTCTCCAGGGTTCTTTGAACGTTTTAGTGCCTTATTTTGCAGCCCTAAAAGGCAACCTGTGGTACACTGAACCAATTGATGACTCCAAACCAGAAAAAAATAGAAACACATGAGGAATTAAGATAGTACCCCCTACACCTCCATTTTCTTACCCAGTCTTTTATCTGTGCTCACAATGATACAGTTTTTTCTTCTTCCTATTCCTTATAAGTCCTTTTTAGGAAGATTTTTCTGCATCTCTAGTATATTTAACTGCTCAGGACTGATGATGAGGCAACAGTCTTTCACATTTAGAGAGCTTGTAATGTGTTAGAAGTTTAAATAAAGGATGAAATGCTCTGAAAATGTCTCTTTCAAACTGTAAATTAAAACTGCATTTGGTAAAGGTTTTTGAGGCTGCAGGAAGTTCTGTGGTCCCTTACAGGTATTGTTCGATCTTATTAATGAAGCTAAAGCAAGAGCAGAAACCATATCATTCTTTTCGATGATCAAAAGCAGAAATTAGTGTTCAGTACATTATAAAAATGCAGTTTTGTAATACAGCTTATCAGTACTTGAAGTAACTTTTGATGGTGCATGACTTTGCATTCTAGAATATCTCTCACACTGTTCTTTCCTCTTGCATCATGGGTTTCCTCTACATCATAGTTTTTTAAGAATATGTTCTCCTGATAATAAAAGTAAGAGAAATTGAAACCAAAATTATACAGCAAAGAGAACACTTGGCTAAGCTTCTTGAAAATGAATGATTCATAAGGCTGATGTTCCTGAAACCAGGCCCAAGGCAAAAGAAACAAAAAATGTGTCATGTTGGGCTATTATATCTATATGAAAGCCAAAAATTCCAAAAAACTTTTAAGAATTAGAGAATGTGGGTGCCTGGGTGGCTCAGTGGGTTAAGCTGCTGCTTTCGGCTCAGGTCATGATCTCAGAGTCCTGGGATCTAGTCCCACATCGGGCTCTCTGCTCAGCGGAGAGCCTGCTTCCCTCTCTCTCTCTCTGCCTGCCTCTCCATCTACTTGTGATTTCTCTCTGTCAAATAAATAAATAAAATCTTAAAAAAAAAACCAAAGAATTAGAGAATGTGTTAGTCCTATGGTTTTTCACTTTTTGTACCTGAATTTGTTTTCATGGGTGAGTCAAAAAAAGATACAAGGAATGGAGTTTCAGATAATTTTGTCTTGAAAAAGACTGAATTTTTTTAAGAAGCATAGCTTGATAAAAACTTTTCTTGACTCTGATTATCCAACTACTTCATTAAATTTGTCCTACTTTTTTTGGGGGGGGGGTTGGGTTGCTCAGTAGGTTAAGCATCCAGCTCTTGACTTGACTTAGGTCATGATCTCATGGTCATGAGATTGAGACCCACTTCAAGCCCTGTGCTGAATCTTCTTCCTGTACCCCTTCCCCTTCTCATGTATGCTTGTACACCCTCTCTCTAAAATAATTAAATAAATAATAAATAATAAATCTATCTTTTAAAAAAATCCATCCTACCTTTGACTGCAGAAACAATAATACTTTAGTATCCTGCTTCATTCTTTACCTATTTATCTCTATTTACACACTTTTACCCTTTTCATATTTCTGAAACTACATTCTCAATTGATCCTCAGTCTTCATTTGTCTTACTTTTTCTTCAGCAATAATCACATCTCATTGAAAATCTCTTTTCAGGAGCACCTGAGTGGCTCAGTGGGTTAAAGTCTCTGCCTTCAGCTCAGGTCATGATCTCAGGGTCCTGGGATCGAGGCCCGCATTGGGGCTCTCTACTCAGCAGGGAGCCTGTTTCCTCCTCTCTTCCTCTCTGCCCGCCTCTCTGCCTACTTGTGATCTCGGCCAAATAAATAAATAAAATCTTAAAAAAAAAAAAAAGAAAAAGAAAAAAAGAAAATCCCTTTTCACGTGGTGTCCAAAAAACATTATTTATTTATTTATTTATTTTTTGACTTACAACCTTGGGGTCAAGACCTGAGTGGAGATCAAGAGTCAGATGCCTGACCCAGGCAACCCTTTGGAAAAACATCTTGATCTTACTATTATCTATAGATTCTTTATCTTTTTCTTTCACTTTTTACCTGTGGCCAACTCATTGTGAGAGAAGGCTCCTGAAAGTTGAAACTCAGCATTTTGCTCTACAGCCTCCCAGCTCTGACAGATATGAATCTATCTTGTATATATCCCCCGTTCTGATGACTAGGACTCTTCTCTATAATAATTGTACTGCCTGACTTATCTCCACAGCTATAAACTACATTCCAATTGCCTGGTAAACATCTCCATCTGGAAATTCTGTTATCTTGTTTCATAGGGCACAATATCAGAACTATTGTGAGGAGACCTACAAATGGACTTTTATCCAGGACCATGATAAACACAAATATTTTCCCTGATAACATGGGATCACATATGATAATTCAAGTTTCTCTTTGCCATTAAGTTATGCTAGTTTACGTAGAGAGTAGCTTTGTTTTAAATAAAGGATTTTTCAGTTAAAAAATAAAGTGATCAAAAGCATACATGAAGAATGAAGAAAATCACTGAAATACTGATATCCACTGACATTCACCATTAATGTTTAGTGATTATGTTTTCTACTGTTTTTTGTTTACATTAATAATATTAAAAATTTTCGGAACCCTTATTTGTGTCAGGAATTTAAAAATTTTTTAATGCATTTATTATCTTATGAGGAAATCTTCATGATAATCCTAAGAAGAAATTAAGGTAGCTCAAGATTTCCTGTGCCTCTGGTTGCCTGAACAAAATAAAATTAAATACTCCCTTGAAAGAAGTACCCCTAAGTATTTCTGTCACTTTTATAGATATCTGGCAGTTATTAGATAAATAATCAGGCACACCTTGTAGTATCATGGAAACAACAAATTATAGAAGAGACCCATAGGGAATTAGATAAAAGAAAAGGGAAACAGACTTTAAAAGTAATTTGTTTAATATATTCAAAAAATAAAAGACAAGATTGGGAAATTTTTCAGAAAATGTGAAAACCAAAGGACTATTCTGGAATTGACATCATTGATAAGAGAATTAATGAATTTGTAGCTATAGCAGAAGAAAATATGGATTAAAGCCTGAAGAGGAGAAAAAAGATGGGAAAGAGAGAGAGAAATAGAATGAAGAACACAGAGAGAGGGTAAAGTGAGGAAATCTTGCAGACATGCAATCTCAGTCTCAAAGGAAGAAACGATAGAAGGTAGAGAGAAGCAATAAGTCTGAGAAAATTTTAAACATGATAAAAGACTCTAAGTCACAAATAGACAAACACTATTTAAAAGGGCTAAATGAAAAGAAACCTATAGACATAATAGTAAAAGAGCAAAAAAAAAGTCTTTAAATTTTATTTTATTTTTCATTAAGATTGTATTTATTTATTTATTTGAGAGGGAGAGCATGATCCAGAAGGAGGGGCAAAGGGAGAGGGAGAAGATGACTTTCTAGAGAGCAAGGAGCCAGATGCTGGGCTGCATCCCAGGACTCTGAGATCATGACCTGACCTGAAGATGGATGCTCAACCAACTGAGCCACCCAGGCAGCCCCAAAATCTTTGAATTCTAAAATTAGAAAAAATATAACAAGTTATCTTCAAAGAAGCTAAAAGCCTGGAAGTTAAATTCTCAAAGAACAATTGGGACCTGAAGACAATGGAATAATATCTTAAAAGCATGCTGAGAAAAAAATCAAATCATAATTATATATTTACAAAAAATAATACTCAAGAATATAAATAAAATAAAAATATTTTCAGTTAAACAAACAAAAGATTAGAATGTATTACCAGCTAACCCACAATCAAGGAAAAATTAAGGTTTTCTGTTTGTGTGTTTATTTTTACAAAGGAAAACTCATTTCAGGCATAACAAAAAATGATAAATTATTATTCAGATAGATGGATTGAATTAAAAATATATATCAACAACAGTATAAATATGAGGAGGGATAGAAACATAATTAAATTCCTTGCATTTCCTGATAAGAACTAATTTATAAAGGTTTTGAAAACTTGCATACATTTGTCTTAATCCCTAGGGCTACAACAGATAAATAATGTAATAATGAAAACCAACAAGCCAATAGATGGGAAAAATGATTAATAAGTAAATCTTAATCAATAAACATCAACATTAAAAAAAAAAAAAAAAGATGCTGGGGTTCCTGGGTGGCTCAGGCAGTTAAGCATCTGATGCTTGATTTCTGCTCAGATCATGATCTCAGCATCATGAGATCAAGCCCAACATTGAACTCCATGCTTAATGAAGAGTCTGCTTTGTATTCTTTCCCTCATTCTTTCCCTCCTTCTGAGCATCCCCCTGCTCACTCACTCACTCTCTCTCTCAAAACAAACAAATAAATAAATGAATGAATGGCTAAATAAATAAATGAATAAAATTTAAAAAAGAAAACAAATAATTTAACATTGGATTTAAAATCAAATATATCAGTAATTATATTTTATATAAATGAGCCAAACCTTCTCATCTAAAATTACAAAGATTATCAGACTGCACTTTTGAAAGCATAGTTATATGCTGTTTGAAATATAAAAATTGGAAATATAAGACTACAAAAAGTCTAATAAATAAAATAATAAAAATATATATTATATATTAGCAAACACTAATAAAAATATCTGTCATACCTATATAAATACTAAGTAGCATAGACTAAACAGTACTAGAGATTGTATCTGTTAGAGTTCTCCAGAGAAACAGGCCCAATAAGGAGATATTTTAGATGGACAGAGATGGAGGATAGATAGATGATTATAATGATGATAGGTAGATAGACAGATAGGTAGTAATGTAGATTTATAGATAGATAAACAGATATCAAGAAATGGACTTACATGATTGTGGGAGCTAGGAAGTGTGAAACCTGGAAATCTGGAGGGAAATCCAGCAAACTGGAAACTCTTACAGGATCTAATGTTGCAGTTCATAGGCAGAATTTCTTCTTTTTTAGTGAAATTTAGGTTTTTGCTCTAAAGTCCTTTCAACAATTAGAGGAGGCCCACCCAAGTTATCACATCTGATCTCTATTACTTAAAGCCAACTAATTATAGATATTAACTACCTCTACAAAATACCTTCAGAACAGTTTAACTTAGTGTTCACTTGAATAAATGGGTGCTATAGCAAAGCCAAGTTGACATAAAACAAAGTATCACAGAGCTAAAAGGGGAGTACTTTATAATACAGTGTTTAATTTACAAAGATGATATAAATAACAATACTAAATTTTCTATACATTTAACAACATAATCTCAAACCATGTAAAGCAAAAACTGATGGAGATGGAACACAAAAGACAGAGATATACCCATAATTAGACTTCAAATTTTTGTTTTTATTTAAATTCTCACTGGCAGCTAGTCAAAAATAATTAAATATGTAAGCAATTTTAAAAAACAGGATTAATGAACTTGATCTAATTAAGATGTATAGATATCAAATTCATCAATTTCAGAATATGTATTATTTTCAAGTACAATGGAATATTTACAGAAAATGACTGTATTTGTACATGCAGGTGCATAGTCAAATCTCAAAAATTCCAGAAGATTAAATCCTACAGAATATATTTTTTAAGAAAGGTGAAATAAATAACAAAAAGTTAACATGAAAATCTGTTTGAAAATGAAGACATACATTTATATAATTCATAGGTCAAAAGACCCACCAAAACGGAAACTAGAAACTATTTTTATTTGAATAATGGTTAAAACAAAATTTCTGGGATGCAGCTAAAGTCATATTGAAAGGAAAATGCATAATCTATGATGCATAAATTATTTAAAAAGGACTCTGCATCTATTCTCATGATTTTGGGAAAATAATGTATTAATCTAAAAAATGTAAATAATGATGTGAAAGGAGGTAGATAAGTGAAGACATTAAAAAAATAGAAAAATATAGGGGAGGAGTCAAGATGGTGGAGAAGTAGCAGGCTGAGACTACTTCAGCTAGCAGGAGATCAGCTAGATAGCTTATCTAAAGATTGCAAACACCTAAAAATCCATCGGCAGATCGAAGAGAAGAAGAACAGCAATTCTAGAAACAGAAAAACAACCACTTTCTGAAAGGAAGGAGGGTGGAGAAGTGAATCCAAAGTGATGGGAAGATAGACCGCGGGGGGAGGGGCCAGCTCCCGGCAAGCGGCGGAGCAACAACCACAAAATCAGGACTTTTAAAAGTCTGTTCCGCTGAGGGACATTGTTTTAGAGGCTAAACCGGGGTGAAGCCCACGCGGGGTCAGCGTGGCCTCAGATCTCGCAGGGTCACAGAAGGATCGGGGGTGTCTGAGTGTGGCAGAGCTTAAAGGTATTAGAACAGGGAAGACGGCTACAGAGACAGAGCCGACAGTGAGCTCACAGCTCGTGGGTACCCTGAACCTGTCACAGGCTCGGTGAGCTCAGAGCACGGCCAGAGGTCAGGCAGACGGGAGTTACTGGGCGCTGTTCTCTGAGGGCGCACTGAGGAGTGGGGCCCTGGGCTCTTGGCTCCTCCGGGCTGGAGACCAGGAGGCCGCCATTTATATTCCTGTCCTCCAGAACTCTACGGAAAGCGCTCAGGGAACAAAAGCTCCTGAAAGCAAACCCGAGCGGATTACTCAGCCCGGCCCCTGGTAAGGGTGGTGCAATTTTGCCTGTGGCAAGGACACTTGAGAATCACTACACAAGGCCCCTCCCCCAGAAGATCAACAAGAAATCCAGCCAAGACCAAGTTCACCTACCAAGGAGTGCAGTTTCAATACAAAGGAGAGCAGCAGAATTCCAGAGAAGGAGAAAGCAAAGCACCGAACTCATTGCTTTCTCCCTATGATTCTTTAGTCTAGCAGTTAATTTAATTTTTTTTCTTTTTCAATTTTTTTCTATTCTTCTGATAAACTTTTTTTAACTTTAACCCTTTTCTTTTTTAATGTTTTTTAACTAATATATCTAATATATATATATATATATTTTCTTTTTTATATTTTTCTTTATTCGTTTTCTTTTTTTAATTCTTTTCTTTTCATTCTTTCTTTTTTTTTTTTTTCCTTTCTTTCTTTCTGAACCTCTTTTTAACCCCTTTCTCCCCGCTCACGATTTGGGATCTCTTCTGATTTGTTTAAAGCATATTTTCCTGGGGTTGTTGCCACCCTTTTAGTATTTTACTTGCTCCTTCATATACTCTTACCTGGACAAAATGACAAGGCAGAAAAATTCACCACAAAAAAAAGAACATGAGGCAGTACCGAAGGCTAGGGACCTAATCAATACAGACATTGGTAATATGTCAGATCTAGAGTTCAGAATGACAATTCTCAAGGATCTAGCCGGGCTCAAAAAAGCCATGGAAGATCTTAGAGAAACCCTCTCGGGAGATATAAAAGCCCTTTTTGGAGAAATAAAAGAACTAAAATCTAACCAAGTAGAAATCAAAAAAGCTATTAATGAGTTGCAATAAGAAATGGAGGCTCTCACTGCTGGAATAAATGAGGCAGAGGAAAGAATTAGTGAAATAGAAGACCACATGACAGAGAATAAAGAAGCTGAGCAAAAGAGGGACAAACAGCTACTGGACCACGAGGGGAGAATTCGAGAGATAAGTGACACCATAAGACGAAACAACATTAGAATAATTGGGATTCCAGAAGAAGAAGAAAGAGAGAGGGGAGCAGAAGGTATGCTGGAGAGAATTATTGGAGAGAATTTCCCCAATATGGCAAAGGGAACGAGGATCAAAATTCAGGAGGTGCAGAGAATGCCCCTCAAAATCAGTAAGAATAGGCCCACACCCCGTCACCTAATAGTAAAATTTACAAGTCTTAGTGACAAAGAGAAAATCCTGAAAGCAGCCCAGGAAAAGAAGTCTGTAACATACAATGGTAAAAATATTAGATTGGCAGATGACTTATCCACAGAGACCTGGCAGGCTGGAAAGAGCTGGCATGATATTTCAGAGCATTAAACAAGAAAAACATGCAGCCAAGAATACTATATCCAGCTAGGCTTTCATTGAAAATAGAAGGAGAAATTAAAAGCTTCCAGGACAAACAACAACTGAAAGAATTTGCAAACACCAAACCAGCTCTACAGGAAATATTGAAAGGGGTCCTCTAAGCAAGGAGAGAGCCTACAAGGGGTAGATCAGAAAGGAACAAAGACAATATGCAGTAACAGTCACCTTACAGGCATTACAATGGCACTAAATGCATATCTCTCAATAATTACCCTGAATGTTAATGGGCTAAATGCCCCAATCAAAAGACACAGGGTATCAGAATGGATAAAAAAACAAAACCCATTTATATGTTGCCTCCAAGAAACTCATTTTAAGCCCGAAGACACCTCCACATTTAAAGTGAGGGGGTGGAAAAGAATTTACCATGATAATGGACATCAGAAGAAAGCAGGAGTGGCAATCCTTATACCAGATCAATTAGATTTTAAGCCAAAACTATAATAAGAGATGAGGAAGGACACTATATCATACTCAAAGGGTCTGTCCAACAAGAAGATCTAACAATTTTAAATATCTATGCCCCCAACGTGGAAGCAGCCAACTATATAAACCAATTAATAACAAAATCAAAGAAACACATCAACAATAATACAATAATAGTAGGGGACTTTATACGCCCATCACTGAAATGGATGGATCATCCAAGCAAAAGATAAACAAGGAAGTAACGGCCTTAAATGACACACTGGACAGATGGACATTACAGATATATTCAGAACATTTCATCCCAAAGCAACAGAATACACATTCTTCTCTAGTGCACATGGAACATTCTCCAGAATAGATCACATTCTCCGTCCTAACAGGACTCTACCAGTATCAAAAGATTGGGATCATACCCTGCATATTTTCAGACCAAATGCTCTGAAGCTAGAACTCAACCACAAGAGGAAGTTTGGAAAGAACCCAAATACATGGAGACTAAACAGCATCCTTCTAAAGAATGAATGGGTCAACCAAGAAATTAAAGAAGAATTGAAAAAAATCATGGAAACAAATGATAATGAAAACACAACGGTTCAAAATCTGTGGGACACAACAAAGGCAGTCCTGAGAGGAAAATACATAGCGGTACAAGCCTTTCTCAAGAAACAAGAAAGGTCTCAGGTACACAACCTAACCCTACACCTAAAGGAGCTGGAGAAAGAACAAGAAAGAAAACCTAAGCCCAGCAGGAGAAGAGAAATCATAAATATCAGAGCAGAAATCAATGAAATAGAAACCAAAAAAACGATAGAACATATCAACAAAACTAGGAGCTGGTTCTTTGAAAGAATTAATAATATTGATAAACCCCTGCCAGGCTTATCAAAAAGAAAAGAGAAAGGACCCAAATAAATAAAATCATGAATGAAAGAGGAGAGATCACAACTAACACCAAAGAAATACAAACTATTATAAGATAATACTATGAGCAACTCTACACCAACAAATTTGACAATTTGGAAGAAATGGATGCATTTCTAGAAACATATAAACTACCACAACTGAACCAGGAAGAAATAGAAAGCCTTAACAGACCAATAACCAGTAAGGAGATTGAAACAGTCATTAAAAATCTCCAAACGAACTAAAGTCCAGGGCCAGACGGCTTCCTGGGGGAATTCTACCAAACATTTAAAGAAGAACTAAGTCCTATTCTCCTGAAACGGTTCCAAAAAATAGAAATGGAAGGAAAACTTCCAAACTCATTTTATGAGGCCAGCATCACCTTGAACCCAAAACCAGACAAGGATCCCATCAAAAAAGAGAGCTAGAGACCAATATCCTTGATGAACACAGATGCGAAAATTCTCACCAAAATACTAGCCAATAGAATTCAACAGTACATTAAAAGGATATTCACCACGACCAAGTGGGATTTATTCCAGGGCTGCAAGGTTGGTTCAACATCTACAAATCAGTCAATGTGATACAACACATCAATAAAAGAAAGCACAAGAACCATACGATACTCTCAATAGATGCTGAAAAAGCATTTGACAAAGTACAGCATCCCTTCCTGATCAAAACTCTTCAAAGTGTACGGATAGAGGGCACATACCTCAATATTATCAAAGCCATTTATGAAAAACCCACCACAAATATCATTCTCAATGGAGAAAAACTGAAAGCTTTTCCGCTAAGGTCAGAAACACGGCAGGGATGTCCATTATCACCACTGCTATTCAACATAGTACTAGAGGGCCTAGCCTCAGCAATCAGACAACAAAAGGAAATTAAAGGCATCCAAATCTGCAAAGAAGTCAAACTAGCACTCTTTGAAAATGATATGATACTATATGTGGAAAACCCAAAAGATTCCACTCCAGAACTTCTAGAACTTTTACAGGAATTCAGTAAAGTGTCAGGATATAAAATCAATGCACAGAAATCAGTGGCATTTCTCTACACCAACAACAAGACAGAAGAAAGAGAAATTAAGGAGTCAATCCCATTTACAATTGCACCCAAAACCATAAGATACCTAGGAATAAACCTAACCAAAGAGACTAAGAATCTATACTCGGAAAACTATAATGTACTCATGAAAGAAATTGAGGAAGACACAAAGAAGTGGAAAAATGTTCCATGCTACTGAATTGGAAGAAAAAATATTGTGAAAATGACTATGCTACATAAAGCAATCTATGCATTTAATGCAATTCCTATCAAAGTACCATCCATCTTTTTCAAAGAAATGGAACAAATAATCCTAAAATTTATATGGAACCAGAAAAGACCTCAAATAGCCAAAGGAATATTGAAAAAGAAAGCCAAAGTTGGTGGCATCACAATTCCAGACTCAAGCTCTATTACAAAGCTGTCATCATCAAGACAGCATGGTACTGGCACAAAAACAGACACATAGATCAATGGAGCAGAGTAGAAAGCCCAGAAATAGACCCTCAACTCTATGGTTAACTAATCTTTGACAAAGCAGGAAAGAATGTCCAATGGATAAAGGACAGCCTCTTCAATAAATGGTGTTGGGAAATTTGTACAGCCACTTGCAGAAAAATGAAATTGGACTATTTCCTTACACCCCACATGAAAATAGACTCAAAATGGATGAAGGACCTCAATGTGAGAAAGGAATCCATCAAAATCCTTGAGGAGAACACAGGCAGCAACCTCTTCGACCTCAGCCACAGCAACATCTTCCTAGGAACATCGTCAAAGGCAAGGGAAGCAAGGGCAAAAATGAACTATTGGGATTTCATCAAGATCAAAAGCTTTTGCACAGCAAAGGAAACAGTTAACTAAACCAAAAGACAACTGACAGAATGGGAGAAGATATTTGCAAACGACATATCAGATAAAGGACTAGTGTCCAGAATCTATAAAGAATTTAGCAAACTCAATACCCAAAGAGAAAATAATCCAATCAAGAAATGGGTAGAGGACGTGAACAGACATTTCTGCAAAGAAGACATCCAGATGGCCAACAGACACATGAAAAAGTGCTCCATATCACTCGGCATCAGGGAAATACAAATCAAAACCACAATGAGGTATCACCTCACACCAGTCAGAATGGCTAAAATCAACAAGTCAGGAAATGACAGATGCTGGCGAGGATGCGGAGAAAGGAGAACCTTCCTACACTGTTGGTGGGAATGCAAGCTGGTGCAACCACTCTGGAAAACAGCATGGAGGTTCCTCAAAATGTTGAAAATAGAACTGCCCTATGACCCAGCAATTGCACTATTGGGTATTTACCCTAAAGATACAAACGTAGTGATCCGAAGGGGCGCACCCGAATGTTTATAGCAGCAATGTCCACAATAGCCAAACTATGGAAAGAACCTAGATGTCCATCAACAGATGAATGGATAAAGAAGAAGTGGTATATATACACAATGGAATACTATGCAACCATCAAAAGAAATGAAATCTTGCCATTTACAACAATGTGGTTGGAACCAGAGCATATCATGCTTAGCAAAGTAAGTCAATAGAGAAAGACAACTATCATATGATCTCCCTGATATGAGGAAGTGGTGATGCAACATGGGGGCTTAAGTGGGTAGGAGAAGAATAAATGAAACAAGATGAGATTGGGCAGGAGCCAAACCATAAGTGACTCTTAATCTCACAAAACAAACTGAGGGTTGCTGAGGGGAGGGGGTTTGGGAAAAGGGGGTGTGGTTATGGACATTGGGGAGGTTATGTGCTTTTGTGAGTGCTGTGAAGTGTGAAAACCTGGCAATTCACAGACCTGTACCCCTGGGGATAAAAATATATGTTTATAAAAAATAAAAAATTAATTTAAAAAAATTTTAAAAAAAGAAAAGAAAAAGAAAAATATATACATATATTTGAAAAAAATGTGACCCCCAATAAGAATAATAAAGAAAAAAATAAAGGACCAAATATCTTAATGTCGGGAATGAAAAAAGGAACATCACTAGAATGCTACAGTCAATTAAAACATTAATATTCAATTGAGACTATGTGCCACTTTTTTTGTTGTTGCAAATTTTAACTAAAATGAAGTTCAAATTATATGGAATAAATATGAATTTTTTCTTATGAATTTTTGTAAGAATGCCCTGTAAATCAAATCGTCATCAATATTTTAATTTTGAAATCCTTAAATAAGTTTTTTTCTGAACAATTTATAAATTCTAACTCATATCATCCTTGCAATTATCATAAAAGGTATGTATGCTATTATTCTCATTTTCCTGGTGAAAAATATAAGAAATGCAGGATTTTTATTTTTTTATTTTATTTTATTTTATTTTATTTTATTTTTTTGACAGACAGAGATCACAAGTAGGCAGAAAGGGATGCAGGGAGAGAAAGAGGAAGAAGCAGGCTCCCCACTGAGCAGAGAGCCCGATGCGGGGTTCCATCCCAGGACTCTGGGATCATGACCTGAGCCGAAGGCAGAGGCTTTAACCCACTGAGCCACCCAGGCACCCCAGAAATGCAGGATTTAAGTAACTGTCCAAGTTCACAAAATAAGTGTGAAAAAACAAGATTAGAGTTTAAGCAGTCTGGTTCCAGAGTCCATGATTTTTAAACTGTTATGCTATGGAGCCTCCGGTAAGGGACTACAAAGCACTGGTTTTGTTTGATTGTTTTCTTTCACTTCTGGGTTTAACAAGTTACACAAGTTTCCAGGAGAGGCTTTCTACAAACTAATTACATGTTGTGATAATTCTGTGAAATTTATGCTAGTATACCTCTATTTGTTTATAGCTCAAACACCCCACAGTCAAGAGAGCACTTTTACATGGAGCAAATATATTTTTAGTCAGAGATCCCAACTTAACTGTACTTAGAAATCTCCACATATTAAACAATAAAAGGAAAAGTGAGAAGCAATTTTCAATAAGAATAAAACAGGGAAAGGGGAAAAGGAACCAAGGACAGAAGTTTGGTATAGAAAAAGTAGTCGTTAACATTCATAATAAATAGCAGAACTTATACAGCTATATAGAAAATTAGTGAATTAGAATTGTTATGAGTTTAGTTGAACATTATTCTCTGATTTGAGCTTCAACCAAAATTCTGAGACAATAGGAAGTTATCATTTAATCTCCTTTTAAAGAAATTCATAAAAACATATGTGGAAGTATCTTTCTCAATTCATTACTTCATCCTAATGCCAAAGGGAATGCCAGGTTGCCAACCCAAACTTCTAAATATTCTACCAAATAGATCTTGTAATATTTTGCTTAGGGTCCAGTAATATAAAGTATTGTGAGGGGCAAATAGACAAAGACAGGTTTCAGGAACATGTTCTTGAGGAAATTTCTTTTTATTTATCACTGTATCTTTCACCTAATATTTGGTTGTTTTTTGTTTGTTTTCTTTTTTTACATTTTGAATATTTTTCTCGTGAAATGTTGGTAAAGACCAGTGAACATATGAAGACTACATTTAAGTTATAAAGGATAATACTAAAACAAGCCTATAGAAATAGAATATCACCAAATACCCAAACTGGATGCTCCTTCTCAATCACATTCCCCCAGACCCCCTTCCTATTTCAGGGAAACAGTATCCTGAATGCATGTGTGGGGATTTTTTTTTATTAAGTTTTTTTAGTGTAGTTGACACACATGTTACATTAGTTTCAGATGACAACATAATGATTCAACAAGTTCATACATTATGTTATGCTCGCCACAAGTGTAGCTACCATCTGTCTGTTACACTGACTGTATTCCTTATGATGTGCCTTTTATTTCCATAACTTATTCCTTGCCTACCTGGAAGCCTTTCACCCATTTTGCCCATTCCCCCTCCATGCTCTCTTCTAGCAACCATCAGTTTGGCCTCTGTGTTTTCATGTTTAATTCTGCTTTTTGTTTGTTTTTCCATTTTTAAAAATTTCAAACGTGTGAAATCATAGTATTTGTCTTTCTCAAGTCTGACTTATTTCACTTTAGCATAATAGCCTCTACATCCATCCATGTTGTCATAATGCCATGATCATGTCCTTTTTTATGGTTGCATGATATTCCTGTGAGTGTGTGTGTGTGTGTGTGTGTGTGTGTGTATCACATCTTCCTTATCACAATTCCAGATTTTAAGATATACCACAAAGCTATAGTAATCAAAATAGTATGGCACTGGCACAAAAATAGACACCTAGATTGAAGGAACAGAGTAGAGAGTGCAGAAATATACCCACAATTATTATGGTCAATTAATCCATGGCAGAGGAAGAAAGAATATAAAATGGGGAAAAGACAGTCTCTTCAATAAAGGATTCTTTAAAAACGAGACAGCTACATGTAAAAGAATGAAACCGTACCACTTTCTAATACCATATGCAAAAATAAACTCAAAATGGATTAATAGATAAATGTGAGACCTGAAACCATAGAAATCCTAGGAGACAGCACAGGCAGTAATTTCTCTGACATTGGCCCTAGTAACATTTTTCTAGGTATGTCTTCTAAGGCAAGGGAAACAAAAGCAAAAATAAACTATTGAGACCACATTAATTTAAAAAACTCTGCACAGTGAGGGAAACCATAAACAAAACAAAAAGGCAACCTTCTGAATGGGAGATGATATTTGCAAATGATATATTTGAGAAGGTCTAAATATCCAAAATATATAAAAAACTTACACTACTGAACACCAAAAAAGGAAACAGTATGATTAATAAAATGGGCAGGGGACCTAAATAAATATGAATGCATTTTTTAAACATTATTTTTGCTTTTTTTTTAGTTTTACAAGTTTTGCATGTAATCTTAAACTATATGTTGACTATTACTTGCTTTTAAAAATTTTGAAAATGATACTCCATTGGTTATGTCTTACAATTTCCTTTTTCAATGATCATTATCTTTGTAACATTCATCCATATTGATACATTTGTCATTAAATTTCACCACTTTATTGCATTCAATTTATAAATATGTTACATTTATCAATTTTCATGTTTCTGTACATAAAAGCTATTTCTGGGTTGTTTCTTTTTTATTATTTGTTTTCTTGTTTTTGCTATAAAGAACAGTGTTACAAAAATCTTCTGGTGAATCTATAAAAGAGTTTATTTAAAGCAAAATTTTTCAACCTTTGTCTCATTCACATTTGGGCCATGTCTCTTGGTTAGGTGTGGGGCTGTCATATGCACTTGAGGATGTCTAACAGCATCGCTGACCTCCACACACTTGATACCAGTAGTGCCTCTTTGTCCAATTCTAACAGCCAAAAATGTCTTCTAACTTGCCTAATGTCCCCTGAGGGCCGAAGTTGCACGTGATTGAGAGTGACTAAAGTAATACATGTAGAAAAGGAGAACTATTGAATAGAGAGGCAAAGATGTGCCACTTTTTACAAGGTACTTCTGCCAAAACATTTTCCAACCAAGTGTGTAAGAATGTCTCATCATATTTTTGTTGAGACATTCTTCAACCTCATCAAATATTTGTTAGTGTTTGTAATTTTAACTTTTGCTCATATGGCTAATGTAAAAATGCCATTTCTTTGTGTGCTTGTACTTTTTGAACTTATGTTTAATTTTTTTAGAACAGAGTTAGTTTAACAAACAATTGATTAAAAAAAATGCAGAGTTCCCCTCTCCCCAGTTCTACTCTGATTCCATACTGTTTATCTATTATTTATATCTTGTACTGGTCACTGCTTTTGTAACAGTTGATCAGGTTTTATTCTTTATGTTGTTCATTCCATGGGTTTCAATAAATATATAATCAAAGTGTCCATCATTACGGTATTGTATAGAGCACCTTCACTTCCTAGAAATTGCCATGCCTCATCAACTCAACCCCTCCAAACTTCTGTTAACCACTAATCTTCTATTGTCTTCATATTTTTGCCTTTTCCAGAATGCCACATACTTAGAATCATATAGTATGTAGACTTTCAGAGTTTTTTTTTCCTTTTTTTTTAAACTTTGCATTTTATGATTACTGGTGAGATTAACCATCTATTCAGATGTTTAAGGCAAACTGTATTTTCTACTCTGTGAAATAATTGTGTCTTTTGGCTAATTTTGATTGGAGAGGTTTATAGTTATGTATTGATCTGTAATTTTTAATATTTTAATGTGCTAATTCTTATACAATTATGTGTTGTAGATAAGTACTTCTCAAATTATTTATGGTTAAGAACGAGATATTCTTTTTATTTTCAACCCTATTAAACTATTGCTTTTAAAAAATGCAATACAAATTATTTACTAGAAAAATAAAATAAAATGGATAAAATATAAAATACCACATTTTTATTACTAGAGTCAACAGATGCACATTTAATTTCCAATGCATCTATTTATTTTTAAGTACACATTATTTATAAAAAATTATAAAAATTATACACATTGTATTTGGGTGTGAATAAGTGATTAATGTATACAGAGAACCTCCATTATACTTACAACTTTTTGTTATTACATAATTTTTAATAAAGTTAGGAATGAAATAGCAGTTATTCACATTAAAAGTCTGTAAGAGCAATTGAACGCTATTTTTTCAGTATTTAATTTCATATGGAAACAGGACTTAATAGGTATATAATTCATATACAGGAAAGTACCTAAATTTTCAGTTAGAGATTTGTGTTGTAAATGGAAGAGTAACTCCCCCTTGTGGATTCTTTAAGGATCATTTCAGTGCGGTTGTGAAATTACACTCTGAAATGAGAATAAAATTAAAGGATTTATTACACTCACAGTTTCTAAAAAAGGAGGCAAAATAGACCCAGATGGCCACACAGTCTCCAAAAGCCCAAAGTTTGATCATAGTAGGCAAGAAAGAAGCAGAGGAATTACCTATGGGCAATGAGTAAATACCTTTATTGTCATGAGTGAGGTAGTTTGAAGTATCCTGGAAGCATTCACATTGGATATTTGAATATGGAAAAGAGGAAAGGGATAAAGTAGGGAGATCTTCATGAGACTTATTGCTTCAACACACACTGAGGATAGATACCCAGACATGGGAAATAGCTGGATAAAGTCAAAACATCCAGGGCAGGTGCTGGCACTCAAGGAGCCACTGACAGAATAAATAATAGTGTTACATTATAAGATTAATAAGATTTGCCATCACCTAGATTAGGATAGAGAGAATTTACATCATTTAGAATGTTCCCTTTGCCTCTTTTCAATCCCTTCTCACCCAGAGTCAACCACTATTTTGATTTTTATCACCAGAGATTAATTGTGTCTGGTCTTAAAGTTAATACAAATGTAATCATACAATACGTACACTTAGGATCTGGCTTCTTTCACACAGCATAGTGTTTTGAGGATTCATCCATGTTGCATTATTAATAACTTGTTATTCTTATTGCTTAGTCATTTTTCATTATATAAATATACTGATTTTGTTGTTTAACCATTCTTCTTATAAGTATTTAATTTGTTCCCAGCTTTTGACAGTTAAGAGTAAAGCTTCTGTGAACATTGGTCCATGTCTTTGTGTGTGTGAATTCATTTTTCTGAAGTGTTTGGCTAAGAGTGGAGTTATTATGTAATAACTTATTAGAAACTGCTACATAGTTTTCCAAGGTCGTTTTCCATTTTATATTCTCACTGTCATTATAAAATTTGTAGTTGCTTCACATTCTCACCAACAGTTTCCTTGCTATTTTAGTAGATGTAAGTGGTATCACACTGTGGATTCCTTATGGTAATAATTGCTATTCAGATATCTTTTCTAATGTGCTGATTCACGACTTCATAAAATTTTTAAAAATGTGATTTAATTTTTATTATTGACTTGTAGGAGTTGTTGATTCATTATGGATACAAATACTGTTCCAGGCACATGTCGTGTTCTCCAGACTCTGGCTTTTTTACTTTCTTAATGGTGTACTCGATGAAGGATTTTTAATTAAAGATCAATATATCAGCAGTACCTGGGTGGCTCAGTCTGTTATGTGCCTTCAGCTCAGGTCATGATCCCAGAGTCCTGGGATAGAGGCCCACATTTCCCTCTGCCTGCTGCTCCCCTTGCCCGTACTCTCTCTCTGTAAAACAAATAAATAAAATCTTAAAAATAATCACTATATCAGTTTTTTCATGTTTGGGACATTTCAGTATCATATCTAAGAAAACATCTGTACCAAGCTCATAAAGACTAGTTTGTTTTCTGCTAGTAAATTTTATAGTTTTTTATTCACATTCAATTGATTTTTATATTGTTGAATAAAAATATTTTCTTTCTTTTTAATTGTTCTTGTATATGAATATTCAGTTGTTCCAACACTACTCATTGAAATAACTATTTTTTAATGGATTTTTCGGCTATTCCAGATCCTCTGCATTTTATTTTTTGAAAGTAGAATAAAAAACCTCTTTGGTTATTGATTGTCATTGCATTGAATCTTCATATCAATTTGAAGAGAATTTATATCTTATTTTGAGTCTTATAATTTATGAATATAAATACAACTCCATCAATTTAGTTATCTGCTCAAGCTGTGTAAAAAAATGTGATTAACATTTACTGTGGAAGTCTTGAAAATTGTTTCTAGGTATGTTTTTATAGACAGTAATCTCCTATAAATTCATTTTCTAATAGTTTTTTTTTTTCTTTCTGGTATATAAGTACAACTGATTTTTGCATATTGTCCCTTGACCTTTTCAGATTTTCTTAATTGTTCTAATAAGTGGTTTGATACTCTTTTAGATTCTCTGCATATACAATTATCATATGCAAATATCGACTATTTGATCTATTTATCTAACTTAGTGCATTTATTAGTTCCTCGATGACAACAATATATAGAATATATGGCGCCCATGTTCTTGCCTTATTTTAGACCTGGACAAAAGCATTCAGTATTTAAATATCAGAATATATCTATATATATATATACATATATATATATGTATATATATATATAGTGTGAATGCTATTTACTTATTGAAGTTTTTTTTTCTTTCATGAGAGGAATGAATATTTTTAATTGGTTTTGAACCTTATTGAACACATTTCGAAATCCATGAAGATTATGTAGTTTTTCTACTTAATACCTTTAATTATGACTGTTAGAGCTATCTGTCATCCCCAGGTTAAATCTCTCTTGGTCATAATACATATTTTTAAAAATTTTCCCCTTTCTTTCGCTCATTTTTAAATTTTAATTTCATTGTAGTAAATGTACAGTGTAATATTCACCTCATGTGTACAATACAGTGTTTAACAATTCCATATATCACTCATGCTCTTCAAGATAAGTGTACTCTCATAATATGTTATTCTTGTTATATATTGCTAGATTTCCTCTGCTAATATTTTGTTAATTATTTAAAATTTTATGTTCTGGAGTTTCTTTCTATTTTTTTTGTTTGTTTTCTTTCTTTCTTTTTTTATTATCATGTCCTTGCCAGATTTTGATATCAAGATTACACAGGTTTTAAAAAATAAGCATAGAAGTATTTATTTATTTTATAGTCTCTGAATGGATTTGGGTGAGATTGATACTATTTTGCTTTAACTTTTTCATAGAGTATAATAATGAAACAATGTGGGCCTAAGGGTTTATTTTATGGAGAAATTTCAAATTACGGTTTTAATTTATTTAACAAACATATGCTTATTCCAATTTTCCATATGTTGTTAGGTCAGTTTTGGAAAGTTCTATTTTTCTCAAAGTTACTATATTTGAATCAGCAAGAGACAGAAAATGAAACCCTGGACCCTCCTTGCTCTCACAAACCTGCTGATTCAACAACATGGACCAATTCCTTTTGTTAGAAATCCACAAACCTGTTGAAAGGCTCTGAGATGGTGAGGGAGGCTGTGGAAAGCCAAAATGAAGACAATAAAAAAATTCATGGCATTTTGAAAGCCAAAGTTGGTGGCATCAGAGAAGCAAAAACAAAAACAATGAAAAAGAGTGAAGAAACCTTAAGAGACTTAAGGAGACTTGATGAAATATATCAATATATGTATAGTAGAAGTCCCAAAAGGAAAGGAGAGAAAGGAGAAAAAAGCTTACTGAGAAAAATATTGGCCAATGTCTTTTGTCTTAAGATGATTATTATATGTTGTTTTCTTTCATTTGTTAATGTGTTGTATCACATCAGTTAATTTGCAAACCTTGAAACATCTTTGATTCTAAGGAATAAATACCATTTGGATGTGGTTTATAGTCCTTTTCATGTACTAATGAATTGAATTTGCCACCATTTTAATAAGAATTTTTGCATCTGTATTCATCAAGGATATTTGCTTATAGTGTTCTTTTCTTATGTTGTCTTTTTCTGGCTTTGGTATTAGGGTGATACTTGCCTTATAAAATGAGTTTGAAATTGTTTTCATCTGTTTTGGTCATAGTGAGAAGAGTTGGTACTATTGCTTTTTTAAATGTTTGGTAGAATGCACTGATGAAACCCTCTGTTTCTGGGCTTTTCATTGTTAGGAGACTTTTGATTATTGATCCAAGCTCCTTATTTGTTATTAGTTTGTTCAGGTTTTCTATTTCTTTTTGGTTCAGTTTAACTTTTGACAAGTTCAACACCATTCATGATTAGAACTTGCAACAAACTAGGTACAGAAAGAGCTTCCTTAACACATTGAAGGCCATATATGAAAAATCCCACAAATAATATAATCAGTGGGGTAAAATCTAAAAGCTTCACTTATAAGATACAGTTTAAGGCAAGAGTGCCCACTATCAGTACTATTCAATATAGTATAGGAAAACCTAGCAAGAACAATTAGATTAAAAAGAAAGAGAGAAAGAAAAAAGAAAGAAAGGAAAATCACTCAAATTGAATAAAATTAACTCTGCAGATGATGAGATGATCACCTATGTGGAAAACCTTAGAAAGTCAAGAGAAAACTGTTAGAACTAATAAGTAAACTTGGCAAATTTGTAGCATACGGAAACTAGTTACATTTTTATATACAATGAACTATCTGAAAAGGAAAATAAGAAAAAACAATGCCATTTACAACACCGACAAGAATATTTAAAGTTACATATTTAAAAATATTTTTATAAATACTTTTTATATTTATAAATATTTTATAAATATTTTAAGATATTTTAAAATAAAAAATATTTAAAGTTAATAACAAACTACCAAGAAGGTAAAAACAAAACAAAACACAAAAAATTGTACACTGAAAAATTACAAAACATTGATGAAGGAAATTACAAAAGATACAAATAGAAATGCACCCCATGTTTTTGGATTGCAAGAATTAATATTGTTAAAATGTTCATACTATTCCAAGTAATCTACACAACCTACAAATTCATTGTAATCCCTATCAAAATCCAATGATATTCTTCACAAAAATAGAAAAGACAATCATAAGATTATTATGGAAGCACAAAAGACTCAAATAGCTAAAGTAATCTTGAGAAAGAAAAACACAGCTGGAGGCATAATATTTCCTGATTTCAAATTATATTACAAAGCTACAGTATTCAAAACAGTGTGGTACTGGCACAAAAGGACACATTACCTAATGGGATAGAATAGAATGCTTAAAAATAAATGCCTGGTCAGCTGATCTTCATAAAGGGTGCTAAGAACACAATATAGGGAAAAGATCATTTCTTCAACAAGTGGTTGGAGAAACTGAATATCCACAGAGAATGAAATTGGATCCTTAGTACCCATTATATACAAAAATCAACTCAAATTAGATTAAACATTTAAACATCAGCCTGAAACTATAAACAGCTAGAAGAAAACACAAGCAAAAACTTCTTGACATTGGTCCTGGTAATGATTTTTTGGATATGACACCCAAAGCACAAACCACAGACACAAAATTACACAAATGCAATTATATCAAACTAAAAGCTTCTGCACAGCAAAGAAAACAACGAACAGAGTGAAGAGGTAACCTACTGAATGGGAGAATGTACTTTTAAACCATATAGCTGATAAGGGGGGCTAATGTCAAAACCAAACAAGGAACTCAAACAGATAGCTAAAAAACAACAAAATAAATGAGATAAGAGCCTGAACAGACATTTCTCTAAAAATGACACACAAATGGACAAAGATAGACGTCATTAATCATCAGGGAAAGGCAAATGACAACCACAGTGAAATATCACCTCATACCTCTTAAAATAGCAATTTAAGAAAACTATAAGATAACAAATGTTGGAAACAATGCAGAAAGGGTAAACTTTGCTCACTGTTGCTGGGAATGCAATTTGACACAACTATTATAGAAAACAGCATGAAGATTCCTCAAAAACTTAAAAATAGAATTACTAAATGATGATCCAGAGTTGTAATTCTTGGTATATATATATATATCCAAAGAAAATTAAGTCAGTATCTTGAAGAAATATAACACTATTATGTTCATTGAGCATTATTTATGATATGATTAAAATATGGAACTAATCTTTTTTTTTTTTTCCAGCATAACAGTATTCATTATTTTTGCACCACACCCCGTGCTCCATGCAATCCGTGCCCTCTATAATACCCACCACCTGGTACCCCAACCTCCCACCCCCCGTCCCTTCAAAACCCTCAGATTGTTTTTCAGAGTCCATAGTCTCTCATGGTTCACCTCCCCTTCCAATTTCCCCCAACTCCCTTCTCCACTCTAAGTCCCCATGTCCTCCATGCTATTTGTTATGCTCCACAAATAAGTGAAACCATATGATAATTGACTCTCTCTGCTTGACTTATTTCACTCAGCATAATCTCTTCCAGTTCCGTCCATATTGCTACAAAAGTTGGGTATTCATCCTTTCTGATGGAGGCATAATACTCTATCCCCAGGGGTACAGGTCTGTGAATCACCAGGTTTACACACTTCACAGCACTCACCAAAGCACATACCCTCCCCAATGTCCATAATCCCACCCCCTTCTCCCAAACCCCCTCCCCCCAGCAACCCTCAGTTTGTTTTGTGAGATTAAAAGTCACTTATGGTTTGTCTCCCTCCCAATCCCATCTTGTTTCATTTATTCTTCTCCTACCCACTTAAGCCCCCATGTTGCATCACCACTTCCTCATATCAAGGAGATCATATGATAGTTGTCTTTCTCTGCTTGACTTATTTCGCTAAGCATGATACGCTCTAGTTCCATCCATGTTGTTGCAAATGGCAAGATTTCATTTCTTTTGATGGCTGCATAGTATTCCATTGTGTATATATACCACATCTTCTTGATCCATTCATCTGTTGATGGACATCTAGGTTCTTTCCATAGTTTGGCTATTGTGGACATTGCTGCTATAAACATTCGGGTGCATGTGCCCCTTTGGATCACTACGTTTGTATCCTTAGGGTAAATACCCAATAGTGCAATTGCTGGGTCATAGGGCAGTTCTATTTTCAACATTTTGAGGAACCTCCATGCTGTTTTCCAGAGTGGCTGCACCAGCTTGCATTCCCACCAACAGTGTAGGAGGGTTCCCCTTTCAAAATATGGAACTAATCTTAAATGTCAATTGGTGGATGAATGGATAGAAAAAATGTGAAAATATAATTCAGCCATAAAAAAGATGGAAATCCTGCCATTTGTGGTGACATTGATAAGCTTTAAGGAAATTCGATTAAGTAAAATAAGCCAGGCATAGAAAGAGAAATGCTGCCTGGTATCACTTATATGTAGACGCTAATTAAATAAAATCCATAAAAACAGAGAGCAGAATGGAGTTTCCAGGGCTAGGGGTGTAGAAAATGGATAGATGTTAGTCAAAGAGTACAAATGTTCACTTATGTAGAATAAATAAATTTTGGAAAACTAACCTACAGAATGGTGACTATAGTTAATAATGCTCTCCTGTGTATGTGAATTTTATAAAGATAATTGATCTTGTGCTCCAACCACACACACACGAAGTTGTTATTATGTGAGGTGATGAACATATTAGTTAGTTAAATTGGTATAATCATTTCACAAGGTATATGATTATGAAAACATCATATTGTACCCCTTAAATATGTAACTCTTACTTGTCAAATATACTTCAGTGAACCTGGAGAAATATTTTTTTAAGTAAAGAAATGTATAACAGGCAAAAATTTTCCAAATTTGGGGAATGAACATGTGGTCCAAGAAGCCCCAAAGTCTTAAAATTGGATAAATCAAAAGTGTCTCACAACAAAACACATTATAATCAAATTGTCAAAACTTAAAAACAAACAAATCATTTTGAAAGCAGAAAAAGTGATTTTTAACATAAATAAAACCCTTATAAAACAATGAGTAGGTTTTTCAGTAAAAACAAACAAACAAATAAACAAAGAAAAACAAAAAAGATTTGCCAGTGAAAAAGTCAAAAGAAAGTGGCATGATATATGCAGTGCTGAAAGGAAAAAAAAAAAAAAAAACCTGCCAATAAAGAATAGTATATTGGACAAAAAAAAGTCCTTCATGTTTGAAAGAGATACGGACCTTCCCACATAAAAGCTGAGAGAGTCCATCACTGCTAGGCCTGTCTTACAAAAATGTCAAAGGGAATCCTTCAAGTTGACATAACAGTGCTAAAAAGAACCCTAAAGCATATGAAAGTATAAAGCTCTGTGTTAAAGGCAAGTATACAGACAAATACAGGATATTGTACTATAGAAACAGCCATGCATAAATCACTTTCAATTCTAACATATAAGATAAGGAGGTTAAAAATAATCTGACAATAAAAATATGTTAATGGATATACAATGTAAAAAGATGTTATGTGTCATCAATAACAAAGTTTGTGGTAGGGAGAAATAAAAGTGCAGAATTTTTGTATGTGATTGAAGTAAAGATGTTATAATCCCTAACTACATCATTTTGCTTTTGTTTTACCACAAGAGGTAAATACATTATATTGTGCTAAAATTGTCAATTCATTTGGAAGATATAATGATTATAAATATATATATAAAGAGCCAACATCAATACACCTAAGTATATGAAACAAATATTAACAAAACTAGAGAAAAAGCAATAATAAATAAAACTTCCCAACAGCAGATTAATAAATAAATCAAGAAGGTGAACATTATAGGCCAAATGAACCTAACAGAAATATACAGAACATTCCATCTGAAAGCAACAAAATACTCATTCAACTTAAGCATACATGGACCATTTTCCAGGATATATCACATGTCAGTTTACCATTCTTCACAAATTTAAGATTGAAATCACTTTAAGTACATTTTTCTATCATAATAAAATGTAATTAGAAATTAATAACAGAAAGAAAACTGGAAAATTAGCAAATGTGTGAAAATTAAATAACACATTCTTGACAATAAATGGGTCAAAAAGTAATTAAAAGAGAAATTAGAAAATATCTTGAGACAAGAAAAAATAAAAACAAAAACATCAAAATATGGTATACAGCAAAAGGAGTCCCCAAAGGAAATTACAGCACTAATTACTTATATTAAAAAAAGAAAGGTAACTAAACAGTAGAATTTTATACCTCAAGAAATTAGAAAAAGAAGAATAATCCCAAATTAGCAAAAGAAAGGAAACAATAAAGATTTGAGCAGAAATACACAATACAAGAAATAGAATAGTCATTGACAAAAGTAAGAGTTGGTTTTTTGAAGACTGACAGACCTTTAGACTAAAATAAAAATATGCACAATTAAAAAGGCAGCATTACAACTGATACTACAGAAATACAAAGGATTATGAGACTACTATGAACAATTATTTGCCAACAAACTGGATACTCTAGAAGAAATGGATAAATTCCTAGAAACATAAACCCCCTACCTAGGTTGATTAATGAAGAAACAGAAAATCCGAACAGAACTAAAAGGGAACAGAACTAGTAGGGAGATTGAATTAGTGATCAAAAACCTCCCAATAAGAAAATCCCAGGACCAGGCAGCTTCACTGATTAATTCTATTATACATTTAAAGCACAATTAACAATAATTCTTCTAATAATAATAATTCTCTCCCTAAAAACTGGATAGAAGGAAGCACTTCAAAACTCAATTTATAAGGCTAACATTAGACTTACCAAGGCAAAGAAACTACAGGAAAAGAGAACTACAGACTAATATCCCTGGTGAATACAGATGCAAAAATCCTCAGCAAAATATGAGCTAATCAAATTCAACAGCACATTAAAAATGCCATAAACTGTGCTGAAGTGGGATTTATTCCTGGGATGCAAGGATGGTTCAATATATGAAGTAAATCAATATGACACATCACATTAAGGGAATAAAGGACAAAAATCAACCGATGCAGAAAAAGCATTTAACTAAATGCAACACATTTTCATTATGAAAAGACTCAACAAATTAGGAATAGAAGAGAATTACCTCAGTATAACAAAAGCTATACATGAAAAGACCACAGGAGACATATCAGTAGGTGGTATAAAACTGAAAGCTTTTCTTCTATGATCAAGAACAAGACAAAGATGCTCACTCTTGCCACTTCTATTCAACAATGTACTAGAAGACTGAACCAGAGTAATTAGTTAAGAAAAAGATAAAAGGCATTCAAATAGGATATGAAGTAAAATTATTTTTGTTCATATATGATGTGATCTTAAATGTAGAAAACCCTACAGATTCTACAAAAATTTGTTAAAAATAATAAACAAATTCACCAAAGTTACAGGATACAAAATCAACACACAAAAATCAGTTGCATTTCTATGCACTTGTGGAAAACAATCTAAAAATGGAAATTAAGAAAACAATTTTATTTATAATATACTGAAGGGAATAAAATACATAGAAATAAATTTAACCAAGGAGTTTAAAGTCTTGTACATTTGAAAATGTAAACATCGCTGAAAATAATTTTTAAAAGACACAATTAAATGAAAAGCTACTCCATGTTCAGGGATTAGAAAATTTAGTACTGCTAAGTACTGCTAAGTTGTTCATACTATCCAAAAGCAATCTACAGATTCAATGCAATTCCCTTAAAAATTTCAATAGCACTTTTTAGAGAAATAGAAAAAAATAACTAACATTCATATAAAACCACAAAGGTCCTCAAATAGCCAAAACAATATTGAGAAAGAAGAATAATGCTGGAGGTTTGACACTTCTTGATTCCAGAACATATCACAAATCTACAGTAATCAAACAGCATGGTCCTGGAATAAAGACAGACATGTAGGCAGAAGGAAATTAAGAGCATAGAAAAAAACACAAAAAAATGGCCGACTCATGGATCACGAATACACAATCAGGAAAGGAAAGCCTCTTCAGCAAGTGGTATTTTAATATTTTATTTATTCATTTTGAGAGAGAGAGAGAAAGAGATCACAAGCTAGGGGAAGGATAGAGGGAGATGACCAGGGAGTCAGATGCAGGATTCCATCCCAGGACTTTGGGATCATAACCTGAGTTGAAGGCAGACACTTTACTGATTAAGCCATCCAGGCTCCCAACAAGCGGTATTTTTAAAAGCTGGACATCCACAGGCAAAATAATGAAATTGGATGCTTAGCTTACCCTTTTTTTTTTTTTTTTTTAATCTATTCATCCATCAGCAAACATTTAGGTTGTTTTCACCTCTTGCTATTGTGACTAATGCTGCAAAGAAAATGGGTGTGGAATAGCTTTTTTTTTTTTTTTTTAAGATTCTATTTACTTATTTGACAGAGGTCACAAGTGGGCAGGAGAGGCAGGCAGGAAGAGAGAGGAGGAAGCAGGCTCTCCAGGGAGCAGAAAGCCTCATGTGGGGCTCAATCTCAGGACCCCGAGATCATGACCTGAGCCGAAAGCAGAGGCTTTAACCCACTGAGCCACCCAGGCGCCCCGAAGTGGAATAGCTTTTTGAGGACTTGATTTCAATTTTTGTGGATAAATATCTGAAATTGGTCTTGTTGGATCATATGCTGGTTATATTCTTATTTTGTGCAACCTCCATACTGTTTTCCAAAGTAACGATACCATTTTATATTTCCACCAATAGTTTACAAGCTTTCTAAGTTCTTTCCATCCTTGCCAACAGGTTATTTCCTTTTTTAATCTATCTTCTATCTATCTGTCTATCTATCATCTATCCATCACCTATCTAGCTATATATCATTGATTATCTATCTTTCTTATTAATTTTACTAATAGATTTGAGGTGATATTTCATTATTGTTTTGATTCAAATTTCCCTGATTATTAGTGATTGAAGATCTTTTTATATATCTGTTGGCTGTGTGTTTGTTTTCTTTGCAGAAATGTCTGTTCAAGACCTTTCCCCATTTAAAAATCAGACTGTCTGGTTTTGTTTTTTGTTTTACTAGTTGTAAGAGCTTTTTTTTTATATGTTTTGGACATTAACTCATTATCAGATGTACAGTAGGCAAACATATTCTCCCAACCCATAGGTTGCCTTTCACTTTTTTTTTTTCTTTGCTGTGGAGGAACTTTTGGGTTTGATATATTCTCACTTACCTGTTCGTGCTTTTGTTGGTGTGTTTTTGTTGTCATTTCTAAGAAATCGTTGCAAAATCCAATGTTGTGAAGCCTTTCATGTATGTTTTCTTTTAAGAATATTATACTTTTAGCTCTTACATTTAGGTTGCTGTTCTATTTTGAGTTAACTTTTATGTATGGTATAAAAATCCAGTTCATTCCTTTGCATGTGAATATCTACTTTTTCCAGAACCATTTGTTGAAAAGACTGTCTTTTCTTCATTGAATGGCCTTGGTACTTATGCCAAAAATCATTTGGTCATATAGATAAGGGTTTCTTTCTGAGCTCTCTATTGCAGTATTCTATATTATCTTTATGCCAGAATTATACTATTTTGATTTCTTCAGTTTTGTATTAAATTTTGAAATCAGAACTCATGAGTTTCCAAGTTTGCTCCCTCTAGATAGTTTTCTCTATTCAGGATCTCTTAAAATTCCATATGTGTTTTAGAATGCTTCTTCTTGGGGTGCCTGGGTGGCAGTCGATTAAACATCTGACTCTTGGTATCAGCTCAGGTTGTGATCTCAAGGTCTAGATCAAGACTGGCATTGGGAGTCTGCTTGACTTTTTCTTTCCCTCTTCCTCTGCCCCTCCTGCTTGTGCTTTCTTTTTCTCTCTCAAATAAATAATTAAATCTTATAAAAATTTGTTTTCTATTTTTTCCAAAAAATACCCCTTGGTTTTTAATAGGGATTACATTGAATTGAAATCTTAATATTTAAACTCCAAATCTGTGAACACCAGTGTCTTTCCACTTGTTCATGTCTTTTAAAATCTCTTCAGCAATGTTCTGCAGTTTTCAGCATACAAGTCTTTTGCTTCCTTTCTTAATTTTATTTATAATTATTTCATTATTTTTGATGTTATTGTTAAATAAATTGTCTTATTGATTTTCCTTTCATTTTATTCAGTGTTATTGTACAGACATGCAATTAATTTTTGAATATTGACTTTATATCCTGAATTTTGCTGAATTTATTAGTTTTAACAGTGTGTGTGTGTGTGTGTGTGTGTGTGTGTGTGTGTGTGTGTAATCTGTAGGGTTTTCTACAGATATAAAATTATGTCATCTGTGAATAGAAATAATTTTACTTCTTCCTTTCTGATGTAGATATTTTTACATTTCTTTTTCTTGTCAATTTGTTCTGGCTTATAATTCCAGTACTGAATTGAATAGAACTGGTGAAAGAAGGCATGTCATCTTGTTCCTACTCTTAGAAGAAAAGCTCTCAATCTTTCACCATTGGGTATATGATCTTTTCCTCTATAACCTTTATTATGTGGATGTAGTTTTCTTCTATTTCTAGTTTTATGAGAGTTTTTATTTTAAATGTTTCTTAAATGTTGTTATATACTTATTCTGAATCAAGTGAAATGATCATATTTATGTACCCTAGTCTATTATGGTGATGTCCTTTGCTGTGCAGAAGATTTTTATCTTGATAAAGTCCTAAAAGTTCATATTCATTTTTGTTTCCCTTACCTTTGGAGATGAGTCTTGAAAGAAGTTGATGTGGGCAATGTCTAAGAGGTTACAGTCAACAAAACAAAAGGGCAACCCACAGGATAGGAGATATATTTGCAAATGACACTACAGACAAAGGGCTGATATCCAGGATTTTTAAAGAACTTCTCAAACTCAACACCCAAAAAACAGATAATCAAGTCAAAAAATTGGCAGAAGACATGAGCAGACAATTTTCCAAAGAAGACATACAAATGGCTAACAGACATATGAAAAAGTGTTCACCATCATTAGTCGTCATAGAAATTCAAATCAAAACCACATTGTGATACCACCTTACACCAGTTAGAATGGCAAAAATCGACAAGGCAAGAAACAACAAGTGTTGGAGAGGTTGTGGAGAAAGGAGTACCCTCTTAGACTGTTCATAGGAATGCAACTTGGTGAAGCCACTTTGGAAAACAGTGCGGAGGTTCCTCAAAAAATTAAAAACAGGGTTCCTGGGTGGCTCAGTTGGTTAAGCAATTGCCTTTGGCTTAGGTCATGATCCTGGAGTCCTAGGATTGAGTCCCACATTGAGCTTCCAACTCCACGGGGAGTCTGCTTCTCCCTCTGACCTTGTGCTCTCTCATGTTCTCTCTCACTGTCTCTCTCTTAAATAAATAAATAAAAATCTTTAAAACAAAATTAAAAACAGAGCTACCCTCTGACCCTACAATTGCACTACTGGGTATTTACCCCAAAGATACAGATGTAGTGAAAAGAAGGGCTGTATGCACCCTAATGTTTGTAGCAGTGATGTCCACAATAGCCAAGTTGTGGAAAGAGCCAAGATGTCCTTCAACAGAGGAATGGATAAAGATGTGGTCTATAGGGGATTCTGGGGGGCTCAGTTAGTTAAGCAACTGCCTTCAACTCAGGTCATGATCCTGGAGTCCCAGGATCGAGTCCTGCACAGGGTTCCCTACTCACCATGGAGTCTGCTTCTCCCTCTCCCTTCTCATGCTCTCTCACTCACTCTCTCTCTCTCTCTCAAGTAAATAAATAAAATCTTAAAAAAAAACCCACAAAATTATGTGGTCCGTATACACAATGGAATATTACTCAGCCATCAGAAAGGATGAATGCCCAACTTTTGCATCAACTTGGGTGGGACTGGAAGAGATTATGCTGAGTGAAATAAGTCAACTAGAGAAAGTCAATTATCATATGGTTTCACTTATTTGTGGAACATAAGGAAGAGCATGGAGGACATTAGGAGAAGGGAAAAATGAAGGGGGAGAAATCAGAGTGGGAGATGAACCATGAAAGACTATAGACTCTGGGAAACAAACAGGGTTTTAGAAAGGAGAGGGGATGGGGGGATGGGAGAGCCTGGAGGTGAGTATTAAGGAGGGCACAGATTGCATGGAACACTGGGTGTTACACACAAACAGTGAATCATGGAACACTACATCAAAAACTAATGATGTACTGTATGGTGAGTAACATAACACAATAAAAAAATAAAGTTACAGTTTAAAAAAATAAGGTGATATACTACATTGATTTTTGTACTTTGAACCAGACTGGCAGAGCAGAAATAAATTCCAGTTGGTCATAGTGTATACTTCTTTAATAGATGTTAAATTTGGTTTGCTAGTATTTTGTTATCAATTGTTTCTGTGTCAAAATTCATTATGGTTATTGGCCTGTAATTTTCTTTCCTTGTGGTACTTTGGTTTGGCTTTGCTCTAAAGGAAATGCTGACCTCATAAAACACAGTTGGAAGTGTCTCATCCTGTCGGACTTTTTTAGAGGAGTTTAACAAAGTTTGGTGTAAAATCTTCTTAAATACTTGGCATTGCTCATCATTGAAATCTTATGGTGCAAGATTTTTCTCTTTGGGGAGGTTTTTGGTTACTAACTTAATCTTTTGTTACAGGTCTATTCAGATTTTCTTGTTCCTCATGAATTCATCTTGATAGTGTCTGTTTCTTCCAGGGATTTCTCCATTTCATCCAGGTGATCCAATTTATTGGCATGTAATTGTTCAAAGTTTTCTCATAATACTTTTAAAAACTTTCTGTGATACTGGTAATAATGTTCCTACTTTCATTTCTGATTTTGATAATTTAAGTCCTTTTTTTTTTTTTGGTCGGTCTTACTGAAGGTTTGTCAATTTGGTTGAGCTTTTCAAAGAACCAACTCTTGGTGTTATGAGTTTCTCTATTGCTTTTCTATTCTTTATTTCCACTTGAATCTTTATTACTTCCTTCCTCCTGACAGTTTTGTCTTTTTTGTTGTTGTTGTTGTTCCTCTTTCTAGCTCGTTGTTATGTAAAGTTAAATTGTATTTGAGATCTTTTTTTTTTATTAATCTTCAAGCTGTTTTATTTTTTTATTTTTTTTTAACATTTTTTTTAAATTAATTTTTTATGGTATAAATTTGCCTCTTGGTAGTGCTTTCATTTTATCTCATATATTTGGCTATGTTGTGTTTTTGTCCTCTTTTTAAAAAATGTGTTATCTAATTTCCTTTATGACTCTTTTTTTTTTTTTACTTAATGATTGCTTAATTATCTCTTTTTTACCTTTTAAGTATTTTCAGGGCTTTCAATGATTTCCCATTTTTCTTCTGATAATGAAAGAAAGACATGATAAAAAAGATAAAATTTCCTATTATATTCTAAATGTATAATTGGCTTTATATAACAAGAAATTGATGGCATTTAAATAATAATTTCTTTGGGGAAGTTTCCTTGAAGATGTTTGTAAGATACACTGTTCTAAAACAGTAGTTCATATAAATGTTAAGATAGAGTTTCCATGAGATGAAAGAATACATTGTTGCCCCTTTTTCCCTTTTTCTTGTTTTCTTTTTACTTTTTATTTAAGATTTGCATTATGCAGCCAAGATGGAATAAAATGCTTTCAGTCTATTTTCCTACTGATTACAATTAAATACTCTAGGCAGAATATAAAATAAACTACTAAGAACTCTGAAAATACACACTGTCAGGTAGACTGAAGACTAAAGTCAAAATCTGAGTATTAATTTGTAGGAGGATAAAGTTTGCAATTTTATTTTTTTCCCTGGTTTTAATTCCAAACAGGTCTGTCAGGCACTAAATAAAAAGGCCATATTTCTAGTGAAAGGAATGGAGAAAGTATTCTTCGTTGTTGGAAATTGTGCGTGAGAGTGAATATTCATTTCTTTTCTCCTCTCTTTTCTTTCTCTCCTGCCCTACTCTGAAGCTAACTCTATTTATGGGATAGCACTACCACAAAAGTAGTGGCACAGATACCTACGCCCTGAGGTAAGGATTTCTACTCTGTTATTTACTTCCTTATGCCAACTTTAGGTTTAATTTTTCTTCTAGTTCTACCTATAAACTTCCAAAACTGAATCAGGAAGAAATTGGCCACCTGAATAGACCAATATCTAGTAACAAGATTGAAGCAGTGATCCAAACCTCCCAAAAAGTAAGAGCCCAGGACGTGATGGATTCCCTGGAGAATTCTACCAAACATTCAAAGAAGAAATAATACCTACTTCTGTAGCTGTTTCAAAAAATAGAAACAGAAGGAAAACTTCCAGACTCTTTCTATGAAGCCAGCATTACCCTGATCCTCAAGCCAGGCAAAGACGTCACGAAAAAGGAGAATTTCAGACCAATATTCCTGATGAATATGGATGCCAAGATTCTCAACAAAATCTAGCTAATAGGATCCAACAGTACATTAAAAAGATTATCTTCCATGACCAGGTGGAATTTATCCATGGGATGCAAGGGGCCCCAAGTGTTTGAAAAGACTATTGAATACTTTCATCACTCTTTTCTCTTACCACTTCACCTTCTAGTTATGCAAGGTTGCATAATAATAGTACAGAAGATTAAATCTCTGAGTTTATGTCATCTTTCTGAACAAAGGAAATGTGTAAAATAATCCATAATGCAAGAATGTCAGAGAAATCACAAAAGGAGAGGGAGAGAGCGAGAGAGAGAGAGAGAGAGAGGTAAAAAATGGCAGCTCCAATTCTGGTGTGAGCTGACCTAAGTTTTGGACTCTACCCTCAGCTGTGCACACACAGAAACACATCCAAAGAAGTATGATAAAAATTTTAAGAACTGAACTATGATATAAATGTTTGCCCAGATCCCTAATTAAATCTTGAATGATATATGCATCCAGCAAATCCAAGTAGCATAGAAAAGCCTTTGAATTGACTTGGAAACTACTTTGCACAGAAGATGAGATAGAATTTGTGGTAGGAACCTAACCAGCATGATTATTTGCTAAAACAAATAATCAAAAAAAAAATCAGCATTCTTCAGAGAATGTTAACAGGAGCTAGAGCCTTACACCATAATATTAACAGTGTAAAAATATAATCCAAAATTGCATGGCATTCATGGAGCCAGGAAAATATGGCCAAGGTTTAATGAAAAAAAAAAAAATCCTGACAGGATGCACATTATAACCATCTTCAGTGCAGTAAATGTGAACATTTTTTTTAATTAATGAAAAGACAGACATCAGCTGCAGGAAATTAACATGTGAACTAAATGCAAAATTACAATGTACAGTATAAAAAACATATGTTACTGAACAACCAATGAGTTAAAGAAGAACTACAAAGAGAAATAAAAAAAGAAAAGCCTTGAGATAAATGGAAATGGAAATACAACATGACAAAATTTACAGAATGCAGCCAAAGAAGTTATACAAAGAAAAATTTATAGTGACAAAAGCTTACATCAGGAGCTAAGAAAAATGTCCTAACTTTACACCATAAGGAACTGGAAGAAAAATTAAACCTAAAGTGGGCATCAGGAAGGAAATAACAAAGATCAGGGTGGAAATAAATGCAATAGACACTGAAATGACAATAGAAAGGACTGGTGAAACTAAGAGCTGGTTGTTTGAAAGATAAATAAAAATGACAAACTTTTAGCTAGATTCACCAAGAAATAAAGAGAAAGGAATCAAACAAATAAAATCAGAAATGAAAGTGGGAAATTACAATTGACCACAGAAATACACAAAGGTTCCTAAGAGACTATTATGAATAATCATACACCAGCAAATTTGAAACATTAGAAGAAAGGGGTAAATTTCTAGAAACATACAATCTACTAAAACTAAATCATGAGGAAATGGAAAATCTCAACAGGACAATAAGACTGAATCAGTAATCAAAAACTTCAACAAACAAAAGTCCAGGACCAGACAGCTTCTCTGGTGAATTATACCATTTAAAGAATTAATACCAATATTTCTAAAATTCTTCCAAAAAATTAAAGAAAGGGGAATATACCCACACTCATTTTATGAGGCTGCCATTACCCTGATACTAAAGCTAGACAAGGAGACTATAAGAAAAAAAATTATGGTCCAATATCCCTGATGATCATAGATACAAAAATCTTTAAAAATACAAGCAAACTCAGTTAAAGATAGCATGAAAAAATCATACAATATGATCAAGTGGGATTTATCCCTGGGATGCAAAAATGATTCAACACCTGCAAAACAGTCAGTGTGATACACACATTAACCTCTCCCTTTTGGTTTCCATATGCATGGAGTATCTTTTCCCACCCCTTCACTTTCAGTCTGCATATACTGAAAGCTGAAGTGAGTCTCTGTTATGCAGCATACACTTGAGTCCCAGTTTTTTTTGTTTTGTTTTGTTCTGTTAGTCCATTCAACCACTCTTTTGATTGGAGAATTTAGTTCATTTACATCTAAAGTAATTATTGATAGGTAAGGACTTACTTTTGTAATCCTTTTGTAATCTTACTTTTGTAATTTGTTAATTGTTTTCTGGCTCTGCTGCTATTCCTTTGTTCCTTTCTGTCCTGTGGTTTTCCTTTCTTGTAACCATCCGTCAGAACAATGTACTGCTTAAAATATAACCCATGAGAAATTATACTAGCCACCAAACATGCTTAGATATAGCCTTAAGAAAAACAGGTACTGGCAACAGTCCTCTGGGGGAGAGGACAAGCAGGTGGGAACACCTGGCCTGCTTAGGGCAGAACGATGCCTCCTTCTTTCTTCCGTTATCTCCCCTACTCCAGACACCACTGTGGCTAATTAGATGATCCCTTCGAATGTGCTTGCTCAACTATAAACTTTATACTGCTTGACCAGATATGTTTGCCTCTCTTCTGACTTATCTACAAGACTCATGATCAATGTGTAACCTACTCCAGCTTCTTTGTTGCTTGTTACCTGCTTTCCAATAAATATGAGACTGAAGTGTTGTCCTGGGCAAGTCTTTTCTACTGTCACCCCCTGCTCCCTGTCTCTTTCAGCTGACTTGTTTGTGCCTCATTCTACTCCCCTGAACCATCAGGAGGCAGCACTTTCTCATATGATTTATTGTAGTCTATGCTTTGATTCCCTCTTCTTTATCTTTTGTATATACTAAAGACTTTGCTTTGTGGTTACCATGAGGCTTACATAAAACATCTGATAGTAATAACCACCTATTTTAACCTGATAAAAATTTAACTTAAGCTGCATACAAAAAGTCTACTCCCCCCATTTTATGTTTTTCATGTCATAGTTTATATATTTTATTTGTTTATCCATTAACAAATTTTAAGTATTAAATATATTTTAATACTTTGTCTTTTAACTTTTATCTTATAGTTAAGTGATGTACACACACTATTATTACAGTATTTGAGTATTCTGAATATGACTCTATAACTACCTTTGCCAGTGAGTTTTTTACTTTCTTATGTTTCATGTTATTAATTGCTACCTTTTCATATTGGCTTGTAAGGCAGTCTAGTGATGCCATATTTGGTTTTTCTGTGAAAATTTCTATTTTTCATTTCTGGAGAGCGACTTTGCCAGGTAAAGTATTCTTGGTTGGCAGTTCTTTCCTTTTAGCATTTGAATACATCATTCCACTCTCTTCTGTCCTGCAGTATTTCTGCTGAGAAATTTGCTTATAGCCTTATGCATGTTCCCTTTTATAAGTTTCTTTTGTCTTACTGCTTTCATATTCTCTCTTTATATTTAATTTTTGACAGGTTTTTGTTGTTTTGTTTTTGTTTTTGTTCTTTACAATGTAACTCAGTGAAGTCCTCTTTGGTTTGAAATTATTTGTAGTTCTATGAGCTTCATGTACCTAAATGTACATTTCTCTCCCCAGATTTGGGAAGATTTCAGCCATTATTTCTTTGACTAAGCTTTCTGCTCCTTTCTCTTTCTCTTCTTATTCTGGAACTTCTATAATGCATACATACTTTTGATTAATTGTGTTCATATTCAGAAAATAATCTTTATCAGATATATGAACTGTAAATATTTTTTCTCAACCTATCCTTTTTCTTTCTTTAATAATATCTTTTGAAGAGCAAAAAAATTCTCATAAGGTCCAGTTTGTTATTATTATTATTAAAGATCATGGCTTTGGTGTATTTTTGAGAAATCTATGCTCCATTGCCATAAAAATAGTGAAAGCAAAAATATCTGTCTTATTCCTGATTGAAGAGTGACAGCATTCAGTCTTTTAACTTTAACCATGATGTTACTAGTAGGTTGCACATACTATACATGCCATTTGAGGAAGTTCCAAATTCCTTTGTAATCCTAGTTAGATTAGATGAGAATGTTTATCACAGATTAGTGCTGTATTTTATGAAATGCTATTTCTGTGTCCTTTGAGATGACTGTACATTTCCCTCCCTTTATTCTATGAATTTAGTCTTAGGTATCAACCCAATTTTGTATTCTTGGGTATGTCCCACTAAGTGATGGTGTGTAATAATTTTTATATATTTCTAACTTTAATTTGCTAATATTTCATTAAGGATTTTTATATCTATGTTTATTATACTGTAATGTCTTGGCTTGGCTTTGATAGGAGAATAATGCTTGGCTTCTGAGTTAGAAAGTGTTTTATCTTCCTAATTTTCTATAAATGTTTGTGTAGAATTAGTAATTTTTTTCTTTATATATTTCATCGAATTCATCTCTAAAGCCATTTGGCTTGGCTTGGGCTTTTCTTTGTAGTTGGGGAGCACATTTAGATTCTAGACAAATTTAAAGTTTCCACTGATGTGGAATCCTTCACATCCTGTAGCATGTGCATGTAGCCTACTTAATAACTAGGGTTTGATAAACAGAAAGTTTGTCATTTTTCTTTATAGAGCTATTATTTCCAGGATCATACCTTTAATTCTGTCTGGTCTGTCACTAACCCCAAGTGGGACCTCAGTCTTGGGCTCACAGTGTTGCTGGTTTTTACATTCATTCCTCACCAACCTTGGTACTTTTATTCAAGGTGTTCATGGATAAAATTTGTTGTCCTCTTCACTAGATTTAGAGCCACTCCTCTGACATTTAATTTAAAGGTTTTCATGGCCAGCTCTGTCCTGGTAAAATAAAGGAGAGGGCATAGGATCCCGGGAAGAAGACCACAGTTCCCACTATTCTTAGTTGATTTTCTGGCAGCTTTTCATAGATTCTCAATTTTGTTTGTTTTGATCAGTTTTTATAGTTCTGAAATGGTTGTTTTGACAAATATCCCCAATTTTATACTTGTTTTGGGGGTAAATAATTTAAATATATCTTCTCTCTCTCATAGTCCCTCATTTAAATTTATCTATAAAATTTTCTTTATTTTGTATCTGATGTATCACAAAATCTAACACTGACCCATGATAAATATTGTCATCTAGGAATAAAAAGGGACTTCTTCAATCTGATAAAGCTATATGCATTTTGTACTTCTGCAAGCTTCCATCTAGGATAACTTCTCAGTGTGAAGAACTCAGTTTACTTTTTCTTTTGTCCATGAATGCTTGTGATAAATTTTCTTCATTAGTGTCTGAAAATACTGTATTTCACTTTGAAAGACATTTCCTCTGCATATAGAATGGAAAGACGGGGGTGCCTGGGTGGCTCAGATGTTCAGTGTCTGCCTCTGGCTCAAGTCATGATCCCAGGATCCTGGGATCAAGCCCTGCATTGGGCTCCCTGCTCAGTGAGGAGGCTGCTTCTCCCTCTCCCACTCCCCCTGACTGTAGTCCTTCTTTCACTGTGTCTCTTTCTGTCAAATAAATAATAAAATCTTTTAAAAAAAAGTTTAAAAAAAAAAGAATGGGAAGACAATAGATAGTTTGTTTCTTTTTTGAACCTGTCATTCAATAATCTTCTGGTTTCCATTGTTTCTTTTGGAAAGTCAATCTTAAATTGTATTGTTGTTCTTTTGTTTTTAAGGCTTTTTCTATATTCTGGTTACTTTTATCAATTTTTCTGTAGTGTATAGCACTATCATTATAATGGGCCTTAGTGGTTTTATTTTACTTTATAATTTTAAAGTCTTTATTTATTTATTTGAGAGAGGGCACATGAACAGAGGGAGGGACAGAGAGAGAGGGAGAAGCAGACTCCCCACTGATCAGGGATCATGATGCAGGGCTTGATTCCCAAGACACTGAGATCATGACCTAACCTGATGGTAGATGCTTAACCAACTGAGACACGTACCCCAGTGATTTTAATATTTATTACATATAATACTTATTGAGTGTGGGCTCAATGTCTTGTCAGATTGTAATGCACAGTGCTAAGCATAGGTATGGTGTTTAAAAAACTGAAAATAGGTGCCCGTTGGTGGCTCACCATCAGTTAAGCATTGACTTGATTTCTGCTCAGGAGGTGATCTCCTGAGTTGTGGGATCTCTCTCCACATTGGCTCTGTGTTCAGTGGGGAAACTGCTTGGGATTTTCTCTTTCTCTCTCTCCTTCTGCCCCTCACCACCTCTCTCTCTCTCTCTCTAAAGTGAATGGCTAAAATCTTTATAAAACAAAAACAAAAATAAAAACACCTGAAAATAAATTCCAGTAAGATTGGTAATTAGGTAAACTTTACTAATTTTTAAGGATAGAATAAGCTTAAAATTGATCATGTTTAACAATCAAGAGTGAGGAATCATTAGCCAAAAAGTGACCAGGCTAACTACTAAATAGATTATAATTATTAAAATATTCAGTCATTATTAACAATAACAAGTAAGAGCTTCATATTTTTGGTGTTTCAAAATTAATTACATGCATCTTTTTGTAAACTTTCAATGCATTATTTAAATCTTTTTTCATTAGAAATAATATTTAATATTTCTCTGTATGGAAAACTAATAATTTTCATTTATTGATAAATTACAAGGCTCTTCAGAATATAAAATTAATATATAAATATGAAATCTTTTCTAAATAATATTCCTAATGCTACTATTTATAGCAACATAAATGGACACAGCTGTATCACCTTGGAGTATACATATGATTACTTTCAAATAGCTGTGAAAATAATAAATTCCCATGAGACTTTGGAGTGAATACAGTCCTGCTGTCATCTTGGTCTCAGCCCAGTGAAAGTTGTTTCAGACTTCTGGCTTTCAGAAATTGAAGACAATGTATTTAAGTTGTTTAAAGCCACGAAAGTTTGTTAATCTGCTGTAATGGCCATAAACTAATAATTAATTATTTCAAGTATTTTTTTATGTGCTTATTGGCCATTATATATCTTTTGTGGAGAAATATCTTTTAAAATCACTTTCCACTTTAAAATCGGATTATGTGAGCTACTAAGTTATACTTTTTCATATATTCTGAAGGAATACAAGTTCCTTTTCAGATATTTAATTTGTAACTATATTATCCCATGTTGAGTTGTATAAGTTCTTTATATATTTTGGATATATAATATCTCCTTTGATATTATATCTTGCTAATATCTTCTCCGATTCACCAGGTTGTCTTTTAGTTTTGTTGATTATTTCCTTCACTGTGCAAAAGATTTTTATTTTGATATACTACCAATAGCTTATTTTTGTTTTATTTCCCTTGCCTCAGGAGAAATTCCTTAAAAAAAAAATGTTGCTATTGCTGACATCAGAGACATTACAGCCCATGTTCGCTTCTAGGATTTTTATGGTTTCAGGTCTCACATTTAGGTCTTTAAAACATTTTAAGTTTATTACTGTGTATGGTATAAGAAAGTGGTCCAGTTTCATTCTTTTGCAGCTAGCCGACCGATTTTCCCCAAATAATCCAATTAAAAATGGACAGAAGACATGAACAGACATTTCTCCAAAGAAGACATCCAGATGGCCAACAAATACATGAGAAGATGCTCAACATCACTCAGCATCAGGGAAATGCAAATCAAAGCTACAATGAAATATCATCTCAGACCTTTCAGAATGGCAAAAATCAAAAACACAAAAAGCAAAATTTGGAGAGAATGTGGAGAAAAAGGAAACCACTAGCACTGTTGGTGGGAATGCAAAGTTAAAATTGTTATGTATGAATGATATGAATATTATTCATCTGTAAAAAAGAATGAAATCTTGTCATTTGCAAGGACATGAATGAAGCTAGAGAGTATAATGCTAAGCAAAGTAAGTCCGTCAGAGAAAGACAAATACCATATGACATCACTCACATGTGGAATTTAAGAAAATGAGGCAGAGAGAGAGAGAAACCAGGAAACAGACTCTTCATGATAGAGAACAAACTGATGGTTACCAGAGGGGAGGTGGGTGGGCAGATGGGTAAAAAAGGTGATGGGAATTAAGGAATGCAGTTGTTGTGATGAGCATTCAATGATGTATGGAACTGTTCAATGACTATCTTGTACACCTAAATAATGTTACACTGTATGTTAACTATGTCACAATTAAAAGTTAATAAAAATAATTAGGAAGAGAAAATACCATCTTATGCTGTGGATTGTCTTTTCACTTTCTGATGGTATCATTTGAAATGTAGATTTTAATTTCAATGAAGTCCAATTTATCCGTTTTTTATTTTGTCTCTTCTACATTTGGTGTGCTATGCTATAAATAATAGCTAAACCCGAGGTCATGAAGATTTACACCTGTGTTTGGTTCTAACAGTTCTATAGTTTTAGCCCTTACCATATGGTATACGATCCACGTGGAGTTAGGTTTTGTGTGATGTTTGGTAGTGGTTTAAATTCTTTACTTGTGGTTACACAGTTGTCCCAGCACCAGTTGTTGAAAAGACAATGCTTTCCCCCATTGAATTGTCTTTGCACTTTTATTAATAATCAATGGAAAGTAAAAGTAAGAATTCATTTTGTATTCTCATTTCAGAGCCATCAGTCTGTATTTCTCTTCATATGCCAGTAATACACTGTCTTGATTACTGTAGTTTGTTGTACATTTTTAAATGAGGAAATGTATATGCCCCAAGTAAGAGATTGAAGATATTCTGGATCCTTTGCCTTTCTCTACTGGAGTGGTAAGTCTGTCATCATAATAAAATCCCATAGGATGGATGGCTAAAATAAAATAAATTAATTCTCTCACAATTCTGGGGGCTGAAAGTCCTTCTGAGGCTTCTTTCCTTGGCTGGTAGACAGATGGAGGCCTTCTTGCTGTGTCCTTACATGATCTTTTCTTTGTGCTCAAACATTGCTGATATTTCTTTCTGTGTCCAAATTTCCTTTTTCATAAAGACATTAGTCACATCAGATTAATTTAATCACCCACTTAAAGCCTCTATATTCAAACACAGTCGCATTCTGAGGTACGTGGAGTCAAGTCTTCAACACATTTCTTTCATATCTCATTTTACTTGAGTTTTCTTACTTTCTTAGTCTAGCTAAAAGTTTATCAGTTTTGTTTATCTTTTAAAATCATGAACTCCTAATTTTGTTGATCTTTTCTATTGTCTTTCTAGTCTCTATTTTATTTATTTATGCTCTGATCTTTGTTATTTCATTTCTTCTGCTAAGGGTATAAACTTAGATTGTTTATTTGACATATTATTGCTATGAACTTGCAACTGCTTTTGTTGCATCCTGTAAATTTTGGTGTGTTGTGCTTCCATTTTAATTGTCTCAATATAGTTTGTGATTTTTATTTTGATTTCTTCTTTCCTGAACAACCCACTGGTTGTTCAGGAATGTGTAATTTTCACCATTTTTAAAAAATTTTCTAGGTTTTCTCTTATCATTGATTTCTATTTTTTAACACTGTGGTTGGAAAAAGATACTTGGTATGATTTAATCTTCAGACATTTTCTATAGCTTATTTTGTGACCCAATATATCCTTTTTAATATTCCACATGTTCCTGAAAAGACTGTGTATTCTGCTAAGGATAGAACATTCTGTATATGTCTGTTAGATGCATTAGATCCAAAATATAATTTAAGCTCAATGTTTTCTTATTGATTTTCTATTGAGATTTCAAATTTGTTGCTATTTGCTTTATATACTTAGCTCCAATCTTGTTTATGTATAGATTTATAATTACTATATACTCTTGTTGAATTGGCCCCTTCATCATTATATAATGAAAACCCAGTTAAACTGGACACAAAATTCTTAAGGACACTTCATTGGAGAGGATGTATGGATGGTAAATAAGCACATGGAAATCAGCTTACTACCACTGTTAGTTATTACACAAATGCAACCTTAAACCCCAATAAGATATCATTACAACCCATGTAGAATTACTAAAAATAAAAGACTAATTTAAGAAGTATGGGTAAGGATTTAGAGCAATTGCGAGTCATTTACTGTTAGTAAGTGTGTGAAACTGTACATTTTAGAAAACACTATGAAAGGTTCTTATAAAGTTAACCATATACTAACCTTATAACCCAGCCTTTTCTTTTCTAGATATTTACCCAAGAAAATGTAAAAACTGGCTACACAGAAACTTGTACATGAATCTTTATAGCAGCTTTATTTGTAATAGTAAAAAGAGCATACAGTCTATTGTCCTTGAATACATGCATGCATAAATAAATGGTGGTATATCTATACAATGGACTGCTACTCAGTGATAAGCAGGAATGAAGTATTTATATACACAACATAGATGAATTTTTAAATGGTTATGCTGAATGAAAGAAGTTAGACCAAAACCCATATATACATTATGTTTGCATGCTCATACAAACTTAGAGAAGATAAAACTAATCTATAGTGACAGAAAGCAGTCTATTGAGGATTGGGGGTGCTGGAGAGACAAATGGCTTATAAAGGGACAAAAGGAAACTGTTGGAGGTGACGGATATGTTCACTATTTTGATTGTGGTTTTGGGATTGTATTCATATGTCAAAACTCATTGAACTGTAGATTTAAATATGTGCAAATTTTTGTACGTCAATTATGCTTTAATACATATATAAGAAAAAGAAAAACAAAATAGGCAAAAACCTCTAAAGTCATTTCAAAATTTAATGCCAGCTTACATTTAGGTATATATATATATATATATAATTTTATTTTTTGTTGTTGATTTTTCTTATTTTCTTGAGTGTATACATTTAGATTACACTTTTTATATTCAATAGATATATGTTCAGTATACATAGTTATGGTTTTTCAAGCATTTTAGCTTATTTTGTACCAGAGGAATTTTTTAGCAAATATTATCATCCACATTGCAGAAAATATGCTTATATTCTCTCTTTAGCTTTCTTAATGAACTTAACTTTGTTACAGGGAAGTCAGTTTATGTATTAGATGAGATATTAGATATTTATGATCTGATATAATAGCACATAATTTATCTCTCTAAAAATCTCTTAATTTCATCATTTCCATATATTGGGAAAAAATGACAATCACTGTTAAGTCCAACTGAATTCTGTTCAACCATCCACAGTGTATGCCTCCATATAGCAGCTTTTCAGCAACATTCAATTTTTTTCTCTATATTCAGTTAAAAATGTATGTGAGGGGTGCCTGGGTGGCTCAGTTAGTTAAGCTTTGGACTCTTGATTTTGGCTCAGGTCATGATCTCAGGGTCATGAGACTGAGCCCTGCACTGGGCTAAGCTTGGATCCTGCTGGACAGTCTCCCTCTCACTCTCCCTCACATACACATGTGCACACATACCAGGGAGAAAATACATGTAAATCTCAAACTGCCTTCACACTGGCATCTTTTTTCTCCTTGCCTCAAATATTTAAATACTTTGTATCTTTAACAATGTTTTCATTTATCATCCATTGAAGGTCACTGGTAAATTGCTATAGCATATGCCATGGCAGTATTCCACACTCTACTCTCTTATTATATATCTCAAATTTTGTTTTTCCTCCTGGCATGTAACATAGTTTAATGGACTGTCTAGCTGATTCATTAGGTTGTTCAACAAATATTTTTCCAGTATGTGGTTATGGACTACTAACTATATGCTAGACATTGTTCTAGGCACAGTGAGAAAAATAAAAATTTTAAAAAAATAATGAAGATATCCTTGCCCTATGCAGCTTACATTCTAATTAGGAAAGTATTACATCATTACTATATTCTGTGTCCCACAGTAGACAATGCCTCTTAACATTTGAATTGCTACTTTTATCACCCTCTAAGTCTTATGTCTTTTGCATAAATGTCTCTCCCTTCTTTATTTTTCCGAAAATAGCAATAGGTTATTAACTTAATGTTTTAATCACGTCTCTTTCAAAGTGTGATTTCATTTTCTTTTTATTTGCATATTTTCTTTTCTTTTTTTTTTTTTTAAAGATTTTATTATTTATTTGAAAGAGAGAGAGAGTGAGAGAGGGAGCACAGCAGGGGAGGTGGGAGAAGAGAAGTAGCCTCCCTGCCAAGCAGAGAGCCTGATGCGAGGCTTGATCCCAGGACTCTGGGATCATGACCTGAGCTGAAGGCAGACTCTTAAGGACTGAGCCACCCAGGCACCCTCATGTTTTGTTTTCTAATGATCCCTTCTTATGCACCTTCACCCTGGCTTCCTTCCTAGCCAGACTTCTCTGGAAAGTATAAGTTACCCCTTCTAACATCTGCAGCATCTCCTCTCCTTTTCCTTCCCAGCTTTCTGCATGACGGCTTCTGTCCCTGCTGTTCTGCCATCTTTTCGCAAGGTCTTTTTGGCTAACAGAAAAATGCACCACTCAGATTCCCCTTGAAGAAAGGATTTGCTATCTGAGGAAGAGTGTGCCTACCCAACAGCCTCAAACCCTTAGTTCCTTTAAGGTCTGTCTCAGCTTTTGAGCAAAGGACATGACCTTTTGGGGGCGTATCAGTCCAATTACTGAGTGAGTCACCTATATGAAGGCCTAAACTTGATGAGTAATCATCAAGTAATCCAAGTAGGAGTACTGTTTGCCCTGGAGCTTCCTGGCTCTGCAGCAACCCTTCTGGATTGGCAGAAATTCTGTCAGGTCTTTATTACGGTCCTATGCTCCCTTTCCCAATCTTGTTTCCTCTTTCACAACTGTTACTCCCTGAAAAACCTTTTGCCCTATAACTCTTCCTCAGCATCTGCTTCCTGGAGAACACAAATGGGAACGTTCATCACTGACTCATTACCACCAAAACAATAATCACCTTCTCGGTTCTCATTCTGCTTGGCCTCTGAGTAGCATTTGAAATTTCTAATATTCCACTTCAAAATTCTATTTTATTTTATTTGTAGTCACCCTAATACCTTCTAATTCTTACTCACCTTAACATTTGTTAGTGTGACTTCAAATCCGGATTCTTTTCTTCTAATCCCCAAATCCTCTGTGTTGACCACAAGTCTATTTTGGACCTCCTCTTTCTTTCCACTGATTTCTCTCAGATGATCTTAGTCACTCTTTCTCCTTCAAGTTCCTTTTTTTTTTTTTATGTGTTCGTAGGTTGATATATTTCAGTTCAAGCTCTGGAAGATCAGGCACCATTTCCAACTGATCACCCAATGTCAATACCTGCTATTTCACAAGTATCTCCAAGTCAACTTCTTTAACTGAATGTGTTATTTCTCTTTTTGAATCTGCAGCTTTCAGAACTGGTGCCCCCCTCATCCAGTGGCTTAGTCATCTTCACAATTTCATCAACCTCCATAAAAAAGTATTAAATAAACTGACTTTCCTTCCAAAGTCTCTCTCTGATATTTCTACTACTTTTATTTTTCTACACACTCGAATCCTGAGGATGTAGACATTTTTGGCCTAAACTACTGAAAATACTCGTTAGCTAGCCTTTCGTTTCTAGTCCTCATCTTTTCAATCCCACCATACCCAAACTATTACAAGTTATTCCAATACAAAAATCCACATTTATTTGCCCCCAAATTTTTGGATTGTTTAAATTATTTAATTACTTAATAATAAAGTCCTAAAATGCACTAATGTCCTTAAGAATCATTCACTCGCCTGAGTATTACTTACATCTCAAATGTCACAGCCACCTCTAAACTCACTTGATATCTGTAGAGGAAACAAAATTATCTTAGTTATTTTCTGAGAGACTTTTGAACATCCCGGTAACAGAATTTTTCTTTCTAGTTGTGTCATAGTTTGCATGTTCAGTTTTCTGTTAGTTTCTGAGGTACTTGGAGACATGGATGTTGTCACATATATTTTGGTACCTATCTAGGTGGCCCAGGCTTGTAATAAGCATGTGAAAAACAACTGTATTACATTTAAATAATTTGAATGTCTATAAATTACACTCACTAAAAATGAGCAGTCAATACCAACAATGGAAATACAGTAATGAATTTAAATAATGAATACATATTTCTCCTTTTGGTTTCTTGACTAAACAAAAATGATTTTTAGTCAAGCCATGAACATTTTAATACTTATCATGCCTTATGTGACATATATATTAAACTTCAAAAATTTGGTCAGGTTATAGACAACCAGAAAGAAATTTTACTTTAAGAGAAACATAATTAATCCTGATATGCTAATTACATTGTTTCATATATTTTGGCAAAAAGATAAAAATAATAATATTAAGGTAGATAGAAATAATCAAATGACTATTATACAATGTGCTTCCCAACAAGAATAAATGATTAGACTATAAAGGCTTTAGTGAAATATGCAGAATTGCTATTTTGAAGTTGAATTTCTTCTGTTGTCATTGTTACTTGTAAGAATATTTTCTTGATAGACACCAAAGTTAGATTTTGGAAAAGCATGAAGAAGGAATATATATTTGAAGTTTTAAAAAGATTTTATTTACTTATTTCAGAGAGAGAGAGAGAGAGAGAGAGCCAGAGAGAAAGAGAGAGATCACAAGTGATGGAACAGAGGGAGAGGCAGAAGCAGACTCCCCGCTGAGCAAGGACACCCCCCAACCTCAGTGTCAGACTGGATCCCAGGATGCTGAGAGCATGACCTGAACCAAAGGCAGACATTTAACTGACTGAGCCACTTGAGCACCCCAAGAATATATATTTTTAAAAGGCTAGCTTTCTCCATTTAATTTTTTTTTTCTTTTACAGACAGAAAAAACAATCATTTGGTTTTGTGGATAAATATTATATGTAAGGAATGCAAGCAAAAGCATTCCATAGAAGGACAGCTCAAGAATTGTCTGGCAGGGACCCTTGGTGACTCAGCCAGTTGAACATCAGACTCTTGGCTTCCCTGATCTCAGGCTCCAGGAATGGAGTCCTACTCAAGCTCCACACTCAACCTGGAGTCTTCTTTCCATCTCTGTCCCCCAGTGCTCCTCCCTAGGCTTTCTCTCTCTGAAATAAATAGATAAAGTCTCTAAAGAAAAAAAAATTGTCTGCGGAGAAAAGTCTTTGTAAAATGGAAATTATGCAAGTCATCAACTTACATAGTAAGCCAAAAAATGAATGTTCTTTCCAAATTATTCCCTTTGCGAGTGTGAATGTCATATTGATGGGAAAAAAAGTTTACATTTAACCTTTCACCCACCACAGATTTTCCTAGGAAGCCAAGTTATATACAATGGAATAAATAAATAATGGGAAAATAAAGTTGTTCTTACAGGATCATTTTACAATTGTGATTTGTGTTTTGGATTTTTTTATTTTTTTTTTATTTTCGGCCTGGTATTTAAATTGCAATTTCATTAAAACACATACATACATCCATTACATATTCAGCTTTATATTTAGTTTTCTTAACCAAAGAATTTTTTTTTTTAAGATTTTATTTATTTATTTGACAGAGAGAGATCACAAGCAGGCAGAGAGGCAGGCAGAGAGAGAGGAAGGGAAGCAGGCTCCCTGCTGAGCAGAGAGCCCGATGCGGGGCTCGATCCCAGGACCCTGGGATCATGACCTGAGCTGAAGGTAGAGGCTTTAATCCACTGAGCCACCCAGGCGCCCCCCAAAGAATTTTCTAAGAAACAAGTTATTTACCACAGAACTGGTTCAGTACTATATGGTGAATTGCCATTTTCAGTTTTCCTTCCCCACAGTAATTTGGCTATTGCGCCAGAACACCATGACGTGGACTATTAACATTGCCAAGCACTTCACCAGCAAATGGCCCATCTGCAGAAGAGAAAATGCACTTTATGATCCTTACATCATCCCTTAATCCAGTGTCTGTGTTTTGGAAAATAAAAGCCCAAGCCCTTGAAGGCAGTGGCACCGAGTGGCGAGAGCCTCTCCGCGCGCCTCCCTCTCCAGCGCAACTGCGGCTGCGAGGGCTAGTCAGCCCAAGAGGGCGGGGTGGGCACAGCAGCTGCTGGGCGGGAAACCGTGCGGACCCCAGCCCCACCCGCCGCGAGCGCGGGGCCCCGCGAGAGCGGCCACCGTTAAGCAGCCAACAGCCACCACCGCGCCAAGACCAGCAGGCCCCGCAATGCTGTCTCTCCTGCTGATCCTCTCAGGCCTGGGCAGGCTGACCTCCGCGGGCCCTCGTGAGTGAAGGACACTGCCCCATAGAGGGCCACCTGTCGCAGAGCCTCTCTCTGGGCATGGCGGGCCCCAGAACCTTGCTCCAGAACCCCGGGTCCGGCTGAGGAGAGCCCGGTGTCTTGTCACAGCCCACTTAGAGTCAGCATCCTCCTGGCCTGCTGCTTGGAGGGCTTGGAGCAGAACTGGGACAGTCGCCCCTCACTTGCCTGACCCTGAACTTGGAGGAGTGGGCTCCCATCTTCTGGGAGGTGGGGCCTTAAGAGCAGCACTTCTTCACCTGCTGGGGCTGAGGTCAAGTCCCAAAGTCTCTGGATGGTGGCAGGGTCCTGCTCCAAAGTGTATGGGTGGTGGAGGTAGCCTCTTCGTGTCATGTACAAGGTCTGATTTTGTGGCGGGTGAGTGTGTGTGTGTGTGTGTGTGTGTGTGTGTGTTGGTGCTTGGAAGTTCAAAGAGTGATGGGATGTGACGGGACACGGGAAGAAGGATGCTGCCAGGCTCTAGGCAACGCTCACACGTGTTTTCCTTACTGTAGATCTTGAACCATCGCTTCTGCAAATTACAGTGCCACGGAAGATTGAGACAAATACCAGTGCTGGTGAAGTTTCGGAAACGCGTGTAATTAAGAAGTCACTTTATTTTTATATAAATGTTTTACTTTTACCGGACTAAACTGTATTTATTACTTATAAAACTTATTTTTACTGACCCAAATCAATTCATACATATATTGAAAGACCCTGGAGCCGCACCCAAGAATCAAACAGCACACCTCCACTGGATGCAAACTGCAAGAGGTTTATTGGTTACACAGGCGCCTGCGGACGCATCAGCTTTTGTGGGCTGAGCATGCCGGGCTAAGTTGGGGAGCAGATTATATAGGGCAAGGTTGGGGTGGCGGGAAGCGAGTTTACAGAAGCAGATGCTTGGTTACCGGGATCTGATTGGTTAACCTAAATCAAGCATTGTCAGGCACTGTAACGGTTTATTCTGGCGGGAAGCGGTCCTATAGAAACAGATATGCATGGTTACAGGAGTCTAATTGATCAATTTGATTCAGGCATGATTGGGCGTTGGGGTCAGGGCGTTCTGGCGGTTCCTTGGGGCAGCACTCTGGAAAGTCCCGGTACATTTCATTTCTCATTTGTCTTTCCTTTTGACAGACCAGGTGACCACAGACAATGTTTTGCCATCAGGCTATGGGGACAATAGGTTGCTAAAACACGCCTTTACCAAGGAGGAAGGGGATCTTTCAATATCTCTTAAAAATTTTGTGCTCTAATTACTGTGTTAGAGTCCTTTCGTCTGAATGAAAGTGATGACTTTTTCATTCATTAAGTAATATATGAACATTATGAAATTACTTTAAAGCACAGACTCAGGGAAAAAAAATGCCCCAAATTCCTATCACATAAAATGATATATATAGTCACTGGACTATTTGTTTGGAAAATAGGGACATTTTTTTTTTTTATTTCCAGCATAACAGTATTCATTATTTTTGCACCACACCCCGTGCTCCATGCAATCCGTGCCCTCTATAATACCCACCACCTGGTACCCCAACCTCCCACCCCCCGTCCCTTCAAAACCCTCAGATTGTTTTTCAGAGTCCATAGTCTCTCATGGTTCACCTCCCCTTCCAATTTCCCCCAACTCCCTTCTCCACTCTAAGTCCCCATGTCCTCCATGCTATTTGTTATGCTCCACAAATAAGTGAAACCATATGATAATTGACTCTCTCTGCTTGACTTATTTCACTCAGCATAATCTCTTCCAGTCCCGTCCATGTTGCTACAAAAGTTGGGTATTCATCCTTTCTGATGGAGGCATAATACTCTATCCCCAGGGGTACAGGTCTGTGAATCACCAGGTTTACACACTTCACAGCACTCACCAAAGCACATACCCTCCCCAATGTCCATAATCCCACCCCCTTCTCCCAAACCCCCTCCCCCCAGCAACCCTCAGTTTGTTTTGTGAGATTAAAAGTCACTTATGGTTTGTCTCCCTCCCAATCCCATCTTGTTTCATTTATTCTTCTCCTACCCACTTAAGCCCCCATGTTGCATCACCACTTCCTCATATCAGGGAGATCATATGATAGTTGTCTTTCTCTGCTTGACTTATTTCGCTAAGCATGATACGCTCTAGTTCCATCCATGTTGTCGCAAATGGCAAGATTTCATTTCTTTTGATGGCTGCATAGTATTCCATTGTGTATATATACCACATCTTCTTGATCCATTCATCTGTTGATGGACATCTAGGTTCTTTCCATAGTTTGGCTAGGAAAATAGGGACATTTAAATATTCTTTGTAAGTGAGGTCACAATAAAATGTATCTTGTAACATGATTTTAAAATGATAATATATAAACTCTTTCATGCCCATATTTGAGTATATATATATATACATAATATAAAGATTTGTTAAAAGGAAAGCACTGATATTTTTAATCTGATTAAATAAAACATACATTGTCAAATCTAGATAGCACAGAATGTTTTTTAATGGTGAAGCTCTTTTCATATCAGAGTGATTTTTATGAAAGATTCATTAAGTATAATTTCTGTGATATTTCTATGATGCATATAATTTGTGCCCATTAATTATATTTATTTATACTTTACATTTTTATTTAAATTCCAGTTAACATACAGCACAATATTAGTTTCAGGTGTTCAATGTAGTGAGTCAACCCTTCCATGCAGCACCTGGTGCTCTTTACAAAAGTGCCCTCCTTAGTCCCCATCACCTATTTAACCCTACTGGTAACCATCAGTGCTCTACAACTGAGAGTCTGTTTCTTCCTTTGCCTCTCTTTTTTTAATCCCTTTGCTTTTTTTGTTTCTTAAATTCCACATATGAGTGAAATCATGTGGTATTTGTGTTTCTCTGATTGACTTATTTGCTTAGCTTAATAATCTCTAGCTCCATCCATGTCCTTGAAAATGCCAAGATGTCATTCTTTTTTACAGCTGAGTAACATTCTGTGTGTGTGTGTGTGTGTGTGTGTGTGTGTGTATACACACATATAATGGAATATTACTCAGCCATGTATTTTTTTAATTTATTCTTTAATTTCCTGGTTGGCCCATTCATTGCTTAGTAGCATGTTCTTTAACCTCCAGGTATTTGTGTTGTTTCCAGATTTTTTTCTGGTGATTGACTTATAATTTCATAGTGTTGTGCTTAGAAAAGGTGCATGATGTGATTTCAGTCTTTTTGTATTTGTTGTGACCTGACTTGTGACCTAGTGTGTGATCTATTCTGGAGAATGTTCTGGGGCACTTGAAAAAAATGTGTATTCTGTTGTTTTAGGATGGAATGTCCTGAATCTATCTGTTCAGTCCATCTTGTCCAGTGTGTCTTTCAAAGCCATTGTTTCCTTGTTGATTTTCTGTTTAGTTGATCTGTCCATTGGTGTGAGTGTGATGTTAAAGTTTTCCACTATTATTGCATTATTATCAGTTCCTTTGTTATTTTATATATTTTTGTGTTCCCATCTTAAGTACAGAAATATCTACGATTGTTATATCTCCTGTCAGATTGTATCCTTTATGAGGATATGGTGCCCTTCTTTGTCTCTTGTTACAGTCTTTGTTTTAAAGTCTAGTTATCTGATATATGTGTAGCTACCCTGGTTTTTTTTTGACATCTATTTGAGTGACAAAAATTTCTTCATCCCCTTTTCTTCTGCAGGTGTCTTAAAGGCTAAAAATGAGTCTCTTGAAGGTTCTGTATAGATGGTCTTGTTTTATTATCTATTCTGATATCAAATTAACACAATATTTGGTCTGTTTACATTCAAAGTAATTATTGATAGATGTGTATTTATTGCCATTTCATTATTTTGTGTTGTTTCTGGTGATTTCTCTGATCCTTTCTTGTCTTTGTCACTTTTGGTCTCTCCTTTGCACTCAAAGAGTTCCTTTTACTATTTCTTGCAGGCCTGGTTTAGTGATCACAAATTCTGAGATAGTCTTTATCTCTGCTTCTATTCTGAATATAACCTTACTGGATAGAGTATTCTTGGCTATAGACTATTCTCATTTGGAACTTTGAATAAATCATGCCACTTTCTTCTGGCTTGGCAAGTTTCTGTTAAGAAATTTCCTAGCTAGACTTATGGGCCTTCCTTTTTAAGTTAAGGACTTTTTTTTGTCTTACTGCTTTTAATACTTTTTCTTTATCACTATATTTTGCAGATTTAATTACAATATATCTTGGTGTTGGCCTGCTTTTGTTGACTTTAATGGAAGTTCTTTGTGCCTCCTGGATCTGGATGTCTGTTTCCTTCCCCAGATTCGGGATATCTTAAGTTATTATTTCTTCAAATAAATATTTTGCTTCCTTTTCTCTGTCTTCTTCTGATACTTATAGATAGCACAGAGAATTGTTAAGAACATGAATGCCCATCTCAGTTTCTAAAGATAGTAAATTTGAACACTTATTTTTTAGATACATGCACACTCCTATTTTTAATTTTTGTGATTATTTGTAGGTTTGGTATAAGTCTGTAATCTTGACATATATATTTTTATCCAAATACATTTCTTTCGACTCAGGTAGAAATACAATATCTGCTTATGGATTACACTGATAATCATGAAGTGATTTAAATTAGTAATTAAATAAATTGCCATAAAATCCTATTAGTCCACGTTTTTATTATTTATTTAAGTTTTTTTTTAATTTATTTTTATATATTTTAAAATAGAGAAGGAAAGAGGGGGAGAGAAAAAGACAGCAAGCACAGGGAGCGGCAGAGAGAGGAGATAATTTAAGCAGGCTCCACACTCAGCCTGGAGCCTGACATGGAGGTCGATCCCAGAACCCAGAGATCATGACCTGAGCCAAAATCAAGGGTTCAACTCTTAACTGACTAAGCCACCCAGGTGACCTGGTTTTAAATTTTTAGACTAAATTCGAGAAAGGATGATGTGTCCTTTTCATAGACTGGAACACAGAATAGAACATAAGTTAACTAATCCTTCCGATCATTTAGTAATTTTTAAAAATATTAATGTACCTTTGACATGGAACAAATAAGGTGTGAGAAAAGGAAATTATAGGTCCTTTCACTTAATTAAATATTTAAAAAGTGAAAGTAGCAAGTAATTGTAGAACATTATGACCAAGTAGATTTTCTCCTGTGTTGAAGGGTGTCTTAGTAGAAGAAAAATAAGCTGGTGGGGCGCCTGGGTGGCTCAGTGGGTTAAGCCTCTCCCTTTGGCTCAGGTCATGATCCCAGGGTCCTGGGATCAAGCCCCGCATCAGGCTCTCTGCTCAGCAGGGAGCCTGCTTCCCTTCCTCCCTCTCTGCCTGCCTCTCTGCCTACTTGTGATCTCTGTCTGTCAAATAAATAAATAAAATCTTTAAAAAAAAAAAGAGAGAAAGAAAAATAAGCTGGTGCAACTATAATAATATCAGATAAAGTTAAAGAAGCACTTCAAGAGAAGAAAGGTACCTTAATGACAATGCGATCAATCTATCCTGAAGATACCATACTAAATCTGTTTGTACCTGAAAACAGAGCTCTAAAATATGTAAGGCCAAAAATTACAGATTAAAAAATTTAAAATTAAAAAATTATCACAATAATTTGGGGAGATATCAACTACCTTTTTAATATCTGTAAGCTTACAGAAGACTGAACATGAGAAAGTTTAAAATGACTTTTGCAGAAAACGGTATCCGATGACAAAATTCACATTCTTTGCAAATGTGGAAAATTTACCTACATTGACCATGTGCTATGCCATGAAGAATGTCTGTTTTATGTCTTTGGGATGCCTATTATGTCTTTGGGATGCAGGCTTTGAGAAGATTCCTATGAAGCCTTTTTTTTTAAGTTATGGTCTTGTGATGAACCCCTGTGGAAGGGGAGGGGAGGAAGGGGTAGGGGTGACGGAGACTCAACCGAGTCTCAACTAAATGGGAAGCTAGCATGGCCCTTCAATATCGGGAGTTGGGATGCGGGGGTTCTCGTTAAATGTGGGCCGTCTCAGAAAGCTGTGACTCGGTGTGAGGTGGCCCTTTGTAGCTGAGGCGATCCCTGAAGAAGACTGGAAGATGAAAAGTGTCCTTATACTTAGGGATACTTTCTTTAATCTGAAAGGGGGACCTGCACTGCATTCTTTCCCTCTTCTTCTTTTTTTTTTTTTAATTAAGATTTTATTTATTTGACAGAGAGATCACAAGGAGAAGGAGGGGCAGGCCGAGAGAAAGGAGGAAGCAGGCTCCCCTCTGAGCAGAGAGCCCGATAGTGGGCTCAATCCCAGGTCCCTGAGATCATGACCTGAGCTGAAGGCAGAGGCTTAACCCCCTGAGCCACCCAGGCGCCCCTTCTTTCCGTCTTCTTTTCAGCTTCATTATTCTCCATAATTTTATCTTCTGTACCACTTAATCATTCCTCTGCTTCTTCCATCCTGGTAGTCATCACATCCACTCAGTTTCAAATCTTGGTTTATTACATTTTTCATTTTGGCCTGACTAGCTCTTAGGTCTTTTATTTCTGTGGTAAAGGACCCCCGGGTGTCTTCTATGCTTTTCTCAAGCCCAGCTAGTACCCTTATGATTGTTGCTTTAAATTTTGGATCAGGTCGATTATTTATATCTGCTTTGATTAGATCCCTGGCTGTGACCTTTTCTAATTTTCTTCTTTGGGGATGAATTCTTCCTTCTTGGCATTTTCTCTAGGTCTCTGTCTTCTTCTGTGTGTTAGGAAAACCTGTCAGGTCTCCTGCATCCTAAAAGTAATGGTTTTATGAAGAAGAGGTCATACACTGTCCAGGGCCTGGTGCTTCAGGAAGTGTCTCTGGGGTATGCTGTGTGCACTCTGCTGCTATTGTTTGGCTGCTCTTTCCCTCAGGTCAGTCTTCTTCTGCAGAGTTTCTCCTTGCCTGAGGTGGATGTTCAGACCTTGGCCAGAGTACAGAAAGTTTTAACCAGGTGTGCTCTTGTTTGCTTGTTAAACGAGACCTGAGAGCTAAAGTTTTACAGAACTCTATGGTCAGTAGACATGGTATGTGCAGGGGTTTGTGCTGGTCTTTTTGGGGAGGGACCTGTTGCTCTGGTTCTCAGGTACACTTGCCTGAGAAAAGCCGTACCTGCAGAGGGCAGGGGTATGGGGCTTGGTGTAAGAATTTTAGGTAGTCAGTGTTGATGGTATGCTGCTTGTGAAGCTAGTTTATGCAGGAGAGAGAAATAACACCAGCTAGCTCCCTCGTCCCCGGAGAGGGGAGTTCACACTTGCTGTTCCCTGGGAAGTCTTCCCAGAAGAGCAAACAGTTTCCCTTCATGTGCCCCAGGCATTCCTCAGATTGTTGCCTTCACCCTGTCTGTGTTGGCCTCCTGTCCGACTGACAACAGAGTGCAACTTGGGCTCTGTCCCAGACAGGCTGCCTGAATTTTAAAACTCCAAACTTTAGGGACCTGGGCTGGTGTGGACCCATGCTGGTCCTCTGGGGGCAGGGTCTCACTGTTCTGGGACCAGTGCAGGTTCATCCCAGAAGGGCAGTCACAACAAAGCACAGGGGCATAGAATTTGGAGTAAAGTGCAGCAAAGGGCCAGTGTCCAGGATGGGTGCCTTCAGCGGGTGACTCTGCATAGATGAGGGGCAGGGGAAGGTAATAGTGCCCCTTGGCAAGGGGCAATGCCGCCTCTGCCTGGTACACCCCCAGGAAGTGGGAATGGTCTCTTTCAGTGCAGCCCAGGGATCCTCAGATCATGCTGTGTTTCCCTGAACTATTTGGCCTCCTTCTTCACAGGAGCACTGCAGCACCCTCAGGGCTCCACACCTACCACACCGGTAGCTCTAAAACTCTAGTCTTTGAGCCTCACTGGTTGTAAAACCTGAAAATCAACCATTGTCATTTTCCCATTCAGTGGCTTTGGGGAAATGTTTTCCTTGTGCTCTCCCCCCTGTGTGCCTCTCTCTCTCTCCTCTCCTGTCTTGGCTCTCCTTGTGGCCAGGGCTCCCTCCCCTCTGCAGTACCTGCAGCCTATTTCTCCCCTAAACCATGGCTTCCCACCTTGTACCTTCCACAATGTGGCCCCTTCTCTCTAGTGCAGTCCTTGGATTGATTTCTTGGGTATTCAAAATGATTTGATAGTTATTCCTCTGTGTTCAGGGGTCCTCCTACTCTGCCATCTTAGCTCCCCACGACCTGTTCTATATTCTTTAATTTTCAATTTATTTGGGCTAGAAATTGGAAAGTACAAAAAAGATAATTCAAGTTTCTTCAAAGATTACTGAGTATATCAAAATGTAACCATTTTAAATTAAAATTTCACTATGAGGGGTGCCTGGGTGGCTCAGTAGGTAAGCCTCTGCCTTCGGCTCTGGTCATGATCTCAGGATCCTGGGATTGAGCCCGGCATCTGGCATCAGGCTATCTGCTCAGGAGGGAGCCTGCTTCCCCTTCTCTCTCTCTCTGCCTCTCTGCCTACTTGTGATCTCTCTCTCTCTCTGTCAAATAAATAAATAAAATCTTTAAAGAAAAATAAAATAAAATTTCACTATGATAGTAAAGTCTAATGACTGATGCTTTTAGTTTAGAAATAGATTTAAACTCCTTGATTTTATTTACATTGAATTATGATTAATTCTGTCATATATTCCAAGATTGAAGAAAGATAGCAACATACATGTACATATAATTTTGAGATGTGTGATACCATCTGTTTACATGATTGAGTACTTAAATTTAAGAAATTATGGCTTTTGAATTAAGAACTTTAGATTTCTATTAATTATTTTCTCTCTGAATACTTTGCTGTAGGTCACTTATGTCATCCAAATTGACAGGAATACATATACTTTCCATCTTAAAAAACAGTAAGTGGCCAGTTTTCTTTTCATACACTTCTTTTTTGTTTGTTTGATTTTTACAATTACTACCCTACGTTGAGCCTAAACAAGAGCTTGGCTATTGTATTTATTTAACATGTATATCTTTGTGATTTATGACAGATTAAAATTTTAAGTCTTTATCTTGAGATTTCAAGTCTAATATTGGAGCCAAATTCTAATTTAATGATATGGCTATTAATGTATATTAGATAAATTAAAATTATTCTATGTAACTCCTTGAAATATAACCATAATAACAATAATTAAGGGAATAAATTTATTTGTACATGTACAATAAATTTATTTGTTCATTTTCATGTTATTTTACATACATATGTGACTTTAAGCATTTTACTTGATATTGGACCATTTTTTTTCTCATCTTGGTATAAAATATAATTTAATCTCTTAAATTTTCTGCTCTTTACTTTTGCTCTTTGTGGAAACCAGCAATAATCGTGTATGTATATTTCCACCATTTTCTAAATTTCATCTTTCCCTTAGATCAAACATATAGAAACAGATCAAAAATGTTTGTTTTTACACAATTGGAAATACTGTTTTGCCACTGACAGGTCTTATTTAATAATGGTGTTTCTTTCTTGCCCTGTGTATATATTTTATATCATTTTTAATAGAAAATTAGTAGATTTAATAGATAACAATAATTTAATAGATAACACATAGTATGTAATATTTTAAGATATGAGTTTAGTTCCAAGAATTATTACTATAGAGTCCCGCAATAAACATCTTGTTTGTATGTTCTTATGCAATAGAGATTTTGTTCTTTGGGCTCAATATCAAGAAATGGGTTTCTGAATTAAGAATTATGAATAACAATAATAATAGTAATAGTAATAATAACATTAAAAAGAAAAACAAAAGTAACTGATATTTATATACCGATTGCCAGGCATATTTCTTTCTTTCTTTTTTTTCTCTCTTTAGAGGGAGTGGGTACAAATGTGTAGTGGGGGCAGGGAGGGACAGAGGGAGAGGGAAAGAGAGAATCTTAAGTGGGCTCTTTGCCTAGCTTGAAGCCCAACATGGGGCTTGACCTCATAACCCTGAGATCGAGACAAAATCAAGAATTGGTCACTTAACCAACTGAGTCACCCAGGCACTCCTTGTCAGGCATATTTCTAAACAATTTGCATGTAGTAACTGATATAATTTCACAGCAACATTCTTAGAGCCTCTTCTGTTATCAACATGCCCACAAGAGCAATACATTTGTTATAATTGATGACCCTTCATTGACACATCATTATCACCCAAAGTGCATAATTTATATTAGTCTCAAATTTTTATATTAACTCTTTTCCTTTTTATTAAAAATAAAAAAGGAACATTCTGAGAATCACATAAACTATTAGGTTTTCACCATGAGTGACACACATGTAAGCATTTTGTTTATATATTTTTTATTTTGATAGTGAAATCTATTATTCCCCTGCCCAGACATATTCAGTTCTTTCACTCCCCAGTGCTAATCACAATTATGATACTGACACATACTCTTCTGTCATATTTTCCCTTCATTCATCTGTATGCCTAGAGAGTAATAAGAATATGTTTTCAGTATTGCCCTAAATAGACTTAAATGGCATAATACTCCTCTATATAATTTATTTATTTTAGTATGGTGGACTACTAAAGTGACCCAATTCTTTATTTCTCCCTGTATCTTCACTCTTTGCCATATAATTTGAGTTCCTGTCATCAAGAGGTGGAAAATTTACATCTTCCCCAGCCTCCCCACTCCCTAGCTCTTGGATCTGAGTTTATCTATACAAGGCCAACTTCATGGGTACATGGGTTCCTCAGAGTCCCATGGTTAGAAATGCCCTGTATGTTGCTGCCACGAGAGTCTTAGTACTTCTGGGAAAAACAAACACGCAAACAAACGAACAAACCCCCAAAACCTCATATTTTCATTTCATCACAGGCCCCGCAAATCATGTAGCCCATTATTCTATGGGTATGTCACTTACTTTGGCCAAAAAAATGTTAGCTGACTTGATTCAAACACAGGTTTGAAAAAGCTCTCCTTCTTTCTTGGTCTCCATCTTGTTTCTCTGCCATCCCCCTGAGTATATGCTTGGGCCATCTTCCTGGAAGATAGAGACAGGTGAAGCACAGCCAAGGTACCCTAATTATCCCTAGATCAGCCAAACATTCAGCTGAATGAATAAATCCAGAATCCAGATGAATGACTGAATTACTCAACATTCAACTGAATGAGTGAATGAATCCCAGACCATTGAGCAAGATGGGCCACCATTAGCAGAACAATTATTACTACTCACTCATGACCCAGAAAGGTGAGCAGTAGATATTCATTATGTTATTGTATGTGGTTCTGGCTTTGGGGTTGTGCTTTTTGTACAACACTTTGTATGTTTTGGATATTTTGTATATTTTGAAATTCATTCATATTGATGTGTACAAAATAAGTTCATATATTTTAAATACATATGTAACTATCAAGTATATCTCATTTATTATTTATTCACCCATATTTATGACAGGAAAATGTGTATTGTGGGTATCCTGAGCATCAATGAAATTGATGGGTTATAAATGATGCAATTCTCAGGATGCTATATTCTACCCATTTTTACTTGAGGGTTTATACCAGTTTTCATTCACACCAGTCATTCAAAAACATTGCTTTTCTCTATATTCTCAATAAAACTAGTATCTTCAGTTATTTATTTTCACTAACAGATTAGAAATGGTATTGTAGTGTGTTTTTTAAAATTTTTTTAAATTAACATATAATGTATTATTTATTTCAGGGGTACAGATCTGTGATTCATCAGTCTACATACCACACTCACAGCACTCACCATAGCACATACCCTCCCCAATATCCATCACCCAACTACCCCATCCTACCCATTCCCCTCCCCTCTAGCAACCCTCAGTTTGTTTCGAGATTAAGAGTCTCTTATGGTTTGTCTCACTCTCTGGTTTCATTTTCCCCTCCCTACTGTGTTTTAATATGTGCTAATGCTTTATTCCTGTTTATTTTTTAATATCTTATTTATTTAAATGATTAATTAATTAATTAATTAATTAATTTGAGGGGGGCAGACAGGGAGAGCGCACAAGCAGGGGACATAGCAAAGGGAGAAGGAGAAGCAGGCTTCCTGCTCAGCAGGGAGCTGATGTGGGTCTCAATCCCAGGACCCTGGGATCATGACCTGAGCAGCCACTTAACCAGCTGACCCACCCATGTACCCCTTTATTCTGTGTTAAATAATGTTTTCAATATGTTTTAATTGTTTAAGAGTAATCTTTTCAAATGTTCACTGACTATTCTAACTGAATTTCTTCCCCTCCATTTTGTGTTTTTTTTTTTTTTCCTTTGGGTTTTTCATTTTAATTATTTCTTTTGAGTAATTTCAATCCACGGCTTATCTTTCTAAATTTTTTCTCCATGATCAGATTGTGGGAATTTTTATTTATCTTCTCTAAATATTGCACATATGCTCCCCAGCCTATTGGTTTCCCCCTCCCCGTGTTTGTGGGATTCATTGGTATAAAAATGAAATTTTTATGTATCATTATATTCATTATTTTTGTAGGTTTTCAGATTTTTCTCTTGTATCTCTCATATTCTGAACATGTCATAATATTCCTATAGTATTAAAAATTTATTTTATATTTAAGATATAAATCTGAGGAGTTCAGTATTTTACAACTGTATTGTGTTCTATATTGTGTTTTCCAACTTTTATCACTATTTCTTTATTTGCAATTTTATGCTGACTCAGATATTGTTTATTTAAAATACTTTCACATTGTTTTCTTCAGTTAGAATATGCAGATGGCATATTTTCTGGATCTGTACCTATTTGCAAATGTCCCATTTGTTCTCATAATTGAATAACTTCTTGGCAGTAGGTAGAATCTGTGAGTCCTATTCCTTTGCTATTAATTTTTATAACATGATATAGTTAATCTTATATCAGTTTTCCAGTATGTATGTATGGTGTTACATTAATCCTCCCTGACATATGATAAATCCCTGAATTTTTCATTTTAGTTTTAAATCTCTACACATTTTTAAAAAAATTTTATGGAAATCTATGGTTTCATTGGGTCTTATGAATCTGCCCCCTATAGCATAGTTTTCCTTAACTATTTTCAAATCTTTATTTTGGCTGTGTTTTTTACTAGCAAAATAGTAAATGTGTAGCAAAATGTGTTCCCTTTATTGACTAGGACTCTATTTCTATTCTTGGCAAACAAATTCTCTTTGACACATTTATTGAATTATTTCTTTTCATCTGTCATCATTTTAGTTTCAGAGTGTCTTTTTTATTTTTTCTTTCTTGAAATGATCTGCTCTGAAAGATTATTAACTTTTTAAACTTCTCTTGAAATAATGATTATTTTCTTTAACCAATTTCTTCATTCAACTTCATTAGGAACTTGCTTTTATGTTTTGCCTTCTGCCCTTTTGTTGGTCATTTTCCTTACATTGGATGCTGTTTTTTCCACTGAGTGGTCATATGTATTTCTACTAATTCACTGATTAAGGCAGACTTTTTTGTTGTTTTGTGTAGAAGCAGAAGTATACGTTTGAGGACCCAGGGTGAATGAACTTACAAACTAGAGTTTTATGCTCTTAATTATGCTTGTCAGAAATCTGTTGAATTTCCTTTTCCTGGCAGATGCTTCTGGATTCCCATTTCCACCACCTCCGTTGTCTTGCTTAGTTACTAAAATGTGGTTCTGCCCTTGGGCCAGAATCCATGTTCCAGGTACTTGTACCTAAAGCAACACAGGCCGTTTGGCATTGCCCTTGAATACATGTGGAATATGAGCTGATAAATATCAGGATTTTGTTGTTGTTGTCGTTTATTTGTTTGTTTGTTTGTCTGGGAAGCTCTCTAGTTTTCTTATTTGAATTGAGAAAAGGAAGAGCTGTCAGGAATGAGAGAAGAGGAAGCAGGTCTGGGAAGAGAAGTGGTGGTGAATGGGCACACCCCATGAGTGCTCTATTCTCCCTTTGATTCTGGCTTTGAACTGCCCCGTGTTGGGAATCCTTGAGAAAATGTAGTCTCCCGGCAATAAATACTATGGTCAGATTGTTCCATAACAATCACTATCTTCTCTGTGGGAAGATTACACTTTGGTACCATTTAGATGAGGCTTGTCTATAGAATTCATGCAGTTTATGAAATCTGAGCAAAACACTAGTCTTCTGATTCTAAACAAAGGCTTTAAGAACTACTGTATGGTTCTACAATTTCTTTTCTCCTTCTGCTACAAGAAAGATAGGTTCCATGGGGTAGGAGGTATGTCTTTTCCCAGGTTCCAGAATGAAGTCGGTGCGGAGCTGAGCCTGCAATAAACTTGTGAAGAACATTCATTGTTGTTTCAAAGCATTGAGAATTTGGGGGTTGTTTTCACCACAGTATAATTTCGTTAAAAATAATGGGAAAGGCATATTTTTTTTGTTTATCAATTCATGGCTACTTGTTAGCAAATAGTAACAAATTAGTAAATATTTATGCTATGAGATTTATTGATTATTGAATCTAAAAGAAAATTTTGCCATGGGAATCCGGAAATCCTGGTTTCTAGTATACATAAATCTATGTCATTATGGTGTCCCTACTGCTCTCTGATTATACTGCTTATTATTTTTTCTTATACAAAATGTGTTATCAGAAAGCATGTAAGATAATGGAAAGATGAGTCCATTTAACTTTTGGATTGTGGAGTTTGTAAAATTGAGAGTAAATTATTTAATATCAGATTTTATTTTTGTTAATATTACAATGAACTATCATTACTTTGGTTGAATTAGGTCATTTTTAGACCCTCATTTCCTGGTGTATGCATACAACAAATCAGGAACATTGTATCCAGATTCTTCATTTATAAAGGTACGTTTTCCTTTATGCTCTGTAGATTTACATTTTTTATATCATCAAAGTGCCATTGGCAGGAAGAAAAAGATGCTTTCTACCCCCACAGAATTATTGGGCAGTCAGAAGCCCAAATGTAATGTGGTAACTACTTTTCATATTTGGAACTCAGGAACCTCTTATCCAAAAAGGTCTTTTAATCCATCAGAAATATTGAGAGAGGTTTGAGAGAGAAAGAAAGTGGGTTATGGAGCTAAGAATAAGAAGCCCCTAAATACAGAGCCATTTTAATTGAGATGTCATAGGACCTAAGCAGTGGAGGAAGTGGTGGAAATCACTTTGTGGAAAGACATTATAGAATGAACGAAGTGCCTTATAGAAAGGAAAGTGAGGATGCAGAAGCATAGTGGGTACAGAATCTGAATAGGTTCACTTGTGAAACATAGGAGTTTGCATTGTATCCCAAAATGCAGCTAGGGATCAAGAAACGGTTTTATAAAAATTAATTTATTTATTTATTTATTTATTTATTTATTTATTTGAGAAAGAGAGATCATGAGCAGAGGGGAAGGGTAGAGGGAGAAGCAGACTCCCTGCTGAGCAGGGAGTCCACTGAGGGATTCGATCCCAGGACCCTGGGATCATGACCTGAGCTGAAGGCTCAGCTAACTTAACTGACGGTGCCATCCAGGTGCCCAGGACTCAAAAAATAATTTTAAGTGTGTGAGAAAGTTAATTTTGATTTGTTTGGTATTTATTTGGTATTTTGTGAGAAGAGATTGGAAAGAAGTAAATGCAAGTGAAGGGTCAGAATCTATTGCTATATTGCAATTAAGAGATAATGAAATAAAAAATAAAGTAACTAGTACAACATTGTCTTTGTCAGCATCTGCAAGTAGAAAGCAGAACAAAATGCATGAGACACATGTTTGGAGACGTTTGACAATAGTCAGGAAATTTTTTCCTGAAAGAAAAAAAAGCCCAGAAGGTGAGTCACATTCAACGTGGCCCTTCTGACTGAGGATAAAGTTTTAACCATAGCATAAGGAGTTGGAACCAAACAGAATGTGAAGAATTTGCAGTTCAGAGCTGCTGAAGCAGCTGGGACTGGCATGACGTAGGGCCAGGGAAGAGGGGCCATCAGATGTATGATACTTTTTTGCAGGGAGGGGAGTTGTCCTCATTCCCTTGACTAAAGATTAGGCTGCCTGTGTGCTGGCTAAGACTCTATGAAGAGCAGAGAGTAAAATGAAGGTAATACTAACTGTCAAACAGGGCTGGGCGATGTTGGATTTTCAGCTTGGGCAGAGTGGAGTGACATTGTTAAAACCCCAGACATTCAGCTGAGACCAGAAAGGCTAGGAAGAAGGCTCAAGCTCTAGGGTTAAGAGATCCTCTTACCACCTCTGTTCCCTACCCCAAAGCCTAAAACGGCAACAAGAGGATGAAGGAAGGTTGCTATTAAATTAATTGCCTTCCAATACAAAATGCAATACTCTGTAAAGGGTTAAAGCATAGTAGAGGAAGGAGCTAATGCAGATAAGGGTAGAAATCAATGAGATAGAAAAAAAAGATTTAAAAACTTTATCTAAGTCCAGAATTTAGTTCTTTAAAAGAACTAATAACATTAATAATCCCTAGTAAGACTAATCTAGGACAAAAACTGTTTACATCAATATTAGGGATGAAGGGAGATATGATTAGTCATACAGAATATAAAATGATATTTTGAAATATTATGAAACTTTATGTCAACAGATTTGGTAATTTAGGTGAAATGGACAATTTCCCTGAAAAGGGCAACTCAGCAAAATTGAGGGGACTAATAATAGAAAATCTTCATCACTTGAAATCTGTTTAAGAAATTGAATTTCTAAACAACTACATTCCCTTGCCAGGTTTAGATATTTTCACACTTTACCTATTGAGAGATATTACGGTTGTTTCCGATTTAGCTATTAAAAATAAATAATGTTTCTATGAACATTCATATGCAGTTGTTATGTGGATAAAATTTTTACTTTCTCTGGAATGCATGTCCAGGAATATGATTGCCAGGTCCTATGGTAAGTATGAGTTTATTTATTTATTATTTTTTTAATGTTATTTGCATTCAATTTAGTTAACATATACTGTATTACTAGTTACAGGAGTAGAGTTTAGTGATTCCTCAGTTGCATGTAACACCCAGTGCTCATCACATCACATGTCCTCCTTAGTCCCTTCCCCCACCCACCTCCCCTCTAGCAGCCCTCAGTTTGTTTAATTACTAAACTGTTTGGGGAGTAGCCTACCATTTTACTGTCATGTATGAGAAATAAAGAGGGCATTTTTGACACCACTTGGTGTTATCACAATTTCTTTTTTAAATTTTAGCCATTGTGATAGATAGGTAATGATTTTCTTATGTAAAAGGCGAAAGATTTATGCGATCTGAAGAGAAACAACTTTGATTTGCATTGTCCTCATGACCAGTGATGTTGAACATATTTTCTTGTGCTTGTCATCTTCTGTGAAAAATTTTTTAATATCTTTTACCCGTTTTCTAATTGGATTGATTGTGTTTCTATTGTTGCTTTTTTAGCAATCATATATTCTAAATACAAGTCCTTTGCTAGATATGTGATTTGCCAGTATTTATTTCGTCTGTAATTTATTTTTATCCTCTTCTTAAGGTATGTCATTGATCAGAAGCTTTTAAATTTGATGAAGATTAATTTATCAACTTTCCCTTTTATGAATGTTGGTTTAATTATCAAATCTAAGAATTCTGTATATTTTTAGTTCTTAAAGATTCTGGTTTTTTTCCTAAAATTTGTATCATTTTATTTATACTTAATTTTATGTTCACTTTGATATAACTTTGTATAGGGTTTGAGATTTGAATTCATTTTCATTGTTTTGACAGAGGATGTGTGTTTTTTTTCCAACATCACTGATAGAAAAGGCTGTTCTACATTAAATTGCTCTTGCATCTTGGTTAGAAAGTCAGTGGGACATATTTTTGTGGTTTTATTTCTGGGTTCTTCATTCTGTTCAGTTCTTTTATGTGTCTATAATTCTGCCACTATCATGCTGTCTTCTCTAGTTTACTTGCATATTAAGCATTTATGTAAACAATAATGATTCCTCTAACTTTATTCTTATCTTCCAAGATTTTTAGATTATTGAAGATATTTTGTTTTTCATATAAATTTTATTTATTTATTTATTTATTAAAAATTTTATTTATTTGACAGGGAGAGAGAGAGAGAGATCACAAGTAGGCAGAGAGGCAGGCAGAGGGAGAGGGGGAAGCAGGCTCCCTGCTGAGCAGAGATTCCCCCCCCCAACATGGGGCTCAATCTGAGGGCCAAGAAATCATGACCTGAGCCGAAGGCAGAGGCTTAACCCACTGAGCCACCCAAGCACCCCTTCATATACATTTTAAACTAAACTGCTCTATGTCACACAAACAAACTTGCTAGGATTGTGGTAGACCTTATGTCAAACCTATGCATCGGTTTGGGGACAACGGACATCTTCACTATGTTGAGTCTTCCAATCCATGAATTCAGTGAGTCTCTCCATTTGTTTGGTCTTTCTTTACGTGTCTTTATTAGCATTTTGTAATTTTAACATTTGGATTCTGTACATCTTTTTTAGGCTTATGCCAATGTATTTCATTTTCTTTGACGCATTTGTAGATAGTATTGTATTTTAAGTTTTATATGCTTGTTATTATCTAGAAATGCATTTTGTTTTAATCTCATGTCCTACAAACTTGCTGAAGTTACATATTAATTCTATGATAACTTTTTGTGTGTGTGTGTGTGTGTTTTTGGTAGAGTCTTTGAGATTTTCTACATAGACTTGTCATTTACAAATATGGATTTTTTTTTTTAATTTTCAATCTGTGTGCTTCTATTCTTTGCTTTGCCTTTCTATGCTTGCTACAACTTACAGTACTGTGTTGAATCACAATAGTGAGGACAGACACCCTCATTTCTTCCCAATTTTAAGGATAAATTATTTACTCTTTTACCATTTAGGACAATGTTAGTTGTAGGGTTGTTTTTAAACATACTTTTTATAAAGTTGAGGACAATCTCCATTTCTAGTTTGCTACTTTTTTTAAATATCAAAATGTGTGTGTTTAAGTATATCAAATGCTTTTTCTGTCTCAGTTGATAAGATCACATAAATCTTTTTCAGACTATTAATATGATGTATTGCACCTATTGATGTTCAAATATTTAAAACAGTATTGCATATCTAGTAAAGTTACAGCTTGGTCCTCATATATAATTCTTTTTATTCCTGACTGAATAAATTTGCTAACAATTTTTTGGTTTTGTGGTTGTCATCAAATTTTGTGAGAAATATTGGTCTGTGAGTTTGTAGCTTTCTTTTTTTGTACTGACTTTGTCTAAGTTTTGTATTGGGCTAATAAATTAAGCTGGGAAGTATTACCTTCTCTTCTATTTTCTGGAAGAAGTTGTGTCAAGTACATGGTAATTCTTAAGATATTTGGTAAAATTCTTCCTTGAAGTCACTGGGGATTTATGTGTTGGGGGGGAGGAGATTTTTAATTACCAGTTAAGTTTATTTATAGTTATACGACTATCTTATTTATCTGTTTTATTGTTTTGGTGGTTTGTGGTTTTTAAGGAATTGGTCCATTCCATCTCAGGTGCGGAGTTTAGGGGTGTAATTTTATCATGGTCTTTATTATCTTTCTAATGACTACGGGAGTATTCTTTTTCTGACATCAATGTTTGTTGTCTTCTCTCTTCTTAACCTTGTCAATCCAGATAGAGATTTTTTCAATGTATTGAATTTATCAAAGAACCAGCTTTTTCCATTCTGTTGTCTTATTTTTAATGTCATAACATTGGCCCTTAGGTTTATTATTTTTTTCACTTATGCCTTACTTGGGGTTTATTTTCCCATTCTTTTCTAACTGTTGAGGGAAACACTTATATCATCAAGCTGTAGCCTTTCCTCTTTCCTGTTGTAAGTAAGCATTTTAGTGCTAAAATTTCCTGTTCAGCACAGGTTGAGCTCAATCTGAAACAATATATTTTCATTTTAATACAGTTATGTATATTTTTAAATTTTCCTTCAAAGCTTCTTGTTTGACTTATGAATTTTAAAAAGTGTGTTGTTCAATTTCCAAGTGTTTGGAGATTTTTCTTGTTGTCTGCTGATTTCTAATTTGATTTCATTATGGTTAGCAAATATACTCTATATGATTTTAGCTCTTATAAATTGGTGAAGGTTTGCTTTATGATCCAGTATATTATATGTGTTAATGAATGCTCTTGGATAGTTGAAAAATATGTGTATTCTGCTGTTGGGTTGGAGTCCTCCATAAATGTCATGTAGATCATGTTGATTGATGCTGTTGTTCAATTCTGTATTTTTACTGATTTTCTGTCTAGTATATCAATAACTGAATGCAGTGTATCTAATCCATCATTTATTATTGTGTTTTTCTGTCTTTCTCTTTTAGCTCTATCAGTATTTGCTTCACATATTTTGAAGTTCTATTTTTTGATGCCCATGCATTTAGGATTGTCATGTCTTCTTGATGGATTTATGCTTTCATGAATATATAGTGAGTCTCTTTGTCCCTAGTAGATTTCTTTGCTAATAAGTCCACTTTATCTCTTTATTTTTTATAAATATTTTGATGGTATATATCTTCCATCCTTTTAATTTCAATCTACCTACCTTATTATGTTTGAAGTTAAGTTTCCTATAAAGAATAGTTGGGCCATGGTGATTTCTTTTCTCCTATCTATCCTAGCACTTAGTATTTTATTTGGTGTTTTTAGACTTTTACATTTAATTATTTATATGTTAAGAATTTTGCTTGCCATAACACACATGTATTTCTCTCTTTTTTACCTGTGTTTCTCATTCTGTTGTTCCTCTCTTATTGCCTTCTTCTTTGTTACTTGAATATTTTTAGAATTGCATCACTTATTTATAGTGTTTTAATGTATTTTCCTTATAGTCTTCTTAACATTTGCTTTAGATATTATAGTATACATATATAACTTATAATAGCTGTACTGTTGTGGACTTTTTACTAGATCAACTGAAATACTAAAAATTATTTCTATATAAGTTTCTTTATCTTCTGCATTTTTAAAATATAATTGCCAAAATATTCCTTTCCATATCTCAAACGTCACATGATATTGTATGATTTTTCTTTCAACTACTAAATATGATTTTAAAAATTCATGATGGAAAAGATAGTCCATTATATTTACCACTATTTTTACCTATTCTGTTTTCCCAAATCCTTGATGTTCCATATCTTCTTGTGATAGTCATTCTCATTTTTGGAATTTCTTTCTGATATTCTTTTTTTTTTTTTTTTCTTTCTGATATTCTTTAGGGATATGTGTGCTAGTGATAAAATCTCCTGGTTTTCTTTTGTCTGAAAAAGTCTCTCTTTTTCCTCCATTCTTATTGGATAAATTTCCCAGATAATAGAGTTTATGTTTGTACGTTTCTTTCAGTACTTGGAAATTGCTGTGGCATTTCTTTCTAGCCTTTCTAGCCTTAATTACTTCTGATGTGAAATCTGCTATCATTCAAATTGGTGTTCCTCTATAGGTTATGTAACACTGTTCTTAGGTTACTTTGAAGATATTTTTATTGTTTTTTCTAATTCCTAATTAGCATTTTTGTTGTTGTGGGTTATTTTGGGTCCATTATCTTTTCAGTTCACACAGCTCATGGAATCCAAATGTTTATGTCATTCATTGATTTGTGAAATATTCAGCCATATTTCTTTTTCTTAATTTTTACTTATATTTTATTTTATGTGATAAAATACTTAGCATGAGTTCTACTCTCTTAACCAATCTTACATATACATAACATTATTACTGACTATAAGTATGATGTTTTATGGAAGATGCTAGAACTTATCTTTCTTGAATGGAACTTTGTACTCATTGGTTAGTAACTATCCATTTCCCCCTTTCCCCAACCCCTGGAAAGAACCATTCCAGTCTTTGGAGGTATGAATTTGAACATTTTAAATATTTATATTTCCTATAAAAGGAATCATGCAATATTTGTCTCTTGTAACTGGCTTGTTTTGCTTAGCATAATGTCCTCAAGGTTCATACATGTCACATATTGCAGAGTTTACTTCTTTTTTAAGGCTGAATAGTATTCCATTGGATGTATATACCACATTTCTTTATCTACCTATCTATTGGTGGACCATTAGGTGGTATCCACATCTTGTCTATTTTGGATAGTGCTGCTGTCAACACAAGAATACCAATATCTCCTTGTGATCCTGATTTCAGTTCTTTTGAGTAACTGCACAGAAGTGACATCACTAGATCATATGGTAATTCATTTTTTAGTTTTTAGAGGAACTTTCATTCAGTTTTCTGTAGTAATTACACCATATTTTACTCCCACTAACAGTGTACAACAGTTCCAATTTCTCTACATCTTTGGCAATTCTCAGGTCTTTTTTAATATGATAATAATCATCCTAACAGGTGTGAGGTGATACCTCGTTGTGCCATTGACTTATATTTCCCTAATGACAGTGATGTTGGGTATATTTCATATACCTGTTGGCCATTTGTGTATCTTCTTCGGGAAAATGCCTATTCAACAGTTTTAACAATGTTATGTCTTCCAATCCATGGACACAGAATGTCTTTCCCTTTGTGTCTTATTTAATTTCTTTCATCAGCACTTTTAGTTTTCAGAGTACAAGTCTTTAACTGCCGTGGTTAAATTTACTCCTAGATATTTTATTGGTTTTGTGTATGTGTTTGTGTGTGTGTGCATATGTGTGCACCATTGAAGATGGAGTTGTTTTCTTAATTTCCCTTATAGATAGTTGTTAGTAAAGAAATACAACTAATTGCATTTTTGTGTATTGAGTTGTATTCTGCAACTTTATTGAATTCTTGTGTGTGTGTGTGTGTAATCTTTAGGGTTTTCTATATATGAGATCATGTCTTCTGCCAACAAAGACAATTTTACTTCTTCCTTTCTGGTTTAGATGTCTTTTATTTCTTTTTCTTTTCTAATTGCTGTAACTTCCAGTCCTAGGTTGAATAGAACTGGTGAGATGGGCATCCTTGCTTTGTTTCTGATCTTAGAGGAAAAGCTTTCAGTTTTTCATTGTTGAATATAACATTAGTTTTATAATTAGCCTTTCATAAATAGGCTTTTTATTATATTGAGGTAATTTTCTTCTATTCCTAGTTTTTTGAGAGTTATTATGAAAGTATGTTGAATTTTGCTATTTTTTCTCTGACTGTATTCAGATGATTGTGTGATTTTTATACTCCGTACTATTAATATGGTTTATCATGTTAATTGATTTTTGTGCATTAAACCATCCTTGCACTACAGGATAATCTAGCTTGGTCTTGACGTATAATCATTTTACATTTTTGGATGACATCATATTTGGTTTACTTGTATTTTGTTGAGAATTTGTGTTTATATTCATGAAGGTTATTATAGTTTTCTTGTGGACTATGTGGGGTTTATACCAGGGTAATGGTGTCCTCATAAAATAGTTTTGAAGTTTTCCTTCCTGTTTAATGTTTTGGAAAAGTATGGGAAATGTTGTTATGATTTTTACTTAAATGTTTGGAAGAGTTTATTAGTTCATTTGGCTTGAGGCTTTTCTTTGTTATGAGATTTCTACTACTGATTTATCAAGACTCCATGCTTGTTTTAGGTTTGTTCAAATTTTCTATTCATGGGGGTGTCTGGGTGGCTCAGTGAGTTAAAGCCTCTGCCTTCGACTCAGGTCATGATCCCAGCGTCCTGGGATGGAGCTCCGCATTGGGCTCTTTGCTCAGCAGAAAGCCTGCTTCCCTTCCTCTCTCTCTGCCTACCTGTAATCTCTGTCAAATAAATAAATAAAATCTTAAAAAAAAATTTCTATTCATGATTCAGTCTTGGTAGGTAACATGTTTCTAAGAACATGTCCATTTTCTATAATAATCAGTTGTTGGTGTATAATTATTAATAGTACTCTTTTTTGATCCTTTTTATTTTTATGACCTCAGTTTTAATTTCTTTGCTTCCATTTCTCATTTTGTCTATTTGTGCTTTCTCTTTTTTTCTTGTTTTGGCTGGTGATTTGTCAGTTTTTTTTTTTTTTAAGATTTTATTTATTTATTTGACAGAGAAAGACAGTGAGAGACAGAACACAAGCAGGGGGAGTGGGAGAGGGAGGAGCAGGCTTCCCATAGAGCCGGGAGCTCAACGTGGGGCTCAATCCCAGGATCCTGGGATCATGAACTGAGCAGAAGGCAGATGCTTAATGACTGAGCCACCCAGGTGCCCATTGTCAGTTTCATTTATTAAGTTCATAAAAGCGACTAAGTTTCATGATTTTTTTCTGTTACTTTCTTCTTTCTTCTTCTTCCTCTTTGTCCACTCCCCCTCCTCCTTCCCCTTCTTCTTCTTTCCTCTTCTTCTTCTTGAGTGGTAATACAAAGCTCCCACAGAAAGAGGGGAAACTGAGAAGGTTGCCCTTTTTATTTACTTATTTCTGCTCTAATATTTGTTATTTCTTTATTTTTGCTACTTTGGCTTTAGTTTATTCTTCTGGTTTTAGCTTTTGTTTATTTCTAAGTAGGCTCCATGCCCAATTTGTGTGTGTGTGTGTGTGTGTATTTTTTCCTCAGCCACTGTATGTCTTTTGTTTATGGAGTTTACATTTAAACTATTGATAGTGAAGTTATTTAGTATTAAAATTTTATTAATTGTTTTGTGTTTGTTTTGTAGTTATTTTGTCTGTCTTTTCCTATCTTCCTGTCTTCTATTGTGTTTTATTGATTTTTTTTTTATCTTTTTATTTCCTAGTCTTTTCCTTTTGTGTAATTTCTATTGGTATTTTCATTTTGGTTACCATGTGGCTTACATGAAATACTGTATAGCTATGACAGTGTATTTTAAACAAATAACTTCAATTACATAAAAAAATTATAAATTTATAACTCCCCCTCACACATATGTTATTAATGTCACAATTTACATTATTTTATATTTATGTATTTTTTAACATATTTTAGTTATAGTTTTAATATTTTGCCTTTTAACATTCGTATTAGAATTAAAAGTGATTTACCCACCAGTATCTCAAAAATAGAGTATTCAGAATTTTCTATATATTTACCCTTACCAATGAGTTTCATTCATTTTTATGCCCTTATATCATTGTTTAGCACCCTTTCATTTCTACTTGATAAACTCTCATTTGTATGTCTTGTCATGTAGGTATAGTGGTGAGAGCTACCCTGACTTGGGAAACATCCTTTACCATGTCTGATTCTGATGCTTACTCTTTCTCCTCAAATTGTTTTTTTGACTTTTTGTATGCCTTGTAACCTTTTTCTTGTTAGTTGGGTACAAGAAACTGCTACAAATATATTTAGTGTTGGTGAGATGTGGGGAGAGAGGAGGTATCCTACAATCTTATGATTAAGTCTCAATTTTGTAGTGAACTTATGCCTTTGCATTCACAGGTGTTTCTCAGTTTTATTTCCCCTGAATGCAGGCCCTCTTATGAACAGAGTATCTGATGTATTTCAGAATGGTTTCTTTTCCCCTCCCATTGCTGATAATATGAGGGCTTTTTTTCTCTGATATTTACTGTGGCACCTTTGTCAAGCTCCTGTAGGTAAATCTTGCAAAATTGTGGGGGCTTCCTCGTGAGTTCTCTGGAATTTTTTTTCCAGATTTGTCCATACTGATCTAACATTTCATCAGTTATAATCAGGATGACAGGGGCCAATGGGTGGCTCAGAGGGTTAAGTCTTTGCCTTCAGCTCAGGTCATGGTCCCAGGGTCCTGGGATCGAGTCCCACATTGGGCTCTCTGCTCAGCAGGGGGCCTGCTTTTCTCTCTCTCTCTGCCTGCCTCTCTGCCTACTTGTGATCTCTCTCTCTGGCAAATAATCTTAAAAATCTTAAAAAATAATAGTAATCTTAAATCTTAAAAATCTTAAAAAATAATAATAATCTTAAAAATAATCTTAAAAAAAATAATCGGGATTACATGCCCTGGTACTGGTTCCAGCAGCACTTTTCACTACTGATTCTCTACTTCAGTAATCTGCAACTCTCTGTGTTCTCTCCAACCCTGGAGTATGTCATTTTTGCCTTGGGTCCTTGCCTCTCTTGCAAATCCAATAAGACTTGTTGATTTTTCAGTCTGTTCAGGTTTTTGCATTCTGTTATGGTAGAGTGTTGACTTCCAAGCTCCTCACATGCAGAACCAGGAAACAGAAGTCTCTTATTCATTTCTTCAGATTTGTAGTGTATATTTTTGGTTGACTTTTTTTCTTCTCAGTACTTTGAATATATCATCTCACAGACTTTTGGCTTGCAAGGTTTCTGCTGAAAAATCTACTGAAAGTCTTAATGTTCTTCCATTATATATGATAAATCCCTTTTCTCTTGCTGCCTTCAAAATTTTCTCTTTATATTTCACTTTTGACAATTTAATTATAATATATCTCAATGTGAATTTCTTTAGGAACATTTTATTTGCTGTCTTTTGAACTTTTATATCTGGATATTAATTTTCTTCTATACATTTGGAGGGTTTCAAGACATTATTTATTTGAATAAGCTTTCTGTTTTTTAAAAATATATATTTGATACATAACATTGTGTAAGCTTAAGGTATATAGTTTTTGGATTTGATGCATTTATATATTTCAATAGGATTATCACTACAACACTAGCTAACTCCTTTATCATGTCACATTTTTCTTTCCTTCTCTCTCTTTGTTTTCTGAGCCTCCTATTATGTGTATATTGTTCTTCTTGATAGTGTTCCATAAGTCCCCTAAGTTTTCTTCACTCTTTCAATCTGTTTCTTTTTCCTACTCTGAACTGTCTTTGAGTTCAGTTGTTTTTTCTTATGCTTAATCTAGTTTATTATTGAAACTTTCTAGTGAATTTTTTGGTTCAGTTATTTTCAGCTCTGTGATTTCTGTTTGGTACTTTATTTTTTTCAAGTTTTTATTTAAATTCTAGTTAGTTAACATAGTAAAGTGTGGTATTAGTTTTAGGAGAATTTAGTGATTCAGCACTTACGTATAACACCCAGTGATCATCATAGCAAGTGTCCTCCTTAATATAAATCACCCATTTAACCCATCCCCCACCAACTTCCCCTCCATCAACCCTCAGTGTGTTCTAAGAGGCTCTTATGAAAAAAATAAAAATCTATTATGGTTTGTTTCTCTCCCCACTCCCTTTTTTTCCTTTCCCATATGTTCATCTGTTTTGTTTCTTAAATTCCACTTATAAATGAAATCATATAGTTTTTGTCTTTTCCTTACTGACATATTTTTCTTAGCATAATAGATTCTGGATCCATCCACCTCATGCAAATGGCAAGATTTCATTTTTTGATGGCTGAGTAATATTCCGTTATATATTAAAAAATCACATCATATCTTCTCTTTATCCATTCATCAGCTGATGGACATTTGGGTTCTTTTCATAGTAATGCTGCTATAAACATCAGGGTGCATGTACCGCTTAAAATCTGTATTTTTGTATTCTTTGGGCAAAATCTTAGCAGGGCAGTTCCTGGGTCATAGGGTAGTTCTATTTTAAAATTTTTGAGGAACTTCTGTACTGTTTTCTGGAGTGACTGCACCAATTTGCATTCCCACCAACAGTGTAAGAGGTTACACTTTCTCTGCATATTTGCCAACATTTGTTGTTTTCCGATTTGTTAATTTTAGCCATTCTGACAGGTGTGAAGTGGCAATTCATTGTGGTTTTGATTTGTATTTACCTGAAAATAAGTGATGTTGAACATCTTTTCATTTGTCCATAAACCCTCTGGTATCTTCTTTGGAAAAATACCTATTCATGTCTTCTGCCCATTTTGTAGTTGGACTATTGGTTTCAGCTGTTGAGTTTGATAAGTTCTTTGTATATTTTGGATGCTAATCCTTTATCAGATATGTCATTTTCCAATATCTTCTCCCATTCCATAGGCTGCCTTTTAGTGCTGTTGATTATTTCCTTCACTGTGAAGGTTTTTATCTTGTTCAATTTTTCTTTTGTTTCCCTTTCCTCCAGAAAAGTGTCTAGAAAGAAGTTGCTGTGGTCAGTGTCAAAGAAGTTTCTGCCTGTGTTCTTCTTTAGGATTTTGATGGCTTCCTATCTTACATTTAGGTCTTTCAGCTATTTTTTTTTTAAGATTTTATTTATTTATTTGTCAGGGATAGAGGGAGAGAGAGAGCGAGCGAGCACAGGCAGAGAGGCCTGGAGAGGCAGAGGGAGAAGCAGGCTCCCTGCTGAGCAAGGAGCCTGATGTGGGACTCGATCCCAGGACACTGGGATCATGACCTGAGCCGAAGGCAGCCACTTAACCAACTGAGCCACCCAGGCATCCCTCCTTCAGCTATTTTGATTATTGTTGTTTATGGTGTAAGAAAGTGTTCCAGTTTCATTCTTTTGCAGGCTGATGTCCAGTTTCCCAATACCATTTGTTGAAGAGACTGTTTCTTTTCTATTGGAAAAAGACTTTTATTCCTACTTTGTCAAAGATTAATTGACTATAGAATTATAGATCCATTTCTGGGTTTTCTCTTCTGTTCCATTGACCTATATATCTGTTTTTGTGCCAGTAGCATACTGTCTTGATGACTACAGCTTTGTAATATATCTTGATGCATGGAATCATGATGTCTCTAAGCTTTGCTTTTATATTTCAGGGTTTCTTTGGCTATCTGGGGTCTTTTGTTTTCCCATACAAATTTTAGGATTGTTTAACCTAGCTCTGTGAAAAATGTTGGCATTTTGATAGGGAGTACATTAAATGTACAGGTTGCCTTGGGTAGTATAGATATTTTATTAAAAATATTTTTAAATTAATTTATGGGAGAAGGGGCAGAGTGGGAAGGAGAGAGAGAGTTAGAGAATTTTAAGCAGACTCCCTGCTGAGCACAAAATTCCATGTGGGGCTTAATCTCAGGGCCATGAGATCATGATCTGAGCCAAAATCAAGAGTTGGATGCTTAACCAACTGAGCCACCCAGGTGCTCCAGGACACATGCTGATCTGTTAGGGGTCTTGCCACACTCTGGTCAGTGCCAGTTTGTCCCTGAAACCAGTCATATGACCACACAGCAGTTCAGAGTTTATGGTAAAGTTAAGGTTTACTGCCCTCAGCTGGTGTCTCTGTCTCTGTGCTAGTGAACAAGGCAGCACAGTGTCGGGCAGGAGTCGGACACTACTAATTATTTCGTCCTTAGAAAGGCAATTCCAACACTCCCAAATGCACTCAAAGAAGGGGAACTGTTTTTCCCCATTCAACCCATGGGATTCTCAGACCGTGCTGCCTATTCCTGGACTTTTGCCCACCTTCCCCACTTGCTAAGCCCACCAGGCACCACCCCAGTGATGTGTGGACTTCTAAATCTTCATCCTTTGAGCTCTGCTGCTTACAAAAACTTGTAGTAATCAGCCTCTCTCCTTTTCTCAGTCAGTGGTTTTGGGACAGTTTTTCTTGTGCAATCCCTTGTGCACACTTTCACTCTTTTTCTCTCCCTCTCTTTCTCTCTCACTCCTCTCTCCGTAATCAGGGTTCCCTCCCCTTCACAGCACCCACAGTTCTCTTCTCCCCCAAATCAAATCTGTGCAGTTCCTATATTCCACAATGTGGCTGTTTCTCTCTACCTGTAGATGTGCAGTTTGTTCTCTGTCCTCAGATTGATTTATTGGGTGTTCAGAATAATTTGATATTTACCTAGCAATGTTCAAGGGATAAGGCAAGTTCAGGGTCCCCTTCCCCTCCTCCATCTTAATTCTATCATCTGTTTCATACTTTAAGAAAATATTTTCTATCCTTTTTTGAAATTCCCACTTTGTTCAAGCATTGCTCCCTTGACCTCTTTGAGCATTTTTAATTCTCTGTGAAGTAAACTATTTAAATTAACTTCATTAGAATTGGTTTCCAGAGATATCTTCTTTTGTTTGAAACTTCTTTTCCTGATCCTTCATTTTACTTGACTCTGCTTTGGTTTCTGCTCTTTAGGCAAAATTAATTGCTTTGAACTAGCAATTGTCTTTACTGATGGGCCCTGCACATAAGAGGATCCTAACAAGTCATCCTGGCCAATGATTATGGGGGTCTCTACCAAATCTTTTATCTCTTCAAAAGGAAACATGCATCTGTCTTTTTCTGCTCTGTGTCAGGCAGGAGAGAGAATCAGTAGCATCTGCCCTCACAAGCTTCTGCCTCTATTCTCACCCTGGCAATTCTACCATTCTTGGTCTGTCTGTACTGCAGGATTGGTGAGACAGATGCCAATTCTTTGGGAACTTTTGGTGAAGTAAGAAAACTGCATGCATGGATCAACTTTTTCTTCCCCAGGGAGAAGCAAAGCTGGCATCTTTTTGTCCATTTACTCTGTGTTTAGTGGGGACACAGGGGGAGAAATCAATAGTGTCTACTAGCCTAAGTCACCATCTCCATTTTTGCCTGGATTTTGGCTAGATTTTGCTGAATCTATTAGAGCTCCAAGACAGGTGAAATGGGTTCTAGTTCTTTGGATAACCCCTCCAGAAAAATTGGGGCACTAGACATGGACAAACCCTTCTCGTGCTCCGGGTCAAGCTGGGAGCCAGAGTGTCTTTTTGTGATCATATTGCAGTGGACTGGGGCAATGTCCTTGTTGAAAGGGTATGCCAAATCTTCAGATTGGCTGGGTGAGTCTGATTTTGCATTCTTCCAGAGTTTGCAGGGGCCTTTTATTAGTTTCTGTTTCCTTATAAAGGAAATATGTCTGTGAATTGCTGCTGAATTAGTTTTTTGTTTTGTTTTGCTTTGTTTTTGTTTTTTTGCTTTTGTTTTTTTTAGGGATGGAGGGTTCAGGGCTTCCTGTTCCACCATCTTTCTGGTCAGAGTTTTAGCCTTTATTTTGTTAAATACTTTTTAGCCCCAAATTCTTTCTGTTCTTCTTGTCAGATTCTGATATGTATTTTAGATCTTTTGTTATTGTTCCAAGTTCCTTGAGGCTCTATTCACTTTCTTAGTTCATTTTTCTCTGTTTTACATATTGATCAACTTCTATTATATACAGATCAACTTCTGTTGATCTGTTCTCAAATTCACTGATTCTGTCCTTGCCATCTCCACTCTACTTATGAGCCTATCAAATATTTTTTTGTAGGTTTGTTTATTATATTGTTTAGTTAAAATATTTTTCTTTTTTATGGCTTCTATTTATTTTCTGCTCTTTAATTTTTTCAACATTATTTGTAATTGGTTACAGAAGCAATATCTTCACAGCTACTTTAAAGTCTGTTAGTTCCAACATGTGACTCATCTCAATATTGTTATCAGTTGGTTTTTTTTTTTTTTTTTTTTTTTTTCCTCATTCTTGTGATTTTCTTTGTTCTTGGTTTGGCATATGATTTTTGGTTGTATTCTTAGCATTCAAATCTAGTTTTTAGACAGTAACCCAGGTTAAGTTTAGATTTATTGTGGTTTGTTGTACCAATAAAAATTTCACTTTTTGGGGGGGTTAATACTATTGTGATTCATTCTTCTGGCTCTTCTCAAATGCCCGTTTGATCTTTGCTGCTGCAGCCTCTAGTGGTAAAATCTACTTTCCTGGGTCTTGGTATTGCTAGGTGGGGTTGGTTGATGAAGGTCCCATGGGATAGAGAACATTTATTCTGTCTCTTCTCTAACCTTGTCAGTTCATGTCTCACTCTCTCTGTTAGTGCCCCATGGGTGAGGAAAGTTCTTATCTGGGTCATTTTTTGTGCTTTGTGTTGGGAGTGTTGAGAATTTATCTTCTGAGGCTCATTTTCTCCCCTGGCACAAGGCCAGAAGCTACAGAGACTGAACTACTCTCTGCTGCTGGGTAGAAGGTTGGGACATGGTTTGCCTTATACCTTTTTGTGAAGGAATTGTAGCATAGTCTGCTGGAACTAGTGCAGGAAGAGGTAGTTGCTGCTGCTCCTTGGTCTGGGTCAGAGGATGCTCTGCCACTATTACTGGGTGGTGGATGGGAGGTAAGCCTAGTTTTAAGAAAAAATGAATGGTTCCTGATGGAGAGGTATGTCTGGGAGGAATAACTTATAAACTAACTCATAGGCGAGAATGTGATAACACTGAAGTTTTTATAGCACAGCATTAAAGGAATAGGTTGGACTCTAGATATCAGCAAAATTTTAAGGCAGGAAAAGGGAATATTCACTGAATGAGAATATTAGGGGCAGGCCTGGATAAACTCATGCTGTGAAAGTTCATGGTACAGAGAGCTTGAACTAATGATGGTGAAATATTAAATAGATTGAATAATATGGTGAGATATTAAAGAGAAATAAAAATGAGGAAATATCAGGATACTTTTGGGTAACTTAGAAAAAAAGTGAAATGTTAACATTGGAAGTCAAATTAATATTATTTATATTGAGTTAGGAGTTATAGATTATATATTCAAGAATGTCAACTATACTCAAATAAAAAAATTAACCTGATAGAAGAAAAAAATCTGAGTCATTAAACATAATACTGTAAAATAAACTAAGATCATAGAACAGAGTAAAGCAGAAAAAATGTTTACAAGTTAGAAAAAAAAAACAAGAAAATTGTGGCTGAGAAAGAAAAGATAAGAAAGTTATTCTTCAAAAACTTAGAATTATAGCAAGAATTATTTTGCAGAAGAACAGCAAGAGTCATTACTTGTAGGTAAAAGTGGTTTAAGAGAAATAGGCTATGGGTAGGTAACAAGGAAGTGGGATATCTGGTGAATAATATATGGTAATGATTAAATCTGAATGTTTGATGATGACTAGGAAGTAACGGTAAACCAAAAACTTTATTTAAAATCATTCATAAATGTATCTTCATATACTCCCATTTAGGGCCATTGCTTTTATCAAGGATATGCCACAGAAGTTCCAAAATCAGCTGTGACGCTTAGCATCTGTTCTGGACTCAGGTAATGGCATATTCCAGAGGCGTACATGATGGAAAATTTTGCATGACTCTCTAATTTTTAGAAACATCTTGAAGGATAGAGTGAAAGCAAAGAAAATAGACTTTGGTTATTTCTTCTCATATACTTATCTCTTCCTCCTCATCATTTTTCTTATCTCTTTGTCTCCATCCCAGGCTTGCAGTCATAGAATTTATGCAGGAAAACTCCCCCTAGTATGAGGAATATTCACATTCCTCAGTCATACTAAAACCACAGTAATCCTAAATGACATAATAGACAGAAATTGGTAAAATTAAGTTTGAAAGTTTATCCATGTAAGAAGGGATGATTCTTAGACTTTAGACTACAAAGACCACTATTAAATTTCTATGAAATGTTCTTATTTAGTGGTGATTTATATTCTCAGGGGAAAATCTATATTAATTATCTTTTTATTTCTTTTTTTTATGTGTTTAATTATCTAGGGGATCTTTGCAATTGGAGAATGTCAGTTATGGCATTGAGCCATTGGAATCTACAGCTGTATATGAGCACATGCTTTATCAAATAAATAATGATAAAAATGATTTTTCTCCCTCAAAAGAAAATTTTCTTATGCCACATTTGGTACGAAAGTCCTACAAGATCCTTGTGAAATCAAAAGTAAGTAACTCCTTTTACGAAATCTTTGTGTTACTTCTAATAAATTTATTCACATTGAGATGTGTTATATTTGGGAAAAAATTTAACTGATATTGACTCTACTATACTAAAACCTTCTGTTGTAAGATGCTTATTTTAAATATGTTTTTGTTTACTCATAGTATTTAGAAACTGTAATAGATACAATTCCATATAATTTAAAAATCAAAGTACTCACATTTCCCTAATTGGAGGTGTTTTTATGCATATGAACACAGTTTCATTGTTACCAAATTTGCATAATACTAATATAATGATATCCAAATTTGCTTATTATTAGTTTGTCTATGTTTTCCTTGACAATACATGTTGTCTTTATTATTTGATAAAAAATTAAAAATAGAAAAGAGGGAAGAAATTATTCCAAAGATCATCATCTAGAAATAGTGCTTAGAATTTTGGATTATTTGTTCCAATTCTTTTTCTATATCTAGTTACAAATGTAGATTTACAAATATATTTTTTCAAACAAAAAATGAAACAACCACATATGCCTCTTTGAAATTTCCATTTTGCTATTAAGAGGATAATACACATCATGTTACACTTACTATTATTTACAATTAAATAATATGCATGTTAACATCTATTAAAATATTAAACGTATGCATTTTTCAAGGAAAAAAGCATAGACCATAATGTTATTTTCTAAAGGTAAATGCACATTGCTGTGGTATCCACTGTGATCATTTTTTTTAAAGATTTTATTTATTTATTTCAGAGAGAGAGATCACAAGTAGGCAGAGAGGCAGACAGAGAGAGAAGGGGAAGCAGGCTCCCCGCTGAGCAGAAAGCCCCATGCGGGGCTCTATCCCAGGACCCTGGGACCATGACCTGAGCAGAAGGCAGAGGCTTTAACCCACTGAGCCACCCAGGCGCCCCTCCACTGTGATCATTTTGATGTATACTGCTCTATAGTTTTTCATATATATATATGCATAAACTTAAAATGTACATATTTTATACAATTATGTCATATTTTCATATTTATATTTTCACATTAAGTAACCAGTTTGCATGAATGTACTACAGTTTTGAAAAATTACACTTTGACTATAAATGCTTACATACAAAAGTAAGCATATTTCTCAAGGTTTTTTTGAGATATATATATGTATATACCTATATCTATATGTATCCTAACTTCCTCTTCATTTCTACAACTTTATATTTTATCATCGGTGGTTAAATAAATGAGTATCTGTCCACACACTGTCATCACAATTAGATATCACATTGAAGAGAAGTAAAACAAAATAATTATGAATGAAACCTGAATAGAATTTTTGATGAACTCTGTCTCCTTATTGCTTCAATTTGCTTTTATTTATTTTGATAATAAGTGGTATGAAAACAGATTAATAAAACTACACTTTCTGAAACTCAAAAAAATGATAAAGTGTAATTATATAGAGAGATGAAAATTTCATTTTTTTTAAATTAATTTTTTATTTTTTATAAACATATATTTTTATCCCCAGGGGTACAGGTCTGTGCATCATCAGGTTTACACACTTCACAGCACTCACCAAAGCACATGTGACCCCAAACTTTATGCCAACCTGGAAATCACCTGCATATTGAGATACAATATAAGATACAATTGAAACAATTTTCACTTGTGAAATAGAGCACTATCACATAAGTAAATTGAAAAACTTTAAAAGAGGCATGAATACTGCTCTGTGGCAGAGGAAGAACCTGAAGGGATGGACATAACTTTGGAAAAGACAAATAACACAGCACTTGAAGTCATCCCCCTCCAGAATCAGCAAGAAGTTAGAGATTAGACAACATACAGATAACATGCTGTCCCAATTGTCTGTTTTACCCACAAGAACCTGGGCAAATAACATAACCTTTCTCTGTTTAAATGTTCTTATCTATAAAATAATAATAATAAAAAAAATAATAATGATATTACCTACCTAATTCATACAGTTATTTCAAAGATTTAAAAAGTTTATAAGTAGAAATTACTTAGTATGTGGACAAATTAAAAAACTGATCAATAAAAATTACTACTATTAATAGTTGCTCACTATAGTTTCTAATGTAGTGGAGCAAGGTAATGATGGAAAATCTGAGTACAAAACAAAATGTAATAATGAAGTAAAATAGAGACAAAAATTTCAGAACGAAAGAAGAAACCAGAATTATCACTGCAGGAATGGAGATAAATAAGTATTGATATGTGTTTGTGAATTTTATTTTTCATGAAGTAACTCGATAATTGTTTTTCATCCTGAATTTAGTAGACTTATCTTTAAGTTTGGTTAGGCATTCTTTCATATATGACCAGTGCTTTTACAAGCACAGATATATAGAATTAATATCTTTACTATATCAGATTTTTAAAAGAAACAGAAAAAATAAAAGCTTAAACTTTAGATATATTGGTATAGTTTTTAAAGTAAACAGAAAAACCTTATAAACGAGGTAAACAACTTCTTCATAACCAGAGTTGAAAAGTAGATAGAAACCAAACAAAATACAGTAAAGGGCTTATCTGTTGAAAGCATCTTGGTCACATGCATTTACTCATCCCTTCTTTAAACCCCCCTAAAATGAAAATGGATTTTTAAAATGGCAAAAACATACAGAAACAAACAAACAAACAAACAAACAAAAAAACAGGAAAGGAGTAGTAACAATGGACAACGAATAGCAGATAGCTGGTTTAAGAACCTGAATTCTAAACTAGTAATTGGGATAGACTATAGGAAACTTGAAATACTGCAGCACTATTCAGATGTTTCTGGAATTGCACATCCAGTTCCCCTAGGGTTTTTAAAGGTGGACCTAAGAAGATAACTGGTTGAAAGTAAGTTGTGTAAGTAAGTAAGAAACCTTCATTTCCTTTCTTAACTAATTGTCTCTGATGTAGACTGACAGATTGTTGAAAGCTGTTTTCCTTGGGGAGTCTATGAAATGGGGACACCACGCACGGATGTTCTATTGTATTTCCCAATAGAGGAGGAAAACCACACTAAACTAGTGTGATTAAGTTAAACCTGGCACATTGGATATTGGGAACCAGTGTTACACATTCTAAGAAGTATATTGGAAGACCTCCTCTTCAGGAGGGAATCAAACCAGCCAAAATAAAAAAACAAACAATAAGAACAAAAACTAACCACATTAACAGTAGGGTTTTCCCAACCAACAACCCAGACAAAATTACTCTGTGTAAAGACAAAAGTTCATAAACTCCATATGTAGTCATAGAGATGTTGAAATAAGCTATTAAATGCTCAACTGCTAATATGAAGAGGCACTAAACATATGATGAAATAAGTTAGTATGAAAGGTAGAGACATGAATAAATCAAAATTTTCAAGTTTGAAGTACCAAAGAATACAGAGGGTGAGGAAGACACATGGTAGAAAAAATATTTTATCCACAAAATAAGAATGAAGTGATATTTTAAAAATAACTTTGAGGGGATAAGTAACAGTTGTTGGAAATGAAAAGTAGGATAATAAAAATGTAAAAATTCAATAGAAATTTCAAAGGATAAAATTCCAGAAATTACACAAAAAGAAAGAACAAAAATAGATGACAGAAATTTGAGAGATAAGGAATGGAATTAAAATAATAACATGGCTGCCCCCCTGGGAGACTCAGTTGGTTAAGCATCTGGGTTTCCACTCAGGTGGTGATCTCAGGATCTTGGGATAGAACTCTACATAGGGGTCCCTGCTTAGCAGGAAGTTTGCTTCTCCCTTTTTCTCTGGCCCTCCCTCATACTTATTCTCTCTCAAGTAAATAAAACATTTAAAAAAATAAAGTAACAATATGGATGATAGAAGTCTCAGTATGAATAAATAGAGAAAATTAGACTGAATAACTCATAAAACAATTTAAGAAAAATTCTCAGAATTATTTAAGACTGGGACACCTGGGTGGCTCAGTTGGTTAAGACTCTGCCTTCAGCTCAGGTCATGATCTCAGGGTCTTGGGATTGAGCCCCACATTGTGCTCCCTGCTCAGCGGGGAGTCTGCTCCTTCTTCTCCCTCTGCCCCTGCTTGTGTGCTTTCTCGCTCTCTCTCTCCAATAAATAAATAAATAAATAAATAAATAAATAAATAAATAAATAAATATATTAAAAAATCTTTTCAAAAAGAATTACTTAAGATGATTTCTAGATTGATATTTTAAAAATTGGTTTCTTATATATGACCAGAATGCAGAATGGCATGAAATTTTCCCACAGCAAAACTGGAAGTTGAAGGGCAATGGGGCAATTAGTGAAACAAAATAATTTCCAATCTGTAATTCTATACCAATCTAGAACTTCAGAATTGAGGGTTTTTTTTGTTTTGTTTTTACTAAAAACCATTTCTTCCTAATGTGAAATATTCTTCCCAATATATAAAACAAGCAAACCACAAAAGGAAGAAAGAGACTCTAATCTCATCCTAATTGAAGATAGTAGCCAGACACAATTACAACCAAGTCCAAAAACAATAGTTGTCAAATATTGTGAACTTTCAACCAAATGAAAGATAGAAGAAGTGTGTAAACAGGCGTCTTCAATCTGTATTTTTCATGAGAGTCACTATTACGTCAAATGCCACCAGATGTTGAAGCAAACAATTCTGTCAGTGGTTTAACAGGTTTATGTCTTGCTCATGAAAATACCAAAGTGGATGAAACTCTAATAGTTGATTCCCTTCCTAGCTCTGAATGGGGGCTCGTAAGGGCCCCATACTAATTTATTTGATTTTAGAGTAAGGGGGAAAGGGTATGTACATCCCCTTCCATGCAGTTGAGCCTGAGCAGGTGTCTCATTGACATCTTCTCTTAGAGAAGGATGCAAACATTTTTAGATAATTGGCCCTTCCTTCTTTCCCTCCTCCCTCCCTCCTGCCCTCTCTTTCTTTTTTCTTTCTTTACCTTCTTTCCTTCCTTTTTTCCTCCCTCCCTCCCTTCCTTCCCTCTCTCTCTCTCTTTCAAGATTTTATTTGTCAGAGAAAGAGAGAGCACACAAGCTGAGGAGCAGCAGGCAGAGGGAGAAGCAGACTCCCCACTGAGCAGGAAGCCTGACTTTGGACTTGCTCAGCAAGTAGCCCAATGCGGGACTTGATTCCAGGGCCCTGGAATCGTGACCTGAGCTGAAGGCAGACACTTAACCAACTGAGCCATCCAGGCAACCCATGATTGGCAATTTCTTATAATAAAGCAAAAGTGTAATAAAAGTCATTAATCCCCACCCACTGTTCAAGAATCGTTTGGCTTGAAAGAACTATATATATTCTAAAATAATAATAATTTGAAAGGAATAAACATGGAGTATATGAAATATAAACATAAAATATAGGATAGAAAAACACAAAATCCAAATTGAATGAAAAGACTGTATATACTGCCTATAGGTGCCACATATTGTTCTAAGAGCTTTATATGTGTGTGTGTGTATATATAAATACATATGTACATATATATAAAAATTATACATATAGCCAATCTTTCCAGTTCTTTAAACCATTCTAATGTTACCATTATCTCCCTTTATATATCAGGAAATAGAGATTTAGAGTATTTAAATTATTATCTTGGGAAATTCTCTGGTAAATGTAGCATTAAAACTCAAACCCAGAGAATATGACCCCAGAGATATGTTCAGTAGTAGTTTAATGGTCTACCTTCATACAGTCTGTTTAAAAATTCCTTGGAAGTGCTCAGGAAATAAATGTAAGTGAAAAATAAAACTAATTTTAAAATGAAAGACATTGATAAAAGAACTACTGAATAATGGTAGACATTGTGGTAAAACCCCAACTTACAATTTATGTCAACTTGACAGGGCCACATGGCCCAGATAGTTATTTTTTCTGGGAATTCCTGTGAAGTCGTTTTGTTTGTTTGTGTGTTTGTTTGTTTTTAAAGATTTGACAGAGAGAGATCACAAGTAGGCAGAGCAGCAGGCAGAGAGAGAGGGGGAAGCCAGCTCCCCATAGAGCAGAGAGCCTGATGCAGGGCTCGATCCCAGGACTCTGGGATCATGACCTGAGCTGAAGGCAGAGGCTCTAACCCCCTGACTCACCCAGGTGCCCCTGTGAGGTCGTTTCTGAATAAGATTAATCTAAAACAGTGAACTTTGAATAAAGCAGAACGTCCTCCATAATGTGGATGGGCCTCGTGCAATCAGGTGAAGTCCTGAATGTAGCAAAAGGATTGACCACACCCTTAGTAAGAAAGAATTCGCCAGATGATTACCTTTGTACTGAAACTGTAGCGTCAGCTCACCCTGGATCTCTAAATTGATGATTTCTAGACCTAAAGTATAATGTCAGTTCTTACTAGGTTTCCAGCCTACTGGCCTTTTATTTCTAGCTTTTGAACTTGCTAACCCTCCATAACATGTGATTCAATTCCTTACAATAAATCTAATTATAAGAAATAATCATATACATCTTACTGGTCCTGTTTTTCTGGGGAACCCTGAATAACTGAGTATGAAATGCTGATAATGGCAATTCAAGATAGTAAAAATATCATTAATGAATAAAGTAGCACCCAAGATACTTCTATTAAAGAATAAAATTTTTAAAAATACTCCTGAATTAAAAAAAAATTCTTAAGAAACCTGTCAACTTGAGATACAATATGATTAATATATTAGACTTTATAAATAGATAATGAACAATCTCAAAGGCATCTTGGCCTCAAAATCACCCATAAAAGTAGAGAAATAGACTGGCTTTAGCCTTTGACAAATGAAGTGCTTATAAGATAGTGTGTAATGTATATCTAGGGTATATAGAGTGGCTTCTCTGGAAGGCATAAAAATCCCAACAATTTTTTATCTAGTCAAGTTGCCATTATAGTTTAAAAACATTCATACTTTTTCAAGAATTTTGAGACTATAGTATCTATGGGACTTTGAGGCACTATTATTTAAATGAGTAGAGCAGAACAGGAATGAAACAATTTAACAGATTTATGTAGAAAGACACATGACCATATCAATAGTTCCAGAAATGTCATTTGGTCAAATTCAACACCCATTCATGATAAAAACTAGAATGTAGAAAACATCCATTATCTGTCCGTGCCCCTCACGTGAGCGTATAAGAGGAAGATAGCCATTTGCTGTCTTCACACCGCACCTGCTGGTGCCTTTATCTTGAACTTCCCAGCCTCCAGAACTGTGAGAAGTAAGGGTACATTGTTTAAGCCACCTAGTTTATGGCATATTTATAAGAGCCTGAACTGACTAAAATAGCCTGTAAGATTAGGAATAATGCAAGGCTGTCTGCCCTCACTGTTTCCAGCCAACTTTTTCCTAGAGTTTCAATAGGAGAAAAAATAAAGGGCATACAGTGTTGAAAGAAAAATAATGTCTTTTTTTTTTAAGTGACCTAACTCAGTACATAGAAAATATTATACAATTTCCACCAAAGTTATCAGAACTAAAAAGAGAGTCTAGCAGGGTCACAAGAAAGAAAGAAATTGATGTTAAAATGTTTAGTTAACCCAAATGGATCTGTAGAGTCAGTGTAATCCCAGTCTAAATTCCAGAAAACATTTTTTGTGGAAATTGGTTCTCAATTTTATAAGGAGAGATGCAAAGATCATAGATTACTCACATGGTTTTAAAAAACAAGAACAAAATGAAGGACTTACATTGTTTTTTTCTTAACGGGCGACAGTGTAAATATTTAAGATTTGTGGGGCAGGTGGTCTGTTGCAGCTACTTCACCTAGCCTTTGTGGCATGAAAACAGCATAGAAGATGTAAAAACAAATGGGGGTGACTCTTTTCCAATAAAATTTTTTTATAAGGCAGGTGGCTATATCTCGGGACATAGTTTGTGGACCTCTGCTATAGATATGCATATTTTTATTATTATTATTTAGATTTTATTTATTTATCAGAGAGAGAGAGGGAGAGAGCGCAAGCGCAGGCAGACAGAATGGCAGGCAGAGGCAGAGGGAGAAGCAGGCTCCCTGCCGAGTAAAGAGCCTGATGTGGGACTCGATCCCAGGACGCTGGGACCATGACCTGAGCCGAAGGCAGCTGCTTAACCAACTGAGCCACCCAGGTGTCCCTAGATATGCATATTATTATTGATATAAATGTTGACATATAGATCAGTAGTAGATCAGAAATAGACCCACATGCTATTGGCTGATTGATTTTCCACAAAGGTACTAATAAGGACTTTGGAAGACTAGAAATGATCTATTGAATGAGTGGTGCTAAAAGACTGGATATTCACGGAAATAAAATCAATTCTGGCCCTTATTCAGGAAAATTGAATTAAAGCATAGACTTAAATGTTAAGGTTAAACATAAAATTTATAGGAAACTTAAGAAAAACCAAATTAATGAGACACAAGCCTGTAAAAGATGTTCATTGGGAAAGATGTTCAATATCATTCATTAATCATCAGGGAACTGCAAATTAAAATGTCAATGAGATAACTCTACAGACCAATAGGATTGGGTACAATGAGAAATACTGATAATACCAAATGCAGGAAAAAATGTAGAGTAATTGGCACTCTTTTTAGTTCTTGGTAAAAATACAGAGTGATCAAACTGTTTTAGAAAGCAATCTGGTGGGGTGCCTGGGTGGCTCAGTGGGTTAAGCCGCTGCCTTCGGCTCAGGTCATGATCTCAGGGCCCTGGGATTGAGTCCCGCATCGGGCTCTCTGCTCAGCAGGGAGCCTGCTTCCTCCTTCTCTCTGCCTACTTGTGATCTCTCTCTGTCAAATAAATAAATAAAATCTTTAAAAAAAAAAAAAAAAGAAAGCAATCTGGCATTTTTGTCCTACTTTATACACAATTTCTGTATGACTTAGGTATTCCATTTTTTAGGATATTCCAAGAAAAACTAAAGAACATAATTGCGAAAAGACTGCTACATGGATATGCATAGTCTTATTTATAATAGCTACAATTTCTTAATAATCCAAGTTATGATCAACAGGTAAATGTCTAAACAAATTGGGATATATTTCTAAAATGGCACACTACTTAACAATAAACATTAGTGAATTATTAAAATCACAATGTAACAGATGAATGCTGAGTGAAAAAAGCCAGATATGAGTATGTAGCATATGATTCCAGTTTTATGAAATTCTAGAATAGATTATTCTAACCTATGGTGAGAGAAAACAGATCATTGATTGCCTTGAGTCATGTGGGCTCTTAACTTGGAAGAGTGTGATGGAAACATTCTTAATTGCAGAAATTATCTTAATTACAGAAACGGTTACATGGGTGTACACATTAGTATCGATTAATATAACTGTTTTAGAGTTAAATAGTTAAAAGTATAAAAATAATGAGAAATTAAAAGCAAGTTTTGGGGGAAAGATGATGGGAGTTAATTTAGCTTGAAGGCTGGAGGAAGGTCTAAGACAAAGGTTTTGAGAAAAAGGAAACATGGGTTTTCCCTCATTTCACCAACTTTTTTGAGGATTCTAACTATAAAGCATATAAGGTAAAAGCTTTTGATTTATTCCCAAAATTTTAATTTGGAATCTCACCTACTAATTCTTTCAGAGGCCTCCATCCTCTTATTTTCCTATTACCTCTATCTGTATCTTTATGTATCTGTAGCAAACTATCCCATATACCTATCATCTACCTATTTGTCTATCATCATCTGTCTGTCTATCTCTTTCTGTGTGTCTGTGTGTGTGTGTGTGTATGCACACACATATATATGTGTGCATATATATATATATAATGTGTGAGAGAAGCAATATAAGATATTTTTCTTATAAAATTTTTTATTTTTAATTTTATTTAATTCATGTCCTCTGTTTTGCAGAAAGATTCAGATGAACTTTTGAAAAAAATTCTGAAAATACAAATCATTATGGATAAAGCTTTGGTATGCATTATTGATATTGATAATATCTTTGTTTTGTGTTTAAATTCAAAGGGAGTATGAAAATAAATATTCCACTTGTCTGAAATACAGATATATTTTACTCCATTCAAAATATGTGTCTGAGTGTAGTAGGACATAAAGAAATGTCAATCACCTTTGCATTGGCATTGGGGGACTAGTATGTATAATATTGATTTCAAAATCAATATAGAATTCTAGCAAAAATGTATAATTTGTGGTATGGAAGTGTTCTACCACATTATAATCCAGTCAGTTATAATGAGCTGCATAGATTTCTAGATCCACTCCAAATATTGAAGAACTCTTACATAAATTAGTTTTTGTTTTAAAATATGCTATTTAATTTATTATTCAATTGGAGATTCCTGTTGTTAAAATATTTTTTTAGGATTATTTTATGCTTTATAATTTCTTGGATTCTTTGATAGAAATTTTATATTTTAAAAATGGGAAGAAGTAGTCCTAGGGATATTCATTTAGTTATGGAAATTTTTTAAAAATAATTTATTTATTTATTTGAGAGAGAGAGCATGAGCGGGGTGAGGAGCAGAGGGAGAAGCGGACTCAAAGCCCAAAGTGAGTCTCTATCCTGCGACTTCGAGATTATGACCTGAGCCAAGGGCAGATGCTTAACCAATTGAACCACCCAGGAACCCCAGTTAGGGACGTTTCTGTTTATATAATCAGTTTTAGCAAAGTCATTATGGGTAGCAATGAACAAATCCTTTTCATTATCACTGGTATTTTTGTGTAAGGTCTGTCAATATGTGCCATAATTTAATCAGACACTAAGCAAATGTTAAAATTAAATGGAAACATTTCATTAGCATGTGGGAAAACATTATAACTTGCAAAATAGCATATATAAAACAAAAGTATAAGAACATACATATATATATATATATATATATATATATATATATATTTAAAAAACAGGAAATGTCTGCATAAAATTTATCTCCTGATAATAAAATTAAATTTTTTTTCTTTATTATTTTGCCTATTTTTTCCTGTAGTTTTTATAAAAAATTATTTAAAGATCTAAATATTTCCTTTTATCCTTTGCCTCATGTTTACCATTTTCAAAGCTCTTCTTTCCTTCTTATAAGTCTGTGTTTCTGAAAATTCTGTTTAACTTGATGAATTTGGTTCAGCTTTTGCTCATCTGAAATCATTTTTTTTATCTTCACTTTATAAATATTTTATTTGGAAATATTTTCAAACTTACAAAAAAGTTACAAGAATAAGAGTAAGACAAAAATACTTATACTCTCTTTACTTAGATTTATTAATACTCTATCCCATTATCACTTGTGCTCTATTTAAAAGTTGCAAATTGCATCATGGAGCTTTTTTCCCAGTGTGCATTTACCTAGAATAAGATCATTATCTTATATAGCCACAATAGAGTTACCCATGTAAGGAGAAATAACATTGTTAAAAAATTTTTTATCAAGTCTACCATAGCATGATTGCATTATAGTTGGACAATGTGATCTAAGTGACACTCAATGTTTTATATTCAACTTTTTAATATGGGTCAATTTATATAAAACTTCCATATATATTTGAAAATATATATATTTTTTAATACGTATATAGATATATATACAGATAATAAGGCTTCATTTATGCGACACATGCTGCATGGTGTAAATATACAATATTATTTATTGGGAAAGATTACATACAGAGAAATAGCAAAGTACAAATAGTTTCTAGAGACCCAGGAGTATAACATCTCTTTTGTCTGTATCAGACAACTCTATCCATTAAATTTTATTTTCTGTCAGTAATTCTCAGCAGACCTGCTGCAGGTTGTTGAAGATCTCATGTTGCCACTTTTCATGTTTTCAGCAAAAACTTAGAAATATGTGTACACATATAATTAAAGTATTTAAGAGAAAATATGTGATTTTTGTCTCCTTGAATGAGGACAATTGCTTGAATTTTTTTAATTATTATGGCACGTTGTTTATCAAGGATATGTAGTCAAATTATCTTATTGCAATGAAGATAAATGGTGGCAGATAAAACAGATAAAAATGACTTAATACATTAGAGATTTGAGTCCCGATTCTTATATTTAGTAGTTTATAATCTTGGAAACTTACCTTTCAACCCTTCATTTTCATATGGGTGAAGAGGAAAATAATCACAACCTTCTCATTTTAATATTATTGACTAATACGTAAGCTCCACAGGTTGAGGCCTAAAACTTCCTAAGCAATTGATAACTCTTAATTCTGTTTTTTTCCTTTCACTGAGTACTACCTTATTCTAACATTTTATATCCATTTAAAATGTGGTAGGTTAGTAATTTTCAATAGTGAAATGAAATTTGTCTTTCAGTTTGATTATATGGGCTCTGAAGTGGCAGTTGCAGCTGAGAAAGTTGTCCATATCTTTGGTCTTATCAACATTGTAAGTATTTATGTTTAAATATTAAACATTCCTACTAATGCAATAACATTTATATTTATATTTATAAATAGCATTTGCAATTTTATTAAAAAGTTTACTCCTACCAACTAGTTTCAACCACCAATGGATTCCATCTACAAAAATGAATAAATTGAATAATTCGCGTTATGTATAGAGAAGTAATATAATACTTATGAAGACCTAACCTGTATGCGGTGTATCTTCTATTTTTAGATGTTTTCCCAGCTTAAAGTGACTGTCAAGCTAACTTCTTTGGAGCTCTGGTCTGATCAAAATAAGATTTCAACTAAGGGGACTGCTGAGGAAGTACTACAAAGATTTGTGTCATGGAAAGAACGATTTTTGTTTCAAAGATCTCATGATATGGCATACTTATTAATGTAAGTGCATTTTTACATTGATATAGGGCTTATCAAATGATATGTGTTAGCTCTCGAAATTATATATAAAATGTGTTATATATGATGACAAGAAACCTCAAAAATTGTATGTGTACTGTTAGCAAAATGCAAAGTATAAAAATCTGATAACAATGTAAGACACTAAATCATGACAGACCATTATTCTCAGAGTAAACTGTTTACCCATGGTGGAAATGTAGTAAACTTGAAAATTTGGAAAGCCTGGGGAGAAATATGGGGCCTCAAGGATTTTAAAGATTTTCTCAGAGGTAAATAATTGAAAACATTGTTTTAACACTAAATAAAATATAAATTAGTTAACAGAATGCAGTAGTTGCATATAAAGATAGTTAAAATGCAAAACATTTAAATAGTAATATGGTTACCTTCTGGTATTATATACTGACCCAGAGTGTAGCTATGTAACTATATGTATTGTAACTTTCAAAAGTTTTCTTTTTGCTTGATTAATTTGATTAAATGGAAAGAATAAAAACATAATTCTGAAGGTCTTAAGCAATATGGGATATATTTATACATCTATTAGTGTTTCCTGTGGTATTTAAGGTCAGGAGCAATATTAACAGGACTGAAATGCAAGTTTCAAAAAACACCTTTCTTTACTGAGGGATCCAATTCTTAAAAGGTCATTAAGTTATTAATAATTTAAAATGTATTTATTTACAAGAAAAATTTTGTTGTTTAGTTATAGGGATCATCCTAATTATGTAGGAGCAACATATCATGGAATGGCATGCAATCCAAAGTTTGCTGCAGGAATTGCTCTGGTATGCATTTTATTCCCATCTATTCAGTAATTATATCACATTTTGAAAGTTAATATCCACCTCAAGGAGCCAAAGTACATATAGTATATTTACCATGCTGTTGTGACATATTTCTATAAAATAACTTTTATTTGGATTTTTAAACTAAAATATTATAATTTTTGAAAGTTTGTGTGTGTGTGTGTGTGTGTGTGTGTGTGTGTGGTAAAATACACAGAACATGAAATTTACCATCTTATAGTAGTGTTAAGTATGTTCCATTGTTGTGTGTAATAGATCTCCAGAACCTTTCATCTTGCATATCTGTAGCTTTGTACCTTTTCACCAACATGGCCCCATTTTCCAAACCCTGGCATCCACCATTCTACTGTCTGTTTCTGTGAGTTTGACATTTTTGGATTCCACATACAATGATGATCATACAGTATTTGACTTCATATGTCTGGCTTATTTCTCTTGTATAGTACCATCTAAGTTCATCTGTGTCATTACAAATAGCAGGATTTCATTCTTTTTATGGCTGAATAATATTCCATTCTGTGTGTGTGTATGTCGGTGACATTTTATTTTTCCATTCTTCTGTCAATAAACACTTAAGTGTTTTCAATGTCTTGGCTATCATAAATAATGCTGCAATGACTGTGGAGGTGCAGATATCTCTTTATGATACTGATTTCAGTTATTTTGGATAAAAATGCAAAAGTGGGTTTGTTAGATCATATGGTAATCCTATCTTTAATATTTTGAACTATCATACTGATTTTGAGAGGGGTTGTGGAATTGTATAATTTCACCAGCAATTCACATTATAGTCATCACATTCTCACCAACACCTATTATTTTCTGTGGTTGCTTTTTTTTTTTTTTTTTTAAATGGTAGCCATTCTTTTTTTTTTTTTAATTTATTTTTTTTAATTTATTTTCAGCATAACAGTATTCATTGTTTTTGCACCACACCCAGTGCTCCATGCAATCTGTGCCCTCTCTAATACCCACCACCTGGTTCCCCCAACCTCCACCCTCCCCCCGCCACTTCAAACCCCTCAGATTGTTTTTCAGAGTCCATAGTCTCTCATGGTTCACCTCCCCTTCCAATTTCCCCCAACTCCCTTTTTTTTTTTTTTAATTTTTTATTTTTTATAAACATATATTTTTATCCCCAGGGGTACAGGTCTGTGAATCACCAGGTTTACACACTTCACAGCACTCACCAAAGCACATACCCTCCCAATGTCCATAATCCCACCCCCTTCTCCCAAACCCCCTCCCCCCAGCAACCCTCAGTTTCTTTTGTGAGATTAAGAGTCACTTATGGTTTGTCTCCCTCCCAATCCCATCTTGTTTCATTGATTCTTCTCCTACCCACTTAAGCCCCCATGTTGCATCACCACTTCCTCATATCAGGGAGATCATATGATAGTTGTCTTTCTCTGCTTGACTTATTTCACTAAGCATGATACACTCTAGTTCCATCCATATTGTCGCAAAAGGCAAGATTTCATTTCTTTTGATGGCTGCATAGTATTCCATTGTGTATATATACCACATCTTCTTGATCCATTCATCTGTTGATGGACATCTAGGTTCTTTCCATAGTTTGGCTATTGTGGACATTGCTGCTATAAACATTCGGGTACACGTGCCCCTTTGGATCACTACGTTTGTATCTTTAGGGTAAATACCCAATAGTGCAATTGCTGGGTCATAGGGCAGTTCTATTTTCAACATTTTGAGGAACCTCCATGCTGTTTTCCAGAGTGGCTGCACCAGCTTGCATTCCCACCAACAGTGTAGGAGGGTTCCCCTTTCTCCGCATCTTCACCAGCATCTGTCATTTCCTGACTTGTTGATTTTAGCCATTCTGACTGGTGTGAGGTGATATCTCATTGTGGTTTTGATTTGTATTTCCCTGATGCCGAGTGATATGGAGCACTTTTTCATGAGTCTCTTGGCCATCTGGATGTCTTCTTGGCAGAATGTCTGTTCATGTCCTCTGCCCATTTCTTGATTGGATTATTTGTTCTTTGGGTGTTGAGTTTGCTAAGTTCTTTATAGATTCTGGACACTAGCCCTTTATCTGATATGTCGTTTGCAAATATCTTCTCCCATTCTGTCAGTTGTCTTTTGATTTTGTTAACTGTTTCCTTTGGTGTGCAAAAGCTTTTGATCTTGATGAAATCCCAATAGTTCATTTTTTCCCTTGCTTCCCTTGCCTTTGGCGTTGTTCCTAGGAAGATGTTGCTGCGGCAGAGGTCGAAGAGGTTGCTGCCTGTGTTCTCCTCAAGGATTTTGATGGATTGCTTTCGCACATTGAGGTCCTTCATCCATTTTGAGTCTATTTTTGTGTGTGGTGTAAGGAAATGGTCCAATTTCATTTTTCTGCATGTGGCTGTCCAATTTTCCCAGCACCATTTATTGAAGAGGCTGTCTTTTTTCCATTGGACATTCTTTCCTGCTTTGTCGAAGATTAGTTGACTGTAGAGTTGAGGGTCTATTTCTGGGCTCTCTATTCTGTTCCATTGATCTATGTGTCTGTTTTTGTGCCAGTACCATGCTGTCTTGAGGATGACAGCTTTGTAATAGAGCTGGAAGTCCGGAATTGTGATGCCACCAACGTTGGCTTTCTTTTTCAATATCCCTTTGGCTATTCGAGGTCTTTTCTGGTTCCATATAAATTTTAGCATTATTTGTTCCATTTCTTTGAAAAAGATGGATGGTACTTTGATAGGAATTGCATTAAATGTGTAGATTGCTTTAGGTAGCATAGACATTTTCACAATATTTATTCTTCCAATCCAGGAGCATGGAACATTTTTCCATTTCTTTGTGTCTTCCTCAATTTCTTTCATGAGTACTTTATAGTTTTCTGAGTATAGATTCTGTGTCTCTTTGGTTAGGTTTATTCCTAGGTATCTTATGGTTTTGGATGCAATTGTAAATGGGATTGACTCCTTAATTTCTCTTTCTTCTGTCTTGCTGTTGGTGTAGAGAAATGCAACTGATTTCTGTGCATTGATTTTATATCCTGACACTTTACTGAATTCCTGTATAAGTTCTAGCAGTTTTGGAGTGGAGTCTTTTGGGTTTTCCACATATAGTATCATATCATCTGCGAAGAGTGATAGTTTGACTTCTTCTTTGCTGATTTGGATGCCTTTAATTTCCTTTTGTTGTCTGATTGCTGAGGCTAGGACCTCTAGTACTATGTTGAATAGCAGTGGTGATAATGGACATCCCTGCCGTGTTCCTGACCTTAGCGGAAAAGCTTTCAGTTTTTCTCCATTGAGAATGACATTTGCGGTGGGTTTTTCATAGATGGCTTTGATGATATAGAGGTATGTGCCCTCTATCCCTACACTTTGAAGAGTTTTGATCAGGAAGGGATGCTGTACTTTGTCAAATGCTTTTTCAGCATCTATTGAGAGTATCATATGGTTCTTGTTCTTTCTTTTATTGATGTGTTGTATCACACTGACTGATTTGCGGATGTTGAACCAACCTTGCAGCCCTGGAATAAATCCCACTTGGTCGTGGTGAATAATCTTTTTAATGTACTGTTGAATCCTATTGGCTAGTATTTTGTTGAGTATTTTCGCATCTGTGTTCATCAAGGATATTGGTCTCTAGCTCTCTTTTTTGGTGGGATCCTTGTCTGGTTTTGGGATCAAGGTGATGCTGGCCTCATAAAATGAGTTTGGAAGTTTTCCTTCCATTTCTATTTTTTGGAACAGTTTCAGGAGAATAGGAATTAGTTCTTCTTTAAATGTTTGGTAGAATTCCCCCGGGAAGCCGTCTGGCCCTGGGCTTTTGTTTGTTTGGAGATTTTTTAATGACTGTTTCAATCTCCTTACTGGTTATGGGTCTGTTCAGGCTTTCTATTTCTTCCTGGTTGAGTTGTGGTAGTTTATATGTTTCTAGGAATGCATCCATTTCTTCCAGATTGTCAAATTTATTGGCGTAGAGTTGCTCATAGTATGTTCTTATAATAGTTTGTATTTCTTTGGTGTTAGTTGTGATCTCTCCTCTTTCATTCATGATTTTATTTATTTGGGTCCTTTCTCTTTTCTTTTTGATAAGTCGGGCCAGGGGTTTATCAATTTTATTAATTCTTTCAAAGAACCAGCTCCTAGTTTCGTTGATTTGTTCTATTGTTTTTTTGGTTTCTATTTCATTGATTTCTGCTCTGATCTTTATGATTTCTCTTCTCCTGCTGGGCTTAGGGTTTCTTTCTTGTTCTTTCTCCAGCTCCTTTAGCTGTAGGGTTAGGTTGTGTACCTGAGACCTTTCTTGTTTCTTGAGAAAGGCTTGAACCGCTATATATTTTCCTCTCAGGACTGCCTTTGTTGTGTCCCACAGATTTTGAACCGTTGTATTTTCATTATCATTTGTTTCCATGATTTTTTTCAATTCTTCTTTAATTTCCCGGTTGACCCATTCATTCTTTAGAAGGATGCTGTTTAGTCTCCATGTATTTGGGTTCTTTCCAAACTTCCTAATGTGGTTGAGTTCTAGCTTTAGAGCATTGTGGTCTGAAAATATGCAGGGAATGATCCCAATCCTTTGATACCGGTTGAGTCCTGATTTAGGACCAAGGATGTGATCTATTCTGGAGAATGTTCCATATGCACTAGAGAAGAATGTGTATTCTGTTGCTTTGGGATGAAATGTTCTGAATATATCTGTGATGTCCATCTGGTCCAGTGTGTCGTTTAAGGCCTTTATTTCCTTGCTGATCTTTTGCTTGGATGATCTGTCCATTTCAGTGAGGGGAGTGTTAAAGTCCCCTACTATTATTGTATTATTGTTGATGTGTTTCTTTGATTTTGTTATTAATTGGTTTATATAGTTGGCTGCTCCCACGTTGGGGGCATAGATATTTAAAATTGTTAAATCTTCTTGTTGGACAGACCCTTTGAGTATGATATAGTGTCCTTCCTCATCTCTTATTATAGTCTTTGGCTTGAAATCTAATTGATCTGATATAAGGATTGCCACTCCTGCTTTCTTCTGATGTCCATTAGCATGGTAAATTCTTTTCCACCCCCTCACTTTAAATCTGGAGGTGTCTTTGGGCTTAAAATGAGTTTCTTGGAGGCAACATATAGATGGGTTTTGTTTTTTTATCCATTCTGATACCCTGTGTCTTTTGACAGGGGCATTTAGCCCATTAACATTCAGGGTAACTATTGAGAGATATGAATTTAGTGCCATTGTATTGCCTGTAAGGTGACTGTTACTGTATATGGTCTCTGTTCCTTTCTGATCTACCACTTGTAGGCTCTCTCTTTGCTTAGAGGACCCCTTTCAATATTTCCTGTAGAGCTGGTTTGGTGTTTGCAAATTCTTTCAGTTTTTGTTTGTCCTGGAAGCTTTTAATCTCTCCTTCTATTTTCAATGATAGCCTAGCTGGATATAGTATTCTTGGCTGCATGTTTTTCTCGTTTAGTGCTCTGAAAATATCATGCCAGCTCTTTCTGGCCTGCCAGGTCTCTGTGGATAAGTCAGCTGCCAATCTAATATTTTTACCATTGTATGTTACAGACTTCTTTTCCCGGGCTGCTTTCAGGATTTTCTCTTTGTCACTGAGACTTGTAAATTTTACTATTAGTGACTGGGTGTGGGCCTATTCTTATTGATTTTGAGGGGCGTTCTCTGAACCTCCTGAATTTTGATGCTCGTTCCCTTTGCCATATTGGGGAAGTTCTCCCCAATAATTCTCTCCAGTATACCTTCTGCTCCCCTCTCTCTTTCTTCTTCTTCTGGAATCCCAATTATTCTAATGTTGTTTCGTCTTATGGTGTCACTTATCTCTCGAATTCTCCCCTTGTGGTCCAGTAGCTGTTTGTCCCTCATTTGCTCAGCTTCTTTATTCTCTGTCATTTGGTCTTCTATATCACTAATTCTTTCTTCTGCCTCATTTATCCTAGCAGTGAGAGCCTCCATTTTTTATTGCACCTCATTAATAGATTTTTTGATTTCAACTTGGCTAGATTTTAGTTCTTTTATTTCTCCAGAAAGGGCTTTTATATCTCTCGAGAGGGTTTCTCTAATATCTTCCATGCCTTTTTCGAGCCCGGCTAGAACCTTGAGAATTGTCATTCTGAACTCTAGATCTGACATATTACCAATGTCTGTATTGATTAGGTCCCTAGCCTTCGGTACTGCCTCTTGTTCTTTTTTTTGTGTTGAATTTTTCCGTCTTGTCATTTTGTCCAGATAAGAGTATATAAAGGGGCAAGTAAAATACTAAAAGGGTGGCAACAACCCCAGGAAAATATGCTTTAACCAAATTAGAAGAGATCCAAAATCGTGAGGGGGGAGAAAGGGGATAAAAAGAGGTTCAAAAAGGAAGAAAGAAAGAAAAAAAAAAGAGAAAAAAGAAAAAAAAAAAGAAAAGAAAAGAATTTAAAAAAGAGAAAACACCTAAGAAAAATGTAAAAAAGAAAAAATATATATATTAGATAAACTAGTAAAAAATCGTTAAAAAAGAAAAAGGTAACAGTTAAAAAAAAAAATTTTACCCGAAGGCGAGAAAAAAAAAAAAAAAATGAAAAAGAAAAAAATTAAATTAACTGCAAGACTAAAAAAAATCACAGGGAAAAAGCCATGAGTTCCATGCTTGGCTTTCTCCTCCTCTGGAATTCTGCTGCTCTCCTTGGTATTGAAACCGCACTCCTTGGTAGGTGAGCTTGGTCTCGGCTGGATTTCTTGTTGATCTTCTGGGGGAGGGGCCTGTTGTAGTGATTCTCAAGTGTCTTTGCCCCAGGCGGAATTACACCGCCCTTACCTAGGGCCGGGGTGAGTAATCCGCTCGGGTTTGCTTTCAGGAGCTTTTGTTCCCTGAGCGCTTTCCGTAGAGTTCCGGAGGACGGGAATACAAATGGCGGCCTCCTGGTCTCCGGCCTGGAGGAGCCGAGAGCCCAGGGCCGCACTCCTCAGTGCGCCCTCAGAGAACAGCGCCCAGTTACTCCCGTCTGCCCGACCTCCGGCCTCGCTCGGAGCTCACTGAGCCTGCGACCGGTTCAAGGTCACCCGAGCTGTGAGCTTACTGTCGGCTCTGTCTCTGTAGCCGGCTTTCCCGTTCCAATACCCGCAAGCTCTGCGACACTCAGACACCCCCGATCCTTCTGTGACCCTGCCGGACCCGAGGCCACGCTGACCCCGTGTGGGCTTTTGCCCCGGGTAGCCTCTGGAGCGTTGTCACTCAGCGGAACAGACTTTTAAAAGTCCTGATTTTGTGAGTGGTTGCTCCGCCGCTTGCCGGGAGCCGGCCCCTCCCCCCGGGGTCTATCTTCCCGTCGCTTTGGATTCACTTCTCCGTCGGTCCTACCTTTCAGTAAGTGGCTGTTTTTCTGTTTCCAGAATTGCTGTTCTTCTTCTCTTCGATCTGCCGATGGATTTTCAGGTGTTTGCAATCTTTAGATAAGCTATCTAGCTGATCTCCGGCTAGCTGAAGTAGTCTCAGCCTGCTACTTCTCCGCCATCTTGACTCCTCCCCCCTAAACCTAAATGGTAGCCATTCTTTTGGGCATGTGGTGATATCTTAATGTGGTTTTGATTTGCATTTCTATGATTATCTTTTCATATACTTTTTAGACTTTTGTATATCCTCTCTGGAGAAATGTCTTTTCAAGTCTTTAGTCCATTTTTAAATTGGTTTATATGAATTTGTTGTTTTTTATTCTTGGATTATAGGAGCTCTTTATATTTTGGATTTCATTGTGTTATCAGGTATTTGATGTGCAAATTTTTTCCCTCATTTTGTAAGTTGCCTTTATGCTCTGTTAATCATGTTCTTTGAAGCACATAAGTTTTATGTTTGATGTAGTCCCATTTGTCCATTTTTCTCTCGTTGCCTGTGCTTTTGGCATAATATCTAAGAAATCATTGTCAAACCTAAGGTCATGAGGATTCCCCCCATGTTTCTCTTAGGAGTTTTATGGTTTGGGGCCTAACATTTAGATTTTTAAGCTATTTTGAATTAATTTTTGTATATGGTGATGGAGGTCTAACTTTATTCTTCTGTATGTGCATATCCAGTGTTCCCATCACCGTTTATTGAAAAAGCTATATTTTCTCCATTGAGTATACTTGTTGAAGAGACTGTCCTTTCTGCATTATGTTATCTTGGCACCCTTTTATAGATCACTTAACCATATATGCAAGGGTTTATTTCTAGGCTGTCTAATCTATTTCAGTGATATGTATGTCTGTCTTTATGCCAGTACCATACTGTTTTGGTTACTTTGCTTTATAATATGTTTAAAATCAGGAAATGTGTATCCTTAAACTCTATCCTTCTTTTTTGAAATTAGCATGGTTATTTAGGGTCCCTTAAGATTCCATATTAATTTGGGGATTATTTTTTCTCAATTTCTATTAATAGCTTAACTTTGATTGCATACAAAAGCACTACTCCACACTTTATGTTACTCCATATGTTACTCCATAGATTATAGGATTTATTTTGTTTTGGTATTTGTCCTTCCAATTCTATACAATATTTAAAAGTGAATTTATCCACCCAAATTACAATAATGCATGTTACTACATTTTTCCATGTATTTACCTATATTAGAGAACTTTATAATTTCTTTTTTGGCTTTAAGTTGCTGTCTAGCATTCTTTCTTTTCAACATGACAGTCTCCATTTAATATTTCTTATAGATCAGATTGAGTGGTAATTAACTTTTGTTCATTATCTCAGCTTTTATTTTTTTGAAAAAGTGTTCATATCTGCATTATATTCTGAAATGCAGTTTTACCTGATACAATAATTTTGGTTGACAGTTCCTTTCAGCACTTGAAAAGTATTCATCCCAAACCCTTCTGTCCTATAGCACTTCTCTTGAGAAATCTACTGATAATCTTATGAGAACTCTCTTATATGTGACAAGTCACTTCTGTCTTGCTGCTTTCAGGATTGTCTCCTTGTCTTTGGCTAATGGGAATCATTGTGAGTCTCTCTGGATTTATCCTGGTTGGAATTTGTTGAGCTCCTTTTGTATGTTAACTCAGATTTCTGAAGTTTGTGGTCATTATTTCTCCAAATGAACTTCCTGTCTGTCCATTTCTTTCTCTCTTCTCTCTCTGAAACTCGTTATAGGAATAATGCATACATTGGTCTGCTTTTTAATGTCAGTAGGTTCTTTTTACATTCTTTATTTTTTTTTCTTTTTATTTCTCTCACTGGATGATTTCAAATGATCAGTCTTCAGGTCTGATTCTTTCTTCTGCCTGATCAAATTTGATTTTAAATAACTCCCTTAAATTTTTGAGTTCATTTATTGTCCTTTTCATCTCTACAAATTTTTATAATAGTTTAAATCTCCTTGTTGATATATATATCCAGAATTTATTCAGATACATAAGGCTGGTTCATCATTTGAAAATCTAGTAAATGTAACCAAGTCTATCAATAAGCTGTAATAGAAAAATTTCTTTGATCATATCAATAGATGCAGAAAAGAATTTGACAAATCCAACACCATTTGTGATGAAATTTTGGAAAGGAGGTCTAGAAGGGAACTTCCTTAAAATATGAAAGAACATCTAGAAAAAAACCTACAGTTAACACCTCAATGGTGAGAAAATAAATGCTTTCCCAGTGAGATAAGAAACAAGGCAATAATGTAACTTACCAGTCCTTCTTGGCTTTGTGCTGGAAGTGCAAAACACTGGTAACACAAAATGTTGTGAGGATGTAGAGTAACAGAAACGCTCATTCACGAAGATGGGAATGCTAAATGGTACAGCCACTGTAGAAGACAGTTTGGCAGTTTCCCCCACTTGTCCTCTTAACAGTCACTCAAGTGAATTGAAAACATATCCACACAAAATCATGTACATGAATATTTATAGCAACTTTATTAATAATTACCCAAAATCGGAAGGAAACAAGATGTCTTTTAGTAAGTGAATGGATAAACACACTGGAATAAATACATATAAAGAAATATTATTCAGTGATTTAAGAAGTGTCTCATTAACCCACTAGAAGATATAGAGGAATCTAATATTTGTTAGTGAAAGAAGCCACTTGAAGAAAAGGTTAAATACTGTTTATCCTTTATTATACTGGATATTTTACTGTATTATTATTCTGTGACATTCCATAAAAGGCATTATTTATGGAAATAATGCAAAGATCATTGATTACCAGAGGTTTCTGTGTTTCTAATATCATTAATTCTCAAGTTTTAGTTTTTAAGACGAAAGAAATGCTACTTGCCAGATATTCTAATATTCTGCCTTTATAAAAAAGTTAATTTGATTTTCTTCCCAAAAACTATTTCTGAAGTGAAAACTAATTGCTGAGTCAGCCCTTAAGAATCTCTGTGTTTTTTCTGAGGGTTCATTTGGAAAGTAATATAGTTACTGAAGCAATGCTTATTTTCTCAATTTAAAAAGAAATTAGGGGGACCTGGGTAGCTCAGTCAATTAAGTGTCCAACTCTTGATTTTGGCTCAGGTCATGATTTCAGAGTCATGAGATCAAGCCCCACATTGGTTGTCTCTTAAATAAATAAGTGAACAAACAAATAAATAATAAAAATAAATTAAAAACAAATTTAAAAAATAAAAAATAAGATTTATATCAATAAAGTCATAAAATCATGAGATTAAATTAATCTTAATTATTATTTCTCAATGCTATTTGGACAAAAATGCTATTACTCAAAGATAATAACAAAATTTACCTATTTTTCCATATTTTTAAGCAAATAATTAATTTCAGCATACTGGTTCTTTTTTTAATTTGTATTTGCATTTACTTGACAAGATAAAATAGGTAATGAAACAACTTAGATAACAATTCTGATTTTTTTTCTTTTTAGTATCCACAGACAATAACTTTAGAAGCATTTTCAGTTGTTATGACACAGTTGCTTGGAGTTAGTCTGGGATTAACATATAATAATGACATCTTCACTTGTTACTGCCCAGGAACTACATGCATAATGAACAGCAAAGCAATGTAAGGTTTTAATTTTGTCAAATCTATATCTTCATATGGGAAATGTTTACAGTATTTTTAATGTAAAATATCTTTCAGTATAACCTGATTAAGAATATATTTATTAAATAAACATGCACTTATTTAATGCTTAGTGAAGGAAGTGAGTATTTTATATTGTAGAAAATGTGCTCAATAATTCTGTATTCTGTGTAATAATGCATTTTTAATGAGTATCTACTATGTCCTGATTATTGTGTTTGATTTACAAGTGATTAACAAGGTAGATAAGTCCTATATATATTTGTCCATCAGGGACAGAAAATTAAAAAGTGGACATAAGAACATAATAACATATAAACATAAGACATAAGAACAAACAAAATCTAAACAGTTAATGATAGCTGCTAAGAGGAAAATGAATAGGGAAAATATGGAGAGGAAAAAAATCCTGATAAAATGGTCTAGGAATAATTATGGAAATAATTATGTTGGGATCTGAAAGGGAATGAATGAATCTGGTTATTAAAGAGCTCATTGAAAACTTTCCAGTCAAACCAAGTGAAGTAATATTTGGATAACAAGCTCGAAAACCTTGGCAGACTGAAATAAGAAGGTTGCAGGGAGAATAAAATTGAAAAAAATTACTAGTTGGGACTATAAACAAGAATGTTTTTAGACATAAGAAAAAGAAGTAATACAGAGTGAGGCTAAAGAATCAGTCAGAGGAAGAAGTCCAGGATATGATATAGGAATGTAGGAAAGAGCCTGCTCATGCATTCATGATGTGGGAATTGGGGTTTTATAATAACTGTTAAATATATTCTTAATTGGTTCCTTCAGTATGGATAATAAAAATTATAAAATTTTTTTAAAATAAATAAATAAGTATAAATATACAGAGTATAGTGATGTTTGGGAAATGAAAAATTTTACAATAATCAATAGCAGTTTCTTATGACTGAGCAAAAAGGAGATGTCAAGAATTATTTATTGTAGAGGTTCTGGATCAAGAAGGCAACATAGGAAGAATCTGAACTCATGTCCTCCCACAGACACAACAAATCCACAGCTATGTAGGGAACATTTTCCTCTAAAAAATACAAAAATTAGCTGAGGGCTCCTACATATTGGGCAAATGAGAAAAAGCCCATATTTGAGTGGGAAGGAGAGGCTAAGACACAATCTTACATCTTTCTTTAATTGCCACCCCTCCAATGCCAACCCACAACTGGGAGGGACCTGAAATCAGGAGTTTCTCCCTGAGGAATAAAGGGTTGAACTCTCATCGGACACCCCAACCTTTAAGATAGTAGGTGCTCATTTGGTTCTCTCCATCTGTTGTACTCTAGAATGTCAATCTCTTCCAAAGAGGAGCTTTAAAAGTTGTCTGAGATACCACTTTTTATGGCTGCTACCCAAAAGGCAACCCTTGATCACCTAGCTCTGTGTCCAGAAAGATGTGTAACAAATGGAGAGACAGTTCATGGCCAGCTACTGTGTTCTTGGTACTGCACAGACAAGAGACTGAAACACAACCCCAGACTTTCTGTGAAATGGCCCATTTAATCATCCTGGAGCATCTACATGAGAGTCAAGCTTCTGGTTTGGGACACCTCTTGAGTCCAACTAGGGTGGACTCTGAAAATGAAATCTTATGCCATTTTGTGCCCTCAGTATGCCTCACAACGGATCTCTGGGATGTCAGGGAAAGGAACTTTTATAATCACCTGGTGCCCCAATTTTTGAAAATGATGCACAATGGACACCTCTATATCTCCTGGCTATGTTGGTCATCGGGATGTATGTTTGTGGTCCCTAGCACTTGTGTACATTTTCATACTTTAAAAATCTGTTGCTTAAGGGTCTGTCTTCCAATAAACCTGAACTTATGTGCTGATTGAGGTCCTCCTTTAGAGTCAACGGAAGGCCTTGGTACATCCTTCAACAGTTGGAGCTAAAAACTAAAATATGCTGCTTGGACAATCATAAGAGTTTGAGACAACCAAGATTTAGGACAAGGTTGAAGTGCAAGGTTCAAAGCAAGGGCACCCCCTCAAAACTGTAAGAGATGGCTGTTTAATCTAATACCTAGCAATGAACAGAGAATAAAACAGAATGAAAAGACAAAGGGATATGTTCTAAGCAAAAGAAGGTGGGAAAACCTCAGGGAAGGACCTCAGTGATACAAAGGCTAAGTAATCTACCTAATGAATGGGAAGTCATGGTGATAAAGATGCTCACCAAGTTCAAGAGGAGAAGAAAAGATCAAGATGAGAATATCAACAAAGAGTTACAAAATATAAGAAAGCACCCAAAGAAGTCATGGAACTGAAGAAGACAATGACCATACTGAAAATTTAATAGAGGGATTCAACAGTAGACTAGATGAAGAACAAGAAAAGATCAGTGAACTTGAGAACAGGGTAGTGGAACTCACAAGCAGAGCATCAAAAAGAAGAAGAGAATAATAAAAATGAAGATAAATAAGGGGCTTACTGGACAAATTAAGCAAACCAATATTCACGTTATAGGGCTCCCAGAAGGAGAGGAAAGAGTCAAAGGGACGGAAAACTAGTTGACATTTGTCCCCATAAAGAATAACACATGTGATTTTTTTTCTTGTGATAAGAACTTTTAAGATCTAATCTCTTAGCAACTTGCAGATGTACAATACAGTGTTCCTCCATCCTGCCACTCTTGCTACTCACACTTGGCCAATACAAGAGCCCCATCTAAGCAACCTCCCCCCAGTCCTGCCATATCAAGTGGGTGCCATCAGCTAGCACTAGAGCCCCTCCCAAGGGCCTTACATAATGGCCTGTAGGAGTCATGGCCAGGACTTTCAGGTGGGCCAAGGGCCTGCCCTGTTCGCTGGTGTGCCTGGAGCAGTTGCGGCTGCACCTCACAGGTGCCTTGAGAGACAGCCCCACTCACCAGAAGGTCTGTATCAGTCATAGCATCACCAGAACAGGAGATTGCACACAGCCCATACAGTGGGCAGGCCTGGGGCATGTGGCTTTGGTGTCCAGGTGGGTTTACATTACTGGGCTCTACAGGACCACCTTCTGCTTAAAGCCACTCTTGCAAGACATAACTACCCAGTACATAGAAACAAACAGAAGGAAGCAAAATAGGCACCAGATGTTGCAAATGAAAGAACAAGATAAAATCTGACAAAAAGAATGAAATGGAGGTAAAGTTCAAAGTAATGGTCATAAAGTTGGTCACCAAACCATAAGAAGACTGATCACAGTGCGAACTTCAACAAAGACATAGAAAATATAAAAAAAGAACCCACCAAGCTGAAGAATACGATAATGAAATTAAAAAAAAAAACACACTAGAGGTAATCAACAGCAGATTAGATGATGCAGAAGACTGGATAAGCAGTCTGGAAGACTTGATAATGAAAAGCACCCAGAGAAGCAAAAAGAAAAAAAGAATTAAAAAAAATCAAGGATATTTTAAGGGACTTCTAGGGTAACATCAGGCATACTGGCATTCATATCAGAGGTTCACCAGAAGGAGAAGAGAAAGAGGAAAGATAAGATAACCTATCTAAAGAAATAATGTCTGAAACCTTACCTAATCTGGTGAAGGAGATCCAAGTTCTTAGGAAGCAGTGTCTGAAATAAGATGGGCCCAAAGAGAGCAAAGACACATTATAATCAAAGTGTCAACGTTTAAACATCAACAGAGAATCTTAAAAACAGCAAGAAAAAAACAATTAGTTAGGTATAAACGAATTTCCATAGGATTATCAGCTGTTTTTCAACAAAAACTTTATAGGCCAGAATGTAGTAGCATGATATATTCAAATTGATGAAAGGAATGCTTACAATTAAAAAAAAAATGGTACCCATCAAGATTGTCCCTCAGATTTTAAGAAGAGTTGAGGAGTTTCTTCAGACAAGCAAAGCTCAAGGAGTTCATCAAAACCAAACAGGTCACACAAGAAATGTTAAGGGAGTTCTATCAATGGAATAGAAGAGACCATAATTAGAAATTAGAAAATTATGAATGAAATTAATCTCACAGGTAAAGGTAAACATATAGTAAAGGCAGCAGGTCAATCACCTATGTAACTAGTGGATGGCTGAAAGACAAAAGGAGACAATCATCTATCTATAATAGTCAAGGTATACACAAAATAAGATGTCAAATATGATATTAAAAACAAAACATAAGGGAAGTATAAATGTAGCACTTTTGGAACACACTTAAGCAACCATCAACTTGAAATAGACTGCAATATTCATAGAATTTACATATGAAATTACATATTACATGGTAAACACAAAACAAATACGAATAGTTACACAAAAAATTAAGTAACTTAAACATAACACTAAGGGAGGTCGCCAAATACCAACAGAATACAACAAGGGAAGAAGGAAACAGAACCACAAAAACAATAAGAAAACAATCAATAAGACGGCAGTAGGTACATATCTTATCAATAATTTAAATATACAAATTGACTGAATTCCCCAGCCAAAAGACATATGGTGTTTAAGTGGACAGAAACAAGAGTATATGTGCTACCTACAATAGAATCATGTCAAATATAAAGACACACAGAATGAAAGTGAAGGGATGGACAAAAGATATCCCATGCAGATGGAAATGAAAAGAAAGTTGAGGTAGCAATACTTCTATCAGACAAAACAGACTTTAAAACAGAGGCTGAAATAAGGCCATTGCATGATGATAAAGGAATCACTCCAACAAGATGATGTAACACTTGTAAATATCTATACACTTAACATAGGTGCACCTAGGGGCACCTGGGTGGCTCAGTGGGTTAAAGCCTCTGCCTTCAGCTCAGGTCATGATCCCAAGGTCCTGGGATTGAACCCCGCATCGACCTCTCTGCTTGGCAGGGAGCCTGCTTCCCCCTCTCTCTCTTGCCTGCCTCTCTGCCTACTTGTGATCTCTGTCTGTCAAATAAATAATAAAAAAAAATCTTAAAAAAATAGGGGCACATATACATAAAGTGTGTATTAGCAGACACAAAGGGAGATATTGACAGTAATAAAATAATAAGAAGAAACTTCAATGCCCCACCTATATCAATGGATAGATCATCCAGACAGAAAATCAATAAAGAAACATTGACCTTAAATGACACATTATTATCCAGATTAATAATAGATATATACAGAGCTTTCCATCTAAAATTGGCAGAGTGCACATTCTTTTCAAGTACACATGGAATATTCTCCAGGATAGATCACATTAAGTCACAAAACAAGAATAAATGCATTTAAGAAGATTTAAATTCTATCAAGCATCTTTTCCAACCACAAGAGTATGAAACTAGAAGTCAATTGCAAATCAAATTAATTTAGTAGAAGAAAGTAAATAATAAAGATAAGTGGAAATAAATGAAATATACACTTAAAATTAGAAAAGAGGAACTTAAAGCAGATGTCTTGAAATGATAAAATCAATAAGCCTGTAGCTATACTTTCAAGAAGAGAAACCTTGATGAAAGAAATTGAAGACAACACACAAAAAAAGGAAAGATATTCCATGCTCATTGATTGAGAGAATTAAAATTGTTAAAATGTCCATACAACTGCATTTACAGATTCAGTGCAATCCCTATCAAAATATCCATGACATTTTTCACAGAGCTAGAACAAATAATCCTAAATATATATAGAACCACAAAAGACCCTAAACAGTCAAAGAAATCTTGAGAACAAATAAAACTGTATCATACTCCCTGATTTCAAACTCTATCACAAAGCCATAGTGATCAAAACAGTGCAATGTTGGTAATTAGGACACCTGGTGCATTTTCTTTAGGATTATTTTTTATTGAGTTTCAATTTACATTAAAATAAGTGCTCATATTTTACCTGAACATTTTGATGCATTTTGACAACATATACATCTTCACAAATACCATCCCAATCAGGATAAGAATACCTCCCAATACCTCTGAAATTCTTGATGTATTTTTCAAGTCAACCCTCCCCCCAAAGCAAATGCTTCACCAATTTCTGTCACATTAGATTAGTCTCATATGTTCCAGGAATTTGTATACACAATAGGCAATGTTCACATCTGACTTCCTTTGCTCAACAGAATGTTATTGTATGCATCAGAAATTCATTCCTTTTTATTGCTGGCTAGTATTCTTTTTTTTTCTTTAAGATTATTTATATATTTATTTGACAGATATCACAAGTAGGCAGAGAGGCAGGCAGAGAGAGAGGAGGAAGCAGGCTCCCCGCTGAGCAGAGAGCCTGATGGGGCTGGATCCTTGAACACCAGGATCATGACATGAGCTGAAGGCAGAAGCTTTAATCCCTACTGAGCCACCCAGGCGCCCCGCTGGCTAGTATTCTATTGTGTGGGAAAAAAAAAAAAAAAAAAAACACCACAATTTGTATATTTACTGTTTATTGGATGGACATTGGAGTTGTTTCCAGTATTAAACCTTTATGAATAAATCTTGATGAAAATCCTTGTGCCTCAAACCAAACCAAACCAAACCAAAACAAGAGTTAGCACAAAAATGAATACAGAGATCAGTGGAATAGAGTTCAGAAATAAACTCACACTTAAATGGTCAATTAGCCTTCAACAAAGTAGGCAAAAAATTCAGTGAAGAAAGAGAGTCTCTTCAATAGATGATATTGGGAAGACTGGACAACTACATGCAAAACAATGAAACTTGAATTTCTTATTTCATCTACAAAAATAAAGTCAATGTATTTAAAGACTTAATTGTAAGAATGGAAGTTATAAAACTCTCAGAGGAAAACGTAGGAGTAAACTTTGAACATTGGTCTGAGCAATATTTTTTGGATATGTCTGGTCATTAAAGGACAATAAAAGCAAAAATAAAGAAATGGGACTACATCAAACTAAAAAAAGCTTTTGCGCAGTGAAGGAAAACAATAAAATGAAAAGGTAACCTACTGAATGAAAGAAGGTATTTGCAAGTGATATACCTAATAAGGGGTTAATATCCAGAATATATAAAGAATTTACACAAAACTAAGAACACAAATACTTCCATTAAAAATTGACAGAGAACCCAAATAGACATTTCTCCAAAGAAGACTTACAAATGGCCAGCTGACTCATGAAATAGGCTCAACTTCATTAATCACCAGAGTAATGTAAATAAAAACCACAATAAAATATCACCTCATACTTGTCAGAATGGCTGTTATCAAAAATAAGAAGTAGCAAGTGATGGTGAGGATATGGAGTAAAGGGAACTCCATGTAGTGTTTGTGGGAATGCAAATGGGGTAGCCATTATGGAATATAGTATGGGGGTTCCTCAAAAATTAAAAATGGAACTACCATAAAATTCTGCAATTCCACTTCTGGGTATTTAATCTGAAGAAAATAAAAACACTAATTTGAAAAGATATATGCACCCCTACCTTCAATCGCAGTATTATTTACAATAGCCAAGATAAGGAAGCAACCTAAATGTCCCCTGATAAATGTATAGGTTAGAAAATATTTTTATATATATCATGTATATATATCATATATCAGCCATAAAAAACTATGAGATCTTGCCATTTGTGCAACATAGATGGACCTAGAAGGTACTATGCTAAGTGAATAAATCAGAGAAAGACACAATACCCATGATTTCACTTATATGTGGAATCTAAAAAAAAAGTTAAAAAAAAGAAAAAAACCCAAACAGAAACATACTGTAAATACAGAAAGCAAACTGGTGTACTGGTGTTTGTCAGAGAGGAGGGGATGGGAGAATGAAATTTTTAGAGGGGAAGGGAGAAAGAAATTAAATGGTACAAACTGCCAGTTATCAAATAAATAAGACATGGGGATATAATATACAGCATAGGAAATATAGTTAATAATGTGTAACAACTTTGTATGACAGATGGTTAGGGTCATTTCCTTGCAATGTATACAAATGTTGAGTCACTATGTTACACAGGTGAAATTAATATAATATTATTGTCAACTACACTTCAATAAAAAGAAATTTAAAAAATACTATTCTCCACTAAAAGGAGCTGGGCTACCTTGGAGAAATGATTGATTCTAGGGCTAAGGCAGAAAAATCACATGAGTATGGAACATCTCATGTCAGAATATAAGGAGGCGTTCAAAGAACCATGGAGATTTGTCAAAGGGACACAAAACCAGTTTGAAGTGGCTCCCAAAAGCCAAATCAGGGACAATTTGAATGCCATAAATAACAATGGTAGTAATTGGATTATAACCCAGTTAGTATAATTTGAAAACATGATTCAAAATTAAAATTGGAGTCATTAGTATGCAATGAAAACAGACTCAGTAATGATTCTGTAACAAAGTTGCCAAGATGGATAACCTCAGTGTAGTTATGAAAGAACAATTTATAATCTTAAATCCTAAATTGAGGAGAAGGTTTATTTTAGCAAATAATCAGCCTATAATCATAAAACTTTTCAAGATCATGAAATGCAAGAACAAATGTAGATGATTAAACTAAGCAACAAACTTAGATATTGAGAACTAAATGATTGATTGTGAACTGGATCCTATTGCTATAAAGTGCCAATATTTTGATGAAAGGGAAATTTGAATAGAATTTGAGGATTAGATATTAGTAATGTATCACTATTTCCTGATTTTGAAGGGCCTGCCTGAGGAGAATTCATTTCTATGTAAGAATTATACATTAAAATACTTAAGAGTTATTAAGATTATTTTTGGCAATTATTCTTAACTGTTTCAGGAAACAAAATTTATTCTTTAAACTATATTGTATCATTTCTCTGAGATTTATATTACTATAAAATTAAAGAAAACATTAAGCAGTACACTTAGAAGTGTACAAATATAAGATAAGGATTTGTACTTACAGATTTTATATACTCTATGTTGATATATTTAAATTGATAGATTTTGATACTATCAAAAGACTAAATAATTCTGATTTTTCATTAACACATTAGTCATCTTTTATTCCTTCAGTTTACCTAAATTTCCTAATGTTTCATTTTGACTATTACTTATTATAATGCTAATAATTATATTGACAATAAAAATGAAAATAAGATGTATTTAAAGAGAGCTTTTTGTGTGTGAAGCACTGTTAAGATTGGTAATATATTCTGACTCATGTCATTTTAACTTCCTCTATGTACTAGATGTCTATTATATGAATTTACTGCTTTTATTTTTGACTGGCATTAGGAAAAAAGCACATGATATTAATAATACTCTATATTAACTAACTGGTATTTAAAAAAAAAAAAAACTTAAGGAGGGAAAAAAGCATTCTCCCCACCTTCTTGTGCACCTGAACTGCACAGAATTCATAGTATTCATTGAAGGGGGTTTCTTTGAAACTGATTTTATTCCATTTATCTGAAGAATGTAATTTATTTTTAGACGTTCCCATGGTGTAAAGTTTTTTAGCAGTTGCAGCATGGATGAATTTAAACGTATGATTTCACAGCCTGAATTTGAATGTCTTCAGAATCAAATAGCTTCAGAAGTGGTTTACCAAGGAAGACACTCACTTTGTGGCAATGGAATTTTGGAACCACCAGAACAATGTGATTGTGGTGGTACAGAGGTTAGTGATAAACATAATAGTTTATCTAAAGATTTTTCTTTGTGTTTCTTGTGTAGCCTTATAGATGTGATATAAAACGGAAATACCTCCCCCCCAAGTGATGCACCACTTATCAAATATCTAAGGGAGATATTGGGACATGCGATAATGGGCTTGTCATGAATTTAAAACATTTGAAGAGTAAATAAGGGGTAAATGTAGCATGGATTAAAGAGGTAGATTTTCTTCACTGTGTAACCGTTAATAGCAATATCCACTTTTCTGTATTATAAACATGGTTAAGGTCAATACTATTACCATCACCTCAGTCATCTCCTGAACTCCTCCAAAGCAACTGCATTGGTTCACTAAGTTAATACATGTGTATTGTTTACCTCCTCATCTCCTAATTTCCATTCTTGCAACTGTGGGATCTTTATTTTACTTGACTTCAAAGAATTTGATTAATAATAAATCTTGATGTGTTGTTTTTATATTTAGCTTTTTGCTATTACTTTTTTTTTTATTTGTGCTCGGTAAGATGGCTAATCATTGAATTTTGTTATAACTGCTTTCTTATAATTTTTAAGTTAATGACTCAAATATTCTGTATTTTTATTAGTTTCATTTGCTCGAACTCTCAGTACTTAAGAAATAATACTGATACCTCCAACTATACAGTTGTATTTGCCTAATTCTCATTATAATTTACTCATTTCGTGCTTTGTATATTTGAAGATTTTTATATAGTAAACATATTTACAATTTTTATATCTTCCTAGAAATTTAACGTTTACCTTTAAATGCTGAATCTGTTTTTCTCTCATGTTTATTTCTGTTTTAAATTCTATCTGGTCTGGCATACATCTGTATCTGTGCACTCGCTTTCTTTAATTTGTATTTCCCTGATATTTTTAGTTTTTCTGTACTATTAAGTTCAGTATTTTCATTGGGTTTTAATTTATTATTCACTCTGTCTTTGATTTATAGGATTGTCCCTGTAAACATTATTATGATTTTTTTGCCTATTGTTTTAATTAACTAGAGTCCATAATTTATTTAGATTTCATTTGTTTTTACCTAATGGCATCTTTCTGTCACCGGATCATCTCCAGGATACCTCATTATATTTACCTGTTATGTTATATTTACCTCATTATATTTACCTGTTACTTTTATTTATTTATTTATTTATTTGAGAATGTGGGAAAGAGTCAAGGGAGAGGAAGATAGAGAATCTTAAGCAGACTCCATGCCTATCTAACAGAGCCCATAACAGAGCTGATCTCACAACTGTGGGATCATGACCCCTGCTGAAACTGAGTTGGACACTTAAGTGACTAAGCCACCCAGGCACCCCTGACTATTATGATTTCTTATCGTCCTCTAGACTACATATTCTTCACAAGTTTAGTTGTCTCAAAATATGTATATTTTGTATGTTCACTTTGCCACATTTGTTTTTCTCTGTATGTTTTGTTTTTCTTCCACTATTTCTTTCAATGATTCAGTAGGTATGTACTTTTAGTCTCCCTTTAGTGATTATCCTTGCATTTTTTTTTTTTTACTATGCATACCTAAGGTTTAACCATATTTGGGCCACATTTCCCCCAAACTAACGGGATTTAAACCCAATTAACTTACATCACATTTTTATAAAATATTTAATTTCTGTTATTTTTATTCTTTGCATTAACAAGTACTCCAGATATTTTATTCAGGAGATAGTTGTTTTATTTTGCCTACCATTCCTTTTGTTTATTAAAGGTTTTGTTTTTTTGCATGTATTTCATTTCATTATTCTGAAATAATGTCCTTTTGAATTATATTCTATTCCTTAAAATATACTTAAATATATACTTTATATATTCTCTTTATATATGTTCTTTTTTCAATTTTTTATTTTTTATAAACATATAATATATTTTTATCCCCAGGGGTACAGGTCTGTGAATCACCAGGTTTACACACTTCACAGCACTCACCATAGCACATACCCTCCCCAATGTCCATAACCCCACCCCCCTTCTCCCAACACCCCTCTCCCCAGCAACCCTCAGTTTGTTTTTTGAGATTAAGAGTCACTTATGGTTTGTCTCCCCCCCAATCCCATCTTGTATTTGCGACAACATGGATGGAACTAGAGGGTATCATGCTTAGCAAAATAAGTCAAGTGGAGAAAGACAACTATCATATGATCTCCCTGATATGAGAATAAATAAATATATATGTTCTTCTGATAGGGCAGTTCACTGCCCACTTTTGTTTATCAAAAAAAAATTATCATACTCATCATTTCATTGTGATATATAATACACATGAAATATGAATGATGAATATAACAAATAGTTACTTAGCAAGCGCCTGAATAATTTACACTGAGGTCCAAACAAACCTTATATCTGCCAAAGGAGTTCCTTTTATGTCTCATCCCAATCACATGCCCCTTCCTTCCAACCATCATTCACAATTTAATGATGATCATTTCAGTGCTTTACTCTTCAACATAGTTTTACCTCTATTTTTTGGATCCTTACGCAATATCATTTGGTTGACTATTTTCTACCTTTATATTGCAATCATGATTTATATCATTTGGTAACTTGGCCTTTCACTCAATATTATGCTAGCAAAGTTCATCTATTTTTAATGTAGCTATAGTCCAAATGTTTTCATTCCTTTTAGTGTTAATTTTATAAATAGTATAATCTATTTATTGATCTATGTCAGTGAAAACATAAACTTTATTATTAAGACTCATGTGATTATGGCTTTTTTTGCACATATTTCTTGCTGAACATGTGCCTGCATTGTTCTAAGCTGTACCCCAATAGGTGAATGTGCTATGTCCTGAGGTATGTGTATATATTTCTTTGAATTGAGGATATTTTACCTACTTTGGGTTTTTTTTATTCTTGAATAGTCTGTACATGTCTTTAATACACCTTTTGGCTTATTTCATCAGCATTTACTTCTGTAAATTTTCAGCAATTTATCAGTAGTATGGTAGAAGGCTCAGAGATATGCTTTTTCTCCAGTAAAACAAGTTTTCTTGGCATGAGACCAGTCTTGTAGGGAGGATCCCAATGAGCTAGTAGTTCAGGTGAAGCAGCAGGTGGGCTGGTGATACCTGTTTCTTGTGGGTGAACAGCCTTCTGTTGCAGAATTTACCAGTGCTGAAGGCCAGTCTGTTTATGATGGAACTTTTAGGGATTTTCCCACCCAATTAGATTGGATTGTTTCAAAAAGAACTTCTAATGAGAATATCAGAATCATAACTTTACCTCACATAACTATGGAATAAAGTTCTTGGTTCCAATGAACCGGTGAATATCAAAGGAAATTCAGGGCCAGAGGATGAAATCAGACGTGTGTGGCCACAGATACATGACGTTTCATGAGATCATAATCAGATGTAGGGCCAACGGTAACTCTTTCTTCCCCCATTATCCTGGACTGCTTTCATTGATCTTGTGGCTGAACTCTGCCTACCCCCAAAGAAACTTAGCTGCTTTTTTTGGTGACTCATATACTAGCATATCAAGAATATTATTTGGATTGTAAAGTCTGTCTTTAGTAGTTTGTATTTAAATTAAATAGCATTCAGCATAAAGCAATAAAGTTTTTCAGTGAAGGCTATTATAAAAATGTTATGATGGTGACAGAATATCTACACACTCAATAGTGTGTCACATTTTACAAGAATTAGTATAATCCAGAGAAGACACATCACTGTGGGAGTTAAGAACAGTAAAGCTATGCTCTAATTATTGCCTAATGAATTTAAAATGAATTTGGTCAACTTCCCATATGGTATACAAAATAGTAGCTATACACTTTGCTATATACCAAAGGTCATTAGTGGGGAAAAAAATTATTTATTTTTTTAAGAGATTATTTATTTATTTATTTGTCAGAGAAAGAGAGAGAGAGAGAGCATGTGTGCACACAAACAAGGGGGAACAGCAGGCAGAGGGAGTAGCAGGCTCCCTTCTGAGCTGGGAGCCTGTTGTAGGACTATCCTCAGACCCTGGGATCATGATCTGAGCCAAAGCAGATCCTTAACCAACTGAGCCATCCAGGCGTCCCGGAAAAAACAATATTTTAATTATTGATAATTTGCTATTCATTCTGGGAACGATCATTTCTAATTCTTTTTTATATTTCAGATCCCTAGGTAACCCAGTGGAACCATCAGTTCCACAAAACACACAGAGTCAGCAATGCATGACCTGAGAGTGTGTACCTTCTTAAAATTTGTTATACTAGGTCGTTTACCTACTTTACCCAAGTCCCACCATTGGTAACCAATATCCATCATTGCCCCAGTGATCCTTTTCTGTGGATAATCCTGCCACACTGAGTAGAGCCCTCCTCTATGATCATTAGGATCTGTGGAAATGATGGTGTGCTACTGTTGTGGATAAGCCAAAACAAAGAGTTGTGATCTCTGCATTTTATAGCATATAGAGCAACACACAAATATTCACATGTATTCCTCAAAATATATTTGGAATTTTTTCTACAGTTTAGGTTTAGATATGCAATCCATCTTTAATTTTGCCTTACATGGCAAAAGGGACTTTGAATATATGATCAAGCTAAGGACTTCAAGAGTGTTAATTATCCTCTATTATCTAAGCAGATCCAATGTAATAATGACAAGGGGCAGGTCAGAGTCAGAGGACATGAGAAAATGATATTTGGAGATATTGTACTACTGATTTTGAAAGTGAAGATTCCATGAGCCAAGGAATGCAGGTGGCCTCTAGAAGATGGAAAAGGTAGGGAAACAGATTTTCTCTAGAGCTTCCAGAGAATGAACAGCTTTCATTCTTAATTTTAGTCCAATAAGACCCCTTTTGGACTTTTATCTCCAGAGTTATAAAATAATGCATGTACATAGCTTTAGGCCACTGAGTATGGTAATTTTTTCTTACAGCACAAATAGGAAATGAATACAAGACTGTCAATTCTGTGTTTCTTTTGATAGGCAAATTCCTTGAATGCATTTTAACTATTTCCTGCCAAACAGCCTGCAGTTTCTTGAAGAGAACAGTGATTTGGCTATCATAGAAAGCCTAGATCCAATACATTGGCCTATTTTGGGAGAAATCATTATTAGTAGGTAATCTATATTCTATACCCCCTTATCCACCAACTGAGCCAGCTAGATGCCCTAGAAATTACCATATTTAAAGACTATACTGCCTGTCTTAAGTGTGTATTCCACTGGAGTTAACTCTTGGTTGTCTACTTACCTTTTTTAAAATTTCTTTTTAAGAATACATTTCAGGACACCTGGGTGACTCAGTTGATTAAGTGTCTGACTCTTGATTCCAGCTCGAGTCATGATCTCAGGGTTGTGGGATGGAGCCATGTGTCAAGATCCATGCTCAGTGGGGGGCCTACTAGAGATTCTCTCTCTCTCTCTCTCAAATAAATAAATAAATATTTTTTAAAAAAAGCATACATTTCATCTTTCTGAAGATGATCTTCTATTGCCCAGTAGTGAGAAAGAATTTCTCCCAAGAACAGACCATCATATTCCTCATTAGATTTTCTCTGGCATAATATCCGAATCTTCATGGCCTAATGACTCAACTATTGGTTGGCTTCTTTTTCTGGCTCTTGGCTTGCAGGGAATTTTGTCTACCTTTTGCAAAAGTGTTTATTCAGAGTATTTCATTGCCCAGTTCCTGAATGGTTTTTCAGAGATTGTTCCTGGGACACAAGAGGAGATTCAGTTGTTCTGGTAGCCTGGTTGCACTGTTTGTGTGAACTGATTGATTTGACTTGCATGGCCTATTTCATCACCTGGACACTCTTAGTCTTCATTAAAAACCTAGGATGGAGTCACAGTGAACCAAAGGAAATGGTTGCTTACCCCCACTGGATTTCAAGGGCATCTATTGGAAAACAGAAATTTATCTTGAGTAGACCATTGTTTTATTATAGCTGTAAAGACTGTTAAAAATAAGATAACAAGCCCACAAAGGAGTTAGTTGGCGTAAGCCCCATGTTGACCAAACCAAGACTTACTTGGTTTTAACTCTCCCAGAATAGAGTCTTAAACCAGCCAATCAGGAATCACCTGATCAGTACTAGGTATTCCCTGATAGATCCCTGATATCCCCTAAAGGAATATAACTTTGCAATAACAAACATGCCTTTTTGCCAGTATAACTTCCTGGTTCCCGCTCCCTTCTGCCTGTAAAAGTCTTTTATTTTGTATAGCTTCTCAGATCCTTCTTTGGCTAGACGGGATGCTGGCCAATTTGAATTGACTTTTGCTCAGTTAGTCTTTTAACAAGACCTACTGAAATAAGCTGCGATAAGTCTTTACATTCTCTTCCTTAATGTCTGTATCATTAACCAGTGTGGTCACTGACCAATGATGCTTAGAGCATGAGGTTGCTTCTTAAGTGACCAAGTGACTTCCTATCTTCAAATCTAGAAAAACATGCACTGATCCCTCGTATGTTAGTCAGACGAGCCTACGTTTTAGGATTTCATTAGGCTTTTGCCTAAATATATCTCTAATTTCTTCCCTTTCTCATATATTAAGAACATATCTCAGTAAATGTTACAGTGACTAACTGCTCTTGACCACCAGGGATTTTTCTATCTATAGTTACGGCTACTGGCAGAAGGAAAGTAGTTTTACTTTTTTGATGGAGTAGGTGAGTAAAATACCACCACAATAAGCTTTCCTTAATATTAGAAAACCACCAAGCCCACTGATGGAATTCATCAGGAATCTCATTATCACTGAAAACTTCAGCAAACAAGCTCCACAACTGGCCAGAAGATCCATAGAATCCATTTGTCTTTATAGGCATTGTGACTTTGCCTTTCTTTTGTTTCAGACAAAGGTTTAGGATATGTCTAGGTAGTCTTCATTATATTTATTTATATTTTCCTTCTGGCTTGCTGAGTTTTGTTTTGTTTTTTAATTTGACTTATGTTATACTTAATTAGATGTAAATAAAAGAAGTATTAGAATATTTACATTACCACAGACAGTTCTCCCATAACTCCATTGACAAGGAGGAGTCAATCCCATCAGCATCTGAAACTTCTAATCCAGTCACAACACATTATTTTTGCCCACTACTGAACTTCACATGAATGAATCATAGATTTTAGATCCTTTCTGATTCTAGATTTTTTTGCCTATATTTTTGATATTCGGTTTGCATGATTGAACATATCTATAGTTCATTGATATTTATTGTGGAGTAGTATTTCTTTGTATGAATATAACATTGTTTATTCATGCTATTATTAATGAACATTTAGGTTGTTTTTGGTTTCAAGTCTTATGAAATTGCTTCTAAAGAACATGTCTTTTTTTCCCTATTTTTAGGAATAGAATTGCTGGGTCATATGTTAATTGTACTATTAAATTTGTAACAAAGTATCACTCTGCATTTTTAAATTCTTGTAATATTTTACATTCCAACCACCTATGTATGAGAGGGACAGTTTTTCCTTATTCTTAACAACTTTTGTTACTGCTAGTCTCTTACATTTTGGTAATTTCAATGTATGCTTGTATTTCACTGCAGTTTTAATTCATATTTTTCTGACAACTGATCATTCTAGACAGTGTTTCATGTTATTGTGCGATATTCATGTCTTTGTCTCCTTTTTGAATGTTCATGTATTTTGCATAGTTTGATGGATTTTTTTTATTATATAGTTATAGTAATTCTTAACATAAGCTATATGCAAATCCTTTGTCAGATTTTCTCCCAGTATGTGGCATGTTTTGTACTTTGTGTCTTATCAGTTCCAAGTTGTGAAACTTTCTCATAAGTTTTCTTCTAGAAGTTTACTGATTTTATCTTTGATGTGTATGCCTATGATACATTTTGAGTAGCTTTTGTTGTTTAAGTATTAGGGCGTATTTTTTCTCTATATGTATATCTTTAAAATCTCTAGCCCTATTTGTTGGAAAACTACCCTTTTCCCATTGAATTACCATGCTTACCTTTATTGAAAAAACAGTTCACATACTTTGTGTTTCATTGATCCATATATCTAGCCTTACATTAATACCAGCCCTTCTTACTCTGATTCACAAAATGAGGTAAATTGTGTCTTCATATTTTGTACTTTATTCTGAAGATAGATTTGGTGATTTTAGGTCTTTGTATTTCTGTGTAAAATTTGGAATCAACTTTTCCTTTTTTACTCATAGCCCCCCAAAAATAAAAAAAAAAAACACTTTGTGAAATTTTAATTGGAACTCTTTTGGATCTATATATGAATTTGTGGGGAATTAATGTATTCTTAATGTGATTTTCAAACTATGAACATAGTATATTGTTCTATTTATTTAGATGTCTCTAATTAAATTAAAACCTAAATATTTCATATTTCTGAATGTTATTATAAATTGTGTATCTTTTTAAAAAATCTATTTCCAGTGTCCTTTGCAGGTATATAGAAACAGAATTAAATCATGAAAGTTGATTCCTCTGATCGCCAGTTTAAGATTTCTTTGAATGATTCATATTTTGGAAAATATCCACAAAATGTCTAAATTAAAATGATCAAATAATCCCAGTGAATATATGAAAAAAGAATATACTTTTGGAGTTTATTCCAGAAGTAGGAAAACATTTCAGTACTTTTCAACATATATCAAAATTAAAAGAGAGACAAAAATTATGATATTAAATATTGAAGAGATATTTTATAAAAGTTTGGACATCTAGAACTAAAAATTATATCCTTTTGATTTCTCTAATTTCTCAATGGCGTACCACAGTTACCTATTTTTTTAAAGATTTTTATTTATTTATTTGAAAAATAGAGAGCTAGAGAGCACAAGCATGGGAGAAGGAAAAGCAGGCTTCCTGCAGAGCAGGGTGCCTGATGTGGAGCTCAGTCCCAGGGCTCTGGGATTATTACCTGAGCTGAAGGTGGCAGTTTAACTAATTGAGACACCCAGACTCCCCAACAGTTAACCTATTTTAAAAAGTTCTCACATTTGGTCCCATTGTGGGATTCCATTTTTAAACCATGATTCACTGAACATTAATTTCTAAGCTCAATGTTTATTGTAGCTTTCCATTTTACACTGAGTATTGTCAAAAAATGCTCCTCACTATAGGCTCTCTCTTTGATTCTAGCCTTAGGAAGCTTTCCCTTTCATGTCATTGATTTTTGTCCACCCCCCCAATATTAATATTTAGTGTGTGTTCAATCTTCTGTCTTTACTAAATACTTTTGATAAGTTTTATTAAAATCTTTATGTTATGGAGCATAATACATTCTTTCTCATAATGAAACAAAAATATCTGACTCTTATAAATATTAAAACTTATACAATAATAACTTTTTAAAATTTTATTTATTTTTGTATTTGACATAGAGAGATAGAGAGCTCGAACAGGGAGAGTGATAGGCAGAAGCAGAAGGAAAAGCAGGGTCCCCACTAAGGAGGATATCCCAATGCAGGGACTCTATCCCAGGACCCTGGGATCTGAGGACCTGAGCCAAAAGCAGATGTTAACTGACCGAGCCATCCAGGCACCCAATAATAACATTTTAAAATATACTTTAGTATATGCAGTTAATGCAATTGAAGACATTGACATTGTATCTAATTTTATATAGGATATTTATTATAACAATCCAGGTATTACAAAAGTTCAGAAATAAATTATTATTCTATAAAAGCAACTGATAAACTTCTGTTTGGGGAAAGAGATACATCATTATAGTTTCTTTCACACACTACTCAAACCATTCAACAAAAAAAATAAATAAATACATACATAGTATGTATAACACATTTTACACACATACGAAGACTCACATATTTCCTGGGGTTAGGGTGGAAGAAACTTCTATTCGTAAACTCAAGAACAAACCCCCAAAAGATGATAGCTCTCAGAGTTCTGAGATAGGTCTACTATTTCACACTCTCACAATATCAAAAATTTACCCAAACAAACAAACAAAAAAACCCAAAATGCACCAAAACAAAAGTCAGTTGTCAATGACAAATTATAAAATATAGCAAACATATATTGGTGGCCAAGGGTTAATATAATTACTATAAAAGTGCTTACAAATAAAGGAAATAAACAGAATGATTTGACAGAAATATATGCACAGAAATATAAAATAAACCAGAAATTTAAAAAATTTATAGCACATTAGTAATGAAAATTATAAAATTGAAACAGATGTAAGCACTTAGTTATTTTTACCTATAACACCTATTGCTTTACTAATTTTTAAATATTACTATCAGTCCTGTGAAACATCACTCTTGCACTTAATAAATATATAGAAAGAAGGAAATAAGCGTATTTTGTAGTCTTTAATAGTTTTATACTCTATGATCTACTTACTGCTAAAATCAATCTTTAATATAAAATCTTGGAGATAAAAATAATAAAAATAAAATTTTCATTGAAACATCCTTTGAATAAAAAAAGTTATAATTTAGAAACCTCTATTTTATCACATTCATAAATTTTTATATAATCTCAATATGTTATCTTGAGGAGAACTGATGAGATGAAAAAGTACTTATAGTAAATGGAAAAAATACTTTTAAACTTATAGTGCGTCTATTTATGAACACAAAAAAGGTTGACAAATTACATTAAATTTTTAATGGTTCAGTTTATTAAGCATAGAATCATAAATAATTTCATTACTATCTTTTTTCCCATACTGGAACTATATTTTAAATGAAATGTTGTTAAAAATAAACAGAAGTAAAATTCATATAGTGATTGTAATTAACTAAGAGACATACTAAAGTACATTTTGACAATAAATAAAATGATTTATTTGATTGAAAATTCCTATTATTGAACTTGATTATATGTACTTTTAGCATTGCAGAGGATTTAAAAAATGCTGTAATCCTGCAGATTGTACTCTGACTGAATTTGCAGATTGTGGCACTGGACCGTGCTGTGATAGAGAAACTTGCCTGGTAAGCTTTCAAATTACTATAGTATTTTCTTTCATGATTTTTTTTCTGCTATTGTGCATTCACTTTTTTTTTTTTTACTTCTTTTTTCATATCCTTCAAATATATAACTTTAAATACTTGATTCATACACGGTTGACTTCAGAATTCAGAAGATGTTCTTAGATTTTTTTCAATTTCTTTCTTATCTTTGCCTTCACTGTATTGTTTCAATCTCCACTCAAGATCCATCCAGTTATCCAATACCAATTCCAGATTATTTGGGCATATGAATTCTTCTTGGTCAGACCCGAGGCAATACCTGAATGTAGTTCTTCATGACCTAACAACTTATAACAAAATTACAAATAAGCCAAATATAATATTAATGGAAATGACAGAAATACTTTGCTCTTGTGTAAGTTGTTTTATAGTTTTGGTTTACTACCTTACAAAACTAATTGTTTTTCTTTGTCCCACAGATATCTATAAGAGGAACTGTATGTCGGGAAAGCAAAGATCCCTGTGATTTTCCAGAATTTTGTGATGGAAAAAGTGAATTTTGTGTACCTGATACAAGATCTGCTGATTTAGAGCCATGCAATAATAAGACTGCCTATTGCTATAACGGAATATGCCAAGATACAGATAGACAGTGTGCAGACTTATTTGGAAAATGTAATCGTTGTACTTTTTTTTCTGGGGTTCATTTTCATTATTTTGTCTTATATTTTTTTCCCAGTAAAGTTAGCATACAGAATTATATTAGCTTCAGGTGTAAACTTCAGTAATATAACAATTCTATACATTTCTCAGTGCTCATCATGATAGGTGTACTGTTTAATCCCCTTCACCTATTTCATCCATCCCTCACCTATCTGGTGACCATTATCTGGTAACCATTGGTTTGTTCTCTAGAGTTAAGAGTCTGTTTCTTGGTTTGCATCTCTCTTTTTTCCCCTCTGTTTGTTTTGTGCCTTCAATTCCACATGTGAGTGAAATCATGTGATATTTGTCTTTCTAAGATTGACTTATTTTGCTTAGCATTGTTCCTGAATTCCTGTATCACTTCTAAAAATTTTTTCCTAGTGTCTTTTGGGTTCTCTAGATAGAGTATCATGTCTGGAGGTGCCTTTGGGTCTAAAATGAGTCTCTTGCAAATGACATATTAATGGATCTTGCTTTTTTATCCAGTCTGATACTCTGTGTCTTTTGATTGGAGCATTTAGCCCATTTAGATTCAGGGTAACTATTGAAAGATAGGAATTTAGGGCATTATCTGTATATTAGGGTATTATCTGTAAAATGACTTTCTGTATATTGTCTCTGTTCCTTTCTGGTCTTTTTAACTTTTGGGATCTATCTCTCCTTAATGGATTCCCTTTAATATTTCTTGTAGGGCTGTTTTAGTGATCACAAATTTCATTTTTCTGTTTGTCCTGGAATCTTTTTTATTTCTCCTTCTTCCCTAAATGACAGTCAAATTGGATAAAGTATTCTTGGCTGCATATTTTTTCTCATTTAGCACCCTGAATATATCATGCCAGTCCTTTCTGGCCTGCAAGGTCTCTGTGGACAGGTCTTCTGCCAGTCTAATGTTTCTACCCTTATAGGTTACAAACCTCTTTTCCTGAGCTGCTTTCAGGATTTTCTCTTTGTCTCCAAAATTAGCAAGTGTCACTTTTATATATGGAGATACTGACCTATTTTTATTGATTTTGAGGGAGTGTCTCTGTGTCCCCTGGAATTGAATGCCTGTTTCTTTCCTCAGATTAGTGAAATTCTCCACTATAATTTGCTCCTATATACAGCTTCTCTTTCCTCTTCTTCTGGGATCCCAATTATTCTAATATTGTTTCACTTTATGGTATGACTTATCTCTCAAATCCTCACCTCACGATCCAGTAGTTGTCTTATTTCTCTTTTTCTCAGCTTCTTTAGTCTTAATCATTTTGTCTTCTATGTCACTAATTCTCTCTTCTGGCTCATTTATCCCAGCAGTTAGAGCCTCCATTTAGCCTTTTTAGTTTCAACTCGATCAGATTTCATTTCTTTTATTTCTCCAGAAAGGGATTCTCTGGTGTCTTCTCTGTTTTTTCAAGCCCAGCTAGCATCTTTATTATAATTGTTATTCTGAACTCTTGTTCTGAAATATTACTTATATCCACACTGATTAGGTCCATGTCAGTCACTACTCCCTCTTGTTCTCTTTTTGATGTGAATTTTTCCTTCTTGTCATTCAGCCCAGAGAGAGATGATGCAAGAATAGATGCATGTGAGAACAAAATACTAAAATGGCAACAATGACCCAGAGAAATGTACACTAAGCAAATAAGAAGAGACCTGAAACTGAAAAATAAAATTAAAAGGAAAAGAGAATATAATCAGACAGGGGAGCAGAACAGAACAAATTCCTGGATCCTGTGTGTATTTTGGTCTTTTTAATAGAAAAGTAGATCCCAAAACTAAATAAAAACATATCAGTAAAAAAATAAATTATACAATATAAGGATAGAGTATAATTATAAAAATGAAATTAAAAGACAAAAAAACAAAAAGAAAGAATAGAAACAGGTGAACAGAACAAAACAGTACACTGTGTCCTGGGGATATTTTAGTATGTTTGCTAGAAGAAACTATATCCCAAAATGGCAAAGAAAGAAAAACTTTTTTATACACAAAATAAAATTAAATACAGTGAAAGGATAGAATGTAATTGTGTTAATTGTGAAGGCAAAAATTAAAGACTTTTAAATGAGTTGATAAAATAAGAAATTGTTTGAGAAGGGAAGAGAGAAAAATTAAAATTGGAAGATTCAAGAATCATGAGAGAAAAACCATGAATTCTATATACAATTTTCCCTTAGCACTGGAGTTTTGCAGTTATTTGTGATCAGCAAACTTGGTCTTTTTTTTTCTTTCTTTTTTTTTTTTTTTTTTTGGTGCGAAATGATGGTTTATTAAAGCACGGGGACAGGACCCGTGGGCAGGAAGAACTGTTCAGCAAACTTGGTCTTAACAAGATGTTCTTGCTGATCTTCTGGTGGAAGGGGCCTGTTCCACTTATTCTCACATGTCTTTGCACCACCCTTGCCAGGGGTTTAGGCTAATTAAGTGACTCTGGGTTGCTCTAGGGCTTTTGTTCCCTGAAGGCTTTGAGTGCCTCTCTAGAGGATGAGAATGAAACTGGTGACCTCCCAATCTCCAGTCTCAGAGCTAAAAGCTTGCATCCCCAACTACTCAGTGCCCCCTCATGGATAAGCAATCAATCACTCCTGTCTCCTTGGTCTCTGTCCACCCTTCATGCTCACCCAGTCTGTGATCAAGCATTTCTGTCTCAGGCATGTGATCCTACTTCAAGTCTCCAAACGCTACAGACTCCTGCAACAGATACATGTGGTGTTCCTGGTTGGGGAGATGTCTTGGCTTGGTTTTTCTCCTTGCTGGGACCCAGCTGAGAGAGTGGTAGCCTGATCATGTTGTGGTTTGGGCATTATGGCAACCCTGAGCCTAGTGTTCACTACTGGACTTGCTGATTGCACCTGGCTTTCTAGCTCACATGCCTGGAGAACTCTGCCATGCTCAAGCATCCTTGTTCTTTCTTAACTCTGGGGATTCTGAGACCTAGGATTCTACCCTGCTTTGCCATCTTAGTGCCTTTCAGGCAGGGACATCTGGAGAAGACTTTTAAAAGTTCTTATTTTTTGCTCCATTGCCACATCACTTTCTGATAGCTGACTGATGGAGGCTCTCTTCCCCCATGATTTATCTTCCCATGTATTGCCTTGGATTCACTTCACACCTCCTACCTTGCAGAAAATGGTGACTTTTCTATTGTAGAGTTGTTGTTGTCCTTTCTTAGGTCTCCATTTGAGTTCAGACTAATTTGATAGCTTTCTAGCTGAATTCCTGGGACCAGATGAAACTAAGTTTTCCAAGTCCTCCACACCACCTTGGACTACTTCCTTACTTATTTGGATAATATGTATTTCTTTTTGTTGTCTGATTGCTGGGGATAGGACTTCTTTCTATTATAGATCTACTTTTGTGAGGGTTTTTATTATGAGTGGTTATTATACTTTGTCCAGTGCTTTTTCTGCATCTATTAAAATGCTCATATGGTTCTTGCCTTTTTTCTTATTGATGTGATACTGATTTGTGAATATTGAACTACCCTTGCATCCCAGGAATAAATTCCATGTGTTCATGGTGAATGATTTGGATTGTTAGTATTTTGTTGAGGATTTTCGCCCCATGTTCATCAGATATATTGTCCCATAATTTTCTTTTTTTTTTTTTTTTTTCTTTTCTTTTCTTTTTTCTTTTTTTTTTCTTTTTTTTTTTTTTTTGGTGCCCTCATATGGTTTTGATATCAGGGCAATTATGGTCTCATAGAATGAAGTAGTATTTTTCTATTTTTTGAATAGTTTGAGAAGAATAGATATTAACTCCTCTTTACATGTTTTGTATCTTTTGCCTGTAAAGCCATTTGGTCCTGGACTCTTGTTTGTTGGGAATTTTTTTGATTTGTGATTCAATTTCATTTTGCTAGTAATAGATATTTTCAAATTTGGTTTTGGTAGTTTATATATTTCTAGGAATTTATCCATTCATTCTAGGTTGTCCAATTTGTTGGCATACAATTTTTCATAATCTCATAATTCTTTATGCTTCTGTGGTATTGTTTGTTTCTAATTGTTTTTGTTTTTGTTTTTGTTTCTAATTGTTTTTTTTTTGCGGGGGGAAGTCCTCTCTCTTTTCTTTTTCTCTTTCTCTCTCTCTCTCTTTTTTTGCTCTGGCTAGAAGTGTATTAATTTTGTTGATATTTTCAGAGAACCACCTCTTGGTTTTATTGATCTTTTTTTTTTTTTAAAGATTTTATTTATTTATTTGACACAGAGAGAGAGAGAGATCACAAGTAGGCAGAGAGGCAGGCAGAGAGAGGGGGAAGCAGGCTCACTGCTGAGCAGAGAGCCTAATGCAGGGCTCGATCCCAGGACCCTGAGATCATGACCTGAGCTGAAGGCACAGGCTTAACCCACTGAGCCACCCAGGCGCCCCTATTGAACTGTTTTATTGTTCCTTTAGTGTCTATATAACTTATTTCTGCTCTAATATTTGTTATTTCCTTCCTTATGCTGGTTTTGAGTTTTGTTTGTTGTTCTTTTTGTAGTTCCTTCAGGTTCCAGGTTAGGCTGTTTATATGATGTTTTTCTTGCTTCTTGAGGTAGGCCTACATTGCTCTAAACTTCCCTCTTAGAACTGCTTTTTTTTCTGCATCCCAGAGGTTTTGGACTATAGTGTTTTTGCTTTTATTTGTTTCCATGTTCTTTCTGATGTCATCTTTGATTTCTTGATTAACCCGTTTATTGTTTAGTAGCACGTTAGTTAGCTTCCATGCATTTATGCTCTCTCCAGATTTTTTTCTTGTGGCTGATTTCCATTTTTATAGCACTGTGGTCAAAAGAGATGCATGGTATGACTTTGATCTTCTTGAGTTTGTTGAGGCTTGTTTTGTGGGCTGATTCTGGAGAATGTCCCATGTGCCTTTGAAAAGAATGTGTATTTTGCTCTTTTAGAATAGAATGTTCTGAATATATCTATTAAGTCCATCTGGTACACTGTGCCATTCAAAACCACTATCTCCTTGTTGTGTTTCTGTTTGGATGATCTGTCCATTGACATAAGTGGGTTGTTAAATTCCCCTATTGCTATTGTATTACTATCAATTATTTTCAGTTATTATTTCTTCAAAAAAATTTTCTGCTCCCTTTTCTTTCTCTTCTTCTAGGATCCCTTAATGCAAATATTTTAAGCTTGATGCAGCCACTAAGTTCTCTAAAACTATTCAAAATTTGCATAATTATTGTTATTCTTATTTGCTCAGCTTGATTACTTTCCAGGCCTCTGACTTCCAGGTTACTAGTTCTTTTCCTCTGCTTCATGTAATCTACTATTTATTCTATTGGGTGTATTTTTAATTTCATTTATTGTGTTCTTCAGTTCTGGTTCTTTTTTATCTTTAAGAGTCCCACTGATGTCCTCCACTCTTTTCTCCAGTCCAGGGAGTATCTCTATGATTACTACTTTAAATTCTCTATCAGGCATATTACCTGTATCAGTTTTGGTTAGGTCTCTTACTGTAGTTTGGTCTCATTCCTTCATTTGGGGCACGTTCCTCTGTCTCCTCATTTTGTCTAAATGTGTTTTTTTCTCTGTGTTAGGAAATTCAGCTATTTCTCTTGCTATTGAAAATAATGGCATTATGAAGAAGTGCTCCTTTAGTACCCTGCAGTACAGTGTCCCCTGTTCCCCAGGACCTGATACTTTCAGTGAGTGAGTGTGTTGCCTGAGCTCTCTTTTTCCTTCAGTAAGGTTGTCTGCAGAGACTCTTCTTTGCCTGCTGTGCACAGTGTTTGGTCCATGGCTGGGTGCAGCACATTTTAACAAGGTGTGTGTTGGTCTTCTTGTGAAATGAGACCTGCTGCCATCATCATGCAGGAACTGAGGTCCCATAAAACATGAGAGTCTATTGACTGGGTATTGGTGGGTTTTGCACTGATTTTATGGGGTGGGAGGCCCATGCATTGGGATTAGGGCAAGCATGACTGGGTAGGGCTGATCCACTAAAGCATGGGGAGTGGGGCTTGGTATAAACAAGTTAGGTAGCAACTGTTTGTGCCATGCTCTTTCCTGCAGGTGACTCTGTGTTTATCCTGAGCAGAAAAATGGCACCTGACAGCTTGTTTTTGGAGTCATTTCTCTATGATTCTGGCTTCTCTGAATGATGGTCGGAGATGAGTAAATCCCTTTCCTGCCTGTCTGCCCCTGGTATTTTTCAGACTGCTGTTTCCATGTTATATCTCTGCTGGCTGTTTGTTTTGCTACCTAAGAATGAGAACTCAGCTTCCTAATGACTTCTGGGCTCAACCATAGCCTACCTGCTGATTTTTAAAATTTCAAGCTTTAAATACCATTGGTTGTAAGAATTCATAAAATTTGTCTCCTCCTGCTTTCAAAACCAAATATGCAGGTTTATCTTTCCTGTGTGGGCTCCTCAGGGGTTCATTTTAAAACTACATTTTCCTAAAGTTAGTAATCTACCCTGTAGCCATGATAAAAGGTATTGTTTGTGTAAATCCAAACTTGAAAATAAGTTGTGAATCAAAACAACTTTGAATTACATCAAGAGATAGATCTAATAATTATAAGACAAAAAACAAGATATTAGTCAAATTTCAGGTAAGTGGTGAAAAAAAGTAGAATATTAGAATTGCAGGCAAGAGAGTAAGTGATTGATTTCTCAATAATTTCTGCACTACGATGGCAAATTTCTTATTCTCAAGTAGATAGTTTTTAGTGTTTCTTCTTGTATAGCCAGTAGATAATACCAAAAAGTTACTGTAGCTGACACTGATTGGGCATTGCTGTCACCTAGATGTCTCTATGTTAATTTACCATACTTTAAGTTTTTAATCTTTTTAAAGATGAGTAATGGGAACTTTATATCTTCAGTTGCAAAGGGTTCTACTTTTCTGTGTACACAAGAAGTAAATATGCAGGACGATGACTTTGGAAACTGTCAAAGAACCTTCTGTAATTTTAGGTATGTATTTAGAAAATTATACCTTTTCCAGTTGTGTTTGTGTGTTTATACTGAAAAGAGTCATTTAGTACAAAAGAGAAATGAATACATTATATACAGATAAATATTAATGTTGCACTTCCTTAGATTGTTTTGTTTTGAATAGCTTTGGTGCTATGATCTATAACATATTCAATAATCTTCATATTTTGAACTATTATTTCCCTTATATTTTTGTCCTTAAGTGAGATTTAGATAATTTTTTCTGCCTTTAGATAATTTTTTCTGCCTTATTGCCAGGGATATCCTTTGTGGAAAGATAGTTTGTCACTGGACACGTTTAGAAATAATACCATTTAAAAAATTTGATGTTCAGTATACTTACATGGAAGGCCATCTGTGTGTCTCTGCATATTTAAGAGTACCAACAAAATATGTAACAGAAGATTTTACCTATACTTCAGATGGCACTATGTGTGGTCCAAATAAGGTAAATAAAAATTTGACATGGTTAAGTATGTGGTGTGCGGGTGTCTGTGTGTGTGCACATGCACACATATGAGAGAGAAACAGAGAAGACCTTAATATCTGTTAATAAAGATTATAAATTTTGGTTACTGCATCATCATCTTAAGATTTAAATTTCAAAATTTCTGTTGGTCAAAAAACACTTGCTTCACTATCATTTGTTTATTATAAATTTTTCTATAGATATTTAAACTTGTTTTCTCAGACTTAAGAATATTAACCTCTTCATTAGGCCAGGATCCGGTCTGCAAAAATTTATAGAAAAAACAAAAAAGAATCAAGTAATACAGCAAAACTAAGTGAAAACTACCTGAATAATAAGAATGGCAGTGAAAACAATAACAGCCAAGTATTTAATCCTGCAATAATTGACAAAGAAGAATTAATTTGATTTTTGAAAATAAAACAGCTATTTGCTCATTAGTCAACTCCTCTAATTGTTCTTCCAAAAGCATACTATATAGTTGTTAAAAATTTGGCCATGACATGAGACACAATAATAAAATGGAGTTTAAGCTTTATTTATTTTTCTTTTCTGTAAATAGTTTAAGAAACAAAATAAAGGATCTTTAAGCTTACTACCATTGAAAAATTAGTTGGCTAATTTAAAACACTACTAAAGTATCTCATTTAGATAATTTATATCAAGATAAAATATTTTAAGAAATGTAAAATAGAAGAAAATGGAAATGAGTAGTAAATTTATCTCAAAATGGGAAAATGTATCTCTGCATAAAAATACTGGAATAATCACAAAGGAACACATAGTGCTGACTACCTTATAAAAGTAATATGTCATCCCTTTAAGGATTTATTTCAGACAAATTGAAAAAATGTTTACTACAAATGTGAAAGATTAAATCCATAAATTTAATCAGCTAATTTAATTATTCATTATTAGAAAAACAAAAGCACTCAAATGGTGCAAAAACAATTTGATCTTTGTCCTTGATTTTTGGTACAGAGCCCCTAAATGCCTTGGAATTTCCTGAGTAATAGGAATTTTGTTATTGTTGTTGTTATTCATAAAGAGCCTCTTCTAATCAAACTGAATTTATGCTAATGAAGTAACGGGATGAAGACTTTAGGTAACTTTATGATGGAGCTGATCACTAGTAAGACCAATTAAAGAGTTATTACTTTCAGCCTTCAAGAAGGGAAGTAGTATGGTTAGAGATTGAACAATATAAAAACTTTTAAACAATGAGATATAGTATGCTTCTAGGTTGGTGAAATAAATACAGACTACATGAATATTCAGTTACTGTTTTTGTCTAATCAAATAGGAGTTGAACATAATAATTGATGATGAGAAGCATAGCTTATTATCATCCTAAAACAAATATAAATTAACACATAATTTCTGGGATGTGATTTAGAAATGTCTATAGAGTCAAATATATTGTTACAGGTTTTTATTGATTTTTTAAAATTATTATTCGTTACCAATTTTGATTGACATATAATTGAAATAGAACATTACCTCAGTTTCAGGTGTACAACATAGTGATTCAATATTTGTATATATTGTGAAATAACAACTGTAAGAAATCTAGTTAACATCCATTACTATACATAGTTACAAAATTTTTTTATTATTTTAAAAATGTTGAAGTTTTACTCTTTTAGCAAGTTTCAAATAGGCAATGGTGTTATTAACTGTAATCACCATACTGTACAATAATTCCCATTAGTTATTTATTTTATAACTGCAAGTTTGTAATTTTTTACCCCATTCGCCCATTTTATCTACTCCCCTAAAGCCCCACCATTGGCAACTACCAATCTGTTCTCTGCATCTAGGAACTTGGATTTTATTGTTTAAATTATACATACAACTAAGATAACACAGTATTTGTATTTCTCTGTCTGACTTATTTCAGTCAACTACCATTCTCAAGGTTCATTCATGTAGTCACAAATGGCAAGATTTAATTCTTTTTTATGGATGAGTAATATTCCATTGTGTATATTTGCTCCATTTGCTTTATTCATTCATTCCTCAGTGGACATATAGGTTGCTTATGTATCTTGTCTACTGTAAATAATGCTGCAGTGAATATGAAAGTGCATATTTATTTATGAGTTACAAGTTTTTATTCATTTTGTATAAATACCCACAAGTGAAATTGCTCTATCATATGATGTTTCTATCTTTAATTTTTTGTAAGAACCTCCATACTCTTCTATTTCTATCTATCTACTATTTCTACACTATTTTCTGATTTACATTTCTACGAATAGTGCACAAGGGTTCCATTTTCTCTACATTGTCACAAACATTTATTATTGCTTTGTGTTATTATAGAAGTCATTCTAAGATCCTAGAAGAATAGGAGAAAGAATTGAAGGATGGAAAAGTATTTCAGGGAATAATACTTGGAATGTTTCCACATTTGGCAAAGGGCACAAATACCCAGATGCAAAAATCAAAGAACTTCATATAGGATGAACCCAGTGAAATCCACAGCAGAATACAGCATAATGAAATTTCTGAAAATTAAAGACAAAGAAAAATAATCTTATCTTAAAAGTAGTGAGCGTGAAATAACATGTACAAGAAAAATACAATTTTAATGGTGACAATTAAAACATACATATGCCACAAACGATTTCCATGCTGGTCAGTCCCACTACTGCATATGACCACTAAAAACTTTAGAGATCACTCATCTCTTCATCAGTGATTCTCTGCCTGGGAAAGTCTGATCATTAGCCTCTGTCCACCTGGCCAACGTCCCCATGGAGGGGAAATCAAAGAAAGAAGTGAGGGAGGAAGGAAACTGAAGGGAGGGGATGGGAAAGGAAAATGGAAGGAAGGAAGAAGGAAGGAAGAAAGGAAAGAAGGAAGGAAGGACGGACGGACGGGCAAGCCGGAAGAAGGCAAGCCAACTTTTCCTACTTGGTTCTGTAGAGGCTTTCAGATGGCCTGACTTTATACTCCCATACCATTTTTAATTTATAAATAAATAAACAAACAAATAAAACAACTGGAGTAGAATTTAGTGATTCATCAGTTACCTATAACACCCAGTGCTCTACTCCAGAAACCAATATTGCATTGTATGTTAACTACTTAAAATTAAAAACAAACAAAAATCCCCCAACTAACTGACAGGCTTCTACATGTAATAGGGGCTTGTCACATGATAGTATGCATTAGGGAACTGGCCTTTAGGGCAAGGTACTTCCAGTAGTTTAATGGACTAACAACTCTTCTAGAGTACAGACCTCTTGAAAAACCCAAATTCTATAATCACCATTAATTCAATTGCTTTAGGAAACAAAATACCTTTCTAAATGTTCTCCCTTGGGATAAAAGTGTTGTGCTGGCTGAATTTTGTAATTGAGAGAACAGAGAGGTGAGTAGTGAATATGAGAGCTAACTGCTTCTGTGATTTTGTGGACACTTCCATGGATAATTGCGCATTTTGCCCCCCTGGCCAAACTGCACTTTTGGCTCTATCCTTTGCTTTTCCTTATTACTCTGAGGCTGCAGATCCTCCAAACATCCCAAGCTGGTCAACCAGGCTCCCTCCTTGACCATTGTATATGATGTGGTTGCTTCCTCACTTCATTTTACCCATCGGTGGCTTCGTTTTATTTTGAAACCCAGAAAGTTCTTAAATCTCCCGTTTTCTAATTGCCTTGTTCTGATTCTCCTTTACTCTGATTCTCCTTTACAGTTTAATTGGGAAAGGGGAGCAATTTTGAGTGCCATGTCTGTGAATTTGAACTGGTATTATTCTGTAGTTATTTTAAAAATTCATCAGATATACTTTATTTTCATTGTTATTCTACATTGTTCAATTGATCTCAGAGTGGTTGGAAAGAAAAGATGTCTTTATCTTACTCTCATTAACTATGGCTCCTATGTAAAAGTTATCTTGATAAAGGAAAGAGGGAGAGAGGGGAGACTATATGTCTTATTTATTAACATGAAGAAAAGTATGTCTCTTATGAATCATAACAAAATTTTAAACAAAACACATATATTAAATACTGAGAAAAAGTATACTACATAGAGATAAGCTTTATTTTAACAATGCAAGTTTGCTTAATATTGGATGCGATAGAAAGATTTTATGATTTTTTAAAAATTTATAAGACTTAGAACAGGAGACTAGTTTATCATTTGATTTCTAGTTTGCTTAGGTAGGGTAGGGAAGATAATCACATCTCAACACATTCATTTCAAACTTGAAAAAGGTACATTTTTTTCACCACATCTGTATCTTTGAAGTAAATATCCAGTAGTACAATTGTAGGTCATAGTGTAGCTCTATTTTTAATTTCTTTAAGGAATCTTCACACTGTTTTCCAAAGTGGCTGCGCCAACTTGCATGAAGCAATGGGTGTGGTGCATAAACAGTGAATCTTGGAACACTGAAAAAATAAAATAAAATCTAATTTAAAAAATAAAGAAAAAGAAAAAAAAAGAAAAAAGTGCATTTTACTGTCCAAAATTAGGTAAGCTAGTCAATGAATAAATAAATACAATTAACTGTCTTTTTCTCACTCATACCTGGGACTATAAGGAAATATGCTTAAGTAATTTAGACATTTCTCCTTAGGAAATAGGTATTTACTTAGATTGCTTCTTATTGTTTCTTCTTTTTTCTTTTTTTTTTCTTTGAACTGTGATGTCCTGCTTCTGGGACACTATTTGTGTCTCTTATTCTAAGAAGGAGGTCTTGTAGAGTAGTTTATATTCAAAACATCATATCAATCATTTCCCAAGGCTAAGTACTTTTATAGTGTCTCTAACTTTTTCTGTCATTACAAAAGAGCCAACTACAAATTGATCTGTTTACTTGAAAGTAACTGTATCAGGGGTGCCTGGGTGGCTCAGTGGGTTAAAGCCTCTGCTTTCAGCTCAGGTCATGATCCCAGGGTCTTGGGATCAAGCCCTACATTGGGCTCTCTGCTCAGCAGGGGGCCTGCTTCCTCCTCTCTCTCTACCTGCCTCTCTGCCTACTTGTGATCTTTATCTGTCAAATAAATAAGATTTTTAAAAAAATAACTATATCAGAAGTATAGTTTTTAACTTTCCTGGATTATTTTTCCCCTAAAGAAAATGCAGTGAAGTATGACTAGTTTATTATTGCTTCAGTGATAATGTTTAAGGAGAACTAGAAAGAAGATGGTTCTTTGGACAGGTAATGCTGATTTGCCCAACATTTCATTATTCTTGCTAGTTTCATCAGAGCACTTACAGTAATGAACAAGCTGATATTCTTTCCTTTATGGTGACTGATTAATGGTGATAGAAAATACTGATTTTTAAGACTATTTATCATATAGTGAATAGTCTATCAGATAACTTAAGAAAAGCCAACATAATTTTACAGACTCCCCTAAAGATATTCACATTAAATTAAAATTAGCATAAAGTTTACATACAAATCAGGTCATCAATAAATAATAATTAAAATGATATCTTGTATTTAGTAAGGATTTACTATGTGCCAGGCACTGGTTTGTTCCTTTATGTCTAACAAATTATTTCATCTTCATAACCTACACTTTTAAAAAATTTGGGTATAATTGTTATTCCAAATTCAAAGGTGGATAAATGGAGGTATGGAGAGATTAAATAACTTGCTTTAGTGCAAATATGAAAGGTAAGAGACACTGTCATTAAAGCTGGAAAAATGTAAAATATAAAAATGACAAGAACACTAATTTAGCATTGATAAATATGTGGTTCTGTGACTAAGGGAGTTCTTCTACTGAATATTGGTCATTGATAACTTGTGCATGAATTTAAAAGAGTAGATTTATTATCATCAAATATAAAATGAGGATAAAAATATTTCCTTTGAGTATAATGAGCATGTCTCATAAAAATACATAGAAAGTGCAAAGACAGATCCAATCTCATTACAAATCACCAGTACAACTTGGCCATTTTTGTTCCTATATCAATTGGTATCAATATATCAAAATTCACAGCTATGCTCCCTCATGGGAAAGAAATAGTATCTCATTTCAAAATTTTATATTGGTAAAGCAATAACATGTCATTTGGACTCTCATGTTCTTCTTTTAGAATGAGTAGATTTGTGAAATCCAGATTCATATTATATATATGATATATTATATTTTATATGAAATGTAAATATACAGTGTATTGTGCATTTAATTTTTGTACCAAGTACAATTGCTCAACTTTTGACTTTTCATTTACAGTTTTTGTTGTTTGTTTTTTAACATTTTAGTATTGTGATCAGGGGCGTTGTGTTCCTAGGAGTTTGTACGCAAAGAGAACAGATTGTGATGCAAATATAAACTGCAGTGGACATGGGGTATGTAATGGTTATTTCATTTCTAAGTACAGCTATTTTAATTCATGTCAACAACATTGTCCAAGATAATGCAGTTTAGAATTATTTGATATAGAAATTAATTTGAAAATTTTCAGTTAAAATAAGGAAAGTAGATTCCATTATTTATACATATACATATGATTTGTGTGTTCAGTCGCATTGTTATAGGCTTCATGAGCTTGGAAGTTTGTAAAAAAAATACAATATGAAATAAATTCATTTCTAAATTGAATTTTTTAAGGATTACTCATACACATTTAACATACATGTAAATCTTGCTTGTGGTTGAGTGTATGTGTACCGATAAATATTTGAAAGCATACTCAATCTATTTATATTACACATATTATAATCTAATATTTTTGTGAGAGCAGAGTTTCTTGTCTATTAAGATCTCATTCATCCTTTAGTGGTTTCAATTTATTTCCCTGTATGTCTGCTCAATGCTATATTTTAAGAATCATTCACTGATGGACTTTTGGAAAATGTTAACTTTTACTTAACTATTGTAAGTAGTGGGACAATGAACATTATGGTATGGCTACCTTTGCACATTTGCCTGACTTCCTTAATTATTAATGAAATACATGATTAGCTACATTTATGCAACATTTAAATTTTTATAAATATTATATTGTGTTTAAAGAATATTATACCAGTTTTTACTCCCACCTACCGGGTATAAAAATATGCATTTCCTTAAATTCTGACCAGACTAGCATCTCAGCTTTTTAAAATCACTTTCAACATGCTAAATCCATTGCTAATTTATATTTCCTTAATGATAGAGTTTTTAGGCACAATATATGTATGGTCATACTTGCCAATTGCATTTTTATTTATCTAAACATTGTGAAATTATCTACTAGGGAATAGAAACTGTGTAAACTTTGTTTTCCTGAACAAACATTTAGGCTTTAACTTTGTGGCTGGTGTCTCTTGCCATATCAATGCTTCATATTTTATATAATAATCTGGGAATAAAGTGACCTACCTGCATGTCTTGTATTCAGATTTTCTCCCTAATCACTTACATGCCCTATTAAAAATTTATTTCTTTCTTATTTTAATTTAATTTAATTTCTTATTCAATTTTTGCATGACCTAGTTCTAGATTCCCTATTCTGCTTCCAATCCTTCTTTCAGTTCATCCACCAGATGACATTTGCAGATAATTTCTAACCCTCCTATCTAGCAAAATATGTTTTGGTATTTGGTATGTCATTAAACAAACTTCTGTTTGTTTTTTTCTCCCATTTTTGGTAAAAGATTTTATAACAACTATTTTTTAACTTAACACAATTCAAGAAAAACTTTAACTCCTACTATTTTATATTTTTTTTATTGAAACATAGTTGGCACACAGTGTTACATTAGTTTCAGGTATAAAAGAGTAATTCAGCAACTCTGTACATTATGCTATGCTCACCACAAGTGTAGCTACCATCTGCTATTACAATATTATTGACTATGTTCCCTATGCTATATTTATTAGCCCCATGACTAATAACCGTAACCGATGCCTGCAACTCCCACTCCCTTTCACCAGGTAATGTACTGGTCTTTGAAATTCGTTGCCAACTCCCTTTCAGTTTAGTCCTTCTCAACATTACTTCACTTTCTGGTAACCACAGTTTGTTCACTGTATTTATGGGTCTAATTCTGCTTTTTTGTTTGTTTATACATTTTATTTTTTAGATTTCATATGAGTGAAATCTTAATGGCCATTTGTCTTTCTCTGTCTGACTTACTTCATTTAGCACAATACCTTCTAGGTCCATCCATATTGTCAAAAATGTCAAGATCTCTCTCTCTCTCTTTATGACTGAGTAACATTCCATTGTATATATATACATACCACGTCTTCATTCATCTACTGATAACCACTTAGGTTGCTTCCATATCTTTGCTAGTGTAAATAGTGCTGCAAGAAACATATGCCTTTCTAATTAGTGTTTTTGTTTTCATTGGGTAAAAAGTAGTTTTAGAATTACTGGATTGTATATATTTTTATGTTTTGGAGGAACCTCCATAATGTTTTTGACAGTGGCTGTACCAATTTACATTCCCACCAACAGTGTTCAATTGTTCCCTTTTCTCTAAATCCTGTTTTTCTTGTTTTGATACCAGCCATTCTGAACGGTGTGAAGTGATACCTCATTGAGGTTTTGATTTACATTTTCCTGATGATTAGTATAATTTTTGGTTCATAATTTTATGCTTTTCTGGAATAAGACATTTCAGTTGTGTCAAGAAGGTTATCTACTTTTACTTAAAAAATACATGAGAAACAATCTCCCTATTACTCTGCAACTGCACTACTGGGTATTTACCCCAAAGATACAGATGTAGTAAAAAGAAGGGCCATCTGTACCCCAATGTTCATAGCAGCAATGGCCACAGTCACCAAACTGTGTAAAGAACCAAGATGCCCTTCAACAGATGAATAGATAAGGAAGATGTGGTCCATACACTATTGGAGTATTATGCCTCCATCAGAAAGGATGAATACCCAACTTTTGTAGCAACATGGACGGGACTGGAAGAGATTATGCTGAGTGAAATAAGTCAAGCTGAGAGAGTCAATTATCATATGGTTTCACTTGTTTGTGGAGCATAAGAAATAACATGGAGGACATGGGGAGATGGAGAGGAGAAGGGAGTTGAGGGAAATTGGAGGGAGAGACGAACCATGAGAGACTATGGACTCTGAAAAACAATCTGAGAGTTTTGAAGGGGAGGGGGTGGGATGTTTGGTGAACCTGGTGATGGGTATTATGGAGGGCACGTATTACATGGAACACTGGGTGTGATGCATAAACAATGAATTCTGTTACACTGAAAAGAAATTAAAAAATAATAATAATAAAAAAGAAAATCTCTATGATATTTGAAAGGTATAATTGTAATAAATTTCATGGGAATTTATTATATTACATTTTATTTTTAAAAATATTATTTTCCACATTAAGTAAAAACCATCGATAATATATAAATTACAATACTTCAATAATTTACATTGACTAACAATCAGTAATGCATTTAATTTTTATGTTGTATATAAAATGTTATTTTTTTATTGGCTTTGATTTCAGGTTTGCAATAATTTTCTTCATTGTCACTGTGATGTTGGATATTCTCCTCCACTTTGTATACCGTCACGAACATCAAAAGGAGGAAGTATTGATGACGGGTTTTGGAGTAAAGCACGTTAGTATCTAGATGAGTGTGCTTCAAGGAGCTTTCTGCCCGTACAGTAAGGGTCTACATCTCCAATGAATATGTGGCTATAGAGCACCCAACATATGGATAGTGCAACTAGGAAATGAAGATTTCCATTTTATTTTACTTTATTTAAATTTAAGTAGCCACTTGTGACTTAGTGGCAACTATATTAAACTGTACAGCTCTGTATCATATTGCCAATCAAAATTTTATATATGCTTTTAATTCCAATTAAGAAGTGAACATTTTAATAGACCTCTTTAATTTTAACCATGGTTATGAAAAACATTTCTACATATACAACAGAATTCTCTAGATAGGTGATAGGTATAGTTAAAATACACAATAGGTGATAGTTTTAATATATATTCTGCATATTCCCAGGAAGTTAACTATCATGATGTGCTAGGTCACAACCAAGTTGCTTTTTTTTATTAACATATAATTTTTTTAACATATAATTATTTGCTTCAGGGGTCTGTGAATCATCAGTCTTACACAATTCACAGCAGCCACCATAGCACATACCCTCCCCATTTTCCATCACCCAGCCACCCGATCCCTCCCTCCTTCCCCAACCCCCCAAACCCTCAGTTTGATTCCTGAGATTAACAGTCTCTTATGGTTTGTCTTCCTCCCTGATCCCATCATTTAAAATTTTTCCCTCCCCTCCCCCCATGACTCCCCATCCTTCCTCCCAAATTCCTCATATCAGAGAGATCATATGATAATTGTCTTTCTCCAACTAACTTATTGCTCTTAACATAATACCCACTAGTTTCATCCATGTTGTTGCAAATGGCAAGATTTAGTTTTTTTCTGATGACTGCATAATATATATCACATCTTCTTTATACATTCATCTGTTGATGGATATCTAGGCTCTTCCCATAGCTTGGCTATTGTGGACATTGCTGCTGTAAACATTCAGGTGCATGTGCTCTTTTGGATCACGACATTTGTATCTTTAGGGTAAATACCCAGTAGTGGGATTGCTAAGTCATAGGGTAGCTCTGCTTTCAACTTTCTGAGGAACCTCCAAACTATTTTCCAGAGTGGCTGCACCAGCTTGCATTCCCTTTTCTCCACTCCTCGCCAACATCTGTTCCTGACATGTTAATTTTAACCATTCTGAGTAACGTGAGGTGGTATTTCACTGTGATTTTGATATGTATTTCCCTGATGCCAAGGGACACTGAGCACATTTTCATGTGTTTGTTGGCCATTTGGATGTCTTCTTTGCAAAAATGTCTGTTCCTGTCTTCTGCCCATTTCTTGATTGGATTGTCTGTTATTATTTGGGTGTTGAGTTTGATAAGTTCTTTATAGATTTTGGAAAATAGCCCTTTATCTGATATGTCATTTGAAAATATCTTCTCCCAGTTAATTGGTTGTCTTTTGGTTTTGTTGACTGTTTCATTTGCTGTGCAAAAGCTTTTTATCTAGATGAAGTCCCCATGTTAATTTCTACCCTTTCTTCCCTTGCCTCTGGCGATGTTTCTAGGAAGAAGTTGCTGTGGCTGAGGTCGAAGAGGTTGCTGCCTGTGTTCTCTTCAAGGACTTTGATGGATTCATGTCTCACACTGAGGTCTTCCACCCATTTCGAGTCTATTTTTGAGTGTGGTTAAGGAAATTGTCCAGTTTCATTCTTTTCCATGTGGCTGTTCAATTTTCCCAACAGCATTTGTTGAAGAGACTGTCTTGCTTCCATTGGACATTCTTTCCTGCTTTGTCAAAGATTAGTTGAACACAGGGTTGAGGGTCCATTTCTGGGCACTCTAGTCTGTTCCATTGATCTACTTGTCTGTTTTTGTGCCAGTACCATACTGTCTTGAGGATTATAGTTTTGTAATAGATCTTGAAGTCTGGAATTGTGATGCCAGCAGCTTTGATCTTCTTTTTCAACATTCCTCTGGCTATTTGGGGTCTTTTCTAGTTCCATATAAATTTTAGGATAATTTGTTCCATTTCTTTGAAAAAAAATCGATGATATTTTGATAGGGATTGCATTAAATGTGTAGATTGCTTTAGGTAGCATAGACATTTTCACAATATTTGTTCTTCTAATCCATGAGTGTGGAACATTTTTCCATTTCTTTGTATCTTTCTCAGTTTCTTTTATGAGTACCTTATACTTTTTTGAGTACAGATTCTTTGCCTCTTTGGTTAGGTTTATGCCTAACCTTGTTATTTTATAATGTATAAGATATACCTTGTTATCTTATGGTTTTGGGTGCAATTATAAATGGGATCAACTCCTTACTTTTTCTTCTGTCTTGCTGTTGGTGTATAGAACTGCAACTGATTTCTGTGCATTGATTTTATATCCTGACACTTTACTGAATTCCTGTGTGAGTTCTAGCAGTTATGGAGTGGAGTCTTTTGGGTTTTCCACAGAAAGTATCATATCATCTTCAAATCAAATAGTGAAAGTTTGACTTCTTCTTTGCCGATTTGGATGCCTTAATTTCTTTTTGTTGTCTGATTGCTGAGGCTGGGACCTCTAGTATTATCTTGAATAGCAGTGGTAATAATGGACAGCCCTGCCATGTTCCTGAACTTAGAGAAAAAAATCTCAGTATTTCCCCATTCAGAATGATATTCACTGTGGGTTTCTCATGGATGACTTTGATGATATTGAGGTATGTATCCTTACGCTATAAAGAGTTTTGATCAAGAAAGTATGTTGTAATTTGTCAAATGCTTTTTTAGCATCTATTGAAAATATCATATGGTTCTTGTTATTTCTTTTATTAATATACAGTATCATATTTATTGATTTGTGGATGTTGAACCAACTTTGAGCCCAGGAATAAATCCCACTTTGTCATGGTGCATAATCCTTTTAAAGTTCTATTGGAATCTATTGGCTAAAATTCTGGTGAGAAGTTTTGTATCTGTGTTCATCAAGGATATTGGTCTGTAATTCTCCTTTTTGATGGGGTTTTGAGATCAAGGTTTTAGGATCAAGGTAATGCTGGCCTCATAAAATAAATTTGGAAATTTTCCTTACATTTCTATTTTTTGGAACAGTTTCAAGAGAAAAGGTATTAATTCTTCTTTAAATATTTGGTAGAATTCCCCTAGGAAGCCGTCTGGCCCTGGGCTCTTGTTTCTTGGGAAATTTTTGATGACTGCTTCAATCTCTTTACTGGTTATGGGTCTTATTCAGGTTTTCTGTTTCTTCTTGGTTCAGTTTTGATAGTTTATATGTATCTAGGATGCATCTATTTCTTCCAGATTGTCAAATTTGCTGGTGTATAGTTGCTCATAATATGTTCTTATAATAGTTTGTATTTCTTTGGTGTTGGTTCTGATCCCCCCTTTTTCATCCATGATTTTATTAATTTGGGTCTTTTCTCTTTTCTTTCTGATTAATCTGTTCAAGGATTTATCAATCTTATTAATTCTTTCAACGAACCAGCTCCTAGTTTCATTGATTTGTTCTATTGTTCTTTTGGTTTCTATTTAATTAGTTTCTGCTCTGATCTTTATTATTTCTCTTCTCCTGCTGGGTTTAGGTTTTCTTTGCTCTTCTTTCTCCAGCTCCTTTAGGTGTAGGGTTAGGTTGTGTACTTGAGACATTTCTTTTTTCTTGAGAAAGGCTTGTATTGCCATATATTTTCTTCTCAGGACCGCCTTTACTGTGTCTCAAGATTTTGAACGTTGTGGTTTTCAATTTTTATTTATTTCAGTGAATTTTTTTTAAGTTCTTTAATTTACTGGTTGACCCATTTATTCTTTTGTAGAATGCTCTTTAGCTTCCATGTATCTGAGTTCTTTCCAACTTTCCTCTTGTGGTTGAGTTCTGGTTTCAAAGCACAGTGGTTGGAAAATATGCAGGGAATGAGCCCAATCTTTTGGTAGCAATTGAGACCTGATTTGTGATCCAGGATGTGATCTATTCTGGAGAATGTTCCATATGCACCAGATAAGAATTTGTATTCTGTTGCTTTGGGATGGAATGTTCTGAATGTATCTATGATGTCCATTTGGACCAGTATGTCTTTTAAAGCCTTTATTTCCTTGTTGATCTTTTCCTTAGATGATACATCCATTTTGGTGAGGAGGGTGTTAAAGTCCCCTGCTATAATTGTATTATTATCAATGTGTTTCTTTGATTTTGTTATTAATTGGTTTATATAATTGGCTCCTCATGTCAGGGGCATAGATATTTAAAATTGTTAGATCTTCTTGAATGACAGACCCTTTAAATATGATATAGTATCCTTTTCCATCTCTTATTATCATCTTTGGATTGCCACCCCAGCTTTCTTCTGATGTCCATTAGCATGGTAAATTGTTTTCGACCTCCTCACTTTAAATCTGGAGGTGTCTTTGGGTCTTAAATGAGTCTCTTACAAAAAGCATATTGATTTTTTTTTTAATCCATTCTGATACCCTGTGTCTTTTGATTGGAGCATTTAGCCCATTTAGATTCAGGGTAACTATTGAAAGATACGAATTTAGTGCCATTATATTGTCCGTAAGGTGACTGTTACTGTATATTGTCTCTGTTCCTTTCTGGTCTACTACTTTTAGGCTCTCTCTTTGCTTAGAGGACCCTTTCAATATTTCCAAAAGAACGCTTTGGTGTACAAATTCTTTTAATTTTTGTTTGCCCTGGAATCTTTTTATCTCTCCTATTTTCAAAGACAGCCTAGCTGGATATAGTATTCTTGGATGCATATTTTTCTTTTTTATTGCTCTGACTATATCATGAAAGTCTTTTCTGGCCTACCATGTCTTGGTGGATAGGTCTGCTGCCAATCTAATATTTCTACTATTGTGTTACATACCTCTTGTCCCAAGCTTCTTTCAGGATTTTCTTTTTGTCACTTAGACCTGTAATGTTTACTATTAGATGACAGGGTGTTGACTTATTTTTATTGATTTTGAGGGAGGTATCTGGGCCTTCTGGATTTTGATGCTTGTTTCATTCACCAAATTAGGGAAATTCTCTGATATTATTTGCTCCAATATACCTTTTGCCCTCCTCTCTCTCTCTTCTTCTGTTCTGGGATCCCAATTATTCTAGTATTGTTTCATCTTATGGTATCACTTATCCCTCAAATTCTCTGTTCATGGTCCAGTAGTTGTTTATCTCTCTTTTTCTCAGCTTCATTATTCTCCATCATTTGATCTTCTATATCACTAATTCTCTATTCTGCCTCATTTATCCTAGCAGAAGAGTATCCATTTTTGCTTGTAACTCATTAATAGCTTTTTAAAATTTCAACTTGGTTAGATTTTAGTTCTTTTTTTTCTCCAGAAAGGAATTTTATTTCTCCAAAAAGGGATTTTTCTTGCTTTTTTTGAGCAGAGCTAGCACCTTGATAATTGTCATTCTGAACTGTAGTTCTGACATCTTAGTAATGTCTGTATTGATTTGGTCCCTAGCCTTCAATACTGCCTCCTTTTCTTTTTTTTTTTTTAAGGTGAGTTTTTCCCCCTTGTCATTTTATCCAGATAAGAATAAATGAATGAGAAAACAACATACTAAACAGGTAGCAAGAACCCCAAGAAAATATACATTAACTAAATTCGATGAGACCAGGGGAGAAGAAAGGAGAAAAAGGAAATATACATATATGCATATTATAATTTATATGATGTGTGTGTGTGTGTGTGTGTGTGTGTGTGTGTATAGAGACTGGTGAATAGAACAGAAGCACACACTTGATTTGGGGTGTATTTTGGTCTTTTAGAAGAAACTGCCTCCCAAAATTTTAAATTTTAAAGAAAGAAAAACATATTTATATAAAAATAAGGATAAACACGATAAAGGGATGGAATGTGACTGTAAAGATGAAAATTTAAAAAGATTCTGAAAAACGAATTGATAAGAAGTTTAAAAAAGAAAGAAAAAAAAAAAAGGAAAGAAGGCGATCAGTTTGGAGACTAGAACAAAGCCATGCACTAGATTTAGGGTATATTTTGATCTGTTAGGAGAAACTGTATCCCAAAATTTTAAGGAAAGAAAAACCTACCTGTGTATAAAAAAAAAATAAAGTTAAATACCAACAAAGTGATAGAATATGACTATAAATGAAAATTTTAAAAGATTTTAAAAAAATTATTGATAGGGCACCTGGGTGGCTCAGTGGGTTAAAGCCTCTGCCTTCGGCTCAGGTCATGATCCCAGGGTCCTGGGATCAAGTCCCACATCAGGCTCTCTGCTCAGCAGGGAGCCTGCTTCCTCCTCTCTCTCAGCCTGCCTCTCTGCCTACCTGTGATCTCTGTCAAATAAATATATAAAAATCTTTTAAAAAAATTATTGATAAAATTGTTTAAAAAGGTTAAAATAAGAAAAAGGAAAATTTTTTTAAAAAATGGAATAAGAAAGAAATAAAATTAAAAAATTTTAACTTTGAAAGACTAAAGAATCATGGGGAAAAAGCCATAAATTCTATATGTTGCATTCCTTTAGCTCTGGAATTCTGAAGTTCTCATTGATTGGTGAACTTGGTCTTAGCTAGATGTGCTTGCTAATCTTCTGGAGGAGGGGTCTGTTGAAGTGATTCTCAAATGTCTCTGACCAAGGTGGAATAGCTCCACCCTTGCCAAGGGCCAGACTAGTTCATCTGCTTGGGTTTGCTCCTGGTCACTTTTGTTCTTTAAACACTTTCCATACAGCTTTGGAGGACGGAAATAAAAATGGTGGCCTCTCAATTTCTGGCCCTGTAGAAGCTGAGAGCACAGGGACCCTCTCCTCAGTGCACCCTCAGAGAAAAACAGTCAATCGCTGCTGTCTCCCTGGTCTCTGGCCACACTGCATGCTCACTTGGCCTGGGACCAAGCATTTCTATCTCTGGTGCATGGCCCCAGTTGGAGTCTCCAAACCTAGCAGATTCCTGTAGCATGGTCCCATGCCACTTTTCCTGGAGGAGGAAGGAGCAGGTCTTCTCCCTGGGTCTGCCACTTATGGGGTCCCTGCTTGAAGAGTAGTGGCCTCACTGTGCCTCGGATCATCGCTTTTGGTAAGCCCAAGCTGAGAGCCCCCTCCTCAGCTCTGGTCTCTGCAGTCAGCTTCCCCGCACTGATACTTGACAACTCTGCCACATTCAGATACCCTTGCTCTTTTTGTGACCTCATGGTTGCTGAGATCACACTGTCCCCAGGAGGGCTCCATTTCCCGCTTAACCTCTGGAGCAATGTCCCTCAGTGGAGAAGATTTCTAAAAGTTCTGATTTTGGCTCCATTGCTCTACCACTAGTCAGGAGCCAGCCCCTCCCCCCGTGGTCTATCTTCCTGTATATCTCCTTGAATTCCCTTCTCTGCATATCCTGCCCTCCAGAAACTGGTTGCTTTTCTATTCCTAGAATTGGTGCTCTTCTTTTTTGATTTCCTGTTGAGTTTGTAGGTGTTCAGAATAGTTTGATAACTATCTAGCTGAACTGAACTCCTGAGACCTGAGGATATTTAGGTCTTCTACTCCTCCACCATCTTGCTCCACCCCCCTCCAAGTTGCATCTTTTAAGTTTCCCTTTTCAAAAGGGAAAAGTAATCAGAACTTCCATATCCATTGCATATGGATAGTAGATGGTACAATTTTAAAATTTTACTTGATAAACATTCATGAACAAATATAACATACTTGTTTTTTTCTAAACTTCACAATTTATAAATCTTAATGGTATAATTTCATTAATGTCTTTACATCATTTGTATTTTTACTTTATATTATATTTTTATTGTTGTAAATCTGATAGTGCATTATTCGATTTGCCTTAAATAGGCAATGGAATTTTAAAGTTTTTTTTTTTTAAAGATTTTATTTATTTATTTGACAGAGAGAGATCACAAGTAGGCAGAGAGGCAGGCAGAGAGAGAGAGGAGGAAGCAGGCTCCCTGCTGAGCAGAGAGCCCGATGCGGGACTCGATCCCAGGACCCTGAGATCATGACCTGAGCCGAAGGCAGCGGCTTAACCCACTGAGCCACCCAGGCGCCCTTAAAGTGTTTTAATATAAATATTTACACTTACCCATTTACTGTTTCCAAGGACTTTTCAATTCTTCAAGCATATTCAAATTCCATGTGGGTATTTTCTTTCTATCTGAAAAACTTCCTTTTGTACTTCTTTTTGTTTTACCTTGTGATGAGCAGTTGTCTCAGCTTTTGTTTTTAAAATGTTTTTTTTAAACATGTATTAATTTGTGAAGAATATTTTCACTGGAATTAGAATTCTACATTGAGAATTTTTTCTTTCAGCCATTCAAGGATGTAATCTAGGTGTATCTAAGCTTACATTTTCTGATGAGAATACAATGTCATTCTTGTTATTCTATTCATCCCAATAATATAATATTTACTTTATTCTTTGAGTTTCAGAAATTTTATATGTTTTTATTTTATATGTTTATATTTCATATGTTTATATGATTTTCTGCAGTTTGGCTGAAATTTATCAGGACACATTTCTTTTTTTAATTTATCCTGCTTGCATTGACTGTGATTCTTGAGTCTATAGCTTACTGTGTTTGGGGAAATTTTAAGAAACCTTTTAGCTGTTGTCTCTTTTTAAATATTTTTTATTGAATGCGTTTGCATTTAAAAAAATGATACACAGTGACATTCACTCTGTGGTATATAACTCAATGAGTATTGAAAAAAATACTTGTTCCCACTGCCAGTCACGATACACAATAGATCTATCACCTCAAAATTTCCCTCTGGCTGCCCCCTTCATATTCATCCCCCACTGCCAATTCCTGGCAACCAATTACCTGTTCTTGTTCCTATATATTTATCTTTTCCAGAATGTCATATATAGTACGTAAGAATTTGAGACCCATTCCTGTTGCCATGTTTTAATAGGTCATGTGTTCTACCTACTAAGCCAGCTAGGTGCTGCTAAATAATTCATTCTTTTATTGTTAAGTAGGTTTTTTAAAAAAGTTTTTAATTTAAATTTTAGTAAGTTAACATACAGTGCAATATTGGTTTCAGGAGTAGAATTCAGTAATTTGGGGTATCTGGGTGGCACAGTCAGTTGAGTGCCTGACTCTTGGTTTCTGCTGCGTTTGTGATCTCAAGGTTGTGAGATAGAGCCCTGTGTCCAGGCTCCATGCTCTGTGCAAAGACTGCTTAAGTCTCTTTCTCCCTCTGCCCCTCTCTCATACCCTCTCTTTCTCAAATAAATAAATCTTTAAAAAAAAAAATCCAGTAATTCGTCACTAACATGCAATACCCCGTGCTTATTACAAGTGCTCTCTTTATTGACGATCACCCACCTGGTCCATCTCCCACCATCTCTCTCATCAACACTTTGTTTTCTATCCTTAGGAGTCGCTTATGGTTTATTTCCCTTTTTCCTTTTTTCCTATCTTCCCATATGTGCATCCGTTTTGTTTCTTAAGCTCCATGCATGAGTAAAATCATATGTTATTTGTCTTTCTCTGGTTGACTTACTTCACTTAGCATAATACATTCTAGCTTCTTCCACATTGCTGTAAATGGCAAGATTTCATTCTTTTTAATAACTGATATTCCACTATATCGATATATAGATATGTATAAATATTTATTTATTTATATAGCACATCTTTATCCATTCACCAGTTAATGAAACATATGCATATAGGCTTTTTTGTATATGTAAGTTCTCTGTTTTGGTTGATAAATACCTAGGGATACAATATAATTTTATAAGAAATAGCCAAACTATTACTAAGGTGACTATGCTAGTACTCCTTCCCATTCATCTACAAGAGTCCCAGTTTCTCTGCACAGATGCTCCATACTTCACAAGCATACTGTCATTTTTATTCTGTTTTATTTGATTTTTTTTTTGCCAGTTGCAGATGTCTAATGATATCTCCTTGTGATTTTTATTTAACTTTTTATCTTGAAGTAATTATAGATCACAAAGAGTTGCAAAGAAATGCAGATGGAAGACCTGTATATCCCTTACTCAGATTCTGTCAGTGTTAAAATAAAATATTAAAGTGTTAAAATAAAATAAAATAAAATGTTAACATGTTTTATTACTATAGCACAGTAGTAAAACCAGGAAATAGGCGTTATTAAAATGCACGGACCATATTCAGATTTCAACAGTATACATGCACTAATTTGTGTATATGTGTATAAGCACATATGTGTGTGTGTTTGTATTTAGTTTCATGCAGTTTTACATGTTCAAATTTATGTAACCACCACCACAATCAAGATACAGTAGTGTATTATCACTATACGGCTCCTAATATCACCCCTTTATATAGCCTTACTGATCCCCTTCTCTGCCATTTCTAACTCTTGGCAATCACTACTATTTGCTTCTAATTATGTTATTTCATGAGTGTTATATATATGGAATCATACAGTTTGTATCTCTTGGAGATTCACTTTTTTCTCTTCCATAATTTCTACCAACTGCATTGAAGTTCCTTGCATGGATAAGTACTTCATTTCTTTTTATTGATGACAAGTATTCCTTTGTGTGGATGTATCAAAACTATTGATGGACATTTGGGTGTTTTGCCAATTTTTAGGTATTATGGAGAGTTCTGCAGTGAACAATTGTGTAGAAAACTCTGCATGAATGTAAAATTTTAATTCCCCAAGAAACATCCCCAAGAGTGCAACTGGGGGGTCAATGGGAACCCATTTATATATATATTTTTTTTTAATTTTATTTTTTTTTTATTTCCAGCATAACAGTATTCATTATTTTTGCACCACACCCCGTGCTCCATGCAATCCGTGCCCTCTATAATACCCACCACCTGGTACCCCAACCTCCCACCCCCCGTCCCTTCAAAACCCTCAGATTGTTTTTCAGAGTCCATAGTCTCTCATGGTTCACCTCCCCTTCCAATTTCCCCCAACTTCCTTCTCCACTCTAAGTCCCCATGTCCTCCATGCTATTTGTTATGCTCCACAAATAAGTGAAACCATATGATAATTGACTCTCTCTGCTTGACTTATTTCACTCAGCATAATCTCTTCCAGTCCCGTCCATGTTGCTACAAAAGTTGGGTATTCATCCTTTCTGATGGAGGCATAATACTCTATCCCCAGGGGTACATGGTCTGTGAATCACCAGGTTTACACACTCACAGCACTCACCAAAGCACATTACCTCCCCAATGTCCATAATCCCACCCCCTTCTCCCAAACCCCCTCCCCCCCAGCAACCTCAGTTTGTTTTGTGAGATTAAAAGTCACTTATGGTTGTCTCCCTGCCAATCCCATCTTGTTCATTGATTCTTCTCCTACCCACTTAAGCCCCCATGTTGCAATCACACTTCCTCATATCAGGGAGATCATATGATAGTTGTCTTTCTCTGCTTGACTTATGTTCGCTAAGCATGATACGCTCTAGTTCCATCCATGTTGTCGCAAATGGCAAGATTTCACTTCTTTTGATGGCTGCATAGTATTCCATCGTGTATATATACCACCATCTTCTTGATCCATTCATCGTTGATGGACATCTAGGTTCTTTCCATAGTTTGGCTATTGTGGACTTTGCTGCTATAAACATTCGGGTGCATGTGCCCCTTTGGATCACTACGTTTGTATCCTTAGGGTAAATACCCAATAGTGCAATTGCTGGGTCATAGGGCAGTTCTATTTTCAACATTTTGAGGAACCTCCATGCTGTTTTCCAGAGTGGCTGCACCAGCTTGCATTCCCACCAACAGTGTAGGAGGGTTCCCCTTTCTCCGCATCCTCGCCAGCATCTGTCATTTCCTGACTTGTTGATTTTAGCCATTCTGACTGCTGTGAGGTGATATCTCATTGTGGTTTTGATTTGTATTTTCCCTGATGCCGAGTGATATGGAGCACTTTTTCATGTGTCTGTTGGCCATCTGGATGTCTTCTTTGCAGAAATGTCTGTTCATGTCCTCTGCCCATTTCTTGATTGGATTATTTGTTCTTTGGGTGTTGAGTTTGCTAAGCTCTTTATAGATTCTGGACACTAGTCCTTTATCTGATATGTCATTTGCAAATATCTTCTCCCATTCTGTCAGTTGTCTTTTGATTTTGTTAACTGTTTCCTTTGCTGTGCAAAAGCTTTTGATCTTGATGAAATCCCAATAGTTCATTTTTGCCCTTGCTTCCCTTGCCTTTTGCATTGTTCCTAGGAAGATGTTGCTACGGCAGAGGTCAAAGAGGTTACTGCCTGTGTTCTCCTCAAGGATTTTGATGAATTCCTTTCGCACATTGAGGTCCTTCATCCATTTTGAGTCTATTTTTGTGTGTGGTGTAAGGAAATGGTCCAATTTCATTTTTTCTGCATGTGGCTGTCCAATTTTCCCAGCACCATTTATTGAAGAGGCTGTCTTTTTGCCATTGGACATTCTTTCCTGCTTTGTCGAAGATTAGTTGACTGTAGAGTTGAGGGTCTATTTCTGGGCTCTCTATTCTGTTCCATGATCTATGTGTCTGTTTTTGTGCCAGTACCATGCTGTCTTGATGATGACAGCTTTGTAATAGAGCTTGAAGTCCGGAATTGTGATGCCACCAACGTTGGCTTTCTTTTTCAATATCCCTTTGGCTATTCGAGGTCTTTTCTGGTTCCATATAAATTTTAGCATTATTTGTTCCATTTCTTTGAAAAAGATGGATGGTACTTTGATAGGAATTGCATTAAATGTGTAGATTGCTTTAGGTAGCATAGACATTTTCACAATATTTATTCTCCAATCCAGGAGCATGGAACATTTTTCCATTTCTTTGTGTCTTCCTCAATTTCTTTCATGAGTACTTATAGTTTTCTGAGTATAGATTCTGTGCCTCTTTGGTTAGGTTTATTCCTAGGTATCTTATGGTTTTGGGTGCAATTGTAAATGGGATTGACTCCTTAATTTCTCTTTCTTCTGTCTTGCTGTTGGTGTAGAGAAATGCAACTGATTTCTGTGCATTGATTTTATATCCTGACACTTTACTGAATTCCTGTATAAGTTCTAGCAGTTTTGGAGTGGAGTCTTTTGGGTTTTCCACATATAGTATCATATCATCTGCGAAGAGTGATAATTTGACTTCTTCTTTGCCGACTTGGATGCCTTTAATTTCCTTTTGTTGTCTGATTGCTGAGGCTAGGACCTCTAGTACTATGTTGAATAGCAGTGGTGATAATGGACATCCCTGCCGTGTTCCTGACCTTAGCGGAAAAGCTTTCAGTTTTTCTCCATTGAGAATGATATTTGTGGTGGGTTTTTCATAGATGGCTTTGATGATATAGAGGTATGTGCCCTCTATCCCTACACTTTGAAGAGTTTTGATCAGGAAGGGATGCTGTACTTTGTCAAATGCTTTTTCAGCATCTATTGAGAGTATCATATGGTTCTTGTTCTTTCTTTTATTGATGTGTTGTATCACATTGACTGATTTGCGGATGTTGAACCAACCTTGCAGCCCTGGAATAAATCCCACTTGGTCATGGTGAATAATCTTTTTAATGTACTGTTGAATCCTATTGGCTAGTATTTTGTTGAGTATTTTCGCATCTGTGTTCATCAAGGATATTGGCCTATAGCTCTCTTTTTTGGTGGGATCCTTGTCTGGTTTTGGGATCAAGGTGATGCTGGCCTCATAAAATGAGTTTGGAAGTTTTCCTTCCATTTCTATTTTTTGGAACAGTTTCAGGAGAATAGGAATTAGTTCTTCTTTAAATGTTTGGTAGAATTCCCCCGGGAAGCCGTCTGGCCCTGGGCTTTTGTTTGTTTGGAGATTTTTTAATGACTGTTTCAATCTCCTTACTGGTTATGGGTCTGATCAGGCTTTCTATTTCTTCCTGGTTCAGTTGTGGTAGTTTATATGTTTCTAGGAATGCATCCATTTCTTCCAGATTGTCAAATTTATTGGCGTAGAGTTGCTCATAGTATGTTCTTATAATAGTTTGTATTTCTTTGGTGTTAGTTGTGATCTCTCCTCTTTCATTCATGATTTTATTTATTTGGGTCCTTTCTCTTTTTTTTTTGATAAGTCGGGCCAGGGGTTTATCAATTTTATTAATTCTTTCAAAGAACCAGCTCCTAGTTTCATTGATTTGTTCTATTGTTTTTTTGGTTTCTATTTCATTGATTTCTGCTCTGATCTTTATGATTTCTCTTCTCCTGCTGGGCTTAGGGTTTCTTTCTTGTTCTTTCTCCAGCTCCTTTAGGTGTAGGGTTAGGTTGTGTACCTGAGACCTTTCTTGTTTCTTGAGAAAGGCTTGAACCGCTATATATTTTCCTCTCAGGACTGCCTTTGTTGTGTCCCACAGATTTTGAACCGTTGTATTTTCATTATCATTTGTTTCCATGATTTTTTTCAATTCTTCTTTAATTTCCCGGTTGACCCATTCATTCTTTAGAAGGATGCTGTTTAGTCTCCATGTATTTGGGTTCTTTCCAAACTTCCTTTTGTGGTTGAGTTCTAGCTTTAGAGCATTGTGGTCTGAAAATATGCAGGGAATGATCCCAATCTTTTGATACCGGTTGAGTCCTGATTTAGGACCGAGGATGTGATCTATTCTGGAGAATGTTCCATGTGCACTAGAGAAGAATGTGTATTCTGTTGCTTTGGGATGAAATATTCTGAATATATCTGTGATGTCCATCTGGTCCAGTGTGTCGTTTAAGGCCTTTATTTCCTTGCTGATCTTTTGCTTGGATGATCTGTCCATTTCAGTGAGGGGAGTGTTAAAGTCCCCTACTGTTATTGTATTATTGTTGATGTGTTTCTTTGATTTTGTTATTAATTGGTTTATATAGTTGGCTGCTCCCACGTTGGGGGCATAGATATTGTTAAATCTTCTTGTTGGACAGACCCTTTGAGTATGATATAGTGTCCTTCCTCATCTCTTATTATAGTCTTTGGCTTAAAATCTAATTGATCTGATATAAGGATTGCCACTCCTGCTTTCTTCTGATGTCCATTAGCATGGTAAATTCTTTTCCACCCCCTCACTTTAAATCTGGAGGTGTCTTCGGGCTTAAAATGAGTTTCTTGGAGGCAACATATAGATGGGTTTTGTTTTTTTATCCATTCTGAATCCCTGTGTCTTTTGACAGGGGCATTTAGCCCATTAACATTCAGGGTAACTATTGAGAGATATGAATTTAGTGCCATTGTATTGCCTGTAAGGTGACTGTTACTGTATATGGTCTCTGTTCCTTTCTGATCTACCACTTGTAGGCTCTCTCTTTGCTTAGAGGACCCCTTTCAATATTTCCTGTAGAGCTGGTTTGGTATTTGCAAATTCTTTCAGCTTTTGTTTGTCCTGGAAGCTTTTAATCTCTCCTTCTATTTTCAATGATAGCCTAGCTGGATATAGTATTCTTGGCTGCATGTTTTTCTCGTTTAGTGCTCTGAAAATATCATGCCAGCTCTTTCTGGCCTGCCAGGTCTCTGTGGATAAGTCAGCTGCCAATCTAATATTTTTACCATTGTATGTTACAGACTTCTTTTCCCGGGCTGCTTTCAGGATTTTCTCTTTGTCACTGAGACTTGTAAATTTTACTATTAGGTGACGGGGTGTGGGCCTATTCCTATTGATTTTGAGGGGCGTTCCCTGAACCTCCTGAATTTTGATGCTCGTTCCCTTTGCCATATTGGGGAAATTCTCCCCAATAATTCTCTCCAGTATACCTTCTGCTCCCCTCTCTCTTTCTTCTTCTTCTGGAATCCCAATTATTCTAATGTTGTTTCGTCTTATGGTGTCACTTATCTCTCGAATTCTCCCCTCGTGGTCCAGTAGCTGTTTGTCCCTCTTTTGCTCAGCTTCTTTATTCTCTGTCATTTGGTCTTCTATATCACTAATTCTTTCTTCTGCCTCATTTATCCTAGCAGTGAGAGCCTCCATTTTTGATTGCACTTCATTAATAGCTTTTTTTATTTCAACTTGGTTAGATTTTAGTTCTTTTATTTCTCCAGAAAGGGCTTTTATATCTCTCGAGAGGGTTTCTCTAATATCTTCCATGCCTTTTTCGAGCCCGGCTAGAACCTTGAGAATTGTCATTCTGAACTCTAGATCTGACATATTACCAATGTCTGTATTGATTAGGTCCCTAGCCTTCGGTACTGCCTCTTGTTCTTTTTTTTGTGTTGAATTTTTCCGTCTTGTCATTTTGTCCAGATAAGAGTATATGAAGGGGCAAGTAAAATACTAAAAGGGTGGCAACAACTCCAGGAAAAAATGCTTTAACCAAATTAGAAGAGATCCAAAATCGTGAGGGGGGAGAAAGGGGATAAAAGAGGTTCAAAAAGGAAGAAAGAAAAAAAAAGAAAAAAGAAAAAAAAAAGAAAAGAAAAGAATTAAAAAAAAAAAAGGAAAACACCTAAGAAAAATGTAAAAAAGAAAAAATATATATATTAGATCAACTAGTAAAAAATCGTTAAAAAAGAAAAGGTAACAGTTAAAAAAAAAAAAAATTTTACCCGAAGGCGAGAAAAAAGAAAAAAATGAAAAAGAAAAAAATTAAATTAACTGCAAGACTAAAAAAAAATCACAGGGAAAAAGCCATGAGTTCCGTGCTTGGCTTTCTCCTCCTCTGGAATTCCGCTGCTCTCCTTGGTATTGAAACCGCACTCCTTGGTATGTGAGCTTGGTCTCGGCTGGATTTCTTGTTGATCTTCTGGGGGAGGGGCCTGTTGTAGTGATTCTCAAGTGTCTTTGCCCCAGGCGGAATTACACCGCCCTTACCCGGGGCCGGGGTGAGTCATCCGCTCGGGTTTGCTTTCAGGAGCTTTTGTTCCCTGAGCGCTTTCCGTAGAGTTCCGGAGGACGGGAATACAAATGGCGGCCTCCTGGTCTCCGGCCCGGAGGAGCCGAGAGCCCAGGGCCGCACTCCTCAGTGCACCCTCAGAGAACAGCGCCCAGTTACTCCCGTCTGCCTGACCTCCGGCCGCGCTCCGAGCTCTCCGAGCCTGCGACCAGTTCAAGGTAACACCGAGCTGTGAGCTTACTGTCGGCTCTGTCTCTGTAGCCGGCTTTCCCGTTCCAATACCCGCAAGGTCTGCGACACTCAGACACCCCTGATCCTTCTGTGACCCTGCGGGACCTGAGGCCACGCTGAACCCGCGTGGGCTTCGCCCCGGTTTAGCCTCTGGAGCGATGTCCCTCAGCGGAACAGACTTTTAAAAGTCCTGATTTTGTGCGACGTTGCTCCGCCGCTTGCCGGGAGCCAGCCCCTCCCCCCAGGGTCAATCTTCCCGTCGCTTTGGATTCACTTCTCCGCCGGTCCTACCTTTCAGAAAGTGGTTGTTTTTCTGTTTCCAGAATTGCTGTTCTTCTTCTCTTCGATCTGCCAATGGATTTTCAGGTGTTTGCAACTTTAGGTAAGCTATCTAGCTGATCTCCGGCTAGCTGAAGCAGTCTCAGCCTGCTGCTTCTCCGCCATCTTGACTCCTCCCCCCATTTATATTTTAAAAGTAACTACCAAACTATTTTTCAGAGTGACTGTAACATTTGGCATTCCCACCAATACTATATGAATGACCCAGTGTTTTGGCATCCTTACTAACATTTGATGATAATGCTTTTTTCCTAGTCATTCTATTAGGTGTGTATTAATATTTCATTGTGGATTTAATTTATATTTCCCTAATGGATAATGATGTTGAATATCTTAAACATGTTTACTTGGCATCTGTATATTCTCTTCAGTGAAAAATCTGTTCACATCTTTGTCCATTTTCTTATTTTTCTTATACCTGCTTTTTATATTTATTTATTTACTTTTTTTTATTTTGTTATGTTAGTCACCATACAGTACATCATTAGTTTTTGATATGTCCCATTATTCATTGTTTGTGTATAATACTTAGTGTTCCATACAATATGTGCCATCCTTAATACCCAGTCACTGGGTTAACCCATCCCCTGATGCCCCTGCATTCTAAAACCCTCAGTTAGTTTCCTGGAGTCCATAGTCACTCACAGTTTGTTTCCCACTCTGCTCCCCTCTTCATTTTCCCCTTCTTTCTCCATGCTATCCCTTATGTTCCACAAATAAGTGAAACTATATGATAAGTGACTTTCTCTGCTTGACTTATTTCACTTAACAAAATCTCCTCCAGTTCCATCCATATTGATGCAAAAGCTGGGTATTCATCCTTTCTGATGGCTGAGTAATATTCCATTGTATGTATGGACCACATCTTCTTTATCCATTCATCTGTTGAAAATATTTGCCCACTTTCTAATGAGAATTTTTAAGTGTTGAATTGTCAGAGTTTTTCTTTGTTTGTTTCCTAGATATATATGTTTCAGGATATGTGATTTGAACACATTTTTTTTCCATTTATATAAATGGTTTTATCTCAAAGCCCAACTTCCTTTAAATTCTTTTTCTGATAAAGTTACTCCTTTTCCTTTTTGGGTCATGCTTTCTGTATCAAGTGTATGAACTCTGTCAACCTTAAGTTTTGAAGATTTTCTATCATGATATCTCTAAAAGGTGTGGTTTTATGTTTTATACATAATCCATTTTGTGTCACTTTTTGTAAAGGGTGGGAGATTAAATTTTTGACTAATGTCACTTCATATGTTCCACCATAATACTTTGAAAAATATATCTCTCATCCTTTGAAATGTTTCTGCCCCTTTGTCAATAAGTAATTGGACATTTCTGTATTGGTGTATTTCTCACTTCTCTATTCTGTTCCATTGATCTGTGTGTCATTCTCTCCACCATTTCTATGCTGTTTTGATTACTGTAACTGTATGGTAATCATTGACATTAGGAAGAGTGATTCCTCCCAATTTATTCTTCTTTTTCAAAATTGTTTTTGCTATCCTAGCATATCCTTCCACATGCACTTTAGAATAAGTTTATTTTTGTTTAAAAAATTTTGCTATTATCTTTATATAAACTATGCTAAAATAATTTAGGAATAATTTAGGAAGATTTTACACCTCTACTGTATATTATTGAAACTTCTAATCTATGAATATGGTATGTCACTTAATTTATTTAGAATTTGTATGATTTCCTGCATCAGAATTTCGTACTTTTCACCAGATATTGTACATGGGTTTTTTAATTTTTATTTATTTATTTTATTTTATTTTATTTTATTTTATTTTATTTAAATAAAATTAATTAACATTTAACATATAACTTGTTTCAGAGGTAGAGTTCAGTGATTCATCATTTGTATATAACACCCAGGACTCATTACAACAGGTGCCCTCATTAATATCCATCACCAAGTTACCCCACTGCCCCTTCCAGTGACATTTGTTTCCTAGAGTTAAGAGTCTTTTATGGTTTGCCTCCTCTCTGATTTTGTATTTTATTTTTCCCTCCCTTCCAGATGTGATCATCTGTTTTGTTTCTTAATCCCACATGTGAGTGAAATCATACGACAATTTGTCTTTCTCTGATTGACTTATTTCACTTAGCACCATACTCTCTAGCTCTAGCCATGTTGTTGTGAATGGTAAGATTTCATTTTTTTTTTAAAGATTTTATTTATTTATTTGACAGATCACAAGTAGAGAGGCAGGCAGAGAGAGAGGAGGAAGCAGGCTCCCTGCTGAGCAGAGAGCCCGATGCGGGGCTCGATCCCAAGACTCTGGGATCATGACCTGAGCCGAAGGCAGAGGCTTAACCCACTGAGCCAGCCAGGCGCCCCAAGATTTCATTTTTTGATGGCAGAGTAATATTCCATTGTGTATGTATACCACATCTTCTTTATCCATTCATCTGTCTATGGACATTAAGACCCTTTCCATGTTCTGGCTATTGTGGACATTGTTGCTATAAAGATTGGAATGCAGGCGCCCCTTCAAATAACTATGTTTGTATTCTTTGGATAAATACCCAGTACTGCAATTCCTGGGTCATAAGGTAGCTCTATTTTTCATTTTTTCAAGAACATCTATACTGTTTTTTTTTTTTTTTGGAGTTTCTGCAGCAGCTTTTTCCCATTGGATATTTTTCCCTGCTTTGTCAAAGATTATTTGACCATAGAGTTGAAAGGGTCCATTTCTGAGTTCTCTATTCTGTTCCATTGGTCTATGTGTCTGTTTTTGTGTCAGTAATATACTGTCTTGATGGTAACAGTTTTGTAATAGAACTTGAAGTCCAGAATTGTGATTCCACCAGCTCTGTATTTCTTTTTCAACGTTCCTTTGGCTATTTGGGGTTTTTACTGTTTCCATACAAATGTTAAGATGATTTGTTCCAGCTCTGTGAAAAATGTTGATCATATTTGGATAAGGATTGCTTTAAAAATATAGATTGCTTTAGGCAGCACAGACATTTAACAATATCTTTTTCTTCCAATCCTTGAGCTCAGAATGTTTTTCCATTTCTTTGTGTCTTCCTCAATTTCTTTCATGAGTGTTCTACAGTTTTTAGAGTACAGATCCTTTACCTCTTTGGTTAGGTTTATTCCTAAGTATCTTAAGGATTTTGCTGCAGTTGTAAATGGGATCAACTCCTTAATTTCTCTATTTTTCTGTCTCATTGTTAGTGTGCAGAAATGCAACTGATTTCTGTGCATTGATTTTTATATTCTGTCATGTTGCTGAATTCCTATATCATTTCTAGCAATTTTTTGCTGAGTCTTCTGGGTTTTCTACGTAGAGTATCACATCATCTGTAAAGAGGAAAAGTTTGACTTCTTTCTTGCTTGGGTTGCCTTTTACTTCTTTTTGTTGACTGGTTGTCAACACTAGGACTTCCAGTACTGTGTTATACAGCAGTGGTGAGAGTGGGCATCCCTGTCCTATTCATGACCTTAGGGGAAAAGCTGTCCAATTTTCCCCATTCAGATTCATCTTTGGTGTTGGGTTTTTTGTATATGTCATTTATGTTATGGAGGTATGTTCCTTTTATCCCTACACTGTGGAGAGTATTTTTTTAATCAAGAAAAAGATGTATATTTTGTCAAATGCTTTTTCTGCATTTATTGAGAATTATATGGTTTCTGTCCTTTCTTACTAACGTGATGCCTCACATTGTTGGTTTGTGGATGTTGAACCATCCTTGCATCCCAGGAATAAATCCCATCTGGTTATGCTGAATAATGCTTCTAAATGTACTGTTGGATCCTATTGACTAGTATCTTGTTGAGATTTTTTTCACCCCCTTTCATCAGGATATCAGTCTGCAATTTTCTTTTCTCATGGGGCCTTTGTCTGGTTTTGAGATCAAGGTAATGCTGGCCTCATAGAATGAGTTTGGAAGTTTTCCTTACATTTCTATTTTTTGAAAGAGTTTCAGAAGAATAGGTATTAATTTTTATTTATTTTTTAAAATATGTTTTATAGAATTCTACTGGGAGATTATCTGGTCCTGGACTCTTGTTTTTTTGGGAGGTTTTTGATTACTTATTCAATTTCTTTGTTGATTATGGGTCTGTTCAGGTTTGTTTGTTTGTTTGTTTGTTTTCCCTGCTTCAGTTTTGGTAGTTTATATGTTTCTAGGAATGCATCTATTTCTTCCACATTGTCTAACTTATTAGTTTATAATTTCTCATAATATTCTCATAAGTTGTTGTATTTCTTCAGTGTTTGTTGTGCTCTGTCCTCTTTCATTCATAATTTAATTTATTTGGGACATTTTTCTTTCTTTTTGATAATCTGGCTGGTGTTTATTAATCTTATTAATTTTTTCAATGAACCAGCTCCTCATTTTGTTGATCTGTTCTACTATTTTTCTGATTTCTATATTATGGATTTCTGCTCTAATGCTTGTTATTTCTCTTCTCCTGCTGGATTTAGATTTTATTTGCTATTCTTTTCCCATCTTACTGAGCAATAGGGTTAGGTTGTGTATTTGAGACTTTTCTTATTTCCTGAGATAGGCCTGTATAGCCATATACTTTCTCCAAGGACTGCCTTTGCTACATTCCGAATGTTCTAACCTGTCTGGTTTTCATTTTCATTTTCTCCATGTTTTTTTTTTTTTAATTCTCTAATTTCCTGGTTGACCTATTCATTCTTCAATGGGATGATTTTTAACCTCCACGTATTTGTTTTGCTTCCAAATTTTCTATTGTGATTAGGTTCAAGTTATAAAGCAACATTGTTTGAAAATATGCAGGGAATAGTCCCAGTCTTTTGGTGTTAGTTGATACCTGATTTGTGACCTAGTATGTGATATTCTGGAGAATGTTCCATTTGCATTTGAGAAGAATGTGTCCTATTGCTTTAGCAGTTCATCCTAATGTATATCTGTAAGTCCATCTGGTCCACTATGTCATTCAAAGCCCTTATTTCCTTGTTAATCTTCTGATTAGATGGTCTATACATTGCTATGAGTGGAGTGTTATATTCTCCTACACTTTTTGGGGAAGGGTTAGGGAACCATTTGCTTTATTGCTTATGTTGCATATTCAAACAAATAAATAAACTCCACTTTAAAAATGTAAGGAACATAAAAGCCTCTGTGCAAATTCTGTATTATTTTTAAACTTCTACTGGCTAATAAAAGTATTTCCACTATGGAATTGGAGCTATCTAGAAATGCACATGATGAATTTTTGTCATGCAGGATACCTGAAACATTATTATATCTTAACTCATGATACAATTGAACAGTTTCAAATCAAATGTCTCTATGTGAATAATGGTTATAACTATTGTTACAGTTGCAAAAATCTTACCAGTTTAGGAACATAGTAATAGTCAGGTCCCCAAATGTTAATTATATAAAATCTTAAGGAAGAAAAACAGTATCTAGTTGCAGCTGTGTCCCATTTCTTTAAAGGGATATTTGGCATTTTTGGTCTTCCTTCTTTAAGTCATGTTGATTTGCAAAGGTCAGTGTTATATGACACTGAAGACCGTGGACAGATACTGTTCATAGGACAACTGAATCCAGACATTCTGATCCATATCATAGCACCTGAATGTAATGGTCAACCTCTGCAAGATGACACAGCCCTGGATGAAGTTGTCAAATGTGATCTACCCCTGTCATTGTTGTTCAAACTTGCAAATGAAGAAGTTGTGAAACTGGTCAGAGAGCTGGTACCCCAAACCAGCTTTGTTTGAGCTAGTTCTTGAGCTTGTTTGAGTTAGTTCTTGTCGGTCATCCCAGAGTTATCCATGTCATAGGTACAGAATACATTCTGCCAGTCTGTGATGTACTTCCACATGCCAGTGAACTCATTGACCTTCATGCCAGCCTTGTTCTCTTGGTCAAACTTAGATACAATTGACGTGATAGTCACTGGATTAAATGGAGTCCATATGCTTCCAGAAAACATTCCACAAGAAGCTTTGGTCCAGCAGTGCCTTGCCTTCAGCCAAGACGGTGGGAGCTGGTTGGGGCTGGCAGGTAGGAGTAGGCAGCCATAGGCCTAGGGGACCACTGGATTGCAGAGGCCTAGGGCATCTCCACTTCCACCAAATTCTCCTATATTTTATTATTGTATTATTTTCAATGTGTTTCTTTAATTTTGTTATCAATTGCTTTGTGTAATTGGCTTCTCCAATGTTAGGGACAAAAATATTTACAGTTTTTAGATCCTCTTTTCGAATAGGCCATTTTCTTATGATACAGTGTCCTTCCTCATTTCTTATTACAGTCTTTGGTTTAAAATCTACTTTGTGTGATATAAAGACAGCTACCTCTACTTTCTTTTGATGTCCATTAGCATGATAAATAGTTCTCCACTCTCTCACTTTCAATCTGGAGGTGTCTTTGGGTCTAAAATGAATCTCTTATAGACAGATATATAGGATGGGGTCTTTGTCTAATCTGATACCTGTGTCTTTTAATTGGAGCATTTAGTCCATTTATATTCAGAGTAATTATTGAAAGAAATGAATTTAATGTCATTGCATTATTTATAAAGGTCACTGTTTCTGTAAATCTAAAGGTCACTGTCTCTGTTTCTTTCTGGTCTATGTTAGTTTTGGGCTTCCTCTTTGCTCAAAAGATCCCCTTTAATATTTCTTGGAGGGTTGCTTTAGTAATCACAAGTTCTTTTAGTTTCTGTTTGTCCTGGATGCTCCTTTCCTTCTCTTCAAGATGACGCCTTGCCAGATTCTTGGCTCCATATTTTCCTCATTTAGCACCTTGAATATAATGCTGGTTCTTTCTGGCCTGCCGGTCTCTGTGGACAGGGCTGCTGCCAGTCTTATGTTTTGACCTCTGTAGGTTAAGGACCTTTTGTCCTGAGCTGCTTTTAAGATTTCTCTTTATCTCTGAAATTTGCAAGCTTCACTATAATAATATAATATAATATAAGTCAAGCCATTAACTTATTTTTATTGATTTTGAGAGGTATTCTCTGTGTTTTCTGGACTTGAATACTTCCTTCTTTCCCCATATTAGAGTTCTCAGCTATAATTTGCTGCAATATACCTTCTACCACTCTACCCCTTTCCTCTTCCTCTGTGACTCCAATTATTCTAATACTGTTTTGCTTTATGGTATTGCTGATCCCTTGAATCCTCCCTTTCTGATTAGGTAGTTGTTTGTCTCTTTTTCTCAGCTTCCTCATTCTCCATCATTTTGTCTTCTATATTACTGATTCCTCTGCCTCATATAACAGTTAGAGCCTTCAGTTTTTATCACCTCTCAGAACTATCTTTTTTTTTATTTTGGCCTTTTTAGATATTAGAGGTTTTTAATGTTGTTTATTTTATTTTATTTTTTTGGTTTCTCAATAAGGGATTCTCCAGTGTCTTCTCTGCTTTTTTCAAGTCCAGATAGTATCTATAATCATTGTTTTGAATTCTCAGTATGTCATCCTTCTTATATCCATATTGATTGAATCCCTGCCAGTGAGTACTCCCTCCTGTTCTTTATTTTGGGGTGAGTTTTTCTGTCTTGCCATTATGTCCAGAAAAGATTAGATGAATGAGAGAGAAAATTCAAAATAGAAAAATAGCAAAACAAACTAAAATACACACTAAACACACTAAAATACTCACTAAACATATGAGAAGAAAATAGGGAAAAAAATGAGAAAAAAATCAATCAAGAAGTAGAATAGAACACAACAATAAACTAGATCCTAGATATATTTTTGTCTGTTTGTTAGAAGAAATCGATCCCACAGTTAGAAAGAAAGAAGTTATATATATACAAAAATATAATTGAATACAATGAAAGGAAACCAAAGAGTTAAAAACACACATATAACATAAATGTAACAATAAAAATTTTAAGATTTTTTTTTCATTTTTAAAAAATGATATTTATTAACACATAATGTATTATTTGCCCCAAGAGTACAGGTCTTTGAATCATCAGGCTTACACATTTCACAGCATTCACCATATCACATACCTTCCCCAATGTCCCTAACCCAACCACCCTCTCCCTACCTCTCCTCCCCCAGAAACCCTCTGTTTTGTGAGATTAAGAATCTCTTATGGTTTATCTCCCTCCCAATCCCATCTTGTTTCATTAAAAATATTTTTTAAAAGGATTGATAAAATAAGAAAAGAGCTGAAAGAGAAAAAGTAAATAAAACTGAAGGACTAAAGAATAATAAGGAAAAAAACATAAGTGCTATATACTGTTTTCTCCAGAAGCTGACATTTTGCATTTCTCTATGATCAGTAAACTTGGTATTAGCTGGATGTTACTGTTGGTCCTCTGGGAGAGGGACCTGTTGCACTGATTCTCAGGTACCTTTGCCTGGGGGAATTGCACCACCCCTTGCCAGGGGGTGGGCTCAGTGTAAGTGGTTCTGTATTGCACCACATGGCACTGGTTTGCTCCCTGAAGGATTTTAGTACCAATGGGGGGAGGGGCTAAAGATGGTGATGTCCTGAGCTGAATGTTTGCTTCCCCCACTCTTCAGTGAACCTTCACAAAAAAAAAAAAAACAAAACAGTCAATCACTCTTGTCTCCCTAGTTTTCACCAGAACTCTGTGTTCACCCAGCCTGTGACCAAGCATTTTTATTTCCGGCATCCTACCCTGCTTAAGTCCCCAAATTTTATAGACTTCTGTGGTGTGGATCCATGCCATTCTTCCCAGGGAAGGGTGGGGAGGGGACTCGCTGTACTTCTGTGCTTTGCTGGACCCCTGCTCAGAGAGCAATTGCCCCACCATACAGTGGTTCATGGCTATGGCAACACTGAGCAGAAAGCTGGTGCCTAGTTTTGCTGTTTGCAGTTATCTTCCCTCCTTTGATGCTTGAAAACTTTGCCACATTCAGGTGCCCTGTTCTTTTTGTGGCCATGGGTATCCTGAGACCATGCTGTCCAATGCTGTCCAACCTGGGATTCTTCTTGGCTTTGCCACCTGAGCCTTTCAGGCAGTGAAATCTCCCACAACAACTGACTTCTAAATGTGTTCTACTTCTTATAATACTTCTCAGTAGTCTGCTTCAGTCAGATCCCTCCTTTTCTACCCCCTACAGTTTATCTTTTGTTATATCTCCTTGGTTCATGTCTCCACACCTCCTACCTTGCAAAAAGTAGCTTTTCTATTTGTGGAATGGCAGACTCTTTTCTCAGATAGCTCATTGGTTTTTCAAGTGTTCAGAATGATTTGATGACTATCTAGGTGAATACCAGGGACCAGATGATAATAGGGTTCCCTATTCCTCTGCCAACTTAAATCTATCCAGATACTGTACATGTTTTATTTCATATTTTGTTATTTCCTTTTCTTTAGAGCAATTGCAAATTTGTGTTGTACACATAGAACATATTTTTGTATTTATAAACATTAATCAAAATGTTAATCTTAATATTTATTGCTTCTACAACATCTAACTCTTTTCAATCAACTTTGTATGGATATTTTTCCACTTGTGAACCATAGCAAATAAATGTTCATGTCCAAATGTTGTAAAAACATGAAAGGATATTGTCCCAGATCTTCTTTACAATGCAGAATGTTCCAGATATTTGTGACAGAATATTGCCTGACAAAGTATGACTAACTGGATGAGCATATTTTATTTCTTTCTTATCATTAGAAATACTCTGTTTGGTCATTGATTCTTGAGTAGGAGAAAAATTATGAAAGCATCTGAACACTCATACTATGAGATTTCATTTTTATAATCCATTTCAGTTTCACCATGATAGTCCAGATTTCTATTCTTTTTTATTTTCCATTTGTCTGATTAAAAATTATAAAATGTATTTCTCCATTGAACTTCTTTGCTTTATCATTATGGGTAGTAAAAGAAAATTTCTGGATTCTCAGTCATGGTCAATAGAAGCTAAAATAAAAAGACCCGAGGTTGACTCCAGGCCTCTTCTGTAACTTCTTGAAAGTTGACACATTACTTAGGGTAATATGTGGTTACATAGGAAAACCGAGATTTTTCAGTGAAATAAAATAGGGATCAAAGAAACAAACCAACAAGGTTGCCATGATCATTCAGTGAGAGAAAGAATTTTCTTTTCAACTAATGGTACTGGGATAATAGGATATCAACATGCAAAAGCATGAAGTTAGACCCTTACATCATATACAAAATTTAACTTCAAATGGATTGTAGAAATTTATATCTAAGAACTAAAGCTATAAAATTCTTAGAAGAAAACATGGGAAGTCTTTATTACATTGAATGTGGCAACAATTTCTTGGATATGATGCCAAAGTACAGACAACAGAAGAAAAAAATTGATAAATTGGAATTCATCATTAATTAATAAATGTTGTTCATCAAAAGACACTATCAACAAAAATATAACCCAGTGTTTATAAATATTGTACCTGAAGAAGGATTAATATCCAGAATTTATAAAGAATTGTTACAACTCAATAACAAAGAAATGGCCTAGTTAAAAAAAAATGAACAAAGGACTCTAATAGACATTTCTCCAATGAAGATACAATAATGGCCAATGAACACATGAAAAGGTGTTCAACATCAGTAATTGTTAAGAAATTGCAAGTCAGAACTACGAGACTCCAATTCACACCTATTAGGACGGCTATTGTGAAAAAATTCAAAAATGTCAGGTGCTGATAAGGATGTGGAGAAATTATAATCCTTGTGCATTGCTAGTGGGAATATAAAATGCTGCAACCTCTGTGGAAAATAGTATGGTGGTGCCTCACGGAATTAAATATGGAATCACCATATCCTGCAATTCTACATCTAATTATATACTTAATAGTATTGGAAGCATGGATTTAAACAGGTATTTGTAGACCCATGCTTTTAAGAGCATTATCTACAATAACTAAAAAGTACCAACATTCAATTGTCCATGGACAGATAAATGGAGAAACAAAATGTAGTATACACATATAATGCACTATTATTCAGCTTTAAAAAGGAATGAAATTGTGACACATGCTACAACATGGATGGAATGTGAAGGCCTTACACTAATTAAAATAAGGCAGTCACAATAGAAAAAATATTGGATAATTCTGCTTTTATGAGATACCTAGAATAGTCAAATTTATAGAAAAAAATAGAAGGGTAATTATCAGAGGTTGGGTAAGGACTGGAAATGGTAAATTAATATTTAAGAAGTTCCATCTGGGGAGTAAAAAAAGTTCTGGTGTCTGATGGCAGTAATGATGCACACTTAAAAATGTTTAAAATTATAAACTTTATCTATTATGTATTTTAGCACAATAAATTAGGAAAAAATCCCTTTTTGATATTGCCAAAAGGAGCACAATATTTTAAATTAATTTTGTGAAGGAAGTATAAGATAAACCATGAAAACTAAAAATACAATATTGACAGAAAGATCTGCATAAAATGTAGACATGCTATGTTCATGTAGTAGAAGTTTCAATATTGTTAATACAGAAATACTTCCCAAATCAATCTACAAATTCAACACAATTCTTAACCAACCCAAGCAGTATTTTTTTTTTCCTGCAGAAATTGACAAGCTGACCATAAAAGTCATACAGAAATTCAAGGTACATGGAATTTTAAAAACAACCTTGAAATCAGTTTTCAACCCACAGAATGGGAGAAGATATTTGCAAATGACACTATGGACAATGGGCTGATATCCAAGATCTATAAAGAACTCCTCAAACTCAAAACACATGTCAAAATATGGGCAGAAGACATGAACAGACACTTCTCCAAAGAAGACATACAAATGGCTATCAGACACATGAAAAAATGTTCATCATCATTAGCCATCAGGGACATTCAAATTAAAAACACATTTAGATACACCTTACATCAGTTAGAAGGGCCAAAATTAACAAGACAGTAAACAAGTGCTGCAGAGGATGTGGAGAAGGGGAACCCTCTTACACTGTTGGGGGGAATGCAAGTTGGTGCATCCACTTTGGAAAACACTGTGGAGATTCCTTAAGAAATCAAAAATAGATGACCCTGCAATGCACTACTGGGTATTTACCCCAAAGATACAGATGTAATGAAAAGAAGGGCCATCTGTACCCCAGTGTTCATAGCAGCAATGGTCATAATCTCTAAACTGGGGAAAGAGCCAAGATGTCCTTCAACAGACAAATGGATAAAGAAGATATTGTCCATATATACAGTGGAATATTCTGCCTCCATCAGAAAGGATGAATATTCAACTTTTGTATCAACATGGATGGGGCTAGAGGAGATTATGCTGAATGAAATAAGTCAAGCAGAGAAAATCAATTATCATATGGCTTCACTTATTTGTGGAGCATAAGGAATAACATGGAGGACATTAGGAGAACAAAAGGAAAAATGAATTAGGGGAAATTGGAGGGGGAGACGAAGCATGAGAGACTGTGGACTCTGAGAAACAAACTGAGGGTTTTGGAGGGGAGAGGGGTGTGGAGACAGGTGACCTGGGTCATGGGTATTAAGGGCATGCATTGAATGGAGCACTGGGTGTGGTGCATAAGCAATCTTGGAACATTGAAAAAATAAAATAAATAAAAAGAAGCCTCAAAACTTCTTTTAAGAACATGCTTCTTAATTCCAAAACACAATACAAAGGTATTGTACTGGTGTAGTACTGTCTTAAGGATAAGGATAGACATTAGTTCAATGGAATAGAATAAAGAGTCCGGAAATAAAACCTCGTGCTTGTAGCCATAGATCTTTGACAAGGATGCCAAGACAATTTAATGGAAGGAAAGAATGGTCTTTTCAACAAACTGGAGAAGTAGATAACCACATGCAAAAGAAAGAAGTTAGATTGCTACATCACAACATTCATAAAAATTAGCAGAAAATGGATCATAGATCTATATGTAAGAGTTGAACTTATAAAACACAGCACACATAACTAAATTTTGGTGGACTTGGCATAGGCTATGTTTTAGGAAACACCAAAGCATAAGTGGGTAAAATAACAATAGACTGATTGAACTTCGTTGAAATTAAGAACTTCTGCACTGTGAATGATCAACCAAGAAGACAAACTACTGAATGAGTAGTAGTGGGAATATAAAATGCTGCAACCTTTGTGGAAAATAGTATGGTGGTGCGTCATGGAATTAAATATGGAGTCACCATATTTAATTAGTTTTTAATAATTATTTATTAATAATTAATTATTATTAAATAATAATTTAAGTTAATTATTGCCAAATTAATCCAATAATGATTAGGTTCAGGTTGGTTAATGAGCCTTTAATTATCAATTAATAATTAATAATCATTAATTATGATTAAATAATTATTAATAATTAAATGATTAAATTATTTAATGTGTTCATTGGCCATTATTGTATCCTCATTGGAGAAATGTCTATTAGAGTCCTTTGTTCATTTTTTTTAACTAGGTCATTTCTTTGTTATTGAGTTGTAACAATTCTTTATAATTCTGGATATTAATCCTTCTTCAGATATAATATTTATAAACACTGGGTTTTATTTTTGTTGATAGTGTCTTTTGATGAACAACATTTATTAATTAATGATGAATTCCAATTTATCAATTTTTTCTTCTGTTGTCTGTACTTTGGCATCATATCCAAGAAATCGTTGCCACATTCAATGTAATAAAGACTTCTCATGTTTTCTTCTAAAAGTAAATATTTGCGAATCATATATCTCATATGGGACTTGTATCTAGAATATGTAAGCAATACAAGTTCATAATTTTAAAAAAGACTACTCAATTAAAAATGGGAAGATATTTAAATATATATAACTCCACAAAAATATACAAATGGCCAATAAGCCTATCTTTAAGATAATTGTAACAAAAATACAGGCAACGCATGTTAGTGAGAATGTGGGTAAGTTGGGATCTCCTTGCTGCCCTTTGCTCAGCACCGCTCCAACTCTGGTGTCTCCTTTCCACTCTCTACCCAGTAAGAGCTGCTGTTGAATTAGCTTTAGGTTATCTCATAGTGTGTGTGTGTGTTTATATATCTTTCCCTTTCCCTTCAGTGCTTCACCATGCAGATTCTAGCCATTAAAACTGTTGTGAATACTTTCTTCTGACTCCTTAGCTCTGGGAATTCAGCACTTTCCCTAGGACTTCAATTCTCTGTGCTGAGATCAGTAAATTGTCCATGGGTAAAATTGGATTTTTATAAAATCAATATCATGTTTCCTTCCTTCAGATATTATAGCTTTGCATTTTTTGTTGCTTTCTAGAAACCATTTATTTCATGTATTTTGTCCTATTATATATTTTGTTATGAGGATTAATCACCATTTAATGAAAAATAGTCATCATAGCCAAAGCAGAAGCTCTTTCTTCCTTAGAATAATGGATATTGCCAAATTAATCCAATAATGATTAGGTTCAGGTTGGTTAATGAGCCTTTGGAGTAATTAAGCACATGAGAAGGAAGCTCCACTTCCAGTATGGTATAATTTTTAGTTATGGTGAATTGATGGAGAGTTGACCTTTTCTGGCAGATGAGGCAGGAAAGGATACCTTAAAAGTATTGAGTTCTACCACAGCCTAAGCCCTCTAAATATGTGCTTAATTTTAATATTTTGCATATATTTGTCCATTTATTTCCTTTAATACAGGTAACATCCTGAGTCACTTTCTTTTAGGTAAATCACTTCTTATCAACATATAATTGGATTTTATGAATTTTATGTTTTAAAGTTACAGAATTTTTATCTTTTTTGGAGAGACACTAAATTCATTTGCATTTAGTATCATAATTGTTTTGGTGGTGATTCTGATTGCTTAATTTAGTCTTTTATGTATTTACTTGTATAGTTTATTTTGTTTAATTGGAACAATGTTTCATAGGTTTTTCTAATTTTCTGTAACGTCTTTATAACGTCTAGAGGAATATTTATTTTTCTAAGTAATGTAGTCAAAATTAGAATTATATTACCTTATACAGATAATATGGAAATTTAACTTAGTTTACAGTCATTATTGTTTTTTAAAAGTAGTCATCAATTACATCAGTACTTTTTTATTAAATTAGTTTTTTTATATTAAATTAGTTTTAAAATACGTTTTTGCTTTACTTTTTTAATGGAAGAAATATTAGGTAAGTATCAATTTAATGTATACTACATAGCTCATAGAAGGGAATGTAATAGAATAAAATATGTATGATAAAGCACATAACTAAATATACATATAAAAATAAAATTATATTTTATTAAAAATAAATGTATAAAAATAGATTAAAAATAAATGTATATCAGTGATATAGATAGCTAGATATACATATACATATATACATATAATTATAAGGACTTTAGGGATACAACACAGGAAAATGTTTTTAAATTTATTTCTTCTCTTACTGTGTTATTTGAATCCCTAACTTTTATATTTCAAATCACTAATATACTTTTAATATAATTCTTGAAAAAGTTAAAAGATACTCTCACGTTTTCAGCTCAAGAGAAGTACCTGCCTATAAAACGACGCCCTCCTTCTCGAAAAAATAACTTCTTGTTTGGTTTCTACATTTTTCTGCCTCTCCTTGTTTTAACCGCCATCATTGCTTTTAAATGCAATAAAATAAGATTTGGGGACCGAGAGGGAACAGCAACCGAAGGGTAAGTAAACTTTTTATTATTTATATTAACATTAAAATGCATTGCAAGAAGAATTCAAATGTAATTAAGAATGTTGCAAGTAGGGTTTCTTGGATGGAGTGTGTTAATATTTTGAAATATTGAGCCTTAGTATATACCAACTTGTTTCTGAATTTCAGTCAGTCAGATATCCTTTATGTTCTTATAGGTCAGAAACAACTGAAGATACTTAGTAAGTTCATAGGACCTTTCAAGTAGAAAACCATCTTAACTATAATTTCTTCAGGAGTAATTTCTACTTCCCAAGCAACCCCACTTTCCTTGTCTTGACATTCAGTTGTGCCAAGGAGATTAGTAAAGATAGAGAAGGAAATTTTGTGACTAGAATATGTAGAAGGTGAGAAAAATATAAAAAGAATATAAGACATGAAGGAAAGAACACAGATCACAAAGTCACAAACAATTTACACTTAATATTGTTCATGTGTTTCTAAATTTAGCATTAAGGTACTTGCACAGCTATTTTTATATTCTTGTTAGAGCAGAGCTTGATTAGGTCTTTTATTTTAAATAAATATAATTTACATATGATATTATATTAGTTTCTGCTATACAAAATAATGATTCAATATTTTTTATATATTACAAAACAAGCACCACAATGTCTCGTTTAATGTCCATCACCATACATAGTTAACAAGTATTTTTCCCCTCTGATGCTGACTTTTAAGATCTACTCCCTTAGTAAGTTTCAAAGATGCAATACTGTATTGTTAGCTATAGTCACTATGCTGTATATTATATACCCACGATTTATTTATTTTTTATCTGGAAGTTTGTACCTTTTGGCTCCCTGCACCCATTTTGTCCACTCTGTACACTCATCTCTGGCAACCACCAATCTGTTTTCTGTATCTAGGAGTTTGTTTGTTTATTTAGTTGTGGATTATACATATAAGTGAGAATATATCATAGCTGTCTTACTCTGAATTATTTCTTAAAACACAGCTTTTTTCTTTACCATCACGCCAATACAAACCATAATTTTGCTTAGTGGATGTTTAGGAAATGAGAATGCAGAAGTAAAGATAAATAAGTGGATCTTGTTGTTCCATGCTAAAGGAAAATATCTTTTTTTCTTACTTGTGTAGATAGAGATAAAATAATATAAAATTTCCATTGACATCTCCATTTCTGAAGTTAGTTCATTTTATTTCTCAACAAGTTAGTAAGCAACCAGTTAAGGTCACCATAATTTGTACAGATATTTCCATAATAATTAAATTGTTATAATTTATTTGAATGAATGATGTCTGGCATAAGCCTTCCACTGCTCTTACTTAAGACATCCTAGAAAATCTGAATAGTTGCTAGAAACAAATCTGACTTTTGGAAGAAATGTTATACTAAGGGATCATTGGTCATAACTAACAAACTCTGGTTATAACAGCCCAAGTTTTAGATCAACAGTAAGTGGTTTTAGGGCCACAAATGTAAGTCATTATGTAGAGCTGAAGTCCAAAGGAATGGTAATGAATTAGATATTCAGGAAATAGATTATTCTTTCCATCACCCAAGGACTTTATGAATAAAAACATCTCTTCTTGTCTATCAATTCCCTCCAAAATGACTTCTCTGCTTGCACATAGTCCAGAATACCCATCTCAATCCTTTCTAGATTCATTTTCAAAGAAAATACAAATAAGCTGTCCAAGCCAATGCTTCTTAGTTCACATTTTCAAGAGATAAAGAAAATAGCTCTGCAAATGTATCTAAATTCAGCTAATGTTCTGTCTGGATTTATAGTTCTGAGTTAGATGTTCAAAACTGATCTCATCATCTGTGGCCAAGGAATTGTTGCCATGTAATATGAACCTGAACACCATAACACTCCTCTTCAACAGGAATTGAGTATGTATAGGAGCCAAAGGAAAATAAAAATGGAGGCTATATAAATTCCACAACATGTAATGTTGTAGCTGAGAGATATAGAGGACTCATTTAGGACCTCAAAAAAAGTGAATAGTTATTTACATAGTTAATTGATAGAACAATAAAATTGGAAATATGATAACCCTAAAAGTAATGCTATTTTTTTTAACACAGGTTTATATCAGAAGACAGCGATAGTAACAGCACCATGTCATAGAGTTAAAGGTGAATTGAAAGAGTCAAATTATTTAAAATGATGTTATTCATGAAAAGGTTTTTTAAAAGAAACTTAATAATGCTTCACTATAAGGAAGCTGTTATTCCACATTTCATCATATTGATTCTTATTTATCAATATCATATACTAAAACAAAGACCAAAAGCATTTGATAATTTTGTTTTACATTAATTTAGAAATGTTAATATTAACTAATATTAGCTAGAGATTAGCTAGAGATTTATTAAACAACATATTTATAATGAAAAATTACATTAAAGAGAATTTAAATATATTCTTAAAATATTTATGAGCAATTATGCATCCTTCTCTGACATTTGAGATTCCTATTAGTAGATATACACAGATTAACTTCTGCTGTTTATATTTATTCTTCACTAAGATCCCATGGTTATTATTATTCTCATACCAAAATGAGGAAACAGACATAAAGAATTTAAGTAATTCCCTGTAAATTTTAGCAAGTTTCAGTGAGTTTTGAACTGGAGTTTCAATTCAGACAACCAGACTCCAGGGTTAAACTCTTAAGAACTCTACAATTTTGACACATAGCCTGCTACATCTGGTGAAGGGGAATGGAATTTACATTTATTGAGGATCTATTAAATGCCAGGCAAAATGATAAATTAACTGTCCCTCAAGGGTAGAAAGATAATTCTTTGCTAAAAGAAGGAATAAGGTTGGCATCTGTATATATTCAATATACATACCTATATATTCTCTCTCTCTCTCTCTCTATATATATATATATGAATATGTCTGTATGTATTCAAATTTATGAGACATATACATAAATAATAATATTTGACATATTAGACATATCACTGGGAGTAAATGTAAAAATTCAACCATGAGTGAAAATAAGAGTTCATCCAATTACTAATGTGCCATTCCTCCATATTTTACTTTGATGGAAAGTTAAGTCAATGGATCTCTGTTTACCGTCTGCCACCAGAGAAGACATTTACAAATACTACCCTACACATAAAATGGTCTTATTTCTGAGTAAGGGTAAATGGGAAAGTTGGTGGTGAAGAAAGAGCTGGATAGAGCTTTTGAATATGATTGAAAGAGTGAGCTCTATTCAGCAAGGGATTTGTAAGCAAAGAGTTGGAGGAGGTGCAACTATTTACCCAGTTCAGATGTCTGAAAGTAGGTACTTGACTTCCCAGGGTCAACTCACAGGAGGCTTTTATTGAAATGTAAAGGATACAGTGCAGCTAAGAGAAGGCAAGCAAGCAAGAGACTCCCCAGAGACACCTCATGCACAAGGCCTCAGGTTTCCTTATTTTGAGCTGTAAACAGCCCATTACAAATCCCACTGCCATTGTCTTGGCAAAAAGTGACACCAGGCATCCAGGCTTTCCCAGAGAGAAAGAGTTTTTCCATTCCAGCTGTAAATCAACTCTTTCTGACACAGGTGTAGAGCTGGCAGAGGTATGCATGCATACATCTGGGCAGGAGCTTTTCAAGCACGTGAATGATTCAATGAAAAAATAAGTCAGGAATATTTGATGAATAAAAGTGATGTTAGTTTAGCTGGAGTAGAGTTAGCAGGCGGCTTGTGGTAGTAAGTCAGACAGTAAACACCTGTAGACTCTGGCAAGTCTTGGGGGCCACCTGTGTCTTATTCTCAGTGAAAGAGGGAAATCACTGGAGAATTAAAGTTTCAAGCCTATGACTTCCACCTTAAAAGGCTGGTTTGTTAAAAAATGAATAAAATAAAAGTCTGGTTTGTTGAAAATAGTCTGTATAATGACAAGAGTAGAAATAGAGAAACCAGTTAGTGGTGAAACTACTGCCATGATCCAGGAGGGAAGGAGTGGTACCTCTGACCAGGGTTAGCAAAGATGGTCTTAGGAATAAATTTTGAAGGTGACCAACAGAATGAACTGACAGTTTGAATATAAAGTAAAAGGAAAAGTGCTTAAATAATGTTTATTGATAAAACAACAGGATCATCGAAGTTAAATGCAAATGCAGACTTATTTTAAAATGTGTGCTCTTAATACATTTAAAAATTTACATTAAAATTTATGAACATTGTGAGAGAAAAATCTGCATGGGTAATGGTGAGCCAAGACAAGTGCCTGGTATGCTCTGGCAAGTAGTTTGTTTTCTCATCCGTGAGAAAATATTTTTCCTATAAAGTATTTTTGAAGTGGTAAGGGAATGATTCAGCATGGCATGGTTTTCTTTTTACAAACTTTACTGGGATAAAGTAGGGAAAAAATCAGTCAGACACAGTAAGAACCAGAGGCTAGTGAAACAGCTATGAGACTAACGAATACACAGAAATGCAGGAGGAGGCAGAATCAGGTAAGAGGAAAGGAACAGGAAAGTTTGGGGAGTTATAACAGAGGTAGACTCAATTGAAGGGGTGACTGGATGGGTATACTTTGAGAGAACTACAAAGACTTAAACATTTCTGACACAATGGATGACAACACCTTTTAGTCATGACATATTGTGTAGCTAGGTCAGCACCAGTTTGTGTTGGTGTTGACGTGGAGGGGTGAACAATGAGTTTGGTTTTGAACATGTGTATGTATGTGAGACACCTGTTGGACATGCACAGAGGACTTCTGGAAGTACTCTTCCTCTGAAGATAAAAACACACTAATAGTTATTATTTATTTCTTCACATATTTTCCTTTTCCTCTCTTGTTGATGATTTTCTTTTGTCTGCATGAATTGTTAAAACTGTGTAAATGAAATGCATGTGACTACCACTTTATAGTATTTCCCTTTACTGGGGCTGTTGCCGATAATTCAGGACAAAGAAAGCTGGGTTTAAGAATTTCATGGAGCATAGGCATAGACTGTGGCACTAAAAGCAGTGCTCTATAGGTTAATTACTTGCTACACCTATAGTTGCATCAGAAAATTAGATAGCTTTTATTAACAACTAAATTTTAATATTCCTTTTTTCTATACTTGTTTCACAACAGTGACTAAATGATGTCAAAAAGCCAAAGGTTGGAGAAAGAATATTAATTATCAAGACGTTCACTGTTAACAGCTTTGCTCTTGAGTGTGGGAAAAAAAAAAAAAGAATCTGTTATTCTCTCCTTTTGTTATGGCTTAAAGTTTTGAATTTCACAAAAATAAATCCTGGGAGTGAAAATATATAGGCTTGTGTCTATTGATTCTCCTACCTGCTGTGATCCTCTAGGAAAAAATAAACATTGCCTCTTTTGAACCAGGGAAGCTTATACATCCCAAGCTGTAAGCATTCCATTGTTCACTGCTGCTGCCCACCCTCTGATGCCCAGGGCCATGCTCACTGCTCCCTTCTCAGAAGAAACCCACAGTCCACACCTTTCCAATAACTCATGGTTCCCTGCCTTATCCATTCCAGGCTTTGGGATGTTGAGAGGAAATGATGCTTGGATCATGGAACCCTTGGATAGTCATGGGGAAGATTTTCTTGCTTCAGTGCCTTCCACCCTATTTCCCTCTTACTGAGATAAGTGCACTTCTGCATACCTCAAAGCATTGTACATGGATAAGGGAACCCTCACCCTAGCTGGAGTCTAATGAGAACCTTCATAAAGAGTCTCCATCATAAGGAAGATGTTCCTGCTTCAGGGGTGGAAGTACCTCACCACAGAGACCAAGAGATTGCTTTTCCAAAAATCCATCAACTAATAAATGGATAAATGTTGTATGAATAGTGATCTATGCACAATGAATATTATTCAACCATAAGGAGGAAGGAAACCCTGACACAAATTGCATGAACATTTGAAACCATTATTCTAAGTGGATAAAGCCAGTCACAAACCCTGTATGTTATTCATTGGTATGAAATACCCAGAATGGAGATATCTAGAGAGACAAAGTTTAGTGATTGTGTAGGGCTGGGGTTGTTTAGGAGGATACTAAAGAGCTGGGGGTGAGGGGTGGTGATAGCACACATCTGTGACTATATGAAAAATCCTAAAATTATTCAATTGTACACTTTAGTGGGTGAATTGTGTGAAAAAAAAAAAGTACATATCAGGATCATTCAAACATAACTTTCCTTCATCTTCATTGCCACTAACCTATTTTAGGTCATTATGATCAGTAGGCTGCCTTATTTTAAAAAGTCATTTCCTGAGAAAGAAAGCATTTGAAATAGGAATAAAAATTTTTGTGAGCATTATATAAACCTATTAGATCTATATCCATGTATTCTTTGTCTCGACTTCCTCACACTTTAATAAAAGTTATTTTAATCAAATCAAAAAAAAAAAAAAAAGAATTTTTGAGGATCCCATATGTACTACCAGCAGGTCCAAGTTTTAATCTTGACTGGAGTTTGACGTTGCAACTGTTCACATAATTCATCTGTGCAAAAGGCTGTACTGGTATAAAAGAAGGTATAGATGAGAGGTGGGCAGAAGTTGATTTAGGTTTTGGGTATGTGTGGTTTAAGATTTCTCTTAGAACATAGACATTCTCTTGTCCACTGGAGACATATTTCCTATTTGCCTTGTTGCCCTTCCCACCTCTATAGCTTCCCTGCTAGTGCTTAGAGTAACTGTTAACAAAACACTTAAGTTTCCTTTCCCTCTCTTCAGCTAATTACAATTTAATGCTATAAGCATAGGCACAGAGTTGAAGAAAAGTGTTTTGACTGCCTTGTCCAAGATCAAGTTCAATATTCTTGATTTTTCCTTATTTGCAAAGAGAAGTCAGCAGGAGCACCATTTAGAAAATTTCTCCCAAGAGTGGTTAACATTCCTATTTCCCTTTTTCTCCTCCATCACAGCAAATAAAAAACATATCAGAAAACCATGAAATGGAGAATTAAAAATTACCAAGAACTTCACCAGAAAAGCAAATCCCGCTCATTTGCCCCTTTGTCTCTATTGGAGGGTTTAATCAACGTAAACTTAGCCAGAACAAATCAGTTGTGTGCAAAGACATAAGCTTGTGTCCGGTGTATCCCGTCCTTAGAGCTGTGGAAGCCGCTGATCTACTCTGGAGCCCTTAGGGTGAGCCAGCGCGAGCTTAAAGCAAGCACAATGCTCACCCGCCCGAATGGGCCAGCCGTGCTGGACTTTCCGGAGTACTCCTGACCACGAGCCTCAGAGCTGCCCAACGGCCTTCAGCCTCGGAGGTGCTGGCAGCGCTCTGGACAGCCATGTTCCTTCTGTTTGCACTTCTCTCTATGTTTGGAGGGCTGCGTGCCCACCTGGGTAAGACTACTGGAGCCTCGACTTCCTTTTCCTTTTGCCTCCAAGCAGGGCCAGACTTCTGGGGGAGCAATTTCTTTTTCTCTGGGACCCCTACTGCCCCCACTCACGGATCCCCTTCTGGTGCCCCCCCCATATCCCCCTCCCGCAGGTTAGAATAGGTGACTGAGGATGTTATCGAAAGCATCCACACTCCGCATCAAAGGTGGAAGGTCCTAGTGGCTGAAATGCAGCCAGTCTTCCTGGGTCAACCCGTCTGTGGCCAGAGGTTCTGGAGGTGTGAGCACTGTCCTCAATTTATTCCTCAGAGTCTCAAGGAAACGGGTCCTGATGTGGTTCTGGAAACAATCAAGATGGTCCTTTAGAACTGTAATGTCTAATTTTTATTTATTTATTGGATCTTAGCCATTTTAAGTGTGCCATTGAAAATCTAGTGAAAGCTGTACACCAAGGAAAGCGGGCACATCTACATAAATTCACTTACATTTTGAGACCCCACCATGTACTGAGGATTAAGAATCCAGGCTTGATTGAGAGAACTGTTCCAGAAGAAAAAAAATTTTTTTTTCTATTGCAGATTCTGAAGCAATATTACTGCATATCACAGTTCCATGGAAGATAAGGTCGAATGAGAGTGAAGATTCAGAGAAACAGGTAAATGACAAGAATGTATGTTTTATAATTTAATTTTTTAAGTCTCTTTTTATTTACCTTTGTATAAGTCAGATCATACTGCTCTATAGTCACTTGCAAAGTACAGTATTTTCCCTGTGCTATTTTGTACATTCTGATCCTCCCTTCCTATACTTCTGCTAACTCCTGTGCCTTTCTCACTTCTCCATCTCTTCCAACATACTTGTACACAACTTCCAATAAATATGAAACTCGTTTCAGAAATCATACTGGTAGGAAAAATCAGTATGAAATATGTATAACAATGGCCCAGCCTGTAATTTATATAAATTTGTGAATGGCCACCAAGTGACAGAAAAAATAGTCTTGAGGAAAATTTGACCCAGGAACAAAAGGGTTCATGGAAGTAATGGCCAAAGAAAGAAAGAAGAAGAAGAAAAGAAAAGAAATTCACATTTACTTGCCTATAATGATATTATAATAAATAAATAATGTAAAAAGTAGTTGAAAGAATGCTCACTTGTCATATAAAAAAGTGATTAAATTGAAGGCATCCATTTTGATTATTTTCTTGGTTAAAGTACTTCAAATTAGTATAGTTATAATGTTTTGCATTATAAACTGGAGGTTAAAGTGCTGTAGTCAATATATGGTAACTGAGAAAATTTTTCAGGTTGAAGGAAAAATTTTTGAAAAAAGGGTAAGTTAAAAAATTAAGTCAGCTGCCAATCTAATATTTTTACCATTGTATGTTACAGACTTCTTTTCCCGGGCTGCTTTCAGGATTTTCTCTTTGTCACTGAGACAAAAATAATGAATACTGTTATGCTGGAAATAAAAAAAATTAAAAAAAAAAAAAGTCAAAAAAAAAATTAAGAATTCATTAACTCATTTTGACACACAAAATTGGAACTTATCATGATTAAGTTCTACTATTGAACAATTACAATAAAAATAAAAATGTGAAAATGTACTTGAAAATCACAATAATTTCCTTTAGAATAGTTTCATATACTAATCTCATTTAGTTCTCAAATTAACCTTCTGAGGTAGGATATATATATTCATATATATATATATGTGAATTTTTAAAAAAAGAAGATTAAAAATGTTAACAGCATCAAACCTATGTTTCAGGACATGAAATATAATCTTTATGACTGCAATTCCATTACAAGTAAACTGTTTTCTGTTGAAAAACTTTTACATGAAAAAAATTTCTTCTGTCCTACTTTAGTTTGTACATTGCCATTGTATGACAACGTAATTTTTAAAAAAGATTTTAAAGAATTTATTTATTTTAGAGAGAGAGAGAGTATGAACAGGGGGAGGGGCAGAAGTAGAGAGAGGGAATCCCAAGCAGACTCCACACGGAGTGAGGAGCCAGACAGGGGCTGGATCCCACGATCCTGAGATGATGACCTGAGCTGAAATTAAGAGTTAGATGGTTAACCAACTGAGTTACCAAGGTGTCCCTGAATGATCACTTTAAAATTCAAACTGTTGGGGTGCCTGGGTGGCTCAGTCAGTTCAGCAGCTCCCTTTAGCTCAGGTCATGATCCAAGGGTCCTGGGATTGAACTCTGCGTCAGGCTCCCTGCTCAGTGGAGAGCCTGCTTTTCCCTTTCCCTCTGCCTGTCACTCTGCTTACTTGTGATCTCTATCTCTCTGTCAGAAAAACAAAATCTTTACAAAGAAACAAACCAAAAACTTCAAACTATTTACTTCAAATGCCCCTCACAAAGCATAAGGTGATATTGCAGGAAGTAGTTTTACACGATGTGTTCAGTACCTGTCTACATTTTTTGTATTCTATATATGGAATTCCATAAACTGTTTTTCCCTCTAGTAGAGTATGCTAATATGCTTTGGTTTCTGATAGTAGACCTCCTTTATCTCTCTTGTTTTCTTCCTTTAATACCTTATCATCTTTTTAAAACATTTTTATTAGACATATAAAAGATTCTTTTTTTTCATAGATTTTTGGGATGTCATAACAACCATACATTCCACTAAAGCAGTGGCTTAGATTTGGGGCTATTAGAGGCTTTATGCAGCAGGTGTCCAACCTTCAAAAGTTTATCTAAGTATGTTTGTGAGTAACACTGAGAAGAATGTCCTCAGTTGAGGAAAGTAGTTAGAGTGGGTTTATTTCCTTCTGTCAAGGTCTTCCTGCAAAAGACCATTGTGAACACACCTATAGACAAACAAGTTAGGTTTATTAGTCATTGCAGTAGAGAGTACACAGACCATAAGTACCGATGGAGCATCTCAGCAAGGTGTTAGAAAGGCATTATAGGATTTAGGCTTAATATATTTGGGAGAGGTTTTAGGAAGCAGGCCTTTGCTCTGGTTTGGATGGAGCCCAGGAAATAAACGTAAGTCTATGATTATGTATTTTAATAAATCTTATCTAGGAGAAGGAAAGGGTAGAATAATCCTAAAGCTATGATTGTTAAGAAACAATAGCTCCTCAATAGCTCAATAAAGGCATACTTTGTCATTTTTTTCTGGCTTGGAAGATGTTTATATTTGATTCATATTTAGACACAATTGTGAAATTGCCTTGTTTTTTGTCTTGACCCATTATTGTCTCACTGTGACTGTATGTGATGTTGATGTTTTATGAATATATTTATGTTCAACAATAGAACACCAAGGCTAGCTGATAGGACCAAATCAACTATTCAGTACCAGGGATTGCTTTTTCCTTTTTTTCTCTTTTGTAATTAATATAAGTTAGATTATGTTAGACCTTAATCAAGGCTATACATTGAAGCAGGAATTGTAATCATAAATGGCAGAAGACAACTGGCTTATAGATGTATATATTAAGTTTAAGCTGTCCTGGTAGGGAGCAATAGCTACAAAGAGGACTGGTTTTACTGAACCCATCCCCCTGACAGGGGGTGGGGCAATTCCATATAGGTGGCATTACCTGAGAAACAGCACCACAGGCCCCTCCCCCAGAAGACAAGCTAGAAGAACAGGTGGATGACAATCCTTATGGATCCCATGAGAGTATAAAATCCCAATGCCAGGGGAAAATTGTATATTGAGTTTCAAGTGTGGCCTCACAACCTGTTTATTTTCAGATAGAATTCTCCTTTTTTTTTTCCTTATACTTTATACTTTATCTCTGTTTTTGTTTTTTAACCTTCTCACTTCAACTAGATGTTTATTATATCAACTTAACTTGTATTGTTTCACACCTATATTTTTACAGATATATGCTTTATTTTAGTCCTTTTTTTTTTAACTCTATTCAATTTTACCTATCTATGTACAAGTTTTACCAAAAATGCTGTTAATGAGATGCTGTCTAAACTGGATAAGAAAAATAGAGATTAGTTGGTAGTAACACATGAAAAAAGAATTGGAGAGATTAATAATGCCATGAAATGTTCTAATATCAGAATTATTGGTATCCCTTAGGGGGTGGAGGGTGGTGTCTAGAAAGTAGATTTGAGCAAACCATAGCTGAGAACTTCCCTAATGTGGGGAAAGAAACAAGCATTTTAGTCCAACAGGCAGAGAGGACTCCTTTCAAAATCAATAAAAATCGATCAACACCCCGACATAAAATAGTGAAGCTTGCAAATTTTACAGCCAAAGAAACTATCCTGAGAATAGCCAGAGAGAGGAGGTTCCTTACATATGGAGGGAGGAATATCAGAATAACATCAGAACTGTCCACAGAAAACTGGCAAGCCAGAAAGGACTGGCAAGACATATTCAGGGTACTAAATGAAAAGAAGAGATTTGGGAGAGAATGAAATGAAATGAAAATGAAAAGAACATGCAGCCAAAAATACTTTACCCAGGAAAGCTGTCATTCAGAATGGATGGAAAGATAAAGAGCTTTCAGGACAGGCAGAAACTAAAAGAATAGTGACACTAAGCCAGCCATGGTAGAAATATTAATGGGGATTCTGTAAGCAAAGAGAGACCTCCAAGAGTAATATAATCCAGAAAGTAACAGAGACAATCTATAGAAACAGAGACTTTACAGGCAATACAATAGCACTAAATTCACACCTTTCAATAATTACTCTGAATATAAATGGGCTGAATGTTCCCATGAAAAGGCACTGGGTTTCAGACTGGGTAAGAAAGCAGGACCCAGAGTGGGAGGAGCAAGATGGTGAACCAGTAGGAGACCTAAATATCATCAGGTCCCAGGAATTCAGCTAGATAGTTATCAAACCATTCTGAATGCCTACAAACTCAACAGGAGATCGAAGAGAATAGCAGCAATTCTATGAACAGAAAGGCAATAACTTTCTGGAAGATAGGATATGTGGAGAAGTGAATCTGAGGTGATATATTGGAAGACAGACTGCTGGGGGAGGGGTTGGCTCCCGGCAAGTGATAGAGAAGCAGAGCACAAAATCGGAACTTTCAGAAGTCTGTTCTATGGAGGGACATCACTCCAGAGGCTAAGCAGGGAAGATGGAATCCTCACTGGGGCAGGGTGGTCTCAGGACCCTCAGGGGTCACAGAAAGACTAGGACAGAGTTCCCAGGTATTGGAGCAAGGAAGCTGGCTGCAGAGACAGAGCTAAGGAGAGGGTTCTCAGCTCAGGGTTGCCAAAAACCAGGATCTTAGGCACAGTCAGGTCATTAGTCTTTAGGCAAGGACCCCTCAAGTGGCAGATGTGGGGACACCTCCCCTCCTACCTTCATCCACCAGGAGGATCAGTGCTGTGGGCATCTGCTGGGTTTGGAGACTCCACAAACGGGGCCGTGTGCCAGAGATAGAAATTGATTTATTTTATACCATTGTGTGTGGAGGAGATGCTTGATATGGTTTCAATATTGATTTTTGAGTCTTGTTTTTTGGTATAACATGTGATCTGTCCTAGAGAGTGTTTTATGTGCATCTCAGAAGAATGCACATTCTTTTGTTTTGGTATAGAATATTCTGTGTAGAACTTTTAAATCCATCTGGTTTAATATTTTTTAAGACCAGTATTTCCTCATTGATTTTCTATCTGGTTGATCTACTGGGGTTTAATCTCCTACTATTTTATATAACCTTTTATTTTGGTGGTTGGGGGGGAGAGTGAGAGACAGCATGGTCCTGGGGAGAGGGGGAGAGGGGGAAAGAGAGTGAGAATCCCAAACCGGCTCAAGCAGGCATGGAGACTAACACAGGGCTCAAACTCAAGACCCTAAGATCATGACCTGAACTGAAATCAAGAGTTCAATGTTCAACTGACTGACTGAGTCATCCAGGCCCCCCCATATAACTTTTAATTTTTCTATTTAGATACATCAATATTTGCTTTATGTATCTTGGTGCTCCTATTTTGGGTGCATATGTACTGATAAATGTTATATCTTCATATTAAATTGACCCTTTTATCATTATATAATGTCTTTAACTATTATTGCAGTCTTTATTTTAAAGTCTGTTTTTTTGGTTATGAATATAATTATGCCAGCTTTTTTGTTTCCATCCAATGAACTATCTTTTTCCATCCCTTCAGTTTCAGGTTGTGTGTGTCCTTTCTTCTGAAATTCATTTCATGTGGGTAGAACATGGATAGGTCTTGGTTTTTTTAATCCATTCAGCCACGTTATGCCTTTTGATTGTAGAGTTCATTTACATTTAAAGTAATTATTGATAGGCATGTAGTTATTGCCATTTTGCTATTTGTTTTTTGGCTGTTTTTGTAGTTCTTCTCTGTTCTTTTCTTTCTTTCTCTCTTCCCTTGTGGTTTGATGTTTTTTGTTAGTGCTATCTTTAGATGTCTTTCACATTTTACTTTTGTGTAGTTAATTTTTTATGTATTTGTGATTATTGTGAGGTTTACATATAACTTCCTATTTTATGTTTTGAGTTGACAGCAACTTAAATTGGAACACATTCCAAAACTTTACATTTTTCTCCTCCTCTCATGTGTTATATTCTTGTCACATGTTGCATCTTTTTATTACCCTCCAACTAATTCTTGTAGTTTTAGCTAATTGTATTATTCCTGTCTTTTAACCTTCATACTTGCTTTATAAGTCATTGACCCACTACCTTCACTATGTGTTGACCTTTTCTAGTGATCCTTTTTAATTTTATATGTTTTCCTGTTATCAATTGGTGTTATCTCTTTTCATTTTAGGGAAGGCTTTTTAACATTTCTTTTAAGGCCAGTTTAGTGGCGATCACTCCTTTAGGTTTTGCCTAACTTGAAATCTTAATCTCTTATTTGATTTGGAATAATAGCCTTTCCAGGAAGAGAATTATTGGTTGGAAGTTTTTTCCATTCAGACACTTGAATATGTCATATCACTCTCTTCTGGCTTGCATAGTTTCTACTGAAAGACTTATGAGCTCTCCTTCCATGTGGTAAGTTGTGCTTCTTTTGCTGTTTTAAAAAAATCTCCCTGTCTTTAACTTTGACCATTTTAATTGTAATATATCTTGATGTGGATCTGTTTGAGTTTATTTTATTTAGGACTGTCAAGGCTTCCTGGACCTGTGTATCTGTTTCCTTCCTCACTTTAGGGAATATTTCAGTCACTAATTCTTCAAATAGTTTTTCTGGCCCTTTCTCTGTCTCTCTGCTCCTTCTGGGATCACTATAATCTAAGTATTATTCCACTTGATGTTATAGCAATGGTTTCTTATTTATCTTCATTTTTTAATTCTTCTTTTTTTCCCCTGGGTGAGTTCTCTTGCTTTTGTTTTCCAACTCAATGATCCAATCTTTGGCTTCATTCAGTGATGTTGAACCCCACTAGTATATTTTTCATTTCAGTTATGGTATTCTTTAGCTCTTTAACTTCTATTTGGAACTTTCTTATATTTACTGTCTCTTTGTTGAGGATATCACAGTGCTCATCACTATTCTTCCAAGTTTGGTGAACATCTATGGGACTGTTACTTTTAACTCTTTATCAGGTTGATTGTGCATCTGCATTTCATTAATGACTTTCTGATGTTTTGTCTTTTATTTGGAATATATTCTCTTTATCTCTTCACTTTCCTGATTTTCTGTATTTGTTTTTACATATTAGGCAAACCAACTACCTCTCCCAGTCTTGAAGGATCACCCTTTCGTAGTTGTCACAAGAAGCCTAAAAACACAGTCTCCTCTGACCGCTAGAGTTACATCCTCCAGGGGTGTCACTATAGAAGCTGTGAACACTCATCTGCCACACAGGGGTTGGCAGAGCTAACACCCATGCCAGCCAGATACATCATAGAGCTGCACTGAGGCCCAGGGTGAGTGCGGGGTGGTGTCTGGCCTGGCTGTAAAAGATGGATACGCTGCCATAGTGTGGACAGGGTTCTTAGTTGGGTGTGCCCAAAAGCCCTCGCAAGTTAGAGAGATAGTTCCAAGATGATGCCCACCAACACTGACATTAGCAAAGTAGAATGATATTGCTGCTATGGCACCCACCAGCTTCTCTGTCACCAGAGAGAGTTCCAGTGGTTTCCTACTTTTCTGGCAGGTGTTTTAAGTTGAGTAAATGGGTCACCTTTACATATGCTCTAGATGATTTTCAAATTAGTGTTTTTGCTCTCAGTCCCAGGGTCAGCAATCCTGCATGTGCTCTGTTTAACAGTGGGTTCTCCATGCTCTACACTTCTGAGGTTTTCTTGGAGGTAATCTCTATTGGTTTTCAAAGCCTGGTATTTTGGGGACTCAGTCTCTTATCTAGGGTCTAACGTTTGAGGTGTCTACTGTATAGCACAAGCCTCTGACTCCTTAGGAAAGTCTTTGTCTTCCCTCCCAATTATGTACCAGCCTTCTGGAGTGTTTTTTGTTTGTTTTGTTTTTGTTTTTGTTTTGTTTTGTTTTGTGCAAGATTGTATCTCTGCCTCTCCTGACCATTGCAATGCTGTCCTTTTTGTTTTCTCCTGTAGAGTCCCTATTCATCCAGTTTTCCAGTTTTCTTCAGAGTAAATTACTTCATATGTAGCTATATATTGATTGTATCCATGGGGAGGTGTGAGTTCAAGATTTTCTTGTGTTGTTATCTTGAACCCAGACCCCCCCAAGTGAATCTTTTTGTTAACATGAGAGAGAAGTATCAGTTTATATATTTCTGATTTACTAAATCATCTTTATTTGCTTTATTTTAGGTGACTTATATCATTACAATTGATGAAAAACCATACACTCTGCATCTCAGAAAACAGTGAGATATAATTTTTTTTTAAATTAATTTTTTATTTTTTATAAACATATATTTTTATCCCCAGGGGATATAATTTTTCATTAAAACTCTTTTAAATATTTTGGTATACAATTTAAATTAAATAATGCAAAATAACGTAGAATGCTTGATCAATTTGTTTTTCAATTAGGATTAATTAAGTCTTGAATAATGGAAGAGTAGAATGTTGAATAATAGAATGCTGCATTTTAATTTTCTAGCTTGTTATTGTCACATTAAGAAATAAATTACTTATTTGTAAATCTTTAATTGAGTATAAAGTCATTAAACCCAAGAACTGCAAGTTATATGTTTAGTGTGCCTAATGTTGGGGGGGAGGCAAGATGGCGGAGAAGTGGGAGGTGCTGTTTCAACAAGTCCCCTAAAGTGAGCTGATTATCTACCAAAGAACTCTGATCCCCCATGACATCAGTCTGAGATTAAAATTATATCCTTCTGGATCTCTATGGGGGCAGAAGATGCCAGTGGACAGGTAAAGCGGAGTGGGAACATCAGACTGATATCGGAAGATAAACAAAAGGGGAAGGGAGCCACCAGAAGTGACATTGGAAGGTAATATCCCAATATGAGAGTGCCCTGTGATTGGGGACCAGCATTAACCTGGAATCAGGTTGAAAGCACTCAACAAGAACAAAAGATTTGAAGGGGAAATTGGTGGAATCAGGCGGTTAGGGACAAGGGCTTAAGCCCACGGACCCAGGACAGCCACTGCTGGCGCTGAGTCAGAGAGAGTGCAGCAAAGAAGTTAGGCGTTGGTTCCTGAACTTCCAGTGTTCATGAGAGAGTCCGGTGTGGACACCATCCAGTGCTCTCTAGAACCACAGCCTTTTGCACTCTGCACTTTCGCTGCACTACTGGGGTCTGAGTCATGCTCCACACCCTCCCCTGAGAGAGTTCCATGCTAGCTGGTGCTCTCTAGGACCTGGAGAGTCTGAACACACCCAGTCCGGTCCAGCACAAAAATCTCAGTGTGCTATCTCTGGTCCCAACCTGCCCAGACAGTCATGGCAGAAGCAACCGCTGGAAGCCAGCTCTCTGGACAAGTACTTCTCATAGTTTTGGTAACACTGGAGTACAAGTAGGAGCTCCTGCGACCCTGAGACTGTGACTGGGGTTGTGCTCTGCTGACAGCAGAGGGGGAGTTTATGTGCTCTGGAGCATCCAGAGGGGAACAGAGCTTCTCTCTGAGATGGAGGTCTGGGTTCAGTTTGCTTTCCTCTAAATCACCAAAGAACCGCCAAAAGATGCCAAGGGGAGAAAAACAAACAAAGAAACAAAAAACAAAACCTCCAGAAAACAAATGCCTAAAAACCCAGCTTCCTCAGAGCCGACCCCTTGATAGGGGACAGGAGGAATCAACTCTAGCAAGACAACCTGAGAAACCATGTGGCAGGCCCCTCCTCCAGAAATCCAACCAAAACAAAATAAAAGAAAACAAAAACAAGAGGACAACCACCACTACTTCATAGATACGACTTTTATTTTTAATTTGTTCCCACTATTCTCATTTTTTCAATTTTTTTAAATAATTTTTTGACCTATTTACCATCACAGTGAGATGTTCAGTACAACAAATTCCATAATAACTTTTTAACTTTTTTGATACGTATACCTGTGTTTTTCTTTTGCTTTTCTACTTTTTTTTTAATATTCTTATAGAGATAAGCTTCAAGGTAATCCTCTTCCCCAGTCAATACTACCCCTATATATAAACCAGTTTTAATCCCCCTTTATCTCAGGAAAGTTGAGTCCTTTAACAAAGACACCAAGATACACCCAGGAAGAATCAAAATAACATTCCTTGGCCACACTGAGAATTTATAAGCACCTTCCCATCTTTTTCTTCTGTCAGTATTTCTGTGTATTTGTTTTTGTTCTGGTAGTATATAAATCTTATACTTCTGGTTCATTTTTGCTGGGTTCCTCTTTTTTTTGGGGGGGGGTCAGTTTTTGTTTGTATGCTTTATAAATCTTACCTTTGTGGCCCATTCAGGCTGGGTTTTGTTTTGTTTTGTTTTGTTCCCTCTCCTTCTCTCTCTCTTTTTTTTTTTTTTTTTTTTTTTGCTTTCTTTTTGGCGGTGAATCCCGATTGCTCAGAAATGTTCCAGAATGCACCCTGCCTGCACCACAGTTGATACATTCAACTATACATGTCCTCAGCCATCTTTCACCAAAATGACTAGGAGGAAGAATGCCCAAAAGAGGAAAAATTCAGAGACTTTGCCCTCTCCATCAGAGCTGTTGGATATGGACATAAACTGTATATCTGAAAGGGAATTCAGGCTAACAATTATCTAGGCAATGGCTAGGTTGGAGAAAGCCTTTAATGACAAAATGGAATTGATTAGGGCAGAAATGAAAGCCACCAGCAAAGATGTTAACGATGCTCTCAATGAGATCCAATCTGGATTCTCTAACAGCTAGGGTAACTGAGGCAGAAGATAGAATTAGTGATCTAGAGGACAAACTGATAGAGAAAAAGGATCAGGAGGAGGGTGGGAACAAACAACTTAGAAGCCATGAAAACAATTAGGGAAATAAATGACGCTATGAAATGTTGCAAGGTCAGAATTACTGGAATCCCTGAGAGTGAGGAGAAAGAAAGAAGACTAAAGAATATAGTTGAATAAATTCTCCATGAAAATTTTCCCAATCTGGTGAATGGAACCAACTTTCGTGTCCTAGAGGCAGAAAGCTTCCCCCCAAGATCACGGAATCTAGAAAGAACTCGAGACACCTGATTGCAAAAATGATAAATCATAATGTTAGACAGGAGCTCTTGAAAGCAGCTAGGGGAAGAGATTCCTTACATACAGAGCAGGATCCATCAGAATAATGTCAGACATGTCCACAGAAACCTGACAAGCCAGAAAGGGTTAGCAAGATGTATTCAGGGCACTAAATGAAAAGAACATGCAACCAAGAATACTTTATCCAGCAAGACTGACATTCAAAATGGATGGAGAGATAAAGAGCCTCCAAGACCAGCAAGGTTTAAAAGAGTATGTGACCACCAAGCTGGCACTACATGGAATTTTAAGGGGGGGTTCTATAAAAGAGGAAAAAACCCAAGAATATCATTAGACAGAAATTTATGGAGACAATCTATAGAAACAAAGACTTCACAGGTAACATGATATCAATAAAAACGTATCTCTCAATAATCTCAACGTGAATGGCCTAAATGCACCCATAAAATGGCACAAAGTTGCAGATTGGACAAAATGATAGGACCCATCCATGTTGTCTATAAGAGACCCATTTTGAACCTAAGGATACATCCAGACTGAAAGTGAAGGTATGGAGAAGCATCTTTCATGCCAATAGGCCTCAAAAGAAGGCTGGGGTAGCAATTCTCATATCAGATAAATTAGATTTTAAACTAAAGACTGTAGCCAAAGATACAGAAGGACACTACATCATTCTTAAAGGGTCTATCCACCAAGGAGATCTAACAATTATAAATATTTATGCCCCCAGTATAGGAGCAGCCGACTATATAAGACAACTGTTAATCAAGATAAAGAGTCATATTGATATGAATACATTAAGAGTAGGGAAAATTAACACACCACTCTCAGTAATAGAGAGATTATCCAAGCAGAAAGTCAATAAAGAAACAAGAGCATTGAATGACACATTGGATCAGATGGACCTCATAGATATATACAGAACATTCCACCATAAAACAACAGTATACTCATTAATCTCGAGTGCACATGGAACCCTCTCCAGAATAGACCACATACTGGGTCACAAATCAGGGCTCAACCAATACCAAAAGAATGAGATGATTCCCCGCATATTCTCAGATCACAATGCTTTGAAACTGGAGCTCAACCACAAGAAAATCTTTGGGTTGCAGCAAAGGTGGTCCAAAGGGGGAAATACATAGCTATCCAAGCCTCCCTCAAAAAAATGAAAATCCAGAGTACACCAGCTTTCCTTACACCTCAAAGAACTGGGGAATCAACAACAAATTAAGCCAACCCCACACACAAGAAGGGAAATAACCAAGATTAGAGCAGAGATCAATGAGAGACAAACTAGAGATATAGTAGAATGCATCAGTGAAACTAGAAGCTTTTTTTTTGAAAGAATCAATAAGAGCAATAAACTATCGACCAAACTAATCCAAAAGAAAAGAAAGAAGACCCATATTAATAAAATTATGAATGAAAAGGGAGAGATCACAACACAAGGAAATAGAAACAATCATCAGAAATTATTATCAACAGTTATATGCCAATAAGTTAAGCAACCTAGATGGAATAGATGCATTCCTGAAAACCTACAAAACCTACAAACTTCCAAAACTGAATCAGGAAGAAATTGACAACCTGAATATCTAGTAACAAGATCAAAGCAGTGATCAAAAACCTCCCAAAAAACAAGAGCTCAGGACCTGATGGATTCCCTGGGGAATTCTACCAAACATTCAAAGAAGAAATAATACCTATTCTCCTGACGCTATTTCAAAACATTGAAACAGAAGGAAAACTTTAGACTCTTTCTATGAAGCCAGCATTACCCTGATCCCCAAACCAGGCAAAGACCCCACCAAAAAGGAGAATTTTAGACCAATATCCCTGAGGAATACAGATGCCAAGATTCTCAAGAAGAACCTAGCTAATAGGAGCCAACAGTACATTAAAAAGATTATACATCATGATCAGGTGGTATTTATCCATGGGTTGCAAGGGTGGTTCAACATTTGCAAATCAATCAATGTGATAGAATAAATCAATAAGAGAGAAGAACCACATGGTTCTCTCAATTGATGCAGAAAAAGCATTTGACAAAATCCAGTATCTGTTCCTGATTAAAATGCTTCAAAGTATAGGGATAGAAGGAACATTCCTCAACTTCATAAAATCTATCTATGAAAAACCCACAGCGAATATCACCCTCAATGGGAAAAAGCTGACAACCTTCCCTCTGAGATCAGGAACACGACAAGGATGCCCACTCACACCACTCTTGTTCAACATAGTATTAGAAGTCCTAGCAACAGCAATTAGACAACAAAGAGAAATAAAATGTATTCAGATTGGCAAAGAAGAAGTCAAACTCTCTCTCTTCACAGATTACATGATACTTTATATGGAAAGCCCAAAACACTCCATCCCCAAACTACTAGAACTCATTCAGTAATTCAGTAATGTGGCAGGGTATAAAATCAATGTACAGAAATCAGTTGCTCTCTTATACACAAACATTGAAAATACAGAAAGGGAAATGAGAGAATCGATTCCATTTACTATAGCACCAAGAACCATAAAATATCTGGAAATAAACCTAACCAAAGAGGTAAAGGATCTGTACTTGAGGAACTACAGAACACTCATGAAAGAGATTGAATAAGACACAAAAAGATGGAAGAAGATGCCATGCTCATAAACATTGTTAAAATGTCTATACTGCCTAGAGCAATCTATACTTTCAATGCCATTCCTATCAAAATTCCATGGGCATTTTTCAAAGAGCTGGAGCAAACAATCCTAAAATTTGTATGGAATCAGAAGATACCCCAAATTGAACAGTGTGGAGATTCCTCAAGAAATTAAACATAGAGCTTCCCTATGACCCTGCAATTACATTACTGGGTATTTACCCCAAAGATACAGATGTAGTGAAAAGAAGGGCCATCTGTACCCCAATGTTTATAGCAGCAATGGCCATGGTCACCAAACTGTGGAAAGAACCAAGATGCCCTTCAACGGACAAATGGATAAGGAAGATGCAGTCCATATACACAATGAAGTATTATGCCTCCATCAGAAAGGATAAATACCCAACTTTTGCAGCAACATGGACGTGACTGGAAGAGATTATGCTGAGTGAAATAAGTCAAGCAGAGAGAGCCAATTATCATATGGTTTCACTTATTTGTGGAACATAACAAATAACATGGAGGACATGGGGAGATTGAGAGGAGAAGGGAGTTAAGGGAAATTGGAAGGGGAGGAGAACCATGAGAGACTATGGACACTGAAAAACAACCTGAGGGTTTTGAAGGGGCGGGGGGGTGGGAGGTTGGGAGAACCAGGTGATGGGTACTGGGGAGGGCACATATTGCATGGAGCACTGGGTGTGGTGCAAAAACAATGACTACTGTTACACTGAAAAGAAATAAGAAAAAATAAAATAAAAAATAGGAAGACAAGAAAGAAAACCAATGAAATAAAAAAGTGATTTTTTGGGGGAAAAAAAAAAGATACTCCAAATTGCTAAGGAAACGTTGAAAAAGAAAAACAAAACTGGGGGAATCATGTTGCCTGATTTCAAGCTTTACTACAAAGCTGTGATCACCAAGACAGCATGGTACTGGCATAAAAACAGACACCTAGACTAGTGGAACAGAGTAGAGAGCCCAGATACGGACCCTCAACTCTATGGTCAAATAATCTTCAACAAAGCAAGAAAAAAATATACAGTGGAGAAAAGACAGTCTGTTCAATAAATGGTGCTGGGAAAATTGGACAGCTATGTGTGGAAGAATGAAACTCGACCATTCTCTTACACCATACACAAATATAAGCTTGAAATGGATAAAAGACCTCAATATGAGTCAGGAATCCATCAGAATCTTAGAGGAGAACATAGGCAGTAACCTTTCGACATCGGCCACAGCAACTTCTTTTAAGATGTCTCCAAAGGCAAGGGAAACAAAAGCGAAAATGAATTTTGGGGACTTCATCAAGATCAAAACCTTCTGCACAACAAAGGAAACAGTCAACAAAACAAAGAGGCAACCCACGGAATGGGAGAGATATTCACAAATGACACTACAGACAAAGGGCTGATATCCAAGAACTCCTCAAACTCAACACACTCAAAACAGATAATCATGTCAAAAAAATGGGTAGAAGACATGAACAGACACTTCCCCAATGAAGACATACAAATGGCTAACAGACACATGAAAAAATGTTCATCGTCACTAGCCATCAGAGAGAGTCAAATCAAAACCAGATTGAGGTAACACCTTACATCTGTTAGAATGGCCAAAATTAACAAGACAGTAAACAACACGTGTTGGAGAGGATGTGGAGAAAGGGGAACCCTCTTACACTGTTGGGGGGAATGCAAGTTGGTGCAGACATTTTGGAAAACAGTGTGGATATTCTTTAAGAAATTAAAAATAGAGTTACCCTATGACCCCCTAATTGCACTACTGGGTATTTACCCCAAAGATACAGATGTAGTGAAAAGAAGGGCCATCTGTACCCCAGTGTTCATAGCAGCAAGGGCCACAGTCCCCAAACTTTGGAAAGAACCAAGATGCCCTTCAATGGATGAATGAATAAGGAAGATGTGGTCCATATTTACAATGGAATATTATTCTCCATCAGAAAAGATGATATCCAACTTTTGTGTCAACATGGATGGGACTAGAAGAGATTATGCTGAGTGAAATAAGTCAAGCAGAATCGATTATCATATGGTTTCACTTATCTGCTGAGCATAAGGAATAACACAGAGCACATGGGGAGATGGAGAGTAGAAGGGAGTTGGGGGAAATCAGAGGGGGAGACGAAGCATGAGAGACTTTGGACTCTGAGAAAGAAACCGAAGGTTTTGGAGGGAGGGAATGGGACTGGGGTGAGCCTGGTGGTGGGTTTTATGGAGGGCACATATTGCATGGAGCACTGGGTGTGGGTGCATAAACAATGAATTCTGGAACACTGAAAATAAATTAAAAAAAAATAAAATATAAATAAAAAATAAAAAATTTAAATTTTAAAAAAGTTTTTAAAAGTGTGCCTGATGTAAAATCAAACTTAATTATGCATCAAGTGGTTATTGGTGGGAAATTCAACTAATGACATATTTTATGAATGTGTTAATTATATTTGCATTTATTTTTAACAACTTTATTGGGTACATTCATATATCATAAAACTCACTCAAGTGTATAATTCAATAATTTTTAATAACTATATACAGTATTGAAAACAGCTACCATAAATCAATTGTAGAACATTTCATATCCTATGTAAGATCCTCATGCCATTTCACATTTAATCCCTGATTCCACCCACCACTCCAGGCAACACTCATGCAATCAACATACTTTCTGTCTCCTAATTTGCAGTTTCTCAAAATTTCATGCAAGTGGAGCCAAACAGCCTCTTCTTTGCCTGCATCTTTGAAAATATATATTTGTAACTACTGCAATTTGTCTGCCTTACATCTCTGTAGTTGAACAACATGGAAGAAAACTCCTCATTTATGACTATTCTCACCTAATTCATGATCATTAAACCTATGTTGGTCTTTAATGTCTGTAAAACCCGATTAAAATGTTTTCTGAGAAGAAAATCTTTTTTTTTTTAAATAAGAAACTTCTTCATGTTTCTGAATGCCAGTTATTTTTTAGTCTTCATTTTTCTTGACCAAATGGCAGTATTTTGTCTAGCTGATCAGTATCTCCTCCAAAAATACTTTCTTTATTTGGCTTCTAGAACACTGCAGACTTCTGGTTTAATTCTTACCATTGTGTTTACTCTCTCAGTTTTCTTTGTTTCATCTTGTTTGTTTTTTAGATTCTTCCCCATCTCTCCAATCTTAGAATACTCCATGGTACTTTTCTTGGATCTTGTTTTCCCTCACTGCATTCAATCATCTGGTTATTTCATCCCCTCTTGCAGTTTTAAATACATTCATGTATTGATTACTCCCAAGTTATATCTCTACTTTCTTCCTCTCCAATGAACACCTACTTGTTTATCTGACTACTTATTTGACAATCTGGTGTTTGCTAGAATTCTCATACTTATCATATCCATACTGTACTTCTTTTTTAAAAAAAAAGATTTATTTATTTGACAGACAGATCACAAGTAGGCAGAGAGGCAGGCAGAGAGAGAGGGTGAGCAGGCTTCCCTCTGAGCAGAGAGCCTAATGCGGGGCTCGATTCCAGGACCCTGAGATCATCACCCAAGCCAAAGGCAGAGGCTTTAACCCACTGAGCCATCCAGGTGCCCGCATAATGTACTTCTGATACTTTCCTAAGATTTATCCTTCCTACAGTCATCTCAGTAAATGGCAACTCTAGTTTCTCAAAACGAAACCTTGGAGTCATCCTTGATATCAATTTTTTCTTTTGTTTTCCCTCACAATGCATTATTTCCCACAATAGGTTATTAAATTCCATGTTCAATCTTCAAAATATTGTTACTGTTTTAGTTCAAGTCACTATCATATCTTGCCTGGATAATAGCCTAATTGCTCTCTCTGCTTATTTGCCCTACAGATAATTCTCAAGATAGCATTCAGTCTGATTCTATTAAAATGTTGGTCTGAGGGATGCCTGACTGGCTCAGTCAGAAGACCGTGTGACTCTTGATATTAGGGTTGTGAGTCTGAGCCCCATGTAGGGTGTAAAGATGATGTAAATAAATAAAACTTTAAAAATAACATAAAACAAACTGAGGGTTGCTGGGGGGAGGGGGGTTGGGAGAAGGGGGTGGGATTATGGACATTGGGGAGGGTATGTGCTTTGGTGAGTGCTGTGAAGTGTGTAAACCTGGTGATTCACAGACCTGTACCCCTGAGGATAAAAATATATGTTTATAAAAAATAAAAAATTAAAAAAAAATAACATAAAATATTGGTCTGATCCTATCATATATCTGTTTGAAATCTTCTAACGGCTTCTCATCTCTGTGACACTATCTCTTATTACTGTCTCTCATCTTCAATCAACATTTCATTCCAGTCACGTCACCCCTTAGCTGTTCTTTATATACAGAAGGCATATTTTGGCCTCAGGGTCTTTTCATTTTATCCTGTGTCTCAAATAACATATCTGTACAAATCCATGTGGTTTGTTTTCAGGTTCAGTTTATTCAGTGAGGTTTTTCATGCCATCCTATCTACCTTTGTAACCAAATTCCCTCACCCAGGCCTTATTTATAACATTTAACATCTAACATGCTAGCAGTATTTGTCTCTCACTCTCATGAAGACCAGTGGTTTTGTCTTTTGTTTACTGCTGTATCCCAATGCCTAGAAGAGCATCTATCAGTAGTAGGCACCTAGTAAATGTTTGTTAGATAAAGACATACATAGGCTCATATGTTAATATCTGATACAGAGGAGTCAGTATGCTCTAATTAAAGCAAATTATTATACGAACTTTAGGTATTTCACATTTGTTTTTATTTTGATGTTTATATTAATATTAAATTCATGACTCAACCATTTTTATTTTTGTTTTTCTTAGCTCATTTTTATCCCAGGACTTTTTGATTTATACATATAATGAAACTGGATTTTTGCATTTAGAGTCTTCATATTTTAAGGTAAGCTCTAGATGTCACAGATATTTGTTTTCATATGTTTTTTTTTTTATTGACGTGGCCTTATCACTACCATTGGGATATGTCTATCCCATGATGACAATTTAATACAAATATTTTATTTTGCATAATTATGACCTGTTATGTGGTTGATTGCTGTACATAAAAATAGTACATGATAGAGATAAAACCAGACCTGAAAGAATACTCATTGGCACCTTGGTGGTGCAAAATAAAGAGGATTATCAAATACCCTTTTTTCTTGAAAAGCTGCATTAACAAATCTATATGATACACAATCATTATTTTCAATTATTTTAACATTTTTAATCTACTGTAATGTTAGCAAATACATTTTTATTCATAAAGAATTTATTTATTTACTTTTCCATACTGTTTTTTAGATACATTGCCATTACCAAGGATATTTTGCAGATATTCCAAATTCCCTTGCAACACTCAGCATTTGTTCTGGACTCAGGTAATAGGATCTTACATGATACTTATACATGAAACTTAGTGGCTAGCAGAAATAAATCTGGGAATGTTTAAGAAGAATATAAATCTGAGAGGTTGCTTTATATCAATATTAGCAGCTGAACTCTAGTGTCCATTCAAATGAAATCACTCCAGGGATTCCTGACTGGAGTTATTTTTTTTAAAGATACTGTGCAGAAGGGGATAGTTTCAGTAAAGGAAACTTTAGAACTAAATAATATTGTTGTTTTATCTTTCAACTATCTCAAATTGTTATGGAAAATGATATGAATTAATTATTTCAATACATACGTATCGTATGCTTTGAGTTTAGGTGCACTAAGTTTCAGACATAAATCAACTAATTAAGAAAGCCCCTGGGAGGTAAAAAGGCAGAAATAAGTTATTTTCATCAATGGTGGTGGCAAGAGAAAGATACTAAGTTTATTAGAGGGAGACTGGTCCAGAGCAAAGGAAAAAAAAAAAAAAAAGATTCTCCAGATTCTCCCTAACTTCCTTTTGGTTTTGGTTGCCTGACTTCTAGAATTTGCTCATGTAAACTCAGAAAAATTGGCATTCGTTTAATGTGGTTTTCATAGATATCCACTTCTTTAAATATACACTCAATATACCTGCTTTCCCTTATTCTAAACTCTGAGAACATGACCATGATTGGAATTCTCAATAAGTACTTGATTTTCAACAAATACCTGATCTTAACTAATATATCTTGAATAAATATGACTACTATACAGGTAATATAAATTAATTTGAAATATATTTTTTCTTTAATATATGAGCAAAAGTAAGGTAAATGTGATATCGCAGTTACTAATGGTATACCAGAAAAATGGGAAAATAGAGTGTGTTCATAATGTGTTTCTTACTGTATTTCAAACTGGAGTTTCTATTGATTTCATCTTTATAATTTCCATGCCTTTGTTGATGTTCTTTATTTATTGAGACATCATTAAAATATTTCCCTTTAGTTTCTTATATATGGTTTCTTTCAGCTCTTTGAAATTATTTAAACACCTAGTTTAAAGTTTTTAAATTTAATCCTTTAAATTTTTTAAGTTTTTTTTTTTTTCACATTTCAGATTATAGCTTTGATGGCATCACTTGTAGGGTTTTTATATCATTGCTTTCTAAATATTCAGGGGATTCCTTCAGTTTGAAAACATCAGCTATGGAATTGAGCCATTGGAATCTTCAGCACAATTTCAGCATGTAATTTATCAAGTGAAAAATGAGAATCCAACTATACCACTGTTAGCAGAAAATTATAGCAATATTTGGCAGAAAGAACAACCCTATAAAGATAATTTAAGCTTACAGGTAACATGATGATTCTAATGTAATAACATACTGTGAAATTACTTATGTAGAATTTTTTTGATTGTGGAAAGGAACTATTTAGCTATGGAAATATCAAATTTGAGATCTTCTTTCTGAATTTTAAATAAAATGCCCATATTCCATCTAAAATATATGAAAAATTACACAGTAATGTATTTTAGGTTTATTATAATGTATTATGTAATATTTCTTGTTTTCTATCTTATTCCAGCAAAAATGGAGATTTTTGAGTAAAATTTAGAAATACAGGAAGAATGAAGTCACTATTTAAATAAAGACCATAAAATAAGTCAAATTACCACTACCTTGCTTAAATTACTTTTAATATTTTTATTCAGTTTTGTGTACTGCTGGAACATATCTTTCTAAAATAGATAATCATTTATGTATTATTAAACTCTTAATTTACCTGTTAGTTGTATATAGAGTTCCTGTGTGACAAATGTTTTTCTTTCATCATTTGGAATATTTTAATTCACTGTTTTATGGCCTCCATGATCACTGATGAAAAATTAACTGTCATTAATCTTATTGAAGATTCCTTTTACATGATGAGTCCCTTCTCTGTTGCTTATTCCAAGTTTCTCTCTTTATCTTTGGCTTGCCTCTTTTTATAATGTATTTTTTGAGTGGTTCTTTTGAGTTTATCTAAGTTGGATTTGACTGAGCTTCTTTTTTGTGTACATTAATATTTTTCACCTGATTTGAGAAATCAGGGGCCACTAGTTCTTTGAATATTCTTTGTCCCTTCTACGTACCTTCTCACTTTCTGATACTCCCATTATGTGTATGTTAATATGCTTGATAGTGCCCCTTAGGTCTATTAGATATTGTTTATTTTGCTCCATTCTTGTTTCTTTCTCTTTTTTAAATGGTTTAATCTCAATAGATCAGTCTTCAAGTTCCTTGATTCTTTCTCCTGTCTGCCCATATCTGATGTGGAGCCACTTTAATGGATATTGTATTTCAATTGTGTTTTTCAATACCAGAAATTCTATTTATTTCTTTTTAATAATTTTATGCCTTTTTTGATAGTCCATATTTAGTGAGACTTATTATAATACCCTCCTTCAGTTATTTATACATAACTCCTTTTAGCTCTTTAAAATTATTCAAAATACCTGATTTAAAGTATTTTTCTAGTAAATCCAATATCTAATCATCCTCAAAGACAGTTTCTGTTGACATTTTTCCTGTATATGGGTCATACTTTATGTCTTTTTCATGTCTCATATTTTTTGAAAACTGAAACTAGTCACTCCAAGTAATACATGTGGTAACTCTGGAAATCACATACCCCTCCATCAAATATTATTGCTATTCATTGCAGTTACTATTTGTTTTGCAAATTTTTGACTGTTTCCCTGAAGTGTGTATTCTGTGTTGTATGTAGCCACTGATGTGTGTTAATGATCAGAGTTCTTTAAATGCTTGGAATCAATAAGTTTCCCAGTTCTTTTTTTTTTTTTAAGATTTTATTTATTTGACAGAGAGATCACAAGTAGGCAGAGAGGCAGGCAGAGAGATAAAGGGAAGTAGACTCCCCATTGAGCAGAGAGCCTGATGTGGGGCTCAATCCCAGGACCCTGATATCATGATCTGAGCTGAAGGCAGAGGCTTAACCCTCTGAGACACCCAGGTGCCCCAAATTTCCCAGTTCTTGCTGAGAGTCTCTCTCTACCTTTTGGAGCATGACTTTGTCACTCATTCAGGCAGTTAACAACTGCACCTTTCCTTCATTTCTGCTTGCACAGAGCCTCAAGATCAATCGGAGGTGAGAGTTTAGGTCTTTCCTGAGTATGTGTACAGACTTGGGGATGCACTTAGTCTGATACATGTGTGTGGCCTGCCAGATTCCCAGAAATTGATCATAGCTTTTCAAAGCTCTGTATGAATATCTTATTCCTCAGCTTTAAGATTTTTTGTTGGTCTGCTGTTTGCCTCACAGTCATTCACTGCCCCAGACAACTCAAAATGCCTATAGTTTCTAAAAGCAAATGTCTTTAGAAAAACTGTGTAAAATGTGACTTAGGTCAATATGGACCTATTTTAGGAACAAAATAGGTCAGGTCATGACATTTCTTTGGAAATGAGATTTTGGAGATGTTCCAGCCACGTTTTTTCTTTTTCTGGAAGTTGTCAGTCTACTTGTATTCACTGAAAATTTGAGCTATTAGTTTTCAACTAATAGGAGAAAATACTGGAGTGAATTCAAGTTCCACAAAAATCATAATTTTTATCCAGATCAGTTATTTTTCTTGAATAAACACTCCCTCTAACACTGCAAGCCATTTGTTAATTTCTAGAGATCTGAAAAAAAGTTGATTCTAAATTTTGGCATTTCTTTTGTTGGCCTTATGTAGGGGATAATTTTTGGTTCTTAATCTGATTTTAATTGATGTATTTTCATTTCTTGAGTTTTATATACCATGTATTTATAATCTTTTAATGTAACATTTAAAATTTTATCTTGCTATTCCTCCATTGACCCATGGGAATTTTAGAAGTATGCATACTTACACATTTTCTACATATCTTTCTTGGTACTTATATTTAATTGATTTTGATCATATTCAGGTAGTGCATTTGACTTTAGTATATGTGTTTGTCTATATATCTTGCAGTTTCATGTAGTGTTTTATAGATGTTCATTAGGTCAATTTATTTGTATTCTCAAAATTTATGTTTTCCACATTTTTTTTTCTTATAGGAATTTTATAGTTTGTGTCTGCTATCACAGCATCCTCCTGTGGGACATTTTGAGCTTTGTTCTGTACTTTTCATTTTCACATCATATTTCATTATTAATTCTTATTTAAAGTAATAGAAGATATGTTTGCCAAACCTTCACTAGGTAATCATTATTTTTGTCTAAAAATTAGAAAATTTTAATATTTTTTTTTCTCTGAAAGACAAGCAGGCAACAATTTTCTCTTTTCCAGATCATTCCTAATTGCATTTACACACACAGGCTTATCAAGAAGACAGTTCAAAGGTATTCAGTGTTAAAATAATGTGTGCATAGACACCTGTGGATAGGGGCAACCAACTACTTTCCATACATTGGATTTTCTTCTTGCCTGTCCTTATCCCTTCTCTCTCTCTCTCGTGAAAGCTGAACATGTTACATAACACAGTAGGCAGTCGATATTGAATTAAATATTAACTTTAGGTTTGGAGATGAACATATCTTGTTGCTGGGACTTTGGCTTAAAATTTCCTGTTAATATAGTGAGAATATACATCTGTTTATGTATGTTTTTGCTATTGCTACTCTTAGTGTACTTACAACAGCTTCACATTGTTTTTAGCAATTACTTTTTGTTAAATTTTGTTAATTTTTGAGAGGAATCCTGTTCTGTATAGCTTTGTATTTTTCCACTTGACTGTTTTGGGATTTTTAGATAAAATCTGTCTCCTCCAAATCTTCCTGCTGTCTTTCCTGTTTTGTTTTGTTTTGTTTTGTTTTGTTTTGTTTTGTTTTTGGTACATTTTAGTGCAGGTCATAGATTTGGCATGGAGCAGAGAACAGAGGGATTCTCTGATATTTGGATTAAAACTCAATGTTGGGAAGGCACTGTGAACCTGGATTTGGGAACGTAGTCTTCACAAATGTCACCAACATTCTCCTCCAGATGTAATACTGGGTCTAAGAGGTATTCCTTACTGTTCTTCCAGAATTAGACCTTTTTATTCATTTTCCTCTCCTGGCTGTAGTTTTTATCAGTGCCTTCAAGACATAAATCTCTTTCCACTTTTTCTGATAGATTAAGGCTTTTGTGTAATAAAGGAGATAGAGAAGTTTGTGTAGTTCCTTCAGTGTCTGATGTTCCTCTGCACCAGCCAACACTATATATTTTTCAATATATGCTGTAATCTTTATTTTGAGTAACTGATGGAATTCCTGAAGAAAAAGCCTGTAAGAATCTGTGAAATCAAATATCTTTATGATTCCCAGAGACTTCATAGTTTAATGCTAGCCAAGCTTGGCCCTTAGAAGTTTAGCCAAAATTCCTAGTTGGATATTCTTATCAGCTTACATGGCTTTTGGTGTCATTAGAACCAGCTAAGCAAATACTTGATTTCTCGCCCTCCCTGCAGGCACATTTCTCTCTCCAGATTTTGGTAAATGGCTTAATTTGCAGTCTTAGTTTTCTGATGAGTTAAGTAAAAATCATTAATATGTACTTTGTTCAGGTTACACTCTGTTGTGCAACACTCATTTCTGATCTCTGATCTTAAACCAGATCACTAATACTGCAAACAACTCTAACTACATACATTCAGCAATGTAAATAAAACGTGGCCATTATCTTAAAAACAATGCACTATCAAAACCCAACCAAGAGGGAATAGACAACCTAAACAGTCCTGTAACCATTAAAAACCACTGAATTTTCAGTGAAAAATCTCTCAAACACAAAATTTCTCTGGTGTAGATGGTTTTATGTATAGTTTAGAATACCTGTTAAGAGAAGATAAAAGCCAATTCTGTACAATTTCTCCAACAAAAATGAGGAGGAGTGAACACTTTACAACTAACTCTGTGAGGACAATATTGTCCTGATACTAAAACTCTATTCAGACAGTATAAAACAAACAAACCCATTGACCATATGAATATAGATGTAAAAATTCTGCATAAAATACTGGCAAAAGTAATTGAGTAATTTATTAAAAAGATTGCACACCATGATTAAGCATTGTTTATCTAGCAATGGAGGTCTGGTTCAATATCTGAAAATATACCAAAATAATCTACCATATTACTGGGTTAGAGAAGAAAAGGTACACAATCTTCTCAATACAGAAATATAGGACAAAATTCAATTAAAAATTCATTTATTATATAAGGTCTTGGTGATGTTGGCAACTTGTAATGATAAAAAACAATCCTATAAAAGCAGATATTGGTCTCTGGTTTACCCCATTCAACAAACAGCTGCATCTTCTGCTGTGCAGTGCCAGCCGTCATCAAGAGACATGATGGTGAAGGTCAGAGTGAATGGATTTGGCAATATTGGGTGCCTGGTCACCAGGGCTGCTTTTAACTGTGGAAAAGTGGATAGTGTGGCCATCAATGACCCCTTCATTGACCTCAGCTACCTGGTCTACATGTTCCAGTATGATTCCACCCATGGCAGATTCCACAACACAGCCAAGGCAGAGAACAGGAAACTTGTCATCAATGCAAATTCCATCTCCCATCTTCCAGGAACAAGATCCTGCCAATGTCAAATGAGGTGATGCTGGTGCTGAGTATGTTGTGATCTTCACCACCATAGAAAAGGCTAGCACTCAATTGCAGGGTGGGGCCAAGAAGGTCATCATCTCTGCTTCTTCTGCTGATGCCATTTTCATGATGAATGTGAACCATGAGAAATATGACAACTCCCTCAAAATTCTCAGCAATGCCTCCTGGACCACCAGCTGTTTGGTTCCTCTGGCCAAGGTCATCTATGACAACTTTGATATTGTGGAGAGACTCTGACCACCATCCATGCCATCACTGCCACCAAGAAGACCATGGATTGCCCCTCTGGGAAGCTGTGGAGTGACAGCCATGGAGCTGCCCAGAATATCATCCCTGCTTCCACTGACATTGCCAAGTCTGTAGGCAAGGTCATCCCTGAGCTGAATGGGAGGCTCACTGGCATGGCCTTCCATGTCCCCACCCACAACATGTCTCTCATGGATCTGACCTTGAAGGGCTCCTTCAAGGTTTTCCTGGGCTACAATGAGGACCATATTGTCTCCTTCAACTTTAACAGTGACACTCACTCTTCTACCTTGGATGTTGGAGCTGACATTGCCCTCAAATACCATTTTGTTAAACTCATTTTCTGGTATGACAATGAATTTTGCTACTGCAACTGGCTGATGGACCTTATGGTCCACATGGCCTCCAAGGAGTAAGAGCCTGCTGGCCTATCAGCCCCAGTGACAGCAAGAAGAAAGAGAGGCCCTCAGTTGCCAGGGAGTCTCTGCCCCAACTTATCCCCCAAAACACTGAGACTCTCCCAACCTCCACAATTTTCACCCCAGACTCTCAGAAGAAGTAGAGGGGACTGGGGAGCCCTCCTTGTCATGTATCATCAATAAATTATACTGTACTCAGCCAAAAAAATTTAAAACACATATAGAAAATATAATACATAATGAAGAAAAACAGAGTACTTTTATGTTAAGATTTGGTATAAGGTAAGGATGTGCACTCTCTCCAACATTATTTAATGCTGTTGGATTTCTAGACAGAATAATAAAGCAATAAAGGCATACAGATGAGAAAAGGAAACATAAGAATGCCTTTATGTGCAGATGACATAGTTATCTGCTTAGAAACTCATGAAAATACCTGCTGGAACTAAGTGAAATCAACAAAATCACAAAATACATTATCAAGATAAAAAAATCAACCATTTCTACATATTAGCAATGAATATGTGGAAACTATAGGGAAAGTGTATGACATTTTCAATCACTGAAAGAATAAAATGGTATCTTAGTTTAGGCTGTTACAACAAATTACTGTAGACTAGTGGCTTAAAAAACATATATTTATTTCTCACAGTTCTCGATACTGGAAGTCCAAAATCAGGATGTGAGTATGTTCAGATTTTTGGTGAACGTCCTCTTCCTGGTACCTAGAGGACTTCTTCTTGCTGTATGGTGGAGAGACAACTAGCTAGCTCTCAGTCCTTTCTTATAAGGGCACTAATCCCATTTGTGAGGGCTCTAGCCTCCTGACCTAAATACCTTCCAAAGCCACCACGTCCAAATGTAATTACATTGTGAGTGTTTCAACATATGAATTTGTGGGATGGGAACACAGACACTGCAGATACATATATAGCAAAACATGTACAGGTTTTATATATTGAAAAGTATAAAATGCTGATGTAATAAATCAAAGAAGACATCAATAAATGAAGAGACATACTATAGATTGGAAGACTCAGCATAATAAATATTCCATTTTTCTCCAAATGAGTGTATAGGTTTAACATAATTCCTCCAAAATCTTAACAATAATTTTTATAGCTACATATAAACTTGGTCTAAAAGGTATATGGAAAGTCCAAGAAACTTGGATCAAGGAGGAAATATAGAAATTTTTTGAAATTTCTATAGGTAAAATGGAATTTCAGTATCTTAGAAATACAGCTCCTATAAAATTATCATTATAGTGTTGTGATGATATAATAAATTGATGATATATAGCTGACTGACTTGACACAATCAAGAATTATTACATCATACCAAATGGAACATACAGTCTATACTCTGAGTGTACAGAATTATTTCTGATATTGTGCATTTTGTTCTTTTTTGTGTACCCATGTATTTAATAGCACCAAGTATGCTATTTGCCCAAATTTCTGTGTAGACTGTGAATTCTCAAATATTTCTTATATTTTTCTGTGAATGAATTAAAGATATCCAGTGCACCATGGTTGTTGTTGTTACCATAATCTTTAGGAGGACAGTGTGTGAAGTAATTTCCAATATGAACTGGTAATGTAGGTTTGTCATGAGATGAAGACATCAGGATGGTGTCTTTATTTTCACTTTTTCATTCAGTATTAGTAGAGAGTACCTAAGCTCTTATATTACTCCAGCAAGCTCACTGGAACTCTTAAACCTGGAGTATGTTTTCAAATGAAATTTTCTGATTTGTAATTAATTTTTATATTTAATTCCTTATGAATTTTTTATGTGTTCCCTTTCTATATATGTTACTCTTGGTGCTTAACAAATTCAATACATACTAACATTTGATAAATCCTGTTTTTTTCCTTTCAGGAAATAACTCTTTCAAAACTATTACCCCAATACCTAGAAATGCACATTATAGTGGAAAAAGCTTTGGTAAGTCAAACTTTTCCTTCCTTTCTTCCCTCTCTCATTCCTTTTATCTCTCTTCTTTTTCTTTCCTTGAACTCAAATATTTTTTTCTTAACTTCAAAAACATAATGTAATTTTTAAGCTATTTCCAAGTAAAGATATTTTATTTTAGTTGTTAGTTACGACTAAAAACCCAAACTAGCCTAGAATGCCTTACATTATCCTCCCAGCCCCCAAGCTCAACATAGCTTAAGTCTCTCTTTGACTTCACGTTCTAGCAGCCCTGAGTTTCCCTTAATCTGCTCTAATCTCTCTGGTCACATCACTTTTTAAAGCATGCCAGATAATTACCATACCAATTTACTTAATGTTTTCTAACTTTATTGAGAAATAATTAACAAATATAATAGTGTAAATATAAAGTGTTAAATGTGATGATTTGATAACCATTGTGGATTGATTGCCAAGACAGATAATTAACACATCTGTTACTTACATAGTTAACTTTGGTTTTGCAAATAGGAATTGCAAATTTTTCTTATTTTTTATGACTAATATTCCATTTTGTGTGTGTGTCTTCCTGTGTGTGTGTACATACAATAATCATTTTTCTATCCATTCATCTATTGATGGACATTTAGGTAATTTCCATATTTAACCTGTTATGAATAATGCTACATTGAACATGAGAATGCAGATATCGCTGAGATACTGATTTTGTTTCCTCAGTGTATATGCCCTGAAATGAAATTGCTGGATAAAATTGTAATTTTATTTATTTATCTTTATTTTTTATTTTTTGGTAGTTTTATTTTTAACTGTTAAGGAGCCATCATACCGCTTTCCATAATGGCTGTACCAATTTACATTCTCACCAACAGTGTAGAAGGATTTCCAATTCTTCACATCTTTGCCAACATTTGCAATCTCTTGACTTTTGGATAATAGATATTCCAACAGGTGTATGGTGCTATCTCATTGTGGTTTTGATTTGCATTACCTTGATAAATAGTGATGTTGAGCACCTTTTCATGTACCTGTTGATCATTTGTATGTTTTTTAAAAATATCTATTTGGTAGACATAATTTCTTTTGAATATCTACCTAGGAGTGAAATCCTTTTGTCATAGGGTTAGTATCTGTTATTTTAGGAGATATTGAGAGTTTTCAAAAAATATAATAATTTGTTCTCCCATCAACAATGTATGAAAGATCCAAGTATTCCATATCCCCACAAAAAAAATGCTATTAATAGTCTCTTTAAATTTTAACTATTCTGGTATATGTGTAATGAGATCATATTGTGGTTTTTATTAGTATTTACCTGATGATTAAAGAGTTGAAAAACATTTGATACTGTTCCTGACTATTTGGATACTCTCTTTAAGAGAATATACATGTGTTTTCCATTTTATTTATTTATTTATTTATTTATTTGAGAAAGAGAGAGAGTATATGAGCAGGGGAAGAAGCAGAGAGAGAGACTCTTGAAATAGATTCCCTTTTGAATGTGGAGCCCAACATGGGTCTCTATCCCACAACCCATGAGATCATGACCTGAGCCAAAACCAATAGCTGGACACTTAACCAGCTGAGTGACCCAGGCACTCCTCATTTTAACATTTTGATTAATGTTTTGTGGGATTTTATATATTTTGAGTATGAATCTTTTGTCAGGTGGTATATCGGAGATATCTTCTTCCAGGTTGAGGCTTGTTTTTTTACTCTTGTAATGGTGTCTTTTAATGGGCATATTTCTTAATTTTTATGAATTTAAGTTCAGTATATGATTTTTATCATTATCTTTTCCATTTAAGAAATATTTTCTTGGGGTGCCTGGGTGGCTCAGTGGGTTAAAGCCTCTGCTTTCTGCTCAGGTCATGATCCCAGAGTCCTGGGATCAAGCCCTTCATCAGGCTCTCTGCTCAGCAGGGAGTCTGCTTCCTCCTCTCTCTCTCTGCCTGCCTTTCTGCCTACTTGTGATCTGTCTGTCAAATAAATAAATGTTTAAAAATCTTTTAAAAAAAGAAATATTTTCTTACTCCAAGGACATAAATATTTTTACCTTTTTTTGGAATTTATTTTTATTTACCTTTTCACATACAGCTTTATGGTCATCTCTAATTGACAAAATGTGTGGTGTGAAGTAGGGGTTAAAGTTTATCTTTTCCATATTCATTTGCCCCAACACTATTTCTAGAAAGACCTGTCTTATCTCATCCAATTATGTTGGCAATTTTTAAAAAGTCAAGCAATGGTTACATGTGGCCTATTTCTCAAATCCCTGTCTTCTTTCCCCCCATTGGCTAATTTATATATTGTTGAATCAATACTTCACTGTATTGATTACTAGAGCTTTATTACCATTTAATCTATTTGTTTAAATCCTCTTATTATTCTTCACCATTGTTTTGACTATTCTGGGTCTTTTTCCTTTAAACATATTTTAGAATTATTCTAAATTTACACACACACACACACACACACACACATACAAACACAGAATACAACCAAGATTTTGATTTGGGAATTGCATTGAATGCTTATATCTCTTTGGAGAGAATTGTCATCTTAACAGTATTGAGTCATCCAATCTAATACACACAAATCTTTACATTTTTTTGTTATTGTTAATACCTTTCACCAGTATTCTCTCGTTGTCTGGAATACCCTTTTTATTTTTATTGTTATGCATTTGATGGTCTATAATAATTATTTTACATTAACATTTCAATTTTTCTTGCTAGCTTATGGAAATACCATTGATATGTATGTATTCACCTTATAATCTGTGATCATACTTAATTGTTAATTCTTTTGAATTTTTTTAGTTTCTTATATGAACAATAATACTTTTTTAAAAATTATTTTTATTAACATATAACGTATTATTTGTCCCAGGGGTACAAGTCTGTGAATCATCAGGCTTACACATTTCACAGCACTCACCATAGCCCACATGCTCCCCAATTTCCATAACTTAACCACCCTATTCATACTCCCCAACCCAGCAACCCTCAGTTTTGTTTTATGAGATTAAGAGTTATTTATGGTTTGTCTCCCTCCCAATCTCATTTTGTTTCATTTTTTCCTTCCCTACCCCCCACAACCCACTGCCCTGCCTCTCAAATTTCTCATATCAGAGAGATTGTATGATAATTGTCTTTCTCTGATTGACTTATTTTACTCAGCATAATATCTTCTAGTTCCATCCAGGTTGCAAATGGCAAGATTTCATTTTTTTTTTTAAGATTTTATTTATTTACTTGACAGAGACAGAGAGATCACAAGTAGGCAGAGAGGCAGGCAGAGAGAGAGGAGGAAGCAGGCTCCCTGCTGAGCAGAGAGCCCGATACGGGGCTCGATCCCAGGACACTGAGATCATGATCTGAACTGAAGGCAGAGGCTTTAACCCACTGAGCCACCCAAGTGCCCCAAGATTTCATTTTTTGATGGCTGCATAGTATTCCATTGTATATATATGTACCACTTCTTCTTTATCCATTCATCTGTTGATGGACACCAAGGTTCTTTCCATAGTTTAGCTAGTGGACATTGCTGCTATAAACACTTAGGTGTGTGTGCCCCTTATGATCACTACATTTGAACATTGATGCTTTTAATTTCTCTTTTCTGATCTTAGATTTCCTTTTCTAGCTTTTGGGTTTTATTTTTATTTATTTATTTATTTATTTATTTATTTATTTGCTTCTTTACTTGTACTTCCTTTTCTTGCTTTATTGTCTTAGCTTGGCTCTCTAATATATAATATATATGAATGTATTGTGTATATTCCTAACTCCTCCTCCACCTTATAGAGTAGTTATTTTATATACTCCTTAATCAGATTGTACTCATCTTTACAAATCATGGATTTTTTAAAACTTGATATTCTGTTTAGGATTTTAGGGTTCATGCTTAGGAAATAATAATATGTAATATCCTTCTTATAATGTTTTATTTCATTATATTATGCAAACCTCATAAAATGAGTTATAATATTTTATTCAGAATTTATACATTATAAGTTTGATCTCTTCCATATGTATTTGGAAACGTTCACATCTGAAGCCAAAGAGATCTTTAGCTTTCTTAAGGGAATATTTTTAAGTACTGTTTTAATTGCTTTGGTGTGTATAAAGCAGTTTAGATTTCTTTATTTTGTTTCACTTTCTGTAAGTTAGGTTTTTAAAGAATTTTTTTTATCATTTAAGTTTTCTTTTTATCTTTAAAAAATTAGTAATGTAGTAGTGATATCACCATTTCTATTGCTCACCATTGCTATCAGTGATTTCTTTTTGTTCTTAAGTTTTATAATGAAATCATCAAATATAAAAATTAACATTCCTACAAAATTACTTACTAGTATATATAGATTTTGTTTGAATTTTGATAGTTACCGCATAAATGTTGTTTTTCTTGCCCATCCTCCAATCTAGGATCCTACACTCCATTGAGTTGTAATGTCTTTATTCTCTTCTGATATGTTACAGTATTATGGTCTTTCTGTGTGTTTCCTATACCTTGAAATCTTTCTTGTCTTTCCTGATACCTTTCTTGTATTGGAGAATACTATCCAGTTACCTTGCTGAACATACCTCAATATTTAAACAGAAAATCAAAAAGGAAACAATGACTTTGAATGACCACACTGAACCAGGTGGACTTAGCAGATATCTTCAGAACAATTCATCCTCAAACAGCAGAGTACACATTCTTCTTCAGGGCACATGGAACATTCTCCAAAATAGATCATATACTGGGTCACAAATCAGGTTTCAAGTGGTACAAAACATCGAGATCATACCATGCATATTTTCAGACCATAGTGCTATAAAACTACTAGTCAACTACAAGAAAAAATTTGGGAAGACTACAAATAGATGGAGGTTAAAGAACATCCTACTGAAGAATGAGTGGGTTAACCAGGAAATTAAAGAAGAAATGAAGAAATACAATACAATACAATACAATACAATACAATACAATACAATACAATAAAGAAGAAATACATGGAAGCAAATGGAAATGAAAACACAACAGTCTGAAACTTTTAGGATACAGCAAAAGCAGTCAAAAGAAGGAGAAATGTAGCAATACAGGCTTTCCTTAAAAAACAAGAACAGTCTCAAATATATCATCGAACCTACACCTAAAGGAACATGAAAAGAATAACAAATAAATCCAAAGTCAGCTGAAGGAGGGTAATAATAAAGATTAGAGCAGATATCAATGATATGTAAACAAACAAACAAACAAAAGTCCAGAATGGATCAGTAATCTAGGAGCTGGTTCTTGAAATAATTAATAAAATTGATAAACCTCTAGTCAGATTTATAAAAAAGAAAATAGAAAGGAAGGACCCAAATAAATAAAATCATGAATAAAAGAGAAGAGATCACAACCAACAACAAAGAAATACAATCATAAGAGAATATTGTGAAAAATCTTCCAAAAATTGCATAATTGGAAAGAAATAGGTTAGTTACTATAAATATATAAATTACCAAAATTGAAACAGGATGAAAAGAAAATTTGAACAGTTGCATAACCAGCAAAAAAAATTGGTAAGATTTTTTTAAATCTCTGGGTGGCTCAATGGTTAAACTTCTGCCTTCGGCTCAGGTCATGATCTCAGCGTCCTGGGATCAAGGCCCGCATTGGGCTCTCGGCGGGGAGCCTGCTTCCCCTCTCTCTCTGCCTACTTGTGATCTCTCCGTCTCTCTCTGTCAAATAAATAAATAAAACTGTTTATAAAAAAAAAAAAAATCTCCCAACAGGGTCCAGGGCCAGATGGCCTCCCAGCAGAATTCTGCCAAACATTTAAAGAAACAATAATACCTATTCTTCAGAAACTGTTTCAAAAGTGGATGGAAGGAAAACTTCCAAATTCACCCTATGATACCAGCATTTCCTTGATCCCCAAATCAGACAAAGACCTGCAACAAAAAGAATTACAGACCAATATCCCTGATGAACATAGATGCCAAAATTCTCCTCAAGATACTAGCTAATAGGATCCAACAGTACATTAAAAGGATTATTCACCATGACCAAGTGGGATTTATTCCAGGGCTGCAAGGTTGGTTCAACATCCACAAATCAGTCAATGTGATACAACACATCAATAAAAGAAAGAACAAGAACCATATGATACTCTCAATAGATGCTGGAAAAGCATTTGACAAAGTACAGCATCCCTTCCTGATCAAAACTCTTCAAAGTGTAGGGATAGAGGGCACATACCTCAATATCATCAAAGCCATTTATGAAAAACCCACCGCAAATATCATTCTCAATGGAGAAAAACTAAAAGCTTTTCCTCTAAGGTCAGGAACATGGCAGGGATGTCCATTATCACCACTGCTATTCAACATAGTACTAGAAGTCCTAGCCTCAGCAATCAGACAACAAAAGGAAATTAAAAGCATCCAAATCGGCAAAGAAGAAGTCAAATTATCACTCTTCGCAGATGATATGATACTATATGTGGAAAACCCAAAAGACTCCACTCCAAAACTGCTAGAACTTGTACAGGAATTCAGTAAAGTGTCAGGATATAAAATCAATGCACAGAAATCAGTGGCATTTCTCTACACCAACAACAAGACAGAAGAAAGAGAAATTAAGGAGTCAATCCCATTTACAATTGCACCCAAAACCATAAGATACCTAGGAATAAACCTAACCAAAGAGGCACAGAATCTATACTCAGAAAACTATAAAGTACTCATGAAAGAAATTGAGGAAGACACAAAGAAGGGAAAAATGTTCCATGCCCCTGGATTGGAAGAATAAATATTGTGAAAATGTCTATGCTACCTAAAGCAATCTACACATTTAATGCAATTCCTATCAAAGTACCATCCATCTTTTTCAAAGAAATGGAACAAATAATCTTAAAATTTATATGGAACCAGAAAAGATCTCGAATAGCCAAAGGGATATTGAAAAAGAAAGCCAAAGTTGGTGGCATCACAATTCCGGACTTCAAGCTCTATTACAAAGCTGTCATCATCAAGACAGCATGGTACTGGCAAAAACAGACACATAGATCAATGGAACGGAATAGAGAGCCCAGAAATAGCCCCTCAACTCTATGGTCAACTAATCTTCGACAAAGCAGGAAAGAATGTCCAATGGAAAAAAGACAGCCTCTTCAATAAATGGTGTTGGGAAAATTGGACAGCCACATGCAGAAAAATGAAATTGGACCATTTCCTTACACCACACACAAAAATAGACTCAAAATGGATGAAGGACCTCAATGTGAGAAAGGAATCCATCAAAATCCTTGAGAAGAACACAGGCAGCAACCTCTTTGACCTCAGCCACAGCAAAATCTTCCTAGGAACATCGCCAAAGGCAAGGGAAGCAAGGGCAAAAATGAACTGTTGGGATTTCATCAAGATCAAAAGCTTTTGCACAGCAAAGGAAACAGTTAACAAAATCAAAAGACAACTGACAGAATGGAAGATATTTGCAAACGACATATCAGATAAAGGACTAGTGTCCAAAATCTATAAAGAACTTAACAAACTCAACACCCAAAGAACAAATAATCCAATCAAGAAATGGGCAATGGACATGAACAGACATTTCTGCCAAGAAGACACCCAGATGGCCAACAGACACATGAAAAAGTGCTCCATATCACTCGGCATCAGGGAAATACAAATCAAAACCACAATGAGATATCACCTCACACCAGTCAGAATGGCTAAAATCAACAAGTCAGGAAATGACAGATGCTGGCGAGGATGTGGAGAAAGGGGAACCCTCCTACACTGTTGGTGGGAACGCAAGCTGGTGCAACCACTCTGGAATACAGCATGGAGGTTCCTCAAAATGTTGAAAATAGAACTGCCCTATGACCCAGCAATTGCACTAGTGGGTATTTACCCTAAAGATACAAACGTAGTGATCCAAAGGGGCACGTGCATCCGAATGTTTATAGCAGCAATGTCCACAATAGCCAAACTATGGAAAGAACCTAGATGTCCATCAACAGATGAATGGATAAAGAAGAAATGGCATATATACACAATGGAATACTATGCAGCCATCAAAAGAAATGAAATCTTGCCATTTGTGACAACATGAATGGAACTAGAGTGTATCATGCTTAGTGAAATAAGTCAAGCAGAGAAAGACAACTATCATATGATCTCCCTGATATGAGGAAGTGGTGATGCAACATGGGGGCTTAGGTGGGTAGGAGAAGAATCAATGAAACAAGATGGGATTGGGAGGGAGACAAACCATAAGTGACTCTTAATCTCACAAAACAAACTGAGGGCTGCTGGGGGGAGGGGGTTTGGGAGAAGGGGGGGTGGGCTTATGGACACTAGGGAGGGTTTGTGCTTTGGTGAGTGCTGTGAAGTGTTTAAACCTGACGATTCACAGACCAGTACCCCTGGGGATAAAAATATATGTTTATAAAAAATAAAAAATTAAAAAAAAAACTGCAAAAAAAAAAAAAATCTATCCAAATCATCAAGGAAGAAATCAAATTTCCACTCTTTGTAGATGACATGATACTCTGTAGACTCCACCAAAAGAGTCTACCAAAAGAGAAAACTCCACCAAAAATTTTCTGGAACTGATACACAAATTCAGTAAAGTTACAGACTACAAAATTAACACACAGAAATATGTTGCATTTCTGTACACTAATAATGAAGCTACAGAAAGAGAAATCAAGGAATCAATTCCATTTACAATAGCACCAAAAATCATAAAATAGCTATGAATAAATGTAACTTTATTTACAGAGATAACTGTTCTAGAACAGTTATCTCTGTAAAAACAGAGAACTATTTATTTACAGAGAAAAGATCTGTACTCTGAAAACTATAGAACACTTATGAAAGATAGTGAAGAGGAATGGGAAAACACTCCATGCTCATGGATTGGAAAAACAAATATTGTTAAAACTTCTATACTACCCAAAGCTATCTATATATTTATTACAATCAGCATCACAACAGCACCAGATCAAATAATCCTAAAATATGGGTGGAACCACAAAAGACCCTGAATAGACAAAGCAAACTTCCAAAAGAAAAGCAGAGCTGTAGGCATCACAATTCCTCATTTCAAAGTGTAATAACAAAGCTCTAGTCATCAAGACAGTATGGTACTGGCACAGAAACAGACACATAGATGAATGGAACAGAATAGAAAACCCAGAAATGTATCCTCAATGCTATAGTGAACTAATCATAAACAAATCAGTAAAGAATATTCTATCAAAAAAAGATGGTCTCTTCAACAAATCATGTTGGGCAAACTGGATAGCAAAACTCAAAAGAATGAGACTGGACCACTTTCTATACCATCCATAAAAATAAATTCAGAATTTGTGAAAGACCCAAATGTGAGACAGGAAACCATCAAAATCATAGAGGGGCACACAGGCAACAACCTCTTTGACATTGGCTGTAGCAACTTTTTACTGGATACATCTCTGGAGGCAAGGGAAACAAAAGCAAAAATTAACCATTTGGACTTCACCAAGATAAAAAACTTCTGTGTAGTGAAAGAAACATTAAACAAAACTTAAAGGCAACCTATGGAATAGAAGAAGATATTTTCAAGTGACATATTTGATAAAAAGTTAGTATCCAAAATATTTAAAAATATATCAAACTCAACAACCAAAAACCAAATAATCCTGTTAAGAAATGGTCAGAAGACATGAATAGACATCTTCCCAAAGAAGATCTGCAGATGGCTAACAAACAGATAAAAAGATGCTAAATATCACTCATCACCAAAGAAATATAAATCAAAATCATGATATCACCTTACACCTGTCAGAATGCCTAAAATTAACAACACAGGAAGCAACAGGTATTGGTGAGGAAGTGGAGAAAAGGCAAAACTCTCACACCATTGGTGGCAAACTGTAAGAGACTATTAACTTTAGAGAACAAACTGAATGTTGATGGGTGGGGGGATGGGCTATATTGGGGTTAGGTATTAAGAAGGAAACTTAACTGTGATGAACACTGACTGCTATATATAATTGATGAATCACTAAATTCTACTCTTGAAACAAATATTACAGAGTATGTTAACCAACTAGAATTTAAACCAAAACTTGAAACTTACAGAAGATAAAAAAAAAAATTAAAAATATTGGCATACTGTCTTGCATGGAACACTGGGTGTTAAATGCAAACAATGAATCATGGAACACTACATCAAAAACTAATGACTAACATAACATAAAAATATATTGGCAAAAATGTTTTAATAGTCAATTATTAGCCTTTCATTATCTTGTAGGATATGTATTTTGGCCTCATTTATGCTTGATATTGGTAATTTATATCATCTCTCAATTTTCTTGATAGTACTTATAAGGGTATCAATTATACTCATCTTTTCAAAGAATCTTTATTTTTATTACTTTATTTTTATGTTTATTTCCTAATTTATAGCTTCCTTTTTTAAAATCTTTTTTCAGTGATCCAAAATTCATTGTTTATGTGCCATACCTAGTGCTCCATGTAATATGTGCCCTCCATAATACCCACCACCAGGCTCACCCCACCTCCAACCCCTCCTTCCAAAATCCTTTTTGTTTCTCAGAGTCCACAGTCTCTCATGGCTGTCTCTCCCTCCGATTTCCCCCAACTCAATTCTCTCCATCTCCAAATGTCTTCTGTGTTATTCATTATGCTCCACAAGTAAGTGCAACCATTATGAGAATTGACTCTCTCTGCTTGACTTATTTCACTCAGCAAAATCTTTTCCAGTCCCATCCATGTTGATAGAAAAGTTGGATATTCAACCTTTCTGCCGGAAGCATAATACTCCATTGTATACATGGACCATATCTTCTTTATTCATTTGTCTATTGAAGGGCATCTTGGTCTTTCCACAGTTTGGTGACTGTGACCATTGCTACTATGAACATTAGGGTAGAGATGGCCCTTCTTTTAACTATATCTGTATCTTTGGTGGTAAATACCCAGTAGTGCAATTTCAGGGTCATAGGGAAGCTCTATTTTTAATTTCTTAAAGAATCTCCACACTGTTTTCCAAAGTGGCTGCACCAACTTGCATCCCCCCACAACAGTGTAAGAGGATTCTCCTTCATCCACATCTTCTCCAACATGCTGTTTACTGTCTTGTTAATTTTGGCCATTCTAACTGATGTAAGGTGGTATCTCAATGTGGTTTTCATTTGAATCTGCCTGATGGCTAATGATGATGAACATATTTCCATGTGTTAGCCATTTGTATGTCTTCATTGGAGAAGTGTCTGTTCATGTCTTCTGCCCATTTTTTTGACATGATTATCTGTTCTGTGTTTTGAGTTTGAGGAATTCTTTATAGATCTTGGATATCAGCCCTTTGTCTGTAGTTTCACTTGTGAATATTTTCTCCCATTCTCTGGGTTGCCTCTTTGTTTTGTTGACTGTTTCCTTTGCTGTGCAGAAGCTTTTGATCTTGACAAAGTCCCAAAAGTTCATTTTTGCTTTTGTTTCCTTTGCCTTTGGAAACATATCTTGAAAGAAGTTACTGTAGCTAATGTCAAAGAAGTTACTGCCTATATTCTCCTCTAGGACTCTGATGGATTCATGCCTCATGTTGAGGTCTTTTATCCATTTTGAGCTTATATTTGTGTAAGAGAATGGTTAAATTTCATTCTTCTATTCATAGCTGCCCAATTTTCCCAGTACCATTTATTGAAGAGACTATTTTTTTTTCCCCCACTGGATATGTTTTCCTGCTTTGTCAAACATTAGTTGACCATAGAGTTGTGGGTCCATATCTGGGCTCTCAACTCTATTCCACTGGTCTATGTGTCTGTTTTGTGCCAGTACCATGCTGTCTTGGTGATCACAGCTTTGTAGTGAAGCTTGAAATCCAGCAATGTGATGCTCCCAGCTTTTTCTTTTTCAACACTTCCTTAGCAATTCAGGGTCTTTCCTGGTTCCATGCAAATTTTAGGATTGTTCCAGCACTTTGAAAAATGCTGGTGGAATTTTGATCAAGATGGCATTGAAAGTATAGATTGCTTCTGGGCAGTATAGACATTTTAAGTGTTTATTCTTCTGATCCATGAGCATGGAGTGCTTTTCTGTCTTTTTATGTCTTCTTCAATTTCTTTCATGAATGTTCCATAGTTACTTGAGTGCAGATCCTTTACCTTTTTGGTTAGGTTGTTCCCAGATGTTATGGTTCTTGGTGCTATAGTAAATGGAATCGATTCTCTCATTTACCTTTCTGTATTTTCAATCTTCATGTGTAAAAAAGCAACTGACTTCTGTACATTGATTTTGTACCCTGCCACATTACTGAATTACTGAATGAATTCTAGTAGTTTGGGGGTGGAGTCTTTTGGGCTTTCCATATTAAGTATCATGTCATCTGTAAAGAGAGAGAGTTTGACTTCTTCCTTGCCAATCTGAATACACTTTAGTTCTCTTTGTTGTCTAATTGCTGTTGCTAGGACTTCTAATACTATGTTGAACAACAGTGGTGAGAGTGGGCATCCTTGTGTTCCTGATCTCAGAAGGAAGGCTGTCAACTTTTTCCCATTGAGGATGATATTCGATGTCGCTTTTTCATAGATAGATTTTATGAAGTTGAGGAATGTTCCCTCTACCCCTATACTTTGAAACATTTTAATCAGGAACAGATGCTGGATTTTGTCAGATGCTTTTTCTGCATCAATTGAGAGGACCATCTGGTTCTTCTCTCTTCTCTTATTGATTTGTTCTATCACAAATTGATTGATTTGCAAATGTTGAACCACCCTTGCATCCTATGGATAAATCCCACCTGGTCATGGTGTATAATCTTTTTAATGTACAGTTGGATCTTATTAGCTAGGGTCTTGTTGAGAATCTTGGCATACATATTCATCAGGGATATTTGTCTAAAATTCTCCTTTTTGGTGGGGTCTTTGCCTGGTTTGGGGATCAGGGTAATGCTGACTTCATAGAAAGAGTATGAAAGTTTTCCTTCTGTTTCAATGTTTTGAAATAGCTTCAGGAGAATAGGATTATTTCTTCTTTGAATGTTTGGTAGATTTCCCCAGGGAATCCATCAGGTCCTGAGCTCTTGTATTTTGGGAGGTTTTTGATCACTGCTTCAATCTTGTTACTAGATATTGGTCTATTCAAGTTGTCAATTTCTTCCTGATTCAGTTTTGGAAGTTTGTAGGTTTTCAGGAATGCACCTCTTTCATCTAGGTTGCTTACCTTATTGGCATATAACTGTTGATAATAATTTCTGATGATTGTTTCTATTTCCTTGGTGCTGTGATCTCTCCCTTTTCATTCATAATTTTGTTAATTTGGGTCTTCTCTCCTTTTTTTGGATTAGTTTGGTCAGTGGTTTTTCAAACTTATTGATTCTTTCAAAAAAAAAAAAAACAGCTTCTCATTTCGTTGATATGTTCTACTGTATCCCTAGTTTCTATCTCATTCATCTCTGCTCTAATCTTGATTAGATTCTTGTGTGGGGGTTGGCTTAGTTTGTTGTTTCTCCAGTTCTTTGAGGTCTATAGAGAGCTGCTGTATTCAGAATTTTTCCATTTTTTTGAGAGAGGCTTGAATGGCTATATATTTCCCCCTTAGTACTGCCTTTGCTGTATCCCATAGGTTTGGGGCTGATATGTTTTCATTCTCATTGGTTTTTATGAATTTTTTAAGTTCTTCTTTGATTTCCTGATTGACCCAAACATTCTTGAGTAGGACAGTCTTTAGCTTCCAAGTGTTTGTGTTCCGTCCAAACTTTGTCTTGTGATTGAGTTCCAGTTTCAAAGCATTGCAGTCTAAGAATAAGCAGGGAATAATATCAATCTTTTGGTATCAGTTGAGTCCTTTTTGTGACCTAGTATGTGGTCTATTCTGGATAAAGTTCCATGTGTGCTTAAGAAAAATGAGTATTCTGTTGTTTTAGGGTGGAATGTTCTGTATATATCTATGAGGCCCATCTGGTCCAATGTGTCATTCAGTGCTCTTGTTTCTTTATTGATTTCATGCTTGGATGATCTATTACTGAGAGTGGTGTGTTAAGATCCCCTAAAAGTAATGTATTCATATTGATATGACTCTTTTTCTTGGTTAACAGTTGTCTTATGTAGTTGGTTGCTCTTATATTGGGGGCATAAATATTTACAAACTGATAGAGGAAAAGGATCAGGAGGAGGCCTGGAACAAACAGCTTAGAAGCCATGAAAACAGAATCATGGAAATTAAATGATGACATGAAATGTTCCAGTATCAGAATTACTTGGATCCCTGAGGGTGAGGAGAAAAAAGAAGACTAGAGGATATAGTTGAACAAATTCTCCATGAAAATTTTCCCAATCAGAACAAGCATTCATGTCCTAGAGGTAGAAAGAACACCCCCATGATGAATGAATCTAGAAAGACTTCAAGGCACTTGATTGAAGACTGTCAAATCATAATTTTAGACAAGAACTTTTGAGAGCAACTCTGAGGAAGAGATTCCTTACATACAGAGGAAGGTCCATCAGAATAATGTCAGACCTGCCCACAGAAACATGGAAAGCCAGAAAGGGCTGGCAAGACATGTTCAGGGCACTAAATGAGAAGAACATGCAGTCAAGAATACTTTATCCAGCAAGGCTGACATTCAAAATGGATACAGAGATAAAGAGCTTCCAAGACTGGCAAGGTTTAAAAGAGTATACGGCCACCAAGCCAGCACTACAAGAAATATTAAGGGGGGTTCTATAAGAAAGAGAAAAAAAAAAGAGTATCATTGGACAGAAATTTACAGAGACCATCTATAGAAACAAGAACTTCACAGTCAACATGATGTCAATAAAAACGTATTTTTCAATAATCACTCTCAACGTGAATGGCCTAAATACTCCCATAAAATGGCACAGGGTTGCAGATTGGATAAAACGACAGGACCTGTCCATATGTTGTCTACAAGAGACCCATTTTGAACTTAAGGATACATCCAGACTGAAAGTGAAGGGATATAGAAGCATCTTTCATGCCAATAGGCCTCAAAAGAAAGCTGAAGTAGTGATTCTCATATCAGATAAATTAGATTTTAAACTAAAGACTGTAGTCAGACATAAAGTCTGTCCACTACCTCATTCCTAAAGGGTCTATCCACCAGGAAGATCTAACAATTTATTGCTTTCTCATCTTTTCTTTGTTATTTCATCCCTTTTAGTTTCTTTCATTTGAAGATCACTGATTTTATGCATTTTTAAAATTTTATAGTATATACACTGTTAAAATATATTTCTAGTCAATGAATAACTGTCTAGTACAAGGCCTTTTGTTTGTTTTTAGCAACTCAAGTTTTGATAAGTCTGATTTGTATCATCATTTCAGTTTTTCTAAATCATTTCCTAATTTGTATGTGTGTATGTCTGTGTCTGTGTCTGTGTATGTGACCCTTGGGTAATTTAGAATTGTACTGGTTAGATTAAAAATATTTGGGGATTTTCAAGTTATATTTTAGTTGCTCATATCTAGGGTTGTTTTTTTTTTTCCATATTGGTAAAAGAGCATAATCTGAATGACGTAAAATTTTGGAAATCTATTGTGACTTCCCTTGTGGCCCAGTATATGGTCAATTTTGTAAATGGTCCACACGCATTTGGAAAGGATTTATTACATTCTGCCCTTGTTAGATGCAGTACTCTTTGTATATTAATGAGTCAAATATTTTAACTGCATTGTTCAGATCTTCTATATTTATTACATTTCCTCTCATTGTATCAGTTGTTAAAAGAATTATCTTAATGTCTGGAACTAGGATTGTGGGTTTCTTAAATTTTCCTTTTAATCGTGTCCATTTTGTTTTCCATATTTTGGTGATGTGTATTTTTTCCTACTGTTTAAGCATTGTTATGTCTTCCCTATATATTGAGAATTTTTAACTTGTGAAATAAACATTTGGAGCCAGTGATATCTTCCAAAGAGTCTTGACATTTAGTATATGAAATTATACTTCTACTCTGATGATCTTGAATATTCTCAGATTGTCATAAGTAAGGATTATTCTATTTGTGTGTTTTATGGGGATATCTTTCATGTATATAACAACTGTCTAATGGACTGTTTCTTTGACTATAAGGAAAACATTTTGACTAGAATATATTTCTTATTCATCCAATGGAAATATATAATTAATTTTCCATTACTTCTATTATCAACAATTATAACAAGTAATTCATTTCCTTAACTATCATAATTTTGAGGAAACTATACAGATTTCTAAGATTTGCTAGGATTCTTTTTTTCATTTAAAAAAATTAGAACTTTTGCAAAAGTATTAATCATTTTCCAAAATATGACTCGAAAGAACATGTGTTAATTAAGTTCCCAAATAAGAATTCATGTTCTCTCACCTGGGTGGCTCAGTTGGTTAAGTATCTGCCTTTGGCTCAGGTCATGATTCCAGGATCGTTGGGATCCATGATCCCAATGCAGGGCTCCTTGCTCAATGGGGAGCGTGCTTCTCCTTCTGCCTGCAGCTCCCCTTGCTTGTATTCTCTCTCTTTCACTCTCTCTGACAAATAAATAAAATCTTAAGAAAAAAGATCTGAAGTCCTCTCAAGAATTTGCTAGTTTCAAAGGACTTTTTTCTCCTTGCTTTTACATAATTTTATCTTATTTATCAAAACTTTTAAATTCTTATGCCACATAATTTTTAATATTTTATAATTGAGATTTCTGGGTTTTGTTCTGTAGAAATATTTAAGCATTTTGACTTTTAAATATTTATTTATTTATTTGATTTTTTTTTTTTAACCAACCATGTGACAAGAGGTTTTGTGATTCCCTCTGTGTCATAAAAAATGACTGCTATTTTCTCTGTGTCTGGCTGAAAAAAAAAAAAAAAATCCCATTATACTAAGGAGGAATCTATGAAGAAGTTATTTTAGGACTTTTTGATTTCAATTGTTTCTGTTTGAGAGTGTCTTTAAAGCATCAACAATTGAGAACCTATTTCAGAAACCTATGATTTTTATTGTTTCTTTTATTATAAATATTATTATCTTCATATTAATATGCTTTATATTGTCTGACAAATGCCGTGGTTTACCTACCTGGTGTAAGCAAGATATACGCACCATAAAAAATTGCTATCACTCACTCACATTTTTTTTAAATCACTTAAAATTATTTTTCAGTATGATTATATGGGATCAGAAGTGATGGCTGTAACACAGAAAATTATCCAAATTATTGGTCTTGTCAACACTGTAAGTCTTAAGTTTTTTACATTTATAGTTTTATGAAAAATCACTGAAACTTATTTCTATCATGACAAATTAATGACTTAAAAATCTTCAGTTATTAATATCCAGAATAATAAACTGAACTTATTCTTTATTTTTATGTAATTTTGATCTAATGACTAATGTTATTTGAACAAGTATGCCATAAATCTTATTTTAGATGTTTACCCAGTTCAAACTGACTGTGATGCTGTCCTCCTTGGAATTGTGGTCAGATAAAAACAAAATTTCTACCAACGGGGATGCTGGTGATTTATTACAAAGACTTTTCATATGGAAACAGGACTATCTTATCCTACGGCCCCATGACATAACATTCTTACTTATGTAAGCACAATGTTCTACATTAAAAAAGAGATATCAAATAATTTCAATAATTTCAATAATTTGATAATTTAATACATTTATTATGTTCTTCAATTTCTGTAGGCCCCTCTGAAAATTTTAAATAAACATAGCTGTTGCCATGAGTGCAATAGTATAGTTGAGAATATGCTAAAAATAAAAACAACATAAATAAATTATATAAAAATATATTTTAGAATATAATTTATGTAAGATTTGCCTTTCATAAACTTTCATGATGTTAACTATACTATAGAATACATATAAGCTTTAGCTTCTTAATAATGTCAAAATTGTCACTATTCAGTTACTATGACCTATAATATGTTAATAATTTTTTGTCTACTCTTTGACTAAAGAAGATATTTTTGGTAATAATTTAAGAAAATGCTTACATTTTAGATAGGCAAGACTTCTTATTACACAAGTTAAAAACTCCTTTGTTTAACTTTTAGTAACCAAAAGAATGCATGCAGTACAAAGAAAACCGAGGAAACTTCAAGATAGTAAAATTTTATCAAGTCTAGGAATTAGGTGAGGAGAGAAAATTGGATTTAAAATGAATTTTAGGAGTGCCTGGGTGGCTCAGTTGGTTACGTGTCCAACTTAGGATTCAGCTCTTGTCATGATCTCAGGGCTCTGATACGGAGGCCCCACAATGCACTCAGAGATGACTCTGCTTGAGATTCCCTTCTTCTCCCTCTCCCTCAGCTCCTCTCCACCCTCAAATAAATAAATAAATAAATATTTAACTAAAAAAATAAATTATAGTTTTTAATGATTTGACCATTTTGTAAATATATTAGATAATATCCAGATGAAAAATTGGTTTGTTTGAAAAATCATTTTAAGTATATAGGAGATTTAATTTAAAAGTAAGCTTGTAAATTGTCCTGAATAAGTATGGCAATAAAAAAGGCTATACTATAATGATGTAGTTACAGGAAACGTCCTGCGTATTTGGGAGCAACATTTCCTGGCACAATATGCAATAAAAGCTATGATGCAGATATTGCTATGGTATGTAATTTTTATCCTTCTTTACTATTTTTTATTTATATTTTATATTTATATTTTTATAATATATATTTGTTATTTTATATTTAATTATTATATATTTATATTTATATTATTATATATTATATAATTATAATTAGATATATTACATATATATTATATATATTATTTTCTATATTTTATTTTATATTCTTTTACATAGCTAAATAGTATAAAATAAAAGTAGTGAATATTAACCTGACATTTTCTTCTATATGTGTGTTTATTATTTTGTTGGGACAGAATTATTTTAATCTCAGAAAGTTTATTTAATTATAAGTTATAACATAAAGCAAAAGTGTAACATACATTAATATACTTATTCACCAAGTAGGCAAAATGACTAACGTTTATATCAGATTTTCTAAGCCATAGAAAAAAGAGCATGTCTACTTTAAAGAACAAAAATCATGAATTTGTGCTTCCATTTTATGTGTACTTTATGCAGTTGTTACAAATGTATGTATCCATTAACCATCATTGTTCTGCATTGTCCTTATTTATGCATCATTTCAGTACTATTTTGAACAGCTTTTAAAAAGATGCATATATGTTGAATCATATAGCTCCACTTTTTCGTTTAAAATTTATATGTTACCAAGAAATACACATTCACTTATCATAAATATAAGTGGTTTTACAGGACTATTACTGAAAAACAAACAAACAAACAAACAAACTGAATCCCCCTTGCATAAACTACACTCCTTGAATTATTTTTCTTAATTTTTAAAATTGTTCTTCCTGGCTTATACTTTCACTTTCATTTCCTTATAAATAAAAGTTTTACTGGAGTATATAATATATAGAGAACATGGAAAAGATCATAGATATATAGGAGAATACATTTTGACTAAGTCAATGTGTAGACATGAACCTCACAGAGACCAAGAAATAGAATATTTCAGCATTTCAGAAGACCACTGTGAATCATATATCTTGTTCCACTGACTATCCATACCAAAGAAAACCACTTTCCTGACACTTCACATCCTTGGTTAGTTTGGCCTCTTTTTGAACGTATGTAACTTAAATAATGCAGTGTGTATTCTATGTCTGCCATTTATTTGTTCAAAATTATGTCTGTGAAAATTATCCTGTTTATATGTGTAGGAATAGTTTATTCATTTTTTACTCCATATTTCTAAATAATATCCCCATGAAATTTCTTGCATTTTCAAATTTAGACATCTGTTGACTTCTTATCATTGAAATCAGAATTTAAGACCCTAATAGTTCATCATACTTACATGCCACTTCTTCTATTCTTCCTCTATAATTATATAACTTATTAGAATTTTGTTTTATTCTCTGATGGGCCAAATAATGAACTAAACTTAAATTGTCTTCATTGCATAACTTTTGCCTCTTCCCAAATTTGTAATTGTTATCATATTGCTTTTGCCCAATTTTTCTAATAAAATTAAAAATTTTCTCTACTTCTCTACATGTTTCAAAAAAATCATCTTTTTAACCCTAGGGACGTATATTTATTCCCCAATCTCTATTAGACTTTTTGCATAGGTGTTTACAAATTTTCTATTGTGTCTTTTTTGGGACATGTGTATTCTTTTTTTCATGACTGGCTTACTCATTTTGGGAGTCTATATGCCTCTATAATTTACTTAAAAAATAGATGTGTATTAAATTGTTTGAGAGTGACATGATTGAAAATATATTTAATTATTTCAAAGATTGCTTGGTTAATTTTACTTTTAAAATAATTGTACTTTGGAATTTTAAAGGTCTTTTCTTTTGTCTTTTATCATTTCTTTAGAAATTTAATACTATTCTTATTCTCATTCATTTGTGTGTGTTTTATTTGTTTTCTCTATGGAAACATTTAAATCTTTTGATCCTTACATGGTGTTGTTTTTCATCATCCAGTATGGCAGTTGTACTGAAGGCCTTTCAATCTGGATACTATTTATTTCTGATTTGAGAAATTTTACTATATTACATTTAATCATTTGCTTCCCTTTTCTCTCTGGAGCTTTGTTAATTAAAGCATGTTGACTCATCATCTAATTTATTTTATCTTATTTAATTTTTCTTTTATTTCTACATCTTCTAATATTTCTTTATATTTTCACTTTGGAGCAATCACCTAAATGTTCTCATATGCACTTCACACTAATCCTCTTCTCTGGTCTATCGCACAAGGAATGATATACATTCCCTGGGCTTCTTTGCTTTGATGCTTTTGAGTATATTCAGCAAATATGGATGATTGGATGGTGGCAGTGAAATATTTTAGTATCTCTACCTACTGACCCTGCTTAGAACAATGTCTTAAAACTATTGCTTCCTGTTCCTGTGAAACTGCTCTCCCTTCTGTTATGTAGCTCTTGCTGAATAGCACAATCTAATAGTTTTTAATTCATTCATCCTGTTCTGGTGTTGTTAGCAACATTCTGCTTTTCTAATCTTAGAGTTGCCTCTCACTTCTCTGGTGTAAAGATCCTGTAATAATTTCATTTGAATTAGATGCCTTATGATGACACCTATTCACTTTAAGCTCTACCTTAAGGATTAGAAAACATTATAAAGAAAGAGGTAGTAAATGTTTTAGGCTTTGTAGACCATGTGAACTACTATGTCACAGATACTCAATGGTACTAAACTCTGCCATTGTAATGTAAAATCCAATATAGAAAAATATAAATTTATGAGCATGGTGATTTTACAATAAAAACTTATTCATGAATACTGAAATTTAAACCTCATATAATTTCATATGTCACAAAATATTATTTTTTTGTGTTTTTTTCAACTATTAAAAAATACAGAACAATCCTTATTTGCAGACTATACAGGTCATACACCAGATTGGGTCTGTGGACCCTAGATTACCCTGTCCTACTTTAATCCCAACAGCCCTTATCCTCACAGATTAATATTACAAATTGTAAGGGCTTTCTCAGAAAAGGATAATTTATAAACCAAAACAACTTATAAGATCTTGCTAATTTATGTTGACATTTTCCTGGAGAAACAAATAAAGGAATAGAAACTAAGGGTTCAGGACAAACAAGAACAGAGAAATCTTTATTTAGCAGTAAATTTATTATCTAGGTAAATATATTTGAGTTTTTGAATTTAGTGTGCCAGCTCAAATATTTGAGAGTGTTTTTTTATTATTTTTTTACATAATTTTTTAAATTTTTAATAAACATATAATGTATTTTTAGCCCCAGGAATACAGGTCTGTGAATCACCAGGTTTACACATTTCACAGCACTCACCATAGCACATAACCTCCCCACTGTCCATAACCCCATCACCCTCTCCCTCCCCACGTCCTACCCTCAGTTTGTTTTGTGAGATTAAGAGTCTCTTATGGTTTGTCTCCCTCTCGATCCCATTTTGTTTCATTTATTCTTCTCCTACCCCCAAAACCCCTCAAGTTGCATCTCCACTTCCTCATATCAGGGAGATCATATGATAGTTGTCTTTTTCCAATTGACTTATTTCACTAAGAATAATACCCTCTAGTTCCATCCACGTCATCGCAAATGGCAAGATTTCATTTCTTTTGATGGCTGCATAGTATTCCCATTGTATATAAATATACCATCTCTTCTTTATCCATTCATCTGTTGATGGACATCTAGGTTCTTTCCATAGTTTGGCTATTGTGGACATTGCTGCTATAAACATTCGGGTGCATGTCCCCCTTCAGTTCACTACATTTGTATCTTTAGGTTATATACCCAGGAGTGCAATTGCTGGGTCATATGGTAGGTTTATTTTCAACTTTTTGAGGAACCTCCATGCTGTTTTCCAGAGTGGTTGCACCAGCTTGCATTACCACCAACAGTGTAGGAGGGTTCTCCTTTCTCCGCATCCTTGCCAGTATCTGTCATATCCTGACTTGTTAATTTTAGCCATTCTGACTGGTGTGAGGTGATATCTCATTGTGGTTTTGATTTGTATTTCCCTGATGCTGAGTGAGGTGGAGCACTTTTACATGTGTCCGTTGACTATCTGGATGTCTTCTTTGCAGAAATGTCTGTTCATGTCCTCTGCCCATTTCTTGATTGGATTATTTGTTCTTTGGGTGTTGAGTTTGCTAAGTTCTTTATAGATTTTGGACAATAGCCCTTTATCTGATATGTTGTTTGCAAATGTCTTCTCCAATTCTGTCAGTTGTCTTTTGGTTTTGTTAACTGTTTCTTTTGGTGTGCAAAAGCTTTTGATCTTGATGAAGTCCCAATAGTTCACTTTTGCCCTTGTGTCCCTTGCCTTTGGCGATGTTCCTAGGAAGAAGTTGCTGTGGCTGAGGTCGAAGAGGTTGCTGCCTGCGTTCTCCTCAAGGATTTTGATGGATTCGTTTCTCACACTGAGATCCTTCATCCATTTTGAGTCTATTTTCATGTGTGGTGTAAGGAAATGGTCCAGTTTCATTTTTCTGCATGCTTTCTGCATGTTTTCTGCACCATTTGTTGAAGACACTGTCTTTTTTTCATTGGACATTCTTTCCTGCTTTGTCGAAGATTAGTTGACTGTAGAGTTGAGGGTCTATTTCTGGGCTCTCTATTCTGTTCCATTGATCTATGTGTCTGTTTTTGTGCCAGTACCATACTATCTTGATGATGACAACTCTGCAATAGAACTTGAAGTCTGGAATTGCGATGCCACCAACTTTTGGCTTTCTTTCTCAATATTCCTCTGGCTATTCGAGGTCTTTTCTGGTTCCATATAAATTTTAGGATTATTTGTTCTATTTATTTGAAAAAAATGGATGGGATTTTGATAGGGATTGCATTAAATGTGTAGATGGCTTTAGGTAGCATAGACATTTTCACAATATTTTTTCTTCCAATTCATGAACATGGGACATTTTTCCATTTCTTTGTGTCTTCCTCAGTTTCTTTCATGAGTACTTTATAGCTTTCTGAGTATAGATTCTTTGCCTCTTTGGTTAGGTTTATTCCTAGGTATTTTATGGTTTTGTAAATGGGATTAACTCCTTAATTTCTCTATTTTTCTGTCTTGTTGTTGGTGTAAAGAAATGCAACTGATTTCTGTGCATTGATTTATATCCTGACACTTTACTGAATTCCTATACAAGTTCTAGCAGATTTGGAGTGGAGTCTTTTGGGTTTTCCACATATAGTATCATATATGCAAAGAGTGAGAATTTGACTTCTTTGCTTATTTGGATGCCTTTAATTTATTTTTGTTGTCTGATTGCTAAGACTAGGACATCTAGTACTATGTTGAATAGCAGTGGTGATAATGGACATGCCTGTAAGAATGATATTCACAGTGGGTTTTTCATAGATGGCTTTGATGATATTGAGGTATGTACCCTCTATCCCTACACTTTGAAGAGTTCTTTTATTAATGTAGTGTATCATATTGATTGATTTGCAGATGTTGAACCAACCTTGCAGCCCTGGAATACATCCCACTTGGTCGTTCTGAATAATCCTTTTAATGTACTGTTGGATCCTGTTGGCTAGATTTTTGGTGAGAATTTTTGCATCTGTGTTCATCAGGGATATAGGTCTATAATTCTCCTTTTTGATGGGATCTTTGTCTGGTTTTGGGATGAAGGTGATGCTGGCCTTATAAAATGAGTTTGGAAGTTATCCTTCTATTTCTATTTTTTGGAACAGTTTCAGGAGAATAGGAATTAATTCTTCTTTAAATGTTTGGTAGAATTCCCCTGGGAAGCCGTCTGGCCCTGGGCTCTTGTTTGTTGGGAGATTTTTGATGACTGCTTCAATCTCCTTACTGGTTATGGGTCTGTTCAGGTTTTATATTTCTTCCTGGTTCAGCCGTGGTAGTTTATATGTCTTTAGGAATGCATCCATTTATTCCAGATTGTCAAATTTGCTGGCGTATAGTTGCGTATAGTTATGTTCTTGTAATTGTTTGTATTTTTTTGGTGTTGGTTGTGATCTCTCCTCTTTCATTCATGATTTTATTTATTTGTCTCTTTTCTTTTTGATAAGTCTGGCCAGGGGTTTATCAATCTTATTCTTTCAAAGAACCAGCTCCTATTTTCATTGATTTGTTTCTTTTCTTTTTCTTTTTTTTTTTCTTGTTTTTTTTTTTTTTTTTGGTTTCTATTTCATTGACTTCTGCTCCAATCTTTATTATTTCTCTTCTCTTTCTGGGTTTAGGCTTTCTTTGTTGTTCTTTCTCCAGCTCCTCTAGGTGTAGGGTTAGGTTGTGTCTTTGGGACCTTTTTTGTTTCTTGAGAAAGGCTTGTACCACTATATATTTTCCTCTCAAGACTGCCTTTTTGTGTCCTACAGATTTTGAACCGTTTTTCTTTCATTATCATTTGTTTCCATGATTTTTATCAATTCTTCTATAATTTCCTGGTTGGCCCATTCATTCTTTAGAAGGATGCTGTTTAGTCTCCATGTATTTGGGTTCTTTCCAAATTTCCTCTTGTAATTGAGTTCTAGCTTTAGAGCATTGTGTTCTGAAAAAATCAGGGGATGATCCCAAGTTTTTGATACTCGTTGAGACCTGATTTATGACCCAGGATGTGACCTATTCTAGAGAATGTTCCATGTGCACTCAAGAAGAATGTGTATTCTGTTGCTTTGGGATGGAATGTTCTGAATATATCTGTGATGACCATCAGGTCCAGTGTATCATTTAAGATCTTTATTTCCTTGTTGATCTTTTGCTTGGATGATCAGTCCATTTCAGTGAGGCGAGTGTTAAAGTCCGCTACTATTATTGTATTATTGTCAATAATTTCTTTGTCGAACATTTCTTTGATTTTGTTATTAATTTGTTTATATAGTTGGCTGCTCCCATGTTAGGGGCATAGATATTTAAAGTTGCTAGATCTTGTTGGACAGACCCTTTGAGTATTATATAGTGTCCTTCCTCATCTCTTATTATAGTCTTTGGCTTAAAATCTAATTGATCTGATATAAGAATTGCCATCCCAGCTTTCTTTTGATGTCTATTAGCATGGTAAATTGTTTCCCACTCCTTCACTTTAAATCTGGAGGTGTCTTTGGGTCCAAAATTATTTTTTGTAGACAGCATATTGATTTTTTTTTGTTTTTTGTTTGTTTATTTGTTTGTTTTTCCATTCTGATACCTTGTGTCTTTTGATTGGGCATTTAGCCCATTTACATTCAGGCTAACTATTGAGATATATGAATTTAGTGCCATTGTATTGTCTGTAAAGTGATTATTATTGTATATTGTTCCTTTCTGATCTACTACTTTTAGGCTCTATTTGCTTAGAGGACCCCTTTCAATATTTCCTGTAGAGCTGGTTTGGTGTTTACAAATTCTTTTAGTTTTTGTTTGTCCTGGAAGCTCTTTATCTCTCCTTCTATTTTTAATGATAGCCTACCTGGATATAGTATTCTTGGCTGCATGTTTTTCTCATTTAGTGCTCTGAATATATCATGCCAGTTCTTTCTGGCCTGCCAGGTCTCTGTGGATAAGTCTGATGCCAATCTAATATTTTTACCATTGTATGTTACAGACTTATTGTCCAGGGCTGCTTTCAGGATTTTCTCTTTGTTGGTAAGACTTGTAAATTTTACTATCAGATGATGGGGTGTGGATCTATTCTAATTGATTTTGAGGGGGATTCCTGCTCCTCCTGGATTTTGATGCTTTTTCCCTTTGCCATATTAGGGAAATTTTCTCCAATAATTCTCTCCAATATACCCTCTGATCCCCTCTCTCTTTCTTCTTCTGGAATCCCAATTATTCTAATATTGTTTCATCTTATAGTATCATTTATCTTTCAAATTCTACCCTCGTGGTCCAGTAGTTGTTTGTCTCTCTTTTGCTCAGCTTCTTTATTCTCTGTCATTTGGCCTTCTATATCATTAATTCTCTCTTCTGCTTCATTTATCCTAGCAGTAAGAGCCTCCATTTTTTTATTGCACCTCATTAATAGCTTTTTAAATTTCAACTGGGTTAGATTTTAGTTCTTTTATTTCTCCATAAAGGACTTTTATTTCTCCAGATTTGTTTCTCTTATATCTTCCATACCTTCTTTGAGCCTGAGAATCATCATTCTGAACTCTAGATCTGACATATTACCAATGTCCATATTGATTGGGTCCCTAGCCTTTGGTACTGCCTCTTGATTTTTTTTTTTTTTTTTGGTAGTGAGTTTTTCTACCTTGTCATTTTATCCAGATAAGAATATATGAAGGAGTGAATAAAATATTAAAAGAGTGGCATAGACCCCAGGAAAATGCTTTTACCAAATCAGAAGAGACCCCAAATTGAGGAAGGAAGAAAGAGGGTAAAAAGAAGTTCAGAAAAAAAAATTTTTAAGAAAAAAATAAAGAAAAAACATAAAAAAGAAAATATACATATTAGACTGATGAATAAAACAGGGTCATCCACTTAATTTGGGGAGTATTTTGGTCTCTTAGAAGAAAATGCCTCCCAAAATTTTAAAGAATGAAAAACATATATAAGGGTAAACACAATGAAGGCATGGAATATGACATAAAGACGCAAAAAAATTTTTAATAAATTTCTAAAGAAGGAGTTGAAAGATAAGTTGGTTGGGAGAATAAAGAAAAAGAGTGTGGAGAGAATTTGCTCAGGGTGGAGACTAGAACAAAGCCCTGTGCTAGATTTAAGGTATATTTTGATATTAGAAGAAGTTGTATCCCAAATTTTTTTAGAAGAAAAAACCCTATGTGTATACAAAAAAAAATAATAAAGTTAGACACAATGAAGAAAAAATATGACTATAATAGTGAAGAGTCAAAAAAGATTTTTTAAATGAAAGGTGTTGTTAAGATATACTAGTTAAAAAACATTTAAAGAGGAAAAAATAAAAGTTAAAAAGTTAGCAGAAGAAAAAAATAAAATTAAAAAAAATTTCTTAACTTTGCAAGACTAAAGAGTCATGGGGAGAAAGCACGAATTCCATGCTTTGCTTTCTCTTCCTCTGGAATTCCAGTGTTATTCTTGGTAAGTGAACTTGGTCTTGGCTGGATTTCTTGCTGATCTTCTTGGGGAGGGGCCGGTTGTTGTGATTCTCAAGTGTCTTTGCCTGAGGTGGAATTGCACTGCCCTTACCAGGGGCCAGGCTAAGTAATCCACTGGGGTTCGCTTTAGGGAGATTTTGCTCCCTGAATGCAGTCCATAGAGTTCCAGAGGACAGGAATGAAAATGGCTGCCTCCCAATCTCTGGCCTGGAGGATTCAAGAGCTTGGAGCCCCACTCATCAGTGCGCCCTTGGAGAAAAGCGCCCAATCACTCCCATCTCCCTGGCCTCCAGTCATGCTCCGAGCTCACCCAGCCTGTGACCAAGCATCTCTGACTCTGCACACAGCCCTGCCTGGAGTCTCCAAATCCAGCAGATCCCTGCACTCTTCCAGGGGGGTCTCCCTGGATCTTTTTGGGGTCTCTGCTCATAGAGTAGTGGTCTAATTGTGCCACGGATCACAGTTTAATGTAACCCCAAGTTAAAAGTTCACTCCTCAGCTCCGTCTTTGTAGCTGGCTTCCCCACTCTAATTCCTGCAAGCTCTGCAACACTCAGACATCCCCGATCCTTCTGTGACCCCATGGGACCTGAAACCATGCTGTCCCACATGGACTTCACCCTGGCTTAGCCTCTGGAGCAATGTCCTTCAGTGGAGCAGACTTTTAAAAGTTCTGATTTTGTGCTCCATTGTTCCCCCGCTTGCTGGGAGCTGGCCCCTCCCTCCATGGTCTATCTTCTTGCTGTAAGATTCACTTCTCCACAGGTCCTACCTTTCAGAAAATGGTCAATTTTCTGTTCTAGAATTGCTGCTCTTTTTTTCTTTTATCTCCTTTTGGATTTGTAGGTGTTTGGAATGGTTTGATAAGCTATGTTATCTAGCTGATCTCCTGCTACCTGATGTTATCTCAGCCTCCTACTTCCCTGCCATCTTGACTCCTTCTCCCAAACTAGATTTTAAACCAAAGACTGTAATAAGACATGAAGAGGGACACTAAATTATAATAAAATGGTCTATCCAAAAAGAAGATCTAATAATCATAAATATTTATGTCCCTAACTTGGGAGCACCCATATATATAAATTAATTAATAACAAAATTAAATAAATACATTAATAATAATACAAAACTAGTAGGGGACTTGAATAATCATGCAGTGGATAGATCATCTAAGCAGAAAATCAACAGGAAACAGGCTTTGAATGACATGCTGGACCAGATGGAGTTCACAGGTATATTCAGAGCATTTCATCCTAAAGCAACAGAACACATACTTCTCAAGTGAATGTGGGACATTCTCCAGAAGAATAGGTCACAAACTGGCTCACAGATCAGGTCTCAACTTGTACTAAAAGATTGGGATTATTCCTTGCATATTTTCAGACCACAGTGCTTTAAAACTTGAACTCTGTGATGTCCATCTGGTCCAGTGTGTCGTTTAAGGCCTTTATTTCCTTGCTGATCTTTTGATTGGATGATCTGTCCATTTCAGTGAGGGGAGTGTTAAAGTCCCCTACTATTATTGTATTATTGTTTATGTGTTTCTTTGATTTTGTTATTAATTGGTTGACCCAGCAATTGCACTAGTGGGTATTTACCCTAAAGATACAAACGTAGTGATCCAAAGGGGCATGTGCACCCGAATGTTTATAGCAGCAATGTCCACAATAGCCAAACTATGGAAAGAACCTAGATGTCCATCAACAGATGAATGGATCAAGAAGATGTGGTATATATACACAATGGAATACTATGCAACTATCAAAAGAAATGAAATCTTGCCATTTGCGACAACATGGATGGAACTAGAGCGTATCATGCTTAGCAAAATAAGTCAAGCAGAGAAAGACAACTATCATATGATCTCCCTGATATGAGGAAGTGGTGATGCAACATGGGGGCTTAAGTGGGTAGGAGAAGAATAAATGAGACAAGATGGGATTGGGAGGGAGACAAACCATAAGTGACTCTTAATCACACAAAACAAACTGAGGGTTACTGGGGGGAGGGGGTTTGGGAGAAGGGGGTGGGATTATGGACATTGGGGAGGGTATGTGCTTTGGTGAGTGCTGTGAAGTGTGTAAACCTGGTGATTCACAGACCTGTACCCCTGGGGATAAAAATATATGTTTATAAAAAATAAAAAATTAAAAAAAAAAACTTGAACTCAATCACAAGAAAAAAAAATTAAGAACACAAATATATGGAAGTTAAAGAGCATTTTACCAAAGAATGAATGGGTCAACAAGGAAACTAAGGTATTTTAAAAATTCATGGATACAAATGAAAATTAAAATACAACTGGGGGGTGCCGGGGTGGCTTAGTCAGTTAGGGGCTTGATCCCTGCCTGCTCAGTGGGGAGCCTGCTTCTCCCTCTCCTCCTCATTTCTGACCTCTCTCTTTCTATCTCTGTCAAATAAATAAAAACCTTTAATAAAAAAAAATAAAGAAAATTAAAAGAAAAAGAAAATACAACTGTTCAGAACCTTTGGGATGCAGCTAAGGTGGTCTAGGAGGGAAGTATATAGCAATACAGGCCTTTCTCAAGAAACAATAAAAGCCTCAAATACACAAACTAAACTTACACCTAAAGGATCTGGAAAAAGAACAGCAAATAACACTTAAATCCAGCATGAGAAGGTACATAATAAAGATTAGAATGGAAATCAAGGATACAGATATTTTAAAAAAATAAAAGATCAATGAAACTAGGAACTGATTCTTCAAAACAATTAATAAAATTGATAAGCTCCCAGCCAGATATTAAAAAAAAAAAAAGGAAAGAAAAGTAAAGAGAGAGAAAGATAAAGAGAGAAAGGGCCCAAATAAATAAAATAATGAATGAAAAAGGGAGATCACAACCAATACCAAAGAAATGTAAACAATTATAAAATAATATTATGAGCAATATATCCCAACATACTAGGCAATCTGGAAGTAAGGGATGTGTTCCTAGAAACATAAACTACAAAAACTGAAACAGGAAGAATAGAGAACCTGAACACACTGATAACCAGCAAAGAAATTAAATCAGTATCAAAATCTCCCCCCAAAATATGAGCCCAGAGCTGGATGGGTTCCCAGGGGAATTCTACCAAACATTTAAAGAAGGATTACATTTGTAAAGTTCTTTACAGATTTTGTATTCTAGCCCTTGATCTGATGAGACATTTGCAAATATCTTCTCCCATTCTGTAGGTTATCATTTGGTTTTGTTGAATATTTTCTTTGTTTTGCATTTTATCCTGATGAAGTCCCAATAGTTAATTTTTGCTTTTGTTTCCCTTGACTTGGAGGCATGACTAGATAGAATTTGCTGTGGCCTAGGTCAAAAATGTTGCTGCCTGTGTTCTACTCTAGGATTTTGATGGAGTCCTATCTTACTTACATTTAGGCCTTTCATCCATTTTGCGTTTATTTTTGTGTACGGTGTAAGAAAGTGGTCCAGTTTCATTCTGCATGTGGCTGTCCAATTTTCCCAACACCATTTGTTGAAGAAACTCTTTTTTCCATTGAATATTCTTTCCTGTTTTGTTCAAGACTACTCAACCATAGAGCTGAGGGTCCATTTCAGGGTTCTCTATCCTGTTACATTGATCTATGTGTCTATTTTTGTGCCAGTGCCATACAGTCTGGATGATTACATTTTTGTAATAGAGCTTGAGGTCCAGAATTGTGATACCACCAGACTTTCTTTGGAAAAGTCTTTTACTGTTTTATGTAGTGAGAGTGCAAACACAAATAGAGACATGCACACACACACACACAAATGTGTGTATAGAAACTTTATCACTTCAAATAGAATGTAGAAATGTTAACACCATCTTTTAGGTCTCAAATCATATCATACAAACATAAAATGAGTAATTATGTAATTTACTTAAATATTACTTTTAAATACATTTAAAACTATATCACACAAATTAACATTTTATTTTCAACCACAAAACAATTTTTTTAAAAAATCAGTGGAGAGAAAGTTTATTATATTTTTCCATTTTCTTCCTCTTCATTCATCCCTGATGTTACAATTTCTCCTTTATTATCAATTTCTTTTTAACTTCCAAAAATTCTTCAGTCATTTTTTTTAAAGCATATCTTAGTTTTCCATCATTACAGAATGTCTTCATTTCATCTTCATTCTTGAGGGATATATTTTCCAGATTAAAGTTGTGGATTGACATTTTTTTTTCTTTTAGCACTTGAAAAATATTGTGCTATATCCTCTGTGCATCATTATTTCTGATGAGAAATTCTCTGTTTATGAATCATTACTCTTCTATAAATAATGTGTTGGTTTTCATTGGCTGATTTCAAGATTTAAATATTTTCTCCAGCTATTTAATCATGATGTATCTGCCATGATTGTTTTAGTTTATCTTGTTAGAAATTGGGAACATTTTAGCCATTTTCCTTCAAATATTTTTCCGTTCTGCCCCCTTTCTCCCCTTCTGGGACACTAACAGCATTGATGTTTGATCTTTTGCCACTGTTCCACTGCTTCCTGTATCTCTAATTTTATAAAAAAAAATTTTCTCTCTCTTGTTCAGATTAGATAATATATATGAATTAGTCCTTAAATTCACTCATTCTAACATCTCCATTTTGCAACTAAGTCCACCTACTCAGATTTTATTTATACCTGGCCTTAGGCTGAAAGTCACAAATACTGTCACTGTTTATAGGTATTTCCTTTGGGCATGGACTCCCAACTAGTAATGTTAGCTTCTGATGTTTGTTTGTTTGTTTGAAGTTTTAGTAATATTCCAGCTAGTTACTATATGATGTAATACTAGTTTCAGGTGTATAATATAGTGAGTCAGCACTACCATAAAACACTCAATGCTATAACTTTAAAAAAAGTCAAACTATGGAAACACAGAGTAGAACTGTAGTTGTTAGCAGCTAGGGGAAGGAGGAAATGGGGAAATGTTGGCCAAAGGGTACAAACCTCCAGTTATAAGATGAATAAGTTCTGAGGATCTAATATAACTATGGGAACTATAATTCATAATGTGAAAATTTGATATATTTATATTATGAAACAATTCCCATATCAAATTAATATATTCATCAACTCCCATAGTTACATTTTATGAGAATGCTTAAGACATGCTTTCTTAACAAATTTCAAGTATATAATACATAATGATGACTTATAGTTTAAAGTTATCATATGTATGTGATAGCAAACGTATTTGTCTTTCTCATTTTATTTAGAATAATGCACTCCTGGTCATCTATGTTGTTGCAAATGGAAGGATTATCTTCTTTTTTATGACTGAATAATACTTCATTGTATAGATACACTACATTTTCTTTATTCATTCATCTATTGATAGATATTGATGTTGCTTCCAAAACTTGGCTATTATGAATAATGTTGCTATTGACATTGGTTACAGATAGTGATTTCACTTATTTTGCTAATTTAGCCAGAAGTAGGATTGCTGGGTCATATGGTAATCCTATTTTGAATTTTTTGAGGAACCCCCACACTATTTTTCATAATGACCATACCAATTTACATTCCCATCAAGAGCTTTTCTCCACATCCTAACATTTGTTATCTCTTGTCCTTAAGATAATTAGCTATCTTACCTGCTCTGAGGTATTATCTCATGGTGGGTTTGATTTGCATTCCTCTGATGGCTAGTGATGTTTAGCATCTTTTCATAAACCTGACCATTTGTATGTATGATTTGGAAAAAATGTCTATTCAAGTCCTTTGCCTATTTTTCAGTTGAGTTATTTGGTGTTTTGCTATTGAGTTCTGAGTTCCTTATATATTTGTTATATAATTACTTATTGGATATATGGTTTGCAAATATTTTCTTCAATTCCATAGGTTGCTTTTTCATTGTGTTGATTTCTTTATCCTTTGCTATGAAGTAACATTTTAGTTTTATGTAGTCCCAATTTACATCTTTTTGTTTTTGTTTGTGTTTACTTAAGTGTAATTAACATGCAGTGCTATGTTAGTTTCAGGTCTACACTATAATGATTCAACAATTTTGTACATTTCTCAGTGCTCATCAAGATATGTGTACTCTTAATCTTTTTTTTAATCTGTTTTGTTCATCTTCCTCCATCCCACCAACCTGCCCTTATGTTGAGGTCTTTTATCCACTTTGAGTTTATCTTTGTGTATGGTGTAAGAGAATGGTCGAGTTTCATTCTTCTATACATAGCTGTCCAATTTTCCCAGCACCATTTATTGAAGAGACTGTCTTTTTTTCTACTGGGTATTTTTTCTGCTTTCTCAAAGATTAGCTGACCATAGAGTTGAGGGTCCATATCTGGACCTCTACTCTATTCCATTAGTCTATGTGTCTGTTTTTGTGTCAGTACCAGCCTGTCTTGGTGATGAGAGCTTTGTAGTAAAGCTTGAAATCAGGCAACGTGATGCTCCCAGCTTTGTTTTTCTTTTTCAACATTTCCTTAGTGAATTGAGGTCTCTTCTGGTTCCATACAAATTTTAGGATTATTCCAGCACTTTGAAAAATACCAGTGGAATTTTGATCAGGATGACATTGAAAGTATAGATTGCTCTGGGCAGTATAGACATTTTAACAATGTTTATTCTTCTGATCCGTGAGCATGGAACCCTTTTCCATTTTTTTGTGTCTTCTTCAATTTCTTTCATGAGTTTTCTGTAGTTCCTTAAACATAGATCCTTTACCTCTTTGGTTAGGTTTATTCCCAGGTATCTTATGGTTCTTGGAGCTATAGTGAATGGAATCAATTCTCTAATTTCCCTTTCTATATTTTCATTGTTCAAGTATAAGAAAGCAACTGATTTCTGTGCATTGATTTTGTATCCTTCCACATTACTGAATTGCTGTATGAGTTCTAAAAGTTTGGGGGTGGAGTCTTTTGGGTTTTCCATATAAAGTAACATGTCATCTGTGAAAAGTGATGAGAGTTTATACTACAACATTTTAATGAGCTCCAATATAAGCATCTTAACTTCTATTTATATTGCTGGGCCATTTCTAAATGACACACCTCAGCTTAAATACTAATTCACAGATATTAAGTAGTTATACTCCTCAAAATTCTCTATTGGAGTACTTCATTTTCTTTAGAACACTTTTCATGATCTCTTTGTATTTGGGAAATTTGTTTCAAGTCGCTAGTTTATTTTCTTTCTCCCCTTCTGTAATGGAAGTTACCAGTGTGAATAAAGTCCATTTTTTCATGCATGCCACTACATTTTCATTTTCTTTTAATGTGCTTGACACATGTGTATTCTGAATTAAGATTTGTTAATTGGGTAAGTTTATTTAATGAGAATATTAAATAAATGTGTTTTGTTGATTGTATCAGAAATACTATGGCTATACAATTTGAGTATGTTAAATACTAAACCAGAGAATACTTCTTGCTTGATCATTCTTTACACTGTTGCTTAGTTCTTAGTCAATTAGTCAGTATGGATAGTCTTATCAATGACCTATCAAAATAACATGTTGTAAAATACACTTAACATAAGCAGTGTTAAAATATAAAATTTTACAGAAACAAAATATTTTATTACTTTATTTGTTAACTACTTATATGATGGTTTTCTTTTCAATCTTCTTTATTTTAGTATCCAGATGCAATAACTTTGGAGGGATTTTCCGTTATTATAGCTCAACTACTTGGGCTTAAAATGGGATTAACATATGATGATATTAATAACTGTTCTTGTCCAAGAGCCTCATGCATAATGAATCCTAAAGCAGTGTAAGACTTTTTTCTTCTTAATTAATTTCACATATATGTTTGTGAAGTTGTTTACAAGATGTGTTTTTTTTAATTCTTTATATTCAACTCCATGTCAAAAATTGGAAAGTGTGTTGTGCCAAAAGAGATATCACACTAACAAATATGTCTAAGTGATATGACTCCAGAAAAGTGGTAAATGACATGATTAAGAAATGCTCACTTGAGAGAATTAGAGGGAAATTTTTAAGATTTATGAAGACTGTGAAATTTTAAATAGGCATGGTACTATTGTTTTGGTTGTTGTAGTATATTGCATTCAAAGCAAGCATATCTAAAATTACCCTTAGTAATATAGTATTGGCAGTTTGGGTTAGAATTTTAAAGAGATTGTAGAAGGGGAAAAGGTTTGCAGAGGAAAAAAAATTGTCCCTATTTACAGATATTATGATTACTACCCACATATATCAACAGTATCAGTATGCAATTAGAAAAAGAACATCGAAAATTTATTAGGATGGGAGAAACTACATATTATATATAGGCCAAAAGACATAAAAAGAGAAGGAAAAGACAATGATGTTGGATATAATGAAGACTTAAAAACAAAATCATTGAGTAAATTAGAGAGGATAGAATTTAGTGCATGAGTAGAGGCTGACTTTTATTGGAGCTGAGTATATTCAGTTATTGTGATAAGATGTTAGCAGAGTAAAGAGATAAAGATTTAGGTAGTTTGGTTAATTGAATTATAAAGATGAGGACAATTTCTTCTAGTAAGGAGTATATAAATTTGGATAAAATATGTGAAACACTTGTCTTGGAGAGAGACTGTGGACTCTGAGAAACAAACTGATGGTTTTGGAGGGGAGGGGGTCCAGGGAAGGGTGAGCCTGGTGGTGGGTATTAAGGAGTGCACATATTGCATGGAGCACTGGGTGTGGTACATAAACAATGGATTTTGGGACACACACACAAAATAAAATAAAATTAATTTTTTTAAAAGTATGGTAGGATTGTAGGACCTTTTGAAGATATACTTAATATTAGTAATTGCAAATGCAATGTGAATTCAAACAACATGTTATTTATTTTAGTCCATATAATTTCAGCCACCAAAGTGTATATATAAAGAAAGTAAATAGTTGAGGTTTTGTCAAGTTAATATCCATGGGATTCAAAGAGAGTTAGGATTGCAGGAAAAGCTATGTTCCCCTAAAATAATCATTTCAATTTTTCATATACTGCTCTTGGAGTTTGGGATTAGAAATTAAAGGGAGTTGAGGGAAATTGGAAGGGGAGGTGAACCATGAGAGACTATGGACTCTGAAAAGCAACCTTGAAGGGGTGGGGGGTGGGAGGTTGGGGGAACAAGGTGGTGGGTATTAGGGAGGGCATATTAGGAAACACTGGGTGTGGTGCAAAAACAATGAATACTGTTACACTGAAAAGAAATTTAAAAAAAAAGAAATTAAAATACTTTGAGGCTGCTGCCTTACCTTGACTTATTTTATAGTTGTCTTTAGACCTGGGCTTTAATCTTCTCCACAAAAAGATAATTAATTAATATTTACTTTGAAATGTCTTGGTCTATTAAAATTCTATATACTTAGGCTAATACATTAATTTCTTCCTTTTCATGGCCATCTTTTAAGCAAAGATTACAAAAATAAATTGCTTTGTACACAGTTATACAAATGTTCCAAATTCTAATTAATACTACCAATTTTTACTCAAAAACATGTGACCCAAGTAAAAGATAATGTTTCTATTTTTTATTTTTGAATTTTTATTTAAATTCTAGTTAATTAACATATAGTGCAATATTGGTTTCAGGATTAGAATTCAGTGATTCATCTAAGTCTCTATTTTTAAATTAATTTTGTATAAGAAATATCAGTGCTCAAAATTTGTGACTTTTTGCCTGAGAATGGCCTGCAAAAGTGGAGTGACACTGATACCTATTGAAACAAAGTAGCTGTAAGTAATTGAAAATTGCTTAAATCATATTACTCCTTGTGGCATTCTTCCCATTTTCCCCCATTTATTCCATTACAAAAGGCTAAGTGAAAGCTAAAGCATTACTTTTTCCTCACTTTACTAACATCAGAACATTAGCAGCTGTACATTTGGAGGCTCAGCTATGGCTGTTTTGGAGTTATTGTTTCAGACATGATTGCTTAGACTGGCAATAGAAATAAAATGTGACCCACATATGTAATTTTAACTTTTTTAGTAGTTGCATTAAAAATTTTTAAAAATCATATGAAGTTAGCTGTAATAATGTATTTTAATATTTTATTTAACAATATATCAAAAATATTATCATTCCAACGTTCAGTCAACATGAAAATTACTAACTGTATATGTTATGTTCATTTACATGCATGTGTATTAATATAGGATGTATACAAGAGAAAAGAGTCCAGGGATTACACCAATGTTATCAGCTTGAGAAACAAGAAGAATAGAATTGCCTGGAACTGAGAATAGTGGATGGTACAGTTTTGGCTGAGAAGACCAGTAGTCAGTATTGTACATAGTATATTCAGAATGTCTAGTGAAGATCCATTAGACATATTTTTTAGATATTCCACTAAAAACATAGCAGTGAACATGAAAATGAAGACCTTAATGGAACTTATATTATAGTGTTAAATTTAAGTTACATAAAAACAAATTTAAAAAATACAAATGAGCTTATTTTTACATGATGCAAAAGTACCATGTGGAATAATAAATATTGACAGTGGAAGTAGAATGGGGGAGGGGACACAATTTTATATAATGTCAAGAAAGACTTTTTTGGACGATTACATTTGAGTAGACATCTAACTGAAAGGAAGGAGGGAAGCTTTGGTTATATGAGAGAAGAACATATTAGGTAGACAGAAAGATAGATGATAGATAATAAATAGATGATAGATAGGTAGATATCTAACCATTTTACTTTATTGCTTTCCTGGAAAGATACATTTTTGATGGCATTTTAAATCATGCTTGTCTTCATCTCTGCTCAGGTAGAAGTTTTTCATTAGCCATCTTGCAATTTATGTCATTATATATAGGGGCATTGTTTAGGTGGAGTTCTATAAGCCTGAGGACTTACCTGAGGATTATTATTTCATTGTAGGGGTTCCAGTGGTATAAAGATTTTTAGCAACTGTAGCATGTATGACTATAGATATTTTGTTTCAAAATTTGAGGCTAAATGTCTTCAGAATTTTTCAAATTTGCAACCATTATATCAAAATCAATCAGTATGTGGTAATGGGATGTTGGAACCTAATGAAGAATGTGACTGTGGCAGCCAAGAGGTAAGCAATAAAAATTGGAATTTGAGCAAAATTTCTGTGTTTCTAATAAGTAGTTGTCATGGTATATAGGAGATAATATATGCAATTATGTCTTTAATATAAAACTTAGATATGAAAATGAGTGTAAGATAGGGTGTATGAATTGCTTTTCCATCCCTTTTCAAATGAGAAAACAAGTGACTCATGAAAACTTGGTTTGCATATACTGTTCCCAAGTATGCCAGCAGAGAGGTTTTGCACATAAGGTTAATCCTCAATTTATTTCCTAACTCATGTGACCCCCATCTGTTTTCTCTACAAACTTTTCCTGAATTTGGTTCAAATTTCCCCATTTCTTTTTGTTACAAGAATGGTGAAAAATGATGATAGATTTTTCTTAATCTTTAAGCATTCTTGCATTTCCATGTTTCAGGATGCTCAAAACTTGTTCTGTTTCCTCACTTCTAAAAATAGATATCCATTCTACCACAGTCCTATTAACAAAACACTCTCTGTACCCTATTCTTAACAGATAATACCACATATTTAATCTAATATCATTATTATATAACATTTCGCAATTCCTCTCTATTTAAATAAATTAAGATTTAGTGATTAGTCCCCCAGCCATTACATGAATTTCTTATCCACCTACAAAAAGAGCTGACCATGTGTTTATATAACATTAAATCTCTACAAGTTTTCTTAATCCCCACTATTCCCAAAAGTGTGTGTGTGTGTGTGTGTGTGTGTGTGTGTGTGTGTGTGTGTAGGTTTTCCATTTATCTCAGATCTTTCTTTCTTCTTTATTTTTATTTATTTTTTTTAATCACAAGAACTACCTTAATAGAGAAATATAGAAGGGGTCAAAAGCTCAGAATAGTGGTCATATTATAATTGAATATAAGAATACAAATCCAGCACCCAATTATTTGGATGGCTTACAGGATATTGCTTTCACTAAGGCAATGAAAAAATCCACTACTAAGGAGGTAATAATGTTGAAAATCTCAGTGGTAGCTTTCTTTTATAGACAACAGTTGGTGGCTGAAAGTGCCCATATAGAACTGGGCACCCAGTGTCATTAGGAATCACTGAATACCAAATAGCACAGGCCAAGAGACAGTGCTTAACAATAACAGCCAACGTGGATGAAGTTAGCATAAAGGGAAGAAAAACATAGATGGCATCTACTGGTTTTGAACTGCATGGATTTATACTGATAGTTAAGAAGGATCTGGGTAGTTAATTACCATATTTCTTGGTGTAAAAGAAAAAGTGAACAGAGGATTGAGGCCAATTGCTACAAATCTCTTACTAATCTCTTGCTAGATTTTCAAACCCAAATCAGTCTTAGAGCTTGAGCTCATTGCTCAGGTAGAGGATGAAATCCTACAATGCTCCAGTAGGGACAGCAAGCAGCAATTTCCTCAGTCATTCCCCTCTCCCAACAGAGTGTCCTATAGTCTTTTACTGAAACAACTATCCACTAGGGAATGGAGAATACCCAGATCATTGTAGGATGATTCAATACAGAATCTTTGCTGTCATTCACATGAGAGAACCCAAAACATCATCATGAGTAGAGTGAGGGTATAGAGAATCCAGGTGATACCTGGAGTCCTTGAAAAAAATTTAAATAAATTTAATAAATAAATAAATAAATAGATAAATAAATAAACATAAAACAATCCAAAACCCAAAACAAAACAAACAAACAAACAAACAAAGCCCAAACAAATAAAAAAAGAAATAAAAGAAAAAAGGAAAAGGCCATCTCATGGAAGGTTCAATGAACCCCAGGTTCTCACAGACTCTGCATCCAACCATCCTGCAACCAAATGTAAGTTGTTTGAATAAATAGCTAGATAGCGAGAAATGCCCTTAATGACACTAATAAAAAAAAGCCAGCAATAACAGTAACTAAGACATTACTGTTAGGGATATCAATATAGATTTTATGTAATATGATTTTAAAATGGTAAGAAGATATCATGCACAACATTATATTAATAATTTAACAACCTAGATTAAATGGACAAATTCCTCGAAAAAATGCATTTGCAAAAACCAACATGATTAGACATCTAAAATGTGAATAGCATTATTAAGAAATAATGCTAAAGAAATGCTATCTATATTTTCAAAACTTCTCATTAAGAAAAGCCCATACACATGGATGGAACTAGAGCGTATCATGCTTAGCGAAATAAGTCTAGCAGAGAAAGACAACTATCATATGATCTCCCTGATATGAGGAAGTGGTGATGCAACATGGGGGCTTAAGTGGGTAGGAGAAGAATCAATGAAACAAGATGGGATTGGGAGGGAGACAAACCATAAGTGACTCTTAATCTCACAAAAGAAACTGAGGGTTGCTGGGGGGAGGGGGTTTGGGAGAAGGGGGTGGGATTATGGACATTGGGGAGGGTATGTGCTTTGGTGAGTGCTGTGAAGTGTGTAAACGTGGTGATTCACAGACCTGTACCCCTGGGGATAAAAATATATGTTTATAAAAAATAAAAAATTTAAAAAAAAAAAGAAAAGCCTATACCACATGGCTCTACTGGTGATTTTTTTTTAATTAATAAAAGCACAGGATAGAGAATATAGTCAATGACACCATAATAGCATTGTATAGTGACAGATGGTAGCTACACTTGTGGTGAGCAGAGCATAATGTATAGAGAAACTGAGTCACTCTGCTGTGCATCTGAAACTAATATAATGTTGTGTGTCAACTATATTCAATTTAAAAAAAGAAATTATGCTGATTTTATACAATATTTTCTAAATTATAGAAGAAAGACATTATGTTCTAACTTTTTCTTTCCATGTAGAAATAAAAATTAAGTCTATACATCCATTTTACTAATTTGGGACAATTACCATCCCTAGCAAATTAAATACAAATGTGCACACACAAACACAAACACATACTGTGATTAAAATGAGGTGGCATTGGCAAAAAAAAAAAAAAAAAAAAATAACACAGAAAATTTAAAATGAATATAGTCCATATCTTAATACTTGCTTGATTGCCAGTGCATAGACTAGCATCTGGTACTTACAAGGTACTCAACAAATACTTGTTGATTCAGTGAATGCGTGGATAGTGTAATTATCTTTATAATTATGTATCGTTTCTAGAATACCCGTTAGTCATAACAGTACTTGGAGAGTTTATTTGAAAGTTTTTCTTAACAAGAACTAAGAAAGAATGTAAGGAACTTTTTATAGAAAAAGTTGATTTGGAATAAATCTTGCCTTAAACATCAAACATACTTTGAGGCTGTTTAATTGCATTCATGTTGTATTGGGCTATTGGCACAAGAAAAGAAAATTGATACCTATATATCTTTATCTATAATATCTACACTTATCCATCAGTGATTTAACTATCTATATATGTAAAAGTTATATAGATATATAACATTCATTTTCAGGATGGAAATATATAATGTCAGAATTGTTTATCTATAAATCCAGTGTATTCATTATGAGAAAGGGAGAAGCAGCCTCTGATGTGCAGGATCTGGCCTAATAATATCAGCTGGGCCTTGGTGTTGCTAGGAGCTGGCCTGCCATAGATGGGTTGTGGGGTTCTCCTGTTAAATAATTTCAGAAAAACTCAACATCTGTGATCATGATAGATGAAGAGAAAAAGCAAGGCCACTCTCAATGTCTGAATACAAGTAAAACTTGGGAATTATTCAAGTCACAGAAATGACCAAATATCCTCCTATCCTGGCTAATGTGAGAAATTCCTGCTCCTTTATCAATTTCAGCTTTAGCATTAGTATAGTCCCTCCTCTTCTAGATAAGCATTATTAGAATACTTAGTCAGAGATATACCCCTTCTTTTCTGACAGCATCTAATCTGACAAAGCCCAGATTCCTTATATGCCTCAAATTACCCAACACAAGCCCAAATTCTGTAATTGTACCCTTTCACTGAGGAGTACCACAGTTTCTCAGAATGTGCATTCTCCTTGGCTGACACTAGTAATAAATCCAATCTGTTGAACTACAGGTGTGTTCCAGGTGGTCTTTGGCAGAATGACATGGACATCTGTATCTTCATAAATATCCTTAATTTTACAAAATGAAGTTCTATTTTATAAACCCACCTATACATGTGGAGTATACATTTGTTCTTGTATAAACAAATATAATGACAAGTAATACATATTTGAACAAATATCCCACAAAATATAAACATACATTTCAGAAAAAATAAATCTGTAAGTTTTAAATAAAAACAAAGATACAATCAAGTATTGATAATAGTCTTTGCATAATGGAGGTCTTGGTAAAGAGACACAAAACCCAATAATCATAAAGAAAGGACATTACAAATTTCACAATATGACAGGCACCATTAACAAGACAAACAATAGACTTCAAAGAAATGTTGTAAACATACAGAAGAGAGAAAGGATAACTGGATATTATATAAAAACTTTTCCCACTAGTTAGTGGGAAAAAGAAGGAAAAACAAAATACTCAAAGTGGTCAAAAGTAATGATCATTTAATTCATAATGTTGTACAAAGTGAAAGTTCATGCTCACATTCACTAGTAATTAGAGAAATGATTTTAAAAATGAGACACAATTTCCCCACTAACTCATTGTAAGTTAAACACAGTTTGTCATAATTAGTATTGAAATATATAGTTGGGAGAGGATCTTCATTTACTGTCTGTGAAAGAGCGTGCGCACACACACACACACACTAATAAGGATATTGAAACTATGGATAATCTGGGAAGTATAGAAACAGCTTCAGCTTTTACTCTATATTTTCTGCATTATTTCTAGCATGTGAATATTTATAAATACATTCCTATTGACATTGATTTGATTGATTGACTGACTATTGATTTTTCATGTCTTTAGACATGAAAAAGCAGAAACAAATGGAATAGAAATAAAGAAGAATCTTACCTTTATGTTAAAGGACAAGATCTTTGAAACCAGTTTTTTGAGTAAACAGAAAATGTTTGACTTTTTTAAAGTGTTAAGAATACAAAAATATTAAAAAATTATATAAATGCAATTTATTTACATGGAAACAATATTTAGTTTATTATTTAAATTATTACTCCTTTTGAATAACAATTGACTGTCATTTAACTTGTAAAAATACAGAGGGGCACCTGGATGGATTAGCCCCTTAAATTCTGCTTTAAACCCAGGTCATGATCCCAGAGTCCTGGGACCTAGCCCTGCAACACATTGGGCTACCCTGCTCAATAGGGAGCCTGCTTCTCCCTCTCCCTCTGCCTCCTGCTTCCCCTGCTTGTGCTTTCTCTCTTGCTCACTATTTCTCTGTCAAATAAATCTTCAAAACAAGAAATATTAAATGCAAGTTGGTGCAGCCACTTTGGAGAATAGTGTGGAGATTCCTCAAGAAATTAAAAATAGAGCTTCCCTATGACCCTGCCATTGCACTACTGGGTATTTACCCCAAAGATACAGATGTAGTGAAAAGAAGGGCCATCTTTACCCCAATGTTTATAGCAGCAATGGCCACAGTCACCAAACTGTGGAAAGAAACAAGATGCCCTTCAACGGACAAATGGATAAGGAAGATGTAGTCCATATACACTATGGAGTATTATGCCTCCATCAGAAAGGGTGAATACCCAACTTTTGTAGCAATATGGACGTGACTGGAAGAGATTATGCTGAGTGAAATAAGTCAAGCAGAGAGAGTCAATTATCATATGATTTCACTTATTTGCAGAGCATAACAAATAACATGGAGGACATGGGGAGATTGAGAGGAGAAGGGAGTTGAGGGAAATTGGAGGGGGAGATAAACCATGAGATACTATGGACTCTGAAAAACAACCTGAAGGTTTTGAAGGAGCAGGAGGTGGGAGGTTGGGGGAGCCAGGTGGTGGGCATTATGAAGGGTGTGCATTGCATGTAGCACTGGGTGTGGTGCAAAAACAATGAATTCTGTTACACTGAAAAGAAATTTAAAAAAAAAGAATAAATTATAAGCATTTTTAAATAAAAAGCAAGAAATACTAAAAAATTAAAATTAAAATTTATTAGCATATTATTATATGTTATATTATTATATAACTATATATAATTATATATAATTATATACATGTAAATATATGTTAATATTTATTAACATATTAACATATTTATTAACATATATTTTTTGTTAATTTCATTATAGTAAAACATAACACATAATTATTAAATCAAGTGTATTTTAGTTGTAACTATTGTCTAACTCTACTTTAACTTTATTTGCAAAATGAACCTGGAATAAACAAAACACGAAGAAGACAATTGGGGAAGATTTTCTCTTGGAAACTCACATGTTCCTTCCTCGAAAATATATTTCCATTTTGGTAATTTATGAATTAGTCACCAATGATTATAAGTAATAAACATCACCGATCAACTACTATTTTAGATGTTATTTAGTTCTTATATGTTCTTTTGGACATTCTAGAAGTAATAAAATAATAAAGCTTCATTGAATATATTGTATAATTGAAAAGTTGAACACAAAAATGTATAAATAGAAGCTAAGATTAATACATAAGAGCTGTTAAATTGTTGAACTACAATAATATTTCTTATGAAATTTTAGGAATGTCAGTTTAAGAAGTGCTGTGATTTTAATACATGTAAACTGAAAGGCTCAGCAAGATGTGGTTCTGGACCATGCTGTACATCAAACTGTGAGGTAAGTTTCCAATGTTTACAAAAAGGAAATTATATTGTGATCATAGAAGTCTATATTAATTAAATTATTGTGGAGTTGATAAAATGCATATAGAATAATGAAGAGTCCATAAACAACCACAAGTAAAAAGGAAAACTACCATGAATTAAAGAATGCATCACAGATAGGTACTGATTACTCTTTTGTGTTAAAACTACAGTTTACTGCCTTCTAAATTACCATATAAAGAAAGGGTAAACATAGGGGCGCCTGGGTGGCTCAGTGGGTTAAAGCCTCTGCCTTCAGCTCAGGTCGTGATCCCAGGGTCCTGGAATCGAGCCCCACATCGGGCTCTCTGCTCAGCAGGGAGTCTGTTTCCCCCTCTCTCTCTCTGCCTGCTTCTCTGCCTACTTGTGATCTCTGTCTGTCAAATAAATAAATAAAATCTTAAAAAAAAAAAAGAAAGGGTAAACATAGACATTACTATGTCAAGATATTATCAATTATACAGGAAATTGTGAAGTCAAATAAATGGTAAATGACCATGGAAAAATTGTAACACAAATAGACAAATTGTGTAGCAGAGAAAATGAATAGCATACAGAATATGTAAATAACTCTCAGATATTGATAAATAAAAGACAAATCACACACACAGGCAAAGGTGATGCTCAGGCAACTTATAACAATGAAAGTAAAATTGTTCAATATGTGTACTTCATGTGCAATAGTTAAGGTAAACACAAATAAAAATAATACAATATATAAAGTAGTCATCCAAATGGTAATCTTAAGAACAACAGTGTTAATATTAAACCAAAAAAAAGGGATAAAGATCATTTTTTGAGAGTGTTTGTGGAATTTTGAATTGCTACAATCCTTTTGGTGAGCAATATTTGAATATCTCTGAGCAGAGTATAGATTACCAGTCAGTTTTTCTTATGTACATATGTTAGAAATATGCACATGTATGGAAAATTCAAAAAAGAATATTAATTGCAGAATTGTTCACAGTAGCAAATAAACAATATTTATTAGTATTTGAACAGTTACATAAATTATTGCATATTATAAAAGAATTAGTAACTGCAGGCTAAATATTGGTATACTAATATGATATTATTTTTAAGACATATATTTGGGTGAGAACTCAAGTTCCATAAAGCAAAATATTTTATAATTTTAATTTTGATATATTATATACACATAAATATTCCACATGTTCTTTTTGTTCAAATATTCCACAATATTCTTTTTGTTCAATTTTTCAATTAAGGTATAACTTACTAAACTATAACTTTATTATAGTAAAATTCTTTCAGTGAATAATTCTGAGTGTTTTAACAAACTTTCAGTCTTATAAATAGCACCACAATTAAGAGACAGTTGATTTTATCACCACTCCCAAAAAGTCACCATGTACCTCCTTGTATTCAACCCATTTCTACACCCACTGACCCTGGAAACTAAAGATCTGTTTTCTGCATCTGCAATTTTCCTTTTGCTGAAATATAAATGGAGTCATATGTGTAAACATTGTAATTAGCCATGTTAGCATAATGCATTTGAAGTTCATTTATGTTGCGGTGCTTGTAAGTGGCTCATTCCCCTTTTTGTTTGTTTAGTTTGTTTTCAAAAAAAGTATTCATTATTTAAAAATTATACAAACTGTCTCTTTATTATTCACAAATTATGAAAATTTGTAAACAATTTGTCTCAACCCTTCAAAAAAATGTACTCTCTCTTTACAGTCTTTAGTGGCAGTGCATTTTGATGGTGTGGAAACTAACTCACAAACATTCCAAATAACTTGGTTAGAATGTACAAAGATATAGCAGAAGATAGAATTCCTACAATGATTTAAAAAATACAAGTTTAATTTGAAGTTATAGAGACAGTGAGGATTACAGAATAAATGGTAAACAGACGCCTCTGTATAATTTTGCAAAGCAAAAATTATAAGTTTTGTATGTTTTCACTTTGTTTCAGCCTTTCCAAAACACTTTTAACCACAAAAGTTGAGGGCACTTTGATGGTTCAGTCAGTTAAGCATCTGCCTTGGGCTCAGATCATGATCCCAGGGTCCTGGGCTTGAGCCCTGCAATCAGGCTTCCTGCTCAGCAAGGAGTCTGCTTCTCCCTCTGCCCAGCTCCCCAACTTGTTCTCACTCATTCTGCTCTCTCTCTATCTCAAATAAATAAATAAATAAATAGTCTTTTAAAAAAAAGTGCAAAAGCTTAAAATTTTCCAGTTACCTAAAACTTCAAAAATCTATTGTACTTTAGGAAAACTCTAAAAAGCAGCAGCATTCAAACAGTGGTTAACTCACAAATGTGTGTGCAACATCCACAACTAAACTCACTATTACTCAAGCATGTCAGAGTACAAGCCAAGGCAGAGCCAGTAGCAGCATCTCTGAGAGTAAAGAGGACTAGTGTGCGGCCCAGGGCATTAGGGTGCTTGCTTGTGGAAAAAAGGATAAAAACTAAAATTACTTTCTTTACAGAATCCGAGGTCCTAATTAAAAGCAGCTCCTTTAAACACCTAGGACAGTCTCATTTCTAGAAATGCAAAATATCTTGTTACTATTTTTGCTTTATTTTTTTTTTATCTTTTAGAGAAGTTAAAGGAAAAATGAACTTAATAACTAAAAATAATTATTCCATCTTTTATTCTTAATTTCCTTTTGTATTTTAGATTTCTGTTTAGTATCATATTCTTTGTGCCTGACGACCTCCCTTATGATTTCTGGTAATTTAGATCTGCTAAAAAAGAATTTTCTCAGTTATTACTTGCTTAAGAAAGTATTTCTCATTAATTTTTGAAATATAGATTTTGAAGGTATAGGATTTTAGGTTGAAATACTTTTTTAAAAAAAATTTCATCACTTTAAGACACCACTTCATTCATTTGTTACTCATCTTTGTCTCAGTCTATTATTAATTCAATTAAACAGAACTGTGGAGTGTGTGTGTTGGGGAAAGGAGATAAACCTCCCTATGAAAGGTAATAGATAAAGTACTTCACAGGCCCTATAAATTTGACAATAACTAAGCTATGCAAGGAGGCCATTCTACTTCCTGATAATAATCTATATAATGATGTTGATAGCTATTATATACATTGTTTACTATGTGTTGTTCTAGCACTTTTTACTTTAACTCAGTTTTTTCTCAAATTTTTATTTAAATTCTAGTTAGTTAACATACAGTGCAATATTGATTTCAAGAGTAGTGTTGGTTCATCACTCACATACAATGCCCAGTGCTCATCATAGCAAATGCCTATTTAATTTATTTTTTTTAATAACAAATGCCCTTCTTAATACCCATCACCCATCTAGCACATTCCCCACCCACATACCTCCATCAACCCTTAGTTTGTTCTCTATTATTAAAAGTATCTTATGGTTTATTCCCCCCCTCTTTTTTTCCCTTCTGATATGTTCATGTTTTATTTCTTAAATTCTACATATGAGTGAAATTATATAGCATTTTTCTTTCTCTGACTTATCTCCCTTAGTATAATACATTCTAGCTCCACCCATGTCATTGTAAATGACAAGATTTCATTCTTTTTGATGGTTGAGTAATATTCTGTTGTATATAGGAACCACATCTTCTTTATCCATTCATCAGTTGATGGACATATAGTTTGGCTATTGTAAATAATGCTGCTATAAATATTGAGAGGCTTGTACCCCTTCATATCTGTGAATCTTTTGGGTAAATATCTAGCAGTACAATTTTGGGATCATAGGGTAGTTCTATTTTTAACTTTTTGAGGAAACTCCATACTGTTTTCCAGAGTAGCTGCACCAGTTTGCATTCCTAACAGTGCAAGAGAATTCCCCTTTCCCCACATCCTCACCAAAACCTGTTGTTCCTGAATTGTTAATTTTAGCCATTCTGACAGGTGTGAGGTGATAGCTCATTCTGGTTTTGATTTGTACTTCCCTGATGATGAGTGATGTTGAGCATCTTTTCATGTGTCTCTTACCCATCTGGATGTCTTTGTAAAAAAAAAAAAAAGCCTATTCATGTCTTCTGCTCATTTCTTAACTAGATTATTTGGTGGAACATGCCTCAACAGCATAAAGGTCATGTACAAAAAACCTACAGCTAATATCCTCAATGGGGAAAAACTGAGAGCTTTTTCTCTATAGTAAGAAGTAAGACAGGGATGTCCATTGTCACCATTACTATTTAATACAGTACTGGAAATCTTAGCCTCAGCAATCAGACAACAAAAACAAGTAAAAGCCATCTTAATAGACAAAGAAGAAGTACAGCTTTCAATATTTGCAGATGATATGATACTCTGTATAGAAAACCAAAAAGACTCCATCAAAAAATTGTTAAAACTAATACCTGAATTCAGCAGAGTCACAGGATATAAAATAAATGTACAGAAATTTGTTGCATTTCTATGTACCAATAATGAAGCAGCAGAAAGAAAAAACCAAGAGCTCAGTCCCATTTATAATTGCACTGAAAACCAAAAGATGTCTAGGAATAAACCTAACAGATAGGTGGAAGATCCGCACCCTGAAATGTATAGAACACTGATGAAAGAAATTGAAGAGGACACAAAACAAATGGAAAGACATTCCATATGCATTGATTGGAAGAACAAACAATGTTAAAATGTCTATACTACCCAGAGCAGTCTATACATTTAACACTATCTCTATCTAAATACCAACAGTATTTTTTCACAGAGCCACATCAAGCAATCCTAAAATTTGTATGGATCCACAAAGACCCCAAATACCTAAAGCAACCCTGAGAAAGAAAAGCAAAACTGGAAGCATCATGATTCCAGACTTCAAGCTACAGTACAGAGCCGTAGTCATCAAGACAGTTTGATACTGGTACAAACATATATTGATCAATGGAACAGAAAAGAAAAACCAGAAATGGACCCACAACTATATGGTCACTAATCTTTACAAAGCAGGAATTTACAAAAATTTACAAGAATATCCAATGGAAAAAAGTTTCTTCAACAAGTGATGTTGAGAAAACTGAAGAGAAACGTGTGATAGAATGAAACTGGACCACTTTCTTATACCATACACAAATATAAATTCAAAATGGATGAAAGACTTAAATGTGAGACAGGAAACCATCAAAATCCTAGACGAGAACACAGGCAGAAAGCTCTTCGACCTCAACCATAGTAAATTCTTACTAGACATATTGCCAAAGGCAAGGGAAACAAAAGCAAAAATGAATTATTGGGACTTCATCAAGATAAAAAGCTTTGTCATAGCAAAGGAAATAACAAAACTAAAAGGCAGCCTACTGAATGGGGAATATATTTGCAAATGACATAACTGATAAGGTGGTATCCAAAATTTATAACAAACATATTAAACTCCACACCCCAAAAAACAAATAATCCAGTTTAACTCAGTTTAATACTAACAAAAACTCTCTGAGAGTATGTTTATCATCCTGAGTTTACAAACTAGAAACAACTGCAAAAGAGAGATTATATATCTCACCACACAAATAAGCTAGTGAAAATCCAAACAAGATATTGAAACGAGGCAGTTTGGTTCTTGGTCACTTCAAGAACAAAAAAGTATGGGCATTTTTCCTTCAGTTTTGCGGAACGGGTGTGTGTTACCTCTTTAGGCTCCCTCTAAATGTAGGTTGAGTTAGATGGCCTCCCAATGCGGAACACAGAAGAGTTGTAAACTCTCTGTCACAAAGAATCCTTTTATATCTGAGACACTTTCCTTCAGGCTTCATAATGAATAATGGATCTGACATTTCTTTCAGAGAACTCACAACCTTGGGAATTTTATGATTCCCCCAAATATCAATAATTAGGCATATTTTATTTGATAAATCTCTTCACTAAGTAAGGAAGAATAGTCATCCACAAGAACGTGATTTTCTTTTTCCGTTTCCTCCTAGATAGCAGTAGCAGGCGTTCCATGTAGAAAGAGCGTTGATCAAGAATGTGATTTTATAGAATATTGCAATGGAACATCCAGTAATTGCGTCCCTGACACTTATGCATCAGATGGCATGTTGTGCAGTTTGGGAACTGCATATTGTTATAAAGGACGATGCCAAACTACCGATAACCAATGTGCCCAGGTACTTGGAGAAGGTATTGTTCTTTCTTATGTATTTATATTACCTTAAATTTGGATTCCTCTATATGATGAAATACATATCACACCACTCTGACGTAGAACTTGGATCTCAAGCTCAACAATGAACAAATTTGGATTAAGGAAGATTTTTTAGAGGACAGTAATATAGTATAGTATTGTATAGTATCTCCAGGATAATATTGTACATCTCTCTTTTCATGGTTTGATTTTTGATTTTTGTACTTAGCAACCTGCGCAAAAATCCATTTCTATCACTCATAATTACTTACATATTGGAACAGCAAGTTAGTAGATTCTAGAATTTTACTTAAAATTTTTTACTTCATATCTTCATCATCTAACTTTAATGGCATAAAACAAGAAGTGCAGAGTGAATTTCATTCAAGGATAATCATATCTTTTGACTGAAGAACAGTTAGGAGAACAGTATCTATAAGCCACTGACCCAAATTCATTTTTATATTTTCTTTTTAAATGGTTTTCCCAAATAATTCAAATAAGAGTTGTGCATCTATGCTTCCCTTTTAGGCAGTAAGTATTCATAATACCCCAATATGATTTTAGAAGGATTAAATGAAATTTGAATGGACAAAAATTACTCATTGAAATGTATTCAGATAAATCATTTACTAATTGAGTAAAAGTAGTGCAAGCACCACTTTTTAGTTATTTGCCCTGCAATAATAAGGTCTATAGTTTATACCAAAGGGCATGGAATGCAACTTATACTGTTTTCCTAATTATCTGAAACTTATCCTTAGTAACAAGTTTCAAATTAGGTGACTTAACCAACATTTAACCAGAGCTACAGAGCTATATCTCCTAAATCAGAGCAGTGGTATTTTTTGTAGGCTGTATTTCAGGATTCCGCTTTTTACTTGGTTATGTCTTTGCTGTTTTTCTTTTTCAGTGCTTATTTGCATTCAAAAAATATTATTTGTCATTGCCACAGTATCTTTATATCAAGATTTAATACATCATTTAGAAATAAAATTAAATAATGGGGCACCTGGGTGGCTCAGTGGGTTAAGCCGCTGCCTTCAGCTCAGGTCATGATACCAGCATCCTGGGATCAAGCCCCTGCATTGGGCTCTCTGCTCAGCAGGGAGCCTGCTTCCCCCCTCCTCTCTCTCTGCCTGCCTCTCTGCCTACTTGTGATCTCTGTCAAATAAATAAATAAAATCTTTTTAAAAAATTAAATAATACTCCCTATAACATCCATTAAGGATTATCCAGGCCATACTCTTCTTTTTTATTAAATAAATCTTTGATCCAGAATTGAACTACTTGTCATTTGACATCTTTTTGAGTTCTAATTAAAATGAAGATGTTTAAGTATGACTTAACCATTAGTATGTATTTCCTCTTCTAAGTTATGATCCGGTGTCCCATAAAAACTTACCCAACTGGGTCAAAATTTGATCTTTTAATGTAGTTCATACATTCATCCCCCCTTTCTTCATTTATTTGGCTCCTACCTGAAGGAAGCACTTTTTTATTGTTCTTATGTTACCAAAACTTATAGGACAAAAGGCTGTACTAAAGGCAAGAGCACACAGAACGGATAGTATTCAACAAGTTCAATATTGTCACATGGTTATTTTACTCATGGAGTTTATGATCAAGAGACAAAGATAGTAAAGACATAAATACAAAATAAATATTAAAACTTTAATTGTGCTAAGTGCAGTTAAAGGAAAGAAAATAAAATGCTGGGAAAATTGTGTAGTGGACAAGGGAAATACCATCTGCTGTCATTATCAACTCTAGCTGTTAGCTCACTTCTCCAGAATTTGTCTTAACTACAGACACCTCACCCAAAAGTACATCTTTCCCAGAACAGCACAAATCCAATAATTAATTGAGGTGGGATATAAAGGCCTGAGCATTGTAATCTAATCAGGCATAAATCAGGCACACTTTGCACTCTGGCAAACAGCGTAGGACTGGTCAGGTCTTTGTTGGGCTTGCCTTTCTGTTTGACTTCTTATCTTTTCTATCCTGCTTTCTTCCTCTCACTTCCAGATGCTCTAATCACTAATAAATAGCTTTCACATTATACTTCATCTAGATGCTAGCTTCTGCAAGCTCTAACCATTAACAAACGATCCTTAGAGTGGTATGAAAAAATATTCTATAAGATCATTTTCTTTTCTTTTCCTTCTTCTAAAGATTTTATTTTATTTATTTGAAACAAATCACAAGTAGGCAGAGAGGCAGGCGGGGTGGGGGGAGGCAGGCTCCCTGCTGAGCAGAGAACCCAATGCTAGGCTCAATTCCAGGACCCTGGGATCATGACCTGAGCCGAAGGCAGAGGCTTTCACCCACTGAGCCACCCAGGCACCCCTATAAGATCATTTTCAAAACGAAGTTACTTACTTCCAAGCTGTGAATAAGCATGCCATAACTGGTGGAAGTTGATAAGTTCTTAGTTCACTGAGTGAACTAAGAAGTCAAAGATAACTCATTAGCTGGTATAATTGAAATGTGTGGGGGAAATTGTAACTATAAGGATAGGGGTATTAGATGGTTATTACTAAACAACACTGAAATCTAAGAAAAGATAACAAAAAGGTGTTCGTTTGAATTCAAAGTGTATGTTGAATGAGCCCCCACTGTTAAGTCATAGAAAGGTTTTAATTTTTCAAAATAGTAGGTTAGAGCAAGTTAAAAACTTAATTATCAAGTTGAAGGAATTTCAGAGAAGTATAAATTCTCAGTCAAGTCTGCTTTACTATGATTAAGATTCTGGCTGGAAAAAAGAACAAGAACCACAATTGGGATGTGAACAGATGAAAACATGTTCCCTGCATTTTTAGCCTCCAGACTTCTCTGAAACTACTCTATTTATAAAATGACACAACTCTGATCCCTTACACCACCACCTTTGTCCAATTAAGAATGGTAGAAGCATGTTCCCATTGTTTGAAGAAAATGTGGAAGCCTATCACTCATAACACAAATTTTATCTCCATTAGGATCTCTCTCCTACCTGTCCTGGACACTAAAGCTGAAAATTAAGTTAAGGCACAGCAAATAGAGACAGGATTTTCTGGAACTTATAAGGGAGTAAAGGAAATATACCTCAATGGAGCTGTAGGTACTAGCCAGCATTTACTGCTAGAATCAAGAGACTTTACATGGAATTGGATTCTGAGAGTGTTTGATATAAGATTAGATAGGGGAACATAAGATCAGATAAGAAAGTTCATTGTTTTGGGAGCACTCTCTTAGAATAATAGGAATTAACATCCCGGCTAGGATCCTAGAAGATGGTAAAAAAATTCTATTAGAATTGTTTCCAGAGGCAGGGGAGAAAATGGGACCGCTCACTCTAAGTGAAATTTAAATGATGAAATTATCATGAAATAATGGAGGAAAGAAAGAAAAGTCTCGGGGAAATGAATATAATGTATATGCTATAAATACAAGGCCAAATAGTCCCAACAGGAAAACCCAATGTCACAGGGAATGTGGTGCTAACAGGTGTATCAAAATCACTTTAAGTCTTCATTGTGGCCTTCTCTGTAGGCCAGTGGTGGCAGGAGGAGATGGTAATATAGAAGTAGGCTCACTAATAGCAATGGGCATGATTGATAAAGTCTTAAAAATATCAAGGCCAGAGAGCAGTGCTTGGCTTCCAGAAACCAGATGGATAAAATTATTGTAATAAGCAGTAGCAGACAAGGACACCTATGCTACAGACAAAATTATTGTAATAAGCCATAGCAGATATGGACACCTAGACTACAGACAATCAGGAAGATAGATAATAGAATATTACTCAGTTTGCACCATCAAAGGAAATTAAAAAATGGATGACTAGGGGACTCGGTAGATTTCCATTAATAAATGCCATAATTTCATGTTCAAATTCTGAATGTAAGCTACTTTTCACAACCAAAACTCATTGACATAAGAGAGGGTTAGAGAGTTCCAGAAGGGAAACCACACAACACCTTGGCAAACATACATGTTAATAATTTCTCTAGCACATCCTTGAATGATTCTCAGTCACTTAATTAGGTTTCTATCTTTTCATGTGGGAAATGAAATAGCCAAGCACCTTGGAAACTAGTGGACAAAGAGTGTATGAATTAACATGAATTAACCAGAAACCCAGTGTCATCATTTTGTCTTTGTAAGAGTGGGGACTCATAGGGGCTAGGTAATAGAGTCTTTGATAACTTTCAATGTACAATGGGTCCACTAGATCCACGAATCTATTTGCTAATTATTTTAGCATGTCAAATTATTATTTGACATGCTAATTATTTTTTGACAAACTATTATTATTTGACAAAATAAATATTTATTTGACAAACTAATTATTTTAACATGTCAAAATGTTATGATGATATCCTCTAGAGGATATCATCAGGTTTGACATGTTAATAGTTTTTGCAATCCTATCATTATATCCTTAGCCTAGATGGCATGGTCATGGAGAAAGCTTGTGTAAATGTCTCTTTCCAGAAATTAGTGCTATTTGTTTTAAAGCATCTTTGAGCTCATAAACCTGAGATCAAGACCTGACCTGAAACCACAGACAGATGCCCAACTGACTGAGATAACCAGGTGCCCCCAAATTAATGCCACTTTTTTTTAAAAGATCTAGAAAATGCAGAGATGGCTCTGTATATCTACATTTAATTACAGAAACCAGATGGCATCAGAAGATAATAAGAATCTATTGCAAATGCAGACAAGTAGTAGACTAAGTAATTATATCCACTATGCCAGATATGGTGTCTATGCTATAGCAGAATAACATGGCCTCAGATATGTGGTAGGAGTATAACCACTGATTTAGAAAATATATTCTTTTCTTTTCCTATTTGAAAAAAATAATTAGAAATGGTTTGCTTTCATGTGGAATGGATAATAGCATTAATGTTGAGTTTTGTTGCAGGGTTAGTTTTACTCTCCTGCCCTCAATCATAATGCAATTGTAGAGATATGTAATATCACATCCATCAATGATTTTGTTCTAATCCAGCTAAATAAGCAAAGCCTCCTAGAATATTAGAACATTAAATAAAACACACGTAAATAAAAACACCGGAGACAGATTTTCAAAGTGTTTAGAAATTTGTCATCAGTAAAATTTTAAAGAGTCCAGTGATCAGAGGTATGACCTGACATCCCCTGCAAAGTATAAGCAAACTCTATGTATCTTGCATCTTATTGAACTAAGAAGTACAATCGCTGATAGTTCTCTTTGGGATCTAGAGGCAGTATATTCCACATGGGGAAGTACTGCTTAGTTTCATCTACTAGATGACATAAAATGTTGCTAATGTTGAGTGAGGCGAAAAACAGAAAAGGGCTCTGCAGCATGTCCAAGCTGCAATGCAAGCAGCCATGCATTCTGAATTATAAAAACACAGTGGCCCCAATAATATCAGAAGTGTAGGTTGTGAGAGAGAAAAAAAAAATTCTGTGTGGGGTTTATACCAAGCTTCTTTGGGAGAATGACAGGGCAGTTCACTAGGCTTCTGGAGCAAGATTGTGCCATCTTAACTGGAGAACCATACCACTTTAACAAAACAATGCTGGTCACACTAGTGACCCCTGTAGAGATAAAGCATTTTGGACAACAAATAACCATGCATTCAGAACTGTACAGCCTAAACTCAGTTACGTCAGACATACTACGTTGAATGGTCAGATAGATAGAATCATTCATTCACCTGGATTCAAGCACAGGCAAAAAGAGAGAGCAAAAGGAAAAAGTCCATAAGCAGGAAATCTAAAACAATACACATTTCTCCTCTTTGCATCTCCTTCCACTCACACCTGTGGATACCTGGGATTTCATCATGACCAAATTACGCAAGAACAAACCAAGGCTTATTTTATACATATGATGGGTCAGTCACTGGTTATAAGTCGGCTGGGGGGAGCAGTAGCCATACTGCAAACTCACTTTGGAGGATGCCTTGAAAGATACTGACCATTTAGTTATCCTTGTCATGTAGAAGGAGAAACAGCCAGAGGTAGATTATAGATAAACTCATGAACAATGACAAAGGGCCTAGTTTCTTGGTGGGGAGCCTGGATATGAAAAGACTAGAAGATTAGAGGCAAGAGTTTTGGGATAGAAATATGTGCGTAGAACATGGAAATGAAAAATAATATGAAGACCTTTGTATTAATCTAACAGATTAACACCCATCAACAAGCACCACCACTGAAGAGACACAGAACAATCAAATAAGCATAATAATTTGGCTAGTTTACACCAGCCAGCAACCATCATTATCCACACCAATGCCAGTAGAATGGACACCTTTCTAGGCTTTCTCAATTTTTTTTTTTATTACTGCCTCTGAAATAACTGATTCTATCCTGAGTTTAGTTTATCTTTTTCTTGAGTACTTTTGCCTTCTGTTCAAATACAGCCAAATTAACAGACAGATTCTGTTTCCCTACTTCTTTGCCTAACACAACATGTTTATTAAGGCTATTATCACCCTTTCAATCATTGAGAAGAGAGTTTCTCCAAGTGTTTCACCCTCACATAGCATAAATTACTCTTCCTTATCCAATGATAATAATTTTCTTATCACCTACTATAAGGCTTCAATTGACAATGCCACATATTTTACAGGAAAATTCCACTTTTATATACCAATTCATGTATTTAATAAAATGGAAACAATCCTAAAATATCTCAGATTTCCATATCCAATACAACTATTCTGCTACTCCATATTACTTTGACAATTATACCTAGACAGACAAATGAACCTCTACTTAAAAGATTGCTTATTTCCCATCAGAAAAAAAAAGGAGAATGTAACATTTTTGTTCTATTCACAAGTCCCACAATACTTTCTGCTCATAAGTGAGATATTCAAATCTCTCATTTCATTGAGAAGGTCAAATCACAAGGTCAAGTCTAATATTCTTTGGATGAGGCAGTTTGCATTCTCACAGAGGCAGCAAATTATTTTTAACAATAATTTAATTTTACTACAATAGATATAATTATTTTCTGTTTTTTGTTAGATAATTATTTCTTTCTACTTGCATTAACAGTATACACACAGGAAAAAAAGAATGACTTTTTTCTTTATATTTTATTTATGAACTAAGTTTGTTTTTTATGAACAAAAAATTTAATTTGGATTAAGAATAATAATTTGATAGACATCTTTACATTTTTAGGTGCTCAAGGTGCTCCATTTGCCTGTTTCAAAGAAATTAATTCCCACGTTGACAAATCTGGAAACTGTGGTTTTAAAAATTCACAACCATTACCTTGTGATCAGAAGTATGTATATAGAAATTAATTTTTATTGAGTCGTAAAAATTATAGCTTTCTTGTCAATAGACACTAAAGAGTAATGGACAGTAAACTGTATATCAGGAGAAAAATTTTCAAGTAACATTATATATATTGTTCTTCAGTATAATTCAGTTTTCTTTTTTGCTGTTTTTTTTTTCCCAGATATAGTCTAATAATGAGACTAAACCAAAAAAAAAGGGGGGGGGGGAGCTGATGCTTATCTTATTACCAGAGGTAGGAAGTTGGCCAAAAACCAGAAACTTATACACTATCTTGAGATTTAAAACTGAGTTTTTTTTTAATTTAGGTAATAATCCTAAGGCTTTGATTTTTAAAACATAAAATTATTGAGAGGAGTAAGTTTCCTTCTTTTGTTTTTGTTGTTTGTTTCCAAAATACTGATATGTAAAGTGTGGCAGTACCTATGAAGACTTAATTGGGAGTACTAGAATATTTTTAAGGGATTTATGAACTCCAATAAAGGACAGCTTAATCCATAACAAATACTTCCTGAATTTCATAAAAGTATTGAAAACAAAAGAATCAAAAAGAATAATAATAACAACAGAGAGGAAGTTGACCAAGATGGCAATATAGGAGGTTCTGGAATTTTACTCCTACCACAGAAACACTGCATGTTCATGTACACAGGGAACAATTACTTCTGAAAGAAATCCAGAAAATATCTGAGACTTCTACGCACTGAGCAAATGAGGAAATACACTGAAACGGGCAGATATATACTCTCTTCCTAAACCCTACAACTGGCCCAGCACCATGCAGTTGGAAGGGAACTCCCAACTGCAGCTTCTTCCTGAGGAGCAAAGGATTTGGACTCCGCATTTAGTGTCCCAATATGTACAACACCTCCCTGTCTTAAAAAGGAAAGAAAAAGAGTGAAGATTGCTTAAGGAACTCAAGGAACACCACTAAAGAGAGCATTATACACACTACAGGAGTAACAGAATGGAAAGAGAGCAAGAAAAGGACAGAAAGGTTATTCAAAGCAATACTGGGTGAAAATTTCCCTAACCTGGGAGAAAGAGACAGATACTCTGATCCAGGAAACCCAGGGAAACAAAAAGATGAATCAAAAATCCCCACAGCAAGATATGTTAAAATTAAACTGTCAAAGATTAAAAACAAAAGAATCTTAAAAGCATCAAGAGAAAAGTAACTTGATAGGTACAAGAGAACATGAAAAAATTATAAGTAGGTTTTCAGCAGAAATCTGCATGCCAGAAGAGAGTGAGATGTTAGAATTTTCCAGTCAAGCAAAAGCTGAAGTTCATCACAAGACCAGCCTTACAAGAAATGACAAAGGTGGTTCTTTAAGACAAAATGAAAGGATACTAATTAGAAAAAGAAAACATATAAATGAACGAAACCCACAAGAAATAGCAAATAAATAGTTTAAATCAGAATATCCTAATGTAGTATAGTGGGGGTAAATCACTCACACTCTAGTTTAAGATTATAGAACAAAAACATAAAAATAACTAAACTACCATAAGTTGTTAATTTATAAATACTATTAAAAAAAACACATTGTGAGCACAAAAATACAAATGTATAGGAGGAGTGTAAGAATGTAGAGCTTTTATATGTGTTCAGTTTTTATCAACTAAGATTGATTGTTACAAATATAAGCTGTTTTATGTAAACTTCCTGACAAACAGAAAGCAAAAACTGAAAGTAGATACACATAAGATAAAAAAGAATTGTATGGAATCAAAGCATAAAACTACAGAAAATAAAATCATAGAGGGAGACAATAAAAGAGGAGTAAAGGAACAAAGGAATTACAAAACAACCAAAAAACAATTTACAAAACTGCAATAGTAAGTCCCTATCTATCAGAAATATAAATAGACTATGTTCTCCAATCAAAATACATAAAGTGACTGAATGCATAATCAAACAAGAGCCAACAGGGGTGGCTGGTGGCTCAGTAGGTTAAACACCTGCATTTAGCTCAGGTCATGATCCCAGGCTCCCTCCTCAACAAGGAGTCCACTTCTCCCTCTGTGCCTCCCCCTGCTTTTGCTGTCTTTTTCTCTCAAATAAATAAATAAATAAATAAATAAAAATAAATTTTAAAAAGACTTAGAAATATGTTGCTTTCAAAGAACTTCCGCTTTACAACACACCGAATGAAAGTGAAATTGGAAAAAGGTAATCCATGCAAAATGTGAATAAAAACAAAATAAATCAAACAAAACAAACAAACAACAACAATGAAAAGCCAAAAGAAAAAGCACAGATAGCTATACTTATATCAGACAAAATGACTTTAAGCCAAAGACTATATAATAAGAGACAAAAACGTCATTATATATAATGATAAAGGGATCAATTCATCAAGGCAATGTACCAGTAAGTATTTTTGTACCAAACGTAGGAGCACCAAAGTATATAAAGCAAATATCGATAGTTTGAATGGAAAAACATAGAACAATACAATAATGGTTGGGACCTTCAATACTCCACTTTCAACAATGGATAGATAGATCATCCAGACGGAAAGTCAGTAAGGAAACATCAGCCTTAAACTACCTATTGGACCCAATGGACTTAACAGACATTCATAGAACATTCCATCCAGCAGCTAAGTACATTCTTCTTAAGTGCACAGAGGCTTTCTTCAGGAGAGCATATGTTAGGCCACAAAAAAAGTCAATAAATGTAAGAAGATGGAAACAATATCAAACATCTATTCCAACCATAATAGTATGAAACTAGAAATTAATTCCCAGAAGAAAACTGGAAAATTCACAAGCTTGTGTGGAACAAACAACATGCTACTAAACAACCAAGTCATAAAAGAAATAAGAAGAGAAGTAAAAAAATAAAAAAATTAAAAAAAAAAACCTTGAAAAAATGGAAATGGATACACAACATACCAGATGTTTGATGTAGCAAAGCAGTTGTAAGAAGGAAGTTTATTGTGATAAATTTCCACATTAAATAGAAGAAAGGTACAAAATACCTCAAATTCTAGAAAGAAGAATAACCTATGCATAACTTGAGTAGAAGAAAGAAAATAGCATAGAATGGAAAGAAATGAGACTAAAAAGTCAATAGAAAAGATAAATGAGGTCTTTCATCCATTTAGAGTTTATCTTTGTGTATGGTGTAAGAGAATGCTCCAGTTTTATTCTTCTATATATAGCTGTCCAATTTCCCCAGCACCATTTATTGAAGAGACTATCTTTTTTTCCACTGGATATTTTTTCCTACTTTGTCGAAGATTAGTTGACCAGAGTTTAGGGTCTATATCTGGGCTCTCTATTCTGTTCCATTGGTCTATGTGTCTGTTTTTGTGCCAGTACCATGCTTTGTATGATCACAGCTTTGTAATACAGTATGAAATCAGGCAACGTGATGCGCCCAGCTTTGTTTTTCTTTTTCAATATTTCCTTAGTGATTTGGGGTCTCTTCTGGTTTTGTACAAATTTTAGGATTGTTTGTTCCAGCATTTTGAAGAATGGTATTGGTATTTTGATTGGGATGGTGTTGAAAGTATAGATACCTCTGGGCAACATATTCATTTTAATGACATTTATTCTTCCGATCCATGACCATCGAATGTTTTCCCATCTTTTTGTGTTTTCTTCAATTTCTCTTTTTTAAAAAGATTTTATTTATTCATTTGACAGACAGAGATCACAAGTGGGCAGAGAGGCAGGTAGAGAGAGAGAGGAAGGGATGCAGGCTCCCTGCTGAGCAGAGAGCCCCGATGTGGGGCTCGATCCCAGGACCCTGAGATCATGACCTGAGCTGAAGGCAGGGGCTTTAACCTACTGAGCCACCCAGGCACCTCTATTCAATTTCTTTTATGAGTATTTTGTAGTTCCTAGTGTATAGATCCTTTACCTCTTTGGTTAGATTTATTCCTATATTTTGGATTTGGGTGCTATTGTAAATGGAATTGATTCTCTAATTTCTCTTTCTACAGGTTCATTGTTATTGTATAAGAAAGCAACTGATTTTTGTATCCTGCCACATTACTGAATTGCTGTATGAGTTCTAGTAGTTTGGGGGTGGAGTCTTTGGGTTTTCCATATAAAATGTCATGTCATCTGCGAATAGAGAGAGTTTGAATTCTTTGCCAATTTGAATACCTTTTATTTCTTTTTGTTGTCTTATTGCTGTTGCTAGGACTTCTAGTACTATGTTGAACAACAGTAGTGAGAGTGAACATCCTTGTCGTGTTCCGGATCTCAAAGGGAAGGCTGTCAGCTTTTCCCCATTGAGGATGATGTTTGCTGTGGGTTTTTCCAGATTGATTTTATGAAGTTGAGGAATGTTCCCTCTATCCCTATACTCTGAAGTGTTTTAATCAGGAACAGATGCTGTATCTTGTCAAATGCTTTTTCTGCATCAATTGAGAGGACCATATGGTTCTTCTCTCTTCTCTTAATGATTTGTTCTATCACATTGATTTGCAAATGTTGAACCACCCTTGCATCCCATGGATAAGTCCCACCTGGTCATGGTGTATAATCTTTTTAATGTACTGTTAGATCTTGCTGAGAATCTTGCATCCATATTCATCAGGAATATTGGTCTGAAATCTTCCTTTTTGGTGGGGTCTTTGCCTGGTTTTGGGATCAAGGTAATGCTTGCCTCATAGAAGGAAGTTTTCCTTTTGTTTCTATTTTATGAAACAGCCTCAGGAAAATGGGTATTATTTCTTCTTTAGATTTTTGGTAGAATTCCCCAGGGAATCCATCAGACCCTGGACTCTTGTTTTTTTGGGAGGTTTTTGATCACTGCTCCAATCTCATTATTAGATGTTCATCTATCCAGGTTGCCAATTTCTTCCTGATTCAGTTTTGGAAGCTTATAGGTTTCCAGGAATGCATCCATTTCTTTTAGGTTGCTTAACTTTTTGGCATATAGCTGTCGATAATAATTTCTGATGATTGTTTCTATTTCCTTGATGTTATTCATGATCTCTCCCCTTTCATTCATAATTTTATTAGTTTGGACCTTTCTCTCTCTCTCTCTTTTTGTATAAGTCTCTCTCTTTTTGTGTAAGTCTGGCCATTCTTTCAATGTACCAACTTCTTGTTTTATTAATGCATTCTACTGTATTTCTGGTTTCTAATTCATTGATCTCTGCTCTAATCTTATTTCCCTTCTTGTGCATGCATTAGGTTTGATTTGTTGTTGATTCTCACAGAATGGAAGAAGATATTTGCAAATGACTCCATAGACAAAGGGCCAATATCCAAGATCTATAAAGAACTTCTCCATCTCAACACCTAAAAACAGATAATCATGTCAAAAAATGGGCAGAAGACATGAACAGACACTTCTCCAAAGAAGACATACAAATGACTCACAGACACATGAAATACTGTTTATCATCATTAGCCAGCAGGGAAATTAAAATCAAAACCACATTGAGATACCACCTTACACCAGTTAGAATGGGAAAACTACACAAGGCAAGAAACAACACATGTTGGAGAAGTTGTGGAGAGAGGGGAACCCTCTTGCACTGTTGGTAGGGATGCAAATTGTTGCAACCACTTTGAAAAACAGTGTGGAGATTACTCCAAAAATTAAAAACAGAGCTACCCTATGACCCAACAATTACACTACTGGGTATTTATCCCAAAGATATAGATGTAGTAAAAAGAATTGTCATATGCACCCTAACCTCCATAGCAGCAATGTCCACAATACAAAAAATGTGGAAAGAGCCAAAATGCCCTTCAGCAGACAAATGATTAAAGAAGATGTGGTCCATATACACAAAGTAATATTACTCAGCCATCAGAAAGGATGAATACCCAACTTTTACATCAACATAGATGGGAATGGAGAAGATTATGCTAAGTGAAGTAAGTCAAACAGAGAAAGTCAATTATCATATGGTGTCACTTATTTGTGGAACATAAGGAATAGCATGGAAAATTAGGAGAAGGAAAAAATGAGGGGGGAGAAATCAAAGTGAGAGATGAACCATGAGATAATATGGACTCTGGGAAACAAATGGAGGGTTTTAGAAGGGAAGGGGGTGACAGGATGGGTAAGCTTGGTGATAGGTATTAAGGAGGACACAGAGTCCATGGAGTACTGGGTGTTAAATGCAAACAATGAATCATGGAACACTGCATCAAAAATTAATGATACACTATATGGTGCTAACAACACAATAAAAAATGACCATGATTGAAGTATTAAAAACAGGGGAAAAAAGAAAAGATCAATTATACTGAAAGTTGATGAAAACATCAATAAAATTGATCAACCACTAACTAGATCTACTGAGAAAAAAGAAATATGACTCAAATAGCTAAAATTGGAAATGAAAGAGAAGACATTATAAATGATATCACAGAAACAAAAAGGATCATAAGAAATAACTATGAATGGTCAAATTAGTCAAGGTAGAAGAAATGGATAATTAACCTAGACAGACACAATATACCAAGGGAATCATGAATGAATAAAAAATCTTAACTGAGCAAATGAGAGTGAATAATTAGTCAAAAACCTCCTCAAAAACAAAATTCCAGATTCAGATGTCCCATTGGTGAGTTCTGATAAGCATTTAAATGATCAATAGCAATCCTTGTCAAAATCTTTTAAAAACCTAAAGAGGAAAAAACACTTCTGAAGTCATTTTACAAAGCTAGTATTATTATTATAATAACAAAGCTGGGCAAGCATATTACAAGAAGAGAAATAATAGGCCAATACAACACAGATGCAAAAATCCTCAACAAAATATTAGAAAATTAATTAAGGAGTACATTAAAAGGGGGATGCCTGGGTAGCTCAGTTGGTTGAGCACCCAACTCTTGATTTCAGCTCAGGTCATGATCTCAGGATTGTGAGATTGAATTGGGACTCGATCAGCATAGAGCCCTCTTAAGATTCTCTCTCTGCCCCTCCCCTCTTGCTCTCTCTTTCTCTCTCAAAAAGAAAAAGTACATTAAAACGATCACACATCATGATCAAGTGACATTTATTCCAGTGATGAAGGGATGGAGCACCCTCCACAAATCAATCACTATGTTATACCACATTAACAAAATAAAGTATAAAAACCACATGATTATCTCGACAGGTATGGAAAAAGCATTTGACAAAATTAAACATTTTATTATAAAAACATATTTGTATAGCAGGATTGTACCTCAACATGATAAAAGTCATATATGACAATTCTGCAGCTAACATTATATTAAAGGTGGCAGCTCAAAATTTTTCCTCCAAGACCAAGAAAAAGACAAGGATTCATTCTCTTGTTACTTCTATTTGAAATAATGCTACAAATACCAGTCATAACAATTAGGCAAGAAGAATAAGAGGCATCCAAATAAGAAAGAAAGAAGCCTAGTGGTGGGTAATAAAGAGAGCACGTGTCGCACAGAGCACTGGGTGTGGTGCATAAACAATGAATCTTGAAACACTGAGAAAATAAAATTAAATTTAAAATAAAGAAAGAAGTAAAATTGTCTGTTGTAGTTGATACAGTCTTACATGTGGGAAACACATGTGGAAACCACAAAAATGTTAGAGCTAGTATAAAAATTCAGTAAAGTTGCAGGACACAATTTCAATATATAAAAATTATTTGCATTTCTATAACACTAATAATGGAAAGAGAACTATTGGAAAAGGAAATTAATAATCCCACTTATAATAACATCATAAAAAATAAAATACTTGGATATGAATTTGTCCAAGGAAGTGAAAGATATATGTATTGAAAACTATAAGAAATTGAAAAAATAAATTGAAGAACACAATAAATATGAAGACATTCTATGCTGATGGATTGGAAGAATTAATATTGTTAAAATATCTCTGCTACCCAAGGTATGTACAGAGTCAATGCAATCCCTATCAAAATTCCAGTGTCATTTTTTACAGAAATAGACAAAAGAATTTAAATTATATGAAACCACAAAAGACCCCAAAGATCCAGAGTGATATTGAGAAAGAAAAACAAAACGTCACACTTCTTGATTTGAAACTGTACCAAAAAACTATAGTTATTAAAAAAAAAAAAACTATAGTACTTAAAAGAATATGATATTGGCACAAAAACTGGCATATATTAGTGGAATAGAATAGGCAGTCTAAAAATAAATACATACATGTACAATTGATTAATTTTCAACAAAGAGACCAAGATTATACAATGATAGTCTGTTCAATAAATCACGTTGAGAAATTGGGATATCAATCTCACAAATACACAAATATTAACTAAAGTGGAAAAAAGACTTGAATTTAAGATATGAATATGTACAACTCCTAAAGGAAAATACACATGATAATTTCCATGAAAGTGGTCTTGGCAATAATTTTTTATTGTCACTGAAAGCAAAAGCAGAAAAAAAATTACACAAGTCGGAGTACAGCAAACTAAAAATCTTTAACTTAGCAAGTGAAATCATCCACAAAATGAAAATTCAAACTATGGAATGGAAGAAAACCTTTGCAAACCAAATATCTGATAAGGAGTGATATTTAAAATAGGCAAGATATCTTCCAACTCAACAATAAGAAAAAAAAAATTTTAATGGGCAAAGGACCAGAACAAACATTTTTCCAAGGATATGTGTATGGTCAACAAGTACATGAGAAAATATTCAGCATCACTAATCATCAAGGAAATGCATGTCAAAACTACAAAAAGATATCAAATCACATCTGTTAGTATAGCTATTATAAACTACAAAAAGATATCAAATCACATCTGTTAGTATAGCTATTATAACAATGGATAACAAACGCTGGCAAAGATGTAAGAAATAGAGAGCCTTCATATAGTGTTTATGGGAATGTAAACCGTATAACCACTATGAAAAATAATTTGGAGTATCTTCAAAAAATTAAAAATAGAACCACCATGTGATCTATCAGTCTCACTTCTAACTGTAATGAAAAGAAATGAAATCAATATTTTGAGTCAATTTAAGTACAGCATGATTCATAATAGCCAAGGTATGGAAACAATCTACATGTCCCGCAACAGGCAAATGGATCAGAAAAGTATTATGTATAAAGTGAAATATTGCTCAGCTTTAAAAAGAAGAAAATCTTGATATTTGTGACAACATGGATGTACCTAGACATCTATATGCTAAGTGAAATGACCCAGACAATGACAAATAATAGTACCACTTACATGTGGAATTAAAAAGAAAGTTAAACTCCTATAAACAGAGAGTAGAAAAATAGTTGTCAGTGAGAAATAGAGGTAAGTTAATAAAAGGGTACCAATTTTCAGTTTTAAGATGACTAAACTCCAAGGATCTAATGTATAATATATGGTGACTATAGTTGATAACACTGTATTATATAATTGACATTTTCTAAGAGAGTAGAACTTAAATGTTCTCAGACAATAAAAGATAAATAAATGACGTGATTAATGTGTTACATCAATGGGGAGAATCATTTCATAATATATACCTATATCAAATCATCACTTTGTACATTTTAAATGTCTTACAAGTTTGTTAATTGTACCCCAATAAAGCTGGAAGAGCACAGGAACATAAACATGTCCTGGAGATCTACTACACAACATAGTTACTACAACTAAAAAGATGCTAATTTGCTAAGTGGTAGTAGTTATATTAAGTGATTTTGCCACAAAATATTTTAAAATAATATAATAAATAAAATTATTTATTATTATTATTATTATTATTACACAAAGGCAGGAGGAAACTTTGGGAAGTAAAGGCTATGTGTATGTCCATGACAATACTGATAGATTCATGAGTGTGTTTTTATCCCCAAATTCATCACATTGTTTACATTAAATATGTATAGATTATAAATGTTAATTATAACTTAAAGTGGCTTAAAAAATAGTTATAGATCCCAAATTCAAGAAATAAGGGAATGGAGAGAGAATATAAAAATATTCAGGATCAAGTGATCCAGGGAGAAGCAGAATTTTCCTTAACTTCCAAAGACATGATCAGGAAAAATTTGTAAAACCCTTTGGTAAGCACAACATTCAGCATGCTTATAAAACAAAACAAAACAAAACAAAATACCTTGCTTCCTTCATGAAGATTACAAATAGCCAAAGAAAACGTCTAGTTGGGTGGGACTAAGATTGTATCCACCACTTTGCATCCACATGAATTTACTATGACATATAGAGGATGCAGAATTTCCCACATGCCGCAATGTTAAGACTATTAGATTGAAAGATAATCTCTGGAATCACAAAATAGTGATGAGGAGACATCTGATAAGGAGATCCATATAAGCTCCAAAAGACAAGATTTAGTCAATCACACCTTGTTAGACACTAATACAGAACACCAGTTATCAGGAGGACTCAGTTATACCACAGTGGATGACAACAAAAATAGGAGGTAGAGATAAACCAGTTATGCTTAATCTCTCTCTCTGAAGGCCAGAAGGCATGTCAACTACCCTTGGCCTACGATTATTTGTGGAAGTATGGACAGAAAAGGTGGAAGAAACTGTGAAACTCTAGCAAGCACAACTTACCCAGATTTCATGGTGCATACATTTTCCTGAAATAAAATCACCAGCACAATTCATCTGCTCTAAGCAGACTGATTCCTTTCCAGAAAAGAAAAGCCTGCTATTTTCAAGAATTCAACCATAAATGCAAATTCTGAGAGAAACGATTTTGGAGGAAGAATTTGTAATAAATAACCAGACTAGAAAGAGACCTACTATGAAAAGCTGGTTTAAGACATATGCTATAGAAAGTGGAGCTGCAACCAAAAGAAGTATCTAGATCCAAGATAGAAAATTTTTGCCAGGAAGAAGAAAAGCTTGAAAAGAGATTTGAACTTTGGCTCCCAGTTTCACTTGAGTCTTTTACCTCATTGTGCCATTAACCTAATCTCTGTGATGTTAAAAGAAACTAAAGTGGTCTTTTAGGACAAATGGATAAAATTTTCTAAGGGAAGACTTTTGAAGAAATCATAAGGACATGCTTGACAAGCACATATCGATAGTCAAGAATAGTTGTTTCTATTGAAAATGAGAATTGATATATTTGAGTGACTCCATGAGCAAGAAATGACATAGATTACTTTCCAGGGCATGGTCTAGGAATATTGTATGCCTTTAGAGAAGGCAGTATTCTGTCCAGTGATAGATTATGAATGGCTAAATAAACTGTTTATGGGATAATGTTTGGTATGCTTGTGGCATAAAGAAGATCTCAAGTTTCTTAATTCTCAAGTGAGGTGCAGAACCAGTGCAAGTATCAGCATGTTGGAAAAATCTTGGGATCAATGTGAAGAGTGTGTATACTAAGAGATGTACTGATTAAAGTTCATGGTAGGGACAATGGACATTAACAGAAGGGGCTCAAAATATATAGAGTTAATAAATGCAACCAGCTACCCTCAGGAAATGTTGGGTAACAAATGACCAGACTGGCCTAGTGGTATCAAAGTAGAGGCAGGTGATGAATTTTCCCAAAGAATGTGGTGAAATATGATGAATGGCCTAGGTCAACTGGAGGCTAGACAAAACCTTGAGTTCTGAAATAGGAAATGAGGTTACGACTGCAAATTTGAGTTTAGTGTACAGTATTCAATTCAGTTCCAGTGCTAATGACTGGATTGTATTCAGTTGTTGTGCACCATAGGATAATATTATCTTGGCATTTTTTTTCTGCCAAAAGTTTTATACCACATATTAAACAATATTAGTGTTATATAATACCTATTTGGAAGTTGGTATCATTAAAAGACAAAATGATAGGGTTTTTTTTTTTTCATTTCAGGGATGTTCTCTGTGGAAAATTAGCTTGTGTTTGGCCACTTAAGAATTATAAAAATGATGTTCAATCTGCAGTTTATTCATATATTCAAGGACATGAATGCATATCTGTAGCTACTGGGTCATCAGTGAGATCAGATGGAAGAGATTATGCCTATGTAGCTGATGGAACTGTTTGTGGTACACAAATGGTAACAAAACATGTTCATTTATATTTAGCTGTGTTATATTATGTAATTATCAAATACTATATCCATAATGACTGTCACAGTTATACTGAATGGATTTGAACCTGGTGCTGTAAATTATTTTCCATACAATATTGAAAATATAATTAAACTAGGTCTCAGCTATCCAATAACTTTGCTTTTTGGTTGTTATAACCTGTCATAACCTTGTTAACATGTTATGTCAACATGACATAAAAGGTCATGTTATAACCTGTCAACTTCTCGTCTTTCATGAGAAGATATGTATGTGTTTTAAGCACAGCATTCCACTAAAATGAGAGATGATTTTTTTAATTAGATCTTTGAATTATAACAAATTTAAGAATTCTGAGCTTTCAGCTTTTCCTGCTTCACAAAGAAGCATAACTGAGCTTTTATATTTCCTAAACCATCTGTTTACATTTATAATCAGAGTATAAATGTGAGACGTTTGGAAGAACCAAATAAGAAGTCTATACCAGGAAAGCATGGTTATAGTGATGTACAAGCTTATATCCATATGCATATATACATACATGTAAGCATTTGCACTTTTATATGCATACAATAAAGGGAGAAAAAAGATGATTTCATTCAGAGGTTCTAGTCAATTTGGAAGTACAAGTGCACACATTCCAGAAACTATAAGGCATCTGAGATTTAAAGTAGCAACTGTAAATCAGTGTGCTACATATAAATGACATTCTAACTTACTTGTTGAATTAAAAATAAAACAAAACCTTGAAATGACAAATCGTTTAGCCAATTCTTTTTTATTTTATAATGTATGTTCATTTAATTTTTATTCAGGTATGTTTGACATAAAAATTATATTAGTTTCAGGTGTATAACACAATTTAACATCATATACATTGTGATATGATCACGACAATAAGTCTATAGTCCATCATCGTCAATACATTATTGACTCTATTCCTCATGCTGTGCATTATATCCCCATGACTTATTTTATACCTCTATGCTTGTACTTTTTAATCCCCTTCACCTCTTTTGCTCTACACAAACACTTTCCCTCTGACAACCACTGATCTGTTCTCTGTGACTGTAAGTCTGGGTTTTATTTTGATTGCTTTGCTCTTTAGAATTATAAAGGTGAAGCTATATGGTATTTGTTTTTCTCTCTCTTACTTATTTCATTAGTTTAATAACCTTAAGTTTCATCCACGTTGTCACAAATACCAAGATTTTATTATCTTTTGTGGTTAAGTAGTAATTCATTGTATATATATATACCACATCTTTATCCATTCATTTATGGATGGACATTTGGGTTGCTTACATATCTTGGCTAATGCTGCAATCAACAGAGTGGTACACATACCTTTTTGAATTAGTGTTTTTATTTTCTTCAGATGGATATCCAGGAGTAGAATTACTAGATCATATGGTAGTTCTATCTTTAATATTTTTAAATTTAATTTTATTTTTTCACTGTATCTTTAATACTTTGAGGAAACTCCATACTATTTTTCATAGGGATTGCACCAATTTACACTCCTACCAATAATGCACAAGATAGTCCTTTTCTCCATATCCTCACCAACACTTATTATTTCTTGTCTTTTTGCTTCTAGCCATTGTGACAACTGTAAAGTGATACTTCGCCATAGTCCTGATTTGTATTATCCTGATGAGTAGTGATGCTGACCATATTTTCATGTGCCTGTTGGCCATCTCTATACATTTTTTGGAAAAATGTATTCAGATTTTTTTCCTTTTTTTAATCAGAATTTTTTGGTTATTGAGCTGCATGTGCTCTTTATATATTTTGGATCTGAGACCCTTATTGTACATATGATTTGGAAATATCTTTTTTCAGTAGGTTTTTGATTTTTTATTTTGTATCTTTTTATTTTGCAATTGTTTCCTTCACTGTGCAAAAGCTTTTTAGTTTTGATGGAGTTCCATTTGTTTCTTTTTACTTTTGTTTCTCTTGCCTTTGATGTCAGATTCCAAAAATATTTTTAAGACTGTGTCAAGGAGCTTATCACCTATGTTTCCTTCTAGGAATTTTATGATTTCAGATATTACATTCAAGTCTTTACTATATGTTGAGTTAATTTTTGTACATGTTAAGATGATGGTCCAGTTTTATTCTTTTGCATGTAGCTGTTAGTTTTCCCAACATTATATTTTGAAGACATTATACTTTCCTAATGTATATTTTTGTCTCCTTCATTGTGAATTAATTGACATACATGCATAGGCTTCTTTTTCTTTTCAGTTGGTTTATATGCCTATCTTGATTTCTGTACCACACTGTTTTATTTGCTATAGTTCTGTAGTCTAGTTTGAAAATAGAAAATGTGGTGTCTCCAGCCTTGTTTTTCTTTTTGAGGATGGATTTGTCAGTTCACTGTCATCTGTGATTCCATACAAATTTTAAACTAATTCTTGTTTCCATTTTGGTGATGAATGTCTTTGGAGATTTGATAGGCATTGAATTTAATCTGCAGATTGCTTTGGGTAGTAGTGATATTTTAACAATATTTATTCTTCCACTGCATGAGCACAGAACATCTTTCTATTTATTTGTGTCATCTTCAATTTCATTCATCAATGTCCTATTGTTTTTTTAGCATACAGGTCTTTCACCTCCTTGGTTAAATTTTATCTCTAGGTATTCTTTTTGATGAGTTATCAGTGGAATTTTTTTTTTAACTTCTCTTTCTGATAGTTTATTAGCATGTAGAAAACACAACAGGTGTTTTTATATTGATTTTTTTTTTATCCTACAACTTTACTGAATTTAGCTCTAACAGTTTTGTGGTAGAGTCTTTAGGGTTTCCCCTTTTTTAAATATTTATTTATTTTAGAAAGAAAGGGAGAGTGTGTGCAAGTGGGGGTAGGAGCAGAGGGAGAGGAACAAGCAGACTCTGCACTGAACATGGAGCCCAATATGGAGCTTCATCCCAGGACCCTGCAATCATGACCTGAGCAGAAATTAAGAGTCGGATGCTTAACTGACTGAGCCACCCAGGTGCCCCAAGGATTTCTATATATAATATCATATCATCTGATAATAGTTAGTTTTACTTCTTCCTGTCTACTTTCTATGTCTTTTATTTGTTTTTGTTGTCTAATTGTTGTGGCTAGAACTTCCAATACTATGTTAACTAAAAATTGTCTTGTTCTTAGTCTTAGGGGTAAAATTTTCAGCTTTCCATCATAGAGTATGATATTAGCTGTAGATTTGTCATATACGGAATTTATTATGTTAGGGTATGTACCATCTATAGACATGTTGTTGAGAGTTTTTATCATAAATGGATGATGAATTTTGTCAAATTTTCTTCTGTATCCATTAAGATGATCATATTTTTTTCTTTTATTTTGTTAATTTGGTATCTCCCCTTAATTGATTTGCTGTTCCTGCATCACTGGAATAAATTCCACTTGATTATGGTATATAATTCTTTTAATGTATTGTTGAATGCAACTTGCCAATATTTTATTAAGAATTTTTCTATCTATATTCATCAGGGATATTTGGAATACATTTATTTTCTTGTCATGTTCTTGTCTGGTTTTAGTATCAGGGTAATGCTGGCTTTGTAAAATGAGATTGAAAATATCTTTTCCTCTCCAATTTTTTGGAAGAGTTTGAAAAGGATATGTAGTAAATCTTCTTTGAGATTTTGGTAGAATTTACCATTAAAGATATCTGGTCCCAAATTTTTGTTTACTGAGGGTTTTTTTTTTTAATCACTGAATCAAATTTCTTATTAGTAATTGATCTATCCAGATTTTCTATTTTATTTATTTATTCATTTATTTGAGGGAGAGAGTGAGAAAGGAAAGAGAGAAGAGAACACACAAGCAGGGGAGGGCCCAGGGGAGGAGAAAGAATCTCAAGCAGACTCCATGCTCAGCACAGAACTGAATGTGGGGCTTGATCTTGTGACACAAAGAACAAAAGTTAAGAGTCTGAACATAAACCAAGAGTCAAGAGTCAGACACTTAACCAATTAAGTCACCCAGACACTCATAGATTTTATGGGGTTTCTTAATGAGTTAGTACTGACAGATTATAAGTTTCTAAGAACTTATCCATTTCTTGTAAGTTGCCCAATTTACTACTGTAAAATCGGTCATCGTAGTCTCCTATGATTCTTTGTATTTCTATGATAGGAGTTGTAATTTCTCTTTCATATCTAATTTTATTTACTTGAGCACTCTTTTTCTTGGTGAGTCTAACTAAACATTTGTCAGTTTTGTTTACTTCAAAGAATTAGCTCTTAGTTTTATTAATATTTTCTTTTTTTTAATTTTTAATTTTTTTTTATAAACATACAATGTATTTTTATCCCCAGGGGTACAGGTCTGTGAATCGCCAGGTTTACACATTTCACAGCACTCACCAAAGCACATACCCTCCCCAGTGTCCATAACCCCACCCCCCTTCATCCAGCCCCCCTCCCCCAGCACCCCTCAGTTTGTTTTGTGAGATTAAGAGTCACTTATGGTTTGTCTCCCTCCCAATCCCATCTTGTTTCATTTATTCTTCTCCTATTCCCTTAACCCCCCATGTTAATATTTTCTATTGCCATTTTAGTCTTTGGTTCGTTTATTTTAGCTCTGATCTCTATTATTTCCTTCCTTCTACTAACTTTGGCCTTACTCTTTTCTTTTTCTAATTCCTTTATGTGTAAGGCTAAATTATTTACTTGAGATTTCTCTTGTTTCTTGTGATAGACCTGTATTGCTATTAACTTCCTCTTATAACTTCCTCTTATAACTGTTTTTTTGCACCATCCCATACATTTTGGTAAGCTGTATATCTGTTTTTATTTGTCTCAGGATTTTTAAAATTTCTTTTCTGATTTCTTTTATGATCCAGTAGTTGTTAAGCAACATTTATTTAATCTCCATATATTTCTGTTTTTTCTAGTTTTCTTGGGATTGATTTCTGGTTTCACACCATTGTGGTAAGAGCAGATGCTAATATGATTTCCATTTTCTTGAGTTTACTGAGTCTTGTTTCATGGCATAACATGTGATCTATCTTGAAGAATATTCCATATACACTTGACAAAAATGTTTATTTCGCTCCTTTTGGTGGAATATTCTCTCTACAACTTTTAAGTCCATCTGCTCTATGTGATGTTTAATGCTGATTCCCTTTTTAAATTTTCTGTCTAGATGATGTATTCATTGATTTTAGTGGGATGTTAGTGTCCTACACTTACTGTATTTCTGTCAGTTTCTCCTTTTAGTTCTATTAATATTGTTATGTATTTTGGTGTCTCTATATTAGTTGCATATATATTTATAGATACTACATCTTTCTTGATTGGCCCCTTTATCATTCTATAGTGTCTTTGTCTTTTATTATAGCCTTTGTTTAATGTCTGTCTGTTAAGACTATACTTATCTTAATGACCACTGAGTAACATAAGATATACAAATCTTAATGAGTATTGAGTAACAACATACTGTTGAAGCACTCTGTTGTACAGCTGAAAATAATATAATACTGTAAGTTCATTACAGTGGAATTAAAATTTAAAAATAAAAAAGACTATCTGTCTGATATGAATCTAGCTATACCAGCTTTCTTTGCTATCTTTCTCCATTCCTACATTTTCAATATGTGAGTGTCCTTACTTCTGAAAGAAATCCCTTGAAGGCAATGTATAGATGTGTTATGTTATTTTATGCATTCAGTCACTCTCTGACTTTTGATTAAAGGATTTAGGCCAATTACATATAATGTAACTATTGACACATATGTACTCATTCCTATTTCATTCATTGTTTTCTGGCTGTTATTGTAGTTTGTCTCCTTTTCTGTCTATTCTCCCTTGGTGTTTTGATAATTTTCTTAAGTGTATGTTTACATGTCTTCCTCATTTTCTTTTGTGTGTTTAGTATAAATTTTTGCCTTCTGGTTACCATAATGTTTACATATATCTTCCTCTGTATAGCAACTTAAATTTGAATATGTTCTAAAACTTTGAATTTTTGATCCCCACATTTTATATTATTGATGTCACATTTTACTTCCTTTTTATTCTACATATCCCTTATCTAATTATTACAGCTTTAGTTAATTTTGCTACTTTAATCTTTTGACATTCATAAAGTAGCTTTATAACTATTAGTTGACTGCCTTTATTTATTTTTTGCATGAGATTTTTACTTCTGTATGTTTTTCTGTTATTAATTACTGTTATTTCTTTTCAGCTTTAATAAGTCCCTTTAACATTTCTTGTAAGGCTTGTTTGGTAATCACAAACTCCTTTAGCTTTTGCTTGTCTTAAAGACTCTTTACCATTTCTTCAATTCTGGTTGTTAATCTTGCTGGTAGGAGTATTCTTGGATGGAATGAAATGTCATGCCACTTCCTCATGGCCTGAAAAAGAATCTTAGTTAACAAATTATTAATATTATATATATTATACATTTATTGTATATATTATATAATTATATTATATTATTATTATATATTAGTTTCAGTTGTATAATTTAATGATTCCACACTTAATTACAATACCCAGGGCTCATCACAACTAGTGCACTCCTTAATCCCTATCACCAATTTAACCAATCCTCCAACTGACCTCTCTGAAAACAATTAGTGTGTTCTCTATAGTTTAGAGCCTTTCTGTTGGTATGCCTCTTTTTTTCCCCTATAGTCATTTGTTTTGTTTCTTAAATTCCACATGTGAGTGAAATCATATGGTATTTCTCTTTCTTTGACTGACTTATTTCACTAAACACAATACTCTCTAACTCCATCCATGTTGTTTCAGGTTACAAGATTTCATTATTTTATGGCTGAATTATATTTCATGCTATATATATATATATATATATATATATATACTACATCTTCTTTATCCATTCATCAGTTGATGGACATGGGTGCTTCAATAGTTTGGCTATCGTAGATAATGCTGCTATAAACATTGGACTACATTTATCCCTCTGAATTAGATTTTTGTATTCTTTAGGTAAACACCTAATAATACAATTGCTGGATCATTTTAATTATGATGTGTCTTGGTGTGGATTGCTTTAGGTTCATCTTATTTGGAACTCTCTGAGCTTCTTGGACCTTGATGTCTCTTTCCTTCCCTTGGTTATGAAAAATTTCACTTGTTATATTCTCAAACAAGTTTTCTGTCCCTTGATCTCTCTGTTCTCCTTCTGGAACACCAATAATGCAAATGTTATTCTGCTTCATGTTGTCTTAAAGGTCTCATGTTTTCTTCATTTCTTAAAGTTTTTTTTTTTTTTTTCCTTTTTGCTGGTCGGTCTGGATGAGTTACATTGCTTTGTCTTCTATTTCACCCAGTCTATTGTTAAAACCTCTTGTGAATTTTTTTTTAGTTATTTTATGCTTCACTCTGTGACTTTTATTTAGTATTCTTAGATTTTCTTTTTTTTTTTTTTTTTTGTTATTGTGACTTTCTCACTATGTTCATTCATCTGCCAAGTTAAGTGAGCATTTTATGACCATTATTTTGAGTTCCTTATCTGGTAGGTTACTTATCTTTGTATAACTTAGGAGTCTTTTCCTGTGTTGTTATTTTCTTTTTTCTTGTTCCTTGTTTTGGGTTACAGTTCTCTGTTTCCTAATTTTGCTTGACTCTCTATGTTAGTTTCTGTGTATTATTTTTTAAAGATTTTATTTATTTTTGTGACACAAAGAGACACAGTGAGAGAGGGAACACAAGCAAGAGGAGTGGTAGAGGGAGATGAAGTCTTCCTGCTGAGTAGGGACCCCGATGTGGGCTCAATCCCAGGACCCTGGGATCATGACCTGAGCCAAAGGCAGATGCTTAATGACTGAGCCACCCAGGCATTCATATTTCTAGCTACTTCTCTCAATCTGGAAGGAGTGACTTTGTGTACATGATCAACTTTCTTTTTTAACTTTACCCTAACTATTGACTATCTCTCAAATCTTTGTGATTGTCTAACCACCTGATTTATTCTTGATTAATTCCTATTTCTGAGTGTGTACCAAGACCTCTCAGTATTCAATGGGAGGAATCTCATTTAGTGCCTACTTTCAGGTTAATTGGAAACCAGACCCTTAGGCAAATATGTAAATATGTAAAATGTGAACATATGTGTACAGTCCTATGGGAATGCAGTTATAATCCCTGCTGGTGTCTTGTCCAGAAGAACTGGAAGTATCCTTAGGGTGATAGTTGCAAAAATTGAGGTTGTAGATAAGTGCATACGCTCCTTTCTGGAGCAGTAGTGAGGCCCAGAAAGTGCATAAGGATGTGCTTACATTGCCTGGAGTGATTCCTTAGCCTCATTGTATGGAGGAGATTTGAAAACTGTCCCTCAGGCTGAAGTTCCATATTTGACAAACAGACTTTTTCCACAGGAAGACTGGGGTTGTGTTTCAGTCTATTGTCTGTATATTAACCTAGGTGTGGTGACCAACCAAGAACTGTGTTTCCAATTATCATATTCCCGTTGATATTAGGGTGCCAGCCTCCTTGGTCACCAGAATCAGGTAGATCAAAGGGAATTTCTTTTTGTGAATTATCCACACGTACTGGATTTAGATATACAGCTGGAGAGTGTAGAGATTGGAGCATATTTGCTGGCTTAAGAAAGGCAGTGATGATGTATCTTAACTGCACATTTCCATAGGTTAGAATGCAGCTGAGAGTCCTTGTCTGTTTGTGTATGCTGGCTTTAGTTTCAGAGTAGGAGAATGCCACAACCCCTTGCTCCCACCACCCCCAGCCAAATAACAAAGGAGTGTCATAATTGTTCATGCTTGCTGACTTTATCTAGTGAGCATGAGAATGTCATGACTGTTCATGTTCACTTGCTCAAGCCAGCTAGAGGGAGAGTGCTGCAACTGCCTGCACAACCAGACTTCTGTAAGGCAGTAGAACAGTACTTGAATGCTGGCCTTTTCTGTCTTGGCAAGGTGGAGGGAATGGGCTGTGTCTGAACTTCCTCCTGTGCTAACAGGATAGGTGCAGATTGCAAAAATGGTATCTGCCAGTGCCTCTGACTCCAGGGAACACTCCTCCACAAGAGATTTTTGAATTAGCAAATGAATCTCCTTCGCATATATTCATAACGCTCTCCAATCTGTTAGGGGATTTTTTTGTTTGTTTGTTTTTGTTTGGTTGGTTTTGCTGGATTTTGGTTGAGTGAGACCATATGTAAGCTATTTAAAACGTGAATCTCAAGTTTGTAATAGCAGTTTGGGTCCCTTGAGCATCAGTCTATTTGGTTTTCTAAGCCATACATTTTGGGAGTTTGTGTTTCCAGTGCAGATCTCAAGGATTGAGATGACTAATATGGGGGCACCAACCCCTTGCTTCTCCAGGGGAAACACTAGATGGGTGAGATCCATCCCTATTCTGGGATGCCATGGCAGGACATTTTTGGTGAGATGATATCCCTGCCTTCCTACCCATTTTGATATGGTCTGATTTTAGTCATAATGACTAAAATTACAAGTCAGGAAATGGCGGGTGTTGGCAAGGATGTGGAGAAAGGGGAACCCTCCTACACTGCTGGTGGGAATGCAAGCTGGTACAGCCACTCTGGAAAACAGTATCCAGGTTGTTCAGAAAGTTGAAAATAGAGCTACCCTATGAGCCAGAAATTGCACTACTGGGTATTTATCCTAAAGAAATAAATGTAACAATCCAAAGGGGCATGTGCACCCAAATGTCTATAGCAACAATATCCACAATAGCCAAACTATGTAAAGAACCTAGATGTCTATCAACAGATGAATGGATAAAGAATACATGGTATATATATACAATGGAATACTATGTAGCTATCAAAAGCCTGAATTCTTGTCATTTGCAATAACATGGATGGAACTAGAAGGTATTATGCTAAGTGAAATAAGTCAATCAAAGACAATTATCATATGATCTCTCTGATATAAAGAATTTGAGAGACAGAGTAGGGGGGTTATGGGGGGTAGGGAGGGAAAAAATGAAACAGACAAACCATGGATACTATTAATCTCATGAAACAAACAGGATTGATGGGGGGAGGTGGGGTAGGGATAGGGTGGCTGGGTTATGGACATTGGGGAGGGTATGTGCTATGGTGAATGCTGTGAAATGTGTAAAGCCTGATGATTCACACACCTGTACTCCAGGGGTAAAGTATGTGTTAATAAAAAAAAAATGCAATTTATGGTTCACATGAGAAGTGCATGTTTGATTCTGTAAGAACCTGATAGAATCTTTGCCAGAGTAGTTATGTCATTTACTTTTCCACCAACAATATGTGAGTGATCAAGTTTCTCCACATTTGGACCAGTATTTTTTGTTATTACTATTTTTTATTTTTGCTATTTTGATACATGTATATGGACATTTGTGCTTTTAATTTCCATTTCTCTAATGGTTAATTATATTCAACACATTTTTATGTGCTTATATATCATCAATACATTCTTCTCATTAAAATGTTTACTTGTGTCTAATCAGATCACCTTTTTTATAAAAGATGTTGGTCTTTGTTTTTTTATAAATAGTACACTCAAGTTTACAAATGTTTTCTTCTATCTGTAGCTTTTTTTCAAGCTTTTAATTTTCAGGATGTCCAGTTTATCAATTTTTCCTCTTATAGACTATGTTTTTGGTGTCAAGTCTAATAATTTCACTGAGCTCTAGATCATGAAGATATTTTTGCATGTTCTAATTTTTTTTCTAAAAATGTATAATGAGTTTTACAGTAAATTTTTACTTATTGCTAACTTTTTTATAAGGTGTGAGGTTTAGGTTGAGGTTCTTTTTTCTGTACCTTTATAAAAATTAAATTGAGATATTTTTGTGGTTCTATATTGGGGTTGTCTACTCTGTTACATTGATCTTTCTATCCACCCACTAATATGTTTTCTTTTTTTTTTTTTTTTTTTTTTTTTAAAGATTTTATTTATTTATTTGACAGAGAGAGAGATCACAAGTAGGCAGAGAGGCAGGCAGAGAGAGAGAGGAGGAAGCAGGCTCCGTGCTGAGCAGAGAGCCCGATATGGGACTCGATCCCAGGACCCTGAGATCATGACCTGAGCCGAAGGCAGCGGCTTAACCCACTGAGCCACCCAGGCGCCCTACTAATATGTTTTCTTGATTAGTTCAGTAATGTAGTAAGCTTTAATAATAGGTAGAGTGAATCTTCCCATTTTACTTCCCTTTTTCAAAATTATTTTAGCTATTCTAGGTCCTGTATTTTCCCATTTAAGTTTTCAAATAAACTTATAAAGGACAATAAAATATTTTCTGGAATTTTAATAAGAATTGTGTTAAAACTACAGTTCATTTTGGGAAGTACTGATATTTTTACTGTACTGTATCTACCATACCATGAATATGGTAAGCCTTTTAAATTATTTATGTAGTCATTGACTTTTTTAAAAATAATTTTCAAGGTGGAGATCCTATACATCTTTTGTTAGACTTATATCTAAATATTTTATTCATTTGGGAGAAGTACTGTGTTTTCATCTCACCTTTTATTGTTGTTAATATACAGAAATACTATTTTTATGTATCTAACTTGTACCCAAAATACTTCCTGAACTCATTTATTAGTTTTAAAACTTTATGTAAATTCCTTAAGATATTGTGTGTAGACAATGATGCCATCTGTGAAAAGGGATAGCTTTTTCTTTTTTTCCTTTGGTAGTCTCTCTCTCTCATCTATCTGTCTTCTGCTATCTATCATCTATCAGTCTGTCTATCTGTCTGTCATCTATTTATCTATCATCTCTTTTAAATATATGTTCCTTGCTTATTGAACTGGGTAGAACTTCATGTACTATGTTGAATAGAATCATAAGAGTGTATACCCTTGCCTTCTTCCTGATCTTAAGGGAAAGCATCCAGTCTTTTACTATCTAGTACATATCATGTTAGTTGTAGGTTTTTGAAGAGGACCTTTAGCCAATTGTGGAAGTCCCCTCTATTTCTTGTTTGTTGAGATTTTTTTTTTCTGTCATGAATAGGTATTGAATTTTGTCGATATATATGATTATGCAATTTTTCTTCTTTGGAATTATAGTTTTATTTTATTGAAATCTAAAAAAAAGCAATATATGGGAGTTCACTGATGGTATTTGAGTAGTCTAGATTCATAAGGAAAAACCATGGATGTGTGAAGATATCAAACTTCCTCTTATGTTAGTTAATGTAGAGATTAGGCAACACACGTGATTAAATTTACATTGAGAATTTTGGGAAATTGTTCAGAATTGCCAGACTTTGATCATAACTATCTAGGAGGCTCAGGATGCTAAGCACCACTGTTATTCTGAGCTTCTAGTGAAGAGTACCTCTCATTCTTAATTAAGCAGGATAAAAAATGTTATAGCAGTAGTAATGTGTGTTGTGTTATTCTAGAAAAATTATATTTGGATGTATGTATAACACTGATATTTTGATAAAGTATTTTTTTTATTTAAAAATAACCATAGCTTATTTTTTTTGATGTTAAATACCTACAATTCCCACCACACAAATAATAACTGATTATTTTTAAAAACGTTTTCAGACACAGATTTTTTAATTTATTTTTTCTTTTTAAAAATTCATAGAAATCAGAACTCTACAAATAGAAATTTATTGTAAAACTACTAGTTATAGTACATCATTTGTGGCATATTATTTGACTAAAAGGATACTTCCAAAACTCTGCCTGACACATATTTATAGTTACAGCAGATATAAGAGCAGTGTGTTGAATGGAAGCAAAGTGTGCTATCATCACAGGATATGGAAAATATTGGTATTTTTTGAAATGCAAGACTCTTATTTTTGATAGACAAATATGTTATAACTAGACTTTTAGAGTGGATTTCAGGAATCCAGGATATTAAATCTGGCATGTTCAATTATAATATTTATATACATGGTCCTATAAAGATAAATTATACTGATAAGACTACATTGTCTTTTGTATTTGTATATAAAAGATTTTTGTGCTACTCAAAATATGAAAATAAGATAATATCACAAGTATTGAGAACATCTCTTAAAATAGTCTTGTGAAGTTGGCAGTGCCATTAAAGTGCCATATATGGTATGTTTTTTCTGTTTCCAAAATTATTTATTGATAGCATTGTCCTCATTTTCTTAATGAAATTATTTCTTGATTAATAATCTATAATTTGCAATCGTGTGTATATATATATGTATGTATGTGTGTGTATGTATATATATATGTATATATATGTGTGAGTGTGTGTGTGTGTGTGTGGGTGGGTGTGTGTATAGTTAGTTAGAGTGGTGAATACAATAGAGCCACACACTTGATTTGGGGTGTGTTTTGGTCTGTTAGAAGAGACTGCCTCCCAAAATTTTAAAGAAAGAAAAACATATATATATACAAAAATAAGGGTAAACACAATGAAGGGATGGAATATGGCTGTAAAGATGAAAATTAAAGATTCTAAAAATGGAATTGATAAGAAGTTGGTTGAAAAAAAAATAGAAAAAAAAAAAAAAGGAGGAGAGAATGTGATCAGGCTGGAGACCATAACAAAGCCATGCACTAGATTTAGGGTATATTTTGGTATGTTAGAAGAAACCGTATCCCAAAATTTTAAAGAAAAAAAAACCTATATGTATACAAAAAATAAGGCTAAATACAATGAAGGAATAGAATAGGACTATGACAATGAAAATTTTAAATTTTTTAAAAGGTATTGATAAGATAAAATAGTTTTAAAAGGTTAAAATCAGAAAGAGGAAAAATTTAAAAAATAGAATAAGAAAAAAATAAAATTAAAAAAAAATTAACTTTGAAAGACTAAAGAATCATGGGGGAAAAGTCATGCATCCTATGTGTTGCATTCCCCTAGCTCTGGAGTTCCACAGTTCTCATTGATCAGTAAACTTGGTCTTGGCTGGATGTTCTTGTTAATCTTTGGGGGAAGGTCTGTTGTGGTGATTCTCAAATGTATTTGCCTGAGGTGGAATTGCATGGCCCTTACCAGGAGGCAGGATAAGTAATCTGCTTAGTTTTTCTCTCAGGAACTTTTGTTGCCTGAACACTTTCTGTACAGCTTTGGAGGGTGGAAATGAAAACGGAGGCCTCCCAATCTTCAGCCCCATAGGAGCCGAGAGCACGGGTCCCCACTCCTCAGTGCAGATTCAGCAGAGAAAAGCAATCAATCATTCCTGTCTCGCTGGTCTCCGGCAACACTCTTTGCTCACCTGGCCTGTGACCAAGTGTTTCTAACTCTAGTGCATGGCCCTGTTTGGAGTCTCCAAACCCAGCAGATTCGTGCAGTGTGCACCCATGCCACTCCTCCCAGAGGAGGAAGGGGGTGGTTCTTCCTAGATCTGCGTCTCTGCTTGAAGATTGGTGGGCCAACTGTGCCTTGGATCATGGTTTAAGGTAACCCCGAGCTGTGAGCCCACTCCTTGGCTCCATCTTTGTAGTCAGCTTCCCTGCTCTGACACCTGGCAGCTCTGCCACACTCAGGCACCCCTGGTCTTTCTGTGACCCTGAAAGTCCTCTAAGACCTCACTGTCCCCATGAGTGTTCCACCCCCCCACCCCACCCCTGCTTAACCTCTGGAGCTATGTCCCTCATGGAGCAGACTTCTAAAAGTTCTGATTTTGTGCTCTGCCGCTCTACTGCTTGCCAGAAGCTGTTCCCTGCCCCCATGGTCTCTCATCCTGTATATTGCCTCAGATTCACTTTTCTGTACATCCTTCCTTCCAGAAAGCTGTTGCTTTTCTGTTCCTAGAATTGCTGCTCCTCTTTGATCTCCTGTTGAGTTTGTAAGTGTTCAGAATGGTTTGATAACTATCTAGCTCAACTCCTGGGATGTGGGGATATTTAGGTCTGCTACTCCTCTACCATTTTGCTCCTCCCCCTGTTTTGTTTTGATTTTAAGAAATGGTCATTCTGTTTTCACAGTGGCTGCACAATTCTACATTCCCACTGGTAATTCACAAGGGTTCCAATTTGACTACTTCTTTACTAACACTTACTTTCTGTTTTGTTTTGTTTGGATAATAACCATCTTAACAGATAGGAAGTGATATTTTATTGAGTTTTTAATTTTCATCTTCCTAACAATTAGTAATGTAGAACTTTTTTTCACAAGATTGTTGGCTATCCCTATATCTTCTTTGGAGAAATGTCTATTTAAGTCTTTTGTCCATTTTTAATTTAGTATTGGTTTTTCTAATTGTTGAGTTTAAAGAATCCTACATATATGTTGGAAAATCCCTTACCAGATCATGATTTGTTAATATTCTCTCCCATTCTATGGATTTCCTTCTCAGTCTCTTGATAGTGTCCTATGGCACATGAAAGTCCTTTTAATTTTTTTGAAGTCCAATGTACCTGTTCTTTCTTTTGTTCCTTATCATTGGGTGTCATATTGAAAAAATCATTTCCAAATTAATGTTCTGAAGCTTTCCCCTATGTTTTCTAAGAGTTTTATTATTTGGCTCTTTAGGTCTTGAATCTTTTTGAGTTAATTTTTGCATATGGTGTAAGATCTAATTTCATTTGTTTCATATGGATATCCAATTTTCCAGGATCATTTGTTGAAAAGATTATGTTTTGCCATTGAATGGTCTTGGCAGCAAAATTATTTGACCATATATGCAAGGATTTATTTCTTGGCTAATATATTCCATTCATCTATATTTCTGAATTTATGCCAAGACTACTATTTTCATTGCTGTAGCTTTTTAGAAGGTTGTGATAGCAAGAAGTGTAATTTCTCCCACTTTGTTCTGTTTTTAGGCTGTTTTGGCTATTTGATGTCCCTTGAAATTCCATCTTAGATGGGTTTTTTATTTCTGAAAAAAATGTCTTTAGAATTAGCATCTTAACAATGTCTTTCAGTCCATGTACACAGGGTATCTTTCTATATATTTATACCTTCACATCACTTGCCTGCTTGGTTTAGTCAGTTAATAAAGTTAATACTGTTTCAAATTGAATTGTTTTCTTAATTTTTCACAATGTTTATTGCTAGTGTAAAGAAATGAGTTTATTTTTTGTATGTTAATATGTTATCCTGAAACTTTACTGAATTTGCCAATTAGTTTTGAAAAGCTTATTTGTGTGTAGAGAGTCTTTAGGATTTTCTATATATAAGATTATGTCATCTGCAAACAGATAATTTTACTTCTTTCTATACAGTTTGTATGCCTCTTATTTATTTTTATCACCAAATTTCTTTGGCTAGAATTTCCAAAATTATGCTGAAAAGAGGAGGTAAATGTAGGCTGGAATATGCAACATCTCTTATGTATTGGGTGTATGTTAATTTTCAGGAACTAATTTCAAAACTCCAATTTTTATTCTTATTATCTTCATATTTTCAATGTATTATTTATAATTTATGTGACTTTTTAAAATAAAACAAAAAAAAAACGTAAGCCAGGAGGACAGTTAAAAAAATTTTGAAAGGTAAATGAGGCAAAAGTTATATATACAGGTGACTAATTACCACTAGATTACCCATTTTGACATAACAAGGGTTTTACAATGGATACAAATGTAGTTAAAATATTTTTGTTGACAAATTATTCTTATCAATATTTAACAAATATTCATGATAATCCAAAATACTAACATATCTGAAACTCAAAATTAATAAATTTTGTTCTAATTTTTGAGGGGACAAATCATTAATATTAATCTAGCTAATTATTTATAATATAACATTAACATAATGTAGAAAATTTTCCTGATGGAGATTTTCAATTCAATTCCAAATTCTAAGTATCAAAACCCAAATTATATTACATTATTTAAAAAATTACATCAAGGCAAACACCTTCAGTAATTTTTCTTTTTTCTATTGTTTAGATTTTTTATTGAAATGCTAGAATCTTTGTATCAGAATCAGAGTAATATGGAATAAAATGTCTCAATTTGAGCATCACTTATGTGTATATAACAAATAATTCTTTTCTCATATTGCTTCAAATGTGTGACTATGAAATATCTTTGTTTTATTTTAGTACTGTATAAATAAAACCTGCAAAGAAGTTCATTTGGCAGGAAACAAATGTAATGCTGTTACAAAATGCAGAGGAAATGGAGTAAGTTTTCTTTTTTGTAGTTCTAAATTAAATGTTATTTTTGTGGGTAATTCAAATTAAAGTTTATCTTACTGGGGCAACTGAGAGTCTAGTTACTTTTAAACTGAACTTACCAAGGAATAGCTAACCAATATAAAGGAAATAATTGGGGTGATAAATGTCTGCCATTTGCATCAACATGGATGGAACTGGAGGGGATTATGCTAAGTGAAATAAATCCAGCAGAGAAAGACAATTATCATATGGTTTCACTCATATGTGGAACATAAGGAATAGACCAGAGGACCATAGGGGAAGGGATGGAAAACTGAATGGGAAGAAATCAGAGAGGGAGACAAACCATGAAAGACTCTGGACTGTAGGAAACACTGAGGGTTACAGAAGGGAGGAGGGTGGATGAATGGGGAAACTAGGTGATGGGTATTAAGGAAGACAGGTGCTGTGATGAGCACTGGGTGTTATACAAAACTTATGAATCATTGAACACTACATCAAAAACTAATGATATACTCTATGTTAGCTAATTTAACATAATCATAAAAATAAATAAAAAAATAAAGAAAATCAGTGGAGCTAATTAAAACACTGTTAAACTGTACTACATCTGTTGATTTTATTCTCAAAATCCACAACTTATGAATTAATAACGTTTGAATGAAAAATACTTATTCTTTTCTTATGCCAATAAATGTATAATTTACTTGTAATTATGAACATATTTTGTTCTCCCTCATTTTCTTAATAATTAAAATTTATAGCTGTATAATGTTTTATAGAGAGTACACTTAGAAAAACCTGTTGAAATGTTAGCGAATTGTCAGATTGTTCTATGAAGAGGATTCCAGTCGGATATGTATCCTCATGCAAAATTTTTTTGTTTCTTCTCAATGGCTTATCTATCTTACTCTGCTAATACAAATCTGCTGTTAGTTTTGTATTTAAGTTTTATATCTTAAAATTTATAGTTTTGGTCTTTTTAAAATTATTTTTCCTTAAAGAAAATCAGTGTAAGATACAGTCAACATTATAGGGATTATTCCAGATTTATAATATTTATCAGTATTCAATTTATAATTTTTAATTTGATTGGATTTAGAATGTATAAAATACCTATTCCATTGTCTTTAGCTTTCTAGAGGCTGTTAACAAAGAGGATAAGTACATTTTCATGTTTTGTTTTTTACTCTCTATAGTTATAATTATTGACCTTATCTTTTGCTTTCCATTGTTTAATTACCTGTTTTAAGTCTCAGCACAAATTATTTTTATTAAGTCTCAAAACAAAGTTATAGATTATAAATTATTGATACTGTTCCACTGGATACAAATTTGTTTTCTTTGCCTACTACCATTTAGTTTCCATTTTTATTTTACTTAGTTTTTGGATTTTTAAATAAAATTTTTCTTTTTTTATTAATATATCCCTATGTCCAGCATATACTTTATGTTATTTTATTTATTTTTTTTTAATTTTTATGTATTTATTTGACAGTGAGAGAAATAACAAGAGAGGGAACACAAGCAGGGGGAGTGAGAGAGGGAGAAGCAGGCTTCCCACTCAGCAGGGAACCCAATGCAGAGCTTTATTCCAGGACCCTGGAATCATGACCTGAGCTGAAGGCAGATGCTTAATGACTGAGTTACCCAGGAGCCATATTTTTATTTTATTTTATTTTTCCAGTGTGCCAAGATTCATTGTTTATGCACCACACCCAGTGCTTCATGCAGTACGTGCTCTTCTTAATACCCACCACCAGGCTCACCCATCCCCTGACCCCCCCTTGCATCCAAAACCCTCAGTTTGTTTCTCTGAGTCCACAGTCTCTCATGCTTCCTCTCCACCTCTGATTTCCCCCACTTCACTTTTCCTCCTCTTCTCCTAATGTCCTACATGTTATTCCTTATGTTCCACAAGTAAGTGAAGCCATAGGATAATTGACTCTCTCTGCTTGACTTATGTAACTCAGCATAGTCTACTCCAGTCCCATCCATGTTTCAACATGGACCCAACAAATTTGGGTATTCATCCTTTCTGATGGCTGTGTAATACTCCACTGTATATATGGACCATATCTTCTTTATCCATTCATCTGTTGAAGGGCATCTTGGTTCTTTCCACTGTTTGGCGACTGTGACCATTGCTGTTATGAACATTTGGGGTACAGATGTCACTTCTTTTCACTACATCTGTAACTTTGGGGTAAACACCCAATAGTGCAATTGCCTGATGGGTCATAGGGTAACTCTATTTTTAATTTCTTAAGGAATCTCCACACTGTTTTCCAAAGTGGCTGCACCAACTTGCATTCCCCCCAACAGTGTAAGAGGGTTCCCCTTTCTCCACATCCTCTCCAACACTTATTGTTTCCTGTCCTGTTATTTTATTTTTTTTTTCCGTTCTAACTGGTGTAAGATGGTATCTCAATGTTTTGATTTGAATCTCCCCTGATGGCTAATGATGATGAACATATTTTCATGTGTCTGTTAGCCATTTGTATATGTCTTCTTTGAAGAAGTGTCTATTCATGTCTTCTGCCCATTTTTTGACGTGATTATCTGTTTTGTGTGCACTGAGTTGAGGAGTTCTTTATAGATCTTGGATATCAGCTCTTTATCTGTAGTGTCATTTGTGAATATCTTCTCCCATTCCGTGGATTGCCTTTTTGTTTTGTTGACTGTTTCCTTTGCTGTGCAGAAATTTTAATCTTGATGAAGTCCCCAAACTTGATTTTTACTTTTGTTTCCTTGTCCTTTGGAGACATATCTTAAAAGAAGCTGCTGTGGCTGATGTCGAAGATGTTACTGCCTGTTCTCTAGGATTTTGATAGATTCTTGCTTCATGTTGAGGTCTTTTATCTGTTTCAAGTTTATCTTTGTATATGGTGTAAGAGAATGGTCGAATTTCATTCTTCTATACATAACTGTCTAATTTTCCCAGCACCATTTATTGAAGAGACTGTTTTGTTTTTTTTTTTTTTTTCCTACTGGATATTTTTTCCTGCTTTGTCAAAGATTAGTTGACCATAGAGTTGTGGGTCCATATCTGGATTCTCTACTCTGTTCCACTGGTCTATGTGTCTGTTTTGTGCCAGTACCATGCTGTCTTGGTGATCACAGCTTTGTAGTAAAGCTTGAAATCAGGCAACATGATGATCCCAGCTTTGTTTTTCTTTTTCAACATTTACTTAGCAATTCAGGGTCTTTTCTGGTTCCACACTAATTTTAGGAGTGTTTGTTCCAGCACTTTGAAAAATGCTGTTGGAATTTGATCAGGATGACATTGAAAATATAGATTGCTCTGGGCAGTATAGACATTTTAACAAAGTTTATTCTTTTGATCCATTAGTCTGGAATGCTTTTCCATCTTTTTGTGTCTTCTCCAATTTCTTTCATGAGGGTTCTCTAGTTCCTTGAGTACAGATCTTTGCTGTGAGTTCTAGAAGTTTGGGGGTAGAGTCATTTGGATTCTCCATATAAAGTATCATGTCATCTGCGAAGAGAGTATTTGACTTCTTCTTTGCCAATTTGAATACCGTTTATTATTGTTGTTGTTGCTGTTGTCTGATTGCTATTGCTGAGACTTCTAGTACTATGTTGAACAACAGTGGGAAAATGGATATCCTTGTCGTGTTTCTGATCTCAAAAGGAAGGCTGTCAGCTTTTCCTCATTGAGAATGATATTTTTAGCTGTGGGTTTTTCATACATAGGTATTATGAAGATGAGGAATTTTCCCTCAATCCCTATACTTTGAGGAGTTTTCATGAGGAATGGATGTTGGATTTTGTCAAATGCTTTTTCTGGAACAATTTAGAGTACAATTTGTTTTTTTTTTTCTCTTCCCTTATTGATTTGTTCTATTACTTCTAGCACATTGATTTGTGAATGTTGAATCATCCTTACATCCCAGGGAAAAATCCCACCTGCTCATGGTGGATAATCTTTTTAATGTACAGCTGGATCCTATTAGCTAGGATCTTGTTGAGAATCAATTGTATTCATATTCATCAGATATATTGGTCTGAAATTCTCCTTTTTAATGGGGACTTTGCATGGTTTGGAGATCAGGATAATGCTGGCCTCATAAAAAGAGTCTGGAATTTTTCCTTCTGTTCCTGTTTTTTGAAACAGCTTCAGGAGAATAAGTATTAATTCTTCTTTGACTGTTTGGTAGATTTTCCCAAGGAATACATCAGGTCTTGGGCTCTTGTTTTTTGGCAAGTTTTTGATCACTCCTTCGATCTCATTATGAGGTATTGGTCTGTTCAGGTTCTCTATTTCTTCCTGTTTAATTCTTGGAAGTTTAGAGGTTTCCAGGAATGCATGCATTTCTTGTAGGTTGTTTAACTTATTGGCATGTAGCTGTTGATAATAATTTCTGATCATTTTCTCTATTTCCTTGGTGTTAGTCGTGATCTCTCTCCTTTCATTCATAATTTTATTAATTTGGGTCCTTTCTTTTCTTTTGAATTAGTTTGGACAGTGGTTTATTGATCTTATTGATTCTTTGCAAGAACCAGCTTCTAGTTTTGTTGATGTGTTCTACAGTATCTCTAGTTTCTAATTCATTGATCTCTGCTCTAATCTTGATTATTTCCCTTCTTGTGCCTGGTGCTGGCTTAATTTGTTGTTGATTTTCCAGTTCTTTGAGGTGTAGAGAGAGCTGGTGTATTCAGTATTTTTCAATTTTTTTGAGTGAGGCTTGGATGGCTATGTATTTCCCCCTTAGAACCCTCTATGTGATATCCCATAGGTTTGGACTGATGTGTCTTCATTCTCATTGGTTTCCATGAATTGTTTAAGTTCTTCTTTGATCTCCTGGTTGATCCAAGCCTTCTTAAGCAAGGTGGTCTTTAGACTCCCTGTTTCAATTCCTTCCAAACTTTTTCTTGTGGTTTCAAAGCATTGTGATCTGAGAATATGCAGGGAATAATCTCAGTCTTTTGGTATTGGTTGAGTCCTGATTTGTGACCCAGTATGTGGTCTATTCTGGAGAAGGTTCCATGTGCACTTGAGAAGAATGAGTATTCTGTTGTTTTAGGGTGGAATGTTCTGTATATATCTATGAGGTCCATCTGGTCCAATGTGACATTCGAAGCTTTTGTTTCTTTATTTTCTGCTTGGATGATCTGTGTATTACTGAGAGTGGTATGTTAAGATCCCCTACAATTAATGTGTTAATATCAATATGACTCTTTATTTTGGTTAGCAGTTGACTGATGTAGTTGGCTGCTCCCATATTGGGGGCATAAATATTTATAATTGTTAAATCTTCTGGTTAGATATACCCTTTAAGAATAATGTGGTGTTACAAAAGTTGGGTATCACATTGATTGATTTGCGAATGTTGAACCATCCTTGTAGCCCAGGGATGAATCCCACCTGGTGATGGTGGATAATCTTTTTAATATGCTGTTGGATCCTGTTTTCTAGGATCTTGTTGAGAATCTTAGCAACATGGATGGGACTGGAAGAGATTATGCTGAGTGAAATAAGTCAAGCAGAGAGAGTCAATTATCATATGGTTTCACTTATTTGTGGAGCATAACAAATAGCATGGAGGACATGGGGAGTTAGAGAGGAAAAGGGAGTTGGGGGAAATTGGAAGGGGAGGTGAACCATGAGAGACTATGGACTCTCAAAAACAACCTGAGGATTTTGAAGGGGCGGGGGGTGGGAGGTCGGAGTACCAGGTGGTGGGTATTATAGAGGGCACGGATTGCATGGAGCACTGGGTGTGGTGCAAAAATAATGAATAGTGTTATGCTGAAAATAAAAAATAAATTTAAAAAAAAAAAGAATGATGTAGTGTTGGGTGGCTCAGTGGGTTAAGCCTCTGCCTTCAGCTCAGGTCGTGGTCTCAGGGTCCTGGGATCGAGCCCGATGTTGGGATCTCTGCTCAGTGGAGAGCCTGCTTCCCCCCTCCCTCTCTGCCTGCCTCTCTGCCTGTTTGTGATCTCTCTCTCTGTCAAATAAATAAAATCTTTTTAAAAATATGATGTAGTGTCTTTCTGTATCTCTGACTATGTTCTTCAGCTTAAAATCTAATTTATCTGATATGATCATTGCTTCTTCAGCTTTGTTTTGAGGCCCACTGACATGAAAGATTCTTCTCCATACCTTCATTTTCATACTGGATGTATCTTTAAGTTCCAAATATGTCTGTTGTACACAGCATATGGACTGGTCCATATGGATTGGATTTTATCCAATCTGCAAGCCCTGTGTGGTTTTATGGGAGCCTCTAGGCCATTCTTGTTGAAAGTGCTTATTGAAGGAATAGTTTTTATTGACATCATGTTGCCTGTGAAGTCTTTGTTTCTATAGATTATCTCCATAAATTTCTGTTCTGAGACTCTTGAGTTCTTTCTTCTTTTATAGACCCCCCCCCTTAATATTTCTTATAGTGCTGGGTTGGTGGTCACATCTTTTAAACCTTGCTGGTCTTGGAAGCTCTTTATCTCTCCCTCCCATTTTGAATGTCAACCTTGCTGGATAAAATATTCTTGACTGCGTGATTTTCTCATATAGTGCCTTGAATATGTCTTGCCAGCCCTTTCTGGCTTGCCAGGTTTCCGTGGACAGGTCATTATTCTGATTGAACTTCTCTCTGAACTTAAGGAATATCTTCCTCCTAACTGCCCTTAGGACTTCTTGTTAAAATTATGATACCTGAATTTCACAATCAAGTGTCTGGAGTCTTTCTAGACTTGTTGATCTTGGGTGGGGGGTGTCCTTTCTCCCTCTAGAACACAAACACTTGTTCCATTCCCCAGACTGGGGAAATTTTCATCCAGAATTTGTTCAACTATATCTTCTAGTCTTCTTTCTTTCTCCACCCCCTCAGGGATTCCAATAATTTTGACACTGGAACGTTTCATGGCATCATTTATTTCCCTAATTCTGTTTTTGTGGTTTCTAAGCTGTTTTTTCCAGGCCTCCTCCTGATCCTTCTTATCCATTGGTCTTCTAGATCACTAATTCTATCTTCTGCCTCAGTTACCCTAGCTGTTAGAGTATTTAGATTAGACTGGATCTCATTGATAACGTTTTTTAACTTCTGCCAGATCAGCTTTCACTTCTGCCGTTAGAGATTCCATGTTGTCACTAATGGTTTTCTCCAACCTAGCCATTGCCTGGATGATTGTTATCCTGAATTCCCTTTCCGACATACTGTTTATGTCCATATCCTATAGTTCTCTGGCAGAGAGCACAGTCTGTGATTTTTTCCTCTGTTGGGTGTTCCTCCTCCTAGTCATTTTGGTGAGAGGTAGTTGAGGGGATGTATAGCTGAATATATCAACCACGATCCGGGCAAGGTGCACCATGGAAAGTTTCAGAACATTCGGAAGTCACCACCGAAAAGAAAGAAAAGAGAAAAAACAGAGAGAAAGGGAGGAAAAAAGAGAGAAAATCCAACCAAAATGAGTCCCAAAAGTAAGGTTTACATGGTACATAAACAAGAATGAACAAACAAAAAGACCGACAAAAGTAAACGACAAGAAAAATTTAAAAACCCAGCCAAAATGCATCCCAAGTATAAGATTTATATAATAACCAGAATGAAAACAAGTACAGAGAAATACTAACAGAAGAATAAGATGGGAGGGTGGTTATAAATCCTTGATGTGGAGAAGGAAATTTATTTTGGTTCTTCCTGGGTATATATTGTTATTTTTGTTAAAGAATAAGAAACCCTGGTATATGTATGAAAAAATTTCAAGTTAAAAAGTTATTATAAAGTATGTTTTATTATTATGTATGTAGCTGTAATAGTAAGTAGGTTAAAAAAATTAAAAGAACAAGAATCATTGAGAACTAATTAAAAAAAAAGAAAGAGAAAGGGAGAAAAAGAAAGGAAGAAAGGAAGGAAGGAAGGAAGGAAGGAAGGAAGGAAGGAAGGAAAGAAGGAAGGAAAAGAAAGAAAAAGGTTGTATCTATGAAATATACAGGTTTTGGAGCAATATCAGGAGCTTAATATATTGTTTTCTCCTGCTGTTGGGGTTCTACAGTTTTATGGGGACCCTGTGATGGATGTCCTCTTGTTCTTTTGACTTCTCAAGGAGAGGCCTGTTCTGTTGTTTTCCAGTCAATCTTGCTTCAGTTGAGTAGCCCTGCCCCCTCTCAAGGGGCTTGGGCTCTATGCAAACTGGTTTTTCAGGCTTTTGTTCTCTAGAGGTTTTTTTTTTTGTTGTTCTTTGATGGCTTTTTGTGGCTTTTCAGAGGGTCAGAACAAAGAATCTGTCTGCACCCAGACCTCTACCTCAGAGAGAAACCTCAGTCTGCACCCCTCTGGATGGTCCAGAACACACAGACTCCCCCTCTGCAAGCTCCACTGAACCTCCCACAGGAGGCGTGCTCCCCCAGCCATGTCCCAGTTGTCACACGAGGCCCTCCTTGTCTCTGCACCCCCATGCCACGAATACCGCAAGAGATAGTGATCCAGGGAGCCCACTTCTGGTGGTTGCCTTTGCTGGGACTACTCTCTGGAGTCCAGGCCCACACCAGGTGCACTCAGATCCCACAGCTGCACAGGTCATGGAAGGCTATGGGCCAAGGGATATGGACTGGAGTTTGCACTGGGTTCTCTCAGGCACAGGTGGGATTGTGCCCAGTCCTGAGAGGTGGTGCAAGTAGTGGAAATCAACAGGCTCAGGGACCTGGGGGCCCCACTGGCTCTGCCACAGGTGGTCACTGTCAGTGACCATGCTGGGACCATGGACTTAGATCCCTGCCTGTGAACGCTGTATTCCACCAGTTGCCCTGTAAGATCTTTTGCTCTTTTTGAGTGCTTTTAACCAACTCCAAGTTAATCCTGGTCCCCAATCACAGGGCACTTTCATATTGGGGTATTACATTCTGTTTATCCTCCAATATCAATCAGAGCATTCCCACTCTGCTTTTCCTGTCCACTGGTGTCTTCTACCCCCATAGAGATCCACAAGTATATAATCTTACATCTCAGGCTGATTTCATGAGTGTTCAGAGTGTACTGGTAGATATTTAGCTCATTTTAGGGGACCGGTTGAAACAGGGTCTCCTACTTCTCCACCATCTTGCCCCTCCCTCTCAGCATATAAATAAAATTTTTCACTATGAAATGACATACATAAAATAAGTAAATAAGATTAAACTTCTGCATTTATTTTAAGATATCTCTGTGCTTATTAATTTCAAAATTAAAATGTTAAGTAAAATCTAACTGCCTCTAGAAGCTCTGTTTACTTTCCAGTGACATCTCACCAGATAGCTCTATTATTTACAATCGAAAGGGTTGACTTATAACTATAATTTGCAGTTTTAATTCAATTTTTGAGCATGTAGTTGTTTAGAAATCTTATTATAAAATATTGGCAGGCATTGTCTTGTTCTTTTTTAATTTCTGATACACACTTTTTTTTTTATTAACAAGACTATTTTTTAGACCAGTTTTAGGTTCACAGAAAACTTGAGGGAAAAATACAGAATTTTCCCAAATATCTCTTTTCCTGACCCATGTATCGCCTCACCCAATGTCAACATCCTGCACCAAAGGTGTACATTCGTTATTATTTATGAACATACATTGACACACCTAAACTATTGGTAGTTTACATTAGGGTTCATTCTTTTTGTTGTACATTTTATGGTTTTGGATGAATATAAAATATACCCTTTATTATAATACCATAAGAGAATTTCACTGGCCTAAAAATCTTCAGTGCTCTCCCTCTTTAAGCCTTCCCCCAACCTATAATCTGTTATGTTTTTACTGTCTCCATAGTTGTGCCTTTTCCAGAATGTTTTATAGTTGAGATCATACAGTATATAGCCTTTTCAGAGTAGCTTCTTTCTTTCTTTTTTTTTTTTTTCAGAGTAGTTTCTTTCACTTAGTAACATATACTTAAGGTTCCTTCATGTCTGATGTCTGGATTTTCCACAATTTCCCCCTTAATACCCATTTATTTATTCACCACTGAAAGACATATTGGTTGCTTCCAAATTTTTGCAGTTATGAATATAACTACTTAAATATCCATCTGCAGATTTTTGTGAAAAGATAAGTCTCCAACTCTTTTGGGTTTACTTTACTTTAAATTAGGCTCCATAGCAATTTATCATTTTATTAATGATCTAAGTATGTCAAGAATTTAAAAACAATAGATTATATTGAAAATTTTATTTATTGACTATAAATGGTGGACATTCCTGAATCTGGTCCCCATTGTTAAAGACGAAGGTTTCAATATTCAATTCCATGTCTTTCTTTCATACAACATGCTATTTTAAATTTTATTTTTTGTGTCCCAAGATCCATTGTTTATGCACCACACCCAGTGCTTTATGCAATACATGTCCTCCTTAATACCCACCACCAGGCTCACCCATTCCCCCCACCCTTCCAAAACCCTCAGTTTGTTTCTCAGCATCCACAATCTCTCCTGGCTCATCTCCCCCTCCAGTTTCCACCAACTCATATCTCCTTTCCTCCACCCAATGTCCTGCATGTTATTCCTGTACTACACAAGTAAGTGAAACCATATGCCAATTGACTTTCTCTGCTTGACTTATTTCACTCAGCATAATCTACTCCAGTCCCATCCATGTTGATACAAAAGTTGGGTATTCATCCTTTTTGATGGAGGCATAATAGTCCATTGTGTATGTGGAACATATCTTCTTTATCCATTCATCTATTGAAGGGCATCTTGGCTCTTTCCACAGTTTGGCGATTGTAGCCATTGCTGTTATGAACATTGGGGTACAGAAGTCCCTTCTTTTCACTACATCCTTATCTTTGGATAAATACCCAATAGTTCAATTGCAGGGTCATAAGGTAGCTCTATTTTTAATTTCTTAAGGAATCTCCACACTGTTTTCCAAAGTAGCTGTACCAATTTGCATTCCCATCAACAGTGTAAGATGTTGTATATAAAAAGTTATCTCCAAACCCAAGATCACCAAGATTTTCTCCAGTGTTATCGTCTACAAGTTTGATAGTTTTGTATTTTACATTTAGTTCTATGATCCATTTTGAGCTAATTTTTATGAAAGGCATAAGTACTAATTTTTTGCATGTAAATTTCCATCACCATTTTTTAAAGTATGATTCTCCATTAAACACTCTGCCTTTGCTCCATTATCAAAGACCAGTTGACTATACTTATGTGGATTTAATTCTGGTTTCTCTATTTCATGCTATCAGTCTGTTTATTCCTTTGCCAACACCACACTGTTTTGATTATTTTAGCTTTAAAATAAGTATACACGTCAGGTAGTTAAAGAGAGCATTCTTTGTTCTTTAGTATTATGTTGGCTATTCTGTGTCTTTTGCCATTCTATAATAAACTTAAGTTTGCCAAATCAGTTTGTCAGATCCACAAAATAACCAAATTGAATTTTGGCTGAGATCATATTGAATAGATCAAGTAGGGGAAGAACTAACATCTTGACAGTATTGAATCTTCATATCCTTATACATGGACTCTCTTTCCATTTATATAGATCTTTGAGTTTGTTACATTAGACTCTTGCAGTTTTCCTAATATAGGTCTTTTAAATTTATAAACAATTATTATTTTTTGGTGTTAATGTAAATGCTATTGTTTTTAATTTCAAATTCAATTGTTTATTGTTATATATATAAATAAGCAATTAAATTATATATTAACTTTTCATTAGACTACTTTACATAATCACTTACTGGTTCTTATAACTTTTTTGTTGATCATTTGGGATTATTTACACAATCATGTCATCTGAGAACAAAATATTTTATTTCTTTCTTTCTGAATCTTATATCTTTTATTTCCTGTTCTTATTGCTTTAGCTAGAACTTCTGGTATAATGTTAAAAGGAGAAAAAATATTAAGAATAAACATCATGGCCTTGCTCCTGATCTTAGCAGGAAAGCTTCTCATGATTTTTCTTATATTCTTTCAATGTAGTAGACCATATTAATTTGTGAAATTCTAAATAAGGTACAGCAATTTTTTATCTGTATATTTAAAAATAGTTTCAAACTTTACAAAAAGTCAGATTCAAATAAACATGTCTAAATTAAAAAAAATAATAAAAACATTTACTTCCTGAATACAACAAAGGGGATGTATTCATCAACCCAGGGCACACATCTTACATTCCTCCATCCTCTCATCTGTGACCTTCCATGACCAACACCCAAGTGAAAGCTCACAAAATAAGTTACCTTTGTCTCCAAACCCCATGGCTTACTCTCTCCTTTCCAATTTTTTCTTTTCTCCCTCAACTTGTCTATTTTTTTACTCTTTCATTTACTTTCTATTTTTTTCCCTAAGTTTCTCCAGATTCTCTTATATATTCTTAGCTTCAATTGTCCTCTACCTTTTTCTCTTTTTATTGAAGTATAATTTACAAATATACATTTTTTCAAGATGTACAATATAATGATTTAATATTTCTATGCATTGCAAAGTAATCACCACAACAATTCTAGTTAACATCCATCATTAACTGTTTTTTCTTGTGCTGAGGAACTTTAAGATCTACTGTTCTCTTGGCAACTTTCAAATATCCAATAACATATCATTAATTATATTCACCATACTTATATTACATCCTTATTATTTATTTATTTTATAACTGGAAGCTTTTATCTTTGAAGACCTTTACCAGTTTCACCCATCATTCCTTCCCCACCCTTCACCCTTAGTAGTGGCACCTACTAATCTGTTCTCTGTACTTATACGCTTTCTTAAAAAAAATTCTATCTATAGAAGGGATCAGATGATATTCAACTTTCTCTGTCTTACTTATTTTACTTAGCATAATGCTCTCAAGATCCATCCATGTTGCCACAAGTGACAAGATTTCATTGTTTCTAATGGCTGAATAATATTCCATTGTGTCTGTGTGTGTGTGTATACATACAATATCTTTTTTTATCCATTTATTCATAGATGAACACTTACATTGTTTCTGTATCTTGACCATTACAAAAAATGTTACAGTAAATATCTTTTTAAGTTAGTAATTTGTCTTTTTGGATGGATACCCAGAATTGGAAGTACTGGATTGTATTTTTTTTTTTTTTTTTTTAGGAAAAGACATGCTGTTTTCCACAGTGGCTGCATCAGTTTACATCCCCACCACCAGTGCACAATGGTTCCCCTTTCTTCTCATCCTGACCAACACTTGTTATTTCATATCTTTTTTAAAAGATTATTTATTTATTTATTTGACAGATAGAGATCACAAGCAGGCAGAGGGGCAAGCAGAGAGAGACAGAGGAGGAAGCAGGCTCTCTGTTGAGCAGAGAGCCCTATGTGGGACTCGATCCCAAGACTGGGATCATGACCAGAGCTGACGGCAGAGGCTTTAACCCACTGAGCCACCCAGGTGCCCCAAGTTATTTCATATCTTTTTGATAATAATCATTCTATCATGTGTAGGGTAGTATATAATTGTGGTTTTGAATTGCATTTCCTTGATGATTGGTGATGCTGAGCATTTTTGTATGCACTTATTGGTTATCTGTATGTTTTCTGCTTCTCATTATTATGATTTAAGTTGTACATTCTTTTGTAAGTATTCCTCATATTGAGGAATTTACCCCTCTATGCCTGGATTGATGATAATTTTTAATCATAAATGTGGTGTGTTGGTCAAGTCCTTTTTTCTTAATCTATTGATGCAATTGTATGACTTTTCTTCTTTAGCCTATTGATGTGATAGATTACAGCAATTGATCTTCAAATGATAATCTCAACTTGTATATCAGTAATAAAGCCATTTTATTCTAAAATATTCTCATATGTTAATTAATTTGATTTACTAATATTATTGAGGATTTATGCACTTATAAGTGATATTGTTTATAGTTCTTTCTTGTAATGGCTTTTCTGGTTTGGTATTGGGATAATGCTGACCTCATAGTGAATTTAGAAGTGATCTTTCTGCCTCTATTTTCTGAGAGAGGTTGTAAAGAATTGACATAATCCCTTTCTTAAATGCTTGATCAAATTCACCAGAGAACACATAATTGATATAGGATATCAATTATAGATAGAGATGTATTAAAGTCTCCAACTAAAATAATGAATTTATCTTTTACTCCTTACAGTTCTATCAGGTTTTGCCTCATAAGCTTGACACCTTATTCTTAGTTGCATACACATTAAGGATTGTTGTATCTTTTTTTTTCATTTTGTAATGCCCATTTTAGCTCTGAAATTTTTCTTTCTTTTGATTAGTGTTACTGTGGTTAATCTTTCTGCATTCTCTTTTAGTCTAGCTGTGACTTTACATTAAAAGTGGGTTTTTGATAGACAACATTCTTGTTTACCCACTCTGAAAAATCTCTTTTAATAATGGTGTATTTAGACTATTGGTTTTCAAAGTAATTATTGAGGTAATTAGATTAATATGTACTTCTGTGTTACAGTTTTCTATTTGTTGCCCTGATTTTTCTTTTGTCTTCCACTCTTTTTCTGTCTTTTCTGTTTTGAATTCAGCATATTAGAGAATTCAATTTTTACTTTTCTCTCAGTAAATCAAATATATTTAGAAATTTTTATCAGAGAGGTTGAATACCCAACACTTTTTTTTAGTTAACTTTCTTTTTTATTTATTTACTTTTTATTTTCAGCATAACAGTATTATTTTTGCACCACACCCAGTGCTCCATGCAATACATGCCCTCCCTAATACTCACCAGCTGTTCCCCCAACCTCCCATTCCCCGCCCCTTCAAAACCCTCAGGTTGTTTTTGAGAGTCCATAGTCTCTCATGGTTCACCTCCCCTTCCAATTTTCCCCAACTCCCTTCTCCTCTCTAACTCCCCATGTCCTCCATGCTATTTGTTATGCTCCACAAATAAGTGAAACCATATGATAATTGACTCTCTCTGCTTGACTTATTTCACTCAGCATAATCTCTTCCAGTCCCGTCCATGTTGCTACAAAAGTTGGGTATTCATCCTTTCTGATGGAGGCAAAATACTCCATAGTGTATATGGACCACATCTTCCTTATCCATTTGTCCGTTGAAGGGCATCTTGGTTCTTTCCACAGTTTGGCGACCGTGGCCATTGCTGCTATAAACATTGGGGTACAGATGGCCCTTCTTTTCACTACATCTGTATCTTTGGGGTAAATACCCAGGAGTGCAATGGCAGGGCCATAGGGAAGTTCTATTTTTAATTTCTTGAGGAATCTCCACACTGTTCTCCAAAGAGGCTGCACCAACTTGCATTCCCACCAACAGTGTAAGAGGGTTCCCCTTTCTCCACATCCTCTCCAACACATGTTGTTTCCTGTCTTGCTAATTTTGGCCATTCTAACTGGTATAAGGTGATATCTCAATGTAGTTTTAATTTGAATCTCCCTGATGGCTAGTGATGATGAACATTTTTTCATGTGTCTGACAACCATTTGTATGTCTTTATTAGAGAAGTGTCTGTCCATATCTTCTGCCCATTTTTTGATATGCTTGTCTGTTTTGTGTGTGTGTTGAGTTTGAGGAGTTCATTATAGATCCTGGATATCAACCTTTTGTCTGTACTGTCATTTGTAAATATCTTCTCCCATTCCGTGGGTTGCCTCTTTGTTTTCTTGACTGTTTCCTTGGCTGTGCAGAAGCTTTTGATTTTGATGAAGTCCCAAAAATTCATCTTCACTTTTGTTTCCTTTGCCTTTGGAGACATATCTTGAAAGAAGTTGCTGTGGCTGATATCGAAGAGATTACTGCCTATGTTCTCCTCCAGGATTCTGATGGATTCCCGTCTCACATTGAGGTCTTTTATCCATTTTGAGTTTATCTTTGTGTACAGTGTAAGAGAATGGTCAACAGTCTCTTCAATAAATGGTGCTGGGAAAACTGGGCAGCTATATGTAGAAGAATACCCAACTTTTGTATGAACATGGACAGGACTGGAGTAGATTATGCTGAGTGAAATAAGTCAAGCAGAGATAGTCAATTATCATATGGTTTCATTTACTTGTAGAGCATAAGGAATAACATGGAGGACATTAGGAGAAGGAAAGGAAAAGTGAGTTGGGGGAAATCAGAGGGAGAGACAAATCATGAAAGACCGTGGACTATGAGAAACAAACTGAAGGTTTTGGAGGGGAGGGGCATGGGGGGTTAGGAGAGCCTGGTGGTGGGTATTAAGGAGGACATGTATTGCATGGAGCACTGGATGTGGTGCAAAAATGATGAATCTTGGAACACTGAAAATAAAATTAAATTAAAAAAAAAATAAAGCCAACAATGGAAAAAAAAAAGAAATTTTTATGAGTAGTTTATGTACTTGTAACAAAGTATTCCCAGTACCTCCCTCTTATGCCTTATGTTTCTATAATTAATTTCTCTTACCTATAAACTGTAATCACCAAATGCAAGTTGCCATTATTTTGATCAAACTGTTATTTCTTAAATCAATTAAGAATAAGAAAAAGAAAAAATATTATTTTACTTTCCTTTATTCCTTCTCTTTTACTTTTTTTTTATTTTTGTATGTCTGAGTTTCTAATCTATATCAGTCCTTTCTGTAGCTTTTCTTGGAAAACAGGTATACTCATGAAAATTTTCTGAAAGTTTGCTTGAGAAAGTTTTTATTTTTTTTCTTCTCTTTTGAAAATAATTTTAATGGATACACATTTAAGATGGGGATTTATTTTTTTCACTATTTTAAATATCTCACTCCGTTTTCTTCTTGCTTTCATGATTTCTGAAAGGAAGTCCAATGTAATTCCCTTCCTTACTCTTCTATAGATGAGGGTTTGTTGGTTTTTTTTCCTACCTTTTTTCAAGTTTTTCCTCTTCATTTTTTTTTTTATTCTTTGCAGTTTGAATATGTTGTTTCTACATGTAGTTTTGAAACATTTACCTTGCTTGGTATTCTCTGAAGTTCCTGTATATAAGGTTTTGTGTCTATCATTAAATTTGGGAAATTCTGCTTCAAATATTTTTCTGTTCCTTTCTTTTTTCTCCTTCTGGTATTCCCATGATATGCATGTTGTATCTTTTTTAATTATCCCACACTTCTTAGATATTCTGTGATGTCTTTTTTACTATTTTTTGCTCTTTACATTTCAGTTTTGGAATTTTCTATCTCTCTGCTTGTATTACCTATCTGTTCTTTTATATTGTCTACTTTCCCCTAGTACATTAGCCATGGTTGTTTAGACCTCTAGTCTAATAACTCCAACATATCTGCGCTATCAATCTGACCTTCACCTTGTTCTATTTCTTCAAATTGTGCTTTTTCTCTTTTAGTATGGCTTTTAACCCTACAGAAATGGTCCATTTATTTCTTTCAAGGGACAGCATTCCTTGCTTACTAGAATATTATACAGCGTTATGGTCCTTGCAACTTAACATCAGATATTGCTCTCTTAAGTTACATAAAAACAAAATGTGAAGTTAAAATATTACAATAATATTAGCTTTTAGAGTAATAATTGTTTTTTAATCTATTAGTTTCTTGTCAAGTAGAAAATAAAAAGTAGAGTTACAGTTGTTACAATAATTTTAGTTTTTGAAAATCCACATGAATTTGCCTTCATTGAGATCTTTTTTTTTTATTTTTTATTTTTTATAAACATATATTTTTATCCCCAGGGGTACAGGTCTGTGAATCACCAGGTTTACACACTTCACAGCACTCACCAAAGCACATACCCTCCCCAATGTCCATAATCCCACCCCCTTCTCCCAAACCCCCTCCCCCCAGCAACCCTCAGTTTGTTTTGTGAGATTAAGAGTCACTTATCTTTATTTTTAAATATAAACTTAAGTTATAATATACTGTCCTTTCAAATCACCCTGCCAGACTCCTTTGACCATTTCTTGCAGGGCTGCTATAGTAAGAGTTAATTCTCTTGTTTGTTTGTTTGGGAATTAATTTCTCCCTTACATTTGAAGAACTCTTTTGCCAAATATAGGATTCTTAGATGACAGGCATTTTTAGTTTTGTTTTTGTCTGTCTGTCTTTCTCTCTCTCTCTCTTTCTTTTTTTCTATTAGCACTTTGAATATAACTTTGAATATAACAACCATCTGCCTGCTCATTTCCCAAGTTTCTCACAAGAAAGCTGTTGATAATCTTACTTAGGATCTCTTGTATGTGACAAGTTACTTCTCTTGCTGATTCTAAATTCTCTCTCTGCTTTTGGCTTTTAAAATTTCATTATAATATGTACCGATGTGAGCCATTTTAAGTTCATCTTACTTGAAGTTTATGAGTTTCCAGATGTTTGTTTTCATGTTATTCATTGAATTTGGGAAGTTTTCAGTTATTATTTCTTCATATATTCTCTCTTCTGAAATGGATAAGGGAGTTCTTCAAGTTTAAAAATAGACACTAACAACATGAAAACGTGTAAAAGCATTAAAAGTCACTGTAAAAAATAAAATAAATTCAAATTCAGAATATTCTAATATTGTAATGTTAGCATATAAACTCTGATGTAAAAGTTAAGAAACACAAGTTTAAAATTAGGGCACCTGGGTGGCTCCATTTAGTGTCTGCCTTTGGCTCAGGTCATGATCTCAGGGTCTTGGGATCAGCAGGTAGTTTGCTTTCCCTGTCTCTCTGCCCCTTCTCCCTGCTTATGCTCTCACTCTCTCAAAAAAAAAAAATCTTTAAAAGAAATGTGTTAAAATTAACTAGATACAAAAATATGTTAATGAATACACCATATAAAATGATGGAAATTTTAGCATCGATTACACAAAATGTGGGAGAAGCTGAAATTAAAGTGTAGAATATTTGTGTAAGTCAAAGTTAGGTTGTTATCAGCTTAAAGTAGACTGTCTATCCAGAAAATATTTTATGTAAGCTTCATGATAACCTCAAATAAGAAAACCTGTAGGAAACACCCTAAAGAGAAAGAGAAAGTAATCAAAGCATTACCATATTTTTTAAAAAATTAAATCATAAAGGAGGACAGCAAGAGAAGAAAAACAGAACAAAGAAACCACCAGAATATAATGAACACAAAGGCAATAGTAAATCCTTTCTAATCCATAATTTAAATATAAATTAATTGAATTTTTATTTAAAAACAACAGGAAATTATAGGGCGCCTGGGTGTCCCAGTGGGTTAAAGCCTCTGTTTTCATCTCAGGGCATGATCTCAGGGTCCTGTGATCGAGCCCCGCATCAGGCTCTCTGCTCACCAGGGTGCCTGCTTCCCTTCTTCTCTCTCTCTGCCTGCCTCTCTACCTACTTGTGATCTCTGTCTGTCAAATAAAGAAGTAAAATCTTTTTAAAAAAACAGGAAATTATATACTGCCTACAGTGATTTTCTTTACTTTTAAGAATACACCTAGGCTTGGGGTGCCTGGGTGGCTCAGTGGATTAAAGCCTCTGCTTCTGCTCAGGTCACAATCCCAGAGTCCTGGGATCGAGCCCCACATCAGGCTCTCTGCTCAGCAGGGAGCCTGCTTCCTCCATTCTCTCTCTACCTGCCTCTCTGCCTACTTGTGATCGCTCTCTGTCAAATAAATAAATACAATTAAAAAAAAATACACATAGGCTGAATGCGGAGGAATGGAAAAGAGATTTTTCATGCAAATGGTAACCAAAAGAGAGTAATGTGGCTATATTTATATCAGAGAAAATACACTTTAAGCAAAAATTGTCAAAAAAGACAAGAAGGTCACTATATAAAGAGTCAATTCATCAAGAGGATATAAAAATTGTAATAGATACATGCCTGAATTTCAAACATCTGAATATATAAAAGAAATGTTAACAAAACTAAAGAGGGAAATAGACAGTGATACAGCAATAGGAAGGAAACAAAGAAAATTTTTAGTGGTGGAGAGTAGAACTTAGTGAGAACTCCTAGCTTTATGCATTTTAATTGTTTGAATCTTACAAAATTTTATTTACTTGTTTTACTTTAAAATGAAAATTAAAACTAAACTGTTAAATGTAAAAGCACAATAACATGTAAACTCCATAGATGTTAATCTCTAGAATTGCAAATTTATTATAAATTTTTATTTTATTGCTCATTTTAAATAGTTTTTGCATCTATTTTATTTTATTTTGAAAAATGTGTTTAGTTAAAAATGAAATACAAATATTGGTCACTAAAGTAAAATTTGGAAAAGGGGATTAAGATAAAAAATTGAAGTGGCCAGGTCAATTGAGGATAATTTTATTATAATATTTTGTATAGAAATTAAAGTGTAGGTGTAGAAGTGGTGATAGCAAATGTTTAGCAAAATAACTAAATGAGATATTTTTGAGAAATTCAAACTTCACAAAATGTACCTTTCTCTGAATAAAATGGCCATAATTTATTGTATCCTACTTATTAAAAATGATTAGGGCAAGGCAAGGTACATATCAAAAACAGTCAATATATAGAGGTCATAAATATAGTATCATGCAGGATCATGTAGGTATTAATTTTGTCATTGACTATTATGTTGTCAAAATTTTCACTACTTTTTCTCATACAGTATTTCTCATACAGTATTAAACATTTCTCATACAGTATTAAACAGAAAAATAGTGATTTTATTCTTTTGAATATATACATAAGATATAAAAACTAATATAATTTATAGTAATTATGTGACTTTTTTGTTTGTTTCAGATATGTAATAATTTGGGTAATTGTCATTGCTTTCCTGGCTATAGGCCTCCACATTGTGAATTCCAGATTGGCTCACCAGGGGGAAGTATTGATGATGGAAATGTCCAGAAATCTGGTGAGTAGAAATTAAACTTTTAAAACAAAATATATGCTCTTTTATTAAATACTTAAAGAACTATAACACTAAGTCAAATCTCTCATGATCACCTGAGTAACATTTTTTATTAACATATAATGTATTATCTGTTTTGGAGTACAGGTCTGTGATTCATCAGTTTTACACAATTCACAGCATTCACCATAGCCCATACCCTCCCCAATGTACATCACCCAGCCACTCCATCTCTCCCACCTTCTTCCCCTCCAGCAACCCTCTGTTTGTTTCCTGAGATTAAGAGTTCTTATGGTTTGTCTGCCTCTCTGGTTTCATCTTGTTTCATTTTTTCCTTCCCTCCCCTACAATCCTCGTCTTGTTTCTCAAATTCCTTATATCAAGAAGATCATATGATAATTATCCTTCTCTGATGTATTTTGCTCAACATAACATTCTCTAGTTTCATCCATATTGTTGCAAATGGCAAGATTTCCTTTTTAATGGTTGAATAGTATTCCACACATTCCGTGTGTGTGTGTGTGTGTGTGTGTGTGTGTGTGTGTATAATATCCTTATCCATTTATCAGTTGATGGACATCTAGGTTCTTTCCATAGTTTGGCTATTGTGGACACAGCTGCTGTAAACATTGGGGTGTACATGCCCCTTCGGATCACTGCATTTATATCTTTGGGTAAATACCCAGCAGTATGATTGCTATGTCATAGGGTAGCTTTATTTCCAACTTTTTGAGGAACTCCTGTACTGTTTTCCAGAGTGGCTACACCAGTTTGCATTCCCAACAACAGTGTAGGAGGGTTTCCCCTTCTCCACATACTCACCCACACCTGTCATTTCCTGACTGGTAAATTTTAACCATTCTGACTGGTGTGAGGTGGTATCTTTCTGTGGTTTGGATTTGTATTTCCCTGATGCCAAGTGACATTGAACGCATTTTCTTGTGTCTGTTGTCCATTTGGATATCTTCTTTGCCAAAATGTCTATTCCTGTCTTCCGTGCATTTCTTCATTAGATTATTTGTTCTTTTGGTGTTGAGTTTGATAAGTTCTTTATAAATTTTGGATACTAACTCTTTTATCTAATATGGCATTTGCAAATATCTCCTCCCATTCTTTTGGTTGTCTTTTGGCTTTTTTGATTGTTTCCTTTGCTGTTCAAAAGCTTTTGATCTTCAAGAAGTCCCAGTAGTTCATTCTTGCCTTTGGAGATGTTTCTAAGGAGAAGCTGCTGTGGCTAAAGTCAAAGGGGTAGCTGCATGTGTTCTGCTCAAGGATTTTAATGGATTCCTGTCTCACATCGAGGTCTTTCATCCATTTTGAGTCTATTTTTGTGTGTGGTTTAAGGAAATGGTCCAGTTTCATTCTTCTGCATGTGGCTGTCCAATTTTCATTAAGGAAATGGTCCAGTTTCATTCTTCTGCATGTGGCTGTCCAATTTTCCCAACACTGTTTGTTGAAGAGACTGTCTTTTTTCCATTGGACATTCTTTCCTGTTTTGTCAAAGATTAGTTAACCATAGAGTTGAAGGTCCATTTCTGGGCTCTCTAGTCTGTTCCATTGATCTATGGGTCTGTTTTTGTGCCAGTACCATACTGTCTAGATGATTACAGCTTTGTAACAGAGCTTGAAGTCTGGAATTGTGATGCCACCAACTTTAGTTTTCTTTTTCAACATTCCTCTAGCTATTTGGGGTTTTTTCTGGTTCCTTATAAATTTTAGGGTAATTTGTTCAATTTCTTTGAAAAACATTTATGGCATTTTGATAGGGATTCCATTAGAACATATATATTCCACATATATTCTAGAACATATAGATTGTTCTAGGTAGCATAGACACTTTCACAATATGTTCTTCCAATCCATGAGCATGGAACATTTTTCCATTTCTTTGTGTCTTCCTCAATTTCTTTCATGAGTACTTTATAGTTTTCTGAGTACAGATTCTTTTTTTTTTTAAAGATTTTATTTATTTATTTGACAGAGATCACAAGTAGGCAGAGAGGCAGGCAGAGAGAGAGAGAGAGAGAGAGAGAGAGAGGGAAGCAGGCTCCCTGCTGAGCAGAGAGCCTGATGCGGGGCTCAATCCCAGGACCCTGAGATCATGACCTGAGCCGAAGGCAGTGGCTTAACCCACTGAGCCACCCAGGTGCCCCCTGAGTACATATTCTTTGCCTTTCTTTTGGGTGCATTGTAAATAGAATCAACTCCTTAATTTCTCTTTCTTCTATCTTGCTGTTGGTGTATAGAAATGCAACTGGTTTCTGTGCATGGATTTTATATCCTGACACTTTACTGAATTCCTTTATGAGTTCTAGCAGTTTTGGGGTGGAGCCTTTTGGGTTTTCCACATAAAGTATCCTATCACCTGCAAGGAGTGAGAGTTTGACTTCTTCTTTGCTGATTTGGATGCCTTTTATTTCTTTTTGTTGTCTGATTACTGATGCTAGGACCTCTGGTATTATGTTAAATAGCAGTGGTGATAATGGACATCCCTGCTGTGTTCCTGACCTTAGGGGGAAAGCTGTCAATTTTTCCCCCTTGAGAACAATATTTGCTGTGGGTTTTTCTTAGACAGCTTTTATGATATCGAGGTATGTACCCTCTATCCTTACACTGTGAAGAATTTTGATCAAGAAAGGTTGCAGTGCTTTGTCCAATGGTATTTCAGTATCTATTTAGAGTATCATATGGTTCTTGCTTTGTCTTTTATTAATATATTGCACCACATTGATTGATTTGCGGATGTTGAACCAACTTTGAAGCATTGAAATAAATCCCATCAGGTTGTGGTGAATAATCCTTTTAGTGCACTGTTGGATCCTATTGGCTATTATTTTGGTGAGAATTTTTGCATCCTGTTTATCAGGGATATTGGTCTGTAACTCTCCTTTTTTTTTTTTAATTCCATTTTTTTTAAATTTATTTTCAGCATAACAGTATTCATTATTTTTGCACCACACCCAGTGCTCCATGCAATCTGTGCCCTCTATAATACCCACCACCTGGTACCCCGACCTCCCACCCCCCGCCCTTTCAAAATCTTCAGGTTGTTTTTCAGAGTCCATAGTCTCTCATGGTTCACATCCCCTTCCAATTTCCCCCAACTCCCTTCTCCTCTCTAACTCCCCATGTCCTCCATGCTATTTGTTATGCTCCACAAGTAAGTGAAACCATATGATAATTGCCTCTCTCTGCTTGACTTATTTCACTCAGCATAATTTCTTCCAGTCCCATCCATGTTGCTACAAAAGTTGGGTATTCGTCCTTTCTGATGTAACTCTCCTTTTTGATGGGGTCTTTGTGTGGTTTGGGGATCAAGGTAATGCTGGCTTCATAAAATGAGTTTGTAAGTTTTCCTTCCATTTTTATTTTTTGGAACAGGAAAATAGGTATTAATTCTTCTTTAAATGTTTGGTAGAATGCCCCTGGGAAGCCATCTGAACCTGGGCTCTTGTTTTTTGGGATATTTTTGACTACTGCTTCAATCTCCTTACTGGTTATGGGTCTGTTCAGTTTTTCTATTTCTTTCTAGTTCAGTTTGGTAGATTATACATCTCTAGGAATGCATACATTTCTTCTAGATTGTCAAATTTGCTGGCATATAGTTTCTCATAATATGTTTTTATAATTGTATTTCTTTGGAGTAGGTTGTGATCTCTCCTCTTTCATTCATGATTTTGTTAATTTTGGTCCTTTCTCTTTTCTTTTGGTTAAGTCTGGACAGGGGGTTATCAATCTTATTAATTCTTTCAAAGAACCAACTCCTAGTTTCATTGATCTGTCATGATCACCTGAGAAATTAAAAGAGTTATCTTGAATAGTGGCTTTAATTAAATTAGTGTTACACAATATTTGTGATGAGATTTTCTCAGATACTTAGTTTTCCTCAATTTAGTTAAATAAGTTAGAAGACAGTCCTCAAGTGTTATAAGTCTCAAAGCAAGAAATAAGATAATGAACTTAATTAATAAATATTATATATACCTTGATTTCTCCACCAATAAACTATTCCTCTTCTCCCTCTTCATGGGTCTCCATATCCTTGATACAGAACAATATTTAAGTTAGGCCAGTTAAAAACCCTACAAAGGCCTCTAAGTGCACAGGGAAAGGAAAAGTCTCATGTCTCTGACTTTAAATCAAAAGCTCTAAATGATTAAACTTAATAAAGAAAGAATAATGAAAGCCAAGATAGGCCAAAAGCTAAGCCTCTTGCACCAGTTAGGCAAGTTGAGGGTGCAAAGTTTTTGAGGAAAGTTAAAAATATTAATCCATTAACATACAAATAATTTAAAAAACAAAATAACCTTACTGCTAATATGGAGAAAGTTTTAGTGGTCTAGATAGAAGATCAAACAACCATTTCTTTAAGCCAAAGCCCAATCCAGAGCAAGACCCTAATTCTTTTTTTTTTTTTAAAGATTTTATTTATTTATTTGACAGAGAACACAAGTAGGCAGAGAAGCAGGCAGAGAGAGAGGAGGAAGCAGGCTCCCTGCTGAGCAGAGAGCCCGATGCGGGACTCGATCCCAGGACCCTGAGATCATGACCTGAGCCGAAGGCAGCGGCTTAACCCACTGAGTCACCCAGGTGCCCAAGACCCTAATTCTTTTCTGTTCTTCTAATGCCAAGAGATGTGAGGAAGCTGAAGAAGAAAAGTTTGAAAGTAGCAGAGGTTGGTTCATGATATTTAAGGAAAGAAACCATCTCCGTCATATAAAAGTGCAAAGTGAAGCAGCAAGTGCTGATGAATAAACTGCAGCAAGTTAGCTAAAAGATCTAACTAAGACAACTAATGAATGTGACTACACTAAACAACCTATTTTCAATGTAAACAAAACATTGGAAGAAAATGCTGTTTATGAATTTAATAGCTGGAGAGGAAAAGTCAACACCTGGCTTCAAAACTTCAAAGGGAAGGGTAAATCTTCCTGTTAGGGACTTATGAAGCTGGTGGCTTAGTTGAAGTCAATGCTCATTTACCATTCTGAAAATCCAAAAGCCTTAAGATTTAAGCTAAATCTACTATTTAAATGGAACAGAAAAGCCTGGGTGACAGCACATATGTTTATAGCATACTTTACTGAATATTTTATACCCACTGTTGATGACTGCTACTAAGAAAAATAGAAGTTTTTCAAAATATCATTGTTCATTGACAATGCACCTAGTCCTGTAAGAACTCTGATGGAGATTTACAATGAGATTAATGTTGTTTTCATGACTGCTAACAAAGCATTCATCCTAAAGCCCATAGATGAAAGAGTAATTTTAATTTTCAAGTCCTATTACTCAGGAAATATGTTTCATTAGTCTATGGCAGCCATAGGTAGTGATTCCTCTGATAGATCTGAGCAATGGAAATTTAATACCTTCTGGAAAAGATTCACCATTTTAAATGCAACTAAGAGCACTTGTGATTCATAGGAAGAGGTCAAAATATCAACATTAACAAGAGTTTGAAACAAGTTGATTCCAACACTTACTGATGACTTTGAGTTATTCAAGACTGGTGGAGGAAGTAACTGCAGACATGGTTAAATTGCAAGAAAATTAGATTAGAAGTGATACCTGAAGATATGACTGAATCACTGCAATCTCATGATAAAACTAACATTAGGAGTTGCTTCTTAGGATGAGCAAAGAAAATGGTTTCTTGAGAAAGAATCTACTCCTGTGAAGGTACTGTGAAGATTGTTGAAATGACAGCAAAAGATTTAGAATATTACATAAACTTGGTTTTTAGCAGGGATTCAATTTTAAAAGAGGGTACTTTTTTATATTACTATAGCTAAAAAATAGCATCACATGCTACAAAGAAATCATTCATGAAAGGAAAAGTCAATCAATATAACAAATTTCATTGCTGTCATATTTTAACAAAATGCCACAGCCATCCCAGTCTTCAGCAGCCACCACCCTGAACAATGCATAATCATCAACACTGAGATGAAATTCTCCTCTGCAAAAATATGGGGCACCTGGGAGGCTCAGTCAGTGGGGTAGCTACCTTTGGCTTGGGTAGTGATCCCTGCATCCTGGGATTGGGTCCCCCGTTAGGCTCCTTGCCTGACAGGGAGCCTGCTTCTCCCTCTGCCTCTGCCTGCCACTCTGCCTGCCTGTGCTCTCTCTCTCTCTCTCTGACAGATAAATAAATAAAATCTTTAAAAATACAATATGACTCACTAAAAGTTCAAATGATACTTAACATCTTTTAGCAGCAATGTATTTTTACATTAAGGTATTTACAGTGTTTTTGTAATGATATTGTACACTTAATAGACTACAATATACTGAAAACATAACTTTATATACACAGGGAAACTAGAAGACTAAGTTAACTTGCTTTATTGTGTTACTTGCTTTTTTGTGTTGGTATGGAACTGAACCTGCAATATCTTTTGCCTGTATTGTAATTCCAGAGTAAATACTAGGAAAACAATTCAAAATTTTTAGAAAAATATTAAAGAATTTTTTTTAATTGTACAAGGTATTCCTTTCCACCAATTAATAAGATGAAGTCTAAATAGAGGAAAAAGAACATTAGGTAAATAGAATAGTTAAATGTATATATTTAAATCCAATAATGATACTTTAACTAAATATCTATGAAGTAAACATTCAATTTAAAAGCAATTGCTCAGGCTTTCCAGGATAGTGATATATGAATACTCAGAACTTAACTCACCTTCCCCCAAGGACACATCAAGTCTACAGTTACAGATAGATCATTTCCTCTGAAAAAGATCTGAAAACTCAAGAACTCTCCACAACAAAGAATAAAAGACCACACTGAGGACTAAACATGGTCTTGCAAACACACACATAAATGCACACACACACACACACACAAATACACCCTTGTGCAGAGTTACACAAGACAGGCACTTCTCCTAGAGGAAGGAAGTGTTAATGCCCCATGTAGCCCCTGGGATCTACACACAGAGATGAGTTCCCAAAAGACTTGGCTTAGGAAAAAAAACAGTGGGAGTGATATCTGGGAATCCCAAAGTGCTATAGGAAACTGCGATTCTGCTTTTGGGGAGCTCATGAGTGGTCTCACTGCAAGACCTGATGAAAAAACAAACAAAAAACAGCTCAGTTTGCAAGGCACTTAGCTTATTTAATAATTTTCTTGGCTTTCTGGGGACATTACCTCAAGAGCAGGGAACAGCTGAGAAATTCAACAAAGACAGAAGCATTAGTGCTGCATTCTCCACATAGCCTGTTAATAAGGGCCGGTGAGTTCAGATGCAGCACCCTTCAGTCATCTTGCTGGGTTGGACAGGAGTGGCAGGCATGGCACCTTTGAGTCCTAAAAGTATGAGTGGTTGCAGTGCTCCCCCACTCTCTGGCTCCAATAGGCAAAACTAACAGTTGAGAGTTATTCCATTCCCTAGCATAAGTCTGCAAGAATAGGCAATCATGACATTTTCCTAATCCCTCATGATCAGCATTCTCCTATTCCCAGACTAAACCCAACACATACACAAATGAGGCACTCTCCTGCTGCATTGCTGAAGCCCATGCGCTTGTGTAATCAAAACATTTTCTTGATGCTTTTCTGAAGCTGGTAAGAATGTTCCACCCCATACACTCTCCAGCTGTGTTGCTAAAGTGAGAGGGTACACATAATCCACACAGGAATCACCACTTGATTTCCTAGCCTAGTGGCCAAAAGTGCTGGCATTCCAGAACTTCATGGGGCTATAACAATCAGAAAGAGTTTTTGGCAGACCACCATCATAGTGGAAAAACAGTGCATAACAGTGCATAAACAGCAGACTGAAACACAACCCCTGTCTTCCTATGAAGAGGCCTATTTAGTTAGTCTGGAGTTTAGACCAGAGGCTTAACAAGTTTCCCACAAATGTAGAGGCTACATTTTAAAAAATATATTCTTTAAAAATATTTTAAAAAGACAAACCTTTAACTATACTAACTCAAGAAAAGAGAAATAAATTTTAAAAATCAGAAATGGAAAAGGAGACATTACAACAGATACCACAGAGTAACAAAATTTAATTAATTAAATTTAACTTATTTGCATGTGGTTATCCAGTTTTCCCCTACATGACGTGTTGAGGAGACTATCCTTTCCTCATTGAGTATTCTGGGTCTCTTGTCAAATATTACTTGACCATAAGTGCATAGGTTTATTTCTGGGCTCTCAATTCTGCTCCATTTTTCTATATATCTATTTTTATGCCAGTACTAAGCTGTTTTGATTACACTAGATTTGTAGTATAGTTTGAAATCAGAAAGTGTGATACCTTCAGCTTTCGGTTCTTTTTCTGGATCACTTTGGTTCTTCAGGGTCTTCTGTGACTCCATACAAACTTTAGAATTGCTTTTTTCTATTTTTGTGGAATATTTTTGAGGGATTCCATTGAACCGATGGATGACTTTGAGTCATATGGACATTTTAACAATATTAATTCTTTTAATCCATGAACATCGGGTATATTACCATTTGTTCGTGTCTTCAGTTTCTTTCATCAAAGTTTTATCATTTTCAGTGTACAGATTTTTCACCTTACTGTTTAAATTTATTCTTAAATATTTTCATTTTTTTGATGCTATTGTGAATGGAATGTTTTTGTTTTTGTTTTAGTTTTTGTTGTTTTTTCTCTCAGATGTTCTGTTACACATGTAAGAAACACAACTGTTTTCTGGATATTGATTTGTTATCTTGGAACTTCATTGAATTTATTAGGTAGATACAATTTTTTGGTACTGTCTTTAGTATTTTCTATATATAGGATCATATCTGCAAAGATCATTTTTCTTTTTCATTACTGATTTGGGTACTATTTATATCTTTATCTTACCTGATTACTATAAATGGAATTCCAGTACTATGTTGAACAAGAGTGGCACCCTTGTCTTATTTTTCATCTCATATGAAAATCTTTCTTACCATTGAGTATATTAGCTGTGGACTTATAAATGGCCTTTATTAAGATGGGGTATCATAGTAAATTTGTTGAGAGTTTTTATCAGGAAAAGATACTATATTTTGTCAAGTGCTTTTTGTGCATTTATTGAGATGATTGCATGATTCATATTTTTTTATCTCTCATTAAATTTATGTGGTGTTTTGCATTTATTAATTTATATATGTCGAATCATCTCAGAGATAAATTTTACTTTCTCATGATGAATTACCTTTTTAATGTGTTTTTGAATTTTATTTGGTAACATTTTGTTAAGAATTTTTGCATCCATATTTATTATAGATACTTGTCTGTAATTTTCTTTTCTTGTGGTATAAGGTAATGCTGCTCTTGCAGAATGAGTTTGAAAGTGTCTTTTCAATTTTTGGAAACATTTGAGAAAGATTATTGTTAATCTTTCTTTAAATATTTGCTATCATTCACCAAAACAATCTGGTTTGAGAATTTTCTGTTTTGAGAGACTTTGATTACATTCATCTCCATACTTTTGTTGGTCTGTTCAGATTTTCTATTTTTCATGTTTCAGTCTTGATAGATTAGATGATTATAGGAATTAATCCATTTTATCTAGATTATCCAGTTTGTTTGGCTATAGTTATTCATAGTAGTTTCTCATGATTCTTTGCATTTTTGTGGTATCTGCTATAATGTCTCCTCTTTAATTTGATTTCTCTCTCTTTTCTTGAGTTAGTATAATTAAAGATTTATCTTCTTCTTTTCTATTTTTTAAGATTTTATTTATGTATTTGACAGACAGAGATCACTAGTAGGCAAAGAGGCAGGCAGAGAGAAAGGGGGAAGCAGACTCAGAGAACCTGATGTGGGGCTTGATCCCAGGACCCTGAGATCATGACCTGAGCTGAGGCAGAGGCTTAACCCGATGAGCTACCCAGGTACCCGACAGGTTTATCTTTTTCAATATTTTTAAAAAGTCAAGTCTTAGCTTCATTGACTTTTTCTGTTGTATTTCTAGTCTCTATTTCATTTACTTATGCTATGATGTTGGTTATTTCCTTCCTTCTACTAACTTTGAGTTTAGTTGTTTGTTTTTTTTTCTCCTAGTTCCATGAGGTATAAAATTAGGTATTTATTTCCATATTTCATTCCTTTAACTTCTAGTTTTATACTACTGTGATTGGAAAAGATACTTGGCATGATTCAGGAACTTTTGTACACTGTGGGTAGAAATGTAAAATGGTACAGCCAGTGTGGGAAACATTATAGGAGTTCCTCAAAATTTTAAAAATAGGAGTACAAAAGGATCCAATAATTCCACTATTGGATATTTACCCAAATAAATTGAAAATGATAATTCAAAAAAAAATTTGAATTTTTTCATCAAACATGCATCCCTATGTTTATTTCAGCATTATTTACAATAGCCAAGATAATGGAAGACACTTAAATGTGCATCTATAGACACATATGGTATACATATACAATGGAATATTACTCAGCCATAAAAAAGAATGAAATCTTGCCATTTGCAATGTCATGGGTAGATCTCCAGAATATTATGCTAAGTAAAATGTCTGTCAGAGAAACACAAATACCATGTGATTTCACTTATATGTGAAATTTAAGAAACAAAACCAATGAGGTTTTGTTTCTTAAATTTGGTGGCTCAGTGGGTTAAGCCTCTGCCTTCAGCTCAGGTAATGACCTCAGGGTCCTGGGATCGAATCTCGCATTGGGCTCTCTGCTCAGCAGGGAGCCTGCTTCCCCCCTCTCTGTCTGCCTGTCTCTATACCTACTTGTCACCTCTCTCTGTCAAATAAATGAATAAAATTTTTAAAAAGAAAAGAAACAAAACCAGTGAGTAAAGGATTTAGGGGAAGAGAGGAGAAAGCAAACCAAGAAACAGTCTCTTAACTATCAAGAAAAAAACTGATGTTCACTAGAGGGAAGGGGAAAGAGTAAAATAGTTGATGGGGATTAAGGAGTGAATGTACTTGCTAAGAAGAGCATTGGATATTGTATGGAAGTGCTAAATCACTATATTGTACAAATGAAGCTAATATTACACTGTATTTAACTAACTGGAATTTAAATAAAAACTTTTTAAAAAGACAAATGAATAAGGATGATTTTATTCTTCTTAAACTTGTTAAAACATATTTTGTGACCTATTATGTGGTCTACCCTAGAGAATATGTGCATAGAATATGTATTCTGCTGCTTTTGGATGGTAGAAATTTCTGTATGTGCTGTTAGTTCCATTTAGTCTACAGTATGATTCAGGTCAGTTTCCTTGTTGATTATCTGAATATCTAATTATGTGGAAAGAAGATTATTGTGGTCCTCTACTATTATTACATTGTTTTCTTTTTCTTCCTTCACACCTGTTACTATTATATATTCAGGTGTTCTGATTTTGAGTGGATGCATAAATATAATTTCCATATCTTATTGATTAATTATATAATAATCTTCTATGTTTCTTGCTACTATTTTGGCTTAAAGTCTACTTTTCTGATTTCAGTATAGCTACTTCTGCTCTTCTTGTATGAAATATCTTTTGCTGTCTCCTTACTTTGAATCTATGCATGTCATTGAAGCTGAAGTGAGTCTATTATAGGAAGCATATAATTGAGTCTTATTTTTTATTCATTAACTCTATGCCTTTTATTTATTTATAATTTTTAAAACATTTATTTATTTGAGAGAGAGAGAATGTATGTGAGCAGGGGAAGGGGCAAAAGAAAAGGGATTCAAAATGCCCCACTGAGAATCTCAGCCAAACTCCCCACTGAATGCAGAGTCTGACATGGATTTGATCTCATGACCCTGAGATCATGACCTGAACAGAAATCAAGAGTCAGATACTTAACTGACTAAACCACCCAGGTACCACACTCTTTGTGTTTAAATTGGTCTATCCATTAATATTAAGAGTAATTATTGATAAATACAGACTTATTGATGTCATCTTGTTTTCTGGCTGTTTTACAGTTCTATTTTTCTTTTATTCTTTTTTTGATGCCTTCCTTTATATATTGATGGTTTTCTTCTCCATCTTTTTTGTTTCTATTGAGGAATTTTTCTTTGTGGTTCTCATGAGGTTTACATTATAAAACATAAAACATAAAGTAAAAACATCATAAAACAAATTATATATACATATATATGCATATATGTGTGTATATATGCTTTTATATATATATATATATATAATTCCGATAACAGTGTAACCTTGATCATATACAAGACTAATATTCTTTTATTCCCCCTTCTATGTTTTGCATTTCAAAATTTATATCTTTTTTGTATCCACTAAAAACTGATGAAACTATAACTATTTTTAATATTTCCTGTCCTTTAACCTTTATTCTAGATTTAAGTAGTTAGCAAATTAGTGGGGCATTTTGAATCTGACTACACACTTAACTTTGTCAATGTGCTGTGCATTTTCGTATGTTTATATGTTACTAATTAGCATTCTTTTGTTTCAGCTTGAATAAAACTTTTCAGCATTTCTTATAGGGCAGGTTTAGTGGTGATAAATTCCCTCAGCTTTTGTTTATTAGGGGAAAATCTTTATCATATCTTCAATTCGCAAGGACAACTTTACTACTTGAAGTATTCTTAATTGGCAGTTTCTTACTTTTAGCATTTTCAATATGTCATCCCATTTCTCCTGACCTGTGAGGTATCTGCTGAGAAACCCACTGATAGCCTTATGGGGATATTCTTGTCTGAGAGATATTTTTTCTCTCACTTTTAAAATCCTCTCTCTTTAGTTTTAGACAGTTTTGTTATTGCCTTGGAGAATAATATTTTGGTTGAAATTTTGCTTTATTGAAATATTTGCTTTATGAACTTTGATGTCCAAATCTCTCCCCAGTCTTGAGAATTTCTCCATTATTCTCTTAAAACTTATTTAAAGGTTTCCCATTCCTTTCTCCCCCTCTTCTTCTTCCAGGAATCCAGTGTGTACATTATATCTTTTCATGGTGTTCCATAATTTCCACAGGCTTTCTTGATTCTTCTTTCTTTTTTATTTATTTATTTATTTTTGTTTTGCACTTCTGATTAAATAATTTCAACTGATCTTTCTTCTAGATCACTCTCTCTTCAGCTTATTCAGGTTTGCTGTTGAAACTCTCAGCTATGAGAGTTCTAGTTTTTTTTTTTTTCTTCTCTTTGTTGAGCTTCTCATTTTTATTCTTGGTATGATTAAGTTGTTTATCTGTATTCTTTTGTAGCTTTCTGAGTGTCTGTAGAGCAGTTACTTTGAAATCTTTGTTGAGCAATTATTCGATCACCATTTCTTTGGGACAGTTATTGGAGATTTCCTATATTCTTTTGGTGGAGATATTTCCTGATTCTTCAGGATCTCAGTAGACTTGCATGGATGTCTATACATTTGAAGATGTGGTCACCTCTTCCAGACTTTATGGACCAGTTTTGAAAAAGGGAAGCTTTCACCTGTGAATGGAGCACACTTTATCAAGCTGTGATTCTGGGTCTAGTGATGCAGAGTACTAAGTCTTGTTGCACCCAGTGACACAGGGTCCAGGGAGCTGTAATGTCTTTTTGGCTCAGGTTACTGGGGTCTACCTTATCAATGCTTGTATCATCCTTGGGTAACACCTTATGGGGTCTATAGTTGCTACAAGTGTTGTTTGGGTCCTAAGTGGCATTTCCAGGACCAACAGTTAGCAGCAAGTTTAAGCAGTGTTGGTGGCTAGACCAAATGATGTGCACACATTTAACCGTAGAGCCCAGCTTCAAGTGCCTATGCAATGGCAGAGATCAGTTGGAGACACAGGTGTGATCAGGGCCAGGGTAAGAAGGAAGGGCCAGTGCCAGCTATGGGTCACGGGAAGCTGCAGTGGCTCTGGGTTTCTTTGCTTTCATGATTTCACAGTCTATCTCCAGGTGTGCATACTTGAGTGGAGGCAGTGATGGGTCTTTGGCTAAGAGGCATAGAGACGCACAGCTTGAGGGGTTATTTTCAGGTGCACTGTTGAAGTATTTGTATTTAGAATATACCAAAAGGATACATAAAGAACCTTGAAACAATAAAAAGCAGACAACCCTACAAAAAATGGACAAAATATCTGAATTGAAATTTCATCAAAGAAGAGATGACAAATAAGCACATGTAAAAATGTCCAACTTAATTTTTCATTGGGAAAATACAAATTATATTCAAAATTAATACCATTACATCTCTATAAGAATTGGTTAAATTTTAAAAACTAACCATGGTGTAAGATAGTGTCCCATATACTGTCATTGTAATGTAAAATTGCAATTTCACAGTTTCTTAAGAAGGTAAGCATTCACTTACCATATAACCCACTCATTTCATGATTTACCCAAGAAATAGAATGCTTATGCAAGTACGAATCTTTGTATATAAATGTTTATAACAGTTTTATTTGTAGTAGATAAAATTTGGAAATAACCTCAATATAAATCAACAGTGAATTAATAAACAAAGTAATATATATTTAAATAATAGATTACTACTGAACAACAAAAAAGAATGAGCTATATAGTTACATGAACCAATGTGTATGAATTTCAACATTACCCAATGTGAAAAGGAAAGATTAAAAAGAATAATGTCTAACTTTATATTAAATTGTAAAAACATGTAAACTAATGTATAGTGAGAGAATGCAGATAAATCGGTGGCTACCTATGTGGGGGAGTGGTAGCATGGTGAGATTATAAAGGAGCAAGAGGAAAGTTTTGTGGATGATGTACATAGTTATTATTTTGATTGAGGTGATGATTTTATGGATGTATACATATAACAAAACCTATCAATCACAAATTTTAAATATATGTATTTATTATACATCAGAAAACCTTAAAGTAAAATTTAAATAAATGAGGATATTCACACTATTTTGTTGTCCAGTCTAAGACACTAGCTAAAACTAGCTAAAGTAACAAAATTTAAATAAATGAGGATATTCACACTATTTTGTTGTCCAATCTCAGACACTATCTAAAACCATTTTATTATTTACCAAATAAAAAATTTAAAGAATTTTACACTAAATGGAGGAAAGCCACAAATGTCAAACAAAACAATCTTTAAATGTTTGTCTAATTGGGGTATATATTTATCAAATCTTATCCACATGTACAGTTGAAATATTTGCATTTTATTGTATATAAAGAATAACTATGATAAAAAAATAAATATCATGTATATGAAATATCCAAGACTCCCATCCACTGCTAATGGGAATACAATTGTTCATTTAAGAAAATCATTGGAAAATTTACTAATGTTTAAAATAGGCATGTGCTGTGAATAAGCATTGCTACTCAAAGGGCATATATCTATTAAGAAGTATGTGTAGTGTACATATGTTGACTAAAAGACATGTAGTAGAATACTCATAAAGCACTATTCATTATACTCATAAATGCAAGTTACACAAATATTCATAAGGAATAGAATTCATTAATGGTTGGTATTTCTATGCAAAGATATAGCATACAGTGGTGTGAATGAACATTTTGCAACTATAAACAACAACGTGAGTGAATTCTCAAGTTAGGTAATAATGAGCAAAAAAAAAAGGAAAAAAGTATATACAATATGATTCTATTTACATAAGGCTTAAAATCTGTAAAAAAATTGATTCATGCTCTTAGAGACCAAAGTAGTAATTATCTTTAGGAAGAATAATGATTGGAAGGAGTCAGGTTGGGAGTTCTGAGATACTGTAATATTATGCTTCCTGGATTTGGTGTTGGTTACATGAATGTGTTTAATTTAGAAAATTCTTTAAGCTGTGTAATTATGACATACATCCATTTCTGTTTACATGATATAATTCAGCAAGAATTCACTAAATAAATAATAATAATAGAGGAAATCAAGATATTTATAAACTTTGGAAAGAAATGATGATTAAAAACGTCCTGAGGATTCTCTTGGATTCTGGCAGGATCTGTTTTGAGATCTGAATAATTTTTGCTAATTCATTGCTAATATATTTATATATTGTGTACATTTCTGAATCATGTGACACTTTAATTTTTAAGTATAAGAAATGACAGATGTTTGTCTTTCTCTGACTGTTTGTTTCATTTAGCATTGTTCTAGTTCCATCCATGTCATTGGAAATGGCAAGATTCCATTTTTTTAATGGCTGAATAATACTCCATTGCAAATATATATATATATATATATATATATATATATATATATATATATACACAAATATACATTTTTTTTAATTTATCATGTTTTTTATTTGAGTTCCAGTTAGTTAACATGCAGTGTAATATTAGGTTCAGGTACACATCATTTTTTATATATATATATATTTTTTAAATTTTATTTTATTTTTTTACAGTGTTCCAAAATTCACAGTTTATGCACCAAACCCAGTGCTCCATGCAATACATGCCCTCCTTAATACTCACCACCAGGTTCACCTAATCCCCTACCCCCTCTCCTCCAAAACTTGGTTTGTTTCTCAGAGCCCACAGTCTCTCATGCTTCATTTCCCCCTCCAATTTCCCCCAACTCATTTCTCTTCTCCATCTCCCAATGTCTCCCGTGTTATTCCTTATGCTCCACAAGTAGGTGAAACCATATGATAACTGGCTTTCTCTGCTTGACTTATTTCACTCAGTATAATCTCTTCCAGTCCCACCCATATTGATACAAAAGTTGGCTATTCATCCTTTATGACGGAGACATAATACATTGTAAATATGGACCATATCTTCTTTATCATTCATCTGTTGAAGGGAATCTTGGTTTTTTCCACATTTTGGTGACTGTGACCATTGCTGCTATGAACATTGAGGTACAGGCAGCCCTTCTTTTCACTACATCTGTATCTTTGGGGTAAATACCCAGTAGTGCAATTGCCTGATGGGTCATAGGGTAACTCTATTTTTAATTCCTTAAAGAATCTCCACACTGTTTTCCAAAGTGGCTGCACCAACTTGCATTCTCCCCAACAGTGTAAGAGGGTTCCCCTTTCTCCATATCCTCTCCAACATGTGTTGTTTCCTGTCCTGTTAATTTTTTCCATTCTAACTGGTATAAGGTGGTATCTCAATGTGGTTTTGATTTGAATCTCCCTGATAGCTAATGATGATGAACATATTTTCAGGTGTCTGTTAGCCATTTGTATATGTCTTCTTTGGAGAAGTGTTTGTTCATGACGTCTGCCCATATTTTGATGCAATTATCTGTTTTGTGTGTGTTGAGTTTGAAGAGTTCTTTATACATCTTGCATATCAGCCCTTTGTCTGTAGTGTCATTTGTGAGTATCTTCTCCCATTCCGTGGGTTGCCTTTTTGTTTTGTTGACTGTTTCCTTTGCTGTGCAGAAGCTTTTGATCTTGATGAAGTCCCCAAAGTTCATTTTCCCTTTTGCTTCCTTTGCCTTTGGAGACATATCTTGAAAGAAGTTGCTGTAGCTGATGTCGAAGAGGTTACTGCCTATGTTCTCTATCATTTTGACAGATTCCTGCCTTGAGTTGAAGTCTTTTATCCATTTCAAGTTTATCTTTGTATATGGTGTAAGAGAATGGTCGAGTTTCATTCTTCTACACATAGCTATCCAATTTTCCCAAGGTGTATATCTTCTTTATCCATTTATCTACACTGTACATTATTAACAGATTTTATCTAGTGCATAAAACATGAGTCCTTTAAAGATGATTTTCTCCAAGAAGAGAAACTGACTAGGCAAGGGTGAGGGAAAAGGGTTTTCATAGAATATTCCTTTCTAAATTTTTTAACTTAAATCCTATTAATGTGTTACTTTTTAAAAACATTGATGCCATAAATATGCTGAATATAGTAAACAGTACTCAAAACGTTTATACAGTTACCATAATAATTAAACTAATATCCATGAAAGACAAATATGAAATGTGATAAATGTATCATTGTTGTTAGGAGTTATGAGTTTAAATGTCCTTTCATTTTCCTCTGTAAGAGTTGGCAATGTATTAAAATTTTAATTATTTATACAAATATTTATATAAAAATATTAAAGTAAAAAATATGTTTATGTAAATATTTGGTGAAGAGAATATCCACTATATTTTATTTCTAGATATAATTTTTATTAAAGAAGACTCCAGTGCACAGCAGAACAACTGGCTTATTCTGAGTTTCTACATTGTTCTGCCCTTTATCATAATATTCGCCATTATGATCATGAAACGAAATGAAATGAGAAAATCATGCAACAGGGAGAATGCAGAATATGAAGGGTAAATATGACATGTGAATAATTTATTATCTTAAATTTTACTGCTCATTGACCAGGGAAATACATTCATAGTTCTATAATGCTTAGTGATATTCATTCTTAAGTATGCACTATTTTTATATTTTTATTTTCCAATAGATTGTTGCTTGCATATTGCAGCAAGTCAGAATTGTGGCTATTCTAGAATTGTTTTCCTCATAAGTATTTACAGTGTTTAGATGTTGCTATTCTTACATTTGCCATTCTTCTCTTCTGGTAACCAAACTGTTGACTCATTGAAAGTAAGAAATCCTCATTTAAATCCTTAAATGTAACATCACAAATGAAAATTTCAGCTTCAAAGTAGTAATGGGTCTTTTTTGAAGGCTAACTTACTGGTCTATTTTATGAAGATATTTTTTTTCTATACACACCTTGCTTGTAATATTGTTCAGGGAAGTGATGGATCATACACACTGAAAGAGAAAGTGACTTAATTGACCTATCATAATTCTCTGCAGAGAAAAAAAGAAAGAAATCAATGAAAGGCCTCACAGGTAATGATATTTAGGGGATCTGAGTAATGTGCATGTTCAACACATCTCCACAACCCAAAAATTTCTCAATAAATATCCCAGACTCAGACTCAATAAATATCCCTTTATAAACAGTTTTAGAAGTCCTGGGATATATATCTTTTGGCCTTTCATCTTGTGTATTCTATAAGTAATATACACTTGGAACAATTGAAAACATTATTTTAACCAGCTAGTAATAAAATTATTTCATCTTATAAATAAATATTCATTTCTGTTATGTATTACCTTCTTAATTAATTTTATAAAGGACCTTGAATTTCAACTAAGTTTGGAATATCTAGCATAGAACCATCTATCCTGGAATCATCAGGTATTCCCTTAGAATGGCATCCCAAGCTTGATCCTTACAGAGTCTTATTTTCAGAGTTGCCTTAATCAACTTATTGATATCTTATGCTATAGGTAAGAAAATCTTGACTCTGGAATATAACCACCTCAACCTTGAGTAAACAATGTATGTAAGAGAGTTTAATTACCTGGTTTTTCTTTCTTATTTCTTCATTAGTTTTCCAAAGAAACTTTTTATCCATCTTTTTGCTATATTTTGGATGGCCTCTGCAAGAATGCCCTTTCAGTCCTTGCTCTCCATGACACACTCAGTCTTTGATTTGAGTGAACTTATGCAAAATTAATAGGTAAAATATTGGATCTTCTAACAAAATATGGTAATCTGGATCACTTGTCTTCATAAAAATAGTCACTGAAATTAATAAAATAACATACTACTAAAATGTTCTATTAAATTAAACCCTGGAAAAGACTAGAAGACAGCATAGTGGTTATCAAAACATGAAGAAAGCTTCAGCAAGACTGGCAAAGTTAAGGAAGAATATTTGGAAGAGCCGTAGTATTTCTGGGGGCTTAAACAACTGGGAATGAGGGATGGCATGCAAACTGTGCTGGGAAGCCAATTCAAACCCAAATCTAAGACCAAGATTTCACAACGAGAGAGATTCAATTTTACTCTATATGAGATAAGAATGATGATAGTGTTTCTTCTGTACATATTTTAATTACCAGTGAGACTGCCCACTTTATTTTCTTCTGGGCCGTACTGTTTTTCTGTACACAGAAATTAATTTTCATATCATTTGACCTCTTGCCCCCATTTGTTTATATTTTATCTTTACAGAAGTTGTATACACACATATACACACATATAGTTTACTCATGCTTTTTTAAAGATTTTATTTATTTATTTGAGAGAGAGAAAGAGAGCACAAGTGGGGTGAGGAGCAGAGAGAGAAGCAGGCTCCATCCTGGGACTCTGGGATCATGACCTGAACAGACGCTTAACTGACTGAGCCACCCAGGTGCCCCTACCAATGCTTTTTTATTCATACATGAATATTCCCCTGGATTCTTATTGAATTTATAAAGTATTTAGAGAAACTGACTAAGTATTGTTTATGTTTATCCTGGAGCATGTAAAACAGGAATAAGTTCAAAAATATCAAATGATGGGGGGACAAGATGGCGGGGGAGTAGGAGGAGGCGCCTACTCCTAGGCTGATTACCTACCAAAGAACTCCATTCACCCATAAAATCAGCCTGAGATCAGAATTATACACGTCTGGATCTCTACAGGGGCAGAAGACTCCAGTGGGCAGGTAAAGCGGAGTGGGAACAGCGGACTGATATCAAAAGATAAACAAAAGGGGGAGGGAGCCACCAGAGGTGACCGGTTGTAAAGTAATACCCCAATATGAGCGAGAGTGCCCTGCGTCTGTGGACCAGCATTAACTTGGAGACTGGTTGAAAACACTTCAAAAGAGCAAAGGATGGGGGGGTGAATTGTGGGAATCGGGGCGGCTAGGGACAGGGGCTTAAGTCCCCGGTCCCAGGACAGCCTCCCCTGGCGCTGAGGCAGAGAGAGTGCGGCAGAGAAACCAGCTCTTGGTCCCTAAGCTGCCAGCGCGCCCCAGAATGCCTGGGTTCTGGCTCCTGTGAGGGGATGGGAACCACGCCGGTCGACAGAATGCGCGAGCCCAGCTACAAAGCCCGAGATACGCTCTCACATCCCTCATGCTCCCCTGAGAGAGTCACAAAGGCCCAGCCGGTGGTCTTTGACCAGCGCCATTGTTTCAAAGCCTAAGCCGCGCGCCCCAAACTCTCCCCTGACAGAGGTGCGCAAAAGCCCAGCCTGGGGCTTTCGGACCTGCGCCCCATTCTCAGTGCCCGAGACGCGCATGCGACCCATAGCCACCTCTGAAAGAGGTGTGCGCAAGCCGGGCACTCTTTGACCCAGCAAGACCAGGCACTCCCAGCCCCGGCCAGCGGCAAAATCTCAGTGTGCGATCGCTGCTTGGAACCTCTCTGGAGGTCTGGAGCTCCAAGACAGCTGCCACTGCCTTGGCTTTGGGTACAAGCAAAAGATCCTGTGCCCCCAGGGTCTGCAACATGGAACCTGCTCTGCCAGTGGCCAACTGGAACTTATTTAGGCTCTGCACCCAGACTGAGGCTTCTCTCTGAGGATGTAGTTTGTTTTCCTCTAAAACTACAAAAGTGGTCAAGGTGAGAGAAAAAAAAAGTGAACAAGCATAAAAACTGCCAGAGAACAAAAGCGTGAAAAAAACCAGTTTCCTCAGAGCCCACCCCCTTGAGGGGGGCGGGAGGACTTAATTCAGGAAACATCATTGACTGACAACCCACATGGCAGGCCCATCCCCCAGAAAACAAACCAAGAAAGAAAAAAAAAAAGAAAGAGAGAGAGAGAGAAAAAAAGGACCACAAGAGAACAACCACTCCTTCATAGGAAAACTTGTATTGTTCACTTGTTCCCACTATTCCGGTTCATTTTTTTTTTTTTTTACACATAGATAATTTTTTTAACCTATTTACCATCACAGCAAGCTGTACAGTACATCAAATTCCATAATACCTTTCTAACCTGAACTTTTTGATACATACACCTATGTTTTTCTTTTGCATTTTTATTTTTTGAATTCCTTTTTTTAAATTTTAGTTTAGTTTAGTCTAGTTTATTCCTTTTTATTTTTATCCTCTAATATTCATAAAGAGTTAAACTTCAAAGTAATCCCCTTTCCCCAATCAATACTACCCCTATAGGTAAACCAATTTTTAATCCCCTTTATCTTAGGAAAGTTGAGTCCTTTAACAAAGATATCAAGATACATCCAGGAAGAATCAAAACAACCTTCCTCACACACACTGAGAATTTATAAGAACTCTCCCATCTTCTTCCACCAGTGTTTCTGTGTTTTTGTGTTTGTCCTGATAGCATATAAATTTTATACTTGGGGTTCTTTTTGACAAGGTTCTTTCTTTATTTGAATATATATTTTTTTCTCTTGTCATATACTTGTATCAGTCTTTTTATCTCTTTTTGTTTGTCTACTTCATAAATCTTACCTTGGGGCCCATATGGGCTGAACCTTCGAGTTCATCTTCCCTTTCTTTCCTGTCTCTCTCTCTCTCTCTTTTTTGTTTTTTCTTCTTTTCTTTTTTTTCTTTTTCTTTTTCTTTTCTTTTGTTTCTCATTTGGGTGGGGAATCCTGATTGCTCAGAAGAGTTCCAGGGTGCACCTTGACTGCACCACAGTTGATACATCCAGCTACATCTGTTCAGTCATCTCCCACCAAAATGACTAGGAGGAGGAATGCCCAACAGAAGAAAAATACAGAGGATGGACCTTCTGCAACAGAGCTAACAGCTATCAACATACACAATATGTCAGAAAGAGAATTCAGGCTAACAACTATCCAGGCAATAGCTAGGTTGGAGAAAGCCATGGATGACCAAACAGAATTGATTAGGGCCGAACTGAAAGCGACCAGACAAGATGTTCACAATGTTAGGGCAGAGCTTAAAGCTACCAGGGAGGAGGTTCACAATGCTCTCAATAAGTTCCAATCTATTCTAAACTCTCTCAAAGCTAGGGTAACTGAGACAGAAGATAGAATTAGTGATATGGAAGACAAACAGATAGAGAGAAAGGATCAGAAGGAAGCCTGGAACAAACAGCTTAGAAACCACAAAAACAGAATCAGGGAAATAAAGGATGCCATGAAGCATTCCAATGTCAGAATTATTGGAATCGCTGAAGGGGAGGAGAAAGAAAGAAGTCTAGAAGATATAGTGGAACAAGTCCTTCATGAAAATTTTCCCAATCTTGCGAATGGAACCAGCGTTCATGTACTAGAGGCTGAATGGTCTCCACCCAAGATTCTACATTCCAAAAAAACATCACGACACCTGATAGTCAAATTGAGGAATTATAATTGTAGGTATAATCTCTTGAAAGCCGCCAGGGCAAAGAGACTCCTTACTTACAGAGGGAAGCCCATCAGAATAACGTCAGACCTGTCCACAGAGACCTGGCAAGCCAGAAGAGGCTGGCAAGATATATTCAGGGCACTAAATGAGAAGAACATGCAGCCAAGAATACTTTATCCAGCAAGACTGACATTCAAAATGGATGGAGAGATAAAGAGTTTCCAAGACCGGCAAGGCTTAAAAGACTATGCAACCATGAAGCCGACACTGCAGGAAATATTAAGGGGGGTTCTATAAAAGAGGAAAAAATCCCAAGAATAGCATTGAACAGAAATATAGAGACAGTCTACAGAAAGAAAGACTTCAAAGGTAACTCGATGTCAATAAAAACGTATCTATCAATAATCACTCTCAATGTGAATGGCCTAATGCGCCCATAAAATGGCGCAGGGTTGCAGATTGGATAAAGCAGATTGGAATTTGATGTACTGTACAGCTTGCTGTGATATCCAATCTGCAACAAGAGCATTGAATGACACATTGGACCAGATGGACCTCATAGATATATATACAGAGCATTCCATCCTAAAACGACAGAATACTCATTCTTCTCAAGTGCACATGGAACCTTCTCCAGATTAGACCACATACTGGGTCACAAATCAGGACTCAACCGATACCAAAAGACTGAGATTATTCCCTGCATATTCTCAGATCACAATGCTTTGAAACTGGAGCTCAATCACAAGGAAAAGTTCAGAAGGAACTCAAACACCTGGAAGCTAAAGACCACCTTCCTTAAGAATGCTTGGATCAACCAGGAGATCAAAGAAGAACTGAAACAATTCATGGAAACCAATGAGAATGAAGACACTTCTGTCCAAAACCTATGGGATACAGCAAAGGCAGTCCTAAGGGGGAAATGCTTAGCCATCCAAGCCTCCCTCAAAAAAATTGAAAAATCCAGAAAATCCAGAATACACCAGCTGTCTCTACACCTTAAAGAACTGGAGAATCAACAACAAATCAAACCAACTCCACACCTAAGAAGGGAAATCATCAAGATTAGAGCTGAGATCAATGAGGTAGAAACCAGAGATACAGTAGAATGTATCAATGAAACTAGAAGCTGTTTTTTTGAAAGAATCAATAAGATCGGTAAACTATTGGTCACACTAATCCAAAAGAAAAGAGAGAAAGCCCAAATTCATAAAATTATGAATGAAAAGATAGAGATCACAACGAACACCAAGGAAGTAGAAACAATCATCAGAAGTTATTATCAACAGTTATATTCCAATAAGCTTAGCAATCTAGATGAAATGGATGCATTCCTGGAAAAATACAAACTACCAAAATTGAACCAGGAAGAAATCGACAACCTGAATAGACCGATATCTAATAATAAGATTGAAGCAGTGATCAAAAACCTCCCAAAAAACAAGAGCCCAGGACCTGACGGATTCCCTGGGGAATTCTACCAAACCTTCAAAGAAGAAATAACACCTATTCTCCTGAAGCTGTTTCAAAAAATTGAAGCAGAAGGAAAACTTCCAGACTCTTTCTATGAAGCCAGCATTACCTTGATCCCCAAACCAGGCAAGACCCTACCAAAAAGGAGAATTTTAGACCAAAATCACTGATGAATATGGATGCTAAGATTCTCAACAAGATCCTAGCCAACAGGATCCAACAGCACATTAAAAAGATTATCCACCATGATCAGGTGGGATTCATCCCTGGGCTACAAGGATGGTTCAACATTCGCAAATCAATGTGATACAACAAATTAATATGAGAAGAGAGAAGAACCACATGGTCCTCTCAATCAATGCAGAAAAAGCATTTGACAAAATCCAGCATCCGTTCCTGATTAAAACGCTTCAAAGTATAGGGATAGAGGGAACATTCCCGAACCTCATCAAATCTACCTATGAAAGATCCACAGCAAATATCATCCTCAATGGGAAAAAGCTTGCAGCCTTCCCGTTGAGATCAGGAACAAGACAAGGATGCCCATTTCACCACTCTTGTTCAACACAGTATTAGAAGTCCTAGCAACAGAAATCAGACAACAAAGAGAAATAAAAGGTATCCAAATTGGTAATGAAGAAGTCAAACTCTCTCTCTTCGCAGATGACATGATTCTTTATATGGAAAACCCAAAAGACTCCACCCCCAAAGTACTAGAACTCATACAGCAATTCAGCAACGTGGCAGGATACAAAGTCAATGTGCAGAAATCAGTGGCTTTCTTATACACTAACTATGAAAATACAGAAAGGGAAATTAGAGAATCGATTCCATTTACTATAGCACCAAGAACCATAAGATACCTGGGAATAAACCTAACCAAAGAGGTAAAGGATCTGTACTCGAGGAACTACAGAACACTCATGAAAGAAATTGAAGAAGACACAAAAAGATGGAAGACCATTCCATGCTCTTGGATCAGAAGAATAAACATTGTTACAATGTCTATACTGCCTAGAGCAATCTATACTTTTAATGCCATTCCGATCAAAATTCCACCAGTATTTTTCAAAGAGCTGGAGCAAAGACTCCTAAAATTTGTATGGAATCAGAAGAGACCCCAAATCACTAAGGAAATGTTGAAAAACAAAAATAAATCTGGGGGCATCACATTACCTGATTTCAAGCTTTATTACAAAGCTGTGATCACCAAGACAGCATGGTACTGGCATAAAAACAGACACATAGACCAGTGGAACAGAGTAGAGAGCCCAGATATGGACCCTCAACTCTATGGTCAATTAATCTTCGACAAAACAGGAAAAAATATACAGTGGAAAAAAGACATTCTCTTCAATAAATGGTGCTGGTAAAACTGGACAGCTATATGTAGAAGAATGAAACTCGACCATTCTCTTACACCGTACACAAAGATAAACTCAAAATGGATAAAAGACCTCAATGTGAGACAGGAATCCATCAGAATCCTAGAGGAGAACATAGGCAGTAAGCTCTTCAATATCAGCCACAGCAACTTCTTCCAAGATACGTCTCCAAAGGCAAAGGAAACAAAAGCAAAAATAAGCTTTTGGGACTTCATCAAAATCAAAAGCTTCTGCACAGCAAAGGAAACAATAAAAAAAAAAAAAAACAAAGAGGCAACCCACCGAATGGGAGAAGATATTTGCAAATGACAGTACAGACAAAAGATTGATATCCAGGATCTATAATGAACTCCTCAAACTCAACACACACAAAACAGGCAAACATATCAAAAAATGGGCAGAAGATATGAACAGACACTTCTCCAATCAAGACATACAAATGGCTATCAGACACATGAAAAAATGTTCATTATCATTAGCCCTCAGGGAGATTCAAATTAAAACCACATTGAGATATCACCTTACACCAGTTAGAATGGCCAAAATTAACAAAACAGGAAATAACATGTGTTGGAGAGGATGTGGAGAAAGGGGAACCCTCTTACACTGTTGGTGGGAATGCAAGTTGGTGCAGCCTCTTTGGAGAACAGTATGGAGATTCCTCAAGAAATTAAAAATAGAACTTCCCTATGACCCTGCCATTGCACTCCTGGGTATTTACCCCAAAGATACAGATGTAGTGAAAAGAAGGACCATCTGTACCCCAATGTTTATAGCAGCAATGGCCACGGTCGCCAAACTATGGAAAGAACCAAGATGCCCTTCAACGGACGAATGGATAAGGAAGATGTCCATATACACTATGGAGTATTATGCCTCCATCAGAAAGGGTGAATACCCAACTTTTGTAGCAACATGGACGGGACTGCAAGAGATTATGCTGAATGAAATAAGTCAAGCAGAGAGAGTCAATTATCATATGGTTTCACTTATTTGTGGAGCATAACAAATATCATGGAGGAAAAGGGGCGTTATAGAGGAGAAGGGAGTTGGGGTAAATTGGAAGGGGAGGTGAATCATGAGAGACTATGGACTCTGAAAAACAATCTGAGGGGTTTGATGTGGCGGGGGTTTGGGAGGTTGGGGTACCACCAGGTGGTGGATATTAAAGAGGGCACAGATTGCATGGAGCACTGGGTGTGGTGAAAAAATAATGAATACTGTTTTTCTGAAAATAAATAAATTTAATAAAAAAAACAAATGATTTTTCATCACATAAAGGCATAATTGTTGATTTGCATTGATACATTGAATATGTGTGTGAGCTGTTGAAAACCTACAAGAAGCACACAACACAGTATGCGCAATTTTAAAAACATCAATGTGGACACTCATATCTCCTCCAACAATTTCAAATGTAAGATATCACCAGTAACAATATCCAGTTCTGAGGTCTCTTTATAGGAAGAGTTTTAATATTATTTTGATGCCTTTATTTGTTGTAATCTATTCATATTTCATGTTCTTTCTTGAGTCAACTTTGGAAATTTGTGCCTTCTAGGAATATTATTTCATCAAAATACAGTATTTTGTTACATACAGTTGTTCATAGTATATTTTCTTGAAATTATTTTAATTTCTGTAGGACAGTAGTAAATTCTTATATCTCATATTTGATTTTGTGTCTAACCTCTTTTTTCTTCTTAAATCTAGTTAAAGCTTTCTTAATTTTTACACTCACCACTGCCTCTGCACTGTTTTTGATGGAATTACCAAAACTCTTAGTTGTCAAAATTGACCAGCATTTTTTAAAAAGATTTATTTATTTGACACAGAAAGAGAGATCACAAGTAGGCAGAGAGGGAGGTGGGGGTGGGAGGAAGCAGGCTTCCTGCTGAGCAGAGAACCTGAATCTCAGCTCAATCCCAGGACCTGAGATCATGATCTGAGCCGAAGGCAGAGGCTTAACCCTCTGAGCTACCCAGGCGTTCCCTGACCAGCATTTTCTTTAATATTTTGCTTGTTTTGTCAGAATATTTCACTCTGTTGACCATTCTCTGCTTTCCTGAAATTCTTTTCTTAATTGCAAAGCAGGTCTACTAGCAACAGGTTCCCTCATCAGTTGTTAATTTTCAGTTTGTTCTGCCTTTTACTTGTAGTTATTTGGGATGATTAAGGGACAGATTTATTATATGCCAAAATAAAAACTGAAAGTTTGTATATACTGTTTTTTATAGTCACTTACAAAGCTTCCTTAACTCATGCTCTTTGCCTCGTTATATGGATTAGAATTACTATCTTGTGTAATTTGCTTCAGTCTGAAGAATGGCTTTTGTTATTTCTTGTAAAGGATGTCTACTAGCAACAAATTTTCCTAAAAAGAGAAAATATCTTTGCTAGAATTTTGTAAATTTAGGAATAGCTTTATGTGACTATTATTATGGAAATGCAGTCTTGCTAGATATAAGATTCTTAGTTGACAGATTTATTTCATTCAGTAATTTCATATACCATCAGATTGTCTTCCTGCTCCCACTGTTTCTGATGAGAAGATGCCATACTTAATAAAATCTCTTTGTAGGTGATAAGTTGTTTATTCTTAATACTTTCCAGATTATTTTTATGTCCATGTCTTTCAAATTTTAACTATCATGTGTCTAAGTATGAATCTCTGTGTTTATCCTACTTTGTTTATCCTACTCTTTGTTTATCCTTCATTGAACTTCTGCGGTATTTAATGTATTTCATCATACTGGGGAAATACCAGCCACTTATCTTCAGATATGTACTTTTTTCTGCCATGTCTCTCTATTCTTTTCAGAATCCATTAGTTATATGCCAGTGCACTTCATGATGTCTACATATATGTAAAGTTTTTCTGACTTTTTAAAAAAATTTTCCTCTTCTAAATATTTATCAGTATGGATCTGTATTCAAGTTAGCTAAATCATCTACAAACTCACATCTACTGCTGAGTCTTTCTTTTGACTTTTTTATTTTAGTTATTGTATTTTCAATTTCATTATTTCCATTTGTATGTTTTTTATAATTTCAATTTTATGTTATCTTGTTTTAAATAGAGGTATGATTGATATACAGCATTATATTAGTTTTAGATGTACAACAAAATGATTTTATATCTATAAGCATTGCAAAATTATTGCCACACTAAGTCAAGATAAGATGCCTCATACAGACACATAGGACCAATTTTTTTCTTGTGACGAGAACTTATAAGACCTGGATTTTTTGGAGCTTTAAAATATGCCATACAGTATTATTAACTATAGTCACTATGCTGTACATTACATCCCCATGATGTATTTATATATTACTGGAAGTTTGAACCTTTTCACTGCCTTCTCCTATGTTACCCAGTCCCTAACCTCAACACCTGGCAATGGCAAAATTTTCTTTGTTTCTATGAGCTGGTTTCTTTTTGTTGTTGTCATTTATTTTACTTAGACTCCACATATAAGCAAGTGAGAGCATACAGTATTTGTATTTCTCTGCCTGACTTATTTCACTTACTATAGTGAATTCAATGTCCATATGTGTTTCACTCCTTTTTATGATTGAATTCATTCATATATATATATATATATATAACTTATTTTAATTCATATATATATATATAATTTTCTTGATAGGTCCATCCATTGATAAACACTTAGGTTGTTTCTATATATTGGCTAGTATAAAAATGCTGCAATGAACACATGGTGCATATATCTTTCTCAGTTACTGTTTTTTAGTTTCTTTCAGATAAATACTCAGAAGTGAGATTGTTGGATCATATGGTAGTTCAATTTTTAATTTTTTGAAGAAAAGACATGCTGCTTTACATAAAAGTAGCACCAATTTACCTTCCCACTAATAATGTGTAATGATTTCTTTTGTTCCACATCCTCGCCAACACTCATTTTTTGTTGTCCCTTTGAAAATATCAATCCTAAAGTTTCATTGTAGTTTTGATTTGCACACTCCTGATGATTAATGATGTTGAGTATATTTTCAGATATCTGTCAGCCATTTATAAAACTTATTTGGAAAAAATTCTATTCAGATTTTGTACATGTTTTTCAATTAAATTGTTTTTTTTTTCACTTGAGTCATATTAGTTATTTTTATATTCAGAATCTTAACCCCTTATCTGATTTATGAATTGCAAATATTTTATCCCATTTAGTAGGTTGCCTTTTCAAGTTGTTGATGGTTTTCTAGCTGTTTAGAAGTTTTTAGTTGGATAAAATGCCAGTTGTTTGTTTTTATTGCTTTTCTTTTTGGGGTCAGATTAAAAAAATCAACAAAATCAATGTCAAGAAATTTAACTGCCTCTGTTTTCTTCTGGAGTTTTACAATTTCTGGTTTCCATTAAAGTCTTTAATCCATTTTGAGTTAATTTTAGTGTATTGTATAAGATGGTGGTCCAGTTTCATTCTTTTGCATATGGTTGACCAATTTTCCAACACCATTTATCAGAAAAGATTTTCTTTTCTCCATTGAATATTCTTATCTCTTTTGTCATGAATTAATTGACTGTATATGCATGGGCTTATTTGGAGGGCTTCTATTCTTTTTCATTGATCAATATGTTTGTTTTTATGCCACAACTATAATGTTTTAATTACTACACTTCTGTAATACATTTTGAAGTCAGAGACCATAATGCTTTCAGTTTTCTTCTTCTTTCTCCTGATTGTTTTGGCTATATGGGGTCTTCTGTTGTTCTATACCCTATTGTAGAATACTTTGATGTATTTCTATGAAAAATGCCATTGAAATTTTGATAGGGATTACATTGGATCTGTGGATCATTTGGGGTTATATAAAAATATTAATAATAAATTTTCCAATCCATGATAATAGATTATATTTATATTTTTTCTTTAATTTCTATCATCAGTGTTTTATAGTTTCCATGTACAAGTCTTTTACTTCCACAGCTGAATTTATTTTCTAGATATTTTATTTTTGATGTATTTAAAGGCATTGTTTTCTTTCTGATAGGTAATTATTAATGTAAAAAATGCAGAAGATTTTGTACATTGATTTTTCATCCTGCAACTTATTTAATTTGTTTACTAGTTCTAACAACTTTTTGATGGAGTCTTTAGGGTTTACCATATATAATATGTCATCTGCAAAGTGACAGCTTTGCTTCATCCTTTCCAATTAGACACATTTGTATCTTTTCTTGAATAATTGCTCTGAATAGGATTTTAATCCTATGTTGAATAACAGTAATGAGAGTGGGCATCCTTGTCTTATTTCTGATCTTAGAGGACAGCTCAGCTTTTTCACTGTTCAGCATGGTGTTAGCCGTGTGTTTATCATATTTGGACTTCAATATGTTGAGGTATATTCCCTCTATACCTGTTTTGTTGAGAGGTTTTTTCATAAATTGGTATTAACTTTTGTCATGTTTCTGCATCTAGAAAGATGATGATATAATTTTTAGCATTCATTTTGTTAATGGAATGTGTCATGTTGGTTGGTTTGCAATTGTTGAAACATCCTTGCATCCCAGAAATAAATACTATTTTGATTATGTATATGATCCTTTTAATGTATTGTTGAATTCAGTATGCTAATGTTTTGTTGAGAATTTTTTGCATCTATGTTCATCAGGGATATTGACCTACAATATCCTTATATTGTGGCATACTTGTCTGGTTTGAGTATCAGGGAAATGCTGGCCTCATAAAATGAGTTTGGATGTTTTCTTCTGTTGGTTTGGTTTGGTTTGGTTTGGTTTGGTTTGGTTTGGTTGAGTTTGGTAAGGACTGGTTTTAAATCTTTGAATGTTTTGAAGAAATCACGAGTGAAGCCAACTGGTCCTAGAATTCCATTTGTCGAGTGGTTTTTAGTTACTCTTTCAATTTCCTTACTAGCAGTTTTTCTAGTCAGATTTTCTATTTCTTAAGAATCAGTCTTGGTAGCTTGTTTCTTAGATTTTATTCATTTCTTCTAGGTTGTAAAATTTTTGTCATATAATTATGGTACTTTTATGATTCTTTGTGTTTCTTTTTTTAAATGTATTTATCTTAAAAAGAGAGAGAGAGAAGGGGAAGGGGTAGAGGAAGAGGGAGAAAAAGAATCTCAAGCAGATTCCCTGCCGAGTGTGCAGCCTGATGAGGGGCTTGATCCAACAAACCTGAGTTCATGACCTGAGCTGAAATCAAGAGTTAGCCACTTAACCAACCAAGCCACCCAGGCATGCCAATTTTTTGCATTTCTGACATCAGTTATACCTTATATTTCATTTCCAATTTTTTTAAACTCCTCTCTCTTTTTTCTTCAGTGAGTGTAGCAAACTTTGTTAGTTGTGTTTCTTTTTAGAGAACCAGCTTTAAGTTTTATTGATTTTTTTCTATTGTCTTTTTAATCTCCATTTATTTTATTACTATCTTTATCTTATTGTTACTAACTTTGGATTTGTTCATTCTTTTTTAGTTCCTTGAGGTGTAAAGCTATGCTGTTTACTTGGGATTTTTCTTGTTTCTTGATGTAGGCATATATTGTTATGAAATTCCCACGTAGAAGTGCTTTTGTTGCATCCCATAAAATTGGTAAGTCGTATTTCCATTTTTATATGCTCAGGTATTATTTTAATTCTCTTTTGATTTTTATTTTGACCCATTGGTTGTTCAGCAGTATATTATTTACTCTCCACATATTTGTGAACTTTCCCATTTTCTTTTTGTAATTGTTTTCTAGTTTTATGCCATTGTGATCAGAAAAGATGCTTGACATTATTTCATTCTTCAAATGTATTAAGACCTTTTTGTAGCTTAATATATCATCTCTCCTAGAGATGTAGAACTAGATCTATCTTTTCCAGATATCTATAGCTTAATTTATGCTGTAACCTAGGTCTACACTAAAGTTCCATATATGCTTGAGAAAAATATGTATTCAGTTTCTCTTGGATGGAATGTTTTGTATGTATCTGTTAAGTCCATCTGGTCTAATGTATCATTTAAGGCAAAGGTTTCCTTAATGGTTTTTCTGTCTTGGTGATCTTTCCTTTGATTTAAGTGGGGTATTAAAGTCTCCTACTACTATTGTATTGCTCTATCTCCTGGTAGGTCTGTTAATATTTGCTTTATATATTTAGGTGCATTACAATTGTTATATTCTCCTTGAACTGACCCTTTTATCCTTATGCCTTCTTTGTCTCTATTACAGTCTTTGTTTTAAGGTCTCTTTTGTATATCCCAGCTTTCTTTTGTTGTATTGTTATTCTATATTGGATAAGACATTATTACAATACTTTCTTTTCCTTTTTTTATGGTTTCCTTTAATTCATGAAACAGCTGCTTTATTTATGACAGCTGCTTTAAAGTTTTTTCTTCTAAATCTGACAACTATGATTTTTCAGGTAATTTGTTTCCTCTTCTTTCCCTGGGTGTAGGTCACAATTTCCTCTTTCCTTGCAGTTTATAACATCTTTATTAGAAACTGGAAATTTTAGATAATACATTAATATGGTAGCAATTCTAGATACTTATGCCCACCCACTACACACCCACACAAGGCTCCTTGTTCTTGTTTGATTTTTTGTTTAATGACTTAACTAGAATATTTCATTGAAATGAATTTTCCTTATAATATGATGCCTCCATATTGCTCCTCAGATATCACAAATTGCCCTATTCTCTGATCCAATATATCCAATTGCCTTTGCAAGAGTAGCCTTTGAGGATTGTCTCTCTCTGACCCCAAAAGACTTTTCTTAGCTGTCTCTTTTTTTTTCTGGTTCTCTCTGTTAAAATTTTAGATGGTCTTTAGTTTAGCTTTTTCTCATGAACTACAAGCCTTGTGTACCCAACATAATCTTCATAGTGTATGACAGTGTCCTTAGGTTTGAACTGCTCCTGTTCCCAATAAATCATTTTCCTTCAGAGAGCTACAGATCCAACAATTTCACTCTTGGACATTTATCTTTGAGAAATAAAAATCATGCTTTCACAGAAACTTGAGAACATATGTTCACAATACCTTAATACACAATATCTTAATCTGTAAATCAAGGTCATTAAATGCATAAATCATTACACAACTTATGGTAAATCCATATTACCACATACTACACAATAATAAAAGAAAACAAAGTATTGATAGAAACAATTTTGAGGACACAAAGGGAACTATGCTAAGTGAAACAAAACCCTTTTCAAAAGTTTATATACACTATGATTCCAGTTATATAAAGTTCTTGCTGCATTAAAAATTACAGGTTTCGAGAATACAGTAGTAGTTGCCAAGAGTTAGGGATAATGAGAAGAGTGGGTGAGTATGTCTACAAAAGAGTAGCAACAAGAACTTTTTTTGATGGTATAGTTCTGTATCTTGATGTGATTATCGTTACATGAAGCTACACATGTGATCAGGTTGCATAAAACTACACACACACAAATACATGTGTAAATGGTACACTCTGAGCATATTCTGTGGATTGTATTAATGTCAGTTATCTTGCTTTCATATTACAGTAAGGCAACATGTTAATATGGGAGAACTGGATAAAAAGTACATGAAACCTTTCTGTACATGCCTTTGCAATTTCCTATGAATATAAATTTACTTAAAAATAAAAGTTTAAAAAAATTGGATCATGGGTACAAATTTAATAAGTTGAATTATGCAATTTCTGAAGAAAACACAAAAAAATTCTGTGGATCTAGGACTATACCAAGAGTTATTTTACATGAGAACAAATCATGAGGGTCACCTGAGTTTCTCAGTGGGTTAAGCATCTGCCTTTTGCTTGGATCTTGATCCCATTGGCTCCATGCTCAGCTGGGAGTCTGCTTCTCCTTTTTCCTATCCCCCTACCCTCTCTGCTGATGCTCTCTCTCACTCATTCTATCTCTCTCAAGTTAATAAATCTTAAAAAGTAGAAGAAGAAGGAGGAGAAGGAGGAGGGACACAAATGATGATCCACGAGGAAAATTTGTATGTGGTCAAAATTAGAGATATCTGATCTAAAAAATACCTTGTTAAGAAGGTAAAAAGACAAGCTTCAGTCTGGTGGAATATATTTATATAATATATATTACCATATATCCAAATGTATAGACCATATATCCAACAAAATTTTTTTATCTGTAAAATATTTTAAAAGTTCAGAATCGACAATTAAAAAGAAATTTGGTTAGCAAAGGGAAAAGACATGAACTGAGATTTGACCAAAGAATGTATAAGGATGGCACGCAAGCACATTAAGTGATGCTTGACATAATTAGTTATTAGAGTAATGCAAATTAAAACCACAATGAGATATCACACTTTTCCCAACAGATTGACTAAGATTAAAAAAATAATAATAATAGTAAGTACTAATGAAGATAAAGAAAATTAGATCACTCATATATTGCTGGAGGAAATACAAAACATATAGCTACTATGACATATAACTTAGCCTTATTATAAAACCTGACAATTTTACTCTTGGGTATTTATCCTAGAGAGAACTTTTACATTTATGCAAAAAACCTGTAAATGAACATCCATAGCAATGTTATTTTTAATAGATAAAAACTAAAAATTATCCAAATAATCCTTTGATGGATGACTCATTTAACAAACTATGGAACACTTATACCATGGGTACTACTCAGGAATAGCAAGAAATTATTAATACATGGCACAATTTTGCTGGATCTCAAGGGAATTACACGAGAAAAAAACCCAAAGCTCAAGAGCTACTATATGAAGTTATTTATATAAAGTACTTGCATTACAATTATAGAAATAAAGACCAATTAGTAGTTACCAGTGATTAGGAAATGGGAGTAAGGCAGATAGGTGTACTATGTAGGGGTTGTATGCTTTTTGTTGTTGTTATTGTTTGTTTTTTGGCGTGGAACAATTCTGTATTTTGATTTTGTGTTGAACACACTAATCTATATGTGTAATAAGATAGGATACACTTATATACATATAAACATGTCAGTTCATGTAAACAATCATGAAATCCAAATTAACTCTGCAGATTATACCAATGTTGATTTCCTGCTTTTGACAATGTAATTAATCATGCAAGTATTTATCATGAACAAAAACTAAGTGAAGGGTATACACATGAACAGTCCCAGTAAAATTTTTTAAACTTTCTATAGATGTAGAATTATTCCAGAAAATTAAGTAAAACTAACTTTGGCTCCCAAAAAGCTTATTAAATGATTCCCAAGAATCTAGAAAAGAGGATAAAGAAAATGACAATAATAATATATACCAAGGTATTAAATTGAAACCCAACCTTATCAAGTCAATAAACTTAAATAGTCTAAGTATTTCAATTTTTTTAAAAAAGCAGAAAATGTAAAATTGGATAAAAATCAAGAGAAACATATACTATTAACAAGATATCCACTTTCAATCTAAAGAAACAAATGGGTTAAAATAAAAGATGTACCATGCTAACACCAACCCAAAGAAAGCTAAAGTGACTGTATCTCTATCAAAGTAGTCTGAAGAAGAAATATTATTTTATGCCAAAAGCATAATTTGATCATTATAATTATAATAAAAGGATCAAGTCTTTAAGAGCACATAAAATCTTTCAGTTCTGACAGCCTTTGTTCTATGTATTTGAAGCTCTGTTATTAGCTGCGTAAGAGAAAAAGCCACAAATATCATCAGAAGTTTCAACATCTCTCTCTCAATACAAATAGATTTAAAAACAGTAAGAATAAAATAGAAATGAAAAATATTAATTAGCCGCAGGATCTTTCAGAAGACCTCACTACAACAGCAGAAATCACATTTGTGATGTGAAACATTTCACAAGTTAGGTCAAATGTGTGCCATGAAAAAGTAACAGTAAATTCAAACAAATTCATATCATGAAAAATATGTAGTCTAAACAAATAGAATTACACTTGTCAATAACAGTAAAAAAATCTTAAAACAGTTTGGAAAGCAAATATTTTTTTAAGTAATTTACTAATCAAAGAAAAAATCACCAAGGAAATTGAACATATTTGAACACTAATTGAAAAAAATATGATAAAATTTGTCATATATATAAAGCAGTACTTTAAGGGAAAAGTTACACTCTTAATAATTTATATCAGAAAGTAAGAAATTTTAAATCAATTACATAAACTTCCAAACAAACAAACTAGAGAAGGAAGAGCAACTTCAACCCCATGTAAAAAAGAAATGAAATTATGAAGTTTAGGAAATAGCAATAACAAAATGGAAAAAAGGAAAAAAATATGAAATCAGTGAAACAAAAATTGTTTTTTGGGTAACATTAAAAAAGTACTGGGGTACCTGGTTGGCTCAGTGGGTTAATCCTCTGCCTTCGGCTCAGGTCATGATCTCGGGGTCCTGGGATCGAGCCCCACATCAGGCTCTCTGCACAGCAGGGAGTCTGCTTCCCCCCTCTCTCTCTGCCTGCCTCTCTGCTGACTTGTGATCTCTCTGTTACATGAAGAAATAAAAAATCTTTAAAAAAAAAGTACTAACTGTGTAGCCACATTGGTAGGAATGAGAGAGAATAGATAACAATTACAAATATCTAGAATGAGAGAAGATCCCTCATTACTGATCTTATAGAGAATGAAAAAATACTGAGGAACTTTTTTCACTTTCATATATATCTTTTATTAGTAATGACGAGATTTTCCCCATTGCTTTATTTATTTATTTTTTATTTTTTCAGTGTTCCAAGATTCATTCATTGCTTATACACCACACCCAGTGCTTCATGCAGTATGTACCCTCCTTTATACCCACCACCAGGCTCATCTAACCCCCTACTCCCCTCCCCTCCAAAACCCTGTTTGTTTCTCAGAGTCCACAGTCTCTCATGGTTTATCTCCCCTCCAATTTCCCCCAATTCACTTTTCCTTTCCTTTTCCTAATGTCCTCAATGTTATTCCTTATGTTCCACAATTAAGTACCACATTTACTCTCTCTGCTTGACTTATTTCACTCAGCATAGTCTACTCCAGTCCAATCCATGTATTGACATGGACCCCAAAAAGTTGGCTAGTCATCCTTTCTGATGGTTGTGTAATACTCCATTATATATATGGACCATATCTTCTTTATCCATTCATCTATTGAAGGGCATCTTGGCTCTTTCCACAGTTTGGCAATTGTGGCCATTGCTTCTATGAACACTGGGGTACATATGGCCCTTCTTTTCACTACATCTGTATCTTTGGGGTAAATACCCAGTAGTGCAATTGCCTGATGGGTCATAGGGTAACTCTATTTTTAATTTCTTAAGGAATCTCCCCACTGTTTTCCAAAGTGGCTGCACCAACTTGCATTCTCCCCAACAGTGTAAGAGGGTTCCCCTTTCTCCACATCCTCTCCAACACGTGTTGTTTCCTGACCTGTTAATTTTTCCATTCTAACTGGTATAAGGTGGTATCTCAATGTGGTTTTGATTTGAATCTCCCTGATGACTAATGATGATGAACATATTTTCATGTGTCTGTTATCCATTTGTATGTCTTCTTTGGAGAGGTGTCTATTCATATCTCCTTCCCATTTTTTGATGTGATTATCTGTTTTGTGTGTGTTGAGTTTGAAGAGTTCTTTATACATCTTGGATATCATCCCTTTGTCTGCAGTGTCATTTGTGAATATCTTCTCCCATTCTGTGGGTTACCTCTTTGTTTTCTTGACTGTTTCCTTTGCTGTGCAGAAGCTTTTGATTTTGATGAAGTCCCAAAAGTTTATTTTCTCTTTTGTTTCCTTTGTCTTTGGAGACATGTCTTGAAAGAAGTTGCTGTGGTTAATGTCGAAGAGGTTACTGCCTATGTTCTCCTCTAGGATTCTGATTACTACCTCATGTTGAGGTCTTTTATCCATTTCAAGTTTATCTTTGTGTATGGTGTAAGAGAATGGTTGAGTTTCATTCTTCTATACATAGCTGTCCAATTTTCCCAGCACCATTTATTGAAGAGACTGTCTTTTTTTCCACTGGGTATTTTTTCCTGCTTTGTCAAAGATTAGTTGACCATAGAGTTGTGGGTCCATATCTGGACTCTCTACTCTGTTCCACTGGTCTATGTGTCTATTTTGTACCAGTACCATGCTGTCTTGGTGATCACAGATTTGTAGTAAATCTTGAAATCTGGCAACATAATGCTCCCAGCTTTGTTTTTCTTTTTCAACATTTCCTTAGCAATTCAGCGTCTTTTCTGGTTCCATGCAAATTTTAGGATTGTTCCAGCACTTTGAAAAATGCTGGTGGAATTTTGATCAGGATGACATTGAAAGTATAGATTGCTCTGGGAATATAGACATTTTAACAATGTTTATTCTTCTAATCCAAGAGCATGGAATTCTTTTCTATCTTCTTGTGTCTTCTTCAATTTCTTTCGTGAGTGCTCTGTGGTCCTTGAGTACAGATCCTTTACTTCTTTGGTTAGGTTTATTCACAGGTATCTTATGGTTCTTGGTGCTATAGTAAATGGAATCAGTTATCTAATTTCCCTTTCTATATTTTCATTTTTAGTATAAAAGAAAGCAACTGATTTCTGTGCATTGATTTTTGTAATCTGCCACATTTCTGAATTGCTGTATGAGTTCTAGTAGTTTTAGGTGGAGTCTTTTGGGTTTTCCATATAAAGTATCATGTCATCTGCAATGAGAGAGAGTTTGACTTTTCCTTTACAAATTTGAATACTGAGGAAATATTATAAAAAGTGTTAATACTAATAAATCTGACAACTTAAATGAAATAGACAAATTCCTAAAAGATAAAAACTATCAAAGCTTATTCAAAAAGAAATGGGGAGGAGCTAAGATGTTGGAGTACTAATAGAACACTTGGTAGATAGATATCAACTCATTCTGAATATCCAAGAAATCAATCTGAGGATGAACAGAACAAACTACACAACTAGGAGAGAAGGAGCTACAATATGGAAGGAAGGGGTGTGGAGATGTGATTTAGGGGAGAAATAGGTAGCAGATGCTGCCAAGGGGAGGAAACCCTGGTCATGAAGAGAGGTAAGAGAGAGAAAGAGGACACGGGATCTTACAAGGAAAACACTTCCCCAAAGCCATTGACTGGATATTTCATGAGCTTTTTTTAAAATCAGCAAGGCTCACAGACTGGAGTTTTAGAGGTCCATGGTGAAGCTGGTATGGAGCCCTGAGGGTGTTGGCACTGCTCATGTGGAGAAGAAAGGAAGATAGCCCAGGAACAAATAGTGGCATCTGAGCATCCCTTGGGATATATAGGGAGAGAAGGTTTTCCCTTGTTGGAGTGCATCTGGGAGAGGTGCATTTCCTCTCCAGGAACCAAAGATCTGGTGAGATCCATTACCTTCCCCTTCCACTCAGCATGGGTGCAGAGACACCTTTATTCCAAACTCCACTCTACTGCAGTTTGGTGCAATTGCTCTTGTAGGGCAAACCTATGTTAGTAGCAAAGCAGTGAGATCTTCCCCCAGAAGGCCAACATGGGCTTGTGCCACACTAGGCCCCTAAAGTTGAGAGTTTTAAAACTCAGCCTGCCTGCCTGCGATAGAACACAGGTGCACTGCACTACCAGGAGAGAAAACACACAGGGTGTGGGCAGGACACACACAGGGTGAAGGCAGAGATCTGAGGGATGCCTGGGACCTATGAGGGGAGATGTTTACTCTTCTGGAAAGGCTTCCCAGATAGGGGTGGGCATGAACTCCCGTCTCTAAGAATGAGGGAGGCAAATAAATAACAACGTAAGAAAGATATTATTAATTTGTGTCCCTCATCAAAGTGGATGGAAATTTTAACAAACTGAATCCAACGTTATATAAAAAGGGATAATATATCATGAACAAATGTAATTTATCCAGAGAATACAAAGTTGGTTTACCTTAATAGTCAACCAATATTAGATTGGATTTTTAAAAGATCAACTCAACAGGTGCAAGAAAATCATTTTAAAAAATCACAATATCAACATTTTAATTCCTAACCTACCTAAATTTTTAATCTCTTTGTTTGGTTTTCTCTCTTGACTGCTGTTCCCTTAATCACTGAAATTATCTGTATGATCCACAAACTCCTTTTGGACATCTACTTTTCATTCTACGTATTTTTTCTTAAGTTATCTAATTCACTATCTTTCCTTCAAATCACTTTTTTAAGTGTTTAATTCAAATTGTAAGGATCAAAATTTGTCTCCAACAACCTATTGCTGGTTCACAAGGGCCTCAAATTCAACAAGTCTTCAACCCAATTGATTATCTCCCCACTCTTGCACAAATTTGTCTCTCCTAAAATTGGTAGTATTATCATCTGAGTTGAAATTAGTCAACACACCTATTTTTTTCCTTGTATGTCTTAAGTGTAAATACAAACCTATGAAATAAAATATTAATTTTCCTAGGCAACACACTTGAAAGTAACACACACACACACACACACACACACACACACACATACAACTTCCTTTTCTTATTTCCTTAGATAACTGTAATTGTTAATCCATTCTCTGTCTCTTTGAGATGTATGTAATTCTTCTTGAAAACTAAATAAAAGTTGTCAATTTCACATTCCAGGAATATTTTCCTTAAGGACTTTGTAGGCAGGTATCTCTTTCAAATATAAATATTAAGGAAGATAGCTTCCTGTCTCTCTGTCTCCTTGGGAATTTAACCTTGTTGTCTGGTTCCAAGCTGTAACTTCTTGGTTATCCTAAAGAAATTAGAATTTTTCTTTATAATTTGGATAAAGAAAGTTAACATGTATGACCTGGACTGTATCTGTCCTGTTAAATAAAAGGGTAAGATTTCTTCCTCTTCTTGCAATCTCCTTAACACACCTGTTCAGTTTAGCACTTATTCAATACTAAAACTGCTTTGTTCCTTTCTACCTTTGTGAAGAGGATTTCAGGTGGGTTGATAGAGATACTATTTTTAATTACTTTTCCAAAATGCCTCTCATATTTCTATTTCCCCCCCACTCATGGTTTAGCCATGAGGATATTGACTTTTCTGGCCTAAACTATGCAAAATTCTCCTAATTAGTTTTACTATTTCCAGTCCTCATTTTCCTAGCTTATCATCCCTAGGACAATGATAAGGTTTGTTTGTTTATTTGTTTGTTTGTTTGTTTTTATTTTTTGAGATGAAATACCATTCATTCACACTTAAAGATTTTGGGTGATTTAATATTACTCTTAGGAGAAAACTACTGACTTTATACAAGTCATTTATTCATCCAATTATGGTTCAAAACTCAGATGTTACATCCTTTCTGTAACTACATTTGATACATGTAGAGAAAACAAATTAACTATATTTCCAAAGAATTTTATATATCATGCTAACAATGAATTTATAACATCTCTTATGCATCTCTTTATGACATCTCTTATGCAAATCTGCTTCCCTTCAGTCTCTGACCTGTTTGGTATATAGATAATTTTTCTTTTTTTAAGAAAGAGAGAGAGAGTACTAGTGGCAAGGAGAGGCAGAGAGAGGAAAGATAGAATCCTAAGCAGGTTCCAGCCTCTGCATGGAACTGACATGGCTCCATCTCATGACTCTGAGATCATGAATTGAACTGACATCAAGAGTCAGATGCTTAACTAACTGAGTGACACAGGTGATCAAGAAGTAAATACTCAAGCAAAATAAACAGACATATATATCTTAGGATTAAATATTATATTATTTGATACTGAAACAAATATTTAGGAAGAAGTATGAAAATTAAATTTTCTTTAAAAACCTATTTTTGTGTTTCTATTTACAAACAGGAGGAGCAATCAATATTTGAATCTCTCTATAGGTATTTATTTTAAGATATATAAGCACAAGTTTTCATAGAAGGAAAATTTAAGAATAACTTGAAAAATAGTCCTTATGAAATTGAAATTAGGTAATTCTGTTTTAAATAAGTGAAATTTTTTTCCAAATCTATATGCAGTTCACACATTGAAAGGCAATAAAGTTAACTTGGAAAGAACTATCATTTCATGGTTTAGTATACAGGTTGGTTACTTGCCTAACTTCAGATTTTTTTTTAATTAACTTTTTATTGTAGTAAACTACATCTAACATAAAAAGTTACCATCTTAACCATGTTTATGTGTATAGTTCATTGCTATAGAGTGTCTTCACATTGTGTGCAAACATCCCCACCAAGCATCACCTGAACTCTTCATTTTGCAAAACTAGAATTCTGTATCCATTAAGTCCTCATTTCTCCCTCTTCCAAATCCTGGCAACAACAATTCTGCTCTCTGTCTCTAGGAATTTGGCTACTCCAGGTACCTCATGTAAGTGGTGGCCTATTTTATTTAGCATAATGTCTTCAAAGTTCACCCATGTTGTATGTAGCATTTTGAAGAATTTCCTTCCTTAAAAAAAAAAACTGAACTTTTCCATTGTATGTACATACCACATTTTGCTTATCTGTTCATCTGTCATTGACACTTGGGTTGCTTCCACTTGTTAGTCACTGTAATAATACCGCAATGAACATTAGCATACTAATCTCTCTTCTGGACCCTGATTTCAGTTATTTTGGATATATACCCAGAATAACGAGTAAAATGCAACCCCCCAAAATGGGAAAAAATATTTGGAAAGCATGTATCTAATAAGGGATTAATATCTAGACTATAGGTGCACCTAGGTGGCTCAGTGGGTTAAAGCTTCTGACTTCAGCTCAGGTCATGTCCCAGAGTTCTGGGATTGAGGCCCGCATCGGGTTCTTTGATCTACAGGGAGCCTGCTTTCCCCTCTCTCTCTGCCTGCTTCTCTGCCTACTTATGATCTCTGTCTGTCAAATTAATAAAATCTTAAAAAAGAAATCTAGACTATATAGAGAACTCCTGAGATTCAACAACAAAAACAAGCACCTGATTAAAAAATGGCCAAAGGACCACTTAGTCTCCTAAACATGGATTTTTTTCTAAGAAATATGTGTACAGAATTGAATGAACATAATTTTTCAGTCATTTCATAGCCAAAATTACTTCACCTCATGCTTAAATTATAAATCAATACTAGAATAATATACACATATTTTGTTTCGTGTTTTATTTGGACTCCTTAGTTTTGTAAGAATCAAATTTATCTATAATAGAATTGATTTTTGAATTTTTAGTGTTCTTTTTATGTGTGTTTTCACCTGAGATTTAAAATTATAAATTCAGTAGTAGATATGGTTAAACAGGCAACTGTTTGCTGCCAAACATATTGTGAATTTCCATTTTCTGTTTTCCTTCACCACAGTAATTCAGTCATTGTGCCAGAAAACTACAACGTGGACTATTAAAATTGCCAAACATTTCACCAGCAAATGGCCCGTTATTAAAGGAGAAAACGCATTTTATGACCCTTACGTCATCCCTGAACACATTTCCAATGTCCGCAGTTTGAAAAATAAAGCCCAAGCCAACGAGGGCAGAGGACAAGCTGGCATATGCCTTCCTGTGTGCAAGGGGCGGTGGGTGGGCTCCCCGGACTGAGACTGTGCCTGCGACTCGACAGAGGGGCGGGATGGGCGGAGCAGCCGTGCCCCACCCCTCCCCTCCCACCCCCCACCCCCTCCTCCTCCCCACAGACCGTGCACTCCTCTGCCCCACCCACCGGAGTTTGCAGGGCCCCACTGGAGCGGCCTCCCTTAAGCAGCCAAAAGCCGCCACTGTGCTAAGGCCAGCAGGCTGCGCAATGCTGTCTCTCCTGCCGATCCTCTATCCTCTCATGCCTGGGCAGGCTGACCTCCGTGGGCCATGTTAAGGGAAGGACACTTCTCCATAGAGGACCACATGCCACAGAGCCTCTGGGCATGGCGGGCCCCAGAACATTGCTCCAGAAGCCCAGGTCCAGCTGAGGAGAGCCCGGTATCTTGTCACAGCCAGCTTAGAGTCAGCATCCTCCTGGGCCTTCTTTTGGAAGGCTTGGAGCAGGACTGGGACAGTTGCTCCTCACTTGCCTGACCCTGAACTCGGAGGAGAGGGTGCATATCTTCTGGGAAGTGGGGCCTTAAAAGCAGCACTTCTTCACCTGCTGTGGCTGAGATCAAGTCCCTAAGTCTCTGGATGGTGGCAGGGTCCTGCCCCAAAGTGTATGGGCGGTAGAGGTAGTCTCTTCCTGTCATGTACAAGGTCTGATTTTGTGGCGGGTGAGTGAGTGCCTGTGTGTGTGTGTGTGTGTGTGTGTGTGTGTGAGAGAGAGAGAGAGAGAGAGAGAGAGAGATGGGGCTTGGAAGTTCAAAAAGTGAGGGGATATGACAGGACACTCGAGGAATAAGGATGCTTCCAAGCATCTGGGGAATGCTCACTGTTAGGTCCGTAATCAAAGGAGCGAGACTGATACAAAGCGAAGGTCAAGCAAAGCTTTATTTCGTGCCAAGCATTGAGAATCAAACCGACAGACTGGGGCTGTCTCTTAGAAAGCGGCGACCCCTCCCAGCTTCACAGACTAACTTTTACAGAGCAAAGGCCATGTGGTTGAGCCTGGCCACACACAGGTGGCCAATGAGATTGCAACACACAGAGAAAACTGCACAATCATGCTAGGTCACACACAGGTGGCCCATTGAATTTCAATTTACCCTAGTAGATATATGCGTGCCCCACTGATTGGATGTCTCCACCCTTGTATCTGGGCTTTGCTACTTGGGACTGGTTTTCCAGACTTGCTTTTAAGTTAAGTTCCTCTGGGAGGGGCAGGGTCAATCTAAGTTTACTGCATAAACAACAAAATGGCTTCCTCTGGCTAAGTAGACCCTTACACTCACACATGTTTTCCTTACTGTACATCCTGAAACACAACTTCTACAAATTACAGTGCCAGAGAAGATTGAGACAAACAGCAATGATGGCAAAGTTTCTTAAATGCATGTAATAATGGGGTACCTGGGTGGCTCAGTGGTTTAAAGCCTCTGCCTTCAGCTCAGATCATGATCTCAGGGTCCTGGGATGGAATCCTGCATCTGGCTCTCTGCTCAACGGGGAGCCTGCTTCCCTCTCTCTCTCTGCCTGCCTCTCTGCCTACTTGTGATCTCTCTCTGTCAAATAAATAAAATCTTTTTTAAAAAAAAATATGCAATAAGAAATCATCATTGTATTTTCTGTACTTTTTCTGCTTACTTGTGCTCTCTCTCTCTGTCAAATAAATAAAATCTTTTTTAAAAATGCATGCAATAAGAAATTATTTGTATTTTCTGTACTTTTTATTCTTTGGACTATATGGGACAAATCAATTCATACAAAATCATTCATAAAATTGTATTCATATTTACCTGTTAAAGAGCTTTGATATTTGAATAAGAGCATTTATATTTTGATATTTTTAAAAACTCTTCCTCAAGTAATATATAATTCTATCTCACAAAAGGGCTATACAACTTACCGGTCTTTTATCTATTAAATTATGAATTTAAATATTTTTTAAAGATTTTTATTTATTTATTTGACCGACAGGGATCACAAGTAGGCAGAGAGGCAGGCAGAGAGGAATGGAAGCAGGCTCCCTGCTAAGCAGAGAGCCCAATGCGGGGCTCGATCCCAGGACCCTGAGATCATGACCTGAGCTGAAGGCAGAGGATTTAAACCACTGAGCCACCCAGGCGCCCCTAATTTTAAATATTCTTATACAAGTGCAATCATACTAATACATTTGATGATTGTGGTAGCTGTGTTTCACCCACCACACTGAATTAGCTCCTACTGAATCAATCACTGCTGAATCATAGGTATATATCTCATGTATATAATCATATATATAATCTGAAATTCTAAAAGCAACCCATCCTTTGGGGATTTTATTTTCTCTAATTTACAAAGAAGCAAAGGAGGTTCAGAAGTACAAAGTGATTTGCATGGGGCCACCCCACTAATATATGCCAGAGTTGAGATTCAAACACTCTCCAATGGCCCCTCGATGTGATCTTGCAATACCTACCTTTTTTATACTCTTTGTATAAGAACTGAAATAACAAGGCAGAGTATCATTTGTTCAACCTCAGCAGAGAATGTGAACCTTAGAGTCACTGAATTTTTTTTCATTTTGGGCATTAATTCAAATGATCAAGTGAGATCTATGAATATTGATTTGGGGGTAATAAATCCTAGCAAGTAGGCAAATTTGAAAATACAAAATACTTGAGTAATTACTGAGTATTCTGTAACATTGTTTGAAATAAATTTGAAGTGGATAAGTTTTAAAAGGTAAAATATAGGGGTACCTGATTGGCTCAGTCAGAAAAGCATGCAAATCTCATGAGGTTGCAAGTTTGAGCCCCACCTTGGGTGTAGTAATTACTTAAAAAAATTTTTTTTAATCTTTGAAAAAAATCAATCAATGGAAGGCAAAATATAAACCAGATTTTTTTTTGCAGGTTATATGTTTAGTTGAAAGCTTGAGAGATTTTACATACAAGTTTTTAATATTAATTAGAAAGGTTAGCAAAAGATATCTGGCCACTGAAATGGATATGTGTATATAATACTGGTGAAAAAGCTGAAATGAGTTAAAGGAACTGATGCTTCCAGATCTCCATCAATTACTAGCTATGTGTCAAAATAAACTTAACATCTTTAGTTCCCTCAATTGTAAAATGGGTAAAATAGAACGTAGCATATAAGTACTGTGAGACTTTAAAAAGTATTTTATGGATTACTTAGCTATAAGGCAAAGAACTTATTTTTTTATATTTCTGTTATAACCAATAAGGTACAGATATATTTTGTTGTTGAAACAGATTTGGGCTTTGAGTAATGGTACATGAAGGAACTATTACATGATATCCAGGATGTGGAAGGCAAATTATACATTTTTATTCTCAAGCAATAAAGGAAGGATACCGAAAATATTTCATTGGTTTGTTTTATATACAGTTTATAGCAAATATAGTTATAAAATTCAGTAATATAAAATAGTTTGTATATTTTGTTTATTATGCAGAAACAGAATCAATGCAGCACACCACACTAATAGAATAAAAAAAAAGAACCACATGTTCACATCAATGATGTGGAAAAAGCATTTGACTAAAAGCACACCCATTCATGACAAAAATAAAAAGGTAAGAACAGAATGATACTACCTCAAAATAATAAAGGATGTATATAAAAACCTATAGCTAACATTATGCTCAATGGTAAGAGATTGAAAACATTTCCCCTAAAATCAGGAAAAAGACAAGGATGCTCATTTTGCCACTTCTTTTCAACAAAATTCTAGAAATTCTAGCCAAAGCAATTAGGCAAGAAAATTAAATTAGAGATCCAAATTGCAAAGAAAAATTATCTCTATTCACACATGATACCATATTATACATACAAAATCCTAAAGATGTCCCCCAAAATTGTTAGACCTAATAAATTCAGCAAAACATCAGGATACAAAATCAATACCAAAATTTCAATTACATTTCCACACACTTAACAATGACAAGTCCAAAAAAGAAAACAATTCCATTTACAATAATATCAAAAAGAATTAAATACTCATGAATAAACAACAAAGAAGATGAAAGAACTATAATTAAAACTAGAAAACTTTGTTTAAGGAAGTTTAAAGAAGATATAGACTCCCATGTTCATGGATTAGTCAACTTAATAGATGCAAATATTACCCACAGAAGTCTACAGATTCATGCAACTTCCATCAAAATCAGCATTTTTTGAGAAATGGGAAAATATATCCTAAAATTCAAATAGCCAAAACAACCTTTATAAAGATGAGAAAAATTGGAGGACCCACACTTCTTGATTTCAAAACTAACTAAAAATCTACAGAAGAAAGAATGGTATTGACAGACATGTATACCAATGGATGAATATAGAACCCATATATAAACCCTCACATATAAACTCTCACATATATGGTCAAATTATTATTGAGAAAGGTGGCAAGACTATTCAATGGAGAAAAGACAAATGGTGCTGGGAAAACAATATCCATATACAAATGAATGGAATTAGACCCTTGTGTGGCTGGTTTAGTGTTCAGGAACCCCTCTAATTTTTGTTTGTGTGGGAAACTCTATCTCTTTTTCTATTCTGAATGATAACCATGCTAAATAGAGTATCCATGGATGCACATTTTTCCCATTCAGCACTTTCAATATATCATCCTACATGATAACTGGGCTTGAGCCAACTTTCTGTTGAGAAATCCACAGTTAGCCTTATGAGTTTTCCCTTGTAAATTAAGGACTTCTTTTGTACTTTCATGATTTTTTTTCTTTATAATTGTATTTTGCAAATGAAATTACAGTATGTGTTGATATTGGCCTGGTTTTGTTGATTTTGATAGTTCTTTGTGCCTCTTGGGTCTGGATGTCTATTTCCTTCCCTGGATTAGGGAATTTTTTTTTAGCTCTTATTTCTTCAAATTTTCTGCCTCCTTTTCTCTCCTCTTCTTCTGGGACTTTTATAATATGAGTATTATTATGTTTGATGGAGTCACAGAGTTCCCCTAAGTCTAGTCTTGTGTTCTACATTTCTTTTTTCTTCCTTTCGTTCAGCTTCCTTATTTTCCATTATTTTCTCTTCTATATCACTAATTCATTCCTCTGCTTTTTCCAGACAATTGTTCATTGCATCAAGCCTGTTTTAAATCTCAATTATTGCATTCTTCATTTCTGACTTTTTTTTAATTATGTGGTAAGATTCTCCCTGGTGTCTTCCATTCTTTTCTCAAGCCCAGTGAATATCTTTATGATTGTTGCTTTACATTGTCTGTCAGGCATGTTACTCTTATCTGTTGTGCCTAGATATCTGGCCATAAACATATCTTATTCTTTCATTTTGAAAGAATTCCTCTGTCTTGGCATTTTGTCTAGTCTCGTCCTTCTTTTCTATGTTAGGCCAGTTATGTATTCTTCTCCTGAGAGTAATGGCTTTAGTTTAGTTTTAGTTTAGTTTAGAGATACACAGGAGTGACACTAGAAAAAATTTTAAGGTGACTGGGTAGCTTAGTCAGTTAAGCATCTGCCTTTGGCTAAGGTCATGATCCCAGGGTCCTGAGATCAAGTCCCACATAGGTCTCCCTGCTCAGTGAGGAGTCTGCTTTTCCCTCTGCTCCTATCCCCCATTCATGCTCACTCTCTCTCACAAAAAAAAAAAAAATAAAAATCTTTAAAAAAAAAGAAGAAAATGTTTTAATGTTTGTGAGTCAATAAGCTTTACTCAATAATGTTTGTAAGTTTTAATTTAAATTCCAGTTGGCTGACATACACTGTTAGTATTAGTTTCAGGTGTAGAATTTAGTGATTCTTTACTTAACATGGAACACCCAGTTGTCCTCACAAGTATACCCCTTAATACCCATCACCCATTAATTCATTCCCCCACCCACCTCTCCTCTATTTACCATCAGTTTGTTCTCTATAGTTAAGAGTCTGTATTGGCCTTTCTTAAAGATATTTATTTATTTATTTGCAATTAGAAAGACCACTCAAGTGAGAGGAGAGGGACAGAGGGAGAAGGAGAGAATCTTAAGCAGGCACTATGCTCAGCATTAAGTCTGACACAAGGCTCAACTTCACCACCCAGAGATCATGACCTGAGCTGAAATCAAAATTTGGATGCTTAATTGACTGAGCCACTGAAGTGTCCCCTCTCTTTCTTGTTTCCTCTGTGCTCATATGTTTTCTTTCTTAAACTGTACATATAAGGGAAATTATATGGTATTTGTCTTTCTCTGACTTTTTTGCTTAACATGATACTACCTCCATCCACATCATTGCAAATAGAAAGATTGCATTGTTTTATGGCTGAATAATATTCCATCGTTTTATATTTATACAACACTTTATTCATTTATCACTTGATGGATCCACATTTGGGCTCTTTCCATTTATTGGTTATTGTTGATAATGCCACTGTAAACACTGGGATGTATATATCCCCTTGAATCAGTATTTTTGTATCCTTTTAGTAAATACCTAGTAATGCAATTGTTGGATTGTAGGGTAGCTCTATTTTTAACTTTTTGAGGAAACTCCATACTGTTTTCCAGAGTGGCATTCCCACCAACAATTGTAACAACAACAATTGTAAGAAGGTCCCCCTTTCTCTGCAACCTCATGAACATCTCTGTCCATTCTTGTGTCATTAATGTTAGTCAGTCTGACAAGTGTAAGTTGATTTTCCATTGTAATTTTGATTTGTATTTCCCTGATGATCAGTGGTGTTGAACATCTCTTCATGTGTCTGTTGGACATCTGTATATCTTCTTGGGAAAAATATTCATGTCTTTGCCCATTTTTTCATTGTATTATTCATTTTGGGTGTTGAGTTTGATAAGTTCTTTGTATTTTTTAGATGTAACCCTTTATAAGATAAATCATTTACAAATATTTTCTTCAATTATGTAGGTTAACTTATAGTGTTGTTGATCATTTCCTTCACTGTATAGCAGCTTTTTATTTTGGTGAAGTTTCAATAGTTCATTTTTCTTCTGTTTCCCTTGTTTCAGGACATACATAGAAGTTGTTACAGTGTATGTCAAAGAACTTGTTGCCTGTGTTCTCCTTTAAGATTTAATGGTTTCATGTATCACAGGTTGTTCACCAATTTTGAATTTACTTTTGTGAATGGTGTAAGAAAGTGGTCCAGTTTCATTCTTTTTTTGCATGTCACTTTCCAATTTTCCTAACACAATTTGTTGAAGAGACTTTCTTTGTCTCACTGGATATTCTTTCCTTCATTGTGAAATATATAGTATATAGTTGTGGGTTCATTTCTGGATTTTTCTCTTCTGTTCCATTGATTTATATGTTCATTTTTATGCCAGCACCATACAGTTTGGATCACTATAACTTTGTAATATTACTTGAAATTTGGAATTGTGATGCCTCCAGCATTGCTTTTATTTTCAATGTTGCTTTGGCTATTCAGCGTCTTTTGTAATTACACACAAATTTTAAGATTGTCTGACCTAGGTGTGCCTGGTGGTTCAACTGATTAAGCAGCTTCCTTCGACTCAGGTCATGATCTCAGGGTCTTGGGATTGAGCCCTGTATCAGGCTCCCCTACTAAGTGGGTAGTCTACCTCTCTTTCTCCCACTGCCTACTGTTCTGTTCACTTGTGTTTTCTGCTCTCTTATGTTCTCTCTCTCAAATACACAAATATAATATTTTTTTAAAAAGATTGTCTGATCTAGCTCTGTGAAAAATGCTGTTGGTATTTTTATACGGATGGCATTAAATGCATAGATTACTTAGGGTAATATACACATTTCTTAGTGTCATCTTCAATTTCTTTCATCAATGTTTTATAGTTTTCACAGTACAGATCTTACATACTAGGTCACAAATCAGTCCTCAATAAATATAAAAGGATTGAGATAATGCCATACATATTTTCCAACAACAGCACTATACAACTTCAAGTCAACCACAAGAAAAATTTAGAAATACCCCAAATACATGGAGGTTAAAGAACATTCTACTAAAGAATAAATTTTTAAAAATGGAGGTAAATGATAATGAAAGCATGATGATCCACAACCTCTGGGATACAGCAAAAGCAGTCATCATAGGGCAGTATATAGCAATACAGGCCGACATCAAGATGCAAGAAAAATTTCAAGCAAGCAACAAAACTTTACACCTAGATGACCTAGAACAACAACAAATGAGGCCTACAGCCAGTAGAAGAAAAGATTAAGGATCAGAGCAGGCATAAATGACATAGAAACAAAACAAAACACCCAGTAGAAGAGATCAGTGAAACTGGGAGCTGGTTCTTTGAAAAAATTAATAAAACTAACAAAGCCCTAGCCAGACTTAACAAAAGAGAGAGAGAGAGAAAGAGAGGACCTAAATAAATAAAGTCACAAAGGAGAAAAGTAACCAATACCACAGAAATGTAAACAATTCTAAGAATAATATGAGAAATTTTATGCCAAAAAATTGGATGATTTGGAAGAAATGGATAAATTCCTAGAAACATACAAACTATCAAAACTCAAACAAGAAGAAAGAAAACCTGAACAGATGAATAACCAGCAATGAAATTGAATTAATATTCAAAATCTCCCAACAAACAAAATTCCAGGGCCAGGCAGCTCCTCAGGGGATTCCTACCAAATATTTAAGGAAGAACCAATACCACTTCTTCTCAAACAATTCCAAAAAATAGAAATGGAAGGAAAACCAATGGAAACAGGCATTACCACCTGTTGAGGACCTGAATAGGGAAAGAAAAGAAAAAAGAAAGAGAGAGAGAGAAAGAAAGAAGAAAAAAAGTTGGAATAAAGGTGAAGCTGCTCTCTGCTTGAGCTAAGACATCCACCTTCTTCTGCCCTTGGACACCCATTGGCACTCCTGGTTCTCAGGTTTTGAACTCAGACCTTAACTTACACCATTGGCTTTCCATGTCTCAGAGTTTTAGAGCCATACTAAGTTATACAACCAGCTTTCCTGGTTCTCTAGCATCCATATGGCAGATCATGGGACTTCTTGGCCCCCATAAACATATGAACCAATTTCTATAACAAATCTTCTCATTTATCTATTTATCTACCTGTTACCATCTATCATCTACCTATCAATCATCATCTATCTATCATCTATCACCTATATCACCTCTATCATCTCTCAAGCACTGATATCCTATTGGTTCTTCTTCTCTGGAGTACTCTGACCAATGCATTTGTACTATTGTAATTTCCTTTTAAGAATAACCCTTTGTAGGTATCTAGGTTGTTCAGTCAGTTAAGCATCTACCTTTGGCTTGGGTTCCATGCTTAGCAGGGAGTCTGCTTCTCCCTCTTCTTCTGCCCTCCCCTCCATGCTCTCTCTCTATATCTCTCTCTTTCAAATAAAGAAAAAATCTTAAAAAATAACACAAAGGGTTATTCTTTTTTAAAAGATAACCCTTTGTGTTACTTTTTATCTCTATGAATGTTTTCAGTGTTAAAGTCTATCAAGCTTTCTTTTGTGTAAAGTTTCGTGGTATATATCTTCCCATACTTTAACTTGAACCTTTATATAACTGAGTTGTGTCTTTTTCAGGCAGCATAAAATTGAGACTTTTTTTCCAATTCTTAGGATCATTGTTTTTTGATTGGTAACAGACCCCACTATAACATAACTACATAGCGCTGCTATTTAAAATATAACAGTGAGCTTTAGTCATGGTATTAGATTTATTACATTATCAACTGTATCACATTCCTACTAATAACAGAGTTATTAGTGCCTATGCCTATGTTGAATAGGCATAGATCAGTATGAGATAGCTTTAAAAATAAGAAATATGTAATATAAAAACTCATAAGTATGCATTTCTTACAAATAATTCATCTGAGGAATTTTATATATAAACATAAATGTATATTATATTTATATTAAAAATCATCTATATGTTCTAATCTACCATAACTATTAATATGCAGGTTTTTGAATCCCAGATAATCAGGCCTTGCATGTAGTTTTGTTTTTGTTTTTCCATTTTTCCTGTCCATTGAAGATAATTACTCTGGAAGAATAAATAAAAGGGGAAAAGTTACCTGTTTAATCAATCAAGTTAAAAATGACAATTCAACAAAAAGCATGAGGTTACCCTAATTATAAGATAGAGTTCTATCATGTTATTTATTCATAACCAACTTCTGACACACAAATGCTAAACGATTAGATATTAGAAAAAAATTTAAAAGATTACAGCGCAAAGAAGTTTTAAAATGGCAAATTAAAAAGTCATTTATAGTTTACTGTGCCTATGATCTAGTTTTCAATATTGAAAAATATTTTCCAATTCAATTTTAGTATATGTAGCTATATAACTACCATCATTAATATCTATTTATATTATTTACATTTATCTGATACATTAAATTTTCTCTATTTCTGTCTCAACCCCTAAACTATTTTATACTCACTGTGATATGATGGATTCGGTTTTCCTGGTTACTCTTTAGGTTCACTCTCACTTTCAAGTTGCCTATATGTTTCAAAATAAATATAATCATTTAAAATTATATTTTCTTTGTTCTACAAAACTCTGTATACACCATCAATATTGAAACAGCTTTGAAATCCTATTTAGGATCCGATACTCTGAGACCAGCTACTACTTGAGAATATCTTGCCACTGAGAACACCTCTCAACTAATAATCCTAACATGAGAAAAACGTAATACAAATTTACCTAAAAATGATTTCATAATTTCAATATTTGTAAAAAGTAGCTAAATAGACTTAAGCTTTCTCGTGATTCACCTTCTGTCATATTTATTACTACTACTTTTACTAGCTTTTCCCCTCAAGATATGTTATCAGTTTTTCCATAATACAGTCATCCAACATATGAATATTCCTTTAATGTTGAATTATGTTAACTATTTCACACACATTATTTCAGCAATTTTACATAAATTTATCAAAACATTTCTATGAAATGTATTCCCTTTTGGTATTATCTTATCAATTTTAATATTTTAATAAAATTTACTTATATTAAATAAAATGAATAGCACAGATATAAAATTCAAAGACAAAAATTATTTTGTAGCAATTTCTCTGAAGTAAGCTGATTTCAATATTATTTTTATTTTGAAGCAAATTTTCAGATATTTCTAAGGTCTTTTAATGAAAACTAATGAAAAACTATTTGTTCTATTTTTCAGAAGGTTAGCTTTGACTACAAACTAGATTTTTCAGTCTATTATTTATTGATTTTTAAATTTTTCTATCTCTAGTTGCCTCTCAATCTATTTAACTGCCTGAAAGACAATTTTTTAAGATTTCTGCTTTCTTTTAATAAGATATTCATAAGAGGGGTGCCTGGGTGGCTCAGTGGGTTAAAGCCTCTGCCTTTGGCTCAGGTCATGGTCTCAGGGTCCTGGGATCAAGCCCTGCATTGGGGCTCTCTGCTCAGCAGGGAGCCTGCTTCCTCCTCTCTTTCTGCCTGCCTCTCTCCTACTTGTTATCTCTCTCTGTCAAATAAATAAATACAAATTTTAAAAAAATTCATAAAATACTTTGAAATATAAAAATATTAAAGAATAAAGTAATAATGCTTATATATATTTAATAGTTAAGATCAAAAGTAAATGGAGGTAAACATTAACTAAAAATCATTTCCACTTAATTTTAACCAAACAGAATTAGTTATAAGATTAAAATTAAAATTGCTGACTTTTGGAAAAATTCTGTTTTTCATCCATTGTACTAATTATTAATATATTATTATTATATTTTAATATAAATATAAATTTAAATTTTCTCCCTAATTTTGAGTTATTAGTTATATCATGATGCTTTTATTAATAAGTCATATATATGCCAAAAAATTACAAAAGTAATAAATCTTAAATATTAAATCATATGAAATATGAAATCAATATACTCATCACTTGTATACTCCTCAGTTTTCCATTTTTTCCTTTGGAAATAAACTTTTACCAGGGTGATAATCAGTACACAGAGAATAATGAAAAAGGGAATAAGTAAGAAAAATGGCCATCTGGTAGGTTTGGAATGGTAAATATCCTCAATGTAGCTTCTTTCTAGGAGAGAAAACATCAGTGATTTAAAAGCAATTACTAAGAATATAATAAAGATATTTCTGTATTTCAATATGACTATTAACATATGAAATTTTAACTCTTTTATAATTGTATAATTAACAAGATTTTAAATAAAGTAGATAAGTTGACAGCATAAGTGCCCTCCAAAATATTTCTAACTTCCATAATATTCCTTTGCTTCATTATTAACTTTTTATTTCACAGTTTCTTTTCAGAACAGTTTGATAATATAGAGGAAAAGAAAGTGTGACCTCTGTAAAGAACACTTTTTCTCAATACCCTATTTTTAGTAAATACTGTACATGTTATAACATTTTCATGAGGTCCAAATTGCCTTTCATGTCTTGTATTGATATGTATTTTCATGTCTTATCTAAGAAATTATTACTTATTTTAAGGTTATATGGACATTTCTCTGCTTCTTTCAAGAAGATATATAGTTTTCATTTATATGTTCAGATTTATGATTACTTCTTTTAAACTGTTAAGTTGAAATTTTAAGTGTTATTTGATCTTATTTGGATATTTAATTCTTACAGTACAATGTTTTGAACTGATTTCCTCCTTCATTGAACTACCTATATTTTCCTTGAAAAATTGATTAGCCATAAAGCAATAGATACAATTACCAATGCCACATTAAATATAATCTATAATATACAATTTATATATATATATATAATCTCTATATGTACATACTATATAATAAAGTAAATGCAATATAAGCCAAATGGACAAAGATGTCCCTCTTGTTCTTTTTCTGGGATTTTTTTTTCTGTTCTGACACTTTTTGCAAATATTTTAGAATCAAGTTGTAAATATAAAAAATTGCATGGTTTTATGATTGGTTTTTTTTTTTAAAGATTTTATTTATTTATTTGACAGAGAGAAATCACAAGTAGATGGAGAGGCAGGCAGAGAGAGAGAGAGAGGGAAGCAGGCTCCCTGCCAAGCAGAGAGCCCGATGCGGGACGCGATCCCAGGACCCTGAGATCATGACCTGAGCCGAAGGCAGCGGCTTAATCCACTGAGCCACCCAGGCGCCCTATGATTGGGTTTTTTAATCTATAAATTTTATTAGAATTGACATCTTAGCAATAGTAAATCTTCCAATAGGTAAACATGACATATTTCTCCACTTATTTTGTTTCATTTAACATGTTTGCATTTCTGTTTTAGTTTCAGTGTAAAGGTATTAGACATCCTTTGTTAAATTTATCCCTAAAATTTTATTTTAATAGTATTGTAAATGGTATTAATTTTAAGTTGATTTCCACTTACTACTGCTATTATATAGCAATATTACTGACTTGTTTTTCTTTGTTTCAAGTTTTTATTTAAAGTCTTGTTAGTTGGGGTGCCTAGGTGGCTAGTGGGTTAAGCCTCTGCCTTAAGCTCAGGTCATGATCTCAGGATCCTGGGATGGAGCCCCATATCAGGCTCTCGGCTCAGCAGGGAGCCTGCTTCCCTCTCTCCCTCTGCCTCCCTCTGTTTGCTTGTGGTCTCTCTCTCTCTCCCTTGTCAAATAAATAAATAAATATTTTTTAAAAATTCTTTAAAAAATAAAGTCTAATTAGTTAACATATAGTGGCTTCAGTAGAAGAATTTAGTGATTTGTCAATTATATATAATACCCAGTGCTCAACACAAGTGCAATCCTTAGTACCCATAACCCATTTAAACCATCCTCTGCCCACCTTCCCTCTAGTAACCTTCATTTTTATTCTCTATAATTAAGAATCTCTTTTAAAAAGTCTCTTAGGGTTTTCCTTTTATTTTCCCCCTTTCCCCTGTATTCATCTATTTTGTTTCTTAAATTCCACATATGAGTAAAATCATATGGTATTTGTCTTTCTCTAATTTTTTTCACTTAGCATTTCACACTCTAGTTCCATCCTCCATCCACATCATTGCAAATGGCAAAATTCGTTCTTTTTTAAGGCTGAGTAATATTTCATTATTTATCTATCTATATCATCTAACTATCATCTATCTATATCTAGCTAGCTAGCTATCATCTATCTACCTACCTAATCTCACATCTTCTATCTATATCTATCTTCTTTCTATCATCTATCATCTATCTTATCTATCTATCATGTATCTATCTAATCTCACATCTTCTTTATTCATTTATCAATTGATGGACACTAGGGTTCTTTCCATAATTTTTGTAGATAATTATAAATATTTTTGTAGATAATACTGCTATAAATCTCAGGGTCCATGTGTCTCTTCAAATCAGTGTTTGTGACCTTTGGGTAAATACCTAGTAGTGCAATTCTGGGTCATAGGGTAGTTCTAACTTGCAATTTTTGAGTAAACTCCATACTGTTTTCCAGAGTGGCTGCACCAATTTGCAACCCCACCAACAGTGTAAAAGGGTTTCCCTTTCTCCACATTCTCAGCATATGTTGTTTCCTGTGTTGCCACTTTTAGCCATTCTGACAGGTGTGATGTGATATCTCATTGTAATTTGATTTGTATTTCCCTGATGATAAGTGATATGGAGCATATTTTCATATGTCTGTTGGCCAACTGTATGTCTTCTTTGGAAAAAATGTCTATTTGTGTCTTCTACCTATTTCTTAACTGGATTATTTGGCATTTGTGTGTTGAGATGATAATTTCTTTATATATCTTGGATATTACTGACTGAAAACTTCCTTTGACCTTTCAAAAGATATTATTTCTAAAAGTGTTTTGCAGATTCCTTAGGATTTTCTATATACTTTAAAACATCTTAGTCTCATTTCATCCTTTCTAATAATCTTTATGCTCCTGATTTCTCCTTTTTTGTTGTTGCACTGGCTAGGATTTATGGGAAAATGTTGAATAGGCATAGTGAGAACATAATTAGTTTCCTCATCTTCAAATTTTTTTTGAAAAAAGAGTGTATTTCATCACAATCTATATTAGCTATGTTTCCTTTTATTTTTTAAAATATTTTATTTATTTATTTGACAGACAAAGATCACAAGTAGGCAGAGAGTCAGGCAGAGAGAGGAAGGAAGCAGGCACCCCGCCAAGCAGAGAGCCTGATGTCGGGCTTGATCCCAGGACCCTGAGACCATGACCTGAGCCGAAGGCGCCACCCAGGCGCCCCATTGTTTCCTTTTAATTTTTTATCAGAGTAATCAAGTTTACTTCTGTTTGCTACTTTAAAAAATTCATAAACAGGTGTTGAATTTTTTTGTTAAATGATTTTTATGTATCAAGTGAGAAAGTCATATACTTTTTAAAAATAATTTTGTTGACTTAGTTGCACTGATTGACTTTCTAGTGATTAAGGAGACTTGCATTTCTAAGATAAAGTCCAACTAATTTGGATTACTATCCTTTTAATATAGATAGGTATAGAAGATGAGCTAATATTTTGTTAGGAATGTTTACATCTATGTTTATGAAAGATATTGTTCTGTAATTTCTCTTTGTTAACTTCCTTGTATGGATTTGATACTGGGTTATATTTTCCTCATACAATTAGGTGAAAAAGCCCCCTTACTTGTTCTTTATTTTTTTTTTATTTTTTAAAGATTTTAATTACTTAAGAGAGAGAGAATAAATGGGTGGGAGGTGAGCAGAGGGAGAGAGAGAAGCAGACTTTCCACTGATCAGGGAGCCCTATGCAGGTGGTCCTAGGACTCTTGAGATCACAACCTGAGTCAAAGGCAGAAGCTTAACCAACTGAGGAATCCAGCTGACCCCCTACCAGTTTGGGGGGAACCAGGTGGTGGGTACTGGAGAGGACACGGATTGCATAGAGCACTGGGTGTGGTGAAAAACAATGAATACTGTTACACTGAAAATAAATTTAAAAAATAAATTTAAAATAAAATAAAAATAAATTTAAAAAAATAAAATAAAAATAAATGATAAATGATATTTCTTCCTTGCAAACATTTGTTGGATTTGACCTGTGAAACCATCTATACCAATGTGTGGAGGGAGAGGGGGGTTGTTTAATTCTGTTGGTAGTTACATTTAAAAATTATAAACCCACAGATCAAAAAAGTTTTAATTCTGGTGTCTTGGTTATATCCTTTGATTTATAATTCCTTTTCCAAAAGGAATAGCCATTTTTAAACAACTGAATAGCTTTATCAGCCTTGTTTCTTGCCCATACCTAATAAGATATAAGCCTTTTGAGAGAAGCCTTTTTCTGCATAGAATCTTGGTGAGACTGCTATGGGATAACTGACTTAAGATTCTTCATAGTCTTATTCTTTGACAGTTTTTAGAAGCATTCTACTACATCACTTGGAAGACCCTTTGCATAGATTAAGATGTATAAAATGCATCACTACCTTCCTGAGGTTTAAAAAAAAGTTGGGGGGGGTAGACGTCTTAAAGGGACACCTGGGTCTCTCAGTCAGTCAAGTATCTGCCTTCAGTTCAGTTCATGATCCCAGGGTACTGGGATTTAGTCCCACAACAAGGCTCTTTGCTCAGCAGGAAGCCTGCTTATCTCTCTGCCTGCTGCTCCCCCTGATTGTGTTTTCTTTCTCTCTCCCTGACAAATAAATAAAATTTTTAAAAATATATAAATATTAATAAATATAAAAAATAAATAATTTTAAAAAGGGTCTTACAGTCACATGCCTGATTTAATTTTTTAGGTCAAATTTTATTTTTCAATATCTCAAATTTAGTTTTTAGCCATTTCTTACAATAAGAATGTTTTGTTGGAAGAGAGTCCAGGGATAAGAATGTTTCATTTTCAAACTAAATCCAAATGAAACCAAAAAAACCCCCAAATCGTGTCTTTGTGTTTGATCTACATTGTACTTGAAAATTGAAGTATTTTTCATCAATTATTACTGTCTTCTCATGTTTTATCATAGGTTACTTAAATCACATTCTGGAAATCTTCACAATCTACCTGGAAATCTTGCTGACCAGAACCAGTGAATTCTACTTTCCACATTACCACAGGCAGCTGTGATGACAAACAATTTATCACTTCATAATAAATGTCCCTATTTCTCCAACATCTAATAACATGTTTTTAAGCTGTCTTTCGATTGCTCACTCACAGTCTTCTCAAGACAATTTCAACAATATACTAAAAGTCTTCAACAGTTTCCTAGAGGTCTACCTTCTGTGCAACATTCAGTTCCAAAGCTAATGCCTTAATAACTTAGATTCTTTTTATGTAAATAAAAAACCCCATCTTATTATCAAATTGTTTTCTATTACACACACACAAAGATGTTTTCATATATATAAAATATACAGAGAGAAAGATGTAAGACATGCAGGAAACTTCTTAGTAATGTAGTAATTTATATTTTTAAGATTTTATTTATTTATTTGTCAGAGAGAGAGCACATGCAAGGGGAGTGGCAAGCAGAGGGAGAAGCAGGCAGAGGGAGAAGAGGGCTCCCACTGAGCAGGGAATCCCATGGGGGACTCGATCATGACCTGAGTCAAAGGCAGACACTTAACAAACTGAAACACCCAGGCATCCCCAAATAGAGTACTTTAAAATGATCATTTACTTTTGTCCATTTTGTTCATTTTGTGTGTCACGAATTTGGGGAATTTGCATTTTGTGTCTCAGTGTAATCAAATTTCAAATTGGGAAGATGATTTTCAACAGATGAGTGTTCCAATAATGAGAGTTACAAGAATTAGTATTTTAAAAGACCCAGTCAGAATCTTACTTCTGTACTTTTTGTGGATCAATAACATCACTAAGGTCAAACTGAAATGATATGTGTGTGCTCAAAATATGCCTTAATTATCCTAAATTTAAGTTTTCATATGTAATCTGGCCCTAAGTATTGTTGGATACGCTGGGTTACTCTAAAACCCAATTCTCTTTGGACCTAAAAAAAAAAATGTAGGAAACTACTTCAGACTTTAGTTATATTCAGCCAACAGGAATAGCTGGATAACATTTGGAAAGTCAGAATAATGAAATATTCATGATATTTATCCCCCTGCTTCCGCAGCATCTCCCATGGTGGCTGCATATACTCTATACCTCTACCTCATGCTGGACAGTACCTCTCCCTATGATTTAGATCCTAGCATGTATCCCTGACCATAGTTACATGTCATGAAGGTGCCTCAGATTCTGGTTCTAATAATACCACCTCTTCCCATTTTTTTTAATAGGCCTAAGAAGTAGTAGTGGATTCCTGTGTTGCCTCAAAATTCTCTGATGGGCTTTCAACTCTGCTATTATGTGTTAGCTAACTAAGCCTTATATTGAATTCCTTCTGTGTGAAGGGCTAAAGTCATTTCTATTTTACTGGCTGGGCCTTTACTGATATATCTTATTTATAATGTATGTTACATATGTTTTATTACTCTATACAGTAAAACTTAAAGTAGCTAAAATGTCTTATTATTTGATGTCCATACAAAATTTAAATATAGATTGACAGACAAATAAATAAAATGTTATTTTATAAAATTTAATAAATTAAAATAGTTTTAGTTATATTTTCAGTTTTCTATTAGTACTTACCAGAAGAGAGACCACCAAGTACACCTTGAAAATTACCACTGTCAATACTCCCACCAATCCATTTTTCAGAAATAGTTAGGCAATTAGGAGGTAAATATTTGGGGTTACAATGACAGTTCTTTTTATTATTGCATATCTGAAACCAGGAGAAATATCACCTTATGAGATAGGTTGCTATAATTATTTGTGTTCCAGTAGAATTTTAAAAATAATACTTAGGTAAAGTAAGGCCAATCTTGTTATGTGGTTTATGAGTATATAAATCTGTGTGTGTGTGTGTGCGTGTGCGCACACGATATTGTGTGTTTACATTCTAGCATTATTCTCAATGATTTATATTCTCACATCATATTACTGGTACTTACTCCTTGTTCATTGCATTTTTTTGGAGTACAGTCATAATTCAAGTATGCAGCATCTACACATTCTTTATTCCTACAAACCTAAAATGAAAATAAGCCAAAATAGATTAACATATGAAATAATATCTGTATTTGTCATTTCACTAAAAGAATTTTATATTATTCTGACATAAAAGACATCCATTTAGCAATAAGTGTTAACACTAAGTGATTATTTTATAGTGCTACTGTGTTTCCAGCACTAGATGAGACTCTGATTATCTGACAGTAAAAAAAACAACAAAAGTATCCTCCCCTCTTATACTGGAATAAAATGTATGGACATGAAATAAATAAAAGACAAGAGCTAACAGGAGATCAGCTAGATAGCTTATCTAAAGATTGCAAACACCTACAAATCCATTGGCAGATAGAAGAGAAGAAGAACAGCAATTCTGGAAACAGAAAAACAACCACTTTCTGAAAGGTAGGACCGGCGGAGAACTGAATCCAAAGCGACGGGAAGATAGACCCCAGGGGGAGGGGCAGCTCCTGGTAAGCAGCAGAGCAACGGAGCACAAAATCAGGACTTTTAAAAGTCTGTTCCGCTGAGGGACATCGCTCCAGAGGCTAAACCGGGGCAAAACCCACGCGGGGTCAGTGTGGCCTCAGGTCCCGCAGGGCAAAAGGATCAGGGGTGTGTGAGTGTCGCAGAGCTTGCGGGTATTGGAACGGGAAAGCCGGCTACAGAGACAGAGCCAACAGTAAGATAACAGCTCGGGGTTACCTTGAACCGGTCGCAGGCTCGGTGAGCTCGGAGCGGGGCCGGAGGTCAGGCAGACGGGAGTTATGGGGCGCTGTTCTCTGAGGGCGCACTGAGGAGTGGGGCCCCGGGCTCTCGGCTCCTCCAGGCCGAGACCAGGAGGCCACCATTTGTATTCCCGTCCTCCAGAACTCTACGGAAAGTGCTCAGGGAGCAAAAGCTCCTGAAAGCAAACCCGAGGGGATTACTCACCCGGGCCCCTGATAAGGGCAGTGCAATTCCGCCTGGGGCAAAGACACTTGAGAATCACTACAACAGGCCCCTCCCCCAAAAGATCAACAAGAAATCCAGCCAAGACCAAGTTCACCTACCAAGGAGTGCGGTTTCAATACCAAGAAGAGCAGCAGAATTCCAGAGGAGGAGAAAGCAAAGCATGTAACTCATGGCTTTCTCCCAGTGATTTTTTTTAGTCTTGCAGTTAATCTAATTTTTTTTTTCTCTTCTTCTGCTAAAATTTTTTTTTAACTTTTACCCTTTTCTTTTTTAACGTTTTTTAACTAGTTTATCTAATATATATATTTTTTCTTTTTTATATTTTTCTTTATTCGTTGTGTTTTTAAATTCTTTCCTTTTCTTTTTTTCTTTCTTTCTTTTCTTTTCTTTCTTTCTTTCTTTTTGAACCTCTTTTTATCCCCTTTCTCCCCACTCACGATTTGGGATCTCTTCTGATTTGGTTAAAGCATATTTTCCTGGGGTTGTTGCCACCCTTTTAATATTTTACTTGCTCCTTCATATACTCTTATCTGGACAAAATGACAAGGCGAAAAAATTCACCACAAAAAAAGAACAAGAGGCAGTACCGAAGGCTAGGGACCTAATCAATACAGACATCGGTAATATGTCAGATCTAGAGTTCAGAATGACAATTCTCAAAGTTCTAGCCGGGCTCGAAAAAGGCATGGAAGATATTAGAGAAAACCTCTCGGAGGATATAAATGCCCTTTCTGGAGAAATAAAAGAACTAAAATCTAACCAAGTTGAAATCAAAAAAGCTATTAATAAGGTGCAATCAAAAATGGAGGCTCTCACTGCTAGGATAAATGAGGCAGAAGAAAGAATTAGTGATATAGAAGACCAAATGACAGAGAATAAAGAAGCTGAGCAAAAGAGGGACAAACAGCTACTGGACCACGAGGGGAGAATTCGAGAGATAAGTGACATCATAAGATGAAACAACATTAGAATAATTGTGATTCCAGAAAAGAAGAAAGAGAGAGGGGAGCAGAAGGTATATTGGAGAGAATTATTGGGGAGAATTTCCCTAATATAGCAAAGGGAATGAGCATCAAAATTCAGGAGGTTCAGAGAATGCCCCACAAAATCAATAAGAATAGGCCCACACCCCATCACCTAATAGTAAAATTTACAAGTCTCAGTGACAAAGAGAAAATCCTGAAAAGAGCCCGGGAAAAGAAGTCTCTAACATACAATGGTAAAAATATTAGATTGGCAGCTGACTTATCCACAGAGACCTGGCAGGCCAGAAAGAGCTGGCATGATATTTTCAGAGCACTAAACGAGAAAAACATGCAGCCAAGAATACTATATCAAGCTAGGCTATCACTGAAAATAGAAGGAGAGATTAAAAGCTTCCAGGACAAACAAAAACTGAAAGAATTTGCAAACACCAAACCAGCTCTACAGGAAATATTGAAAGGGGTCCTCTAAACAGAAGAGAGAGCCTACAAGTGGTAGATCAGTAAGGAACAGAGACAATATACACTAACAGTCACCTTACAGGCAATACAATGGCACTAAATTCATATCTCTCAATAGTTACCCTGAATGTTAATGGGCTAAATGCCCCAACCAAAAGACACAAGGTATCAGAATGGATAAAAAAACAAAACCCATCTATATGTTGCCTCCAAGAAACTCATTTTAAGCCCAAAGACACCTCCAGATTTAAAGTGAGGGGGTGGAAAAGAATTTACCATGCTAATGGACATCAGAAGAAAGCAGGAGTGGCAAACCTTATATCAGATCAATTAGATTTTAAGCCAAAGACTATAATAAGAGATGAGGAAGGACACTATATCATACTCAAAGGGTCTGTCAAACAAGAAGATCTAACAATTTTAACTATATAAACCAATTAATAACAAAATCAAAGAAACACATCAACAATAATACAATAATAGTAGGGGACTTTAACACTCCCTTCACTGAAATGGACAGATCATCCAAGCAAAAGATCGACACACTGGACCAGATGGACATCACAGATATATTCAGAACATTTCAACCCAAAGCAACAGAATACACATTCTTCTCTAATGCACATGGAACATTCTCCAGAATAGATCATCCTCGGTCCTAAATCAGGACTCAAACGGTATCAAAAGATTGGAATCATTACCTGCATATTTTCAGACCACAATGCTCTGAAGCTAGAACTCAACCACAAAAGGAAATTTGGAAAGAACCCAAATACATGGAGACTAAACAGCATCCTTCTAAAGAATGAATGGGTCAACCAACAAATTAAAGAAGAATTGAAAAAAATCATGGAAACAAATGATAATGAAAATACAACGGTTCAAAATCTGTGGGACACAACAAAGGCAGTCCTGAGAGGAAAATATATAGCGGTACAAGCCTTTCTCAAGAAACAAGAAAGGTCTCAGGTACACAACCTAACCCTACTCCTAAAGGAGCTGGAGAAAGAACAAGAAAGAAACCCTAAGCCCAGTAGGAGAAGAGAAATCATAATGATCAGAGCAGAAATCAATGAAATAGAAACCAAAAAAACAATAGAGCAAATCAACGAAACTAGGAGCTGGTTCTTTGAAAGAATTAATAAAATTGATAAGCCCCTGGCCCGACTTATCAAAAAGAAAAGAGAAAGGACCCAAATAAATAAAATCATGAATGAAAGAGGAGAGATCACATATGACACCAAAGAAATACAAACTATTATAAGAACATACTATGAGCAGCTCTACGCCAACAAATTCGACAATCTGGAATAAATGGATGCATTCTTAGAAACATATAAACTACCACAACTGAACCAGGAAGAAATAGAAAGTTTGAACAGACCCATAACCAGTAAGAAGATTGAAACAGTCATTAAAAATCTTCAAACAAACAAAAGCCCAGGGCCAGACGGCTTCCCGGGGGAATTCTACCAAACATTTAAAGAAGAACTAATTCCTATTCTCCTGAAACTGTTTCAAAAAATAGAAATGGTGGGGCGCCTGGGTGGCTCAGTGGGTTAAGACGCTGCCTTCGGCTCAGGTCATGATCTCGGGGTCCTGGGATCGAGTCCCGCATCGGGCTCTCTGCTCAGCGGGGAGCCTGCTTCCCTCTCTCTCTCTCTGCCTGCCTTTCTGACTACTTGTGATTTCTCTCTGTCAAATAAATAAATAAATAAATCTTTAAAAAAAAAAAATAGAAATGGAAGGAAAACCTCCAAAATCATTTTATGAGGCCAGCATCATCTTGATTCCAAAACCAGATAAGGATCCCATCAAAAAAGAGAGCTATAGACCAATATACTTGATGGACACAGATGCGAAAATTCTCACCAAAATACTAGCCAATAGGATTCAACAGTACATTAAAAGGATTATTCACCATTACCAAGTGATATTTTTTCCAGGGCTGTAAGGTTGGTTCAACATCCGCAAATCAGTCAATGTGATACAACACATCAATAAAAGAAAGAACAAGAACCGTATGATACTCTCAATAGATGCTGAAAAAGCATTTGACAAAGTACAGCATCCCTTCCTGATCAAAACTCTTCAAAGTGTAGGGATAGAGGGCACATACCTCAATATCATCAAAGCCATCTATGAAACACCCACCACAAATATCATTCTCAATGGAGAAATACTGAAAGCTTTTCCGCTAAGGTCAGGAACACGGCAGGGATGTCCATTATCACCACTGCTATTCAACATAGTACTAGAGGTCCTAGCCTCAGCAATCAGACAACAAAGGAAATTAAAGGCATCCAAATTGGCAAAGAAGAAGTCAAATTATCACTCTTCGCAGATGATATGATACTATATGTGGAAAACCCAAAAGACTCCACTCCAGAACTGCTAGAACTTGTACAGGAATTCAGTAATGTGTCAGGATATAAAATCAATGCACAGAAATCAGTTGCATTTCTCTACACCAACAACAAGACAGAAGAAAGAGAAATTAAGAGTCAATCCCATTTACAATTGCACCCAAAACCATAAGATACCTAGGAATAAACATAACCAAAGAGGCACAGAATCTATACTCAAAAAACTATAAAGTAGTCATGAAAGAAATTGAGGAGGACACAAATGGAAAAATGTTCCATGCTCCTGGATTGGAAGAATAAATATTGTGAAAATGTCTATGCTACAAAGCAATCTTCACATTTAATGCAATTCCTATCAAAGTACCATCCATCTTTTTCAAAGAAATGGAACAAATAATTCTAAAATTTATATGGAACCAGAAAAGACCTCGAATAGCCCAAGGGATATTGAAAAAGAAAGCCAAAGTTGGTGGCATCACAATTCCGGACTTCAAGCTCTATTACAAAGCTGTCATCATCAAGACAGCATGGTACTGGCACAAAAACAGACACATAGATCAATGGAACGGAATAGAGAGCCCAGAAATAGACCCTCAACTCTATGGTCAACTCATCTTCGACAAAGCAGGAATGAATGTCCAATGGAAAAAAGACAGCTACTTCAATAAATGGTGTTGGGAAAATTGGACAGCCACATGCAGAAAAATGAAATTGGACCATTTCCTTACATCTAGACTCAAAATGGATGAAGGACCTGAATGTGTGAAAGGAATCCATCAAAATCTTTGAGGAGAAAACAGGCAGCAACCTCTTCGACCTCAGCCGCAGCAACATCTTCCTAGGAACATCGCCAAAGGTAAGGGAAGCAAGAGCAAGAATGAACTATTGGGATTTCATCAAGATCAAAAGCCTTTGCACAGCAAAGGAAACAGTTAACAAAATCAAAAGACATCTGACAGATTGGGAGAAGATATTTGCAAATGACATATCAGATAAAGGACTAGTGTCCAAAATCTATAAAGAACTTAGCAAACTCAACATCCAAAGAACAAATAATCCAATCAAGAAATGTGCAGAGGACATGAACAGACATTTCTGCCAAGAAGACATCCAGATGGCCAACAGACACATGAAAAATTGCTCCATGTCACTCGGCATCAGGGAAATACAAATCAAAACCACAATGAGATATCATCTCACACCAGTCAGAATGGCTAAAATCAACAAGTCAGGAAATGACAGATGCTGGCGAGGATGCGGAGAAAGGGGAACCCTCCTACACTGTTGGTGGGAATGCAAGCTGGTGCAACCACTCTGGAAAACAGCATGGAGGTTCCTCAAAATGTTGAAAATAGAACTGCCCTATGACCCAGCAATTGCACTACTGGGTATTTACCCTAAAGATACAAACGTAGTGATCCAAAGGGGCACGTGCACCAGAATGTTTATAGCAGCAATGTCCACAATAGCCAAACTATGGAAAGAACCTAGATGTCCATCACAGATGAATGGATAAAGAAGAAGTGGTATATATACACAATGGAATACTATGCAGCCATCAAAAGAAATGAAATCTTGCCATTTGCGACAACGTGGATGGAACTAGACTGTATCATGCTTAGCGAAATAAGTCAAGCAGAGAAAGACAACTATCATATGATCTCCCTGATATGAGGAAGTGGTGATGCAACATGGGGGCTTAAGTGGGTAGGAGAAGAATCAATGAAACAAGATGGGATTGGGAGGGAGACAAAACATAAGTGACTCTTAGTCTCACAAAACAAACTGAGGGTTGCTGGGGGGAGGGGCATTGAGAGAAGGGGGGTGGGGTTATGGACATTGGGGAGGGTATGTGCTTTGGTGAGTGCTGTGAAGTGTATAAACCTGGTGATTCACAGACCTGTGCCCCTGGGGATAAAAATTCATTATATGTTTATAAAAAATAAAAAATTAAAAAATTTATTAAAAAATAAAAACAAATTAAAAAAAAAGATGAAAAACTGAAACTGAGAGCTAACATTTAGAAAAACTAATAAAATGAACAAACTTTTAAGAACACCCCATCTACCAACCTGAATCACAAAAAAGTAAAATGTCTGACTAGATCTATAAATCATAAAGAGATTAAATCAGTAATCATAATCCTTGAAACAAAGAAAATTCCTAGACCAGATACTTTCAGTGGTGAATTTTACCAAATATTTACAGAAGAGATAAGTCAATCTTTCTCAAACTCTTCCAGTAAATATAACAAGGGGCCCCACACCAAGATGCATTCTCTGAGGCCAGAATTACCCTAAAACATGAACTAAGGACCCCATAATAATGGAAAGTTATAAACAAATATTGATTATGAATATTAATATATGTCCTCAACAAAACACAAGTAAACAGAATTCAACAGATATTTTTAAAAATTGTATATCATGACTACATGGGAATAATTCATGAAATATGAAAATGATTCAACATATAAAAATCAATGTATTACATTGATTACACCACATTAAAGGAATAATAGGGAAAAAAACACACAACCATCTCCACTGAAACTGAAAATTTGACAAAATTGAATAACTTTTCATTATTAATAAAATATATAACAAATTAGGAGTAGAAGAAAACTCCTTCAATATAGTAAGGACTACCTGTAAAAAATACATAGCTATACTTCCAGGGAAAATGGCAGAGTAGCAGAATTCTAAGTCTACCACATCCCATGGATACAACTAGATAACACCCACATCTGTGTAAATAACGCCCCAAATGGCCCAAAGACTAGCAGAACAGATTCTTCACATCTAACTGTAGAGAAGAGACCATCTTATAGAGGATATGATAGACCGAGATTAGATCCAGAGAAATAGAGCCATCAGACCACAGAAGGGAGAGACATTTCAGGTGTGGAGAGAGGAGAGAAACAGACTCACATCAGAAAGCTCAGGCAAGGGGAACTCACACGGGAAGGAGAAATCCCAATATTTGGCTTTGAAAAACAGAGCATAATTTCACAAGGGTTTATAATCAGTGGGGCTTAACACTTGGAAGTTTAAGTATCACTGGAGTTGGCTCTGGGAGAACCAGGAAGGTGAGAGGAAATTTGAGTCCCTGCCCTTAAAGAGATAGCACAACAAACAGCCTTATGAAGATGGAGCATAGAAAGCAGTTTTTAAAATACCTGAGGTATACAAGAGGGAGATTTATTTACTAATCTCAGAGCCTGAGCTGAAGGGGATCTTTTAGAGACTTCTCCAGGAACAACGGAACTGTCAGGCACCATTTCCTGCCTCTGCTCCACAGCCTATACAAACAGACACCTGTGGGAAACAGTGCAGCATCAACACTAGTTTGCTAGTTTGCTAACGGGTCACCCTGCCCTTTCATTCTCCTGCAGACATGCTCTTTCCAGCCAGGCCTTTTCTCATGTTCCACAAAGCTTGCTCACACCATCCCCTAAAGTCCCCCGCAGACTTGCCCCCTCCAGTATGCCCTTGACCAGTGCCTATTCAAAGTAGTACCACAAACCTGGCAGTCTGCAAGTTATCCCAACAGGGGCCAGTGCCTCACCAAAGTGACTCTTACTCTGGGGAGAGAGGAAGATAACCACATATACCGGTCCCATTGCAGCCCCAGCAGTGTGCTGGGGATAGTCATCTGGTCTGACTGCAGGTCCTGCCCACAAAATTTCTCAGGGAAGAACACAGGGAAAAATGTCCTGCAGTTTGGTATTAACACATCTCTAAGAAGCTCCTGATCTGACCCAGCTCAAGCCCCTGGATTTGTCCCCTAACTGCACAGGGACCAAGCCCTGCCTGTAATAGGTAAAAGCAGGTGCAGGTGACTGCACCGAAGGCAAAAGCAGCTCAGCTATAATAGTAGGGTGTGTACAATGAACATAGGAGATACCCTTGATACACCAGTTTCTGATAAATGGGAACATTGCACCTGCAGGGCACTATAGGACCTCTTCTTCATAAGGCCTCTGCTTTCTAAAGCAGGACACATAACTTCTTTTCCTAACATAGAAACAGACACAAAGAGGTGGACAAAATGCAGAGGCAGAAGAATATGTCCCAAATGAAAGGAAAAAACAAAATCACAGCAAGACACATAAATGAAATTGAGATAAGTAATATGTTTGAATGAAATTTTAAGTTAATGGTCATAAGGATACTTATCAGACTTGAAAAGAGTGGAGGACATCAGTGAGACCCTTGACAAAGAGACAGAAAACATAAAAAAGAACCAGTCAGAGATGAAGAACTCAATAACTGAAATTAAAAATTGGCTAGAGAGGTCACCTGGGTGGCTCAGTTGGTTAAGTGTCTGCCTTCAGCTCAGGTCATGTTCCCAAAGTCCTGGGTTCAAGTCCCACATCCAGCTCACTGCTTAGTGGAAAGCCTGTTTCTCTCTCTCCCTCTGCCTCTCCCCCCTCTCAACTCTTCTGCTCTCTTTCTCTCTCTGTTCTCAAATAAATAAATAAATAATTTTTTAAAATACACTAGATGGGATAAATAATAGACTATAGGAAGAAGAATGTATCAGAAACCTCGAGAAAAGAGTAATGTAAGTGATCAAGTGAATAAGAGAAAAAATAATAATAAATTAAAATGGACTTAAGGAACCCAGCAACACCTAAAAGTGAAATCACATTTGCATTATGGGATCCCAGAAAGAGAAAACTTGGCAGAAAATGTATTTGAAGAAATAATGGTAGAAAACTTCTTGAATCTAGGGAAGAAAACAAAAATCCATACTCAAGAGGTACAAGAAGTCCCCAACAAAATCAATCTGAGAAGGTCTACACCAAGAGACATGGTGATTAAAATGAGGAGAAAAAAAGTAATGAAGAGAATTTTAAAAGAAACAAGAGAAAAGAATACAATTATATACAAGAGAAACCCCATAAAGCTATCAGTTGATTATTCAGCAGAAACTTTGCAGGTCAGAAGAGAGTGGCATCATATATTCAAAATACTGAAAGAAAAAAAAAAAAGCTGTGACCACACTCTATCTAGCAAGCCTCTCATTCAGAATAGAAAGAGATAAAGAGTTTCCCAGATAAATAAAAGTTAAAGGAAATCATGGCCATTAAACCAGTTCTACAAGAAATGTTGAAGGGGACTCTTTGAGTGGAAAGGAAAAACCACAAGTAGGAATAAGAAAAGTTTAAAGCACAAAAGCAGTAAAAATAAGTATATCTATAAAAATGAGTCAAAATAGGAAGGCAAATGATGTAATAAGCATTGGGTATTATATAAGATTAATGAATTACCTCTACCTCTGAAACTAATAATGCATTATGATTAATTAATTGAATTTAAATTTAAAAATAAAATTTTAAAAATGAGTCAAGGGATTCACAAAATAAAAGGATGGAAAGGATGGTACTACATACCTAAAATTTAAAAAGAGTTAAATAATGGGTTCAATCTTAAGCAATCATCAACTTAATATAGACTGGTATATACAGGTTATGCTATATATAAATGTGATAACCATGAATCAAAAACCAGTAATAAAGGTGTATAAAATAAAATATATCACTAAAGAAAGCCAACAAATCATGAAAGAAGAGACCAAAAAGGAACAGAGAATGACAAAAACAACCATTAAACGAGTAACAAAATGGTAGTAAGTACATAACTATGAATAATTATTTTGAATGTAAATGGACTAAATGTTCCAATCAAAAGATACAGGGATGAGTGGCTCATTAAGTTGAATATCCAACTCAATTTTGCCTCAGGTCATGGTCTTGGGTTTGGGATAGGACCTCATGTCAGGCTCTTTTCTGAGCAAGGAGTTTGCTTGAGCATTCTCTTCCTCTCCTCCTCCCTCATTAACATTCTGTCTTGCTCTCTCAAGTAAACAAATAATTTTTTTTTAAAAGATAGAGTGAAAGGATGGAAAAGAAAGCAAGACCTTTCTATATGCTACCTATAAAAGACTCATTTCAGACCAAAAACGCATGAGATTGAAAGTGAAAAGACAGAAAAGCAATAATTATGACAATGGAAGTGAAAAGAAATAACAATAACAATACTTATATAGAGAAAATAAAATTTTAAAACAAAGGGTGTGATAAGACACAAAGAAGGACTCAATATAATCATAAAGGGAATAATCCAACAAGAATATATAACAATTCTAAATATGTATGTAACCAACATGGGAGAATTCAATTTCATAAATCAGCTAAAAACAAACACAAAGGAAATAATCAAGAGTCATCTACTGATAGTGGGAGACTGTAACACTTCACTTAAATCAATGGATAGATCATCCAAACAGCAAATCAAAAAATAAACAGTGGCTTTCAATGGCACATTGGACCAGATGGATCTAACAAATACATTCAGAACTTTCCATCCTGAAGCAGCAGAACACACATTCTTTTCAAGTACAATTAGAACATTGTCCAGGATATATTATGTATTAAAACAAAGAAAATCTCAACAAATTCAAAAAGACCAAATTCATGTCATTCGTCTTTCATCTCTCTGACTATGATGTTAGGAAACCAGAAATCAACCACAAGAAAAATCTGGAAAGAACACAAATAAATGGAGATTAAATAACATGCGACTTAACAATGAATGGGTCAACTAAGAAAACAAAAAGGAAATTAAAAAACACATAGAGACAAATGAAAACACAATGGTCCAAAAATTTTGGGATGCAGGATAAGCTCTTCTAAAAGGAAAGTCTGTAACAATACAGGCCTACCTCAAGAAGCAAGAAAAATATCAAATGAACAACCTAACCTTACACCTAAGAAAGCTAAAGAAAGAAAGAGGAAATAAAAAACTCCAAACCAGTAGAAGGAAGAAAACAAAGATTAGAGCAGAAGAAGAAAAAACAAAATGAAATGGGAACTAAAAGAACAATAGAACAGATCAGTGAAACCAGGAGCTGATTCTTTGGAAATATCAACAAAATTGATAAAATTTTATCCAGACTCAGAAAAAAAAAATGAGGACTCAAATAAAGGAAATCAGAAATTAAAGAAGAGAAATAACAACTGACATCATGGGAAGACAACTATTTATGAGAATAGTGTGAAAAATTATTGCCAAAAAATTGGATGACATAAAAGAAATAGGTAAATTCCCAGAAACATATAATTTCCCAAAACTCAATCAGGAAGAAATAGAAAATTTGAACAGATGGATAACCAATGAAATTGAATCAATAATTTAAAAAACAAGCAAAAAAAAAAAAAGCCCCTTCCAACAAACAAAAGTTCAGGACCAGGGATACCTGGGTTACTCCTTTGGGTAAGTGCCTGCCTTTGGCTCAGGTCATGATCTTAGGGTCCTGGGATTGAGTCCTACTTCGGGCTCCCTGCTCAGCAGAGAGTCTGCGTCTTCCTTTCCATCTGCCCTTATCCCACTTGTTGTTGTTTTTTTTTTTTTCTCTCTCTCTCTCAAATAAATAAATAAAACTTTTAAAAAATGTTCAGGACTGGGGCGCCTGGGTGGCTCAGTGGGTTAAAGCCTCCGCCTTCAGCTCAGGTCATTATCCCAGGGTCCTGGGATCGAGACCCGCTCGGGCTCTCTGCTCAGTGGGGAGCCTGCTTCCCCCGCTCTCTCTCTCTGCCTGCCTCTCTGGCTACTTGTGATCTCTGTCTGTCAAATAAATAAAATAAAATCTTTAAAAAAAATGTTCAGGACTAGATGACTTCACAGAGGAAGTCATCTACCAAACATTTAAAGAAAAGTTAATACTTATTCTCCTCAAACTATTTCAAAGAAAAAAAAAAATAGAAGAGGAAGGAAAACTTTCAAATTCATTCTGTGAGGTCAGCATTACCCTGATAACCAAACTAGATAAAGAAACTACAAAAGAAAGAGAGAGAAGAAAGAACTAAAACTACAGGTCAATATCTCTGATGAACATAGCTGCAAAAATCTTCAATAAAAAAACAAACAAAAAAAAATTCCTCAACAAAATGTTAGCAAACTGAATCTGACAATATATTTTAAAAGACCATTCACCACAATCAAGTGGGATTTATTCCCAGAAAGTAAGAATTTCTCAATATTCACAACTCAGTCAATGTGAAAATGTAATGTAAGTCAATGTAAAAGAAAGTATAAAAATCGTATGATTACTTCAATAGATGTCAAAAAGCATTTGACATAGTACAAAATCCATTTATAATAAAAAACCCAGCAAAGTAGGTTTAGAGAAACATGCCTCAACATAACAAAGTCTATATATGAAAAACACACAGCTAATATCATCCTTAATGGGGAAAAACTAGCAGCTTTTCCCCCAAGACTCAAGCAAAAACAAAAAATATCCAATCTCACTACTTTTATTCAACATAGTACTGGAAGTCCTAGCCACAGAAATCAGACAACAAAAAAAATTAAAATTAATTAGGAAGAGGTAAAACTTTTATTATCTTCAGATGACATAATACTATATATAGAAAGCTATAAAGAATTCACCAAAGGGACCCCTGGGTGGCTCAGTTGGTTGGACGACTGCCTTCGGCTCAGGTCATGATCCCGGAGTCCCAGGATTGAGTCCCGCATCAGGGGAGTCTGCTTCTCCCTCTGACTTTCTCCTTGCTCCTGCTCTCTCTCACTGTCCCTCTCTCAAATAAATAAATAAAATCTTAAAAAAAAAAAAAGAATTCACCAAAAAAACTATCAGAACTGATCAATGAATTCAGTAAGGTCACAGGATACAAAATTAATATACAGAAATCCATTGTATTCCTATACACAAATAATGAAGTGACAGAAAGGGAAATTAAGAAACTAATACATTTACAATTACATCAGAAATAATAGAATACCTTGGAATAAAGTTAACCAAGAAGATTAAAGATTTGTATTCTGAAAACTATAAAACATTGATGAAAGAAATTGAAGATTACACAAATAGATATTCTAGCTCATGAACTGGAAAAACAAATATAGTTAAAATGTTCATACTATCTGAAGCAGTCTACAGATTAATGCAATCCCTATCAAAACACCAACAAAATGTGGGTTGCCTGTGTGACTCAGCAGGCTAAGCAACCAACTCTTGATTTTGGCTCAGATCTCTGGTCATGAGATTGAGCCCCGAGGTCAGGCTCTGCACTGAGTGTGGAGCCTGCTTAAGAGTTCTCTTTCCTTCTTCCTTTATTCCTCCCTGCTCATTCTCTCTCTTTCTCTCTCTCTCTAAAGAAAAATACCAACAGCATTTTTCACAGAACTAGAATAATACTAAAATTTGTATGGAACCATAAATGACCCCAAATATCCAAAGAAAACTTGAAAAGCAAAATTATAACCTCTAGAGATTTTGATTCCTTAGGTCTGAGATGGTGCCTGGGAATCTGTTTTTGTGAGTGGAGCTTCAGGTGATTCTTAAGGATCAAACAAGTTTGGGAAATATTGGTGTGGTAGTTAACAGCAGGGCTTTGGAAGCAGATGGACCTTGGTTCTAGTCACATTTCATTTAATTGCCAGCTGTGTGTTTTGGAGCACATAAATAACCTCCTTAAGTTTTATCTTCCTCTAATATAAGTATTTACCTCTTAGAATTGTTGATAGTTAAAGGAAATAGCCTATTTATACAGTGGGGCACATAATAAATATGCAACAAACACTATCTATTATAATTATGTTCTATTTAACAATAATTAGAATATTTTTGAGCATTTATGGCTAATGATGAAGACTTATTCTTTGCCCTCTAGGTGGAGAAGAGATTTTATACTAAAGGCAGTAAGTTATATCAAGGGGCACTGGCTGGCTCTGTGGGTAAATCATATGACTCTTGACCTTGGGGGTCCTGAATTCAAGCCCACATTGGGTATAGAGTTTTAAAAAGCTATATCATCAAGTAAGTTAAGAGCCTTTTTTTTTTTTAAGAAAATAAATCACATAGGTGGAATAAGCTAGAATTGAGTTATAGGGTGAGTGAGTGGGATGGAGTCGTGTACTTTAATCATCTTAAAAGTTTACTTCAAGTTGACCTGGCAATTGTGTGAATGCAAGAATTAATTCTGGGGAAAAATTAGAAGTTTGCTTCAATAGTACTGGTGATTTAATAGTAATTCAGGTTTAATAAAAATGAGAATCCATATCTCAAAACAAAATGTAGATGCTTAAAATATATCTGAGAGGTACCTGGTATCTCATTTGGTTAAGCATCTGTCTTCTGCTCAGGTCACAATCCCAGGATCCTGGGATTGAGTCCTGCATGGGCTCCCTTTTCAGAGGGAGTCTGCTTCTCCCTCTACCTCTCCATCCTACTCCTGGTCTTCCTCTCTCTCTCTCTCTCATGCACTCAAATAAATAAATAAAATCTTTTAAAAAAATGTTCATCTTTAAAAGATGTTCTGTTTAACTCCTACAGTCTAGGTAAATAAAGAAAAAATGTTCATATTAAATATTTTCTGTACAGTCCACTAAAAAGAAGTAAAACAAGAATAAAACTGGAGCTCTCACAATCCCAGATTTCAAAATATATCACAAAGCTGTAGTGATCAAAAGAGAATGGTACTGGCACAAAAATAGACACAGAGATCAATGGAACAGAGAGCCCAGAAATAAACCCATGATTATATGGTCAATTAATCTTCAACAAAGGATGCAAGAATATGCAATGGGAAAAAAAGTATATTCAACAACTGCTGTTAGAACTGAACAGCTGCATGCAAAAAGAAAAAAAAATGGCATCCATAAAAGATTAGTACAGAAATATAGGTCAAGATGGCGGAGAAGTAGCAGGCTGAGACTGCTTCAGCTAGCCGGAGATCAGCTAGATAGCTTATCTAAAGATTGCAAACACCTGAAAATCCATCGGCAGATCGAAGAGAAGAAGAACAGCAATTCTGGAAACAGAAAAACAACCACTTTCTGAAGGTAGGACCGGCGGAGAAGTGAATCCAAAGCGACGGGAAGATAGACCCCGGGGGGAGGGGCCGGCTCCCGGCAAGCGGCGGAGCAACGGCGCACAAAATCAGGACTTTTAAAAGTCTGTTCCGCTGAGGGACATCGCTCCAGAGGCTAAACCGGGGCGAAGCCCACGTGGGTTCAGCGTGGCCTCAGGTCCCGCAGGGTCACAGAAGGATCAGGGGTGTCTGAGTGTCGCAGACCTTGTGGGTATTGGAACGGGAAAGCCGGCTACAGAGACAGAGCCGACAGTAAGCTCACAGCTTGGTGTTACCTTGAACTGGTCGCAGGCTCGGTGAGCTCGGAGCGCGGCCGGAGGTCAGGCAGACGGGAGTAACTGGGCGCTGTTCTCTGACGGCGCACTGAGGAGTGCGGCCCTGGGCTCTCGGCTCCTCCGGGCCAGAGACCAGGAGGCCGCCATTTGTATTCCCGTCCTCCGGAACTCTACAGAAAGCGCTCAGGGAACAAAAGCTCCTGAAAGCAAACCCGAGCGGATTACTCACCCCGGCCCCGGGTAAGGGCGGTGTAATTCCGCCTGGGGCAAAGACACTTGAGAATCACTACAACAGGCCCCTCCCCCAGAAGATCAACAAGAAATCCAGCCGAGACCAAGTTCACCTACCAAGGAGTGCGGTTTCAATACCAAGGAGAGCAGCAGAATTCCAGAGGAGGAGAAAGCCAAGCACGGAACTCATGGCTTTTTCCCTGTGATTTTTTTTTAGTCTTGCAGTTAATTTAATTTTTTTTTTCATTTTTTGGTTTTTTTTTTTTTCCTCGCCTTCGGGTAAAATTTTTTTTTTTTTAACTGTTACCTTTTTCTTTTTTAACGATTTTTTACTAGTTTATCTAATATATATATTTTTTCTTTTTTACATTTTTCTTAGGTGTTTTCCTTTTTTTTTTTTTAATTCTTTTCTTTTCTTTTTTTTTCTTTTTTCTTTTTTTTTCTTTCTTCCTTTTTGAACCTCTTTTTATCCCCTTTCTCCCCCCTCACGATTTTGGATCTCTTCTAATTTGGTTAAAGCATTTTTTCCTGGGGTTGTTGCCACCCTTTTAGTATTTTACTTGCCCCTTCATATACTCTTATCTGGACAAAATGACAAGACGGAAAAATTCAACACAAAAAAAGAACAAGAGGCAGTACCGAAGGCTAGGGACCTAATCAATACAGACATTGGTAATATGTCAGATCTAGAGTTCAGAATGACAATTCTCAAGGTTCTAGCCGGGCTCGAAAAAGGCATGGAAGATATTAGAGAAAACCTCTCGAGAGATATAAAAGCCCTTTCTGGAGAAATAAAAGAACTAAAATCTAACCAAGTTGAAATCAAAAAGCTATTAATGAGGTGCAATCAAAATGGAGGCTCTCACCGCTAGGATAAATGAGGCAGAAGAAAGAATTAGTGATATAGAAGACCAAATGACAGAGAATAAAGAAGCTGAGCAAAAGAGGGACAAAAAGCTACTGGACCACGAGGGAGAATTCGAGAGATAAGTGACACCATAAGACAAAACAACATTAGAATAATTGGGATTCCAGAAGAAGAAGAAAGAGAGAGGGGAGCAGAAGGTATACTGGAGAGAATTATTGGGAATTTCCCCAATATGGCAAAGGGAACGAGCATCAAAATTCAGGAGGTTCAGAGAACGCCCCTCAAAATCAATAAGAATAGGCCCACACCCCGTCACCTAATAGTAAAATTTACAAGTCTCAGTGACAAAGAGAAAATCCTGAAAGCAGCCCGGGAAAAGAAGTCTGTAACATACAATGGTAAAAATATTAGATTGGCAGCTGACTTATCCACAGAGACCTGGCAGGCCAGAAAGAGCTGGCATGATATTTTCAGAGCACTAAATGAGAAAACCATGCAGCCAAGAATACTATATCCAGCCAGGCTATCATTGAAAATAGGAGAGATTAAAAGCTTCCAGGACAAACAAAAACTGAAAGAATTTGCGAACACCAACCAGCTCTACAGGAAATATTGAAAGGGGTCCTCTAAGCAAAGAGAGAGCCTACAAGTGGTAGATCAGAAAGGAACAGAGACCATATACAGTAACAGTCACCTTACAGGCAATACAATGGCACTAAATTCATATCTCTCATAGTTACCCTGAATGTTAATGGGCTAAATGCCCCTGTCAAAAGACACAGGCACTAAATTCATATCTCTCAATAGTTACCCTGAATGTTAATGGGCTAAATGCCCCTGTCAAAAGACACAGGGTACCCACTACCCTGCACCTAGTGCAAAAATAATGAATACTGTTATGCTGGAAATTAAAAAAAATAAATAAATAAATAACATAAAAAAAAAAGACACAGGGTATCAGAATGGATAAAAAAACAAAACCCATCTATATGCTGCCTCCAAGAAACTCATTTTAAGCCCGAAGACACCTCCAGATTTAAAGTGAGGGGGTGGAAAAGAATTTACCATGCTAATGGACATCAGAAGAAAGCAGGAGTGGCAATCCTTATATCAGACCAATTAGATTTTAAGCCAAAGACTATAATAAGAGATGAGGAAGGACACTATATCATACTCAAAGGGTCTGTCCAACAAGAAGATTTAACAATTTTAAATATCTATGCCCCCAACGTGGGAGCAGCCAACTATATAAACCAATTAATAACAAAATCAAAGAAACACATCAAGAATAATACAATAATAGTAGGGGACTTTAACACTCCCCTCACTGAAATGGACAGATCATCCAAGCAAAAGATCAGCAAGGAAATAAAGGCCTTAAACGACACACTGGACCAGATGGACATCACAGATATATTCAGAATATTTCATCCCAAAGCAACAGAATACACATTCTTCTCTAGTGCACATGGAACATTGTCCAGAATAGATCATATCCTCGGTCCTAAATCAGGACTCAACCGGTATCAAAAGATTGGGATCATTCCCTGCATATTTTCAGACCACAATGCTCTAAAGCTAGAACTCAACCACAAAAGGAAGTTTGGAAAGAACCCAAATACATGGAGACTAAACAGCATCCTTCTAAAGAATGAATGGGTCAACCGGGAAATTAAAGAAGAATTGAAAAAAATCATGGAAACAAATGATAATGAAAATACAACGGTTCAAAATCTGTGGGACACAACAAAGGCAGTCCTGAGAGGAAATATATAGCGGTACAAGCCTTTCTCAAGAAACAAGAAAGGTCTCAGGTACACAACCTAACCCTACACCTAAAGGAGCTGGAGAAAGAACAAGAAAGAAACCCTAAGCCCAGCAGGAGGAGAGAAATCATAAAGGTCAGAGCAGAAATCAATGAAATAGAAACCAAAAAAACAATAGAACAAATCAACGAAACTAGGAGCTGGTTCTTTGAAAGAATTAATAAAATTGATAAACCCCTGGCCCGACTTATCAAAAAGAAAAGAGAAAGGACCCAAATAAATAAAATCATGAATGAAAGAGGAGAGATCACAACTAACACCAAAGAAATACAAACTATTATAAGAACATACTATGAGCAACTCTACGCCAATAAATTTGACAATCTGGAAGAAATGGATGCATTCCTAGAAACATATAAACTACCACAACTGAACCAGGAAGAAATAGAAAGCCTGAACAGACCCATAACCAGTAAGGAGATTGAAACAGTCATTAAAATCTCCAAACAAACAAAAGCCCAGGGCCAGACGGCTTCCCGGGGGAATTCTACCAAACATTTAAAGAAGAACTAATTCCTATTCTCCTGAAACTGTTCCAAAAAATAGAAATGGAAGGAAAACTTCCAAACTCATTTTATGAGGCCAGCATCACCTTGATCCCAAAACCAGACAAGGATCCCACCAAAAAGAGAGCTGTAGACCAATATCCTTGATGAACACAGATGCGAAAATACTCAACAAAATACTAGCCAATAGGATTCAACAGTACATTAAAAAGATTATTCACCACGACCAAGTGGGATTTATTCCAGGGCTGCAAGGTTGGTTCAACATCCGCCAATCAGTCCATGTGATACACACATCAATAAAAGAAAGAACAAGAACCATATGATACTCTCAATAGATGCTGAAAAGCATTTGACAAAGTACAGCATCCCTTCCTGATCAAAACTCTTCAAAGTGTAGGGATAGAGGGCACATACCTCAATATCATCAAAGCCATCTATGAAAAACCCACCGCAAATATCATTCTCAATGGAGAAAAACTGAAAGCTTTTCCGCTAAGGTCAGGACACGGCAGGGATGTCCATTATCACCACTGCTATTCAACATAGTACTAGAGGTCCTAGCCTCAGCAATCAGACAACAAAAGAAATTAAAGGCATCCAAATTGGCAAAGAAGAAGTCAAATTATCACTCTTCGCAGATGATATGATACTATATGTGGAAAACCCAAAAGACTCCACTCCAAAACTGCTAGAACTTGTACAGGAATTCAGTAAAGTGTCAGGATATAAAATCAATGCACAGAAATCAGTTGCATTTCTCTATACCAACAGCAAGACAGAAGAAAGAGAAATTAAGGAGTCAATCCCATTTACAATTGCACCCAAAACCATAAGATACCTAGGAATAAACCTAACCAAAGAGACACAGAATCTATACTCAGAAAACTATAAAGTACTCATGAAAGAAATTGAGGAAGACACAAAGAAATGGAAAAATGTTCCATGCTCCTGGATTGGAAGAATAAATATTGTGAAAATGTCTATGCTACCTAAAGCAATCTACACATTTAATGCAATTCCTATCAAAGTACCATCCATCTTTTTCAAAGAAATGGAACAAATAATGCTAAAATTTATATGGAACCAGAAAAGACCTCGAATAGCCAAAGGGATATTGAAAAAGAAAGCCAACGTTGGTGGCATCACAATTCCGGACTTCAAGCTCTATTACAAAGCTGTCATCATCAAGACAGCATGGTACTGGCACAAGAACAGACACATAGATCAATGGAACAGAATAGAGAGCCCAGAAATAGACCCTCAACTCTATGGTCAACTAATCTTCGACAAAGCAGGAAAGAATGTCCAATGGCAAAAAGACAGCCTCTTCAATAAATGGTGCTGGGAAAATTGGACAGCCACATGCAGAAAAATGAAATTGGACCATTTCCTTACACCACACACAAAAATAGACTCAAAATGGATGAAGGACCTCAATGTGCAAAAGGAATCTATCAAAATCCTTGAGGAGAACACAGGCAGCAACCTCTTCGACCTCTGCCGCAGCAACATCTTCCTAGGAACAACGCCAAAGGCAAGGGAAGCAAGGGCAAAAATGAACTATTGGGATTTCATCAAGATCAAAAGCTTTTGCACAGCAAAGGAAACAGTTAACAAAATCAAAAGACAACTGACAGAATGGGAGAAGATATTTGCCAACGACCTATCAGATAAAGGACTAGTGTCCAGAATCTATAAAGAACTTAGCAAACTCAACACCCAAAGAACAAATAATCCAATCAAGAAATGTGCAGAAGACATGAACAGACATTTCTGCAAAGAAGACATCCAGATGGCCAACAAACACATGAAAAAGTGCTCCATATCACTCGGCATCAGGGAAATACAAATCAAAACCACAATGAGATATCACCTCACACCAGTCAGAATGGCTAAAATCAACAAGTCAGGAAATGACAGATGCTGGCGAGGATGCGGAGAAAGGGGAACCCTCCTACACTGTTGGTGGGAATGCAAGCTGGTGCAGCCACTCTGGAAAACAGCATGGAGGTTCCTCAAAATGTTGAAAATAGAACTGCCCTATGACCCAGCAATTGCACTATTGGGTATTTACCCTAAGGATACAAACGTAGTGATCCAAAGGGGCACATGCGCCCGAATGTTTATAGCAGCAATGTCCACAATAGCCAAACTATGGAAAGAACCTAGATGTCCATCAACAGATGAATGGATCAAGAAGATGTGGTATATATACACAATGGAATACTACGCAGCCATCAAAAGAAATGAAATCTTGCCATTTGCGACAACATGGATGGAACTAGAGCGTATCATGCTTAGCGAAATAAGTCAAGCAGAGAAAGACAACTATCATATGATCTCCCTGATATGAGGAAGTGGTGATGCAACATGGGGGCTTAAGTGGGTAGGAGAAGAATAAATGAAACAAGATGGGATTGGGAGGGAGACAAACCATAAGTGACTTTTAATCTCACAAAACAAACTGAGGGTTGCTGGGGGGAGGGGGTTTGGGAGAAGGGGGTGGGATTATGGACATTGGGGAGGGTATGTGCTTTGGTGAGTGCTGTGAAGTGTGTAAACCTGGTGATTCACAGACCTGTACCCCTGGGGATAGAGTATTATGCCTCCATCAGAAAGGATGAATACCCAACTTTTGTAGCAACATGGACGGGACTGGAAGAGATTATGCTGAGTGAAATAAGTCAAGCAGAGAGAGTCAATTATCATATGGTTTCACTTATTTGTGGAGCATGCAAGGAATATGCAATGGGAAAAAAAGTATATTCAACAACTGCTGTTAGAACTGAACAGCTGCATGCAAAAAGAAAAAAAAATGGCATCCATAAAAGATTAGTACAGAAATATATAAAGAACTTATATAATTCAATACCACAAAAACAAATAATCCTATTAGAGAATTTGCAGAAGACATGAACATTTATTCAAAGAAGACATCCAGGTGGTCAAGAGACACACTAAAAGATTTTCAACATCACCCATCATCAGAGAAATGCAAATCAAAACCACAATAAGATATCACCTCAGATGTGTCAGAATGGCTAAAATCAAAAACGCAAGAAACAGGGGCGCCTGAGTGACTCAGTGGGTTAAGCCTCTGCCTTTGGCTCAGGTCATGATCTCAGGGTCGTGGGCTTGAGCCCCACATCAGGCTTTCTGCTCAGCAGGGAGACTGATTCCCCCTCTCTCTCTACTTGCCTCCCTGCCAACTTGTGATCTCTCTCTCTCTCTCTGTCAAATAATAAATAAAATCTTTTTTAAAAACTCAAGAAACAACTATCTATGAGGATATGAAGAAAAAGGAATGCTTGTGCACTGGTGGCGGGAATGCAAACTAACAGAGCCACCATGGAAAATAGTATGGAGTTTCCTCAAAAAATTAAAACTAGAACTACCATATTATCCAGCTATTTCACTACTGGATATTTACTCAAAGAATACAAAAGCACTAATTCGAAAAGATGTATGTCCCCTATGTTTATTGCAGCATTATTTACAATAGCCAAATATTAGAAAGAGCCCAAATGTCCATCAATGGATGAATGGATAATGAATATGTGGTATATTTATATACTAGAATATTAGTCATAAAAAGAACAAAATCATGTCATTTGCAAAAACATGGATTAGAGAGTATAATGCTGAGTATATAAGTCAGTCAGAGAAAGACAATACCATATGGTTTCACCATAAGTAGAATTTAAGAAACAACAACAAAAAAAGAGGCAAACTGAAAAAATAGACTCAACTATAGAGAACAGACTGATGGTTACCAGAGGTGGATGGATGAAATTGGTGAATAAAACACACACACACATACACAGTGAGAGACAGACAGAGAGAGAGAGAGAGCTAACATAACACTCAATAATGAGTTAAAATTTTTTCTTTAAGATCTGGAACAAAGCAAAGATGACTGTTTTCATGACTTCTGTTCAACTTGGGATTGGAAATTCTATCTAGAACAATAAAAAGAAATAAAAGTATCCCAGTTGGGAAGAAAAGAGCATAATCATCTTTTTCCAAATAACATTATCATATTTGTAGAAAAACATAAATACTACACACAGAGAGACACACAATATTAGAACTAATAAAGAAATTCAGCAAAGTTACAGGATACAAAATCAAGACATAAAAATTGGATGCATTTCTAC